>NC_138069.1:25860656-28260656 GCF_964194185.1 Rhinolophus hipposideros | reverse complement strand
AAACATTTTCCTAACATCAGTCAGTAAATGCAGTGTGAGATATTACTTCCCATAGCATGACGATGAGGCCCAGTGATTCACATTCTGGCTTAATTCCTGCTAATAGAGAGCTTGGCCATACAACTGAGCTCGGGGACTAACCACTGTGGCCACAGGGCAGGAAGTACCCTGCACTCACCAAAGGCCAGTGGACTGTCACCCCTGAGGCCAAGAGTAAGTGCGCTTCTATCATTGGAAGCCTGGCCTTTGCCCTGGGCTTCCCCCTGCTGAGCTGCCTCTGGTTTCCTTCCTATCTGCTCCTCAATTGCCTGTGTGAGCATCAGGACTCAGTTGGACTCTGTGTGGGGAAGAAGCTGGGAAGAGGGGCTGCTTCCGAGGAGGGCTTTGCCTGCCTGTTGGAGCCCTCCACCACCCTGAGCTAAGGGAGGCCTGAGCCCATGCGTGGTCTCTCATCCCCAGCAGGGCAGGCTCATGTGATTCACCCAGTTGGGAAGGAAAAGCTGTGATCTGAGAATGAATTCAGACCTACTCCCATCCCGGGTGTTGCAGGGCACACCAAGCAGTGTTTTTCTCTTCCCTTTAGGCTCCTACCATCATGCGTCCTTGGGGAGCTGTCATAGGCCTCATACTCCTGTGGACAGGTGAGTGGACAGGTGGGCTGGGAGGTGGAAGCACTGCGCATGGGGCAGTACAGGGGGTGTGGGTGTGGGGGAGAAAGATGGATGTTCTTGGGCTTTGTTGGCAGGTCCTGAATGGGTCAGCTGGTGAGCAAAGAAGCAGGCTGAAATCTTACTCCAAAGAAATTACTTAAATGCTATGAATTACCAAATTGATGGCTAAGTGCACGAGGCATGAAGCATCACACTTTGTCATATGCTGCCATTTGTGTTGAAACCAAGAAGGGGGTCGGTAAAGAGCTGGGTGTGCATGGGCTTCTCAGGTATATGTAAGAAATAGTAACAGTGTTGTCATGGGGTGGGAGGGGGATGGAGAGAAGAAGCGGGGATAAGAGGCAAAAGAGACCAGTCTTTCATTGTACCATTTTGTGCAGCTTTGTTGTTTTTTCTAAAACATGTGCAATTATTTCTTTTAAATGTAAGTTATTTTAATTCAAAACATTCTATGAGATAGGGGAAATTTTAGGACTAGACACTTCCTAAATTAAAAAAAAACAATAATTGCTTAAGTTGGTATTATGGGGGGAGTTCACTTCTATTATACTTTCATAACTTACTTTTTATAATTAATATATTATCTTTGTAATCCAAAAATGCTGTTAGGTAAAATTAAATATTAGAATCCAGTGTGAAAATAGTCTTGTTTATGTAACAATGAGCATATTATTTGCAGAGCATTTCAGAAACTCACAGCCCTGTCCTCAATAGATTAGTTGGTGAATCTCAGATTTTATTTAATGATTTGAGTGCACTTGACAATATAGGATTTACGCCATGCCCACAGGCCCGAGTTTTGTTTTAAGTGGCATAATTTAGTGCTTGATGGAATATTCTCCAATTATCTGGCTTCACGAGGGGAAGTGGGACTTGCTCAAGTGCTGGCTGTCATCATTCACTCATGAGACGGGACACCTACTTGCGTGGTTTTGGACCAACCCTAAGGTGCATGAATAAGACTTAGTTCTTCCTGGAATTATTGGAAACTCACTTTCTAAAAACTGATTTCTGAATAGTTTATTAGATTTCATTCAGCCAACAATACTTTAACAAAACATTAGCTCTGCTTATTTTACTGAGATGACTTCATTTTCAATAGCAATTTTTAAGATTGCAATAAAAGTGAAAAATTAAAACTTGAAACGTAATGGAAATTTCGAAGGTATTTCAACCGAGAGAATGATTAGATCTAGGGGAGGGCAAAAGCCACGTGTGTGTATTACCTACTCATTATGCAGACACCTGTCAAACAAAGAATGAAATACAAGCTTATGTATTACTGAGGTGTCATTTGTTCAAACGTTTTGGAAAGAAATTTGAGAAAAAGAGATAGAAAGTATTTCTGCCCTTATCCCGATTGTTTCTCTTTTAGAAATCTATCCCATTAGGAAACAATCCTAAATACAGAAAAGAAGTTTAAATTGTGATTTATATCAAAAAACCAGAAATGTTGATAAGGAAGATATTAATATAGAAAAATGCTTATGAAAACTTTAAAATTCAAGTTACAAAGTGGTATGATTATAACCGAAATAAACTATATGAAAAGGCAAAACTGAAAATAAATGTAAAATTAACATGTTGAGGCACCATGCTCTGTTTTCTCTTTATTTGCAGATGCTGTGGTGTCCCAGGTACGAGTGAGTGGAGTGGTGGGTCAGCCCGTCACACTACCCTGCACGTACTCCACAGCTGGCGGAGTCACAGCCATGTGCTGGGGCCGAGGGCCATGTGCTCTCTCTTCATGCTCAAATAAACTCATCAAGACTGATGGACACCATGTCGTCTTTCAGAAGAACATGCGTTATGAGCTCAATGGACCCATTTCTAAAGGGAATGTGTCTTTAACCATCAAAAATGCGACCCAGGCCGACAGTGGCATGTATTGTTGCCATGTGGAGCTCTCAGGGTGGTTTAATGATTTGAAAGTCAACACATTATTGGCGATGAAGCTAGGTGAGTTTGTCTTCTGTCTTCCTTTGACCACTTCAGGTGGGTGAGCGGAGATGTTTACTGTTTAGTAGTGATTTTGTCTTCCTTTAACAGTGAAAGAGGAGGTTCCTACAATCTTGTTTATTTATAGAGTGAAGTGTTGTTTATAACACTGTAGATTAGAGAGCTTCCCAGTCAGCAAACTATCTTGTAAAGCTGTGCTTCAAAAATGATAGTTGGTTCATTCAAAAAGCATTTGCTGCTCTGTGTGGAATGTAATGAACATATTTATCAAGCTGAATTTATTTTACTCAGCTTAAACAACTGCCCTTTTCTCTGAGATGATATCTTACAAGTTTCATAAAATGACCTGTCTTAACATTTTAAAACTAATATGAATTTTTAACATAGGAAGTAGGCAATTTATATATAAGATACGATCCAGTAGATACATGGCCAATTTGAACAACTGTCAGCTCGGTCTTGTTGCATGTGCTTGGTGTAAGCATAGGTTGTTCCACCCCACACTCTGCTCTACTTTGGACTTTTTGAAGCATATCTCACCTCATATCCAACACGGCTTCTTTAAACATTAAAATGGCCCTTATTGCAGTAGGAAAACATTTGCATCCCAATAACTGTTCACCATTTGCTTTTAAGATTTTCATGAAATCCAGAAATCTGGGCAGTTTATATTGCTTCACTCTTAACGTGAACTTCCTATGAGTCTTACCATTTGATAAAAGAAGTAGGTTCTTGAGCATTTCCTGGTTTCTGGTGCTCTTTCTTAAATCTCTAAGCATTTAGAGCTCAGATTGACAGTAGAATTCACTACCTGTGGCCTCAAGAAGCTAGGTCTGTGTGAGTGTGTGTGTGTGTGTGTGTGTGTGTGTGTGTGTGTGTGTGTATGTGTTTTAAGCGAAACTATTTTTCAGTCTACCAATTTTGGAACTTAGCTCTTTTATGTAAGCAAGTGAGATAAGGTCAATCCAGATGGAGAAAACAGTTGACACTGGGGAACTATATCAGGGAGATAATTCAGGGAAGCCGAAAGAAGCTGGGGAGATAGACAGATGTAAGGAGGCAGTATGTGAAGAAATTTTGATTTCATCTTTTTGGAGCTATAAATTATTTTGATGGGGCCGAATTAAAATAAAATGATATAGAAAGGAATCAGTATGTGATTTTTATAGTGTTTACCAATCCTTTAATAGGCAGGTATTTACAGGCTACTGCTCCATGCAGTGGGAAGTATGTTATGGAGGAAATCAGGGGTTGTATGGAAAGGGACCTCACAGAGTGATTTGATCATAGATTCCTAACTGGGCAGGTCTCGGTGGATAGTCACACCCCAGGCCTACAACTTCTTTATTAAAAGGTTTATCTTTGCCTTAAGCCAGCCCTGTCCATTGTATCTGTGCATGTAGGTGAACACACCTTTGAAATGCTGTCTTTCAAGCCCCTCCTTCTAACACCTGACCAAACTTTCAGATCCCTCAAGAGAATACAGAATCGTAACTACACCCATAATCCAATCCCATTTGTTTCTTCCCATCTTCATGTACTTCTCCGTCAATTCCCTACTTAATCTCAAATGCATAAAAAGAAACTGCAAACTGTTGTTCTCCAAATCTTTTATCTCAGTTTGTTGACGTCTTCCTTTCATGTGTATCCTCAGTAACCTTACAGCAAATAAATTTTTCTATAAATTCTCTACAGGTTTGTAAGTTCTTACATTGATAGCTAAGCTAAAATGACTCTTTCTAATAACCTGTTCTTTGCATAAGTTTTCTTGCATTTTCACAGGCTGAATTTACTCTTCACTTTCTGTTAGAGCTTTTCCTCACCAGCATCTTCCCTTACGATTTCCTGACAACTTCCAGGGAAAATATTTTACACTGAAGAAAAGTTCATTAGACCGTCTGATAAGGTTTCCTCCTCTTGGAGCTTACTTTGATCAGAATTTTTGAAGACTTGTTTTTTCCTCTAGATAGATTGAAACCTGGAAGTAGGAGGTTGTATTGCACTCATTAAAGACTCTGACTACACCCTATATAGAGATCAGCAAATTACAGCCCAAGGGCCAGATTATATAGTTAAACAAACCTACCACATGTTTTTTAAATAAAGTTTTATTGGAGCAGTCATACCCATTCATTATACTCTCTTGTCTCTGGCTGTTTTCACACTGACAGGGTTGAGTGACTGCCACTGAGACCATAAAGCCCCCATAGCCTAAAAAATTTACTGCTGCCCCCTTACAGAAAGTTCGCTGCCCTCTGCTTTAGACTAATGTCCTGCATGTAATAGACACTAACAAATATTTGTTGAAAAAATTTCATCTTCTTCAAGGAAAAATGGGCTCGATTTCAAATTGAGTTGGAGCTCTAAAAAACAATAGCTTTCAAACCAATTATCTCCTATCCAAGGGTTTATTTTTTTTTTTTCATAGTAGAGTAGAGATTTAAGGAAACTTCTTGCAGGAGAAAAAGTTGTCTGGTGAGAAAAAAAAAACTCATTGTTGAATTAGTCCTTCATTTATCTGCTTTTGTTTTCAGGCACTGGTTTGGGCTTAATTCTAGTTTCAGCTCTCTCTCTAGGTAACTCTGACACTTTCCGTAAGTTGTTTGGACTCCTACACCACCTCTGACTCTGGAAAGAGTCAAAGTTATTACCTGTGGTCTAGTCGACTTCTAGCCCAGTGGATAAATTGTCAGGGTGAACTGGCATATGTCAGTGGGTGTAAGATCATCCTCAGTTAGGTTGGAGGTCCCTTGGGAGAGTACCCCAATGTCTAGGACACTGAATGCTATTTATTTGGTAAACATTATTGTCCTGGAACCTGTTGTTTAAGTCTTAGTCATTCACCACTGAGAGGACGAAGGCAGGGCCAGGCTCTAGGCATTTTATGTACCACACAGGAGTTTATGAAGAAATATAATCTGACAGACATGGCTGGTCTTTTCAAATTGCTTCAGTGCAAACTTTTTACCTCTGAACCTCTGTAATAAATACATTGTAATGCAACTTTTCCGTGGGCAAGTCTCTTTTCAGCCCTCTCCTGTCAAATCAGAGTTGCACAATGCAGAGAACTCTGGGTTCAGGGGAGATTGGTGTCCTGAGGTGGGTCTCTCATTGGTTGAGTTGATTTACAGGCCCAGCACAAAGCTCTTGTTTCCAGCTACTTGATTAATCCTTGCTTTCCTGTTGATTTCTAGCTCCACCTAAGGTCTCCAGGGTTCCAACATCACATCAGGTCTCTACCTCTGCTCCTAGAATGCCAGCATCCACGCAGAAACTCAAGACAGGTAAAGTGATGTGTTTCTGAGCTCAGAGGCCTTCTAATGAAAGGATGTAGACCACCCAGGGCATTGTGTTAAGGCGGAAGTACAATCTGGGGTAAGGGTTCTTCCCTGGGCTCCCTACACGGCATCACAGGATCTGTGAATCCCTGTCCCCTATTACCTGCACCATTTGTACCTATAAGCATTTCAGAGTGGTGGGACCCATCATTTTTTAAATGGGATTCTCAAAAGTAGTCATTAGTAGCCAACCAACCCCAGACTACTGTTCTTTGACGACTTGTGAGGATGGTGTGTATTTAGCCCAGTTGAGCACAGGTTACTGAGGAAAATATAGGGAATGCCAGAGAACAGCGTTCGGGTTCATGAGATGCTGTCCTCATGAGGAGCTCTGCCTAGAGATTCTTTAGTCCACTCTGAAGTTGGGCCCACCCCTCCAGGATCAGATTTCGGTGAGATTAGTATTTACTCTGTCTCCTATGTGAGGAATCATGCTCAGTCATCTACAATTATTGCATCACTTAATTCTTATGACAACCTTGTACATTGCAGGTATGATTGAATGCTATTTCACAGTTGTGGGTACTGCCAAGTAGGTACATCACCAACGTTAACAATTGTCAACTCAATCTGAGATTAGTCTTCACCTTCTGTTAGAGCTTTTCCTCACCAGTATCTTCCCCTATAGGCTGCTTCCGGGAGAAAATATTATGGACTAAAGAAGACAACTTCATTAGGCCATCTGATAAGGCTTCCTCCTCTTTACTGTTCCCTATGATCCTTTGATCAGATTTTTGCATGCTTGCTTTTTCCTCCATATTTGTTTGAAAACTGGAGGAAAGGGTTCGACTGTACTCTTCCTAAAAGCCTCTGACTATACCTTTCATCAGGGTCAGCAAAGTATAGCCCCATTGCCAGATGAGATTAAAAATACGGCCACCACCAGTGGTATAAAGTTTTATTAGAACAGTCATACCCATTCATTATTCTATCCTGTCTGAGACTGCTTTCACACTGACAAAGTTGAGTAACTGCCACTGAGACCGTAGTGCCCCCATAGCCTAAAATGCTTATAATCCGGCCCTTTAAACAAGTTTGCGGAACTCTGCTGTAGATTAATGCCTTGCACGTAATGGACAATCAGTAAAAGTATTTTTTTCAAGGCAAAAGTGGCTCCATTACAAACTGAAAGGGAGCTTCGAGAAATAGATTTTAAGCCAATGGACCCCGTCGAAAGAGTTTCTTTTATAGTTAGTATAGTTAATATATGAGGAAACTTCTTATAGGAAGAAAAGGGGCCTGGTGAGAAAAAATAAAACAAAAATCACACCTTCGATTCACTGCTTCGTTGATGTGCTTTTGTGCCAGGCGCTGGATTTGAGCTTAGTTTTATTTTCAGCTCTGACTTCTTCTGTAAGTTGTTTGGAATCCTACAGCACCTCTGATTCTGGAAAGAGTCAAAGTTACTACCTGTGGTCTAGTCAACTTCTAGCAAAACAGTATATATCATCTGTGGGATCTAGCATTTGCTAGTGGGTATGAATTAATCCTCATCTAGGGTACAGGTCCCTAGGGCGGGTACCCTGAAGACTGAACTGAATGCTATGTATTTGGTAAACATTCAGGCCCTGGGACCTGTTGTTTAATTTTTAATCATTCACTACTGCGAAGACAAAGACAGTTCCAGGCTCTAAACTGTCTGTACCTCATGGGTGTTTGTGAAGACATATAAATCCGGCTTGACTGGCTTGTCTTCTCAAAGGGCTTCAGTGCAATTCCAGGGTATTCTTTTTCATCTCTGAACCTCCCAGAATATATACCTTCAATGCAACTTTTCTTTTTGCCAGCCTGTTTTCAGCCGTCTCCTGTCAAATTTGACTTGCCCAATGATGAGAACTCTGGGTTCAGGGGAGATTAGTGCCCAGTTCTGCCTGGGGTGGGTCTCTCATTGGTTGAGTTGAAGTACAGGCCCAGCACAAAGCTCTTGTTTCCAGCTACTTGATTAATCCTTGCTTTCCTGTTGATTTCTAGCTCCACCTAAGGTCTCCAGGGTTCCAACATCACATCAGGTCTCTACCTCTGCTCCTAGAATGCCAGCATCCACACAGAAACTCAAGACAGGTAAAGTGATGTGTTTCTGAGCTCAGAGGCCTTCTAGTGAGAGGATGTAGACCACCCAGGGCATTGTGTTAAGGCAGAAGTACAATCTGGGGTAAGGGTTCTTCCCTGGGCGCCCTACACGGCATCATAGGATCTGTGAATCCCTGTCCCCTATTACCTGCACCATTTGTACCTATAAGCATTTCAGAGTGGTGGGACCCATCATTTTTTAAATGGGATTCTCAAAAGTAGTCATTAGTAGCCAACCAACCCCAGACTACTGTTCTTTGACGACTTGTGAGGATGGTGTGTATTTAGCCCAGTTGAGCACAGGTTACTGAGGAAAATATAGGGAATGCCAGAGAACAGCGTTCGGGTTCATGAGATGCTGTCCTCATGAGGAGCTCTGCCTAGAGATTCTCTAGTCCACTCTGAAGTTGGGTTCTCCCCTCCAGGATCAGATTTCGGTGAGATTAGTATTTACTCTGTCTCCTATGTGAGGAATCATGCTCAGTCATCTACAATTATTGCATCACTTAATTCTTATGACAACCTTGTACATTGCAGGTATGATTGAATGCTATTTCACAGTTGTGGGTACTGCCAAGTAGGTACATCACCAACGTTAACAATTGTCAACTCAATCTGAGATTAGTCTTCACCTTCTGTTAGAGCTTTTCCTCACCAGTATCTTCCCCTATAGGCTGCTTCCGAGAGAAAATATTATGGACTAAAGAAGACAACTTCATTAGGCCATCTGATAAGGCTTCCTCCTCTTTACTGTTCCCTATGATCCTTTGATCAGATTTTTGCATGCTTGCTTTTTCCTCCATATTTGTTTGAAAACTGGAGGAAAGGGTTCGACTGTACTCTTCCTAAAAGCCTCTGACTATACCTTTCATCAGGGTCAGCAAAGTATAGCCCCATTGCCAGATGAGATTAAAAATACGGCCACCACCAGTGGTATAAAGTTTTATTAGAACAGTCATACCCATTCATTATTCTATCCTGTCTGAGACTGCTTTCACACTGACAGAGTTGAGTAACTGCCACTGAGACCGAAGTGCCCCCATAGCCTAAAATGCTTATAATCCGGCCCTTTAAACAAGTTTGCGGAACTCTGCTGTAGATTAATGCCTTGCACGTAATAGACAATCAGTAAAAGTATTTTTTTCAAGGCAAAAAGTGGCTCCATTATAAACTGAAAGGGAGCTTCGAGAAATAGATTTTAAGCCAATGGACCCCGTCGAAGGATTTTCTTTCATAGTTAGTATAGTTAATATATGAGGAAACTTCTTGTAGGAAGAAAAGGGGCCTGGTGAGAAAAAATAAAACAAAAATCACACTTTCGATTCACTGCTACGTTGATGTGCTTTTGTGCCAGGCGCTGGATTTGAGCTTAGTTTTATTTTCAGCTCTGACTTCTTCTGTAAGTTGTTTGGAATCCTACACCACCTCTGATTCTGGAAAGAGTCAAAGTTACTACCTGTGGTCTAGTCAACTTCTAGCAAAACAGTATATATCATCTGTGGGATCTAGCATATGCTAGGGGTATGAATTAATCCTCATCTAGGGTACAGGTCCCTAGGGCGGGTACCCTGAAGACTGAACTGAATGCTATGTATTTGGTAAACATTCAGGCCCTGGGACCTGTTGTTTAACTTTTAATCATTCACTACTGCGAAGACAAAGACAGTTCCAGGCTCTAAACTCTCTGTACCTCATGGGTGTTTGTGAAGACATATAAATCCGGCTTGACTGGCTTGTCTTCTCAAAGGGCTTCAGTGCAATTCCAGGGTATTCTTTTTCATCTCTGAACCTCCCAGAATATATACCTTCAATGCAACTTTTCTTTTTGCCAGCCTGTTTTCAGCCGTCTCCTGTCAAATTTGACTTGCCCAATGATGAGAACTCTGGGTTCAGGGGAGATTAGTGCCCAGTTCTGCCTGGGGTGGGTCTCTCATTGGTTGAGTTGATGTACAGGCCCAGCACAAAGCTCTTGTTTCCAGCTACTTGATTAATCCTTGCTTTCCTGTTGATTTCTAGCTCCAACTAAGGTCTCCAGGGTTCCAACATCACATCAGGTCTCTACCTCTGCTCCTAGAATGCCAGCATCCACACAGAAACTCAAGACAGGTAAAGTGATGTGTTTCTGAGCTCAGAGGCCTTCTAATGAGAGGATGTAGACCACGCAGGGCATTTTGTTAAGGCGGAAGTACAATCTGGGGTAAGGGTTCTTCCCTGGGCGCCCTACACGACATCACAGGATCTGTGAATCCCTGTCCCCTATTACCTGCACCATTTGTACCTAATAAGCATTTCAGAGTGGTGGGACCCATCATTTTTTAAATGGGATTCTCAAAAGTAGTCATTAGTAGCCAACCAACCCCAGACTACCGTTCTTTGACGACTTGTGAGGATGGTGTGCATTTAGCCCAGTTGAGCACAGGTTACTGAGGAAAATATAGGGAATGCCAGAGAACAGCGTTCGGGTTCATGAGATGCTGTTCTCATGAGGAGCTCTGCCTAGAGATTCTCTAGTCCACTCTGAAGTTGGGTTCTCCCCTCCAGGATCAGATTTCGGTGAGATTAGTATTTACTCTGTCTCCTATGTGAGGAATCATGCTCCGTCATCTACAATTATTGCATCACTTAATTCTTATGACAACCTTGTACATTGCAGGTATGATTGAATGCTATTTCATAGTTGTGGGTACTGCCAAGTAGGTACATCACCAAGTTTAACATATGTCAACTCAATCTGAGATTAGTCTTCACCTTCTGTTAGAGCTTTTCCTCACCAGTATCTTCCCCTATAGGCTGCTTCCGGGAGAAAATATTATGGACTAAAGAAGACAACTTCATTAGGCCATCTGATAAGGCTTCCTCCTCTTTACTGTTCCCTATGATCCTTTGATCAGATTTTTGCATGCTTGCTTTTTCCTCCATATTTGTTTGAAAACTGGAGGAAAGGGTTGGACTGTACTCTTCCTAAAAGCCTCTGACTATACCTTTCATCAGGGTCAGCAAAGTATAGCCCCATTGCCAGATGAGATTAAAAATAGGGCCACCACCAGTGGTATAAAGTTTTATTAGAACAGTCATACCCATTCATTATTCTATCCTGTCTGAGACTGCTTTCACACTGACAGAGTTGAGTAACTGCCACTGAGACCGTAGTGCCCCCATAGCCTAAAATGCTTATAATCCGGCCCTTTAAACGAGTTTGCGGAACTCTGCTGTAGATTAATGCCTTGCACGTAATAGACAATCAGTAAAAGTATTTTTTTCAAGGCAAAAAGTGGCTCCATTACAAACTGAAAGGGAGCTTCGAGAAATAGATTTTAAGCCAATGGACCCCGTCGAAGGATTTTCTTTCATAGTTAGTATAGTTAATATATGAGGAAACTTCTTGTAGGAAGAAAAGGGGCCTGGTGAGAAAAAATAAAACAAAAATCACACTTTCGATTCACTGCTACGTTGATGTGCTTTTGTGCCAGGCGCTGGATTTGAGCTTAGTTTTATTTTCAGCTCTGACTTCTTCTGTAAGTTGTTTGGAATCCTACACCACCTCTGATTCTGGAAAGAGTCAAAGTTACTACCTGTGGTCTAGTCAACTTCTAGCAAAACAGTATATATCATCTGTGGGATCTAGCATATGCTAGGGGTATGAATTAATCCTCATCTAGGGTACAGGTCCCTAGGGCGGGTACCCTGAAGACTGAACTGAATGCTATGTATTTGGTAAACATTCAGGCCCTGGGACCTGTTGTTTAACTTTTAATCATTCACTACTGCGAAGACAAAGACAGTTCCAGGCTCTAAACTCTCTGTACCTCATGGGTGTTTGTGAAGACATATAAATCCGGCTTGACTGGCTTGTCTTCTCAAAGGGCTTCAGTGCAATTCCAGGGTATTCTTTTTCATCTCTGAACCTCCCAGAATATATACCTTCAATGCAACTTTTCTTTTTGCCAGCCTGTTTTCAGCCGTCTCCTGTCAAATTTGACTTGCCCAATGATGAGAACTCTGGGTTCAGGGGAGATTAGTGCCCAGTTCTGCCTGGGGTGGGTCTCTCATTGGTTGAGTTGATGTACAGGCCCAGCACAAAGCTCTTGTTTCCAGCTACTTGATTAATCCTTGCTTTCCTGTTGATTTCTAGCTCCAACTAAGGTCTCCAGGGTTCCAACATCACATCAGGTCTCTACCTCTGCTCCTAGAATGCCAGCATCCACACAGAAACTCAAGACAGGTAAAGTGATGTGTTTCTGAGCTCAGAGGCCTTCTAATGAGAGGATGTAGACCACGCAGGGCATTTTGTTAAGGCGGAAGTACAATCTGGGGTAAGGGTTCTTCCCTGGGCGCCCTACACGACATCACAGGATCTGTGAATCCCTGTCCCCTATTACCTGCACCATTTGTACCTAATAAGCATTTCAGAGTGGTGGGACCCATCATTTTTTAAATGGGATTCTCAAAAGTAGTCATTAGTAGCCAACCAACCCCAGACTACCGTTCTTTGACGACTTGTGAGGATGGTGTGCATTTAGCCCAGTTGAGCACAGGTTACTGAGGAAAATATAGGGAATGCCAGAGAACAGCGTTCGGGTTCATGAGATGCTGTTCTCATGAGGAGCTCTGCCTAGAGATTCTCTAGTCCACTCTGAAGTTGGGTTCTCCCCTCCAGGATCAGATTTCGGTGAGATTAGTATTTACTCTGTCTCCTATGTGAGGAATCATGCTCCGTCATCTACAATTATTGCATCACTTAATTCTTATGACAACCTTGTACATTGCAGGTATGATTGAATGCTATTTCATAGTTGTGGGTACTGCCAAGTAGGTACATCACCAAGTTTAACATATGTCAACTCAATCTGAGATTAGTCTTCACCTTCTGTTAGAGCTTTTCCTCACCAGTATCTTCCCCTATAGGCTGCTTCCGGGAGAAAATATTATGGACTAAAGAAGACAACTTCATTAGGCCATCTGATAAGGCTTCCTCCTCTTTACTGTTCCCTATGATCCTTTGATCAGATTTTTGCATGCTTGCTTTTTCCTCCATATTTGTTTGAAAACTGGAGGAAAGGGTTGGACTGTACTCTTCCTAAAAGCCTCTGACTATACCTTTCATCAGGGTCAGCAAAGTATAGCCCCATTGCCAGATGAGATTAAAAATAGGGCCACCACCAGTGGTATAAAGTTTTATTAGAACAGTCATACCCATTCATTATTCTATCCTGTCTGAGACTGCTTTCACACTGACAGAGTTGAGTAACTGCCACTGAGACCGTAGTGCCCCCATAGCCTAAAATGCTTATAATCCGGCCCTTTAAACGAGTTTGCGGAACTCTGCTGTAGATTAATGCCTTGCACGTAATAGACAATCAGTAAAAGTATTTTTTTCAAGGCAAAAAGTGGCTCCATTACAAACTGAAAGGGAGCTTCGAGAAATAGATTTTAAGCCAATGGACCCCGTCGAAGGAGTTTCTTTCATAGTTAGTATAGTTAATATATGAGGAAACTTCTTGTAGGAAGAAAAGGTGCCTGGTGAGAAAAAATAAAACAAAAATCACACTTTCGATTCACTGCTTCGTTGATGTGCTTTTGTGCCAGGCGCTGGATTTGAGCTTAGTTTTATTTTCAGCTCTGACTTCTTCTGTAAGTTGTTTGGAATCCTACACCACCTCTGATTCTGGAAAGAGTCAAAGTTACTACCTGTGGTCTAGTCAACTTCTAGCAAAACAGTATATATCATCTGTGGGATCTAGCATTTGCTAGTGGGTATGAATTAATCCTCATCTAGGGTACAGGTCCCTAGGGCGGGTACCCTGAAGACTGAACTGAATGCTATGTATTTGGTAAACATTCAGGCCCTGGGAACTGTTGTTTAACTTTTAATCATTCACTACTGCGAAGACAAAGACAGTTCCAGGCTCTAAACTGTCTGTACCTCATGGGTGTTTGTGAAGACATATAAATCCGGCTTGACTGGCTTGTCTTCTCAAAGGGCTTCAGTGCAATTCCAGGGTATTCTTTTTCATCTCTGAACCTCCCAGAATATATACCTTCAATGCAACTTTTCTTTTTGCCAGCCTGTTTTCAGCCGTCTCCTGTCAAATTTGACTTGCCCAATGATGAGAACTCTGGGTTCAGGGGAGATTAGTGCCCAGTTCTGCCTGGGGTGGGTCTCTCATTGGTTGAGTTGATGTACAGGCCCAGCACAAAGCTCTTGTTTCCAGCTACTTGATTAATCCTTGCTTTCCTGTTGATTTCTAGCTCCAACTAAGGTCTCCAGGGTTCCAACATCACATCAGGTCTCTACCTCTGCTCCTAGAATGCCAGCATCCACACAGAAACTCAAGACAGGTAAAGTGATGTGTTTCTGAGCTCAGAGGCCTTCTAATGAGAGGATGTAGACCACCCAGGGCATTGTGTTAAGGCGGAAGTACAATCTGGGGTAAGGGTTCTTCCCTGGGCGCCCTACACGGCATCACAGGATCTGTGAATCCCTGTCCCCTATTACCTGCACCATTTGTACCTAATAAGCATTTCAGAGTGGTGGGACCCATCATTTTTTAAATGGGATTCTCAAAAGTAGTCATTAGTAGCCAACCAACCCCAGACTACTGTTCTTTGATGACTTGTGAGGATGGTGTGTATTTAGCCCAGTTGAGCACAGGTTACTGAGGAAAATATAGGGAATGCCAGAGAACAGCGTTCGGGTTCATGAGATGCTGTCCTCATGAGGAGCTCTGCCTAGAGATTCTCTAGTCCACTCTGAAGTTGGGTTCTCCCCTCCAGGATCAGATTTCGGTGAGATTAGTATTTACTCTGTCTCCTATGTGAGGAATCATGCTCAGTCATCTACAATTATTGCATCACTTAATTCTTATGACAACCTTGTACATTGCAGGTATGATTGAATGCTATTTCATAGTTGTGGGTACTGCCAAGTAGGTACATCACCAAGTTTAACATATGTCTGATCCATCTTTTTGCGTGTGCTTCCTCATGTAAAATATGTCATTCCACCCCAACCTTTGTCCTCGTTTGGAATTTTTGAAGCATATTTCACATCATATGACAACACTATTTGTTTAAATATTAAATTGACTTTATCTTAATACAAAAACATTTGCTGCTTAATAACTCTTTACCGGTTGCTTTTGAGAGTTTTGTGAATTCCAGGAAACTGGGAAGTTTGTACTTTTTCTGTCTTGATGTGGACATCCTAATATCCTTATTATTTGATATCAGAAGTAGGTTCTTGGGAATTTCCTGGTTTCTGCTCTTCTTAATGATTCTTTTTCCACTAAGGTCTTATATTGACAGTAGGACCCAGTACCTGTAGCCTTAATGAGCTATGTTTCTACTTTTTTTTCAATTCAGAAATACTTGATTTAGTAATCTCCCAACCTTTAGACTTGGCTTAACTCCCTTTATGTTGGTGAGTAAGATAAACTTAATTTAAATGGAGAAAACAACTGAGTCTGTGGAAACTATCTGGGAGGCAATTCAGGGAAGCCCATAGAAATTGGGGAGATAGTATGTTATAAACAGATGTGAGGATGTAGCATGTGGAGAAGAGATCATGATTACAACGTTCTTGGAGTTGTAAAACTATTTTGGTCGGGCCTAATTTTTTAAAAAAAACCCACAAAATATAATAAGTAGGAGGCTTTATAGTGCCTACCACTCCTTTAATTGGTGGGTGTATCCAAGGCCACTGCTCTCTCCAGTGGTAAGTGGGTCCATAACTGAGCCAAAGTGACTCTATTCCTGCAATTACCAATTCTTTGCTTAATTTCTCTTGTATTTTTCACAGGCTGAGATTAGTCTTCACCTTCTGTAGAGTTTTTCCTCACTAGTATCTTCCCCTATAGTTTCCTGGCTGCTTCCTTGGGAAAATATTATATACTGAAGAAGAAACTCCGTTAGAAAATCTGATAAGGTTTCCTCCTTTTTATTGTTCCTTATGCTCCTTTGATCAGATTTTTGCATGCTTTCTTTTTCTTTTTCTTTTTTTTGGGCCTTTAAATACAGTTTGCTGAACTCTGCTTTAGACTAGTGCCTTGCATGTAATACAATAAAACAGAAATTTTTTTTCCCCCAAGGCAAACATTGGCTCTATTCCAAATTGAATTGGATCTCTCACAAAAAAGATTTTACAGACACAGTCTCAGAGACATAGAGATTTAACTGAGGGTTGCTAGATGGGGGCTGGGGTGGGTGGAGATAAGGGGGAAGATGAGGGAATTAGAAAGCACAATTGGTAACCACAAGATGGCCACGGGGAAATGAAAGACAGTTTGGGGAATGGAATCAATAACGTTGTAAAGATTTTGTAGGGTATCCGATGGACACTTGTCTTATTGGGGAGACCACCTCAGGGGAGATGTAGATGCCTGATCACTGCACTGTACACCTGAAGCTGAAGCTGAACAATAATGAACGTCAACTACAAGTTTATATATATATATACATATATATATATATATATATATATATATATATATATATATATATGTATATATATACACACAAGAAGCGGAGTACAGCATTAGGAATAGAAACATTGAAAATGTAATGGCTGTGTGCGATGTCAGAGGGGTAGTAGATTGGGGAAGGAGGATTGTCACTGTGTGAGGGATATAAGTGATAAATGTCTAGCTATTACATTGTTTTGTACACCTGAAACTAATAAAAAAAACAAAAACCACACACACACAAATAATATCTAGCTAAAGGTACTTATTGTAACAACAAAGAAATTAGTAATTGTTGATACTGTGTAAAATAGAATGCTAAAGTGAAACAACAAATAAAGAGATTTTAAACCAATTTACCCCTATCCAAGGATATTCTTTTATAATTAGTATAGTTAATACATAAGGTAACTTCTTGCAGGAGAAAAGGTGCCTGGTGAGAACAAATGTACGCATTGTTAATTCACTGCATCATTGATCTGCTTTTGTGCCAGGCACTGTGTTTGAGCTTAATTCTACTTTCAGCTCTCTCTCTCTGGGTGGCACTGATACCTTCCGTAGTTGGTTTGGAATCCTACACCACCTCTGACTCTGGAAAAAGTGGAAGTTGTTACCTGTGTTCTAGTCGACGTCTAGTCAAAATTATAAATCATGGGTGTGATCTAAAATATCCTAGTGGGTGTGAGTTAATCCTCATTTAGGGTGTAGGTCCCTTGAGAGGATACTCTGAACTGACTGAACTGAATGTTATTTATTTGGCGAATATTTTGGGCCTGGGACCCGCTGTTTAAGTCTTAGCCATTCACGACTTAGAGACCTAAGGCATCCCCAGGCTCTAGGCGTTTTCCCCACCATGCAGATGATTATGAAGATACAGGAATCTCATAGGCATGGCTGGCTTCGGTGCTAAACCTGGGTAACCATTTTTACCGCTGAGCCTACTAGAATATATGCTTTTGAATGCAGTTTCCTTTTTACTGGTGTGTCCTCAAGCCCACCATGTCACAGTTTAGTAAACCAAAGAAAAGACTCTGGGTTCAGGGGTGATTGGTGCCCAGTTTTGCCTGGGGAGGGTTTCTCATTGTTGAGTTGATGTACAGGCCCAGCACACAGCTCTTGTTTCCTGTTGCTTGATTAATCCTTGCTTTCCTTTGATTTCTAGCTCCACCTAACGTCACCAGGGTTCCAACATCACATCAGGTCTCTACCTCTGCTCCTAGAATGCCAGCATCCACGCAGAAACTCAAGACAGGTAAAGTGATGTGTTTCTGACACCAGAGGCCTCTTAATGAGAGGATATAGACTGCCCAGGGCATTGGGTTAAGGCAGAAGTACAATCTAGGGCAAGGGTTCTTCCCTGGGTTTCAAACTTGGTCTCCACAGCACCTGACAACCTCCTTCCATATTACATATAACTTTTGTACCTATTAGTATTTTCAGAGTGAGGGGAGCCATAATTTTTAAAAATCAGATTCTCAAGGGGATTCACTGTTAGCCAAAAACATCTTCAGACTGCTGATCTTGGACTTCATCTAATGAAGATGAGGTGAATTTGTATCAGTTGAGCACAAGATGATGAGGAAATTAAAGGGAATGCCTGAGAATCGGGGTCAGATTCATAAGATTCTGTCCTCACAAGGAGTTCTGAACGGAGATCCTTTAGTGCCCTGTGAAGTCAGAGCCTCCACTCAAAGACAGTATTTCCTCGAAGTTATCATATACTGTCTCTCCTATGTGCCAAGGATCATGCTGAATGGTTTATAAGTATTAGATCACTTAATTTTGATGACAACCCTAAGCATTGGACGTGTGATTCAATCGTGTTACATGGTTGTGGGGACCCAGGCATAGGGTCTGAGTGCACTGATGAAGGTCATATGGATAGAAGGTGGTTGAGTCAGGATTCAGTGGCCATTAAGTTGACTTTGGGGCTGTGGTGATAACTACTGGATCGTGCCTTCTATCAAGAGCACTGAGGCTATGTTTGGATGAATTTGTCCTGATCTGACATCCTCACTAAAAAAGACTTTATATAACCATCCTGTCTTTCCATAGCAGCCAGTGGCTTTACACAATTTTGCTTCAAGCGTCATTTACTTTATTATGTAGCACAGGGGTTGAAAAAAATGCTATTTATACTGACGACAAAGTAAAGATCAGATTTAAGGATTTCGGGGATTTAGAATGTACAGGCTCCGTCTTTTAATTCATGGTTCACACTTCAAAGTTCTGATATTTAAGAGTTTAGGTTTAATACAAATGCAGAAACATTTAGCTCATAGGTGGAGAAATAATTTGGCATTCTGAGGACCAGTTTAGGTTAAAAACTTCTATTTCCAGGATCACAAAGATAAGTTTTAGTGAAGATTCTACAAGACTCTAATACTCGTTGACTCCTTGAGGTGGCCCTGGATTCTGAGAAACAGTAGTCACAACTTCTTACCAGAAAAATCTGATGAAACATACTGATTTTCTTTCACTTCTATCGGACCTGGTGGATATTTAGCCTGGAGGGATTCGCAGCATTTGTGCTCTGAGCTGAGTTTGAAGAGAGGGCTTGAGGTGAAAACTGGGATTTTAGAGCCATAAAAGTTTGTAAGAAAAACAGCTTTGTTCTGGGCAGCTGGACATACCAGAGAATCTGTCTACTTTCTCAATATTGATTTAGCTTCTCTATACTTAGGTTGACTTAGTTTGTGCCTGCCAAAGGGTGTGGATTATTGGACTTTGTTTCATGAACATACATAAGTTTTTGACTTCTTTTAAAGGAGAGATTCAGAAGAAAAGTGTTGGTTTACATTTGTGAAATCCTGGGAAATAGTAATTGTATTATTAATTGAATTGAGTTTTATCCTTATCCTGATAGTTTCCTAAGGAGTTTGAGTTTACAGGTGAAGTTTATATTACAAGAAGGTGAACACTGGAGCTAATTCAATGCAGAGACATTTATGTTTACATCCACTCCCTCCCTGAGCTCAGTGTCTCTAATGCATACTAGTTGCCTAAAATATTATGGAATGCTTGGATATAAGGTTGTAGGAGCAAGGAAAAAGAGGAAGATACCCACAAAATCTCACAGTTGAGAAAGAAGTTAGGCTCAAGAAGACTTTCACATAGACCTAAGCTGGATAGATTGTGATCACAATCTATCCTGTTTTTACTTTCTAAAGGTATCCTGTTATAGGTAGACTATAAGTGGAAAACAAGGACACAGTTCAGGACATGAGAAAGGATGATGCTGAAATGTGAAGACTATGGTGGGAAAGAGGAAACAGAAAAAACAATGAGAGGCAATAAAGAAAGCCCAGCTTTGAGAATTCTTGTCCAGCCAGCACCACTAATTTGCTCCAAAATTCTGTGGTGCTCTAAGGGGGAAAAATATAAAGATAAAGAGGCTAGTGACTTACTCTGCATGGAAGGTGAGATATCTGATAGAAAAGGAAGGGGTGCTGTCAAGAAAGCAAAGGGGCACGTAGCCCTGGGTTGGAGAATTCTTAGTGAAACTTTGGGTGAGTAATGGAAGATGAGTCAGATAACACAGGAAATTAGTCTTACTAAAGGAGTGACCGGAAAGCAACCTCAGAAGGAGCTGGGGTCAATGTTTACCGGGAACCTTAATTTGGGGGCTGTGAATCATTACCGAGGCTAATATTGGGCAATGTAGACACCTTGAGGAGACTTCAACGAATTATACAACGTGAGTATGTGTCCTGTGCTGGTCCATAGGTTCATGTCTCTGGAAAGATATCTACATGGATAATCCGGAATTTGACTAAGGCCAGAAAATCCAGGTTGGAGTTGATGTGAAGCAGGGAGGGCAGATGAGTGCAAACTCCCAGGGCCTGTTCCATGAAAGTGAAAATGTCACTTGTATGGATAAAAGCTTAGTTGGGTGCCCTACATAAGATGCCCTGTTGTGGGCTTTATACATTTAGGGGAATCCTAGGAGTATGAAAAGTGAGAAATAGTTCTGTCTATAAATAACTATCCAGATCATTATCTAGATGAGATTTATTCCTGGTAATAAATACCTAGATGGTAGTCCAATGCCTCAAGGTCATCTTTGAACCAATTTTTAATAAAGAGTGAAAGTAATTCCTGATTCTAGTTTTGATGTGTGCTTTTTTGGGGAGATGGGAATTTTTGTGCAGAAATGGGACACAGCTCTTTCCTTCTTTTCATTCCAGATACTACTTCATCTTCTCCAATGCAGACAGTAGAAACTCAGCCTATCACACCACAGGAAACAAATACAAGCAGCTTACCAGTGAACCCTTGCCTAACAGGTAACTTCATTTTCTTTCCTGAACACCTAGGGCATTCAGTTTTCACAATCATTGACATGTTGTGAAGAGCACATATTCTGGAGTAAGACAGATCTGACCTCACATGAGTGCCAGCACTGGCCCCTCCAATCAGATACGTGACTCGAACAAAAATTTTACCCTCTCTGAATCTGTTTTCATCCTTTGTAAAATGGATGGAAGAGCATTGATCATGCAGAGTCCTGTGAGGATTACATGAGATAAAGAACATGGGACACAGTTATAAGGTGTAAGTGATAGACACGGTAGCCACTAAGAGTGTCACATGGAAGTCTAGAGAGTATATACCTGACCAGCATAGGTAGCTTGTTAGATTGGGGAACATCCACAGGCATAACACTATTTTTCTAAATCAAATGAACCAGTTTTGACTCCAAACTTATTACATGGTTTGTTCCGTTGGACCAGAGCCATAAAACAATTAAATCGAGTCAAACTGCTCAACTGTGTTTATGTTCCTTCTAAGCCCCAGAGCCTTAAATACCAGCAGGAGGCTTTTCTGCTACCTTGTCAGGCTTGCAAATGGATACCTTGTGACGGGTCATGACACCCATGCTGACATCAAAGAGTCACGCCCCACTGAGAATCTGCCATTCCCTCCAAAAAGCCTTCCCCGCTCTGGGCAAGTCCCATGTAATCTCTAGTCTTTCGAAGTGTGAGATTGGCTGGTCTTTCCTGTGGTGGAGAAAGGTCATACTGATTCCTGTCATCTTTCCCAGCTAACGCTTGTTACCCATGGTGGTAAGTGTGGAGAGTGTCACATGCTGAACCCCTGTGTAATACAGAGTGGCCATGTGTCCCTGTCTTGTGCTGCATCCCAACAAGGTGAAACCTTGCAAGACTCCTCCTGTGTGTGACTCATCATACTCAGGAGCTGCCAGTCTGGAGGGGGTCACCCCATGGCCTACCTTTGAGAATCATTCCTACAATGCTGTTAATTTAAAATGGACCTCCGGGGAGGTGCACGGAGGGACCCATTCTGGTGGGATTAGATCATGGTGACGTGGTTATGAAAGTGGAATCTGTAGTGCGATCTGTTTCAAGACATAAACAAAGAGAAAATGGATAAGAACATGAGGTAACAGCAGTAGGAGCAGCTGCACCCACACTTTTAGGGGGTGTGAGGAGGTAGAACGTAGGAGTAGAGAATCATTCTCTAGAACGTCCTGTCACTAACACCTGGACAAGGTAGAGCTTTCCAGGGTGAGGCAGCCTTGGGAGCAGCAGTGTTTTCATGGCCTGTGACAGCTGCCATCTTGGTGGTGTATCTGAGGCTCCGGAGCCAAATCCTCTCTGTGCCCAAGTCAGCCTTCACGGGCTGAGGCCTCGGAAGCGAAGAATGTTAGGGCTAGAAGGGAATTGGGTTGTCATATGGCCTGCCACACACTTGACAGTGTGTGTGCCAGGAAACTGTCATATGTTATCTCATTTAATGTTTTCAAGGCGGCCCTTATTTATTGCCGTTGCCAGACTGGGGAGGCCCTATAGTTCTGTTTTGGAGACAGCTCCCGATTTCACTGCCAGTTACTAGCTGGGTGCCCATGGACAAATTGTTGCATTCCTCACTGGATCTTTATGCTGACTGAAGAGTATGATGTTTGGAAAGTGCATCGCTAGTTTTCTTGCTCCCACTGCTTCTTGCATTGTAACATCGTAATATTGAGCAATAGCTGATATTTATCCTCTGTGGTGTTAAGTGCTTTACGTGCTTCATCTAATTTCACAACGTTATGAGATGGGTGATGTTGATAGCTTGTAACTGTAGTTCAAGGTTACCCTAGGTAGAAATAAATAAGTACGTGTATGCAAAAGACCTTGATCAAGGTCACCTTCTTAAGGGACATTAAGAACACCAAACTCAATTTTCATCTGAGTCAAGTCCATGCTATATTTAGTGCATTATCCCGTTCTGTACCTGAGGGACTTATTTAATGTCATAATACAAGTCACAAAGATAGCCTAGACTATAGGTATTACGTAAGCCTAGATATGGCCTTATGCTAAAGGTAGTCTCAGAATGAGGAAAAAGTAAACACAGAAATAATGTAAAGATATTGGGGAATAGGGATATTTTAATTTCATCACAATTGAGTTGGTTTTTTATGGCTTTGTCATTAATAGGGAATTTTATTTACAGGAATGCAATTTATGTGGTCATTATAAGAAGGGGCTCTTGTCATTTATGGGAGGTGGAAACTTGTGTAAATATTCCAGGTCTGTTTCATCATCTGTAAAATGGGATTAAGGAAGTTGTCAGAAAGATGTCATGTGTTTAGTATGTGGTAGATACTCAGTAAAAAGAGAATTCTACATTTGACCTACACTTGCCTAGCAAGGCCAGCGACGTGATACAACATACGTATTTCAAAGCACTATGAAAACGTGAATACTCAAAACTAAGGAATGAAACCCTTTGATATTAAATTTTAGATAGTATAAGATATATTGGTCTTGTGGTTGGTATATGCATAACACATATTCTACAGTGCTTCTGGATCACTATGTAGGCACGTTGGCACATTACGTAGGAGGGAAATGTCACCTGATTTAGATATCTTAGTTAGTACACTGTACTTACATTTTGAATGTAAAGCCAATATATTGTCCATTCTGAATAGAGTAGTTTGATCATCAGTTGTGCATAGTCTCTGTGCCCTCATTGACAGGTTCTTAGTTGGCATAAAAATACTGATTACCTACCTTTATGTGGCATTTTTAACCCGATTTCAAGAATTGCCTCTATGCCCCTGAAATTTGAGGTAAAACTTTGCATGCAATGCATTTTTTCCCATAAAGATGAAAAAAGGGCATCCATTTTCACAGGGTCCATGACAAAATGGTTAAGAAACACAACCTTCTAAGATAAATTAATAAACATTAGTAACTCGGTGTAACTCTTGCAATGCCTGCTTTATTTGGCCATATGATTATTCAACTTTTCCTTCATCACCAGAAAGCAGTGTGAATATAATTACTGTCTGCAGCGAGTGTTCAATATTTTTTGCAATTCTAATTGCTCTTCCTTTTTGTTGAGCAGATGGGAATGGCACTGTGGCAGAGCCTTCAGATGGTGCTTGGGAATACAATGAAACTGTAAGCATGTTCCTTCCTATTTT
Organism: Rhinolophus hipposideros; assembly: GCF_964194185.1. Taxonomy (NCBI): domain Eukaryota; kingdom Metazoa; phylum Chordata; class Mammalia; order Chiroptera; family Rhinolophidae; genus Rhinolophus; species Rhinolophus hipposideros. Next base: position 28,236,718 of record NC_138069.1, on the reverse strand, counting down.
ACTAGCCAGACATGCGTGTATGTCTCTCTGGAAGCAAATTACATTTAGTGATAACTTTTGTAAAGCTAGCCCACAGATTGGTTCTTCGCAGTTACAAGACAAAGAAGATAAGAATTTATTTCTTAAATAGGGATGCTTTAACTAATTTTCGTACTGATGAACTCAAAGTTCATACTGGTACACGTAGACCAGTTTGTTAGAGATGCTGATAAATAATATTTTACACACACACACACACACACACACACACTCACACATTACACACTTTCTCCTGGCCAAAAATTGGAATAAAATGAATGAATGAATTTAAGAAGAGTGAGTTAGCATAACATACCCCAGAAGACTTCAGTTACTTTTACGTGAATGCCATGCTTTGAGTTACTGTGGTGGCATGGAGGACCATTCCAAACAAAAACATTATGCAGGTGAAAGTGCGCTTGCTTAAACATAGGCCCACTACTATTCTTCTCCAACCCAATTGCCATCCTATATAGAAATGAGGCCCTGCTGTGTTTTTCTATACCCTAACTCTCCATAGGTTGAATTATTAAGGTATTAATTCTGTTCACATGTGGTAAGACATGACAACATGACCATAGTAAAAGAAAGTCAAGCTCAGGCAAAATGGGGTGTTTAGGGTCAGATTACTTTTTATTTTTAACCTTGGTTCTAATGGGAACACTACATGGGAGTGATATGAGATATGTTAAAAACTTGTATGGCCTGGATGCTGATTGATCTGATGGATGTGGGCTGAATTTCTGCATCCCTTCTAAATGTCAGAACTGCCACTATGTAAATGATTATTATATTGCTCTTTGGCCAGAAGTATGCTGAATTGAATAAAATCACACATTCTGAATGGTGAGCTTGTTCTTGGCCTCAGTTACCTATAGGTCAAGTATAGGTCTACTTGTTTAGTAACAAGTAGAAGCAATTTAGAAGCCAAGTTCATAATAGGTAGCAGCAAAATTGTGAGCCTTTTGTGCCTTGATTCTGAGGCTGTCAAGATGAAAGCACACAGCATATATTTTGACCCAGTAGGTCAATCTCCTGGAGTCTCTCTTAAGGAGAGAATTGAACAAATACATGAAGATGTATGAGAAAAGATGTATATTTGTGCTATTCGTAATCATGGAAATGTAATAAACAAAGTCGGTATTCAATAGTAAGGGCTTACTCATTTAGTCTGATAAGCAGGTCCTAATATTGCCATTAAAAATGTCATCACTTGTATTACAGAGTTATACACTTGAAACCTATGTAACTTTACTAAGCACTGTCAACCCAACAAATTTAATTTAAAAAAATCTTTACTGTAGTGTATTTACTGTCATGAGAAGACAGTTACTACTGATTGTTAAATGAAAAAACTATCTTAAAATAGTATTTGTACTGTAGTATATATTGAATATAATATTTCTGTTAAGAAAAAACACTAAGAAAAAATTCTAAAAGTTTACATCATAAAAAGTTGTAACAATGGGTGTTTCTGGATGTTAGAATTATGGTTGATTTTGTTTTTCTTTATGCTTAGTTCGACATTCTCAAATGAACCTTCAGTTCTTTTTTCATTTTTTATTAGTTTCAGGTGTACAGAACAATGTAATAGTTAGACATTTATCATTTATACCCCTCACTAAGTGATAACTGCCTCCCCCAATCTACTACCCCTCTGACATCGCATACAGCCATTACATTTCTACTGTCTGTATTCCTAATGCTGTCCTCCACTTTTTGTGACTATGTATGAACATGCAGTTTTATGTAATATATAATATATATATTTTTAAAATCAGAAAGCGAAGCCTCCTCTGGTAACCCCGTGTTCCATCTAAGCTCTTTACCCCCCAATCTGTAAGGTAATACCAACATAGCTTCTCCCTCTCAGCTAGTGGCCTTTCCCCTTTTAAACAAGGAGGGCTCACATACTAAATTCCTCTCCTTATATTCCTCATCGTGTTTTTCATGAAGTACCTAAAAGTACCTTTCCCAAGGACCCTATTTAATCAGTAGTTGACAGACACAGAAACAGAGGTTCAGAGATGGTAAATAATTTGTCCCCGGTCCTACAGCTAATAAGTAAGAGAACCAGGATTCTGACTCTAGAAATTAAACTACTTTGCAGCAAGAGGCTTTATCCTTCTCTCTGATCTTCCACTTCCTTTCTGTTCAAATAACTTCCCTCTGGGATTTCTTGAGGACTAGAGCTAAAGTAGGTAACGGGGCCTAGCATAATCCTTGCCATATTTTGGGCTTATTCTAGGAGGTGCTGATCCCTTATGAATTGTATCAGGAGATTTAAACAAAAATTTGCATTTACACCCAGTCACACAGCATTTTAAGTTAATTGTTGATCAGGGCCATGTCTGTGAGCAGCTCATTTCAAGTCCATTTACATAGACATAGAGTCTTGAATTACAGTTTAAAAAGTTAGAACTGTATTAAGGACCAAATTCAATAATTGAGTGCGTTCGGATAACATTAGATGACATGACCATGTCAACTGATATATAAATAAAACCTTTTTCTTCTTTGTTAATAAAATAGGATGTATTTATGGGAAAAGTACAGATTTTTAAAAAATATGGGTAATTTACCTATAGCAAAGAATACCCTTTGAAGTGTACAGTTTAAACTTTGACAAATGTATAGCTATGTAAATACGACTCCGAGCAAGATATTAAACGTTTTCATATCCCCAAACATATTGAGTTTCAAATGTCTTAGAATTTCACCATGGTTACAACCTCAGATCCTTTGGTCTTACCTTTCATGATCTAGAAGTAGCCTAGGGCCAATAAAGATACATTTGTCTGAGTATGTTGTTTTAGGAAATGTTTTCACCCATAATTCTAACAAGATGCCTTTTCGATCTCCTGATGTTTCCTTAGCACATGTGCCTGGAAGAAAAGGAATGGATGACCACCAACAAGGCACTCTACATTGGAATCTCCATTCCCGCCATGCTATTGCTCACTATTTTGGCTGCCATCATTACCAAAAGTAAGTCCTGTCAGGAATGTGCGTAAAAGAACACAGTGAGGGTTCTAGAGCCAGACTGCCTGGGTTCAAGCTGGTCCACACACTGTGCAATTTTGATTTCATATAACTTCTCTGTTTCATAACCTCTTGTTCTGTTTTTCTTATAAGTATTAACCCATGAAAAAATGAAATTTAAATTCTCCATAGGAGATATTAAATATAAAGAAATAAGAGTTTGTTGGGTAGAACTGGAATTTGGAAGGCAAAAAACCGTTATACTATGTAAGGCTTGTTCGCTCATCTTTCTCCTCTCCCCTCAAAGCCCAGTTTTTGTTCCCATGAAGGATCATATTGCTGAGCGGTTTACAACACTCACTTAACTGAAGAGGCAAATGACACATTAGAAGGGAAATAGATTTCAGGGGGAAAGGTAGAATAAAAGGTTTCAAAGAGCTGCCGTCCACCATTTGTGTGTGTGTGTGTGTGTGTGTGTGTGTGTGTGTGTGTGTGTGTGTGTAACGTCTCCATGAAAGAACCACAATCATCCATTAAAAAACATGAAATCTAATAATTAATAATTGCATTAAAGTAAGCTGGGTGACGTGTGTGAATACACTAACCCATTAATGAACATGAGATAGTTTGCACTAAGCAGCTTGTTTGGGTTGTAGGTATTCAAAATGAATTACCTGAAGTTACCAGCGAAGAGCCTAGTCAGTTTTTGGTTTTGTTTTGTTTTCTTTCTTTTTTAAACATTCTTCTAAATTTACTTTTTTCAGGCTCTGGCTTTGTATTAATTTTGTTCATGTAAAAGTAATAGCAGAAGTAATATACCGTGTTTCCCCCAAAATAAGACCTAGCCGGACCATCAGCTCTAATGCGTCTTTTGAAGCAAAAATTAATATAAGATCCGGTTTTATTTTACTATAAGACCTGGTGTAATATGATATAATATAATACAATATAAGACTAGGTATAATATAACATAATATAACATAACATACCATAACATAACATAACATAACATAACATAACATAACATAACATAACATAACATAACATAACACCGGGTCTTATATTAATTTTTTCTACAAAAGACGCATTAGAGCTGATTGTCTGGCTAGGTCTTATTTTCGGGGAAACACAGTACTTGTTTAGAAAAAGATCTCATGAACTCTTTGGCTGACATTTTTAATTTTCTTTTTAACTCCTCTTCCATTTAGAATATTTATGCACAAGAAGAAAGGTGTTGCAAATACGGTAAGTTTAAAGGGTTTGTGTCACTGCCTTTTGATGTTCCTCCTCTAATAACAACCAAGAAAAAAGCTTTCCTGTCTCTTGCTCCTGAACTCTCCGTTTTACACCCTGGATCCTGAAAAATCTAGTTTGAGTGCTTCCATTGATATCCACATCTTTTGGTGACATTGTTAGCTTTCTTTATTCCCCTGGACTTGTGCCAGAAAGAGCACCTCCAGCCTAACCTCTTAGAGTAAGGGAACTAAATCACAAATTTTGTTTGATGGAACATCCGAATGACTTGTTTGGTTTATTCTTGATTTGGGGCTTTGTTTATTGATTGCCTATTATATTCCAAGGAGATGAACAAAGCAGATAGAAAACATATGAGCAAATCAACAGGGTCCTTTCAGTGCTTCCAGAAGAATAGTGTGGGGAATGAGGAGCAGGGTAAGGGGCTGTGTGAGTGAGCCCTGAAGGAGCAGAAGGCCGCTCTGCAAAGACTGAAGGAAGACAACTCCAGGCTGAAGAAATGCAAAAGACTGTGGTGGCACAGTGCGTCCCCACAGTTCCCCCATCCCCAGTTCACCCCCAGCCTGCTCTGCTCCTTCACGTGGGTTATCTGGCCTCACACGCAGCTGAATTGACCATTTTTGTAATCCACCCTGCTGCCCAATGGCAACTTCAGTCCCCTTTACTTACATCCAGGCCCTGTGGTCATGCCCTAATATCTTTAATGGTGCGAAACCACTGTTTACTTCCAGCTCCAAGTCACCTGCTGCATTAAGTCCAGTGTGGGCTTCCAGCAAGGTCTTTCTCTGATTCAAAATACATCCGTTAGGCTGCCATCCATCCTTCCTAGTTCCCTCTCATTGGATGTCAGTCTTCCCTATTTCTTAGTTAATTACACGAGCCCATCCACAGAATGTTCCTTGAATAATACCCAGCACATGATTAGTGCTCCATAAATGGTGGCTTCAATTATTGCAATCATGCCCTTCACATCACTAAACTGTGAGATAGGCACTATTATTCTCAGTGTATAGATTGGAAAGAGGTTTAGAAAAGTTAAGTGACATCTAAGGTCACTCCTCATAGCAGGTAAAGGACTCCATCTTGGGTCTTTTAGAATCCAAACCCCAAACTTACAGGAGTTTTTTGATTATTTGAGTCTGAGGATGGAGGGGAAAAAAGTACTCCTTAGAGGCAGAAAAACATGGAATGTAATATCCTTTTAGTTGAATGCTGTCCTTTCACTGTTAAATTCTTTTTAATGTCTACTTTTTTTCACTTAATAATAATAAAAGAAATATTTATTGTAGTAAATGTTGTAAAATATAAAAAAGCAAAACGAAAAGAAAAAACCCAACAAAAATGAGCATTTCCTCATGACTTTTTTTCACAGCTATATCGCAGTGACTCATTTCAAGCTATTGACACCTAAATTATTTTCACACATGTATGACTGATCAATTTAAATTTCAGAGCTGAATGAAGACTCAGTACATTTCATATCATTTCTAGACAGAGTAAAGTAATAAAAACAATATACATACAAATTAGAAAACAGCTATATCAAAATTTACTCATAGTTCTTTATGCACTTGATGTGTGAGTGTATGGGTTACAAAAATTATCTAGATCATGGCTTTCAAATTCTGACCATAATGACAATAAGATTTGTGACACCATGATCTAATATATACTTACGTGAAACAACACTATTTTACTACATCCATTATGTCCTGATACTTGTATATTGTATTTTCTGTTTATCTTACATTCAGGACGTAGACTACTTTATAGAATCAATAACCCCTCTAAAATGTCACAAGCCCCATTTGGAAAAACACCAGCTAAACCTTGTCTTAGCCACCTTCGAGAATATGTATCTCAGTACTTCACTTTGATGTCTGGTTTCTGTTTTAGTTTATTTGTTTTTGTATTCTATTACACGAATCTCTTGAAGAGACTAGCCTGACTCTTTTGAATACTACTTAGGTTTTCTATCTGCTTATTAAACAAACTTTCCTGCAACTTAATATTCACAACTCTGGATGGAGGCTTCTATTCATTCCACAGGTTCTGTGAATGGGGCTCTGGGAATTGCAGATACTCAGTCTTACCTGAGCATAAACAAATGTGCTGTCCAATCTTTGGATGGGTCTGCTTTTCTCTTACCATGTTATTCTTTTTGTAGCAAAGTTTTATTGAATGACCCTAAGAATGGAACTTTGGAAAATCCTGCTTCAGTGCGCTACCAAGCAGATGAGAATATCTACATTGAGAATGATCTTTACAACGTGCATTCAGACTCAGTGGCCCACTAAAGCTACATGCCCTTGACCACAGCAGACTATGACCAGATCACCATGTCACAGTCCTTTTAAGCTCCAGGATGATTTTTCTGTCACATTTCCCACACCATTCCAAAATGTCTGTGATGTTGGGTAGAGCGTCTCTAGCTCATTTGTGTATAGCCTTTGGTAATATACTCCTAATTTTTTATACTAATACTCTCTCAATCTTCCTGGTCATAGCAGAGCTCTCTCACAAATATGAAATGAAGACTTTAGTATCGTATATTCTCTTTAGACCTTACGAATCTTGTACCCATCAAGAATTCTCATTGGGGAGATAGGAAAAGAACTTCTGCCTTAGTCACCAAAGCTGCCAAGAAAAGTGGAATAGGACTTAAAATCAGCAAATTTGATTTGTTACTTACATGAATTCACTTGAAAGCATGCCATGATTATCTCTTGTTTTTTTCTTTCTTTTTTCTTTTTTTTATGCTGCAACTCTAAATGTTACATTTCTTAGTTCCCTCAAATTATGGAGGTGAACAGGTTTTTATTTCCCTCACGAAGAAATAAATTCAATAAATAATGATTGTACCATTCGATCTGTTTTTTCATGACTCTGAAAACATGAAGTTTTTAAGTGCTTTCTTGGAACCAGAAAGGGGTGTTTTAGCAGTTAGAAGAAACTAGGCTAGTGCATGGACCAAGTAGATAGCAGTGGTAGAAAATCAACTGCCATGTGATTTAATACATATATGCTATTTTTGCTACATCTGTGCCATGCGTCTAGGCACTTAGGTAGACAACTGTCAGGGAATCTGAACTAATTTTTAAAATGACGCAGAGCAGAGATAAATAAAAGAAAAAAAGAAAGGGAGAGAATAGGGAATATAAGAGAAAAGGCTTCCTGTCTCAGAAAAGTTACTTTGAAAATATAATAGTGTTGTTTGAGTGTATTACTTCTTTCAACTGAAATTCTAAATTGTCCCCAAACAATTTTGACTTTAAAAATTGGTTTGGAAAGGTGAAGGGTTTATTTCATATCAAATCAATTCCAATGCTATTCCTTTTTCACAATTGAATTAAATTTTCGGTTTTGCTAAGAGTTAAACAAAGGCTAACTGTAAGGGTATTTTTAGGCACCAGAAATATTTCTACATGGCAGTTAACAAGGCTGGGTATCAATTTCAATGGGAGTAAATCCTGAAGTAACTCATGCTTGGGGTTCAGAGCTGCTAATAGCATAGTGGTCGAGGAGAGGAGAATGCTTGTTTTTGAAGACAACAGTTATGACAAGGTTCTAGAGACATTAATAGGACCTCTGAATAAAGGTTATAAGGGCAAATAAGATTGTTAAGCATCACATACCGGGTTTCCCAAATGGGGCCAGGCTACTCTAGTCTAAATATTTTGTCCAAACTACTGTGTTTTTGTTTTGAAGTCAAGACAACATGCATAAGCATGGAGGTTTCAGATTAAAGCTCAGATTTGTGGCTTCTCTGGAAAGACCTGGCAACACTGAGCTGTAATCCTATGGAGTCGGGACCCCATTAGATGACATCACATCCCCTCAGCCCTCAGTGTACTTTTCCTGCATGCCCTCTTTGTTAACTGTGGGGCTTTGAATTTATGATGCCTACTCTATTCCCCACACCTTTCCTGGAGATTTACAATGGTTTATTAAAGGCTCTGGTATCTAGTTAACATGTTTGGTCCAGCATTTTCAAAACTTGTTGAAACCCATGAGCACAGTGACTACAGGCTTGCCCAGTAGCATTCTGTGAAGCAGTGTGTGGGATGTGGGGAAAGCAGTGGGCACAGAAGTAGAAATAGGGCTTGAGTTCTTGTCCTAATTCTTACCAATAACACTGGATGACATTAGGGCAAGTTGTTCTTTATGCCTTAATTTTTATATCTTTTAGAGATAATTATTTCCACACCTACATCAGTGTACGAGTATACTAGTATTCCAAATCCAGTGGCATGCTACTTGTGAAGTCTGAAAAGTAGAAAACACTACAGAAGTGCAAAGGTCTTTTCCTGGGGGGTGGGGTGGGGTTGAGTTTGTAATAGAAGATCTAGCAGTAGTGCTCAGTGGATAATTTCCATGGTGTTGCAGTCATTAGTTTCTTGCTGTATAGTACCCGGTATGTTTTTGAATAATGTTTCTTTCCTGGAAAAGTCTAATGAGGAATTTGGTTATCATTTTATACCATAGAAAATAATTTTCAAAAACTGAGAGGGTGAATGGTTTAGAACAGGGGAGTCCAAACTTTTCAACGTTTTTCACCAGAGGCCGTATGCGGTAAAATACACAAAAAGCCGGGCGACTCACTCGAGGTGAAGTACATATTGCCTCACCTGGTTTATTTAAGAAAACTAAATATATTTTTGGAATTTGCTGCAGGCCAATTAAAAATGGATTGCGGGTGCAGTTGGCCCGCGGGCCGCAGTTTGGACACTCCTGGTTTAAAAGGAAGGAAGGGTAGGTATTAAGTTAATATTAAATTACTTTCTGTAAATATATCAATCTTGTACAATGATTTGAGTTTTCCATTTTCTACAATCTGTCTTGGGACATTAGCACCTGGGTGCAATTAACACCATATATTAAAACTTCGGAAATGTTACCCATCTTTAAAAAGTAGCAGAATCAATCTTTCACTTATGGCTGTGAAAGTAGTTTTGTGATTACACGGAAGTGTGAGGGTCTCCTAGTTTCATCATATGCACACTCACCAATAAATGGGATTTCTGTTTTCATTCTGAAAACGGACTTCTTTTCTCGCCCCATCAGTTAGGCGGGGCCAGCATCTTCACCTTGGTGTGGACTCCCAGGACAAGGGCGGGGGGACAAGATTTGAGAGTCACGTGTGCCTGGCATCGTCTCGAGGCTGGGGTGGAGCACAGAACCAGCCTGAACTCCAGTTCCCCAGGAGCTCCAGTTTAGTGGCGGAACCCCCAAACCGTCAATTCTGGTTCTGATTATTGCTACGGAGACATAGGATGTAGTGATAGAGCCAGGCTTCTGAACAGGGGATCTGGAGCTAGATAACTCTTTGCTGTGGGGCTGTCCTGGGCATTGTAGGGTGTCAAGCAGCATTTCTGGCCTCTACCAACCAGGTGGCAGTTGTGTCCCCAGTTGTGACAACTGCAAATGTCTCCAGATGTCACCAAATGTCTTCTGAGAGGCAGTAGCACCCCTGGTTGAAAACCACTGTGCTGGAGGAAAACTGGGGGTGTGACGGATGTGGCGAGAAGGAGTGGTGCAGGGTTGGTTAGGGGCTGTCTCTGGGAAAGAGATGACACTTGAGTCAAAACCCAACTGGCAGCCACTTGAAGTAATCCCCCAAATGCAAGGGCCCTGGGGCAGCAAGACATCTCTGTATTGAGAGGGAACGAGTAAGGTATGTTCCAAGGAGTGAAAACGCTAGTGTGGCTGCAGCAGAGTGAGTGAGAAGGGTTGAAGAGAAACAAGGCTAGAGATGTGGGCACTGTATCTCACAAGGTGCTGGATGGAAAGGGCTCCATGAACACATCTGTTTGAGGAGAGTCCCACTCTTGAAAACAAAACGCTTTAGCATAGTAAGGGTTAAACCTGCTATGCCTCACCAAATTATATTCACACTTATTAATGTGCTTCAGGGACACTGTTCTAAGATTACATACAAAAAGCCAGTTTGATTGTATGACAGAAGAGGGTAGTAGGAGAGGGGTACGTCCTGGCAGTGAGGTGCTTTCCCCAGGACTGTGTGGGGGCACCCAGGCTGAGGGACAGGGGTCCTGGAAGAAGAGGGTTAGGGTGCCAGTGTCTGACTGATCTACTGGTCCAGGCAGCAGCTTGAAGTATTGACGTGATACAGGAGCTGCTTTCAGTTGGTCCACAATGGATTTATAAAATAGATACATGGTTTGATCTGTATTTTTAGAAAACAATGCATCAAAACCCCAATTTAATGGATATTGTTTAGGAAAACGACAATTTTAAAGTTAATTCACCTAAAACAACTTGAGTGAATTATAGGAAAAGAGCAATGTGAGTATGGCAAAGTTTATGTAGATGCCCGAGGACAGGAGGCAGTGCTGTAGACTATCTGGGAGCTTGTTAAGGACAGATTCCTGGGTCCCCTACTCCTAGAGATTCTGATTCAGTAAGACAGGATGTACCTCAGAATTTATCTTCTTGTTTGTCTAAATTACAGAAGACAAGCTATTAGAAACTACTTTACATTTCAGTAAAAAACGTTCAGACTTGATAGAAAATGTAGAAATAAGAGCATGCAGTAATTCTTCATTTCTACTGTGTTTCCCCAAAAATAAGACCTAGCCGGACCATCAGCTCTCATGCGTCTTTTGGAGCAAACATTGATATAAGACCCAGTTTTATATTATATTGTATAAGACTCAGTCTTATAGTAAAATAAGACCAGGTGTTGTATTAATTTTTGCTCCGAAAGACACATTAGAGCTGAGTGTCCAGCTAGGTCTCATTTCCGGGGAAACACGGTACTTATTTCAGAAGTAAATCTCAGGAAAAGAACATGAAAACTTTATACTTAGACTGTGTGGGTATTGCAATGCCATTTTTGAGGCTAAACAAAATTCCTCACTCAGAGTCCTCCAAATGTAGGAGAACCCTACAAACGGTAGGGGAAGCATAGTTACACTCGGGATTTTGTAGCCTGGTTTGTTTAGAAATGTTTCTTCTAGGTCCACAGTGCTCTCTGGAAGGAAATAAATAGCAATTTGTCTTTGGTTCTCCTCCTGACCCAGGTCTTTTGTCAGTTGGTTGTGGAGAATTTTACGGAGTCTCAAGATACACATCCTCCCAAGACTGTCTCTTCTTTGATTGTTGATCACATAAGATTATCCGAGGAAATAGAAACAAAAAGTCATTGCTCCACCTGGTGAAAAGGTAGTGCCTACTAAATGTGAGCATGGTGTATGTGGGGAAACGGGACTCTAACTGTAAAGTTCCCCTGAAGATTCTCCAGGACCTGAAAGACCCTTTCAACTCTGACTTGAGCATGTGGTGGCCACGAGTGCCTTTTCACAATGTCCCCTGAATCCTTCCTCTACACAGCCACTGGTGTGGTCCAATATGAAAGTCCAAGCTCTGATTTACATGTTACATATTAGATGAAAATCCTCCCACTGCCCCACCCCTCACCCCTGGGTAAAAGTCTCTATTCCATGGTAAGCCCCTCGAAGCTTCTCCCTTGCCTGCTTCATGCCGCCTGAGCACTGGGATTTTACCAGCTCGTCCTCAGGTGCTTCCGCGCCACACGCAGGCCGGATTGAGACCCGCTGGATTACGTGGGTGGGGGTGCATGGACTTGTGTGTTTTCAGGTGTAGAGAGCACGGACTTTGTGGCTGACGGAGCTGTCTGTCCCTCACTGGCTGGGTAATCATGGACAAGTTATGTAAACTCCGTGACCCTCTCCTCTGTAAAACATGATAATACCCACCACATGGGCTAGTGAATGGATTTTAGGAGATGTTTTATGAAGAGCATTTCGTGCGGCCATTTGTGTGACTGTTAGGTCTCTTCTCAACAATTATGTTGTAACAATGATGACTGTAAGAAACGCAGCTCAGAAAATGTGTAACAAACATTTTAAGAGTGTGAGGTACTGTCCACAAAGGTGTCCAGTTTGGAAGTTGAACACGTGTTTCTCTTTACTTGTTGTGTTTCTCATTTTTTCTGCTGACCCTTTGATTCCCTGAATCAAGCTCTCTGCTCTCAGAGAAGCCTCGTCCTTACTTTGGTTTCTGACCTTAGCCAGGGTCACCCCTGCTTGGACTCCATGGAGAGACTTCATTCCAGCCATTCCACGACTACTCACCACCGAGGGACATGCCTCAGGTAATTATACATGGGGAGTAGGGGGAAGACTTTAGGTGCTTCCTGAGTTCAGAAGATACTAAAAATGGGAAAAAGGAGAAAATTCAAGAGTGGAGGCATGAGTGGTTCTGTATACCTGACATAGTATTTGAGGTGAGTGGGTAATGAAGATAAATGTGTGTTGGGAAAATTGAGCCCTGGGCTAGGATCGGGATCAGTCCGAATCTAGCCCAGGGTAATGACCAGGGTCACTGAAGTTGCAGTGGAGTTTGTGACTTTATCACATGAGTATGAAGTCTGTGAGTTGATAAGGAGCAATGGTAACACTAATTATCATTTTGAGTTCTGCCAGGTCTGGATATTAGGGCCCACTCTAGTATGTGTAAGGGGTTTGAAGGAAGTGTCATGATGTGTGAGAAAAGGCGGACATTTTCCAAAATCATGGCCACTTAGAAGAACAGATGAGGAAATCCTGTTTGATTTGAAATCATTTCCCTGACAGTCACTGGAGAAAACCTTACAACCAAAGTGACAGGATTTTAAGTCATGACAGCAAAGCCATAAATTGGCCCTCAGTGATGCCCATATTCTGAGGTCTTTCTAGTGCACTCTCTGAGATGAGCATTATACTTCACTGCGACTCAAATCTCCCTTGTTTCTCACTCAGCTGATGAAATATCAAAGGGCTGTTCCATCCCCTTTGCCTTAACCAAGACTTCATTCCTCCTTTTCTGCCTTTCTCTAGAATTATCTATCTCATCCTTTCTATTTATACTATTTTCATTTACATAAAAATATTCTTTGCATTCCTCTCTCGCTACTCCCATTTCCCTGCTCTTCTTAAGAGCCATATTTCTCAGAAGAGTTGTTCCTACTTCTCACCCCCCTGCATTCTTCAACCCACCGTCTAGTTTCTACCCATGAAGCACAATGGAAATACTTTTAGTCAAGTTCACCAATGACCTCCATTTTGCTAAATCCAAAAGACACCTCTGTCATCTTTGGAGTCACTCTTTCAGAAGTATTTAAGTAAGTTGATTTTCAGTCATTCTAGAAAGTTTTCCTTCTCTTGGCTTCTGAAACGCCTCTTTCCTACTTCCTTAACCATTACCTTTCAGTCATTTTTGTCATTTCTTCTTCTGCTTAACTCTTAGATGTTGGGATTCCTTAGGCCTTGCCCCTTCCATCTCTCTACAGCTCTGGGTGATGACCTATATTTGTACAGCCTTAAGTGTCATCCTTAATATCTCTCTGCAGCTCTCAGAGTGTCTGTCCAATTGGAACCTCCACTTAAGTGTCTCCCACATCTAACATGTCCAGGGGAGCTCTAGAGGCCATATTACTTTTCCAGAATGCAACCTCTCCCTCCCTGGTTTTCCCCATCATAGTGTTTCACTACCATCCATCTGGTTGCTTAAGCCAAAAGCCAGAAGCCATCCTTGAAACCTTTTCTTGCTCTGCTAACACAATCAAGTTCAATTCCTGCAGTCTTTCTCCAAAATGTGTCTAAAATCCATTCATTATTCTGCATCTCTCTTGGTCACCACCTTACTCTAAGGAATCATCATCTCTCCTTACTGCCTCACTTTTTTATACCTCATTATGATCCACATTTCACACACCAGCCTGAGTGATCTTAAAACCCACTCAGATCATATTTCTGTCTTGTGTTATTTTTTACAGGTCTTAGAATGAAATCCAGTCCCTTGATTATCATTTAAAAGGTCCTATAGGATCTAGCCCTAGGCTACCTCTCAGACCTTATCTTGGGTCATTCTTTTATTTTCAGTTTCAGACACTCACCATGATCTTTATCAGGGGTTCTCTCTGTCTGGAATGCTACGTCTGGCTCTTCACTTGACTGATTCAGTGTCTCCTTTTAGAGCTGACCTTATAATTTACCTCTTCCGACAATTCTTTCCAGACTACCTTCTCTAGTATCTGTTTTATTACATTGTTGTTTTTCTTTATATCACATCACAATGAGAAATTATTGTTGCTATTATTATTATTTTTTAAAATGTCATCCTCACTAGAACACAAGTTCCACAAGTCAGGGCTCATAATTCACCTTTGTATCCTCGGTGCTTAGCATAACTACCAGACACATAGAAGGAATTCCATAGATTTGTTACATATGAAAAACGCACTTTTCTTTCTTTCTAGCATAGTTCATGTAATAAACCTAGACACATACTTACCAGATTTAATACAATCTAAGGGGAGTCGGATTTCCCTAAACAATCCTGCCTCCAGTCAGCCCATTTATTTCTTATCTCATTTACTTATGAAAGCAAGTTTAATTGACTTTTCTCCCCGCTTTTACCTAGGGTATTCTCCTAGCAAAGAGAATTTATAGAATTCAAGGTAAGAGTAAGTGGTGGGGTAACGGAAGTGGGAACCTTGGAGGCCCTGCTCTAACAGGGCTTTGATGTTTGCTCTTAGAAGTCCAGCTCTGGGACTTTGGGATCTAAACTTCTACTTCCTTTTTGCTTTAGACCTAGATTTGTGAATTGCAAACACACTGCTTTGTTTACTCCCTGATCCCTCTAGATTCTTTAGTCCTGAAGTTAAAGTATAAAATTTATCTCCCCATTGATAGGAAATGCTATATTAATGGGTCTTTTCGGACAACTGACCCTTCAGTTGATTAAGCTTTCTCTCCATCAACGCTCTGGTCTGGGTATTGGATTCCAAAAGTGAACAAGAAACCCAGAACATACTCTCAGTGATTTTTATAGTCCAGTCACAGGTTCTTAAATCTAATAACCTATTAGAATCACTTACACAATCTGTTGTCAACCCCAGAGCAAATAAGCTCAAATCTTTAGGGATAAGTCATAAAAGCAGAGATATTTTTCTAAAAACTTTCCAAGTGATTCTAGTGTGCAAACAGGGTTGAGAACTGCCTGTCTGTTATATTGCAGTCTTAGTCTCCATTCCTGACTGTATTCACATATGTCAGTGCATATACGTGCACATGCCGCAATTCCTAATACACATAGGTTATGAAACTTACTAGATTGTAGTGGCATTTGGTACATTGGGAGGAGAATGCAGTATATTTCAAGGAAAAAAATGACTGTCCATTGAACACTGTCTGAACCACTAATAGTGTTAGACTAACTATAAGCAGTATATTTATGAAGACCAAGTGGTCTGCAGTAAGGAAGTCAAAAACGGTCAAATAAAATATTTAATTATCTGTGGTTTTAGATTATCTGTGTTAGTATTTTTTCTTACAGCTGAAATCTGAAATGTGATGACATTCATAGGTAGCATTGACATGCATCAATTTATTACTTGTGACATTGTTTGGTTAATGTTCATCTCTACCTCTAAAGGTAAGCTTCTTAGTAAATACAAAACTTGTTTGCCACATACTACCTGTATCCACGAGCACAGCACCTGGTAATTATTAGGCACTTAATAAACATTTGGTTACTTAATGAACAAATACTCCTTACAACAGCCCAGTGAGATAGCTTATTATTCCCATTTTACAGAAGAGGACCCCGAGACACAAAGTTTACTAATATGTGGCCACCGTAAGATCTCTGTGTTTTGTTCACTGCTGTATCTCTTGCTGCATAGAGTGACACACTAAATATTTTTTAAGTAAATGAATGAAAAAATAAAACCCAACTTACTCAAAGACATATGGCTTGTAAGTGACAGAGACAGAATTCAAACTCAAATCTGATTGGATACTAATATATTCATTTTTATTTTTTGAAATTGTTCCAGCCCATAGAAGAATTGAAATAACAGTACAAGGAGCAATAGAACCCTTCACCTAAATGTGAGATTTAACATGTTGATATGTTTGCTTTATCTATTCTTCTTTTATACACACAATTCCTTTCTGAACCATTTTAAGAATGTTTCAGACATCTTGACACTTCACCTAAACACTTTTGTCCATACTTCCTCAAATAAAGATATTCTCTTAGATAACACAATGCCATTTTTATACTTAAGAAAATTAAGATTCATTGAAATTTCCTCAGTGTTCCTCCAATTATTTTCTTGTATTTTATGTTTTTCCCCCTAGTCTAGACCCAGTCAAGCATGACGCACTGCCCTTGGTTGCTGTCTCTTCAGCAAAGTCTATTCTCTTTATTCTGTGTTGCCCAGGAAAGGTTTAACTCAACCACACCATTTTATTTCCACAGCCTCATCACTTTGGCTAACCGCCCTCCCTCAGGGTTAGCAAATATCGTAGATGGGTGGCACTCAGAGGGAAACATCTATACCATCGAGGAGAACCTATACGAAATGGAGGATCCATCTGAGTATTACTGTTCTGTCCTCAGCGGGCTGCCATCCTGACAACCTCAGGGTCACCCTGCTGTGCCATGAGACCCAACTTCATGCTTGAGCTTGTATTGTCTTCTTTGAAAAGTATCAAATGTATCAGCTGATTGACTTTAAGTTTCTGTCGCGGCCACTGAGCACTGTTTTTCCATTTTCTGAAGACAAATAGCTCACAGAGGGGTTGAACCGTGACCGTGCATGCACTGTACTCAGGTTCCAGCATTATCTCTGCATTCCAACCAACGAGGTTACTCAACTTAGAGACTGCTAGTCGGGGCATTAGAACTCAAATGGGCTTTTGTGTAAAGTAGGAATTCTTCATATGGGGTCTCTGGAATTCCAGGAAATTCAGTCACATGACATGTCCACGAAGCTCCTGGTAATATAGGGGAAATATGTGTTGATACATGTGCATGTCTTTTTTGGTACAAAAAATGTGAAGGGACCACTGATTTTGAAAGAGATCTGTGAGCAATAAAAGGTTAAGAAACTACTGGATTAGGAATAGATGTTGTTGAAGTTTCCCTTTGCATCTCAGGGTTTAAGCTTCTTAGAATGTTGACTGTTCGACATTAAGTGCCACTGCACAGCTGTCCTTCGCCGGTTAGGAAGATGGCCCAGTAAGCCTGTTGTGTGACAGAAGCTCCTGGAGAAAAAGGAAGCACACTTGGTGTACGTTGCCAAGTTTTCCTTGTGATGCACTGAAAGGGAAAGATCTCCGACCTTCTCTATTAATGGAGAGAACTGGACCTATGTTTTTCACAGAAGAAGAAGCAGTGCCTGAGTCCCAGATTTCGTTTCCTGGTGGAAAGAAGGCAAAGGGCTCCAACAACCTGTATTCATCAGCATCAGATCCCTTGATGGAAAGACAAATGGTCTGGTCCCTAAGATTCAATTCCAAGATAGTGGAGACTAGGTCCGCCTTACTTATTTGTTGCCTCCCTAGTGCCGGGACTGCTCTCATACATAATAGAAATTTACTAAATATCTTCGGAGTGAGAACAGTAAATAAGCAGAATGGCAGCTTCCTGGATAGCCCTTTTCATCGCAGAACTCAAAGCTGTGTACCCTCACTTCTTAGAGAACTCGCAAGTACCCCAGCTCCCATACGTGCTCATCCGTAGGCAAAGTAGCCTTTGCTTCTCAGCATCGTGTCCCATCCCAGGCCCTTGGAAGTCTGTTCCCCTGTCGCCTGGTTCCCCGTTTCTGCTGAGCCCTCCTCAGCGCATAAGGATTCCATCTACCATAGGGACCCGTCACTGCCTGCAAACCGCCCTCCCTAGCTGATGAGGAGAGTGCTGCAGTGCTGCACGCAGGACATGCTGGTCGGCAGATGCAGGCAGCCTGTCTGTGTGATTCTCGAAGACTTTCTGGCAGTCTGAATTATATGGCGTATTTTGTGTGAATTGTGGTATCTCTGTTGCATCTGCACAGTTTCGGGAAGCACAGATATGCCACGTAAGGGAGATCATCTTGGAAATTCATAGGCAGTGGCTCTCAGACAGGCTGAAACGTTAATCACAAATATTTCAAAGTTTTGAAATTCTGGCGAGAAAGGACTTCAGAACACATTTGGTTGGACCAGATCAATGATTCCCCTCCCATAGAGATTCTTATCCTACAAAACTCTTTAAACAAGGGTATGTGTACAAGGATTATCATTGCAATGATGTTTTCAAGAGACTTTTCCATCAGTAGGGAAATAGTTGGTTATTGTGGTATGTCAACACATTGGTGCAGTTAAAAAGAGTCAGGTGATTTTATCATTGAGCTGTTTTGCTAATTCAGCATGTATTCATTAAGTGCTTACTGTGTGCCAGGTACTCTGGTGCTGAGACCATAGAAAGAGACCAAATGGACACATCCCTGATCCCACAGAACTTCTAGTTGATCTGACTATAGGAGGGCTAATTCCATCCATTCATTCAGTGAACATTTATTGGCACCTACTTGTGAGGCACTGTTCTAGTCCCATAGGAATATAGCAGTGATAGAAGCAGACACAACCCCTTCTCTCACAGAGCTTAAGTTACTTATCGAAGGAAAATGCTGTAGTGCTACATCAAAAAAAAAAAAAAGTTCCACAATAATATATCTAATTATGTAGATTTCTTTTCTTTTGCCTTAAAAAAAGTCTGGAAGAATAAACCAAATTAATGTGGCTATGTCACAGAGGCCAATGGTCAAGTGACAGACTTTCAGTTTTTCCTTTTATGTGCTCCGTAATTGTCTGATAATCTTCAAATTTTCTCTCTTGTTTTTTTTGGTAATAGAAAGATTAGTTTTAAGCATAATAGCAATGTTTTCCTGTCTGCCCTCCTCATCATAGAAAGAAATGAAGACTGGCACAGGTTAAGTTTCAAGGTGAACGTCATGGTGGAGCATTGCAGCAAGCTAGGACTAGAACCCTGATTTTCAGAGTAGGATCCACTCTATATCGACTATTTGGAATTGGGAAGATGGCAGAAAGGAGAACAAAAAGATACTAGAAATGCCCTGGACATACAAGTGTTAATCAAAAAAAGTTTGACAAGTTTGAATATGTGGTCTATTCGTAAGAGCACCTAATGATTCTTTTCCAGAGCTCTGCCCGAGAAACCCACAGGCAGTGAAAAGAGGGAGCTCCTTATCTTTTTAGACTGAAATACTATGGCCTTACTATGTTTTATCTGCTTATTACTTCTTCTAGATTTGGATCTCTTGAGGTTGAAATTTCAAGTGGTTCAACTCCTCATTATAGGCAAACCTCATTATACTGTACTTTGCTTTATTGTCCTTCTCAGGAGTTGAGGTTTTTTTTTTTTTTTTTTTTTTTTTTTTATTAAATTGAAGACAGGGCCGTCCACCAGCAGATAGATTTCAAGTTGCTCTATTTGATGGTCTGAAACTGAATCAACATTATCTCCAAGGTATTCCTGTAATTGCTTTGGAGGCTTCCCCTTGTGCCTACTCCCATTTTAATTTTATTCTTTTGTAAATTTAAGTTCAAAAAATTAATGGGAAGAAACCAGATTAATTTGTCTCCAGATTTCTATTGAGAAAGTCTGGATCCTCTGGAGTTAAGTGGAGATGCCCTAGAGCTGTAAATTTCAAGAGTTTCCATCAACCTTTTCTGGGACACACTTCGTAAGTGAGAGGGTCAGCAGGACCATTTGGTTGAAAGTTTCTCAATCTTAAGAAGGGCTCAGATTTGGGCTGATTTTCACTGGAAATCTGCCCAAAGGAGCAGTATGAGTCAGAAATGGTAATTTCATGGTTCTAGAACCTCTGTATCTTTTTCTCAATCATGCTGACTGCAATTATGAAGGTCATTCCAAGTGACTCATTTACTCATAACAGTGAGTTTCTTTTCTGAATTCTTGTTCAAATTCCTTTTGCTTGTGGTGTGATTCTTTCCCCAGAGAAAGCAGTGATATATACATTTTTAAAGTGGTTATTTAAGCTATTCATGTATTGTGATCGTGTGGGATATTTGTTTAAATATGCATATCCTTTTAATATAGTTGTTGTGTGGGTAGGTCATCTTTGGAAAATATTTTATAAAATTTTATATAATAATGAATAATATATCTGGTAAAAACCCAATGCTATTAGTCTCTTTGACCCACCGTCTTCCCTATAATGGACGTAGAAGAAATATGTTTTAATCATGTGATAAGGCCTAGTGGTGACTAGTGAAAGTTTTAATCCGAAAGCAAATCAATGTTTTTCAGTAGGCAACACCCATTGTTTTGGTTTCAGAGGGAAAAGGGCACCATCATATCATAATTTTTTGGGGAGACAGTCTGCTGTGAAAAAGTAGTGCCCTTTAGCTGAGTGAGCGAGAGCTTAGCTCACATTCAGTTTTCTGCTATCCTTGTCATACACAAGTTCAAAACTCTGAGTGTCAATGACATGTTATTAACATCTGAAAGGTGTACAATTTATATGGGGGCACAGTGTGGCTCTACTTCATTCTTTCTTTATCTTTCTTTCTTTCTTTCTTTCTTTCTTTCTTTCTTTCTTTCTTTCTTTCTTTCTTTCTTTCTTTCTATTAGTTTCAGGTGCACAAGATAAAGTAATACTTAGACATTTATCGTTTATATCCCTCACACTGTGTGAATCCCCCTCCCCCATCCACTATCCTTCTGACATCGCACAGAGCCATTACATTTCGACTGTCTCTATTCCTAATGCTGTACTCCATTTCTTGTAAGTACATACATACATATATACATACATATATATATACATATAAAATTATAGTTGGCATTCATTATTGTTCAGCTTCAGGTGTATAGTGCAGTGATCAGGCATCTACTTCATTCTTACTAAAGGTGGCAACTTATTTTCCTAAATTTTCCAGGGCAGAGACTGTAGGTTTGTTTTTTTCTTTGCATCGAATGTTCCATTGTTTAGCACAGGGTTCAGTGAACACTTGGTGAAATAATGACTGTTGAGTGACAAGTAGAGTTGAGTAAGAGGTGGCAAACCCGGCTCTCACTTCTGTGTCTGCCCCAGAGGGTATCTTCTATGGGTTCCATCATCTGTTCCTCTTTTTGGTCTCCAGTTTATTCATTTTTAAGTTGAGGTGGTGGCCCCAGGTAGTATAAGGTCCCTTCATGTATAAACAGTATCAAAATCTACATAAAATTTCAGGCCTGGAGTCTGACCTAAAATTAAGATCTGTGCTGAATCTTTCTAAACCAAGAAAAACCTTTGGGGAAAGAATCATTGACCACCAGCAGGGGAGCTGGAAACCTCATTACTCACCTGTAAATAGAGTACTCTGAAAATTTATGCCAAAGAGAAAATCAGAAATTTGTTGCATGAACTTTCTGAGTTTTATATGGTATATTCACGTAATGATGACTGAGCCAATAGAAACTAGGGAAAATTCAGGGAGGGGAGGAGTCAATGTGGCTGAGTAGGTAAATCCTGAACTTGCCTCCTCCCAGGAACACATGGGAACTGTAAGTCCATTACAGGGACACCGGCACTGAGAACCAGCTGAAAACCAGCTGGACAGAATCCCTGTAACGAAGGACATAGAGAAGACGCCAGGTGGAGACAGGTAGGCGGGGCGGAGACGCGGTCTGGGCAGGTTCCATGCCTGTGGTGTGGTGGTTAATGAATGGGGGGGGGTGTAGATTACCTGCAGTGGGCTCTCTTGGGGAGCCTCTGGGGTCTGAGCCCCACTGGGCTCCCCAGCATGGGGCACCTTTGCTGGGAAGGGGAGTCCCCATAACATCTGGCTTTGAACACCAATGGGGATTATGTCTGAGATTGATGAAGGGTTGTGGGAGACCAAGACTCTGTATTTAGAGGGTTTGGCAAAAATTTACTTAATCTGTGCTCTTATACAGAGGCGGTAGTTCAAGAAGTGCCTAGGACATTCAGGGAGGAACTTAATCTGACTAACAATAGGCAGGATTGGAAGGACAGGGATTTGTGAGAACTCAGGACAGAAGCTCTGATGAGTGCTATTCTTCTTTTATTGGGCTCTCTTCCCATCTGGCTGACCCTGAGCTGGCAGGCACAAAATCTGTCCCTCTCCATGAACCTAGCTACCACCATCCTCCCTTCTGTGGCATTTTCCTGAGCCCCTGCTCCTCCTGCTGGAGCCTCTTCGCAGATTTCCAGACGTTCACAGGGGCCTTGGGGCCCATCTTGTCCATCCCTAATGCCCTGAAGCTCTACAGAAGTGATGGCCTGCTTCTGGCTCTCCCCACAATCTCTCCCAGTCTCTCTCCAGCTCCACAGGATCAGTGGCTGGGCTGGACATACCCTGCAGTCTCTCCCAAATTCCCTCAATCTCCACAGGAGCAAAGGCTGACCTCTGCACACCATACCCTCACCCCCACAGTCTCTTCTAAGTGCCTTCAAGATTAGCAGAAGCAATGGCTAGCCTCAGCTCCCATTGTAATTTCTACCAATCAGTCCCAAGCACACCGCAAATGGCACTAGCCTCAGCTCCCATTGCAGACTTTTCTAAGCACTTTCCATATGGCACAAGCATTAACTGGCCTGGGCTTAGAACATAGCTCCAACCATGCAGTCCCAAGACTGCAACAAACTGCAAATGACCTCAGCCCCCTCTAGAGTCCCACCAAGCAGCTCCAAAACTGACATAGCACACACCTCCTCACCTGGCACCAGAGCCCTGCCAAAGCCATTCCTGTCTTTGTGCAGATCAGCTCCTGAACAACGGCTCATTCACTAAAGTGGTGGCTAGTCCTTTACAGCCCGTCAGGCAGAGGGTCTACTCCAACCACCAATTTTCCCGCAGCAATTGCAGGCCAACTACAACAGGAGGGCACATGCAAGATACACAGGGGATACCCCTAGAACACCCCAGGGGTCTGCACCACTGGTCCCACAAGATACTTTCTACCTAAGGCCACTCTTTCAAGACCAAGGAACATAGTGGATTTACATAATACATTGAAGCAAACACGGAGAGTCAGCCCAAATGAGGAGACAGAGCAATATGTTCCCAATGAAAGAACAGGACAAAAATCTAGAAAAAAACAAAACAAGAGACAAGCAATCTGTCAGTTACAGAGTTCAAAACAGTGGTTACAAAAATGCTAAACAAACTTGGGAGAAGAATAAATGAACTCAGTGAGAACTTTAAGAAAGAGAAGAAAATATAAAATATAACCAATCAAAACTGAAGAATAACATGACTGAAATGAAAAAAGATATGCTAGAGGGACTTAACCACAGATTAGATCATGTAGAAAAAGGAATCAGCTATCTGGGAGACAAAACAGTGGGAAACACCCAAATAGAATAGCAAAAAGAAAACAATGTTTTTTTAAAAAATAAGGATAATTTAATGGACCTCTGGGAAAACGTTAAGTGTACCAATATTCATCATAGGATCCCAAAAATAGGAGAGAGAGAGAAAGGGATAGAAAACCTATTTTAAGAAATAATGACTGAAAATTTTCCTAACCTGGTGAAGGAAAAAGACACACAAGTCCAGGAAGCACAGAGTCCCAAACAGGATGAACCCAAACAGGCCCACACCAAGACACATCATAATTAAAATGCTAAATATTAAAAACAAAAAGAATCTTAAAAGTAGCTAGAGAAAAGCAGCTAGTCATGTACAAGTGAGCCCATATAAGACCACTAACTGATTTTTCAACAGAAACTTTGCAGGCCAAAAGTGAATGATGGCATGATACATTCAAAGTGACGAAAGGGCAAAACCTCAACCAATAACACTCTACCCAGCAAGGAGAGATAGTTTCTCAGACAAGCAAAAGCTAAAGGAGTTCATCACCACGAGACCAGCATTACAAGTAATGTTAAAGAAACTTCTCTAAGTAGAAAAGAAAAGGCCAAAACTAAAAATAAGGAAATATCAAAAAGAAAAAACTCACTAATAAAGGCAAACTTAGTAAAATTGTGGATCAACCAATTACAAAGCTAGTAAGAAGTTTAAAAGATGAAAGTAGTAAGGTCATGTGTCATTAAAATAATAAATTAAGGGATACTCACACACAAAAGAAGTAAAAAATGATAACAAAAACATAAATGGGGGGGGGGCTAAGTAAAAATGTAGTGTATTTTGAATGCATTCAAAATTGAATGACAGTCAACTTGGTCCCTAGTCCATTTGTTCTCACCCCTGGTCATATCTAAGTGGAATCACCTAATTTGGTCCCTAAAACGGTCCCTCCATCGCTCCATAATTTTCTCTTATCCCAAATAATTTTCCTCCTCTCAGTCATCACCAGATCATATAATAATGCTGTTATTTTTAGCATTTTAATAAATCTCCCTACTTTCTAACTCCCCCCCCCCTTTTTTTTTCCTGCGAATCTCATTGAAAGAGTTCCCTGACTCTAATTCTCTCCTGGTTTTCCCTTTCCTTTAAACTGTGTTCTGAGGTATACACAGGGAATGTGAACAATCACTCAATGACCCTTTACCCGAACCACTTTTGTCAAGGTCATTAATGATCTCCAGCCTGCTCGGCCCTGTAGACTCGTCTCTTCCTTTGCCCTTGCAATATTTAACTCATGACCACTGCCTCTTCATGAGGCATCTGCTTCCCTGGGCTCCCAGGATCCCACTTACTTTCCTTTTCCCATTCCTCCCTGGTCTGCATCTGTTTGTGTGTTGGTGCCTCTTCTACCACAGTGTTTTGTGGAGGGCCCAGGCCTAGTCCTTACACGGCCATGCCTTGTGCGTCCCCTCAGGTCCATGACGTGAGACACCATTTCTGTGCCAATGACTTCCAGATACGTACCTTCAGTCAGACCTGTCTCCTGAACTCCAACAGTCTCCACTTGGGTGTCTGAGACATTTGAGACTCAACAAGTTCGAACTCCAGAGGATTTCCTCCCAAACCCTGTTACATGCAGCTCCCCTACCTAAGTCGGTGGAAGCTCCTTTCCTTTCTGTTGCTCAGGCCCAAACCTCTTGGAGTCCATCTTTAGGCTGCTACTCCTCACCCCCTGCAGGAAACCCTGTGGGCTCTACTTTCCACACATCCAGAGCCTGAGGTCTAGAGGGTGACTGATCATCTCCAGTGCTGTCCCTTGCTGTGTCCTGATGCCTGCAATAGTCCCCCACGGGTCTTGGTGGCTCGTCTACCCAGCAGCCACCGTGTTCCTTCTCATAGGTAAGCCTGCTGCTGTCACCTGTGTGTGCCTGCGGTGGCGCTCCTTTCCATGTGCAGCGAGCAGCGGGACATTCACCTTTGGGGCCTGAGCCTCCTCCCTCACCTGGGATGTAGCCTTCAAGGCGTCACAAAGCTGATCAAAAGTAGCGATTCCTGGAGGCTGTACAGCTCCAATTAAACAAATCCATTGAGCTGTTCGGGAGCCGGGAGCCGTTAGGACACAGTGGAGGCTTTGATGGGTGGTGGGCATGTCTGAAATTTGATCTCATGGAAACATCTCAGTTATGTGACATCTCACAGCCTTGGGTGTTGGTCCCTGACTTGGTCTTACTCATCATTTTCTGGCTTAAAACACCCTCCGGCCCTTCCCCCATTCTTCCACTCTGAGCTTCACATCACCTTTTTTAGAGATTTCCTCCTATTTCCCATCCCCCATCCCCTCAGTCATTGAAGACCTGTCCCCATGCCTTTGTGATTCCATTGGTTTATTGGATCGATCCCTATATATTGGGTCCTTCACAACCTTTCAGGGGTAGAACAGAGAACAAAAGGGAGGAGCTCTGCCTAAAGGGTTTATCGTCCAGTGGGGAGTGCTGTGCAGCAATAGCCATGGGGCGTATTTAAATGTAAGTGAATTAAAAAAAAATTAAATGAACAATTTAAATTCCTCAGTTATACTAGCCACATTTCAAGTGCTCACCCAACACCCATATGGAATAACTCCATCATCACAGAAAGTTCTATTGGGTAACACTGTACAAGAGGGAACAGAGATGGACCAGACCCATACTCACACAGAAATACTTTTCACAGGAAACAAGGTAACAAATGCAGAGTAGAGAACTGAAATAGAGTGACAAAGGGTAACTGGTTGGCTTCTTTAGATAGAGGGAGGACCAAAGGAATGTCTGAGGTGATATTTAAGCAGAAATCAGAATAAAAGGAGAAATCCAAAAATGGTGGGGTGAAGGAATGGGGAAGAAGGCAGAGAACACTTCTAGGGAAACGTCCTAAAATAGGGATCCATTTGAAAGAACCCCAGGTGGCTGGAGACCTGTGACAGGGGAGAGAGTGGTAGAAAAATCAGAGAGGTAGGCAGAAGCCAGATCACTGGGGCTTTGTCAATCTGGCTTAGGAATTAGGATTTTCTTTTTTATTTTATGAAAGAGCCATGGAAAGGTTGTAAGTGGGGGAGTGACATGCTCTGATCATATGTGTACCATTTATGTCATTCTGCCCAATTTTATTAGTTAGTTTCCTACCTACCCGTGTCTCTTCCCTGTTTCACAATCCTGGAATTTTCATCCTTAGTATATTTAGTCATATCTGGCTAGCCTAAACATAATATAATAATTGAATGAATTGAATTGAATTAAATGAGAAAATCCTTATCATTGACCTACTGGGCTTTGACCCAGTCTCAGATTATTGCCAAACTAGTCATAAAATCTTTGAGTTCCCATATAAATAAGGCATGATCTAACTTCTGGGTGAGGCATTTCAGAATTTGTCTCCCCACTTTTGGTGGGGGTTGAGGTAGGGTCAGTAATGTCCCCTCCAAGTATATGAAGACAAAGAATAAGAGGAAAACAGGTATCCAGGAATGTGTCTATTTCTGAGTAGAACTCCTCTCGTTACTCAGTTGGAATCAAGTGGGCAGCTAAAGCTAGAAGAACTATTAAATATCATATAGTCTGACCCTTTTATTTTATGGAAGAGTCAACTTTCAGCAAGTAGGCGAGGGGACAGCCTGAATGAAGTCTCAGTGGCAGGAGGGAGCTGGTATTCAAGAAGTTGGAATAAAATCTAAGGCAGGGGACTCCTCTAACCAAGGCCAACTTCAGACAGTGAAGCCCCCCTCTCTGGGCAGGACTGGGTCATGCTGGTCGGAGAGGGCAAACTCGAAGGAGATGGGGTGGTACAGGCTTTGTGTTGTCATCTGATTTTATTTCACAAGAAGCTGAAAAGCTGAGTTCTCAGGTGGGCTCTCTGGGTTTTTCAGTTTGGGCCATTAATTAAGAAATGAATTGTAAGCACTTCTGCAGGGCAAACATAGTCTTTGGGCTGCCAGTTTGTAGCATTAACTTTAGTTTTCTTCTAAGAGTAGAGGCTGCTGGAGTCAGGGACTCACATCCCTGGGCAGCCCAGGAGCCATTGCCACAGTCTGCTCAGGTCGATGTCCACTTCTCCATGAAGCCTGTCGTGGCTTCACGAATGCTAGAAATGGAGGACCCTGCCTCCCTGGGAGGAAGTGACTGCATCATTAGACCAGAAGGAGAATTAATGCTGTTCTAGGCAGGCTTCCATATGTTTGTATGGTTTAATGTTTCAGAGCAAAAGTCAGAAGGCCTCCTGTGTAAACTTTCCAAGCCTCAGCTTGCTCTTCCATGAATGGGGTTCATAGCAGCACCTGCCTCAGGGGTTCTGTGGGGATAAAATTCATGTAGATCCTCGGCACAGATCCCACCACACAGTCAATTCTCTAAAAACCTTGGCTAGCATCCATATTTAGGTTTAGATGTCAAAGTTCACCCACAGCATTATTTTTTTCTCTTGACTTCTTTTGTAAAATTAGTTTCAGGTTTACAAAACAATATAATAGTTAGACATTTACATTCCTCACAAAGGGATAACCCTCCTCCCTCAATCTACTAACCCTGTGACATCGTATATAGCTGTTATAATACCACTATCTTCCCTATGCTGTACCCCACATCCTGTGACTACAAATGTATTAATTTACAGTTGGTATTCAGGTGGGCACTTGCCTTATCAGGGAGACCACTTCATGGACGGTGTAGGTGCCCGACCACTGCACTGTACACCTGTAGCTAAAGCTGGATAATATTGAATGTCAATTCACAGCCTTTTTGCTCATTATAACAATACTCTGAGAAGATAGAGCAACTATTGTCAGCGCCATTTGAGAAAAGATGAAATCAAGAGTTGGAGGAGCCTAGTAATTCGCAGAGATACCTAGCTCTTTAGGTGGTACAGATGGGACCTGAATCCAAGTGTGGTCCAGACTCTGTATCCCGAAACATTTTCCTAACGGTCAGTAAAAGCAGTGTGAGATATTACTTCCCATAGCATGACGGTGAGGCCCAGTGAATCACATTAAGGCTTAATTCCTGCTAATAGAGAGCTTGGCCATACAACTGAGCTCGGGGACTAACCACTGTGGCCACAGGGCAGGAAGTACCCTGCACTCACCAAAGGCCAGTGGACTGTCACCCCTGAGGCCAAGAGTAAGTGCGCTTCTATCATTGGAAGCCTGGCCTTTGCTCTGGGCTTCCCCCTGCTGAGCTGCCTCTGGTTTCCTTCCTATCTGCTCCCCAATTGCCTGTGTGAGTATCAGGACTCAGTTGGACTCTGTGTGGGGAAGAAGCTGGGAAGAGGGGCTGCTTCCGAGGAGGGCTTTGCCTGCCTGTTGGAGCCCTCCACCACCCTGAGCTAAGGGAGGCCTGAGCCCATGCATGGTCTCTCATCCCCAGCAGGGCAGGCTCATGTGATTCACCCAGTCAGGAAAGAAAAGCTGTGATCTGAGAATGAATTCAGACCTACTCCCATCCCGTGTGTTGCAGGGCACAACAAGCGGTGTTTTTCTCTTCCCTTTAGGCTCCTACCATCATGCGTCCTTGGGGAGCTGTCATAGGCCTCATACTCCTGTGGACAGGTGAGTGGACAGGTGGGCTGGGAGGTGGAAGCACTGCGCATGGGGCAGTACAGGGGGTGTGGGTGTGGGGGAGAAAGATGGATGTTCTTGGGCTTTGTTGGCAGGTCCTGAATGGGTCAGCTGGTGAGCAAAGAAGCAGGCTGAAATCTTACTCCAAAGAAATTGCTTAAATGCTATGAATTACCAAAACGATGGCTAAGTGAACGAGACATGAAGCACCACACTTTGTCATATGCTGCCATTTGTGTTCAAACCAAGAAGGGGGTGGGTAAAGAGCTGGGCGTGCATGGGCTTCTCAGGTGTATGTAAGAAATAGTAACAGTGTTGTCATGGGGTGAGAGGGGGATGGAGAGAAGAAGCGGGGATAAGAGGCAAAAGAGACCAGTCTTTCATTGTACCATTTTGTGCAGCTTTGTTGTTTTTCTAAAACATGTGCAATTATTTCTTTTAAACGTAAGTTATTTTAATTCAAAACATTCTATGAGATAGGGGAAATTTTAGGAATAGACACTTCTTAAATTTAAAAAACAATAATCGCTAGAGGTGGGATTATGGGGGAAGTTCATTTTTATTATACTTTCATAACTTAATTTTTGTAATTAGTATATTATCTTTGTAATCTAAAAATGCTGTTAGGTAAAATTAAGTATTAGAATCCAGTGTAAAAATAGTCTTGTTTTATGTAACAATGAGCATATTATTTGCAGAGCATTTCAGAAACTCACAGCCCTGTCCTCAATAGATTAGTTGGTGAATCTCAGATTTTATTTAATGACTTGAGTGTACTTGGCAATATAGGATTTTTACGCCATTCCCACAGGCCCGAGTTTTGTTTTAAGTGGCATAATTTAGTGCTTGATGGAATATCCTCTAATTCTCTGGCTTCACGAGGGGAAGTGGGACTTGCTCAAGTGCTGGCTGTCATCATTCACTCATGAGAAGGGACACCTGCTTGCGTGGTTTTGGACCAACCCTAAGGTGCATGAATAAACTTAGCTCCTGGAATTATTGGAAACTGACTTTCTCAAAACTGATCTCTAAATAGTTTATTCGTTTTCTCCCTTTCAGCTAAAAATACTTTAGACAAAACATTAGCTCTGCTTATTTTTATGAGATGACTTCATTTGCAATAGCGATTTTTAAGACTGCAGTAAAAAGGAAA
This sequence comes from Rhinolophus hipposideros, assembly GCF_964194185.1. NCBI lineage: Eukaryota > Metazoa > Chordata > Mammalia > Chiroptera > Rhinolophidae > Rhinolophus > Rhinolophus hipposideros. Next base: position 28,206,576 of record NC_138069.1, on the reverse strand, counting down.
AGTTAAAACTTTAAATGCAATGGAATTTTCAAAGATATTTAAACTGAGACAGTAATTGTATCTAGGGGAGGGCAAAAGGCACATGTACGTACTACCTACTTAATAAGCACATACCAGTCAAACACAGAATGAAATACATACTTATGTATTACTGGGATGTCATTTGTTCAAATGTTTCGGAAAGAAATTTGAGAAAAAGAGATGGAAAACATTTCTGTCCTTTATTTCAATATTTTCTCTTTTAGAAATCTATCCCATTAGGAATAAATGCAATCCTAAATACAGAAAAGAAGTTTAAATTATGATTTATATATAAACATAAAAAAAGACAAAAGAGCTGATAAAGAGGATATTAACATAGATAAAACGCTTATAATAAAAATTTTAAATTCAAGATGTAAAATCATGGTTACAGAAAAAATAAGCTATATGAAAAGGCAAAAGTGAAAATAAATGTAAAATTAAAATTTGAAGCACCAAGCTCTATTTTCTCTTTATTTGCAGATGCTGTGGTGTCTCACGTAGAAGTGAGTGGAGTGGTGGGTCAGCCCGTCACAATACAGTGCATTTACTCCATAGCTGGCGGTGTCACAGTCATGTGCTGGGGCCGAGGGCCATGTCCTGTCTATTCATGCTCAAATAAACTCATCAAGACTGATGGACACCGTGTTGTCTTTCAGAGGAACAAGCGTTATCAGCTCAATGGAAACATTTCTAAAGGGAATGTGTCTTTAACCATAAAGAATGCGACCCAGGCCGACAGTGGCATGTATTGTTGCCGTGTGAATAGCTCAGGGTGGTTTAAAGATTTGAAAATAAACATATTTTTGGAGATGAAGCCAGGTGAGTTTGTCTTCTATCTTCCTTTGACCACTTCAGGTGGGTGAGCGGAGTTGTTTACTGGTTAGTAGTGATTTTGTCTTCCTTTAACAGTGAAAGAGGAGGTTTATACAATGTTATTTTCTATAACCATTGGGAAATACAATAAGCTATTTATTAGTATAAAATGAAGTGTTAAAATCCATTTTTATTCAGGACTGTTGGTGGGAGGATCTTCCTAGTCAACAAAGGATCTCTTAGACTGGTGCTTCAAAAATGCTAGTTCATGAAAAATTATTTACTGCTCTGTGTGGAATATAATGAACATTTTTTATCAAGCTGAATTTATTATCTTCAACTTAAACAACTACCCCTTTTCTCTGAGATATGTCCTAAAATTTATAAAATGATCCTTTGTATTATTTTAAAACTAGTATGGAGAATTTCAAACGTATAAAAGAGCTAATATTTTGTAAGATACCATCAGGTAGATATATCATCAACTTTAACAATTGTCAACATAATCTTGTTGCGTTTGCATTGTGTAAGCATATATAGTTAAACCCCAACCTCTGCCCTTGCTTGGATTTTTTTGAAGCATATCTCACCTCATATCACAACATTGCTTGTTTAAAAATTAAAACGACGTTACTGCAAATGAAAACCTTTTCATTTCAAGAACTTTACCAGTTGCTCTTAAGAATTTCATGGAATCAAAAAACCTGGAAAATTTTGTTTTCCCCCATGCATTTCCCCCAGCATTATTGAGGTATAATTCACATGTAACATTGAGCAAGTTCAAGGTACACAATGTGTTGGTTTGATGCATTTATATATTGTACACTTGAAAGCTATATATTTTTACTAACTGTTATCACCCCAATAAATTTTAAAAAACAGAGAGAAAAGAAAGAGAAAACTACAAAACATCACCAAGAGAAACTGAAGACCCAAATATACTAAAGAATATACTGTGTTGATCTGGGAAATTTATATCTCTTCTGTCTTAATGTGGACATCCTAATAGCCATATCATTATTTGAAAGAAGTACATTCTTGAGAAATTCCTATTTTCTGGTGGTCCTTCTTAATGAATCACCTTCCACTAACGTCTTATATTGACAGTAGACCGCAATATCTCTGGCCCTAATATGTTGTATCTCTCTGTCTCTTTCTCCCTCTCTAATTAAAAGAAACTTTATTTTGCAAGCTGTCAATTTTTAGACTAGGCTTATTTCCCTTAGAAAGGCTAGTAAGATAAGGTCAATTCAGATGGAGAAAACAGCTGACTCTGGGGAAACTATATATGGAGGCAATTCAGGGAAGCCCAAAGAAGCTGGGGAGACAGAGCTCTATAGACAGATGTGAGGAGGAGTATGTGGAGAAGTTATGATTACAACCATTTTGGAGTTGTGAAATCAGTTTGATCTGACTGAATTTTTAAAATAACAAAGAAAGGTATTAGAAGGAGACTTTTATAGTACCTAGCAACTCTTTTAAATAGGCCGGGATTTCCAAGGCCACTTCTCTATCCAGTGGGAAGTAGGTTCATAACTAAGCCAAATTGACGCTCAGCCTCCAATTACCAATTCTTTGCTTCAGTTTTCTTGCATTTCTCACAGGATGAGTTCATTCTTCAACCTTCTCTTAGGGCTTTTCCTCACCAGCAGTTACCCTTATATCTTTCTAGCTTCTTCCCGGGGAAGATATTGTCCACTGAAGAAGACAAGCTCATTAGATAATCTGATTATGTTTTCTTATCTTTGTTATTCCTTATGCTCATTTGATCAGATTTTTTGCATGCTTTTTTCCCCCCTCTAGGTTAGATTTTAAACTGGAAGGAGGGGATTGGATTGTATTCTTCTTGAAAGCCTCTAACTAAGCCTTAGATCAGGGTCAGCAAATTATAGCCCAGGGTTGGATCACATTCAAAACAGGCCCACCAACTGTTTTATAAATAAAGGTTTATTGGAATAGCCATACCCGTTCATTATACTTTTTTGATTCTGGCTGCTTTTACACTGACAGGGTTGAGCAACTGCGACAGAGAAAATGGGACTCCCAAAGCCCCATGTAGTGTAAAGAGCCAGACACTAACACATTTAGTGTCTGGCTCTTTACAGAAAGTTGGCTGACCTCTGCTTTAGACTAGCATGTCTTGCATGTAATAGGCACTCACAAATATTTGTTGAAAAAAAGTTTTTTCCTGTACAAGGCAAAAATTGGCTCAATTCCAAATTAAACACACACTCTCTCAGAAGAAGAGCATTCAAGAAATTATCTATTATCCAAGGATTTCTTTTATACTTAGTAGTGTTGAGTTTAAGAAAAGTTCCTATTAAAAAAAAATCTATCTATCTATCTATCTATCTATCTATCTATCTATCTATCTATCTATCTATCTATGTATGCCTTGTGAGCAGAAAATACACTTTCTTGAATCACGTCTTCATTGATCTGCCTTTGTCCCAAGCACTGTGTTTGGGCTTAATTCTAGTTTGAGCTCTCTCTCTGGGTAGCTCTGATACCTTCCGTAAGTGGTTTGGAATCCTACAACCTCTGACTCTGGAAAGAGCCAAAGTATTACCTGTGTTCTAGTCCACCTTCTAGAAAAATATGTAAATTGTCTTTGTTATGTAGCATATTAGTGGGTGTGAGTTCATCCTCATTTAGGTTGGAGGTCCCATGGGAAGGTACCCTGACGACTGACTGAACTGAATGCTATTTATTTGGTGAACATTTTGGGCCTGGAACCTGTTGTTTAAGTCTTAGCTATTCACCCCTGAGAGGACTAAGGCAGGGCCAGGCTCTAGGCATTTTCTATACCTCACAGGTGTTTATGAAAAGACATAAATCTGGCAGACGTGGCTGGTCTTTTCAAAGTTCTTCAATGTAAATCCTGGGTATCCTTTTCACCTCTGAAACTCCCGAAATATACACTTTTCCATACAGCTGTTTCTGTTTTGTGAGGTTTCTCTCCAGCCCTCCCTGTCAGAGTCTAATTGACCAAGGACAAGAACTCTGAGTTTAGGGAAGATTTGTGTCCCGGGGACAGACAGTGTGTCATTGGTTGAGTTGATGTACAGGCCCAGCACAAAGCTCTTGTTTCCTGTTGCTTGATTAATCCTTGCTTTCCTGTTGATTTCTAGCTCCACCTAAAGTCACCAGTGTTCCAACATCATATCGGGTGTCTACCTCTGCTCCTACAACGCCAGCATCCACGCAGAAACTCAAGACAGGTAAAGTGATGTGTTTCTGAGGCCAGAGGGCTTCTAATGAGAGGATGTAGACCACCCAGGGCATTGTGTTAAGGCGGAAGTACAGTCTAGGCTAAAAGTTCTTCCCTTGATTCCAACGTGGCTTCACAGGATCTAAGAACCCTGTCCCATATTACACGCATCTAATGTACTTATTTGTATTTTCACTGTGGGGTACACATTGATTTTTAATCAGATTCTCAAAGGGATTCATTATTAGACAAAAAACTCCAGACCACTGTCGTGGACATCTAATAAGCATGGTATGGATTTGGTCTGGTTGAGCCCAGGCTTATAAGGAAAATATAGGCAACGCCTGAGAGTAAGGGTTAGAGATTCTGTCCTCACAAGGAGCTCTGAAGAGAGATTCCTTAATCCACTCTGAAATTGGACCCCCCAATTGAGAATACGACTGTAGTGAAGTTAATATTTACTGTGTCTCCTACCATGTTTCCCCCAAAATAAGACCTAGCCGGACAATCAGCTCTAATGCATCTTTGGAGCAAAAATTAATATAAGATCTGGTATTATATTATATTAGATTAGATTATGTAAGACGGGTCTTATATAATAGTAAAATAAGACTGAGTCTTATATTAATTTTTGCTCCAAAAGATATATTAGAGCTGATTATCCAGCTAGGTCTTATTTTCGGGGAAATACTGTATGTCAGGAAGCGTGGTAAGTACTTTACCAATAATATATCACTGAATCCTTATGAAAACCCTATGCATTATAGGTATGATTCAATTGTATTTTATAATTCTGTGTACTGACCAGGAGGTACATCACCAGCTTTGATAATTATCAACTAAATCTTATTGCATATGCATTGTGTAAGGCTCTATTGTCCCACCCCTAACCTCGAGCTACCTTGGAATTTCTGAAGCATATCTCACATCACTGCATAACACCGCTTATTTAAACACTAAAATGACCTCATTGCCACATGCGAACATTTGCATCCCGGTAACTCTTTACCAGTTGCTTTTAGAAATTTCATGCAATCCAAAATTCTGGTAAGTTTATATCCATCTTCCATCAGGATGTTCAAATCCCAATAGCCTTATCATGGGATGAACAAAGTAGGTTCTTGAGAATTTCCTGGTTTCTGGTGCTCCTAGGTAATGGATCTCCTTCCAAAGGTCTTATTTTGACAAGAGAATCCAAAACCTGTGGCCTTAAAAGCCTATGTTTCTATTTTTTTTTTAATAGGACAAATTGTATTGTGGAATCCCCCCAAATTTGGACTTGGTTTGTTTCCCTTATGACAGCAAGTAAAATAAGGTCAATTCAGATAGAAAAAATGCTGACTCTGGGGAAAATATATCTGGGAGGCAATTCAGGGAAGCCCAAAGAAGCTGATGAGGTAGTTCACCATAGACAGATGTGAGGAGGCAGCATGTGGAGAAGAAATTATGATTACAACTTTGGAGTTGTGAAATTATTTTGATCTGGCTGAATTTTATAAAATAGCAAAAAAGAATCAGTAGGAGAATTTCATAGTGCCTAGTAATTCTTTAACAGGCAGTTTTTTACAAGGCCACTGCTCTGTCCAGTGGGACGTGGGTCCATATCTGAGGCAAAGGGACTCTCTGCCTCCAATTATCAATTCTTTGCTTAAGTTTTTTTGCAGTTTTCACTGGCTGAGTACTCTGCAACTTCTTGTTTGGGCTTTTACTCACTTGCATCTACCTTTATATCTTCCTGTTCTTGTCCTGGGGAAATTGTTTTCCACTGAAGAAGATAAGTTCATTAGATAGTCTTATAAGGCTTCCTCCTCTTTCCTGTTCCCTATGCGCCTTTGATCAGATTTTTTGCATGCTTGCTTTTTCCTCTGTATTAGGTTTAAAACCGGAGGAAGGGGATTGGATTGTATACTTCTTAAAAGCCTCTGTTCTAACCTTAGGTGAGGAGCAGCAAACTCTAGCTCCATGACCAAATCAGATGAAAAATAGGCCCACTACCTGTGTTGTAAATAAAGCTTTATTGGAACAGCAATACCCATTTACTATACTCTCTTGCCTCTAGCTGCTTTCACACTAACCGAGTTGAGCAACTTCCACAGAGACTGTAGGCCCTCAAAGCCTGACATATTTACTGTCTGGCTGTTTATAGAAAGTTTGCTGTCTTCTACTTTAGGCTAATGCCCTGCATGTAATAAACACTCACAAAAAAATGGAAAACAGTTTTTTCCTCTTCAAGGTGAAATTAGCTGCATTTCAAATTAAACTGGTGGTACTCTCAAAGGAAAAGCTTTCATTTCAATGGTCTCCTATACAAGGGTTGTCTTTCATACTTAGTAGAGTTTAGATTTAAGAAAACTTCTTGTAAAAAAAATTTAAAAATCGTGTCTGGTGAAAAAAAAGTACACATTTTTAAATCAGGCCTTCATTGTTCTGCTTTTCTGCCAGACCCTGTATTTGGACTTAATGCTATTTTCTGCTCCCTTTCTGGATTGCTTGAGACCTTTTGTAATTGGTTTGAAATCCTATAATACTTGTGACTCTGTAAAGAGTCAAAGTTATTACCTAAGGTCTATTCCTCCTTCTAGGCAAACATGTAAATCTTCTGTGTGACCTAGCTTATGCTAGTGGGTATGAGTTCATCCTCATTTATGGTGGAGGTCCCTAGGAAGGGTACCCTCATGACTGCCTGAACTTAATGCTATTTATTTGGCAAACATTCTGAGTGGGACCTATTTTTTAAATCCTAGTCATTCATCACTGAGAGGATAAGGCAGGTCCTGGTTCTAGACATTTTCTGTAGCTCACCCATTTTATAAAGATACATAAATCTGACAGACATGGCTGGTCTTTTCAAAGTGCTTCAGTGCTAAGTCTGGGTGACCTACTTTTACCACTGAACCTCCCAGAATATATACTTTTCAGTGCAGCTGCTTCCTTTCTGTGAGCTTGTCCTCAAGCCTGCCCCTGTCATATTGTATTTGACAAAGGACAAGAACGCTCAGTTCTGTGGTGATTAGTGCCCAATTCTGCTTCGGGTGGTTCTCTCATTGGCTGAGTTGATGTACAGGCCCAGCACAAAGCTCTTGTTTCCAGCTACTTGATTAATCCTTTCTTTCCTGTTGATTTCTAGCTCCACCTAAGGTCACCAGTGTTCCAACATCACATCAGGTCTCTACCTCTGCTCCTACAGTGCCAGCATCCACACCAAACCTCAAGACAGGTAAAGTGATGTGTTTCTGAGCTCAGAGGCCTTCTAATGAGAGGATGTAGACCGCCTTAACCAGGGCACTGTGTTAAGGCGGAAGTACAATCTAGGGTAAAAATTATTCCCTGACTTTTTTTTTTTTTATTTTTTATTGGGGAAGGGGTACAGGACTTTATTGGGGAACAGTGTGTACTTCCAGGACTTTTTATTTTCCAAGTCAAGTTGTTGTCCTTTCAATGTTAGTTGTGGAGGGCGCAGCTCAGCTCCAGGTCCAATTGCTGTTTCTAGTTGCAGGGGCCGGAGCCCACCATCCCTTGCAGGAATCGAACCAGCAACCTTGTGGTTGAGAGGATGCGTTCCAAACAACTGAGCCATCCGGGAGCTCAGGGGCACCTCAGCTCAAGGTGCAGTGCTCAATCTTAGTTGCAGGGGCACTGCCTACCATCCCTTACGGGACTAGAGGAATTGAACTGTAAACCTTGTGGTTGAGAGCCCACTGGCCCATGTGGGAATCGAACCGGCAGCCTTCGGAGTTAGGAGCACGGAGCTCTGACCACCTGAGCCACCGGGCCGGCTCCTTCCCTGACTTTAAAGATAGGCTTCACAGGGTCTGTGAACCTCCCTCCCATATCATATGCACCCTTTGTACCTATCTATATTTTCAGAATGAGGGGATACTTTTTCATTTTTTTAATAAACAAGATTCTCAAATGGATTCTTTATTAACCAAAAGACCAGTCCATTGATCTAGGACATCTAATGATGATGGTGTGAATTTGGCTCAGTTGAGCACAGGTTTATAAGGAAAATATAGGGAATGCCAGAGTACAAGTGTCAGGTTAACGAGATTCTGTCCTCACAAGGAGCTCTGAATGGAGATCCTTTCATGGACTCTGACCTGGAACCCTCCACTTTGGGACAAGATCTCAGTGAAATTAATATTCGCTTAGTTATATATGTGTCAGGATCCATGTTAAATCATTTACAAGTATTATATCACTTGATTGTTACGATAACGCAATTCACTAAAGCTGTGAGTCAATCCTATTTCATAGAGGAGGGTACTGTTAAGTAGATACCTCTCCAGCTGTGACAATTGTCAGGTCAATCTGGTTGCATATAGATTGTATAAGCACGTATAGCTTCACTCCCAAAGTCTGCCCGACCTTGGATGTTTTGAGCATATCTTGCATCATAGCACAACACTCCTTGTTTAAACATTAAAATGACCTTATTGCAATATGAAAACCTTTGTATCCCAAGAACTCTTCACCAGTTCCTTATAAAAATTTCATCAAGTCCTAAATTATGGGAAGTTTCCATTTCTTTCGTCTAGATATAGACATCCTAATAGCTTTATCATTCTATGAAATAAGTAGGTTCTTGAGAATTTGCTGGTGTTTATTGGTCTTCCTCAATGAATCTCCTTCCGCAAAGGTCTTATATTGACAAGAGACCCAATAACTGTGGCCTTAATAGGCTATGTCTGAATTTCTTTTAATTAGGAGAAATTGTATTTTGCTCCCAAGTTTTGGATTTGGCCAGTTTCCTGTATGAAGGCAAGTAAGATAAGGTCAATTCAGATGGGGAAAATGCTGACTCTGGGGAAACTCCATCTGGGAGGCAATTTAGGGAAGGCCAAAGAAGCTGATGAGGTAGTACACCATAGACAGATGTGAGGAGGCAGCATGTGGAGAAGAAATTATGATTACAACTTTGGAGTTGTGAAATTATTTTGATCTGGCTGAATTAAAAAAAATAACATGGAAAAAAAGACTTTTATAGTGCCTAGCAATTCTTTAACAGGCAGTTATTTACAAGGTCACTGCTCTGTCCAGTGGGAAGTGGGTCCATATCTGAGTGTGCGGACAGAGTCCTAGAGAGCAGTTTCTAGGCTCTCAGCCTCATGTGGAAAGGTGCTGGCTCAGTTATTAGATGGCCATCAGCTGTAATCAGATGGCCATCAACTGTGGCTGGGTGACCGGTTAGCCATTAGCCACTAATATAACTGCCATAGCTACACTAGGGGCTTGTTGGTTGGTTTGCAGAGAAGCAGACGGTGGATTACAGCTAGCAAGTTGGTCAGCAGAGATGCAGACGGGCTCCTGCTTCCTGTGTATCCAATATAGTAGTATGGCCCTCCTATCTATGGCTCCATTGTTGTTCCTTTTTGGTCTCACCATATCCTGCATTCTTGTGCTGGGAGCGGGAGCTGAGTCCCTGCATGGCAGTGAGGTAAAGTGACTCTCAGCCTCCAATTATCAATTCTTTGCTTAAGTTTTCCTGCATTTTTTACAGGTTGAGTTCATTCCTCAGCCTTCTGTTAGGGCTTTTCCTCATCAGCATCTACCCTTATATCTTCCTGGGGAAAATATTGCCGCTGAAGACAAGTTCATTAAACAATTTGGTTAGGTATCATTTTCTTTATTGTTCCATATGCCTTGATCACTTTTTGCATGCTTGCTTATTTTCTCTAGATTAGATTTTAATCTGGAACGAGGGAATTGGATTGTTTTCTTTCTTCCTTCCTTCCTTCCTTCCTTCCTTCCTTCCTTCCTTCCTTCCTTCCTTCCTTCCTTTCTTTCTTTCTATCTATCTATCTTTCTTTCTTTCAAGATCTTATTGGTTTTATTAAGCAATTCATGAATCTCCAGCATCCCATCTAGTAGCAAAAAGGATAATGTTGGATTGTATTTGTCTTAAAAGCCTCTGATGACAGCTTAGTTCAGGGTCAGCAACTAAAGCCCATTTCCATATCAGATTCAAAACAGACCCATCACCTGTTATATATATAATTTTATTGGAATAGTCATACCCGTTCATTATACTCTCTTGTCTCTGGCTCCTTTCACAGTGATAGAGTTGAGCAACTGCCACTGAGATATAGGGTCCCCAAAGTCTAACACATTTACTGTCTGGCTCTTTCCAAAAAGTTTGCTGGCCTCTGCTTTAGATTAATGCCTTGCATGTAATAGACTCTCACAAATATTTGTTGAAAAACGTTTTTTCCTCTTCAAGGCAAAAAATTGGCTCAATTCCAAATTAAACTGGAATTCCTAAAGAAGAGCTTTCAAACCAATGGTCTCCTACAGAAAGATTTTCTGTTATAACAAGTAGAGTTGAGATTCAAGAAAGCTTCTTGCAGGATAAAAAGCTTTTTGGTAAGCAAAAAGTACATTCATGAGTCAGGCCTTCGTTGATCTGCTTTAGTGTCAGGCATCATGTATGTATAAATTATCTTTGTGATCCAGCATATGCTAGTGCATGTGAGTTCTTCCTCATTTAGGGTGCATGTCCCTTTGGAAGGTACCCTCAGGACTGCCTGAACCGAATGCTATTTATTTGGTAAACATTTTAGGCCTGGGACCTTCTGTTTAATTCTGTCATTCACTATTCAGAGGACAAAGGCTGGTCCAAGCTCTAGCCATTTTCCCCACCTCACATGTTTATAAAGACACATGAATCTCATATTCATGACTGGTCTTTTTAAAGTACTTCAGTGCTCAACCTCGGTACCTTATAACCTCTGAACCTACCGGAATGTATTCTTTGCAATGCAGCTGTTTCCTTTTTACTGGAATGTCCTCAAACCCACCCCCAGATTCTAGTAAACCAAAGACAAGACACTGGTTTCAGGGGTGATTGGTGCCCAGTTTTGCCTGGGGAGGGTTTCTCATTGTTGAGTTGATGTACAGGCCCAGCACACAGCTCTGGTTTCCTGTTGCTTGATTAATCCTTGCTTTCCTTTGATTTCTAGCTCCACCTAACGTCACCAGTGTTCCAAAATCACATCAGGTCTCTACCTCTGCTCCTACAATGCCAGCATCCACGCAGAACCTCAAGACAGGTAAAGTGATGTGTTTCTGACACCAGAGGCCTCTTAATGAGAGGATATAGACTGCCCAGGGCATTGGGTTAAGGCAGAAGTATAATCTAGGGCAAGGGTTCTTCCCTGGGTTTCAAACTTGGTCTCCACAGCACCTGACAACCTCCTTCCATATTACATATAACTTTTGTACCTATTAGTATTTTCAGAGTGAGGGGAGCCATAATTTTTAAAAATCAGATTCTCAAGGGGATTCACTGTTAGCCAAAAACATCTTCAGACTGCTGATCTTGGACTTCATCTAATGAAGATGAGGTGAATTCTTATCAGTTGAGCACAAGATGATGAGGAAATTAAAGGGAGAATCAGGGTCAGATTTATGAGATTCTGTCCTCACAAGGAGTTCTGAATGGAGATCCTTTAGTGCCCTGTGAAGTCAGAGCCTCCACTTAAAGACAGTATTTCCTCGAAGTTATCATATACTGTCTCCTATGTGCCAAGGATCATGCTGAATGGTTTATAAGTATTAGATCACTTAATTTTGATGACAACCCTAAGCATTGGACGTGTGATTCAATCGTGTTACATGGTCGTGGGGACCCAGGCATAGGGTCTGAGTGCACTGATGAAGGGCATATGGATAGAAGGTGGTTGAGTCAGGATTCAGTGGCCATTAAGTTGACTTTGGGGCTGTGGTGATAACTACTGGATCGTGCCTTCTGTCAAGAGCACTGAGGCTATGTTTGGATGAATTTGTCCTGATCTGACATCCTCACTGAAAAAGACTTTATATAACCATCCTGTCTTTCCATAGCAGCCAGTGGCTTTACACAATTTTGCTTCAAGCATCATTTACTTTATTATGTAGCACAGGGATTGGAAAAAATGCTATTTATACTGACGACAAAGTAAAGATCAGATTTAAGGATTTCGGGGATTTAGAATGTACAGGCTCCGTTTCTCAATTCAGGATACATGGTTCACACTTCAAATTTCTGATATTTCAGAGTTTAGGTTAATCCAAATGGAGAAATGTTTGATGCCTAGGTGGCGAATTAGTTTGTATTAGTTTGTAATAGTTTGGCATTCTGAGGACCAGTTTAGGTTTAAAACTTATATTTCCAGGATCACAAAGCAACTTTTAGTGAAGATTCTACAAGACTCTAATACTCGTTGACTCCTGGAGGTGGTCCTGGATTCTGAGAAACAGCAGAGATGTCACAACTTCTTAGCCAGAAAAATCTGAAGGAACATACTGATTTTCTTTGACTTCCATCGGACCTGGTGGATATTTAGCCGGGAGGGATTCGCAGCATTTGTGCTCTGAGCTGAGTTTGAAAAGAGGGCTTGAGGTGAAAACTGGGATTTTAGAGCCATAAAAGTTTGTAAGAAAAACAGCTTTGTTCTGGGCAGCTGGACATACCAGAGAATCTGTCGACTTTTTCGATATTGATTTAGTTTCTTTATACTTAGATTGACTTAGTTTGTGCCTGCCAAAGGGTTTACATTACAAGAATGAGTTGAACACTGGAGCTAATTCAATGCAGAGACATTTATGTTTACATTCACTTCCTTCCTGAGCTCAATGGCTCTAACACATGCTACTTACCTAAAATATTATGGAATGGTTGGATATAAAGTTGTAAGAGCAGGGGAGAAAAGGAAGATACCCACAAAATCTCACACTTGAGAAAGTGATTAAGCTCAAGAGGTCTTTCACACAGATTTAAGTTGGATAGACTGATCATTTGACTTTCTTATGTTGTCCGCTTCTTAGTTCCTAAAGAACACTACATCTATTAATAGGGTGTAGTATTAGAGGAAAACAGGGAGACAGTTTAGAACATGAGAGAAGATGATGTTGAAATGTGAAAACTATGGTGGGAAAGAGGAAACAGAAAGACCATTGAGAGGCAATAAAGAAAGCCCAGCTTTGAGAATTCTTGTCCAGCCAGCACCACTAATTTGCTCCAAAATTCTGTGGTGCTCTAAGGGGGAGGAATATAAAGATAAAGAGGCTAGTGACGTACTCTGCATGGAAGGTGAGATATCTGATAGAAAAGGAAAGGGTGCTTTCAAGAAAGCACAAGGGGCACGTAGCCATGGGTTGGAGAATTCTTAGTGAAACTTTGGGTGAGTAATGGAAGATGAGTCAGATAACACAGGAAATTAGTCTTACTAAAGGAGTGACTGGAATGCTACCTCAGAAGGAGCTGGGGTCTATGTTTACCGGGAACCTTAATTTGGGGGCTGTGAATCATTACCGAGGCTAATATTGGGCAATGTAGACACCTTGAGGAGACTTTAAGGAATTATACACCGTGAGTATGTGTCCTGTGCTGGTCCATATGTTCATGTCTCCGGAAAGATATCTAGATGGATAATCGGGAACTTGACTAAGGCCAGAAAATCCAGGTTGGGGCTGATGTGAAGTGGGGAGGGCAGATGAGTGCAAACTCCCAGAGCCTGTTCCATGAAAGTGAAAATGTCACTTGTATGGATAAAAGCTCAGTTGGGCGCCTACATAAGATGCCCTGTTGTGGGCTTTATACATTTAGGGGAACCTAGGAGTATGAAAAGTGAGAAATAATTCTGTCTATAAATAATTATCCAGATCATTATCTAGATGAGATTTATTCCTGGTAATAAAAAGATGATAGTGCAATGCCTCAAGGTCATCTTTGAACAAATTTCTAATAAAGAGTGAAAGTAATTCCTGATTCTAGTTTTGATGTCTGCTTTTTTGGGGAGATGGGAATTTTTGTGCAGAAATGGGACACAGCTCTTTCCTTCTTTTCATTCCAGATACTACTTCATCTTCTCCAATGCAGACAGTAGAAACTCAGCCTATCACACCACAGGAAACAAATACAAGCAGTTTACCAGTGAACCCTTGCCTAACAGGTAACTTCATTTTCTTTCCTGAACACCTAGGGCATTCAGTTTTCACAATCATTGACATGTTGTGAAGAGCACATATTCTGGAGTAAGACAGATCTGACCAGACATGAACCAATTTTGACTCCAAACTTATTACATGGTTTGTTCCGTTGGACCAGAGCCATAAAACAATTAAATCGAGTCAAACTGCTCAACTGTGTTTATGTTCCTTCTAAGCCCCAGAGCCTTAAATACCAGCAGGAGGCTTTTCTGCTACCTTGTCAGGCTTGCAAATGGATACCTTGTGACGGGTCATGACACCCATGCTGACATCAAAGAGTCACGCCCCACTGAGAATCTGCCATTCCCTCCAAAAAGCCTTCCCCGCTCTGGGCAAGTCCCATGTAATCTCTAGTCTTTTGAAGTGTGAGATTGGCTGGTCTTTCCTGTGGTGGAGAAAGGTCATACTGATTCCTGTCATCTTTCCCAGCTAACACTTGTTACCCATGGTGGTAAGTGTGGAGAGTGTCGCATGCTGAACCCCTGTGTGATACAGAGTGGCCATGTGTCCCTGTCTTGTGCTGCATCCCAACAAGGTGAAACCTTGCAAGACTCCTCCTGTGTGTGACTCATCATACTCAGGAGCTGCCAGTCTGGAGGGGGTCACCCCATGGCCTACCTTTGAGAATCATTCCTGCAACGCTGTTAATTTAAAATGGACCTCCGGGGAGGTGCACGGAGGGACCCATTCTGGTGGGATTAGATCATGGTGACGTGGTTATGAAAGTGGAATCTGTAGTGCGATCTGTTTCAAGACATAAACAAAGAGAAAATGGATAAGAACATGAGGTAACAGCAGTAGGAGCAGCTGCACCCACACTTTTAGGGGGTGTGAGGAGGTAGAACGTAGGAGTAGGGAATCATTCTCTAGATCGTCCTGTCACTAACACCTGGACAAGGTAGAGCTTTCCAGGGTGAGGCAGCCTTGGGAGCGGCAGTGTTTCCATGGCCTGTGACAGCTGCCATCTTGGTGGTGTATCTGAGGCTCCGGAGCCAAATCCTCTCTGTGCCCAAGTCAGCCTTCACGGGTTGAGGCCTCTGAAGTGAAGAATGTTAGGGCTAGAAGGGAATTGGGTTGTCATATGGCCTGCCACACACTTGACAGTGTGTGTGCCAGGAAACTGTCATATGTTATCTCATTTAATGTTTTCAAGGCGGCCCTTATTTATTGCCGTTGCCAGACTGGGGAGGCCCTATAGTTCTGTTTTGGAGACAGCTCCCGATTTCACTGCCAGTAACTAGCTGGGTGCCCATGGACAAATTGTTGCATTCCTCACTGGATCTTTATGGTGACTGAAGAGTATGATGTTTGGAAAGTGCATCGCTAGTTTTCTTGCTCCCACTGCTTCTTGCATTGTAACATCGTAATATTGAGCAATAGCTGATATTTATCCTCTGTGGTGTTAAGTGCTTTACGTGCTTCATCTAATTTCACAACGTTATGAGATGGGTGATATTGATAGCTTGTAACTGTAGTTCAAGGTTACCCTAGGTAGAAATAAATAAGTACGTGTATGCAAAAGACCTTGATCAAGGTCACCTTCTTAAGGGACATTGTGAACACCAAACTCAAATTTCATCTGAGTCAAGTCCATGCTATATTTAGTGCATTATCCCGTTCTGTACCTGAGGGACTTATTTAATGTCATAATACAAGTCACAAAGATAGCCTAGACTATAGGTATTACGTAAGCCTAGATATGGCCTTATGCTAAAGGTAGTCTCAGAATGAGGAAAAAGTAAACACAGAAATAATGTAAAGATATTGGGGAATAGGGATATTTTAATTTCATCACAATTGAGTTGTTTTTTATGGTTTTGTCAGTAGTTAGGGAATTTCAAAGACCTCTAGTACTTTCATTTCATAGGAGTGTAATGTGTGTTCTGGTTATGAGCAGAGGCTCTCATTGACGGGAGTTGGAAACTAGTTTAACCATTCCAGTTTGTTTCCTCATTTATAAAATGGGATTAAGAAAGTTGTCAGAAGGATGTAATATGCTTAGTATATTGTAGATACTCAGTAAAAAGAGAATTGTACATTTGACCTACACTTGCCTAGCAAGGCCAGCGACGTGATACAACATATGTATTTCAAAGCACTATGAAAACGTGAATACTCAAAACTAAGGAATGATACCCTTTGATATTAGATTTTAGGTCGTATAAGATATATTGGTCTTGTGGTTGGTATATGCACAACACATCTTCTACAGTGCTTCTGGATCACTATGTAGGCACGTTGGCACATTACGTAGGAGGGAAATGTCACCTGATTTAGATATCTTAGTACACTGTACTTACATTTTGAATGTAAAGCCAATGTATTGTCCATTCTGAATAGAGTAGTTTGATCATCAGTTGTGAAGATAGTCTCTGTGCCCTCATTGACAGGTTCTTAGTTGGCATAAAAATACTGATTACGTACCTTTAAGTGGCATTTTTTACCTGATTTCAAGAATGGAATCTATGCCCCTAAAATCAGAGGTAAAACTTTGCATGCAATGTATTATTTCCCATAAAGATGTAAAAAGGGGGTCCATTTTCACAGGGTCCATAACAAAATGATTAAGAAACACAACTTTACAGGGTATATTGATAAACATTAGTAACTCGGTATTACTCTTGCAATGCCTGCCATATTTTGCCATATGATTATTCAAGTTTTCCTTCATCACCAGAAAACAGTGTGAATATAATTACTGTCTGCAGCGAGTGTTCAATATTTTTTGTAATTCTGATTGCTCTTCCTTTTTGTTGAGCAGATGGGAATGGCACTGTGGCAGAGCCTTCAGATGGCGCTTGGGAATACAATGAAACTGTAAGCATGTTCCTTCCTATTTTACTAGCCAGACATGCGTGTATGTCTCTCTGGAAGCAAATTACATTTAGTGATAACTTTTGTAAAGCTAGCCCACAGATTGGTTCTTCGCAGTTACAAGACAAAGAAGATAAGAATTTATTTCTTAAATAGGGATGCTTTAACTAATTTTCGTACTGATGAACTCAAAGTTCATACTGGTACACGTAGACCAGTTTGTTAGAGATGCTGATAAGTAATATTTTACACACACACACACACACACACACACACACACATTCACACATTACCTGGCCAAAAATTGGAATAAAAAGAATGAACGAATTTAAGAATTTAAGCATGATGTCTGGAATATTTTGGGCTTATTCTAGGAGGGACAATCCCTTATGAACTATACCAGGAGATTTAAAAAAATTCTGCATTTGCCTTTCTACTCAAGTGTACAGCATTTTAGATTAATTGTTGATCAGGGCCGGTCTGTGAGCAGCTCATTTCAAGTCCATTTACATAGACATAGAGTCTTGAATTATAGTTTAAAAGGTAAGTACTGTACTAAGGACCAAATTCTATCATGGAGCACATTCAGATAACATTAGATAACATCACCATGTCAACTTATATTTAAATAAAAATTTCTGTTTTAAATATTATAAGAGAATATGTTTATGGAAATAGATTCTTGATTGTTTAAAATATGGGTAATTTTCATATAATAAAGAACAGCCTTTGAAGTGTACAAATTCAGCTTTGACCAATGCATGCACCTACATAAATACTACTCTGAGCAAGATATTAAACATTTTCACATCCCCAAAGACATTTTGAATTGAAATTGTTTTAGAATTTCACCATAGTTACAACCTCAGATCCTTTGGTCTTACCTTTCATGATCTAGAAGTAGCCTAGGGCCAATAAAGATACATTTGTCTGAGTATGTTGTTTTAGGAAATGTTTTCACCCATAATTCTAACAAGATGCCTTTTCGATCTCCTGATGTTTCCTTAGCACATGTGCCTGGAAGAAAAGGAATGGATGACCACCAACAAGGCACTCTACATTGGAATCTCCATTCCCGCCGTGCTATTGCTCACTATTTTGGCTGCCATCATTACCAAAAGTAAGTCCTGTCAGGAATGTGCGTAAAAGAACACAGTGAGGGTTCTAGAGCCAGACTGCCTGGGTTCAAGCTGGTCCACACACTGTGCAATTTTGATTTCATATAACTTCTCTGTTTCATAACCTATTGTTCTGTTTTTCTTATAAGTATTAACCCATGAAAAAATGAAATTTAAATTCTCCATAGGAGATATTGAATATAAAGAAATAAGAGTTTGTTGGGTAGAACTGGAATTTGGAAGGCAAAAAACCGTTATACTATGTAAGGCTTGTTCGCTCATCTTTCTCCTCTCCCCTCAAAGCCCAGTTTTTGTTCCCATGAAGGATCATATTGTTGAGCGTTTTACAACACTCACTTAACTGAAGAGGAAAATGACAAATTAGGGAAATAGATTTCAGGGGGAAAGGTAGAATAAAAGGTTTCAAAGAGCTGCCGTCCACCATTTGTGTGTGTGTGTGTGTGCGTGCGTGCGTGCGTGCGTGTGTGTGTGTGTGTGTGTAACTGGCCTCCATGAAAGAACCACAATCATCCATTAAAAAATGAAATCTCATAATTAATCATTGCATTAAAGTAAGCTGGGCGATGTGTGTGAATACACTAACCCATTAATGAATATGAGATAGTTTGTACTAAGCAGCTTGTTTAGGTTGTAGGTATTCAAAATGAATTACCTGAAGTTACCAGCGAAGAGCCTAGTCAGTTTTTGGTTTTGTTTTGTTTCATTTAAAAAATTATTCTAAATTTATTTTTTTTCAGGCACTCTGGCTGTGTATTAATTTTGTTCATGTTAAAGTAATTGCAGAAATAATATACTTGTTTAGAAAAAGATCTCATGAAGTCTTTGGCTGACATGTTTAATTTTCTTTTTAACTCCTCCTCCATTTAGAATTTTTATGCACAAGAAGAAAGGTGTTGCAAATACGGTAAGTTTAAAGGGTTTGTGTCAATGCCTTTTAATGTTCCTCCTCTAATAAAAACCAAGAAAAAAACTTTCTCTGTCCCTCTTCTCTTGCTCCTGAACTCTCGGTTTTACACCCTGGATCCTGAAAAATCTAGTTTAATGAGTCCCTCCTTTGCGGTCCACACCTTCTGGTGACATTGTTAGCTTTCTTTACTGCCCTGGACTTGTGCCAGAAAGAGCACCTCCAGCCTAACCTCTTAGAGAAAGGGAACTAAATCACAAATTTTGTTTGATGAAACATCCGAATGACTTGTTTGGTTTATTCTTGATTCGGGGCTTTGTTTATTGATTGCCTATTATATTCCAAGGAGATGAACAAAGCAGACAGAAAACATATGAGCAAATCAACAGGGTCCTTTCAGTGCTTCCAGAAGAATAGTGTGGGGAATGAGGAGCAGAGTAAGGGGCTGTGTGAGTGAGCCCTGAAGGAGCAGAAGGCCGTTCTGCAAAGACTGAAGGAAGACAACTCCAGGCTGAAGAAATGCAAAAGACTGTGGTGGCGCAGTGCGTCCCCACAGTTCCCCCACCCCCAGTTCACCCCCAGCCTGCTCTGCTCCTTCACGTGGGTTATCTGGCCTCACACGCAGCTGAATTGACCATTTTTGTAATCCACCCTGCTGCCCAATGGCAACTTCAGTCCCCTTTACTTACATCCAGGCCCTGTGGTCATGCCCTAATATCTTTAATGGTGCGAAACCACTGTTTACTTCCAGCTCCAAGTCACCTGCTGCATTAAGTCCAGTGTGGGCTTCCAGCAAGGTCTTTCTCTGATTCAAAATACATCCGTTAGGCTGCCATCCATCCTTCCTAGTTCCCTCTCATTAGATGTCAGTCTTCCCTATTTCTTAGTTAATTACACGAGCCCATCCACAGAATGTTCCTTGAACAATACCCAGCACATGATTAGTGCTCCATAAATGGTGGCTTCAATTATTGCAATCATGCCCTTCACATCACTAAACTGTGAGATAGGCACTATTATTCTCAGTGTATAGATTGGAAAGAGGTTTAGAAAAGTTAAGTGACATCTAAGGTCACTCCTCATAGCAGGTAAAGGATTCCATCTTGGGTCTTTTAGAGTCCAAACCCCAAACTTACAGGAGTTTTTTGATTATCTGAGTCTGAGGATGGAGGGGAAAAAAATACTCCTGAGAGGCAGAAAAACATGGAATGTAACATGCTTTTAGTTGGTTGCTGTCCTTTCACTGTTAAATGTTTTTAAAGGTCTATTTTTGTCACTTAATAATAATTAAAGAAAATATTTATTGTAGAAAATGTTTAAGATATGAAAAAGCAAAACAAAGAACCCAACAAGAGGAACAGTTTCTCACACTGTTTTTTGGTTTTTTGTTTTGGCAGCTGTATCACACTGACTCATTTGAAGCTATTGACACCTAAACTATATTCACGCATGAATGACTGATCCGTTTAACGATCAGAGCTGAATGAAGACTCAGTACATTCCATATCATTTCTGGGCAGGCTTCTGTAATAAACACATCACTATACACAAGAAAACAGGAGATATATCAAAACCCTACACATAACCTTTTTGTATATTTGATGTGTGAGTGTATGTTATGAAAAGCTTCTAACCAGGGTGGCTGGTGAGCTCCGTTGATTAGAGTGCGGTGCTCTTAACAACAAGGTTGCCGGTTCAGTTCCCAGATGGGCCACTGTGAGCTGCGCCCTCCACAACAAGAATGAAACAACTACTTGAGCTGGTCCTGGAAAAACACACTTAAAATAAATAAACATTTAAAAAATAATAATAATTAAAAAAAGCATCTAACCATTAGCGTTCGAATTCTGACCATAAAGACACAGTAAGATTTTTGACACCGAGATCCATTATACACTCATGTGAAACAACACTATTTTACTACATCCAGTATGCTCTGATATTTTGTATTTTCTGCTTATCTTAAATCCAGGATGTAGGCTACTTCATAGATTTAATAACCCTCTCTAAAATCTCACAACCCACATTTAGAAAAACACCAGCTAAACCACTTCTTAGCCACCTTTGAGAACATGCGTCTTGATTTAGTATTTAACTTTGATATCTGGTTTCTCTTTCAGATTATTATTTTTTGTATTCTATTACATGAATCTCTTAAAGGATATTAGTTGGCATATGTCTTAGATTCTTGTTTTTGTTTTCCTTTAAATCCTACTTAGGCTTTCTACTTGTTTATTAAACACACTTTCCCGCCACTTACTATTCACAACTTTTGAAGCTTCTAATCATTTCATAGGCTGTGTGAATGGGGCTCTGGGAGTCGCAAATAACCAAATGTGCTGCTCATTATTTAGAAGAGATTGGCATTTACTGTGTTTCCCCAAAAATAAGACCTAGCCAGACCATCTCAGCTCTAATGTGTCTTTTGGAGCAATAATTAATATATGGCCCAGTATTCTATTCTATTCTATTCTATTCTATTATATTATATTAAAGACCCGGTCTTATTATATTATATTACATAAGACCCGGTGTTATATGAAAATAAGACCAGATCTTATGTTAATTTTTGCTCCAAAAGACGCATTAGAGCTGATGGTCCGGCTCGGTCTTATTTTTGGGGAAACATGGTATCTTACTCATGTTATTCTTTTTATAGGAAGTTGTCATCGAATGACCCTCGGACTGGAACTTTGCAAAATCCTGCTATAGTGCACTACCGAGCACATGAGAATATCTAGTTTGGGAACAACGTGCATCCAGTTACCGTGACCCGCTAAAGCTACATGCCGTTGACCACAGAAGACAATGACCATATGTCACCATGTCACGGTTCTTTTAAGCTCCAGGGTAATATTTTTTTGTCAATTTCCCATTGTATTCCAGCATGTAAGTGATGTTGGGTAGAGTGTCTCTAGCTCATCTGTGTAAAAGCAATCTGATGGGTAAGGTACTCTGAATTTTTAATACTAAAATTTGCTCAATCTTTCTCTCGTAGCAGAGCTTTCTCCCAAATATGAAATGAACACTGTAGTATTGTATATTCTCTTTAGACCAAATGAATCCTGTGTCCTTCAAGAATTCTTACTGGGGAGGTAGCAAACGAACTTCTAGTCACCAAAACTGCCAAGAAATTTTCATTGGGACATAAAATCAATAAATCAGATTTGTTACTTAAATGACTTCATTTGGAAACAGTCCATGATTATTTCTTATTTTTCATCTTGCAACTCCAAATGTTACATTTCTTAGATGCCCGAAGGGTTTCCAATTATGGAGGTGCACAGGTTTTTATTTCTCTCAGGAAGAACTAAATTCAGTGTGATTTCACGATTAGATCTTTTTTTCGTGGCTCTGAAATGTAAGTTTTCAAGGGCTTTCTCTGGGATCAGGATGAGTATTTTAGCAGTTAGAAGAAGTTAGGCTAGTGCATGGACCAAGGAGATAGCAGGGGAAGAAAATCAATCGCCATGTGATTTAATACATATATGCTATTTTTGCTACATCTGTGCCATGCGTCTAGGCATTTAAGTAGACAACTGTCTGGGAATCTGAACTAATTTTTAGAATGATGCAGAGCAGAGATAAATGAGAGAGAGAGAGAAGGGGAGAGAATAGAGAAAAAGGCTTCATGACTCAGAAAAGTTGGTTTGCAAACATAATAGTATTGTTTGAGGGTATTACTTCTTTCAACTGAAATTCTAAATTGTACCCAAACAACCTTGACTTTTAAAATTGATTTGGAAAGATGAAGGGTTTATTTCATATCAAATCAATTCCAATGCTATTCCTTTTTCACAATTGAATTAAATTTTCAGTTTTGCCAAGAGTTAAACAAAGGCTAAAGGTAAGGATATTTTTAGACACCAGAAACATTTCTCCATGGCAGTTAATGAGGCTGGGTATCAATTTCAATGGGAGTAAATCCTGAAGTAACTCATGCTTGGGGTTCAGAGCTGCTAATACCATAGTGGTTGAGGAGAGGAGAATGCTTGTTTTTTGAAGACAACAGTTATGACAAGGTTCTAGAGACATTAATAGGACCTCTGAGTAAAGGTTATAAGGGCAAATAAAATTGTTAAGCATCAATACTGGGTTTCCCAAATGGGGCCAGACTACTCTAGTCTAAAAAATTTTGTCCAAACTACCGTGTTTTTGTTTTGAAGTCAAGACAACATGCATAAGCATGGAGGTTTCAGATTAAAGCTCAGATTTGTGGCTTCTCTGGAAAGACCTGGCAACACTGAGCTGTAATCCTATGGAGTCGGGACCCCATTAGATGACATCACATCCCCTCAGCCCTCAGTGTACTTTTCCTGCATGCCCTCTTTGTTACCTGTGGGGCTTTGAATTTATGATGCCTACTCTATTCCCCACACCTTTCCTGGAGATTTACAATGGTTTATTAAAGGCTCTGGTATCTGGTTAACATGTTTGGTCCAGCATTTTCAAAACTTGTTGAAACCCATGAGCACAGTGACTACAGGCTTGCCCAGTAGCATTCTGTGAAACAGTGTGTGGGGTGTGGGGAAAGCAGCGGGCACAGAAGTAGAAATAGGGCTTGAGTTCTCGTCCTAATTCTTACCAATAACACTGGATGACATTAGGGCAAGTTGTTCTTTATGCCTTAATTTTTATATCTTTTAGAGATAATTATTTCCACACCTACATCAGTGTACGAGTATACTAGTATTCCAAATCCAGTGGCACGCTACTTGTGAAGTCTGAAAAGTAGAAAACACTACAGAAGTGCAAAGGTCTTTTCCTGGGGGGTGGGGTGGGGTTGAGTTTGTAACAGAAGATCTAGCAGTAGTGCTCAGTGGATAATTTCCATGGTGTTGCAGTCATTAGTTTCTTGCTGTATAGTACCCGTTATTTTTTTTGAATAATGTTTCTTTCCTGGAAAAGTCTAATGAGGAATTTGGTTATCATTTTATACCATAGAAAATAATTTTCAAAAACTGAGAGGGTGAATGGTTTAGAACAGGGGAGTCCAAACTTTTCAACGTTTTTCACCAGAGGCCGTATGCGGTAAAATACACAAAAAGCCGGGCGACTCACTCGAGGTGAAGTACATATTGCCTCACCTGGTTTATTTAAGAAAACTAAATATATTTTTGGAATTTGCTGCAGGCCAATTAAAAATGGATTGCGGGTGCAGTTGGCCCGCGGGCCGCAGTTTGGACACTCCTGGTTTAAAAGGAAGGAAGGGTAGGTATTAAGTTAATATTAAATTACTTTCTGTAAATATATCAATCTTGTACAATGATTTGAGTTTTCCATTTTCTACAATCTGTCTTGGGACATTAGCACCTGTGTGCAATTAACACCATATATTTAAACTTCGGAAATGTTGCCCATCTTTAAAAAGTAGCAGAACCAATCTTTCACTTATGGCTGTGAAAGTAGTTTTGTGATTACACGGAAGTGTGAGGGTCTCCTAATTTCATCATATGCACACTCACCAATAAATGGGATTTTTGTTTTCATTCTGAAAACGGACTTCTTTTCTCGCCCCATCAGTTAGGCGGGGCCAGCATCTTCACCTTGGTGTGGACTCCCAGGACAAGGGCGGGGGGACAAGATTTGAGAGTCACGTGTGCCTGGCATCATCTTGAGGCTGGGGTGGAGCACAGAACCAGCCTGAACTCCAGTTCCCCAGGAGCTCCAGTTTAGTGGCGGAACCCCCAAACCGTCAATTCTGGTTCTGATTATTGCTACGGAGACGTAGGATGTAGTGATAGAGCCAGGCTTCTGAACAGGGGATCTGGGGCCAGATAACTCTTTGCTGTGGGGCTGTCCTGGGCATTGTAGGGTGTCAAGCAGCATTTCTGGCCTCTACCAACCAGGTGGCAGTTGCACCCCCAGTTGTGACAATTGCAAATGTCTCCAGATGTCACCAAATGTCTTCTGAGAGGCAGTAGCACCCCTGGTTGAAAACCACTGCGCTGGAGGAAGACTGGGGGTGTGACGGATGTGGCGAGAGGGAGTGGTGCAGGGTTGGTTAGGGGCTGTCTCTGGGAAAGAGATGACACTTGAGTCGAAACCCAACTGGCAGCCACTTGAAGTAATCCCCCAAATGCAAGGGCCCTGGGGCAGCAAGACACCTGTGTATTGAGAGGGAACGAATAAGGTATGTTCCAAGGAGAGAAAACGCTAGTGTGGCTGCAGCAGAGTGAGTGAGAAGGGTTGAAGAGAAACAAGGCTAGAGATGTGGGCACTGTATCTCACAAGGTGCTGGATGGAAAGGGCTCCATGAACACATCTGTTTGAGGAGAGTCCCACTCTTAAAAACAAAACGCTTTAGCATAGTAAGGGTTAAACTTGTTATGCCTCACCAAATTATATTCACACTTATTAATGTGCTTCAGGGACACTGTTCTAAGATTACATACAAAAAGCCAGTTTGATTGTATGACAGAAGAGGGTAGTAGGAGAGGGGTACGTCCTGGCAGTGAGGTGCTTTCCCCAGGACTGTGTGGGGGCACCCAGGCTGAGGGACAGGGGTCCTGGAAGAAGAGGTAAAGGGTGCCAGTGTCTGACTCTGATCTACTGGTCCAGGCAGCAGCTTAATGTACTCTTCCCAAACTTGTAGCTTGCAGTTGTGGTGTGATGTCCTCTAGCAGAGACAACTGCCCCAGAGACCCTCTCTCCACTCCGTAGGTCAGCCCACATCTTGGGAATGCTTATCTCCTGTCTCTTCACAGGGTTGTCATTCTTCAGTGTTCAGCTCGAATGTCACCTCTCCAGTCCTGTTGGACCTTATTCCCCCAGACAAAATTTTCCCCCTCTTATGCACAGTGTGTGCAGCCCTTTTTGGTTTCTCACCGGATATGCCAGTCGTGGAGCTCAAGTCATTCTACTGGAGGCCAGTGCCCTAGCTAGCACGTGTGACTCCTTTGGGTGAATTACAAAGAGACCCCCCCCCCCACCCGCCTTCTGGCTGATACATCCCTGTGCCAAGGCAGAGGCTGGTCAAATGGAATCTGCCCCAACTACAACCCTATCACTTAGCCCTTTGTGTTAGAGATGTTTAGGCTGATAATGCTTTGTATACTGAGCTCTGGGAGGGAAGTGCTTGCAGTTTCTCAGCTCCCAGCTTACTCATAGTAGGTGCTCCGTCCATATCTATGAAAATCAGTGAAGAAATTGGAAGAATATTTCCTAGAACCTTCCTGTGTGTGTTGGGGATGGGTGGGGGAGAGATGAGTGTCTTTAAAAACTCTTTTATGAGAGAAATCTCTTCAGATGACTGGCTGGAGTGTAGGAGTCTGTGTACACCTCGGGTCTCCCTGAGATGGGTGGTTTGCAACCTTGGCTGTACATTCAAACCACTGGGGAAGCTTAGCCAACTACACATGCCCAGTCCAACTGAATCAGAATCTCAGAAGGTATGTCCCAGAATGTCTTATTTTTTTCAATCTCCCCAGATGATTTCAGTGTATAGCTGAGGTTGAGAACCACCGAATCAGAGAGACTTGAAGAGGGAAGATGACAGCATGTTTTCTTGTTCTGGTGACTAGAGCTCTGCAAAAGCATAAAAGATATAAGCTTAAACAGAATACTACCAACAGTGGGCTGGGCAGGTGAACCACCAAGTCGGGGAAAGGGCCAAATGATGGTGACAGGAGATCTGTCCTATGTCTGGCTTTGGTGGCAGCCCTTGGAACAAGAAGTTGGATGCAGCCACGCTTTTGAAAGCTTCTCAGGAAGCCAGACCACAGCTGTCTAGCTGACTGTCCCTGGGCTTCCTAAGAACTAAAACTTTTCTTCCACAGTTGCAAAAATAAGCAAAAAAGAAAGTCCCCTTTGACCTGCACTGAAATGCTCTAAGGTAACCTTCTCTGTTTTGTCTATGGATTGCTGAGATGCGGTTTGCTCTGTCTGGCAAACACTGCACCTGCTTGAGCCTAAGAAACACTTGTACGATGACCGACACACACATTTCTCAATAGACTTTATTTTTTAGAGCAGTTTAGGCTCACAGCAAAACTGAGCTAAAGTACAGAGAATTCCCATATAACTACCTTCCTCTCCCCAACGCACTCTGCATCCTAGACAAGTGAGGTATGTTTGGTATAACTGATGAAACATCATTGACACCTCATTATCAACTGAAGCCCATGGTTAACATTAGGGTTCACACTTTGTGTTGTACATTCCATGGGGGTTGACAAATGTATGATAACGTGTATCCATCATTATAGCGTCATAAGAATAGCTTTATTGCCTTAACAATCCCCTATGCTCCCTCCCTGTCCCCAAACCTGTGACAACCACTAACTCTTTATTGTCTCCATAGTTTTACCTTTTCCAGGATGTCATATAGTTGGGCTCATACTTGTGTAGCCTTTTCAGATTGGCTTTTTTCACTTAGCAATATGAATTTAAAGTTTCTCTGTTCCTTTTTGTGGCTTCATAGCTCCTTTCTTTTATATTTTCTAATGACATTTCATGTTAGACATACCACAGTAGGCTTGTTCATTGATGTCTTGGAAGACATCTTGGTTGCGTCCATGTTTTGGTAATTAGGAATAAAGCTGCTGTAAACATTCACGGCAGGTTAAGAAGTGTGATTGGTGAATTGTATGGTAACAGTATGGTTAGTTTTGCAAGAAACTGATAAAGTCTCTTCCAAACTGGCTGCACCATTTTGTATTGCCCTCACCAATGCATAAGTTCCTTTTGCTTACCAAGATATTTTTTTTTTTTTTGCCCACTCTTTGGGATTTTCTTCATAAACAATTCTATCATATGTGAGCACAAGTTGAGTAAGTTCCCCTCTATACATTTACATTTTTTAAGAGAGAAAAGTCACATTGTTCCACCCCCAATTGGCCTTCCCTGTATATTGAACAAATCTGTATTGTGCACTTGCAGCACAAGAAATTGTTAAGGCTTTTTTTATATGTGCATTTTCAGAAATTAATAAAGTTCATTTTTTAGAGCAATTTAAATTTTTTTCACTTTTATTGCCATATAATTGATATATAGTATAAATTTAAGTGTAAAGCATACTGAATTAATTTACATATATTATGAAATGTTTACCACAATAACACATCATCTCATATACATATGAAAAAAAAAAGAAAAATGTGTTTTTTTCCTTCTGATGAGAACTCAAGATTTACTTTCTTCACAACTTCAAATATACCACATACAAGTCTTAACTATAGCCCTCAGGTTTTACATTGCGGCCTCAGTACTTTCTTATTGTATAACTAGATGTTTGTAACTTTTGACCCTCACCATCCAATTTTCCTACCCAGTGCCTCTCATCTCTGGTGATCTCCTTTTCTGAATTTTTGTTTGTTTGTTTGCTTGCTTGCTTGTTTTTCTATATCCCACATACAAGTGAGATCATACAATATTTGTCTTTCTTTGTCTGACTTATTTGACTTAATATAATACTATCAAGGTCTATTCATGTTGCAAATGATTGGGTTTCCTTCTTTAAATTGCAGTAATATTCCATATATGTACATATATATTCCATATCTTATTTATTCATTAACAATCAGTGGACACTTAGGTTGTTTCCATGCCTTGGCTATTGTAAATAATGTTGATATGAACATGAAAGGGTAACAATTTCTTTGACATAGTGTTTTCATTTCCTTTGATTACATGCCTGGAAATGGAATTGCTGGATTATGTGGTAGTTCTAGTTTTAATTTTTTCATGAAACTCCATACTGTTTTTCATAATGGCTGCACAAATTTACAACCTCATGAACAGTGCACAGGAGTTCCCTTTTCTCCACACATTTGTCAGCGTTTGTTAATTTTTAAGATTAAGAGCAGGAGAAAACATAACTGTAAGTCTTCATGATGTTGGATTAGACAATGTTTCTTAGCTATGACACTAAAAGGATGAGCAACCAAAGAAAAAAATACATGTTGGACTTCATAAAAATTTAAATCTTTTGTGCATAAAAGGACACTATCAAGAAAGTGGAAAGATAACCCACAAAATGGGAGAAATATTTACAAATCACATGTCTGATAAGAGTCTAGCTCCAGAATATATAAAGAACTCTTACAACTCAACAACAAAAAGACAAGCAACCAATTAAAAGTGGTCACAGGACTTGAATGGACATTTCTCCAAAGAATATATACAAATGGCCAATAAGCACGTGAAAGATGTTTAACATTATTAGTCATAAGAGAAACAGAAACCAAACCTACAATGAGATACTACTCAATACCCACTCAGAGAGTTATAACAACAATTTTTAAAATCACATAAAATAACAAGTGTTGAGGAAGATATGGAGAGACTGGAGCTCTTGTATATTGAGGTTGTGAGTGTAAAATGGTACAGCCACTTTAGAAAACATTCTAGCTGTTCCTCAAAGTTTAATACAGAGTTGCCAAAAGATCTATCAATTTCACCCCTAGGGATGTATCCAAGAGAATTGAAAACATGTTTATACAAAAATTTGTATAGAAATGTTCATAGTAGCGTTGCTCACAATAGAAAACAAGTGGAAATAACCCAAATGTCCATTAACTGATGAATGAATAAATAAAATGTGATATATCCATTTAATGAAATAATACCCATTAAATGGAGTGAAGTACTGATTTATGGTACAACATAGATGAACCTCAAAACCATGCTAAGGGAAAGAAGCCAGACAAAAAAGGCCATAGAGTAAATGGTTCCATTCTATAAAATGACCTTAATAAGCTAATACTTAGAGAAAGAAAGTAGATTCGTGGTAGCCAGAGGCTGGGAAGAGGGGAGAATGGAGAGTGAGTGCTAATGGGTTATGGGGGTTCCCTTTGGGGTAATGAAAACATTCTAAAATTACATAGTGGTGATGGTTATGCAACTTTGTGGATATACTATAAACCATTTTAAAATGGTAAACTTTATTGCATGGGCATTGTATCTCAAAAGAAAAAGTAAGAGTAGGAAACAGGCTTGTATTGATTGAAAGAGGGACACGTGTAACTTGGGGACTGTGGGAGGAAGGATTTTTTTGATGGGATCCAATCATAGGGGAAAAGAAGCTTGGATTAAGGGCATCTGGGCTTTGAACAAGGACCGTGACTTTGAGAACTGTGTAAGGTATCTTGGTATACGCATATGCGTATTCCATTCTGCCTTCTGAACATGACCAACAAAAGCCCCTAACAACTTTCTCTTGACTCTTTAACACCCTCTAGCCACTCCCCTTCTCTTTCCTTTACTTCTGAGTCGAACTGTTCGTTTCTAAATGTCCATTTCCCTGCCTCCCATCTACTCCTTAAACTAATGTGGTGTGGCTTCTGGCTCCACTCCTCCAGTGATGCTGTCAGGCAAAAGTTCCAGGTAAGTGCATTGGCCAGTTCTCAATCCTTATCATACTTGACCTGTTTGTAGCATTTGACCCCACCCTTCCAATAACTCTCCCTTCCCCTTAGCTCTCCGGGAATCATACCATTGATTCTGGTTTTCTGCCTGCTTCCCTGCATTTGTGGCTGGATCCTCTTTCTCTATCTCCCTATGCATTCCTGTCGCCCAGGACTGCATACACCGCTTGCTTCTTTCTTGACATCTTCCCCTTACTTACTGGAGACCCCCATAACTCTATTACAGTCACATCTCTCTCTGGAGCTATAGTCCCACTTGTGACCTGTCAATTTATGTCTCCGCCTAAGTGGGATGTTTCTAGCTATAATGTCTTCCCATTATTTCAATTCCACCACTCTGTCTCGCCTCTCCTACTAAAACGCCAGCGATAGGGATGTTAGCTCTTTTGTTACAATCATTGAAGTCACTGAGACTTGGTTCATTTCTTTTTTAATCTATTTTCCTTCTGCTAATCAGATCAGGTAAATTCTATTAATCTGTCCTCAAGTTCTCTGCTTTTATCCTTTATTATCTACTCTTCGATTATGGAGCCCACTCATCAAGCTTTTATTTCAGTTCTTTTATTTATTGTGTTTTTCAATTCCATGATTTCCATTTGGTTCATTTTTTTTATAACCTCTGTTTCTTTGTTCATAGAGAAATGTTCTAGACATTTTTAGGGAGAAGACTGCTTCTTAAAGTGATGGCCGTTTAAGTATTTAAGTATGCATCTCTGAAGTAGAAAATAAAATATGTATGTAATCACCATTATTGCACCTAACAAAACTAGTGATAACTTCTTAATACAGTCCATTTTTGAATTTTTCTGATTTCACCCCCAACTGTTTATAATTGATTCAACCAAACAAGTATCCAAACCAAACCCATACATTGCATTTGGTTGTTATGTCTTTTACGGTTCTTCTCATCCAGATCAATGACTTCTCCCTTTTTTTTCATGGCACTGACTTGTTGAAAGACTGCATGAGTTCTGTAACATGTCCCATATTTTGGACTTTCGTATTGTTTCATTTCCTATAAGCGGAAAGAGCTTAAGTTTTGATTAGATCCAATTTCAATATTTTTGTAAAAGCACTTCCTAAGTGGTATTATTAAAGCGCTGTTTCCAATAGTTAAACATTGTGTGTGTGGGGAACCTAACTACCTAGTAAAAGGCGACTAATTGAAGTAAAGTACGGCATAGTCATACAGTGTGCAACCGATTCTAAAGACATTAAAGTGTGTGCAGTAGAAGAGGATTTAAATTAAAATTTGAAAACATGAAACATGCTTATGCTGCAGTGAGGAAAAAGCTGGTCACCAAAACATGGATATGCCAAGTGTGATTATGTCACGTGTCTATTACAACACTGTTGATTAGTGTCGGAAACATAAACTAGTTGTCCTGTTTCTCCTTTGTAGGAAATAAAGAAAATAGACATACAGAATGATCATGCATTGCTTTGTAATAGTACTGATATAAAACCACCCAAAGTTAGCTTACAAAAGCACCCCCCAGAAAAAACATGGTGTAAAGCGTGTGTAAACCTATAGGCTTCCTGCAGGTTCCTCCAGATCACCTTCCTTAAAGAGGCAATGCATGGTGAAGCACAGTGACACATGGCCAGCTTGTTAGAAGCCCGGAAACTGGAAAGGGGGAAAACAAGACCAATTAGAAACAAAAGGTAAATGTCCTATCGTTTAACAAGTGGGGTTGTTAGCGGCTCCTTTTCAATCCAGAGATTCAGGGAGCCCTTCAGACATGTATGCTCCACCTCATGGCTGAGACAGAGTGGGCAGTAACCCTAGTCCAGACTGAGTCATGTGGGTCACCCTCCCCCATGCCCATCCTAAGGGGCACCAGAGGCCATGGGCCACAGCTGTGAAAGGAGAACCTGACTTCTGGCGCCTTGCCATTCCCCCTTTGGGCTCCTTCTCCTTGTGTGGCAACCCCACCTTATCTCATCCACTTCTTATTTCCAAAGGACTTCCTCCTCCCAGACCCCTCACCATTCCCTCATGGGTTCTTACTGCATATTTACTCCTCAGGGAGCTTCTCTCTGAGGCAGGGTCAGGTGTGGTGACCGGGTGTCCAGGCTCTAACCAGATGAAAGAGACTGGCTCTCCCACTTACGTGTATGCGTCGTCAAGCAAGTAATGAACAACTCTCAGACTCAGTTTCTCCAAAGTGTTGGGATGTAGACTCGAAGGTTTTCCAGATATTTAACCTCTGACGTCTGTGTTGCTAGGTTTCCAATGGCAGGATTTGGGGCTGAAACTAAGCAAGTGTTTTCTCCTCTACTTTTTCTATTTTCCAACTAAGTATTTAGAAAACAACAGTATTAAAATAATTTAGAGGATATATGTTTTCTCCTGAACTGTTATGTAAAATTTAACACAGCTAAAAGAAATCAAAGAAGCAGGTAACAGTTATTCTTTTTTTCTCTTTGCTTACACCCACTCCCCCATTTAGCAAAGGGAAATTGCCGTTAGCTGAATCTACGCCAAAAGTGCTTTTCGTACTTTGTTTCAAAAGAAATACACTTAAGAAAAATTCCTTACATTCTGTAGAGCTTTACATTTTACAATATATTTCACATACTTTGTTGGTAGTGGGTTGTTTTTTTTTAAGTTCTGCTGTGTGCTTTTAAGAATAGCTATATTGAGGTATAATTTACACAAAATAAAATTCACCCATTTTACATGTACATTATGTTGGCAAATGTGTATAATTATGGAACCACCATCCCATTCAAGATACAGACATTTCCATTAGGCCACCAAGTTCCCAGGGGCCTCTTTGCAGGTAATCATCTCCCCTTACTTCCAGCTTGAACTGACCAACCATTAATCTGCTTTCTGTCACTATGGTTTTGCTTCTTTTTAGAAGTTCATATAAATGGAATAGTATAGTATGCAGTCTTGTGTGTCGAGATTTTTCACCTGGTATGATGATTTTGAGATTCCATCAATATTGTGGCATGTATCGGTAGTTTATTCTTTTTGCTGTTGGCAGGTGTTTTGTTGTGTGAACATTCCAATTTTTTGGCTACTGTCCATAATGCTACAGAAATTTATGTACAAGTCTGTGTGTGAATAAGCTTTCATTTCTCTTGGAGCAATACCCAAGAGTGGAATTGCTGGGCCTCATAGCAAGCATATGTTTTACTGCTAATTGTTTGCAGGAGGATGTTTTGATTCGTCACAAAAACTTCATGCCAGCGGAAGGCAGCTCTTCGTACTTTACACATAAAGAAACAGGCATGAGGAAACTTTAATGATTTACTCAGACTTTACTGTTAGACCTTGGACATGCTAAGATTAGGACATAGAATTCTAGTGCTTGCTTGTTTTTTTGGTGTATGTTTTCGTTCTTTTAAAACTTTTGCTTTAACACAAGATGTAAGTTCATTCTTACGCAAAATTTTAAAATATAGATCCACAAAGGCAAAAGGAACCAAAAGTCACCTGTTTCCTCTGCACAGAGGAGGCCATGTTAACATTTCCAATATTATTTCCGGCTTGTCAGTGTGTGTACGTGTTTCTGCTTACAAAATGGGTTGGTATCGTGCATATTCTTTTGTGTTGATTGCCACACTCAATCAGGAAGATCGTTTTCTTCCCTTCTAGCCTGAAGATCTTTTGATCTCAATAAATATACACCTACAGCATTCTTTTATGAGGTCACTGAGTCTTTCTATTGATGACTCAGTATGAATCTTCATATTGATGGCACATGACACAGGTTATTTTCAATTTTGTGCTATTACTATTGAAAATCTTGCATTCATTTTTAAGAATTTATTTGTATTGTCACCTATGAGTATTTCTAACCCATATTTTTGCATTTTGAAGTGATCATTTGATTGTAAGATTTGCTATTCTTTAAAAGCATAACTTTGATTTCTTTCCAAGTTACCCTAGAGATGTCTGTAAGGGGAGTGGACCTGCTACATAGATGGGGGAATTGGGCTAATCTAAGTGAAGAAATATGTCTGTTATGCAAGATACTCAGGTGGTGGGTTTTGTACTTTGTCTCAAATATTTTTAAAATTTTAATATGGGGGGAAAAAAAACTCTCCTACCTCACAAGAGAGGAACTTTGAGTAAAAAATTGGCAGCGAAAGGTCTGAAAAAACAAGTTTCCTTTAGCAATGCAACTCCTTAAGTTTCACTTCTCTCTCTTCCTCTTCTCCTCCCAAACTAGAAAATTCTTAAAATACATGGACCCCATTGAAAAGAGCTTCCGTGTTAGAGTGGGGGTAGAACTAATGTCAGGCAAAGTGCCAGTTCAGGAACCAGCCAGAATGACAGTGATAAAAATAATCCAGTTCCTTTCCAAAAGTGTCCATTCCCAAATTGTCTCTGTGCATTTAGTAGACTAATCTTATTCCCCTTGAGTTCCCAACTGCAGGAAGTGTGTATACATGGTTCCTTGTCCTGGAGGAGTGCTCTGATAAAGAAGATGCTGTCCATTGATCAACCAACAGCCTTTCCATCTCCTAAGAGAAATTTATTTGTTTCCCAGGAAACCAGCATATTTCATCTCTTGCCCTGATTGGTCTAAACCAAGTCATAGACTTCTTACAGGATGGATTTGAGAGTTGAGTGGTGAACTCGTTCCAGATAATAAGTTGTAAGGGGAAGTCTGCTTAGAAGGACATCCTGCCCAAACAAAAGTCAAGGAATAATAATGTAAAAGCTCTCATGACTCTCCTAATCCCTTCCCAAAGATGAATTTGATGTCCAGAAACACGTCAGACTTCCTGTGACCATGTTGTGTCAAACCAACATGGAGGAATGGCAAGAGAAGAGCCTGTTCTAAACATCAAGACTAAACATCAAGAGAAGATGTTTTTGAATCCCTGGGTTGCCTACACCCAGACTTCTTGTTATGAAAGGATAAACAAACTCCTTACTTGTTTAGTCTTCTACGAATTGGATTTTCTGTTACTCACACTTGAATGGATTCCTCAGTGATTCAACTGACTATTTTGGTGACAAATTCTTTTTTGTATTAGAGTTCTTAATCATTGCTTGTCCACCCCAGCCACTTCTCAGGGACTGTACCTGATCCATAGCTCCCCTTTCCCAAATTGCAAATGGAATGCTTGAGTTCTGTACAGTGCAATCATTCTCCCCGTGGGCACGGCTGATATGAGGGTAGCCAACCACAGACCTGCCAGTGAGCTGCACCCTGAGGCCTGCCTCAGTGACTGAGAACTAGAGGGACTGGGATTCCGTTTCAGGAATCTGGAATTGAGAACTGAGAGAATGAAAGAGCTGAGTCGAGGGTCACAGAGAGGATTTGGGGCTGGGGTATATCATATGGACCATGAGCAAACTGAAATCATGAGGAAGCTGGTCAGGGGAAGGGGGTCAGAGAGAGGCAGAAAGAGATACCTGAAAGAAGAGCAGAGTAAGTGATACCTTGGAGGTTCCTGAGAGGTGTCGATTCCACACTATGTGGACCCTTGTCATGAGTCCCCTCCTCCTTGGGACAATAGGAGTGAACCTCTGTCCCTGTCCTCAAATAAGCTCTAACTAATATACTAGACAATAGGAGCTATATTTTGAGTTCAGTTTTTTTTTTAACATCTTTCAATCTCTTTTTCTTTGTATGCATAGTGTAAAAGATAATACTTCTTTTACAGGTTTGTTGCTAGGATTATATGTGAAAAATACCACAGTGCTTAGCACATAGCCATAGCTTAGTGACTATTAATTCCTTTCCATTTCACTCACAACTAGGTCCGTATGGAGGTAGAATGGACTACTTGGAAGGAAGTCCACAAGCAGAAGCTTGACTACATATGTAAAGCTTTGGATGGATGGGCCAATTAGTGATCTTTTACTTGCCCTTCTTTTCCAAGACTCACGATTCTTCATGTTTCTGATTGAACCACCTTCTCCAAGTAAACGAGTCTATTTTCTTTGCCTTGTATAAATCCCACAAGGGAATAGGTCAAAATGAATAGTCATACCTAAGGCATATGCCCAGCCTATTCACATGCCAGACGGGATTCACATAGATTGAAGAAGGGTTAGTTTCACAAAGAATGGCATGTTGAACAGGCAATGAGATTTCCACTATAAGAGGTCATTCTATCTTTTGTGTTCCTCTAACACAACTTGAATATCAACTATTTGAATAATAACTAATATTTGTTAGGTATTCACTGTTTGACTGGTGCTGTGCTAAATGCTTTCCGTGGTCCCCATCTCATTTAGTGCTCTCAGCAATTCAAGATGTAGGTAATATTACCTCCATATTATAGAGGGGTAATTGAGCACAGAGAGGTTAAGTAAATTGTTCATAACCACACAGCTGGTATGTGGTCAAGATACAGTGTCATTTCCCATTCCACAGGAAATAACAGAAAATAAGGAAGGTAATGCAAGGGTTATAGAATGAGAGGAAGCTTGCTGAATAGACACACCCATGATTGACAAAAAGCTAGAGAAGCTACACTTCTACCCACCCACCCCCGCAAAAAAAAAAAAAAAGCCAAATCAGAAAATAGCCCCATTCCCTGGTCAATCATTTCCTGACCTCAAGAGAATATACAGTCATGGACTGCCCAAGTTGGAGATTTAGAGATTTTAGATTTAGTTAGTTCTAGACACCATGTTAATAAAAACACTCCTGATTGTGAAATTCTTTCTTTTCTAGATTTTACTTTCAGCCTCAATAATCATCCACAAAAGACGGGTTCCTCTTGGCCTTGGGGCAGTGCCCATATGCCTTCCAGTGGACAATGCCCTTTG
This sequence comes from Rhinolophus hipposideros, assembly GCF_964194185.1. Taxonomy (NCBI): domain Eukaryota; kingdom Metazoa; phylum Chordata; class Mammalia; order Chiroptera; family Rhinolophidae; genus Rhinolophus; species Rhinolophus hipposideros. Next base: position 28,169,588 of record NC_138069.1, on the reverse strand, counting down.
TGATCTGACCCTGGTCTGTGTTCCAACCCCTCACGTGACATTTCCACTTCTTCCCTCTTGATCTGAGGTCCAGCCGTAGTGAAATTCACACACACACACACACACACACACACACGCACACACACACACCCCAATCACAATCCTTGGGTCACTTCTTGGTCTCATTGTTGGCCTACACATGGCCCTGTTTTATTTTATTCTATTCATTTACTTTTTTTTTTTTTTTGAGAACATTTAAGTTCTACATCTACTTTTGGATACTGTAATGAATACCTGTAAAGGGGAAATTCTTCCATTAGTCTAAACCCCCCTGCTGTTATCACCACTGAACTTTTACATGCTCTTCATTCTGCTTGAAATTCTTTCCACCGCACCCCAACCCTCTCCAATGTCCATTAGGTCTATACTTGCAAAGTGTCCTTGACCCTCATCTTCTACCTTCAAGACTGGGCTAGGAATCTTTTCCCAACACTCCCATCGTGTTCTGTCTTTTCTCTGTCACACCTTATCACAACATGGTATATTATCTGTTAATTTGTTTTGTTCCCACCAGGAGGCATTAGCTTGTGAACTTAATGAGAACAAGAATGGCTGGTCTAATATTGCAGTCTCAGTGCTTAGCAGGGTCTGGCACATAGTGTGAGCTCAGTAAGTAGTTCGGGGGTTAGCGAACTTTTTCTGTTAAGACTATATGGCATCTCTGCATTTATTCAACTCTGTCATCGTGATGTGAAAGCAGCCACAGACAATAGGTAAACACCTGGTCGTGGCTGTGATGCAATAAAACTTTATGTATGGCCTTATGGGCCATAGGTTGCTGACCCGTGCTATCATTGATGAAGAAATGAACTAATGAAAATGAATGAGTGGGATTACATTTAATCCCATTAACCAGAAAGATGTGCTGGTTACCACAAAGAGCTCTGTATCAGAAAACCTGGATTCTATTTTCTTCCTATTACTTAACAGTCTTTTATCTATGGTCTCATCTTTAAAATGGGGCCTGCTAATAATACCTCCTGTTTAAAGATTTGAAACTTCAGTTCCTTAAGGGTGGGATCTATTCCTTATTTGCCTTTTTTTCCCAGAGCCTAGAAGAGTTCTCACATGCTTACTGTGTTTCCCCGGAAATAAGACCTAGCCAGACAATCAGCTCTAATGCATCTTTTGGAGCAAAAATTAATATAAGACCCGGTCTTATAGTAAAATAAGACTGGGTCTTATATTGTATCATATCATATCATATCATATCATATCATATCATATCATATCATATTATACCAGGTCTTATTTTACTATAAGACTGGGTCTATAATATAATATAATGTAATGTAATGTAATGTAATGTAATAAAATAAAATAATATAATATAATATCGGGTCTTATATTAATTTTTGCTCCAAAAGATGCATTAGAGCTGATTGTCTGATTAGGTCTTATTTTCCGGGAAACACGGTAGAGTATAGCAGATTGATAAGCACTTGCTGAATGATTGAAAGGTCAGGGTGAAGCTGGAGTTTGCTGAAGCAGGTAGGTGGACCAGATAATAGTTGTAAACTCTTAGGACTGAAAAAATTTTAGTCATCCACCTGAATTACCACTATGTAGAGGTCCTTCTAGGTTTACGAACTTGGGGTGTTTTGATTCCAAATGACAGAAAAGTCAACACAATTTGGCTTAAGCCAGAAAGAGAATTTATCGGCACATTGATGTGCCTTGTTTCAGAGGCTCAACCATGTGAAAGACCCAGGATTCTCTGTTTCTCTACTTGCCTTCTACCTGACAGTTTCTTTTATCAGGCAAGCTTTCCCCATTGGTGGCACAATGACTAACATTGGATTCAGGTCACAGACCAGTGGAAAATAGAGAGGGCCCCTACCTCTCCAAAGTCCCAGTAAATGTGCCAAGACTGTGAATCCCTCACTTTGTCTCACTTGTCCATCCTGGAGCCAAACACTATGGCTGTGAATGAAATAACACCACCTGAGAGTGAGAGAGGACTGGCTCTCCAAAGGCAAACCCCGCTATGCAAAAAAAGAAGGTGGCAAAAACATGAAATAGCTAGAGCTGCTATGGACCCTCTCTCAAGAACGATATGATTTAATACAGTAATACAAATAGAGTAGCCAATAATATTAGGATGTTTGTGAATTCTATGCAACCTAACTTACGAAGAGAAGAAAAATGAACTTCGTTTCTTTTTCCAATGTACAACCCCTTCCAGATACCAAAGTACTATTAACATTTGCATTTCTAAAATGAAAGGAGGTGCATTTAAAAAATAAACTCTATTTTAGAACAGCTTTAGATTTACAGAAAGATTATGAAGATCCTACAGAGAGTTCTCATACATCCCACATCTAGATTTTCCTATTGTTAACATCTTACATTAGTATGGCATATTTGTTACAATTAATGAACTGATATTGATACGTTATTATTAACCAAAGTCCAAAGATTTCCTTAATTTTCACCTAATGGCCTTTTTCTCTTCCAGGATCCTATCCTAGATACCACATTACGTGTTAGCTGTAATGTCTCCTTAAGTTCCTCTTGGCTGTAACAGTTTTTCAGACGTTCCTTGTTTATGATGACCTTGACAGTTTTGAGATGTATTTAGCAGAGATTTTGTGAAATGTCCCTCCAATTGGTCATGTCTGATGTTTTTCTCATGTTTCTACTGGGGTTGTATTTCTTGAAAGGAAGACCACAGAGGTGATGTGCCATTGCCATTTATCATATCAAAGGTACACACTATGAACATGACGTAACTTATCTCTGTTGATGTTGACCTTGATCACCTGCCTGAGATAGTGATTGGAAGTTCTCTCCACTGTAAAGTTAGCCTTCCCTCCCTCTCCATACTGTGTTTCATGGAAGGACTTCGCCGTGTCCAGCCCACACTTAAGGAGAGGTAGATGGGCTTCACCTGTTTGAGACAAAAGTATCTACGTAGACTATTTAGAACTCTCTGGACAGAAGATTTGTCTCTTTTTCCTCACTTATTTATTGATTCAATTGTTTATTTACATGAGATATTTATTTGATACTTTGGGTTATAATTTAGTACTACTCATTTGTTGCTCAGATTGTTTCAGCTTTGGTCATTGGGACCTCTTTCAGTTGTCTCCTCCTGTGTCCCTTTAACAATCCCATTATTGTGGGGTTTTTTGTTTATTTGTTTGTTTCTTTTGGTGGGGGGACACTTCCATACTTTCTAGCACAAGAATGCTCCAGACTTATTTAAAATATTTCCCGTTCAGTCCTAGAATCAGCATTTCTCCAAGAAGCCCTAATTCCTTCTCCTGGAGAGTGGTATTTAGCAACTCAATATGTACATTTTGAAAAATAAAATTACTTTAAAAGGTTTATAACTGAAAAAAAAAAACACACAGTCAATTCCTTTCCATAAAATTTAAACTTTTTGGATTTCTTTCTCCTGTTTTTTCTTTTCCTTCATATTACTAATAATGTTTTGATACTGGTATTGTTTGCTTGATCAGTGTGAGACATTATCTATTGAACTCTTGTAAGGGTTAATAGGGTTTGGCTTTCTTGCACCCCACCCAACTTCCTCTCTTCCTATCTTTCCAATGTAGTCATATCACAATTTTGTGTTATACCAGTAGCCAGAGTTTACATTATTATGACTGTATAACTATCTTTTTCATATTGAAAAAATGTACTATAATAACATGTTCTTATATAATATTTTATCTTTCTTGGTTATAATAATTGCCTCATTTTTTCCTTTTCTTAATTTCCCATGTCCATCAAAATTTAACTCAAATATTCCAACCTGTCAAAGACCTTTCAAATCTATTTTCAAAATACCTAAATGCATGAAATAATCTATTCATTACACTACCACCACCACCACAAAACTTATTCCTCTGTCCTTCTGCTCCGTCGTGTTTTGGTTGTTATGGTAACTAGTTTCCAAAGATGCGTCACCTTCAAAGACCCTTCCCAAGCCTGTTGGAATGAACATTTTTGAGAAATGCAGATACTATGTAAGAATTCATCTACTTTGAGACTGCTGTACTGTAATATTGTAAGGAAGCACAAGATGCCATGTGGAAAGACCATATGGAGAGAGAGATGGTTGCCTGTCCAGCCCCCAGCTCTCATCTTAATCAACTTTCTAGATATGTGAGTGAAAAAGTCATCTTGGACGTTGTCTTTGTATCTATTTCAGGTTGAAGACTTTCCCCAAATGTCTGGTGATCCTTGGTTGTCTATTTAAATTTAAAGTGAAACACTAAAAACTAGTTAGGACTGATGCAATGCTTGACTAAGGCACATGCACTGGTGACATTGTCGAAGGGTGATTGGGTGCTATTGGTGGGGGACACTGCAATATCAATATCTGTAAGTATTTTATTAGGGCCATTCAGTTTATCCAGAGATTAAATCTCCTAGTTTCCTAGGAATGGCATTCCACAGTTCAGCAGGTATTCACTGGGAAGATTTCCCCTGAATCTCTCTAGCTTCACTCCTTCTCCATTTTCTGGCTTCTCTGACTCCAGAGCCTCACCCCATATTTGCATTTTCACCATTTCCTTCATTATGAGCAATGCTGAATGTTTGAAGCTTGTTTGACTGGTTACAATCAAATGAGGATTTTTAAAAAAAAACCACACGTAGAACATTGGTGCATCCTTAAAGTCCCTCTTTGGGGTTGGGTTGGAACTGGCCACTGGTATTGGTGTGATTGCTGCATTACTCTAAGGGTTACAGGTCCAAGGAAAGTACAGTGATTAAACGCATGGGCTTTGGGATCAGGAAGTCTTGTGCTTGAGCCCTGTTTCTACAACCCTTTAGCTGCAACTATCATTTATTTAACTCTCTTAAGCCTCCATTTCCTCATCTGTTAAATGTGAAAAATAACATTATCTACTTCTTAGGGTTGTAAGAATTAAATAATGTATTGGTATCATATAGCAGAGTGCCTGGCATATAATTAAGCACTCAGTGCCTAGTAATGATGGTACAAATCTATTTTAAAAAAACACATCTGGTTGGTGAGCATTGATTTGGTGCCTCCTCTAACTGGTTCTGTGTTCCTGGATAAATCATTGACTCCATAGAGTTGACTCCAGAAGGGCTGTAAGTAGCATTTAGTTCAAGCTCTGTAATCTGGTTCATAAATTATTTTTACTGCTTTTCCTCATCCAGTGGCTTCCCTAACCAGTGATGCGTTGGCCTCAAACCTTGGCCTCGTTTTTTAACGGCCATGGTATGCTTCCTCTACGGAACCTCTTCTTTCCTTGCCCAGGAAACTTTCCTCTGGCCCCTATGAGAAGTCCATGTGTAAACAACTACTACTGGGGAGAGTTGCATTTTAGTACAAGCTGCACAGCAGCCAGGAGGACTGCAGCTTATGCCCAGGTACATGCTTGGAAGCTCACACACATGTAGGAAATCCCCCAAAGGCAGGGACAAAGGAGCACGTGTACGCCCCCGCCATCACTCCACCCATTTGCACACACACACACTAGTGTTCAGGAGAAAAGTGCTCATACATCCCAGATTGCTGGATGGGGGAAGGGAAGATTTTGTGACAAAAAGAGAAATGAAACCAAAATGTCCCAGCCCGTCAGCACTAACTGGAGTATAAGAGAGGGACTTTGGGAAGACAGACAGACTCCTGGGGTCTGGCAACAGCCAAAATGTCCAAAGGGCCTCTCATTCTCTGTCTGCTGATTGAGCTATGGCGGCTTTATCTGAGTAAGTGTCTGAACCCTCCCATGCAGGTGTCCCTGTGATGGATTTCCATGACTGATCAGGCCTCAGTAAAGCAGAAGCCCATTTCATTCCTGCATTCCCCCCCCCCCACCCCCCACCCAGGGTTTCTTCTTTGGAGGGTCTTTTTCCTTTCTGTTACATTGGGTTTATCCAAAGACTGGTTTGGGGGTTTTAGGATGGGACAATTTGTGTTCATGTCAGAAATGGCAATTTAAGAAGAAACACTGAAATAAGGGATCAGATGAAATGGGGAAAAGAAAAATGTCTTACGCAGCCAGAGCCAGGGGAATTTGTTCTGGTAAGAGCTCTTATTATAATTCTTATTTTTCTCTTTCTTTTCTCTTCCTTTTTCCCCAGGAATTTTTGTTTGCTTTTTGTTTTGTTTTATTTTGCTGGGTTGAGGCTTCAAGGTGCGGTTTCTTTCTGCATGTTATTTCCAGGTGTTGGACTACGCCGATGTAACCCTTGGTTTGGGCCAGTTGAGACCTTTACATCCTGTTGGTATAGAGCTGAATGCTTGCGGCTGAGATGCAGTTGTGTCTCGGTCACTAGCTGTTGATGTTGACCACGTCTAAATTGCTTTGGTTCTTCCATGTATGAAATAAGGGACCTGGATAAGACCAGGTTTAACAGTCCAGGATTCTAGGACTACACAATATCTAATATCCCTTGCAGTTGTAAAAGTCTATAGTTATTTGGGCAAGAATCTTTCAAATGTGCTGCATGAGGAAATACCTACATTCCAAGGAAAACAACAGTGTTCTCCTTTACCTCTCAAACCTTGATCATGCTGTCCTTTCTGTCTTTCTTTCCTCTCTGACTCCAGGCATCCGCAGGTCTCCTCCTAAGTCAGGCTTTTCCTGAGCATTCAGACTGGTGTAAGTGTTTCTGCTATGGCTTCTTGTCCTCCTTGGGGTTCCTTGGTGACATCAGAGAACTTGTCACCCTAGAGTAACTGCTCACTGAACTGTTCCTTGCCCCAGATACTCTGTAGCAGTTAATGGAATGAAAGCAGTCCCTGTCACTTTCTTTATCAATTTTTTTTAAATTATTAAGTTAATTGGGGTGACATTGGTTAATAACATATAAGTTTCAAGTGTACATTTCTATAATACCTCATCTGTGTCGTGCATTGTGTGCTCATCGCCCAAAGTCTAGTCGCCTTCCATCGCCATATACTCATAATTGACCCTCTTTAACCTCTTCATTCTCCCCCCACCCCTTTTCCCCACCATCCTGTTACGTGAGTTTGTTTCTTTTGTTAGTTCGTTTGTTGCTTTCTGTTCTTTATCCCCCAAGTGAGTGAAATAGTAGGGTTCTTGTGCTTTTCCATGTGACTTATTTCGTTTAGCATGATACTCTCAAGATTCATCCATGTTGTTGCAAATGGAAGTATTTCATCCTTTCTTATGGCTGAGTAGTGTTCCATGGTATACATGTACCCCATCTTCTTTACCCAATCATCCACTGAAGGACACTTAGGTTCTTTACCAATGTTTGTAATGGTCTTTATCTTGTCCTGGGAACTTGAGGTGTGGAGGGTTTCGTTATGCTGAAAAATGCTGGAGTCCAAGTCCACATTCCCTGCTATTGGCCAGACCCTGATTGAGCTGTTGGTTGAGCTAGGGTGGCTTTTCCAACCCTACCTGAAGGAGTCAGCACCTAGCGATCTGTTTGTTTTCCACGTGTGCCTTTTCAAAAATGATCTATTTAGAAGAGAGTCACTGAGGATCAATTAGAGCTGCGTATGCTCTTAAAAGATGCCTAATTGAACCCTTCATTCTGTAGATGGTGAAACTGAGAGCTGGACTGGGGAAAGGCCTTTCTTAAGACCATCAGCTGGAGAAAGAACCAAGCTGGCACCAGAACCTAGGTTGTGTCCACCATGCTGGGTAATTCCCGAAAAGGGGAATTGATTTGATACCAACAATTCCTTTGTGCCAGGGTGCTCCTTTAACTGGAAGGAAGAGTTTCTTGTCATGTTTTTAAATTCTGTCGTGTGTGGTTACTTGTACTAATACTTTATTAATTCCATATGGCATTTGATATTTATCTCATGAAAAACTTAGAAATGCTTTTTGAGGTGAGTGGTTATCAATCCCCCTTTCTCTTACGATGATAATGAAGTCACAATCATTGTGGCTTTCCTCCAAGAACACAAAAGCAGTCACTGACAGAATGAGGTTTCCAATGTAAGCCGAATGGGTGTTTTTCTGCCACACCAAATTGCCTGCTTCCTTTTTTAACATGAATTTTTAATCAGATGAGTAATACAGAAACACAGAAACACCCTTGGTGATAAAAATCACAATGTTATAAAGCTAAAATCCCTCTTGACGATTACTCCCAACCCCCACCCTTTTCCAGTGATCACGGAGATGACTGACACAATCAATTGGGTATATATCCCACCAGATGCTTTTCTATGCATTTACCTTCCTATGTCTTTGCCCACCAACAAAATGCAAATTGTTTTATCAAATGGTTTTATATTTTATGTGTTGCTTTGAAATTTGCCCTTTTCATACATTAATAAGGCTTGGAGTTTTCATGCCAATTGATACACCTTTAATTCTAATAATCTACCCATGATGCCAAGGAATTAATAAGCCATAGTTTTGCCACACCCATATACGCATTGTTCATTCCATTTACACGTGTATGAGGGCTGCAGTAAACATTTAAAAATAGGTTTTCTTGTGCACATGTGTTTTTCTAGGGTAAATGAAATGAAATCGCTAAAGCTTAGCTAGCACACATGCGTGTTGACTATTAATAGAAACTGCCAAATTGCCACAATGTGGCTACCAATTCCTACCCCACATCACTACAGTTTATTCCAACTGTTCTTTTCCTTAGGTTCTGTCTGGCCAACACTTGATATTATCAGCATTCTAATTTTTTTCCAGTTAAATAGGTGAAATTTGCTGGCCACTAACATTTCCTCACAGAATTGCCTGCTCTGCCCTTTTCCAGTTTTTCTGTTGACTTTTCTTATTGAGTAGTAGGATGCCTCCTTCTATACTACTGTTTCTCTGAAAATAAGACCGGGTCTTATGTTAATTTTTGCTCCAAAAGACGTATTAGGGCTTATGTTCGGGGGGTGTCATCCTGAAAAAATCATGCTAGGGCTTATTTTTCGCTTAGGTCTTATTTTTAGGGAAACACGGTATGATACTTAAGAAAACAAACTGATGACTCTCCCATAGAAATAATTCTGCATATTTTTTAAATTAATTTTTCCAAGTATTCATAGGAACAAGCTCGTATTTTAGAAGTTAGGCGGTTTAGGTCATGTGTTCAGTGTTGCTAACATAGTTGAGGGTAATGACAATGAATTTCTCATCTTTTCTCCTGGTTTCATGGTGGACAAAATGGACGTCCACCGCATTTTATGATCTATGAAACATTTCCACTGTGGCAAAATGAAGAGACTGTGAGTTCAGGGAAGGTTCCAGGGTGATCTGAATTTGGAATGACCTTCATCATCAAAGCCAACTGTGAAAAACCCAGGAAGCACATCCTTTTGCTCACTCTCTGAGCGTCTCTTAAGGTTCATCCTCAGCTTCTCCTAGAGAGGGATACCTGGACGTTCCTGACACTAGTCAGGGAGGAATAGGCGACTGCGGACCATATCTTCCACAACTTAGCTAAATGGGCCAACAAAGTTAGTGAATGGAGAGTCTAACCGGGTGGGGATACCATGAGGAAAACACTAAGCAGGTATCTAGGTACTCAAGAGGAAGGAAGCTGGATATAGTTCTGATGATCCAGAGCTTCAGCCTGCCTGGCTCTCCCTTCAATAGCATTTTTTTTCTTTTTAAGAACAATCACTGAGGTTCAGTTAAACCAGTGGACTTAATATTTGCAGTAGTGAAAATGTTTCGCAGATTCTCAGAGATGGATGTAATCTTAGAAGAGCTCGTCCAGTGTTCCTCAAACACAGGGTGAGTAGCCAATGACATCAGAATGGCCTGAAGAACTCGGTTATGTCCACTTCCCTGGGCTTTGGTCTCAGAGATTCTGACTCCGGGTTGGTCAATAAAATATCTATGTTTAACAGTCTCCCCAGGTTGTGCTGATGAGTGGACAAAGTTGGGAAATATGGATACTTCATTTTAGAAATGGTGATACCTTCCATCTCAACCTCAAGCATTTTTATGTGTCATAGCTGCTGTTCTATATAATTCCTGTGGTCTCTTTCAGTTCTAACATTAAAAAGAAATCTTCAAACCCCACCTGACTATCTACTGTCTAACGACAAAAAAAATGGTCCAGAGTAAATTAATTTCTATATCTAGTACCAAAAGGAGAGAAGGACAATGGCATATGGTAGTCCGACTGCCTATCTTCCTGCCATAGCACTCTCTGGGTGGAAGACAGAGGGAGACCCATCTGAAGCATTCGAGTTAGTAGCACATGATCACATCGGTAGAGTGATGTTTTGGGACCTGTTTGTACGAGTTCGTGGAATTGAGTCAAAGGGTCAGGATTATTCCTTGGAGAGTTTATTGGCTTATTGACTGGTCCTCAAGATGAGAGTTTTAAAACCAGCACAAAGGTCTTGCTGTGCAAATGAGTTTAGAAACTCAGGTGGGTCAGCTGTCTTCACTTGGGAGATGGAAAGATGTGGTGTTAGGAGCTCAGCTGGGGCAAAGCGCACATCAGAATTTAGACTAAAGAAACATACACACTACAACTCTCTTCATCTTCCTGGAAGCAGCTATGTGCACAATCACCGTGTAGCATAACTGAGAGATGTTAGTACCACACAACCTCGTTTTCTCATCCTTCCTCACAGCTCCAGCTGCATCAGAGACTGTCGTGACAGGGTTTTTGGGTCAGTCGGTGACTTTGCCCTGCGTGTACTCATCGTGGTCTAGTGGCAGCAATAGCATGTGCTGGGGTAAAGGCTCGTGTCCCAAGTCCAAATGCAACGAGGAGCTTCTCCACACCGATGGGACAAAGGTGCTCTCGAAGAAGTCCTCCAAATATGCACTTCAGGGGATTATTGGGAGAGGCGATGTGTCCTTGACCATCTTCAGCACCATTACAGGCGACGAAAGTGTGTACTGCTGCCGCATAGAGGTGCCGGGCTGGTTCAATGATGTGAAGAATAACATTCGGCTGAAGCTAATAAAAGGTGAGCACGTGAAGGGGCTGGTGTCTATGGAAGGAGAGTCAGCGGTTAACGTAGGCGATGGATTCAGTGGGTGGTGTTGGAGAGGCCTTAGCTCCTTAGGCAATGAGTGGGCAGGTGAACTCTAGAAGGTGTTCCTCTGACTAGAGGAGCCACGGTGGGAAGCAAATGCCCTTGGGGCCCAAGAAGGCCCCAGAAGTGAGTGAGTGAGCGTGGTGTGTGTGTGGGGGGGAGGGAATTGCAGGGACAATCTACAGGAGGCAGCTGCTGCTTATCTAGGGGATTGTTGCCTTGCAGAAATTCCGCCCAGTGTTTTCAGATCTGGCAGTTTTTATATGAGCTACACTGCTTTTTGCATGGTGGCAAATTGTGGGGACAGAACCAGGAGGGCAGTTTCCAGGCTCTCGGCCTCACGTGGAAAGGTGCTGGCTCAGGTAGTAGATGGTCATGAGCTGTGGCTAGTTGGCTGTCAGTTGTAACCAGTGAGCCATTGGCCACTAATATAACTGCTGTGGCTACGCTAGCAGAAAATAGGGGTGAGCAAGAAGAGGGGGGCTGGGATAGCAAGAGCGGATTGTCGATTGCAGAGAGGCAGATGCCGCCAGTGAGAATATAGTGCTATGACTCTCCTATCTATGGCTCTGAGGGTGTTCCTTTTTGGCCTTACCATATCCTGCGTTCTTATGTGGGGAGTGGGAGCAGAGACCTCGCCTGACACCCTGCATGACACAAATATTTCAAAATTTAGAAAAACATATACTATGTAAACTAAAGCGTGTCCATGTGTCAGCTTCAGCCCGAAGGCCAGTAGTTTGCAACTTCCGGCAGCAGGGAAAGGATGTGGGGTTTGGAGACACAGCCATTTTCAGGTGTTCTTTCCTTCTGTTACTATCTGTTGCTTTTGGTAAAATTTGGAATGTGGTGGAACTCATAAAGATTTGAACTGCATGAAGGGCAATACTCTACGGGGTCATTTCTAAGTCCACTTGAAACTAAGTGTCTTTCTGATCCACTAGAGTTAATGGAAATTTGGCATATTTGAAAGGGTGGTATCTGTAGAATAAGTGTGGCTAATGAACCCAAATTCAAATGTTTAGGGGTTGAGCAGTGCTGGTATGAACCCATCTTTAATATCTGAAAGACTACCTTGTTACCCTACGTTGCATACTTTGGGCCTAGTTCTTTTTGTTTTTTTTTTCTTTTTTTTTAGATTTTAATTTGGTTTTATCGTGGAAAGAATACCTAATGTGAATCTACCACCTTAAATTTTCAAGTGTACAATACCTTACTGATAACTGTAGGTACAAGGTTATGCAGCAGATCTCTAGTTTATTCATCTTACTTGACTAAAATTTTACGTTGGGGCTCACTTTTGATGCAGTCGTCCGTTTACTCCTCGATTTTTTTTGGAACACCTACTATGTGATCGACATTGTGGTAGGTAACAGATTTGTACCAGAAAACAAAATAAATACAGATTTTCCCTCCCGGAGCTTACCATCTAGTGGGAAAAGCAGACATTAAACAATAATCATCAAATAACTGTGTAATTAGGAAGTACAATGAATGCTGTGAAAGTCAAGTAGGATGGTGTGAAAGTATTATTACAGACTGCAGATGACCTCCATGCAGAAGCGTCCTTTTAGCTGAGGAGTCAACCTGATGGAGACAGAGACTGGGAAGCAGTAGGTACGAAGTCCCTCCAGCCAGAAGGTCACTAACATGTGCAAAGAACTGAAGGAAAGGCTGGGGACAATGAGAAGAGTAGAGTGAAGATGTGAGATTGAAACGAAAGAGGACCAGATCAGGTGGAACCTTCTGGAGCAGGTTGTGAGGTTGGCTCTTTATCTTAAGGGCACAGAGGACCCGTCAAAAGTGTTACCCGGAGACTGACAGAATTAGATGGGTCATTTTAAAAGATTCCTCCAGTCAATATGTGAAGAACAGATTGGAAAGGCCAAGGCTAGAGGCAAGAAACCCAGATTTCATGGGCATTACAGTGGTCCAGGCCAATGGAGCCACTGAGGGTGGTAGAATCAGACAGAAATGGATGGATCCCAGATATATTTGTATTGTTTTCCTCTTCCTCCATCTCCACTTGGTACCAGACGTATGATCTGTTGTTACAGCCCCAACAACCACGCGTCGCCCAACCACACGTCGCCCTACGACCACCACTATGACAACCACAGCTGTGCTTCCAACAACAGTTGTGACTACACCTGCACTCACAACCAGAACACCACTTGAGACAAGAACCACCACTGCCCTTACAGAGGGCACGACAACCACGTGCCCTCTGACAACATCAGGCTCCCTTCCTGAGGCAGCCACCACTGAGCTAACCACAGAAGGGTCTACCCTCTCTGCAGGTATGTGGGACAATGGCCATTCATTCCCTTCTGCTGGTCAGATGTATCTTGGGTCCCTTGGAACAGGGTTCTACTGAGTGGGCAGCCCAGAGACTTGCTCTTGGGTGTGTATATGTGTGAATGTGTATGTGTGTGCGTGTGCATGTGCATGTGTGTATGTGTGTTAGTTTTCTAGGACTATCATAACAAATACCACAGATGGGGTGGCTCAAACAATAGTTGATTTTCTCACAATTCTGGAGGCTGCAAGTCTGAGAACAGGATGTCAGCAGGGTTGGTTTCTTCTGAGGCTTTTCTCCTTGGCTTATAGATGGCCGCCTTCTCCCTGTGTCCTCACACGGTCTTTCCCCTTCCCCTGTTGTGTCTGTGTCCTAATCTCTTCTTATAAGGACACTAGTCCTATTGGATGAGAGCCCATCCTAATGACCTCATCTTACCTTAATTACCTCTCTAAAGGCTCTATCTTCAAATACAGTCACATTTCAAGTTACTAGGAATTAGGGCTTCAACATATGAAGGGGGTGCGTGTGCACAATTTAGCCCATAACAGTATGTGTGCGTGTGTTTGTGTGTGTTTGTGTGTGTGTGTGGTTTCACTAAACTGTTCCTTTTCTTTGTTTTATGGTTTCCTTTTCTTTCCTGTTTTTGTTTTTTTTTTTCCTTTGTGTTTTTGAAAAGTCAGCTTTTTGGCTCCTCCAGTTGACTCCCAGGAATCCTGGAGATGCCGACTGAAGAACCAGGAACTGTCCCCCCAGGTCAGACTCTAATTCTGTCTTGGCAAGGATTAAGTCTCCCTGTACATTAGACATTGGTTGAGGAAAGGCCTCCAGATGCCTTATAATATTTTTTGATGGTGAACTGGTTCTACTCTCTTTTTTCTTCCTTCTTTTTCCTTTTTTTTTTTTTTTTTCCTTTTTCTTCTGCAGCCTTCTTGATCCTGCACCTTGGACCTCTCACGGAGTTCTTAGCTCCCTTACTTACCGAGGCTTATGACAACTCTCACCATGTTTCCACCTCCGATTCTGACAATAAGATTATTAGAAAACAATCATCAGATAGATAGCTTGAAGGCTTTCTTTGGCATTTCATCTGCCACAATAAAACCTGGATAATTTAAATAGCTTTACAATATTCAGTTGGCTAGTTCTATTATACTTTCAGTAGTCACCTAAAATCCATGAACCCTACACCAATAAAGTATATATGTGTTTTTAACTCCTTTTGCCTTTAAAAGAATCATCTTAAAACAGAACATTTGTAGTTCTTCCCCTAGATTCTAAAAATTACTTGCAATCTTTGAAGAAAACCTGGAATATGTAGAAAAGCACAAAGACAACTATAAAAATAGTCCCAAATCTCACCACTGACCACAAACACTTCCTTTTTAGCTTCCTTTTATCAAACTTTTTTCTCTTCCAGAATCAGAAACTTTCCGTTTCTCTAGCAACTCCCAGACAAGCACTGCGGTAACTTCTGAAGACACTACCTTACTCACAACCAAAGGTATGTGGACACGTGCTCTCTTCTTTCCTTATCACTTAGATGTAGGAGAAGGAAACACTGAATAGTGTCATTGAATCAGATGAGTAGAGATGACTTCTGGATCTGCATGCCATGAAGTTCACCTGGGACAAATTGATGTCAAGGCAGCATTTGTGGCTCATTCATTCCTGTGGATGAGAGCCAGAGAAACAGAGAGCGATTCATTTTGATTTGTTCTTGCAATTCTCCACGACAGCATGTGCCTAGAAATTTGCCTTTTCGCCTTAGGCTAAGTGGTGCTTAGCTGTCTCATCCTAATGCCAAGCACACCAGTCTTCTTTGTTGAAACCCAGGGTGGACTCACTTGATTGGCTGGCTTTTTATAGTGGAGGAAGAATCCTTTCATTCGTTTGTCCTTTCATCCATCCATCAAGCTTTCTTTAGCTATTTACTAGGACCCAGGGGGCAGAGAACACCCTAAAAATCAGACATGATTTACATCTCTGGGTGCTAGAGAGGACTGCCTCTTCTACTACCCCAGTTCTACTACGTTTTGCCAGGGGTCTCTAGCCTCGGTTTACTCCCAGCTTTGCTGTGGAGTTCTGTAACTTCATGTATGTAAAGGTTTTAGATGAGTGCCTGGCACATTAATAAGCACTCAAGCACTACCTTGACGGGGCTTACTACCATGCAGAGGAAACAGACATCTGTGGGGTAAATAAACCAAAGCTTGTGATAGTACACGAGGGGTAGGGCAGCACAGTAGACTGCTTCATGCGTGTGCTCTAGTGTCACACTACCTGGTACACAGTCTGCCTCTTACCTGCTGTGTGACTTCGGGAACGTCACTTAATCTTTCCAGGCCTTGGTTTCCTCACTGGTAAAATGGGAATAACACCTTTCCTAGATGTCTCTTTCTGAGGATTAAATGAAAGCATGCATGTATATCACTTAGAACAGTGTCTGCCATGTACTAAGTGCTCAGTAAACATTAGGGTTTTTTTGGTTTGTTTGTTTGTTTGTTTTTCTGACAGATGTCCGTTTAGGGGACAGAGGGGCACCAAAAATAAAAAGACACTCGTTTACCTAAGTTTGTTTTTCTTTTCCTTCGTTTTTTTCCCCAGAGTCCACAGCTTCAGTTTCCCAGTCAACACCCAAGGAATCAATGTGGGAAATGAGTGACTCAGGGACTTTTCTTCATGTGAGTGGTTTTGTCTTTGGCCGTGGGAACAATCTATTGTCTGCCTGCTTGTCTTGGGATTCCGCTGTTTTGGTTCCATTGTGGTTACATCCTCCTGCAAGCTGGGATGAAAGTGAAACACGCTAAAGGCATCTGTGCCGGCTTCTTTCTTCTGCCTCATTTCTGCACCCCTCTCCCTCAGCCATTTCTGACGTGAAGCGAGGAATGCTGGTAGGAGACTCACCCATTCATCTTTCAAAATACTACGAATTTATTTTAAATTTCACATATATGACACTAATGTATGTTTGTGAGGGATACATCGGAAAAGACGTAAAATTCCCTTTGACTGCCTTGCTTTAATCCCAGCCCCCTCCTCTGAGGTCATCACTGCTATTACTTGAAGATAATCATTCTTTGTCTATTCCCCGCTATGTGTGTATAGATCGATACAGTTTTATTCTGTGTGTGTGGATTTTTACAAAAATGCTATCATACTGTATGCAGCCTTCTGCATTTTGTTTTATTCCCCTCGCATTATATGTTGGACCACTTTCTTCCTCGGCTCATGTAGATCTGCGCCATTGTGTTAAATTGCTGTGTAGGGTTTTATACTACGGATACTCATAGTATGCGTCACCCAATGGGAGGCACTTCAGTTGTTCCAACGTTTCATTATTGTAAATAGTCTGCAGTGAACATTCCTCATGGGAGTGCCTCCTTAAGCGTTTATGCAAGGGTTTCTCTAGCGAGGGCAGTGACCAAGAAAGAGAAATGTGAGGCTAAAAGAAGTGTGCACTTTTCAATTGAATAGCTGTTACAAAAGTGTCCACTGGAAAGGCTGTGCCAATTTATTTTCCCCCTCACAGACTATCTGCTCTCCCATAGCCTCCCTATACTTGGTGTGACCATTTGTTTAATTTTTTTTTTCAATCTCCTGAGAAGAAGATGTCATCTGTTTCTTGTGTTTGGTTTGATTAACAGAGAGTTTGAGTGTCTTTCTATATGTTTATTCACCAGAAAACAGCCATTCTTTAACTCTGTGGAGGAGGCAAGGTAACATCACTCACAAAGGCTCAGAAGATAAAATTGGAGGGGGCAGACAAGAGTGAGTGGAGTAGGAATAGGTTTTGAAGGAAGACTATAAATCAGGATGAAATGCAAGGGGGATCTCATGTTGAAAAGCTTTGGCATACAGTAACTCACACGGGGAAAGACAGAAAATCTGGACTAGATGTTGAGAATTGAGGGAAAACGAGGCACCAGAGATCCCAACCTTCTTTGTGCATGGGATGGGCTAAGGATGGAGAGGCTATTTTTTCTCAGAAGAGAAGGGAGCAACTAGAAAAATGGTAGCTGATGGGCAAGGAGTTTTCAAAATGGTGTTTGTTTCATTTAACTCTTGGGCTATTTTACATTGAATTGCAAGGGAGCGAGAGGTCATCTGATGTTTTCTCCTCTTCTGTAACATCCTCCTTGATTCATCCTGGGAGAAAGAGAACACTTGCTCCAATATCCAGAGGCTGGATATTGCTGAAGGAGAACTTGTTATAAGAACTTGTCTGTCTCCATGTAGCATGTACTCATGTTGGAAGAAATGAGGGTTTATTGAGCACATATCATGTGCTGGCACAGTGCCATCCTCATCACATGGGCCACTTCATTCAATCCCTCTTTAGCAGATACTCCTATTCCTATTTTGCCTAACTTTCTCAAGCCCACACAGCTCTCGGTGCCAGGCCCAGGAAGCCTACTCTGATTTCATGCTCTTAGGTATTATTTTATTTACCTTGCTTTCCAGTCTGAAACAAAAGATCATGGTCTTTCATTTCTCGTTCTCTCTTCCCACTGGTTTTGGTAATAAAACATTCATAATACTCATGGCAGTTATCATCTACTCAGGTCTTAGCTATGTATTTAGGTGCTGTACTAAGGATTTTTAACACGCATTTCCTTACTTAAATCTCACAACGACCATCTAGTCAGGTACAGATATTACCCCCATTTTACAGATAAAGAAACAGAGGCTCAGATAGTTTAATAAGCTGACACCTATCAAGTCTATCTTTGTTTTAACACCATACATTCCATGCTTGCCTCATTTGATTTTTTTTGCAAAACTCTTAGGAGATAGATACCATTATTGCCTGCATTTAAGAGTTCATGAAGATTATATATCTTGTCTGGGAAATGACGGACCTGGATTTAGCCCATGTCTGCTCCTCTCTGATGACATTCTAGCACCTATGCCGCTTCCCCTGATTTCCCCTCTGGAGGCTCTTATAGAATAAGACAACTTCTTCATTTACATCAAAGTGCTTTCAACCCATTTCCGAGGACCTAAGTGCCTCTGGGGGTTTTTCCTTCCCTGACTGACTATCCCCAGTTACATCCGCATTTCTTCATGTGGTTTCTGAAGGGTAAGGCTTCTTCCTTGGTTGAGGACTGGTTTAAATCATGAAAGAGGATCTGGCCAAAATTATTATTCCCTAAAGTTAGCATTACCCAGAGAGGCAATTTCTCACCTCCACTCTATGGCTGCCTAGAATTGAGTTCAGGGATGTGGGGTGATTTTCCCAAGATCACACAGCTAGAAACACAAACAATAAAAACCCTCATAGGTTATCCTTCCAGCATAAGGAACTCTGTTAGGGAAATACAAGCTCTTAACTTCTCCAGGTACCTAGAAATGTAAATCATTTCGTCTAGCCTGAGGATTAATTCATTTCTGGCTTGGCAGTAGGAATGTGTGAAATGGTTCCAAATTGCTCCCTAAAGACCCAGTCTCTATTGTGTAGGGACTCCAAAGCCAGAGCAAGTAGAGCCACATGTCTGTCATCTTTTAAATAAAATCAGGTGGCCTGGCAGTAAGTCCTCTGTTGCTTATGCCTCGGGCTCACTTTTACCTCCACAATAATACCTCAAATTCTTTCTTTCTATTCCTTTCTTCTCACAGTCTCTCGGGTAGCTTGGGGGAGGGGGGATGGGCGGTAAAGAGCTCTGTTGGAGAGTCTGAAGGCTCAGGGTTATGTTCCAGCTCTGCCATCCTGTGCTGTTTTTTTCCCC
This sequence comes from Rhinolophus hipposideros, assembly GCF_964194185.1. NCBI lineage: Eukaryota > Metazoa > Chordata > Mammalia > Chiroptera > Rhinolophidae > Rhinolophus > Rhinolophus hipposideros. The sequence continues at coordinate 28,150,600 of NC_138069.1, read as the reverse complement.
CTTTTAGAATTTCAGGTGAGTGACTTGTTCTCTTCTCTTCTAAATCTCAGTTTCCTCAAAATATAAAATCGATATTGTAGTACTTATTTCATAGGGCCATTAAGTGAGGAAATGCATGAGAAAAATGCGTAGTACATAATTATGGGCTAGTGAATGATAGTCATCACAATGGATTCCTATTTCCTCTTGTCCGTACATCTCTGCTGTTATTCCTACTGCTATTTCATTTTTAGGCCAGTCCAGCAAGGTAACAAGAGGCCACTTCCAAAAGTTCCCAGCTGACTTGCTGTTTCTTATAAGTATATAAACACTTTTTGGTTTTATGATTTTTTTTTTTAACTGCTAATCATACCAGAGAAACAGCTGATGAATGACAAAATTACAAACTTGGGGAAGTTACACAATCTTTTAAAATCTCATGGTAGTAATTCCCTACTCACTATTAGAATAAATCTGAGATTCTGAAAGCTTTTTACTGACTCCTTTTCAGATGACTCTACAGACCTCTCAATTATTGGTTTTATTCCTATGGGTGGACATTTTTCATCTTCTGCTGCCTCTCACTTGTTTTGTTCTTTTTACATTTCTCAATGTATGGAGGCTTCACTCTATAATTTAGGATTAGAAATGGCTCTCAGTTATGGCTAAAAAAGAGCCGTGGTCGAGTTTGCCATGCAAGGGCTTCCAGATTTGTGTTAGTTATTTTATAAGACACTTCGTAGAACATATCTCCTGCTTCAGTAGCCTCCACCACTTTTAAGGTGTTTGATCTGCAGGCATCATTTTAAGACGCCCCACCCCGGGAGACAAATCTTCACTTCTCTATAGCTGCCTAGAATGGAGCTCAGGGATGTGGAGTGACTTTCCCAAGATCACAGATACACAGAGTGAGAGTGGAGAATCACACCCAGGGTTCATGGGTATTAAGCTTGTGTGCATGAATTCTTGGGGATTGAAGGGTTGTTGTCTATGAAAAAATAGGAAAACTGAAGCCCAGAAGAGGCCAGCAAGTTGAGAGAGGCCTTGCAGTGAGTTTGGAAGAGACCTGAGACCAGAGCCAGTTCTCCTGATCCCATGTGTAGATCCCTGGCCTTTGGTCCAGGACTAGCAGCCAATGTCGCTCAACAGAGCTTTCCTGAGGGCAGATGTTCCTATATGATCCTAAACTATTAGGATTCACTTTTTCTCAGCCCCCACATGGGTCATTATACCCATCACCAGCATGAAACCAAAGCTGTAGAACAATTTCAAATTTAATGGACCCAAATACGCACGAGGGCTTAGTCAGTGCAGTCAAAGTAGGATAAAATGAACATTGCTCTGGTAGTAAGAACACTTTTCTTTTCTTGAGATTTTTATAGTAGCTTTTTCTTGGCTCCAAGATTAGGGTGGTGAAGGAGTGGAGAGGGGGTGCTTTCAGCAAAATTTGTTCTATTGCTGTATCTTTGTGTTTTACAAAGCCAGCCCCTGCATCACGATCCAAAGAAAGCTGGCCTTTCCATGGAATCAAAGGATTCTCAGAGGAAAGGTGGTTGGAGAGGGGATTTTCTATTTTTATCGTGACATTTGGTTTGGGTATGTGGAAATAGGCAACATGATATTTGGTAACAGCTTTTCAGATCTGTCATTCATTAAACATGGCTTATCTAGTTGTTTCTGTATGTGGCATAGGACTATAAACATAAGTAAGTCATGACCTCTGCTCTTGAAGGGGTGACATTTAGTGAGATAGACAGGCTTGTATGTAACAAAAAATTATCCCGTATGCTTTGTTTTGGATAGAAGTATGGAAGGGTGCCCTGGGTCTCCCCCAAAAGGGAATAGATAGATTCTGTCTTGGAAAGGAGGACCAAGACGATTTCATTCAATGACCTTTGAATTGGTTCCTCAAGGCTGAGAACATTTCATTGAGCAGGTAAGGATGAGCAGGGAGGGAGAACAGCATGAGAGAAGACAGGGGGCTTGATAAGAGCATGAAATCTTTGGAGATTGTTTTAACAGTCTAGTTTAATGTCATGGAGACAGGAAGCTGGGGGTGGTCTAGGTTCTCAAATGACTTGATCATTGGGCTGAAGAATATAGATATTCCAGGGTCATAAAGAACCGTTCATGTTTTCTGAGTAGGGAATGGCATTTTCACTTCTGTTTTAGGAAAAACTGCTCTGGCAAGAGTGTGGAAGATGTATGACAAGGGAGTAGGCTTGGAGGCAGAGAGGCAAGCCGGGAGGCCCCTACAATAATTCAGGCTGGAGATGAGGGTCTAGACTAGAATGATGGCAGCAGTAAGAACAGAGAGGACAGAGTCAAAGCCATTTAGGAGTTAGAATCAAGAGGACTTGGTGACTGAAGTAAGCATGAAGGATGACTGAGTCTCTGTACTTTGAGAGGCTAGATCAATGCGACAGGTTAACTGATAAGGGAACCCCAGGAGGAAGAATGAAATTTGTCAGGGAGATCTTGAGTTTGAAGTGCCTCTGGGAAATGTCTAACAGGCAGGTGGAAAAGTGGAGCTGGTGGGAAATGTCTAACAGGCAGTTGGAAAAGTGGAGCTGGGCTTTCTTAGGGAATGCGTGGGTGGGATGAGTGTCTTTGATGATTGGCACCTACCTCTGATCAAATAGTAATTACTATGATGATTCACATTATAGGTGCTGAATAGGGACTGGCCACTATACCAATACTTTCATACATATTATCTCATAAGGGACAGTTCAGGGCTATAGATATAATTTTGGGCGGTCATTGATAATAACTGACTTATCTAGAGCTTATTATATGCCAGGGCTGGACTCAATGCTTTCAACATATTATCTCATGGTGAAGCATTGTCTGGATATGTGAAGAAGATTCTATTTCATCCATCACAAAGGAGAAAATAACAAGTTTGGAGAGGTTAAGAATTTTGTCAGAGTTTGAACCCCAGGTCTCTAAGCTCTTGAAACTGAACTCTTAAACACTTTATTACATTGTCTCCTAAGCAGAGCTAAGCTCTCATTGAAGTTCCTGTGGGATCACCTAAAGATATCGTATGAGATGAAGGGAAGGATGAAGGGGTGCAAAGGGAGACACACATCCCCATTCCAAAGGAACTATTGCATTGGGAGAGTGTGGCAGAAGCAAAACAGCTGGCTAGGGAGGTAGACAGGAAGACACCAGAAGTAAGAAGGGATCCAGGAGAGCACAGGGCAGAGGGAGCTGGGCTGACAAAAGTTATGGAGGGCGTAGTTAAATATTAGGAAATTCTGAACGCTGCTCAAGTAGAATGAGGCATGAACTATGGCAGGGGGACCACCAAGTGAACAGTGCTCCAGCTCTGCAGGGGCGGGGACTCCCCGAAGTCCAAAGATGAGCAATTGTTACAGGATGAATATTAGGTGTTCTCTCAAGAAGTTCAAGGGTAAATATTTAGAAGAGAGGCAGGATAGAGAGAGAGGGGGAAGGTGACTAGAGCAGGGTCTGTCCTGGTGGAGGAGAAGGGGATGCAGTTAAGAATGGAGGAGGAAGGTGGGATGGGTCTAGAAATGGAAATAAGAGAGAAGGGAGTGAGGATAGAATAAATGCAGTTGTGAGAGCAATCAGATCTCATGGTGGCCTCCCAGGGAAGTAGGAGAAGACTGGGGAACTAAGACCTTGAACTTGGAGGTCATCCAGCCCATGAATACCAATCCTGGCCATGGACTGCATTCACAGGGAGCTTAGTGAAACTAGAGATTGCCCTACTCTACTCAAGACTTGTAAAATCATAACCTCTGTGGGTGGACCTAAGAAATTGCATGTTTAACAAACTTCCTCAGTAGATTCTTTTGAAGCCAGCCCAGCCCTGGTCCTAAGAAGTCATTTAGAAATTGCTGGTGTAGTACACTCCCCTTATTCTACACAGAAGGAAACCAAGGCACACAGGCATTATAAAAGTTCAAAGAGAAATGGGAACTGGACTCTAGATAGGCCTCTTTTCTGGCTTCCACATGACAGCTCTCTCCCCTACACTGCACTATTTTATTAAAGACGAAATCAAACCCTATCAGGCCTTGACACTTTCCTGGGTCCTCAGTTGTTCAAGGACATAAAGAAGTTGTAGGACGAATTGCCATTCTCAGTACAAGCTCAGCAGAAGGAACAGAGGAAGGCAGGGAAGTGAAGCAAAGCTCATTTTCACTCACTAATGCCGTTGTTAGGAGGAAAGAAATTGGATGCAGTTGATTTCAAAGTCAACATCTTTCGCGAGGCATTAGCCGATTTGTTTTATCTCTCACGCCCAGTGCTTTTCACGGGCTTGAATTGGTTGATAGGCTGGCAGTCTGGGGATAAAGGAAAAGGACAAAAAGTGAATCCTCACCACTCTTTGCACAATAGCATTATATTATACCAACCATAGAAATGATTTTTTTTTCATTAATCAAGTTGGAATTCAATCCATGTAATTCTAGCATCGAACAACAGCTCACCTTCAGAAAGGTCAACCAAATAAGATGAAAGAGCTGCCAAGCTTTAGGAGCGGCCCATCTGTGGTGAGGCAGAGAGGGAACCCGAAGGTGTCTGTTACCTTTTAGAACACAGAGCCAGCCCTAAGATGGGTCCTCCTTCATGGTTAACCAAGTTTGCTGGGTGACTCACTGTGCAGACCAAACGTCCCGCTGACACCAAGCCAGGCCCTGCAGAGATCTCTGGGTTCACAGGGGGGGTGGGGGGGAGAATAAAACGGTAAACCTCAGGGAGTTTCATGATGAGGTATCTGTTCTCTTCACTGTGAACCCGTCAGTGAATAAAGGTACCGACGCCCTTTGGCAGGAGCCTGTCTATACCTGGGGACTGCTGATCTCTGTGATGCTCAGCGGCCTGGCAGAGGGGAACAGAGGTGGCATTTGTTCTCAGATGTCATTGCTCCACCATTTACCAGCATCATTAGCACTAGTTAGGCAACATTGGGCAAGACATGGGACCTCTCTGAGCTTCCGTTTCCTCCTCTTTCCCTAACTCTGTCCACAGCGATATAATTTAGCTTAAGTTCGCTTACCCCATCGATTCATTTGGAAGTTCAAATGTGATAATAAATGTAAGCGCTTTGTGCATTTTCAGCTGCTTATATTGTGTTCATCATCACCACCATCAACAATAATAATTATTAGGGTTGCGTTCCAGAAACTACACCCACCTAGGCCCAGGGCTCCCTTCCATTGTGCCATGAAACACAATGGTCCCTTGCTCTTCAGCACTGGCCTTTCCCGAGCAGCTGAGTGTGAGCCCTTGCCACATTTTCAAAAGGCCACAGAGCCCAGACGACGAGAGCTTGTGCTCTCAGGTAGATACTCCTGCCTCTGACGTTTGTTCTCTCCCTTCCTAGCTATGTGACTTGAGCAAGTTTTCTGACATCTCTCGGCCACAGGATTCCCACTATGAGACGAAGACCGTAACAGTACTGACTGTAGAACATTTTCTGAGATGAAACATGGAAAGTACTTTGCACTGTGCTTGGCACAGAGGAAGTGCTCTTATAGGGTATCCATTTATTACTGTTGTTGCTCTCAATAATTCTGAGGGGTCATAGTAACATGTGCACCCTGCCACCTCCTTCAATCAAGATTTATTGACCAGCTAGTATGGGCACAGCAGTGCTGGGCATTGCCCTTTAGAGAGGAGTCCGGTGGGGAAGGATTAGGGATGAGGTTGTGTCTGTTTCATGAGACCCTCTGATCTCGGCAGGTGCAACCAAAAGGCTGGGTGGTGACTCTGGGCTCTCACAGGATCAGGATGACAAACTTTTTGTTGCTGGGGCACCTCAGGGGCAGTGGAAGGTTGAGGCAAAGTTCAGAACTGGGGTGACTCACCCCAATAAGGGTGTTCTAGAGTCTCTGGTTTCCCTCTCTTACCACATCTGCGTGAACTGTGAAATCATCTCATCATTCCTTCCTCTTTCTGAACCACATTGGATGCCAACACGATTTTCTCTCTGTTCCATTTCAAAGTTAAAAAAAGAAAAAGGACCCCACCCAATTTTGCCCTTGGATCTAGGACCTGACTCACATCTGTTGATTGATTGATTGATTGAAGTGTAGAGTTGCTCTTTTTGATCATTCCACATATTAGAGGTCCCCCAAATTTAAAGGAATTATGTGAGTTCGATAAATGTATGTTTCTACTTTCAAGAGAATTTTGAAAGTCCAGATCTGCCTTAGAGCTGCCAGCCAAGAACAGAAAATAAGGCTTTTAGTCACTTCCTTTATAACTCATTACTCTGGAACCGGGAGCGAGTGAAACTCTCTCTCTAGATTTTAGTGTTTTTGTTGATTAACAAAAAATGAACCCAAGGAAATATTTTCAAATTCCTCTCAAGTCGAAAGTACTCCAGATAGTGATTTTTGGATCCCTTCTCTATCCTTTGGATGTTTAAGACCATTCCACCTGTAATCCAGAAGGGGGCAGCATAAGCCAATGCTAACTACAGAAGAAAAGAAGCTTCTCTGAAAGCTTGAAGGTGTCACTTTTAAATTGCTAGGATGGTGTTAAGATTGTATCATTGAATTGACCTATTTCAGAATTAAATTTGTTTTAAAAGTAGAAAGAGATGAGTCCCAGGATCTATTAATTCAATGATGAGTCAACATATGTTTTAAATTGTACCCACTGGAGATAGAGAGCTTTTACTTCTGGTTGATTCCTGGCATGAAGTCCACTGGTTAGAGAGTTTGTGTTTTCAGATAGGATTGTAATATGCTCCTTTTCTTTTTCTCTCAGAGTGGTTACAATTCACGATATTTTTGAGTCATTCAGAGTCAGGCTCAAATTTCCTTTTACAGTTTGTGTTCCCTTGGACAAATGATTTAAACTTTTTCAGCCTCAGTTTACACATCCATAAAACGAGTTTTGTAAGCATTAAGTGAGATAATTTACACGAAGTGCTTATCACTCTGCCAGGCATGCATTCATATTCAAATTGTTTTTAAGAGGGAGTTTCTAAGAAGTTTGAAGCAATTTTCTGCTAATAGGATGGGAACAGCAGTGATATTCAAAATGGATTCCTAAAAAGTTTTCTAAAAATGCAGTGCCATTCCAGAACTGCACGTGGCACATAGTTTTATTTGAGTGGGTGAGAGATTGGGTTCTAATCTACCACCTTAGGTATAACCATCTTGAAAGGCAAGTCACTTATCACCCTAGGGTCTGAAGGTCTGGCGGTCTTAAGAGTAAAGTTGTGCTCAGATATAACACATGTAATTCCCTGGTTTCACAGGTGTTGTTTTTGCACCAGTAGGCTAACTATACCAGGAGTCAGCAAACTTTTCCTGTAAAGGGTCAAATAGTACATATTTTAGGTCTCACAAGCCATGCATATTGGTTTCCTGTTGTTGCTATAACAAATTATGAGCAACACAGTGGGTTAAAACAACCTAGATTTGTTATCTCACAGTTCTGGAGGCCAGAACTCAATGTGTCAGCAGGGCTGTGTGCCATCGGGATTGTGTACGGGAGAATCTATTTCCTTACCTTTGTCAACTTCTAGTGGCCGCCTGCACTCCTTGGGTTGAGGCCCCTTGCTCCCTCTTTAAAGCCCGCGGGGTAGCATCTTTGAAGCTCCTTCTGACCTCTTCTTCCATCATCACATACCCCAACGTTGACATTTTTGCCTCCCTCTTAGAAGGATCCTTGTAATTCCATTGGGCCCACTGGACAATCCAGGATAATCTTCCCATCTCAAGATCCTTGACTTAATCACATCTGCAAAGTGTCTTTTGCTGGGTCAGGTAACATATTCACAAGTTCTGAAGATGACACCTGTGGGTGGACACCTGTGGCATGGACATCTGTGGGTGTTGGATGTCATTATCCTACCCACCACAGTCCCTCAACTGTTTGAGAGACAAATGACTCCTTCTTCTTCTCTAGACCAGATCAATAATGTCTTCTTTTTAGTAAAACACTTATTGACAATTTGTTCACACACACCTCCATACTAATATGTACATTTTGAAATATAGCTCTCCTAAATAAATGTTGAAAGGATAATGTGTAAAGAAATGTACAGAGACGCTCTCATTTTCCCCACACCCAGTGGGCGGCCTTGCACACGTATGGTCACCTCCAAGCTTTCTTTGGAGACCATAGTCCTGGACCATCCTGGTTCTAGATTCAATGCAAAACATGGTACCAAATCTTCCTTCTTGCATCCTCCTTGCATGCCAAGCTATGTACATGATACCACTGGCTCCAGTATAACGAGGTTCTTAGCGCATAGGTGTTGATGTCACTCAGGCAGGTTCAAATCCCAGCTCTGCTGCCTACAGCCTGTCTGACCTGGGTCATGTTGCTCAACCCTCTGAGCCTCCATTTCTTCACTGGCAATATGGGATCATACCTGCCCTGTAGGGTTCCTTTTGAGAATTAAATGTTCAAAGAAATGTTAGTGATAATATGCCATTAGAGTAACACTCCTGAGTTCAATACTAGGCCCTGCGATGGGATTTAGCCCTTTGTTAGATGTTGCTTGGCGGCCACTTCCTGACTCAGGCTGGCCACCCCATCGAAAGGCCACTTTCATCCTTTGTATGTCAATTTCCTTTAATGCCCATATTAGGTTTCCTGGGCTGCAGTAACAAGGTAGCACAAGGAGGCTTAATACAACAGAAATATATTCTCTCACAGTTCTGGAGTCTAGGAACCTGAAATCAAGGTGTCAGTAGGGGCCATCCTTGCCCTGAAGGCAAGGATGAGACATTCCTCTCTCTCCCATTCCTGGTCCCCTGGATTCCCTGGTTTATGGCAGCATGAGGCTAATCTCTGTCTCCGTCTTCACACAGCCTTCTCTGTGTGTCTCTTTGTGTCCTTTCCTCTTCTTATAAAGATGCCAGCCATTGGATTTAGGGCCTATCCTAAATCTAGGATGATTTCATTCCAGGATTCTTTACTAATTCCATTTGCAAAGACCCTGTTTCAAAATAAGGTGACAATCTGAAGTTCTAGGTAGACATAATTTGTGGGGTGAGGGACAATATTCTACCTACCACAATTCCCCTCTCACAGAATTGCTTTTCTTGCAAGCTCTGGGAGGTTGCTGCCTTTGCGTGAAGGTGTTTGTGTCAGAGTCCAGGGCCCTCGGGCCGTAAGGCTCAGGAAGCATGGACAACAGACACGGAAACCTACAGTCTTGACTGGTCTAACCCCCATCCCCTAGCCGTTAGCTTCACTACTTTTCACAAGGATGAAAAAGCACCATCAACTTATGTTTCTTGTTGCCATTTGATGTACAACACTCTGGACCTTGCAGGGGTTCCCACTGGGGCTTTAGGCATTTTCTGAAGGATATAGGAGAAGAAAAAGTACTGTTTGATATCACTTGGCAGGGTTCGTGTTTGTAAAATGTCTCTCCAATTAGACAATTCCAATTTAAAATACAGATTAGCTCCGACAAAACCGACCCAGGCTGGCTTTTCTCCCTGATAGTTTCCATTTCAGGCTTATCCATCATAAATGATTGTAATACAACAGGATTTTGACAGAACAGGGGTAGGAGTTTTGTATTCTTACCTGCAATTTCCAGCTCTAGGGGATAAAAGCAGAGAGAAAAACAATAATAACTGAGTTGTAGGCTATGAAAACATGCTGAATTTCCCTCTTGGAGTTTTATGCTTTTAGGCATTCAACAAGTCACTTTTCTTGTCCAACAAATAAGCTCTCTTGTACCAAATTATGAGCCTTACAAAATCTATCACGTTTCTCCTTTTGCCTTTAGTGTGAGGAAGCTTGGGGGAAATAGTGATCAGTTTCAGTAATTATTAGCCTAGATATTTATTCTATCCAGGCCTTGTCTATGTGTGGCGTTATATCCTGTTTCTATCAGAAGCTTTTATTGAACATATGACTTTGCATCTTTCCTGGACATTTTCTCCTGCCCAGGCCTCTGTGACACTGCTCTCATTTTCTGCCTATTTCTGCTACTTCCTTCACCTATGTTTTAAGGGCTGGGTTTCTCTTTCTGGACATGCAGCCCTTGGGTTTCTGACACACTCTGAAGATTTTAACTGCTCCCTGGATACCGGTGATTCTCAAATCAGTATTTCCAACTCAACTTTGATTCAGAGTTAAATCCATCAACTGCTTGTTAGACGAACAGTGTTTCCATGTCTCCCTCAGGTCCTTTACATGAAATGACTAAATCTGAGCTCCTCATTTTTCTCTCCCAGACTTATCTTTCTGCTCTGCTTCCACCATCCCCAGTCTTAGGAGATAGTTAGGCAATGGCCCAGTGTCTTAGGTAGGAACCTGCAAGTTACCTAACACTCTTGTCTCTTTCCACCCCCCATATTCAATGTCCATATGCTGTTGGTCTCCGTCCTAGGCATTTCTGGAATCTCTCTCTCTCCCTTCATTTCTACTAGCTCTGAATTTCAGACCTGGAATCAGATGATAATCCCATGTTGGCTGTTCCCTTATGCTCCTAACTGGACCATGACATGCTTAAAATGTTTCTGTGGTTCCCCACTTCTTACAGAATTAAACTCTCCAGCACGAAACAAAAGGCGTTCCATGACTGGTTCTTTCCCATCTCAGCCTCATCCCCTGCCACTCCCAACTTTATACCTTCCCAGCTGCTTGCCAGTTGACATGGAACCACACTGATTCATGCTTCCATAGTTTTGCTGATGCTGTTCTACTTAAAATGCCTTCACCATCTTTCTTTGCTTATTCTTTCACAACCTTAACTCAGCTCAGGTGTTATTCATTCAGCAAACATTTATTGAACACCAAGTATGTGCCAGGCAGTGTTGGGGTTCCATTGTTGAGTAGGCAGAGAGGGACACTGTCCTCATGGAACTTAATTCTAAAAGCTCTCGCTGAACTATGACTGTGGCCTCTATGCCTCTCCCTCTGCCCATGCTCTCCAGTGCCTGTCCATACTCCATCTCCTACTCCATGGAATAGGATTCTGGTCCCCCTTCTCTAATGTACTGTGAATTTTGTGACGGTGGGGCCACACCATGTGCATCTCAGCGTTTTTGGAGCCTGGAACAGTGCTTAGCAGCTGATAGATTCTCAGTATGGTTCCCTTGTTGAACTCAACTATCGGTTATCAGTAAATGACTCCATGTCTCAGCTTAAACCTCACATTCTCCAGGATGCTTTTCAAGACCCTTTTATACTTGGAACAATTAAAACTGAGAAATTACAAACCATAGTTATTCATTTACAAATAAGAATAACAAATCATTACACGTTAACAAAAATAACATATATTTTATGAAAAACAACTATTTCGCAAAATGAAAAAAATATTAGTGCAAAGAGTGGCATTGTTTTACAGGTGCATATCTCAATGGCTGGCTTGTTATCTGCTCACGTCACATGTTATATAACCGCTAGGACACTCCACTGTACATCTCATGAGAGAATGACAATCAAAATGGAAAATAATGTCTCCTGAAAATCATTTTAATCTCATGGGTCCCCTGGCTACACTTTAAGAACCACTGCTGTAGAAAATGTGAACTTGAGTTCTGTTTTCTCTTTGACCTTGTTGCCTCTGGAAGTCTAAATCAGCCATGAACAGAAGTGCACAGGGCTGGGGAGAGCTTACAGCAAAGTGATCCGATCATGTAGAACACAGCTCACAGCCCAGTTAGCTTTTAATGAGACCCTGGAGCCCCACAGCCCAGATGCCTAAGACAGGACAATTTGGGGGTCTGGGTAAAATGTTTCAGGTTTTCCAAGATTTTTTTTAAAAAAAAGTTTTTATTTGTAATGTTGGCTTTGATTGATTTTGAGACACTTGGGCAAAGGGGTGGTGAGATGCCAGGAAGCTGCTGGCCGTGGGAAGGTATGGTTGGGATGAGAAACTCGTGTGAGGATGATGGTCAGAAACGTGTGGCTCAATCGTGTTCCCCATGTCTCACCAGAAGAAAATGGCCGACAACCTGCTGATGATCATTGTTCCCTGCCTGGTCTTTCTCCTGTGTGCACTGACTGTGGTATTTCTCCTTCGAGGTAAGGAGGGCAGGACCAGGTGGGATGGAGCCCTTCAGAGCTGAGGAAACTCTAGGAGGATCTGGGAGTAGATTGAGTCATTCCCAAGAATCCCTTTCTATCATTGTCCCCATCCTGGTCAAGGAGGTGACAAATAAACCGATTCTCCCTAAGATGCTACAGGCTTCATGTATCATCCTCCTGAGAGAGTTATATTTTGGAAAAGAGAAAAAGAGGGCGTTTCATTTATTGGACACTTATTCGTACCAGTCCTGATGCTATACTGTTGATGCGCCTAACTCATTCCATGCCTGTTACTGCCTTAAGTGGAAAGTACTATTATTGTTATCATGTCTTGGGGTGGAAGAAACCCTGGCTCAGGCCCCTCCTCTGGCTAGGATTGCCCCAGGAAGAAAGCCCTGAATGATCTCCAGTCTTCTCGTTTGGTTCCTCAAAGCTGGTCTTTTTACCCCAGAGTCCACAGATAGAACAGGGGATAAGTGACTCCCTTGAAATCACGTACAAAAATACCCATAGGTTCTTATCTGCAGTTTTCAAGAGGCAGAGACCATAGTTGCATTCAGATTCTCTAGCTGGTCCATGACAGGGCACCCCGCCACCCTCCCCCACATTGAAAAAGAAGTTTTAAAACACTGAAAAAAAGGAGTCGTAAAAGGAGGTTATAGTTTTCAACCAAAGTGTAGGCATGTGGCATCTGGTCCTATCGTAAAATGGGGGGAAATTTTGTTCTGGAGTCATTAACAGAAACTGTTTCAAGGAAGCAGTGAGGAGATAAGATTTAGTAACCATCTCAGATGTTTAAGCAACATAGTGAAACTTGTATATTTCAAAACCTGCCCCTCCTGAACACTGCAAAAGGAAATTTGGAATTTGGTGGAAGCCTGCCATTAGTTATAGTTGGCGGAATTCTGGGTCCATCTTGTAAAGAAGTGTTTTAAACCCAAATGAGTACTTGTGTTCTGGGTGGGCAAATGACTGAAGAATGAGGCAGCTTAACACTACTGCCCACGGCGTTGGGACAACTTGGTAATTGATGGGCACTGCCTACAGGCCTAAAGAAGCAGCTATTTGATCAAGGAAAAAGAATGGCTTTCCCTGCCAAAGCCAGTCCCTAAATTCTCACCTTTGGACCACCTCTATTCTTCATTAGGTAGTTTTGGGATTCCCCCAGTATTTCCAATATTCTAGCATAGCACTCTACTTATACTATGGCCTTGTCTTTTCAGGGAAAGTCATGAAAACCAATTGCTTCCAGAAACACACGAGGTAATTCATCTTGCATGACTGACTGATTGTTGTAATGATAGTACAAGCTGTTACAAATGATTAGATACTACTCAGTGGTTTAATGACTCGACTCATGCTTGTGTTCTGATTAAATACAGGGTTGGAGAGATGGGACATTGGAGGTGAAAAGGATGTAGGGATTTAACTCACATTAACCTCTGTGTTGGTTAACACTGTGTTATGTTGGTCTAAAATGCAAATACAAAAGCAGGTTGCATCAATAGAAGTATGGCACGCAAAAGAAAGAAGGTGATAGATGTGTCACTCTATGCTAGAAAGTCTTTGTTCAAATCTGGCCAACTCACTTTAAAAGGATATTTTTAAACAAGAGTTCATGGAGAGGAGTGTTGTCAGTATGGAAAATGAAAAACAACATGTAGAATATCATTCCTGGGATATGGCTTCCTCTGCCCAATTAGACCATGGAAGCAGTATTTTTGGTCTCTCTTCTTTTTTCTTTTTTAGTTTGAAGAGTCTATGGAGAGGGATTTTTGGATATATATCCTGTTCTATAACTTTTTGGGAAAGACAGAAAGATTTGGTATAAACTGTGATGAAGACCTTGCCTTCACTTAATAATTGCCTCAATGCCACACTATCTGTTAACAAATGAATATTAACATGTAGGGAAACTGAGGCTCAGTGAGGTGACTTTCCAAGATCATACTTAGCGATCCTTTTTTGCAAATAAACATATTCAGATCATGATTTTATATTTTCTAATATAGAAACTTTTAAATCCCCTATTAGAATATAGTGGCAAAAGCCCTTTATCCCCTGCTGCCTTAGTTTTCCCTTCTGTGAAATGACTGGATGAACTCTGAGCCCTTCTAACTCTAACAGCCTTGGTTAGTTGGGTTGTCATTTAGCAGCATCCATTTATTTCTGAGTTTGGTTGTTCCCATTAACAGTCTCTTTTCTCTTTGTAGGCTAGACAACGTTGGAGAAAGTAAAAATGTCCTCGATGACATACAGCATGAAAGAGAAGATGAAGATGGTCTTTTCACACTCTAGTATGGCTTGAGGATGGAGCATTATGCAGGAATTGTTAAAATAAGTCTTAGAGTGCATTTTTTTAAAGCCCCATCGATTCCATTGGTGTTTTTGAGCCAGTCTTGCTCCCATTTCACAAGTGAGAGATGTTTTAGGGACCACACCTTCTCTGCTCTGTGCTTTAATTTGGTCGGCAGCGTCACTGTTAAGTGACCTTCCACACTATGCTTGAACACTTTCACTGACGGTGAGCTCACTACCACACCCAAGGGAGTCCACTCAATCTCGGGACAGTTCTGAGACTTAGAACTATGTACACGAGTGTTTCTCTCCAGAGAGCATCTGTCTATCAGTCCTTCTTGAACTCACTGTGCTTCCACAGAACATGTCGAAATGCTCTGCTACCTGGTACTGCTCCAGATACTGGGAGGAGAACCCCATGTCTCTCCGGATTGCCTCGCCTCTGGGACATGATTTCTGGCCCTTTCCCTAGTTACCTTTGCCTTGTGTGCATTTGTGTCTCTCCTTTTATGACGAACTTGGAGTTCAGTGCCCCATTCCGGGTGTGGGATGAGCAGCCCTGGGTCTATGCTTCATCAACAATGAGATATGACGTGGACTTGCAGCGTGATTTTGACTCACCTCTAAAACGTCTCAGTTTCCTATTGTTTTCTGTTCACATCTGAGTGTCTTTAGAGATGACCGTGGTGTCACATCTTAATTCTTGCTTGGGGAATTTAATTTTGGAAACAACCAAGAGTCCGTCAGAGCAAAATGTGGTGAATGACAGGGACATGAGACCAGCGCCAGCGCGTGGATATGACAGCAAGGCCGTCCAGATTAGTCTCTCTCAATATAATTCGTGGAAATTTGGTCCTCAATAGGAACAGATTTATTTAAAAACTTTAAGAGCTTGCGAAGAACCCAGGGAGAGAAATGAAAACAAACCGTTATGAATGAATGAATGAATGAATGAGTGAATGAATGAATGAGAAGAATGTACACCTGAGTGAGAGGCTTCCGGTTGGGCAGAAGTGTGGAAAGTCAACCAGATGGGAAAGAAATATACTTCTGCTATGCTTAGGGCAATTGCAGCAATAATGAAATAAGCGCAGAGTCTTTCAAGGAAACCACCTTTTGTATTTCTACTCTCTTGGCCTTATTTTAAAAAGAGGGAAAAACATCACTGGTACAGCCTGTAGATTTCTTGCCCGGACCCAGCAGTTAATAAAAAATCCCCTTCTCACCTGAGCACTTGGAAAGCAACCTGCCCAGAGCAGCATGCCTTCTGGCTCGTTCTGTTGGTGCTGAGCAGAGTGTCAGATGTAGCTTAAGTGAAGGGAACAACGAGCAGCCTATGCCGGCTTCTTTTCTGGGCTTGACTTTCTCCACGTTAGCTTAAGAATCTGGAAATGACTTGACTGGCGAGCTAAACTCGATTTTAGAAACTGAGGTGGGAAATGGATCTAGAGTCAGGATCAGAGCCTTAGTTTCCCCATCTGGAAAATGGAGTGGGACTAGATGAACTTGTATAGTCAGGTTCTAATATTTTGGGAGTCCGTGATACACCCCATCCTAACTCAGCTCGTGCTCCCTAGTCACCTTCAAAACAACCGCCACCATCAATGCCACCACCAACTTGGATCTGACTAGAAAAAGAAGATGGCAAGTACTTCCTAAATAGAACATTTAAGCTCAATAAATGTCTTTCTGTTTAGCAAGGGGCAGGGCATCTTCAGTCTTTTCCCAAGTATATTTCTGAAACTCCTTGGTCAGACGAAGAAACATTTAAAGGAGTAACTATGGAATTTCATAACTGGTAATGGCCTCCAGCAGAAGCCTCTTGCCCAGTAGTTTTCAACCTTAGCTGAATATTGCAATTAACTGGGAGAGGTTTTAAAAATCCCAATTCTAGCGTTCCGCTCTTTAAGTGATTCTTTTGTAATTGGTCTGGGGTGTGGCCTGGGCATCTGAATTAAAAAATAAAATAAAATGCTCCTAGTGGTTCTAATGTGCAGCCAGCGCTAAGAAACTCTGCTCTAAACTCAGTGGTTCTCAGACTGTGCACTTCAGACCAGCGGCTTCACCATCATCCGGAACTCAATAGATGTACGAATTCTTGTCCCCACTGCAGACCTACCGAATCAGAAAGTCTTGGGGGTCGGGGGAGCCCATGATTTGTGTTTTAAGAAGCCATCCAGGTAATTTGGATGCACGTTGAAGTTTGAGAACCATTGCAGCGTGATAATCCCTAACGGGGATTAAGATTTCAAGAAAAGATTCTCGGGGCCAGCCCGGTGGCTCAGGCAGTTAGAGCTCCATGCTCCTAACTCCAAAGGCTGCCGGTTCGATTCCCACATGGGCCAGTGGGCTCTCAACCACAAGGTTGCCAGTTGAAGTCCTTGAGTCCCACAAGGGATGGTGGGCTGTGCCCCCTGCATCTAAGATTGAACACAGCACCTTGACCTGAGCTGCTGCTGAGCTCCCGGATGGCTCAGTTGGTTGGAGTGCGTCCTCTCAACCACAAGGTTGCCGGTTCGACTCCCACAAGGGATGGTGGGCTGCGCCCCCTAAAACTAGCAACGGCAACCGGACCTGGAGCTGAGCTGCACCCTCCACAACTAAGACTGAAAGGACAACAACTTGAAGCTGAACGGCACCCTCCACAACTAAGATTGAAAGGACAACAACTTGACTTGGAAAAAAGTCCTGGAAGTACACACTGTTTCACAATAAAGTCCTATACCCCTTCCCCAATAAAAATAAATAAATAAATAAATAAATAAATAAATAAATAAATAAATAAATAAAAAATTAAAAAGATTCTCCTTTACCCTGGGCTCTGGTGGTGGGTGTGGCCGCACAGGGTGTGGAGCTGCCCACAGCCGGCAAAGGTCCAGTGGAGGTCCTGGCGGAGACCTCACTAAAGCTTGTGTTACTTTCTGCCTGGACTCTTGCAGCAGCTTCTGGAGGCTGACCCACCTTAGGGTTCTCCCTCTCCAATTTGTTCTCCATGCTGTGGCAGAAGCATCTTTTGTAAATGCAGATCTGAGATTCCTGTCTCTGGTTTCCACTTGGTGGGCAGAGAAGAAGCACCAACAAGAAGGCTAGGGTGACAAATGCCTGATGACTTCAGAGGCCAGGCAACTGATACAGATGAATGAGGTGATGGGAAGCCATGTGGCCTGTAACAAAGTGGAAGCGTGTGTCCACTTAGGGCATTGACATTCCAAGTTGGTTAAAATACTGTCCCGGTGAGCAACAGATGGCCATCGTCTAGAACAAGACAACCATTTTTGAGACTCAAGGTCCAGGAGTTGGGGTGGGTTTTACCAAAGGATGAATTAATAAATATCTAATTCTTATACTGACACTCTTTGGTCAGAGCTGGGGATGTTGGTACAATTGTTTCTCTCTTTCCCTCTCTGTGCTATCAGGATGAATGGTGGCCACCTACAAACAACTTCCTAGTATCTAGTGTGTGCTGGGGGTGGGGGGACAGGAGAGACTCACTTCCCTTAAGGAGTTTAAAAATCTAAATAAGACAAAACACACATGGGAAATTCAATCGAATGGAAGCAATGTTGTTTTTCCATTTCCACAAGGCAGGACTTCAGTGGAAGCGAGGTTGGTACAGCTAGTTGATGTTTACATGGTGGGTCCACAAACCTTGAGGATTTTCGAGCAACCTAATTCTACAACCTTGATTTTAACCTTTCTAGGCTAAATGAAACATCCAATCCTTAAAGGGCATTTGCTATGTATGTTCCCAGTACTCTATTATGTGTTTCAAGGCAATTTCTCATTGAATCCTCACAACAGCCCAAAGGAACAGGTATATCCTTCTTGCCTTCAGAGCTGAGAAAACAGAAGCAGAGATAGATGAAGGAACTTGCCGGAGGTCACACAGTCCAACCCCCAGGATAGAGCTGGGCCTTGAACCAGGCAGGAAGGACTCCACACTCTGAACCACTACCTTATACTTCACGGTAAGGGCCCTAATTAAAGAATTCGTTCATGCAGAACTGCAGGACTGACCTGCGTTGGTCCCACATGGATTTTAGTTTATTCAGATCTGCGGCAACCTGAGTGTTTTGATGGTTCTCCAGTCCCCCACCCCTTATAATTCAATCTTCCCCTGTCCCCATACTGTTTACTCAGAAGCTTATTTGCATTTGCAGAGGAAGCCTCAAGTGGAGAACCTGGCAGGAACCTTAATGAAGCCAGGTGGGACACATTTAAATAGCAATGTGTTGAACTAACTCATGAAGAGCAAAGCCAGCTGTCAGCAGGCTTAATGAAAGGTTAACGGGAGGCAGCAGTGGGTGGCTGGGGAGACTCTTTGTCTCTCTGAAGAAAACGAAAAGTTGGGAAGTGGTCTCCTTGGGTGGAGGCAAGAGCAGAAGGAGGAAGCCACTTGTAACCAAAAGACTGGGTAAGATTTGTAAATAGGTTACAGTCTTTAAAAAAAAAAAAAAAAAAAAAAAAAAGCACTGTGAGTTCTCAGCTCCCTGATCATCAAAAGGACAGGGAGGGACAGCATTCCCTAACAAGATGAATGCTAATGCTGTTACCAAAAGGAGCCTGGGAGCCCTGGAGATGGCTGCTCACAAAACAGTTTACTTTCTAACTGAGCTGAAAAGGTGCTGTTTTGCTGTTGTATGCTTGATCTGTGTTGCATACGGAGTAGGGGTGTGGGGGAGCAGTAAAGATGCTTACATGTCCTTCAATTCACCTCCCATTGTTTTAGCTGGTGAAACTGAGGCCTAGGTAGGGGAAATGAGTTACCTTAGGCTCCACAGTAAACCAGTTCCAGAGCAGAGACCTCAACCATGTGCTGCAGACTGAACTCCTTGGCCAGGTCGTGAACTTGCTCTTGGATTTTTCCAAGTGCATCTGGATCTGCCTGATTATTTACCCTTCTGAAGTCCTATCAGTAGGTTCTTGTTGGTACATGCAACTCAGCATTTCTTTTCCATGAACCTTATTTTCCTTGACCCTGTGGTGGAGTGGCGCTCCCAGAAAGAGGAATTAGAAGGAGGAAGTGCAAAGCTAGCTTGGCTGTTCTGTTGCTTTTTTAAAAAACCACCACCATAAGTAGGGTAACTACCTTGTCCCCATTTTAAAACTCAGAATCCCCACATGCTGGGAATTCCCTCTGTCCTGGACAAACACTGGGAAGGTTGATAAACTGAAGTCCATGATTAAACTCGAGATCAAAAGCAGCAACCCTCTGAATTCTTTCACTCACGGCCCCTGCTCTTGACTTTATTGCAGTAATCATTTTTTTTCTGTGACTTTGCAATTGGACCCAAGTGGAATTTAATTTGTTCCGATCCAGTGTTGGAATAGACGACTAAATCTAGAGTCTATAGAGGGTGCCAAAAAAGGGTATACACATTTAAGAAAGGAAAACTGCATTAAAATTGTAATACTCAGTATATACCAATAATAAAAGATGAATACAAGTCACGTTTGACTTCTGCAATTACAGGAGGTGCTCAAAGTGGTGACCATCAGCGTCCAGACACTTCTGATTATGGAGAACTACTGCTTGAGCACTGTTGACCGAAGTGTCCGCTTGCATACATTTTTTTGGCAACCCTGGTAGATCCTAGCTGTTCAAAATGTGCGGCTCAGAACAGCAATATTGTCATCACCTGGGAGCTTGTTAGAAATGCAGAATGTCAGTCCCCACCACAGACCCTGAGAATTTGCTAAACACGGTCTTCATGTAACTCGTATGCACATTATAGATTGAGAAGTACAGGTCTAAAACACTGATTTTCAAACCTCGCTGCACACTGAAGTCATATGGGGAACTTAAAACAATACTGATACTTGACTCTCTTCTTAGGTCCCGATTTAATTGAAATGGGGGAGACCTGGGCATCAGGCTGTTTTCAAAGCAACGCAGGTCATTCTAATACATATACACAATGTTTGTAAACCACTTCTTGAGGGTAGCTTTGCACCAGAAAGTAATGTTGCTAATTAATCAGGATAACTCTTGTTTAATCTAATTAATCAGGATAGTACTCTGTGTCAGAGGAAGGCCTAACTCTATTTTATAGGGGTGGGGGGACAGAGCCCCAGAGAGCAGTTTCCAGGCTCTCAGCCTCACGTGAAAAGGTGCTGGCTTGGATAGTAGATGGCCATCAGTGGTGACAAGTTGGCATCAGCTATAACCAGTTAGCCATTAGCCACTAATATAACTGCCATGGCTAAGCTAGCAAGCGTGGATTGCAGCTAGCAAGTGGAGTTGTTGGTTGGCAGAGAAGTGGATGGTGGATTGCAGATCATGTGTCTCCTGCTTCCTGTGTCTCCAACCCAGCAGCCAGAGAGAATATAGTATGTCTCCCCTATCTATTGTTCCGTTGGTGTTCCTTTTTGACCTCACCATGTCCTGCATTCTTGTGCGGGGAGTGGGACCAGAGTCCCTGCATGACAAAAGGAGCAAAGTAGAAGCATAGAGAAGTAAATTGACTGTCTGGGTTCCTACCATAGTGAATGAGACAGGACTAGAATTAAGCGTCCTGATTCCTCCTCAATCCAATGGATGTATATGCTTACAGGGTGCCTACCATGCACACCTAGCTTTGCACTTGGACCTACTAATGGGCTAGTAGTCATCACTGATATTATGTGAGCACTTACTGTATGCTAGGCTCTACCCTAAGCACATTCCATGCATTTTTTTAAAGGAGGGTGCAGCCCACAGTGGCCCATGTGGGGATCGAACTGTCAACCTTGGTGTTATTAGCACCACACTTTAACCAACTGAGCTAACCAGCCACCCTGTTCCCTGCATCATTTTACTTAATCATAACAATCTCTCTATGGGCGAATTGCCAGTTTTATCTCTGTTTGACAGCTGAGGAAACGGAAGCTTTGAAAAAGTAAATAGCTAGTCTGTGGTTGAGCTGGTATTCAAAACATGGAGTAGCCCCAAAACCTAGGTCCTTAACCCCGCTGCTCTGGACCCTCCAGGTATTTCAAGTACCTTAGGGATCTTTTAATGATTATACTCCAGTGTAAGGTGGAAAGGACTATTCAATTGGGATTTGAGGTTTCCCCCTAATCACCTTAGTAAGATGAGACATTCTCTTTTCCTTGTCTGTCTGCATAGGACCAAGCTGGAGATGGGTGGGGAGAGTGAACAGCTGGAGATGGGTGGGGGAGTGTGAACAGCTGGAGATGGGTGGGGAGTGTGGACAATGTGAAGCCAGAAGGGTCTTTGGGCCTGGGTTTCACATTCTTGAAGAGACTCAAGTTCAGATTTACCTCCGAATGAGGCCATGTGTTCAGGTCCAGAGAGCTAATGATTTGCACCCAGCGTTTAAAATATCTACAAACTTGGCTTCCTCCCCCTTTTAAGGTACACTGTGAGAGACTTAAAAATGCAAAAGGGAAAAGAAGTGGCCCTGGCCCACTATCCTGTAGGGAACCCTGGTCCTGCCAGCCTCCTGGGCTGCGGCACGCGCTGCCGCTTATCTCTGTTCCCCTCCCTGTGTATCTCTGTTCCCTTCATCCTGTTTCTTTCCTTCCCCTCTCTCCTCCCTCTGCGAGGCTCTTAGTGTCTTATCTCCCTTCAGCAGCTCCGTCAGCAGTCCTATCATTCATTTCTCCTGATTTGGGGTGCCTCTGCATCATTTTAATCTGCTCCTCTGAGCTTTGGCTGTAAATCTCTTCCCAAACGTAATCTCAAACTCTTCTTCACTGAGATGAAAAAAAAAAAAAAAAGAGAGACCTGACTGAGATGACATAACCTGACAATACCTTCTAGCTTGGGGACCAAGATGATGAGATAAGACAGCAGCATCTTGCTTTCGCCTTAGTACCCTTGGCAGTCGTGGTGAAAAAAGTTTTCTAATTAACCGAAGACTCACCATCAACTAATGCTACAGCCACCCCCACACTCCTGCCTATTTATTTATTTATTTATCTATCTATCTATGTATGTATTTATGTATTTATTTATTTATTTTTTAACAATTGTTGAAATTTTGGCAACACCTGGGCGTAATGGAAGAGCACAGCTCTTGAAGTCGAATAGGCCCAGAACCTGAATCTGCTCACTAGGCTTCTATCCATCTCAGTTTCATCATCTAGAAATTGGGAATAATAACCGGACCTTTCTCAAAAGTAAGCATTCATCGTGGCAATGCCTGTAAAGCAGCTGGCACAGCGCTTGGCACAGGTGAATGCCCCGTGACTGTTCATTCACTCGGCACCAGCAGGCTTAGTGCTGTAAGTGGATGACGAGTGAAACTTGCTGGCAGGGCCGGCAGGCCCCAGTGGGGATACGTCCAGTGCACTCGGACAACTAGAAGGCTGAACCTGTGGGCTTCCAGTCTCTCTCAGAAGCTGCGCATATACTCGTAGTTCCATCAGTCTGTGATTCTCATCTTTGGAGAATTTAAGAATCATCTTGGAGCCTTTTAAAATGCATGTACGTGGGTCCCACCCCAGAGCTGCTGGCTCAGGGAGTCTGGAATTGGACCCCACTGCTTGCAGCTTTTAGATCCTCCCCAGTGGGGTTTCGTAGCAGGAGGCCGCAGGTCCTATGAGAGTGTGGCCCACAGGCTCACATTCAAACAGAGCTTGTATTAGCCTACCCAAGTCCCACCCACACTGTCTTGCCAGGCTTTTCTGAACTCTGACCCTGCTATACTTTTGTCTTTAGCCCTTTCTCAGCTCTCGTTTTGTTCTTTCTTGGTCCACCCTGGCCAACCCGAGGGCACTACCCAGTTCATCTCTGCTTTTTATCCTGAGCTATTGTTCCTGGTTCACAGCTGATTTTCTTGAACATTCCTACCTGCCTGTGATGTGGCTCGGGCTTAATTCCACATTCCATCCTAAATTCTTCGAAGGTGCTGCTGGCACTCACTCCTGTGGCTTCTGAATACCTGTTCTGGTTTCAGTTGCCATCCTTTCTTGCCTCTCGTTTATGCTGTTGGTTCCAGCCACCCCTTTGGCCTCCCAGTGTGATGGAGGATCTTGGAAGATGGCATGGGCATGATTTTGAACTTGAATCATGATTGAAAAGCACCAGGAGTGTGACATGTAGACAATGCACTGAATAGTTATTGCCCCTAAGACATACATGTATGCCGAGTTATTTTTTTATTTCAATTTTAAATCCATCTCATTATATCTTGGTTCATTGTTTTTCCGCCCCTGCTCAGTGATGAAGAATATAAGAAAACACTCTCTGGTTTCTGTGTGGATTCTGGTGACTTCAGGTTTTGCTATACCTTGAATGGGGCATCATGCAATCGTTCATACTCATGTCTTCTAGCAG
This sequence comes from Rhinolophus hipposideros, assembly GCF_964194185.1. Lineage (NCBI taxonomy): Eukaryota > Metazoa > Chordata > Mammalia > Chiroptera > Rhinolophidae > Rhinolophus > Rhinolophus hipposideros. Next base: position 28,127,043 of record NC_138069.1, on the reverse strand, counting down.
ACCTAAAACAAAACCAGCACACAGGTCGGGCTGGAAGGTGCAAGCTCACATGGTCAGGGATTGTATCTGTCATGTTCTCTCTGCTGTCCCTTCACCCATCAGTGTCTGGTTCACACTATACTCTCAAATAGTCTTTCTGTGAATGAAGGTAGGTCTGTTTCTATTCCCATGATTTGGTCCATTTTACAACACCCCACAAGTAGCATCCATATTTTCTTGAATCCTTCCAACAACTGGGAACTCACTGTCTCCTGTTTAATTTCCATGTAGTCCTAGCTGGTAGAAAGTGTGGTTTTCTGAAGAAACATTCTGCTTCCCTGTGGCTTCCAGTTCCTGGTGCCTTTTCCCCATGTGGAATGGAATAGGATGGTTCTGTTCTCCTACACGGCAGCCTTCAGCTGTTTGAAGATAGTAGTCATGTTTCTCTCTGCCCCCCAAGTCTTCGCCCTGCTTCTTCCTAAAACACTGTTTTCCTTTCTTCGCCATCTGTGTCTGCATGTGCTCTGCTTTGTCACTGCTCCCTTTTAAAATGGGTTACTGAGATGATAAACAATCCAATTTAAAAAGGGCAAAGAATTTAAGTAGACATTTCTCCAAGAAGATATGTGAATGGTCAGTAAGGACATGAGATGCTTAACATCCTTCGTCATTAGGGAAATGCAAATCAAAACCATAATGAGATGCCACTTCATATCCACTAGGGATGGCTGTAATCAAAAAGACAGATGACAATCAGTTGACAAGGGGGCAGAAAAATTGGAACCCTCACACGTTGTGGGTGAGAATGCAAAATGGTGCAGCTGCTTTGGAAACAGTCGGGTAGTTTCACAAAGTGTTAAATGTAGTTACCAGATGACCCAGCAATTCATCTCCTAGGTATATACCCAAGAAAAATAACATATGATCACATGAAAACTTGTACGTACATGCTCATAGTAGCACTATTTATAATAGCCCCAAATGGAAACACCTCATTCGTTGATAAATGTCCATTAGCTGATAAATGTGCATTAGCTGATAAATGGATAAACAAAATGTGGTATATCCACACAATGGAATTCTACTTGGCAATGAAAAAATAATAAGTACTGATTCATGCTATAACCTGTGTAAACCCCAAAAACATTACGCTAAGTGACAGAAGTCGTCAGGCACGAAGGACTGCATTGTGATTTCATTTATATGAAATGTCTAAAATAGGTTAATCTATAGAGACAAAAAAAGATCAGTGATGACTTAGGGTTGAGGAGTGGCTACTAATGGGCACGAGGTTTTTTGGGGGGTAATGAAATAGTTCTAAAATTAGATGGTCGTTTTGGTTGTACAACTTGGCCAATTTACCAAAAACCACTGAACCAGACACTTAAAACAGGTGAATTTATGCATGTTATTTATATCTCAGTGAAATTGTTAAAAACAGGGTTGCTTGAAATGAATGTAAAGGTCTGACCATCATAGACTAGAAAGAGGCCCATCACATTTTTCTACAATGCAACCTAAGACCACATTCATTTTATAAATAACAGTACTCGTATGTCACCCAGTTGCTCCATACTGAGCTTGTGGTGACTAAAGTTTTCCTGGCCTGTAATGCTGGCTGGCCTATTGTTATAAGTGTGAATGTGGCATGACGGGATTCTGATGTTGCCTGGAGAAGGAAGACTTTTGTGGATGGTCTGTGTGAGTGTATGAGAGAGTATATGTGTGCCGAAGGGAGACAGGGAAAGTGAGAGGCAAAACTAAGGTTCCCAGCAAACAGGAGACTTTCACTTGAGAAACTTCTTACCATGGCCAAAGAGAAATTTAAATTCATTTTTGTATTAGTTATTTTATTATATAAAAATTGTCCAATTTAAAATTTTTATCTCTTTCCTTTCCTCCTACCCCCTACTGCCTCCCTCCACAGGGAAAAATCACTATTACCTGTGTTCTGTATGTATGGGTGTTTTTCCCAAATGTTTTACTCATGAACAAGAATAAATGTATATGTAGAGTCTCTTATACAAATGTACAATTATACAATTAATATGTAGTCTATTATACTATTGTACAATTGTTTGGCACTTTCTTTTCTACTTTATATCTTGGATGTCTTTTCCTATTGGCATGGAAAAATCTATTTTTAATTGTTGAATAATATACCACTATAATGATTTATGAATGTGTCATATTTATTTAATCAGGCTCCTATTGGTGAATAGATTGTAACAGTCCTCTGCTATTAAAAGACTACATGCAATGAGCATTCGTACATGTATAGCTTTGTACATTAATGGGAACATAATTGGATAGTAAATTCCTATAAATAGCATTTAAAGGCTGTGTTTAAGTAAAATCTTGGTAGATTAGCTATTACCAAATTCCCCTCCAAAGTGTTTTCCAATTTATACTTCCATTAATTGTGTTAGGAAAATGCCTGTTTTCCTTGTAAATAGCATTTAATTAGATTTGTTTTCCAGCCCGACAATCTTCAGCTTGTAACTAGAGCAATTTATTTATATTTAAGTGAATTACTGATATGATTTTGGATTAAATCTACAGTCTTATTTTGTGCTTTCTATTTGTTCTGCATGCTCGATGTTTCTTTTTCTCTTCTTAATTTCTTTTGGATTGATTTTTTAATTCATTTTTTTTCTATTAGGTTGAAAATTACACTCTTATTTCAATTATTTCAGTATTTCCTGTAGAAGCAATAACATGCATCTTTATCTTATCAAAATCGGTCAATGTCGTTATCCTTCTCCTAGACCATCTAAGACCTTAAAACAATTTATTTCCATTTAATCATCTCTCTATGTATACTATTATTATACATTTTAGATATGTGTAAATTTATTAATTCAACATGATGTTGTTATTTTCTGCACTCAGCATTTACTTAGTTTTACCACTTTCATTGCTCTTGATTCTTTTCTGAATTTCTGACTTCCATCTGGTTTTATTTTTCTTCTACCTAAGATACAGCCTTTAGCATTTTCTTAGTGCAGGTCTGTTTGTAGCCATCTCTGATAGTGTTTATGTATCTTAAAATATGTTCACTTGGCTTTCATTCTAGGGAGAATATTTTCCCTGGATTTAGACTTCTAGATTGGCAATTACTTTCAGCGTATTGACGATAACGTAGGATTCTTCTCTGGTTTCTATTGCTGCTAGAGAGAAGTCAACTTTCAGTCCAACAGTTGCTCTTTTGAAGTTAATCTTTCTTATCACACAGTGTTTGAAGATTTTTTTTTCTGGCTTTGGTTTTCTGCAGTTTCGTTATGTGTCTAGTTCTGGATTTCTTCTTATCTGTCCTGTTCAGGATGTGTTTGACTTCTTGACTCTATACATTCATGTATTTCATCAATTCTGGAAGATTCTCAGCTATTATTTCCTCAAAATTTTGCCTCAGCCCATTGGCTCTCTTCTTTCTGTATTTGAATTAAAAAAAAAAACTCACCGTATTCTTCCTATTTCTTAACATCTCTTCTGAATTTTCCATTGTTTGTCTCTCTGAAAAGCATCATGAAGTTTCTTCTGTCTTTTTTCTAAGCTCAAATTCTCTTTTAAGTGGAGTCCAATATGTTGTTTAATTAATTTGTTGGGTTCCTAGTTTCAGTTTTTAAATCAGTTCTCTAATTTGTATTTGGCTCTTTTTCATATTTGCTATGTCAATGTTTATAATTCCCAGCCAAAATTTTCAAGCTTAGTTTTTTTTTTTAAATATATGTGTATATATATATATATATATGTATATATATGTGTATATATATATATATACACATATATATACATATATATATACACACACCAAAAAAATGTATACCAAAAAAATGTATACAAGTGGGCACTTTGGTCAACGTTGCTCAAGCAGCAGTTGACTGTAATCAGAAGTGTCTGGACGCTTTGAGCACCTCTTGTAATTGCAGAAGTTAAACATGACTTGTATTTATCTTTTGTTATCAGTATGTATCGAGTATTATTATACAATTTAATAGTTTTTCCTTTCTTAAAAATGTATATACATTTTTTGGATATATCGTAAAATCTGTCATTTTAACTGCTTTAAGGGTACAAGTCATTGGTTTTAACTACATTCACACTTTTGCACAATCATCATCATTATCTCCTTCCAAAATTTTTTCGTCATCCCAAACAGAAACTGTGACCATTAAGCAATACCTCTTCCTTCCCTGTTCCCCCAGCACCCGGAAGCTACCATTCTACTTTCTGTCTCTATGAATTTACCTTTTCTAGATATTTCATATAAAGGGAATCATACGATATTTGTCCTTTTGTGTATGGCTTATTTTACATAATGTTTTCAAGGTTTATCCATGTTGTAGCATGTATCAGATCTTTATTTCTTTTTGTGGATGAATAATATGCCATTGTATGTATATACCATGTTTTGTTTATAAATTCATCTGTTGATGGACACTTGGGTTGTTTCCACCTTTTGGCTGTTGTAAATAACACTACAGTGAACACTGGCGTACAAGTATCTGTTCAAGTCCTTGCTTGGAATTTTTTGAGATACGTGCTTAAGAGTGGAATTGCTGGGTCATGGTAACTCTATGTTTAGTGTTTAAGGAACCACCAAGCTGTTTTCCACAGTGGCTTTCCCATTTTACATTCACACAGTAGTATATGAAGGTTCCGACACTTATTTTTATATCCTCTCCAACACTTATTTTCCCTAAAAAGATTATATTCATCCTAGTAGGTGTGAAGTGGTATCTCTTTGTATTGATTTGCATTTTGCAAATGATGTTGAGCGTCTTTTCAAATGCCTTTTTGCCAAATGTATATCTGCTTTGGGAAAATGTTTATTCAAGTTCTTTGTCCATTTTAAAATTGGGTTGGTTTTTGTTTTTTTTTTTTTTTTTGAGTTGTAGGGGTTATTTATATATTCTGGATATTAAGTTCTTATCATATATAAGATTTGAAAATTTTGTCTCCCATTCTGTAGGTTGTCTTTCCACTTTCTCCATACTGTCCTTTACACACAAGTTTTAAGTTTCAATGAAATTAGTCTGATTTATTTTTTTGTTATTTCTTGTTAGTTTAGTGTCATATCTAAGAATTCATTGCCAAATCCAAGGTCATGAAAATATACCCCTATGTTTCCTTCTAAGAGTGTTTTGGGTTAGTCTTATACTGGGTCATTGATTCACTTTGAGCCTATTTTTGTTTACAGTGTGAGGTACGGGGTCCAACATCATTCTTTTGCATGTGGAGATCCATTTGTCCCAGCACCATCTGCTGAAGACACTATTCATTCCCCCATTGAATGGACTTGGGACTTAAACTTAGCTTGCTTTATTTATTTATTTATTTATTTGTTTGTTTGTTTGTTTGTTTGTTTATTTATTTTTAAAATATTAAGCATACTTGTCTGATAATTCTACTTTTGAAGTCCTTTTGGCTCTGTTTCCCTCTGTCTCTGCTGGTTCTTACTCATGGTGTCTTAATTTTTAGTGTGCCTGGCTATCTTGACTGTTTGAAGGTTACTGCATTTGAAAATTATTGGTAGGACTAATTTGAAACCCAGAATAATGTAATCTTCTCCAGAAAGAACATACATTTGCTTTTGCCAGGCATCTTTGTGGACCACCAGTATAAGACTACCATAGTTCAAGTTCAAAGCTTGAAGTTCCATGAATCACTTAGATGACTTGGAGCCAGGATGCAAGTCCAAGAGATAACAGAGTTTCTACTTGTTCACCCTTACCCCGAGGGTCGGTATATCTCTTTTATCTAGCTTATAGTGGGCAGTAGTTTATCAAAATCCCTAACTTTGGTGGGTTCTAGACTTTGACACTTTTCCTCTAACTTCAGGAGGCATCCATACCACAGTTGCAAATCATTATCAAATTTATTAACAAAATCTTTTTCTTTGAAACAAGGGTGAATGTAACAGGAATTAGAGTGACAGTTTTACAGAAAGACTCTGGTGGCTGTTTAATAGCATGCATTAATTTATTTCCATCCAAAAGGTCTACTTCCTTTTATGTTCATACATTTAACCTGGAAGAGAGTAGACCAGGGGAGATTAGATGTACATATATCTGCAAAGATTTGAAGGACTGCCATTGGGAAGAGGAAGTAGTGTTGTTCTATATGACTCCAGAAGGCAAATTTAGGACTTGGAATGGAAATTCCAAAACTTAATTTCTAGCTGACAAAAGGAATGCCTTACTAGAATAATAGAATACTTATCAGTGATGAATATTGTGGAAAGTAGGATTTTGATACCTAGCATTGATTTGTTCCGCTTTTCAATTTGTACTGATTTCTTTGATACCTCTCTTCTGCCCTTGCCCCTGACTCATCCCCCATCCAACGATGACGTGTAAACTGAGCCTGAGGAATTGGAGCACACTGCATAACCCTCCCCGCCCCCGCCCCGAGTCAGGGATGGATACAAGACCCAAGTTAGGCCAGTGAGGAAAAACACACAATTCCAAGACTTTTGTCTGAGTTATTTAGGATTTTGATCTTTCCTGCTGGCCCTGAAGGAGAAAGGGGAGACTGCTGCTGCCATTCTGCACCACAAAGGGAGTGAATTTGAGAGCAAGTGGAGCTCAGATATGGGAATAAACAAGAAACGCTGGTGACATTGGTTAACACTTGATCATGCCAAGACTGAAATTATGATTTTAGACTTCATGCTCCATGCGATGAGGAAATAAATTCCCGTTTTATTTTAGCTCCTTTGAGTTGAGTTATCGCCCATTTGAAATGGAAAGAGTTTTAACTAAAACTGTTCATGGACAGTAGCAGTCACCAGCTTTCAGAGTAGGTATGGAGGGGAAGCCCAGATTATGTGAAAGGGTGGCTTTGAGGACTTCTAACTCTAAATTCGTGGCTTCTCCAAAACTCTTCCTTATTTTCCTTTTGTTCTGCCCAGTGGACTTGATATCTTCAAAGAGACTCTAAGAACACTGGGTTGGCCATCCCGCAGGGCTGAGCCATATAGAAGTTAATACATGTCCAGGGGTGGGACGCATATTGAATGGAAAAATCCATAATGTTTAATTCTGGAATGAATGATTTATAGAAAGTTAGATTATTCACTTTGCACTAAATTAAGTTGTCTTCTTTAGTCCAAACAAGGCTTCCTGACAGGATTTTCGTCATAGCCTTGGCTGAGTAATGAGTTTCTGTGCCAGGATGAATTATTGATTAGATCTTTGTATCATCTGCCTTACAGATGAAGGAAAGCCATTTAATTTTAAAGATGTTCATATTTAGATGTACATGCACAAAAGAAGTTTTGAGTACTGTGCTATAATGCTCAACATTTAATCATTCCACGAATATTTATGGAAACTAGATCTGAGTTATATCACAGTGTTGGGTTATTTTTAGGCCCAAATAAGTAATAGTTCCCATCTGTGGATGTAAACATTTTCTTGTTGTTGTTGTTATAATTGTATATGGTTTAGGTCCAGATGTTTCATTTATTTTTAAAAAATGGGAAATTTTCTTTTCAAATCAACTGAAATACCAACTATTTAATAATGATGATTTGCACTTAGATGATGTGTTTAATTTTCTCAAATGTTTTCACCTCAATTTCCTTAATGTATGAGCATATAGTTAATTAGCATGTAACAAGCACTATGCTAGCAACATTACATGGATTATGTTGTTTAATTCTCACAAAACCTTACAAACCAGCTACTATTATCGTCATTTTATAGATGAAGAAACTAAAGTGTGGGAGGATAAGTAGCTTGCCCAGAGCCACTCAGCGTCACATAGAGCCAGGGCTTAAATCCACATGTTTTAACCCTGCATCTCAAGCTTTTAACCCATATCCTAAACAATTTTTATAAATCCTACAGTTATCGAAAATTTCATATGACTATCTGCATGTGAATCTAGAATTCTACCAGTAATCTTGGTGAAGTTATACATTATCTTCCCATTTATCAGAGAAGGAAAGTAAGACACACAGAGAGAAAATGACATGACAAGAGATCACATTGCTTTATTTTGAGCTGTAATTCCTTTCATTACCAAGAGAGAACAAAGTATTAGCTCTAGGTTAGATAACACTTTCATTGAGGTGAGAAATCTTTCTTTTGAGTGCCTTCACAATACTTTATACAATTATACTGGAAATAAAATTTAAGCAATAAGTGCAAGTGTAAAAAAAATCCAAGTATTCATTTTCTCTAAATCAGACTTTAAACTTACAACCTGGTGGGCTGTAAGACAAGTAACTTATAGTGATTTTGGGGGGCAAACTTCCCCTTCCCAGGTGTGACATCCCAGTTTTGGAGACACAGTTGTTGCCAAAAAGTGGAGAAAGATTCCCTCATTTTCAGTCAATCATGACCTCCACTGAAATCTCCATTACCAAGCCTGAGGTGGGGAGGGCGGAATCTCTTGAAGACCAATGTCTCAGTTGCTTTTGTGCCAAGTTTGGGCCCAGGAATATTTCTTTACCTAGGTGTAATCCCCAAAGGTTAGAGTCCAGCTCACCTAACCTCCCCAGGCAGCTGTTCCTCTTTCCAAGATCTGGCCACATCTCTTAAGCACCACACAGGCAGAAGTCTCCACTACTTTGTGGATTACTTGCATCTTCTTCCAATTCTTGGGGCATGTCCCCCTTTTTTTAACCTCTTCTACCTTTCTGCTTCAAAGGCACCCCACTCTCTCTGCTTTTTCTGCTGCCCTCGAAGTTTGCCAAAGAGTGCAAGATCCTGGACAACAAAAGTTAAGAATGTTGTGAGGCCACCAACTGCCATTAACTTTGCAATACAAACCTCCCAGAAGTCTGAGGGCACAAAGGTCTCATTACCTGGTCTGGGTGTTATAGTGAGCCAAACAGGAAGAAGAAAATATAAACTAATATCTCAACAAATCATCCTGCTACATAATGCTTTCCTTTTACTTCCTTCTCGAAGAAGAGAACCATGATTTAGCGCCATGTTTGGGTCCTGCTCTCTTCCATGTCCAGAAAGGGTGCTAATTTCCAGTATTGCTCTTTAAAGGGATATGAATCTCGGAATAAGATTTGAGATGATGTCTTAGGAGGAACTGAGGATGCTTAATTAGAGAACAATAGCTGGAAGGCTACCCTGAGGCAGACGTGGGCTGTGGGGTTTTACAAGCAAGAACCAGTCCCAGTAGCTGGTGTGACTGGAAGGCAGATCTGTGATCCATAAATGAGGGATATTTCTAGAGAGCAGGTGGAATGATAAGGACTGCCATTGGTTTTCTTAATAATGGGGATACTTAGAGACCAAAAGGTAATGTTTCAGGGTATAGAGTACTTGTTATGGAGTACTTGATCTTTAAGGAGACTCTTTATCCTAGGATTCTATGTTAAGAATAATCAGCTATGCTTATAGCCACCATGGATTCTGGAAAACGAAGATGCTTATCATTACATGACAAATTCCAATGAAGCTAAACTATTCATCTTTATCGACTCTATGTGTGTATGTGTATGCATGTTGTCCTTTCTGGGAAGGAGCCTGATATCCTGACTGGAGCTTAGACTTCCGGACATCTGTGTCTTTAGAATTAATTGAAAGGACTCCCTGAAACAGAGTCCAGAAAATGCAGGCCAACTGGCCTCAAGGTAAATATGAGGTCTTCCAGCAGAGTGATGGGCTGCTAAGCACAGCCACGAAAATCACAAAGATCAAAAGAGGCTCTGCCAAGAGGGCCTCGTCTAATCCAGGGGTCAATTAGGGGAGACATTGGAGGCCACTTTTATCTGTGATCTGGAGAGCTCCTAGTGGATATTGTTCCCATCGAAGGAACTGGAGACTATCACTGCCCAGGAGGGGCCTTAGAAGATGGTCCACTTCTAAAGTGTTGATGTCATGCGTGGGGAAAGTGAGGTGTGGAAAGGGCGGAGAACCTGCCTGACATCAAACCGAGTTAGTGATTAAATCACCCCGCCTTCACTGCAAGCCTTCCTCCACTTTCCACCCCTTGGCACGGGGTGAACTGGGGATGGCATGCTTTTCTGCAGGAGTATCTTCCCAATGCATCAGTTTCAGGCCAAGATTTGAGAAAATAATAAGGTTTGAACATTTTGCAAGGCTAGGCTGAAAAGGGAGAGACTCCTCTTTTCTGCATCTTTGTATTCAACATAGCAAGCATTTCTCGTTCGTGTACTAAACATTCATGCTACTCAGATTGTATGTGCGAATGAACTGCCTGGGGATCTTGTTGAAATGCAGATTCCCTGGGCCTGGGCTGGGGCCTGGGCTGGGGCCTGTGATTCTGCCTTTCTGACACACCCGCAGGTGCTGCTACAGCTTTTACATGGCTTATTAGTGTACGGGGTGCTCAGCCAGCACCTGGGCTCAGCCTTCAGCGACTTCCTGGACCGCTGCACGTTCTGCCTTTCAATGATTTGCACCTGGTGAACTCACCTGGGCCTCACAGGAATGCTGGGAACTCTTTATAAGGAGAGTGAAGGGGGCAACCATTTCTGGTCTGATTCCCTTTCCACACAGAGACAGTTGCCTGGGTCAGAGTTTCAGTGGAAGTTGTGAAAAGGCTTCCAGGTAAGGAAATTTGGCGGCAAACACTGTTGCTATTGGTTCTTACTGCATTTCTTTCTAAAATCTCCCAGACACAGTGACTTACCCATGTTTGTTGACTGGAACTAGGCGAAATTCTCAGGTACAGAGTCTGGGGGTGTCCTCATTGCTCTATAAATCAAATTGAGTTCATCAGACCTGCACACTCTTAATACTGCTCCTTGCCCCGCTCTCCCCACTGAGAAAACCTATTTGGAGCTTATAGAAGTTCGTTCTGAGAATTTCATTATCATAGTGCCATTCATAATTCATTACTTAACCTCTGTGAATAGCAGGAAGTACGATTTTGAACAGTCCCACTGGAATAAATTCACAGGGTTAATAATCTCTGCTCTGTGTGAGTAATTGGAAAAATGGTATCCTGGTAACAAGACATTAGCAGAAAACGAGTTTTTGCCAATTTCCATAGGAGAGAAGAAGTCCAATGGGGACTGGAATAATTTCATTGTAAGTTTCATTTTCCCTGACTAATGCACGACTGGGGCACACCTGTGGGCCCTGCAGTCTGAGACGGGCGCTTATAATTTAGAAACAGTGCTCAGCCAGAGCTATTTGATAAAACACCAGCTTCAAGAGCCCCTTGCCTGGCTCACATAGTGGCAGTGTATACTATTTTGCATTCTTCTTTTTCATTTAACTGAAAGTGTAGAGATTGGTCTGTATCAGCATACGTAGATAAGCTTAGTGGGTTCTTAAGTGTTGAATGGTGCTCGACTGCATGGAGAAACCACCATTTGTTAACCAGTCACTTATTATTGGTGGGCTTTGTAGGCTGTTTCCCAGGATTTTAACTTGCAGGTTCAAGAAGCAGAGTGGAAGAGAGGAAAGGGACAGAAGCTCATGGTACCTGGAAGCTAGATGAAATAACAGTCTGAGTGAGAGCTACTCAGGCCTGAACTTCAGAGTCTATCGGAATCTGCTAGAAATCCTTACTGAGAGGACATTTCTCCCAAATTGGGGGTGTGAAGATGGGGGAGAACTAAGAAGGCTATTGTCAAGGCAGAGGGATGAACAGAGTTCTCAGACAGGCTGAGAGGGAGCAGCAGAGCACAAATGTCCCGTGGGGTGGGAAGAGCCTTGTCGTGCCGGGTGTCAGGCGGGGTCTCTGGTCCCGCTCCCCACATAAGAACGCAGGACACGGTAAGGCCAAAAAGGAACACCTACGGAGCCATAGATAGGGGAGTCAAACTAATATATTCTCGCTGGTGGCTGGGCTGGAGACACAGAAAGCAGGATCTACATAATCTGCCTAACAGCAGTCCGCACTTGCCAGCCCCCATCTCCTTGCTAGCCGCCCCCTTTTTTTTTTTGCTAGCGTAGCCACAGCAGTTACATTAGTGGCCAATGGCTTACGAGTTACAGCTGACGGCCGACTAGCCACAGCTGATGGCCATCTGATCACAGTTAATGGCTATTTACTACCCGAGCCAGCACCTTTCTATGTGAGGCCGAGAGCCTGGAAACTGCTTTTTGGGGCTTTGTCCCCACAAGCCCCCTGGCAGCATTCATGAGGTACCAGTGCCTTCACCTAGGGAGGTAGGCCACAGGTTATTGATTAACCTAGCAACTGGCCAGGCGCTGTCATCGAGCAACCCAAGTACAGGGGGAAGGAGTTTGCTAAGGAGGGAGACTCAGCATTAGCTAAAGTGATTTCCAGAAGTGGCCAACGGAGCATGGCTGCTCCTAAGAGCCATTTGTGCTTTTTGGTTTGTTTCTGCAGTGAGTTGTATATGTGTGGTTGTGTGGATGAATTTGCTATTTCAATACCTCATCTAGAGTTAAAGGGGCCTGGAGCGTGGCAGGAGCTCAACTCTGATTCTCTGTATTTCCGATAGCCTGTTACCCATGTTCGCCCTCATGGCCTGTTGGTCTAAACAATTCTGTTCCAAGTGGCATTCCTGGAAGTCAGCATGTTCCAAACAGACAGAGCATTCTATTGTCTTTCCTCGTATCCATCGTCTCACGTCCCTATTGTTTCGTCTGCATCAGGCCCTCATTATCTTCCCTCTGTACTATCATAGTAGCCTCCCAAACTGTTTCTCTGCCTATGGTGTTTTCCCCTGTTGAATTGTCAAGCACGAATCACAACTTTCTAAATCACAATTCCAATCAAGGCCCTCACTTTCTTCACAGCCTTTTATGGCTCACCTTGCCCAGGGGAAGCCATCGCCATTCCTTACCTGGATGTTGAATAGGTTCTGTGGGCTATACGTCCACCCTATCTGGCCATCTCCCTTTCCAGGCATAGCTCTTACCATTTCCCACGAGAGCCGCTACTCTTCCCAAATGGTTGGACTAGAGGCTAGAATCCAGATCCTCATCACTGCCTTTCTAGTTTATTCCACTGCTTTTCATCCTACAAGACAATTTAAAAAACAAACTCCACATCTTTAATTAACCAGAATGTCAGGGGATAGGTGTTTTCTGGGTTAATTTCATTTCCTATATCATTCAAATTTTCTTCTTCCCTTACCCATCCTACATCACAAATATCTCTTCTGGGTTTTGTTGTTAAAAATCTTCTCAAATGCTTATTTCTACACTCTCAGCACTTACTGAGATGACTAAGAGAAAATTTTATTGGAACAATCTTCTGAAGCTCATTGATCACTGAGGAAGAATCTTCTTTGAAAAAAGTTGAAGCGATTAGGTTCAAAGTGACCTGACCACCTTGAAAGTTTCTTTTTAGATCCGTTACCCAAGATGGTTCTATATATATTTTTTGCAATGTGGCCCCCTCTCTAAAAACAGAGGCATCACCTTTCAGGTGCATGGGAGCCATAGGAAACCCTGAGTTCCTGTACTCATCACACACTTCTGTGGAAGAGAGAAAGTTAGAAGAAAAAGAATTTTTGAGCTAACACTTTATAACAAAAACAAACATGTAATCCACACAAGAAATCCTTCCAGGAGCACTTCTTATTTGTTGCACTTTTGTGATTTTGTCAAAACACAGCAGAGCTGGACAGTAGTCAAAGCAGTCAAAACAGGTTTACTCGGGAACTATGGCAGTAGGGGAATAGAGACATCATGGGAGAACTGGGCTTCGTTCCAAATGCAACGTGGACAAGTGGAGATTCCAGACAAGGAGCAGAGTCGGTTCCGTGGATGGGAAAGTAGTAATAATAAACATCAGGGAGAAAGGGTGACTTCTGGATAAATCAACAGAATTCTTGCTGAAGGCAGGCCAGCTTGAACTACACCTGGAGGGGCGGTAAACAATGAGGAAGCTGATCAGATAGGGAAGGGGACGGACACCAGTCAGAGGGTTGGGGCTTCTCCATGCACTGACTTAGCAAGAGTCTTGCTCTCGAAAACGAGGCCCAAGGATGAGGCCCAGTTGAAAAGGGTGTAGAGGAGCCTGACTAAAGGTTGGCTAAGGGACGAGTCCTTGTCAGTGTTTTGCCTTTTTTTTTCTGATGACTGCTCTTCCCAAATATCTTCTACTCTGCCCTTGATATTTATTTAAACATTGGTCGCTTTGGTATCTAAAATATACTTGTTTCGTCTCTTAAGGCACAAGGCATGCTTTTCCTGGGCCTCTTAACACACTCAAGTTGGTCTCCAGGGAATACAAAAAGGATTTTCTGTTCTTGAGGATTTTGATTCTTTGCGGGTAGAGGACTTGAAATTGTCTTTTATTAGTCAAAGAATATTGGAGCTCAAGTGAAGTTTATTCTCATAAGCTTTGAAAACTCTTTTGTCCCCCATCTGGCAAACATTTCAAAAGAGACCATCTCCTTCTTTACCATACGCAGTTTGCAGCAAGACAAACTTCTCCCTGATAAAGTGCTGATTACTGCCTCTTGAGGATGGAGGAGAGGACTTGGGAGAAGAACCAGGTAGTGGCATGGACTGCCAGGTGACCAAATTCAGGGAAACCAAATATACACCAATAGTGTAGATACAAATATCTCGTCCTGAGACCTCTGCATCCTCAGAGGGGAAATAATTGAGTTGAAGATCAGTCTTATTGATTTTTGTCTGATGTAGTTATTTTAATTCACTTCCAAGCTGGTTTTCCCCCCTGCTGCCAGGAAGTTTTGCTTTGCCAATATGCTTCACAGGGAAGCCGTGAAGGTGTGTTGGGGGTGTGGGGAAAGGAGTTAGGTATTTCTGTACTGTATAACTTTAGCAACTATCATACCAGATTTATAACCCAGTCGTTTCTGGGCATTTCCCTTTGGGTTTTATATTTTCCCATTGGGGTAACTGGTATTTATATGCAAAGTAATTAAAATAGTTAGGACTAGTTGTATGGCATGCCAGGTAGTTGCGTTTTTAGGGTGTTGTGTGTTTTTTTTCCTCTTTCTGTCATGAGTGTTTGTTTTTTTCCCACTCTCCATGTTAACAGTAAATGTATGCCTTTTCCTTGTTTGCAACAAATATTTGTTGAAGAATGGATTTGAATAAACACTTTGGGTAGCTCTCAGCTTTACAAAAGGAGGGGAGATTAAGAGGGCACCGTGTACTTAGCCACTGCCATTTTTATAGGAGTCACGTTAGTTTCTCTGGTTCCCCTGGAGGATTATTGTCAAAAATAGAAGAGGAACTTTTGGACCTCAGCTCAAAATTGACCCTATTTTGGTGGGGGAAAAGGGCAAATTTTTAGTTTTAAAGTGGCTTATGTCATACAATGAAGAAACATTTAGAAAAATTATATCCTTGGACAGCAAACCCATAATTGGGTATTTTAGAGAAATTAAATGGTAATTGACTCCTAATGAATTCCTAATAACACTGCTGAAAATATGAAAAAGAAAACTCTCTGCCTTTACCACATTTTTCTTTGGTGTGTGTGTGTGTGTGTGTGTGTATGTAAGTGTGTAATTTATATACAGAGGGTGCCAAGAAAATGTATACACATTTCAAGAAAGGAAAAAACTGTATTAATATATACCAATAACAAAAGATGAATACAAGTCACGTTTGACTTCTGCAATTACAAGAGGTGCTCAAAGTGGTTACCATCAGTGTCCAGACCCTTTTGATTATGGCGAACTACTGCTTGAGCATAGATAACATCTCTTAAAATGTGTATACGTTTTTTTGGCACCCCTGGTATATAATATGTTTTATATATGTACATATTCATTTCCCCTGATGATTATTAGCTATATATTGGCACCCCCATGGAATTGTAGTTACTACTCTAAATGAATTTGGTCAGAAAGTATCCAAACTTGGGACCTTAGCTTTGTTCTTAGCACATTGTGTTAAACTTTTAAATCAATCTATTTTCTTTGTCTCCAAAATTCTTGTGCAGAACAAAAGACTCTCTGGATTATAAGAGAGTGTTACTATTAAAATGTGACTCTGGACCAAGTAGATCAGTTTTGGTCTACCAACACTCAAGAAGTACCTGGGTTCCACTTGAGCATTGATGACGTGGGCCTGTCTGAAGCGTGTCTCAGAGGAGACAAATGCTTTAAGAAAGGCTCATGCATTGCTCTGAAAATCCCATGAGAGCACAGAGTCCTGAAGGCTCTGTCCTTTTTCACCTTCGTACAACATTGATGGATCAGGTGTGCGTGAGTGTGAGGAGGAGTCCCAGACAGATGGTGTACGGGCAGATTTTTCTCTCTTGGTTGCCAATGACTTTATCATAGCAGGACAGTCAGCGCAAATACCACTAAGTAATTAATGGAGCATCTTTCTTTTCCTATCTGTTCATCTCCTCCTCCAGAAGTCAGTAATGGGCTGGGATTTGGGGAGCTGTAACAGACAGGGGAAGAGCAGATTTCATCACAATACCTTATTACTGCTGGAAACTTAGACCTGCCCCCCTCAAAGTTTTGCAGACCACAGGTAGAGTCACTCAAAATAGGAGAAGACAAACATTGACAAAACAGTGCTCCAAACATCTGCAAGGCTAGGGTCTTATGGACAAAGTAGCTCCCTGAGTAGCTGGATATCTTTGATCTCTGCCTTCTGGGTGTACTCCCACTAGCTCCCCTTTCTGCCTCTGGAGTGAGTGCCAGTGGATAGGAATTAGAATGCTGCTTTGGGGTTCTGTTAAGCTACCACTTGTCCACTAATAAGTGCAAGTATGATGAGCTACTTATGGTGATGAAGACCCTCATGAATATGAAAAAAATGTGCCAACTGCAGTATAAGAGGGTATCAAGTGCAGTCAAAGTGTAATTGGGAGGTAATGGTTGGTATTGGTAGTAATATGTATAACTGGCTTCTAAGTTTTGTGACAGCATCAACTGTGGGAATGAAACCTACAGCTTTCAGAGATGGGTTAAGGTGGTGTAAAGATTACTAGGACTGGATGTCAATGTATGTGCCTTCAGATACACCCCATAGCTCTACCTCACTGGTGTGATCTGTGGGACTCATTTCACATCTGTGGTCCTCAGTAGACCCATTTATAAAATGAGAGTTTGATAGGAGGTAGTATTGTTCTCCTCCCCCACTAGAAATGCATAGAGGTATTTTTTTTATGTGTGTATATACACACACACGTAATTTTTTAAAATTTATTGGGGTGACAATTGTTAATGAAATTACATAATTTCAGGTGTAAAATTCTGTATTGCATCATCTATAAATCCCATTGTGTGTTCACCACCCAGAGTCAGTTCTCCTTCCATCACCATATATTTGATCCCCCTTACCCTCATCTCCCACCCCCACCCCCTGTACCCTCTGGTAGCCACTAAACTATTGTCTGTGTGCATAGAGGTATTTTTAAACTGTTTGTCACAAAGATGGGGGACTGCACTACTGACAGCTGTTAAATGTCTTGAAATGCAGGGGACAGTGAAGCACAAAGAAAAATCATTTAAAATACTACTAATAGTGCCCCAGCTGAAAAACACGAGGATGACTCTGACCTGTTTAGATAGTCTATGGAATAACAGCTTGTAAGAAATGGGGCTAAGAGTGGGAAACAAAAAAGCTATTGCCGGAGAACTTGATTCTTTTTTTTTTTTTAATAAGGTGCTTTTGGAGGAAACAAGAAAATAACATTTTCAGCTAGCTTTAGAATTTCTCATCAGTCATGCTGGCTTCTAAGACATTTGTAAATCTTCTTTTCATGTTTTCTTGTTACATTTTTCAAGGAGCACTTGAAATATTTCATGAGACACATGCAATCACTGTGGAAATGTGTCCTTGTTCCTCTTAGCCTGCCCCTACCTGGTGTGTGGAGGCTGCCCAAGTCAGCGGGAGATGAGAAGACCAGTGTAAATAGTGGACTCCTGTTCCTGTGTGTAGCTCAGAGATTAAAAATTTCAGAACTAAATCAAACAATGCTCTGCGAACTCAATCACCTCGGCCCTCAAGTGATGGGCTATAATGTTCATTTTCCCAGAGGAATTGGACAGACCTAAGCTCAGGACTCAGAATGAAGAAGGTTGTTCCGAAAGGCCAATTTCTTCATTTTACTGGTGGGGAACTCGAAGGTATGGAGAGAAGGACTTAACCTCAATCGCACAGCCAGCTAGTGGTCCAGCCAGCTGTACAGGAAATGGAAGGTTGAGGATCTTGGTTTTGTGCCAGACCCTCCCCACATTTCTTCTTAGCAAAGTCTGAAGGTAGGTGAAGCCCTCACAGCCAAGATCAAAATGTAAAGAAAGGGCCTATTTGTCCACCAACCAGCCAGCATCTACTGTACCAGAAATTTGACTTTCCATGGCACCAGGCTGAGGGTTGTAGAGATACCATATGGCTCTGATTTGATCTACTTTTGGCCGGGGTAGTTGCCCAGCTAACATATTAGTCAGGATTCCTCTTGTAAATGGCAAAAACTCAATCAGTTTAAGCAGTAAGGATTTATTGTCTTCCGTATGAGTAAGGATTAAAGGTGCTGTGAGATGTGGGCTCACAGAAGACCATCAGGACTCCCGGCTCTCAGTTTGCTTCTCTCTCCATTGCCTCCCCCCTCACTGAAGATGGGCCGTGTGCCTCTGAATGAGCATATTTGATGAGGTGGTGGCACTTCCAGACTTAGAGCCTTCTAGTACCATCACAGCAAAGACAAGAGAAAAATCATTCTTACTAGTTCCAGCAGATGCGCCTGAAGGAAAGTGTTTGTCATGTTCTAACCCTGAACTAACTGCAGGGTTGTCCCATTGGTGAGGCTTGATTGGCAGCTCAGAGCTTAGAAGACAACGTGGCTGTTTTTATAACCATGGGAAAAAACATTTTGGTCATCCCAAACCATAAATACAGTATAATCAAGGCCAAAGTCTTTAACATAGAAGATAGGTATTGCTGGAGTTCAAAGATACAGAGTAAGGTATAAGCAGGGAAATTTTTATGGAGGGGGTAAGACTTGAACTAAACTTGAAGTGTACAGTGTTGCAATAAAACTTTATTTACAAAACAGACAATGCACCAGATTTGGTTCGTAGGCAGCAATCAGCCACCCCTATTCTCACTCATCTCCCTGCTTCCACTCAAACTAACCCCTAAGCCAGTTCTTCACACAGCAGCCAGACTGATCTTTTCCAAGGTAAATTCAGAACATGTTGCTCCCTTGTAACTAAGTCCTGTCTGGCCTATTGGCTGCCATATTTGTTTTGGACAAAAGGCAAACTCTTTGCTACGTGTCCAAAGCCATGCCTGGTCTGGCCCCTGACGATTTTTTGAACCACATCTCAGCTCCTTTCCCTCCTCAATGTCCAGCTAATCTGGACATCTTCTGCTCTTGGGACTTAACACAGTTCTGTCCTGCTTCAGTGACCTCTTCCCTTGTTCCTTTTCCTTTAATTCAGCCAAATAGAACTTCCTCATAGAGGCCGACTGTAATCACCCTGTCTGAATTGGGCAAAGCTCCCTCACCACTGTTTTCTATCTCAACACTGTTTGCTGTTTAGCAGAGAACTACCACACTGTGTTATTATTCACTCATTTGTTTGTTTACTTCTTGGCTGTTCCTTCCACTAGATTGGAAGCTCAAGGAAGATAGGAACCATATCTGTTCCATTCACCCTTACGTCCTGAAGGCCTGGAAAAGTACCAGGTATACAGTGGAGCTCTATAAATGTCTTTGAATGATCAAACAGTCAGAAGGTTGGAGATTAAGAGTTTTATTCCTTACCTTAATCTTATCTATCTTCAAATTCAAAATATGAGCTCTTTATGTCACAAAAGTCAGGCTGTCCAGGGCTTCTAGTTCTGATGCCAGCTGGTCTCTCTCAGCAATTTGGGTTTATTTTCAAAAGTGTGATATATTTGGAATGCACAGAGAAAGACAAAGCTGTGTGCCTACCACCCAGATGCTAATATTTCCATGTTTACTTCAGATTCTGTCTATATTATAAACATTTCAAGTTAATTACAAAAATTCTAAACACTTATAAATTAAATAAAAACTTTTTTAATAAGCAACTTTTTTTTTTCTTGGACTTTGTTTCTCAGAGTAGGAATTGTTTCTCAGAAAATCCTGGGTGAGAAAGGACCACATCTTTTTTAGCACACGTTTCCTGGGCCAGTGCATATTCTCTTCCATTCATAGCATAATAATTTGTTAGTTATGTTCTGCCCACTTCTCAAAAAGATATGAAGCCAGATCATAGCAATGCAGTTACCTCATTTTGGATAGTTTTCCATTTTATTGTCAGGGAAAGCTGGTTGCCAGAAACCTAAGCTGAGGAAATAGAGTAAAATCGAGCATGGAATTGAACCGAGTCTTCTTCTAGTCAAGGGAGAAAAAACAGGTCTGTCTTTCGTGGTCTCATAAAAATAAGTGATTCTTCAGGAGAGAAACTGGTTCCTTCTTTAACATAAAAGATAACACTCTTTTGTCCATCTCCCATGCTTATTCAGCATTTTCTCCATCACCTCTACCTTCCTCACCTTTTCGCTACCTTCTCCTTTTTCTTTTGTTGATGCCAATCTTCAGGGTGATTGTCTGGATAAAGCCGTCAAGTTGGCTCCTGCTCCTTCCTTAGCTCTGGGAGCGAGAAAGAGAAAAAGAGTGATGTCTACAGGTGGGTCACTGAAGTTCCCAATGTCATTGTGCAAGGGGGCATTCAGACATTAAATTCTTAAAACACACAAAGGCTGGCTGAGCCACAAGAGGTCCATATTTCATATCCTCCTCATGGTAACAGATGGAAGAGTAAACTGCAGAGCAGCTGTAACTTTCACTACTCAGGAGCTGCCATCAGAGGTTTTGATAAGCCCCAGGCTGTGTCAGTCTTAAGGTCGCTGCCTATGAGGCACCTGAGATAAACACTTTCCTGTGTGTGGGGAGAAAAATCCTCTTATAACAGGAATTCTTACAAAGGAACCAGTATAACCCAGTGGCAAAGAGCTGCGTTTAAATCCGCTGCCAATTCCTGGCTGTGTGACTGGGCAAATTATTTAACCTCTCTCTGCATCAGTGTCCTCGCCTGTATGATAGGAATACTAACGGCATCACCTCTTTTGGTTGCTATGAGACCTACATAGGAGAACGCATGTGAAATGCACAACACAGTATCTGGTGTATTGTAAGTCCTTGATAAATGTCAGCTCTACCTTGACACCCATGGAAAGAAAACTGCTCTCTTTGGAGCCCTGCTGGCTATTTCTCCCCGTTGCTCACTGGTTGTGTCCCTGAGACATTTGCACAGGTCCCCTAGGACTCTGTACAGCACAGTGTGAACCCACTGGACTTGCTAGATTTCTCTTGGGGTTTTTGGATTCTTTGGTCTGCTGTGGACTAACAGACTTTTCCTTCTACAATACATTTGAAGATGGAATGAATGAAGCAGGTGCCCCACAGTTCACAGGAGTTACAACTAGTGGCCTTCCTAAGGGCCCTGAGCACATCCATTCCCTCCAGGAAGGAATGGGGAAAGGTGGCCTACGATTAGGGCTCATCTGTTGTTCAGCTCCCAAAGAGACAGCTCCAGGTGTTTCTTGTCTTCCAGAGCTTCTCCTTTGAGTTTCCAAGATTTGCTAGAAGGTGGGGAACCTCAGCTGCCTCCCCCAGGCTTGCTGACCTGGTGCCAGCAGAGAACCTTATTTCCTGGAAGGTGATGAGATTACTTGTTTGCAAACTCATCATTGTCATGACATCCGCTGCCCCAGATTTTTTTCACTGGTGTTCTTGGAGGCTGTTTAAAAAACACAACACCAACACCCTGCCTTTTTCCCCCCTCCTCACTCTTCATGCAAGTCCAATACTCTTTGCTGCACGTCCCCTGGCAAGCTGACAGCACCATCTAACTTCTTCTTTCTCTGTCTTGGTTTACTGTCTGTTTTTGACAATCTGGCTTCAATCACAGGCAGCCTCGGAGGGGCCTATCCATCACATCCGCACCGCTGGTCCCATGATTCTCTGCAGCTCCGGGCTGTTTAGTTTCCATCTAACTGGCTGGGTTCATCTTTTTCTTCCCCAAGTTTTGCCCCTGTCACACTGCTGCTCCTCCCTTCATTGTGTGACCTTAAGTCACCTTGAGTTGTTGACATCCCCGAAGCACCTACCTTTTAATGACGACAAGATGTCACAGTATTTATGAAAGCTGGTTTGCATGAATGGATTCAATAAGAATGCTGGGCTGTGAAATAATAAGAAATATATATGGGTCTCTGCCCTGGGTTTCTGACACAGAGGTCCCCAAACCCTTGTAAATAGGGGTGCTTGGAGAACCTTTTCTTCTGACATTTAGTCTAACACTTAGCCCATTTCCTGACACAGGGTTCCTAAAACCCTTGGAATTTCTGGGCAGATAGCAGTGTCTTTTGTTCTAACGAGGTGACTCTTGGTGAGCTTCTGGATGGGGGCTGGTCACCCCATCTAAGCTACGAGGAGAAGCTTGGAATTTTCAGCCCACCTTCCTGTTCTCCAGAGTGGGAAGAGTGACTAGAATTGGAATTTGTTGTTCATGCCTACATGATAAAACCTCTATGAACATCCCAATATTTGCTCTGGGAAGCTTCTGGGTTGGTGCACCATCTACATGCTGGGAAGGGGGGTCCACGCCACCTCCGGGGGGACAGGGACATCTGCACGCGGGACCCTTCTGGAGCTTGCCTTGTGTGTCTCTTCCTGTGGCTGTTCACCTGTTTCCTGTATCATGTCATGTTCCTCCGTTTAGATCTGCCTGGTAGTTTTTTGTGATTGCACTTGGCTTACTCATTCTTGGCCAGAATGTTTCACAAGCAAAATGTCATTCTGGGGGTTTCCCATCTGGTGGCCCCGGATGGTCACCTGTCCCTCCTTGGTGATGTTGATTATAACGACCCGGTTGAGGTGCTGTCTGATTTCTCCACTCTATTGTTAGTTATGCTTCTCCTTGGCAACTGCCAATAAAGACCATGCAAATATCCTGCCTCTCATCACAATTTCCCTATAGATTTAACATTCATTGATACCTCTGCCTGATCCAGTCTTTACTAAGATGGCTGCAAAATGCTAATTTTCTAACTGTAGCTTACATTCTATAGCCATCAGTCAGCCCATAGCATTTTATTACAATTTTTCTACTTTATTTACCTATCCACTTTTTATGGGAATGTACTCATGAATCCCCATATTTCCTCCCAGTTGTTTCTAATTCATTACCGTCCTTAATTATTTTAGTGCCCCAAACTGGTTCCTGTGTGTTTGTGACATGCACTCATCATTTTTTTTTTTGAGTCCGCCCGTACTTTCTGACATCTAGGATATTCCAGGCTCATCTTGTCCCAACTTGGCCCAAACTGTGGTATCATGGACTTAGTAATTTCTCTGAGGAGCTCTTGCTTCTTTCAGCCCTTGTTTCAGTGAAGAATGGTGTTAGAGACCAATATCTGAGTGTTAGGTATGTCCAGGGAAGTCTTCTTGATCCTTTCAATGGAGGACTTTTTATTCTAGTGTTGTCCTCTTTTCCAGCTAGAATTTCCAGTTGAATAGAGAATAGAAGCAGAATTTTACTCCTGACTTTAAAGCAAGTGTCTATCCTTTTACTACTAAGTATAATATTTAAGTTTTTGATGTATTTCTTTTATTAAGGAATTTCTATTTCTTTTGGTGGATTGTTTTTATTATAAATAAGTGTTGTTTTTTATCAGTATTTTTTTCTTCATTCCCCCCCTCCCCGTTAGTATATTAAACAATTTTTTGCATTCACGTAGGCATGATTGATTAATTGGTAACATCACCTTGCTAATATTTTTTTTTAGGGTATTTATATTTGTTTTTTCCATTGTATCTTGCAATTTCTATTTTGGGAATTTTCATTTGTGTCTTTCTGTGTTGCATTCTGATTAATTTCTTTAGATTTGTCTTCCAACCCACAAATTTTCTCATTACGTATGTTTAATCTCTATTTGTCCCACCCATTGGTAATAATGCATAATAAATATATATTATTATTTATATAATAAATATATATTATATAATAATATAATATTTTTATTTCTAAGAGTTATTTGGTTTATTTTTAAAACTGCCAGTTTCTTTTGATAAACTTCTGATTCCATCTCTTATTTTTAAAATCATTTCATATACTGTCATTTTCAATTCTCTGTTTGATTTAGTATCTCAAGTCCTTGGGGAAAGAAAAGTCTAAATCTGTTATTGTTGTTTTATGCTGTGTCTCCCTCATGGTAGTTCTTTTCCTTGTATTCATTGGTTACAAGAGTGTACAAGGCTGATTTTATAATAAATTGAAGATGGTTTCTTCCAGAAAGGACTAGCAATTGCTTGCTTATGCTGTGAAATGGAGCATTACCAATATTGGGACCATTTTAGTTAATATCAGAGTCCCTGGCTTATTTGATAAAATTCAGATTTAGACTCCACCTCCAATTTGCTAATAGCTTAATTAAGGTCTAGTCTTATAATTAAAGCACTGTGTAAAACACTTTACCCTCAGTGTAACCATACCATTCCTGTGTGCTTCCTGCTCACAGCTGTACTTTAAGTTCAGTTTGTTTTATGGGTACACATATGTTACCTTCTATTTGTGAATTCCTCTTCCTGTGAGTCCAGTGAAATTAAAATATGCAGGTATATCCTTATGCAGGATCTAGTTGTTTTGAGGGGATGGGCCTTTCAGAATCTATCCATAATACCACTGGAAACAGAAGGTTATAATTCTTTTTTTTTTTTTTAAAGATTTATTGGGGAAGGGGAACAGGACTTTATTTAGGAACAGTGTATTTTTCCCAGGACACATCAGCTCAAGTTGTTGTCCTTTCAATCTTAGTTGTGGAGGGCGCAGCTCAGCTCCAAGTCCAGTTGCTATTGTTCAATTTTAGTTGCATGGGGCACAGCCCACCATCCTTTGTGGGAGTCCAACCAGCAACCTTGTGGTCGAGAGCACACGCTCCAACCAACTGAGCCCTCTGGCCGCCTGGGAGCTCAGTGGTAGCTCAGTGGCAGCTCGTTGTCTTCATTCTAGTTGTGGAGGGTGCAGCCCACTGGCCCACGTGGGAATCGAACTGGCAACCCTATTACCCAGAGCTCATGCTCTAACCAACTGAGCCACCCATTTGCCCCAAGATTATAATTCTTAATTCTGTTTTGGTGACTTTTTATTTAAAAAAAAAAGAAACACAAAAAACCAAACTTCTTTTTCATCTAAGCCTGAAGTATACAGTAATGAAAGAGGCAGGATCAAGATGATTTTAATAACCATTCCCATTTGGAATGGGGAAGAATGGGAGATGCACAATTGTCTTTGGTGTGGAGCAGTTCCGAAAGCCTTTGGGGTTCACATTGTCAGCACTTCCTCGCTTGGTATTGAAGGATGTTCCTTCGTGAGGCTTCCATGCTGCTGCCCGAGAGTATTTTCACTGTAAATTGTTCTTTCTGGCCCTGGACTCTGCCTTCTGAGACAGTCGTCTGTTTGCATTATTCGCCTCAGGTGCAAGTATTGTAGGTAAAGGATCTATACTTCATTTGGAAGCCAGCTCGGCTCCTTTCTTGACCAGTGAATGTTGTCTGGGGGCCCGAGTGTGATTTTGTCTTGAACAGTCACTTTTTGTCAAGGCTCTTGACAGTAGGCTGCTCTTAAAAACTCAGCAGTCCTGTTAGTCATTGAGCTCCACTTAGTTCCATGTGCCAGTAGCCTCACCTATCTTTTAGCAATGTCCTTCCTACAAATATTTCTAAGCACAAGCACACAGAGACTTAAGACGCTGGGCTCTGGAGCCAGACTGATTCATGCCAGTGTCCCATCTGTGCCACTTATTAGCTCTGTTATCCTGGAGAAATGACTTCACTTTATAATGCTTCAATTATTTCGCATCTAAGATGGGAACACTAATAATAGTACCTCACTTTTCTGGGGTTTGTAGTGAGATTGACAGGGAAAGGGAAAGCAGTAGGTAAATGACAGCTGTCATCGTTAGTCTGTGTGTCAATGATCATAGCAGACAAGGAGCTCCTTACTTCTCCAACACACATACAAGCCCTTCTTCGTGCTCTGTGCCTGGTCTGTGGGCCCTTTGTCTATCACAGTTTTGTTTCTTCTTCAAGGCTCATGTCAGTTCCCAACTCTCCTATGAAACACTCTCTCATCCCTCAGTCAGATTGCCTCCCCCACCCTTTTTCCACAGCAGTTGTTTAGACTTATGTTTATCAGGTACTTAATTCTACCTTTTATTCAAGTGGGTCATGTATCTGTGTGTCCCGTGAGAGCATGGACTTGTCTTTATCGTTATTCCCTTTGCTGCCTCAACTTGTACTAGCAAATTCTCTTAATACCTGCACTGAATAAAATTCCTACAAGGGATGTCACAAAAGGTGGTGTGCCCCTTGGGATTATGTCCAGCACTTTGTCTCAGAAACTGTCCAAACTGCTTAACCGGACGGGAGGTTTACTTTTCTCACATAAGAATTCATGAGGTGGGGCTAGTGCAGCTGTTCAAGGATGCCTTTAAGAACACAGCCTCCTTCTCTACTCTTGTTCTGTCTTCCTTAGTGTGTGGCTCGCAGCCCCAGGGTTACAAGATGGCAGATCCATCTCTGACCATCACATCTGTACTCCAGCCAAGAGAGAAAGTGCGAGCAAAAGATGAAGGGCCCCAGCATCCAGTCACTTTTAAGGAGTTTCTCAGGGAGCTCCACCAGTGACTCTGGCTTGTTTCATTGGCCAGGACTGGGTCACGTGTCTGCTTTAGCTGCAAGGGAGGCAGGAGATTGAGTACTATTTAAGCGGGTATATTGTTATGCCAAACAAAATCAGGTTCTGTTAATAAGGGAAATGGGAAATGAGTATTGGGTAGGCAACAAGCAGAGGCATAGTGTTCATGTTGTTTAACTGCTGAAAACAACACAGATTAGCTGTGGACAGTCTGAGGAGCTGTGGAAGCCCGAGGAGGGTAGATACCAGCGGAGCTCTGGGAACATCAGCAGCAGAAATTCTGGGGCTTTCTCTATAGGATACTGCCATTTATCTGACTGAGTAATAACACAGGCTCCCGGTCACTTTGATCTAAACTTCAGATTCCTGAGGATTTGATTGGCCCAGGCTCAGCTGAGGTTCCTGATTTCCTGGGTTCTCTTTGCTTCATTTGGGTGATAGGATCAGGGGACTTAGAGATGGCCTTTGGGCTCTGCCCTACCCCTGGGTATCAGAATGTATTCCCAAAGAAAGGTGAATTCTTGAGGACTGTGTTGTAGGTAAGGGATTACGATTGGTTTAGGCATAGAAAAATTTAACACAGGGGTAGAAGGCAGTTTTGCTAGGTTGTAGGGCTGCAAATTTCATAACTCACCTGGGAATTCTCACTCTTTCCCAGTGAGTTGACAGGGTATTGAAAGGATGTTCATATATCTGCCTGTAGATAAGCAGGTTTATTTGACACACAATGCTGTCAAAAAAGCTGGGGATTTGTTAGTTTTTAAATTGGATAGAATTTAGTTAAAGCCAGTAAGGAAAGCACCAAGTCTTTTGGATGGCCAGGAGATAAGAATTCCAGTCTGACTGGCTTTGCACCTAAAACTCACATAAGAGACACAAAGTTCCTAATGTTGATGAATTCTGGTTGTCTTTTCAGATTATCCCTGAGAAGGGGAGAAGGAGCTAAATATTCTTTTACTGTATCAGCCTTTTCCTGTCAAGGACTTAAAGATGAATATGGCTTTCTTTTATAAAATTCCATTATTTCCTTTATTATGGGTCTGTTCATTGTTACACCTGGTTGTTTGGGAAATAGAAAGTAGAAAATGCCTTGCCATTTGTTTTCCTGTTACTTTCGTCCTTTTCATATCATGATTAACAGTGTGAGCTTTGGAGTCGGACAGATTTGGGTTTCAGTCCTCACTTCGCTCTCCACTGGCGATGTGATCAATGTGATCATGGGCTAATAAAGCCAAGGAATGTTGGCCACGTAGGTTATGATAGATATTTTCCAGGGTTAGTCGTGGCTAGTATATTTTTGTTGTGTGTGTATGTACGTACGTATAATACCCATAATACCTTTGTCCTGGTTTTCTGTTTACCATTGTACCTTGGAAGTCCTTTCTTATCAGACTGTATAAGTCAACCTCAGCCTTTTCAGTGGCTGCACAGTATGACAATATAGGATGATGCTCTCCTTCACTTAGTTCATTCCTCCTTAGTGTGTGTTTAAGTTGTTTCCATTTTTTAATTTTTTACTGTGGCCTCTTTCCCCTTGTATGAGAACATATCTGTTGGGAAATACTGCTTGAGGTATAATTACTCAGTCAAAGGGAATGTAAATTTTCACATGCTATCAACATAGCCAAATTGTCCTCCTGAAAGATTTTACCACTTTATATACACTTCCACCAACAATTGCATAGGAAAGCCCATTTCTAACACTTTTCAACACTTTGTTCTCAAATTTTTTTGTATTAAGATGATAAAAATGTTATTTTTATGGTTTTAAATTAAATTTAAAAAAAATTTTGAACGTGCATTTGCATATACGTTTAAAAGCTATGTGCAATTTTCCCCCCCTGTCAAGTGTCTATCCATATTATTTGCACTTTTGGTGGAGTGAGAGAGAGTTTGTTCTGGCACTGATTTGTCAGAAATTTTTGTGAATTGAGTTTACCTATTGTATCATGTTGTATTTTCCTACCATATTTGTCTTTTTACTGTTTTATTGTTTTGAAATTTGTATGCAGTCATAGATAATAATCTTTTCCTCTGAGACTTTTGGATTGTATATCTTGCTTTAGCTTTTTCTACCCTAAGATGATTTTTTTAAATTGCAATGTTTTCTTTGACAACTTTGACCATTTTATTTATTTTTTAACCTTTATAGACACTGGAATGTACTTTGGTGTGAGTAGGGATCTCTGTATTTCCTGCTTCCCCCCACCAATGTGGGGTCAGTTATCCCAGCACCATTAATTAAATAATCCACATTGTCCCCCTGCTTTTAAAAGTTACCTTTTATCATGTAAGACATTCTTTGTGTGTGAGAGGGGGTGGGGGTTATCTTGGGCCTTCAGTTCTGTTCTATCTTTTCCTGTAAAAACCACAGTCTGAAAGTTACAGGTGCTGGCTGATTGTGCTCCCAAGTTTACTCTTTAAATTGTGTTGATAGTCTAAATCAAATAAAAGACATGGAGGCTGCCTTATTTTATGATTTTTTTGCTAGCCTCTGATTGTTCTGTATTAAATCAGTAAGTAATGTGCTTATGTGACAGGTTTAATGTTTGACCTGGCAGATGAAATAGAGTTGGGCAAAATAGGAAAAAAAGAACATTTAACTTCCACATAACCATTAACTATTTTCTAGTAATAAATTACCTTGGAGCTTTGATGAAAAATGATGTGGTGCATAGACAGTGAAGGGATTTATGAAGATCTGTGAAGTGTTAAGGACTCAAGGCACTTCATCATTCACAGTGGGCTTTGCTTACCCAGATCAAGGCCTGCCTTCACTCTCGGTGTGACATTGTCTTCTCTTCTTAGAGATTACTTTGTTGGCATTGTCATGCCTCAGGGCCTTTGCACGTATGATTTACCTCTGCCTGTGATGCTCTTTTCTGAGATAGCTGCTCCCTCATGTTCTTCAGGCTTCGATCCAAATACCCCCCATCACAGAGGTCTTTCCTGACCAACCTACTTGAAATGTATTCTTGTCATGTGTTCTTAAAGACAACATTACTGCCTAACATATTTATTTTGACCTGTCTGTGAAACCAGCACATAGATTATGGCCTGGCATAGAGACACACAAATATTTGTTGAATGAACAAACACACATTGCCATCTCCTTATTCTTGACTGCTTATTATCACTGTGCAACTAAGAAGTTGCTGAGATGGAAGGATGTTTGCAAATTTCTTCACTTTAAACCCAAATACCAGATTACCTCTTTTTGCTTTCCTCTGTTCTAGGAAAGTGTGACCCAGACATTGAATCCATGAAGGATAACTCTGTTCTGGTAGGTGTTTGTATCTGACTGAGAGATGTTATTTTCAGAATAGAGGGAGTGCTGGACTGAAAAGCACAGAGGGCCAGGAGCTGGAAAGTCAGCAAGTGACAGCCAGCTCTGTTGTCAGGCATGCATGTCCAAAACAATGTATGCAGAAACTAGCATGTTTGTCTTAATGCATGACAACCTCATATCACAAAACCCTAAGTCTACTTGGCTGATTCTACAACCATTCATTATTTTTCCATTGATACAATACAGGAAGATGAGCAGTAAAAGCAAGTTGTATGGATAATATTTTGAGATTGCTTTTTAATGACCCAGAAACTCTGCTATCATGGAAACGTCTTCATAGGATGGATTTGGGGCAAACATTTGCTTGTAAGTGGTGGTTAGGAAATTATCTTAAGGCTATATTTACAGATCAGGATAGAAAGTTAATTTAGGAGTGATGGATAAAGACTTTAGCATCTCCAAACCACAACCTGCCTCTGGACCTCCAGCTGGGAGGGATATGTGAGGGGAGTCACAAACAGGAGGCCAAGGGGGAAGGGCTTAGAGCATCAAGACCCGTGGAATCTGGTCCCAGGTGACTTCCTAGTTAGTATGAAGTTTTCAGAATTATCAGAGCCTCAGATGATATCTCCTCTGGCCTCCTGAACTGCACTGTGCACGTTCTTCTTTGATAATTGCAGTACTTATGATTCTTCAGGCTGCAAGAGAAACTCTTCACACTGGTTTAAGAAAAGAAATTTTACGGATAGATTCCGGGTTATCTCATGGAACCCAGGGGCAATGACCTGTAAGTGTGCTTTATAAAGTACCAGGAGCAGAAGTGCAGGGGCATGAAGTAAAGTCAGGTAGCTGTTTATTCTCGTTCTCAGGGGCGTCACTGATTCTCATCTGCCATGTTCTCTATCTTGGCAGACCAGCTTTCTTTGCTTCTCAGTTGCACATATCCATAGTTTCTGAGCTTGTGTGTCCTCCCAGGTCCTACACTAAAAAATATTAATGAATGGGGTTTGATCTAATTGTCTCTCTTGAGAGGATCTGATTGGATTATCTTGGTTTCAGGTGTTCACCCTAGTCCAATTAGTCATGGCTAAAGGTTTGGGGTCAAGTGGCAGAATGTGGGCCTAGAATTATACCCCTGTGAGAAGTCTTCTTAGGGAAGGGAGCTATTGACGAGGCAGACATCCCAAAGCTGTCCATTACAACCAACACTGCAAATCACATCCTAACAGAGTTCGATATCTAAATTTTGACTCAGAAGTAGTACGAGGAACCCAATAGAATCTTGATTTTAATTTTAAAAATTAGTCAGATTCTTCTCAGTACCATAAAAGTTGACTACACAGAGCAACAGGATCAAGGGATGTGTTCACTGTTTCTGTTTGAGCTGCAAAGGCCTGAGCAGACAAACTCGGTACATACTTGTTTTGCATTTCAACACGCATACCATCACATACCACACTGAGCTTGCTTTTGGCTGCCCCAAAGTAAAGGCTTAAAACCCCACCTAAAAGATAGTTTGTAAGAAACCCAAACACTAACACTTAGCCCACGCTAGTCTTTTAACCTGCTGACCTTAGAGCTACCAAGGAAGTTAATAGCATGTGCGCGTACTCAGAGAGAATGACAGTTGCACCAGCCAGCACGAGTGTGGCTCTTGAACTTGTTCCTGGCTCAAGTCCATGCGGCCAGCACCAAGTTTTGTATCAAAACCTTTGTGCTTCAAAGTCAAGGCCAAAATTATACTCCACTTTTCCTTTCTTTCTTCTCCCCCTAAGCCCCCACGAGAAGAGAGGAAATTTCCTTACTTCTTGCCCTCTAATTCGTATTTTTACAGGATAATTGACAGAGTGAACATTCATTCCCTCCAAAGTCGTAAGTACCTTGCCCGCAGTTGGAGTTATTCAGTCTTAAAGAGCTCCCCGTGAGCCCCAGGCAAGGCAACTTGGTCCAGTTTTTCTGCAGGCTTATCACTTCAAAGATTCAAATCTGCCCCTTAATAATCTTATATTATGGCTAGTACACAAAAGGGAAGATGAGAGAAGAGGCTGTGTCAGGCTGGAATGATAGCATTTGGTGAAAGATGGTCTCCTCTACAAATTACCTTCGAAACATGTGTCTGCTATTAATAATTTCTCAATCTTTCTTCACTTTTAATCCTTATTTCTAATTTATCTCATCTTTTATTCACTCATGTTACCTATTCTTTCCCTTTTGTTTTTAATCATAATTCTTTCTCTTTTTCTCCTGTGAAATTATATTTTAGACATGAAGGTAATATAAATGATCTATTTTTCTATTCCTCCCTTTGGGCAATAATATCTGTAATTTAAAAATTAAAAATGTCCCTCTTCCCTTTAATAATTTTATTTTGTCATCACCCCCAACCATGCTTATGTCTTCCATTTGTAACTCCCTCAAGTCATGCTCTGGAAATGATCACCTTCTACCTTAAAATTTGTTAAGTGGGTAATCTATAAAACTATTTAATATATATCTCAATAGATGCAATTTAGGGATACCACAGAAATAGTATCCGTTTTTAATTTTCTTAATTAATTTAATTTTCTTAATTACATTAAGAAAATTAAAGTAAGACAAAACAGAGTAAGACAAAAATATTCACTAACAAATTAAACAACAACAACAACAAAAAAACCAAAGCATGAATTTTACTTCTGTTTAAATGTTTGTTGCCAAGACTTGCTACAGTCCTGAGGAATTTACAATAATCTTGAAAGCATTCGGAAACACCACCTCCATGGATATATAAAAAGTAACAGCCGTGAAATACTGTACCTGCAGTACCAGGGGAATGCAGATGTATTTTAAGGCAAATAGTAATCCTTCAATCTATTTGGTAATGAAAACTCTTTTATTTTTAACTCCTGGGGGATATCTTAATATTTTCATAATAATACTAAGGTGTTATTTTCTACAGTATTTGACATTTGTATCGATGGTGCAGAAGTAATGGCATGAAACTGCTCATGCCTTAGAACAAGTTCAGTTAGTGCCACCAAATCCTATTAGTGATGATTGAATTCTTTACAACCTCACATGCAAAATTATATATAGCATCATATACACAGGCACACATATACATATATGCATGTGCATAATCGATGCTCATTATTCACCCTAGTTATATTTTATAAAGTTACGACAAGCACAGAGTTAGTGAATACTGAGCCATTGCCCTGACGGACAGTACAGGGTTAGGTTTCTGTGAGCCTCGACCACATTTTCATTCACCAATCAATCTATGACCTTGTTGTTTGTGTGTTTCTGTTTAAAGACACCTTATTTAATGTATATTGTCGCTTCATTAACCTTGAACTCTTGGACAACAGCATTCTAACGCCTGCCCAAAGGAAACTTGTCTAGCATATACATTTTCTCCATAAAGCACCTGACAGCCTTGCTGTGTTTAGGAAAGCTAGACAGCACTTCAGCACCTTGCAGGAGGGCCATTTTAAATAACAAACTCACCAATAAAAAGCATAAAAATGCAAAACCACGGCACTGAGTCGACTGTGACAGGACACTTGTTTACATTATGAGAGCAGAAACAAGAAAGCTGAGTGTTGCCTTGTCCCATCCCACTGGGAAGGTGTGCGTTGGTCGCTCAGTGTTTCAGCACACTGCTCGTGACTGTGAATGACCACAAGTATTAATTAAGCACCACAAGTATTAATCCTAGAGTTACAAATCAGATTTAGTAAATAGGCAAAGTCACAGATAAGAGTCTGTGAATAAGGAGGACAGACTATATGTATATGTATGTATGTATGCGCATATATGTAGGCTAGTTTCACCTGAGAAGGTTTCTTGATGAAGCATTAAAACATAGTAATTAAGTTTTGATCCTTGAGAACCTATCTTTTTAATATTCTGGGTGACAAAATGGGAACTACGCACAAAGCAGTTCTGCTGGATAGCAAAATGCATGTGTGATTGGGTTGCAAGCTGAACTGGCTACTGAGTCCATAGAACACCATTCTTGTTAACCTGTGAACAATTTATCTCCAAATGGCAAGATGTCATTCTTTTTAATGGCTGAGTAATAGTCCATTGCATAGATGTATCACCTCTTCTTTATTCATTCATCTGTTGATGGGCGCTTAGGTTGCTTCCATATCTTCTCTATTGTGAATAATGCTGCAATGAACATAGGAGTGCATATGTCTTTTCAAATTAGTGCTTTTTTACTTCTTCAGGTAAATACCCAGATGTGGGATGACTGTGTCACGTGGTAGTTTTATTTTTCATTTTTTGAGGAACCTCCACACTGTTTTCCATGGTGGCTGCACCAATCTGCAGTCCCACCAACAGCGCACGAGGGTTCCCTTTCCTCCACATCCTTGCCAACACTTGGTATTTGCTGATTTATTGATGATAGCCATTCTGACAGGTTTGAGGTGATATCTCACTGTGGTTTTGATTTGTATGTCCCTGATAATGAACGATGTTGAGCAGGTTTTCATGTTGGCCATCTGTATGTCTCCTTTGGAGAAATGTCTATAAACAGATAAAAACTCTTTTATAATATGAACTTCAACATAAAACACCTAAACTTTGATGTAAATCCACTTTTTAGGAATGCTGAGACTTATTAGGTATTAATTCATTTCCAGTTTATCAAACAATACTGGCTGTGGATTTTTAGAATCCTCAGCCATAGTACAAATGAAGGCGTCCACAACTGAAATAGGCTTCCAAGAGGCTATAATTCTGTATTTTACAGCTTTTACAATACAATGGCAGTGACAACTACTACTGTTATTAGCTAACTGTATGAACTTATTATGTATCAGGCTCTGTGCTAAGTTCTTTAAATATGTCATCTCATTACATCTTCACGACTCTGTAGAGAGAGGGTAAAAATATTGAAATAATAAATATCTTTCTAAGCTAGTATGGCAAACTCCAGGATTGAAACAAGAGTTGTTCAGATGAACCTACCCGGTAAACACTCAACCATCTCTATAATTAACATTGCCTTCCAGTTTTCCAACTTTAGTCAGAAACCCTTTGAACCGTTCATCATAAGTTAATGGTACACAGAATAAGGGAATGCATTTTGTGCAAGTACTAGTTTATACCATATGTTAAATTCAGTGCTGGGGTAGAAGCATTGGAAGCAATTAGGGGAATATTAAAGTTTGATATATGTTTCATAGTGTTTCAATGTGTAGTACATAAGAACATTTTTATTATGTGCGTTTATTTCCCTGTACAACTGAGCTTGTGGCAAAAGTCTGTTTCTGTGTATTCTCCCCAATAAAGTGTAAGATACCAATGACTTCTAGGCATTCTTTATCATTCTTCTAATCCATTGTTCTTAGTTTCTGAAGGATGTATAATAACACTAACTCGATTTTTATTGTTGTATTCTATGAGAATGTCTTAGTTTCGCTGTTAGGCTTGCCCTCCATGCCTCGCTGTGAGAATGTTGGGTTCAGTGAGGCACCCTCTGCAGGTGATAGCCTTGGAAGCACAGTTCATGCTTGACGTGAGGTATACTGGTCCCAGCATCAGCAGGGATACGAAAAACCAATAAAAACCCTACTCAGCCCTATGCCCAATGTCAAAACACTGCCACTGTCCCCAGGGAAAACTTAGCTCTGTAGGACTGTGAGCCATAGACTTTTGCTATTGGGTTTCACAATGCAAGTGATATATTTTTACTTACCCTCCCACACCCAACTCCTTCTCATACTTTATTGAGCACATTGAATTAGGCTTTTACAAAGAAAAAATGTATATATTATTGCTTTTTGAGTGCTTACGCGCTACCAGACTCTCTTTTAAGTGATTGCGTATACTAGTGGTCTGCAAAGTTTTTCTGTAAAGGGCCCGATAGTCAATATTCTAGGATTGGCATTCCATATGGTATCTGTTTTAACTGCTCAACTCTATAATTAAAAATGAGAAAGTAGAAGATAATACTTAAACAAATAGGTGTGACCATGTTCCAATAAAACTTTATTTACAAAAGCAGGCAGTGGGCAATTTGACCTCTGGGCTGTGGTTTGCCACTCCGTGGAATATATGTATTCTTACCTAATGCTCACAACAACTTAACAAGACAGGTACTGTTATCATCCCCATTTCACAGATGTGGATACTGGGGCACAGAACAGCTAAGACATTTGTTCAAGATCACATGACTAAAGTAGTGGAACAGGGATTTGGACCCTGGAAGTCGACCTGCAGAACTATGTTCTTAGTCAGTACATCATATCACATCTTCAGTGGAGAGATAGCAAGAAATCATAGTTCTACAGCTGTCATATTTTAAGTATCAGCTATGATACTGTGCTTTACCATATATAATCTCATTTAATACTTACACCCACCCTGTGAGGTAGGCGGTGTTATTTTCCTTTTTTCAATGAAGGAATTGAAGCAAGGCTTAAGGAGATTAGTTGGGGTCAGACAGCTAGTAAGAAGTGCAGTCTAAATTAGAACTTGAGTCACATTTATCTAGGTCTGTATCCCTTTCAGGAGTGTCAAGGGGGAGGCAGTAGAGCATACTGATTAAGAACTTTTGTAGACTTTACTTCTCTCATGTAACAGCTAATGGCCAGATGTAGGTGTACTCATGAGAGTGAGTGCCTAAAGTAGGAAGATGGGTATAGCGATGGAGAGAAGTACACCATGGAACTAAGGAGGCAGAGTGCTGGATAATTCCTTCACAATTGTGAGAACTTCAATAGGAATAGTAATGAAGAAAGTGACACTGAGCCAGGAACTGAAAGTGCTACAACATTTAGGAGTGACCAGAACATTAGGAGTAACATTTAGGGTTTGGTTGATGACAGCACCAAGGAGAGATAATGTGTTGATGACATGAGGTTCAAAACCTCATTTTTTATTTTAGGTGGAGGAGGGAGAGGAATTATCTGGAAGCCACAATGAGAGGCAAAGAGGAAACATCTGACCTCCATGCCCAGTGGTCAAGAGGCATGGGACACAAAAGAGCCATCATTTGAGAGAGCTGAAAGGGAATCTGTGGCCTTCCTCCTAAGGACAGATCTCATGCATAGAGTAATAAAGTGACTGGGCCATTGAGGGGAAAAGGATGTGTACAGAGCCACGTGAAGATTACAGTATGAGAGATGAAGGGTGATCTGGGGCTCAGTTCAGTGATGGTCCAATAAAGAGCATAGTGAGATTCAGCCTGGTGGATATAACAAGCATATAATAAGGCTGTGTGTATTGGAGGGGTTGGAGCTTCCTCTTAACCCTTATAATAGGGGTAGACGGTCTAAGGGACTCTTAATCCTCATGCATTAGTTTCTTCTTAACCCATGCTGGGGAAAGGGTAAACTTTGTGCACACACTCATCTTGACCTTGATGATTGCTTTGTGGAGAGGCTGGGTGTTAGTCCAAGAACAGAGGTCCATCCTCAGTCTTGATAATGGGAATAGAAGACATAGGAGAGATGTGATCTTGGTCCTAGTAAGCAGCCTTCCTTTTTCTCTGGTTATCAGTCAGTCACACATGGTCTTACTCTAGCTGTACCTCTTACATAATCCAAATTTTCTATAACCCAGTATTTAGCCACCACTTCCATCTGTCTTCTCCTTACCTCTACCTTTCAACTCCAGCAGTCCTCCAAACACACTTGAACATGGAATGTATTAATTCTCCTGCTTTTTCACTATATCTTATCACCATATATGACCTCACTTTCCTTCTTAAATTCCGAGATCAGTCATAATCATTACCTTCATACATCCTTGATTCACTCGGTTTTATTACTGCGTGCCTGTATCTGTTTAGCTAAATGTGGTGGGAATAAAACATACCATTGGTCTGATTTGGTCTCACTGTAAATTCATGACCATGAAGCTCCAGGGGATTCTTGATGCTGCCAGGCAAGCATACTACACAATCTTAGTCCATTCACCATCCCGTTTCTAGATAACCACTTTCCATCTCATTTTCTCCTTTAAAAACTCTAATACCTCCTCTTCCATCCTCATTTTCAATGATGATCATGTTCCTATTCCACTGACAAAATTGAAGTAAGAGAAAAATATCTCCTACTCATTCTCCACCACATCTACCCATTTGCCAGCTTTGACATCCCTATACTCTGTCTTCCCTGCTGTGACCAATCATGAACTGTCCATGCTCCTCTCTACCCCAAATTCTTCCACTTCTACATGAGCTCCAGTCATCTCCCACCTAACTCAAGGATACTGCTGCAATTATTCCCTCGCACCTCCCCCACTGAATTTTCTCTCTCTCATAGATCATTCCTGCATGCAATGGAACAAGGTTTATTTCTCACATCTTTTTTATGAAAAAAAAGTTTTCTTGACGCTCCTTCCCCGCCTTTTCTCTGTCAGTCACACTCCATTTTTGCTCCCCCTTATACCAAACTCCCTGGAAGAATCACTTGTACTTGCTTTCTCTAATTCTTCTCCTCTCGTTCTTTCTTGAGCCTGTTCCAATCAGGCTTTTGCCTGTAACATTCTGCAGAAACTGAACAATGACTGAGGACTTTCCCTTGCTTGATCAAATGTTCACTTCAGATTCCTTATTGTTCTCCCGATTAGCAGCATTTGACACCACGTATAACCATTGGCTTTTTGAAGCCCTTCCCTGGGTATCTGAAATATGATTTTTCCACATCTCCTTCAAGGGCTATTTATCATTCTAATTCAGTGGTGTCTCTGTATTTCCCCTATGTCTGATGTGAATGCACCCAAGACCCAGTTCTTAGACCTCTCTTTTTCCCTATATCTTTTCCCCTATAGGTTCTCATCCAAAGCTCTAGATACTGTTCCCATGTTGATTACTCCAGATTCATATTCCCAGCTCAGTCTTTGCTCCTCTACTGCAGACTGGTCTAAACAATTATCAACTTGATCTCTCCATTTGATGCCTAACAAACATTCAAGTTAAACATGTCCAAGATTGAATGACTCCCTCTCACCCAACCTGCTTTTTCCCACCTAAAATCTTCCCTTTCCCTGTTGGTTTCCTTCTTACAGTAAATGAGTATTAAGCAGCTGCTTGCACAGATGTTGCATATAACCAGGCATCATGTCGGTTATGTAGATGCTTACCTCATAGCCTCGCCTCTCAGAGTTTAAAAATAGAGAAGATGTGGAAGAACCCCCCAGTAGCCGTTCTCCCCTGCTCCCCTGTATTTCTCTTGACTCACTGATGCTTGGTGGCAGGTTGAGGATGGCAGGACCATAAGACAGGAGAAATATTGTCCCCATGGGACACCATGGGACTGCCTCATCAGACCTGGACTACTTATGTGAAAGAGGAGTGAACGATCTTGTTTAACCTCCTGTTACATTTTATATCAGCTACATTGGCATCCCTAAGTATGGAAAGAACAAATTAAGCAAGTAAACCACAGGCTTGCCCCAGAATAGAAGAGATAGCAGGGGCGGGTGAGGGTAATTCTGGGGCTAGGCAGATAGCTTGATTCAGTGAAGTTGGCTGGTATAAGACAAAAGGAAGCTGTGAGAACCTGGTGAATTGTAGAGCTGTGACCTACCTGACGACATGACCATGTAGACCACATTCCAGCCCCCAAAGACTCTGGAATCAGGATTTAGCCCAGCCAGTTTGTCATGAACGCTCGTGAACCAGTAGTTACTTCAAGCGATTTTGTTGTTAGCAGCATGAAAACCTCTTTTCTAACTAACCTTATGCAGAACTGGAACATACCGTGCCTAAAAGCAGACCTGCTCTGGGTGGATGGAGGCCATATTCTCTCTGTCTTCCCCTTAATGCCTTGAGGGTGGGCTCTGCTGGGAAACACAGTCTTTAGATGACGACTATAGGTTAAGCCCCTATTTAACAGATGGGAAACTTAGGCTGAGAGATATTTACTGTGAACCCAGAAGTATGTCATTTGGTAACAGAGTAAGATGCTCAGCCTCTCTGACTCCATCTTGTTCAAGCCTGCTTTGTTCCCATGGCCTTCAGGATAATAGCTTCTTGCACATAGACATGCCAGTTGTTAGAGGAATTCTGCTTATGGCTTGAGTTTTCCAAAAATGGCCCCTTAGCAGAAGGTGCCTTTCCTGAGGGGATAAGGGAAGGATGCACAAAAATAATAAATGTATATCAAAGATTTTCAGGAACCTCATGACAGACTCATATCAACTAGGGTCAACAGCCTAAGCAAAACATTCTTCGGACCCCTGTGGGTGCTCAGTGGTCCTCAGTGACCTTTTGCCCATTCCATTTTCCCCTTCCCTTGACATGAAAGAAGACTGAACTCTGTACTTTCTTAAAATAGAGTCGAGGTACCACTATGTCTCCTCTCTTCTTAGTTATCACCGTCTCAATTAATAAACCTTTCCTTCCTTACTCCAAACCCTGATGTTTTGAGTTTTGACTTTTCCTGGTGTCAGGCATGTGGTGTCAGACTTTGGACCAGTAACAATTTCACCTTTCTGGGCCTTGGTTTCCTCATATTTAAAAACAAGCTTGAACTAATTCATCTCTGAAGCATTTCCGGTGAGCAATGAAGCAAGCAGGGACCACTAACTGCTTTGCTCAGAGTCACACAACTAGCAAATGATAGAGCTAAGACTGAAATCCAGGTCTAGCTGACAAGCTTTCTTAAATTAGCACACCTAAAAATGTGAATGAATTCACCCTGGGTCTTATAAATATTTATGGATCTGGCCAAAATTGTTGCAGAGTGTTTGGTTTTGTTTCCATTATTATTAGCAAATGCACACAGTAGCTGCCTGTACCCTAAGGCAAAGGATATTAAAAGGTGATATGGTTGTTTTGCCTGGGAGTGAAGTATTTGGCTTCAGAGAATACTTCAGGAGACACTAGTTAGATATTACTATGAGCAAACAGTTAATTAGAGAAAAGAATTTTTGTTTAAGGAGAGTTTGGAGAAGGTAGTTAAATCCTATATTTTATCCCATATTCAGACTTGTAATATCTACTCTTCTTAGTTGTCTTCATAAATCTGATATATTGAGGATGACCGGAAAAATTAATTTGTGGCCATTTCATCTGTCTCCTTTTAAAAAGAAAGGCTACTGAACCTTAAACTATATTAAGCATTAAATTTTTATGGTCAAATCGAGATTCTGCACAAATACAGTTAATTAAATTTGTAGATGATCTACTGTCTGGATTTATATGGGAGTCCTTGATTGAAAATGAGCTATAAAACACATGTTGAGTGAGCACCACCAAGCCTCTACTCGCTGGGCAGCTGTTTCTGGAACAAATGGTCTTCATGTCCTATTTCATTGCATGAGTGCATATTAGCAGCTAAATGAGTCAAGTGTGGAATTTGCTGGCTCCTTTTCCTCTGTCTGACCTCTAACTGTTGCCCCTCTCCCACACACTTCAGTCTCGCCTCTTCTTTCTCCAAGCTCCTTCCCTACCCGATTGCCTATCTGATGTCAAAGAGTTGAAGTAACATGTTTGAAACAAAACTTTTTG
Organism: Rhinolophus hipposideros; assembly: GCF_964194185.1. Classification (NCBI taxonomy): domain Eukaryota; kingdom Metazoa; phylum Chordata; class Mammalia; order Chiroptera; family Rhinolophidae; genus Rhinolophus; species Rhinolophus hipposideros. The sequence goes on along the minus strand of NC_138069.1, from coordinate 28,085,727 downwards.
GTTTTCTAGGCACTACAAAGTTCTTCCTCTCTAGTCTTTCCATCTCAGGAAATGGGACCCGTCACCCCCCCCCCACCACCATGATACTATAGCCCCAAACCTAGGAGTTACCCATAATTTTTCTGCTATTCACCCCCACTTGAATCCATCAGCAAATTCTATTCAGGTCACTTTCTGTGGTATTTCTTCCACAGGGGCTCTTTTCTTCATTGCACTGGGGCTCTCCATCCTGGTTCAAAGTGCTCCCCGGGCAGTTAAGTCAGTTCCACGTATAGCAAAAAAAGTGTTCCCGTGGAGTGCACAAATTGTCCAACTGCTGTCCTTTGCAGTGGAATAAACCCTCACCAAGCTGGATTCCAGGGCTTGGCAAGATGCGTGAAAGCTGGATTTTGACCCCGATTTGTCCCGTGGATTGGGCACATTTGTACTAGAATGTGTAGCAGGCCGCTACCACTTACTGGTGAAGGCCTCCCCTCCCTCTCATCTGGTCTACTCCAGTCCTTTCCCGATGCATCTCACTGTCTCCAGTCTTGTTCCTCTACAATTCTTTTGAGACACCATGGTAAAATCGATCTTTTCCAAACATAGATCAGATCATTTTGTATTCCTGATTCAAATCTTTACTTGCTTCCTTATTATATGTAGCAGAAAACCCAGAATGGTGACAAGGCCCTCCATGACCCAGCCTCTGATCACCACCTTTTTCCATCCTCAATCTGCTCTGGACACATTGGCCTCCTTCCTCGTCTTGAACAAGCAAGGTTATTTCTGCCTGGAGGCCTTTGCACATCCTTAGATGGTTGACTCCTTCCCATCATCCTATTCTCAGTTTAATGGTCACTTCTTTCTCGAGGTCTTCAATGGCGACCCAGTTATCTAAATTTTATACAACAGATGCCCTTCCACCATCATGTTCCTTGTTACACTATCACCCCGTTTTATTTTTCTTCATAGCATTTAACGCAATGTGAAATTACCTTGTTTATTGTCTGCTTCTACTAGAACGTTGTCTCCTTGGGGGCAAAGACGTTGTCTGAATTCCTCATTGTTACTTTTCCAGCACAGGTTGGGGTATTTAGCACCCAGTAGGACCTCAACAAATATTGATTGGATGAGAGAGAACGGAGTCAGAGTGCTAAGTTAAAAACCAGTGGGAGAGGATAATGATATTCAGCAACTATATTTGGCAAAGTTGTTTAAAAATGCATATTCATAGGCAAACTTGGAAATAATTCCATCTTTGCTTTTCTGTGATCTTTACATGTGGTCTTTCCTTTTTGGGTTGAGAAAGTTGAGTGGTGCTTGTTTATGTGTGCTGAGTCATTAGTTTCCAGGGAATGCTGACTCTTAAAGGATATAGAACACATCTCAAGCAGAGAACAAGAAGACCTTGTTACTGAGAACTTTCTGCATAAAGACTCAGCCTGGTGCCAAGGTTGAGCCTCTCACTGTCATTTGTTTTCTGGGCACAGTAGAGCTAAGAAGCATTGTTTAACCTTTTAGAAGCTGTGTATGAAATTTACATTAGTGGGGTGTTGCTGTTCGGTTACAAATCGTTTATCCCATGAATTTCAATGTGGCCGTTTGCTCTGAGAAATTATCTTCTTTCTGTTGAGAGCCATTGAAAAATCCATAAAAATGTGCAGGAGACAGAGACAGTCCCTGTTCCTCTGAATTGCAGGGGAGAATGAATGGCTAAAGAGCAAGGTGACCTGTGCACCAAAAGAAAAAAAAAATCTGAGGAAATCCCATGGAAATCTTTCTTTTTTTCTCCCCCAGGGTGACTTTGAATAAATAATTAGGTTTACTTATTTAAAAGCACATGCGTGCCTGTCCCAGAGCCTTGCGAGTAGTAGGCATTTAAGAAATATATGCCCAAATGAGTTGCTGGATATTTAGGAATGCTGATTAAACAGAAGACTCATTCAGTAATTGAGAAGAAATATGAACGTGCACTTAAGGTAATGTCAACCTGAATCTACAATTCGCCACAAAGGGCTTCTTTTATGCTGCCGTTTGACACCAATGACCAGAAAAGGAACTTTAAAAGAAAAATGAATAGGCTTTATTTTTCAGAGCAGTTTTAGGTTTTACAGAAAATGGAGCAGAAAGTACAAAGAATTCCCCCAAACCTTTTTTCCCACCTCCCTTTGGTTTTCTCTATTATTAACATCTTACCTTAGTGGGGTTCATTTTTTATAATTGATGAACCAACATCGATACACTATTATTAACTAAAGTCCATTGTTTCCATGAGGGTTCACTCTTGGTGTTGTACCTTCCATGGGTTTTGACAAACGTATAATGACCTTCCATGGGTTTTGACAAACGTATAAGGTATCCACCACTACAGTATAATACAGAACAGGTTCACTGCCCTAAAAATATCCTGCGCTTCATTTATTTATCCCTCCCTACCTCTTCCACCAATCCGCTGGCACTGAGGCATGAGAATTTCCACCCCTTTTTGAAAAATTATGGTAAAATATCCAAAACATAAAACTTACCATTTAAATTATCTTGAAGTATACTATTTAGTTGCATTAACCACATTCACTTTTTACCGTCTCCACACTTTTGCCTTTTCTACAATGTGATGCAGTTGGAATCCTGCAGTGTGGATAGCCTTGTCAGACTGGCTTCTTCCACTAACCAATGTGTATTTAAGGGAGGCTATGGTCTTAATTTTATCCGAAGTAGTATCGCTGCTGAAGATTTTAGTCATCAGAACTTTAACCATGGACACAGCTCCATGAGATGTGCTCTCGGGACCGAGGCTGACATTGGAGGGTATTCTCAAGAAACTTGGAAACTTAGACTTCAGTGATCGTCAGTTAGCTGAGTGACATAGAGCAGAAATACACACAAAGAAGAGCTAGCTAATGTGTGTAAGCACAGGCTCATAGCTACTCGTGATGCTGTCCTTTTAAATAGCATGCCATTATTGTTTGCACTTATTTAGGTTTCAAACTTTATTTCATCTTTTGTATTTTAATATGTATATTGCTTTGTAAGAAGGATTCAAAGTGGCTTTGCTTTTTCCAATGAAACAGAAAAAGAAAACTAAAACGATTGAATCGTTAGCATCAACATTATAGTAGTTAACCATTTTGGTGAAGGACAATTCTTGCTAGTTTAAGAAAGACCACAGATTAAGCAAGAGATTCCTTACAGACTTAAAGTAACACCAGAAACTGGAACGTTCATTCATCGAGCCAGTATTTGGATGTTCTGAACTTTGTAACAGGTACAAGAGGAGGATAGTAGATGAAGAGGTGAGGGAGGCTGAGTTGGAAAAATCACTGAATGTGACTTGCAATTGTGAATATTCACCTCGTGGTGACAACAAAACAGGGACAAAGACTGTCCACAAGCAGGACGAGTTAAAGTACCGTGTGGAGATACGGGGATGAACAGAACACAGCCCCGGCCCCAGCGTTCTGGTGGGGAGTTCTATAATAAACACGAAAATGCAACCAGATTTAAACTCAGGGAGAGAAGTGCTACGAATGAAAACAGAGTAAAGGTTAGAGAGTGGTGGGTGGGTATCTATTTTAGATAAAGTAGGCAGGGCAGGCCTCCCTGCGATGGTACAAGGTGAGAAGAGATTTCCTAGTGATTAGGAAATCTGTGATGTGCAGATTTGTGAGATCATTCCAGGCAGAGGGAGCGTCAAGGGCAAATGCCCTATGGCTGGAGTTAGGTTGGCAGAGTCAAGGAACAGAAGAAGCCAGCATTGCTAGAGTAAACAAGTGGAAAGGGGTGAAACTGAGTTTGGAGGGGCTGGCAGGGATGCAATCAAGGCTAGCCTGGTAGGCCAAATAAGGAAAGGAACTTGGATTTTATTATAATGTGTTAGGAAGCCGTCTGAAGGGTTCGAGAAGGGAATGACTGTATCCAACTTACAGTTTTAAAAAGATTATTCTGGCATCTGTACTAGAAGTTGACTGGAGGGAAGGAGGCAGGTCGAGAATAAGGACGCCAGCTGGAGGCTGTTCTGATAGTCTGGATGAGAGTAGGCATGGCCTGCAGGAGGGCGTGGCCAGTGGTCATGGTTGGAAGTGGTTTTCTGGAAGCCGAAAGTAGATTTGATAAGACTTGCCAATGGATTGGGCAAGTAGGGATAACTGGAATACAAATGGGGTTGGGATTTCAGAAGGCAAGTCTTGCTGGAGTGCAGTGAAGTCTTTCTGGGAGAGGTGGGGTTAGAGGGTTGCCAAGAGGGGGTGGTAGGGAGGACATTTAAGCAGGGAACTGCCAGGGGCAAAGGCACAGAAGCAGGAAGGTGAACATGATGTTTAGAGAAAGGCAAAGCCGGGGTCTGAGGTTTACATGAGAAAAAAGGGTGGGATAGAAAAGTCGAAATGCTCCCCTCAGAGCATCCTCAGAGGTCCCTCCTGGCTGCTGCTTCCACAGAGCCCTCTGCTTACTGACATCACAGCACTTGCTACATTGTGAGGTTTTAGAAGAGCTAACTTGCGAGTTTAGTTTACCTGGGCTCATGTTTGAGTTTTAATACCTGTGGGACTTTAAGTAAATAATTTTATCTCTCTAAATCTTGTTTTATATTTCTTCCACTAAAGTTGTATCAGGTCATACTCCCTACACTGTCTGTATGCGTCCACTTCCCACACCTTAGAGAGCAATGAGTGTAATACTTAAGGCATTACACAGGGACCCATGTGCAACTTCCTGTGTAACCTTGGGCAAATTATTTAACTGCTATGTGCCTCACCACCCCCATCGTAAAATAGGGTGATATACATTTCTTGTAGATCTGTTGCATTAAACCCTTATTATGCATTTAAAGCACCTTCCATAATGCCTGCTTCTTACTAGGATGGGAAATGCTACAATGATGTTAATATAAAACATCTAATAAAGTGTTCAAATATCATAGTTATTATATTTGTCAGGAAATTGCAAACTTGGAAGGTGGGGACCACGTCTCACACATGTTGGATTCCCTGGTGTCTAGCTCAGTGGCTCCGTGATGATTTGTTGGATGGATGCTTTTGAATTTCATGCATCCCCGTGGAGCTGGGGAGAGACAGAGCTGGAGACAAATGTTTGGGAGGCAATCAGAAGTCATTCTCGTGGTGGAAAGGGTGGGGGCTGAGGGAGTCCTCAGAACTGGTCAGTAGCCCGTCTCTGCCTTCTCCCCTTCCTTACCCTTTTTCTTTCTTGGTCAAAAATTGTATGTCACTTTTTGAAAGAGATATTTGTCGTCTTTTTGGCTTTTTCATTTTTTGCATGATGAAGCTATTTTGGCAGTTTTCCATACTTGATGAGGGATAAAATTGCTTTTATTCTTTTCGTGCTGAAAAGGATTCAGGGGAGGAGAGTATATGGGGGGTCAATAGGAAAAAAAATGCCCCAAATGTCCCTTGTTTTTTTTAAGTGTGTTTTTTCAGGACCCATCAGCTCCAAGTCAAGTAGTTGTTTTCAATCTAGTTGTTGGAGGGCGCAGCTCACAGTGGCCCATGCGGGGATTGAACCGGCAACATTATTGTTAAGAGCACCGCGTTCTAACCAGCTGAGCTAAGTGGGCGCCCCCACAAATGTCACTTTTAATATCAGCCGGTACCTGCAGATGTAAGAAGGATCCAGGTCTAGATCTGAGCTTTGTCTCTGCAAGTTAGTTATTTCTTCTCGCTGAGCTTCACCTTACTCATTGGTAAAGCATGGCTTTGTCCCTTGCCTTTGCTTCAACCAGAGAGTTACCTTGTGATTGTTTTAATAAATATAAAGGGCTTCTACTGCTTTAAAAAAATAAAAAGGAAAGCCATTTGTGTCTGTGATTAGCTGTGTCTCTTCTGTAAAGTCCAGACATAGGCCAGAGCTAATATGGTGGCTCCATAATCAGCTGAGGTCTAGGCTTCTTCCACCTTCCTGTTCCTGCCTCCTTAGAATAGAGCCCATCCTCATGATGGAAAAGCTCTTGTAATCATATGGATATTCCAAGCAGCACAGAAGGTGAGGAATGGGGGGGGGGAGTGGGGGAAACACCCTTTTCCTTTAAGGTCACTTCCCAGAACTGTGCAAAATCTAATTACAACCCTTTGGGTTTTGTAGCATAGTCCTGTGGTCACACCCAGCGCTGCTAAAGAGTCTGGGAATTACAGTTCTTATTCTGTATGTGCCCACCTAAAATCCAGGAGTTCTGTAAGTAAAGGAAGAAAAAGGGGGACCTGATAACGGGACAACTACTAGTACCATTCCTCTGGTATGGTCCTGTGAGTAAGGTCCCACAGTGTGTGTGTGTGTGTGTGTGTGTGTGTGGAGAGAGAAAGAGAGAGAGAGAGAGACAGAGAGACAGAGACACAGAGACACAGAGACACAGAGACACAGAGACAGAGAGAGAGATTACAAGAACTGGCTCATGCGGTTATGGAGGCTAAGTGCTAGGATCTGCCCCTGTTATGTGGAGAACTAGGAAACCCAGCGGTGTAATTCAGTCTGAGTCCAGATGCCTGAGAATTGGGGGTGGGAGTGGTGGTGGCACGGTGTAAATCCCTACCTGAGTCCAAAAGCCTGAAAACCTGGTGAAGATGGATGTCTCAGCTTAAGCAAAGACCAAATTTGCCCTTGCTCTGCTTTCTTTTCTATTCAGGCCAGTGTTGGGGAGAAACAAAATTTCTTCTACCCTCAAGGTTCTCTCGGCTGGTCTAATGATCCAATACACATGAGACAAATCAGCAAGGGAAAATAACCAAATTTAACCCAGATGTACGTATGGGAAGCTCTCATGCATGTGGGGTCTCTGGACTCTCTGTCTTCTACCTTTTGGAGGTTATGGCCTTCGACTAACTTGCTTGGTTGTCACTGATTTTTTCTCCCTCCTTTCTCCCCACCTTGATTTTGTTGTTCATCAGAGGAGGGATAGTCTACAAACCAGTTCACTGGATCTATACCTGAATGTGTGTCTCGATTCTTTCAGTTATGCCATGAAGACAGCTGGTGATTTTTTTCTAATAAAAAGGCAAGATGCTTAGATATCTTTTTTTAACTAGCATTAAGTTTTTAACTAGCATTAAGTCTTTCCACATTTTTCACCAATACTATTATTCTGAAGTCTTCTTTAGAGTATTACTTTGAGATGTCAGCTTACATTATGATTTGAAGGCCAGGTTGCTAGTCCTTCCCTCCCTCCCGCAGGTACCCCCCCAAAATTAAAGGATTTAGATGTGAAATAATAATTATTACAATACTTTTTTCACTTATTTTTCTTTCATTCAGCAGTCAAACTAAATGTCATCAAAAGGTTATATTTTAGATCTTGCTAATTTTAAAATTCTGTTTAACTATTAGCCTCTTTATTGGAAGTGAAAGAAGGTCTCCAAATGTATTTCTCCCGCCAGCTCTGCCTGAGGTCTCAGTCCTGTAGTGACCTCATTATTATTCCAGATTTAAGGATTTGGGGCTGTGCTGGGGGTTCAGACAGTCAAACAGAGCCCATGTCCTCATAGTTGCAGATATCTATTATTTTCATTACTTTTCATTATTATCTACTAGTTAATCAAAGAAATCATTATAGAATAGTTCAGGGAGTTTGGCCTTTTACTTCCTGGGAAATAAGTCTTGCATTTTCAAAAACATATTTGTTTCCATTATGTAATAAAAATAACATTGTTGAATATCAAATACTTTTGATATAATGGATAGAAATAAGACAAACCAACAGATCAGAAGGGTTTAGAGAACAAACCTGTGCATTTTTTAAGCTTTTGCTGGTATTTCGTTTCCTGCGCTTCCAAGACAGGAAGAAGGTTCTAAGCTCAAGAATTTCAGGGCATCAATTGGGAACTGGTCCATGGACCACTAGGTGTCAGTATTGTCTTTTGTTACCCTAGCAGGACGCAAATTGGGTTGTCTTGTCTTTGTCAGGGTTTTTTTTGACTTTACTGGAATATAGATCTTAGACTTTCTGTCCAATCAGGAAGGACTATCTAGTCCAACCAGCTTACTTCACTTGGAGAAACGGAGTCATGGAGAAGGGACAGCTGATTCCTGTTCAGCATGTATTTTTTTCCCCATCCCAGGTTTCCCAAACTGTCTTAACCTTAAATGCCCATAGGGCTGGATTGATAAAAAGAGTCAAGTGGGCTTCCATCACCATATATTTGATCCCCTTTACCCTCATCACCCACCCCCCACCCTCTTACCCTCTGGTAACCACTAAATTACTGTCTGTGTCTATGAGTTTTTGTTTCTCATTTGTTTGTCTTGTTCTTTTGTTGTTTTTGGTTTATATACCACATATCAGTGAAATCATAGGGTTCTCTGCTTTTTCTGTCTGACTTATTTCACTTAGCATTATACTCTCAAGATCCATCCATGTTGTCACAAATGCTCCTATATCATCTTTCCTTAATGCAGAATAGTATTCCATTGTGTATATGTACCAGAACTGACTCTGGGTGGTGAACACACAATGGGATCTATAGATGATATAATACAGAATTGTACACCTGAAATCTATGTAAATTTACTAACAATTGTCACCCCAATAAATTTAATTAATTAAAAAAAAAAGAGTCAAGTGGGCTCACCTTTGCTTACGTGATGCATTCTTCTTCCCCATAGAAATATGCTGTATATGCTGTTTTCCTTTTTTTTTAAAATCACTCCTCTTGGTGTATCTCTTGTTCTCCCAATATTGATACAAAGAGAATATCTTCTATTTTAAAACAACAAGAAAAGAAGACTGGAAAAGCATGGTGAAGGCCCTTGGCCACATGTTAGGGAATAATGGGGACCATCTGAGGGGCCAGTGGTGTTACATGCCAGCAAGGTGATGGGGTCCTAGCATAGGTGAATCTTCAGGTTTTTTAAGAAAAATGGGAAATCTGAATTCTTACACAAATTCTTCTTTTACATAAACTGACTCAAACTTATAAAAGACCAGTTGTGGGCTAGATATGGGACTTCTAGGATAACGAGCTATAATTTCTGTACTAACTCGAATGTTTTCTCTCCCGACTGGGATTTTTTGACTGCCTTTCCCAGTGTTGGCTAGTTGGTTGGATTGGCTCCAGCCTGATGGAGGGAAGACCCTTGTGAGATATACAAATGTACTTGTCTTTTGGAATTGTATCACTTTTTTATTCCAAGAGAAAGGAAAGGCTTTGTGCAGCTGCCTGAGAGGGTGGTATAGACCAGAAAGGTTAAACATCCAGACTTCACCTTCATCTAGGAGAGGTTGCGAAAGTTTGGTGACACTAAATGTTCAGTGTTGGGTCATTTTCTGTTGTGAATGTGCTAGAGTGGAAGCCGTAAGAGGGAAAGCATCTAGTGGCCTCTGCGTCCCTGAGAATTTCCCCCTTTTATAGATGGGAAGGCTGAGAGGAGGAGATAGTAGTTCTCAGACTCACAGAGATAGTACAGGCTTTCGAGACAGTGTACTCCAGACAGCTTCATTTTAAAAGTCAAGAAGGTGAAGCACAAATGGGGCACAAAAAATGCCTGACTCAAGGTCACTTGGCAGAGGACTCCTGCCCCCCCACACCCCCAAATCCTGACCTGGTTCTCACTGGGAGCTGGTGAGGAAGAGCACAGAGCATGCAGCACAGCCATTGGACTGCACAGTCAGTTGTGTGCAAATATTCACTGACAACAGTGGTCAGGAGGCAAAACAGTCATGTGAAGGAAGGAATAGCACCTGGAGTAAAGAGCCAATTTATACCTAGATAGAATACTTATTTATACCTATAAAGGAATAGACTCTGCACAAATGCACAGGAAGAGGAATTTTTCGTTATTAAAAAAACTGTTTAAGTTTGGAAATCAACTGGTCCTTGGTGTTTACCAGTTGGTGTTTTTCTGGTGTATTGGTATTTATTTAGCGAGCATTCTGGCAGCGTCAGCAAGGAAGGAGAACGTTATTGTAATAATCTGGAAAAATAACAATTATAAGGAAGGATGCAGGGTTGATACACGGACTTAACCTGCAATAAGAAGGCCTTAAGTTGGATGCACAGAAGAATTTGTTGGCAGGAAGAGTGTCTTAAGATTAGAATGTGTTGTTGGCAGACATGATGGGGTCTTTTAAAATCCTATTATCGAAGCTATCGTAGTTCAGGCAAACCATCTACTCGTAGAATTAGCTTTCTAAAACATCAGTAGGATCATATGCTATCCTTTCTTAAAAATATTTTACTTTTTTATTGTCACTTCCTGGGTTTGCCATGCAAGTCATTTCATACTGTGATCTAAGCTAATATTTGTTATCTGGAGGTAATCGAAATTAAAAAAAATGAAAACATTAAAAAGCACAATTCTGATCAAATAAGATGAGGAAATGCCTAATATTATGCCTTTCTCATGGAGAATCACGAAGCACACCTGAAAGGGTCCGAGAAATCCTGAAGCGGAGGAAACTGTACAAGCCGCTTGACCCAACCACGCTTGTAAAGTGTCCCCCCTCCACCTCCTGTCACTTCCTGCGGATTGCTCGAGCCCTGCTGAACTTTTCCTCAGATAAATACTATGCTTTTCCCTCTCTGCCTTGGCTGATAAACTTTCACTCGTTTTTAAGTCAGATTCAAATGCCAGTTTTATTATTTAGTTTTTTCTCTGCAGCTTTTCCAAACTCTCACGGAAAGGTGGGATACTTCTTTCCATAGTTGCATAAGCCCTTGTCCATGTGTGCTTGTGACACTTCCGTGGAATTACAGTATCCAGGGCTGCTTCCCTCTGAAACCTCGTCCTGTCCCTCTTGAAATCCCCAATACCCAGCACGGCACCTGCTACTAGATGATGCTGAATACATGTTTGTTAAATGAATGGCCATCAGCCTAACTCCAGGAATGAAAGCCTGGAATTAAATTAGTGATTATCGTTCCTTCTCAGTGAACATTGACTAGACTTTTAGGGAAGGGAATGTTACCAAGTGCTTAATCTGTCCCACGTGCTGGGCGGGGCATTTTCATATCAGGACCAAACATTTTTGGTGGAGCCCCTTGGTTCTGCCTCCTTAATGTGGTCTGATCAGTGACAGGTAAGATGGGAGGACAGGCTTAATTCTATAGCATCACTCAAAAGTTGGATGAACATGGGAATATTTCCAACTGTTTGTGGATATCTTCAGGCCAGAGTCTGTGACGAGGTTAAGGCTCTTGCCCCTGCCTCTGACCTTCTGCCAACATGGATCTGGCTGAGCCATGCTCATCTGTCACCTGCACTAGTGAATTTAGTGTCAACCCTTCTCTCTTCCACCCTTGTGCTTCCCTACCTATTCTCCGCATCACTTCTCACTGTGTTTCTGCCACAGCCACACCGGCCTCAATTCTGGTGCTTGAACACTGCGCTTTCTCCACCCAGCCTCAGGCCTTTCCATAACTGTGCCTCTGCTGGGAGAGTGCCTCTTCCAGTTCTTCACCACGTGCGTTCCTTTTCATCCGTGAGTTCTCAGCGCACACACCACTTCTTCAGAGATGCCTGCTGGCTTAGCTCCCTTCAGAGGCCCCTGAGACAGAAAGCAGCTTACTTGGGAGGTGTAGGGAACATGGCTGAAGTGGGAGAGTGACACGGGGAAGGCAGGGCAGCCAGTGGAGGGCACCAGCTACACCAGAGGGCCACTCAGCTGAATCCTGTGGGCAGCTCTTGAAATGCGTCAACTGCACAGCTCAGAGTTAGCACCGGTGACGGTCAGGGGAGCTGGATGTTCATATACCCACTCCCGTCAGCCATGGCAGGGGACCACTGTGGGATGGACAGGGCACTTCTGGCGTCTCCTTGTGAGGCAGACAGAGCAGTGGAAATGATGCAAACACTGGCAGTTAGTTAGAAGAGGTCCTGAAGAGTCGTTTTCAAACCGTAGTGTGTGCACGTATCCTGGGGTTCTTGTTAAAATATGGATGATTCAGGAGTTCTGTGATGAGGCCTGAGATTCTGTCTCTCTGAGAAGCTCCCAGTTGATGACCCTGCTGATGTTCTGGGGATTGCACTGTGGGCAGCAAGCATTGGAAGTGCATTGAGAGGGTAAGTGAGAGGCAGGAGAGGCTGTGATGCTTTCTGGTGCACCATCCTCCAGGCCCATCCTCAAGGAGGTCTCACCAAGGTCTCTCAATTTATTTGTGCAGCAAAATGCAGCCTGAACCAACAGCAGTATTTATGGTTCAGGTGACTTGTTCATTGCTGGTCTTCCCATTTGAATACCGTGTTTCCACAAAAATAAGACCTAGCCGGACCATCAGCTCTAATGTGTTTTTTGAAACAAAAAATAAGACTGGTATTATATTTATTATATTATATTATATTATATTATATTATATTATATTATATTATATATTATATATTAATTTTTGCTCCAAAAGATGCATTAGAGCTGATGGTCCGGCTAGGTCTTATTTTCAGGGAAACACGGTATAAGCTCATGAGGGCTTCATCTGCCTTATTGAGTGTTTCCCAAGACTAACCCAGCACACAGAAGAGTGCTCAGTAGATATTTGTTGAATGATTCAGCAATATTTTGTAGACGATATTCTCATAAACAAGCCTATTTTAGTGGTATATTTGTATATAAAAAAGTTTAGGACCTCATCCACTGAAAAAATTCCATGATTAACACAAATCATGCAGCAGTTTCAAGTATCATCAGTTATTCTGTCTGTAGCGGTTTTCCATTTTTCTTTTATTTATTTTTTTATTTTGTTGTTGTTGTTGTTCTTTCTCCCTCTAGGAAATGGTAAAATTTCATTAGTAAGCTGTTCATGGTGCTCTGCCAGCTGTTGCGTATGTGATAGTCATTGTGCTCCCTTTCTCACATCTGTGGTTTCCCAGCCATGGGGCCCCCTACCCTGCAATGTGGTCTCTTGTCCAGTTAGTTCGTTTCTGGCTATTTTCTTGCTGTGCTTCTGCCGTAGCAGGAGCTGTGGGCAGAAGTGGGTGGAGGGGACCTGACACATGACAGAGAGGACATGCCTCAATAGCAAGTTCATCTTTCTAGCCATCCTTGTCAGACAGGTAGATGGGGGGCCATAAGGAATAGACCTCCCTCTGCCCATCCACTTCACAGGTGCTGGTAAAACGGGGGATTCCCAGCAAAGCCCTGAAAGATCACTCACTCACTTCACTCCTTCCCTCTCTCATTCCCTTGTCAAATACTTATTGGGAGACTGCTATGTCCAGGCACTCTTATATGTGTCGGGCTCCAGGAGTGAACAAGGCAGACAGGACACCCTGCCCTAATGGAGCTATTTCCTAGTGGAGCGAGATAGGTGATGATCAAGATAAGGAAGTACCATGTTTTTTCGAAAATAAGACCTAGCCAGACAATCAGTTTTCTAAGGCATCTTTTGAAGAAAAAATTAACATAAGACCCAGTCTTATTTTTCTATAATATAAGACCAGGTCAATAATAATAATAATAATAATAATATAATAATAAAATAAATATAATACCCGGTCTTATTTTAATTTTTGCTTCAAAAGATGCATTAGAGCTGATTGTCTGGCTAGGTCTTATTTTTGAGGAAGCACAGTAAGATATAAAGTGTACCAGATAATGATAAATGCTATGGAGGAAAATGAAGCAGGGAAAGGAGGCTGAGAGAGCAGGGGGAGGAACTCTGCTTATGCAGAGCCATGGGAATGAAAGCCTGGTGCATGGGGGCTAACCTGGAGGGCCTGGGCTTGTATGGTGAACAGGGATAAAGGGCACAGCAGTAAGACCCAACCTCATGACCTCAAGGCAGACAGTGAAGAAAAGGCAGTGAGTTTTGGCTGGGAGACAGGTGGAAAGTCCTGGAAAAAACACAAGCAGTCTCTCTTGACTCTTGCGGATAGAGATATGAATAGGAGAATTCTTTTACTTTTTAAATTTTATGTGTATGTATTTTAACAGGCAAAACACTTATATGGATCAACATTTAAAAGATACAAAAGGATATCTTATTGTAAAATTAAAAGCCGGCTATTCTTATCCCATAGAAACTCAGTTCCTCTCCTTGGAAGCAATTTTCTAAACAGTTTATGTATTCTTTCAAGGCTATTTCGTGAATATATATGCAAATACATTCATATATATACACACATACACATGTGTATATCTGATTACATATCTAGATATTCATAAACATATAGGTATATAGTGTGTATGTATATACACACATGCACACACATATATGTATGCATTGGTACATGTATGTCTTTATACTTCCATATTTACATACATTTGAAAGAACAGTTCAAGATTATTCAGGGAACTCTCACTTCACGAGGATTCTGTCAGTTAATGAGTATGTACATAAGTTACACACATCGAATACAGTTTTAGTATAACAGTTTCCCCATTTCAATTTTAGAGACTCTGTGATCTGTTAGGCGATACCAAAGATCTCTGCAAGGCAAACCGTTCTGTCAAATGCTTTAGCTTTGCTTCCATTAAGGCAACGACGTCCATCTTGTGATTAAATGCGTAGACTGTAAACAGAAAAGCCAGGAAGCAAATCCTTGTTGTGCACATGTATTAGTTTTCTATCATTGCTGTAAAAAATGATCACACACTTAGTGATTTAAAACAACAGAATTTTGTTGTATTACAATCCTGGAGGTCAGGAATCTGAAATGGTTTCAGTGAGCTAAAATCTCAGTAGGTCTGTGCTCTGGGTCTAGCGGTTCTAGGAAAAACCCTGTTTCTTTGCCTTTTCCAGCTTCTAGACGTCATCTGTATTTCTTGGCTGGAGACCCCTTCCTCCTTCTTCAAAGCCAGCAATGTAACATCTTCAAATCTCTCTCTCTCTCACCTCCTCTTCCATAGTCACATCTCCTCTCTGGTTCTGACCTGTTACATCCCTTTACAAGAACGCTTGTGTTCCGTTTGGCCCATCCTGGGAATCCAGGATAATCTCCCCATCTCAAGATTCTTAACACAGCTGCAAAAATCCCTTTTGGTATGTAAGGTAACCTGTTTGAAGGTTCTGGGGATTAGGACGTGGACATCTTTTGTGGGGAGATTGTCACTATTCTGCTTATCACAGACTTAGGAAAGTTATTTACCTTCTAGGAGTCTGTTTCTTTATATACAAAATTTTGATAAAACAAGACTAATCAAATGAAATAATGTATAAAAGCTCCTCAGAGCCCATAACCAGGACCAACAGCATCTTACATAGCTCTGGTTTACTGTTTATTAGCTATGTGATCTTAGTTCCATCAGTGAGCTCTTGGAGTTCCAGTGTCCTTCACTATAAAATGGGAAAAAGAATAATGACCTTCAAGTTTTATTCATGTAAATATTCATTTAATCTAGCACAGTTTATTAAAGGATGATAATTTCTTTACTGAATTGCAAGAATACCTTTGTTCTTTGTCATGTATCAAGTACCAACATATGTGTGGGTCTGTTTAAGAATTTTCTTTTTTTCCTTCTGGTTTATACGTATATTCTTGTGCCAATTCTATATCGTTTTAATTATGAAAGCTTTACAAAAATATCTTGGTATCTAGTAGAGTGTATTCCAACTTTGTTCTTTTTTGTTTGAGCTTATCTTGGCTCTTTGCTTTTTCACATATAGTATATGTATGTATATATGAACCAGTTGGTCAGGTTCTAGAAAAGAAAATAAAAACCGACAAACCTCACTAGTGTTTTGATAGGGATTGCATTGAATCTATAGATGAATTTGGGAGGAAGTGACATCTTTGTAACATTTAAGCTTCCAATTCATAAACATGCTATATCCCTTCATTTATTTACATCTTCTTTAATTTCTTAGTAATAATTATAATTCTCTGTGTAGAAGACTTGTGTATCTGTTAAAATTTTCACCTCGATGATGGTGTTTTTTGATGTTATAAATAGTATGTATACATATACATTTACATTATATGTTGTTTTTTGCTCATATGAAAAATGCAACTGAATTTTGTATGTTGATCTTATATTCAGTGATCCTGCTAAATCCAGCTAGTATTCTATTAGTTTGCAGATTCTTTTGTTTTTCTATATATACAATTAAGATGTTTGACACATTTTAGTTCTCCACTTCCAAATCCCATGATCTTTATTGCTTTTTTATGCCTTACATCATTAGTCAGGACTCCTGGTACAGTATCGAATAGAACAGATGATAGCTGGCGTCCTTGTATCTTTCTAGACAGCAGGGGAAATATTTCAGAATTTTGTCATTAATTAAGATAGATATAATATCAGATCAAGGAAGTTTCCTTTTATTCGTAATTTGCTAAAGATTTAAAAAATTATTAATGGGTATTTAATTTTATCGAAAGCACTTTTGCTCATCTATTGAGTTGATCAGATAATTTTTCTGTTCATGTGGCAAATTACAATGATGGATATTCAAATTTAAACCAACCTTGTATGCTTGGAATAAACCCAACTTAGTCTTAATGTATTATCTTCTATACACTGATTGGTGGTTTTGATTTTGCTAATATTTTGTTAAGATTTCTGTGCTTAAAATCTTAAACACGAGAGAGACTGGCCTAATATTTTGCTTTCTAATAATGTCCTTGTCAAGTTTTGGCATCAAGTTTTGCTGACTTTATAAAACCAGTTAAAAAGTGTTCCCCTCTTTGTCCCTCCCCACGACCGCCCCATGTTTTGGTGTATTTTGAGTGATATTATTGTTATTTCTTCTTTAAATTCTTGAAAAAAACCACTGGTGAAGCCAGCGGCTTGGAGTTTTGTTTGTTAGAAGATATTAAAGAATGGATTAAATTTCTTTAATAGACACAAGACTGTTCAGATTTTGTTAAATGTGATTTTTAAGGAATTTATCCATTTCAACTACATTTTCAAATACATCGGCATCAAATTGTTCAAAATAGCCTCTTGTTATCTCTTTTGAAATTGAGTATAATTTACATAAAATAAAATCAGTACTCTTAAGTGTGCAGCTCAGTAAGTTTTTATAAATCAATCAAAGTTACAGATCACTGAAGAAAGTTCCCTCGTATCTTTTCCCAGTGAATATTCATACCCCCTTTACCCAAGGTAACCACTATTCATGTATCACAATAAATCAGTTGTTCCTGTTCTTGGACTTTATGTAAATGAAATCATACAGTATTTATTTTGCGTTTGGCTGCTTTTGCTGATTGTAATGTTTTTGAGATTCATCTGTGTT
Organism: Rhinolophus hipposideros; assembly: GCF_964194185.1. Lineage (NCBI taxonomy): Eukaryota > Metazoa > Chordata > Mammalia > Chiroptera > Rhinolophidae > Rhinolophus > Rhinolophus hipposideros. Next base: position 28,068,634 of record NC_138069.1, on the reverse strand, counting down.
ATGTTTGTTAGTTGTTTTTTTTTAAATTGCTGTACGGTATTCTATTGTATAAAGATAACAAAATTTTTAAATCCATTTTTTTGTTAATGTCTTGCAGGGAAGTTATTCATTTTAATTATCTTTTCAAAGAACCACATTTTTTTTTTGCTTCTTTGCTTTTTTAAAAAATTTCATTAATTTCTGCTTTTCATTTCTACCTCTCTACCTGTTTTTTAGCTTCTTGAGAAAGAAGCTTAAATAATTGATTTTAAACAAGTTTTTAACGTGCATTTAAAATTATTAAAATTTTCTTTAAACCCTGCTTTACTTCTATTCCACAGATTTGGCATGCTAAATTTTCATTGTTTTTCCTTCAAATTATTTTCAAATTTTAAATATTACTTCTTAATATTTAATAAAAACAACTAGAAAATCTCCCCATAGAAACACATTATTTAATTTTCAAACATGGGGAGATTTTCTAGTTGTCTTTGTCATTTATTTCTGGTTTTAGTGTATTACGGGCAGAGAAAATATGCCTCTTTATCACTAATAATACTTCTTGTACTATTTGTAGTTTTTTATTAGTATGCCTACACCAGCTTTATTTTAATTAGTGTTTGCAAGATACATATCCTTTTATTTTTACTCATTCTGGTTCTTATATTTTAGGTGTGTGTCCTGGAAGCAACATATGGTAGAGTTTTGTTCTTTATTCTCTAAGTTTACCATGTTTATGTTTTTATAGTATATTTAGTCCACTTATATTTAATTATGATATATTTGGGTTCAAATATATCACAATTATTTTACTGTGTTTTCTATTTGTCCCACCAATTCTTTTTTTTTTTTGCTATTTTTATCTTCTTTTGAGTTGATAAAATATTTTTATAATCTTGTCCTCTATTGTCTTATTAACTGTACATTCTTTTATTTTATTTTAGATTTTTATCCTAAAAATTGCAAAATAAATGTTTGACTTATTCTAACTTAAATTTTACTTTGACCACTTCAAGGGTAAATCAAGCCTTAAAACCTTTCACTATGTTCACCATTCTCTCACCTTTTGTGTTATTATTATCACATTTTAAAATTATGTATAAAATATATTCAGTCATATGTATATATGCGTGTGTATACACACACACACATATATAATTTATTCCCATAAGATGTGTTTTATTAAATAGTCAGTATTTGTTTAGATTTATTCACATATTTACCCTTTCTGGTGCTGTTTATTTATTTTTGCATTCCTGTACTTCTACTGGGGTTCATCTTCCTTCTGCCTAAAGAACTTCCTTTAGTATTTCTTTAATGCTACTGTGCTAGGGTCAAATTTTCTCACTTTAGGGGGGATTATCTAGAAACATTTTAATTTTTTCTTAATCCCTGGCTTCCTTGGTAGCCCTGAGATAATTTATTTGAGTCTTCTCTACCTAATAAGATTGACAGAACCTCCTGATTGCCACTTTTTGTTCACCTAAGAATTGCAGTTGTACTATGGAGGAAAAAATGACAAATATAAGGTTTTTCTCAATACATTTTTCTTTTCTTCAAGATCTCGATCTATTGAACCCTGGCTGCCTTAATTGCTCTCTGATGAAAACAGAGTTGGGTTTTTTTTTTTTCTTTTTATTTTACCTAGCTTTTATAGTTGTTGATGGGAAGTTTAGTCTGAGTCAGGCCTCTCTGTAATAGCTAGAAGTAGAACCCACAAGTTCCTGTTTGTTTTGCATAATACGTATGGATTATTAAGAAGTTTCTCCTCATCTGCATGGTGACCTTTCCATTATTTTCCCACAGCTCCTATAAATTCCATTGAGTCTCCTTTGTCTGGATTAAATAGCTAAAATTCTTCAGTTCATGTGACATAATTTCCTGATTCCTCACCATTCTGGTTCTCAAGTTTATCTTTTATTTTTGAAATGGAGAAAAGAAAGATTATGATTCTTGGTGTTAGAGTCAAATAGGGTTATTTTAATTCCTAGATCTGTCTCATATTAATTGCTAGGCCACGAACAAGTTAATTAAGCTTTTGACTTTTCATTTGCAAGATAAAGGATATTACCCAGGTTGCAGTTTCGTTTGAATGAAAAGAGCACCTGGATTATAGTAGACAATAAAGGTAGCTGCTGCAGTTGCTTTCATATTTGTATACTTGTTTTCTCCTGGAGAGGGAATATATTGAGGATAAATTCTTCATGTTGTTGTTACATGTTTGCTACAATCTTTTGTGTGTCTGTTCTTTACATGTACCTGGCTTAATTATCCAACTCCATGAAAACTATGGGATCATCCTCAAAGAAAGTATAATCCTGAAATATGTTTTACCTCCTTCTTAGTACCTCCGTCATCTTGACTGAACTAACATAAGTGGGAGGAAAGATGTTTCTGGAAAAATGTAACTACAGGAATTTAAACAGTAACTATTTAAACAGGAAAGTGTTCCTCCCCCCTTTCTAGAATGATCCTTTAACAGGATTTCACTTGGCTTTCCTCTATTTTACAACAGAAAATTAATAAATATTTTAGATGCCGTCTTAACCTAAGGTCAGCAGCAGCTGCTGTGTACTTGTTTGAAAAGGCTGTTTTCTTCCTCTTATTTCTGACCTGTCTGAATCCCGTTATCAGTGCCTGCACATTTTCGGTAACTGATTGTCATTACATTGTAAGGACGCTGCCTAGATGATTGCTTCCCAACCAGAGATGCCAGCCAGCTGAAACATACCAGGAGAAAACAAAGGACATTCCTGACTTGGGGAAAAATGGGGCAGGAGAAATTTGCATGTGTTTGACATTTATATTCTTTTGAGTAGCTTTTGTCTCTTTGAAAATTCCCTGAACTTACTACCTCAAGCAGAAGAATGCAATCTAAATGTAAGGGAGAAAAGAGAGCCTGCTTTGAAGATGGAGAGTAGGATATAGAATTAGAGGTTCTTGTCTTTTAAGGCTTTTTTCTGGTAAAAGCCTTTTCTGGAAAAGGACAGAATTGTAAAATTAATAAGGACAAAATTAATTTCTGATGTGTTGGGGAGTAATTCTATTAAACTATAATACATCTATAGGCTTGTTATGCCAGTGCTTCCTCATAATCTCTTTCTATCTCACCTTTGCACAGGTAATTTTTGTATTATTGACCATATGTAAAGGGAATGCTTTAAAGGAATGTAATTATGTAGGAAGTCTCTGTGTGGGGACAGTAGAGGTTCATTTGCACGCCAAGCTTCTGATCACAAATGGTAGAATTTCATATCAAGACTGATAAGACCAAGTGATTAAACCCCAGAGCCAGCACTAGTGCCCTGGCCTCAAACTTTATTTCACTTCTGACAGATGCAGAGCTCATCCATTGGTGCATGCTCTAGAGAATAAGATGAATGGAAACTTATTTTCTAATGAAAGCTTGGCAGAACAAGGTGATCCTTTTAGATCGATACATTACACACAATTCTCAATACCAGAGATTACCTTGATCGATGTGAAGCCATGGGTACCTTCTACTATTATCTTGCACCCTTGATACCTGAGATACCTAAGAACTCAATACCGGGACTCATGCTCTTTATAGAGTTAAAGCAGTTTCTAAAAATTCAAAAAAGCAGTTATAGTTAAAGCAGTTAGCTTTGAATTTTTTCAAAACCTTTTTTTAAAGTTTGTTTTCTTTGGGAGCCCAATACATAAAGGGTAATTGTTAAGAAGAGATAAGCAGGATGTTAACCCAATGTCCTGTACTTTGATTTCCCCTTCATCCTGGTGAAGTGCTAGCTGTATCTCACCAGAGTCCCACTGGCTCCAGGAAGCAGAGTTTGTAAAACACTAGTCTAAAGAAGTCAAATAAACATGTTTATTACTAGAGGAGGATTGCATTGACTAGGCATGACTTCTAGAGGCCAAGTAAAGTAACACCATCATTGGGAGAAGTGTGCTTTTCTTTTTTTTTTTTTTGGGAAATTAACTTTTTTCAGAAAGATTTGATAGTGTTTGAATTTTATCATTTCCATTATGATATATCCCCAGAACCTTTTAAGAATCTAAAAGAGATTGCTAGGGATCATGTGAATACTTTTCTATTTTCTCATCTCCCAAATGGCTTAGAGTGATTTTTCTCTTACTCCATCCACCTATATGCAGCCATCATTAATGGGCATGTTTGCCGTCTTGTAAATTTCTGTGAATTTTAATCTGGGCTCCATGTATTACAAAGGACATAACTGACTGGTATAAAATCTGTTTTTTCAAACTGAAGTGAAAAACTTTGTCTCTAACTTATGAAATCTATTGCATGTGGGTAGGGGGCTGCAAGAGAGATGAGAATCCCTGAAGAACCACAAAACTGTATGTGTTTCCAGAATTTAAGACTGATCATTAGATGTGGACCTAATAAATCCTAATCAGGATTTTTTGAATTTGAAATGACTCAAACTCTGACAGTGGCTTAAGCAAAAGGAATTTATTGGCTCACATAAATGCAAAATCTAGGAGAAGAGCTGTTTTCACGGTTTGCATAGTGTTATCCGGTTTTTGTCACTCTTGCTCTCTGTGTCATATTTCTCTAATGGAGCTAGCCACAATGTTTTCTCTTCAGATTGGATTCCTCCAGACATCAGGTATAGGGCAAGGTAGGGGAAGTGGCATCACTGCAAAAGTTTTGGGCTTAAACCAACCCGATTAAGCAGCCCCAGCAGTAAGAGAGAGAGTTTCTTTTCCTAGCATCAGATTACAAAATCCTACAGAAGATTCTTAGCCAGTTTGGGTCATGTTTCTACCTGTGGGCCAATCAGTGGTTAGGGAACATGAAGATATTCTTTTCAGTTCTGTATCCCTAGAGAATATTCTTGGCATTTACCTCATTCCCTCAAGGTTTTGGTCAGCTATTCTTGCTGTCATTTAATAATGATATTTTACTATGTTAGTCCTCTGAAATAACATTTGTATTTTCCTGGACCCCTCCAGAGTCTTTACCCAAAGGTTTTGGCAATAAAAATACAGTGGCTACTTGGGATCAGTGTGGCTCTATGAGGGAGAATGAGAAGCCAAAATCACAGCAAAACCAACCAACAAGTCTGAATGGGGTGAAACAATAAGTATAGTCTTTCCTCAAGTCAATAACCCAGAAATGGCAAATACTTAGCGTGTAGACTACTACTACTCTTCCTGAGCTCATGGCAGACATCAGTAACCAATCATACTGCTATTTCTGCTAAGCTTGGACATAGCCTCAGAATCTTTTCAAAAGAGCCCTCCAAGAACTCAATATTGATATGCAAAATATGCTTGTTTAGCATCCCTGGGATAACCCCAAAGTGTCAATACTTCCCCAGTCTCTCTTATTCTTCTCCAACATTCAGAGCCTTAGGGACATCTTGAAAGTTTTAAAAATATGTGAATTTAAATTTCCTAGTAAGTTCTGTATATTGGAATCCCAGGGAACTGCTTTAGTTGTTTTTGTCACATTTAAACGAATGAGACAATTGACTAATGGAAAAGACCTAGGATTACGAGATAATAAATAAGCTTTGGGAGTGTTTTCTTCTAAAATCTATTCTTACAATGCTGTTATTGGATGCTTGACAAATTCTTCCTGATGTTAAGAAAGAAACCATCAACCCACCCCACATTGACACGACCCTAGTATTATACTAGGGTCACTTCACTCTTTCAGAAAATGCTTTCCCAGGAAGATGAATATTGAAAATAATTTCATTGTGTATTCTGAAGATCCATGAACTCTCCAACAGAAAAACATAAAACATTAAACAAATTTATACTCTAAGACCCGTTGAACATGTCCCCTCAAAATTCTCATCATGCTCTATGTATGCCCACCAATCCTAACCAAGCTCCTCACATTGAAAGACATGTTTAAAGGGATACTTCAAATATCATGAATGTCCCCACTTTGCCCTTCTCCATTTGTGAGGATACGAACACCCTTTCAAGGTAGTGTTCTCCCTTCCCACAGTAAGAAGAAACTCAACTTTGTCTTATCAGGTTGTTTGGGTGATATTTTGGGGAGCCACTCTATGACAGTGTCAACAGCTATGGAGTTATATACATTGAAGTTCAGGTGAATACAATCAACAATTATTGGGCGACTTTGATGTGTAAAGCTCCTAGAAATTCAGTGGAAGAGGCTCAGATGATGCATAACACGCCCCTCCTGTCCTTTAAATCCTCACTAACTAATGGAGGTATGTAAGGCAAGTAAGTGCGATACTAAAAGAATATTATGAGGTGGTTTTGAGAGAAAGAATCGAATTGAAATAGGATATCTCAGAAGACGACTTAGAGGAACAGTATCTGAATTTCACACTGAAACAAGGCTAATATGTCAAAAGGGGAATGGGAGTGGGGGAGAACATTCTAGACTGAGGAAATAGCATGAGCCAAGGGCAAAGAAGTGGAAAAGGTCAGCGTGTAGACCCGTGGGCTGGTACAAATAGTGAGAAATGAGGCTAGAAAGTTGGATGCAGATTAAGCATTATGTTACGTACTTGGAATGTCTGAATGAGTTCCAGGTTTTATTCTGTATGCAGTGAGTGCTTTTTTTGAGCTCACTCTCTCTTTTCTATCCCCCTCACCTTCTCCCTTCCTCTCTCTCTTTCTTTGTCAGGTTATCTGCCTCTGTTTCTTGCTCCTCCATTTCTTGTTCTTTCTCCTTCTTTCCCTTTCTCTCTCTCAACTACCTACAATCCCTGATCCCCTCCTTTTCCTTTAATCTAATCTCATTTATTTATCTTTCTCATCTCTTTGGCTCATAATCTCTTGTTCTCATTGTGCTCTCCAGCATTCAGATGTTTTTTCTCTCTCTCATCTTTCCACAGCTTGCTCTTGTTCCAGCTTTTTTCCCCATCTCACTGTCTAGTTATCCCATTGCTATTAGATGTTTTCCTCTCTGTGGTCCATGTCCCTTTGATTCTTGCCTGAGACTCTTGGCCCTGACCCGTGGGCCCCGGCCTCTCTCCCTCGCTTGCCTTCTATATGTATATTGTATTCATTCTTTCCTACTGCAGCTACTCTTTCTCTGTGTGGCTAGGAAGATGGCATCTTATTTCCAGACACATGACCCAAAGGCAAGACCTCTTTTTTTGTCCTTCAAATTGAACTGTCCATGGAAGGGCCAGCTGTGGCTTACGTGTCTGTCTACCCCTGGATTGATCGTGGTGGCCAGGAGAATGGGTACTGATAATAGCAAGGTTTCTTTCCCACACAGAAGCCAGGGGCTGGCAGCCCTTCCAGAACCACAGAGACTAGGAAGGGATGGCACTCCCAGGTAGCCATGCTGGACAGAAGGAATTGATGTTCACTTTGTGATTATTATAGTTCCATTTTACATGTGAAGAAATAGGCCCAGGATATTAAATGAGTCTCCTGGTCACCACCACCTCTATCTGAAGTGACTTCAAATCCATTTCTTAATCTCTGTATGATGCCCTCATTCTTTTATTAATTTTAAATGAAGGGTCTGCTGCAGCCTCGCCCCTGCAAATGTAACCAGTGATTTTGGAGAGCATTTGAATTATGACAGTTGACCTGGTCTGCCCCACCCCGCTTCCTTCCACTTCCTTCCTTCCTTTCTTTCTCTTTTCCTGTATATCTCTAAGAGAACAACTGAGGAGAGGGAAAACAACTCTTACCTACTTAGATTCTTCAGTTTACTTTTTTCTTTTAAAGAATAACATTCAAACATTTCTAAGTGCCAAATTTCTTAACATTGAAGTATCCACCTGCCAGGATGCAAGATTCTAGCTGGAAAGATTGGTGAGAGGTTCTGTGAAGATCAGACAAGAGAGTGATGATCTTTATCAGAAGAGAGTCATGCCGCAGGCTGTATATTCTAATGTCTAAGTAAATAAGCAGCATATCATATTTTTAAAAAATCAAGATTAAAACTTTACGCGGACGCATCATGTGTCAAAACAAGAGAAAATACCTGTTAACGTCTCAGACGTTGAGAAAAATGCCGTTGGTAAACTATAATTTCTTTTACATTGGAGAAGAGGTATATTGTTGTTGTCCATTTTAATGTGTCTTTAATGGATTTATTTCTAAATAGAAAAGGAATAAATGCGTGTTTGAAAAAGTTTGGAAAAGCATCTAACAGTGAGTTAGAAGCAGAAAGCATTAAGAGCTGGAGGGAATCTTCCTAAGCCTTTTTCTTTTTCTATTAATATGTTCACATGCTTCAAAATATGCTATTACTTTAATTTTGCATTATATGATTTTCAGTTAATTTATACATAAAATTGTAAATTTACTCGTTTCCTGTCATTCACACTCTTAGACAACATGATTTTTAATTATTGTGTAGATTATTGTAGTATGGTTGTACCGTGATCATTTATCATTTCTCTGATGTTGGACCTTGAAGTGTTTCTAGCTTTTTCTCAATAATAAGGTGCCATGAACAACTTTAGGACTCAGTTGGGTACATTTTCCCTGTGAGTTACTATTTTTTCCCCCTCACTTCCAGGATGTATGTGTGTAGTCATAAAGTCTACAATGCAGTTCTATAAGGAATATTTTTAAAAATGTTATTGATATGAATCGAATTCTCACTCTAAGACTATGTTCCTCTAATGCCAACAGAAACAGGAAAACTTGAGAATCAAGACATTCCCGACACAGGGGAACTTAGTTTAAAAAAAGAAAGAAAAAAGAAACCTTTTATAAAACATTTCAGACTTTCCCCTAAAGGTCAGAGGCTTTTGTAACAAATACCCATCCGAATTTGTCAAATCTTAACATTTTGTTGTATTTGCTTTAGCTATCTGGATGTTTGTTTAAGAAACCAAACCATACAAATACAGTTCAAGCTCACTTTTGACCTCTCCTCAGAAGTAACCACAATCCTAAAGTGGTGTAAGAACACTTCCTATCCATCTATCCATATTTGTGTGCTTTTTTTCACATACGCAGGTATTCAAAAATGGTATTTTTTTATGTTTAAATATTTTATATCGGTATTGTCCTATTGTGTGTATCATTCTTATCTTTTACTCAACGTTATGTTTTCAGATGTTTAACTGAGGGTCTATCGTGTTAATTGCTGTGTAATATCCTCATTGTATAAAAATACAAGTTATTTCCCCATTGTCTTATTGATGGCTGGTGAGATCTTCTCCTCTTAGTGTCCTATGACAAACCAGTGCTCAGTAACTGACTTCGTGTATCTCATTTTGCCATGTGTTGTTTTCTCGTGGGTACACACCTAGCAGTGGATTTGCTGTGTTCAAGGGCAGGCACACCTGCAAACTTGCTACCTACTGATTGCTTCCCTCAGTGACTATAGCTTTACTCCTACTGCTTGTGTATGAGAACTATCATTTTCCCTCATCCTTGTTCACACTCTGGTCCGATCTCCTATTTCCAGCCAGTCTGAGGAGTATGCAGTGCTGTTTATTGGTGGCTTGAACTTGCATTTCCTTTCTGACTGGTGTTGCAAGTATGATGGAACATCTTGTCTTGTATTTACTGGTCATTACAGTTTCCTCTTCAGTGAGTTACCTTTGCCCACCCCCGCTTTCCTTACTGTTGAGTTGTTTGCCTTGTACTTTATCTAGAGATGATGTTCATGTATTCTTGATAGTAGTCCTTTGTGGAACAAATGCTTTTTAATATCTTTTTTCAGTCTGTGGCTTGTCTTTGTACTTTATTTATGGAATTATTTGTGTTATAGGAGTTTTAATTTTAAACTAATCAAATTTGTAAATCTTTTATTGTTAATGTTATCTACAAAATCCTTCTTATCCTGTTTTAAGAAAAACATTTTTATAGTTTATAGTGTAGTTTCAGCTAAATGTTTTAAGGTTTCTTATTCCCATTGAGATCTTCATTCATTTAAAGTACATTTCAGTAAATGTTCTGAAGTAGACATTTTATTTCCATTTTTCCATGCAGGAAACAATTTCCCCAATATAATTTACTGAATATGCCGTCTTTTCCTCCAGTTTGAAATGCCACTGCTGTTATGCTCCAATTTTCCATATATGGGTTTGCTTATGGGCTCTCTATTGTGTTCCACTGGTCTATTTGCCTGTCTCTGCTTCAGTAAAGCACTATTTTAATCCTTATAACTTAATAGTAACTCTTCTAGGTAGAGCTCTCCTACCTTATTATCCTTCAAAACTGTTTTAGGTATTCTTGGCCCATTAATCTTCTATAAATTTTAGTAGCAGTTTGTAAGAGTAGAAGCTTTAGGATTTTTACTGAAATTGTATCAAGAAACAATAGATTCCTTTGGGAAAAACAGACATTTTTGTAATTTCGAATGTAGAAGCGTGTAGAAGCGTGGAATATCTCTCTGCTTATTAAAGATCCTTATGTTCTACAATAACATTTCATAATTTTCTTCTGGTCCTGGGCATCAGCCACTCCAAAGTTTTAGTCTTAACATGCTTTGCATTTTTATCAGTTTCTGCTGTACACTACGTTTACCTTGGTTTAGGGACCATCTTATCACTTTTTGTATTTTTTCCTGTGTTTCATTTTGATCTGTTTAGATCAGAGTGTGGGTCTTTACCTGTAAGCTCATCCCATCTCCTTGACTGGACGTTGGAGCATAGGAATCTCCTGAAGTGGGGGATTCTGTTCCCTGGGGTCCAGCCTTCTTGGACAATCCATGGTATGCCATATCCTGGCTTCTGAAATTTTGGCCCCACTCTGGTATGGGGCAGGCAGTGTGAAGTGTCTTCTCCCAGTTACCTCTGACTTCTGTCCTGTTCTTATTAACCTCGTGGATCTCTATACTCTATTGTTAGCTTCAAAGGCTATCCTTGTATCCTTTGGTTCTTTTATTCTGGTCCTTGATGGTCAATGAATGAGGCCACCCTTCATACCTAAAAACAGCGTTCTCATCTCCTGGAGGACAGAGGCACATTTAAACTATCCAAGCAGATGAAAGGCAACACTCACATTCTATGTCTGATTCTCAGAAGAACATGAAGATGAGCAAAGCAGTTGATTCAGTCTTTCTAAGCAATGAAATTTGCCACACTTCTTTCAGGACTTTCTGTGTCCTCTCCTGGAATTCTTTGCTTCCAGCTTTTAATGTGCCTGATTTCTTTGCATCAAATTTCCACTCAGATGTCCCCTCTTCGGGGAGGTGTTTAATTGCACATTTTTTGGTGTCTGGAAATTATCGTGATTTTTTTGTTTATTTTTGCATTACCTCTTCCTATTACCATGTTTCCTTGAAAATAAGACCTAGCCAGATAATCAGCTCTAATGCATCTTTTGGAGAAAAAATTAATATAAGACCCGGTATCATATTATATTATATTACATTATATTATATTATTATATAAGACCCAGTCTTATAGTAACAATAAGACTGGGTCTTATATTAATTTTTGCTCCAAAAGATGCATTAGAGCTAATTGTCCAGCCTGGTCTTATTTTCAGGGAAACACGGTAGATGGTAAACTCCAGGATGGTGGAGGCGATGCTTGACTTGTTCTTATACCCCCCACCCCAAATACCTAGAAGCATGGCCAGCACATAGCACATGCTCATTAAATATTTGGCCAATGAATGGATAGGCTTGTCCTGTCCATGATTTAGAACGGGTCGCTCTGATGAGAAATAGTTCCCAGAACACTTGGGGAATCACCTGACGTGAGGACTAGTGGAGATCACTCATCTGATAGGAAGGAACTGAGGCTCAAGGATTCTCACAGTCAAATAATTAGTGGCCAGACAGGAGACAACGTTAACTTTCTTTTCTCTGTGCTACAGCAGCTGATTTTGAAAGGTATACTGGCACTTGGGTTGGAGTCCCTGCCACATGGTTCGTATTCAGTAAAGACAGATACACCGAACACATTCTAGATCTGCCTCTCCTGCTTTTACACGTGTAGACTGGGCTAGTCACAAAGTCTTTCTGGGACTCCGTTTCCCCATTTGCAAGATGATGTATGTCTTGCTGAATTTATAATGTTACTGTGACAATTAAGTGGGATAATTTTAAAGGATTATTTGGTAATCCAATAAAGTCCCTGTTTGGCAGATGCAGAAAAAAAGGAAGCATACAAGGAAGGTCACTGTCTGTGCCAACTGTACTTATTTTACAGACAAAAGAAAGACTGATGACCTGGAGAAGGAGGCACGATACCCAAAGAAAGAGTTAAAGGCAAGGAGAAAGTACGAGGATAGTACCATCATGGTGGAAGGAGTTGGTGAGTGGCCACTTTCTATTTTTTTGTGAAAAGTTGCTGTAACTCTCAGAATCATGACACAGCTGTCAGAGGATGAAATCAATAATGCAAATTTTAAAACACATGTCAGAGATCTGTCTGAGATAGTGTGAAATCACCAAATGCTCATCCAAATGGAAAATAAAAATAAGGAGTTCTGAGTGCTTTGGTTTATCTATTATTTATTGATGACATTATTTCTCTCAGTCATGTGGATGTCATAGGGAAAAGATGGGTGTCTGAACCAGAGGGGATTCTAGAAGGAAATAGAGCTGGTAAGTGGGTGCTGTGTTGGCTACCACCCCGATCTTCTACGGCATGGACTTGGGGCTGGATTGCATCAAAATGGAGAAACTGCCTCTGGAAAACCCGATTTTACCAGTAGGAAGTCAATGGTGACCTTTTTTTCAGAGAATAATATCTATTAGAAGTAGAGGCTAAAATTAGATTGGAGTATATTTATAAGTGTGTATACTGAAGAAGTGAATATAGGCTTTTCAAGTTTTTGGTGAATGTCTTGGGGTGGGCAGGGTTGAGAGAGCACTTTTGGGTCAGTGTATCACAGGAGAGATTTGACTATGTTGGTAGGCAAAATATAACAAGATTCAAAACAAGAAGGAAGGGATTCAAAAGAAGAAATATTTCTTCCTTCAAGGAAGAGCGTAAACTATGCAGATAATGCTGAGGAAGACTAAAGAAAATAATTGAGTAGAAATGGTTGAAAGTACTAGGAACCCAGACTGTCAAGATCAGAATTTACTGGCATTCTTTATGAGGGAAACTGGTCTTAGACACAGTTTCCTCTCCTGTTTTTACACATGTAGACTAGGCTAGTCACAAAGTCTTTCTGGGATTCAGTTGGCACCAAAACCAATGCCCTTTCTCAGTGTCTGTAACCATTACCCTGTATTAAGCCTCTTTCCTGTTAAGAAACACAGTTTTGTTAGAGAATACTCATTTGGATTGAAGGGGAAGGATTAATGGAGATAAACTTGTTTGGCCAGATTACAGTTTTATAGGTACTTAGCTTTTAAACCTTTGAAAGAGTAGAGAAGGACCCTTGTGGTAACTGTGTATAGTACTGGACAAGAGGTTAATTATTGGGTTCTGGAGACTTTGGTGGATTATCTATTATGGAGTCTTTTACAGAGAGGAAAAGGATTAGTCAGATGTTGGAGGGGGAATCATGAATTGCAGTATCATGGTAACTAGGGGAGACAGGTTATGAAGCCCAGAAATCATGGAGGGATGGGTTTAAGATATACCAAATCTGTATGAAACCATTTGAAATTAGAATATAAGGTCTAACTTGGTGAACCAAACCTGGAATGTTGAGGCTGGAGGAAGTTGTGAAGTTTGGGGATGAGAGTGAATTAAGATAGCAATGATCATAAAGGATCTCCAAGACTGGACTGCATAAATTATTATTGTCACATTTAAAGCAGTTATTCATTTCAAGTTGTGGTAAAAAGAAAAGTTTCCTTTGGTTCCCCTTCAAGTGTCTTGAAAGGGGGAAGGGTTGGGCTCTTCCCACCTGGCTGTTGCTTGAAGCTCGGTAGGGTAGCTAAGTTCCTACAACCTTGGTGCCCAAGTAGAGCTTAGATGTGTGGCTTGTTTGATGTCAGTTCTGTAGTAGAGCTTTGTAACCATCACAGGGACCAAGAGAACATTTTCAAAGAGCTCATCCTTCTGTGAAATGGAAGGAGAGGCCACTTAAATCCTCAGGTGTTCTCTATGTTCAGAGGTCTTTTCAAATTTGACCCATTGCCTGACTTGATAAATGGACTGAAAATTGACAATTAAATAATTTATTTTTGGCTAAGCTTGAAAGTGATTTTTGTTCATTCATTTTACAAAATTAATGGTTATAAAGTAACCATACTTAAGAAAGTTTAGGAAAACAGAAATAAACTGCCATATTCATATTACCTTAACACCGCAACTTAAAATTGTTAGTGGTCCCTTTTCATCTGTAACAATAAATTTTTATATATATATATATATGTGTATATATATATATATACACACACACACACACACACACATACGTATGCATATATATACATACATACGTATGCATATATATATATATATAGCTGCAGTAAGCTTTCATGTAATTTTAGATCTCTGATTTATTTCAAACATGTGACATTGTTCTGTGGTTTGCAAAATCATTTTAATACTTACAATATTCTATTGATTATGCCATAATTTATTTACTTATTGTCCCTATTTGTTGGGGAAAAGGTATATTCCAGATTTTGTTTTCTTTTTTTTTTTTAAAGATTTTATTGGGGAAGGGGAACAGGACTTTATTGGGGAACAGTGTATACTTCCAGGATTTTTTCCAAGTCAAGTTGTTGTCCTTTCAATCTTAGTTGTGGAGAGCACAGCTCAGGTCCAGGTCCACTTGCTATTGCTAGTTGCAGGGGGCACAGCTCACCATCCCTTGTGGGAGTCGAACTGGCAACCTTGTGGTTGAGAGGACGTGCTCCTACTGACTGAGCCATCCGGGAGCTCAGCAGCAGCTCAGCTCAAGGTGCTGTGTTCAACATTAGTTACAGAGGGCGCAGCCCACCATCCCTTGCGGGACTCGAGGAGTTGAACCAGCAACCTTGTGGTTGAGAGCCCACTGGCCCATGTGGGAATCGAACCGGCAGCCTTTGGCGTATGGAGCATGGAGCTCTAACCACCTGAGCCACTGGGCCGGCCCCAGATTTTGTTTTCTTTATGAAAACACTGCACTAAATAATTTTGAGTCTGTAAATTTCCTTCTTTCAGATTATTTGTGGGATCAAAGTCTACGTGTCACTAATTCTGTTTAACAGAAAAAGAACAGATACTAGTTTTTGGAAAAAGTTTATTATACAAATATTATAAACACAAGAATGATGAGAAAAATATACTTACAATACCACCATCCAAGTAAATCATCTTGCTTCATTTTCAGGTTCCCTAGAGTCTTGATTCAAGTGTATACATCATTTTTACATTCTTAACATTGTATTTTGCCAGACTGAAACAAAATCCTCACAATCTTTTTTAAAGACAGCATAATATTCCATAAAGTTGAAATAACTGAGATCTAAATAGCTTTCCCTTTCATCTGGTTAGGTATTGTTATTTTTTCCCATCTTTAAATTCCCATCTTTGCATTGTATATCACTGTTGTTAACAATTTTTCCTATTTAAATATTGTTGCTTGGATGAATTGTGAAAGTGGGATTACTAGGCCAAAGGGTATGAACACTTTTATGACTCTTCGAAAATATTGACCAATTACCTTCTGAAAGTATACACCAATGTCTTCAGCACTGGTGCACAGATGTGTATTTGTCTCACTCCTTTTTGACAGGAAAGGTAGGCAACTTCATATAATGGAGAAAATTATACTTGAAGTTAAAACTCAGCTCTGCCATTTGCTAGTAGAATTACCCTAGGCAAGTTCCTTAATTTCTTTGAACATTATTTATGTAAAATGGGGATGATACCTACCTTATAGGACCTTATTTTCAGGATTAAACATAAAATATAAAACACAGTCTTATTACATGGCCCTCAAAACAGTCACTATTTATTTAGCCAATTTGGTAGGTTCAAAAAAAATCATTGATTTAATTCAGTTTCTTTGTAAAAGTAGGAATATGTTTGATGACATTTATTTGACAGATTAAACCACGTTTTATTTAGGAGATTCTAAATTGCACTTTTTTATATTTCTGAAATCAGATTGCATCTCAAAGGTAAAGTGAACATTTCTTGTGGTAGCATTCCTTTGTTTTCCTTGAAAAGTGGTTATTAATTCTCTGTTACATCTTACATTGTCTTAGAATGGAGAAAAGAATGTACATTTTTGCTGGTGTGAATTATGTGCTTGTTATCTCTTTTGTTCATTTACTTAGTCAGGTCTTGATGATTTTCTTTTTAATTTGCATGTGCTAAAAGAACATACGTTTTCATCATCTATTTACTGTTATTATTTTATTTAAAAAGAAAGTTCTGGAGTGGGGTGTGGTGGGGGAAGCAAGAACTTAAAAGAATTGTATATGCTTCAATGTGCCAGTTTTTCCTCTGTGATTTCTTTTATCATTATTCTTTAGGTCATAGGTTCATTGTTATTTGATTTCCTGTTATTTTATCTTCTCTCTTTCATAGCTCCCCCATACTAGTTGTAATTGACTTTCCCAGATCTCTGTCTACCGCTTTGGACCTCTGAGAGATTCAAGGGCAAGGAGTGTGTTATTTATTTATAAGAGAACACACATTCAGTAGATACCATGTGAACAAATACATTTAACTCTGGTCCACTGGAGGTCATTTAATGTGGGACTCTGAAGACCCCCTTCCCTACCCTCACCAAAAAAATGGCTGATCAATTTTCCTAATAACAATAAAATAATCAGTTTCCTTTCCATTGGTTAGTCATGGCATTCCAGCTATCCTCTTCCCTGGTACCATGTACACCCCATAATTGCTTGTTTTTATCTGTGGCTGTTGGCCTCCTTGGCAAGATTGCCAAGTTGTGAGTTGCTTGAATGCAGAGACAACCATCTTGTTCTTATTCACTGTTTTGGGGTGCTTAAGAATAAATGGTAGATTGAACCCATAAATTGATACAAATTCTTAAATCCACTTGAGTCTGTTTCTGGGTTTTCTGGTCTCTTCAACCATTTCTGTTTAGGTGCCTGCCTCTCTGTTTGGCTCAGGTGATAATATTCTTGAGCCCATGTTCAGTGGGGGCAAGCAGAAGAATGAATACATGCTTCAGTGCCACGTAGGCCATGATAGGGGTACGCCCAGTGTTCCCTGAGAGTACAGAGAAAGGGCTACTTGATCCATTAAGATAGCAAATCGGAGAATCCTTCCTGGAGGGGAGATGTCTGTGTCAAACCTTAGAGGGGAAACCAGGGTAAGCTAGACAAAGAACAAAGGTATTTGCCTGGTAGGGAAATAATACCAAATGCAATTGAGCTGTATGTCTGTTTTTGAAATATTCCTCTCTTTATGATTGCTATTTTGTGCTTTTAAGCAGTTTGTTAGTTTTGTGTCATTTTGGTGCCTTGTTACAGAGAATATACCTTAGCTTTTTTTTTTTTCTGTTTTATTTTGTCTGATAAATTTTAGAATTATTTGCTTCCCAGAAAATTTCTGTTGGGCTTTTGATTGGAATTTTGTAAAATGTGCAAATTAACTTGAGGGAAAACATGAAAATCTTTATCAATTTTAGTCTGTACAAGTGAAGTGGTCTCTTCTTTTTATATTTATCTCTCTGAAAATGTCTTATATTTCCAAGTTTTGGGTTTTGAGTTTTTGTTACTTGAATGCTCAGTATAATGGTTTAATCATGTATAATCAGTAAGATAGGGATTTTATCATTGTCTATTGTTAATCTGAATCTCTCCTAATAGTTTTTATCATAAAGTCTACGTTAAAATATTGATTTTTCCTCTTATTCAAGTTTTATGGGTTAATTTTTATCCGTGTTTTTAAATGAAACTCTTGACTTAGTCTCTTAATAGATTAAAACAGATGTTTAGTGTCATAGTTTCTACCTTTGATTTACCATCTATTATCCTAAACTTTGCTGTTTCAAAATGCTTACTTCCTATTAAAATATACTATAATTTGAAAGATTTCTGTTTTTACGTTTTACAGAACCATTTTAAATTCTAATAAGAGTTATCTTGAAATATCTCTCAGGTATTCTATCATGTTTAGTTAGGCTGATCGGCTGTTTGTCCATTGACAGGTCATGAGGGTCTGCCTTGGGGGCTGTAAATTGACCCTCAACTGCAAGGGTTTGGTGTTATCGCATGTGATTAAAATTTGGTTGTCACAAACTAAAATTAGCCTGTCATTGGACTTAACTGGAGAAGCTAATTCATCCAGGGTGCTGAACTAGTTGTTCTGAAATGCGTTTATTTCTCTGCACTATGAATCTCACCCCCTACCTTGGTATCCTGGCTCTTTTTTCTCAGAAAAAGTAGGGCTGGATTATTAAGCGAGCTATAGAATCTTACATCTTTTTTAAAGGAATCAAGATCAGAGGAAATGTAAAAGTTGCAGATTTATACCTATTTTTCCATTAAAAAAATTTATTTCCATGAAAGAAAAGGAATGGAGCTCTTTTTAGCCTGTTATTTCATCTGCTTTCTAATTTTGTCAACAATGATGTCAGTTAGTTTGATTCATCAGTAACAGACTTTCCCTCTCATGAGTATTTCTCTATTATTTTAGCTACACTTAACACTGGAGCTTTTTTCCCACCAGTGCATCAGCTCTCTTGAATGGTGATTTCTCTGATTTCATTCTCTTTGATTTAGATTTTTAATTTTTTTGGGTAAATTCCCTCTTTCCTCTGTTCCCCCCAAAATAAACCAGGTAATAAAATTACTATATTTTTGGAGATAAATTATATCCTGATTGGGAATAAAATTTTTATTATAGCCTTTGTCCTTGAGGATTCTATAATAATGCTTTGGTGCCATTTGTAGTCAGGAGCTAAATGTGATGAGATGTAGCCTACAATGAAAATACGGTGGTGTGAATTATGTGCTTACGGTCTTCTTTGTTCTGCTGTGCACTGAATATGTAAAACTTGTCATAGAATTTCTAGATGAGGAAATGACTTATCTCCCTGACAACATATTATGAAGGTCAATTTAAGGTCCTTTATAAACTTTAAAATTATGAAGGTCCTTTATAAACTTTAAAAATGAATATAAGCATTCTAAGGTTCCAGGTTGATAGGTAAATCATAATACACTGTAGAATTATAAACAAAATTAGAACAACTTAATAAGGGAATCCAGGAAGAGTGATGAAGGCCACAGAGATAAGATGATATGGGAATGGGATCCTGATGGGTGATATTCCGGGGAAGGGTTGTGTTAGATAGGAGGACATAGGCGGAGGGAATAGCATGTGGAAGGTCAGGAGAGGAGAGATGCTCAAAATGGAGGATTAAATGTGATGCGTTAATCAGCGTGGTTCAGCATGATGCCTTCTATCATAAGTTATTTCACCAATGGATGCATCTAGGGAAGCAGTGGTAGGATATTCTTTGGAAGATGAAAACTGATTCAGGGATGGCACCTAGTTCTAAAGTGGCTCATCCGTAGACTCACCAAGAATGCTAAAGGAGGCCAGCTAAACAGGTTTAACGTACTGGGGACTATACTGGCTTCTTCACTGATTTAGAGAAGATCATTGGGAGAGCAGGAGAGCATGGCTCTTCCTTCACCTGCTCCAACTCCTGGCGACTCCCAATTTCAGGCTATATATTGCCTTGTAGTAAGCTCTCTTTTATAATGCAACCTGTGGGAATTTCTTCCTGGGAGCCCAAATGGCTCAACCAACATGTTAGGCCAGTGATCAAAGAGATGCCGAGGAGAGGTTAACCTGAAAATTTGTTTCTGAGGTAGCATTAAATAGGAGTGACTGGTTTACAAACTGTGAAAGAGGAACTCCCTAAAGAAGTGGACAAGGGTGCCTTCCTTCTTACCAATCATTATTTTTATTAATATATTTTACAAGACTGCAGTTGAAATAATATTAAATACAAATTTTTTTATACAGAAAGTGTAATAAAGTTAAAATAGTTCCTTGTAATTCATAGCATTATTGCAATGCTTACAAAATTTTTGCATAGAGTGTGCAAGGATTGATGTTATTCAAAACAAAACAAAACTAAGCTGTTTCTTACATCACACCCAAACCCAGAGAAAAACAAAACAAAATCAAACCAAAAATAACCCCAAGGTTGAACGTAACTGCTTTATGGGAATGGGGTTCCTTTTCCAAAATCTCCAAGCAAATGGGACTTCTGTGACCTCATCTTTTCTGTTAAAAGCACCAGAATCTGGCTTCCCCAGGAGTACATCTAGCCAGCACAATGATAGATGTGTCCTCTACTCTTTCTTTCTAAAATCTGACCTCCTGAAGTGGTCTGTTGCTGCATCTTTGTGACCTCAGAAAAAGAGAAAGTTACCTGGGGAGGTCGTTAACATGGCAAACTCCATTCCTCCCTCAGCAAAACACTGCATACAAATTAGGTTAATTCAGGTTTACTGACTCTTCTTCTGCTTTGCTAGGCTCTCCCTTCTCTACCAAGGAGCCTGACTTCTGGCTCTGGCAATGTTTGATCCATTAGACTCTTTAAAGGTACCCATTCCTGATTTGCCACTGGGACACAAACACCATTAAAATAAAATCCCTGAATGACTTACCCTAAAACAGGGCCTTTGACATTTTTGAGCTTATGCCTTTACTCAAGTTTAATGAGGTGGTTGAGTCAGCCCTGCAGGACCCTGGCTGGCCCTGGGCAGAGCCTGTTGGGAGCAGAGAGCAGCTCTGTTCACAAGAAGACCCCCTCTATCCCCTGGGATCAGATATGTGCTGTTGGGAACCATAGAAAGGTAGGGCGAGGCCCGTCTCTTTGCTGCTGTGGCCTCTCAACTCTGTGTGGGGGCACGTTGACAGCGGGACCTTAACATGGGCATTCTGCTTGACGACGTGTTCGGATGGTCAGGAACCTGGCTGAGTTAATCCTTCAAAATGGTTTTTGGTCTTTTAATCCTTACAGATCAAGCCCTGATCCCTTTGCTCAGCAGATGAAAGTGCCCCCAAACCACCAAGTTATAAAGGACTTCAGATGCACTCGTCTCCTTTAGTAGTTGGAATGCCACCAACCTCATTACTGCATCTAGGACACCCAGTGTAAAACGAACAGGGTCAAGGTTAAAGGGTGCCACTGTTTAAACAAGAGTTAGCAAATGGGTCCCTTTTCCAGCTCAGATCAATGGCTAGTGACAGCCTGAGTGCTTTGGTGAGAAGTCTACACGTGGGGAGGGGTATGGCTCGTTAGTGATGACTGACAAGGTATGGGGTGTGGAGCGCAAGCCATTATCAGAGCCAGAGTGCCCAGGCTGGGTATTGGATGCTGAATGCGAATTGAGTCCTTGCTAGCTAGTCCTGGCATCTTGTAGGAGAGCAGGGACAATGGCAGAGATTGAGCTCCCTTCCCTTTGATTCTTTCCTTGACTTTTGCTACAAGTATGATAACCAAATGATGTCAAAGAACTCATCTATAATAAGACCTTTGTCTTGTGAAGAATAGGGGAAGGAGATTGATGTGTATAGAAATGCTAACTTGTGTAGCCACACCCTTAGATTACTGAATATTACATTTTTCTCTTAAACATAAGGCTGACAACCCAGGCGTCTTCCAATTTGTAAGGACAAGGAGCCTGCCTTAACAAGAACCACACACGGAGCAAACACATTTTGGGGGGGTTCCAGATTCTATTATTCAGACAGACTTTCTATATTTTCACCCCAGGTATCTATGCTTCTGTACTGGATGCTGTCACGGATGAGGGGATCACAGAAAGAAGGGAGATAAAAGGTTTATAGCTTTATCCATCCCAACTGGTCTAGTCTAAAAACTGGTAGGAGACACTTTTTAACAGCCTGAATAATAGTTTGACCTGTTGGTGACTTTATAACATAGTGGTCTGGAGTAAGATTCACATTCCAGCTCAGCCATTGTCTAGTTGGCAGCTTTGGGCAAGTTTCTTAACTTCTCTAAGCCTCAGTTTCCACAGCTGTTAAGTTGGAACTATAATAAAACCTAACTCAAAGGATTATTTTGAGGATGAAACAGTGAATGCATGTAAAACAGCAGAGTGCCTAACACATAATAAGTACTCAATGAATATTATTTAATAAAAATTGTTATTATGATTGGAGAATAGAATCTAACTCTTGCCATATTGTATAGTATACTTTGGGCCACAAAAGGCCTCTTTGATTTTATGCAAAATTTCTTGGGTGCAATTCTTTTTGGGGAGATGTTTCAGAACTTTGCTCAGATTCTCAAAAGAATCTATGACCCTCAAAATGTTAGAACTCTGTGAATTGGATGGATATGAGGACCAAAGAGACACCAATGTCTTCTTTGTCAGCAAATACTGTTTCCTGTCCTCAGACAATCCTTTCCTATGCTGCTTCAATGTACTTTAAGTGACTAGGTTGGAATTTTGCACTTTATGAAATTTGAGTGATCTCTGATTTCGCCACAATAACCTTAATGCGGAAGGAAGTGTGCTGTGAAGATATTGGAGGAAGAGAGACTACTAGACAAGTCTAGGAGTGCAGAGTGGATTTTTATGACAGATGTCACCTCCTCTCTTCTCCCAAAGAGGGCGGCCTCATATTTGTCTATTTATCTGATCTGAGCTAATTTTCAGCGATGACACAAAATCCCCTCACTTGCTAGTGAGGGTGTCTGTCTGCACACCTAATGAGGCAGTTTTGGAACACGACTCTGGTTTCCTATTGTAATAGGTAGATTTGGACTGTATACAAACTTCTTGTCTAAACAAACTTTGTTCTATTCTAACTGCAAACCTCCTGGAAGGAGGACTGCTCTTACCACTTCCTGGGCTGCAGTTGAGGAGTTAGCATTGCTATTGGGATGTCTGAGACTGTTTTGATGAATTTGAAAGCACTGTTAAAACTGTTATGATGTCACACTTCTTAGGGCATCAAGGGCTCACATATTCTTGCTCTCTTTTCTCAAAGGAAGATGCTAATTTCCCATTCTGTCAGTAACTATGAAAGGAAGGGAGGTAAAAACAAAAGAAAATAGCCTGGGTCACCCCAAATGAGCTATTTTCTGCTATGCTTGTGCTCTAACATATGCAAAATGAGAACCTCCCACAAATAATTATTTTCCCTTTGCCATTCAGATCTGCCTTGAGAAATTTCAAGGACTCCCTTAGGAAGAAAGCTTATAAGAACCATAGAAATCACATTGCTTTTGAAAGTGCTAAAGCGGGTGGTGTGCTGTGCTGGCTGAAGCTGGCAGGCTTCAGACTGCTTTATCTCTTATCAGTGGTTTAGCTTTGTGAATGGGAAATTCAGAGGCAACTGTATAATTTTCAATTCCGATTACCACAAAGAAAGAAATGCATCTGACATCCCAGTGCAGTAGCTTTGACTATTTTAATGGAAATATGTAGGAAATGGGGGAACCTTCTACCAAGGAGAAAGTGATGAAAGACCAAAAGAGAGACATGTTATCTTTGAGATAAGAGGCCTGTTTTCTGAGGTTGTTTCTTTTATTATAACTTTCCCCCCATCTGCTACTGGGGCACCATGCAAATGTATCATTCCAGGAACCGCTTTGTTATCCTTTTTGTGCCTAAGATTTCCTGGTGCAGGGGACAGCTAGGAAACCGGTCTTGTTTACAGCCTACGTAAATGAGATTTTCACATTTTGTAGAGCCTTAGAGTAAGTATCAGGTGCTTCGTGAATCTGTTTATCTTTTTTGTCCCAGCATCATGCTACC
The DNA here is from genome assembly GCF_964194185.1 of Rhinolophus hipposideros. Taxonomy (NCBI): domain Eukaryota; kingdom Metazoa; phylum Chordata; class Mammalia; order Chiroptera; family Rhinolophidae; genus Rhinolophus; species Rhinolophus hipposideros. The sequence goes on along the minus strand of NC_138069.1, from coordinate 28,045,104 downwards.
TTTTGCCTAAAATAAACAAAAGCAAGATATTCTCATCTAGGCGCTTCAGTGAAGGGTAGTATTGCCACCTGAATTCCCTTTTGGTTGAATCCAGATAAAATGCTGAAGGTCTCCTGAAGTGACATTGGTTAAGGTCTGATAAATGGTGGTTGTTTACAAACAAACAAACAAAAGCGTTTCCCCCTGACACGAATGCTCATACTTACAAAGAATACTGATGCTATTTTAACAATACTGAATATGAGTATAACCCTGGATTAGCAATAGGGACATAGACTGAAGGGACAAATCTCTGGTAGGAACCTGCCTTACCACACAGGCAAACACGGAATTTAAAATAGGTCTTTCTTGTACTCCCGCAGCACCAAAGCACAAAGACCCAGGTCCTTGGAAACAAAATCAAACTGGAATTAATCTGATCCCTCCTAGCAACAGTTTCATGAAAGAACTTTACTATACATTTTTTCATCCCACATGTTTTAAGATGCTTCTTCCTATATTTCTAATTACTTATTGGTCCCACCAATCCTTCAGACCCTTGTGTCGTCATAGGAAAGTAAGTACACTGAAGGTGTAAATAACTGAGGTGATGATGCCAAAAGACATGTTAAGTTAAAAATATTCTCTGGAGGACCATGGAAGGGGCATCTTTTTGGAATGTGGGAATGGGAGGTGGAAGCCTCTGAGTAGAGACTGCAGGAACAGTCTCTTCAGAGAAGGGATTCTAAATTTAAAGCATAGGACCCCTGCTTCACTTCTGGTCACATAAGATGCTGAACGGAGGAACCACCTATCCATTAAAAGTCCTAAGAAAAAACTCTTGGAGAAAATCACAGCTTTCCTGTTTCCTTAAGCCTTCCTCTAATTCCCAAGATCCCGAGAGCCTGCACTTTCAGACAAGTGGATCACTTTTTATTAATGCAGCGTAAGACTATTTTTCTACAGCCAGATACTTATATTCCAAGCACACAAGGAAATGCAGGCTTACTCCATGCTATCGTGAAGTCTGCTTTCTTTGCTGCTGTGTCCAACACATACCATAAATGGCCTCTATGTCAGGGGTCAGCAAACTTTTTCTGTAAGGGCCAATTGGTAAGTATTTTATGCTTTGTGGGCCATGAGGGTCTCTGGCACAGCTATGCAACCCTGCCGTTCCAGGACACGAGCCATGGACAACATGTACATGATTGGCTGTGTTACAATAAAACTTTATTTACTGAAACAGGGGATGAGCCAGATTGGGTCTTGGGATCTGTTTGCTGACCCCTGTTCTAGAACCAAACCTCAAGCCATCTTTGGTCTATGGTTGCTGGATAGACAATGAAAATGATCTGGAGGAAAACTGATGTAAAGGAAGTTAAAACCAATTCAAGTTTATAAAATCTATTCTTTGGGTAACATAATTAAGAAGACTCATACTAAGTTTCCATCTAGATAGGGGACACCATAAGGGCTTTTGAAATCCTCCATCACATTCTAGTAGTTTCCCAAGACTGAACCTTTATGACTTATTGAGGAGATGTCAAATAGAACTAAGTGCTAAACCTATTTGGATATCAATTTTGAATTTGCCAAACTCTTCTGAAAAATACTGATATACGAGAACTTCTAGAATATTCAAGATTCATTTGATCTCTGCTTGTTATGCCACCTGCTGCTTAATATACCAAAAGGTGTGATTACCTAGATTATATTATATATGAAGATTTGGAAGAAGCTCATTTTTAAAAATCAAAAGTTATCAATTTTAATGTAAAAAGATATATATACTTTTTTCCAGAATTCAGGTAAAACTTTCTCTCATGACCATGGAGAAATATTCTAGTTGAAAGAAATTGGGGAAAAAAATGTACATGGAAAGACTCAGAATGCATTTTACCAAATTATAAAATCTAAACTGAAATACATAACTTAATCCATGCCAAATTTCCTACTCGTTCTGGTATATTGTGATCACTTAGCAGAAATGAAAATCAGGATATCATATCATATCTGTCCCCCATAGGTGCTCGATTTCTACTCTTGAATGCTTTTATTGTTTTTACTCTATTTGTGATCTGATTACCTTTAGGATAAAATTTTGCAAGTGGGATCACATCACTAATTTTTATTGGTTTAAAATTCCCAAGGTGCAGATCTCAGACTTTCATGTAATGATTAGAACAAAATTAGAGGAAAGCGTTTCAGGGAACCTTTCGTTTTCTTATCCATAGATTGTGTACTTAAGATGGAAAAATGAAAAGATGGTCTGTCTGCTTAAAAAAATAGTCTTAAGGTATTTGGCCACAAAGGATCTCACAGCTACTACTGTTTATCTTAATGATACTGGGTAAGTGCTCCCAATAGCCAAGGGTGACCTTTCCTGGCAAAATCCTGTGTGTGGTAACTACAGAATTCTGGCAGCATGATCCTACAGGATATCAATAACACTGACCCACAGCAACTTGGTGGCTTTGTGTAGTTTTCTTTTTTAGACCTCAGTGCTGTAAACTAAGCAATCTTACGATTTTTGTCCTTGAACAACCCAATTCTTCTAGCTGGGATACTGAGCAAGAGTGGAGGGAGCCTGGGGTCTGGAAGCCAGCAGGGCAATGGGCAGGCGAGAACCAAGCCTCCTCCCCCTACTTCTAAGTGATGAAGCAACACACAGCTTGCTTTTACATCCCGGGTGCACAAACCTCAGCCTGCTGCGTGAGTGTCAGCACAAAGGCTATCAAACCTCTTATTTGTCTCCTATGACAAATCTTCCCCTGCTTGTGAAGAAACAATTAGAACCTTACTGAGGAAAAAAAAAAAAGTGCCGTTAAGGCCTACAAATACTGTTTCTTTAGGAGTGTGGGGCCATTCCTTGCAAAACGGCATCCAGGACTGTTGAAGCCAGTTAGGTCTCCATTCTGGGCTCCTCAGAGTCCCCATCTGTCAGTCACCTGGTTGGTCTCCCTTCTTTTAAGATGCCCAGTCATTACTAAAACATGCCCCTCCAATCACCCAAAATAAACTACAGGTAACAAGATAAATAGGATGTGCTTCTCCTTGCTGAGTGCATTGACTTAAGGCATAGGCACATTTCCCCCTCTTTGAACAGAGATGGTGTAATCCCCTGTCCCAGCACAAGAGCTGGCCAGGGTGACCCTGGAGCATGACGATGGAGGTGGCGTGATGAGAGGTAGCTGATGGCGGGAATTACAGAGCTGCATTCACGTGCGGGGGAGTGGGTGCTGCTGGGCCCCAGGGGACACAGTGATTCTGATAAAGACACTTGACAGAGCTCACATTACATTTCAGTGATCATTGCTAGGGGTGTGTCATTCTTGGAGAAAACATAATGATGGATTTAGGACTATGACTACCCCAACACTGAAAAAAATCTATCAGCAGATTGAAACCAGTGAGTGGGTTCATGCCTTTAAAAGTAAAAGGCATGTCTCTAAACGACCTACTAATCCCGAGAAATGTATAATCATAATTAGACTATTCTAGGCTATTCTTAATTAGACTTCCATTTCCAAATGGCTCCTCTTGGGATTCTGCTCTTGTGAATTTTGATGGACCCAATCATTTTTTTTTCTTTCTTTTCTTTTTTTCTTTTTATTATTCCTTTGACCTGATCATTTTTGGTTGGAGTCGGCTGAGTAAGTCAACAGTGAGGCCTTAACAGATATTGAGCCGTTTTTCCCCCCTTTAACCATAGACATATCACCCATGTATTCCCTGCCTGTAAGGCCATTGAGTAGCTTCCAGCTGACTGAGGAGCAGCTGTTATCCTATTTTGTGCTGATTTACAACTCCTGTTTTGACTGGGGGACAATATGTGAGTTTGAAAAAAGGAAGACAGCAGGAGTTGGGTGAACTGTTTTCAAACTTTGCTAAAATTCATCCTCCTCATTCATCCAACCACACAAACCACCAAAACATTTGACTGCAAAGGTAGAGCAGCCCTTTTGATTTTCTATGGCTGACGCCTATGGCGTTGCCCCGTACCTAACTTGGAGAGGGAGAAGCTGGCCTGCCTTACTAAAGCTACAGAAGGAAACCAAATGTCCGTTGTTAATTCAAGGGCCTCAGCGCTTGGGCATGACTTGGAGATTCCCGCCATCACTGCCCTGTAATGACACTAACGGAGAAGATAACACTGTTACCCACACATGTGGATGAATATTTGGGAAGTGTCCAATACACTGTGTGATTTTGAAGGGTTTGGGGAATTCTGGGCCTGAATTAGTGTTTTGATTTTATCATGTGTGTGGTGGTGGGGGGAATGGAAATGACGGTGGGTATCACAGGGTCACCCATGGTTCCTTTTGTACTGAAACCTCATTTTATACAGAGGATATATATATTTATTTATATATATTTATATATATTTATATCCACCCACACACGCAAACACACTCACGCGTGCACACTCCCACGTACACACACACACACACAGGTCTTTGATAGGCTTTCTGTGTTCTAGTAAAAATAGTTGGCAGCCAGTGTCTAAAGCCAGAAAAAAGGCCTGCTGTTGCCAACGATGTCCATTATGGATAGTCTCTCAAAGGCAGACACTCGTGTTTATCTGACAAGTGGAACCAGTTCCTGCCTGGGACAGGAATAACCTCCCGTTGGCGCAGACGCAGACTTCGAAGACCTTCTGCCTCGTTCCTGTTGGCGAGTAGGATCCGTGAGGCAGTTTAGGTAGTTTGATTTTCGCAGCATCTAACTTAATCTAAAGAGTAAATAGGAAGGAAAGAGTTAGAGGCTGTCATTTATCCTCTTGACATTCCAAAGCAGCAGACGAAGGTTCAATTCCACTCAAATCGAACGAACGAGCACCTACTATGTGTTCAGTCTTGTAGGCACGGGGAATTCAGAGATGAGTAGGACAGATAATGTCTCTACCCTCACAGACGCTTATGTTCTAGCGAGACAATGGTATACTGGCAATGCTATCTATGTTAGCATTTTGCAAAAGTGTATCATGTAGCACGTAAATAGAGTCCCAGGGTGAAATCAATTTGGATTAACAATTTTCTTTACTATGCGGTTCCTCGGACCCTAAACATGCCTGTGTGCATGCTAAGTCTTCAAAAATAAGCAGCAGTTTTTGGACTTAAGTGACTGATACGAAATAACTGATTTCTCCGTAGTCTGGAAGCTGAGACTTATAAACTGGGTATGTGATGTAGTCACTATTTCTAGATGTGTGTGGTTTGGAGTTTGGCTGTTTGAAGAGACAGTTTTGATAACTGAATGCTCTATCTGATTAACTCTTTTAAAACAAACGTTGCAAATGCCAAACCAGTCAAAAGGCAGGATTGGTGTACAGAGGCAGCTGGAGACTGATCACCTCTAAGTAGATACGAAAGGTGAAACAGTTTTCCTTTAAAAATAAAAACACAGTTTTCCTCTCTCTAAAATTCTTAAATAGAAAACTTTGCTTATGAACACAATAAGGCATTTTAAAAAGTTTGCAGTGGAATCCTATTTTCTTCGGGGCTTACATTGCCTGCAAAAACACAAGCAGCTCTTCTGTTCATCAGAGTGGGATTGTATTGGGGTAATAGAATCAATATTTGCTATCTGTCATCCTCTTGATGCCTAGTCTTATCCTGTTGAAGTTTTGGCTCATTCTGATTTGGGATGGCTGTTGAATCTGACTTTCCACAATGAAAGTAGAAAAATACAACATAAACTGTAAAAATGACTACAAGTAAATGAAGCTCATCTTTCGCCAGATGTGTGTGATATGCAGCTTAATTATGCCAGCTACCTAAATCTTATTCTAAGGTGACAAAAGACAGAATTTGGAAATAGCATTCATTTTTATACCCACATGCATAATTCTGTACTTGCAATACATGCGATCATCTCAGCAGCATACAGATGATAAGTCGTAACTTTTATGGATTGCGGGTTTGGCTGATTATTGTGTTGTACAACATATTTGTTCCAGAAATGAAACCTTTGGATTGGCATCTTTTGTTGTTAAGTGTAGGAGCAATTTCAGTGGCAAAGGGAAGAACAGAGCAGTTTTGGGAAAGGTTGGCTGGTTGGAGCTGTGTCTCTCTGGACTCATGTCCTTCTCACCCCCTACCTCTCCGTCTTTGGACTCCAGTCTCAGCTCTGTTCTGCAGGTGGCTTCCAAATTGCCGGCTTCTGCATTTATTTCTACTCCTTTTGGGGCCTCCATCACCAGAGACCGGGTTGGGGACTCCAACCTGAAATATACATAAGACTAAGATGAAAGACCCACTTCAGTATTTAGTTATTTATTTTTTTGTTTGAAAATTTAAGAGGAAATTTGACGCTCAGAGCATTGAAATGACATTTCAGTATTTAATCAGGAGATTTTTCTAGCTTTGCTTTACACACCAGGTCAAGTTGATGATGGAGAACATATCCGGGCTTTCTCTTCATTGCATATCATAAAGGTTGTACGAAAGGAGTTGGAGGAACCTGGCTTCATTTTATCTTATACCAGTCAATTATTGCTCTACTGGTCTAATGAACCAAATTCTCACATAAAATCCATGTAGTTTTAGAGTAAGGCAATCCCAGGTCTAAACTGAGTTTCCTGAAACTGGTAGGTTTCCTCTACTTTGTCCTACTTTCTGTGTCTTCCAAGGGGATAGAGTTAGACATGCCTGGACTCAAGCCATGGGCTGCCATGATATGACCTTCGGCAAGTCTTTCTTCCCTCCTCTCTTCTTTGCTTTCCTTTCCAAAATTTCTCAAAGCCTCAGTTTCCTCTTCTATAAAATGCTTCAGAGGGTGCCTGGCACATTAGAAATGCGTAATGTGTATTAACTATTACAATTAACTGCTGTTACTATTATAACTGTTCTAGCAAATCATGAAGAAATTTTGGGCCTTATTCAAATAGGCTGCTGTCAAAAGAAGATTGGGAACAGATCAGTGGTTGCTGGGTGTTAGAGATGGGAAGCGATTTGACTGCAAAGGGACAGCGTGAGGAGATGTTTTTCGGTGATCGAACTGAACTGTTCTGTATCTTGGCTGCAGTGGTGTTACATGTCTCTGTGTTTGTGAACATTCACATAACTATTCCCCCAGAAGAGTGAATTTTATTGTATATAAGTTAAAAAACTAAATGAAGAGGAGACTCAGCCACAGAGGCTGAGTCTAACACTCAGGCTAATACTCCTTAGGAAGATTTTTGCCTAACTCATTTAAGGTGAAAAATATTACCCATCTCCTGAATAGTCCAGGTTTTAACATTATTGCCAAACAGAAATGAATGACGATCCTCTTCTCTGTCACAGAGAAAATGTCCCAACTTAAGACGCAAGGACCTCTGCGTGTTTTCAAACTGCTCTGATTCAGACCAATTTCCTGTGTTTTTTTCCTGTGTTCCTAACTTTCAGACACAACACTTTAAGAAGAAACATCACTCTCTGCCAAATGCCAACTCCTTGTTCTGCTTCCACCCTTCCCTCTGGGACAGGCACACCCTCTTGGGCTTTACTAAGCGGCAGGAAAAACCAGCTGACCAGTGGGACACCACCACTGAGATCTCAAGCCATGTTCCACCAGTGCCACGAGAGGGCTCTTCCACATGCCCCGGTCTGGGTTCCTGAGCTTTGTTTCCAGGCAGCAGCTTTCTCCACTGAGTTTTGTATTTCCCCTACAGTGACTCAACCCCAGTCATAAAGAGAAACCCCAGGTCTATAGAGCTCATGAAAGGATTGGCTTGAGCTTCGCTCTAACTCATTCTTTTCTTTGGGACCTCTTCCTTCTCCTCCTCACAAAACCTTCCCCAAGTTGGTGCTGATGCAGGTGCGGTTCCAGCTAGCATTATAGTTTATTTCATTTCCATGTGGTTTTTGTCACTACAACGTCAACTGTGGTTTATTTCATTTGCATGTGGTTTTTCTCACTTGTTCTCAGTACAAGGAGGGGGTCTTGTTACCAGAGCAACAGGAAGTAACATCTGTACAGGGCCTAAATCCAGCTCAGTTGAGCTCCTCCCTGCACTCTTGACCCCTTTTCAGTTTTGAAATATGAAGATGGCTTCCTGTCATTTTCTTTGTTTATCTCCTGTGAGGTCCAGCGGACATAACAGTTTAATCCTACCTTTTCTAACTCTTCTGTTTTCACTAACATGGATACCTTTCCCCTTATAGCTATGTTTCCTTTCTGATAATATTACCTGCTCGACTCCAGCTTTGGTCACAGTCTTCTCAGTGGCACTGCTGTCGCCCACTTTCGCCAGCTGAGAGTCCTCATGCCACATTCTCTCTTTCCCTGTCTCACTTCTTGCCTTCCTCACTGTTAACTCACAATGTCTCAATACTCAGCATACTAATTCCTCCAACCTGGACTGTTTTGACTTGCCTGACAAGTTTTGTTTCTAATTCTTCCTTTGGTCCAGTGTACGTCACACACAAATCTGTCTTTCTGGAGTCAGTTTTGACTATGTCGCTTCTTTTATCAAAACCTTAAGTTCCCTACAAATGATCTGAACTCCTGAGCTTATTCCGCCATTTAGGACTTGGTGTGACCTATTCTGTTAGTCTTATTTCTTGCCACAAACACCAGCTATGTTTTACTGAGCGCGGACTAGGGGATGAGCCCTGTGCAAAGTGCTCTGTGTGTGTTATCTCATTTAATCCTCACAGAAATCCTATGAATCTGCTGTTCCTTTGGTCCCAATTATACTAATAAGGAGACTCAGTGACTTGCTCAGTGTATGTCTAGTAAAAGGGCACTGCTCAGATTGGAATTCAAGTTGAGTGGATACTACACCCAGTATGTTGTCCACTGTACCATGTCCCTTCCAGAAGAGCGGGACTTCTTTCCTGTCCGACATCTTTTCATGCCGCTCTCTGTAATTAAGTGCCGCCTCTTTCTTCATGGAATTAGCCTTTGTATTTCCCAAACCAGCCTCTGTACATAAGGGTAAGACCGTGGTACTATATAAGGCTCAGCAATGTATACTTGCCAGCATACTGCATTTCTCATAACTTATGTAAACAGTTGACATCGGTGATAACAAATTCAGGATACGGTGGATGTGTTCCTATTTGGTATGCGGCATTCAAAGTGAATGACTCATACAAAAAGCTAGTTGGGGGAAAGAAAGAGCTTGACACAGAAAAAAATGTGTGGAGCTTGGAGAACGTCATCAGATGGAGCGCTGGCATTGCAGAAAGGCGTTAGAATTCACTTTACTCGTGCTCACGCTCCTATGGGCTCTGAGATCAGCAGGAGGGCTCCAAGCCTGAGGGGACTCAGAAATGACTGCTACCTCCCCCCTCGCCCCCTTAGCTTTGGAAGTACCAGGGTGCTGAGCAAGGGAGCTCCTTGGTCACTGTCTCCTATTGGGAAAGGCTACAATAAGGTAGAAACGGTAATTTCCTAGAAGCAGAGACAAACAGGTAACTGGCTGCTTCATAGCCCATCTTAACGTCCTTTGCACTTAGGCAGACTTAGGAGTTGGTTCACCTGCTTGTCTTCCCATTGTGGACGAAGCTCCCGCAGGACCCCAGACACAGCCCTCTGGAAGCCACGTCAGTGAATTTCTGACCACAGATTACCAATCACAACACAACACTTAGATGGCACCGAGCAAGGAAACATGGAAGGAGGCTTCCTCCTGGTGGCGGGCCTTGAAAGGTGCTGCTGGATCTCGGAAAGGAACACACTTCCATTAGGAGAAAGTGCAGGACTTCTCTGGGAGGACTGAAGACTCAGGACGGAAGAATGGCAAGGAAGGGAGGGCCATGTCCTTAAGCACAGTGGTTATGGAATGTATCAGGATCCCCTGGAGAGCTTCTTAAAACATTTGCTGGGCTCCAGCCCCAGAGTTTGATATCGGAGGTCTAGGGTGCTGCCTGTGAAGCTGAAGCTGCCGGTTTGGGGACCACACATTGAGAAGCATCACTCTAAAGCAAAGGTGATAATCTCAGGGGCACACAAAGGCTGGACAGGTGATGTGAATGAATGACCTCTACGAAAGCTGGAAGGGATACGACAGTCTCTGGGCAAGTGATGTGGGCAGTCATGAGGGCAGCTGCTGCCCTACTCTGACCAATTGCTGCCAGGGCTTCTGATTTAATAATTTAACTTTATTTTTAATCATTAAAGTTTTGTAACTGATGCAAAAGAAGATTTTTTAAAAATTTATTGGGGTGACAATTGTTAGTAGAATTACATAGATTTCAGGTGTACAATTCTGTATTACATCATCTATAAATCCCATTGTGTGTTCACCACCCAGAGTCAGTTCTCCTTCCATCATCATATATTTAACAACAGAAGATTTTTAAAACTATAACTATGGTATAAAGAATGACAGTGCAAAGGACCTTGTACACTCACCATCCTTTTTAAGAAAAAAGAATTTTTTTTTTACCTTTGTAATACCCTCAGTTCCTCTTCCTAATCCCACCCATTTCCTTCTCTCAAGGATAACTACTATTTCGAATTTTGTGTTTACTCTTTTCTTGCTTTTCTTAATAATATGACTGCATTTGCCTCCTTGATATGTTGTTTACTGTCACGTTTTTGAACTTTGTGCACAGAATAATTCCACTTACATATTCTTTAGTGACTTACCCTACCTTTTTTTTTTCTTTTGCCTCAGCATTATATTCCTGAGCATCTGTGTATTTGATTTCCCTGGTGTTATCTTACATCATGATTTATTTGTCCATCCTTCTGTTGGACATTTGGGTTGGTTCCAGGTGTTTGTTTCTACAAACAGTGCATGTATGCACGTTCTTCTACATGGATCCTGGTGTACATTTGTAAATTCTTTTTAGGACACATATGTGAGGAGTGAAGTGCTAGCTTCTAGGATATGCATATCCACAGCCTTATTAGATACTTTCCCATGAGTAGTGTATAGAGTTCTGGTTATTCTGCTTTCTTCCTAGCATTTGATATTTAGTATGAAATAAGTGTGAAGTGGGATGCTATTGTCTTTTAAATTTGCCTTCCTCGAGTTAGTAATAGAGTGAAGCATCTTTTGCTTTGTTTGTAAGCCATTTGAGATTCTTCTTCAGTGAAGTGTCTTTTGTCTGTTTTGTTTTCGTTGTTGTTATTTTGTGTGTGAATTATAGTACTACTTAATATATTCTGAAAAATAATTATTTAGCAGTTCTATGCATTGCCAATTTCTTTTCTGACTCTGTGGTTTGTCTTTTCACTCTATGCTTAGCATCTTTGAATAAATGAAGTTGTACATTTTAATGTCCACAAATTATGATCTTTTCCTCTAGGTTTTGTGCTTTCTGTGTCTTATTTGAGCAACCCTTCCCTACACTGAGGTCATAAAGTTCTTCTATACTGTTTTCAAAATTTTATGTTTTGCGTTTTCATTATGTCTCTAATTCACCAGATACTGCTTTTTGTGTATGGTCCGAAGTTGGGGTCAGAAGAGACAGAACAATGAGCTCGACATATATTGAAAAGCCCATATTTAGCTCTGTCACAAATGATATTATCATACACCTCTGGGTCTTTTGGGGGGCTTTCTAGTCTGTTTCATTATTCTATTTGTCTATCCCTGTGACAATAATTATTTTATCTGAATTATTAACGTTGTAAAATTCTTTGTACTTCATAAGGCAAGTCCTCTTACCTTGTTCTTCAAGAATGTCCTAATTATTCTTGGTCTTCCACATACATTTCAGAATGAACTTAAGTTTTACATGGAAGCCCTTTTGGAATTTTGATTGGATCTGTTTTTGTTCCATGAACATTGCATCTGTCTCTATTTAGTTATGTTTTCTTGGGTGTACTTCAGTAAAGTTGAACAATTTTCTCTATGTGCATTCAACATATTTTTTGTAGCTATTGAAAATGGTATTTTTATAAAAAACTATTTCTCTTATCCCTATTTCTTTTTCCTATTGTACTGATGTCCATTAAAAAAATTTTTTTTTGTATATTGATCTTTTAGGTAAATTATCTTATTTTCATAATTTGTGCACAGGTTTTCTTTAAGTTTTCTTTTTAGAGACTTTAAATTTATGACAATTTTATTTCTCTCTATTTCTTATAACTTATATTTATTTTTTCTTTCTATACTATATTTGGACTGTCCAATACTGTGTTGACTAAAAGTAAGGAATCCTGACTTTAAAGGGAAAACTTTCAACAATTTAACATCAAGTATGACTTTTTTGTTCTAAGCTTTTTCCCCCCAAATACTTTTTATTAAGATAAGAGAGCTACCTTATATTCTTATTTTGCTAAAAGATGGTATCATTCATTAGTATGAACTTCATCAAGTATTATTTTATTTTTCATATATTGGGATAATGTATTTATCCTTAATGATGTGGTGAATTATATGTAATAATAATCTACTCCTGTGATTTTTTTTGGCATTAACCCAACATTTTCGTTATGTACAATCTTTTCTATATATTTCTGAAACTATTTGTTAATTTTTTAAAGGATTTTGCACCTATGTTCATAAGTGAGTTTATTCTGTAATTTCTCTTTCTTATAATATCTTTGTCAGGTTCTATTACTTTTCTATATTCTGGAAGTTTGTATGAAAGATTAGAATTATTTGTTCCTTATATGTTTAAACTCATTGATAAGTCCTCTGGGCATAGAAAAAAAACACATCTTATTTCCATTTTTTAAAAACAATTATACAGCTTTTGTGTTTCTTCTCAGGTTGGTTTTGGTGAGTTATCTTTAATGTTGGTATCTTTCCATTTCATATAAAGGTTTAAATTTGTTGGCAAACTTTTAATAATACCTTCATTTTAAAAATGTTCCCTGCTTTTGTAGTTAGTGTCTTTCATTCCAAATATTTTTATTCATATACTCTTTTTTCCATTGGAGCAGTACCACTAATTACTAGTGTTTCTCAAAGAACTAATTTTTGCTTTTGTCATTCCTACCTGTTTTATGTATATTTCTAGTTCTTGAATTCCTTCTTGTCTTTTTGTTTTAAATTAGGAAAATTCTACAGTTGTTCCAAGTTCTACAATGTGTTCCTTTCTTGGTTAATTTTTGCTTTTCCCAATTTTTAATATGTCAGATATTTAATTGTTCTGTTCAAATATGTATACATATACATATATATGTATATATATGTTTATTTGTTTAACCTATCAGTTACTAAAAGAGGTATGTTATTAAATGAATACCAGCTTATAGTTATCTTACCTTCCTTTTCTATGTATCATAATCCTACTTATTTCTGGTAAGGTTTTTGCCTTAAAATCCATTTTGCCTCTTAGTATAGTTCTCACTCTGTTACTGTCAGTATTTTCCTTGGAGACATATTTCCATATTTTTAAATATCTCCCATTCTTTATGGTTATGTTTTAGATGTGTCTCATATGTAAATGGATTATTTTTTATTTCAGATGACTTTTTATCGAGGTAAAATTTACAAACAGTGAAATGCATAGATATTTTTATTTTACTGACAAATACACATTGAATATATTTAAGGTATACAATGTATTGTTTTGATATATGTATACATTGTGAAATAATTCCTCAATTAAGCAAATTAACTTATCCATTGCCTCACATATTTACATTTTATCCCCTGTTAAAAAACACTAAGATCTACTCTCTTGGCAAATTTCAAGTATATAGTACATATTATTAACTGTAGTCACCATGCTGTATATATAAATAAGACCTCCAGAACTCATTTATTTTATATCTGAAATTTGTAGCCTTTATCTGGTCTTCTGTTAGTAGATATTTGGTGGTTTCCAGTTTGGGGCTATTTTGTACAAAGTACTATGAATATTCTTATACAAGTCTTTTTGAGGACAAAGTTTTTATTGCTCTTAAATAAGTAGCTTTCTGACCTACAGAAACTGTGAGATAAGTCTGTTGTTTTAAGCTGCTAAGTTTTAGGGTAATATATGACATAACAATAGATTCATACAAGAAGTTGCCAAACTGTTTTCCAAGATAGATGCACAATTTTACAGTCCTACCACCCATATGCACGTAATTGAAGCTATTGTAGTGGCTATAAAATAGTACTTTATTATGGCTTTCATTTCCCTGATGACTAACGATACTGAGCAGATTTTCATGTACTTATTGGTTAGTCAAAGGTATTCCTTTGGAAGAGATCTGTTTAAATCTTATGCCCAACTTTTTTTTGCAATTTGGTTGTTTTTTTTGTTATTGATTTGCTATGTATGAGTTCTGAGTAAAAATTCTCTTTTAGACAGATAGATAGATAGGATGGACATATATATCCATATATATATATATATATATTTGTATGTTTTGGCTCTTCTAGATTCTTTCCGTTCCCACGTCTATTTCAAAAGCCTGTTAGGATTTTGATTCAGATTGTGTTTACCCCATAGGTCAGTTTTGGGAAAGAGTTGACCTCTTAACAACATTGAATCTTTAATGGATTTTCTTTTTAAATCTATCTGTCCAAATTCACTACTCCTGATTTATATGCTATTGTTACATATTTGGTTCTGTATTCCTTAATCTAGCAAGATTACTGTGCATACAATCATTGTTAATTTACATATATCCATATATTTTTTCACTTCATTTATTCCTCTGTCATCTTAAACTTCCCTTTTTTTAACATCAGGAAAATCCTTGATATTTTCTTTTAGTGAGAGATGTGGGGCAAATCCTCAGTTTTATTTCTCTGGAATAAATCTTTAATTTGCTTTTCCTTATGGGAGGGATTTGGGCTGCATGCACAACTATGCTGATAGTTATTGTCTCTTAGGAACTAAAAATATTGTATCCCTGGTATTGTGGTTCTTACTATTGTGGTTAAGAAGTCAACTGTCAGTCTAACTTCAATTCTAGAACTTCTGTTTGGTTCTTTTCTCTCCTCTGCTTTTTATCTTTGATGTTTTGCAAGTGTCGTTTTAATATGCCTAGATATGGATTTCATTTCACTTGCTCTTTTTTTTTTTAAGTCTTTAAATTTGTAGTTTTGTGTCTTACTTTCTTTACTTCTGGGCAATACTCAGCTGATGTCTTTGAAAATTGTTTTGGCTTCATTCTCTCTCTTCTCATTCTGAATGAAACTTGGATTAGACATTCTCACTCTAGCATTCCTATTATTCTGCCTCCCTGCTGTCTGGATGATTCTTTAGATATATTGCCATGTTCACTTATTTTTGTTTTTATCATGTCTTATCACACCCATTGGGATTTTACTTTTTGAGATATTTTCATTTCTAGAAATTCTGTTTGGCTCATTTTCTAATTTGTTAGTCATTTTTACATTTTTTTCCTTTTTAAATTCATTCTTTGGTTTCTTTACTCATAGTAAACATATCTCTTTTACATATTTCTCTGCTATTTCCCATAGATGAAGCCTCCATGGATGGGTCTAAACTGGCTGCCTTGTTTCTTTTCCTGCTTTCTTGCTCATGGTGTCTTGTTTCTGAGTATCGCGATTAGTTGACTTCTTGACTGTGGTTCATAGTTCTTGGGTCTTTCTCAGTAGAAATTAGTTGAGACTTGCATGTAAGGTGATTTTTCTGTAGAGAATTTGCATTTGTTTCCATCAATCATTGGTACCATGTTCAGCTTAAACTGTAACTAATTTTTTTGCTTGAGGTTTTGTGACCACCCACGTAATATGAATTCAGGCTACAAACCAGAGCGAGGTCCAGTTTGGAATTACCAAGCCTCGGAGAAATGTTTTTCTGTCTCTTACATGCAGTGCTGAGGTTCAAGACATGTAATTTCCCTTGTAGTGCCCTGGGTGGAAGGGTCAGGGGTGGGGAAGACTAGGCTGGTTGAATTCGATTTTGTCCTTATACTGAGGGTTTGGCACATTGGGGTCCCAATTTCATTGTGAGATCTCTTAATTAGACTGCCTGCTTCAGGTGGGCCCTGAGATTTGCTTTGTTCCCATGACCCACTAGACTGAAAACTGAAACTGAATTTCATGTAGTTTAGCAAAATCTGTAAAGTTACAGCTGGCCTTTATGCTCAGATTACTTTTCTGGGTTCCCATGATGTTTTCGTTTTTGGACTCTCAATAATCCTAAATAATTTCCAGTTCATCAATGCACTTGAAATGTTTTAAAAATGTTTTACCACTAGTTGTAGTTATTTTCGACTAAAACAACTGGTCAGGGTACTTAGACTACCATACTGCTGTACTAGAGATCCACATTTCTTATTTCTCAAAAACTGGATCTTGAAATTGTACAGTGAAATGAACTCATCTTTAAAAGTTGGCAACTTATTAGTTATTATTATTTTAAGACACGGATATGCCAATTTTTCTGACAGGCAGATCTGGCTTACGGGTTGCCAGTTTCCTAAAAAACTATCTAGAAGTTTATCAGGCATGGTACAATTAGAGAAAGAAAGCCTCTGTGAATGAGAGACGAGTACATGAGAAGAATCGAACCTTGTGCAGTGGGGAGCTGAGTACACAGTCTCTATAAGGCTGTTGTCTTCGTGTCTGATGCTGGAGCCTGAAGTCGGAAGGACAGGCAGGCAGGAAGGGAAGATGAATGTGAAGTGGGGAGGGTGAGGATGAGCTGGTACCTGTAACAGCTTCTTATCACTTCTAGGTCTTTGATTCAGCAGAGGAAAAGCTGCTGCCCTTCCTCATGAAATTAAGACTGCTTCTGGCTCAGGAGTCAGAGAAGCAGAAGAGGAAACCACTGGGAGCCAGAGGGTCTAAAGACTGGGGGCTGCCCTACACCAATATGGTGAGTCTGCAGTGGTCTCCAGCAGTCCCTGCTGCCCTGCACCCACCTTCCAGTGGGAAAGGAGTGCGGCTGAGGTTTCACTCCCACCTTCCAATCCTCATGCAGCACGCTAACTCAGAGAAGGGAATTCTAGGAATGTAGTGCCAGCTGGCTAAGTGGATACAATACAAATCCACCCCACTATGCCATCCTGTTTTAAATGGCTGCTTTGACTTAAATACACTGTACTCAGGGGAATCAGTTTCAACTTGCAATAGAGAAACTGGTTGAAATAAGCACCTACAAAAAGTAAGAAGAAACTTAGGGTTTTCTAGTTCTGTAGGAGCTACTTTTACCCCTGTATAGGCAGTAGCTATTTAAATTTTATGAATGAAGCTGCCCGAGTGTTTAGAGATCTGTCTTTAAATCCTGAGTTGACAAATCTCAGCAGAGTATTCCAGGGTGCTGCTCTAAAGATTTAAGAAATGGGTTGGATGTTGTCATGTGAAGGCCATTTCTTTCAGAAAAGCAGTGATACTCTAGTCTTTCTACATATATATGCACAGTTTCCAGAGGAACTCTCTGTAGCCTTTCCATTTTGAAGTTTGCTTTTATGAAAGGCAAGCCAGACCATCACAAAACACTCTTTTGCAGTAACCTTTTTTACCCAGGGTAGAGCTTGTTGGTTTATTTAATAAATATTTATTATAATAGACCTAAGGGGACAGAGAAGTGGCCTGTGTCCCAGATTGGTAGAGTTATTAGGAAGTGGCTCATTTATTTGGACATTTATTGAATTCCTATTATATGCAAAATGCTGGGGTTACAGTTGTAAACAATATAATCCTTGCTCTAGTGAGTTTATGTGCTGTTTAGGATGAGATACATTAAGCAACTATTTGTTTATGGTGGTGAGGCATCCTTGATGGAGAAGTACCGGGGATTGTAAGAATTTATATAACAGGGGTCTGGCTTGTGGGAAGAGTTGGGGTCTGGGAAGGATTATGCTGACATATCTTGGATTAGAAGGAGTGTTCCAAGCAGCATGCATGAAGACTTTTTAGGAGAAAAATAGTTTTATGGCTTAAAAAAATTGAAAGAAGGTTGATAGAGAATACGGTATTAATAAGAAGAGCTAAGAGATAAGTTAGGCATGGCTTTGCAGAATATGGTGAGAAAATAAGATTTTAAATGGAGTGGGAGTGTACAGACATAAAAAGATAATGGACAACATGATCTGATGTCCATGTTTGAAAAACTACTGTGATGGTTAATTTTACATGTCAACTTGACCGAGCCACTGGGTGCCCAGACATTTGGTCAAACATTTGTGTGTATCTGTGAGGTTGTTTCTGGATAAGATTAACATTTGAATCAGTGGAACCAGTAGAGTAGATTGCCTCCCTAATGTGGGTGAGCCTCATCCAATCACCTGGAGACCTGAATAGAACAAAGGGCTGGGTAAGAGGGAACTTTGCCCGCCTGACTACTCAAGCAGGGACATTGGTCTTCTGCCTGCAGAGCAACTACTATCATCAGCTCTCTAGGAGCTCCAGCTTGCTGACTGCAGAACTTACGACTTCTTGGCCTACATAATCAGGTAAACCAATTCCTTACGATAAATATCTTTACATATGTACTACTTGTATATTAGTCAGGGTTCTCCAGATACACATATCTATATATGTGTGTGTGTGTGTGTGTAATATCATCCTTAGATATATCTGGCTACAGAGTGGAGAGTGCATAAGAAGGGGCAAGAGGATTGCAAGAAGAGCTAGGAATCTGTGGTTATCCAAGTGGAGAAGATTGTGACTTGGATTTGGTGATGGAATGAGTCAAGAATGATTTCCAGTGTTGTTTTTTATAACTGGTGTAGTGTATGGGTCAGCCATGGAGATAGGAAGAGTGTAAGCAGAGAAAATTGTGAGTTAAGTTTTAGATACGTTGAATTGGAGGTGTTTGAGATGTCAAGTGGAAATGTGTATATGCAGGGCTAGAGACAGAAGTGGGAGGTATGTGTGATTGTAGTTGGCAAAATATTCCCGTATTGCTGAGTTAACGGCAGTATGTACATACAGCCTCAAAATAAAATAAAAATCTTTGGAAACATAATCAAAGTCTGTGGAGTGTCAGCTGGTGAGACTAGGAAGGTGTGCTCTGAGAAGGTTGTCTCAGGCAAGTCACTCTGCAGGTGGCATCCTACCAGGGTGAACATTTTCTCTGAAATATTCTCATTCTATAGCTAGACACAAAGCAAAGTCCTACCTGAGTTCCAAAGTTCCCAGATTCTGTTTACTGTCCTCTGACATTGTTTCACAGCTCCTGTGAGGCTCAAGGGGAATGACGAGGGGAAACCAGGTCGTGTCTCCTAGGTCTATGAAGCCCTGGGGAGATGTTTCCTCTATGCAACCATCATTTCCCGGCACATTTCTGTGTTCATTTGAAACCTCTCCTCCTTTGCTCAAAGTCCATTTCACGTACCTCTGAAACCTGGGGTAGCAAGTGTCTCTTTCTCCCCCATTATACTCAAAAGTGTCATGAATCAAAAAAAAGAAGAAGAAGAAATCCACAAAACTTAAAATGCTATCACAAGGTCTGAGTTTTTAGAACTCAGAGAATAATTTATTTTCTGTTGGCATTATCAGTTTGTTCTCTCTGTTTCAAGCTCATTTTTTGTTGAAATTGTTTTTGTTCAAATAGTGATTACTTATCCAGATTTCGCGTTTTCATTTCCTTCATCATAAGAATCTACATTAATCACTTCTAAACCTAGACAGGCTTTTAGATCATATTTTTCTCCCATCCTCAGAGAATGGAGGCAATGGCTTTTATTACTTTGGGGAATGACCTTCAAAACCTCATAAAAACCAAATAATACATGTGGTAATTGAAATAGCAGAGGATTAGCCCCAGCCTTTCCTAGGAAAGAACAGTCACACCAACACCTAGGATTCCTCTGTATGTTCTATTTTTGAGGGAGAAAATAAAATGAATCAGACAAAGTTACGATTGAAAGAGAAAGAATTTAGAGAATACTGGTGGGAAAGATGTGAAGGTGGTGGTTCTTTGGTCAATTGAAGTAGCTGCTTTTAGGGAGTTCTTGGATTGGCTGATGCCCATGGCCGGGAAATTTCAATTCAGTCAGAATCACATGGGGGAACTTTCAAAGCTTGAGTCACATGCCATACATATTAAATCAGAATTCCAGGGCATCTAAATTTAAAAGAAAATATCTATATGGTAATGGTTGAAAATCGTTGACTTAGACTGACTTAGCAGATCTGTGTGTGTGTTATAGATATACCAGCTTTAATATGAAACCCTACCAATGATGGGAATAGAATGGTTAGGATATTGCTTATGGGAGAAACCCAATTGTGACTCCCGGAACTAAGTTAATGTACTTGACATAATGAAGACCCACAGTGCCTACTCTGTGGGTTCATTGTCCTACCTGGGCTATTTGCATTTTTTAAAAAATTTATTAGTTTCAGATGACTGGATTAAGAAGCTGTAGTACATTTATACAATGGAGTATTACGCAGCCATAAAGAAGAAAGAAATCTTATCATTTGCAACAACATGGATGGATCTAGAGAACATTATGTTAAGTAACATAAGTCAGAAAGAGAAAGACAAGTACCATATGATCTCACTTATATGCGGAATCTAAAGAAAAGAATAAGTGAATGAACTAATCAGAAACAGTTTTGGGGATAAAAAGGAAAAAACTGAGAGTTGCTATTTGCATTTTTGAGGTGTTAATCTAATGATCCTGTGTTTATAAAACCTTCACATATCAGTGGAACTCAGTGTGTATAGTTCTCAAACAATTTCTTTGTTGACTTGAAAGTTTATTAGCTCTCACTGAAGCTTCATGAGCTCGAAGTTGAATTCCTATTTCAAGAAAAGTCCCCTGTTTTTAGTGGTGCTGTTGGATAAACGCTAATGAACCAACCACCATTTTGGAGATCCTGGTTTATTTCAGTGGAAAAAGCCACTTAATAATGGTGAGAGTCTGATGCTAGATAACTTTCAGAGCAGGTTACTGGCTACTGCCATGTTAAACACTGTGGCCCATTTAGTTTTCAGCTTGAAAATTCATAGTGCTCCCTCGGACCACATTTCATGGCAACCTTTGTGACTTGGCCTGTGTTTCTGAGATAGGCATTCACAAAACCCGGTGCAAAGGAACTTCCGAGGCCTCACACAGAAGCCCAGTGTGGAGTTCCAGTGACGGAGTTAGAGTCCATCAGTGAATTGATATGCTATGCCCTGCCTGGTGGGGGTTTTCATGTATATTGTCCTTTCTGGTATTCACTACCAGCCCCGTTTGTGAGAACAGGCAGTGGAGGCTTAGGGAGGTTAAATGTCATGTCTAGACCACGTGTCTAGAGTTGCAGCTCAAACCCAGGCCTCCTGATTCCTAGCAAATGTTTTATAACATTCTAAGCTTCTGATTGTTGAAAAGAAGTTCTGCGTATTGGGTGGAAATCTCATCCTGTAACCTGCTATGTCATCTGGAGTTTCCATAGGTTAGTGCTCCAAATTTATTAAAGACAAGCATTTGTTTTTAGCAAGCAATTTGGTTATTCTGAGGTTTACGTTACCCAGGCCAAAGAGGATCTTCAACAGATCCTTCACTGAGGAGACTTGAGCGACCTCCTGGTCATCCTACCTGCAACAAATGGTAGGTTCACCTGCCCCATCCGCTAACCTTCCCCTTATGATGTCTGTTTCCTTCTCATGCTTCAAGTCTCGCGTAAATGCCACCTTTTTAGAGAGGACTTCAGTGACAGTCCTTCATGCCACCGAACACAATTTGTAATTATTTATTTGTCTGTTTACTTGTTTTAACCAATTTTTTTCTTCCTCTAGAATAAACTCTGCAAGAGCAGTAACTCCACTAGATTTATGCCCAGCATCAAGGATGTTGCCTAGTATTCAATAAATGTGTGTTGAATCGATGTGCCTCTTAGCTTCTGCTTCCTGGCATTAAATACAGTGCTCCTGTTACATTCTGTGTAAGTTCTAGGACCAAAAAACACTCTTCCTTTTCCTCCCCTTCTTGGTAGGAGCCTGGACAATTTAATACTGTTGTCTAATTACATTAGAATTGGCAGTCACATTAGTGTTATCTCATACTATGTTGCCCTGAAAATAAGACCTAGCTGGACAATCAGCTCTAATGTGTCTTTTGGAGCAAAAATTAAGACCCGGTCTTATTTTACTATAATGTAACACTGGGTCTTTAATATAGTATAGTATAGTATAGTATAGAATAGTATAGTGTAATGTAATATAATATAATATAATATAATATAATATAATATAATATAATATAATATAATATAATATAATTAATATAATACCAGGCCTAATATAATACCGGGTCTTATATTAATTTTTGCTCCAAAAGATGCATTAGAGCTTATTGTCCGGCTAGGTCTTATTTTCAGGGAAACAGGGTACTAAGTTTAGATCAAGAAAATAATAAATCCCTCAGTTTGTGGCCCATTTTGCTAGTAACTACCTCTTTCTGTATTTTTGCTGCTAGGACCCTAGCTTTCCCCACCTCTTAAAATTTTTAACCCAAATTTCTTGGGAGGGAATGTAGGGTAGTGGTTTAAAGCTTCAGCTTCAGAATCAAGATTTTGAGTCCAGGCATTTCCATCTGCTGGATGTTTGACCTAGGAAAAGTGGTTAAGAGTGTTTTAGGCTCAGCTGTTTCTCACATTCAGTAGGTATAACAATATCTCCCTTACAGGATGGTTAAGAAGCTGGAATGTGGAAATGTAGGTGAAGCCTTGGTCCAGTACATCGGATGTGGTGGTAAGTGCTACCTTTTATTATTGTATTCAGCTAGATAAAAATTCTGTCCCACCCATTCCCCCTCTGGCTTCTTAACATTTCATCACCCACAAGCGGCACCCAGGTTTACCTAGTGGCCCCTGATAGACTTTTCACAAAGCTTGAATGCCAATAGTAATTTTAATCCAAAACGTTCAAAGGCAAGTGGCCAAAGAAGTCCATTCTTCCAGCACACTATCTTTTTGACTATTACAAGATTTCCTAAACTGTCAATGGCTTTGAGAGAGGAAAATCTTGACAGATTCTCTGTAGAGTTTGTCAGTTACTTTTGCCAGAGGTAAAAATTGATCACAAATATTGTGCCTTCATAGCCTAACATGGGCTTCTGAATGGTGATTAGAAGCTTGGATTTTTTTAGCAAATTGTGTTTCTCTGAACCTGAGGTTTCCAAGGTGACTGCATGTGTAAGCAGTTTCCAGAGGAACTCTGTAGTCCTGCCTGTACCCGACCGTCTCCAAACCATTACATTCTGTTTTACACTGAGAGATTTTTTTCTCAAGTGAGAAAGAAACTAAATAATTGATTTGAATATCAAAGAAATTAAGTACATTTCCATACTCCTAGCTCTCATTAATGAGAGTAATAACTCTCAGGTCTTCCCAATAAGATCTAATGCTTTCAGAATGTTTAATGACCCATGCAACTAACCCGACTCCATGTGTTAACAGAGCTAGGCTGTCGATTATTTTAATAAAGAATGAAAATTAAGAAATTCATAGACGTTAGATTTTTCCTTTAAATGAAATTGCTAGCTTTGATCTGGATTGGAAGTCAGTTCAACCTTATGGGACCGTGTATTATAGCAAAAGGAACACTGGACTAGGAATCAGGAATGCATTTTTCTTACCAGGTTTGCCACTAAGTTGCTGTGGGGGACCCCCTCTCCTTTATACAGTGAGGGTTGGAGTAGCATTTGGAAGGATACTTGTCCCAGCCCTAGAATTCACTTCATTACAGATTTTGGAAGATTAACAGCACGTGAGTATATTGCATCCAACATAATTATAATGCAAGAGAGCAGGATGACCTTGCTTCATCCTCAATGCTGACCCTCAGTAGACAACACCTTAAAGCATACACTGCATCCGTTTATGGTACACAGGAGTCCCTGTCTGTGGGGACCTACACAGGTGATCCACATAGTTCTAAGAAGGCTGAAAAGCAGAAATTAATACTCATATGTGAATAATTATACTTCATTCAAGTTTAATTTTGTGAAAGCTATTTGATAAAAAATTATTACACACGTACCATGTGCTAGGCGCAGTGCTAGTCAAACAATTCTAGGAAGAAGTCATTATATTATTAATGTTATTGTTAATGATCCCCACTTCACAAACAGGTGAAAGTAAGGCTTTGGGATGTTAAGCCTAAGGTCACACAGCTAGGTGGAAAAAGCTGTTCCAACCACAGCTCGATCATCAGAACCCACATTTTGTAACTGCCACCCTAAAACTGCCTCTATTTACTGAAAATGAACACTTTAGAATAACAGGACTAAGTTTTAGGGCTCTCGGGGAATAGTAAATTATAATCAAATGAAATTTGGGGAATAACTTATTTGTGTTGAAAGACATTTTGGATAATGTGACTGTATCATTTAAAGTGAAAGTAAACACTTTCTATTTGATATTCATTGAAAATTTCTATTTTTGGTCCAGCCATAAAGTAAATAATTGGGTTACTATCTAGTCTACATACCTTGCAATTTTTCACACCCCATTTCGGGATCCTCTCTTTGTTAAAAGGATAGCACGGGAAGCCTGAAGTTGTATTTGAAAGCAATATGGAGAGAGGGCCCATGGTTCTGTCTCAGCCTCAGTATGGTTAGCTGTGGGACTGCTTGTAAGCTGGTGGCTGAACAAAACGGAGGGCATGTTTTGGGAGTGGTATGTGAATGTTGAATAATAAGGACCACTGCTACTGCATGCCTCTAGGCTTTGGCGCTTTCACATGGTCCAGTATGTGGCAGAATCCATTCTGAACAGACGAAGTTCACTAAAGTGGATGCTTTGCCCAATCACTCACTCACCGAGGTGGGACACAGGTCCCCCTAGACGGCCAGCAGAAGTTTCGGTCCCCGAAACTTCTTTGAAGTTTCTTGTACTCAGCCTAAAATTCT
The DNA here is from genome assembly GCF_964194185.1 of Rhinolophus hipposideros. NCBI lineage: Eukaryota > Metazoa > Chordata > Mammalia > Chiroptera > Rhinolophidae > Rhinolophus > Rhinolophus hipposideros. The sequence continues at coordinate 28,020,474 of NC_138069.1, read as the reverse complement.
GCAGCATAAAATATCCCTACTTAATGGAAAAAGAGTGGTTTCATTTATCATTGGCTAAATTATTTGATTTCTATCTTAAAATCTTTAGGCCAAACATTCTCCAGGAAGGCGTGTCAAGTTGGTCCTATGGTATTACGCATCCTAGTAATTCGAGGAGCAGTGCTGGAATAAAGCAGAGTAATATCAGGTCTGACATGCCACTCAGTAGCTGTGTGATCTTAGAAGCTCCCTTCTGGGCCTCAGCTTATCTATAAAATAAAGGTAATGATGATTCTAACACTTTATAAAGCGCGTTTATATAGCACTTAGCACAGGCCTGGGCCATTCTATCCTAACACACGAAGGAGAAGCAAAGTTCTCACACATGGCTTGTTGGAGACACAGGAAAAATGGTTTCCCTCACATCTCTTCTGCCATTGTTTTGATTGTTGATTCCCTGTTAAAAGCATGATTTGATTTCAGTCTGCAGACGATTGTTAGGGAGTTTTTGCTCTTCATCTCAGTTTGCTGAAGAACTGAGTAGATGGTTTTAGCAGCTCCCAAAGTCACCAAACTAAAAATAACCATTGATCTATTTTTTACTTGGGATCTTGTAGTGGGGTGGTTGGTCCTTTTCAGTCATGCCTAGGGCTGTTGTGGAGAATATGGCTCATGTCTCCGTTCTTCATGTGTTTGTAAAATGCTTGTACCTACTACCCCTACTAGTACAATGCCATTTAAATAAAACCTCATCCTAGAACTCAGGATGTCTCCTTAAAAGACCAGGTAGGAAGACAGAGATGGTAATGATAAGAATAATAGTACTGTTTATAACCACTGAGTGCTGCCTGGAGTCCAAGGATTTGCTTAGAGCTGTGATGTGTATTATCCCATTTAACGCTTGCTGCAACCCACTGTTAGAAACATTTCTGTTCATACAAGTGGGAGATTTTCATGTGAGGGATATAGAATAGACCCTGGTCTGGTTGCAAGGCAAATCATGAGAACAGTGAAGGGATGCGGGCCTAAGGAAAAAGTCTTATTCTCAAAGGAACGAATATAGTATAATAATGTGCTGTTCTCTACTCAGAGGCACAACAAGGTAAGTAAAAAACTTCTCAGAGAAATCCAAGAATGATATATAGTATATACTATATTTTGATGTAAAGCAAATTCTTTACACGGTGCTCTCTGCTCAAACAATAATGTTTATCAAGATTATTTATTACAAGGTATTAAAATAAATCTTTTTCTCAATTACTTTCTAATGAAATGTACCAGTTACCTTTTGAATGGTGACATATGGCCGTAATCTGTTCCATGGGGATAAATCTTGCTTATGCAAGGTTTCAAGGGCTCCCTCCTGAGCTACCTTAATTATTGACATAAACAAAGAAGATATCCCATTTATTGGTAAGTCATGAATTTCACTGCACGATAGATCTCTGGGTTAGACGGCATGAATTATCAGGTAATTTCCAACAGTTATGGTACAAATCTGTTGTGAAAGGGATGTTTCTTCAAGCCAGCTGACTTTAGAACATGTTTATTAATGTGGTTGAATCCTGGGGTCATGTAGCTGTGGTACAGGTATAGTTAAGAAATAAGGCTCTTCACCAACCAGAGAGCTATCTGTTGGCTAACAAATGAATAACTACCACAGGAAAATTGTCATCCACTGTTTAAAAGAGCCTCATCTGGGAGCTGTTGATGAAATACTATTAGGCTTCCACCAAGCCTGTGAAGTGGTGCCACCTCTTGCAATAACATAATTCTAAATGGGCTATTATTTTAGTAAGGAGGTGGGAGGGGAGACAGGAAGAAAGTACCATTACTGTGGTTTCTAAGCACAGGAAAAATTGATTGACCTTAGTGTTGAGACCAACCACTTTCTTCCCCATTCTATGCTACCATGTCACCAGGGGTTTCAGAAAAGACTCTGGGATTTGCCATGAAGTAGTCATCCTTGTTTCTTTCTTTGGTCTTTAAAAACTTTGCAGATGGGTTTACCCACCTGCTATAGGAGGATAATACTAATACTGACCTCATAGGATTTTGTGAAGATTGAATGAGATATTGCAAGACTGTGCCTGGCACATTTGGATAGTTCAAAGATGTTTGCTTGAAGCTATTTTATCATTGATATGATAGAGTCAAGCATTTCATATTCATGAGATAAAGAGAAAACTGTGACCTGTCCTTATCGCTTCAAACTACCTTTTGCATTTGAAAGTAAACTTCTCTAAAAGAAGGGAGGTGGGCGATTTATCAAGGGAACGACTTTGATTCCTTACCCGTTTGCCATGGTGATAGGTACTTTATACATATAATCTTATTTTGTTCATGACATATTTGTATTATTATCATTTTATATATGAAGAAACAGAGAAAAAAGGGATTTACCTTATAAAACACTCAGGTAAGCAGCAGAAATAGGATTCAAACCTAAATTTAACTTCACAGTTTGCATTCTTTCCAGTGCACTTAAGAATTTAGTTTCTAGCATCTACTTGGAAAGACCAATATTCTGACATTCTCTTGTAAACTTCTGCTAAAAATTTACTCACATTTTGGATCACTCTAAGAAATTGAGTGTTCTAGATGTCTTAAAGAATTGACCAGAAGATTACATTGGTTTATCTATGTTATCATGTCTGCTTGACCTGTATTCATCAAATATTGAACATTGACCATCTCTTCTACAGGTATTTATTGAGACCTAGCTATGTACTAGGCATAGTACTAAGTGCTGAGAATCTAAGAAGGGACTATTTAAGAGATTCAGTTACCATCCCTGTTTCGCATATGAGGAAACTGATGCCCAGAGAAAGGTAAGGTAATTTGCCCATGTTCACACAGCTAGGTCACAGCAAAACTGGGATTTGAACCCAAGCACTCTGGTACTCACTATACTGTCTCTCCTGAAGAAGACAAACCTATGAACTGATGACTGAAAAGTAGCAGAAAGCACTTATTATAAAAGAAATAGAACTACGTGGCGGACCGGGGGTGGTGGGTTAATTCACACTCAGAAAGGGGAGCTTAAGAAAGTCTCCCAAGGACAAAACAACAGCGGATGGGAAGACGACTTCTCTAGGCAGAGTAAGCATAAGGAGTTTGTTAAGCATAGAGAGAAGGGCGGAGGTGAGTAGATGAAAGATAGTCTAAAGAGGTGAGAACAAGCCATTGGGACCTTCTTGGCCAAAAAACACTGTGGAATCTGTCCTCCGAAGGGTGTGAAGCAGAGTAACACGGTAGGACTGTTTAGAGAGACCATCTGGTTTCAGGACAGAGAAAATACTGCAGGGCAGGCAAGATAGAATGCAGTTTGTGGGCTAATGGGGAAGAAAATGACATCCAGATGTGTCTTTCTGTTGCCATTTACTAATCTTGACAAGGTGCAGCGAGGGGAGGCAGGTAGAGCTAAGGGGCCGGTTTCAGAAACGTCCTCGAGTGCCTGTGGCACTCTCAGGAAAGATGAACTGTGGGCAGGTATGTTAGTGTGAGGTTTACCACCCTCATAATTACTGTGATAGGAAGCAAGGTCTCAAAAATAAGAATGAAAATATGTCCACAAATATTTTAGGGATTTTCAGAATTTTTAAGCAGAGCCATCTTCAAGATAGATTACATGAAGAGAATGCTTAGATACAAAATAAGATCAAATAGTGACATCAACACAATTGAGAAGTGTACAATTCTTGGGAGATGACTAAATTTTGAAGAGAAAATCTTAAGATCCAGTCCTGGATTTTATTACATGCCAGGAAAGTGACAGAAAATATAGTAGACAGAAAGCATAAAATTAATTAACCAAGGAGAAATATGGATGTACAGATTAATTACCATCAAGATAATTGAGTTGACTGTAGAGCAGAACGGTTTTTTTTTTCCCCTCCAAAGATTGGAAGATCATTAATTATATTGTGTTGCATACATGTTAATCAATTAGGCAGGACTTTCTCAGAAATTCTGCTGCAACAACCTCTATAGTAGGCTATGTGAAGACATTTGAAATGAAATCACAATGACCCAAAATTTATGGGACACAGCAAAAGGAGTTCTAAGAGGAAAATTTATAGCAATACAGGAGTATCGCAAGCAATAAGAAAAAATTCAAATAAACAATGCAACGTTACACCTAAAGAAACTAGAAAAATAAACAAAGCCCAAAATGAGTAGCAGGAAGGAAATAATAATAAAGGTCAGAGTGGAAATAAATGAAATAGTCTATAAAAACAGTAGAAATGATTAATGAAACCAAGGACTGTTTCTTTGAAAAGGTAAACAAAATTGATACACCTTTAGGAAGACTCACCAAGGAAAATCCAAAGTGAAAGAGAAGTGATAACTGACACCACAGAAATACAAAGGATTATAAGAAAACACTATAATTATATGCCAACAAATCAGACAATGTGGAAGAAACAGATAAATTTCTCGAAACACACAATCTTCTAAGACTGAATCAGGAACCCATCAGATCCAAATAAATGTCTCTGGATTCTCTCTGCTACTCCTGTTTCTTTTTAATACATTTCCATAACCTGGCTGATGTAGACTTGTTTCCTCATAACCCATTGATTGTATGCTAAGGCAACTTTAATCAGATACTCAAGTTGTTCTAAGACAATCTATTAATGAATCATACAAGCTCAGAGTAGGAAGATTTTAGCCCAGCCTTCCTTGCATAAATGGTTCTATAAGACAACAGTTGAATAGGCAATGCTGCTTGACCCTCCCCTGAGACAGCCTAAGTCAGTCTTGACATCTCCATTCTGGACAATTCCTTAGAAGTTCAGACTTGTATTGTTTGTCAACACCTCCACTATTGTGTTTCATCTCAGACATCCAAACTCAACACGTCCCCAGTTTAACCATTCTGGTTCCCTTACTATCCCGGAGCTTGCTATCCAGTGAGTGGCATTGCCACTCTTGGTCACTGCCTAGGATTCATTCCTAATATGGCAGAGGCCCTGCAGAGCACTATGTAAAAGGCTTAGTGAAAATGAGCACCCTAGCATCGTTGTATTTTACTGTGATATGCACAAAGGGCACAAGCTCAGCAAAGCTCACGGGGAGATCTCAAGTGGGAGGATGTTGAAGGAGAGAGATTTCTCAAGTCTCTATAGATCCTCCCAGAGGATGGGGCTTGGGTTGGTAACTGTGATACTGTCTTCAGGGTGAGGTTCTGTCAGTTTGCAGAAAGTCCCAAATGAGGGCTTAACGAATCCTTATACCTTCTAAAAATATCACTGTAAAAACTCGAGCACAGTTAACTTAAAAAAATGTAGAAAGCCACAGCACCTGGAATAACATCCAATTACGATATTTTTCTATGCTACAGTGCTATCTTGCTCCCCCATACAGAAGTTACACAATACTTTGGGCATTCTAGATGAGCACCACAGGCCACTCTGTAATAGTGCCCAGGGCCTGGCACTATTTTCCATGCTAGATGACTGGCAGGCGGTAAAGGTAGCAGACCTGGTCAGGGATTACTCCAGTCCTTCTGTTCTCCCTTGCCTCCCAATTTCAAATCACCATGATACCCATTGGTTTTATCGCCTAAATCTCTAAATCTGTCATCTTGTTTTCATACCCACTGCTATGACCCAGATCCAAGTCACTGAAATCTTTCCTGTGGACCACTGTAATAGTTTCCTAACCTTATCTTCACTGTGGTCCCCGCCAATGCATTTTCTACATTGCAACAAGAGTGACGGCTTCTAAATAAACTCTAGATCAGGTTATACACACTCACCTGGCTTAAAACATTTCAGTAGGTCCTCACTGCTGGTACGCTAACAATGGAAATTCTTAACATGGCCCACAAATCCCTGTATTATGTGGATTCTTCCTACCTCTCAACTGTCATCTCCGACCTTGACCTTCCACATTGCCTTCCTTCCCACTCTCACACACACGCCATGTTCCTCTGTTATGGGCTCATGCATGTGTTCCCCTGCCAGGGACCTTCTTCTGCACGTCCCTTACAGCCCAGCTCAGCATTCCTTCCTCAGGAGAGGCTTCCCTAATCATCTAGACATGCTCGTGTAACATCCTGAATCTTCCCTCAGAGTGTTTTTGTAACTATTACAATGCTACATATATTTGTGAGATTATTTATGTTTTTCCCCCTCAGTAAAGTACTAGATGCAAAAAGAGGGGTCTTTACCTGATTGTTTGGTCCACTGCTATATTCCATGGGCAGGATGGTGCTAGCAACTGGCAGGTCCACAATCAATATTTGTTGAAAGAGTAAGTGAAGGAATGCTCACGAGTGAAACCCTCCTGCCAAGTTCAATGACCGGAATTTGCAGGCACTGAATAAATATGTGATGGAAGAAGAAGGCACAGGGGTAGGATTGAGGTTACAGTTCAAGGCGATGAATGTGAATGGCTCTCCCTCATCTTGCCTCTCAATTCCAGATAATCATGGTGTGCCTTCCCTTTTATTCCTTGTAGGAGTCTTGGGAGATCTATCATTGAAAAATATAATTTCATCCAGCTCTAACCTTTCCATTAGATTTGATAGTGCTGGCATGCAAGGAGCTTTTAATCCTCTCTAAGCAAAGGGCTATTTGGAACTGCACGTCAAGTGGACATATTCTCTTTCTTTCATATTTAATTTACTAGCAAGTAAAGACTATGTAAAAAGCTTTTACTCTGAACCTGGACATATTTGTGATTCAGAGGCTGACTGGATGTTTAACGGGTAAGATGGAAAGAAGATAATGGCTGGTTCCCTGAAAAAAGGTGAGAGGATATTTGTATTGTATAGCCCCAGTGATTAGTCAGAGAATTAAGGGTTGGAATTAGAAGGGATTTAGTTTGTTGTCACGTAACACATTCCATAAAAGGAATGGGCTGCCTTATGATGTGGTGAGGCCTACAGCTGAGGTTGTTTACAACATCTGAATGGCTGGTTGTCAGGGAAGTTACAAGAATAATTCCAGAACAGGATGAAACATTGGGCAATGGCCTACAAGCTTCCTTTTCTGAGATTCTATATTTGGTATAAAGTACATGTTGCATCTTAACTTTGGGAAGAGGTAATAAAACACAGTGTGATAAGGGGAGCTGAACAGCCACAGAAGAATTTACTGTGAATTCTGAGTCTGTAGCCCAGGAAACAGAGTAAACACAAAGACCAGAATAGCGGTTGTATAGATTTTATGGCAACACTGTCATTGGGACCTCCTCACATACTTGTGACAAGACAAAAATTATTAATGTGTGAGTGTTCACAGCTCTCCCTCCTCCCCTCGTCTGCCCCCAAATAAAGTAAGCCTTGCCTGCTCAGACCCTCACCTCTGTCCTATACCCCTCCCTCACAAAATTTGTCTCTGCTGCTAGGTTATTTTTTCTTTCTTTCACAACTGGGAGACACAACTTGAGAGGGATTTGGTGTACCTAATAAAAACCAGACAAAGGGGTGCAGAAGGATAACTGACCACCCTGTCGATGGCAAGGTGAGTTTGCAAATAGAGATGTGAAGTAGATGCTTTGTGCGGGTCAGAGAAGAAGATGGGGGTGTGATCACTGTGATGCTGGAGACCATGAGGCTGGTTCCCCATTATGTTCTCTGAGAGATCTGAGTAAAGAATGGAATTCTTTCTCAATTGCCTTTGCCTATAGAATGTAGTTTCACGCTAGGAATAGACTATAGTGCACACAAGGTTTATAAGGATCCCCAGGTAGGTTTTCTAGGAATAATAACAAATGGCCTCTGTAACCGATCACTTCTATGTTTCAGGTGTCTACCACGTTTGTGATCAATAGCTCCTGTTTCAGGAGTCCAGAAAGAGAGAAACTGGAATCAAAAGAGAAAGTGATAGTCATCGTTTTCTTTGCTAATGACCTTGATTCCTATTTCACTGAGAAAAAGACAATACTCAGAAGAGAACTTCCATATGTTCCCACCATCCACCGTCTACCAAAGCAATCAACCGGCGTCTGTATTCACATATGTTTATCTTTCTTCCTTCACTACCTACGCATGGACTCTCCTTCACTACCTACGCATGGACTCTCCTTCACTACCTACGCATGGACTCTCCATGCTCCTAGCGTTCAACCCTGAACTTACACTCCAGATCTTCTCTCCCCTCCTCACATCCATCAGCTTGCTATTCTCTCCTCTCTTCTGTATCGTCAGTTTCCCTCCCTCTCTTACATCATTGTCATCAGCATACAGGCTCACTGCATTATCTCTGTTGTTCCCAAATACCTCCCCCCACCCCCAGATATTGTCTAATTTCTCTCCCTCTGAGGGCAAAACTCCTTTAAATATTTGATTATTTTTGCTCTTTCTATTTCCATTATGGAGACAAACCCAATGTTCCAGTATCAGTCTATTCGTCAGTCTCTCAGCAGTATTTGACCCTGTTCGTCACTCCTTCCTTCTTGAAATTTCTAACACTTGGCTTCTGGGGCACCTCTCTCGCTTAATGCTTCTCTGGTCTCACTGGCAGTTCCTCCTCGTCTCCCTGACCCCAATCAGGACCCACTACCCAGGTGATTTTAACCAGCCTCCTGCCTGGTTGTCATCTGTCTCTACATGGGTGGCTTCCACACTGAACTCCAGACTTGTGTATCTGCCCATTAAATTTCTCCATCCGGAAATCCACTGGCCTCTCAGACTCAACACATTCAATCTAAACTCTGCTTTCCCAGACCCTACGTCCATTCCCCTCGTGCAGCTTCCCCCATCTCTGTTGACTGTAACCTCATTCTTCCAGTTACTCAGGCTATAATCATTGGGGTTATAACTGATTCCTTTCTTTCTCTTACCTTCACACACTCATATGTTAGTTGTTGTCTCTGTTTTCAATATATATTCGAAATCTAAGCACACCTCGAAACATCTAGTGCCACCACTCTGGTCCATGCCACCGTCTTATCTTCCCTGGATTCTGCAAGAGCCCCTTTAACTGGTCTACTTTCCTGCCTTCCACAGTCTCCTTCTTACAGAAGCCAACACTTTTTAAAGGTGGCACGTTGGGGCCAAAAGCAATCCTTGGAACACAGGCAGGAATGTGAGCGATTAGAAAAATAAACCTTTCTTTAGGAGAATGAAGGTCTTCAAGAGAATACTGCCTTCTGTTGGACGCCCTTGGATTTTCAGCAGCTCTGCTGGGCTCAGAACCCACACTGGTAAGTAAGTCATCATGGCAGCCAGGGTACATGCTCCAGCCGTCACCATCATCTAGAATGCCTTACAGCACCGGTCCTTGCTGCTTCTCCACCCTCCTCTTGGAATATTCTTCCCTCTGTTTACTCGATTTGGGCTACATTGGTGACCTTGCTGTTCCCTGAACTCATGAAGCTTCGTGAGTCAGAGGCTCGCACTGAGGGCCTCTACTCACAGCTTCCTGTGCCTGGAACACATCCCCCCAGACATATGCGTGGCTCCGCTGCTCACTTCCTTCAGGTGCCTGCTCAGATGTCAGTGGGTAGAGATCCTCCACAGGTGCTCACCATCCTGTTATCCTTTTCTCCCCCTCCTTATATGAACATTTACCTGACATTTATTACTTCTGTGGTCTGTAGCTTATACTTATCACACGATACTCAATAAATATTTGCTGAATTAATGCTCAGTTAATTCATTGAAAGCCTCTGATAAAAAAGTAATGGAAGCAAGCGTTGTGTCTCCAGGTTCTGCCTGCCTCCACTCCCTGTCGCAGAGGAGGTAGGGGGTGGAGCTCCTGGGATTGCCAGGATAACAGCACCCAAACATTTGGAATCAGTGTGGCTGCAGCAGTTAAGACCTATTGCCCTCCACCCCAAAAAGTCTTTCTCCCTGGGCAGGACTCTGGAAAAAAAGGAATCCAGGGAACCTTTTAGTTCAGAAGTGAATAAGGGATCCTCGTGACCCAACTGTGATCCAGGTCTGCTTATGAAAGCCTAATTTGGGGCTTGGGGACAAAGACAGCTAGCTAGGCAAATAAAGTGTTCCTTTGACTACTCCTGTCCTCTGTGACTAAAAGGGCCTCCTTATTGTGTGTCTCTATACATCCATTCCTTCCTCGTTCCTCCCCCCGCCTCTTAGCGACCTTATAGGGACAGCGGTGACTACAGGATGTTACAAAAACTCCTTCAATCCTATGACACCTCTTGTGAGTCCTCGGTCCTGGCTAATTCCCATCTCTTTGTTTCTTAACACTACTAAGAGTTTCGATTATAAAGAATAACTCCATCAGCCACGGACTGCGTGTATGGGTACTGCCCTCTGGAGTGCTCTATGTTCACTCACACGTAATTATTAAGGGCATAGAATGTGCTAAATTGAACAAGTAGCAATGTTAGACTGAATTCTGCCCTCGTGAGATGGTTAGTTTTAGGCCATGGTACCCAGATATTTGGTCACACATTCTTCCTGATGTTTCTGTGAAGGTATGTGTTAGATGAGATTCACATATCAGTAGACTCTAAATAAAGCAGATTACTCTCTAGAATGTGGGTGGGCCTCATCCAATCAGTCAAAGGCCTTAATAGAACAAGACAACTCTCCCCAGAAGAAGACAACATTCTGCCAGCAGACACAGCCCTTGGACTCGAACTGCAATGCTTCCCTGGGTCACCTACCTGCCAGCCTACCCTGCAGGATTTGAACTTGCCAAGCCTCCGCAATTAAGTGCTTCCCAGAAATAAATCTCTCTGTGTATTTGCATATGAATCCTTTTGGTTCTGTTTCTCCAGAGAACCCCCACTCATACACAGACTAATGGGGGAGCAGCACATTATTGAAAAGCCCCAACTGGCCGTGAAAAATCACAGTGGTAAATACTACTAAGGAGAAGTGCATAGGGTTAAAGAAGTGCATAGGGTTAAATTAGGAGATTTGCCCTATGAAGGGAAGTTAGAGAGAGGGTTCCTTAAAGGCAGGGCCCTGGAGTTGTGATGTCCAGTGTAAAGAGGGGTGAGGAGGTGAAGGAGGGGCAGAAAGAATGCTACTGGCAGAGGAAAGAGTCTGTGAAAAGACTTGTGACTTTTTTCCTTTTGCTCTTTCTAGAACTTGGAGATCAATACTATTATTATCCCTATTTCATAGATGAGAAAACCAGAGCACACTGAGGTGCAATGCCTTGTCCAAAGCCATGTAGCTAGGATGTGGCAGAGCTGGGACTGGACGGCCGACATTGAACTCCAAGCCTGTAGCCAGCAAGCTGCAGTGTTCCGTTCAGATTCGGGAGAATTAGGAAACATTCAACTGTACTGTTTTCTGAGTCATTCGCTACTAATGGACTCACATTGAAAGGCTCTGTTCTTTGCAATTCATCCACTTATTCCTCACGTCTACTGGATACGTAAATACACTGGACTAAATGTTGGGAGTTCAACAATGAACATGCAACAATCTAGGAAAGCTCTAACAAGGGAGACAGACATGTTTGTATCACCATTTGCACAGACAGCAACCACCTTTGCATGAGGGATGGGGAACGTGTCACAGAGAAAGTGACTTTTGAGCTGCACATTGAAAGGTGCTGTTTTAACAGTACCCAGGTTTGTTTTAATCAGGTATGGCAAGACACAGAGACACAGAAATGACTGTCATGAAGGAGGGCTTTGCTATACTTAGATCCCTAGAAACATGGTGGGGCAGGGGCACATGGGAAACATTAGGGTTGGTCAGGAGACCAAGGGAGTGAGGGGAAAACATGGACAAGACCCTTTATTGTGGTTTCCATAGGAAGGAATGGGTAAGACAGGGTAGTCTTGGCTAGTTTGAGTAATTTCAGTAGGCTCTGGCATATAGAGGCTGTTTCAGGTTGTCTGGTACCTGGCCTGCCCCGGGTAATTAGAGCAGGGGAAGACTGGTCCAGAACGTGACAGCAGCCTGACAAAGGAGGTGATGGGGAGGTAAGGACTCTGGGCTGGGGGGTTTGCATATGAAAGGTGTGCTTGCAGGCCTGTGCTAGAATAGTATGCTAACCCCAGGAGTTAGCTAACCCTGGTGTGGCAGTCTCTCCCAGCAAGGCCCTGATGTCAGCAGCAGAATACAAAACAGTCAAGACAGGATTAATGTGGATGCAGAAGGATATATGCAGAAGAGATGGGACAAGGCACTGCAGGGAGGGCCATTTCATGGACAGAGCCATCGAGGCATAAGGGAGCCTGGTGGGCTTAGGGAATGGCAGAGCATAACGTAGCTGCAGAATAGTATATATGAGACTGGGTGGCAATTGGGATTGGACTGAAGTACATGGATGAGGAATGGAGATTTTATGTTCAAACCACGGGGTACCATTGAAGGCTGCAGGGTTAGTTAGAGGTACTGGTGAACAGACAGAGGAATGTCTTTGAGGCATCCCACACCCAGTACCCCAGTGAAAACCAGCCTAGCTTTCCCTAGCATTGCTTTAGGTGGAACTCCTTTGAACTGCCTATTGGCTCTCAACATGATGCCCAGGTAAAATGCTTTAGATGCTTTCCTTTTAAAAATATTGAATGTGTTAATTTTACACGAGGAGAACTCATATTAAATTAACCAAACCACAAATACATTTTCAGAAACAAAGGTAACTCATGTCATTTCCTAATTAAACCTTAAAAGGTTTAATTAAAAAGCATAACTTGGAGAACTCTAGTTAAGGCAGAATTGGGGCTCAGCTTCCTGAATGTGTGTGCACCGAGCTCCCCGGTGCATGTCCGCTGTGGTTGGAGGAAGCAGATGCATGAACGATAGGAATAGCACTTTGCAGAGGGTGGCGGTGTTTTCCTCTGTACAACACACTGTCTCAGAGATGACAGGGAGCTGGTTAATGGTAAGGTGGGGCCTTTTAAGGAAGCAAAACATCCGACTACTGTACCTAGTGCATTAATGACAGAGAACACACTGCAGACTGGCAACATAGCGAAAGAAAGGTAACTGGGACAGGTATGGAATGCTTACTCTCTGTCTGGAGCTGTTCTGGCCACTTGGGATTAATACCACAACAATTCACCACCACTCTATAAAATAGGTATTATTCCCATTTTTCAAATAGGCAAACCAAGACACAGAGGTGGGAGGCAGAGCTGACAGCTTGTCTGACTTCAAGGTTCTCTCTCCATCACATTCAGGGTTCCTCTGGGCATCAATGAGAGGCCAGTGAGCCCTGGAGCAGAGAACCTGCATTTGAATCTGAGCTCTGAGACTTCAAACCTGTTTCTCATCTATTAAAAGGGGATAAGATGACCTTGGAAGGTAGTTTTGAGCTTTGAATGCAAGGATGCATGCGAGCCTAATATGGGGAAGCACACCGAAGAGTAACTGTTGTAAATACTTCTCCTACCAGTGCTGTCATCAGCATCAGACAAGGGTAGTGGGTCCCAGCAGAACTTTGTCAGGATATTGAGGACCACTTTTTCAAGTAAAAGACAGTAACAAGGCAGACATTATATTAGAACAAACACTGTTTTCTTTTAAACTGTGTTGTCAGCGACCTGCTTCAAACCATGCACAGGCTTCCTAAATGCACTTAAGAATTAATTTTAAGATCCTTCCTGTGGCTACCTATGAGGCCCTGTAGGATATGGCTTTCTACCACGTCGTGTACTACTCTTTCTTCCTGAGACATCTTGACACAGTGGCCACCCTTCTGCTTCTCAGACAAGTACTCAATCTATGCCAGGCATCGCGCTAAGCACTGATATGTGGATTAGCTCATCTAATCCTCACAACAGCTTTATGAGGTGGGTACTAGTGTTATCTATGCTTTACAACTGGAAACTGAGGCCCCGACAGGTTAACTAACTGGCCTAAGACAACAGAGTTGATAAGTGGCGGAGCTGTCATTCAAACTCAGGTACTCTCGCATATCAGGCCAAATACTTAAGCTATACACTCTAGAGCATCCCCAAAGTTTGACTTTGCCTGGCTCTCATAGCCACTCCATGTAGATGCTGAATGAGGCCAGATTGATGGTAAAGTGAAAACATGGATTAGTCACTCAGGTTTTGGAAGAGGCAGCATGACGAACAAGCCAAATCTAGTCCACAAAACAGACAACTTGTAAATCCTAAACGTGCAAATGTGATGAGTCCACTTTTTGTTTTGGTTGTCCTCTACACAACCCTCATTGATTTTGAAGTTTGACTCCAGCAACCAAATTGCCCTTTGCTAATGAGCTTCTACCAGCCTTAAAGGCTATAATCTCGTCTTATAGCCTGACTCTTACTCTAGAGTCAGTCAATTTATAATAATTGCATTAAATTTAATCTTCATTATTCATCTTATCTCTTCCCTATCTTCTCATTCCTGTTATTAGTTCTTAACTAATTTTAGGTCCAAGACAAGTGACAGGCAATACAATGACTGTCCAGACACATTACAAAACATACAACATGCTTTCATGAAGCTTCACTGCCATGAAGGTTGGGTGGCTGTGTACCAAATGTCAAATGTCACAGCTCGGTGAGCCCTTTCCTGGGTCTGTCGTCAGTGAACAATGAGAAATACAATCTCTGTCTCCAGTCAGCAGAACAGCAAAGACGCTCAGCCCCAAGTATTCATGGACGTATATATAATTCTCACAAGCCTGACACCAACGATCTGAGATGAATTTAAACAAGTGGTAAAGAAAAAATGATTTATGGAAGAACACATATTCTTCACGAAAGATTTGTGTTCTGAATGGCTTGGTTTGAAGGAAAAAAATGCTTTAAGCGAACATCTGGAAGGTCTACTTGATACTGTCAATAAAAATAGGTATGAAAGTCCCTTGAAGTAAGTCTCACTAGATTAATAAATATAGATTCTCATTATTCATGATAGATATGTTCTAAAAAGTCACTGTGAACATTGAAATAGCAAATACTGAACTACTTGTTCCTAGGAGAAATACAGGTTAGGTTCCTGCGAGCCTTTGGTCATAACTTTTGTCAGCGGATCAATACATAGACTTGTTTCATATTTAAAGGGACCTTATTTAATATGTTGCTGATTCATTAACAGCGAATTCATGGATGGAACTGTAACTCATGCCTGATACTTATCTACACACAGATTTCCTCCGTAACGCACAGTACACACTTCTTATACTTAGGAACACTAGACAACATTTCCCCCCTAACTGCAGCCAAGCGTGCATTTAAATATTCATTCACTCACCATTTGAGTGTGTGGGGCAATGCCTAGAGGATGGGAATTTAGAGGTAAACAAACTCCTCTTGAAGCTTACAGTCAGGTTTGGGGAAAGATAATAAAGAAGTAAATAAGTAAGATAGTTTCCCACTATTTTAAGTGCCATGAAGGAAACAGTGTGGGGACACAGAGCAACTGGTTGGACAACCAGGCTATTCTGGAAAAAGGGTTGGGGAGCCCATGAAAAGGGATGTCAGCTCCAGGGAAGAGCATGTGCAGTAGCAAAAAGAACAGGGCTGGGAGAGTCCCATGAACATGGGCTCATCCTACCATGTAGACTGATAAGTGTGGGGGGGTGGTGGTAGTGCTGGTGCAGATGGCGCAGAGCCCAGACCTTGGCTCTAGTGTTTCCTAAGAAATTGGGAGCTCATTCTTGCATTCTGTGAGACACTCAGTAAGCTTATAATACATGTGTGCAAATATATACACACATATATATATATATGTGTGTGTGTGTGTGTGTGTATACACACACACATATATTTACCTATATATGTATGTGTATATATATATATATATATATATATATATATATACTTAAAATTTTTCGTTTTTTAAAAATATTTTTTCCTTAACCTGAGTCTGTCTAGTTTCTAATAATTGCATCCAATACTTTCTTCATAATTGGAAAGTTGTTGATTGCAATAGGTAAGTGGGAACATTACTTCGGCTGGAAAAATTAAACTTAATTTATCAAAGATGAGTTGAAAAAAGTAATGACTATCTTTTCTGACTCCCATAACATTCTGCATACCAAGAGCTCACTTTCAATGCTTCTTAGAGATCAGCCAAGCCTGTCTTGTGACTCCCTCCTGCAACAACTGGCCAGACTCTGAAGCTATCATACCTCTGTAGCGATCCATAGTTATGATGTATCTCACTTTGGGGAGCTTCAGGAAGTCATTAAAATGTAAAACCTGATAAAACAAATGCACGTACTAGATTAAAGCTAGCATAGTAGCTCCCAGGGATCTCTCTCAAAGCAGAGCCGGGTCAGGGCCTGGGGACAACCTTTCTGTGAAATCACAGCAAGAAGTAAAGTACAGCAATTACCACTCCTAACAGAGAGGGCCATCCTCTGGCAAAATAGGATGGATTACAAAGTACTTACGTTGATGCTCATGGCTGTGAGCTGCTTGCATCAGAAAGTTAATTTTTTCCGCCAACTACATTTCCCCTCTTATCTCTGAGTGCTCTGTGAGGGAAGTATTGTAAGATACATTCATAGGAACTGAATGGTAACTTGACAAGAAGCCATCTATACTGGCTTAGCTATGTTTACTGAAGTAGGACAATGCCACTCCTACAGGATACACTCTGTAAAGCAGCCCAGAACATTGCTCTGGGTTTTGAAAGTGAAGGTACTTGACAAGTACCTGGTATAACCAAGTGATACTGCCCCTAACCCCCCCCCCCCCAATTTTTTTGTTTTCTCAGAGAAGCAGATCTGGTCTTGTTTTTCTAAGTATGACAGGATTGGCAATGGTATCCAATCATTCATCAAGTTTTTACAGAGCATGTATTCTCCATTAAAACTTGGTCTATAAAGAAACATGTGCATATTTTGAAAATTGTTTTTAGACCGTCTGTCTGACTTTGTCTACCACTACGCTTGAAGCCAGTGAGAGAGGGCTGGAGAGAAGAATCTCCACACGCCAGGCACTTCTTATTCATCAGGCCTAGATTACCACCTGTAATCCTTGGTGGGCAAGACTGATACAAAAATGGGAGTTTATGAAGCAAGAACACTTTCCTAAGATCCAGTAGCTGCAAAATGCATGAGGGCATTAAGACTGCGAACTCCGGGTCCTTTCTCCTTGCTTCTGAACCCTTTTATCTATCAGAAGTCCCTGAGGGCTGGGGGACTGTGAAGTTGGAGTTTAGAGGTGCAGTTTGCTTTTCAGGCTGACTCTAGTCCCAACTCCCCAGAATAGGAGGGAAATATTATAAGTAGGTGGAAGTTTAATTGTTGCACCCTATACCCATTACACAGAGCCGTAAGAGAATACATTTCTGCTCTTTCCAAACTCAAAGCTTCTTGCCTGGCAGTGTTGCTGGTGGGTAAAGAAGGAGAGAAACAATAGTCATGCAAGAACTTAATTCATTGTTTACACAATTTGTGGCTTAAGGGAAGATAAAATCCCAGAAGCTCTCGAGCGTACAGGATCATTTTAATCCTTTTTGTGTTAGTCAGAACTCTCCCCTCAAGACCTCAGTCTTCTCAATCTTAGTGTTTGGCACAAACCCTTTTCCCCTGCTCTTTTCTAGATTTTCTCCTGAGGTAGAGCTGATGAGGCTTCCAGTTACTTGACTGTAATTGCTAGTATGTACTTCATGTGCATGTACATTATTTTGATGCCATATTGTTTGTATGGAGAGGATGCTCGTTACCAGGTGAATGAGGGAGGTAGAAACAACTCAGTCTCATTGAAACCCTCTGCTCCTTTTGATTACATTCCGAAGGATATTTGAGGTTAGCTCACTTCTGTACTCACAGTGGAAATACTCTGCAATTTCAAACTCTTCCTATTGTTTTTGTCACCACATAGTCTTGGAGACCCTCTGTATATTGTCCTGAATTTAGGGACATCCCAGAGTCTATACCTACTAACCTACTCTGATGACTTTCCCGTCTGCTCAATTCCACTTGTTCTAAAACAAGCAATAAGTGTGTTTGAAGACCAGTGCTTTATCCTGCAAATTCACATAAAGTTGGCATTGTCCCTGAATACGTCTATGTATACAATTGTTGTGTGTGTGTATCTAGCTGCTGAAATCATCAAATAAGGTTGATGTTCCAGAGACGTCTCCTGTTTATATTCTGAAGCTTATTTGACCACTTTGCACTCTGTTTCATAAGCCAGAGGGCCAGACCCAAGATTATACCAATCTGTCTTTCACCTTGACCAAAACCAGGATAAAACAACACAAAGAACTGGACTCTGTGAAAGTCCTTTTAGGTCACCTATCCACTGGTGCCAAAAATTTAGTCATGTATAGTCTACCTGCCCTAACATTTACTTATTTTTAAAATGAATACTTTTCTTCTATTTTAAAAGGCAACTCTGTTCTACCATAAATGGGAAATCAACATTTCTTGTCACAAAGAAGGTAACCAAATGCACATACCAAGAACCTCTAAATTCAAGGTCTATGTTTGTATGAAAAGTAAAAATAACAGTGAAGAAACACCAAGTAACTCCAAAACTAGCGTCACCGAGACTTTATCTTTGCCTTAGGATGGTAGAGTTGAAAGGGAATGGCTCTGCTACTCTATTATTTAATACACGACCTATAATTACCTCCAGTGACACCACTGGTATTCTTTCTACACTTTAGGAAACACTGACACAGTCCAATAGCCCTTCTTCTATTGTTGAAGAAAATACAGCTCAGAGAAATGAAGTGAATTGCTTATTAATGACACAGCCAAACTGAGAATACCTTTTAGACCCTTAATTAAGTGCTTTCTCAAGTACACAATTCTAATTTGGAAAAAAAGAAAATGACATTTAAAGGTTATTTTTTTCTGTCTCCCTGTCATGATTGTTTACCATTATTGATTCAATCTACATCATTAATGGCTCGTGCAATAATCTAGCTCAGAATTCTTCTCATGTTAAGATATCTAAAAGGAAAGGAATAACGAATTGTTTAGTATAAAAGATAAATGTAAACTAATATTCATAAACAAGGAACACACATTTCACATTCATTTGGTTGTGTTCTTTTGGATCCTTCATTTGATTGTGTTCATTTTGGTTGTGTTCTTTTGTGTTAGCTCAAGAACCTATTGTCTAGAGAAAAGCTGGGGCCTTGTAAGATCGGATAATGCATGACGATATGTAAAATCTGAGTACATTCAAACACTCTTTTATCGAATAATAATTACAGTAAATGAAGAGGATTGAGTATAAAGAAATAATTTTATTGAATAGAATAGGCATGAAACCAGATAGTGAGTTCCAGAACGTGCTGGTTGGCATAGATTTCTAATATACTCTTAAATATCAACCTAGTCTGCAGACAGGAATAGATGAAAAGACTAATGAAAACAGATACTAATTTTCATATAAAAATGTCTTGCCTTGATCAAAAGATGCTATACTCAGAGCCCAAAGTGTGTGTTTTGTTTAATCTATGACTGCATGTATATTTTTATATATGTATTTGCGATAGAATAATATCTCGACATAATAATGACTGCGCTCTTTTAGAACACATGCTACTTCCTGTTCTTCTGTAACCTTCTCCCTATTCAGGTAACAGGTATTGTATTCCATAAAACTGCTGCAAGTAAGGAATGCCATAGCCGTATGCAGGCGATAAGACAGTCAGGTCCTTGGCTTTTGGCTCTCAAAAGGGCTAGATCAGAGTAGAAACAATGAATTCTTAAAACCAGTTGAAGAGTCAAAGGAATATATCATCAGACTGAATCAACAATTTCCTGGATGAAGGAAGAAAGGGGTAAATCACATAAGGAGGAAATTTTGATGATAAAGAATTCCTAAGAATGGGCCCACTTGCCTATTTTATGACTCAGAGAAGTCCCAGTGCAGGGAGGGACAGGTTGTTGAAACCTGCAGGTAAATCTGGGGACTCTTGAGAGCAGAGAGAACATGTATCCTCATCCCCTTCCCAGGAAAGGCTAGCGAAGTGTCCAGAACCCGAAAAGAAATGCTTTCCTGCGAGATCCAAAATCCAGACTGAGGGCATTTTAGTGTGGCCCTGTGCATGGCATAGGCAGGAGCAAAATGTTTTCTATGTTTTTCATTACCTAAGGGCAGCAGGAAGGTGACGTAGAGCATGGACAGAGTGAAGTGTCTTATGGTCAAGTTTAGGGGGATGAAGTGATATTCTGCCACAACCAATGACAGGAAGACCAGGAGAAATAAAGGCATCTTGACAGATATCAGTGTAGGTGGAGAATGATGAGGACTCAACTGTCACTACCCAGAAGTCTTGTCATTAGTACTCCCACCATAACTGAGACGTGTCACCGGAATGAGAAGGGAAAATAGTGATAGCCTGAATTAAACAATAGATTTATGCTATCTAGAAAAATAAGTGTTTTATATAAATGAAAAAAAGTCCATTTGTTTTTTATTCCAGATTGGAAATTGTACCTACTATACACACAGATAATTTGAGATTTAAACACCCAGATGGTAGATAATACATTACACTACTATATTCTTATAGAAATAGGAGAAAAATAAGGGTTTGAAAAGATCCTTCAAGTGACTTTTACTTCAGGATTTCTGACAAAATTGAATAAGATTGCACCAGATTGACTGGACTATTTTTGTAAACATATTTGAATTCACCGTGATAAAAACAAGGTACTTACTACACAATAGTGGTGAAGGGCAAGATCTAAGTCACATCACTATTAAAGAACTGGCCAAGACACAAAAATCAAATATGAGAGTTCTTTAAAGTAAAGTAATGAAGGACTCTAATACCTGTGATCATGGAGCCATGACAAAAAAACAAAACAAAAAAAACAAAACAAACCCCTATGTTTGAGAGGTACGCAATGTTTAGGCAGAACTAATGCAAGCTAGTCGCACACAGTTCATTACGTATACTGAAAACATTGTGTCCTTCCTAATTAGTACAGGGTATTATCTCTCTGACCTTCAGGTGGAAGGCGCTAACAAGGCTCTCCATTTCTAGATCAAAAGGGTAATCATATTTAAGGTGATACAAAATCATTTTAAATCTTTGGATTTGTATCAGTCAGTTTAGGCTTAGTTATGCTGCAGTAACAGGGACCCAGAATTTCAATGGCTTACAAAGACAATTTGCTGATATCATGACACAAGGTAAGAGAGAAAATGTTACAAACAAGCAAGGGCTCTTACAGTTTCTACTGGGAAGTGGCACTTCTACTCATACTTCATTGGTCAAAGCCAATAACGTGATTCTTGATATGAACAGGGGAGTACAAATCTCCTTCAGGGAAAGGTAGCAAATATCTTTTACAATAATACAATTTGCCATACATATTCATATTTCTATTATCACAAGTTGATTTCTTTAGCATCTGCCTATAAAATTATTGTAATAAGAAGATGGCTTGATTTATAAATTAGAACTTTAACTTGTGAGACAAGAAATGCCAACTTTGATTAACTATCACATTAAAGATACCAATAACAGCATTTAACATGTAGAAGTTTTTAATAAAAGTTTGCAGAATCATTATTATGCATGGATTATTATAAATTAAAGACCTTAAGGAAGAGTTAAAATATCATTTCTCTTCTTCCAACCAATCTCAAACTTTCACATCACATTTGGTTTGCTGGGTTGATGTTAACAGACAGAAAATAGCTATTATGTTCCTGAGGCTAGAACTTCAGAATTTTTTTTAACCTAGGTAACCTGCCACCAGGTGAAAGGTGGTACTTTGAAGGTGACTACAGAGGCAACCTACAGGTATTGTAAGCTGTATTAAAAAATAAATAAAATGTGCAGCTAAGCCTTCACTATATTTTAATGTTATGCAATTAGACCAACATTTAAATAAATATAAGCATAAAAATATATCCTATATCTTGTCAATCATTGTTGAATTGATACCTACTTTACTAACAGATTTGAGTAAGCTACTTTCTTATTTTACTGTAAGTATTTAGTGATTTCAAAAAATGTTTATATAATAGTTTCCATATTTGAACATTTAAAAAACAAAACAAAACAAAACATCTTCAGGTAGACAAGAGACATTTGTTGTTTTACATGCCCTCATTCATCTAGATACAGTAACTAGACTTTCTTTGGAGCTCTACTCCTTCCATATATTCAGGCAATATGGTTTGTGTGCATCTACTTCCAACTGCAGGTGGAGGATTTCTGCACTCTACATGCCACCCACTTGAGGTTAGGACTCATGACCTCAGAGAGACTGGTCACTGTATTTTTCTGTGGCCATAAGCTGCTGCCTCAGAGAAGAAAGAGGATAGGCAGAGAATTGGATGAACCAAGGGTGGGGTTCAGTCAGGAACACATGTGGGTGTAGGGGAGGCAATGGTCAAGACCACCCTCCACATTCCAACCAGATTGTACTTTCATTTCTTCATGGTCTCTGTTCTCTGGATCTTTCTCCATTCACTACGAAACATCGCCTCCCACTGTTCATGTAGCTAAATTACTCCTTATCTTAAATACCACCTCGTCAGGGAAGTTTTCACTGACCCTCACACTAGACTGAACAGGCTTCTCAGTTGCCACGATGTTGCTAACCTTTTTTTGGTATCAAAGGGATTATTCATTATGAATTTGTACCAACTAGATAAACAGTTAACCAAGTTGACTATTTGGAAGTTCTAAAAAGGCTGCGGGAAAAAGTTAGATAACATGAACTTTTTGCCAACAATTCATGGGTCTTGCATCACGACAATGTACTAGCTCACACGGCACTGTCTGTGAGGGAGTATTTAGCCAGTAAACAAATAACTGTATTGGAACACCCTCCCTACTCACCTGATCTGGCCCCCAATGACTTCTTTCTTTACCCGAAGATAAAGGAAATATTGAAAGGAAGACTTTTTGATGACATTCAGGACATCAAGGGTAATACAACACAGCTCTGATGGCCATTCCAGAAAGAGAGTTCCAAAACTGCTTTGAAGGGTGGACTAGGTGCTGGCATCAGTGCATAGCTTCCCAAGGGGAGGACTTGGAAGGTGACCGTAGTGATATTCAGCAAGGAGGCATGTAGCACTTTTTCTAGGATGAGTTTGCGAACTTAATTGACCTCATAAGATACTGGCATGACTTGGATAATCATGGTAGCTACAGTTTATTCTATTTTTGACCTTTATATGTAAATATTAGTCTTCGAACCTTTTAAGAACTTACTTTGGTTTGATTTTTTAAGCTATTACTTATTGCATATTTCCTATGTGCTAGGCAACACACTGAATGCTTTGCATTCATTTTTTTCATTTAATCCTCATAATGCAATGGGTCAGATATTACTGACTGCCCATTTGTATATAGAGAGAAACAGGCTTAGAGAGGGTAATTAAAGTGCTCAAGGGCACTCAGCTGGTCAGAGGCCCGATTCTAAAACTGGTGTTTCTCCAGACCTGGGCTCTTTAAGATGGCTCCTCTGAACAGGGAAACCAGTTGTCTCCTGTGGGAATGAGGAATCGTCACTAGAAACGCACAAAGAACATGATGAATGCAATGGCATCTGTTAGAATACTGTGGAGGGACACCTGCATTAGTAGCAGGTTGGACTAGGTGGCCTCTGAGATACCTTCCAACTGACTGTTACATTTTGTAAAGAGTTGGCATATTTTTAAAGCTGAGCTTGGGATTCTGAGTTGGTCGCCATATTAGGCCACTGTGACAGCCATTAAGGAGTAAACAGATGAAAAGGAAGGAAGTGGTCACCCAGAAAAGTCTTCATTTTTTCAACATGTTATCCCTGCTCCTGGCCTACTTAAAAATTGTCTGTCCTGCAAATAAGCTCTCATTCTATTTGGTCTTATCCTGGTGAATAATTTCATGCCTTGAAAGAAAGTGTAGGGCATCCCATTCGAGTTGCAAAGATGTCTCTAAATTGTCCTACACATACTTCCATCTTACTGTTCCTATATTAGAATACAGCTCCCCCACCAAGTTGAAATATGTTCTCTAATTTATAAACAAGCAGGGAGAACAGCAGGACAGCATGGCTAGGTCAATTATAATAGCAAATGGAACATGAGCCACTAACCCCAGAGAAAGCCTTCATTACACACCACTCAAAAAAATTAAGATTCTGAAAAAAAAAAAAAAAAAGACCAGTCTGAAAGGTAACATCCTCATCTCTCTCTTTCTCCTGACTTAAGTGGGAAAAATTCCTTCTTTGTAGCTTCCATCAGTTTTCATACCGTGGAAGTAAAGTCTGAAGCTGTATATTAGCAAGTAGGTCATACTTCCATCATCTATCCATCTATCCACTCTGTACTGTCTTCCAGGCACTGTTCTGGGCTCTGGGGATGTAATAGTGGGGCATGATGAAAGTGATTCCTGCTCTCAACAAGCTCACAGTTCCGTGAGGAAGCAATTACAATAGTGTGTAGGACAGGATGTGATAGGGAAATTGAATGATATAACAGGGGCTGTTAACTCACATTTGACTGGTCAAGAAAAACTGCATGGAAATAGGGAATGTCTGAATTTTTTTCCCAAAGGATGAGTTGGAATTCTCTAAGCCAAGTACATACCTATGAGATTTTGGGAAGAAGGGCAGGAGTGATCCAGAGTTTCATGGTACGTAGAGGAAATATGTGAGGAAGAAAACAAAGCATAAAATACCTCCAAGTAGTTTCAATCCACTTACTCAGACACACAGTCCAGAGTCCTAGAGAGCTATGCCATTTCTCTTTCTTTTCCTTGTTTCAAATCTAAATATCTTTTTAAACGGTTTTATTAAAATATAACTCACATACCATATAAGTTACTGATTTTAAAGTGTACAATTCAATGACTTTAATTATATTCACAGAGTTGCACAACCATCCACATAAGTACATTTTCATCGCTTCAAAAAGACCCCTGATGCTCCTTAGCCACTTCACCCCCAAGGCAATCAGCTTTTTAACATGCAAATGACCTTCAGATGTAAAAAAAAGGCATAAATGTCAATGGCCATCTAATAAGTCCAGTGCACAGCCAGAGACCTACACTTCTGAGACCAAGGATGGCTTTCCATGTCTGCTGCGGTGGTAAAGTCTGTGTGTATATATGTGAGTGGAGGGTGGGGGCAGGGGAGAGAGGAAGGTTTAAGAGACCTTAGAATAATGAGTCAGCTTCTTCACTTTTAGCTCTAAAACAGGCTCTTGAAAACAGGCATTTAATTACAAGCGCTGATCTTTCGAGAGAGGGTTTTGTTTTCTGTTGGTTAGTCTATTTATAAAGCTCAAAACATAAAATAGTAAGAGGAAGAGAATTTGGAAACTCCAAGCATGCATAAGAACCGTTTTCCTATCTAAAATTGTTCAACAAATGGCTATCAGCTCAGGAACTGGAAGGGGAACATATTTACAATTCAGATCTTGCCGTGGCCCAGGGCTCCAGGACACTGGACCAGGGAGAACAGGGTCAGCTAACTGGAACTCCAGGTAGGTTTGGGGAGTGTTCCCAGAACAAAACTGACCATTTCTTAGCTTCAAAGATATCACGAGAGGAAACTAGAGGTTTCAATGAGCAATTCCAGGTCTTTCTTGGTGTCTGCCAATAACTGAGAGGTATAAGTAGGGAGATAACACCTCCTCTCCTTGCCCCCCCTAGACAGTTCCACAGACTCTTAAGGTGAGGAACATGTTAAAATTTCCAGGTACCCAAAAGAGGGGATAAATGGTCGAGAATTGGCTGGCATTACTGGAGAGGCCTCATGCTTGGGGATGAAGAACACACATATGTTTCATGTCACCAGGAGAGGTACTGACACGTAAAACCAGTGGCTCATCTGTGATGGCCACAGACCAGACATCTTCCTCCAAGACTGGAAGATAGGGAATTCATCCCCATAACTTGTGTGTCCGCATCAACTGAATCCGATTAGTCCTTGAAGACTGAACTTACCCACCATTTCTCTTGAAATCTTTATCCTAGCACACGGTAATTTCTGCTTTCTCTAAACTTGTAGTCCTTGCCTATGCTATTTCCCATTGAGAGACCACTTTGCATTGATCATTTTCCTTTGATCTTAACTCGCAAACTACGTAGCAGTCAGATTCCAAGGATTGTAGTCTACTCCAACAGTAGAATATCCTGTGTAAATACTGGGTTAATACAATCCTCCGGAGGTTCAAAATCCTGGTGTTGGTTCAGGATGACCTTTATTTGATACTTGAATTTACCATTTGGGACAATGATTCAGTTTCTGCAAACTCTAGTTTCTAGTTCTATAAAACAGGTATAGGGGTTCACTCTTCTCTGGGTATTGTGAGGACTGAATATGACAGGATAGTATTATCGAATAGTTACCAGTAGTATTTACTTTCTCACTTTGGCCATTCCTCCTATCCAAGAGCCAGGCATGTTTTGCTCACTGTTTCAGAGAAGAGATACCATGAAAGAAAGCAGAGAACATACAAGTCTTTGGTACCTTTTGTGTTTGAAAAGCTTAGCAGATGAGAGGGGGATTGGAAATGACTCACAATGTGATGAAAAAGAGTGAGGTTTCCTCACTCCTGGACCAGAAAAAAAGTTGACTGCACTTAGGGAAAGATGAAAAATAGAGGTAGAGGGTGACAAATTAGGTATTAGCCAGTTCCTATACCCCGCTCCACTGGCTGAACCTGGAAAACAGGAAAAAAAAATAGAGAAAGAAGTTTATGGTATCCAGTTTATCGCAATGTTGGAAAAGGCCCAGGAGGGTCGAGAGCCTGGGTAAGATTGACTAACTGGTGTATTCAGGAAGTAAGGTCACAAACTGTCTTAAGGAGTTTTCTCTGCCCCATGTGATGGGATGCAAGAACAGCAAAACTGTCAAGAGTGGTCATGCAGATAGCACAAAGCATCTTTGGACATGAAAGAGCCATGCAGATAAGAACCAAAAAGAGGTATCTTAGTAGTGACCTGTGATGACCAGGGACTAGATAAGACAGTGAACATCTCAATGGATATCAACAGGGACAGAAGATATTAAGTGTTATATGGGCATGCTCCCTTTGTACAGTATCAGTCCTGGGGAAATTACTCTGGGTGTCGTCCCAACTGATAGTTTCGTTTGTTACTCTGGTGGAATGGAAGCTACAATTAGGTATTAAGTTGTTACAGAAGACTAAGGATTCTATAGCTTGTATATTTGAGTTGTATTTGAAATGTATACATAATACAGGTCACAAAATGCTTGGACATATAGTAAATGCTCAACATTTGATCAACCAATAACTGTTCCAATGACTATGTTAGAGTCATTGGAGTACAGAGCAGAAGTTTGCAAACTATGGCCAATGGGCCAAATCTGACCCACTACCTGTTTTTATAAATAAAGTTTTATTGGAACACAGTCATGCCCATTTATTTTCACGTTGTCTATAGCTGCCTTTGAACTCAATAGCAGAGCTGAGCAGTTGTAGCAGAAATCATATGGCCCTGAAAACTTAAGATATTTATTTTCTTGCCCTTGATGGAAAAATGTGTGTCAACTCCTAGTTTAGAATCTTAATTGTTTAAATATCACAAACACACACACACACACACACACACACACACACAGCAGTGCCCTCTGAAACCAAGGAGTGGGCACTCTCCTCTCTCTACTCATTCTAAAGATTTCACTCAACTCATTTTGATTGGTTTGTAGTCAAATCAGTAAGTTAGAATACACAAATCCTGCATAATATTCTGTTTATCAGTGCTCCAGGAAAGAATATATTTTGCTACAAAAATTCACATTTTCTCCCAGACAATGAAATATTTCACACTTCACATTGTGGTCGATTTGGTGTAGCACCAGCATGAAAGGCGAAATACAAGTGGATTTTTATTTAAATCAGCTAGCATAAAAGATGACATATTCCTTTTTTCTCTGTGGGAAAACCAGACGGGCCTAATTAATAAAATGTATCATATCAATCCTCAATTATGTCTCAGTGGGAGGGAGAATAATGTACTCTGGAAGTCTCGGAGAATGATGTTTTAATTAAACAAACACGTTTTCAATTTTTGTATTTGGAAAATAGCTTTAAAAACAAAGGGTCTGATTTTAAGAGAAAAGGTTGAAATACAAAAACCTTTGTTAATCGCACCTTCTTCTCCCCTTTCATAAAATAGGTATAGCAATACACACTCTATCTCTCTCACAGGGTTAGTGTGAAAAGCAAATGATATTTGGGAGAGAATTTTGAAAACTGTAAAAGACTACGCAAATAGAAGACGATAAATCAAGTGGCCAGAACACTCTAGACAGCTACAGTTCAGATTTGAATATCATTACCCAGGAAGTTCAAAACAAAAGAAAACAAAACAAAAACCCCCAAAAAGCATCCTTAGTTGACTGGCTGACTACCAAAGGCAGAGTGAAGGAAGGGGGAGATGTAATTAAATAGAATGCAGGACTCCAGCGTGCTCACCTCAACTCCCAGATCCAAGAGTCAGCAATTCCTCTGAAAATTACAGTGACTTGGGTGAAAAGGTTAGTCCTTTAGTTTGGAATCCAAAGCTCCCACTGCTGGGAAACTTTAATTAGACAACATATTGCAACCTTAGCCATTTGCCACGTTATATTTTCCCAGACAACCACAGGACCTCTGAGGCTTCTGAGTTCATAAAGTTCAGGTTGTAATTGCAAATGTCTCTGGGGACCAGGCAGGGAATGGAGCAGTAAAGTATGTCAAAAGGCACTGCAAATACAGCGATAAATGGCAACTAGCCCTCCATCTCACTGGCAGGGAGACAATAAAAAGTGCTGGGGACGGGGGGGGGGGGGGGGGGGGGGGGGGGGGGGGGGGATAAGAGGCTGTCCATCCTTTGGAGAGTCCCAAGTCTCGCCATGTTAGTATAGGGGTCCAGAAAAGATAAGAAATCTCCTCATTTTTAAACATTGGCCGCTGATTCAAATTTAAAAAACTACAACAACAACAACAAAAACACAAATCACAGTCTATATGCTAAACTAAACATCTACAGATTGTCAACTGAAATTTCTGGTAGTTTACCCTTGTGATTTTACTGATGAGGAAACAAGACCAGAGAGAAGCAACTAGGAAGGAGCAACCAGCCAGTTCGAGGTCAAATTCTCCTACCTGTAAACCATGTCCTTTTCATTATTACACTATGTGGGCAGATAGACTGAGGTGCTTAGCATTTTGATTATTCAACATAAATGTGTAACTGCCTGCAAGCGTTCCTAAACTTAAGAATATTTTCTCATTCTCATTTCCACTTGCACAACCATTTCTCACGTAGAAATTCCACTAGTTGTGGAAGATCTTTACAGGGAGCTTTTGAGGTCAGATCTCATAATTCTTTTTCAGTCTGGGAATATGGCATGCACTGATCTCTTTCTCTAGGCAGTCGGAGCATGTAATACGATTTCTTGCCTTCCTTATTTTCATGGTTATAAATGTTAGCTCTAAACTCACTCGTTCCCCTCCAGGTCTCTCGTCATGGCTTTTGTCAAACATATCCAAACTTCATGTAGCCATTGGACTCAGGTTTCAAAGACAACTTGAGTAGACAAAGTGAAATCTACCAAAGGGAACATCAAAGTCCTGCTGAATAAGGTCGAGGAAGCTTAGGCAATTGGAAGCCATGTTTCATTAGAGACACAATTCATGATGTATGCACATCTAAGTAATCTGTACCCTCCGGTTCAGCTAGCCATGACCATGTGCCAGCCATGTGTTAAACACCAGGTTCAGTAGAGTCACCCCCTTTTGTCCAGACTCCTGTACGACACTGTTATCACAGGCAAGCTGAGGCACGAGTGTGCGAGGTGATAGATCTGAGGCCAGTTAGACAGAAGGGGAGGCAATTAAGGAAATAACATACTGTTTTAATGAAACATGGCTTCCAATAGGCTCATTAGATTACAATGCAGTTAACAGTAGGTTGTTTTTAACCAACCATTTTTTAGACCCTTTCAAAAGTAGCTCAGTTTGATTTTACCTTAGTATTTTACTCTGAAAAACACTGAACAATTTAAAAGCACTTACCCGGGGAATCACTTCATGAATTATATAAATGTCTAACCACTGCACTGCACACCTGAAACTAATATAAAATAATACTGAATGTAAACTATAATGTGTGTGTGTGTGTGTGTATGTGTGTGTGTAGTCATGGGATGTAAAGTACAGCATAGGGAATATAGTCAATGGTATTGTAATAGCTCTGTACGGTGTCAGATGGGTAGCAGACTTGTTGGGGTTATCACTTTGTGAGGGGTGTAAATGTCTAATCACTATGTTGTTTTGTACACCTGAAACTAATAATAAAAAAGAAATTAAAAAAATAAATAAAAGCACTTATCATACAACAACAGAGGCATGCTAGGCAAGGTTAGGAACTGGTCAGAAAACAGCTGGTGCATGCTATGTCTATGATTGGCTTCTAATATGGAGATGGGAAAGTGAAGTAAGGGCTGGCTATGAGTTGATAATTATTGAAGCTGGGTGATAGGTACATAAGGGCTTATTATACCATTGTCCTGTATATGTTTAAAATGTTCCATAATAAAAGTTAAAAAAAGTGTTCATGTATGGTAGAGTCAGATCTTCAACTGATTCAAAATCTGATGTTTTTACCCCCACTGTGTCACACTGCTCATACAGGGATGGCAAATACCTAGCACTTGTGCCACATGTCCCCACCCTCTCACCCAAGCAGACATTAATAGTCATTCACGACACTCCTTATCTCAGGGCTCCAGGCAGTTAGTGTCAATTAAGGAAGGGTGGTAGATGGGAAGAGAACCCATTACTGTACCAATGTCTTATGAACAAAGAAGCTCATTATTGTACTTAACTGGGTTTTCTGAGGACCTTGTAGAGTCTTGGGATGATTAATGTTTAAGATTGCAAATAGTGATTTTTTGCAAAAGAAAATTTCAGAAAATTGGGCTGTATATGGGGATTTTTTTTTTACAGTGAACATATAATTTGATTTCTATGTGGCAACACACCTAGTTACCTAGTCATATCAAATCCACACATCAAAATTTCCTTTTCATCCTTATATACGAACAGCTTCTCTTTTTACAATCTAAGACAGCTCATGCAAGTTTGATGTCTAGTTTTATCTGACTTGCATTCTCTATTTGGATGATGAAGAGCAGATGAAACTCAGTGCCGCTGTCTATTCATTATATACTTTTATTTTGGACCAGCCAATCCAGCACACATGGATGTTCAGGCCCGTGCAATGTTCTAGTCTAGGGTTCGGTAAACTATAGCCCATTGGTCAAATCTGACCTGAAACCTGTGTGAGTTTTACGTTTTTAAATAGTTAAAATGAAATCAAAAGGTATTTTTTGATATGTAAAAATTACATGAAATTTAGATACCGCCGTCCAAAAATAAAGTTCTTTTGGAACACAACCACACCCTTTTGTTCATATATTTCCTATGGCTGTTTTCAAGCTACAATGGCAGAGTTGAGTAATTGTGACAGTGACCGTGTGGCCTAGAGTCTAATATATATATTATCTGAACCTTCACAGAAAAAGTTTCCTGACCCTTATTTTAGTTCAACTCTGTACAGTAGGACTTTCTTCAATGACAGAAATGCACTGTAATGCGTGGTCCATAGAGTAGCCACGTGTAGCTACTGAGCACTCGAAATGTACCTGGTATCTCTGTGGAAGTACATTTTTAATTTTACTTAATTTAAATGTAAATAGCCACCGAACACACAGTATAGGTTTTGTCTATCTATAGTGGCAGTTTGGGTCCCATTTTTGACCTTCAAAGTCTACAGTATCTTGCCTTCCCCTTCACCTTCTGACCTCATCTTTCATTTTATCATTCCCCATACCACTGACCTTCAAGTTACTAGATGCCACGTACCATTCTTGATGTTCACTTGTCTTGGCATTTCTTCCACGTTAAACCAATTATTTCTCCTTCCTATGCTTTGGAAATTTATTCCTATTTCTATTTGTTGCAGGCTCCTCTTCCTCTTACAAGTAAGCATTTACTAATCAGTTGGCCATGTTTTCTATTTATCACTGTTTTCCTACAATAACTTTGACTCTTGTGGCATTCCCCTGTCACGACTAAGCAGATGGCTGTCCTATCTGAGCAGTGTTCCTAAAGTGTGACTGCTTGCTGTACATTTCTTTAAACAACTTGCCAGCATACGAGCTCAAGCTCATCTTTTGCTAACGCCTTTCTAGTCCCCTGAGCAATCTGTTTTCTTTCCTTAATTTTCTAGGAAAAATTTCAGTTGCAAGGCACATATGCTTGGAGTCAGTCACCTTTTAGTTTTCCCTCCTCTATCCCCAACTGTATTCATGGAGTTGCCAGACTCTATCCACCTCATACATTCTTCTTCTTTATTCCCTCAGCTGTTTCAGCAACGTTTGTTTTGTTTTAGTCACAACTTTTAAGTAGTAAAACAAAAACAATGTGTCAAGAGCAAGGACTCAAGCCAGGCTGCCTGGATCCTAGCTCTTAATCAACTCTCAGCTGTCCCCTCCGTTGTGTGACCTTAGCTACGGTACCTAACTTCCTGCTTTCTTGTTCCCTCATCTGTAGAATGGGGTTAACAGAGCACTTACCTCAGAGGGCCCCGTATGAGGATTAAATGAATTAATATTTGTAAAGCATTTAAAAATGCCTGGCAGATAGTTTTAAATTGGCATTTTTAAAAAAAACTGTCATTTTTTTAAACATAAAAATTATGTTTCGAAAATGATAACAGCTGTTTCATATAACGAAAAGATTGATAACCAAGATATCACAGGTGACTGCAAATAATAAGCCAAATTCCACATCCGGTCTGCTTCTCTCGGTTGCCGTATATGACAGCAAGTGCTTGGTGCCCCTATCAGATAGTTCTGGATATCTGGAAAAACACAGACTTTCACTGATGACTATTTCCAATGCTTAAGACACAGAATTGATTTGAATTATCTCTTAAATTTTGAATCATTTTCCCACCATATTTTCTGCCTCCTGCTTATTTACTCAGAATCTCCCCTACACATCAATTGGGGATATGCTTTCTAAAGACACTTCTGAGGACTCCAACCAACAGCCAAAAGAGAGGAGGAAATCCCGAATTTTCAGTCTGGATGGTGGCGTCTTTCATGTGCCTACCCCATGTGCCATTTTAGTCCCATTCTTCTCTCTATGATCCAGGGATTATGCTTCTTACTTCACTCTCCTTGGAGATCTGAATTTTAGCAAACTTTACGACCAAATCCAATACTAACTTTCCCACAACTCTGCCCTCAAATTTCCTTGCCTCGTCTGAGCTTTCTGACTATGTTGTCTGTCCCTCATATTCCTTTCTGGTATGGTTACAGCTTTTTCTAGACAATTCTTCTTTTGGTACAGAAGCTGAAATTTTGAGAGTTTTGGGAATTCCATAGTGCCTTGAATCTAGAAGGCTTTCGATAAACGTGTGTCACTTTGTCCCAAGGAAGTCTAAGCAGAGCTATCCACCTGACATTTTTAAACATTTTCTACTTGGAATAACTTTGGATTTATAGAAAAATTGTAAAGAAAGCACAAATAGTTCCTCTATATCCTTCACCCAGCTTCCTCTAATACCAATATCTTACCATCTTATGTAACCATGGTACACTTCTCAAAACCAAAAAATTTACATTGGTGCAATCCAGTTAACTGAACTATAGATTTTATTTGGACTTCACCAATTTCTCCTTATGTCCCTTTTCTATTCAGGATCCAATGTAGGATACTACACTACATTTAGTGACTTGTTTTGAGGTCTAAATGAATGTAGTATATGAATGTGTTATAAAAGAAAGGATGTGGAAATTTGGGAATAGAAAATCCAGGTTTGAGTCACTTTTTGAAGTATCATGTGTGTAATTTTGGGAAAAAAAAATCAAACTCTGAGCTTCAGCATTTCTACCTATAAAGAAGAGGTAGGGTTGTCTGGCTGCCCGGCATCCATTTCGCTCACCTCACAGTGTCTTGATTTCCTTCTGGGATTATCTTCTCACTAAATACAGCTCAATGGAGCTATAATCTGGCGCCCACCTTCTCTGAGCCAGGGGATGGGCCTGGAAGCCAGGCTAGGACAACGTGGTCCACCTCCCTCAAATATGATTCCTAAGCAGAAGGACAAGGAGATGGAGACCAGTCATAATCTGTCCATCCTAACAGTGGCTTTCTGATCACATTATTTTGGTTCCTAGCATTTCTATTTCTTGACTTCTGAAGCCATCTTAGTTCTTTCTTGTTTCTGGGTCTCATTTTCCAGAGTCCTGTTGATTTTGGAAGCTTTTCACATCCTTTCAAAGAATATCCTCTTTCATGTAATTAAGTCAGAATGTGTTTCTATTGTTCACTATCAAAGAACCCTAAGTAAGAAGACAGAGTAAGAAGACAGAGTAACTGCTGCTTTTGTTAAGATCAAATAAACGAATATCTATGGAAATCCATTATAAACAGTAACTACTATAAATATCCTAGTTGATAAATCCACTTAGATTAAATCCATTAGGTCACTTTCATTCATTTAAATACCAAATATTTCAAAATAATAATCGAGGCTGAAATGTTCTACAGTTCTTCCTGTTCTGCATTGAGATGCTAGTGTGTGTGCGTGTGTGTGTTGGGGGTATTGGGAAGGGCTAGGAGGAGATGTCAGCAGAATTTCTCATGCTCACTACTATAGTGGATGAATCTCTCTCCCGGCCATTGATGTGCTGAGGCGATATGTGGGAATTGGTCCTGTAATGATGGTAGTTATCACTTTTTCTCCCTCCACTAGCCCACAATGTAGGGAGCAGTTTGGGATGAGCAGGGCTGACAGTCGTTGGCAGTAAGTGAATGGCATATTTCTCTTGTGCTGCAACCAGCCTTGAGTTCCTATCAGCACAACTTGTCAGCAAATAGCAATTTATGACACGAATTGATGCAGAGGGAACGGAGGGTCAGTGAATGGAAGTGTTATATATTTTCCTGGCTGCCTATTTTACCAGGCACATTATCTGCTGTCTCCTTCAGTGTGCAGCTTTGATAACAGTGACATTTTGGGTCCATTCAAAGTTGAGGAAAATAAGAGTCTTGCATCGTTATTCAGTGCAGTGACATAATGCCAGTGCGAGTTGAATTTTCTACCTCCAATAAACAGCTCACCTAACCCTGTCTCTTTGTTCTGTTTCATGATCCTTGTTAAATGGTTTTTAAAGAGGAAAAGAAAATAACATGGAAAGAAAGTTGCAGAGAAAGGTAAGTTTGTTCCACTCGGATGTGTGTGTTGTTTCAATTTTGCTGATTTCCAGGTTGCTTCAATCCGGACCTGAGACCATTTCATAGTCCTTGAGACCCTTCCAGGTGCTTAAACACCAACTCCCCTTGCTGGGGACGAGGGACACATGGGGATGTGTAGTCGTGTGAGGTGCTACCACTGTGCAGCTGTACTTCCTGGAATTGTCTCCACTTTCCTCAGCCTCCAGCCGGCCCTGCCTTTTCTGTTAATCTGCCTTCTCGCTTTGTCTCAGTAGCGTATTTCACTAAGGCCATTATTCCTCTGTCTGCCAGATTCCAGGAGAATGTCTGGTGAGGCCTGAGCGTATCTGGAGCTGCTGATTACAGAACAGGTACCCTGATGGATCGTCCCTGTGCAAAGAGCTACGTGGAGAATGAGATATCTTTGAAAAATGGACAGTCCCAGAGGGAATCAGACATGTTAATAAATCATAGCCATGAGTGTTAAATCCGGACAGAGGCTCACCATGAGAAGAAGAAATGGTCAGTTTTAAGGGCTGGCCTGGGAAGTCCTCAAGATCAAATTCCCTTGTGGCTTTGGCTTTGCCCATGGAATTCCCTTAAGACACGGTGATCAGAGATTCAAGCAGAGCCATCTCATTATTTAAAGGAGTTACTCAAACTGGTTACCTCGAGGCACCAAGCTCAAATCATTTGATGAAACTAAAGCAAATTTAATAATCAGCCACATCTTTGTCCCTTGGACAAACTAAAATTATTCAGCTTCAAGCCCCGACCATACCCTAACTAAAACCTTTCTATAATCCTGTTAGCAGCTAGGTAAGCTTTGTACCAAGTATGTGGTTGTTCTGTGCTAGCAGAGAGCCTGCTCGAGGATGGAGACAAGTGTGGCCCCATGATGTATAAGATACTAAGCTGCCTAGAGAGACTATCCATCAGGGTTCCACTGTTAAATGAGGCAGTGTCTGTGCTAATTATACCAGAAATCTTGGCTTCTACTATCAGGGTGGGAGTGCGAACCGGAAACAGGTAAGAGAACAGAGCCTTGCAGATTACCATCGTGCTGACATTCTCTGGGTGCATGCCTTATGCAGATTCTGAGAGAAGAGCTCACCTCGTGAAGAACAGTCTAGCCTGGGGGTCTTTGGATTTAGACAAATCTAAGTTCAAAGAGCAGCTGAGTCATCAGACCTTGGACTGATACATTCCTTAACCTCTCCAGGCCTCTATTTCCTTATCAATGAAATGGGAATAACAATAGGACCTACCTCACAGAATTGAAGATTAAATGTTTGTAAAGTGTTTGGCACAGTGCTCAGGGTACAGTAGCCACTCTTCTTAGTAATTCACGGCAGAGTGATATTCTTTTCTAAAGTGTTTTTCCACCCACTTAGAGGACAGAGCATGAAAGTCAAGCCTCCTGGCAGAAAAGAACACCAGCCCCGCTTGCCTTCACTTCACTAAACATTTGTGAAGTGGCTTCCATGGGTACTGATGACTGCCAAGACACTACAGTAAATGACAATATCCCTGTTGTCTTCCCAACTGCACAATAAACTTCCTGACAAGGCAGGGACTCACAAAGAACACTTAGGAAGTGTTCCAAGGCAGCATGTGAGCAAGCTGGAGTCTGTCGATACTGAAATACAGACATTCCCAGAAGCCACACAGCAAAGCAGAAAGATACTCATGAGAGGAGTGCTGCTGGCCCTTTCCACTCCTCTCCAACCACTCCATTGCATGCTTCATCAAATGTTTGGGAAGCTGCTGAGGCATTCTGTGCAACAATATGCCTAACCCATTTCCCTGCAGGAAAGCAGCATAAGGAACAAAGAGGATTCTGGGACAAAACAAAATAACACCAATGACTTTCTAGCTCATAACCATCTCTCTCATTCCCCCCTCCCCGCCTCCTGTCATCCATCTCCGTGCTCATTGCCTTTCACAGGTGTAAGT
The DNA here is from genome assembly GCF_964194185.1 of Rhinolophus hipposideros. NCBI lineage: Eukaryota > Metazoa > Chordata > Mammalia > Chiroptera > Rhinolophidae > Rhinolophus > Rhinolophus hipposideros. The sequence continues at coordinate 27,983,520 of NC_138069.1, read as the reverse complement.
CTAACTTGTACTGATAACAGTTGCCCTTGGCTGAGGAGCCCATTTGAGTTCTCATCAAGCCAACTTCCTCCCCTCTGGCGTGTGAGAGCAGTTGTCTCCACTCCACTACCCATTTCCTTTTAGCACCTGCCCTTTGATTTAATTAGTGGCTTTTAAAAATTCCACTTGCAGGGTTTGACGGAGTCTACTCCATTGAGAAACATTTTTGTTTTCCTTTTGGACTCCTGCAACTTAACAACTCTGTCAGCTGCCTTTCTTCCTTCTAGTCCCTAAATGTATGTCTTTTCACTCTTCGTTCTTCTCTTGTCTCTGTGTATGCCATCCACTGCCACCCTGCCTTCTCTCTTTTGCACTCTTGTTTTATTGCTTACTAGGTATTTTTATTCATCCAGCTCTGCTACTTCAAAGAAAACTAAAATGATTCAGCTTTAAGCCCCACCCATCCCCTAACTAAAACCTTTCTATTTCTCTAGCAACATTGCTATGATTTTTTTTTTTTAGGCTTTACATCTTAGAGTAATAGTACTCACTCAATAAATACTGACTGATACATGCTAGAGACTGGTGAGTGTGAATGAGTGTGGACTATCCCTGTCTTTCTCCAACCTACCAGGGGGAAAGGAACATCTCGACAAAGAAACACCATACAAAAGAATAATTGCTATAATTGTGTTAAAGGCTGAAACCAGTTTGAGGGTTCGGAGAAGCCTCACAGGAAGGAGATGATGTCTAAACTCAGATTCCTAAAATAAGGAGCAGTTATGCAAAAACAGGAAACATAGGGTTCCAGACAGAGGACTATTGAAAGATCAAGTGGGGAGAGAAAGAATTTGAGAATCTGGAAATAATTCGCCATACCTAAAGTTCATAGTACAAGAGAGCCAGACGGATCAGGGCATAAAAGGCTATTTAGTCTTCAGCAAAATTACCTATGCCCACCACCACATGGAAGTCCACAGTGTGATGCTTTCTTTTTTGTCACAGCATTCTTATTTGATCATCTCCCCCAACCCTTTCCACCTAGAATGCCATTACCCTTGTGCTAACCCTCGATGGTCTGAACTCTAGTGCAGACCATAAAGTGCTTTACCTAGGACATAGTTTGGCAATTCATAATGTGTTGCCTGGGAATTTATCCATCCATCCATCCATCCATCCATCCATCCATCCATCCATCCATCCATCCATCCATCCAACCACCCACCCACCCACCTATCCATCCAATGTGTACTAATGACCTACTGTGTGCCAGGCCCTGTGCTTAGCACATGGGACTAAATAAAACAGATTTGGTTCCTGGGTCACGAATCTTACAGTTTTGTGCAGGAGGCCATCAACTAGCAAACAAGTGAGTTATAATTCGTTACATTATCACTTTTGCAGTTTGGTCTCATCTTTCTGTTTGGCCTCAATCATAAACTCTTCAAAGTTTTCCTTGAATTAGAATCATTCTTATATTAAATGTCTCTGTGTGTTGGCACTTTGGTTTGTTTACCAAACCTCACAGAGACCTTATGAGATGAATCTGTTACAATTTTTCTTCTACAGACAAAGCAAACACCAAGAGGTTAGGTGATTTGTTGAAGCTCACATGACCAGAATGGGCAGAGCTGGAGTTTTACTTAGCTCAGGTCTATGTGGGTCCAGCGATCAGGTACTGTGTAGGTGCTTGGGTGTTTCCTAAGTGCTAGCTTTGTTCCTGTTAATTAAACTCCCGGGGAATTGGGTCTTTTGGTTAAGTAGAAGACCAAACATTTAAACATTTAGACCTGTGCCAGGCACAATGAAGGGTATGAGATTCCGCAATCCAGAAAAATATAACTGTGTTTACAGGATTACCCATCTCCCTCTCAGGGCTAACCATACCAGCTGGCTCTGCTTTATTCTCATTAGTTTATTTCTCATTCAACAAGTATTTCTTAAATAATTACTATGTGTTAGGCACCGTGTTAGTCCCTGGGGATAATAAAGAAAGTTTCCCTGTTTTTATGGTGCTTTTGGCTAATCCCGGACACAGACATGAATAAAACACACCTAAAAGTGAATGTGCAATAGAAAATGGAGGTCAATGGTACCAAGGAGAAATGTGGGGGCGGGGCTTAGACACAGGTGGAGCCTGAGGAAGCAATGCTTAAGCTCAGCATAGAATTTAATTAGGCAAAAGGGACAGAATCTATGACGTCTCTGATGGGGAGGTCAGTGTCTGTTTCACAAGCTCACATAGCTTATCAGTTCAATACAATCTTACAGAATGAACAATCCCACATTCAGATGTTTCCCATAGTCCAGTGTGGTTCCTTTGGTAGAACTGAATATCTCTACATATTGGGCTTTGGTTCCTCTAAGACTCACATTTTGCAGTTACTCACACAGATACCCCACTCCATGCTGTCAGAGAAACCTGACTTTCACTTCTGTATTTCATCACAGCTTTGGCACGTACCCGCTGAACTGCAGTGTATCAAATGTTTTCATGTAGTATTTTGTCCTCTTGGGGATTCTAAGTTAGACTTCCCATGTACATGTGTGTGGAGGAGGACACGTGGGAAAGGGAAAGGCTGGCTTCAGCTTTACTAAACACCCACTAAATCCGCTGTGTGTGTGCACTGCCAATGCTTCGGAGACCCTCAGCACTGAGGCTGCACCCTGAGTCATCATGAAATAGGGCTCTCAGGTGTAAAGCTAAGGTTCCTCGTGTCCTTGACCCCTAATACCTCAGAGACACAGAGAACCCAGCCTCTGCTGATCAAGTGATGTCCTCTGTCTCTCCTCACAGTTGGACATTCTGTTTCTTCCTACATTTCCAGTTAGCTTTCTGCCTAGTACTTTAACGTGCCTTGTCCATAATGCATTCTTTTTCTTTATTTTGGTCATTGTACTAAGCTCTACATTGGCTATTGCATAGCCTGAAAATACTGCTGTTTTGGCAGAAGCTGAAAAGATTTTTGCATGTATGCAATTTGATTTAGGAGAACAGGGCAAAGGAAAAAGTCAACTGTTGTTTTGTTTGTTTGGTTTTTACTATCCCAGTGTGAATGTTTTCTGAAGAATCCCTTTCTTGTTACTTGCCCACATGAGAAGCTATTCAACATGTATACATCTACTGATGCCGTCTAAAATTTTATTTTAGAAATTGTCAGGTGCCTGTCACATCCTAGGAGATAACAGAACATTTTGTTTCTCAGTGAGCAGGGATCTACAAACTTACTACTTTTACTTTTATGCCAGTATGCCCTTGACACCACATTTATTTTTTAAAAATATTAGACCGACATTCCACATTATCTTTTCTCTTTTTAAAAATTATATATCCTTGAATAAGACAGCAACATGTGCCATATTTGATGCTCAGTAACTAAAGTCCACGGAAATGTACCAGACAGAAATTGCACCTAGCTTTTCACTCTCTTTACATATACTTTAAAGAGGTTTTCATTAAATCCCGTGGCAGGGAACATGTTATTTTAGCTACAGTCAACTCCTTCATTACACAAGCCCCCAATTAAATAAAGCCAACTGAGATTATATTTTCACCTTCATGACAGCATTTGGATTGCCTGCTTCATTTGAGGTAATCCATTTTCAAGTGGACAGCTTAGAACCAGACTATTTTTCATCAATAATCCTAAATTGAGACTAAATCAAGAACATGGATAATAGGGGTCAAGATGGCACAGTAGGTAAATGCTGTACTTACTTCCTCTCATGACCACACCAGAATTACAACTAAATTACAGAACAAGCATCACTGAGAATCACCTGAAGTCTAGCTGAACTGAAGCCTTACAACTAATGACCTACAGAAGAAGCCACCTTGAGACTGGTAGGAGGGGCAGAGATGCAGAATGGGCTGGTCTCAAAACTGCATGTGACCACAAAAATCGGGAGGGATGTCTTGGCTGTGGAGGTCCCCCCTGGAGGGGCAAGGGGCCCAGCCCCACATTAGACTCCCCAGCCCAGGGTTTCAGTGCTGGGGAGAGAAGTGTCCCTAACTGCTGGGTGTGAAAACCAGTGGAGATTGTGGGTGAGGGAGATAGACAGTGGCTGCAGTCTTAGTGGGTCCTCTTAAAGGGTCCGCACACAGAATTACTCACTGATGGACTCACTCACTCTGAGCTCCAGCGCTGGTGCAGCAGCTCAAAAGGCGCCAGGGACATACCAGGAGGAACTAAGTTGTCTCACTAGGGCGAGGGCTGCAGGGGCAGCTTCCTCCCAGATGGAGTAGATGGCAGAAGCCATTGCTTCTTTGTTGAGCCCCCCACCGCATCCCAGTGTGCAGATGCAGGTGGCCACCATATCTGAGTCTTCATCAATCTGGTTAACACCATTTGTTCTCTTGGCCCTGATGATTCTGAGACCCTGCCCCACCAATTTTCAGGCATCCCTAAGCCATTTCCAGTGACTTTTCTATACAAATGGCCTGCCTTGGCTCATGCTACAGATTTTCCTAAAATCTCGCAAGGTTCACAAAACCCAAAAAAGCAGTATCTGGCTTTGGCATGTCCCATACTCTGGCTGAACAGCCATAAACTGGGCACTAGTGACAACTGGCCTTGGTTCATGGCTTGGCCCCTCAAGGCACCTCCAAGTACAGCGTGGGTGGCAGCCATCTGTGGATTGCTTTGTGGCTCATGCCAGGCAGCCCTGTATTTGGCCTGCAGTGGGTCCCCTCCAAGGAGGACCCAGGGCTGGCTTGCCCAGTATCCAGCTTCAGACCAGTTGGAGCATCACCTGGCTGCCTCCAAGGACAATACACCAAAGGGCAGACTGGGCAGGCACAAGAGCCCTGTTAAAGCAAATCCTGCTCTGTAGGGTCAGTGCCTGCACCACAACTCCTCCACTGTAATCATGGCCAATCAGCCTGAGGGTCAATCCCTCCTACTGACATGCAAATAGCAACCAAGGCTTAACTACAAAGAGGGCAGACACTACCCACACAAGGATCACACCTGGAACACCAGGCTCAGGTGCAGGGAGGACTGCACCACTGGGCCTCACAGAACACCTACTACATAAGGCCACTCTACAAGACTGGGAGACATAAGAGCCCTACCTAATACAGAGAAAGAAACACAAGAAGGCAGCCAAAATGGGGAGACAAAGAAACATGTCAGACAGGGAAAGAGGATGCAATGTGATTTCGCTTATATGTGGAGTCTAAAGAACAAAATAAACAAATAAACAAAACAGAAACAAACTCATAGATACAGAGAACATTTTGATGGTTGCCAGATGGGAGGGGGATTGGGGTGTGGGTGAAAAGATAGGAAGGGATTAAGAAGAACAAATTGGTTGTTACAAAGTAGTTATGGGAAAGTAGGGTATAGCATAAGGAACATTGTCAGTAATATTGTAATATCTGTGTATGGTGTCACATAAGTACTGGATTTGTTGGGGTAATAGACTGGAGGGGGTAGGGGACAGGGTGCAAAAGGTAAAGGGATTACAAAGTATAAATTGGTAGTTAGAAAATAGTCATGGGGATGCAAAGTAAAACAGGGAATATAGTCAATAACATGGTAATAACTATGTATGGTGCCAGGTGGGTACTAGACTGGTCTGGGGGATCACTTCTTAAATTATATGTGTCTAACCACTACGCTGCACATCTGAAATGAATATAAAATAATACTGAATGTCAACTGTAATTGAAAAATTAAAAAAGGGGGAAAGGTGAAGGGAAAAAGAAGAACAAGGATAATAGTAAAACACTTCTAAACATCACTGTCATCAGAGGATAAGGGGGGTGGGAGGTGGGAGATGAGGGTAAGGGGGATCAAATATATGGTGATGGAAGGAGAACTGACTCTGGGTGGTGAACACACAATGGGATTTATAGATGATATAATACAGAATTGTACACCTGAAATCTATGTAATTTTACTAACAATTGTCACCCCAATAATTTTTTTAAAAAATCACTGTCATGACTAACATGGTGCCGATTCTTTAATTTTATGATTATTTGCTCTCCCCTATCATTCACAGGTTGAAACCCAAATTTACTGGCATGATATTTGAGTCTTTTCATCATCCGTTCCTAACATTACCCCTCCAGCATGGTCTCCTATTGCTCTCTGTCCCAAATGCTCTGCTGACATTTCCATCACACTTCTAACATAGCATGTATGTACTTTCATGTATCCATGTGCCACCAAGTGCTGCTATCTCTCCCTACTGGAACGTTCCCCTTCTTTTCTAGTGAATTCCTACTCATCTTTGAGACCCAGCACACATCTTTTCATCTGTGCTGCCTCAGAACCTTTTACATAGGCCTGATATAAAACTCACTCCCACGTTTGCTAGGCAATGCATTCGCTGAGGTGGGGACTAGGATTTATTCCTCTTTACATTCTGAATCTCCAAGCCTTCCTACGGTACACTTCCCAGTTGAATGGATAAAGTACAGGACTCTATAACTTGAAAAGTCTTCTGAAACCCAAAGAGTGCATTTCAACCTGGATTTCATACTTAATGGTATTAGCATCCCCATTTTGCAAGTAGAAAAACTTAAACTCCGAGGGGCTACATCCCGGGTATGAAGGGGTAGAGTGAGGACTGTTAAGATTCTAATAGTCATGATACCAGGCAGGCATCGGAGCAGAAGAGAAAGTGTGGATTAAATGCTGTAAGGGATCATCTAGCAGCAAAAAAGACCCAGGTCTGGGATTCAGGACACTTTGTTTCCAGTGCTGACCACCCCACTTAGCTGTGTGATTTGAGGCAGGTCACTCTCTCTTTCTGGACCTAGATTTCCCCATGCATAACACGGCAGGATTGGACCAGGTCACAACCACGGGGTTTTTTGCATCTTCAACTCTGAGGAATTCTCCTCCCTGAATGGTTCTTTCCTATGTGTAGTTGACAGAATGTTTACTAGCTAGAAACCCGCTGCCATACTGAACAACTAACTCCTAATTCTGGTTTAAACATTTATAGCAAGTTTTAAAGAAAAATTCTTAAAGCTTGCCCCAGAATTTATCTTGGGGAAGAGATTCTCTTTGTCCGTGAAAATACTTTTATATGCAGCTTGAGGGAAAAATAAAACTCAAAGGGCATGCGTCTGTAGGAATCTGAGTTACCAAGAAGATAACTAAATTGATATGCATTAGACAGAATCCAGATATCTGGGGTTTGGGAGTAGAAAGTGAAGGGAGAAGAAAGAAAGAAGAAAAGATTGCTAGAGAAGATAGAGGGACTACTTAATGTGGCCTGGGGATTTATTGAAACAAGAATATTTACTACTGAATTTAACCTGTTTTGCTTTCTCAAAACTTTAGGAAATCTTCAATATACACCAGAGCCTTTCGTGAGTAGTCTTTTTAGTGGGAATAAATTCCACCTTGGAATCGATGTGCTATTACATAGATTACCTGAGCACGATGGTGAGACGCTCTTTCAGGGACTCTGTAAGATTGTGCAGGTTGTGTACTGCTCAAGGGTGCCACGTGTATATGTGTGTGTAGAGGGGCAATTCAAATCCCATCATAGGTTTGTATACTTATAATTCTCCAGTACATGGCAATAAAAGTCTTGTTCTAACAAAAATTCACCATATTATGACAATTTCCTGATGGATGGAAGTGACCTGAGGAAGGGGTATCTTTTTCTCATTTGCACAAAAATGACACACAGTCTAGTGGTGGTATATGGTCTTAAACTGAATGTGTTCACAGAATAGATGTTCAAAATTAGAGGTGATCATTAGACTAGGAGGTCCTAAGGAAATCACATTTTGCTCAATTTGTCAAAAAGAGTTCTGCACCAATCACGCTCAGGAAGATATTAGGGGACAGGATAATCTCAGCTGATATTCAAGTAACAGATTGACAAAGCAGTACTAGTACATAGACAAATGCATACAAATGCCACTTTCTCCACTGGTTTTTCCAAGGCTCCCTATTACATGCATAGACCTGCTTGAACTCTTACGTGCGTATGAGCTAGAATAAAAACTGGTGTGCCCAACGTGGCACTGGTCGTCCACAGAATTACCCAGGGGGATAATCAGAGCTGTAACAAGGAAATGATGGGTTGCCCAGGTGTGGCAGACACTCCAGTGTCTTTCTCCCACCCCCAATTAAAATGTGAACAGGGCATAAAATGCTTACTCGGTGTTTTCTGCATCTGGAGGACAGAGATGCTCAGTTGCTTGGGTACACTTTCCTTTTATCGCTCGGTGTATAAGCAATCATATCATTCCACACAAACACATCATTTCCCCTTTGTTATCTTTGCTTCCTTCAGACAAACATGATTCACTGACAAAATAGTAACGAACCGTTCCCTTTGAGGTAACGACTGCCTGAGCGGTTGAGATGGGAGGGTGCCAAGACCAGAGGTGAGGGCAGGGTTAAGGAAGGCAAAGTAAATCCCACTTCCAGGTGACGTGAGCACCCCGCAGCTTGCTGTTTACTTTTTCATAGAGTTATCTGAAACAGCAGTATATAGAATCTGAGCTGTGTTATGGTCAAGTATATACAATTATCTCATAATAGTTACTCTAAGAATTTAGTCAACTCCAGTAACCATAGGAATCATTTATTTCTTCACTCACTCATTCACACTCACTCACTCACCTATCCTTCCATCTCTCCACCGACGCATTTATTCAACAAACATTTGCTGAGCTCCCACTAATATGCTAGGCCCTGTTTCGGAGTTTACAACACTCAGCGTGTCTAGTGTGATAAGGGCATGGGGTACAGTACCTGTCCTCTTAGAACCCAGTTCTCAACCCTGCAGACACCCTGAAATCACCAGGCACGCTCTAACACTACTTATGTCTGGGTCTCACCTCTAGAGAGTCTGATTTAATTTTTCTGGAATGGGGACTAAGATTCAGGATTATTTATAAACTCCTCAGGGGGCTCAGATATGAAGCAAAGGCTGAGAATCACTGGCCTAGAGTTTACAACCCAGTAAGGGAGACAAACAACAAACGAGTGAACAAATGAATAGTAATTACATGATACAAAAGCCGTGAAGACTGGCGTTTCACGCTTTCTGGTTAGCTCTAACAAATCCCCATTCTGAGATAAGGTCCAAGGGTTAGTAGGCTGTGACTGGAAAGTAAATTTTGTTGATCTGTTTTCCTGCAATTTCCCCAAGGTGTGGTTGTGTTTGCAGTCACACATTGCCCTTGTGGCAGATTATCAGTGAAGCAATGGCCAGGGCTTTCCTTGCTACGTCAAGTTACTTTCCTTGAGCAGAAAGTCTGAAAGCCTTTCTAAATCAATGCAATAGAAGGCATAAGGAACGCGATATGAACACTGAAAGGCCTTTTGTCCTGTAGCTGAGAGCAGATCCCTTTTGCGTGGCGGTATCATTTAGTAGGAGGAATATAAGCTAACGTTAAGCAAAAAAAGTGAGATTTTTTTTTTTTTTCTTTTTTTTTGCCCCCGGCCCCATCACCATCACTTGTGCAAGTCCCTGAACGTCCATGAGTCTCTGGTTCCTGGTCTGTAAAATGGGAATAATTACTGGGCTTTCTCCCTGGGGAAATTCTTCTGAGGTGAGGATTAAGTGAGATAAGACACGCAAAGGGACCAGGTCGGTACTAGGCAGAGGGACGTGCTCCATACATGCTGATCACTTTGCCTGAGCAGCCAAAGTCTCCCTGCTAGAAGGTGAGTCCCACGAGGGCGACACTGACATCTGTCTTGTTCGTCATTGTATCCTTAGCACCCATGGCAGACACACAGCACATGTCTTTTAGTCCTCACAAGTTCTTCTGATTGGTGCTGCTCTTATCACCCTGTTCCCAAATGAGGGAACAGAGCCAGGAAGAGGTTTTAAAATTTTGCCATAGGCACACCCTAGCAGGTGGCGAAACCAGGATCCAGGGTTGGGCAATCTGGCCAGAGAACTCTGCTCGTAACCTTTAGCTCCGTGAGCTGGCGGGTGTCAGAGATTCCACCCCACATACCAAAGCCTCAAAATCTTACTTCGGTCTCAGAAAGGACAGGGTCTTTTCCTTCTGCCAAACAGAGAGGCGTTGCGTTATTAACTCCTTAGTCTTCTCATCTGTACAATGGGAATAAAATCAATCCATCTTGTTTCACTTGAGGGAGTTTGTGAGGGAGTATTTGTTAAAATGTTTTGAAATTTGCAAAGCACTATAAGAATTTGAATCATACTTCAAACATCCATAGTACAAGGGAAAAATAAAAAGGAATCACTCAATGCTGGTCACAGATTCTGTTCTTCAACTACTCAGTCAATAGAGCTCTTTAAAGGAATTTAAACTTAATGAGGGGTCCCTGGTAAAAATTTTTCCTGTGAGCAGTACTTTGAAACCTGAGTCTTAGAATCTTCATACCTTCATATTAGAACAAACCTGAAATGTCATTTAGTTAAAATCATCTCTCTTTCTGATGCTTGACACACCTGTGTAACAGTCCTGAAACAGGAGTCCCCTTCACTAGGAGTCTCTCAGTCACAGGAATCTCATGACTATCAAGGGAGCTAATTTACCATTTCCCACAATTAGAAACTGCTTTCTTAGGTTACGCTATCTCACACTTTTGGTTCTGCCACCCTCATTCCGTTGCTGTTCTAGGCTGTTAGAATAAGGAACAAAATGGTCTTTTTGTAAGAATATCAAAGCTTGCATGAAGAGAGGGGGATATGCCTTTACGTGTTCCCTTAACTTAGTCACTGCTTGGCTCAAGGTCTGGGATTGTTATGTGACAGGAAGCAAAGCCCTCCATACACCATTCACTAAGAACTAGCTTTAGAATAAGACACTAAGTGCTGAAAGCAGTATTATAATAGTTCCTCAAGCCCCGAGAGGGGATGAGTACAATCCATTACGGTTGTGTGTCTCACAAATGGTCCTCAAGTGCAACTCAGTCATTTGCAGGGGTGGGTAATCAGAAGCTCAGGGCCTCCTGCTCTCCATTTTAATCCCACGCATCATGCACATTGTCTATATCCATCTGCATTCGAAGGCTACAAGGCATTTCTTCATTTCCCAAAGAGCTTTTCAGGAGGACCACAGGGAGAAACATAAACTAATAGACACATGCACCCTGTTAAGAAAGGTGTCGATGCTTTCCTTTAATCAGTACACAGTCTATATTCTCCATCATGAATAACTAATGAGGTTCTCAACTACTTTCCTCAGATGTCACTGCAAAAATCTATGAGGGGAATGTCATCTGTACTTAATGAAGGGACAAGCACCGTAATTAAGTTTTAAGCTATTTCTTCAGCATGAAGCTGCCACGAAGTGTGAAATGACTATAATTCACATTTTTAAGACCTTGAATTTATTAGCATCTATTTTTTATGCAAGGTTAGGGGTATGGCACTTGGACTGTTGAAGGATTCAAAGTCCTCTGTGTTTTGTTATTCCAGAGTGAGTGTGCCTGAGCTCAGATGACAGGCAAGGCAAATTGTCATTCATGAGTCAGGTGGTATTTTTGAAAAAACTCCAAAGAACTAGAAACTCATCTTCCTTTGTGAATAGGATACGATAATGAAATGTATAATTGGGTGAAAAGGGACTTGGCATTCCTCTGTGAATTACCACGGCGGAGAAAACGAATAGGAGCTGTAGGCTAGAGGCTCCAAGTTAAGCACAGTTCTGCTGGCGTGTGACTACTGCACACCCATGGATGAAAACGGAACCTCAACTTTTGAAACAGCTTGTAAAAGAAAGAAGAATGGATTAGTCTCTTTTGAAGATGACTTACTATGGGGGAAAAAAAGACATGGGATTAATAAGTGCTTGGAAAAAATTAGGAGACTCCAGAAGACTTTGATGGCTCTCCTTTACAAACAAATGGAAAGAAGGTAGTTACTCATCGTTTTTGCTGGATGAGCACATATTTTTGGGGAGAACGGACTTTGTAATGATCTACCTAACTGAAACCCCTTTGTGGGCAATGACAAATGTAGAAGGCCTCTAGCCAGGGAATCCAAAAATGAAGTGCAGGGGTTTATGTATGTTTGTAGCAGGCAACCATAATGAGCCTGGGAGTGTGCTGAAAAGGATTTCCTTAGGAAGTAAAGTTTACGTGAGAGGTAAAAAATGAATAGGATTACCCAAAAAGAGGCTAAAGAATGTTTCAAGAAAAGGGATATAGCAAGGCTCTAAGTGAAGGCTGTAAAGCACTCGAGAGGAAAGAGAAAAAGTAGAATGGAAGCCTACAAATTGAGGAGCGAGGACTTCAGATTAAATAGCAAACTCAACACACACGTCTACCTCAGCTCCTTCCCGAAGTGCTAATGCAATGACTATAAATGTACCAAAAAAAAAGGGCATAAACCCACAAGGATAAAGAAAAAGAGAAGCAGCAAGAGTAGAAGAAAGATGTTGACAAAGCTTTGGAAGTCGAAAAGAAAATAACAAAAGGTAACTTCATCAGCAGCTGAGAGAGTTAAAAGCTAAGAGAGTATGGGTTTTGTGATGACCAAGCCAAAAGCTAATTCAAACATCAGAATCCTGACCAGGTACATGGAGCCACCATGTACCTCTGTGATGGGAGTGTCTGGTAGGGCTGCAATCAGGAGGACTGGTTAAGGTCGTCTGGGAAACTCTCAGACCCCTAGACTGTTTCTCTACTGTATACACCAAAGTGACCAGGTGACTCTCACTGTTATGGACCAAATGTTGTGTCCCTCCCAAATTCATATGTTGATATACTAGTCCCTAACATGATGGTATTGGCAAGTGGGGCCTTTGGGAAGTGATTAGGTCATGAGGGTCAAGCCCTCATGAACGAGATTCGTGCGCTTATAAAAGAGACCCCAGAGAGCTTCCTTGCTCCTTTTGCCATATGAGGACACAACGAGAAGAAGGCTGTCTATGAACCAGGAAGTACGCTCTCATCAGACACTGAATCTGCAAAGTGCCTCAGGATTCCCAGCCTCCAGACTGGGAGAAACACATTTGTGTTGTTTATAAGCCACCCAGTCTATGGTATGCTGTGACTGGTATGCTGTGACTGTGATAGCAGCCCAAATAGACTAAGACACATTGTGGAAGACCTGAACTCTAGGCTCTGTGATAGGAGGATAGCTGAGGGTGGCAATGCTACACCCAAAACAGGAAATTAAGTGGAAACCTCCATATTGAAGACTGAGACCTCCCAGGCCCCACGTGAACATACTGGCCACCAAATTCAAACCAAGCAAGGGATTATGGCTCCTCCCTGGGGAAACTGACCAGCCCAAGAGAAAAGACCCACAGATTCTGACATTTGGGGTTACCCATCTAAACATCCCAGCCTGATAATCCTTCCTGGAAGCCCACCAACAAAACCCATTCATGCACACAAAACTTGCCAACAGATTCTGAGTACTCAGCTCTTAGAAATGAATAGACATCCGTGAGTCACCAACTTGAAAAAGTCCCAATCAAAAAGCCAGATACTGGAATCGTAATGATAATAAAAAAGTGGAAAACAGAAGAAACTTGAAACTATCATTAATATAATCGAAAAAAATAGTAGTACATCTATGAAATTAATACAGGGTGCTATGGCAGGGTACCATGACAGAATAAAGAATATTTGGAAATTGAAATATTCGAGTAGGAATTAAAAGTTTAACAGAAGGAATGGAGAATAGAGAGGAGAGCAGAGGGAGAAACAAAACAAACAAAAAGAAAAGAAAGAAAGAAAAGGTTGGAAGGAGTGGAAAGGGTAATGGGAGATGAGAGGCTGGTGGCATCAAACAAGGCCAGAACAACCAGCTGAAGGTTGCTTGTGAATGTTTTTGTTTTGAAATTTGATCTTCTCATCAGTGGGAGCTACGGAAGAATAGCAAACAATGGAGTAATGCTTAGCCCACCTTAACACATAACCCATGGGCAGGAAACCAGGCAAGTTTATCTAGTTGTCTCTGAGATCTTACGGTCTCGCTCTCATTTACATTATATGAGTATTCTAACAAACCATGGAAAATGCTGGGTCAAGAAAAAAACACAAAAAACAACGATATCCACTGGCTGATTTTTAAAAAGAACCACTTCTAGTTCTGAACTTTCACAGGTAAAAACTGTTGTCAGCTTGTTCCTCTAAACTCCCATTACTCTTTGTTTTGAAAAGGTTATAACTGGAATAAAACAAGGCAGGCTTGGAGTCAGGATCATGAAGGGTGTAATTAAGGAAGATTTTCTGTCTATATACCCAGCAGGGCCATCCTACTGAAGGGAACAAAGGGGAGATTTAAAAGCAATTGTGTGTTTTTTCAAGAATAATAGAACAATCTACTCCTCACATTTTACATAACAAATGGCAGCTGCTGACATTTTAATGGAGATACAAATAATAATAAAGTTACAGTGGTTTGTTTTGAGGCATTTGCTCCAACTCAGGAATTTCAACAAATATATACACTGGCCTGTTCTGCTCTAAAAGACTGCAAGGTTAGCACTTATTTTCTAATGTCGTACCTGCCCTGACAACCTGAATAAAAGTGCAGTTTTATTACCCCCCAGTATGGTTTTATCTTTGGAACGATTCTTTTCCCCACATTTTAAACATTTATGTTAAAAATTAATCTAAAGGATATAATTGTAATTTTTGCATAAAAGCCACCTGCCTTAGATAACAACAATGATGTGTTGCATTACGTCCCTCAAATTCAGATGAAAAGGGGTTGGCCATTAAGGGACAATCAGGTGTCTCGCTGCACATGGCTGACGGCCGCAGCTTTCATAGAGTCTAGTGAGATTTTGAGGGAGGCTTGTGAAATGTTTTGGTTGTTGAAGCATTTCCCCCAGCATCTTGTTGGTTTAAAAGATTAAAAACCCGGGATGGCTTTGGGGGAGTAGGTTTGAGCATCAGACCTAGACTATAGTCTGAATCAATGCTGGCTCAGCATGTGAAGAGAAATGAGCATCATTAATGGCAGGTGCCTGGTGATGGATTCTCAACGTGTTTCTTCCTTTTGATCATACCCAGTAGTCCCGACAAGACACCGAGAGGAAGACTCACAGCCTTTGAAGCATGGTAGACTCACATAAGGTACTTTGTGACTGCATCATAACCTGTATTGCAGGCTGGCCAATTTATAAACCATGCTCATCCATGAAAGCACATGGTATTTCTATCCTGTTCTTACCTGACTTCATTTTTCTCTCAAACTTATCCATATGGATTCTTGGGAA
This sequence comes from Rhinolophus hipposideros, assembly GCF_964194185.1. Classification (NCBI taxonomy): domain Eukaryota; kingdom Metazoa; phylum Chordata; class Mammalia; order Chiroptera; family Rhinolophidae; genus Rhinolophus; species Rhinolophus hipposideros. The sequence goes on along the minus strand of NC_138069.1, from coordinate 27,968,399 downwards.
AAATTAAACTTATTCTATTCTGGTATCTTCCTATGACTGAAAAGTTTCAGTTCTCATTAGGATAAATAATTTTCCATTTTCTTCTCCCTCTTTAGGACATCGGTATGGATATGGGGGTAGGGGACTTCTGTGATCTCGTGGTGACAGGAAGAAAGAAAGTTCAGATTCCAGAGACGTTGTTGTGACGTGCTCAGCCTAGCCGCCAATGCTCAAGCCCTCTGAGTGAGCTCTGGTAAGTTCTTTCTGTGCTGACTCAGGTCTTGATGGTCTTGGTAGACTCTGAGGTCTGCGCATATCTCCCACCTCATCCCCAAACTGGCTTGTCTGCTGTGGAGCCCTCGGCCCCACTGCAGGGAACCTGCCCAGGAGGCTGCCAGTTTCCCCCATCAGTGAACCATCCACATTCCTCAACACAACACCACATAGATGCTTCTACAAACCCTTCCTTCCCAACCACCATTCCCCCAGGAATTGAAGGAGATGGAAGAGTGCTGACCCAGGGCCTCTTTGCCTCTCTAGCCACATGACACTTCAGGGGGTTGTGAGACTTCCCTGCAAGTTCGCTTCCTCCTAGAGTCCCAAATGAAAATGCAGTGACCTTTTGCTTTTGACTTTCCTTCAAACCGATCTAATTAGTTTCTTCCTTCCCTGACTCAGAGAAGAAAGGTCACCAGGACATACATATTTCACCACTTGCTTTCCCTACATTTTCTGTCTTCTTCTTCCCACAACTTACCAGAGACCAAAAGAGATGGGCTTTTAACTCCCTCTTTCCGTCCGAATGGGACCTCCCTTACACCCTAGGCTCATTTCCTCCCATGATGTCATCTGCTGTTTATCTTTCTCAGGCCTTTAATGGCAAGATTATAAGAGAGAGAGCAGATGAATACAGAACATACAGGTTTAACAGCTTTAATAAATAATCTCTATCACATTTGTAAAATAAGAGCTTTTTATAAATAAGACAAAAGGAAAGAGGAAAATACCTGAAATATTGAAGCATCACTATTCTTTTACCCTTTTAGTCTTTCCATCTATATACTACTAAGAGAACCATGGTGAAAAGGGCATGTTAGAGAAAGGTTGGGGATAAAGGAGAAAATGAAAATATGTAGATAAATAGTATTGATACTGATAGGAAAAAAAAGGGAAGAATGATAGCATGTTGGAATATAGGAAAAAGGGAAAGAGAGGATAAAAAGAGATATATATGAATTGACTGGTGTTGGAAGAGGGGCAAGATGTACTAGTTTTAGGATTTCAAACAAGACATCCTTAAAATTAAGCAGACCCCATGAAGCCCTAACCTGTGGCTTTCAGATTTTCATTTCTTCTGGGCAGGAATTATAGAATGTGTGTGGCGATACTTTGTGATGCAGTCACTGGCATCTTTGCAAAATGGAGGCAACACAACCACATGTCAATATATTTAAATATATTCAATTTATGGGACAGTCTTTTATTCTAAAGTTATGTTTTCTCTACTCTGTTAATATATACATCCTTTCTTTTACCCAAAATGCTGTTAAAAGCAGATAAAACTAATACACATAGTTTTTGTTTTTGTCCTTAAATAAAAAACAATTGTTGATCACTATGATTGGTTGGAAACTTTTTATGGGTTGAAGAAATAAGAAACTCAGGGAACTCCTGTCTGAGTTCTTGAGTCCCCTTGAAAGAGAACTGCTTGCCCCTCCTCCCAATAGCTAACATTTGTTGAACTGATATTGAGTGGGCTTTTTCCATGTTCTAGACACTGGGGCTAGGTGAGCTGAAGAGATTTGTGTAAGCTCACGAAGCAGAGAGACGTTGGGGCCAAATTCAAACCCAGCTCAGGACACCTTCAAAGCATAGCCTCTTGACTAACATGGACAACGCTGCAGAACTCTTCTATTTTGTGATTCCCTTAAGGAACTATGCTATTATTTTTCATTTGTCCTTAGAATCACTTCAATCGTCATGTTATAGGATCAAATAATTCTGAATCCCATCCATAAAAACAAAACTAAAACACTTGGTTTAAGTATATTGAGAGGAGTTGGGAGGAAGGGAAAAGGAGATTTAAAAAAAAATTACAGAACATGTCTGCAAAATGTTTACAAGGGAGAAAATTTAAAGATTTCTTCCACAATGGTATTGTGCCGTATACCATGTATCCATAGGTAGGAGCTCAGCATACAACTTATCTCCCCCATTTCTCTCTGCTCCTCTAACCTCCCCACTCTCTCTCATTTTATATGTGCGTGTGAGTGTATAATTTTTTTTAAAATTAGACTGTTGATTCAATATTTTTGGCATTGTGAATTTTGGGGAGGACAAAAGAGGGGGGAGTATTACTAAGCCAGTAATTAATTGAGCCTTGAAGTTCTGACAGACTGTTTTGGTCACTTAAATTGATAAAAATCACCAAGAACCAATAAATATTTAGTTGGCTACAGACATTTTACAATAAAATCCAAGAAGGAAATTCATTTTTGTCAGCTTGTGGGAAGTCTGTCTAATCCTTGTTTCCCTATGATAATATAAATCTCACACATTCCTAAGGGAGTTTGGATTTAGTACCTATCCATTAAAAAAAAAATCCTACAGAATATTCAAGTGCATATTAAGAGCAATAGATTTATCTTAGAATTTTTCAGCTTTATTTAAAATCCTGGTAATATTATGGAGAAAAATAAACAGTAACAAAGAAATGCTTTATTTGGGGCTGTAGATGAATTTGATATCGGTGAATCTTTCAGTCCTGAATTATGTAATTTACTAATTTTTGACACTTCTAACAATCTTTATAGTCTTTAGTGACCATTTTTGAAATTGCCTTCACAAAATTTTTTAAAGAATACTATTGTAAGGAAATTACAAACCCACATGCTTGTAAATAACACAGTCAGATTGTTAGGAGCTACAGAAATATTTTGGGCTATTGCCCTATATTAAATGGCTCTGGAGAACCATGTTTTATGAATTCTGAAGTCTGCTTCTTGGGTTTTACCTTTTCTTTCTTCTTGCAACTAAAATGTCACTTCCTTTGGGCAGCCTTACTTCAATCACTTAGGTAGATTTTTGTCCTTCTCTCTGTTTAACTCTGATTTGATTATACATCTATCCTAGCCCTTACCTTATTACCTTATATTTTGGGGTTCATTTCTGTCTTGTTCTCCTTAATGATAAATCATTTGAGTACTCATTTATCTCTACATTCCAAGTATTTAGCACATGCCTTGACCCCTAATAAATGTCAAAAAGTACTCAGTAAACAGTTGCTGATCTGCGATTAAATGAAAAATCAGGTCACTGCCTTCTTGTAATTGTATGCAGAGTAAGAGCATAAAGCACATCAGCTGATGAAGAATTCTTTCAGAAAGGCCTTTGGCTTATTGCCCTGTTGTGGTTCCTTCCAAGCATTTAGTTATATTTAGAGGAACAGAGTTGGCTCTATATGTACGTACAGTGGTCTACACACCTTTCTTTTTGGTACATTTGCTGGAGCATATGTCTGGGAAATAGACTTTCACAATCTATTTCCTGTTCCTATAGATCAGACTCCTACAAGGAAACTTCACAGTAGAAAAGAATCCTTAGGACAAGTAGGCATTTAAAAAGTAGCCGCTATTCTTACAGAAAATACATATGCAGAAGTGAATGGCCTATTTCCTGTCTTAGATCATGCACAGCCTGATATCAGTGAGTTTTTCATTTGTATTTATATAGACTCTAGGGAAAAAAAAATATAGTGAACAAGAGAACATTTAACATATTCACATTTTAAGATCGTGCATTTATTAAGATCCAGTTTCTATTCAAAGTGAGTTTTTCTTATTTCTTATTTCTTATTTCAGTTTTTCTTATTGCATAGGTATAACAGGTATAGTGCCTGGTATATGTTTAAGTATACTCCTGAATCTAGAGCAACGTGTCATTATTTCAGAATAGCCGTGCAGGGGCAAAGTCAACAATCACTGCCTGAGATGGGTGTTGGGCCGTGAACTTCCTAACACTCATTATTTGTCTGGAGAGAAGCAACTCTCTTTTGTGATTTTCAGCTCAACCTTGGATTATTTACAAACACTACAAATACAGTAACTATAGTAACTGAAAAGAAAAGCAGTAAACCAAAACTCTAGCAGAAAGGAAGCTATCAGCCCTTTAGTTGAGAGTTGAGATCTTTTAGAAAGAAATGCCAGAGGCCTAAAATCTGCTTAACATTAGCAAACAAGCAAACAAAAAACCCAATAAGACAAACAGAAAGAGCTCCAGCAGTCTAGAGAGGGGTTAGAGGAAACAAAAGTTATTCCAACAGAGGTCTCTAAAACAGATGCCATTTTTCTCATGTTGCATTGATTGGGGTAAGGGAGAAACATGGATGGATATCTAAGTTTTGCTTAGAACACAGTCTATATATAAATTTTAGAACACAGTCTATATATAAATAAGCCCTGGTCGTTTAACTCAATTTATTTCCCATTTGAATAAGTAAGACCAAGAAAATCTGGGAGTAGAATATTATTTAAAAAGACTCTCATTAAATGCATTCCAAGTTAACTACCCGCATTGGGGATTTTAAAGATCCATTAATTCACCTCTCAATAAATAACTTTCCTGTTAAACTCCTTTTCATATATTTTTAAATCTATAAGACATTCATGTGACTGCATCCTTTTAAACAAACCTTATGTAAAATAAAATCTTACAGGACTACAATGCTAATTTCTGAGTTTCGATCAATATATCACAGATATGTAAGATGTTAACATTAGACTGTAGAATACTGTAGCACCAGGACTGCCTCCTCAAGGGTTAAGAAACCCTTTACTGTAGCACCAGGACTGTCTCCTCAAGGGTTAAGAAATTCTTTTCTGAACAGCCCCCAGACCAAAATACCTAGTCATTAATCATAAACACCACGTATTGCAAGGTCAGGAAGCTCTGTTGAGAAAAGTCTTATCTTGCAGCAAAAATGTAAACAAGGACACAGGACCAAAAGTCTTGTAAATATCTTGCCTGCATGGAAAGTTACTGAGAGCCTTAAAATGTTATGCTATAAAAACCCCTAGCTTTGTGTGTTTGGGGTCCTTGTTGAAACCCGCTGCGTCGGGCAGATACTCGGACCCCAGCTAGCTGGAAATAAACCTCGCTGTGTGACTTGCATTATCGTGTGACTTCTGTTTGCTTGAGGAGGGGTTGACTCCGGACCCTAACAAGACAATACCAGGTGAAATGTACGTGGGAATAATCTTCATGAAATTTGCAATTCTTCTTTAAATATAAAATTATTTTAAAATAAGAAGTAAAACAATAGAAAGGGATTAGCCGTTTGGAGCTAGAAGTGACCTGGCTTTTTACAGATAGCAGGGCTCTAGGATTCGCTCAAGTCAGCACAGTGGCTTTGCAGAGGGGCCCTGACTCCCAGCTCAGTGCTCTTCCCCCCACATCCTGCTGCTCTCGAGGAGGGGACTGCTTCTGCCTCACCTGGACAGTTCACTCACTGTACCTGCTGGTACAAGTCCAGTGACCTCCCTTAGACGACTCTACATTCCTAGGACCGGAAGACACACCAGCATGAATGTGCTGAATCAGTAAAACTAATCCACTGTAAAGCCAGAGGCCAGAAGACTCAGTCACCAAGTTCATTACCTATTTACTCAATATCCAAGGTCAATACTAATCAATAGCACAGAATACAAAGTGGCACCATTTCATGACAAATGTGAAGCATTCACAGATGCACACTGGTCTAGACTAATCTATCAAACACATTTCTTTATCTTTTCAGTTTGTCAGAGATTTTCCCACAAAGTTCCATTTAAAAAAAAAATTCCAGAAGGATGAAGGGGCTAAATTATCACATTGCAGGCTCCCGACTCAGTTCAAGTTATCAAGCATCACCATGATTTGAACAGGTGCAAACGAAAGACAAGTTTTCAAATTATATATTAAAATCTTTACATCTTCCTATAAGAAAATTTTATTTGCAGCCCCTGTGGAATATTCCTATAATTTTAGATTAAACAGTGAAAATTCAGCAACTACCCGAAGTCCTTATTTTGTTGCACTGACATAGGAGAGTTACTTGTGAATTTTGGAGGTTTAATTTTTTTAGAAGTAAGTTCCAGAGTTTCCTTAGGTTGTATATGGAGGACTAGAATGTCTACAGCACTACAGAAGCAAATACTCTGTGTCCTTCAGGATACGATCTCTAAAGCCGGCTGACGCTTGGAGAACTGTCTTTTTGTTTGGTGTGGGTTGGGTTTGTTTTTAATTACAGAAGATTTATTTTTCTGTTTAAAGCGAAATTAGCCTAAATCCTTTACTCTTATCTTTCCCAAGTCTTCCACGTAATGGAGAACTTGTTTCATAGAAAAAAGTCTGTATTATATTGAGAGTTCAGCTTCTTTTAGATAACACTTTGGGCTGATCAATACTAATTACTAGTTTTGTAAAAGACAAACAAACCAAAACAAGCCAACAAAGAAAACACCAACAACCTCCCCAAAAAACAAACAAAAGAAAAACACACAAAAAACACAAAACAAAACAAAAAAACAAACCACCTCATTCCTAAGGAGGACTCTGAAAACAAAGGGAACCAGGCCACCCACTAGCATGTCTCCAAATGGCTCTTACATCACAGACATGAGGATTCACTGCACCCTCAGAGAATAAACTCTCTCTGAGTCCTAAAATACAGGTTTCCTTGGGTGGATCTGCTAAGAAGATTCCAGTTTTAGTACCATTAGAAACATAGGACCTGGTTGACAGATACTCGTGTAATTTCTCGCATCTGGAAGCCCTAATGGAAAGTTATCCAAGTAAAATGTAAACCTTGCAGTGCGGTGCATAACTTCACCAACACAGCCCACTGTACATGGGATTTTGCTAAGAAAATGTTCTCACTCCCCACCAATCAGCCTCTTCTTTTGCCCCTATTTATTTCCTTATATTCATAAAGGCTTTGAAAGAATGCTATGGGTTTTGTAATGAGGTGATATATTCTCTACTTACTGAGAATGTGTTTCTGTTTAAGGAAACATGAGCTCCCACACGGCCGTCACTGTTCCAGCAAAACAGATTTGGGGAATGGACTGTGGAAGGGTAGATGGGATTTGTGTAATGCAAATATATTTGCTTACGGTTGATGTCTTTATGAAATAGTTATTCCATGCTACTTATGATGATTTATTATTGGTTTTCGTTAAAAGAACTACGAGAAATGAAGTAAGCCAGTGTTCATTGAATTCATCATGGCTGTAAATCAATAGCAAAAATTAAAGTTATATTTGTTCTCATCATACCATTTCTGTATATGTCTCTTTTTGGGGGGCTGAGGATGGCCCTTTGGTGGCAGGAATGGTTTTCAGGCCTCATCTCTACCTCTGCTGTCTGTCTACATGTATGTTATTGTTCTTTTTGTTTTCCATGGCTGGTGGGGGTAAGAACCCAGCATCTCAGAGTCCTTTTCTGATAAAGGCAGCACACATATGGATATTTGAAGATCAACACCAGTAAATGGAATACACACAGAGGTAGTTCTAGTACCACACTGTCCCAAGTAATGGGGAGCTTGTCACCCAGAAAAAATTCTGTATTGTACTGTTCAGCTTCTTTTAGACATCACTTTTCTTGGGGTGCAACAACACCAATTACTGACTAGCTTTCTAACTGGACAGGTTTTTGGTACCACAAGATACAGCAGGAAACAGACACTGCAACAACATAAACCTACGATCTCACAATTGGAGGCTGATATCCTCTTCCTCCAAACCCTCAATTTTAAGCCCTCAGAGAAAAATGTGTCTTGGTTACAGCTTATCTTCAAGTCCTTTCTAACCTCTCCCAGTTTATTTATTCATGTTGTGACACTGTTACAGGATATGTATTCAAAATGGATCATCAGCCAGTCCCAGAGAAAGAAAACAGCCACTAATCAATGCAAACCATAGTCAGAAGTTTACCTTAGGCGCATTTGAGATCTTGCTCGCCGGTATATTCGTCAGTTTGGCTCAAATAAACTCCTATAAAAATTCAACAAAAAGAATATGAAAAAAAAAAAAAGCTTACCTTAGTTCCTTGAAGGGGTCTGCTCTGACATTAGGTGTCTCTATAGATTTAGGGAACACTGTGCCTTCTGCTCCTGTAAACAAAAGAAAAAAGCAAACAGAGGTTGGAGACTGTTGGATTTGTCACCTGGGTTACAATCAGCTAAATGCAGTGAATACTTTATACAACTCAATACACACATGCTTTAGGGCTCTATCACAGAAGAGCATTGAATCAACTCATGAAAACAGCCTTTGAAAAAACAAGGAACTTCTTTGCAAAGTGTTCCTGCTGAGAGATCAGAGTGAGGCCATGAGGTAAATTCCATGTTGGCTTAAAAAAAAATAAAAAAATGAAAAAGATGTCTAGAAATGGCACGGTCTGACTCTTGTCTGTCATAAACTATTAATAATCACCCAACTGGAAATGCTTGGAGAAACAGCAGCTGAAACCCTCTTATTGTAGTCAGGGTACAAATCACATAAGCAGTGGCAGAAATGGCAGACAACAGAAAACACTGTAAGGCTGTAAGATATTTGCCTAATTACAATTTATTCAGTAAATAAAGTTCTACACTATTATCTTGAAAAGTTCAACAGAAAACTATGAGAGATCATTTGAAGTCTAGTGCTTTTAGACTGTGAGTATTAACATTGATCCCCAACCCAATCTAGACATTTAGCTGTTGACTTTGCTATAAGCTTTTATCTTTACAACTTGTCAACCCCAGCTGAACCTTTCTAGCCATAAAGATTGTGATTATCTGATTTGTCGGCTCCCAAAGTGTTTTCAAATCATTTAAGCCTCAGTTTATCACAGACAATTGCACTGGATTATTAGTTTTTCAATTATACTTAGCTGGGCTATATCCTGTACTTTGAAGTAAAAGGTGTTTATTTTTATACATTTGGTGTATGTAGTTCTTCGATGCTGTAAGAAGGAGCAGAATACTATCTTGCATTCATGTGTGAATTTCTAGAATCCTCTTGCACTGTTATAATGTCTAAAAATCCTCCATTAATCACTGTTATTCCGAATCCAGATTTACCATGGCATATGATAAGTCTAGGAAAATGAATTGGTTTCTTTACTTTTGTAGCAACTATAGAAATATTTAATCTTCCTGATATAATTAAGAGACTATTGCAAATAAAATCAGAAAATAAAGCCTTGACTTAACAGTATATATAGTCATCAAAATAATACCCTGGAAAATAATAACTATTATTCAAAGTAAACATTTTGAGTAACTACTACTTGCTAGATATCATAATATATACTTCATATGTGGTAGCTCATTTATTCCCTGTAATAGTACGATCAAATTGACAGTGACAGTAGGCATAGAGACATTTAGTGTGAGGAGATTTAAGCTCTTTCTCTGCTTGTAATCACTTTTACTTTTCAATATCCCAAATCACATCATTTCAAACATATCAGAATGTACCCATAGCCCCATTAAAATACAACTCTTTTTCATGTAAATTTCATAAGAACGCCCGTTGCTTTTTTATGCATATATTGTTTATTTTGCTCTTGTGATTCAAACTTTATTGTATTCTTTATAACTCTGATGTATTGTATTCTTTATAACTGTCAACTTGACTGGATCACAGGGTGCCCCGATATTTGGCTAAACATTATTTCTGGTTTCCAGATGAGATTAGCATTGGAATTGGTGGGCCCAGTAGAGCAGGTGGCCCTTACCTATGTGAGTGGCATCATCCTATCTGTGGAGGGACTGCAGAGAACAAAAAAGTGGAAGAAGGAAGAATTCAGTACCCCCTGCCTGACTACTTGAGCTGGGATATCAGTCTTCTGCTCTCAGAGCTCCTGGTTCTCCTGCCTCAGACCTGGACTGGAATTGACACTGCCGGCTACCCTGGTTCTCAGGCATTTTGGACTCAGACTTCACTAAGCCACGGCCTTTCTAGGTCTCCATCTTACAAATAGCAGATTGGGGGACTTCTCATCTTCTATAATTGAGCGAGCCACTGTCTTATAATAAATCTCTTCCTACATATATGTAGATCTTACTGGTTCTGTTTCTCTGCAGAACCCTGACTAATACAATTATTGAATTAGAATGGGTTGGATTACAGATTATAATGTAGCTTTTGGTACATGTACATTACATTTGGGTTCGCAGAGTATACAACATTCTGTCATCTCCTACATTTCTGTCATCTTTTGAATCATACCTAAGTAGTGGCAGTGTGGAGGCTGCCCGGTAGAGGAAACAGGCCTGCAGAAGTCACAGGACAGTGAGTGACACATTGGGATGTATGTAGCTCTAGGCTGTGTGAAACCCAACAGCATGCCCTCAGCCACCTCTCAGTTCCATCTCGGATCTGTTATTGAATAATTCCCATCTGTCACTCTTGCAGTTAACAGAGACTTCCCTTTGACATTCTTAGAGATGCTTAGTTCTTAGCCATTTGAACCCCATTTTCAAAAATATGTAATTGAAAGGAACAATTATATGTCTCGCTAAAGCAAGGACAGTTAGTTCTGTTTATATACTAGATATCTATACTCTTTAGTCACAACTCAAATTTCCCCTTCCTCTACCAAGAATTCTATGAAAACTGCAGTAGAAAGAGTATTACCTCTTTTCAAATCAGCCATAATTGTCTGACAGTGATACGGCAATTAGTTCTGCCCATGGACGGCCTTCATTATTTATTTGAACTGTTACTAGAATGCGGTCAAACTTAATATTTCACCGATTTCTCATATTCACTCCTATGATCATTTTATAAGGCCTTTGAAGCCAAAGAGTAGGTATTTTGCAACTTTTGACAATGCCAAACATGTGCACATAGTAGAACATATATTACATTTATTCTGACCAATTATCCAAAAATGAGGGATGACATTTTCTTACATAAAATGAACCTCAAAAGCCTGGGGCATTTTCTTTATCCTATCCAGAATTTGTGCTGAGCCTGTTCCTTCTTTTGTCAGATCCAATGACAAAACCTCATCTGTGACTTTACTTCCTATAGCTGGCTGTCCTAGGCATAAGAAGGAGTGGCTCTACTGTAGCGGTGGCTGTAGCTCTGCCAGCCTTCTAAAGCAATTCCGAGGGGAAGAAAAGATTACAGTCAAGTTATCCAGCACATTACACGTCCTCACTGTATGTTTCTGGAAAGAACATGGCCTCCGCTGAACAGCTGAGCGTGGGTCCTCTGCTTTCTCTGATCTGTGATCACATCTGCTGTGCTCCTGGCTGGTAGCCAGGTCTAAGTCATACCCCTATTGTCCAGCACAGTGTGGACACTCAACAAATACCTGTAACATGACTACGCAACTCATTTAGCACTGAGCACCCACTCCCTGGGATTTTCATTTACCTTGGAGACGTTCATCTCATCTCTTCAACTAGATCCTAAGCTCTGTGTGGCCAAGGGCAAGGTCATATGCGCGTACGAGGTTACAGCCAGATTTGGCTTTAGGTTCCCAAGGCTTCTACTAAACTCATTTCCAATTGTTACTGCCACATCTATGGCAGTACTGAATTATAGTTATAAAACTCCTCGTGCATTACATTTTTAATAAATATCTAAAATCCCAATCAAATACATTTTAACTGTTATTACTAAAATAAAAGAATATGCTAACAAAGGAATGCTATATGGGCTAAATACAAATATTTCTAAAGTAACATGAGATCAAAAGGCTTGGGGTCTCTTTCTCAGACCAAGGGACCTGCTTGTCCTATAATAATATAATGGAATAATGGCTGAAAACATGTGGGGCTTATGGTCATATGGCCCGTGAGTGCTAGAGCCACAACATCTGATTAAAGAACCCACTTTTAGCCACTGAGCCCTAGAGCCTTGTTTTCTCAATTCCAGGCCGAAGTAGCACCCACTAAATGGCAAGCCAGCAAAAACCGTAGTGTCTGGGCTCTGACTGGTCGAGGAGGTGGGTGACCGACTGGCTCTGGATTTGAAATGAAAATGAAGGGGAGACTTCATGCTCCCTTAGCACCCACCACCCAACCACAGGCCCTTTGACTTTGTTTTTGCTGGACTTTGGCCAGAGGGGCCCCCATGTCCCATACAAACTGGAGGACAAACTCATGATGTCTCAGGGAATGGTATTGAAATCTCTCATTAGACAAGTGATCTTGGGCATGAAACCCAGTCTCTCTCGTGCTCAATTTCCTTCTCAGAAAAGAAGGGATATTAATAGTACCCTCATCTCCTAGGGATCTTGAATGAGATCTCTGGCACCCGGCAATCAGCAGATGATCGTTAACAAAATACTACTACTAGTACTAAAATGTTTATGAAACTTATTCTTTCCTCCTCTTATCTAGGTCATTTAGATTCTTAAAAAAAATAAATTTAAAGCACTTAGTATGAAGTAGAAACTACTGAAACTTTTCGTTTGATCATTAGAATAATTCTGAGAGGTAGAGACTATTAATATCTGTTATTATGGATATTATCTGTGATGAGACTCAGAGAAGTCAGGAAGTTTCCCTAAGGTCACACAGCAAAGAGGAGGAACTAGGATCTGAACTCTTAATATTTCAGCTCTGGAACCGATGCCCTTGACCACTATTCCAGACTGTCTCTTTCAGCAGATTAAGTCACTCTCTTCTTGCTCATCTTTTTATGAGATATAAATACCGTTGTTTATACCCTCAAGCATTTGGTAAATACCCTATTACCCCTCTTCTAAAAACAATTCCCATGTACAATGAGATGAGTTATTAACACTTTTCAAAAAGACCATTTCTTTCCAAGTGCTATCAGGTTTCTGATGTTCACACCATTTTTCACTTTTCTAGAAGCCGCAGAGTGAACAACCATCCATCAGGATGAATTCCCCATCCCATCCTCTGTCCATTCTTGGATAATAAATTATTCTTGATTTTATTATTTTAAAAAGGTTTCTATTAAAGCTATACCCACTGATTCCTTCTTTTGACACAATATAATTTACTGGCAATAAATGTTCATAAACAGTTTGAGTGAAAAATCCATAAAGCCATTTCAGCTTTATTTTAAGTTCCATTTAATGTCCCTCAAAAATGATTTCATCAATGTAGTTCCATTAGCTAGTTCTCTGCCCAATAACTTAATTCCACTCAATCAATCAGGAACTTCTAAAGCCTGTGACAGGATCTATCTAAAGTGTTTTGAATCACCATAAAGATCAGCTCAATGGCTTTTTTTCCCTACTAGCACAAGTAGGGGGTAAACTCTTTAAAAAATCTCAAATGTACTTTATTGCCATAGTAACAAAAAAAGCCAGCTTCTCTTCTCTGGAGAGTGTACTCAAGTTTAGTTATGCTGTTTCCTCTAAGTGTCCCAGATATCAGGACTCCTGAAATCCAGTTCTATCTCTGTGATGCTAGGCAACTCAGATAGCTTCTCTGGCCCTCAGTTTCTTCAGTTTCCACATGTCCTGTAACACGAGGGTTGGTATGAGAAATATCAGAGATAAATTACTTTCTCCCCAAATCTAACATTTCATAAGGTAACAATCTAATCAAAACAGATGACTGTGTTTAGCTACCTTCATCCCCTGCTAGGAAAACAGAGCAACCCTGAAATGTCAAAGGAAATTGCAAAAAAAATTTCCCAGTGTTTAAGTAAGAAACAAATAAAAGCAAACAGATTTTTATCTACTTCAAACTTCATTTAATTGGTAGAAATGATCACGAGAAAATAAACCTCATATGACATAAAAAGGTAGAGAGCAAAATTTATTGTAGATGAAACTAAAAAAAAAAAAAATCGACCTGAAATTCAATTTTATAAAAAATAGTAAACACTCTAGTGCCTAAGCTTGTACCTGTTCAAAATAGCCAAGAACTGAAAGAAAATACCGAAAGAAAAATTTAGATCTGCAGAAGTTGATACAGGAAAACTGGACTTGAGAGGAACCTTGGACACACACACAAAATATTGTAATGATAAAAATTATAATTAGTAAAATTAGAGATAGAAAAATTTATGATGAATCATGTTTGTTGTACATAGAGAAGAACTGATTTTACGCAGAATAATTTTAAGAAAAACTTTTAAAAAGGTCAGACATGGTGTAAGTGTACTGTTTAGAAAATTGATGAAGAATTTATCTAGCTTAATGGAGTTTGCTCTGGTAAATTCCGTTTTGATACACATTCATTAATAGTGGCATAATTATGATTAATGCTTTTGTATTAACGAACATAGACTAAAAATGATCTTTGGGTTTAAACCATGAGGCCAAAATGTTCAACAGGTTTAAAATGCACAGTTAAAATATCTGATGACCAATGTTTGAAGTCAAAATGTCTTAAGGTTTCTAATTCATGTTGAGTTGCTTGGGTAGACATAACCTGAATGATAGCCCTTAGTAAAACAACCATATTTTACTTGATAAGAATGTAGTTTTATACCAATATTAATTTATAAAATCGAGAAAAGATGTCAAACCCAAGAATGGCAATAAGAAAACTGGAGAAGGAATGGTTTGATTTCCTGAAATATCAGAGAACTGGGAAACCAGAGACCTGGTTTTTTGGTGCTGATCTTGCATAAAATATTTGTGATCTTTGGCAATTAGCTTTCTCGTCTTATTTCTCCACTTGTTATACAAAGTGGGCGTGGGGATTAGATAAGCTATATAAGGTCACCTCCAGCTCTGCTCTTTTAGAGTCCTCCCGACAAGCTGGTTGAATGGACCAAATGGACCAGGAGAGAAGTGTAGTAGGTTTGATAAACCCAACATTCAATTTATTTAACACATATGTAACCAGCAGGGGGCTCTAGAGGAGAGCCAGAGAGACACAGATTTCCTAACTCAGTGGAGTGCAGTGCACTCCAATGGTGTATAGACACTGACTAGTTTAAAGAATGTGTCATTAAATAATTTTACCAATAAAAATACACAATAGTGACAAATGGTGATTACGACTTGAAAGGAAAATCAAAGGTGTCTTTGAAAGCACAAAATTTGGGGTCGTATCCTGGTCTCGCAGGTAAGGTTCCCTGAGAAGGTGAAGTTTGGCTGACACTTCTCAGTAATTAGGAAGGAACTAGTTAAGAGAGGGAAGTAGCAGCACAAAAGATAATGCAAAGGTGACAGGGTTGGGAAGCTGAAGTTAAGAAGGATCCGTGTGGCCAGACCACGTTTAGCACCGTGAGGCAGCAGGCATGAGAGCCCAGAGGGAGGCTGGCGCTGGTGATGCTGAGATTCCTACGCCACAGTGAAGGTTTGAAGCGGGGATCTGACTGGAGCAAATCTGTACTTTTCAGAGATCACTGAGGCACGTGGCATGGTCCGTATGTTGAAACTCTGACCTTCGCCAGAACCCAACCATGCTGGCACCGTGACCTCAGACTTCCCAGCCTCCAGGACAGTGAGAAATAAATTTGTTATTTAAGCCACCCAGTGTATGTATGGTATTCTGTTAGAGCAGCCTGAGCTGACTGAGACCCTGTATCGTGGAAAAGACACCAGAGGAGTGTGCGGGTAAATGAGGTGAGGTGGGGGGAAGATTGGGGTAGGTTGGACTAGAGAAGTGGCAGTGAAGACGAAGAAAAAATACTTGAGAGGAAACCCAGTGGGATTTAGTGACGCATGGGACAAGAGGGAGACTAAAGGATGAGTCCAGAGCCCACAAGAAGAGCCGGAACTGATGTCAAAGCCAAACGGTCAATACTCAAGGCCAGCTGTGCCCATGGCCACCTTATACTTCTCCAATAAAATCCAGCTTTTGTTGATATTTGCTTTTTTAATTGCAATGAAAATTGCTTTTACTTAATAAAAAAAGTTGCTCTTTTATATTTTTCTTAAGAACTTATTTTCTTAACTTATTTTCTTATTTTCTTAAGAAGAACAACTATATTTTTCTTAAGGAGGTGCAGGCAACATGACAAATTTAAATTGTATCCTGTAGTGTTTACAAGCAATATATACTTTAAAAAAACTATGACTAATATAATAATTCCTTGAATAATGAACACTGTCTTCTTTGCAAAATAATGTTCTGGTTACTGCCAAGTTTTAGCTAAACACACGTTCACATAGCTCCCATTGTTTAAAATCTTGCTAAAATACATGAGATATGGCTTTTGCTTCTGCAAGTCCAGGCTAGAGAACGTGGTTACATTTTGATATTTAAATATTATTTAATGTCCAAGATCCCTTTTGCTGAAAACAATCTCTTGTACAGCATGCTATCCACAGTAGGTAAAGAGAGCGAACTGTGGGAGGACTGATCACAGGAAATTTCTCCGAAACGGCGGTTTTGCATTTAGTTCCTAACGTGAACTTTTGACTGTCTCCTAATAGTAACGTGCAGTGAAAAATTCTTTTTTAAGGAAGTAGGTTGGGTTATGTTTAATGGAGGATTTAAAATGAAATGAGCAATTGGTGAAGTTGTACAGTTTCTACAAATTTCACGATTGGGCACTTTGAAGGTAGCCATCTGCTTTGGAATACCTTTCCAGATTTAAGCAACAGATGCCAGACTAACTCTGAGCGGGAAAAGTTACTTGAAGTAATTTAATCCCATTGTGTGTCCCTAGCTGCTGGTGGCATTTCATAAACTGCTAATATAAAACATTTGTAGTCATTACAAGTTGTTTCCAGGATACGTACCAAATATTTTCTTTTAGGATTTAGGACAGATTCTCCTATCCTAAAAGTACAGATACTTAATTTATTCAACAAATATGTATGGGTTTGTAGGGAAAACAGATTCAGACTTTCCTCTTTATGCGATCACAAGTTAATAAGAAAATTCAAGAAATATATAAAATCTGTAGCTATTCCAGTGTTATATTTGTTATCAATAAATATTTAACAGTTACCTACTATGTGCACAGCACAGCGCTAAGGCAATTCAGGGTGAGGAGCTGATCTCGGCCCTTGTGGAGTTTTACTATGGCTACATAGACAGGTATTAGAGAACACATTTAAATTGATTCTTGAAAACAATGATTATAAATCATGCATTCTCAATGGGGGGGTGATGAAGCCCCTAAGGGTATTAAAAATTGGTTCTTGGCAGGGGCAAAATAAATCTCACCATATTAATGTATAAAGCACAGACATACGTACAGTACACAAATAGATATACAGTATAAATGTTGTACTAAAATTTCATTGGAGGGGAGTAATTAAGAAAATTAAGTCTGAAATGATTCCTTGGAAGAGCGATATTAGAAAAATCGCTATTTTTCTAATAAAAAAAGCGATATTAGAAAAATTAGGTTGAGGGACACTGTCATAAATGCTATGAAGTAGGACAGGGAGCTTATGGAGCATTGAGTGGGGGACTTGCCCTAGCAAGGGAGGATCTGCGATGGCTTCTCTGGGGAAATGATATGAAGCTGAGATCTGAGAAGGAGGAGTTATTCAGGCAGAGCCGGTGTGGATGGAGGGGAGTGGAGAGCGCACATCAGGAAGGAGGACAAGAGGTAGCACACTGCTTTTAAGAACTGGTAAGGAGATCAGTGTAGCTGGGATAGAAAGAGCAAGACTGTCATGAAATGGAGTTGTGAGGCAAGATCACGTAGGGACGTGTAGGCCCTGTTCAAGTTTGACAGAACTTTCTAAAGTTTGACATATATTGTTAGATAGAAGGAATCTGGTCCCTTTATGGAATTGTTAATCTGCTCTACCAGCTCTGGACAACCTACATCCAGAATCATTATTACGTAATAAAAAGAAACCCCTAACTTATTGAAGCCACCGTTTGTTGGGTTGTCTGTTATTTCCAACCCCATTTAATTCTAACAGTTACAGGATCTGACTATACTCTACGGAATGCATTACAGGGGGTCAGTGGCATATACATAGAAATCAGTTGGATTGTTTCAGTAGGTCAGGTGTGAAATGATGATGTCCTAAAGAACTTATACTGGAAAAAAAAATGGGACGGTAAATGTGAGAGCTACGGAGGAGTGAGAGTTGAAAGAACTTAGTGATAAATACAACATGAGGGATGAGGAAATCGGAGATGTCCAGGTTTTGGGAAGGGGCACAAGTTCAACTTTGGCTGCGCTGAATTTAAGATATATGGTGTTCTCGTATTACGATGTTTATGTAGGCAACTGGATACACAAGTATATTACTTAAGGTAGAGTTCTAAACCACTGGTATATAAATTTGAGAGTCACTGGATATAGACAATCATGGAAAACAAGAGAATGGGTGATATGATCTAATACATGGTTACAGTGATGTAAAAAGAGCCAAGGCCAGAATTTTAAGGGATTGCAAAATTTAAAGTTTGGGTATGGGAGGATGAGCCATCAAAGTAAACTGGAAAAAAAAATGGCTAGAGAGGTAGAAAGACCAGAAATGGGGTAACATAGGAAGCCAAAAATAAAAGGTATTTCAAGAAGGTGAGAAGGGTTACCTATGTTAACTGGTGCTTGGAGGTAAGAACAGGATTTAAACTGTCCATGGAATTTAGCAACATGAAGGTCATTTACATCATAGGAGACATTCTATGACGAGCTGGGGGCAGACTCCTGCAGGAAGATGAGTAGATGAGAAGTAAAGAAATGGTTATAGCAAGAGTCACCACTTTTTTGACAAGAGAAATATAGTAAGACAGCTGAGTACTGGATATTGTATATTAGATATTGAAGAGCCAGCTGTGGTCAGTAATGAAACTCATAGGGCACCAGTCTGCTCTATGGCACAGGCTGGTAGACATGCATGTGCTCAGTTGCCTGGATGCAGGCATGCATAATATGGACATTTGGGTTCATCTAGGCTTGGGCTTTTCACAGACATGTATGCTGAAAGGAGAGTGTAACAAGTTCAGGGTTCAAAAAGATTGTGAAGAGAAATATGATATTGGGCAAGTTACTTAGGTTCTTCTGGACTCAGTTTCCATCTTTGTGGAATGGGGATAATAACACTTGTCTCATAAAGCTATTGTGAGGATTAGAGGATACACACACACACACACACACACACACACACACACACACACAAACATATACAATGCTATGTTTGCCTGGTACATCAAAGTACTCAATAAATAATACATATTATTATTATAATGGAATAGATGACAATGATAGAAGACAAGGCCAGAAAGACAAAAGAATATCATTCAATAATCTGAAGTTAACAGTAGAGAAGAATAAAATAACACGTTTTTTATTCCTTTCAAATTCTCTAACAATTTACCTGAACCAGCCACACCACCAAGGTGCACACTGGAAATACTTGAGTATTGCTTCTTGGCCTTTTGACTAAGATCAAGTGTGGAAACACTTGAGTAGTATATGAAACCACACAGCAATTTAAGATTCACACATAAAAATATTCTGGCAATACATGAAGAGACAAGTAGTTTAATTAAACAAACTCTACTCTAGAAACCATTAGACCAGAACTCATGCTTGGTATATCATTAAGCCCAAACTAGAAAAAAATAAGAGGAATCAACCAAGCAGCAAGCAACCTCATTTCCATTTCTTATGACTACATTATTTTTGATAGTAAATAAAACCACACATTAAAACAAATAACCTCAACTTATTGGTTGTATTGAGCAGGCGCTGAGTTAGGACAGTGTATGAACAATAGAGCATCAGCAACAAGCTGAGAAGGCTGCTTGACTCAAACAGTGGAGCTGCACACAGGGAGACACCTTGGTTCTCAAAGATAATACCGTGTGGCCCATGAATGAGTTTGGCCCTCCATCCATACTTTCCTCCAGATCTCTGGGGGACAAGTGGCCAGAATCAGAGAGAGGTAGAGAATGAGTATACAGTGAGAACAAATGAAGGAGAGCATTGCTTCTGTCTGCCCTTCCACCTGGGAGGGAGGCGAAGACAGAGCCCTGAATACACTGCCTCATCAGTCAAGATCTCAGTTCTCAAGTGTCTCTCAGTATGAGAGCAATCAAGACTCAGAGAGTCAATGGATGAGGGTGAGACCTAAGAAAACATGTGCCTCCTTTTAAAGGTGTCCTAGTCATTGAAAAAGACGTAAAACACGTTGTTCTTATGACTAAGCAGTTGGGAGGGTGATGCTTTTCTATGGAGAAGGAAACTGAAACATTAATTGAGGACCGTGGAGAAAAAAAGCTGTCTAAAAAATAATTGGAGAAACTTGTAAGTCATGTACAGGAGATGAAGATGATGATGGCTTGAAAAGTGAGAACCAGCAGGTTGAAATCTTCATAAAACTGCTGAATGTCTCAAAGCATTACAACCTTTGAATGATTTAATTTCAGATTACAATATTATGATGAAAGGAAGCCTCAAAATGGATACACTTTAAAGACTAATTTTGATTATATGGTGTTTTACTTAATCCACTGTTTATGCCTAGTTTGGCCAGCATGTTACTTATCAACATTCATTTTCCCCTGTCAATAAAATACCGGTATTATTCATGGGAGCAAAGTAACCAGATAAATAGTCACTTTCCCAGACTCCCTGGATGCTAGGGGTGGCCATGTGACACAATTTTGTCTAATGACGTGTAGGTAGAAGTCTGCTGGGGAGGGGCACTGGGCAAGCTTTTATATCTGAATAGAAAGGTACAGATGTGGCTGGTCCCACTCTTCTTCAGTCTTTGTACCTGAATATCAACATGACATCTAGAATAGTAAGAGCTATCTTCTGACCACAAGCCAAGCCAAGAGAATTTCAGCTATGCTGACCCAGACGCCGCTAAGCCACCAGGAACTGTCTCCCATGAGACTTCTTCTTACGGGAGCAAAGCAAGTCCCTATGTAATATTTGTTACTCATCTCATCCTGCCTAAGGTCAATGACATTCTACTCAAGGCCAAGGAGAGAGATGTAAACTGACCCTTTAAGAGGGTCATACTCATAGATGGATGGCCAATAAAAATGTGAAAAGATGCTCAATGTTATTGGTCCTCAGAGAAATGCAAATTAACACCATGATAAGATATCATCTCACACCTGTCGGGATAGCTATCATCAATAAATCAACAAACAAGTGTTGGCAAGAATGTAGAGAAAATGGAATCCTTGTGCACTGTTGGTGGGATTGCAAATTGGTGCAGCCACTATGGAAATCAGTTTGGAGGTTCCTCAAAAAATTAAAAATAGAACTAACTACCTTATGACCCAGCAATTCCACTTCTGGATATTTATCCAGTGACATCTAAAACACTAATTTGAAAAGATACATGTATATGCACCCGTATGTTCATTGCAGCATTATTTACAAGAGCCAAGATATGGAAGCAACCTAAGTGTCCATCAATAGGTGACTGGATATAGAAGATATGGTACATGTGTACAATGGAATACTATTTGGCTATTAAAAAGTATGAAATCTTACCATTTGTAATGATACAGATGGCCCTAGAGAGTATTATGCTAAGTGAAATAAGTCAGACAGATAAAGACAAATGCCATGTCACTTACATGTGGACTCTAAAGAACACAGTAAGTGAACAAACAAAAGGTGAAGGGATTAAGAAGTACAAATTGGTAGTTACCGATAGTCACGGGGATATAAAGTAAAGCACAAGGAATATAGTCAGTAATATTGTGATAACTATGTGTGGTGCCAGGTGGGTACTAATGGGGAAGATCACTTCATAAATTACATAAATGTCTAATTACTGTACACCTGCAACTAATATAAAGTGATACTGAATGTGAACTGTAATTGAAAAATAAAGAGGGTTACACATCATACTCATCACCTACCGCTCTTTTGCCATACGCCAAATAACAAAAGTTGAAACTCCCTCTTACTGTACCTTTACACTATACTGAAGTGTCTTTTCATTGACTGCTGAGTAGGGCTGGGTAGTCCCACTTCCTTGACGTTACTCATGATGTTCTCAGCAAGAAAGTACTTTTCTTTCTTTTTCAGTGCATCAAATCCTTGAAGTCCCAGCTCAAATGCCACTTCCATAGTGAAGCCTTTCCCAGTGCCTTTCTCAGTTACTGCTAATTGCTTCCTCTTTTGTGTTTCCACAATAAGTAACTGATGTCTTGGATGAGTACTTATTTCGTTTATTATTATTATTATTATTAGTTTCAGGTGTACAAAACAATGTAATAGACATTTATACCTCTCACAAAGTGATAACCCGCCTCCTGCAATGTACTACTACTCTGACATCATATACAGCTGTTAACATTCCATTGACTCTATTCCTTATGCTGTTCTCCACATCCCGTGACCTCCTATATCAACATACATACATATATATATAGTTGACATTCATTATTATTCAGCTTGAGCTTCAGGGATGAGCACTCATTTCATTCTGTCTTATGAGATGGTTCATTGGGTGTGTTCTGCCTTCACCATAATGTAAACTACTTAAAGTCAAAGACCATGTCATGGCATCTGTGCTTTTCTAGATAAGTAGCTAGAAATGAACTTAGATGTTTTGCATTCAACTTCACTTAAGCAGGAAAAGCTGCAGAATGAAAAAGAAGCTTCTGGAGAAGAGAGGTATGAGCAGGCCGGCATCGGCTACATTATACTGCGATAGTTTTACAGTTTTTGTCCGGGCAAGTAAATGGTTAAGGGAATAGCTACACAGTCTCTGTGGGATAGCCTCCTAACAGGCCTTCTATTTTCTAGCAGCTCTCTCTTGTAATTTCTCCAATTTATTGCAGTCAGTGCAATATCCCAGAATCCATGTGTGACAGGTTTCTTGTATAGTTTACAACCTGTGATGCGTTTTTGTTTCCTACAATAGAAAGCCCAACTTTTTAACATGGTATGATCAGGCATAAGTCACATCTGTAGCTTTTTCTGCTGCTTGATAATTTTTTTATAGCATTGATTTGTGTTGGTTCCTCCCATATTTTTGTCGCCCCTCCATTTCAAGCAGATAGTGAGGCCTTTAACATGTTCTTGACGTTTGTTTCCATAAAGTGAAATGTACTCTTTGTGCTATGCAGTTTTGTGAGCTTTGACAAATAAATAGTCACGTATCTACCACCATAGCAAACACAGCACAATTTTATTTCCCTGAACATTCCCTTGTGTTGTCCTTTTGTCATCAACCTCTCTCTCAAGCCCTTCCTCCAGGCTCCCACCATTCTGAGGTCCTATCTATAGTGTTGCCTTTTCTAGATGTCATATAAACAGAATCGTTCAGCACAGAGTTTTGGGTTTTGCTTCTTTCACTTAGCAAGATGCACTTGAGTTTCATGATGGAAGGTCTTCAGCAGATCAAAAGCAAAGCTGCCTTAAATCAAGAGCTATCCCAGCCCTTTGTAAAGACCTAATCCTAGTGGAGGGTGTGCTGGCTCTCCTCCAGGGGAAGAGGAAGAGAAGAGTGCCTTGGAAGGAAGCCAAGGAGAGAGGCAGATTCTGGCCCTGATTTAGAAGAATTGAAAGACCTGAGGTCCTTTGAGGACCAGAATCATCCCTAGGAAAGTGCCCAACTCTCAGAGGGCACAGCTGTGTTGTGTCCATAGAGGCCAGCCCTTGTCACAGGGGCCTACAGACTCAGCCGAGATTCCCAGGTCCTCTCTATAGCATGGGAGTAGAGAATCAACATACTTGCAATAATCACACAGGCTCAGAAAATGAAGATGTCAGAGGTGAGCCTTATAGACCGAGGATTAGCAAGCTTGCCCATATTTTCTTGACATCACATATGCTCCCTTGATTCTTGAGCAACCCAGTAATGATGGACACAGAATTTCCTGCCAGGCTAATGTGGGACCTCAGGGTCATAAGCCATATTAATAGCTGACATCTATTAAGTGTTTACTATTTGCCAGGCATTTTTCTAAGCCCGTTACATGAATTAACACATTTAATTCTCTCTGCACCTCTACAGGCTACAGGGTATAGGATATTATTATCTCCCAATTTTTAAATGACAAAACTGAAGCACAGAAAGGTTTCATAGAGAGTGTCAGAGCCAGTATCTGAACTCAGGCAAATAGCTGCAGACCCCATGTTCTTAATTTCTGCTGAAAAAAAAAATCTCCTCCAGGAAAAGAAGCTCTGGAGTACTACTGTTTGGCTGTGCACATTTTACTCACAGCTGCTTCCCTTGTCTGAAGGCTATCTAGGTGGTCTGTCTGAATTGCTACCTGTCCACACCTGTCCAATCCAATTCTAGCTTAAAAATTGAAACTAAGCAAGACAGAGGACAGTGTCAATGAGTGACAGGTACTAACTAGACAGTAACAACTAACACTGAGAATCATGCTAAATGCTTTTTCAGATATAGTCCGTTCATCTTCATGACAACCCTATGAGTAAAGAAATATGAGGCTTAGGCAGGTTCGGAAATAATTTCACTACATTTACAAAGCCAGCTAGTAATAGAGCCGGGACGGAACCCAAAGAAATTCATCCTCAAGCTCACATTTTTAACCTTTAAACACAAATTTGAGGCTGGCAGTCATGTTGAAGTAGCATCTCAATAAGAACATGTGGCAGAGCTGAGAAAAAAGAGGTCACATGTCCCAAGAGTGGCAGAGGGAGCACTTGCATTCTAGGAGCTTCTCTGCTACAGATCTCATGCTTGGCTGAAATGAGCTTGGCCTCTTGGTAGAGAAAAGACCACTCAGTAGGCAGTTCTTCAGTGAATGGAAGTGGTGGTCTTTCTGTTCCCTTACTTTGCTGCATAGAACCCCAGCCATGGCATCTGTGAGAGTCTTGACTTGCCATTTCCTTTTGTTTTCAACGTTTCATCATGGTCATCAAACCCTGGCTTAGTACTCTCAAGTAAAATTGGGGGATATAGTTAGGGTGAAAAGACATGGCAAAGAAACCACAAAAGTTTATCATCAACTGTGTTCTTCATCATTACAAATCTTTGAGACATAGCAAGAAACGAAGTCTGAAGGAAGAACTTCGAAATAAGACGTTACTGGGTACTAGACTTATTGGGGTGATCGCTTCGTAAGTTATAGAAATGTCTAATCACTATGTTGTACACCTGAAACTAATATACTATTGTACGTCAACTTTAATTGAAAAAAATATTTAAAAAGTAAGAGGGACAAAGGGAAGAAGGTTGAACAGTTTCAATGTCTTTGCCTATTTAACATTTTCTCACTCTCCTTTGATACAATTATTTGCTTTAGGAGAACCTACTGGGGCTGACAATATCATGTCCCTACCCCACACCCACAAACATACAGCTGATAATGTGAGCCAGGGTGGCAATCAGAATATCCAATTCCCCAGAAACTGTTTGCTCCCAGAACATGTGACCCCAGCCCGGCCAATCAGTTCTTTTCAAGGATTGCTACGGCTACCTGAACAGTGTGTTCCTGTCTCTCTCCTTCTGAGATAATGTCCACTAAGGAGCTGCCTGAGGGAAACCTGTGCAGAAAGAGAGATGTTGAAAGAATTAGTTTGCCATACTTGGAATTTTCAGTTTTATGGGTGAGGAAGTTCCCATCTTTCTTCTTTAAAAAAAAACACACACACACACACACACACACACGAAAAAACACAACTTTCCTTAAGCCTGATTAATTTTGCTTTCTATCACTTAAAATTGGAAGCACTCTGCATACTGAGTTATTCTCTTCATGGGCTGGAGCAGTCTATGTCATGACTATCTGTCCCTAACACTCCACATCACCAAAGCAAGAATCGTTCTCTAGAGCCCACAAACAAGTCTGTCTTTTGAGAGAGATCATTATTCCTGTACGACTCCACAGAAAACACCTGCTCAATACAAAATGGAAATCCACAAGGCAACAGAAGCCAGCCAATTTTCACCACCAGACAAGAGCTGTGAAAGTGAATGTGCTCAAAAGTGTCCTTCTGGTCTGAATATGTGTAAGACACTTTGAGGGCATTTAGCATCTCTCTCTGTCTCTGTTTAACAAGCCAGGGCCAAGCACATTTTATGAGCTTTTTATAGCTTTCTGCTCTATTCCTATGCCCAGTGCCAATGTCACACAGGAAGAAAAACAAAACCAAAACCAAAAACGGTGTCTATGAGATCTGAATTATTCAGTGCCAAAGAGTATGTTCTTAGATATTGAATGATTATCTTTTAAAGAAATAATAAGGTAAGTGTCAAAACTCAAATCTGCTAAGCTTTATAGCTCGATTTGGGCATTTGCTAAGTGTACTGTGTGCTGTTTTGTCAATCCAAGTGACAGGTAATCCATACTAATTTGATGCTAGTTGATTCTTCCCTTTGCCTAAACAGGATTAAGGTATACTATCTATGAATATATTTTAGTCCAGGCTGTAAATCCATGTGCTTTAATATAAATGCATTCACATCTCTTTTTAAATGGAATATACTACATATACAAGGAAATAAAGATGAATGACCAAGTTGTCCTGAAAAATGCCTTTCTAATCCATTATGAAAATGTTTTAGCTTTCAAGGCAGTAGTAAGTAGATCAGGCATTTCCCATTATTTAAAATTTGATCTATGTCCCAGTCTCTGGGAGGACCTATTAAATTAACACTCAGAAGAGCTTACGGACAAATTGCCCTTCCTGGGCTGGAGCAGGTGGATTTTTCATTTACATTTTCCTGTTTGTTAGCTTGTTTATACCTTCATTTCTCCCTTCAGTGAATATTTATTTAGTGCCTGCCATGGGTTAGGCAATGTCCTAGGTACAAGCAATATCATGGTGAACAATACCGTGTTTCCCCGAAAATAAGACCTAGCTGGACAATCTGCTCTACTGCGTCTTTTGGAGAAAACATGAATATAAGACCCAGTCTTATAGTAAAATAAGTCTGGGTCTTTAATATAATATAATAATATATAATAATATAACATAACATAACATAATACTGAGTCTTATATTAATGTTTGCTCCAAAAGACACAGTAGAGCAGATTGTCTGGCTAGGTCTTATTTTCGGGGAAACATGGTAGTATATCTACAGACCCCACAATTTGCCCTAATATTTTCCAGTTTGTCCACAGCCCACTGGAACAGAACACAGCTAGTCAAGCCATCCTCTGCTGGACCATCTCAGCCTGTTCATACACACCAGAGCTGGGATGAAGCCACAATCACTTAATCTTTGAATATCACTTTCTAGTTTATGGGGATTTTCACCTTTTAATTCTCATAAACACCTGTATGAAGGGAGGTAAGCGAAGTGACTCATTTAAGGTGGAACACCTAACAAGTCCAGGACTCTGCCATACTACTATACCCGATGGGCTATGACAGGATTGTTCTAAAGCTTCCATGAGAGAACACAGGTAAAGCACTCGGTCAGAAATGCCCGGCACATAATAAAACTGCAACAAATGTTATTGTGATGATGACAGTTCTGTTTAAAAACAGACACAGTCCACTGCCAATCTTTCTGTCCACCTGTGTGTTCGTCCATTCATTGGTCCATCGATTTCCCATCCATCCATCACGTCTTGTTTGTCGGCCACTACAAACGATGCTAAAGATTCAGTGTTGAACAAGCCAATGCTTTTGTGCTTCTCACCCTCTAAGGAAAGATTTCCAGACTTTGGAATTTGTATTTGGTATCAGATTTCACAGACTGAATGATGAAAAAGTTAAACAGAAATACAGCCAATCCCAAGGACTGGCCAACCAATGTGCCAAATTGACCCCACCACCTTTTTTGTAAATCAAGTTTTACTAGAACACAGCCATACACCTTTGATTACATATTGTTTGTGGCTGCTTTCCTACTACAATGGCGGAGTTGAACAGTTGTGAGAGATCTTGTGGTCTGCAGACCTAAAATATTTACTCTCTGGCCCTTTTTTGGAAAAAGTGTCCTGGCTGGGATTATTACATCTCGGCATTTTCTTAACTGCTCTATCTTATCATCCCCTGGAATATAAGAAATAAAAGGTGATGATTTGCCTGTATGGGCCCAACAGCTTGTTTATATCTGATGATATGCTCTCAATGCAGAAAAGTACTTGATGATTCTGACATTACCAATTTTTCCCAGGGGAGTTCTTTCTATTGCTCTCTATGAGCGGCTGGATAACCTTGTGAAAATATTCTTCCAAAGCGTGAACTCACTTTTCTGGGGTCCTACTGTTTTCTTCCTATTTATTATCTTCTTATTATGCCACAAACGTTTAAGGTAATCCGTGGCTCCCTTATGATCTCATGCTTGGCCCAATTTTTTCCTATTATGTGACTCACTGGGCAGAGAATACCATGCTTGTATTTCTTTGCTAGAATTCTTTTTTTCTTTTTTTTAATCACTATTACTTTGGCTTTTATTGCTTAAGTCTGTGCTGGTGGTTATGTTATCAGGCAGTTAGAATTTTTCTTTTTAAAATATTATTTTGCATGAGTATTTCCAATAAAAATTCCTTTTAACTATTGGCTTATAGGCAATTGTCAAGATTCTAACAAGAACAACGGCTGTCTCTACCCTTAATCCAGGCACTCGACCTGTATTACATGATTCAATGATTGTAACAATAAACAAGTTAGACACTATTATCATTTCCGTCTGCAGGTTAGAAAACTGAGGTTTTGAGAGCGGTAATTAATTTTTAAAATGATAAAAACAGTGAAGTTATTGAGAACTTAGTGTGTCTGAGGAACTGTGTGCTAAGCTTCCCATGGGTTGTCTTACTTAATTCTCAGTGACTGTCTAAGACAGCACTGCTGACCTCCGACCCCTCCCCAGTGAGGCTGCTGCCTCCTTATGGCCTCATGTCCAGCAAGTGGGCACAGCAGGACTTCCTATTGAAACGTGACTGAAGTCTAGAAGACGTTCTGAGGACTCCCAGTTAACTCCTGGCCTGTGGTCCGTTCATGAGGACATCCATCTCCCCCTCTTCCCCCCATAGAATCAAACGTGGTGCCTACATGCAGCTGCCTCATTGAGTAAATGACTAAAATATTCTGGTTATTTTCTTACTGTGGTTTGGTGATTACAATGGTTGAAGGAAAAGACGAAAGCTGTCATGATGATGCCTTTTGCTCAAATGTGAATCAGCTTTAAGCTCTCAAGGACAACTGATCTCTATGATTATTTCTCTACCATCTCTTATTTTTAAAATGAACCTGAGTCCAAGTTCTGATCAGTAATGGAAGATCAATATTGGAAGCCCTATACATTAAGAAATATTCTCTAAATGAGAAGTTACCAGTTGGTTACTGAAGTTGGCTAATGGCATTCCCCAGAGATATCCTTTACAACTTAAACTTCCAAAATATTTCATACCTTGCATTTTGGTAACTGAACAAGCAGTTTACGACTCTTGCCACTTCATTTGTGATGGACTACAGTCTTTCCATATTGCAAAGTTTGGTCCTATACTTTAGCAAACAGTGATATAGTTTTCATTTACAGTAGTGTGGATACTAGAGCCTAGGTCTTTTAACTCATTTAGTTTCTTTAGTTTTTTTCTACTACATATTGTAGCAGTTATTGTTAATACGTTCAAATATTGGGGCTCTCCTCTTGGATGTCCCACCGAACTTTCTCTGGGATTTTAAGCCTATTAACTGTTCTGGACTTAATTTCTGCACCTATAAAATGGGTATAATCAATAGATGGCTCAGGTTTGTCATAAAGACCCAAAAAGAGGTAAACAAGCTTTTTAACCTGCATAGCGAAATACAAATGTTAGTGAGAAATGGTGCCACTCAGGAAATCTCCCTGGATCAAATAAAGACTCCCTTTTAATGTTGAAAAACTGCCCCTTTTATAAGTAGGTTCCCTTAAAGATAGATTAGTGAACTAAATATGATTAATTTAAGATAAAAGGCAAGACTTCCATCCAAGTCTGTTCAATTATCTCTACATATGTTTTCATGGCACCCAGAAAGTCCCACCCCAGAGACCAGTTCTAGGGAACTGGACACTAAAAAAAAAAATCAATAAGCCCAGTTTCAAATTTTTTTTCTGAATCTTCTCACTCAAGCAATGCAAACACTCCTTCCAGATTTTCATGACAAATAGAAACAGCTCAAAGAGAAGGCTCACTAAATGGATGAAGTTGATACCCCCTTGATCCATTAGAGTGAAGGACTTTCAGAGACCCAGGAACCCCACAGAAATCTACCTCTCACTAGGCAACTAATCCTAACTGGAGGAATCATTTCAGAATTCGGCCAAATCAGCCTTAAAAAAGGAAAAGGAAATGCCCCTGATTTCGACACAACTCAGAATTTTAAAGAAACAGATCCAGAGGTCAAAACACATTTAAAGCATTTGTATTGTATTGTAGGCTTGGGGAAGAGATTGCATTTAACCAAACAAGGGAGAGAGCTGATATGAAATCAATATGCAGGGTGCTGATGACCTATGGGGGAAAGTCATGTGTTTTTCTTCTTTGGCTGTTAAATGCATCTGAGCTGCCAAGGAAAATGACTTTCTCTCTCAAGCTCCTATCTGTCTAGCTGACTGGTTATTGGGGAGTGCTCAGTCTCTAGTGCTCAGCTGCATGTTTAATGAGGGCATCCTTGCCTGAGAACCTCGGTGAGTTCCTCTGGCCTGATTCTCCATACCGGAACTCTGAAAATACATCTCTCCTTAGAAAACTCTAATCAGAGACTTCTGGTGGAGCAAGGAAAGGTGCCAGGGCCTTGGATTTATAAGGTGTGGTATCTACCTGCCTTTGGGAAAGTAAGCTGGAGTGGGAGATGTGAGAATTGTACCAGAGAAACTCAGGTGCAAGGCTGTGCACCCTAAAAGAGACTCAGATCCCTCTGGCTGTGCTGGACTTGTGACACTTGCTGAAAGGTCGTGGGCCGCCAGCATCCATTATGTGCAGCTGCACACTCAGCCCCTCCAACTCCCTTTTCCTTGACTAACTCCCATCTAGCCTTCCAGTCTCAACTTAGTTATCATTTCCTTGGGGAAGTCTTCCCTGACTCGCAAAATTAGGTTAAAATCCCCTTGTTTTGTGTTTCCATGGCATCTTGTACTTCCCATGTGATAAGACACATTTTTCTCATGTAAATGCTTAAAACATCTGTCCTTTCTTGCAAAGGGGCTCTGACTGCCCCTTTGGTCAGTATAGCAGTTGGTCAGCGTAAGTGCTTAATTAATATTTGTTGAACGTATTGAGGTTCTATTTAAGTGAGAACTGCCTACATAATGGCTTAAATAATGCCAAGAACCTTCCTGATGATGTCACTTCTTTTCTTTTTTGACCTGTGAAAGTTCTTGCATCAAAAATAACTTCTAAGTGTCACTCTACTTGATTTTTCTCTGGCTTACAGCACCAAAATCATATGGACTATTCCCATGAACATTTCAACCACATCCTACACAAGACACTGCCAGCAGGACGTTCCTGGGAGGTTCCAGTAGAACCCTGAGGTGGCTCCTTAACTCAGGCTTTTGGGGAAGAAAGCAATTCTCGTCTACCCTGCGTTGATCATGACAATCTGCTCCCAAAAGATAAATCCGAATGTGCTTATTTGCTGGAATACACAATAGCCATTCATCCCACTTCCTCTGTCATGTGGGACCCTACTGTTGGTTCTGCGGATCCAGCTGTCTAGGGGGCTGTGCTCCCTCGCCTCCACCTGCTAAGCCATCCTCTGCCCCCACCCTTTGCACTTTCCTCAAGTTCTCCCCCAGGAAGTTGTCTGGGGCCACCTCTGCGGGCTGGGTTTCCTCTCCCCATCTTCAGTTCTCCACCACTTACTGTGAAATCCTCTTAGCACACACTGCAGCCAAATACTATCCTATATGTTTCGTTTAACTTTTTGAGAAATATGCTCACTGCTATTTAATATTTCACTGGACATGTGTTTTGACACCTCTGCTAGACTATTACCTCTTTGAAATCATGGGGCTTTTATGCTGTGCCCCATGAACTCCGATTGATGATAGTTGCACAAATGGTGTGCAACAGGAATTTGTAGAAAGGACAACAGTAAGAGTCGTATATTGGGCCCTTATTATACACTTAGCGCTGGGCCACGGATTTGACATACATTATGCAGGCACTCTAACTGGCCTCATTTACAGATGAGCAGTGATTCAGAAACTTGCCCAAGGTTGTGCTGCTAGAGCCAGGGGTGGAATTCAGGCAGTCTGTCTCCAAACACTGTACTCATTTAACCATTCTGCTCTCCTACACAACTACGGTTCCAAAGGAGGGAAACTCAGACATCTGCTTCTATTCTGTGACCTGAGGGGTTCTGGATATTTTCTCCTCGGTGTCTCCCTATTTTCTTTGTTTGAATTCACCCTCACCACCTTATCCACTATTTCTAGGAAAGACAAGGTACAAAAGGAGTGAAGATTAGAGAGGTGGTGCGTGGCCAAGTATGGAGCAAAGTGGGGGTGGAACATCTGGAGTCAAAGAACGTATTTTTAGCATTCTTTCCTCCCACTCAAATAAGCAGAATTAAATTCAAGTTCCTCCAGGAAAGGAACTCCTAGTCTGCACACTGAGAGTTTCTTATTCACATTGTCACCTCATTAAATTCCTAGTGTCACTGTGGAATATCAACATTCCCCTTGGCCTCTGCTGGGAAGAAAGAAAAAAAAAATCAACTCAGGTGACTTTTTGGTTGCTTAAGAATATTTTGCAAAAGTGAATATAATTAATGAGAAAGGAGACCATAGAGCTAGACTGCATGCTAAGCCTCTTGACATTGAAGAGGGCCTGGCAGAAGTTTATCGCCATGTTGGAAAATACTCAGTTCTTGGTATTAACTGGCAAGAAGGAAACTTGAATGATAGAAACACACTAACAGGTGCCTGAAAGCGTATTAACTGCAGCTTGACAGACAAATTAAAGTCCTGTCAGTCCCACAAACAAAAGAAAAACAGAAACATACCGCTTGGTAAGTGCTGGAATTGGTTCTCTTCAAAGCAGCTGAATCATGAGCCTCATCAACTCTTTAATCAAACTAGAAAGCTGACAAATGTCCCCAACTGCCTTTTCTCCTCCTCTCGCCTCCTCTTCCCCCCGCCCCCCCACGTGCAACTGAGGGAGACAATGGCTCAGCCACTGGGAGGTCTGCTAAGGGAATGCTGCAGGGAAGCTGGTGACATTACACAGGAGGATGAATCCATCATGCTGATATTAAATCACATCTCTCTCTTGCCAAAGGGAAAGTGTGTAGGGCCCAGCAAAGGCCTCTTCCTCCTGCATCAGGAATCGACCGCAAAGCTTGGGGGAAAAAGCTGATCTGTGGCAGTTTATGATGCCCGCACACGTGGCGGGAGGAGAGCGTGAAACCAGGTGCAGGAATCACCCTGGCTTTTGGACGGTCTCTCTTTTATTTTTTGGAGAATTATGAGAGTTGTTCTCCCAGTAGCATTTCAGATAAAACCCCATTATTATTTCTCTATTGTAGACTTGTGCTTTTTCTCATTAAGCATCTCTGGTTTATTAAGGTTGGGGTTGTTCATCTGAGACTCTTTTATATTTGGCTTTCTCGCTACATTATTTATGGGAAATGTATTTTTATGATCTAATGCATTATTCCTGTAAATAATAAACCGACTTTGGAATGAGGTGCCAGAGAAGAACTCTACAACCAGCAATTCTTTTTAAATAGTTGAATCCCCAGCAGATTTTTCTCTGCGAATAACAGGAGACCGAAGGAGGGCCCTGGCAAGTTTCTGGCTCTCTTCATTTGTTACCCGCATGTTCCTATTAGATGGGTAGGCTCTCAATTCCCAAGGATCGATGTCTGAAGTATTCAGTTTTCACCACCACCTAGAGAGGAACTATGGTCCACATTTTACTATCATCCTTCAGCCTCTCTGTGCTTCCTTCCACTCATTGATGGGATACTTCAGAAAGGTAGGGAAAGACGAGGGTAAACATGGGTGGAAAGAAAAAGGGAGGGGGAGAGGTTATTTAGAGCCTACACACGCTTAAGTGATGTGAGTAACGGCAGCCAACATCACGTGACTGGTAAGTACGGCAGAACCCAGTTTTGTCACATTCTAAAGCCTTTGAGTTCCTTCTCATGGTGAAAGGCAGGGGGATAGGGCCCTCAACTTTTGAACATGCCTGTGGGAAGGAGTCACAGCCTTGGTAAAGCAGGCCTGGTTTCCTTCAGAGACAGCAATGGGCTGGAGGCTAGAGGCTGTTCGGAACACCCACTAGATGAGCTCCTCTCAGTTCTTGCTCCAGGAACACATCCAGGCCACCTCCTCTCTGGAGTCCATCTACACAACCTGTGTGGATGACTCTCGGACCCCTGCTCAGCTGGGCATCTCTTGGGGGCTTTTTCGCTGGCCTTTCCCACTGGACACTTGGCCTCCTCCTTCCAGAGGTCCACAGGCAGTAAGACCCAGAGCATCTAAAGCTGAATTAATTACCTCTAATTCCAACCTGCTGTTGCTCCTATGAATTTCTGTTAATGCCATCACAGTTGTCTAACAAGGCATGCAGTACCAGAGACATCCCAACTGCCTCTTCTCTTGACCCTTCATATCCAGTTAATTGCCATGTTTCCTTAGTTCTACTCCATGGTGATCTCTCCCATTTGTTCTTTTGTCTCTTTCTATCCTAGTTTAGGTCCTGATGAATCCCTCAGCTGAGGTATTATAGTGTTCTCTTAAGTGAGGTTCAAGTTCTCCCTCCCTCCTTTTTCTATAGTATCAGACTGATTATAAAACATTCCAATGTTCAAAATCTTTCAATGCTTTAATGCAACAAATAGTACAGAACATCTATATGTACCAGGCATTCTAGACTCTGAAACACAGAAGTTCCTGCTATCATGAAGCTTACATTCTAATGAGGCAGAGAGGATGGAAATAAACATACCTGTCTATACACATACAAATGCCATGCTGTGATAACTGCTCTGAAGGGGAATGAGGCAGAGTAAAGGTACAGACCAGGAATTGACAAACTTTTTTTTTGGAAAGTGCCAAATAGTAAGCATTTTAGGCTTTGTGGGCCATGTGATTTGTCTCAACGATTCAACTGTGCTGTTGTAGTGTGAGAGCCACCATAGACAATACCAATGAGCTTGGCTGTGTTCTAGTGCACATTATCTACGAAACCAGGCAGAGGTTTTGGCCTGATTTGACCCACAGGGCCACAGGCTGTACTTTGACAGGCCTGTGTAGACACTGGTAGTGGGAGCATGCTCTTTTTATAAGGTAGTGAAGGAAGACCTCTTCAATGAAGTGATGTGTGAGCCACAAAGGAAGAGACCTTTTATGCAGAGACCAGGAGGAAGATTCTATGCAGATGGAAGAGTAAGTCCAAATGCTGGGAGGTGAAAACATACTTGGTGATGAAGGAAGGGGGACAGTGTACTGGAGCTGAGCAAGCAAGAGGGAGAGAACTTATAAAGTGTCTTCCACTAACAGCCTTCACAATCCGGGGTTCCACTGTCGCATGGATCGTGGTCATGATTTTCCCTGATCATACCTTTGATGAGTATAATGTATATTTGCTGCTAATCTTTGCTCAGCATCTATTCCCTTTCCTGGTAATGACACCCCAATTTTCTATTGGACAATTCCTCCTCTATCTCACCCTAAGTCATTTTTCCAACCTTAGCTCTTTGTGCATTACGTGTCACTCAATCAGTTCTGACCCCTGGTGACCCTACGAATGAGTGACGTCCACAGTGTCCTGTCCTCACAGCCCTGCTCGGCTCCTGCAGACTCGTGCCTATGGTTTCTTTATGGAGTCATTCCATCTCATGTTTGGTCTTCCTCTTTTTTTGTCTTCCTGCTGCCTTCTATTTGTCCCAGCACTATTGTCTTCTCCAAAGAACCCTGCCTTCTCCTGATGTCCCTGAAGTAGGACAGGTTCAGTTTTGTCATTTTTGCCTCCAGTGATGTTTTGCGCTCTGGAAGAGGGGATGTGACCCAGGCCTCACTAATAAACAGCATACTCTATCATCCTGTTCACAAAAACTTGTTCAGGGATGGGCATATGGCCCAAGTCAGTCTGGTCAGAGTAAAACCGAGGACTTTGTTGGATTTAGATTAGGAAGAAAAGCACTCTTTCTGCTCACCGGCAGAGTTGAAGACCAAATATAAGACTGGAAAACAGAAGTCAGAGATGGCACGGGAAAGAGAGAGACTGAATTTTGTTTGAGCCACTGGATCTAGCTTGAGGCTGGTTCCACTGAACTTTTCTGTCTCCCCACCTGTGCTGTGAGTTGGATTTATACTGTTTAAACCAATCGAGTCCTGACTACTAAACATGTGCTATTCCAGTCCGCAAGCAAGCACTCCCCCTCTAAGCTTCCCCCACAATCCATACTGAGACATAGTTCAAATTCTCTCTTCATTTGTGAAGCTTTCTAAACTTTCTCTTAGACACTGCACCTCCATAGCTGGATTCTGTAATTCCACAGTCACTTTGTTTCTATCCTATTAAACAGCTTGTTTTCTGCTTGGGCTCTCAGATATCTATATATGTGTCTCATCTCTCTGATTACAGACAGCTCCCTGAGAGAGCAGGAGCAATGACTTTCATCTCTGTATCTCCACGACGCCAGTCGCACAGATTGGGAGATATATATATATATATATATATATATATATATATATATATATATATATATATATATATGATACACACACATATTTAATGAATGAACACTTCTCAGAACACCCCATTCCTTTCATCATAATTATCAATTGCCAGGTTGCAGTTGAGTGTTTCATCAAAAACTAATTCAAAAGGCTGCATGTATCAGCTGATGTCTTCCAAAAAAAACAAGCATCAGACTGCATTTAAATTTCTATAAATCTTATGCTAATTTAACTGGCTTTAGACTTAATTAAAAATGTTTTTCAATTGATAATAATGTAACTCGGATAATTAGCATCAAGTGGCATCTAGAGGACATATTTAAAAAACTAATCTAGAGTACAAATAGACCTAATTAACAATTAGAATGACAACTTATAATTACGCTTTGTTTATAAATGCTATAATGTCCAATTCATTGTTCAATGAAATTGGTCATTAATGAAAATCAAAATTACGTTTTTCCTGGTGTCTCCCTGAAGATGCCTCTCAGATGCAGGCTTTTATGTTGCCCATTTGCTTGCTGCTTTTTAAAGACCACTCCTGTATAATATTTAATAACGTTGTTCTATAATTTAAGCTAAACTATATCACACCTCATCTTCTTTGTAATTTTACACCTTCTTGGTAACTAAGAGGAGGGGCCTGACTAGAAAGCTACATTTTCTGTGTCAGACCTAAATAGTTACCTTTGTAATATGGACAACCCCAAATTGGTAAAGCCATTCATGCCCATATGAAGAAAGACAGCGTCTGGTATTTGAATGAAAGCAAGGCCTTGAAAATGAGGGGAATGGAGGCCTCATGTGGAGAACTAGGAAAGTGGATTCTGGAGAGGTGGGCAGTTTGGTGGAGAGGCATGTCAGCTATCAGTGATGAAATGCAAGTGATGGAAAGGCAGCCATGCAGAAAGTCCAGGCTGTTGGGAATTTGGACCTAAAATTAAGAAGACAGTTTAAGGCAAAAACAGATTTGGGGGTCACCCGAAAAAAGTAAATGTTGAAGCTGTGTATAAGTGTGGGATTTCCCATGTGAAAAGAGAAAAACAAAGCCTGAACTTTGGGGGAACCCACAGGTCATGCCAAGTACGAATGTACGTCATTTACCAGGTGAAAGATGAGTTAGTGAAGGAAGCAGAGACAGTCAGATGTGGGAGGATTGTGGGAAGAGCAGAGTATGCAGAAGGCAAAAAGCAGAGGAATAGAGAAAACCATTGCCCAGTTCTTTGCCTCTCACTGTGATGCCAACGTGCTCTGGAGTTTGGGGAAGGTGAAGATTACTGTGAAAGAGGTCACTGAGTAGTGGGGAAGACTGCCTGGATTCAGATCCTGACTCCACCAGTTTCTCTTTGCGGAACTTTGGGCAAGTGGGTGCATTACTCTGTGCCTCAGTTTACTCCTCTATATATCAAGGTGATAAGCCAGTGCCCTTTTTTTTAAAGGTTGTTGTGAGGATCAAATACAGATTCGTGGTAAGTGGTTAGTTTAGCATCTTGCACAGAGTAAGCCCTCAACATATGCTAGCTATATTTATTTTGTAGATTTTCTGGAATGAAGTTGTAAAAGCTGAAGCCTGACATCCGCTGAGTGCACACGACAAAGTTGTGACTGTCCTAGGTCAGTGGTTCACAAACTTCCGAGTACATCACAACCACCTGGAAGGCTTGTTCAGTATGCGGAGCCACACAATCCAAGTAGGTCAGGTGTGGGGTTTGAGTCTGCTTGACTAACAAGAAAACCATAGCTGATGCTCCTATCCAAGAACCACACTTTGAAACCCACTGTCTTAGTGAGTGGAGGGAGAGACCCTCCAGTTTTGAGAATCCAACCCATGTCTTCAATCCCTCCACTACCTAAGTCTAATGTGAGAACACACATGTTAGGAAGACCAGCCTTACATGTACCCAGGTAAAATGGGTGGTACAGTATCTCCTACCCCATAAAAGTGTTGTCTATTCTGGCCCTAGCTGTGTCCAGAAAAATCCACTTGTCTAAGCTTACCTTATATATGAATAGTCCTACAAGACGGAAGCCAATTTCTCTCTGAATGCCCTCTTTTGTGAATACACAAGGCCTCTGTAAAATTTTAGGACCTGATGGGTCCCCTGAAGCTCAAGTGGGCTGACAGAAATCACTAACATGACAACAGTTAGCATGTATTGAGTACTTACTGGGTACCACGCTCTGTACTGTTCATTCTACATACAAGGTACCATCCACTTCTCCCAGCTGCTGTGAGAGCCAGACATTGTTACACTACATTAAAGAATAGAAGGATGCCTAGAAAGGTGAAGTCGCACATCCAAGGGCACCAGCTGACAGATGACAGAAACCAAGATTAAACCTGTACTCTCAACCACTCAGCTCCTTGGCTCTTGACTGCTCTCTTTTCCTCAGGAAAGACGTGCATACTTGAGAGACTGGCAACTACAGTCTGCCTACACTGATGCCTTCATCTCTTTTCCAGGATAAAAATTTCCCGAATGATAACTGAATCATTCTTTATGAGGCATGGCTACTAGTCCTTTTGCCATACCATTCAGAGACCATATAACTCAAGGTGTGTGCCATTGTCTTAAAAACTGAACAGGTGTGTGTAGTTAGCCAGAGAAGAATTTAAACAATTACTCTGAGCCTAAGGGCTAGGCTCCTATATCCAAGAGGCATTATCTTCTCAGGGTTATTCCTTCTGACCTTCTACTGCTTATTCCCACTTAACAATAACTAAAATAAGAGATATTTTGCATGTGTTTCTTATTATATTCATTCATCATTATTTCCATTCTGTATTGTGTTCCTCTCTCTGTTTTATACACGTGGAAACGAAAGCTTAGAGAGAGAAGGAGACTAGGGTGAGATCACTCAGATCCTAAATGGTTGAGCAAGGTTGCAAACCCAGGTTTTGTTGGACTCTGCCACGAAATATGCATCCTGATTCAAAACTCCCAAGAGCTTGTGCAGTCTGACAACTCAAAAAGACAGACTTCTCATTAAGCTGAAAATGAAAACGCCTAAATTTCTCTTTCCACACCATCTGGCTGAATCCCAGCTGACAGGAAGCTCATGTCTGCAACACAGTAGGCTCATTTCACTGAGTAGGCTGATGGGAGATTTGCGGGGTGGTCATTTCCTAATCTTCTCAGCACAGGCAGCAGCAGTGGTCTTTATGATGCTGCTTTCTTTCTACATTTTTTTTTTTGCATGAGAAAACAAATGCTTCTAATGATGGAGAGAGACAGATTTTATCCTCAATCATTCTCTAAGTGACACATCACAAGCATAAGCAGCAGCAACAACAGAAATATCCACCTGCCGTGAAGTGACTGAAAACTACAATAATCTTTCAGCCCTTAGTCTACACAGCGGTGGCGTGGAGGGGTTCTTCACTGACACCATCCTAGAGTTTTGTACACTAAGATTCAACTAAAGTGTTTGGACATCTAAAATTATCCTGTATCTTTGCAAAGTCAGGTTTTAAAGCAATGAGTTGATTTATGAAGCACTAAGAAACTAATGGGAAGTGCCACACACCATTTATACAAAAAGATCTTGGCAAGCGATACCATCACTTTTTCCCCTGGGCAATGATTTTAGAGCTGGTATAGCAAAGTACTATTGAAAAAGAGAATAGCCTAAAGTGTGTGTGTGTTTGTGTGTGTGTTTATTAAACCGCAAAATCTAGAACTAATGTGGAAAGTGTCATTTCTGCAAATAATAGAGAAAAACATTAATTGTGAGAGTTGGAAAGGGTCTCAGAACTAATATACTTATATGCAGTTAAGTGCACTGAGGCTGGAGTCCATAGGCAAGGATTTGAACATCGGTCCTATCCCTAACTAGCGCCTGATCTTGGGCAAATTTCTTCACTGTTTCAAGCCTTAGTTTACTCATCTGAAAATGGGACAAATTTGAGAAGGCAGCAACATATGATGCACTGTGGAAAGTTTGCGAACTTAATTGTCTGACCTGTATAGTGCTTTAAAGTAAAGCAGTTTGCCTGAAGAATACCTGGCTGGGAATTCTAGCTCTCACCTTTTACTATGGCTCGGGTCTGTCATCTGTAAAATGGGGATGATAACAATGATGCCTAACTTATAATGTAATGGGGATGTGTAAATACCGGGGGTGCCAAAAAATGTTTACACATCACTTGTATTCATCTTTCGTTATCGGTATATATTATTACAATTTTAATACAGTTTTCCTTTCTTAAAACGTGTATACAGTTTTTTGGCACTCTCTGTATAATAGTACATATAAAGCATGATATCAGAATCATAGCAAGTGGTCTACTTTTTGATAGTCTATCCACTTAAGGGGTTTTAAAAATGAGCACTAAGAGGTCTCCAAAGGACACAGAGGGGGAAAGAATGCAACTACATGGCTATGAGTCCAATCTCTGACCTTTCTCCCTCCCAAGCCCCACCTATAACCCAGGGCAGTCCTGGTCTTTTATATATTTTATTTATTGGGTTTGGATATAAATTCTTTATATTTAAAAGTTGTGTTTTTTTTTAATGGATTCAAAAACACTGTTTGAAAATGTCTGCTCTAGACAACTCTTGTTACAGATAGGAAAAAGCAAGGCCCTGATACATCAAGGGTGTTTGCTGTTTCAGAGCATGGCACAGGGGAGCACAGGACCAGGGATCAGATGCCCCTGGCTCTCTGCCTCTGAACCCCACACCCTCACTTCCACTGAGCCACCTCAGGTTGGTCACTGTCATCTAACTCTGCTCAGCTTGATGCTGGTCAGGATGATGCTGAGTTTTGAAACTGAGATAGGTGAGCATAATGAGGCAAGTAACGGTGATAGGGGAGCTGGGGAGAAATGCAGGTGGGAGAGTACAGGGTGGGATAATGGGGGGGGAGGGAAAGGGAGAGAGGGAGGGAGGGAGAGAGGGAGAGAGAGAGAAGGAGAGAGCGAGCACGCACTTTCTGGCAAGTTGATTAACTGAGGGCGGAGGTGATAGCCAGGACAGCAGTGAAACAGGAAGAAGATACCTAGTGAAACTAACAATACAGAGAACAAATAGTAATTTCACATTAGCACTTAAGGAACATGTACCATTTGTTAACCAACCAACTAGGCAACTTCCACAGATTATTTCATTCAATTTTTCCAAGACTTTGGAAGTTAGATACTTCTAGGACCCCCATTTAATAGATGAAGAAAACAAAGGCACAGAGAGGTTAGATAACTTGCTTAAGGGCACACCAATAGTAAAGGATAGAGATGAGTTAAGATCAGAATGGGTTCATTTCTGAGCTTTTAACCACCACATTTCAGTAACTCTTAGGCAGCAATAGAAGGGAAAGTCGTACTAGTACTTGGAACAGTAGCAGTAGCACGCGTAGTAACAGCGGCAGCAGCTGTCATGGACTGAGGACTGTTTCGTATGAGGCGCTGTGATAAGTGAATATCACATGATCTCGTTAAACCTAGGAATAACTCGAGATGGTAGATGCTCGTAGTCCAATTGAGAAAAGCAAGCTGGCTTAGTGATGTCAGTACGGTGTCTAAGGTCACACAGGAAGAGGTGACAAAGCAGGGATTAAGAGCCAGGTTAGCTCCAGCACGCAACTCCTACACCACCATGCTAGACCATTTGGTGTACAGCCGGCTGTGTTCTCAGACTCAAGGACTGTGACAGCAAGACCACGGAAATTCCTGCCAGGGTTTTTACAAACAAATTCTTGGGCCCTTCCGCCAGAGCCTCTAATGCAGTAAGTCATGGTTGGATCTATGAACATAAACTTTTCAGAGGTTCCCTAGATGATTCCTTTTTTTTTTTTTTTTTTTTGCTACTAAGACCAAATTTATTCAATAACCTGGTAAAATTTTCACTGTAATTATCCAACAGTATAAAAAGTACAAAACAGATTTGTACATTTCTAATATATTAATCAAAGTGCATGACGACCTATATCACATCCTACAAGCAAAGAGAGGGAATAAAGAAGATTGTGTCTGAGGTCTAATAAAAAATGAATAAATATACACAGAAGTAGAGATGATCCACATTGTAGTATATTCTACCACAAATACTGCAGCCACAATGTACAAAAAAAAAAAAAAGAAAGAAAGAAAAGAAAGGGAAAAAAAGGAACCATTTTAAAATAGCTCAGGAGGAAGATAATGGTTGGGCCTTGTAATACGCTTCCAAGGCTGTGGGACAGCCAACCCCACTCCCTGTGTAGTCTGTGCATATAGTGGCTTGTAGTTTTTTCCAAAAGACGGAAATATAAAATTTTAAGCATAGATTAAGAACTATAAAACTACAAACTGCTCATAAAAGGTGCTCACTCCTTTTTGCTGTTTATACTATGCAATTTTTAAAATCCAGTTATAAAGATAAGCACTGAGTCATGTTATTATAAGGTAGGCAAATGATCCTTCCTCCCTTGGTATGAAAAATCTAAAGCAGTAATGTATTTTTCCTGAACTTTTACAAAAGAGGCAGCGAGAGCACTTTGGTTTGGGTTCAAGTAAGAGAATTTCAATAAAGATTTTAGAACTGAAGGGCTGATTTTAGAACCTTTAGGATTTATCATCTAACATCTCAATGTTCAAAAAGCGTGACTAAAGAAGCCAAACCAAAGCCAACCTTCTCAGCATTAACACCTTTTTTCTTCTAGAATTTTCCTTTAATATAGAGTGGAAAAAAACTAAACACACAAAATCAAGCAAACCTTAATAGGTTAAAACAAGCCCAACACTTACTCTACCCAGATAAAACCTTCACAAAGGTCAACCGAAGTAATACAGAGCTAAAACTCAATTGTGCAGATTTTCAATGAAGTCACCACTCCCGAGGCACAAACAAAGGTAATTCTTAGCTTAGAACCAGGTTTAGTAATCACGATAGCAGGTACATAGGTACACAGGTCTTGACTGCTTCTTGCAAGACTGCCAATGTGAGGACAGATGTGCCCTCTTATATTTCTTGTCATAAGCACACATCCCACTCAAAGCTCAGTGTTGGCACACATGCCACAAAGACTTCATGAGTTGAGAAATTTTCACCAGGGACCAGGCTCTGGGGTGACAGGTTCAATTGCCTCATTTTAAGAGAATCCAGAAACCATTTCACTTTTCCTCTCAAATGTACATAATAGCATCAGACCGATTAAATGCTTAAAGTTTCCTTACCTAAAACTCGTAATCTCTCAGCTCCTACTACGACTTCATTGTTATCCGCAGAGAAGAGCAATTTTCCAGAAACTGTCTTTACTTCAAACTTTTGGCCATAAGCTTCTATGGCTTTTGGACCTAGAAGGTGGAGGAGAGAGAGAGAGAGAGAGAGAGAGAGAGAGAGAGAGAGAGAGAGAGAGAGAGAGAGAGAGAGAGAGAGAGAAGAGAGCATGAGGTTCTTTGCATTTAATTACAATGAGCTCTTCATAGAGTGCATACATCTGACAAGATTGTATTGGACTTTAATGTAAGTGGATTGGCTTTCAGAAGCCAACCGTGAAAATCAGTCTCATGACTTTAGCCATGTCCTGTCAATTAATTTTAATCATATGCTCTCAGGCTATGATTTTAAAGACCATCATGCCTTTCCTTCAAGCTAATGCTTGAATGAGATTTCTCTCAGCTAACCATCAAATTACTGTCAAATACTTGTAGGTATAGGCTTGAGTGTATCGAGGCAAAAGAGGCTCACCACCTCTAGAAGCAACCAGCATATCTTTGGCTAGTCCTAACTGCTGGAAAGGGTGCCTGTACATTCAGTTGAAATCTATCTCACTCT
The DNA here is from genome assembly GCF_964194185.1 of Rhinolophus hipposideros. Lineage (NCBI taxonomy): Eukaryota > Metazoa > Chordata > Mammalia > Chiroptera > Rhinolophidae > Rhinolophus > Rhinolophus hipposideros. Next base: position 27,924,244 of record NC_138069.1, on the reverse strand, counting down.
GTCTGTACCCTCGATCCACTGGCTGCATTTGACATCAGACAGCTCTGTTTCCTCAGTGTACCAATAATTTCCTGGCCGTAAAGGCTATAATATTTTGCAATTACTTGCCTAGGAAGTTGTTGAACCATTTATGCTGGGATTTCTTTCCATAAAAAATAAGTTTCGAGGGTTTGTCATAGGACAACAGATACTATTCTTGAAGGTGGGCCTGCAGAAGACAAGGTCTCCCTCTGCTTCCATAACACTTATCTTCTGATGGAGACAGACAGATGTCAATTTAAACACTGATTGATAAATAAATAAAACCCACAGAGAATTTTGGGTAGTATGGGGAACAAACAGGTTCACGTGTTAGAATTCCTAAAAAAAGAAAGGAGACATTTCAGTGTATCTGAGCTGGAGCCACCTGAATACGTGAAGTTCATCAGAATAACCTGGGAGTGTAATCACCCTCATGGAACCTAGCTCGGATCAAAAGGAACTTATCTTTTGATCTAGAAATTCATACAGAAAAAAAATTATATTTATATTTAACCAAATCTGCCCAGGAGAGTCTGAGATAGAATTCTGTTTCCTTCGAGTTATTTTTCCAGACAGCGTTACTTAGGAATAAAACATAGTAATGAAAGGGCCCACAATGCCTCCCAGGCAGACACCACCAGGAACACGCCTTGCTGGGAGGGAAAACACACATGTGGGGAAGCACACGACACATCTCAGTAACAAGGAAGAACTTACTGTAGTATTTGGCCTTCTATGAGGTTATTTGGGCCAGGGCTTAAAGAAGCAAAGCCTTGCTGTGGATTAAATGCTGTCGGGGAGTAGGAGTCATCTTATAACTGTTATCTTAATAAATCTGTTCTAGAAGTAGGGAAGACCAGAGCAATGCTAGAACTGTCATGGATAAAGAAAAAACAGGCATACAAGCTAGGATAGAGAGATGTTTGTTCAGTTTGTGGTTTGGGTAAATGTTCTCATTTTTGTCTGCGTTCAGAATGACCTTTGTTCGGAGACATGTTTGTGTTCAGAGCTGTCTTTGCTGTTCCTTTGTCTTTATCCTGCATGGCCACCAAGTGGCCTTGTGTGTTGTGGATGTTCTACGAAATTATTTATGGTTAAACAGGAGAACACTGAGGACTGGCTAATAGTGCCGGGCTGGCCCCTGATGTCTGAGGCTGCTTTCCTTTTCTTGTCAATGCTATCAGTCTAAGAATCAGAGGATAAGAATTATGTCTCAACTCTCTCATTTTCTGGTACTGTGACGTTGAGCAAATCATTTGATCTTTCTGTAGATCTCATTTTCCGCCATCCATAAAATTGTACTATCACCACCTATTCTATCTACCCCCACAGAAAGGTTAAAAGGATCAAAAGGATCACACTATACTGTGTGTATAAAAAGAACTTTGTAGGCAGAAAAGTGCTGTGAAATGCAGAGGACGGCTCTTGTGATTGTCATCAGCATTGCGACCATGAATGACCATGACCATTTTTCCAATGCAGTGGCCACAGCATATTGAAGAGAATTAATGATAAGCACCTTGGAGTGCACTTCCCTCATTCTCATAGTCATGTCAATTTGGCAGACCTGATCTCTTTCCAGAACATCCATACTAGCCCGCTGACAAAAATAAGGACATTGGAAAGGCTCCTTAATGAGTGGGGAATTGAAATAGCAGGTATTGCACTGCATTTGCAAATGGCGTGGGACCTGGACGTTATCTTCTCTGACTGCCTCCATGCTGTAGTTGAGAAGAGCAAATGGCAGCAAGGTTAAGGGCTCCTCAAGGTCACCAAGTGAGCTAATGGCAGATCTGGGTCTGGCCTGAGCTCTCAAAATTGTTCTACAGAAGAAAGAGGGGTGTTTGTTTGTCTAGGAAGGAAAAGGGGGTTGGAGCCAACACAGGAGTAATAGCTAGGAAAGGAGCTTTTGGAGGATGAGGGGAAGTAGAACGATGGGGACCAGAGCTAGAGAGATCCTGACAGAACAGAGATGTCCATGAGGGCTTCGGATTAGGTGTCCTGAGAGGAGGGCTAAGGTGCGGCTGCCTTCTTGGTGACACCAAAAACTTCAGGAAAATCTGTAATATTTGTCAATGTTTTGGGGTTGTTACCCCTTTTTTTAGAAGGGAGACTGAGGTTCAAGAGGTCAAGAAGCGCTAATGAATGAATGAATGACCTCCAAATGGTCCCAGGTGAGCACCGCTTGCCTACTCTGGATCCAGTCCGATGGCGAGATGGTGGCAGGAGTAGGGGATGAATACCCGGCCTTTGCCTCCCTCCGTGGACTTAGGTGATAACATGAGATGTGGCCCCTGAGGAGTCGAGAACACGTGCCTGTGTGTGGGATGTGCTTCCTCTGAACTTATGAATGGGACATGAGACACACAGGAGAGTGTGCCGAGGAGACGGCAGTAATCAGAGAACACAAGACACACGTTATCTTGCTTTTCAGGGCTCCTCAGAATACGACATGGAATTTTCCATGGGCAGAACCATTTGGGTACACAAAGGTCAGTAACTGGTAGTTTTGGCGGAAACCCCCCCGAGGGCTGGCTCAATGGCAGTCGGCTTGTGCTCTTGTTGATCTCACCTGGGACTGCCAAACCTCCTCAGACATGGTGAAATCGCAAAACAATGATTCTAGAGAGAAATGCAAATGGAATTGGAGACTGCTCAGGACGTCCCTGGGTGAACCCATTGTTCCTCTGTGGGATGGAAAAAAGTCACTAATCGTCACTGGAAACTAATCTTCAGTTACTCTCCATCTGTGCGTGGCAGTCTGTGTGTGAGTCGTCTTCTTCATTGATTCCCCAAACAGGGAGATCTGACCAGGAAGCATTAGCAGGGTCCCAGTCATGCCACGGCCACCAGTTTGGGAGCTGGACAGGCCTGCGGCCATGCAGCCTAATTGCTTTCCCCACCTCCCCTGATGCTGGGACGTTTGCCCACTCTGGCAAGAGGCTGGGGAAGGCCCCCCCACAATTTTTCTTCCTGCAGATCAGGAAGGGTTTCCTGTCCAGCTCCACCACGGAGGTGACACTAAATCAGCTGCAGTATCAGTCAAACGGGCATTTGTGGACTAGCCTAGGAACTTACCTACCACTTAAAACATTGTTTCGCATCACAAGATTACCTGAATCGGTAACACTGGCATTTTTTTCTGGGCTTTTGAAACATTCTGTAGATGAGCAGGACAATTCATGACTCCTCTGGATTGCCTTAGTAAACCTGGCCTCTTGGACGGCAGGAGTCATTTGCTGTGGGATAGGTGCGTCACCTGGTACACTACCAGGTATAACAGGCGTTAGAAGAAACGGGCTCCTGGAAGTGCTCTGTCCTGTGCATGTGTGTAACCGTAAAAAGAGAACCATGAAAGAGCTCTTCAGAGGTAGGGCTGTGTGTGTGGGAATGCTGTACAATTATACTATGGACACATCTGTCCTCTCCAGAAATCATCCTAAAGGGCTCTTGCTGGCTGGGGATAGATGGCTTTTTGCTCATCTCATTTGAATATTAGCTATCTCAGGCCTTGCCTGCCGAGTTAGGGATAGATTTGCCAGCTTCCAAGAGGGCCCGATTTGGGCAGGGGAGACAGCAAAACGGAAGGCTGGGAAGGAGGGAGGCAAGAGAGAGGAGAAAATAGAAGGGAAAGGAGAGAGAGAAGGGGGAGAGACAGGAGGAAGAAAGAAGGGGCAGAGCGAAAGAAGAGAGGGAAGAGGAGAGAAGGGGAAGAGAGAAAGGGAACACGGGGGAAAGGGAGATGGGAAGATGGGGAAAGTGGGAAGGGGGGAAGTGTGGAGAGGAAGGAGGAAGAGGAGGGTAGAGAGGGGAAAGAGAGCAAAGGGGAGGAAAAGAGGGGAGTCAGGGGGAGAAAATGGAAAGGAGGAGGTGGAGATGGAGAGGGGGAGAGGGAAGGAAAGAGAAGGAAGGGGAGAGAGAGACTGACTGACTCTTGTTGAATAATAATAATTTGGGCAGTTTCGGCTTTATTAAAACAAAATCTTTCAAGTAAACCAAATATCCCACTACAAATAAATGGCAAATGATCAAGGGGCTAAATAAGTTCCTTTTGGATGCGGAAGTCTGGGGGCTAGAGGTTGGATTTATTTCCTGTCTGGAGGTAATTTTCACACACGCCACTTAAATCACTGCTCACTGAAGCTGTTTATTTAGTTATTTAGCACTGTGACTAGGTCAGATGTCCTACGAGCACCACGAACCATGCAATCGCAGGCTGGAACAACGTGTGTATGGATTATGGGCTCTGCCGTGCAGCGATTCCTGCCACCCCTGCGTTTTCCCTGGTAGATGGTCCAAGTCACCCCCGGGCTGTGGAGCTCCAGACATCCACAGGCAGTGCTCCTGCAAGCCACACACTGGGGATCTTTCCCCAGCAGGACTCTGGGCACAAAGGCACCTGTTTCCCATGGCATGTGCATTGGTGGGGCCCCAGATGTTGTAGTCACAGTAACGTTTCAGGGCATTTGGGCAACTGGCTTCAGAAAATGTCCATCTGTATACTTTTCCCTCAGCCCTGGAGCTAAACAAATGGCATTCTCTGCCTGGAAGTATAACAATGACATTCAGACGCACACCCTTTTCCCTTTCCACTGTGGGGTGAATAATGGCTCCTGTTTACTGCTGCGTATAACCTACAGAGGGGGCCCTGGCCATACCACTCAACATATTACCACGGCCATGAGGCCCATGTTTATCACTGCAAGCATGACTGTGAATAACCAATCCTCATTTAAATTTTAGGAACATGCGGCTTAAAACCCAGTGGGTGCTTTCCATAGCGGAAAGGAGCAGATCTGCTAAGTTAAAAGGAACCACACAAACATATTCAGTAAAGGTACATCTGCAACTTGCAATTGAATTAAGGTTCAAAGTCAGCACGTATCACAAATATGGCATGGATTCAAACGACCCTTTACACCCCATGAAGTATGGTGTGCATGGTTTTGTGTATACTGGGCTCTCTCTCAATTAATTCAACACAGTCAGCTTTTCCTCCAGCATTGGAGCAGAAAGCTTATCTGTGGTTGAGCACCCGATGAAGCAGCTGGCTTCTGTTTAGGGGCTATGCTACATGGAAAATAGTTTATTCCACCCTAAACAAATATTACTGAATCTGCATAAGTTAAATGTGTGTATATGACAAGACGCTACCCTTTAGTAGAATCATGGACCACATGCCACCATCTCTTTCTCTAACACACTGTAAAATGTGTTAGCAGACGTTTCTTTCTTTAGTTCACATGGTGCTTCATTCAATTTTTGGTTCTGAGTACTTAGCGTGGACCAAGCACCGCTAAGTTTTCTTCTCTTACCTGTGATCAGCTGAGTTAGCACTTTAGTCTGGTCATTGAGAATGTTCACTGTCACATTTCTGGCTGATTTGAAATACAGGGCATTACCCTGTAATAAGAAAATAAGAGAAACACATGAAAATGGCAGCAGATTTCTAAACGAAAAACTGAAATCCTAACTCTCAAGGGGCTGCACTGGTTTCAGCCAAGTTCTCACTGATGTGTCTTGATTTGAAAACTTCAAATGTTTAATGATCCCCACGTACGTGATAATTAACTGGCATTCATCCAAAATGGATTTCCTCTAAAGAGACACACAGAGAGACAGATACACATTCAAAATAGATTTCCCTAACACACACACACACACACACAGACACACACACACACACAGACACACACACACAGACACACACACACACACACACACACACTCGAATCAGAGACAAAGGGTGACACTGAGCCCTGTAGACCTAGCACCCTGCAGTGCTAGCATTGGCACGTGGGGTGATCAGCAATGACTGACAATCTCCTAATCTTATCCTTCCTAGTTTACAATTTCTCCTAAGGAACCGTACAGAGTCCTTAATGGAGACCAGAAAGCTTGTGTAAAATACTCAACGTCTGCCCCTCTGGCGTGTCCACCGGCTGTCAGAATCCAGGTGCTCCTCAGGAGACTGAAGTCTCTTTGTGGAGATATTTGCCACCCAGATACACGAAATCCAGGAGACCCGGCATCTCCCATTAGGTTCCTGCCTCTCTTTTCTTCCTTTTCTTGTTTCCAAATTTCTTTTCCTTCAGCCTTTCTCTGCCTCCATCCAATTCGTGCTTTATCTCAAAGGCCACCCAATTCCTTTCTCAAGCATGACTCAAAACAGGGGTTGGCACGCTTTTTCTATCCAGGGTCTGATAGTAACAATATACAGGCTTTGTGGGATATATAGTTCTGTGGTAACTATTCACCTTCTAACTGCTGTTTGGTTGCAACACAGCCACAGACAGATGGGTATGACTGTATTCCCATAAAACTTTATTCATAAACAATGAAATCTGAACATCATGTCATTAAAAAATTCAAATTTAAAGTAATCTTACTGTATCTTAAAATATTATTCTCCCCCCTATCATTTGAAAATATAAATTCTTAGTTCACTGGCTACATGAAAACAGGCAGTGGGCTGGGTTCAGTCCACAGGCCATGGTTTGCCACCCCCTGGCTTACTTGTTCTCCCTTTCCTGGAGTAAACTAAAGCTATCAACTAAAGGCTGCATCATGGACAGAACATGTCAGTCATCAGATAGGTGTGTAGAAAAAAGAATATGGAGTGCCATTCTTGTCTTTCCAGAACTTTGTGACATCTTGGCATATATCTACCTGAATATTCAATAATACCAGTACGCACTGAATCCCAAACACAGAAAAAAACATCGCCCTAAGAATTGTCAGGAAAGATAGGCAAGACTCCCGTCTTTACGTTGAAAGTCTTATGTTCTAATGGGGACAAGGAGATGGGCACAGATATCATATCAGACAGAGAACAGTAGGGTGATTAGGGAGGTGCAAACCACGTGTGTGAGAACTTTCCTGAAGGGTAAGATTATTCATAACTTGAGGCTCTGGAGTGGCATACAAAGGAGATATTAATGCGTGAGCTGAGCCTTGAAAAGAACAGATACAGTTTGATCAAGTTGACATGAAAAAAGGAGGTCATGGAGGTGGGAAGGTTATAGACTGATTGTCTAATGGTTTTTTCCTTCAAAAACTGGTGGGTGTAGGATGGGGTTAGCGAGCCTCGCTGAGTGCCCGCTTATGGCGGAGTGGCAGGGCTGTCCTGAGGTGGTTCCCACAGGCCAAGGAGGGCATGGGGTGGCCATTGCCAAGACATGTTTTCCACAGATAGTCTGGAGTCATGGTCTTTCGCACTCAAAGTCAATGGCTAAAATGGATGACCAGTACTCAGGCCCTGAATAACCAGTCAACCTTGGGTGAGAGCTGTGGTCCTACTGTCAGGGAGACAGAAGATGACTTCTCTACCTCAGGGCAACGATTGACTCACTGTAATCCCTCCCCCTCAACATTTTGCCTGATAAAAAAGGGTTTTATTTATTTTTTAAATTGCTTCAGGGAAGAAGAAATACATTAAATCTAATATTGACATAGTTTTTTTTTTTTTTTTTTTTTTTTTTTTTGTCCATTAGGAAATAAGTATTAGCCAGAAACAGTTTCTTTGGCATTACTTCTGGCAGTGCTTAGCGGTTCTGCTTAAAACTTAAAAACAATTCAAGTAATGTGAAAATTCAGAACTTGGAATCTGGACAGGAGGCTATATGTTTCTAGAAGTTAATGTTCTAACATTTCTCTTTGTATAATCAGCAACCTGGCACTGCAGAAAGACGAGCGACCTGGAATCAGAGAATTGGATAAACTGCATTACCATTGAACAGTGTGTGACCTTGAGAAAATCATTTAACTGTTTTGTGGTTCATTCTTTGCATCTACAATCTCAGGGCTAATGTAACTGAGCACTCACTCTGTGCCAGATGTGCAGTAGGAGCCTGGAGTCAGCCCATCTAGTTTCCAATCAATACCATTTCCTAGTTGGGTAACTTGGGGCAAATTACTTAATTGTTCCAAGCCTCGGTTTCTTGATATGTAGGATGGTACAAATATGTATTATTAAATTATTAAAATGTATTATTAAAATTATTACATTCTATATGTAATTAACACATATGGCCCAGTGTCAGGCACACAGTAAGTCCCCTGTAGTTGTTAGGGTAAGGGGACAGGAGGAAAGGGGGAGGCGTGATAGGGGTTGGGGGGAAATGAAGGGGCAAAAGTGGGGGAAAAGGGGATGGAGGAAGAGAAATGAGGAAGTCCTTCTTTTGCCCTTCCTAATCCTTAGATCCAGTCTGTGCAATGAGTCAGGGAGTTGTTCCATTTCCAACATTCTCTGTTTCCATATTTCAAAAGATCTCCCTATATCTGGCTGTTTCACTACTATTTTTCAAATCCCAGTATCTTCAATGCCACCTGCTTACTCTTAATATAATTTAAGTAATTCTACTGTGGGAAAAAAAAATAAAATTCCTAACAACTTACATCAAGGTTTACAGCAAGAGATATAAAAAAGCCACCATTCCTTTTTATTACCATGTCAAAATACTGTAATTCAGCGTTAATTGTTCTAATATACTAATTTCTGGTGAAGCAGAGTCTTTGCTACATCAGGGTTTAAACAAAGAGTGTCATGCTAGCTTGGAACACATTGCTGTAATCCTCCCAAATACCCCATCACAGTAAGATTACCAGGGGAAAAAAAACATTAACCGGCTCACAAATGTGAAGCACCTGACACAGCAGCTGGGTGGTGCAATTTTGTGCGGCTCTCTGGTTGTGCTTACCGAGACTAAACAAGGAAAATACCACCCAAGCTAAGAGTCCCTTAGGTCTCTGGGCATTAGAACAAGTTGGGGAAACACTCTGTCATGTCCGAGGAGAAGCTAAATTCTGTCCTCTCAGCTTCTTCTTTTCCCCGGTGCTCCTCCCACTCACCATAGCAGCCTCTGGGCCTGGAGAAGTTAATTTCTGCTGCAGGAGAGCCTGCTCTGTGGTCTGTGACTTTCACTAACTGAGGAGACTGGCAGACCTGTGGCTGGTGAGGAAGACGAGAGCTCTGGACCAGGTCAGTCCATGGTTCTGGACAGAGGGCAAAGCTGCCTGGGAGACTTGGAAGGAAGACAGTGCACTGACTCTTCTACAGAAGGAGAGGAGGACAATCCCCAAATTTGGGGGGTACTCTCCCCAAAGAATGAAAGCATACAGCCTTTTGCTAGAGAGGAATCGCCATCACATCTGTGTCTGTAACGCAAAACAGGCAGAACAGAATCAAATTTTTTCTGGATGACCCTAGACTGCTGAAGTGAACATAGAGATCCACGATGCCCTCCAGGGGCTACTCTATGTATGTGGCTATTTGAATACTAAATGGCTCCATCATGACGGCACTTTAAAATGATTGTATCTGATTTGAAAAACTGTACTATTTATTCTTATATCAAAACAGTACACATACTACAAAACTGACATCAAAGAGCAACGGTTCATATCTCTCACCAATGCAAGACCTTTCAGCTTGCTGGTGTGTCTCACCTCACAGGTGATGAGATCATAAATTCCTAACTGGGCAGGAAGTGCCCATGGCAGGCAGTCATCATGCCCCAGCCTATAGCTTGTTTAGTAAAAGGTTTAAGCCAGCCCTGCCCGTTTCCTTGTGCATCTGGGTTAACACACCTTTGAAATGCCAGAAGGAAACCTCTTTTCCAGACTCCTCAAAGGCATAACCACCCTCAAGGGAGCACATAATCTTGCTAACTATCCTGTACCTTGCTTTCTCCCACCTTCCTGTAATCTTCTTTCCTTTCCCTCCTTAATTCCAAAGATATAAAAGAACCTGCAAAACTGCCATTTGCTGGAGCACTTGAGATCGTGCTTCCCAGAAATATCATCGGTTTTGGCTCAGATAAACTCTTGGAAAAGTTCTCTACAGGTTTGGACATTTCTTACGTTGACACCAGGAAGCTCCTTTAGGTATTTCCCACTGTGTGGCCTATGATCTCTTGATTTATCAACTTTAGACATTATTCACTGAATATCTGCAAAATTCCTTACAAATTTGGTTAAATTAATATTCAGACTCTGCATTAGTATGATTATGTTATATTGTCCATATCTGAGCCAAGTAGGTGTTCTTTAAACACATGTCCTTTTTCTTTTTTAATTTTTTAAATTAAATTTATTGGGGTGACATTGGTAAGTAAAAGTACATAGGTTTCAAGTGTACAATTCTATAATACATCATCTACATACTGCATTGTGTGTTCGCCATCCTGGAGTAAAAAGAAATGCTTCATTTTCTAAGTTTAATCCTTTTGTTTGTTTGTTTGTTTTTTAGGGTCTGTTTTTCTGGGAAATATCCTCAATTGTAAGTTCCCTTTCTGTTGATTTTTTTTAAAAAACTTCTACTATCACACTTACAATTTCCAAGAGTTTTTTCTTATTCTTTGAACAATCCTTTTTATACTATCCCTTCCTAGTTTGACTGACTCACTCACCAAAAAGCTGGTTGGAAGATCTCTGTTTCCAGAGGGTGAAACTTGCCATAGGGTACAATAGTGGGGATTTGGCTAACTCAATGGAGAACCTCCAAATGTCAGTATCTGTGGGCAGTCAGTACCTGTGTGCTAGTTTCATCAAAGAGGAATTCTCTAACTCCTGCCAGGAAGGTGGTGGGTATAACTTTAGATAGAAGAGTTCCAAGTGTGAAAGGAGAAGGGGGCTGGGCATTTTGTTGTTCAGGGACAGACTTTCAAGTGAACCTATTTCAGTGCCTCATTCCTGACTTCATCTGTGTCTAACGGCATGAGCCCAGAGGCCCTTTGGTCAAACTTTCTAGAAAACAATCCTTGTAGTCTCTGCTAGGCTGGGGAAAGGTATTTGCTTAGCTGGGTCAACTGGGCATGGGATCTGGAGATAGAATGGAGACTGTAATTGGTCTATATGCAGATTTTTCAGAGTCCTCTTTTTCAGCCCCAATCCAGGTGCATTAGGACCTTCGTGGTAAGGTCCTGTACCTAAATGTCTCACAGATAAGTGACCCTGGTCTACTTACTACACTACACTACTTACTATTTATGACACTGTACCTAAAATGTCTCACAGATAAGTGACCCTGGTCTACCTACTACATACTGTGGCTTTCAATCCTATAGGGACATCCAGTTCTCATTTGCCCACTTTCCATAATTTTCTCTCCGTCACTTTCTCTCCCTTTCTCTACGACAATGCAAATGTATTCCTTTTCACTTTTGTTCTCCATGTTTTCAGTGGGGTTTTTAAAGGAAGCAGAGACCTATCATTTCTCCATGCAATCAATTTGTCTCCTTCTAATGCCACTTCATCCTACTGCCGTCTTAAGAGGAAAGCAGATTAACATGGTGTGTAAATCAAGAATAGGTGATCTCTGGCCCTGAACCCAGAGCATCTCTTAAGCATTTTATATACACTGACTGAGTACCCCGGAACATGTCATACACTGTTCCAGGCCCTGGAGGATGGAAACGATATGACTTTTATCTTTCAGAAGCTCTTTGCCCAGGGGGACCCTGAATCAATGCAAAATTATCATAACAACAATGTGATAGGACCTCCACTGATATCTATGCTCCCCTGGTGTGAAAGGCACAGATTTTAATATTCGCTTTGATGGCAGCCCTCTAGCCACAGTCTGTTCTGAAGTAATGTGGCCTCCAGAAATTACTTATCTTGAGAATCCTACATGGCAGTATATTTTCCTTGCCCTCTGAGGAACTAACAATCTGATCTGGGAATTGAGATAAACGGAGAAAACCACAAGACAGCACAGAAACAACTTGCACATTCAGGGAAGGCTTTCAACTCTCAGTGCAAATGACATTCAAAGAAGGAAGGGATCAGCGTGACTGGAATCCTGAGGGGTCTTTCCAGAGTAGAGTTTGGCTGGCTTTTGTCTTTTCAGGGTGGTTCACAATAACATACTTTCCGTCTGATGTTAATTTAGACAATAAGGGAGGCTGGCCTTGTGGAGTGAAGGTTCAGAGTGTGAACTGTGGAGTCAGACAGATGTGAACTTGTGTCCCAGCTCTGCTTTTTACTAACAGTGTGGCTTTGGGTCAGTCATTTACATCCTTTGAGCCTCGGTTTCTATATCGATGAAATGAAATTAAAGGCTACTGAATGGTGTTGATATGAGGACTAAGAAAGACAATGTGTGTCAAGTGGCAAGCACAGTGGCTACCAAAATACTGTATAAACTCTACCAAATAAATAAATGAAACCTACAAATAAATAAATGAAACCTACATTGGGATGGCTTCTTCGAAAACAGCTGATTCTAGCACTGGGCAAGAAATATAAAAGATGAGCCTGGAGCGTCTTTTAGTGCCAGAAAGGAAGGAAGTGCTCAGAAAACAAATGAAACAAACAGAAAAATATCCCACACTTATGGGAGGATGTCAAAGGGACACAGGTGACAACTAAAAGAGCACCCAACGGCCAAAGCTGGAAGAATATGAACAACAAAATAAATAACATAGTATTGAATTATAACCCAAAGCATAAAATAAATATCCATGAGTCAATAATGATATAAATAAATGACTGAGTAGATAAATAAAAGGGAGAGAATAAGCACATCTCCCATATAGAAGAATTCCAAATAATTTCCATAGTTAACTCCCTACTCCTTAAAGGCGGGTTGCACGTAGTGATTTCCTTTCAAAGAGCACAGCATGGAAAGGGGACGGTAACTTCACAATGGAGAAATGTGACAGACACTGTCTCAGCAAGGTGACCTAGGCTGTCAACAGTGATGCCATGTTGATAGTATGATAGTACACTTTACCTCTTTGATATATGAAGTCTAACAATCACGTTCGTGAACATGTTGCAACGATGTTGCTAACCTTTTTTGATATCAGAGGGATTATTCGTTATGAATTCGTACCAACTGGACAAACAGTTAACCAAGTTGACTATTTGGAAGTGCTGAAAAGGCTGCGTGAGAAAGTGAGACGACCTGGACTTTCCACCAAGTCATGGCTCTTGCATCACGACAATGCACCAGCTCACAGGGCGCTCTCTGTGAGGGAGTTTTTAGTCAGTAAGCAAATAACTGTATTGGAACACTCTCCCTGCTCACCTGATCTAGCCTCCAAAGGTAAGGGAAATACTGAAAGGAAGACATTTTGCTGACATTCAGAACATCAAGGGTAATACAACGGCAGCTCTAATGGCCATTCCAGAAAAAGAGTTCCAAAATTGCTTTCAGGGGTGGACTAGGTACTGATGTTGGTGCACAGCTTCCCAAGGGGAGTACTTTGAAAGTGACCGTAGTGATATTCAGCAATGAGGTATGTAGCACTTTTTCTAAGGACGAGTTTTTGAACATAATTGTCAGAACTCAGATGTGTAGAAAATGACACTTTACCTCTGTGGTCTTCCTATTCAAAACTCATAGCCCCTATTTAATCATGAGAAAAACATCACACATATCTCAACTGAGGATAGGTTGCAAAATACCTGACCAGTACTCCTCAGAGTTGGGGAGGTCATCAAAATCAAGAAAAGTCTGAGAAACTTTTCATAACCAAGAAGAAAAGTCATAACCAAGAAGAATTTAAGAAACATGACAACTATGTAGTATCCTGGGTAAGATCCTTGGACATAAAAGGGACATTAGGCAAAAAAACTAAGGAAATATGAATGAAGGATGGACTTGAGTTAGTAATGTAGCAATGTTGGTTCATTAATTGTGACCAAAAAAAAGTATGGTACCCTACTAATGTCAAATACTAGTAATAGGGGAGATTGGGTGTGAAGTATATAAAAAACACTCTGCACTATCTTTACAACTTTTCTGCATATATAAAACTATTTTAAAAATTGTTTTTAAAAAGTTTTTTAGAAAGATATATTAGGCCACCAAATTCTAAGATGTAGAACTCCAGGAAGAACCTCAGAAAGATACTCATCTCTGAGTAGGCAGGAAACTTAATATAACAAGGACATCACTAGCCAATATATTATCATTGTTTACTCATCACTGCTCACTGCTCACTGTTCACTAAATAACACTAACTCTTAATATGACTAGAAAAAAAACTGACACATTTAGAGCTGACGTTAAAATCATTCTGAAGGGTAGTTGGTAAAATTATCTTCTGCAAGCATCAAATGTGTCTATGACCCTCATTACTATTTTCAATAAGATGCGTTAGTTGTCTTTGAATTGACCCTATTAAAAGCATTACAAGTATTTAAAAACAACACTATAGTATCATTTCTATTTTACTTTGGAATATCTTTATTTTTTTGGAAAACTTTGGCAGCCGTGAATAACGAAGCTACACTCTGAAGCACTTGCTCAAAATCAGCTGGGAACAGGTCCAGTGTTTCCATCGTAGCATTCCTGTTCAACTGCGTGCTGTGCTGTGCCCAAATTTGGGTGCATTTAGGTCTCTCTCAATATTTAACTAAGTTGAGCTGTTCTGTTTAACGATTCTTTAGAGCTGTCATGTTAGCATGTCAACACTGGAAGGGGACTGCCAGCTTTTTATGTGCCTGGCACTTTTTTGGCACCCACGAGGCTTTCAATAAATATTTGCTGAATAACTGAATGCCCAGATCAAATTAAGAGTCCACAGAGAGTTGTCAAGACAAGAAGTAATTAAATGAAGGTTGACATCCACTGTCAAAGAGAGCGTTCAAAAGGCAAACGATTCAGGACGGTGGATGTGATCACCTAAACAGAGAAAACAGTGTGGTGGGGACAAGGCTGCGCAGATATACAATCAACAAATACTTGTTTACTACCTAAGGCGGTGTAAGGAACTGTAGGTGATAGAAACGAGAGTTGAGATGTTTAGTCTCTAGGTGACAGGGGAAGCAGGGGAACCCATCATTACCCCAAATTCTTCCTGACATGAAGGTTAAATTGTGCTTGGAATCTTCCCTGGGCTTGTAGCACCCATTTGGCATGTGGTATGGAATATGTCCTCTTTCAATTGCCCCTTATCAGTTCATTCCATTAACATCTTAAAGGTACCAACGAGGCAGAAAGCACTGTGCCAAGTACTGAACAGGTGGCCTCTGCTTTCCTGGAGCTTACAAACCTAATCTGGAAGATGGGCACTAAATACGATTTCCATAAATGATTGTCATTGCAATTGCAATGAAAGCAATGGATGCAAAGTAGGAGGTGAAATGAGAGCACATGCAGAGAAACCTCCCCTAATCTGCACAGTCAGGGAAGGCCTTTCTACAGGAGAGACATTTTGGCTGAGATCACAAGGATGAGTGGGGATTTGTTAGCTGAACCAGGGGAGAAAGAACTTTTCAGAGAGAGTGACAGACTGCACTGGCTCTGAGGCAGAAGGGAAGGTGGTCTATTTAAGGGATGGAGAGAAAGGCCAATATGGTTGGAGCTTGATGATCAAGGAGAGGGAAACATGTCCCTCCAGTCTTGCCATCAGCTGTGTTAACACTGCTCACGCTGCTCTCTGATAAATGGGAATGTTTGATTTTGATGTAAGAAAACTCATTTGTTTCTCCTTACAGATGGCTTCTTGGAGATTCATAAAGAAATCCTTTCCTGTCTTAGTTCATTCTTTATATTCTCTTCTGTTGATATTTGAGTTTTACTTCTCATACAAAGTTTTTAGTGCCTCTGGAATCCACTGCTGTATATACTTTAGGCGGGAATCCAAATGGAAGCCATTTTGTTCGACATCATCTACCAAAGGACTGTTATTTCCTCCCACTGATATGTGGTGTCACCTTTAGCATTTATTAATTCCCAAATATACAAGAGTCTGCCTCAGGGACGTCTGGTCTGTTCTATTGTTTGTTTGTTCTTGTGTCAATATCATATCATTTTATTTCTGTGGTTTGTGATATGTCTAAATATCTGATAGACCTGTCCATCCTCTTTGCTCTTACAGACCATTTAAATGATACTGAACTTTCTCCAAAAATGCAAAGCCATTGAAAGTTTGTCAGCAGGGGAGTGATTTGAGCTAATTTTCATTTAAACATGATCACTCTGACTACCTTGGGAGGACTGACAAGAAAGAGACCGTGCCTGATGTGAGAAGCCTGGTGGGATACTATTGCAGGTATCCAGGTGAGAAATGATGGCAGCTTGAACTGGAGTCGGGGAAGAGGGAGACAAGAAGAGAGGTTAAACATATATATGTTTAAGATTGACAGGGGTTGATAAGGGATTGGGCCAGGAAATGAGGAAGGATCGGGATCAAGGATGACTCACGGTTCTTGGCAATTGGAGAGGTAGTAAGCCATTTACTCAGACAGAAAACAGCGGGTGAGAGAGAGAATATTTGAGGGGAGAATTTGGTAGGTAGGAGGCTGGGGACTTAAGAATTCAGCTTTGGAAAAAGTTATTGGGAATTGCCTCAGAATCTGATATACGGGAGTGCAGAGTTGGCATTTCTTTCAATCCTACATCACATCTTTTAATGTCCCCTCTGTACACTTACAATGAATATGAAAAGCTCCGTTAGAAAAATGTTCACAATTAAACTACCTCAGCTGACAACTCTCACAAAAATCTGTGTATTTCCATGTTGATTCTTTCTGGCAGTTTAAATTTTGTTTTCTGCTTTCTCTAGAAATCATCAATGGGGATCCTATGACAGGGCAGACATATTAAAATGCAATCCCTAATATAAAGGTAACATCTCAAATCAAATTTCTCATATTTTCAAGGTTACAAAGAATTGAAAGAAACTTCTGGGCAAGTAAAAAATCAGTGATTCTCCTGGTGTGTGTCTCTGTGTGTGTGATTTTATCCAAACGCTGGCGGAGGGAGAGGTTCTAATTACATATACAGTAAATAAGCCAATAGGAGACATAAAATTATGAATGAATTTTAACTTGCTAGTCAAGCTTCCTGAACTACAGCTAACTCCATAGGAGAAAAAGGAAGTATGGATACATTTTCCTCTTTTGGGGTAAGGTCACACATGAGGGCTCAATGAGATACCTTGGCTAGGAAGGACTTCTTTCACTTCCCACCTAAAGAGCCGGAAGTGACATAGTAAAACCTGGACTCAGTTCTGAGGGAGTGCAGCTACTGAAGAGGCTGCTTTGGGGATGTATAAAGAGGTAGATGTTTCCTCCTTGCTTGCCTGGGGAAGCCAAGGCCAGAGCGTAATGGGTCACCCTTTTATGTGCCCAGCACAGTGCAGGGGATTGGAACAGCAGTGTAAGAGCTAGACTGGAGCCTCTGCCGTGTGTGGAAAGACGACACTGACATTCAAGTTGTCACAGACCAAGATGAAATCAGAGACAGACGGAGAAGGTGGCACCTGATAACGCTTAGTGTGCTCTCCTGTATATTATCTCAGGTGACATTTCATCTTCACAGCATATAGAAGGATATCTATCAGCTTCAGTAACTGCCTGAACCTCTTACTGGGACTTCCCAGTGTTCCAAAGAAAACTTGTTCATTACTATGTGAGTAGCCATTCCTAAAAATAAAATAAAAAGCTGTCCCCCAAAAGATTTTGTGGGCAAAATGGTTCAGGAAATGCAACCTACTTTCCCCTTCCTTCTAGCTGTACAGTGTATGTTAGTACATTATCCACTCCGAGAAGTCCTCCATCAACATAATTTGGTTAACTTGGTGTCCAACAGTTCCAAGATTTACTTAATCATAGAAATTCCCCCCCCTCAAACTATATGTTAATGGAAAACACTGTAGGACCCATTTTGGGAAATGCTACTTTACTGACTACTTTAAATACATGTGTTATGACTTAGATATCTTTGTATCTCTTTAAAACCATGAAAGGGCTTAGCAGAGAACCTGACACATGATAGGCTCACAATAATACCTACTGGATTGGCTCATGTCTACAGTCCTAGTGAGCAGATGTTACTGCCATTTCACAGGTGAGAAGACTGAGGCTAATTGTGGGGCATGACTATCCCAGGCTTGCACAGAGAGAGTTCAGGACTCAGGAATCTAGACTTGAGGCCTTTCCTTCTGCTCTACGGCTGTGGAACATGCAGCCTAAGTTGGAAATGTAAGAGCTGTGATGAAGGAAAGACTTTGGTACTGGTTGGCATGGTTAGGGAAATCTTTATAGTGGGAGGGAAGCATGACCAGGGTTTCTGAGAAAGAAGAGAAACAGAGAGAGTTTGCCGTTCAAAGAGGCAGCTCAGTGTTTCCCCCATGGGTCAAACCGATTCCAATATTATGAGGTATGATCAAAAACACAGTGAATGTTTAAATAATCATAAAAAATCATTATAGTTAAAAGACACTTTGCTATCATCCCCCCTCAAATTACTCACCCTCACTTTGAACACACTCGCACGGCATTACAACTCCATAGACAATAAGATTAAGATAGGCTTTTCTCATGGAAGTTTCCCCCCCCATAATTCAGAAAGCAATAGAAACAAAAACGGTTCTATCTTATTCTTTGCTAGAGAAACGCTGCAGGCCAAACTTGCTTAGCTTTTGGGCACACGTGCAAACAACGCTCTTGGATGCATGTTGTCCTTGCAGTGGCTTCAGAGCACCCCCAGATCTAGAAGCACAAGTCCTGGCTTTGTGGCTGGCCCCCACACATTCCTCAGCTATGTTTGCACATGTTTTCCTCTCTCTATCAGTGAGGGCCTTTGCGTTGGATCTTGACCTTTCCCAGAATGGTGCGTGGCATTCCAGGCAGCCAAAAGGCATCTCTCAGAACTGTCTGGGGAAAGCTGATGTGAGGCTTTTCGAGACAAACACGTGCGAGTGGAGGCTGGAACTGCTAACTGGGAGAGAAAGACAATGGCAGCACAGAACTAGTGTATGTCGTGGGAGAGTTGCTATGCGATTTGTTTTTGAAGATACATGCCCAGCCTAATGCTCACTGACTTGACTGAGGCTTTGCTTTTTAAAAATTTAGTCTGAGTGACATAGCCCCAAACCACGAACTGTCAGGTGACTCGAGCCTTTCTTTGTGGTGTGCTGTCATGGTTATGTCGGGCTTTGGAAGCAGTCCACCCTCAGCTGAGACCCCAGCTGTGCCATTTCTGAGCTGGTATCCTTAGACCACACTGTCTCAGTTTCCTCAACTGGAAAATGGGGAATATAATGTGCAAAATGGGGACAATAACAGTACTTCCCTTACAGGGCTGAAAGGATTAACTAAAATAGTACATGTCAGGAATTTAGCATCATGCTTGTACCTTTAACCACATATATTTTAAAAGGGTTTTAGATCACAGATGTTGATGGCTGATAAGCGCCATCAGCCCCAACAAATCGGTAGAGATATTAGCATGTGAAATGTTCTGCTTTACCCATGGTGACTAAAAGCTTGATTTTAGGTGGATGAGCTGGGCATGGAACCTGGCTCCTCCATATGCTTGTGATGTCAATGCAGGGGGGTAATTTACCCTCCCTGCATCTCAGTCTCCTCACCTGTAAAGTGGAGAGTGGGGGAAGAATAGCACACACCTCAGAGGTTGCTGTGAGCAGTTAAGACACTGAATGCAAGCCATACAGCATTGTGTCTAGTCAAGAATATGAATGCAATATAGAGTGACAGTAACAAGTATTAAAGAACGAGAGAGTGTCCTGCATACTATATGTGTCTAGGCACAGTAAGTGGCAATCCGGCACGATTAAGGAAGTGTAGAAAGGCACCTTGACAACAAAAGATGTCTGAAGGCGGCTTCCATGGTGGGAGCCCTCCTCAC
This sequence comes from Rhinolophus hipposideros, assembly GCF_964194185.1. Lineage (NCBI taxonomy): Eukaryota > Metazoa > Chordata > Mammalia > Chiroptera > Rhinolophidae > Rhinolophus > Rhinolophus hipposideros. The sequence goes on along the minus strand of NC_138069.1, from coordinate 27,904,614 downwards.
CAGCTGCCATGGAGACCCCAGGCTTGCAGAGAATGGAGACATAGTAGGTAACTAATGGTTCAAAGTGAGCACATGAAACGTTATTTCCATGCTGGGTCCTGAGGCCAGGTCCCCCTGCGCAGGGAATCCACCAAGGGTAAGCAGAAAAGAAAAGGGAACATTCAAACAAAATGTTTCATACTTGAGGCACAGTGTTTGTACTTTCTATCCATGTAATCATCAGATTTACCAAAAAAAAGCAGTCATAAACCGTAGGGCACACAGAACCTGATGTGGAACCCAGGCTCATAATCCAAATACAACTCTAGGACCTTCATGCCATGACCCCTCTGAGTTCATATATCTCTTAAGAAGTGGTAGATAATATGTGCTTTCAATTTTCTTGTTCAAAATAAAGAAATAGAGGATGTATTATTTTCACAACTAGAAAAGAATCCTGAATATACACTATGTTCTCATAACCATGAATATCATGAATCTAAAATGTAAAAATATATTCATCGCAGAACATGATGTATTATTAAATTAAAATTATTGTAAAATACAGGCAGTGCATAAGTTTCCTAATTATTTTTGTGTGCTCTTAATTTCCTTCTTGGCAGGTCAAAAATTTCTAATTTCTTGGGCAGGTCAAAAGGGAGAGAAGAGGAGTGGTTGTGTAGTTGTCAGTAATCCTCTGAAAAGAAAGCTCAATTATTGTAGGAAAAGTACATGTGTTCTCCACTCCCATCATTTAACTCAGTAATGTCTACATTATATTAGTTTGATTGAAAAGGGGAGATGTCAAAGGAGCAAATCAGCTGAAGTAAACTTTAATTAAATTGGTGTAAGTCTATATTGCCTCACAAAGATATCTCCTTCCTCATTCTGTAGAAAAGTAATGTTATCATGCAGTCAGGTACTATGGGTGCTTAATTCAGTTGTCCACTTACAAAAACATGGCCCAAATTGATGTGAGGTTCCAGTCAAAATGGAGGGGGCAGGTCACGGTTTGATGGTCCCTTGTGCTCCAAGCCTACAGCAATGGTAGAGACTTGTGGTGTTCTGAGACTCAATTTCCAGTGTGTGGAGCAGGGGGTCTCCCCCCCAACACCAAGCAACTGTCAGACAGCAGCAGGGTGTCTGAGAATTCAACTCCATTCTGAGACTATCTACCTACAGCATCAGATTCCACAGGTTAAGGGTTCAGTCCTACAAGATTGTCCCCCCACGCCCCCACACACACTTCTGACGCCAGTTACAAGCTCGGGTTGTTACTTGTGCTTCTTATCAACTAGCTACAGATTAGAGGATCCCACGACCCCCCCACGGGACTTCAGACAGCAGCAGCAAGTCCAGGTTGTTACCTGTACTTCTGACTTTCAGGCTGTAAACCAGAGGTTTCCATGACCCCCACTTTGGGTTCCATTACTTTGCTGGGTCAGCTCAAAGAACTCAGGAAACCCTCTCACTTAGTAAGTCACTGGTTTGTTATAAAAGGATGTAACTCAGGAACAGCCAGAGAAAGAGATGCATGGGGCAAGGTACGGGGAAAGGGCACAGAGCTTCCCTGCCTTCTCCAGACATACCACTCTCCCAGCGTCTCCATGTGTTTATCAGCCCATGAAGTCTCCAAACCTCATCCTTCTGGGTTTTTCTGAGGCTTCATTACATAGATTGATCACATCATTGATGCCTGAAGACTGATTCAACCTCCAGGCCCCTCTCTGGTCCCTAGAGGAGGTCGGGGTGGACTGACAGCCCTAACTGCCTAATCACATGGTTAGGTTTCCTGGCAACCAGCTTCCCTCCTTAGATGAAGTCCAAAAGTCACCTTATTAACATAACAAGGGACACCTTTATGGCTGTCATTACTTAGGAAATTCCAAGGAGCTTTGTGCCAGAAACTGGGATGAAGACCAAATATATATTTCTTACTATAAATCACAAATGACATGAGGTAATAACAACAACAGCAACAACAAATGGAAAACCAGTAAGTCATAGTTGCATTCACAAAACAGATAACTTTTCACACCCATTAGAATGGCAATCATCATCATCTCCATCACCATCACCATCATCATCATCAGAAAACAAGTATTGGTGAGGATGTGGAGAAATTGGAGCACTCAAACATTGCTGGTGGGAATGCAAAAATGTTGCAGCCATTATGGAAAACAGTTTGGCAGGTCCTCTATAAGTTACACCTAGAATGACCATTTGACCCAGAAGTTCCATTCCAGGTATCTACCCCAAAGAACAAACAGGTTTTCAAAGAAAAACTTGTACACGAATGTTCACAGCGGCATGATTTGGCATAACCAAGGGGTGGAAAGAACCCAACTGCCCATGAACAAATGAATGAACAAAATGTGGTACATGAACACAATATTATTCAACCATAAAAAGGAATGAAGTGCTGACACATGCCACAACACGGATGAAGCTTGAAAACATGATGTGAAATGAAAAGAGCCAGGCATAAAAGGCCGTAAACTGTATTAATATAGGGAAGGAACAGGAGGTCTATTATGTATTTACGAAAGAAGGAACTAGGAGGTTGGATTCCAAGCCTGCTACTTACGTTTTACCAAATACAGAACTCAGACATTCATCACACAGAACAGACCATCTGAAGCTTACGGAGCAAAGAGATTCCATTATGGCCATTCCCATAATTAAACCGATTATAAACTAGTCACAGGCTGTACCTTACGAAAGATAAACCTGCACTTATTCTTCTTGTACCTTGATTCTTTTCTCCTTTTCTCCTACCAAGAAATTTTCCATGGAAACAAGAAACACATATAAACCCTACCCCGACCGGCGGATGGAGGGGTCTCTCTTCCACTAGTGATTAGACTGCCACTCCATCTGTGGGATGGTCTTTTCTTACTTACTCTCTGCTAAATAAATTTAATTTCACTCTAAATTCTCTATCGGCTCATGTTTGAGTTCTTTCCTACGTGAAGCCAAGAACCTTCTCGGCCCAGGGTTTGAGTTCCCACTTCGGGGGATTTGCCCCGTCAGCATCAGTATGATTCCATTCATTCAAAATATCTATAATAGGCAAATCCATAGAGCACATTAGTGGCTGCCAGGGGCTGGGGAGAGGGTCCTGGGAGTGACCACTTAAAAGATACAGGGTTTCTGTTTGAGGTGATAAAAAAGTTGTGGAAGTAGATGATTCTGGCTGTTTGCAGAGCATTGCTAATGCACTTACATTGCCACTGAATTGTATACTTTAAATTGATTAAAATGGTAAATTTTACATTATGTGTATTTTACTACAATAAAATAAATATTGGACAACCATCTTCATGAATCAGAAACACTAAATGGAGTGTGGCCTCAGCCACAGGCCTGAGAGGACAAAGGTCTAGAAGCAGACAGACTTGTAGTGACTGGGCTCTAAGCTCAGGCAAAAGAGAAGTAAGCTCAGGAGGTCTCCTGATGAGAGAGCAGGGCGAAATTCCCTGTTGGGAGGCTTGTGTGTTTGAGGGGCAGGGGAGAGTGTGTGCTAGGGAGGTTAGTGGGTAGTTAAAGTGAATGGACTACTGGCCGTCTTACACTTAAGGGACAAAATATAATTACCTAATAAGTATACATGAGAAAAATGAAAGTGATAAACTAACCGGAATACAATTTGTGGTCCTAAAACGAGAAGAGAGAAGGAATAGAAAAAAAAATTAATCCATGAGAAGGAATGATAAAAATTGTTTAAAAATAAAATAAAAAGAAGCAAAGAGAAAGAATAGTAGAGAAGAAACACAAACCAACATGGTAGCAGTAAAAAATATAAATAAATCACAGTAAATGCTGCTTATAAAAGAAATATTTAAAACAAAACCATAGGAAAAGGTAGAAAATAGGATATGGAAAAAAGACAATACACACAAATTGCTGGTGTATTAATACCAGACAAAATAGGATTTAAGGCAAAAAGCATTAATGTGTGAGTAGAAACTATATATAAAATTTTAAAAAATCTAACAAGAAGCTATACAAATTATGACTAGATATGTAACTATTAATGCAGCTTAAAAAACATTAATTAAAAGTTGTCAGAAGCAGAGGCAATTTTGTCAAATCCTAATGTGAGATTTTAACAAAAATCTACCAGAAAATTATAGACTGCTGGCTAAATAATAGCAAACGTGAATGATCTGAATAACAGTATTTAAGTAGTTTGAACTAATGGATCTGTAGAACTCTATATCCAACAAATTGAGGATCAACATTATTTTCAAATACACTAAAGCATTTGCAAAAATTTATGTTGTGCTAGGCTAGTTCACAAAGTCATTTCAAACAATCTGGGTCATACAGAACACATTTTCTGACCGCTGTGCAATTATATGATAAATCAAATAAAACATAATTAAAAACCACCCCATCTTAGACGTATAAAAATAGCTGTTGTAGTCCATATTGATTTCCCTGCTTCCATTTGTGCCCTCCTAAAGTCTATTATCCTCAAAGCAGCCGGAGTAATCCTTTTCAAATTCAACACAGATTTTGTCACTCCCGTGGAAAACAAAAATCTGCCAATGGCTTTTTATTACAACTAGGCTTAAATTCAAACTCCTTCCTATGAGACTCTACATCATCTAGTCTGCTACTAACTCTCCAGTCTTTACTGCACTTCCTGTTCCTGGAGCCTGGAATTATCTCCCCCCAGATATCCACCTGGCCAACACAATAGCCTCTTTAACCTCTATCCTTTGGAGAAAGAGCAGAGCAGCTTTCGCTTCCTCTATTTAATGTAGCACAACTTAACATGTATTATATATCTATTTGATTGTGTTTTAGAACCTGTCGCCCCTTCCTACAATAACAGATCAATGAGGGCAGGGATTTTGCTTTGTTATCCCCACTTACTAAGAAACACTGTGTCCCCAGGGTCTAAAACTGTGTCTTGTACAAAGTAGGTACAGAACATGTTTGTCAGATGAGTGACTGTCTAAAGTTAAGATGAGTTTGTTAACTGATTGTCGGGAAGGTCAGTACTTTTAGGCTGCAGCACTTGAAATGCTGAAGGACAGGAAGATGGCCCTACTTTACCACGTAGTCAGAGCACACCTGAAACACTGTTTTCAGATTCAGATACTACACTTTACAGTATCTGAGAGTACACTTTACAGAGACAGAAAAAGGCGAACAACCAAGATGGCCATAAAGTCTGTAAACATTGATGTACATACATAAGAATGGCTTCATGGTATTATAATACACGATGTTCTCAATGACATTATATGTGTCATTCCTCATTAGCAATGCAGAGTTCGACGAACTGAGAAATTGCAATAAATGTGGTGTAATAACTTATTTCCCTTAGCTCAGCACTTGTATCTGTGATTCACCGCCTCAGACGATTTATGTCTCTGCTTTCTACTAAAAAGACCTGCACTTTCAGCATGTCAGAAGGGTTCAAATTTGGCACACAGGTAGCCCACTGTACATGTTCACACGTCCAATCCAGGTTTAGAAATGATCAACCGAGCAGTCCCTCATTATTCTGGGGTGGAGTGGTGGGCCATCCTGTTGGAACCAATCTGAGTGACCTTCTAGCCAGTCAAGTGTGGGTATTAATTGGTCACTTATGGGTTCAAATATGACCATAACCTATGTTTCCAGACTTTATGGTACCGTGTGTCTTCTATAGTGCTTTTGATGGTTCACTGGGGAAGAGAAGTGATTAAGGACACATAATGGTTATGATATGGACTCTGGAATCAGATTACCTGAGTTTGAATTCTTTCCCTACCTCTTAGAAACAGCACCTGGCCCTGGACACATTATGTAACTCTTCTATTGCTCAGCTTCTGTGTCCGCACAATAGAAGTGATCCTAATTTTACAGGTTATTATGCCTAACAGACAGCACACTCCAAATCCACGTTAGCTATTGTTTGGACATGTTTAATAATAGTATCATTATCATTGTCCAACACCCAACAATGACTGACCACCATCTCTTGGCTAATCAGTTCAAAATTTCTGGAAAATACTGAATTTGTCATGTGCAAGGATCTACATATGCCATAAAGCTGTATATTATACTTTGGACAACTTGCTCACCAATTCTGAACTTATTTTATTAATCATGATACTTAATGCATGACGTTATACCAATGGCAGTGTGATAATTTTATGTGTCAACATAAGGGATGTTTTGGGATGAGATTTATATTTAAATTGGTAGACTTTGAGTAAAGCGTATTGCTATATATAATGTAGGGGCCCTCATCCAATCAGTTGAAGCCCTGAATAGAACAAAAGAGAGTAAACAAAATTTACTCTCTTGAGCAAGAGTAAATTTTATGGCAAGTGACCTTTGGACTTGAACTGTACATTGGCTCTTCCTAGGGCCTGCAGCCTGCTAGCCCACTTTCCATATCTTGGATTTGCCAACCTCCATAATCATCTGAGCCAATTCCTTAAGATAATCAATGAATCAATCAATCCACCCATATATCCATCCATCCATCCACCCTCGATCAGTTCTATTTCTTTGGAGAATTCTAATACAGGCAGTAAAAACAGTAAAAGAGCAGTAGTGGGTGAATAGTACTGCAGAATTATTTCATATGAGGAAAGATGGAGAAGAAATGAGAAAATCCAGCCAAGAGAAGAGAAAGCCAGTTTAAGTGTAAGAGCTATCTTCAAATATCCAAAGGGTTGTCGTGAGGAAGAAATACTAAGTCTGTTTTGGGTGGCTCAGAAAAGTGGGATAATTTGTAGGTGAACCATGGATACAGACAGATGCCAGCTTAATGAGAGAACTTTCTAACAGCCAAGCTGTTCCGAAGGCTGGAAGGAGAGGAAGAACCATTGTTTCTCAAAGTTTGGGACTCAGTAGTATGTAAGATGATTTATGTGTCACAGAGCATGACATTACACATATGAGAGTCCCTGTCTTTCAGCTCTATTCTACCTTTCATGAAGTTAAATGTCTCATTTGGGGGCTTCAGTGACATTAATACTCATGCAACACTTCCACATTTCCTTGTTTATCAATGACAGAGCTGACTTCAAGCTTACTCTCTTTGTTATTAATAGTTATTTCTTACACTTGCCTTCCATTCATGAGAAATCATGCTGGTTTTTCACTTAATTTCTCTTTTAAAGTATCAAAGAAAAGCAGGAATCCTACAGAAGGAAAATATTAAGTAAACTAGTAAGGAAGACACATAATTATACCCCAAACCATGCCAGGGGTACACAGATAATTAAAACAGGGCAGAGGTCGTTCTGGCAAAGACCAAAGACCACAAGTGGATTCAGCCCAGGTTGACTGTGGGGATAAGTTTTAAGATACATTTTTTCCAATCTGAGATTTGATGATTCTATAACATGCTAGACCTTTAAAGGTGATGTGACCTTATTCAAATAATAAAATAGCAAGTCATCTCCAACAGGTCAAACAAGCCATTTAGGTAACTTTCAAAAGTGAACACCGGAACTATCTTTATTTTGGTAGACATCAATTAGTTTTTTTTATTTATTTTTATTTTTTTAATTAGTTTTTTTTAAAGCTGAGTTTATGCAGATTTTATTTTAAAATAAAGTCTGAATAAAACACCCCAAAAATGAGGTGTTCACTTCCTTGATTCATATAATTTGTTCAATGGGCATGTGTGGGACCATAATGATGAATGAGTCTATGATAAGAGTTAAAAGAGAATAATCCAGGGCTGGCAGGTTTTTTCTTTAATTATTGACATTGAATCAACTTCCACTTATAATTAATTTTATATATTCTTTGAAGAACTGTCAAGTTGCAGCTCCCTAGATTAATATTTGAACAAATCTATTATTTACTGTGGAAAGTAAAATTTTCACAAAACCTAAATATAACCCTAAAGTGAATTGTTATGCAAACAAAATGATTAGCTTAATTTAGGACAAATGAAACATAATAAATGAGATGAAAATGTACAGTGGGAAACACTCCACATTTATGAGTCTACAGAAGAAAAGTCAATGGAAATGTCTGTGTACTGGGAGACTGTCCTGTTTATTTAGACAAATCAGGCACTGAATCTCTGAGCCTTCAGATCTCTCCTCTTCACAGTCTAGGGGCACAAAAGAGACTTTCTACTTTTAAGTCTCTGCTTGATTATAAAATGATACTGTATTTAAAACTCAAGCAGTTAAGTCACTGTGCTACGATTCTTAAAATGTGTTTTGATCCATCAACAGATGAATGGCTAGAAAAAAAATGTGGTATATACACATGTAATGGAATATTATTCTACCTTGAAAAGGAAGTAAGTTCTGACACATGTTACAGAAAGGGTGAACCTTGAGGATATTATGTTAAAAGAAATAAGCCCGTCACAAAAGGACAAATATGATATGATTCCACTTATATGAGGTACCTAGAATAGTTAAATTCATAGAGACAAAGAGTAGAATGATGGTTGCTATGGGCTGGGGGCAGGGAGCATGGGGAGTTAATATTTAACGGGTACAGAGTTTCAGTTTTGCAAAATGAAGAGTTTAAAGATGGATGGTGGTTGCACAACGTCAGTGCACTTAACTGCCACTGAAATGTACCCTTAAAAATGGTTTCCGTGTATTTCACCACGATTAAAAATTTTTTAAAGTGCATCGTGACCTTTAGAGAGCAAAAAAAGTGTTTTGATATAATTCCTTGCTCCTTACTTTTTCTTACTTTTCAATAAATCAATTCTGCAGACAACCAACAAACCAGCATCTCAAGGGACACATTTCTTCTACCATTACACATCACATTTAGCTTCCTCATTCTTTGATAATGATTCCAGACAGAAAAAAAAAATTGAATGTGGCCAATCTCTCTTGGATTTAGTCTGAAAAACTTGAGCGAGTGAGGAGCGAACAGTCTTTAGAGAACTCTTCACACTGCACAGACCCTGCTCATAACAGAGCTCCAGAGTCAGGGATTGATTCTGGATTTGACTGGGTTTGACTCCCAGCTCCACTACTCAGAAGATGTGAGCCCTTGGGTATATATATCTTGATCTTTCCATGCCTCAGATCATCACCTGTCAAAAAGCATTAATAATTAAACCTTTCTTACAGGGTTGATGGGTAATTTGCACAGTGCCTATTACAGAGTAAGAAGTCGTAATTGTCTATAATTACCATATTCCTTCTGTTAATACCTCTCTTAAGTTAGTTAGGTAAATATTGTTATTACAGTTCAAGAAATTAAAGGTAAGGGGAAAGAGGGACCTTTACATTATATTCAAATCCAACCCCTTCTTACACGGCTCAGACCTATTACCTGGAATTCTGACTAGTCTCTATCTTGTCTGCCTGCTTTTATCCTTGCGTCCTTCTCCCCACTCCCTGCATCACTGTCATCGTAAACAGCAAGCAGAATGGTTCTTTTGAAAATGGAAGTCAGATAATGTGCTTCTTTTGCTCAAAATCTTTCAATGTCTCCCCCCTTTTCCTCAGAATAAAAGCTAAAGCTTTCACAATGGCCTGCAAGACCCTACATGGGGCTCGTCTCTGTCTGACCTCTACTCCTGCTGTCCTTTGGGTCACTCCACTTCAGCCATCCTGGCGTCCTTGTTGCTCCTCAACATGACAAGCATTCTCCCGCCTCAGGGCCTCTGCACCTCAGCCAGGGATCCTCTTCCAACAACTATCTTCATGGCTCGTTCCCTCACCTCCCTGATGTCATTGCTCAAATGGCAACTTCTCAAGAGGCCCCCTCTGACCACTCTGCTCAGTTCTACAACCTCCGCCACTCCCTTCTCCCACGTACTCGGGCCTTGCAGATCCTGTGTATGGTGCTGCATTTTTCTTCTTTCTCCACAGTAATTACTACCTTCTTACGTAGTACATAATTCACTTTGTTTATTGTCTCTTCCCCCACCCTCACTGGAAATTAAGCTCTATAGTTATAGGATCTTGGTCTGTTTCGGTCTTGAATGAATTCCAAGTAGCTAGCTAAAACAGTGTCTGGAACACAGTAAGTTCTCAGTAGATACTTGCTAAATGAAAGAAGAAATGCATAAGTTATCTATCTATATCTATCATCTATCTATCTATCTATCTATCTATCTATCTATCTATCTATCTATCTATCTATCATCTATCTACCTACCTACCTACCTACCTATCTGCATACCTATTGCCTATCACGTACAACACATATGGTTGGAGCTCTGCAAGAGTAATTTTATTTAATCTTCATGTGAATCCTTTAATATGATTAATACCATGCCTAATTTAAAGAGAAAGCAGTTGAAATTCAATGAAAGAAGTGAAGTAACTTATCCAAGATCATGGACTTAGGAGCTGGGTTTTAGGCCTAAGTTCTTGACCCTAAATTTAGCATTCTTTCCATAAGACCACATCTTAATATGCTAATGAAAAAAAAAAAGTATGTAGTGTGTAACAAAAGTTGGTTCATCTGCAGATTGCATCCCTGCTGGAAGGAGTGACCTGAGAAAGCTGCTCATACAGTGGAAAACCACTTAAGTCCATTCGATACCATTCGGTTGATTATTTCTACCTTCAGAAAAGCAGGTGGCACTGACCCCTACCCTAACTCATCAAAACTAAGTTATCTAAACCTGAACAATCCTTCCTAAGAGTTTCACTGCTTTGCTTATTGGACTAACATCAGGCTGGATAAACATCAGTCTCTTGTGCTGGTTAATTCCTTTCAAATGAAGAGCCATTCTTTATTTTTATATGTATTAAGGCAAGGATGACTATTGATTATCAATGGCTTCAAACATGGCCTGAAACAATCCTAGGCGAATCTCCAGAAGCCAGATCTGGCCATCTACTCTGACTTCTCAGTTTGCAGAGGGGAAAACTGAGGGCCAGCACTGGCAAATAACTTCCACACAGAACCATAATGTAGAAGAATCAAATCTTGCTCTGTATGAAGGTTGCAGTTACAGAACGGAACGTCTCTCTACATTTTCCTTAATTCAATTTTATCCTTCATTAAGACTGGCCTTCCCTCTGTATTTCTCTCTCCCCACTGGATTAAATTCTAATTAATTAGGTTCTTACTAAAACTCAATGGCTAATAAATAATTGCAATAGTATACACACATGTGCACACACATACACACACACACACAGTGTGCCAGAGTAAGAGCTTTACATGCATTGGACTATTTCAAGCTAATAAGAGTCTCACTAATTATAAACATTATCATTCCTCATCTGCTTTTCAGATGAGAAAACTAAAGATCAAGGATGTGAACTGACTCATCTAAGTTCATCCAGAGAACCACTGGCAGAAGACAGATTTAAATTGGTTAGGAGTTTGTCTAACTCCAAAGCCAATGTTTATAATCACTTTACGACACTATATTGTTTCTTATTAAAATTATCTTCAGTTATTTTCATTAGCCTGAAACATATACAATGGAGGGAAATACGAAGTATTATCCTAAACTCTTAAGAATTATCCAGTATTAACTGACTAATGGTTATAAACTATATCCACCTCTGAATTTAAACTTTTCTATTGCAAAGTCTTTGTTTTATGAATTCCATGAGCCTCCTTCATCATGGCTTAAATACAGTCCACACTTATAGTAATGCCACCACTATATGAAAACACATGTCAGCACGTAGCAGGATTTCTGGGTATAATCCATGTAATTTTGAGAAACCGGAGGGCTTCTTTCTAGATTTCCCTCTTGAACTGGAGATACAATATTATTCAAATTTATTTACATTCCATTGAGATTAAGGGTTTTTCTCTTCCAAGGAGTTTTGCTACTGCTCTGAAGCTGAGAATTTGGGGGAGAGTGCAGTTCTGGAATAAGGAAGAAAAATTACATTACAGTACGTTTGCTTCTATTAAGAGATGTAAAAGGAAACTGTTACATCTGGCTCCATTTCCTTGCCAAAATATTTAACTGTTTTGTAATTTGAGAAAAAAACAAAAGTGATAAAAGAAAACTGATAGAAATAACTAACCATAAATAAAACAGGCTCACAACAGAATTCTAACTCCATCACCATGGCAATAAATATTTATATTTCTAACCTCAGACCCCTATTACCATGGAAGGCTTTTTATGAAAACTTCCATATTGACTTTTTTACTTTCCCATTGGAGGGCAAAACATAAAGAGATCCATAATTTTTACTCCCGAGGGTTGATAAATATCATTAAACAGAAACTGACACTGCTTTATAATAATGCAGCATTCTCATTACCTTCAGAATCTAGAGATAAAATCCTCTTGAGATGCATTTGGGAAGGTCCATTCCCTAGTCACAGGTCTCTAATAATACACTCAAAATTAGAGAGTATACGTGTCCCCTCTGGAGGTTCGGGAACTCAGTATCTTGCCTAGCAACCACTGTCACTGAGAACTATGCAATACCCTGCAATACTCACAGTCTCCCAAGGAGGGAGGCATCATTGTTCCCACTTCACAGATGAGCAAACCGAGAAGTTAGGTATCCTGCTCCAAGTATCACAGCTAGAAAGTGGTAAATTTAAACTTTTTATTCTCGAATCCACAGTTATAATAACTGTTTGATTCTGCTTCTCATAGAAATATCTGTGCCACCACAGATTTTGGTGCAGAAGTAGCCTCAATGTGTATCTAGACAGCATGTAATTTTTCATTTTTGTTTTTAATGATCCAATATGTACTAAACCCAAGTACCACTTTGCAAGCTTAACAGTACCAGTGCAACACAGCTGTTTGGACACAGATACCCTTCTCTCATTGCACAGCCTGAAGAAGGCACGCAGAGACTGTGCCCCGAGAAAGGAAGGGTCACGGATGGAGGGGAGGGAGGCAGCTCGCTGGATTCATGATGGAAAACTTCCTGGTTTGAGAGATTCAGGATCATTTTTGAAAACGGCCCAGTGCTCCTAAGGCTGGAGGCTAAAACCAAGACCAACCCTCATCTTCCTTCCACGAGAATAAGGCCCACCTTAACATACTCCTACTCTGGATAAATAGAAACAAATTTGGATGACCTTTACTCTCCTCCATGAGTAACCCCCACACCCATTTCAAAGCTAATCTTTACTGCGTTCTTACTATACACCCGGCACTCACTATTAGACACTTTACATTATCTCATTTAATCCCGCAACCACCTGAGGAAATTGAAAATGTGACCATTCACATTTTACAGATATTAAAACTAAAACAGGGAGAGGGGAAGGGGCTTCCCAAGGCCATCTAGCTAGCAAATAGTGGAGCGGGGTTTCAACCCGTGTCTGTCAGATTCCAGAACAGACCCTTTAGCTCTGTTCTTTGCATAGCAAATTGCATTGGCAATCCATCCACTAAATGCCTGCTTTTGTCTTACAGAGTACCCTTAGTTCTATCACCCAATTCAAGACCAACAAGTACAGAACTTTTTCTCAGGTCAGAAAACCTGAGCATTTTGTTTGTTTGTCTCTTTGTTTGGTCTTTAATTAGCACCATGTGCAAATGCAGACCGAAACTGTGTCTCCAGGCACAGTGAGGATCCTGCGTGGGATTCTCTGCCCACAACACTGGACTCCTCAGCTCACATAGCAAATTCCTTAGACACAGCATCACGTTATTCGTTTTGGGTTTTGGTCTCTCATCATAAAAATGTATCACAAAGGGTAATAATCCTCAGTGATTATCAATCTCTGACCCCCTTTGTGACTGAGCTATGTGTATCCTTTCCTAGGTAACAAACTCAGGCTCAGCACACCAGGCAATGAAGTAAGTACTTAAGGATCATAAAGACATCTGATCCATCTTTCTATCCCCAGTGACTGGTGCAGTGTCTGACACAGAATAGGAGTCAAAGAAGGTGGTTGTTTGTAGGAAGGATACCTTCATGCATATTTGCAAGTCATAACTCAGAAGTGTGACAAAACTTAACAGTGACATGATAGGAAGTTGACTTTTTTTTTCTTTTTTCAAAGAGAAGAGAGTATTTCAGTACTAGATTTTTAAAAAAATTTGGGAACAGTGTGTTTCTCCAGGGCCCATCAGCTCCAAGTCAAGTCTCTGTCCTTCAATCTAGTTGTAGAGGGCGCAGCTCAGCTCCAAGTCCAGGTTTCGTCCTCAATCTTAGTTGCAGGGGCGCAGCCCACCATCCCATGTGGGAATTGAACCGGCAAGCTTGCTGTTAAGAGCTTGTGCTCTAACCAACTGAGCCATCTGGCCGCCCCACTGGCAGCTCAATGGCAACTCGTTGTTTTCAATCAGGTTGTGAAGGGTGCAGCTCACTGGCCCGTTTGGGAATCGAACCAGCAACCCTGTTGTTAAGAGCTTGTGCTCTAACCAACTGAGCCATCCGGCTGCCCCATAGGGAGTTGACTTTTGATTAAATAATGAGAGTCATCAGAAATGGCCATCGTGTGTTGAAAACTTAATATGTATCAGGTGCCATTCTGACACTTCATGGGAATGATATAATTTCCTCCACAGGACATAGGAGGGAGGGAACATTGTTATCTCCATCATACTGGTGAGGAAGATGAGATGGAGAAGGGTAAGTAACTTAATCAAAGACTTGGAGATCTTAAGTGGTGGAAACGGAGTTTTACATCCAGAAGTGAAATCCAGAGACCATACATTTACCCACTGTCTCAAAATGCCTTTAAGAGAGCCAAATAATATTTCTTTGTTTTCTTTGTTAATAACTTATTCAGCCCACTTATTCACTCACTGAACATTTTCTGAGTGTATTCTTTGCCCTAGGTACTAATATCAGGCACTAGGAATATAAATAAGGCAAAGTTCTTCCCCAAGAATGACAATGTTTCCTTTCTTGGATGAGCAACTGTCTGAACCAGGACATGACAGTTGAGAATTTTTATAGGGTTAGAGGAAATACTAGATACAGAAATTATTTATTTAGATAGTAAGTTCTTAAAGATGTAGTAATTGAAATCTTCCCACAATATTAGAGGAGGACAGGAAAAGAGCATTAGGTCCAGCCTAATGGGACGTGTCTTGAAGTCTTCCTGAAGGTGGAGATACTCTATGGCTAGTTTTCGGTTTCCAATCTAGAATAAACATGAATCTCACCTGAAAGTTATATAGGTCTAGTGACAACAAAATCTCATAATCTTCTCGTCCAAGAGTAGGAAAACTCTGTTTTTAAAGGGCCACACAGTAAATATTTTAAGCTCGACAGGCTGTACAGTCTCTGTCACAACTATTCAATCCTATTATGTCCTGAAAGCAGTCACAGATAACACATAAATGAATGGGCATGATTGTATTTCAATAAAACTTTATTTATAAAAACAGATCACAGGATGGATTTGGCCTGTGGTCTGTAATTTGCTGATTCCTGTTCTGGTATGAAAAACTGGAACCCACAATTATAGCTGTGTTAGTTGTAACTTCCCTCAAGTTCATGAAAATACCCACATGGCCCGCAGTACATACTGGTGCAGAAATCCTATAGATCAGATCAGCTTCTGACCCCAGCGTGCAACCTGCCTAATTCTGACTAACACCTCCCATCTTTATCTGAGACAAAACATTCTTCAAAGGACAGATGGTGTTGCTATGGAGTCTTCCACATCTTTCTCAGCTGCAGATGTAACTATGTGGGTTGCAGGCTGAAAATGATCAACCAACTGATAGCTTCCTGGGAAAATATTGAAAAGATAGAAATATCCGCAGATGGGAAATTCAGAGCCAGGGCTGATTTTCTAAAATAAAGAGTGCTTACTAGCAAAAAGAAAAAAAAAAAAAAAGAAAGAAAGAAAAATCAAAGGCAATTATTTTTCACAGCCAGAAAATCATTAAAACTTGGGAAAGCAGGAATGATTTAGAGTAGACACACTAAGACCACATTATCACTCATAATGTCTTTTTAATCCTGTACCCAGTGACGTTAGGTATCTAAACAGTAGCAATTGTTATGGAGTAAATCACATGACTCTGTATTTGTAAATGTGACCCTCTGGTGTATAATCTGTAACCACAGTTACAAAAAAGCAAGTATTTCCTCTAAGTCTGCTAAAATTCTCACATTATATCCTTATTTATATAGTTGTCCATCAAAAAAATGTTGAAGAAAAGTCTAATGTATTTTTCAGCCGAGCTAATAGTAAAGTGTACATAATTTGACTTCACGTTGGTTCTTACCCTACATTAAACTACCTTGGGTATAAAGAGATGATTTTTGTGTTGTTTATTTCACAAATATTTATTTACTTAGCACAAATTCCAGCCAAATAGAGGAGACAGAGGGAAGTAAAAATTAACTCAATATTAAGTCACAACCCATGAAGACCTCAGCATTGGCTAGAAGCCACTGTAAGCCACTGTTAAACTAACCATGGATGACGTCCCTGCCTTGGATATTGACATTAAATCTCTGCAGTACACAGAGGGATACTGCGAAGGAAGGAAGACTCTGGACCATGGCAGGAGAGTAGCAAGGAAGGGCAGCCCTGCATCACACATTGGGACACCGGCGGGGAAGGGGGGGTCTGGAAGATCACAGGAAAGGATAAATTCTGAAGGACTTTTCAAGGAAGACAGTGACAAAAATGATATGGAAGCTTTCAGGTGACAAATAACCATGAGTAATTTAAAGTTCTTAAGGCGTCCCTGCTCCATTAGGGAACACAGGAAGGTTGACTGGGCTTAGTCTATTTGGAGGGAGGGAGATGAGTTCATGGGGCCTGACTCTGGGCCCATCCTTGGCATTTTTCTTTCTCATCATTTATGTCAGAAAGTGTTTCAGAGATCAGGCAGTCAAGTCACTGTTCAAGCAATTAAACAAACATGTGAAATGTGATGACTGACTTAAGAAATGGTAATTTTCAGGGAGAAAAGATGATTCTTCAAAAGGAGAAATACCTAAAACTTAGAACACTATAGAAAACAATTCCATTGATAATAGAATAAAAAAAAATACTTAGGAATAAACTTAACCCAAGAAATGCAAGACACACACATTGAAAGCTATAAAACAAAAAAAACTGAAGATCTAATTAAATCAAAAAACATCTTGTGTTTATGGATTGGAAGATTTTTATAGCATTAACATGGCAATACTTCCTAAATTAATTTACGCACACAATGCAAACCCTACTGAAATTCCATTTTTTTCAAAAACAGAACTCAACATGCTGATCTAAAAATTCATATGGAAATTATGATAAAAGGGTCCCAAACAGCCAAAATAGTCTTGAGAAAAGAACAACAAATTTGGAGGCCTTGTAAATCCTGATTTCAAAATTTACTACAAAAATAGAGAAATCAAGAATGACACTGGCATAAGAATAGATATATAGACCTATGGAACAGAACTGATTCCAGAAATAAACCCATACATTCATGGTTAATTTTCAACAATGATGCCCAAACCATTCAGTGGGGGAATGAATAGTCTTTTGAACAAATGGTACCAGGACAGCTGGATATCCACAGGCAAAAGAATGAATTTGGACCCCCTGCCTCATACCATATGCAAAAATTAACTCCAAATGGATTGAAGAGCTACAACTATAACAATAAAACATAAGTGTAAACATGAATGGCATAGCATTAGATATGACACCCAAAAAAAGCAATCAAAGAAAAAAAAATGATAAATTGGAGTTTATAAAAAAATAAAAACTTTTTGTGCCTAAGGAAAAAAAGCAAAAAGCAAAAAGACAAGCCACAGAATGAGAGTAAATATTTCTAAGTCACAAATCTTCAAAGGGTCTATATCTAGAATATATGTAGATATACAGAACTTTTACAAGTGAACAATGAAATGACAAAATATTCAATTAAAAAGTGGCCAAAGGATTTGAATACACATTTCTGCAGACAAGATATGTAAATGACTAATAAGTACATGCAAAGATACTCAACATCAGTAATCATTAGGAAAATGCATATAAAAACTGCAATGAGATACCATTTCATAATCCTTAGGGTTGCTATAATAAAAAACAAAACCCAGAAAATTTTAAGTGGTAGTGAGGACATGGAGAAACTAGAAATCACATATATTGCTGGTGGGAATGTAAAATGGTCAAAAACAGTGTGGCAGGTGGTTCCTCAATAAGTTAAATATACAATATGATCCAGCAATTCCACTACTAGGTATAAACCCAGGAAAATTGAAAACATATATTCACACAAAAACTCGTACATGAATATTCATAGCAACATTAACCAAAAAGTGGAAACAATTTAAATGTCCATGAACTGATGAATGGATAAACAAAATGTGGTCCATTCAAACAATGGAATGGTTAATTCAGCCATAAAAAAGAATGAAGTATTGGTACATGCTACAACATGGACGAGCTTGGAAAACATTATATTAAGTGAAAGAAGCCAAACACAAAAGCCAGATATTGTATGATCCCATTTATATGAAGTGTTCAGAATAGGCAAATCTGTAAAGACAGAAAGCAGATTAGTGATTGCCAAGGGATGGGGGGAGGACAGAATAGAGAGTGACTGCTGATAGGTATGGGGTTTCTTTTGGGGGTGATGGAAATGTTTTGAAATTAGATAATGGTGATGGTTAACAATACTGTGAATATACTTAAAACCACTGAAATGTATGCTTTAAAATGGAAAATTTTATGTTGTGTGAATTATATCCATATAAAAAGCAGGATTATGAAGGCATGAATAAGATGTCTGTGAGCTGGTCCTCAAATGGAGAAAATCAGGGGACCTTTTTCAAAATATGCTAACAAGTGATTTTAGGGCATCTAAAAGAAGAAATACATTTGTAGAGGTTGGTATTCTTTAAGGCAGAATAAGCTAAGTAAGAGATTAGGTTTAGTAAGGGTTTAGATAAATTAATAGATGAAAGGGGATTCTGAAAAAAAAAATCCAAAAGTATTTCAGGCTGATGACAAACATAGACAGCTGTGCTCTGCTGTAAAATGACCCATGCAATTATTATCATCATCATTAATAATATCATTGCTGTCTCTGAAAGAAATAAGAGATGGACATAGCCCAGCTTGACTGCAGGAGGAAATTTTTATTTTCTAACAAGCTGATCCTTATTTTTAACTAGGTTAGGAGCTTTTTTCCATTCACAGGACCTCTAAAGCCATTTGTACTTCAACCATATATATGGTAGGCAAAGTCTTCTGTTTGAATATAGTTCTAATAAGAGGTGAATAATTAACAGAAGCATGCTTGCTTTTAATTAATCAGAAACAAAAATACAGAATGTTAGGTCCTACTAGGGTAGGGATGGCAAACGTAAACTGTGGTACCACTAGGTCTCCACTCTTGTGCCCAAGGTAGGTACTGCTAATTGCTAAGTGATCACTTTCTCCACTGGGCTCAGATTCAGTTTTGAAGTTTCTCTTAACACAGCACTCCAGGGAGACAGGACCAAACCATCTGAATTGCTAAGCAAAGGAAAGGTATTCACACATTTGCCTACAGGCTGTTACCCTGATGTCATCAAGGGAAATGAAGAGGGAAGTGGAGTGCTAGAGAGAAACACATGCTAGCATGTCTTAACATCTGGGGGGCAAATCCATAGAGGGGAAGACCTGCTAACAGATGTCCGTGCCGTGAACAAAGACAAGGGCAGTGCCTCAGAGAGGCCACTCCTTGGAGTTCAGCAGGCCAGATCAAATGCCCCAGTGTGACCGGTCAGGTCAAGTGAAGAGGAAAAGAAAGAACTCCATTCATTCCTATTATTCAGGAAAGCCTTTAGGGGAAAACGACATCTTCGTTAAGGCTTTATAGAATGGGGGAAAATTGGTAGAAACTATTGAGGAAAGCAAGGAATGGATAAGTGAGGAAATGATGATTTTCGTATTCAGTGTGGCACGGAGTATATATTAGCAAGTATCGATGGAGAGATTGCTAGACCAGGAGAGATAGCTCTTAGAACTGGAAGTCACTGTGACATGATTCAGCTAGCAAACATGGAAACAGAAAAATCATGTATGGTTTCTTTCTTTCTTCCTTTCTCTTCCTTCCTTCCTTTTTCTCTCTCCATCTCTTCTTTTCCATCATTCTTTCCATTTCACACTTCCATTCACCAAGTTTACACCATGTGTCTGGCACTGCTCTAGGCATTAAAGACACAATACAAAACAGTAAAGTCCCTGCCCTCTTCATCGTGGACATAAACGTTTGAGGAGAGGAGCAAGGAAGGAAAGACTTGATTGTGACCTCTGCAAAGCAGTGGTCTGAAAGACCAGAGATCTGGGGTGGGTGTGGGTGTGGGTGTGTGTGTGTGTGTGACAGCAGCACCCCAGTTCTTCAATTTCTATTTGCTAAGAAAGGGCCTTCTTTAGTCCACAGAAGAAAAGTCCTCCAGCAGGTCCCAGTTTGAGTTTTAACTCAGAGGCAACCATGGGCCAAGAGAGGGGGCTCAGAAGAGGGAATCTAATAATGATGTTTTATTTCAAACAACTCCTCCACCACTGAAGCCACTTGTCTGCACAAGCGAACGGATAAAACTGAGTCATAAACCTCCCTTCACTGACTCCGGGAGCAGGAGTGCTTGCGGATCTGTGGACTGAGGAATCTGAGGATAAATCAATGGGCAGGAAGTCAGCTCTCACAGGGCTGCCAGTGCGGCCCAGGCTCGCGTTGCACAAACATCCATGGTAGCAGTGAAGGAAGGAGTGGGAGGGGGAGCAAAGCCATCCTATCTCTAGCTTATCACGGCATCAACTAGAATGTGAAACAACTATCTCAGTCGGCACTGGTACCTCTTCCCTTTTTGCTTACAGCTGGAAAGCCCTTATTCTGGAATGCCGATTTCCCCAGCTCTGCACAACAAAATCCCCCCTGTTCTTAATGACTGGACCAAATCCCACTTCCTCCCCCAGACCTTCCCCATCTACTCAGATAAGAAGTTCAGTTTACCCGGACTTCTCTCAGGATCCATTGCCACCTTGTAGTATAGTTATGAGAGGAAGCACAGAGGTTACGAGCTATAAGGGACTTGCTGGTTTGAAATTCTGGATTCACCTCCTTCTAACTGTGTGTCAGCTTTTATTTATGCTTTCTGTGCCTCAGTTTCCTCCATCTGTGAAATCGGTCTAATAGTGGTAGAAACCTCATGGGGGTTCTTGTGAAGCTGGAAAGAGTTAATGCACATAAAGCGTTTGGAATGGTGCCTGGCTGATCGTAAGGCACCATTAGTTATTGTTCTTATGCTGATAATGGTTATGCGTGTACAGTTTTCTGTGATTACCAGACAGTATATTTCTTGGTGGCAGCAATTACTTCTTGTTCGCCTCTGAAGTAGAGTTATTTAGCAGAAAGGGTTTGGGCACCAGAGTTGGAATCAGACGTAAGAATTTCAGTTCAATTGCCTAGCAGCTCCACATTTAGGCAATGGCATAGACAGCCAAGAGTCTGAGAGGTTACATATGAACATACAGCATTTGAACGAAGTACCGAAAGTTACATAATCAAAGAAAACCTGAAGGGCCCATTAAGGACTGACACAGTGAACATGGATGGCATAGCGCAATGGAGTAGCTAAGTGAATTAGACAAGGTAACATACATATTTCTATTTGTAGCTCATTTACTGGAATAGAACACATGCCTCGTACATGCTAAGTCCTTCTAGGTCTCTATCCTCTACCCCACCTAGGAATCTCTGTATAGGCACCAAGTCAAGTCCATGCCCTTGACAAAGGAATGTTTGATATAATAGATGAATATTTGTAGACAAGTATGTTAAACAATAGAGTAATATTTTTAATAGGTTTATAAAATCCAGCACTATAAAATACCACGTTCGCATCTAGGCTGACAATCTGAGTACGTGCTGCTTTGATGTTGGACAGACTCCACATTTTGTTTTATTGAAACCGCCCCCCCCCAAAAAAAACCACACCAAACAAACATGGAACAGTTGTTTTCCTTTAGTACCAACCTGTAATCAAAGACGATATTGTACCTTGGGCAAAGTAATACTATATTTAATTGCTCATGGAATATCAAATATTCCTAAAACAATGAATATATTTCCCAGATTTATGTTAATTTTTTTAGGTTTAAATAATTGATTTTTGTCTTTTGATATGGGGAAAGCAATGAGTATTATGAAGGGAGGAATGGTCAAAATAACTTCCTATCTGAACTAAATTTTGCTTACCCGAAGATAGAGTGTTTTAGAACATTACTGAGGGTGCTTGGAGTAGCCATTTTGTCCACAAGATCACAGACATCTGCTCTACTCTTCCAATGGCCTCTCCTTGCTCTCCTTTGCCCACTCCTTGTACTCCTCCCAGCTCAGTAACGCTCCGCTCACCCACCATCATCAGTGACTGCTCATTAATACTCTCTGACACCCAACACCTGATTCAGTGCTCGGTGTGCACTGAATCACTTAATGCTCCCACCAGCCTTAGGAGGAAGGCTAGGGATTTTCCAGATCTTATAAATAAGGAAAAGAAAATGAAGAAAAGTGAGTAGGCTAAGATCACATGCCTGGCAGGTGGCTGAGCCAACCCTGTTTAGAACTGAGACCAAATCTCTCAAATTATTGACTTAAGTACCAATATTCAAGTTCCCCTAAGAGTATGGTCTTTGGCCCTCTATGCTTTTTCCTCTGTTACTTGCTCAGTAAATTCTTTCTTTGGGTGTTTTCATAAACCAACTTACACTTAATTTGGTATTTTCACTGACCCAAACACTACGTATAGTTAAATGGTGGTTAGCTCAAAATGCATGAAGTACCACTTTGAACTCATCATATTCCATGCTTGTCTGATTATTTCTTTCCCTTTCAATGATGTTGTAGGGGATATTGTGGTTAAGAACCCAACATCCACTCTACAAAGCTGATCGTATGCACGTTGTCAGTGAAAGGCTCAGAGACTGGGGTGTAGCGTAGGGTGATAAGTCAATTTGAGTCAGTAATACATGACGAGAGGATCTGGGGTAGTTCCTGAGAAAGAAGCATTGCTGATCTTTAGTGCGCCAGGCTATTTGTCTAACACTGGACATGAGTAGGAAAATAGCTAGACACAGTTGCTGCTGGTAGCCATCTTACAACGTGGGGGAAGGAGAGAACCAGCCCAATGCCATGGGCAACAGGCCCAATGCCATGAGTAACAGGCCCAAAGCCAGAAAGAACTGAGTCTGTGATGACACTGAGAGCTACTGAATCAACCAAACCTGGAGTGTGGTTTGCTATAAGACCACCTGCCACATGAGCGGATAGGTTTCCTATTTGTTTGAGCCAGGTTAAGTCTGCGCATTTAATCCTTGCAACCAAAAGCATCATACCTGACAGATTATTTGGTCTTCTTCGGTTTACATAGGCCTGAGTCCTTGAAGTCAATCCTCAGTCTTCCCAGTCTTTTATTTATGCAAAAATCATATCAACATTGCCTATATCTTTTAGTACAGTGATTCCTCTTTATAAGACATTTCTGGAACAGTGGCTCTTCACCAGGCTGATTGTGCCCCCCAAGGGACATCTGGTATTGTCAGGAGTTATGTGTGGTTGTCACAAATGAGGAGGAGGGGGTGCTACTGCATCTAGTGAGTGGAGGCTGCTAAACATCCTACAATGCACAGGACTGTCCCTACAACAATGACTTATCCATCCCCAAATGTCAATCGTGCCAAGGTTGAGAAACTTGCTCTGGAAGGATGCACAACACATCGGTCATTACAACTCCTTCTGTGGAGGAAACTGGGTGGCTGAAGCAAAAGGCTACCAAAACTAATGCAAATCCTTTTAAATAACTCAGGAAACTAATTCTAAAATATTTATAAAGGTAGGGACTTGTTTTAAATAAAAGACTTGAGACACAAATGCAATATTTCCTGTTTGAAACCCAATTATTTCTTCCTTCATGACAATGCCTTACTATATCCAGTCACCTGCCCTGGGGGATTACACCAAAGGCCTCCTACTGACCTCACCTCCCAGATCTCTTTCCACTAAAACTCATTTCTCCCTGCTATTTCAGTGCTCAATGACTTAGGATGGCTGTTAGGGTCCATGGTAACAAGTCCAGATACCTTTCCTGCTCTTCAAATCCTGGCTCCATTCCTACTTTACAACATCATATTTCACACATTTTCAAGGTCTAAGCATAATTTCATTTATTCTGTAAGCTTTCTCTAATCACCTCGACCCATGATGATCTGTGTTTTTTTTAAATCTCTTGTGGCATTTAATGTCACAGAATTCAATGAAATAAAATAATCTAAAAATCATTCCGCATTAGGACTTCCTTCAAAGATAGTCAAGCCCACAATGGAGGTTGAAGAACTACATTTTATATTGTTCTTTCAGTATCCACACAATTTACCACAATAGTAGGCACAATTGTATTCAAAATGGCTGTTAATAAAACACACATACACACACGCGTGCTGGCTCTCCAACTAAAAAGGCAAAGTTACTTTTATGTGAGAGACAGCAAGATGAAAAAGAGGAGAAGAAACAAAAATGATCCTTAACACTTGTAGCTGTAATAAAGATATAACAGGTAGACTGTAATCCCTCTTTATAATTCCTCAGAGAACCACACCATCTAATTGTGAATTTCCCAGCTATGTTGTATGAGATGTTAATAAGTATTCCCGAGAAAAGAGTTCCACGGTCAACTTAATTTGGCAAATGAGTTAAGCAAAATTAAATGTATTTCTTTCCTTCAGAGAATCTTAGAATATGCTTATATGATCTAAACTAAAGTTCCCATTTTTCAAGTGAAGAGACTGACACCCACATGACACACTGGCTAATTCATTATAGAACAAGCAGCTGAAGCCAGGTTTCCTGTTATGAACACCCTCTCATTCCATTCATTTGGTGACCTTTCCCCTCTTTCAGCATCCCCCAGTATTGAACTCCCCCATCCACACACACAAGCTTCCATCTCCAAATCCTGTGTGACAAGCTGGGCATGTGTGATTCCCATTTGGCAGATGACAAAACGAGGCCTCAGAGAATCTCAGCATCTTGGTCACAGCCATGGTTGCAGTGGACAGCTGGGACTAGTTCTGACTCCACAATGATCCACTGGTTTTAGTATACTTCTCTTTCTTTTCCATTGTAGCCATAGAGATGA
The DNA here is from genome assembly GCF_964194185.1 of Rhinolophus hipposideros. Classification (NCBI taxonomy): domain Eukaryota; kingdom Metazoa; phylum Chordata; class Mammalia; order Chiroptera; family Rhinolophidae; genus Rhinolophus; species Rhinolophus hipposideros. Next base: position 27,879,646 of record NC_138069.1, on the reverse strand, counting down.
TTTTCTGATAAAGTTTGGATGTGGACAGGTATAACCTACCACCCCTTGGCATTAAGTTAAAACACAGAGAAGCGTCCTTATATTGTTAAGTATTTCATTTAATGGAATATACACCTAAATGAAAACTTTACTACTTAAAATAATGAGATATTAAAGCAAGGAGAGATCTGAAGAACTATCTGGTTCAACCTCTTTATTTCATGGTCAAATAAACTGACATGACAAAAGGACGTAACGGTGACAGAGTTGGTGGCAGAGCCAGCATCTGAGTAGGCTTCCCAGGTAGGAGAGCTTAGACTCCTCCATGTACCAGCCCTGTGACCTCAGGCAAGTCACTTCACGTTGCTAAGATGTTGTTTCCTTTCATGAAAAGGGAAGCTGTTCATACCTAACACTCACTGGGAAGATTAAGGGCAACAAAGTAAGGGCAAGTTAAAATGGTCCACGATAATAGTAGTTATTAGTGTTCTTGCTACTATTACTAACTTTATGTGTGTACATGTTGAAGTTCATAACTCAGTGTAATATCAACAATGATCATCATCACATGACCTCCTGATACGATATCCCAATGCCCATATTTATGGGGAATACGTTGTCCTAGTCTAGCATAACTCCTTCATCCTTGGCCTTTAAAAAAAAAACAAAACAAAACTACCTTTTACCTTCTTGGCCAAGAGAACCATCCTGACCCTTACTTTTGTTTTGCTAGTCCATTTGCTGCTGCCGACATGCCAACACTGTGTTCATGTCAAAAGTGGTGGAGACAAAACTCAAATGTCTTCTTGGGCCAAACAACAGGGAGTGGTGGTGCCTAGGATTACAGAGTATACACGTTTACCCCAAATCCTTCAAATTCAACATTCTGAAGACACTGAGATGGCAAACACACTGCACATGAGGGCCTTCGGTTAGGGCTGGACCTGAGATGCCCAATAATGCAGAACAAGCCATCTTCGCTTTTCACCCATAATACATATCCTTTCCTTTTTCTCCTGATGCCTTGCTAGATCCTTTCTTTACTCTTAAGACAACTGTGACTACATTATTGTCCTGTCTTCAATCTGTAGTAGGTGGTTATACCTCAGGTAATTCTACTTTTAGGGAACGAACAAAATGACCCTCTGTTTATCTACTGCCCACCGCTTTCTCTGGAACCTTCTGGAGCCCACACTTTGGATTATTTGGAGGGTTCAGGCTGAGAAATGTGAATTGGAGGGAGACCAACACCCATGTCCAGACGTTCCAGACTTGCAGGGAAAGAAACAACTGGAAACGGAACCAGAAACATTTACACCACCCAGAGGAGTTCTTCTGAACATGGGCTGTGTGTCCTGGGGAATCTGTAACCTCCACCCAAACCAGATCTCGAGGCCTGGTGCTTCTCCAGTTGATCACTCTGTGATACACATGTCACTACTGGGTCGCTGATTCTTTTCAGTTCAGCCACAGTGTTTCCCATGTGCTGACTTAGGGCCAACACTGGGCTAGGTGCTGGGGCTCTGGGTTTGGCAGCAGTTCTCCAATTTGGCAAAGTTACTTATTTCAGATTTTCTGACTCAGCAGTTTTCAAATTTGACAATCCGGCAGTCCTCAAGTAATTCTCATTTAATTGAGAGGTAAACTGATGTCCAGAAAGGCTGAGTGATCGCCCAAGTTCCCACAGGAAATCAGTCATAGAAGTGAGGATTAGCAGGCAGGTCTTCACTAGCTGTTCACTGCATGATATTTGAATTCCCGCTCCTGACCCCAGTAGGGAAAGGAAAGATAATGGTGCAATTGGCCTGCTGCCTGTCTTTGATATTCTTGCTAATATTACCTAGACTAGGGTATATCACTTAGACTAAATAACCAACACCTTGTTAGCTTGATACTGAGGTCCCTCTTCTGACTTTTATACAAATATACATCTTGCTTCTCAGAGAGGAGAATTTAATTCAGAAAATCCCTCTTCACTGGAATGCACCCAGTTGAGCTTTCCAAACTGCTTCCTGAAGAGATGTTGTTAATCTCTTAAATCCTTTAATCACAAAATTGCTTGGAAACAAAGCCAGGCCAACCTTTGGGCTGACTCCACAGGGTCTACCTGAGTTTCTAGAAATTTCCCTACAATCACAACCACTTCACTGGCCACTTACTAGACGCTTGTCCTAAAAGTAAATCCACAGAAATGGATTCAGCGACTGCTGGCTCAGAGGACAAAAGATTACCTCTGGGCCCCCCAGGACATGACAGACATCACCTATAATAAGGCTCACTTGAGCACTTCCTATGTGTCTGGCACTTGGCACAGCTCCTTAGCTTTTTATCCCATTTACTCCTCACAACAAGCCCATGTGTTAAGTATTATTATTATCTGTAGTTTGCAGAGAGGGACACAGTGGCTCAGAGTTAGGACTTGCTCAAGGTAAAGATGCACAAACTCTAAATAGATGAAACCCAGAGCACATGCCCTCCACAACAGCGCCATATTGCTGAAGTCTCCAAGCCAGGGTTATAATTCTGGAGTCCTACGTTACTGAAATTATCCCTGAAAAGGACCTCAAGTCACATGATGCTTAAAACTGAGCAGCACTTAGCAAGCACCCGTTAAATGACTAAATGGGTTCCCTTGCATTCTTTCTTCATCTAGATGAGTGGTTGTCAAGAGGCATTTGGTAGCTGTCTTCTGATTGTCATAACTGGGGTACATGTGCGGTGCTACTCACATCTACAATGTAAAGGCCAGTGGTCTTACAGCACACAGGACAGCTTGTGACAATAAAGAATTTTCCAGCCCCAAATGTCCATAGTGCTGAGGTTGATAAATCACTGTTCATATGAAGCCAGCCAAGGTCCTGCTGATATCTGTGGGCCCATAAAGCAGCTTCTGCCTGGAGATGCGTCTTAGAATCAGAATCTCCTTTGGTTTCTAGATCCATGACCTGGCCCTAACTTCATCTGGATTTCAGTCTTTTGTCTACACCTTGAATACCTGCCTCTAACTTCCTGAATTCACATACCTGGTTACAGGGTCTGCAGGTTTTAATCTCAAAATACTGGGACTAGTACCTAGCTCTGCTGTTTTGGAATTCTTATTTCGTAGTTGCCCCTGATTTGCTGTGATACTCTGGACTACTCTTTATTTGGAGCCAGTGTGCTACAGGGCAGCCAAGCAGAAGTCATGAGGTCAATTATCATTACGGGGACATCGCACAGACCAGAGGCTAAGTCTTGCTCTAAATTCAGAGTGCCAAAGTGGGAATGCTGGCTGTGTAGTTTATTAGCTTAAGACAAGTTACTCCAACTCTCTGAAGCTCACATGACTGTTTTCTTGCCTGTACTATAGGGATAATAATAGTACCTACTTTACTGGGTTGCTAGGAGCATTATGTGAATTAATGTATGTAATGCATATTACCTGACAGTACATGAAAGAGTGCTTAACTTAATTTTTTCCAGAAACCTGGCTATACTCATGCAAGCTGCTTCCAGAAAGTCAGGTTGCACTCATATAATGCAGATAAATCATTCGATAAATTCTTGCATTTAGATGGAGAATTCAAAGATGACTATGTTTAATATATCCAGTGCAAACCATAGTATCTTGAAAGGCAAGACAGTTATTGTAAATAGGTACAATGCTTGGATTAACGTCAAAAGGAGTGGTGGGGGATGTGTCAGTCTGGGGAATGGTGTATCTTGCTCAAAGGCATTAAAAAAATCAACATCCTCTACTCCCTCCCAACACACACACACACACACACACACACACACACATACACACACATTTACACACGCATGTGTGCACACATGCACGTGCACACACACATACAACCCCCCAAAACTGTACCTGTCGTCTTACAATTTGCAAAGTCTTCCCCAGACTTTTAAAAACTTTTAGTCTATACAGCTGTCCTCTCTTCCGTATGAGCTACATGAGGTTATTTGCCCAAGGTAAACGGGCTCTAACTCTAAGTGGACTAGACCCAGAGGGGTCTGACCCAGAGCGTCTTATAAACAAAATCATACACAGCCAAATTTAACAGAAGTCATCTTTCCAAACACAGGATGTAATCCTCTGACTGCTTAGTATACAGTAAGTTTTCTCCTTTCCTGTCAGCTTTTCCAACACCAACTATTCGGCCATCACCCCTGGAACTTCTGTTAGCATTCAGTAGGACTTGTATTGAAAGTTTTAAATATTTTGTGCAGTGGGGAAAATGTAAGCTTTATATCACCAATGCAGCTGCAAGTTTATTGGGGAGAAGAGAACGATGCTTGCACAGAGTTACATGCAAATAAACTTTTTTTCTTCCAATTTTGCCATTGATATTCTGTCTACTGTTTTGATTAACGCACCTTGAAATCCACTGTATTTTTTAAGTTCACTAGCCTTTGAAACCTTTTGGCATTTCAACACAGGCAAACGTTTGCATTGATGATTAAAATCTATTACTTAACCACTATATAATCAATATTCAACAGACGCCAGGCATACTGTTACTCACGTTTTAAGGAACAGAATCCTGAGCTAGATGACTTTATTTCTGTCCTCAGGAGTAGCATGATATGGTGGAAAGAGATGAGGCTTTAGAAACAGGTAACTCTGCTTTCCATTTCTGGTTCCCTTATTTGCTAACTCTATGACCTTTGGTGAGTTATTTAGCTTCTCTAAGGCTTCATTTCCTTGCCCGTATAATGTGTGTGCCGTGGTTTTTGCTTTACAGGATTGCTACAAAGCAGAAGATCAAACAGCATATACAAGGTTAACACAGTACCTGACACTCTAGGGGCTTCATCTGTGTTACATCTCATTTCCCTTTCCTTCTTGTGATACCTTCCTCCGCTGCGCTCCACCCATGCTAAAGACTGACTTTATGACCTTGGAAAGACCACCACACTTTCCCCAAAGCAGCACTGCAACAGAAACCCAAGAAACATGATCACTTCTTCTCTTCTGCTTCCTCTCCCACCTGCAGTAGTTGTCACAGCAGCTCCAGTCAACTCTACTTCCAACCTATTTTTCAAATCTCAACTCTCCACCTTCTCTGTCACCATCCCAGTTGGAGTCGCCACCATCTCTCACTGGAACCACTGAGCAGGTCTCTCCCTGATCTTCCTGCTCTCACTGTTGTTCCCTCTTATGGTCCATTTTTTATGCATCAGTCCCCCAAAACAATATACATCCTTTCTCAGCTTAAAATCCCTTCCCTTACTTCCTAGATCATTTAGGATAAAACCCCAGGGACCATAGCATGTGCTAGAACCATAGTAAGTGCTTTACATACATTATTTCTACCTTAGTTCCAGCCATACCAAGTTTGGGATAATTAGACAATATGACATCATGGTCAAGAATACAGACTTTGGAGTCAGGGCGTCTTGGGTTAAAGACCCTTTTGTCTGTAAAGCTTTGGACAGATTTGAAACCTCTCAGAACTGATGTCCTTTCCCAAAGATAGAATTGGCGATCATCCATATTTTGAAGGGGTGCTGCTTATGTAAAAGAGAAAATGTATTATTCTCTTGCTGTTCTGCATGATGCTTATACATTTCTTGACTCTATGAGGTCATATGTACCTTTTACAATTGAGGAAAATAAAGCTTTGACAGGTTCAGCAATTTATCCGAGACCTAGGCAGTCCCAAAGACGGTGGCTTTCTCAATACGCTTTGTTTCCCTTCAGATGAAATCCATCTTTTGAACTGAGTCAGAACTAGAACTGACATAAAGAGGGAGATCCAGGGGTACTAAGTCAGGCTGGCATACTTCCCCTTTTCCTCCAGCTCTCAGAAGCAGTACTCAACACACAAAAGTCAGACACAGATACAGGTTGAGGAAGTGGCGTCTTCTTGGCCATGGTTTTAGAAGGACTGCGTGGAACCCTCTGTCAGGGTCTCCCCAAAGGGCCCCCAAATTATGATTTTTATTTTTGTGTGCCCTGTCGTCCTTTGCCATAATGCACACATACAGTGAGTTTAATATACGAACTGTTAGCTGTTATCTATAGCTTTACTGGAATTAAATTCCAATTAAGAATTATGTAGAAAAGAAGAATGGAACTGAAAAATTTGAAAAGATGAACTGAGAGTGAGAACCTTGCAAAACTGGACTAGGGCAGGACAACACACTACAAGACATGCCTCTTGCCGTAAATCCCTTCCTTCCCTCCCCTTCCTCCTTTCCCTTCCTCCCTCTGTTCTTGTCTCTTTCCATTGATTCCATAATAATTTACTGAGCACCTTCTCTGTGTCATAACACTTAACTGCAATGTATCCAAACACTTAACTGCAATGCTAAAAAATCAGAAGTAGCTCAGATATGTGTTCTTAATGTGTTACATAATAGGCAATGCAGGGCAAGAAGAAATGAAGGTGGCTTAATTCACATTAAGTCTACAGACACTCACTAAGTGCGTGCTCTGTATAAGATACTGGGAGCAGAGCAATCACAGAATCCTGGGAACAGAGATAAGGGATTGAAATGGCAGCAAACTTACAGATGGTATCTCTAGTCCATCATGAGCGGGAAGTCCCCAGGTACAGAAAGTAAAAGTCCTCTGGCCCCTTATCCTTGAATACTCCAAGATTACAGAGTCAGCAAAGTCAAGTATGAAAAGAAAGCAACAAACACAAAAGGAAGAAAGTATTCAACTCCAAATTCTGATCAGTTCCATTGGAAACAACATCTTTTGCATTTTTTTCTCATCTGATCTTCACATACTTGTTTTCTTCCTTAAAAAAAATAATAAAGTGAGTTGCTCCAAATGACATCACCATAGCGTCCAATGGAATTAACTCCAGCCAACCACTTAGCTTACCTTACTTAATGGCAGTTTTTGCCACACGCATTATTCTAAAGACTCTGGGCCTCTGAGAAAGCCAAGAAAGATTTATTAATCAAGATACCTTCTGAAAGCAAAGCAGAACAGACCCATAGAAGCTCAGCAGCAAGGAAAAAAATACATCATCTTGCCTTTGGTTATCCATTATGTAGAGAAAAATCAGTACGTTTCTCCAGGTCTAGAGTGGGGACATAGCAAGTCATGAAGGCAGAAATATCTCTCCACTAGCTACCGGTGTCCTTCCCTCCAACCCTGATTCCCCTGGGCAGCCTGAGTGAGCATCAACATTTTCTTCCTTTCATCCCAGAACCTTATATACATGATAGGGTAGCACTAAGTAAGGTGGAACTCCCAAACATTTTCACCTGAAAGTCAGCCCATCACAGGAAATATTTAGGAGGATATTAAAAATAAGGTGTCAATCAGGCAGATATAATTGATGTGAAATTCCAAGATAAGACATTACATCAAAATATGCAGAATTGACAAAGGAAATATCCAAGAACATCCGCACTGGATTCAAAAAGACGTAAGGGTCAAGGATGTGGAGGAAAGGGGATTTGTACATGTGTATTTTTGGAGGGCAGCTCCTGCTTTCTAATCTCCAGCCCAATAAAAAAAGGCTTCACTGAATCTACTCTGAGATCTTGCATGTATTCCCTATCAACAAAGTCATCATAGACTTCTCCCCAGGAAATCCAGAGAGAGGTCCAGAGGGAGATCTATTGGAGGCAGGAGAGGGCTGCTAATACAAGAAGATCACGCACTCTCAGCATTTTTCAGGGAAAGGATGTGTGATTATTTTTCACAAGTCAGACATGGGCCGAGTAGGAAAGACAGCTGTCCTGGAGTCATCAGAAGACCTGTCAAAGGGACTACTTGGGAGACAAGAAGTTTTCATGTGGAAAAGAAGGGGTGAAGCACCTTGTCCACGGATAGAATGCTTCATCTGCTTTTTCCACAGGAGTTGGAGATGTATCAAACTTCCAGGATTGGGTACCTCCAAATAATCCAGAAAATGCTTCATAAGGGAGGAGGTCAGCTTTGTCATCCACCAGTCCAGGCAAGTAACAACTGTCCCACTTTCTACCACCACCACCACCCTGATAGGGTATAAAATGATAGCCAGCAGCTAGCAAATCAGGAGAAGATGAGAGTGGAGACAACTGCAACGAACCCTGTTCCTACTCCCAAAAGTAAGGAACCACCAATTAAAGGCTGTATCAAGGGAAAAGAAAGAAACACCTAATTTTGAATGAGGCTTGAATCTACAAATATGTTAGGTGAGACATTTAAAATTTCCAAACTGAGCCTATGTTTTGTCCTATAAGGTACCACCATACTGCTTACAACTTTTAAGTGGCGGAGAACCCACCAGGAACTGCCCTAGTTTTCATATGGGTGTCGCCAACTCAGATTTCAAAGAAATGGTGAAGACAAAAATAAAGATGCACGTTAATTACATTATGAGTTGTGCTTATTTAACACACCAATCACATATTTATAAAACACATACTTTTTGAGGGTCAAGCGCTGCGATAGATAAGTGAATATAATGTGAGTAAGCCCTACAACAGGACTCCTGCAAAGAGCTCCCAATGCAGTGGGATAGGATGGGGGCTGCCCTGACATAATCTGTTCTCCAAAGCAGATGGATATTGAGGTAGGAAACAGACGCTTTGGGGTAATTTGTACCTGGATTTGAATTGCAACTGCTCCATATACCAACTGGAGAAAATGACCTATTTTGCCCTTGAGTTCTGCTCACTTATAAAATGGAGATAATGTGATCTACCTTTTAAGATTGCCAAGAGGATTTAAGGAAAATGGATAGAAAGTACATTGTACACTTCATGACCCATTAAGATCTCAACAAGTAGTAGAGATGGCACCCACAAAACAGTGATATGATCAGTAATCCTTCCAAATAAACAGACAAAACAAATGGATATTGCCATGAAATATCCCCATCATAAAAGTTAACATAAACAATTTAACAGTGTTAATACTTCCTAAATAACGTATGCCCCACTGTTTATCTTTCTTATACTCTAGAAAAACTCCCACTCAACTGTCTGTAATATTTTTATTTCCTGAAATTATATTGCATAAATATTCAGTACCACAATATCCAGGATTTAATCATCTCATTTCCTACGCTTTAATTGTCTTCTTGCACAAAGTCTTATCTCCCAAATTATGAGAGTTCACTGAAGACAGGGCAGGCACTAACTTCTTGGAATATTTGCTAGAATGTTTTACATCGTCAACAAGTAGAGACAGAATTCAATAGAAAGGACTTAGGTTTTAAAATGTGTCAATGTAAATAAATGCAGGCTATTCTGAGCTCCCACTGTCAGCACAAACACAAATGGGGCAGTCTTTGTAACCTCTTCTTAAACTGGAAAACACTCTCACGGTCAAAGCAGAAACCCTTCCGGATACCTGTAGATCACCTCTGACTGATGGGAAACTTCTTTTGGCCTTGAGGTGGGTCTACACATTACAAAGTCAGGCAGGTAGAGAACAAACTTTCTCACACCATTCTTCACGGTGAATTTCAACATGGAGTCTCACTGAGTTTGCCGATGGCATTTTGAAAAGAATTTCATTAAATGTTGCTAACATGTCATAAGCTCCCTTAAATGGAAGGGTAATGGCTCATAACATTTGTAAGCTTTTTAATTTCATGGAATATGAGCAGCATAATCAGGACCTATTAAAGTCAATCAACTGTACCAAGTGGGGCTACCTACCTTTGCTTTTGTTTCTTTTTTCCTTGTGGGTACACCCCGGGAACCAAGAGGCAACAGCCCCGGTATCATTCTTTAAGGCTAACGCTGGTGTGTGATATGCCCATCACAGCGGCATTTGCATGGGTTGAATAGACACCTCTTGGGAAATGGCTTTTGGGAAAGAGAGATTTCACTTCCCATTTGCTTCAGCTTAAAAGGTGCAATTTTGGTAGGATTCAAAGTCGTCATCTGACCAATGTAACTGGAATTAGTAAACACAGATGAGTATAAGAAACTTTATTTATATTTTCAGTGACACAGAGGTGTCCAAACTAGTGCTGATATTCTAACACCAGTCTCCAGGTTTTTTCCTACCATGAAGCCTTTCATTATAATAGTGACCATTTACAGGAGCTAAGCACCAGGCACCGTTCTAGGCACCTGCATATGTTTTCTCATTTAATTTTCATAACAACTCTACTATTGGTTACCTTGTAGTTAAGGACAGAGAGACTAAAGTTTGAGCTGTCAAGTAATACAGCCCAAATTATAAAACAAATAAGTACCAAAGCTAAGCGTCAAACCCAGTTTCAGTCTATCTTTAAATCACGTGTACTTTGCTACTATGCTATATTGCCTTCACGATCACCCTGTTGCAAGTCTTCCCATGCCAATGGAGGTATCTAGAGAGAGCATTTCCACATGGAGACTACCATGGAGACCAGGAGAGGTGATAATCTAGGATGGCTGAAGGCTACGGAGTCAAACAGGGAGAACTCACCCCACCATAGTGGAGGCAGAAAGTACCTTGCAAAGTTGAAGAAGCAAAAGTGAGTGTAAGAAACCAGCTTAGGGCAAGGCCACAAGCAGAAGGATGATTTAGTGAGGAAGTGAGGAAGGCTGAGAAGAGCTTAGAAAATGGAGCAGAGGATGGGCTAGGGAAAGCAGGGTGAGACTAAGACTGTATGAGCCCATGGAGGGGTTAGAGTTCCACTGGTGCACTCCTGACTGTACAGTGTGGGGCACATCTGATAGTTCAGAGGAGGTGGGCAGGACCAGACAAGTTCATCATGTAAATTTTCAACACACACACACACACACACACACACACACACAAAACACACACACAAAAAAACCACAGAATGATGGACACATAGATGGTGTCCAAATACAGTGTCTGCATTAAATAACATGTTAATACATGATCAGGAAGACTTCAGTTATTCCCTAGGCTACAATTAATGACTATTGGACCAAGAAAATATACAAATTAATGGTCTTACACTAACTGATATGCAAACCCTCCAGAATACCTGAAGGAGATGGAAGAAAAGTGTTGATCTTAAAAGAGGAAGAAAATTTTGTCTAAAAACACTGCATTGTGGGGGTACTGTATTTTTAAGCATATTGCAAATACATCAGTTTGGGTTGAAAAGAAATGATGGGATAGTTCAAGGAATGGCAATAAGAATGGCAGTGGGATGTTGTTCTTATATCTGAAGAACTTGTAAGAGAAGTTGAATTCAGAATGAAAAAGAGAGAATCCTTTCTCCAGAGGGATTCTCACAGGTAATTAAGCCCTAATGCCCTAAGGCATCCACTATCTATAATGAATTAACTTCTCTCCTATGAATCTAAGATGATACTAAGTATTTGGAGAACTGGAAGAATTGAGAAAAATAGTAACTCATATTTCCTGTGTTCTGTAGTTTCAAATAAGGATCTAGAGTTAAGAAAGGCCAGGTCTTTGGAAATTTGGAATTTCTATATGTTTTTATGAGTTCGTATTTGTTTCATTTTGATGGGCTCCGAATGAGAAAAACCAGCAACTTATAGTCTGAGGTTCTGGGTAAAATCATATCTATAGAACCTAAGATCTCTAGAATATCCTGGCATTTTTTGTGAGTCAGATTTCTTTAGCACGTGGATCCTTGATTATTTCCAAGTAGATACTGTATACAATTCTTACAGAAGGCTTGACTAGGAGAAGTAATGGTGAAGTAGGATATGGCATAATTTAGGAGATCTGTGGTTTGAATGGAGAACAAATGGTCTCCACAGGAAGACTGCATAAGAAAGAAAACTATAGAGCAGAGGCCATCAGAAGGGATGTGGGGAATGGCCAGAGAAACAGCAGGTAGCAAAGAAAGGAAATAAGATGCTTTCTTCTTCATGAAACTGACAAGCACCCTGCATGTTTCCTTGGGTTGCAGGGAAAATATGTTAGGCCAACAGCATAAGCCAACATCTGTGTATGGTCTCCGGATAACCACCAGTTAAGAACACGGGGTTAGAGACAACACAGGTTGGCATATTACATATGTGTTCTTCCTAAGCCTTGCTAAGCCTTTGATTGCTCATCTCTAAATAGAAGATCAAAATGATAGAGCCTGCCTAGGGTGACTATACAGAATAAATGAGATAACTTTGCATTAGCACTGTGGCTGTTCGCTCTTACACCATGAGGGCATAATCATGTATTATGGAGATTCAAACTCAGAAAACAGTTCTGAGCAATTACTATGAGCCAGGCTCTCTGCTAGGTGATTTTGCATGTATTAGTTCACTTAATCTCCATAATAGCAAATCTTTTAATGTGCATTAAACTCATAGATAGTCAATATTAAACCAGAACAGCAAACGCCCTGCAGGCACTCAGCAACACTTGAACATTTTCTAACCATTCCCTGTTTCCTGGTAGCGATTTGTTATCTCAGGAACACAATGGTCCAGACATCTGCAGAACAGTCTTTTATTCCTCTACTCAGCGGAGCCTCCATGGTTCTCTTGACCTTAGATTTACTGTACAAGGTTGTGCACCTGAAGCCACAGATACTAGACTTCCCAAGGGTGATTTTTAAGACAGTTGCACTTTTTGCCATATGGGCCAACTTTCCAAAACAAAATGAAGTAACTTTCTTGTATAATCAAGGCTGCTGAATTCCACAGGATCCTCAGCCCTCGGATGAGCTGTGATGGTAGGAACCCTGACAGAAACATCCCCACTCCATTCCTCCACTGAGAGTGGGCAGTTGTCTCACACAATCCACACGTTGGTGTTGCCCATCTTTTATACTAACTCTGTGGTATGTCATGTTGTCACATCCTGTTTTCCTTTCATTAAACTTATTCCTGTACCTCCCTCACGGGGGTGCTACTACGATATCATGAAAAAAATACTCTGCAATTTGGTGAACTCTGGGGCAGCCAGAGAAAGCATAGGGGTCAATTCCACAACTCAGAAAACTCTTCATGGTTTAAGACAAGTCAAAAAATTATCAAGAATGCTAAGAAATAAATAAAAAACCTTGGTTTGTTAACAACTGGTCATAAACAAACATGAGAACTATGTATCCATCTAGTGATAGGGACACTCATGAATTAATAACTTAAAAATAAAGCCAGCTCCATTTCTCATCTAAGGATAATTCACCTTTCAGTAATATTCCTCCAATATTTTTTTAACATAACTTCCTGAGCCTTAACCGAGGCCCCAGACCAATGTACAGAGCTTGATAGTGGAAAACTGCAATTCTCGTACCCTCTGTACTTGTCCTTTACTGTAGAGAGATAACACTTTTATTTCCATGACTCTGGTGGTACAAAATGGAAGTTGTGATTTCCTAGGTAGAAAACTCTACCTTACTGTAACAAGCAAGGAAAAAACAGGGTAATCTGTTTGTCTTATTCTTACAACATGATGATTTTTATCACAGTCTATGTCTTACTCCCTCCAAAATGCAACAAGTAAGTGTAAAAACATATTAATCAGTCTTAAAAGGCTCGTTTGCTTTGTGGACTAGTTGGTATTTGCCTAGAGGGAGAATCATGGTTGATAAATATAGAATCATTCTGGAAATAGAAAGTCCCACACTTATAATTTAGGTAGCTGCCATTTAAAACATCACTGGTAATAATTTACAGAGCACTGCATCAAAAGGTTACACTCAGCTGCTGATGGAGATCACAAAATCAGAGTAAGAGTGAGCATTTGATTATAATTTCAGATGGCAAAGAAGCACTTTCTGGGCCTCTGAAATGACATCTTCTGAAAAGTATCAGTGTTTTTGACAATGAACAAGTTTTTTAAAATTAAAACTAACAGTGAAATGCACCCACAGCAATTAAGTGTTGGACATGCCAGGGGTCTCCAGAAGGTGAGCATGTTTTGATTGCAGCATTAAGAAAATGATATTTTTAAACTCCCTTTTTTTTTTTTTTTTGCCAACCCTGTAGAAGCAAAGAACAACAAAACTTTTAAGGCTGTATTAACACATCCTTCTTCCTTAAAGCTAGCTCCTCTCTCCATCCTCCCAAATACTCAGCAGGTATTACTGGCTGTGGGATGCCACATGGCCGAAGGAGGACTCTTCATACCAGGAAAAGGACAAAAACCAAATCACGATAGACTCTGAGGTGTACTTTTCCCTCTCAGACGTTACTTATGAAATAAGTGAGAAGCAGACTTGCACCAAGTAGTCATTACAGGTGGGTGGGACGTCCCTGAAAACCAGAGTTATAGATGATGCTGATATGCCATCGTGATGGGGAAGAGAAGTGCAGACATGTAGCCGATACAGACATTTAATCAATCTAAGTGCCTATAAAAGAGAAATTTGGCTTTATTTCCCTGTCTGAGAGGCTCTTATAGAATCTTTGAGAAAGAAGGATCCTAACAGAACATTCATTCATTCATTCATTCAAAAAAATGCTTTCCTTCCATGTGACAGGCACGAACTAGGGATACAGTGGTAAACAAAGCAGATAATAATATTAACAAATGTTAATAGTGATAAATTGTATTGCAATTTCACAGTCCTTTATACCCAAGCCATTGTTGTTACATAAAATAAACTCTCTCGATATTGTAAATAAGCTTATGCAGTAGTGCTGTTACCATGCCCATTCTACAGAGGAGGAAAATGAGGCACAGGAAAGGTCAAGTAATTTGACTGAGGGTAACACAGCTACTACACAGTGGAGCCAGCGTCTTAATCCAGGACATCACTTAGTAACTGCCTTTCTCTGTCCCTGCCATCACTGTATAGTAATAGGATAAGCAAAACAGGTTAAGTGTATAGATACTTAATTGAATAATATATACATATTATATATAGATAGAAATTAATATAATTCAGTAATTAACATATGATATAATGACAAAAAAAAGAAGCTACTGAGGGATAGCTTTTCAAAGGGTGATCAGGAAGAGTACCCATGAGGAACTACCATTTGAGCAGAGACCTAGATGAAATGAGGCTAGGTTTTCATACAGTCTGGTAGTTCTCAGACTGTGGTGTGTGGAGCTTCAGGGCCCTGGCATCTTGTGACAGGGAGATGGGGTGGGCAGGACAAAAGGCTGCAGTACCCCACCCCCCAATCACAGCAGCTCAGCTTCCATCTGCTGCCATTTTGGGGGTTCCAAGTACAATTTGACTTGAAAAAAGATTCCATGGTTTAAAAAAAAAAAAAGTTTAGGAAAGCACTGGTCATGTCCAACCTCTTTAGTTTGCAGATAAAGAAACGGAGACAAGAGGAATGCCTTCCAAAGTGCTTAGGGCAGATCATATCTGCACTGACAAGAAGAAGAGAACTCAGATTCTCTAACTCTGAATCTAGTGAACTTTCTAGAACACCAATGTCCTCCCTGGCCAGGCCATTGTATTAATCTCTAGAGGGTATAGACACAAGGTTTCATCCCAGAGACTGTGTCCCTCTGTTTGGAAACTTCATACAAAATGCCAGGCTTAGCAAGAACAACTACATGGATGCTCTGGCCAGTCCCTTGGATTCCACTGAACTGCCCTCACCTCTGCCTTCTATTCTAATTTTTATGTTTCCTGATATGAAACTATTATATCTCTTCTTACTATATGTTACTGCACATATTTCTTTTAAGCTACTTCAAATCCTTTGTGGAGATGTATATGTGCATGGGAGGAAGGGGTATTTGCAGTGTGGGTTTGGCATGAATACAAATTCCTGAGTCTTCAAATAAATGAGATTATAATGATGGACTTTTGGACACCAAGACATGACAGGTAAGAAGAATGAGTTTGGGGAGCTTATCTGCCTAGTGACCCTCAAATCATACAATTAGACAGTCTCAGCCTCATTTGAAGGTTGGACCTTCTTCTACCAAAACTCTGGCTGCTGTAGTTATAATTGAGATCCGACCAAAGCCCTCAGTCACTCTTACATTTCCAACATGAACTTCATCTAAGGAAAGCACACACAGTCAATTTCTTCCAAATTAAAGGAAGAACAAAAAGCTCATCAGCCTGTTTTAATTCTACGGCAACCAAAAGTCTCTAAATAATGATCTCTGTTCTCCAGGATAAGTAAACCAACCAACCATAAGAATCGCCCTACTCAAAGTCTGTGTATCTGTTTAAAAAACAAGAGTAAGCAGCTGGTTCACACGACTGTCCACAATCAATTATGACATGTAAAAAGAAAGATGCATTTCAGGAATGGCAATCAGCTTCACAGTACAGATGGGTTTAGAGGCGACCCTCTAAGTTTTAAATCATCTCCATAATTTATTTGTGAGCAAAGAAATGCAAAGACATCTAATGTACCCCTCTGACTTAGTTACAAATCACTTTTACTTACTCAGGCAATACTTCATGGTCCAGTTAACTTTTTAATTAAAGACAGCAAGATGTTCATGTTCCATGCACGTGGCATGGAAAGGACTGTTTTGTGTGCAGTATGTTCATTGGGGACTTGAAGCTGTTCTGCTTACTGAAGAGAAGCCTTCATTTGGTTTCTAAACTAACTGGAGACACGGCTCTTCTCATCACAATGAAACCGTCAGTGGAGTCTCTTCAGTCGTGGTGGGTGCTCACCTGCCATCCCACTTTTTATTTAATTTATTTTTTTTTGCCTCAGACAGAGCACACCAAATCCAAAATTTCACCTTTTTTCTCCCTGTCTGCCTTCTCCCCATTCATGCTCTGTAGTGGTGAGAAGAAAACAGACTAAAAGGAGGTGTATTCTGGGAGACTCAGGACGGGGCATGGCTGCAGTGGTCCAGCGCCTCGGCCTCCAGAAGCTCTTGTCACTGAGCTTGCATATTGTTTCAAAACCCACAGGAGCCAGACCACTAGGAGAAATTGAGGCAAAAGAGGAACAAGAAGTGAGGAACAGTGAGTCGTGAATGATGACGAATCCTAAGAAGTCAACCTAATTTCTGGAGTCCTGCATGATGAGACATATATACCCTCCACTGTACCCTCAAGGGGTTTCGAGGGCCTATTATAGAAATGAGTTAAGAAGTTAGGGAAGAGACAACAGTGACTGATGGAGACTGTGGCAAACTGGAGAACAACTGCCGGATTAACGGAGGCGCCGGCTACTCAGCTCCTTAGGAATATCAGACCACTTGGCCAGATTTTCTGGTTTTTCATGAGAATCAGAAAACGGAATTATTTTTTTTAAATGTCAAATCTTCAGATATCTAAATATTATAAACAAATTCATATTGAAAGGAAGACACCACATGAGGGAAATAAACTCTTACCTGTCGCCTGGATGCCGAGTGTACCTTCTGTCATAAGCCTTCATATCAATAGTTCACTTAATAGTTTATAAGGTGGGTCACTCAAATTAGTTTGTTTAACCTTCATACTAAATTTATGAAGTAGAGAATCTCATCTCCGTGATTAGATCAGCCATAATTAAGCTCAGTCTTGTGTTATCCACTATTGTTTATATTTTCCTTTTCTTAGTGCTTTTGAATTTCAGTAAGTTGTTCCTCATGAGAGGAAAATAGCCATGTATAACTCAATTTATTTTCCTAAACACAGTGTCATGAGAAAATTAATTATCACATGAACAGCATGTTGATGTGGAAGGATACTGCAATCCTGGATTTCAGTTCTGACTCTGGGGGTATAACTTGGGTAAATCCTATCTCCTTTCTCAGCCTTAAGGCCTCCTACATTAAATGAAGTTACTGGTCTAATTGAATTCTTACTGAATTCTTTCAACTTCTATCCTAGGTAAGTGTTGGTAATTCAGGCTGATGGAATAAGTCTCAATTCACATATTAAAATAAAAATAGAATTAAAACAAACAAACAAACAAACTCAGCCTTTCCTACAACAAAGACATGATAGATAAAAATGGGGAAATCCATGGTGAGGATGACCAGCTCAGAATTTCAGGGAGTATACAGTAGTTTTTCAACTTTCATAAATATTAACAAAGTGGGATACCATCAAACTCCATTTCATATGTGGAATGCAGACTTTACTAGGAACCATCATGCAAACTGGTTTTTGTAAAGCAACTGGCCTGTGTGTGTACTTTAATCTTTAATATTTTACTACTATGTTTTACTTTTTCTATAC
The DNA here is from genome assembly GCF_964194185.1 of Rhinolophus hipposideros. Taxonomy (NCBI): domain Eukaryota; kingdom Metazoa; phylum Chordata; class Mammalia; order Chiroptera; family Rhinolophidae; genus Rhinolophus; species Rhinolophus hipposideros. The sequence continues at coordinate 27,861,728 of NC_138069.1, read as the reverse complement.
CATAAAATGAATGGAAATATCGTTACTGGCTCAAAGTATACAAATATTTTTAAGGTACTTGGCATACACCATAAAACTATTTTCCCCCCACCTCCGAAGACTGTGCCAGTAATCTACGAGTGCCAGAGCTAGCAAAACTTTTTAAGTAGAAGAATGAGAAAAAAGTGAACTGAACATTGTAAGAGTATGACCCAGAGAAAGAAAAATGTTAACTTAAAAGGTATGGAACATGAGTGGATTTCCTTAGAAGGCACAGAGTTTGTGATTAAGAAGACACTCAAGAAGAGGATGAAAGACCATTGGGTTCAGAGGAAGTTCAAGCATCAGATGAGGTGTGGGCTACATAATGGTGATGCTGATCGTGAAAATTATCGTCATCACATCATCATCATCATCATGAGGAGAAGGCGTGAGAGCAGGAGTTACAATTTCTGGAGCACTCACTTCACGCCAAGTTCTGAATTAAGGATTTAACAAATATTATCTTACTTATTTATAACTACCCGTGATGTAGGTATGAATATCATCTCAATTGCCCAGGTAAGAAAGCAAGAATTTGCCAAATTAAGAAAGTGCTCAAAGATCACCCATCTGTCAAATAGTAGCACCGCTTGCCACCCACGTCCAACAATACAGCACACAGGTTTCACCATCCTGTTATAATGTCTATCAGTAGAGGCAACTTCTAAGAACACCATTTAGATATGACTTCATAATTTTATACATGTTTTAGAAGGCAGAACATCTTAAAATAAATGAGTTTTTATAGGATAAAATATTTGAAAGGCATATAAATACCCTTAAATGTTATAAAATAGGTTTCTACTTTATTCTCTTAAAGTAAATTAACTTTTTAAATCCCTCTTCTAACTTTCTTTTGCTACCCTCTGTTCTCCTGACCTTCTAAATTCAATAGAGCAATGGGCTAGGATCCCTATACCCACTCCAAGTGTAGTTCGAAATGAAGATGGAGAAAAATTCACTGTGCAACTTTCCCACTGCTGTAGGCAGGACACAGAGTAGATGGTCAATAAATACGAGTGTCTTCTTTTATCACCTCACGTTAAGTTATTCACGAGCACCATCTAATTCCAGCAGCATGGGTAAGAAGCCTCTCCAGATAAGTAGGGGGCTACCATTTTGGTCCAAAATGACGCTGTGTGATTAAAGGTCTCCTTAGTATTCATTCAATTTATGAACTACTGCTCCTGCCCAAATTCTGTAGTTGTATTTAGTAATGAAAAAGTTGCCTATCATATGGAAATAGGGATTTAAATATAGAGGGGTTGTGTGTTTTTTTTTTGGCACAGTATCCCTTAACTTTACAAATTTCTGTGCTAATGCATTCAAGTAGTATTTCTAGGGACAGGCTGGTCTTTGGATGTGATGACACCATAGTTAATTTACTGTGTGTCCTTTTCAATATAGTTTCTGAGCAGCATGATAATTTACTACTTAGAAGCTATGCATCTATGTGGCTAAAGGTAGACTATCCCAGGGCTTTCATTCAGTTCCCAGATGGAAGATTTACAGAGATGAACATTTTCTCATCAGTTTATCTTCCAAAGTGATTGCTGTCACACTAATCAACTTGTAGTGACTTTACCAGGGTTGCAACCTTCAATAATGAAATCAGATACAGTATTGAACATTGTGTGGATTACTTAACCAATCTGAATTCCTCTCAGATCAATGAAACACAAAACCAGAATGAACTCGTGTTGCTGCATTAGTTATCCTCTCTTGGAGGGGCTGAGTAACCTCGTTCAACTGGGCTCTGATCTCTTTATAATGGGGGAACCAGGAGACATCCCATGAAACTGAAGCAAGCCATGATCGACGGAGAAATGACATTGCAGAGAATTCTACAGAGAATTCTACCATCTTCCAGAGACGGGCTGTAAGCAATGGTCAGGTGTATGAGAAAAAAAACAAGCGGTAGAGGCAAGGTGGAGAATGGAAAGCGGCTACATGTGAAATCCTGTGAGCATCATGTGAGCTCACATTTAGATAGTTCAGTTAAGTGTGACAAACTCTATTGGCTGCCTGCCCAGCAGTCCTTCCCATGGCCTTCTTTGCTACCAGAACCCCAATTCCGTTCAGCTGGCAATTGTCCCTGTGCTTGTGGGAAGGGGAGCCACATAAACTAAGGCACGAGCTATTTTTTCTTTTGCCTTTTTGATCCAAAATATATGTTTTCACTTTTTGTGACAATTCAAAGAAAGACTAATTCTACCTTTGTTGCCATGCCTAATAAGTTATTCTCTATCCCTTCCCTTTGCTCTGATGTCATCCAAAAGGAAAATAGTAAACGTTTATTCCCTGAGCCACTTCTAATATTTCTCCCCAGCCAAACCAAGACACAGCTCAATTGCTGGCAAAAAAAAAAAAAAAAAAAAAAAAAAAAATCCTTATTCTTCTTTAAACTGGATATCAAATAGATGCTTAAAAAGAGATCTTGATAAAATTACTTATATAGTTTATTCTTAAAATTATTTAGATATGTAAATTGATGCTTTTTATATAAAGTTCTAAGAAATGCAAAGTAATGTATAGGATAGAAAGGAGATCATTGGTTGCTTGGGGACAGGGGGTGGTGGCAGCAGGGTAGATGCCACAGGATGAAGCAAGTAAAAAGGGGCATGGAGAAACTCTTAGAAGTGACAAATACATTCATCATTTCCATGGTGGTGATGATTTCACATGTATATACATATGTGAATATTTATCGAATTGCACATTCTAAGTATGTGTTGTTTATTCTACATCATCATCCCTCAAAAAAGCTTTTAAACTTTTAAATATTTAGATATAAAAAATTATTAATATATTATTTGGAGGGAAAAAAGTACAGAATAGAATGCAAAGCTCAATTCTTAAATGAAGCCCTAAGAGAAATACCAGGTACCTTTCTTCAAGTCTTCTAAAACACATTTCTATATTCGATTCCTATATTTGACTCTAATTCTACACCAAGAAAATTTTCTTCAGGGTATTTTACATAACACATATCAACGAGTCTATCCATAATCTTAAAGTCTGCTTTTTGGTACCACATGCAATCCAGCCAGAATATTTATATATTTATGGAAATATCACTAATATAAGTGAGAGAGATGGGCAAACTGTAGCAACAGCCTATTTTTGTATGGCCCTTGAGGTAAGAATGTTGTTTACCTTTTTAAAGAGTTGTAAAAAATAAAAGCCTTAAATATTTACTATCTGGCCAATATCATTAGAGGGGAATGGTCAGTCCAAACTCACGAGTTAAACAAGTTTAATATAGGTAAAATTATTCATCTCAAGTACAACTAGTAACTTAAACTGATGATTTAACTAACCAACTTGCCAGGATGAGAGAAGTAAATATAGATCAAGAGCAATGCATATAACAGATATTAAATGCTTAAAATCAATCCGGGCAAAGCAAATGTATTAATAATTCCTTCCAACCAGCAAATTCTACCACCCCACTAAAATAAAGCAAAACAAAACAAAACAAAGAAACAAAAACCAATCCAAAAAAAAACCACACTCGTAAACAAAAATTAATTTTGATAATATTGGTTAACAAAAGTAAAGTATCTAGGAATCACTTGGATCGTGGAAAAAAGAGAAACAATAATAGAAAAAGCTAGGGTAGGAGGCAGTAGTTAACAGAAAACCGGTCAGAGTTACATTTCTGAGTGGAAATCTTTGCCCTGTTAATGTGCTACTTCTCCGAGCCTCAGTTCTTTAACTGAGCTGTGATTACACTCAAGACTTCAGATTTGAATGCATCTCATTACCTGTGATATCACCCCTTACTCCACCCTTTATGCTCAGCTCATGGCCAGATAAATTTCCCCAGATTTAGATTCCGGAGGAATAATAATTCCTTCTCTCCATGGAAACTTACCGGTCGGGACTGGATTTCTTTGGCGTAGAGAGGTTGCAAAAATTCTGAGTCGCCTTCTAGCTTTAGACCTTTTTCTGTGATTCTCAAGTTTCCCATTCCATCCTGAAATAGAGGCACAAAGATAACAAGGAAAATGCAATTACTCAAAATTTCAACACACCTCAGGCTTTCAAATATTGAAACAAAGGTATTGCCTTTCTTTTTCTTTTTTCTTTTTAAGAGGGTAGAATGAGGGAGGTTGGGTCGAAAACAAACTAACAAAACACATAAAATAGTAGGAGGCATTGTTCAATGCAGTTATGCCTACCACCCTCTTTGCTCACTTATTCTAAGAAAATTCTATTTCAAGCAATTTGTAATGCCCGCCAGCCATTCACTCGTCCAGAGGAAGGCGGCCCTTTTTGCTAGGCAGTGCAGAAAGAATGGAGGCGGGAGGTGAGTGGGAAGAGAGAAAATGATGATTCAAGTGAAAGGTTAAAGGGAAAGCTCCTTTTTCTGAAACTATGCAGAAATCTCAAACGGGCAATCTGTTGGTCAACTCTAGCCTTTGCATATAGTGTGTTTGGCTCACAACACAAAGTCAAATGAGTTACTAACATTTTAACTAACAGTTTATTATGAAAACATGAAAATATATACAAAGCAGAAAGAATAAAAAGCAAACATCTATGTACCTATTATTCATCTTCAACAATTCTCAATTTGTCTATTGTAATCTACTGTGTCCACCATACCACCCCTTCTTTGTTTAAACATAACTACAATACCATTACCACACCCAAAACAATCATTCTTAATATAAAAAACCCAGTGCCAATGTTTGATTTCATTTACTCTCTTTATTTTCTTTAAATCAAGTTCCACACTGCAATTGCTTGATACACAGAACATTAGGTCATCTCCTATCAGTCAGTCTCTCCCTCACCCTCTTCCCTTACACAAACACACACACTTGATTTGATAAACAAAACATGTCATTTTTCCAACAGCATTGCCCAAAATCTAGATTTTGCTGAATGTTGCCATAATTTCATATAAGGTTTTCCTCTGTGCCCTGGATTTCCTGTAAATTGATGGTTAGATCAAGAGGCTTGATCAGATTCAGGCTCAGTTTTTTACAAAGAGTATATTCTAGGAAATGGAATCCATTAATTTTATGGATTCCACCATGAATAACCAAAATCTCAATGGCTTAAGACAGTACAAACTTATTATCTTACAGTTCCATAATTAGAAGTCTGACCCAGGACTCAAAGGACTAAAATCAAGGCATCAGCAGGGCTCTGCTGCTCTTCCTGGAGGCTCTAATGGAGACTCCCTTGACTTTTCCTAGCTTCTTGAGGTGCCCGCATTCCTGGGCGTGTGGTCCCCTCCACCTTCAAAGTCAGCAATGGCTGGTTGAGTCTTTCCACGTCCAGTCACTCTGAAGAGTCTTCTGCTCCCCTTATCCACACCTGGATAAGCCAGGAAATCTGCCCGTTTTAAGATCCCCTGATCAGCAACCATAATTTCACCTGTAACCTTCATTCCCCTTATGCCACGTAATGTACCATATTTGTGGGTTCTGACATTAGGACACTGACATTTTTGAGGTGAAGGGTATCTTTCTGCCCACCATGCGGTATTGCCCTGTCAGGAGGCACAGGACTTTGGCTGTGATGTCATCAGCCATTGGTAATCTTTGCCTGGAGGAGCCATTATTTCACTAGTGATTAAAAATTGGTGTTATTTCTTTTATTTCTTCTTTATTTGTTAGGTGGGATTCTATCAAGAGAAACTGTATATCATCAACTATATGTTTACCCTAAATTACAGTTTATATAACTGCAATTTAGGGTAAACATATAGGAACTTGAGGGATATTTGGTTTTTCCTTCTTTATTTATTGATCTTCAAAATACTGTGTTGAATCTCAAGACGATCAATGAGATTGTTACTTTTTAAATACCACTATGAACATTTTGATTTGTTTCATTCCAGCACAATTTTTATCCCTACTGATGTTCTAACTGTCCTACCCTTGTTCAGGGGGCCTCTTCATGTTGACCCCTATATCCTTTTCATATGACCTGGTGGATGTTAATGGCCCTGCAGCTTCTGGTAGGACACGATGTTCCAGGGTCATCTTACACATGCCCTGCCCTAGGCCTGGAAGCAGCCATTTCCAGTGAAAAGCCTTGGTTATTTGGTGGGAACTGGTATTTGGAGATGACAAGGTGGGAGCTTTGAGAGGTCCTTGCTACTGGATTTGCCCTTGCTTCTGTGGACAGGGTTAGAAAAGTTGTGTGTTTTTAAATAGAAAACACCATGAGTTTACATGAAACTTCAATTCAAACTCAGGACTTGAAGGTTTTCCTTTAATCTCATGGATCTTACAATGTTATTTCCTATCTCCCATACTAAAATCCATGTTTTCAATACCACCACGATTACTCATTTGATTCAACCCACAGTACACACAGAACGGTTTCAGAATACAAATGCCACTATTCTACTAACACTGTGATTAAGAAAATTAATTTAAAACTTGTCTTTTAAGAAAGTATTTGAAGTATATTCTACTGGGAAAGTACAGTCAAATTGCTGGGTTTCCAAGTCACTTGAAGTAGTTCTGTTCTGTGCGGTTATGCCATCAACAAATATTTCTTGTTTTTCATCCTTTCAATTTTTCATGACTGCTTTTTTAAAGTCTAACTTTGTTTTACAGATTTGTAAAGTATTTATATAGCACCAAAGTCAAATAAACAAAACAAGATATATTCACGGAAGTCTAGCTTCTGTCTTTGTCCTCCGCCATGTTTCCTCTCGTGTGTGTGTGTGTGTGTGTGTGTGTGTGTGTGTGTGTGTGTCTGTGTGTCTGTGTGTGTGTGTGTGTCAGTCAGGGTTCTCCAGAGAAACAGAATAGGATTTGTGTCTATGTACGTATGTATTTACATACACACACAAGCACACCCACAAATGCTTTAAAAAAATGTATTCTCCCATTTTCCCAATAACATATGGAAATTGCATGATTTGAATTGAAAAAATCCAGGTTTTCAGTTTCTCGTGAAAACTGGGATTCCTGGCAAGTCTGGGCCTACCTTCTCCCACGACTACTGTCAGCTGGAGGGAAATAGCAGCAACCATGCTTCCAGAACCATATGCTGTCCAGTTCACCCCCGTTTCCACCTAGCCTATAACACTCAGCTACGTCTGTGCAGACTTCTGCAGTTTCTACCTTGCGTCTATCGCTTCCTCTCGCTGGCACTGCCATGTGCTCTGTACTTCCTTACATTCAGTACAGTACAGTACATGATGGACGGTGAATGACCAACAGGGAGGTGGGCACTTTTCCCCATCCCCCCTTCATAACAGCACTTCAGCCTGTGGATGACAATACATCCTTCAGGTCAGTATTGTTCTGACATGGATAGCATGCCATCTGCATGCTTCTATTTTGGATACTTGTAGGGACAGCTCAAACCCGGTATGAGAGGCAATGGGCTGAAGGGTATGTACACATCACAACAGCAGCAGGTAGAACCCACAACAAAAAGAAATAAGGAAAAGCAAATATACCTCCCCCCAGAAAAAGGACATGTTAATTATCTCATTTTGGATTATTCTTGATCATTTCCAGGAGTCAGAGAAGCAGACCTTTACATAGAAACACGTACTAAACCTGCCATCTACAAACTGACTAAACTGGTTTTCTTGTTTGCATGATGTGTGTTTATAAAACAAACAAGAACTCCTAAGTATCCCTTTGGTTTTTCTAAGTATTCTTAAATAAAGATTATGTTTGGGGTAATTAGCAAGTCTATTTCAAATAAAATATTTCTCCCTCCTTTCTTACAGTGCTTCATAGATGCTCTATCCTTAACATTTATTGATGACTCATTAAATTACTATACTCTGCTTCTCATGCATTAGCTTATTTTCTTTATTATTACTGAAAACTATCATGTTACTTCCTGAACTTAATCATAGGGAAATAATCATATAAATGTGAAAGTATGTGGTTATAGAGTTGTGCGTCACCATGTCAATTGTAAGAGAAAAAAAAATAGATACTATCTAAAAGTTTCATGTTAAAAGGGTAATTGAATATGCTGTAATAAAATACTATGAGAATCTTATAGAGGAATATTTAAGAACATGGGTAAATATTCATAATCTATGATTCAATAAAACAATCAGTCAACAAAAATGTATTTTACGCCATATTTATAACTATATATACATAGTCATACACATATAATTATATTTGTGCATAACAGGAAAAATTCTAGAAGGAAATATAAATGTTAATACTGCATATCTTTGCATGCCCAGGATATGAGTGCATTCTGTTGTGTTTTTTTTTTAATTTTGCTTATCTGCACTTTCTAATTTATAAAAAACAGTTGTAATTAAAAAAATTAAGTTATAAAAAATAAAGTTCTCCTCACCTATTTATTTTAAAGATCAACACTTTAAGAAGAATCTATACTGTCATATACTAAGTGCTATACATATAACCTCATGTCATCTTCTCAAGATTCTGTGAGACAGGCATTACTTTTCGTATTTTACACGTGAGAAAATTTATTGGTAAGTAATTTGCACAAAATCACATAGCTAATTAATGACAGAATCAGGAATTTCAATCCAAGTCTTTCCAATTCAGACTATATACTCTTAGTCATTGTTCTTACTGGATTGAATGAATGCCAAAGTCATATCTTTAAGCTACCTACTGGCCTTCTTCATACCTCTGAGTTTCACTCATTTGATGAATATACTCAGCAGTAACAGAGAGGGACATCCTCAACCCCCAAGACTAACACCATCCGTTCTTAGTTGAACATCTTTATTCCACCTTGTAGGGGTTTTCAGAGGCTCCTTATTACAACCCAGTTGCCTTTTTTGCACAGGAACATAAGCAGAATTAATCCTCTGCTATTTCTAGAAAGCCTACTGTGTGCATACAGTTGTTCCTCAGTATTTGTGGGAATTGATTCTAAGACCCTCCCCCAAGGATCCCAAAATCCATGCTCGAGTCCTTATATAAAATGACACACAATTTGCATATGACCTACACACGCTCTCCCGTATATTTTAACTCATCTCTAGATTACTTAGAATATCTAATGCAATGTAAATGCTATGTAAATAGTTGTTATACTAGATTGGTTAAGGAATAGTGACAAGCAAAGAAAAGTCTGCACAAGTTCAGTACACATGTAACCATCGTAGGCCTAACTACATAGCACACGCCAGCAGCAATGTAACATTTTTTCCACATATTTTTGATACGCAGATTATTGCATCTATGGATGGGGAATCCTTGGATATGGAGGGCCAACAGTTATTGCGTGCTGTGAGCCATGGAGAGTCACAAGAAAACAAAGCCCCCCTCTATCCTGTCCTCTGAGACAGCTCATGTCACAGGTGGCACACAGCCAAGAACAACAGTGAAGGAGGTACAAGAATGACCCAGCGGTCAATTAACTCCTTTGCAATAGTAACATAACCGTTTCTTAAATACCTGTTTTGGTAGAAAACTCACTATAAACTTCCCAAATTTCTATCATTTCTTCCATCTACAATTTCTTCCAATTCTTGTGCATCATTACTTTACTTTTTTTTGTCTCCTTCCCAGTCCCCAGGCCAGCCCAAAGATGTGGTGGAAAAGGCCTATCAAACAGCGTGAATTTTTGTTATTGGCCTCTATTTTCAAAATATAACACAAAGCAGATTAGAGTAGCCAATGGACTATGTCCCCACATTAAGTCTCCTTTAGAGCTTTGCAACAATCAGACTGGGTTAGATACACAGCTAAACAGCTTGAGAATAGTCTTATTTAAACAATTTCACCTTTAACTGCATAAGAAGCTATGGGTATTATTAAGGTAGAAAGTTTAGGTCAGTTTTGAAGCAAAATGTCCCTCACAGTCAGATGAATCATACTTATGTCCAAAGTAATTAGACAGAAATAGATCATTTTTATCCTCTTCTAATGGTAAAACTTCAATACTCTTGAAGACAAAACATGAAAATTCTAGCAGCTAGATAGCTGGGCTTGGACGGAGCCAGTACCGGCCTGCCAATGGTCCCAAATCAATGAAGTACAGTTCAGACAGAAACAGGAGGCCAGGATCCCTGTCATCCGAGTGAGGGCAGGACCCTTGCTGTCCTGTACATGGTAGTGTCACGAGTGTAAACCCCCATGCCGGGCACACAGGAATTTTCACAAACATGGGCAAATCCCATCATTTGCTCAGCCCCATTCAGGGTAGGCCTGCGTAAGGTTTTTCAGGGAGAAAGGCCCAGAGGGGGAAGGAAAGAGGTAGGTAAAATCTGGAGACGCTCTCTCTGGGCCAGGCCAAGGATTATGGCATTTGCTGCTCTTTATGCTTTGTCTGGTCCAGACTGGCTGCTTGGGTTTCAAACAGGCAGTTTTCTACAAAATGAGTACAAAATAAAGGAAGAGATTTCAGAGTGGCGGGACAATACACTGAAATAGTAATTTATTTTCTCCTTCATATCTCTCATGTTGGTCCCTGGCCCCTTTCATCACCATTTCAAGCAGGTTCTCAGGCTTTGTAATGACTTAGCTTAGAAATGTTGACAGCAAAGAAGCAGAAGCAGCCTGAAAGCAGTGTGGTGTCTTATCGTTTTTAAAGCTAACTCTCATTAAATAGACTGTACTAGAAGTGTTGGGACGGGAGGCAAGAAGGAAAAGAGGAGACAGTTTCCAACTGGGGGTGGACAAGAGACCGTGATTCCCATGAGTTCTAGACACCCACCAGTGTTCCCAGGGCAGGTAGGACCTCAAACAAACATAGCTGCAGGGTTCCAGCATCTCCAAAGTTTCCCTTCCCCAGGAATGTCCTTTTTCCAGACCTAAAGGGACCACGTGGGTGTGAACAGTTTTCTCAGCCACTGCCAAAGAAAAACAGTGACCAGTATCACAGGAGCCTTCCCACTGGTTCTGGGCAAAACACTGGGATGTCCTGAAAATCCTGAGTGATGTGCAATGCCCTTGTGGGACGGCCCTTGTGGGACGGCCCTTGTGGCACGGCCCTTGTGGCACGGCCCTTGTGGGACGGGGGCTGAAAGGCAGTATTACGTTGATTTAAAGAAAGTATTATTTCTTCTGATTTTCCTGCTATATCAGCATGAAACAGGTTTTTAATTCTGTCAGCACATTTTCAAACTTGAAGTAACGCCAAGTCTTATTTTAGTAAGCAGGTCTCCAGACTCTCACTTGCTGGAGCATCTGTAGTGGCAGGCATTACTTAGTTTTGATTAAAAAGTGAAATGATTTTATCTATACACATATTGCTTTAGAATGTAAGCTTCATGAGGGGTGAGGTTTTTGTTCGCTGTCATCTCAGTTCCTAAAACATTACTTGACACATAGTATGTGATCAGCAAATACCTGTTAAGTGACAGAATTTCTCCATTCAAAGTAGCTGCATTTCGAAAGGTATTGTGGGAATTACAAAAACGATAAAACTTAGGCCAATCCCTCAGGTAGATTCCAACATATTAGAGCATGTGTTGTCAACTAGAGTGATGCAGTCCCCAATGGATGGAAATTGGTGATTGAGGGCAAGTAAACAAACAAACAAACAACTTCTTATATATAAAGTACAAATACACTGAAGTATAGAGTACATGCACAGTATTATCTATAGTATTAATATTTCATAGGTAGGGGAAACAATTCGAAAACTAATGCTCTCAGGAGAGGGGGAGGCAATAATGAAACAAAATTGAGGAATACTGCATCAGTGTTAGAGATTTTGAGATTGCTCCCTTTAATCTATAAATGGTCGCTTCTGCTATCACATATTGAACCATCTTTGTAGCTCCTTAGCCGATAAAATGTAATAGAAGGGTAGCAGCACAGGTAAAGAGCAAACTTCTCAATATAATATTTAACGTCATCTGGCATCTGCTCACTTCTCCAGCCTTGTTTCTTGCTAGTCTCCCTTCCTACCGTCACAAAACATGCTAGCAAGTTTTTCAACTTCCCTTTTCGAGTCTTTGTAAATGTCCCTCCCTTAGTCTGAAATGCTCGTCTCAACCCTTCTGTCTCTTTTTCCAGTTCCTTGGTTCTGGTTAGATTCTTTTCTGAGTCTGGGGTCCTCCTCTGAGGTCCCCTCATATTCTGTGTGCATCTCGATCATAGCACTTATCCCATGGCATTGCAATAATCCATTTACTCTATGTCCCTCTTCATTAGACTTCAAATTCCTTGACACAAAGGATAGCATGTCACTCATCATTCAATCTTCAGGGCCCAGTACACTGTCTATACCTAAATATGTGACTATAGGAGCAAAAAAGAACAGGCTAAACTATGGACTATTTAGAAAGCACACATCAATGTGAATTTAAAATAATAATAACCAAAGTTGCCATTTCCATATGCATTAGACAAAGCATTATCATTGTTAATGCTCATTATAACTCTAGGGGGTTGACGCTAATTATTCCATTTCACAGTTGAAAACACTGATGTCAGACACCTTGAAAGTCTAACTCCAAAACAAAAGTCTTTCATCACCACAGTCTATGCTAAACCACTGAACTCTAATTGTGTGCCCAGCACTGTGCTAAATGCAAAATGAGAAGGTAGGAAGACAGAGTCCCTCCCTTCTAGGAGCTTCTAGTCTAAAAGCTAGCAAACAAACAAACAAAAACCAAACAAAAAAAACGAGAAAGACACATGATGGCAAGGATGTGGAGATACAGGAGCTGTGATATACCATTACAGGGCATACGACATGGTGCAGGCACTTTGAAAAGGGTTTGGCTGTTAAAATGTTAAATACAGAATGAGCGTAGGACCCAGCAGTTCCACTCATAGATACCTGCCCAAGGTAAATGAAAACCTATGTTTACATAAAGTATTGCACATAAATATCCACAGCAGCAAAATCCATAATAGCCAGAAAGGGGAAATTGTGGCAGATGAAATGGTATAAATAACTATAAAGACTCTACCAAAAAATCATTAGAACTAATAAATGAATTCAGGAAAGTTGTAGGATATACAAAATATACGAAAATCTGCTGCGTATCTATACATTAAAAACAAATTGTCAAAAAGAAAAATTAAGAAAACAATTCCATTTATAATTACATCAGAAAGAATACCTGGGAATAAATTTAACCAAAAATGTGAAAGTCCTGTATATTAAAAAGTATGAAACGTTAATAAAAGAAATTGAAGAAGACACAAATAAACAGAAAGATATTCCAAGTTCATGGATTGGAAGAATATTGTTCAAATGTTCATACTACCCAAAGCAATCTACAGATTCAGTGCAATCCCTATCAAAATTCCAATGGGATTTTTCACAGGACTAAAACAAATAACTCTAAAATTTATATGGAACCACAAAAGACCACAAATAGCCTAAGCAATCTTGAGAAAGAAAAACAAAACTAGAGGTAACATGTTCCCTGGTTTTAAATCATATTACAAAGCTATAGTAATCAAAAGAGTATGGTACTGGTATAAAAACAGACACATAGATCAATGGAACAAAATAGAGAGTCCAGAAATTAACCCATGTAGATACGGTCAATTAGCTTATGAGAAGGGAGCGAAGAATATACAATGGGGAAAGGATAGTCTCTTCAATAAATGGTGCTGGAAAACCTGGATAGCTACATGTAAAAGAATAACACCGGACCACTATCTTACAGCATGTACAAAAATTAACTACAAATGAACTGAAGACTTGAGTATAAGACTTGAAACCATAAAACTCCTAGAACAAAACATAGGTGGTAACCTCCTCGATACTGGTCTTAGCAATGTTTTCTTGGATCTGACTCCAGTGTCAAGGTAACTAAAGCAAAAGTAAACAATGGGACAACATCAAACTAAAATGCTTCTGCACAGTGAAGGAAACCATCAACAAAATGGAAATGCAACATATTGAATGGGAGAATATACTTGCAAATAATTTATCTGATAAGGGGTTACTATCCAAGATACATAACAAATTCATACAATTCAATAACAAAAAAACAAAGAATTTGATTAAGAAATGGGCTTGAGGATTTGAATAGACATTTTCCCAAAGAAGGCATGCAAATGGCCAACAAGCACATGAAAAGATGCTGAACATCACTAATTATCAGATACATGCCTATCAATACCATCATAAGATATCACCTCACACTTGTCAGAATGGCTATTACCAAAAAGAGAAGAATTAATAAGTATTGGCTGCACCATAAAGGAATTGCACACTGCTGGTGGGAACATAAACTGATGCAAGCATGTTGGAAAACAGTATGGAGGCTCTGCAAAACATTGAAAATAGATGTACTTTATGATCCAGCAACTCTCCCTTTGGGTATTGATCCAAAGAAAACAAAAACACTAATTTAAAACGATACATGTGTATAAGTATATGCACTCCTATCTTCACTACAGCATTGTTTGAAATAGCCAAGATATGACACTTGTCTATCAATGGATGAATGAATAAAGAATATGCGCTATATGTTATATACACACCCACACACACATATAAAATGAAAATACAACTCAACCATAAAAAGAAATGAAAATCTCGTCATTTATGACAACATGGATGGGCCTGGAGGGTATTATGCTAAGTGAAGTAAGTCAGACAGAAAAAGACAAACATCACATAATTTCATCTATATGCAGAATCTAAAAAACAAAAGAACAAACAAAACAAAATCAGACTCATAGACACAGAGAACAGATTGGTGGTTGCTGCAGTGAAATGGGACAAGAGGATCAAGAAGTCCAAACTTCCAGACATAAAACCAGTAAGTCATGGGGATGGAATGTACAGCATGGAGAACGTGGTCAATAAAAGGGCATTAACTCTGCATGCACTTTTATGGTGAGAGACGGCAAGTAGACTTACCGTGGTGAGCATTTTGCAGTGTACACAAATGTTGAATCACTGTGTTGTATACCTGAAACTAACATATTAATAATATTGGATGTCAATTATACTTCAATAAAAAAGTAGAAACAACCCAGATGTCCATCAACTGATGTGTGTATATATATATGTGTATATATATATATATATATATATATATATATGTGTGTATATATATATATATATATATATATATATATATGATAGTCTCTATTGGTGCAATAGAATACTATTTAGCAATAAAAAGAAATGCAATGCTGATATGTGCTACAACACAGGTAAACCTCAAAAAACATTATGCTAAGTGAAAGAATCCAGACACAGAAGTCCACACATTGTAATATAGTTTATATATAATGTCCAGTGAGGCAGATTTATAGAGACAGAAAGTAGATTAATGGTTGTCTTAGATTAGGAGTGAAGAATGCCTGTACATGGCTCAAGGAATTTTACTGAGGTGACATAAATGTTCTAAAATCGGATTGTGGTGATAGTTGCCTAACTTAGTAATTTTACTAAAATCACTGAAATCTACCCTTAAAAGGATAAAGCTTTCAGGATGTAAATTTAATCTTAACAAGGTTGTTTTAAAAAAAACAACCTTGCAGATGTGATGACAGTTACAGGAAAGAGGAATGTAGCTCAGGAGACATGACATGATGTGCTTTGGAATTCCCAGAATCAATAAAGAGAACTGGTTCAGAGACGTATGCTGGGCTGAAGAGCTAGCAGGTTAGAAAGGGGACTGGTAAGAGACAACGCTGTTGTTTGTCTGAACGTGGTGTGGAGTTACTAAAGGGCCATGCTGGCCAGTGTTCTGTTCTCATCAAGGACCATGCTTGGGGAAGGAGGACAGAGCTGAATTAGATGTAGGGAGTGTTTTGTGATCAAGGTAATTAAACGGTGGGACAGTCCATGAAGGTAGCTACTGATCTTTCCCAGGGAGCATTAAACAGGGGGCCATCATCAATGCTGTGTGATGAACACTACAGTAAGAGAGATGACCAGATGACTCCTCAGTGTCTGGGTCACAGCTTCTCATCCTTTGAGGCCGTTGCTATATAATTTCAACTTCAATCATATTTTCTTTCTTTTACCACTGATGCCAATATATCACATTGTTTTTCTTTCTTCTCCTAATTACTTCCCAGTTACCAAAAAAGATAAGGCTTATAGATTGGTTAGAACAGTGTGTGTGTGTGTGTGTGTGTGTGTGTGTGTGTGTGAGAGAGAGAGAGAGAGAGAGAGAGAGAGAGAGAGAGAGACAGAGAGACAGAGAGACAGAGAGAGAGAGAGAGAATATAAGACATATAATTGTCAGATTGCTTTGATGCCTCCTCAGTGGGTCAGAATTGCAATTTCTCACTTATGTTTCATAATCCCTCATAAAGTCACTTTTAATGATTTATAGATGCTGGAGGCATTCTATATTTTTGGTAGCCAGTAGTAATGTAGGGATAGGCATTCTTTGCTCTGTATTTTCCTGGGGGTAAGTCAATCAGCCAGAGGAGAGATTCCTTCCACATGCATACACAGGAAATAAGCCTAATTCTCTTTATTTCCAAATTGCTTTATTTCTACTTACTTTAGGGTATACCTACCAGTTTTTGGGGGAAGCCTTCCTTGACTCTCCTCAATCCTTTGGATGCCACCTTTCCTCAGTAACTGAACACACACACACACACACACACACACACACACAGCATTTTGGTACACTGGCTAAGCATATGAGTTCTGGTATCAGAGTGCATGGGTGAAATGCTGGCTTGCCCAGTTAACTTTTTGGTACTCCTTTTACATTTCATTCTTCTTTAAATAATCATATATCTTCTGAATTGGGGACTAAATCATACAATCCATGTGTATCAGTCAAAAGAGGTTAGGTTAGGACATCCGGATGGCTCAGCTGGTTAGCACGCTAGCTCTCAACAACAAGGTTGCCGGTTCAATTCCCACATGAGATGGTGGGCTGTGCCCCCCTGCAACTAAGATTGGAAATGGCAACTGGCCTTGGAGCTGAGCTGCGCCCTCTGCAATAGACTGATGGACAACGACTTGGAGCTGATGGGCCCTGGAGAAACACACTGTTCCCCAATTAAAAAAAAAAAGTGGTTAGGTTATACCATGGTAACAACAAAATTCTCAGTGGCTTCAAACAACAAAGATTTACTTCTCACACAAGCTACATGCCCTTGGAGGTTTAACATTGAGGACAGACAGATACAGGATGACACACCAGCCACCATTTTAAATACTTTGCTTCTCTCCATGTCTTTGGGCACATGTAGAATTGCATTTCCCTACACACTTATGATGATTCTGGCCAGACTTGTGAAATGTGAGCATCAACCAATGAGCAGCAGATGCTATAACACTGAGGCCAGGCTTGACCAGGCTCTCCTATTTTTTCCCCTCTAGATTGAAAGCTTCTAGCAGGCAAGGGCAGTATCTTCGATGTCTTTTTATCCCAATCACTTGTCATAATCCCTGACACAGAGTAGATAGTAAATTTTGACTGACTGTGTGAAAAATCTTCTGTCAGCCACGAAAACCCATGAGTGCAGCTCCCAGATGAAGTCAAGTCTGCCTGAAAATGCAACAGTCCCTGGGTACCACTCACCTAGATCACTACTATACTTGCTGGCCATCTGGAAAAACAGCCAGATCACTTTGGGGATGGTTGTATACCTCTAGACTTTAATGAAAGATTATCCTTAAAGAATGTTTGGGAGGAAATGTAAGCACATCCCCTGGAATCATAAGAAGAGTATGGTACTCGGGTGCCAGCCACAACCCTTCCACTAGATATTAGTGTGAACTCGGACAAGCCTAGCTGCATCTGTTTCTTCTCACTCCAGAACCATAGTTGGACAGTATAAACATTAAGGTCTTTTCCATTTTAAAAAAAGTCCTATTCTATAATGCATAGGTATATAGCTCTCTGGACAGCTAGTCAGGGCTGCCACTGGGAACCAGTGCTCACAACTCAGAGAGGATGCAATTAGGGCATCTTGTGGTTTTTGTAAAAAACACACAAAACAAAACAAAAAAAAACCCTGCAAAAATTCTTATAAATCACTCCAAATGCACATCAGATTTGGGGAGGATTTAGGCATAAAAGCCAATGGCAGCACATTGTTCTGAAATACAAACTTGTAAGCAACCTTTAAAAAGAGACATTGGAGAAGAATTTATCGATTGTTGGAAGGGAAGAAAATGAGAGATGGATAATAAAGTGCAACTGGTTCCATCCCCTGTCCCAGGTGAAAAATGCAACCTTCTGAATGCTGAGCTGTTGTTGATAAAGGAGGGGACTCATTTATCTTAAGCTGACACAAAAGAAAATAAGTGAAATATGATTAGGCCTGTGCCAAGTGTTCACATTAAATTCCTGTGGTGGCAATCCTGCTGGCTGGTGAGCGCTTCCCAGCAGTATAAAGCCTGATTAAGATGCTGGCCTGAGTGATATTAAAAACGTATGCTGTAAAAATCCTTTCCAAAATAGATTCTTTCACTGGGGTAGACACCCCAAGGGAGTTACCTGTCCTATTTCCTTTCCACGTTCATTAGGAAAAGTTGTCAGGTGTATGGGACAATGTTTTTTATGAGACTTCAAGTTAGAGCTTCAAAGAGGTCAGTGCCTTTCAGAAGCTTGTGAGAAACATTTCAAGGGATAAGTTCAGATACAAGAAGGAAGTACAGGTATTCCTGGCAGTAGAGCTGTCTTACCTACTAATTTGGCCCTTCTGTTCAAGGTTTGATGTCCAAATTGGCTTTCCAAAGGATGGGATCAGATGTATCCCAGTCTCAGATGCTTTGCCAGTTCCCACGGTTACCTTTAACCTTAAACTAACAGGAACAAGCAGGTGTCCACAGGCAGTGTCTATTGCTGCTTCCCTCATGTGTGCCCCTGAGGGCTAATATTCTCCCCATGTTACATGCATATGTTCTCGAAACAGTGGGACAACTGAATACAGCCCAGGGAATCATTAAACCCTTGGAGAATCCTGTCTGCTCCGTGAACAAAGGCACACACCATCTTTTTGACTCAGCATTGCACAGCCAGAGCAAGGCAGTATTGTGAGGAAGAATGAGGCAGCACCAGAGGGGGGTGGGGGAAGAGAAAGGGGAGGCCCTACTTCAGACAGGAGGTCCAAGAAGATGTCGCTGAGTAGAAACCCAAAAGAAGTGAGGGAGCCAGCCATGGGAAGATCTGGGGGAGGGGGATGGGTCTGGTACATTTGAGGGACACCAAGACAGCCCCTATGACGATAGTGGAGTCACCTCTACCCTACGCAAGAGAGAGCAGTAGTAGGTGAATTAGGACAGGATGGAAGGGACCAGATCAATAGAGCATCTTGGAGAAGTGGCTGCTACAAAGTCTAGACTTTTATTCCATATCTGGTCAATGCCAATGGAATGTATTAAGGATGGGAGCTAATTCATGTTTTAATTTAAATTCCAACAAGACTTCCATGAAAGTACTGAACAATATGTTGATGAATCGACTACCTTAGAATGAATCCCAAAAGTCATTTTTAGGTAAAAGAACATGGTGATAATAGATTCTATAATTTTGTTCAACTTAAATATTTTTTTGGAATGTACTCCCTGCTTCCTTTGCCTAGCCAAATTCGTAAAGCACCATGATGAAGACCATGAATTTTGGGAACAGAAAGACCCAGCTTTGGGTTCAGGACCCATGATTTTCTAGTTATCAGAACTTCTCTGAACATTTTAAGTCTGTACAATGGATTTCAGGGTGGTCCTCACTGAAGTCTCTCTCTCTCTCTCTCTCTCTCTGTGAAAGCTGTCTTACCTACTAAGACAGCTACTACTCTGAGAGAGAGAGAGAGAGAGAGAGAGAGAGAGAGAGAGAGACAGAGAGAGACAGAGAGAGACAGAGAGAGAAAGAATGCACAAATGTGCATGCATGTACACATTCAATCTGCTGAGCGGGGTGCCTGGCACATATAAATACTCAACAGCACGCTATACTGAACCATCCATCATCTCAACTCCAGCCGTCACATCCATCTCCTTCTTCCTTTATTTGCTCTCCTATGGCAGTCACCCTCTACCACACATAATTTAGCACTTACTTGATTTGATGTGCTCTGAGACGGTGCTCTGAGAGGAAGGAGAAAGAGGGTCAATATCGGATTGACCAATCCGATTGCCAATGTCAAGAGGATGGAGAAAGAGGGAGATAAGCGGCAAGTATGAAGAAGCAAAAAGGAGTTGGCCACTGAATATGTCTCAGGTAGTTCCTAAGAGAAAGTGAAGGGATTAGAAACTTAGTATCTTCAAATTAGAAATTCAGGAGGAAAGAAAAGGAAAAGGGCTGTTTTAAGGTTTGCCAAAATTGAGGTTGCCTTCCTCTCTGGACAAGATACCGTGTTTCCCTGAAAATAAGACCTCACCAGAAAATAAGCCCTAGCATGATTTTTCAGGATGACATCCCCTGAACATAAACCCTAATGCATCTTTTGGAGCAAACCTTAATATAAGGCCTGGTCTTATTTTTGGGGAAACACAGTAGTACTTTAGTGATTTTAACTGAAAAGAATTAAATCATCAAATATTAAGTCACTGAAATGGTTAAAGGGATTCCATTTACCTTTTATTCCCATTTAATTACCATGCTTGCTATTACCCACATCGCTCTATCCACCCCTTAAAAAGGGAATCTTTAAAGTCTCAACAGTTTAAGAAACCCAGAACTGGAGTAATTCTCCAGGCAAGAAGAACAGACAGTATAAGAGATTAAGAATACATAGCAAACAAAATTGAATTTTGGTTAATTTGGGCCATGCAGTGACCAGATATTTGGTCAAACATTATTCTGAGTGTGTCAGTGAAAGTGCTTCTGGATGAGATTAACATTTGAATTTGCAGACTCAGGACAGCGGATTGCCCTCCCTAGCATGGGTGGGCCACATCCAATCAGAGAAGGCCTGAATAGAACAAAAAGGCTGACCCTCTGTCTAGTAAGGGGTAATTTGTTTCAGATGAGAACTGAAACAGTGGCTCTTTCTCGTTCTCCAGCTGCTGGTCTCTGGACTAGAACTTAAAACATCAGCACTCTGGTTCTCAAGCCTTGGGACTCAGACTGGAACTGCAACCTCGGCTCTCTTGGGTCTCCAGCTTGCTGACTGCAGATTGTGGGACTGGTCAGCCTTATCGTGTGAGCCAATTCCTTATCACAAATCTCTTTATATACATGTACGTGTGTGCACGTGCTACTGGTTCTGTTTCTCTGGGGAACACTGACTAAGGCAGTAGTAGAGAATTTTATCCCTGAATTCAGTTTACAGAAAGAGAGGTGTTATCAAAAAAGCAAGTGAGAATGACTTTGAATTAAGAAGAATCTCCCAAAAGGATTTCTCTGTGTTCCATAATACCCACATCCATCCTTAAAGATGTGAACCAAATTCTCTCGGAAAGCACATAAGACTATTTCTTAGCCTTTGCTTAGGAACAATAGCTACCATCCTCATAGCCTCTTAGTCACTTGATTCCCATGATAGGGAAATTCCATTATGTGACAGTATCAGGAGTTTTCACGAACCAAGTAAGAACTTTTCCTTGGATCTCTGCCAGTACTGGACTAAGGGGTCCCCTAAGAATGAGCTAAGTTCTTTGTCACAACTACAAAGAGCTTAGGGTAATCTTGACCTTGCTGGGAATGGGGCTACCACAGGTACTGAGAAATTAATTATTAATACAATGTGAACTTATTGGGCAGTTTGGTAGGCGGCCTACTAGAAGTTGGAAGCAGGGTGCTTCTTCTTGTTAGGTGTGTATTCCATGAGCTTTTAAGAAGGGTCTTGAGAGATTTGCCTTTATCTTATTCATGACTCTACATAGTTTGGGTATAAGGAATACACAGTGAGTAAGATTCAATTTTTCCTACATTCTCTACAAGACAAGTACGCCTATGTCAGAGAGGTGAACAATCAGAAAAGTCCCTCTCTTGGACTCAAAGCATGGCAGAAAGATGGAGATACATGAAAAGAGAAGAAAGAATGCAGCATTCCTCAGGTCCCACTTAAAAGGTATGGCTAAGAGACTTCAAGTTCACTGGATAATGTTCATCTGAGGAGCACCTCTGTTTTCCAGGAATGTCGTCAGACACATGCGTTATGGTAACAACTTCTTATGCCTGTAAAACTCCACATATTAAAAAAAGAAAAGCTTGTCCCCAAAGGTTATATGGCAGAGCTTCCTCATATACTTGACTAGCATTTTCAATTTTGGCTCAAATCCTACAACTCAGGAGATATAAATTGGCCAGTGGGAACATTTCCAGCAACAATATTTCAGAATTAAAATCAAATTGAACCGAGATGACCCCTGGAAATTACCAAGCTCAGGTAAAAGGAAACCCTTTAACATAAATGGCCATACGTTATTCATTCCATCCAGAGTGTGCTGGGAAATGTCTTCAATCATTTTTATCATCTAAGCCACCTTCTCATCATACAATGCCATGTAATAGGCAAGCTTTAAAAAGAAGTATAGGTTGCCATAACTGATATATATGTGAGAATGAGACCAGGTCCGGGAAATACAAAAAAGCCATTTCAGAATGGCTGAATAAGAGGAGAGTATGAATAGCTTAAAAATATGCACAGCTTAACAAGTAATTATATGATGAAGATATTAGCTTATGGAATAACTCAATACTTTCAGATTTAAAAATGTCTTTTTTTTTTTACATAACAGTGCAGTAATAACTTTAGTATCAAAAGACCCATTCTCATGTGCCAGCTTTACTCTTTATTACCTACATGACCTTATGCACGTCACGTAATATTTTGCACATTTGTTTTTTCTTCTATAAAATACAAAGTACCTAGATAGATGGGTGTGAGTATTTAACAATGTGTTTAAGCCATCTAGCACAGAAAGTGGAAAGCTGTGGATGCTTTATAAATGTTACTTCCTTTCTTTCAGTTAAAAGTAGAAAGAGATTTGGCCTTAACATGCTCTTTAGGGAAAAAAGGAAAAAAAAAAAAAGACTTCTTTACAGGTAGAAATTCTTGAGGCGAGGGTTATTTCGGGTTTTCTCTTCCTTTCATAATAACGTCGGGTAGTAGAGAATGAGTTCTTCTCTGGACCCTGACGGAAACCTACATTTATTTCCCTTAGGTCCAGGCCTGACCTGGGGGATTCACTGGAGTTCGTTTCTGTATATTGGAAAGACCTGGTTTCTGGGATTCCAATTTCAGACTAATGGAAGTATTCACAAAGTGTTTTTCTGTTGCTGTAGATTTAAGCTTCAAATCCTAAGACACATCACAGCCAGGCTAAGGAAGCCATTCTAACTGGCACTGGGTTACTCCCTCTCTCACCTGGATTTAGCAACAACGTCTGGGTAATAGTGCGATGAGACTTACTCTGAGCTCTGGCCCCACGTCAAGAATGTTAGTAGACATAGCCCCCAAATGTCTCTAATCTCCTGGGGGATGCCATCTTTGCAAAGTTGAAATAGAGAAACACTATAATAAATAACAGGGTTTTACTGAAATTCAATGCCTAGAAATGTGCTTGCTGTACCAGTTATTTAAAAAAAAAACAAAGGTGACATTAAAACTAGACATTTTAAACAAACTGGCTGGCCCGGCAGGTAGCAAAGAGTGCATCTCAGTTTAAAGGGGTGAAGTGACTTACGCTCCTATTTTGAGATTCACAACAACATACTTGACTCCCCACACAGCACGTACAAGGTACCGGGCTAGTTAGGGAGCTACTGCACGCAGGACAGAGGTTAAGAAACGCAGAAGGAAAGAAGGAACCTGAATTTCCCCCAAGGTCGAATCCACCTACACATGAACTGTGGAACTCCTGGCTTCCCTCCCAACTTGGTTTTCTGTGCAGAGAGACAAAAAAGAGGTACCCTGTTTCCCCCAAAATAAGACCTAGTCGGACAATCAGCTCTAATGCATCTTTCAGAGCAAAAATTAATATAAGACCTGGCATATTATGTTATATTATATTATATTGCTATACTATATTATATTATATTATATTGCATTACATTACATTATTATATTACATTACATACTATTATATTATATTATATTACATACTATTATATTATATTATATCATATCATATCATATCATATTATATCATATTATATTCCAGGTCTTATATTAATTTTTGCTCCAAAAGATGCATGAGAGCTGATTGCCCGGCTAAGCCTTATTTCCAGGGAAATGCGGTAACGTGAAAAATCCCTGTGTGTAGCAGGAGTCAGTAAGCGTTTCAGGTGACATACTATGTCAACTGCAATTTGTATTAGATCTTTTTCCTCAACCTCAGGGTGACTGCCTTCTCCCTCACTGTCACACATCTAAGATACGTTGTCTTCTAAAAATGTCACAGTCTGACTGCTGTTAAATATCAAGCATGTGTATAAGAAGAGGAAAATGTCTGTGTCAGCCACGTCCATGGTCCCGGGGACTCAGAGGAAAGACACAACTCCACTGCAGCCACACTGGCCTTCTTGCTTGTCCTCGGAACACATCAAACAGCCTCTGGGCCTTTGTACTTGCTGTTCCCTCTGGCTGGAATGCTCTTCCCCAAGCTCTCTGTTGAGCTGGCTTCTTCACTTAATTCAGGTCTTTGCTTGAATATTACCTTCTTTATGAAGCCTTCCCTGACCACACTATCTAAAACAGCACCCCTCTCTCCATCTATGCTGGTGCACTGTTCAGTATCAAACATTCCACTTTTGTTCACTTGAATATGGTCAGTTTCCCACTTGAATGTTGTTCCATGGAGAGAGGGACATGCTCTCTTTATTGCTGGAACAACGCCCGACATATAGTAGGACATCCAGTAAATAATTAAAAATAAATAAATAAATGTGTTATCTTTGACAAATCACTAAATCCAAGTCACTTTTTACCTCATCAATAAATTGAACATCTAATGCCATTAAGTTTTGCAAAAGAGTTAATAAAACCTTTTGAAAAACTGTTGGATAAATCATAAAATACACAATTGGTAATTGCTCTTATCACCTTTGTTAACTAGCTCTTCTATCAGAGCACAAGATAGCAATGGATCTTGAGCTTTGCCTTGGTTTATAAACTTGTCTAAGGGTGGGTGAATGCCTTGAAAATAGTAATCATATTTTACTTTATTTTTCTTTAGGTTTGACTTAAAATGGACACAATAAATTCTACTAGAAAGGTAGATGGATAAGTGGATGAATGGAGTAAATAAGACGCCTTTGTAGAGATGTAAAAGGAAAGAAGATGGGGCCAACTTTATAGTTCTGACTCATGAAGCAGGGAATTAAGATAAAACACTAGATATGGTAACAAACCAGCACCAAGGGCTCCCAAACCAGGCAGCCTGAAGAGTACCTGGATTGAGCCCCAATCTAGAGGTCCAAGCTGAATCACTGGTCAAAAATCAATAAAACTGTCATAATTAATCAAATGCTCATAAACTAGAGGTCATACATAACCTTGAATCTGCTCTGTTAAATGACAACAGATACAAGGCCCGAGGGAGAGTCAGGAATTCCCGTACCTCAGAGTACCTCCAGCCCAAAGCCTACAGGCAGTGGTGGGGTAATTTTGTCAAAGTGGAAAAAAACAAGCTGATGTAACTGGGCTTACTAATGCATGATCAGAAACGTCAGTGGATTCAGCCCTGAGTGAGTCTGGGCACTGGAGATCCCATTCAATAAAATGTACATCTTTCTAATCACATTTACTTCTCACATTTTATGAAATCCACAGTTAATAAAGTAGATCCACTCATGCAAACTATTGTCTATGGTTCTGCAGAATTCATAAGACAGATTACATTAGAAATGAACTGAATGCATATCTAGATATAAAAACTAAAGAATTTTAGAGCAAGAAGAAATCTTAGAGACCATGCAAATCAACCTTGCCGTTTAACAGAAAAAGAAATCGGGGCTCAAGGTTCTGGAGTGACTTCCTCACAATCACACAAGTAGTTAGTGGTGGGGCTGGGGCCATGATTTAGTCTCCTGATTCCTCGCTCATTGTTCTTTCCACGTTACCTTTCGGTTAGTACTGAATGATGCGTAAATCAGTCAGACCTTTTGAAAGTGACCATGGAACAGAACAATATAAAATGTCAAGCAACAAATTAAAACAGGGCCCTTACCTCTCTCCAGAGTTGTGTTTATAGAATCCAAGAAATTTAAGTCAACAGGAAGAATGTCCCAAACGTACAAATATCTCAACATTCCTCCAATTATTTAGAATTTATTTTAGAGCCAGGAGGACCTTTAGCAATCATAAAGTACAATTCCCTAATTTTATAGATGATGAAATGAATTTCAGAGAAGTTACTTTCTCAGTACCATATGGCTGATTAAATGAAGACCCATTGATCTAATAAAATGATTTTTACACTATTCTGTACAGTTGGTCCCAACTGTCGAGGTATATGGGTCCCAGGGATACTTTGAAGAATTCCTTATCATTTTAATTAAACCAAGTGGAGCTGCTAACAGCAAATGGTACAATGCAAGTCAAGGTCACCTGCCATCCAGGAAAAACACTCTGGAGTGGATGTCATTTTCTCTATGACAACTGAAAAACATTTCTATTTTTCATCCAACATGTGAAACACACCTAGGTCAGATGCAGTTCCCCAAGCCAGTGTTTAATATGGGGCTCAAGGCACTGGGTAGAGTTGCCCATGGTCTGACCTAAAGTAGACAACTTAAATTCTCATTGGATGGATTGATGGATAAATGGATGAAAAGAGCAAATAAAGGCCAATGGTAGAGATGTAAAAGGAAAGGAAATGGGGCCAAGTGTATAGCTCCGATTCATAAAGCTGGGAATTAAAACAAAACACTGGATAAGGCAGAATTAAAACAAAACACTGGATAAAATAAGAGACTAACACCTGAAGACCCCAAACCACACATCTCAAAGAATGCTGCCCTCCCCTCCCCAAAGATGTTAAAGCAGAATCATCGCTATTTCAGATGAAGACCTAAGGTCTCTAATTTAAAAACCATTGATATGGTGGGTATGGAGGTGTTGGGAGTGGGGAACAAACAAACAAAAACCTTGTTGGGGTAAGTGTAACCCTTACATGTAGTAAGTGAATAGACTATGAAAGTCACAATTTGGACCAGACTTTCTGGAATCACTTTAACTGATTTTGGCTACAAAGTTTGGAAAAAGTAACCGATCCTGCCCCAAAATGTTCTGATATTTGAATATATAAACTATACCTGGTAACCATAAAACTAAGATTAGAACAAAAAGCAGTCAGTGGGGTAAATTACTGTGGTTTGGCCAGAAGGCCAGAGTAGGCCACCTAGATAATAATGACAAGAACAGACACTTGGACTGGCTGAGACAGTCCTAGAAGAGCTGGTTCCCATCCAACTCCAGAACCCACCCAGCTGTGGGTACAAACGTTAATAAGACTCCAGGAAGAAACTCCTGTCTCTTATACCTATCAAGTCGTCACTGAAGGCTTGTAAGACATCACTTGAGATGCAAACACCTCCAGCCCAATTTTTAAAAAGAAATGCATTTATCCTTTTCCTCAGTGGCATCTGCATTAGGTCAGCTCTTCCCACATTGATCCTCATTTCTTGGGAAATTCTTCCCCACACCCAAATCACCGTACTCTTTCTGCCTGTTTGTTCCCACCCTGTTTTATTCCTATGACTATCAGAGGAAAGGGCAGGCTTTTACAAGCTCTTCCAGTTACTAGTGTATGGCCCTAGACCAACAGTTCTCAGTCAGGGGTGATTTTGCTCCCAAAGTGGACATTTGGCTGTGCACGTCTGAAACATGTTTTGTTGTCACAGTTGGGGAGAGGGGTAGCTAATGGCATCTAGTGGGTAAAAATTAGGGTTGCTGCTAAACACATTGTGGTATACAGGATAGCTGCCACAATAAAGAATTATCTGGTCCAGTGCTGGGGTTGACAAACCTTGTCCTAGATGATTCAAATGTCGCTAGGTTTCAGTTTTCTAACTGACCAAAAGAATAGTACCTGCTGAGCCTAACTCACTATCTTGTAGGGAGAAGAGATTGGCAATGTGTACATAAGTGATTTAAAAAGTATTATAAATATGACTTTGCTTCTTAGCTCTTAATACTTCTTCAGACTATACAAGGAGGCATAAAAAAGGGGTTTATAACTTTACTCATTTACCATATAATCTTTGTACTTTGACTTTGGAAAGAATCTTTATTCCAAAGAAAACACAGAGTTTCTTGTCACTGAATTCTAGTTAGCAATCATTACTGTCCCTGTTTTTGAGATAAAAGAAATGGCAGAAGGAGCATGTGACCCGTTCTGCAAAGAAATAACAACAGGCGTTATAGTTGTACTTTGTTCATGGATTTGATAAGTATTATTTGACGTTAATATGTGTAAAACAATGACAATAACACAATGAAAATATATTATTACGGATCCATTACCATATACCAAATAAGAGCTAAGTGCTCTACATATTTTACACTGACTTCTTCAACAACCCGAGGCAGATGCCATTATTATCCACATACGTAGACAACATTGTCTCAGAAGCAAATTATTTACCCAAGGACAAATAACAATGAAACGATGAAGCTTGGATTTGCAATCAAGCCCTGTTTAACTGCTATCCTATTAAACACTCTGCCATATTGGACTTGGCACCGAATATGTGTTCTAGGAGTTGGGAGGAGAACAACAAAACGACAAATCAGATCTGAATACTGTCCTCAATTAACTAGCAGTCTCTAGAGGAGATGAGACAAACATGGAGGGAGACGTAATAAGTGTCAGAGATGTACCAATAACATTCTGGAATGAAAGTCTAAAACTTAGGGCATAGGCATAGGGTGTCACAGAACTGAAATCAGGATGAGGGAGAAAATGAATAGAAAGGAGGCCCCCATGCAACGTAGGTTCCTGGAGTAGAGACTAACGTTTAATGACTTTCAGTACTTATGGAACTGCTCTAAACTCTGCATGGAGTTTGGACATACAGACAGTGCAGTCCATCCTGATTGGAACACTATGATGGGGAACCCAGAGTCTCTGGGTCCCCTTGCTGGTGGGTAAGCTTCTTCTGCTACAATCCATGGTTATAGACTTGACCGAGGATGGCAAATGTGGCCACGGGTAATGCAACACCTCCTCCACAATGCAAAGCAAACGTCGTGAATAGGCCACAGTACCCTTTCCCACATTAGTGGGAAAGCCTCAGAGTCCTTAACACGCTGCCCCAGTGCTTAGTAGAGTTGAATGGCACATGAAATGAAACTTATTTCACTTTGCTAGGCTTTTTCCACCTGTATATTTGATCTGACTTACAAAACACATTTGTAGGTGGGATATAAACAGCATTAGGTAAAGTCGGGGAGTTGAACAACATGGAGACCCTGAGACATGACAGTGAAAATTAAGGTCAAAAAAGAGATGCGAATCCTTTTAGCAGAGGCTGATTTCCTATTAAACTCAGCAAGAGGGTTTACTCTAACTGAGGACTAGACTTACCTCCTGGCAGCCATGGCAAAAAGGGAAATACTGTTAGGGAATACCATCTGCCATTGTCTGAAAAAAGGGAAGGCTATGTAATTGGTGATATTTTTCATTTCTCCCTTTTAGGAAGCACTGGATCACACAAGAATGTTGCTGTGTGGTTTCTTATGTAAGGATAATTGAGTGACTTTTAATATAGGTCATGTGTTTCAGAAAAAAATTATTTGAGGTGACTTGTTTATAATCGTGATCCACTCAGGGCCACTGCATTGTGACATGTGCTTCTGGCCACTAGGAGGCCGTCTATGAGAGTGTGTGTATGGCTCACTTCAAACTCATCCATAATACTGGGGGGGAAAAAAACAAAACAACAGCTCAAAAGAATGCTTTCAGAAGGTGGACCGGTAAGGTCAACACACATTCTTAGACTCTTGACGCCTAACACAGTGCTCTTTCAAATGGATAAGAGTGAGACTGAGTTCTAAGGTCAATGCATGAAGTGAAATGAAGTCAATAAGTAAAACCTGCTCTTGAACATCTCCTAAGTTGCCCATAAAGTAAAATATGGAATACACAGTAATTGTGTATGACCCTATACAGTGTTTTCATATAAATTTATAGGGTCACAGTAGTGTATAGATAATATAAAATAAAGATTTAATAAGGAAAACATTGGTCATTCTTAATTATGTGACAGTCTGCACAATTTAAGTAACACGAGTTAAAATCATTACATTTGAAATCATTTCTCTGTACAGACAGGTCTAAACCAGGGTTGTCCAACAGAAACAGAAACCATATGTGTAATTAAAAAATTTTTTGAATGGCCATGTTAAAAAGTGAAAAAGAAACAGGTGAAATTAAATTCAATAGCATTTCATTTCATCCAGTATATCCAAAGTAGTAGCATTTTATCATGTAACCAACCTAAAAAATATTGAGATATTTATTTAGTTTTTTTGGTAGTACGACTTTAAAATCTGGTATGGATTTTCATTAACAGCACATCTTGATGTGGACAAGCCACATTTCACGCCTTCCATAGCTTTGCGTGTGGCCCGCGGCTACCATATTTAGTTAGCATACTGAACAGCAGAGATTAAAGCCTTTCTTACCCTTGACCATTTTTTTTCAGAATTTTCATTTCTGAAAACTTCCAGCAAGAACCCAAATCACTGTGATGGTTCAGGCTGCAGTCACCAATACAAATTCCTTCGCCCGAGGGCGCTGGAATCTCATACTTGATCCCTTGGATTTGGTCTTGGCTCAAAGATTGCTATTTCCATCCCAGCAGCTGCCCTGGTTTCCCCAACTCGACATCTCATTAAAACCTCTATAGTCAGATGGAGGAGGCCAGGCATGGAAGTGGGAAAAGAGAAGTTTCTCCTTGGAGGCGCCTGGGACAGATGGCCTGTTCCATGGTTTTGCTGGTTCCCAGAGTCAGCTGCTGCAGAGGCCCCAGCAGGGGGTGCAAGCAGGGGCTATGTGATAAGCCAAGATTAATGAGGCAAAAGGCAGGCTAGGCCTCTTCACAGACTTGCTAATAGAGGCCACGGGGAGGAGGGAAAAGGGATCTTGGGTCCTCCACCCTGGGTTCTGCACTCAGGTGTATCCCTTACGTCCGTGCTTCTATGAAATATGAAATACGCCTCTTTAGCATTCTCGTTTTATAATTTGCCTTTGGAAGGAACCTGAAACTCATGATAGGAACATTTCCATTCTTTCTTTTTTCTTCCCTAAATTCTTATGGGGGCAGGTACTATTATTATCTCCCCCTTTTGACAGATGTAAATAAGAAAACCCCAAGCTCTTGTACATCAAGAGGCATAGAATAGCAGAAGTTTCCAACTAGGTGCCTGTGAGCTATTTTGGGCCAGCAGATGTAGTTTTTTTGGATGTACCTAGTACTTTAAATAAAAAAAAATAATAATAAAATAATAAAACAAAACAAAGACATTTGAATGACAAGTTTGTCTTAAAAATAATAATAATAAGATTTAGCAACAAAGCCCAAGTTCCTACCTGATTAAAATTGGATTAAGAGAGTAGCCACTTTCCTGTTCACGGTCCAAGAGTGTCACAGGCCTCCTGCCCCCTCCCTAACAGCCTTTCTCTGTCTCTCTTTATCCATTTGTTACTGGCCAGTCCGCATAGGTTTCCGAGTTTAAGGCTTTAGTTTAATGCGTTAGACTGTGAGGGTATGCATGTTTTCTAAAAAGAGGAAACTTTAAGCTACAGGAATGAAAGTCCACAGAGGAATTTCAAACAGTGATACTCTAGGTAAGAGAAAAATACTCATTTTTGTTATGGACCTTCTCTGAGCTTTGTACCATACTCATTGTCCTAATCTTCTCCCAGCATTATGGGGTCCGTCCTATTATTATGTTCTCGATTTGTCAGATGATACAACCAATGCCCGGAGAGAGTGAGAGATGTGTTCAAATCATGCTTATGTAAAACTATCAGAAGGTAGGTTGGAATGAGCTCCCTAAACCATCTTTCTTTTATTTTTAGTGTTCTTTACCCAATTCTCAGGGAATACCATGACCTTTTCCATACATCGTGTTCTGGGGGTGTGGCTTTCGAAGGCAATAAAATTTAAGTGTTAATACCTTATGAGCCTCTTCAAATCTTGAACAAGTTCCTTAACCTCCTGAGATTTAGTTTTCAGAATTTTCTAAAAAGCTCAACTGATTTTCAGTAGTGGAAACTGCAAGGTAAGTAAAGTATCCAGCAATAATTCTAGACGAGAACAGAATTTCAGAAAATGTTGACTTCCTCCACCCTTCCACAGACTAGTTATCTAAGGAAGGCATTAGAACAGTTAGTGGAATGCCCACCTACCATGTGTTGCAACAGTCATGGAGCCTGGGTACAACTGACTCCTCCCTCAGATCCAAGGGAAAACCCTGACCAACTCAACGCCACTGGGGTAATCTGATTCCCCTCGCACAGTGATTGCCTGGGGTTGAGCACGAGAAATAAATTGGTCTAATCAGAGTGAAGCCAGGGATTATAGTCAAGGTGGAGGGAAGAAGAGAATGTGGTATGCACATGTGATACCTGGAGCAGCTACTGCCATTTTGCTATCCTGAGGAAAACCATTTGAGGGAAACGAACCACAGAGAACCACAAGACTGAGGGAATCCTGGAAGAATGGAATCAAAACTCCAATCGAATTTTCACTCTCTCTGGACTTTTCTGTTATCTACCAGCCAAATACATCCTCTCTAATCCAGGCAGAGCTAAGTACAGTTGAAAGCACTCTAGAGGTAATTCCAAAATAATGACTCTCAGACAACCCTGAGGATCAAGGAAGCATGCTCACCTGTGTACTTCTCTACTGACTGCCCAGCTCAGTTGTGACAGCAACTTGTCTTGCTGCTGCTTAAGCCTGACCAGTGAGGATGGGGGAGAAGTACAAGGCAAGAGAACTGGAGGGCTAGTCATTCCATCAGCAGGGGGTTCCTTCTAGGACACCACACTTGTCAAGACACCAGCTAGTGGTGTCTGCTTTCATTTAAAGTTATAACAACTTCATATATTTGGGTCAAAGCAGGTTACTTCTTCATGGAAACTGTTGAGACAACCAGGAGACCAGATTCGGGCCCTTGCTACATTAGTTAGTGACCTATGAATGAGTGCCTGTGTCAACTGCACCTCCCAACTTCTCTAAAAGAACACAATTATACAAAGAGAGAGGAGGAGTGAAATCACACTAAGACTGTCAGGGCTGTTTCCCGAGTGCCTTTTCTATCCTCTCTATTCTTCTGCCATTGTGTTGGGATGAAAACAGAGCTGCAGGTGTTCTTGGAGTTGTGAGCGTGGGTAAGACACCACAACGCATATGAGCACACGGAGGGCATTCTCCTTAGGTCTTAGTGCTTTAAAGTTTAGGCAGGGGTCCTAAACTCAAATGCCCAGAGAGGCTGAGTAGGTGACTAACGGACGAAGTGGACCTCCAGGTAGAGGCCTGGAGACCCCAACAGGGACATGGCTGCTTAGCCCCAAACATTTTTGACAAATCATTGAGATCTTATTAGTTTTTTTTTTTTAATGTAAGTTCCTTAATTTTAAAATTTTATTAATTTTCTTTCTCTCCACACTGAGAAGATCAAATAAAACACCTGAGTGAGTGGATTTTGCTCTCAGGCTAAAGACCTTTGAAGGAACTGAGTGATTTACCAGAAAGGAGGAGTAGGTGGCAGCACTTTGGTTCCAAGTGTTACAAGTGGGGAGTGACGGAGTGAGATGGGGGAGGTGAATAGAGGGCTGTGGTTCCCCAAAGTGGCTTGAACACAGACACTCAGGGGACAGAGTTTCCAATGGCAGTGGCCACCTGGTTCCTATCGGCACTGAAAGCTAACGTCAGTAGTCTTGGGAACTTCCACAAAAATTCCCATGGCTAAGAGAGGCAGCAAGGGAGCAGAGCAGCTCCCACAGCTACCCCATCTCAAAAGTACCTCCCTGGGAGGGGTTGACGTCACCCATGACCATCAGGCTATCTCCTGGCTTGGCGAAGGGACCCGCTCAAATTCTTGATATATGTGTCTCATCATTGTCAGTGAGGATAAACTAATGGATAAATAAGGAAAATAAAGATATATGTCACGCTGTGGAGTAGTCATAACTGTCACTGTAGGAGCTGTCATTTCCGCTTGACAGATGAGGGAGGAAACGGAAGTGCTACACAACACTCAGTGTTCACAGAGCAGTATCTGCACTTGAACTCTAGTCTCCAGTGTCAAGTTCCCGCTGAGCCACGCTGCCTCTCCAAGTAGTCTTCTGCTGCTTCTCCCTTTTCCCCTGTCTTTTATTGCCTTGTATGCTACCTAGACGGCTGTGGCAGTTTGATCCAGAGAGTACAAGAGTATTTTTCTCTACTCCCTGTTCACTGTCGATAGAATGAGTATTCCAGAGAACACACTTTGAGAAATGCTGCGTTATGCACCCAATGACACAGAAAATAAGTGATTTAAAGGTAGATTTTTACTGCCCATTTTCTCTCCATTACCATTAGTTCAGATCATTAAAACAAAATTTTTATGGCTGGGTCATCACATTTTTTTGGTTGCTTTTAAATATTTCTAAACTGTTTTCTGTGAGATTTTGAGTCCAGTCACTGTGTAATCAGAGACACTTTTCAACAAAAGCTGTTCAACTTGTAAAATGCCACAGGTTCTCAAATGGTAAAATGCCACAGGTTCTAAAACCCATGGGATTTTAATATATGGAGGTGACAGAGTGATGATATGAACAGGCCAGTGCCATTGAAAGGAGAATTGTTTACTTTTTCTGAAAGAAGGTGGCAGGCCACTTATTCCACACAGGGCTACGTGGAGAAGCACTGGTTTTGCTCAGGCAGAAATAGAAGTGAGGGGGGAGCCTAGATCAGAGACTTCATTGGCTTTTCTCCAGGAAAGGCAAGGTGAAGCAGAGTACACAGTTTAGGATTGACTAGTTTGAATAATTCTGGTGGATTTGGGGCTGTGTGTGGTCTCTAATTGGCTGGTACCTGGCTCTGGGATGATTTAGGGTGGGGGGAGGGGAACTGGATTGGTTTGTGAGGGTTAGAGAAGGAGATGATTGATTTGCATATGAAAGGGACACTCCTAGGCAAGTTGTTATTAACTTTAGGAATCAGCTAGCCCTGGGGGAGACAGTCTCTCCCTGGGTCTGCAATGCCTCCAAATGCCAGGGCATCAAGGACAGAGAAAATAAGAGAGTATAGTTATGATTGGTCCTGTGATAAACGGATGATGTCCAATAGACAAATACAAATTCTATAATAATACACACTTAAAAACTCATGGCGACCTGCCAGGAAGATTCAGTATCCATATCAGGGTCAAGGCAACAGTTAGTGGGAGAGCCTCACAAAACCCTCACGAGGCAAAGGCCCCTTAACACAGGCCAAGTGCAGAGAACTCTGACGCCAGCGGTGATAGCACCAGCTAAGGAAGCCTTTCCTGCCCTTCTCCTCTTCTCCCTCCAATTATTAAAATGACATCATCTGTGAGACTCTGATTATACAGGTGACTCTTCATTATCTGACAGTGGCCAGAAAAGTGCCAGGGTCTGCCCTCCGTTCAGCCAAGGAAAGGAGACACACTGGGTATACTGAGTGGGTTCTAATGGGTTATGCTGTATTTGGGAGAATAACCTTGGTGTCTGAATGCATTTTATGAGTCACGCTTGCTAAATGGACCAATTCCACCACAGTATTATATAAAAACATATACATATTAAACAAATGCCATATTATGCTGGTACCATTCTACTCAATGGGGCTCAACAATACCAAAGGATTCCTTGAAAGTAAAAACAGAATACAGAAAGAATTGAGTCGGAAATGTTCTTTCAAATTACTTCTTCACTTCATTTAGCACTGACAATTGTATGGGTTTTCCTTTCTTTTCTTTCTACTTAAGTTCACTGAATTAACACTTGTCTGAAGTTACTATTGCTTGCAGTTCAAGGATAGTGTTAGTTCCAACAGAGCTTCTTGTAGGCCCATAAAATATTTTTCTCTACAAAGAAATCCCTGCTGAGATCAGTTTTAAGATCTCTTAGGACAAACCTATTACTTAGATTGGTGATATCAGCTGGTCTAGATTGTATTTTTTAAAGGGAAGGATTTAGTTTCCCTATCAGCTGACAGTTGATTAGGATTCCCAGAGTCATCTTTATAACTAAATCAGCCTGGATAGTTCCGCCTTGGGTGACTATTTCCCTCTATGACAATCCTGCTGAAGAAGTTTGGAGTTACCATTGGCTGCATTTTGATTCCTCTGTGTGCAACATTTAGCTATAGGAGCACTGCCCTCTGTCCTGTTTTCTTGAAGGCATTTTTCTTTTCTCTAGTTTCAGACATGGCTCTTCTATGTCCTGATCTCAAAATTCATTTCAAATGCTTCTCTTAAAGTTTTAAACTTTAAGTCTGTTTATGGCCATGTTTGAATATAACAATTACATCTAGAATTTAGTCTTTCTGGATGTTAGGGGTAAAAAATAATGACGACCGAGTTTTTTTAATCTCTTCTAATCTACTCTCTGCCTCAGCTCTTCTATGAAATAAATTCTGCTTTTACTGTGGCTGCTCTCACCTCTGCACACCCAGTACATATCTGAAATGCTTTCTTTTTCACTTATGTTTTCACTTTTACTAATTTTTCAAAGATTAATTCAAAACTCAGTTTTTACTGGTTACAATGCAAACCCCAGAACTGTAACAGGAAGATGTCAACAGATAGGAATGCAGATTCCCCCAAGTCTCCATGTTATTCTCTTGCACCCCAGTTCAAGAAACAGCCATGCAGAGGACTACTTGGAAGTTATCCAGTTCTTGGCTTGGTTTGGTGATAAATCAAGTGGAGTCCTGGGCTCGCCAAGCCTGCTCAGGCATTAGTGATGAGAAAGAGGTCAGAGCTGACCTGCCTGCAGCCAGGGCGAATCACAAACAAAGCAGATGGATTGCCTCTCTGATTTCTCACTCTGTGACCCCAGGGAACTTAACCTTCAAGCCCCCAAGACTTCTAGTCCAAGAAATGCGCTGCCTCTCTTGCATGTCTTTCTTTTCTCCTTCTTTCTGCCTTTTTCAGAAGGCCACTTCTTCCACCAAGTGCTTTATCACTCCTCTTTCTGTGCCCTCGCCTCAATCCTCTAGGAGTCTAACAGGTCTCCCCATGATCACAACATGCTGAGTTGAGGGCCTGAAGCTGCCAAAGGAATAGATACTTCTGCAGAGCCCTCCAGGAGTTACATGCAGCTGTGCTATGCCTGGGAGTGTTTGCTTTGTGACAGCGTGACTTGCTAAAAGCGTTGGCTTGCGGGAGACTGGAAGAAAATGGGAGTCACTGAGTATCTTGTCTTCTCCTATGTGTTGGATGGATTGAAATCTCTCTGGGGAGATGGGCCAGTGGAAGAAGCTGACAGAACTAGTCAGCACCAATTTCTAAATAAGAGATGGGCTGCTTTGTGGTCCACAAGAAAAGGAAAACAAAGGCACAGAATTGTAAGGAGATGTTTCTTCCTCTTCTCCAGGGATGATGTGTTCTGACCTCTTCTAATACTGCGAGTCTCAGGAGAACCCACAACCTGAACCACCAGCATGAGCTCTGGCATTCTGAAGACATGCCATGACACAGAGGGGACATCTTCAATTGGGGTTGGGGGCAGGGCAAGTCGGCTCAGGTGAGAAGGAATATAGTCGGGGTAATGGTGGCTGCAGCTCCAAGACTGATTTGTGGGCACAAGGGAGGGACCCCTTTGTGGATGCTTACAATAATGGCTGCAGATACTTTAAGTAAGGCTACCTCGCAGTAAGTAGGGCAGATAGGACCTGTGCCAACATACTGTTGATACAAAAAGAAAGGGGGGGGGTGGGGCTCCTGGAGCTGGGCATAGTTTACAAGTTAATCTTACAGGAAAATAATTGCTAACAGCTACTATTTATTTAGCGCTTACTGCATGCCAGGCACTCACTACAATTTTCTCTACCTGCATTAGTTCATTTAATATTTATAAAAGCCCTATAGTATTGGCATTGTCATCATCCCCATTTTGCAGTCGGGGAAACTGAGGCTTAGAGCAGTTTATTAAATCCCTGAGGTCACACAGCTCGGAAGTACTGAGTACTGAGACCCAGTGCACAGGCATCATGTCACTATCACCCTAACAACGCAGTGAAATAGGCCAGATGGCCCCTTGGCACACACTGATCATCCGTCCTTCCTTATATCCTGAGTTATGAGGTTTCCTTTTACCTGTAACTCCAATTATCCTTTTGAAAATCCCAAATCAGAGAGGGCACATCTTTAAATTGGTTTGTGCTTCAATCAGAACCCCAATTAAATCTGTTTCCTTTCAGACCCAGCTGGCTGCTCTTTCTGTGACCAGCTGGAGCATGTCCCACCTCGCCAAAGAGAGCTGTCGCCAAGGCTGTGGTGGCCCGTGTTCAGGGCTCCCTGGCCGGCAGCTGGCAGCTGCTGTGTCGGAGAAATGAGACAAGCTGCCATGGCAGCACTAAGAAGTCAGGCCAAGCTGCCTACAGAGAAGGAATGTCTGCAGCCCGGTCTGGGGTTTGGAGCCAGGATGAGTGTGCAAAAGCATACAGTGTGGCCTCCAGAGTGTTTGAAGGAGCTCCTGACACATGGTGCTTACACAAGCTTGACTCATTTTGAATCGTATCTGGGCCCAGCAAACTCCACCCGGATTATCCTGCAGTTTCTCCACCTGGTGCTACTGACATTTTGGGCCAGACAGTCCTTTATCACTGGGCTGTCTTGTGCTCTGCGGGGCGTCTGGTGACATCCCTGACCTGGCCCCACTCAAAGGCGGACACACCTCCTCCCCGATTGTGATGACCAAAAATATCTTCCGACATTGCCAAATGCATCCTGGGGGCCAAAATCGCCCCCATTTGACAACCACTGCTCTTTGCCATCTTGACAAAGCCGTGGTTTGACAGGGAGAAGTGAAGTCAGGAGACGTGAGGTCTGGCTCACGCTAGTTAAATGACCTTGGGAAAGTCCATGTTGTTGTCTGGGCCTGACCTCTAAAATGAAGGGGTTGAGAAAGTTGACCCATCCTGGAATGTGTCCGAAGTTTCTAATAGTGCCATACAGAAAACATCTAACCACAGTTGAAAACTGGTGTCTGAGGAATTCACATTCATCTTGTCTATTTATTACTTCTTGGCACACAGCACTCAAGCCTTGTAGACATGACAGAAATGATTACAATATGATATAGATCAGTGTTTCCCAAAAGGCGGTCAATGGATAATCACCTGGAATGCCACTTAAAAACACAGATTCCTTGGCTCAATGCCAAATCTAACAAACCATTGTATCTGCAGGAGGAGGCCTGGAAATCTGTATTTTAATAAACTCTCTGGATAATTTTTATGCATGTTGAAGTCTGAGACCACTGATTGTAGATAATGTTCCCAAGGAGTTTATAATTTCTTTGAAGAGATAGAAAATAACTTTTAAAACGTAAAAAAAAAAAATACATCTTTAAGTAAAGGTGGTCAATGCTACAAAGTTGCTAAAAGGAGAGGAAACGGCTGAAAATGATAACACCCAAATCTTCAGTGAGACTTTCGTTAGAACTTCCCACTTGGAATTATCCACTTTAGTCCCTGGGTAAGTGGAGTATGTAATGTTAGATGACTTCACGTGAATCCTACCAGCCATTTTACTCTCTTTTATATTACAAGAAAATGTATATACAGTAAAATGCACAGATTGTAAATGTGCAATTCAATTCATATTGATAAACATGTACACTCATGAAACCGTTCTCTCAGTGAATACTCTCACTCCCCAAGGTCCTCCAGTTTCCCTTTCAGTTAATTCCTACATCCTACAGGCAAACATTGTTCTGATTTCTAGCACATAAATTGATTTTACCTTTTCTTAAAATTCACAGAAATGGAATCACACAGTATGTACTACTCTTTTGTGTCTGGTTTCTTTCACTCAACATAGAATTTTTTTAGATTCATCTGTATTGTGGTGTGTTCCCGTAGTTCTGTATTTTATTGCTGAGTATAAATATGCCACAATTTACCCATTCTCCATTGATGAATAGTTGATTATTTCCATTCTTCAGTTATTATGACAAAGTTCCTGTGAACTTTCTTTTAAAAATCTCCTTGTGGGCATATATTTTTGTGTCTCAGAGCTACTTAGAAGTAGAATTGCTGGATCATAGAGTAGGTATATTTAACTTTATAGGAAAATACAAAACAATTCTGATATGTGGTTGTAATGTTTACACACTTAGCAGCTCCAAAGGAGAGGTCCGGTTTACTCTGTATCCTTAACATTTGGTGTAGTCAATCTTCTAATTTTAGTCATTCTACTATGTGTGGAATATTATTTTATTGGTGTTTTAATTTGTATATCCCTAATGACTGATAAGGACC
The DNA here is from genome assembly GCF_964194185.1 of Rhinolophus hipposideros. Classification (NCBI taxonomy): domain Eukaryota; kingdom Metazoa; phylum Chordata; class Mammalia; order Chiroptera; family Rhinolophidae; genus Rhinolophus; species Rhinolophus hipposideros. Next base: position 27,821,476 of record NC_138069.1, on the reverse strand, counting down.
TTTTCATGTGCTTACTGGTCATTCATAAATCTTCTTTTCTTCAATGCTTATTTAAGCATTTTGAGTTTTTATTGTGGACTGTAGCATTTTTAATCTATTATTGATATAAATCCTCTATCAAATATATGTATTACAGATATTTTCTTTAGGTTTCTTGCTTGCCCTCTCATTTTCTTAATGATATCTTTTAATGGGTAGAAGTTTTTTTTCCTTTTGATGAAGTCCAATTAATAATTTATTCTTTTATGTTCAATGCTTTCTTTATGTCCTAAGAAATGTTTGCCTATCCCAAATTCATGAAGATAATCTTTTATCTTTTCTTCTAGAAGATTTGTAGTTTTCACTTTTAAACTTTAGTATATGATTCATTTCATATTAATTTTGTTGCACAGTGTAAGGTAGGGGCTGAACTTCCTCTTTTTAAAAAAATAAGTTTGTTTTTCCAAAACTATTTGTAGAAAAGACTTTTTTTCTAGTGCCAAGGCAGTTTCTACAATAAAATTGCCTTGGCACCCTTGTCAAAAATTGGTGGACTATGTATGCTGAATCAATTTCTGGACATTTTTTTCTGTTCTAGCATTCAATTTGTCAATTCTTTTGTCAATATCTTACTGCCTTGATTCTGTAGCTTTATACTAAATTTGGTAGTGTAAGATCTTCAACTTTTTTCTTTTTCAAGATTGTTTTGCATTTTTGTGAATGCATTAAATTGGTCCATCAATTTGAAGAGACATGGAGAAAGGACATTATGATAATATTGAGATTCCCACTCCATGAATATGGTATATCTCTCTATTCAATGATGTATTTTTAATTTCTCTTCTACAGAATAGTCTCTCCCCAATCTTATGCAGGTTCTGCTGTTTTTGTCTAATGCACTGATACACATACCTTACATAGCAACAGGTGAGAAGTCACTGAATTAATATCACTCAAATAATTCCCTTATTTAGGAATTTAAATCTGAGCAGCTGAATTCTTTAAATTCAGTATCCAACAATATATGGATTAGGGTTTTTGAGTCCCCCAGCAATGATCTAGCTCTGGTATTTCTGCAGACTTTAATTGTTAAGCTTTTCCTTTAATTAGTGAGTTACCTTCCAAAAATGTTTGGAATATGCTTCCAAACATTCCCTTGTGTAAGGTGAACTGTTGCTTGTGACTAAGAAACTTTGATGTGATATTTAAAATTTTACAAATGAACACATTTTGAATCAAATTAATTCTTACTCTGACCGCTTTTGAGACACTGTTTTGCCTCTTGTTCAAATGTTTTGATATGGTTCAAATTTGTAATTTGGCAAACATGTCTTTTTGAGAAAATTCAGAGCTAAAGAAATGATAGAAAAAAAAATTCAAAACATCAGCCACTTCATGAACTGTATAGCAATCGTTTATAGTTAATTAGAAGCATAGCCTGTGGAATAATTCTTTTAATACTCTTCTCAGATCATATCCAAGAAGTGAGCTGAAAAACTAACGGTAAACATACAAGTATTCTCATATTTTCTCTTTCTTCCAAGGTGATCAAGAAATCAATGAACTTGAATTTGAGGAGAGCAAGTTCACACCCACCAAGACTCTATTTCCACACATAAACCAACTTCTTGTCCCAAAAAGGCTCTCAGCTTCCTCTCCTGGCTTGGAATTATTGTATTTAATTTATAGGTAACTCCCTGGTAGAAGCTGATTATTTCGGAAAATGTGCCTATGACCAGCATACTTTACGAACTTATTAAACCAACGGGAACTTGGGATACTGCAGGACTAGCAGTATTACAGACCTCCAGTTGACCTGCCATGTCCGTAATTCTCTGAGTGTGTTTTTCGACAGCTCTGACCCTCACGCTATCTTGCCTTGAAATCAGTTCTATATTTTGCAGCTGCTTTCAGTCCCCATCAAATGGATGTCTAGGTGTCACTTGATACTAACCAATAAAAGAATGATCTCAATCAAGAAACCAGGCATAATTATACATTATGCTGGGGGTGTAGTTAGGACTAAAGGGCATGATATATGTAAGTTACTCTTAAGAAAGATACCTGGAAAATGGTAAATACATATTAGTTATTGGTATTTATTTATTTATTTATTTATTTATTTATTTATTTATTACCATGGTAACCATTTCCCAGAATCATTAAGGAATGAGTTGTTTCACTTACACTGAGTTTTTCAAAGTACGGGAATTCACACCTTTAGATTAACTTCATCCTTTTACATGAAAATTGTAATATCTGAAAACCTCACTAAAGGACATTACTATACATCCTTGGTTATCTCCATAAATATGCTTACTAGCTTAAGTGAACATATTCTTGATACCCTGGATTATCATCAGAAGCCCTTATAATAGAGGCTACAACAGATGCCCTCAAAGGATAGGGACTGTTTGTCTAATGACGTGATTTGTAAAATCTTTTGGGTCAGAGATCTCTCTGAGAAGTGGATGAAAGCTATGAACCTCTCCTCCAGAAAAATGCACATATGGACAAAAAAGCAAAAGCACGTTCTGGTATACACAGTTTTAGGAGGATTCATGTGCCCTTAAAGTCCACCGGGTGTCTACAGGGAACCTGAAAACTCATGCCTCACACTAATGACAAAGAGGAGGAAGGGCATATACCTTCTACTACCCTGCATTTTGTACGATTCCAGGCACTAAGCCAGGCCTTATATGCATTATCATATTTAATATAACCAACAGCCTCATGAGGTTTATTCTAGTTATACCCATTTTAAGCCACTGTTCAGATGTGGTAACTTAAGATCAGAAAAATGTGCAGTTATGAATACATCTAACAGTTGAAGAGAGAGGACGATTCAAATTCTAGAGCTCAAAGTTTTAGTGGCTATGTTTTCTTGGGCTTCCATTCTCTGCTGTCATTTTTCTCAGCAGTAATTATTCCTACTTGTAATAGGAATTAAAATGCAACCATTTTCTCACCAGCCAAGTATATCCCTTTAACGCATGAGCTCATGCTTACCTCTTTAGGGGCACATTGCTCTTTGTAATGAGCTGAGGCTTAATCTTTGGGAAAATCTTCCTGTCCCTCAGACATAATTATTAAATATTCTCTCTTTTAGCAACTGCCTGATCTGCCAAAGGAATTACAGGGAGAAACCTTCTATAGCTTCAAATTACAATGGAGAGCTACAGAGCGTAACTAGGTATGTTGTTTATGCATTTGTGTAAATACACACATTGCTTCTTAATAGAGATTGTGAATTTACAAATGCTATATTTTTCCATACTAGGTAGTCTCTGGGAACCTCGAGGTGTGACCACACCACTTTGTTATCTCATGCTTGACTTCTTTCTTTAGCGCAGTGAAGAAAATTGTGATGGCTTGTTCTAGTTAGATTAATCCTGAATTACTGAGACCTTAATTGGGTTCCTTTATTTGGCTATCTTGAATATCCCAACGTCTATCACTTATCTGCCCACCCCCGTTGCTTGCATTCTCCTGGGGATAGTTCATAGATAATTGAAAGAATAATACAATTCTTTTCAACAGTATCAATAATAAAAGTATTAGTTAAAGTCAGGAGTCAGCAAATTAAGGCCTGTGAAGCAAATCCAGCCTGCTGCCTGTTGTTGTAAATAACGTTTTATTAGAACACAGCTATACCCATATACTATGGGTGCTTCAAGCTACAATAGCAGAGCAGAGTAGTGACAAGAGAAACTGTCTGGCCTGCAAAGGCTGAAATGCTTACAATCTGGCCCTATGCAGAGAATGTCTGCAACCCCTACCATGCTTTTCTGGAGCATGTTGGGATGTGCCTGTCACTGAGCTAAGTGATTTACACACATCTGGGGCCCACTGTGCCTTCTGGGTGCTCCTTGACACTTTTGCCTTTGTGGCCTTTTTCTCCATAATAAAATACTCAAAATGATACTTTATGACTACCTTAGTATACACATACATATATTAATTACATACTAAAACATTTTCTTTGACTTTCAAGCTCATTGTTTCTTTTGATTTGAAATGAAATTCAAGTATTAGTTTGGTACTCCAAAAGTACCGTGGGCACTGCACCCAGTGCGCCTAGTCAGCCTACAGTCAGCCCCACCTATGTTCTAATGTTTATTAAGTACTTCTCAGCAGCTGTCACTGCAGAGATGGGGCAGCCAAATCTCAGCGCCTCTGAAGTCCTCTGTGCAAACCCACACAGCAGGGAAGAACTCAGCCTCGGGTCTTGTCTAACTCTGAACACGAACTCTTACAGTTTGCCATACATTCCTCTGCGTGGCATTGTCCTGAAGTGACCCTGGGGCGAGTTAGGTAAATGACTCAGGAACCACCAGAAATAGAAGGAAAGCTTTTCCATGAAAGCACTTGGGCTAATTGCGTGCCTTGTGGTCTTCATTATTCTTAAAGCTAGTAGTCAGTTTAATTAGTGTCCGTGAAGTATTCTGAAAATAAATAGTTGTGGACAAGGGTGAAATACGTTTATTTCTTGGAATGTTTTCCCTCCCTAGAGTCTTTACCAAGAGTAGACATGAAATTACTTCTCTTGTCAGCTAGTCCTCCCCTCTAGTTCCCCAGTTAAGGAAACACTGAATTTTTATAGTGGCATCTATTCACTAAAATACATGACTTGGCGTTTTCACTCTCAGAATATGTTGAAAAATAATCGAAGCTACCTTCTGGTGTTATCTACAACTTGTATAAGACATGGCTGGCTGCAGACAAAGCTAGGGAGCCTGCAATGAGAGATTTGGAAGATACTGTTCCAATGGGGAAGGAATAAGTATATTGCTTTCTTTTGCTTTACAAACACATACAAACTATGAACTCCTGAAACAAAGAGAACATGACGGCTGGCATGGAAGCCTGATCGTCTAGAGCGGCATGTACAAGGGACTAACTGCCAAGTAGAAAGAGCAATTGCTCAGGGAGTCCAGTGGCTGCAAACAGTAACTGATGTCTATGTGGTATCATTTCCAGGGTCCTAGGAATTTCATCTGCTCCAAAATCTCTCTCCATCCAACTTCCCTGATTCGTTTGTTTTTTGCATCAAGGCTTTGAATTGATTAGATCAGCACCAGCTTCAGAGTAAGGTTGTGAGAGTGTGAGACAGGCCATGGTTAACTTCTGATGGGGGTTAGAAAGAGAGAAAAGAGGGAGATGTCTTGGAGATACGGAGCCATTGGGAAAGAGGGAGAGGTGTTCTGGGACGCCTCTGGGGGAGAACAGCTGGAACATTTCATGACACCAGGAGTAAGAGTCACAAAAGGAAAGTGACGGACGACGTAGTGTATGTTTGCATTTAGGGAGATGTCTAATACATTTTGCCAATTTCCCAATGTTCGCGACGTTCCTATCATGAATTGTAGCAAGTTGCCCAGGGGTTTCCTTTTTCCTAAGTTGATAAGCTACATCAGTCCCTCCCACTAGGATGCAGAAGTATCCTTTCTATCCTGCTGCTGAAAACACAGTGGGTGAGTCCAGCAGTATCAGCACCACCTGGCTCCACCCTAGACTGATGGAATTCACATCTGCCTTGCCACTGGCTCTCCAGGGACTGACACTGGTATGACAGTTTGGGAAGCACTGGCTAAGGACACACTTGAAGCACTGACCCACTAAGAGGTACATGGGTGAGTTTCTGGAGGAGATCCTAGAGAGTAACCCTGACTCCTTTGGTAAACATACTCCTCCGTGGGCACAGCCCTGAGTGTGAGTAACATCCAATTTACTCTCAAGTTGCAGCTAAGACACTGGACACTGCTTCAACCACAGATCAACAAATCTAAAGTGTGCAGAATAACCTTATCCCATGTAGCATTTCAGTTCAACTGCAGAAAAATGCTGTAATTAATGATAGAGCCAGAGACTTGTTGGAGTTTTCACTTTAAAAACATCAATAGCAATACAAAAGCCTTTCAATTATTTGGGGGCCAAAACACCTCTGCCACACTCTGCTCACTCCTAAATGTCATTACATTATTTGACAAAAAAAGAAAGTATGTAACATTCATGAACTGTGATGTGTTGTACAAGCCATATTTGATCGGGGTGGGGGGAATAGCTAGAGGAGAAAGTTGAAGCATTATTTCCAGTTAGCTTCTAAAAAAGGGATCTGGTAAATCAATTATCCTTTGTAGCCACTGCTTTGATTTCAACAATAGTATTTAAGAATGCTATAAAGAAAAAAAATTTCCTGTATTTCTGTATGGCTATTCTCACAACGCTTTCATGTATAACATGATGGTTAGGAGCACAGATTCAAATCTGGTTCTTCCACTTCACTTATATGGTATGATTTGGGGGCAAACTATGCAATTTTTCTTTGTCATAGCAGCTATTTCATAGACTGTTGGGAGTTTTAAGTAAGATAGTGCATGTCTGCTTAGTGTAGTGCCTGGCACCTAGTGAAAAGAGCTAAAATTTAACTATCATCATCATCATCAACTAAGCAGTTTTATTACCCTCATATTGAATGGAGAAAGTGAAACACAGAAATTCAGTGACTCATGCAAGGTATATGCTTTTGGGCTGAGGAGAACAAAGATCACATTTCTTCCTTGTTGTTCTCTCTAGCAAACACCACACTGAAATCAACACAAACCACACCATCTTTATGCAAGTTCATCCAAACAAATACATAGGTCAGGTTAAAAACTGTGCCTCAAAGACTAATGGCCATAGAACCTTAGTCCAGATCCATCATTTGCTTGGGAACCAAGAATTGTATATCTACTCTGTAATGAAGACATCTTTGGAAAAGTTATATCCTAACATTTTTTTTTTTTTTTTTTTTTTTGCTGCTATTATCACATGTTTTACTCTGATATTTCCCAGGGCTGGTCACTTTCCTCCAAAGTATCATTATAGTCTTTCCAAGTGTAAGACAGCATTTGAAAGAAGAGAGAGATGGACTTCATGGCTAAATTTTCTCAAAAATAATAAACTTGATGAATCAAAATATAATGAATATGAATTCTTATTAATCATAACTGTCTATTCTCCACTATAGTGAATAAGCTCATAAGCCTAAAACATTACATTATAGTCTTCTTTGGGAATAGTACTGTGAAAATAAACAGACACATCTATAATTGTATGTTAGCTATATTTTAACAAAGATCTTTTGAAAAGAAAGTTAAAAAAGAAACATGTCTATATTCTAAACACTGTATTTTATTTATAAGAGAATACATTCCTCTCTATTATCTCTGCTGCCATTTCTATTCTCAGACATTCAAACTTCAGTTAATATGACTTTATACAAAATTCTAACAAGCTTGGTATCTGATTTCTAAACACAGTGGAAAAGACAGTACATTAGAATTAAGGAGACAAAATTCTACCTACCCTCCCCAAATTCAGTAAATGTATTAAATCATTTCCTCTCTTTGGGTCTTGAATTTCCCAACAGTAAATAAGGATGGTTAAACAAATAATCTCTTTGTTGTCCTTCAGTTATAATGTTATGCAATCCTATACATTTCAGTAGAGTGGCATCGTAAGTAGCTATTGGAAGAGGGCAGATTAGGTGAAAATAAAATATACGTACGTATGCAGTCTAAGTTAACGCTGAAATTTTCTTAAATGGCCCCTTAAAGCCAGGAACTGGACTCTTAGAAACATAAAAGTTCAATTAGCTTCCTTTATTTCTACTTGCATTTTGGCTGTGTATTCCTAGTCCATTGGACTACAAAAGCATAGGTCTCATTTGAACAGTCTGGGAAGAACACAGAATATTTAATCATTTCCCTCTTCTCATTCCCTCTGTGTCAGCATTATATACTTGGATTTGACTATATAAAATTCATATATGATGTAATTCTACTATGTGCAGCTTTTCACATATTTCTTCCTTCACCCGCAGTTCTAACCATGGCTTGAATATGTTGTATTTGTAAGAATTAAATAGGTGGGAAGCTCAAGGTTTCTAGTTACGATTAGGGCCCAAACTTTCCTGATATAATATAGAACTCTAAGGACAATGCAAAATTGATTTGTCTGAGAAGGAAGGAAATAACAAATGCACTTGGTCAATCGTGAAGGATATTTTTCCGGGAAGGAAGTCAAATAAGTGAGGGATTCTCACTCCTTGACTCCCTTCATTTTAAGTGGACCAAACAGTTTATCACTCCTTGAGCATATTACAATAAAGGTGACTTGAGATTTAATTATTTGAAATGAGATTGTGCAAATTAACTCCAAAATAGGGTCCTTGTCTTTTGTGAGAAGTGAGAGGGCAAAGGAGCAAGAAAAAAGGAATGAAAACCCAGGGCAAATATGAATTTCCTAATAATACACATAGAAAGCAATTTGTAGGATAGAGGCTTTTTTTCCCCTGAGACAACTGGATTTCATTATAGCTGTCTTTAGTCAAAACTTAAAATTGTTTTATTTTAACCAATTGTTTGTCATATGAAAATTTATTCTCATTTAGTAGTAATAGAAAGTTTTCCTCACTTTCTTTCCTCCCGTTTTTCTGGTAATACTATCCTGTTACAGAAACTATGAGAATAGGATGTTTAGCTTGACATTTGTTGGGTTAACTCGACAAGAAAGACCAGACACAACAAACTGTCTAATTATATGAAATTGTTTTTTTACCATTAGAAAACATATTTTTGAGAACACAATGCACATATTATGCCACATATTCTGACATTTTCACAGGCTTCTTAGAAGTTACATTATGAAGGGGAAGAACTGTCATAAGAAATGAATAATCTGGATACAGGCAGAATCCCACACTGAAAGGTACTTGTAGATTTGGTAAAAGCCTAGGAAAAGAAAACTGTTTTTTTGTAAGCACTTCCCAAAGTATGCCCTGGAAGCACTTTCTTTATTCGACAACTTGGAAAAAAAAATCTGTATCTATCTGTCTGTCTGTCTGTCTGTCTATCATCCATCCATCCATCCATCCATCCATCCATCCATCCATCCATCCATCCATCCATCCATCTATAATCCATCTATCTATCTAGCTAGCTAGCTAGCTAGCTATGAATCAATCTACCTACCTACCTACCTACCTACCAGTATATGTGTGTGTAAATTCTCAAACCTATTTAATTAAATTGCTTTCTTTCTTGGTCCAAATCATCTTGGGAAATGCTATATACTCTATTAACTTCTTAGAGAATGACAATGTATAGTAGTCTGTTCATGGTTCTGAGAAGCCTTCAATAAAAGTATGATCTGTTTATTTATCCCAGTGCTTTGTAACTTATATGGCTACAGAACTCCTTTTCACGAACCAGCTTTTATTATCCTATAGAGCATACCACAGGAAATGCTATTATGACATACCTCATAATTGAAAATCTGAGGTTGCAGTGTCCTAGATTGAGCAATCCCTTAGCTCAACCATTTCAGGTTATGAAACAAATGGGCTTATACCCAATCATGATCTCCAGAATAACTTAAACTCACTCACTCACTCAACAATACTGTCACCACATAATCTGTTAAGACTCCCCATGCCATCTCCTCTGGTCTGTCTATGACATGCATTATGGGGATTACACCCCTTACCATTCCCATTCTTCAAAGTCCTGCTTGAATCCCATTTCTTCTATGAATTCTATTACAATGCCTATGATGGAAAGGATTGTTCCCTTCTTTGAATTCCAAAAGCATTACTATATCCACAATTATGATAATGCTTTCTGAATCTTTTAATATTTCTAGGTCTTGATTTGATCCCTAAACTGTTTAAGCTCTTAAAAGGCAGGAACTATTATAATATTTCACATATTACAGACTCATAGACTTAATGTGGTCTTGGTCCAATAAATCATTGTTCACTTGACATATGCAGCAACACTGTACTCTCTGGCCTTACAAATTACATCATCCTGGACTGCCCACACTTGAGAGCAGTTGTCCCCTCCTTGAAATGTAGCAATCAATACTGCATTTCCTAGTCTGTATTTATAAACAGGAAATAAACTGCCTTCCATCATTGTTCTCATTGACCTTCAGCTTGGGTTTGAAAGGAAAGACTTCAGTCAAACAAGTGGCTTTATTGATGGTATCAATCCATTAATGATGCTTTTGGTTTCTTTATCATGGTGCCATATGCAATGAAGAAACACATTTCAGTAGTCAGGGAAGGGGGTATCTCTATAAAGGTTTCCCTGAAAATGAGCAGAGAACCTTTCAGGCCAATACTTACCTTGTGCTTGAATTCAAACCTCCAGGGAATGTAGAAAGGAAATCCTAGCTAACTTGCAGAGGGAAACAAAAGTAGGTAAATGGATGCCGTCCAATTGAAGCTAGACCTTTCCAAGTCAGTTTAGTTAATGCTTAAAAACTGCCTCACTTAAGAAAAAAAATGTCAAGATATTAACTGGCCTTGAAAAATTTTCAGTACAGTGATAGAGTATTAAATGCATTATATCTACTTCTTTAAATCACCAAGTACTTATCAAGGGCTAAATAATATTTATCAACAGTGCTTTAGAACAGACACTGCTGGGAGAAGACATAGAATATAGAGGATCTTTATCGATACACACAGGGCTTTTACTTTCTCTCTGTGTAAAATGGGGCCACTGAGCTAGAGAGTTTCTGAGGCCCAGAGAAGCAAACTGATCCCTCCAAAAGCACACAGGCAAACGAGAAAACAGCTCCCACATCTCTTGATTCCCACTTAGTCCAATGTTGCTTAAATTTAGAGACTACATTTTTAAACAAGTCCTCCAAGTGATTCCCATGCACGTCAAAATTTGAGAAGCATTATTTTAAACATTCAAATGACTGGAATAGTAAGCCAGACTATAAACTCTCCTCGTAGCCTGTCAGCTTTCTTCTAGAGAAGAGAACTCTTGGGTGCAGGGAACATGTCTTATGTCCATATGTCCAAGCATTCAGAACAGTATGAGCCATATAATGTGCACACAATTTATGCTTCTAAAATGGCAGATGGAGGAAGGGAGAACAGGAAGACAGGAGGGAAAGGGCAAGGGCAAAAAGAGAGTAATTTCATCCAGGGTGCTCAGACAGGGTTGGTTTTTTCTTGAATGTGGTATCCAGAGTTCCTCACTATTCAATGCTATCTCTTGAATGAAAAATGGAAAAATATCAATATTTTTTCAAAGAGCTTTTATTCTTTGAAAGAAGAATAAAATATTCTTTAATGAAGAATAATTTTATTTTTCATTATTCAGGTTAAATGCCTTTGAAAAAACAAACACTACCTTGAACCTCTAATAACCTCCGGCTAAATGGGCATTTTCCTAAGTCGTTTTCAGTGTTGAGGAAAAGAAATTAAAATGTACTGAAAACCTGCTATGTGTCAGTCACAGGGTAGAATGCTTTACAAAGGTTCTCCCATGTGATACCCATAACACCCTTGAAGTTAAATCCGCACTCCCTCTACTTTACAAAGAATATTATAGAATATATATTTGGTTATACATATATCTATATATGTATATAGATATAAACATTTTACAAATAAAATATAAAATGTTTCTTTCTTCCTTCCTTCTTCCCTCCCTCCCTCTTTTTCTTCTTTCCTCCCTCCCTCCCTCCCTCCCTCTCTCCCTCCCTCCCTCCTTTCCTTCCTTCCTTCCTTCCTTCCTTCCTTCCTTCCTTCCTTCCTTCCTTCCTTCCTTCCTTCCTTCTTTCCTCCCTCCCTCCCTCCCTCCCTCCCTCCCTCCCTCCCTCCCTCCCTCCCTCCCTCCCTCCCTTCCTTCCTTCCTTCCTTCCTTCCTTCCTCTCTCTGCCAAAAGTCAAAGGGCCTGGCCTGGACTCCAGGTAACTCTATCACTTGCACACACATACCCCAAATGGGAAAACAAGGTTATAGGAAATAAAATGACCTCCCAACTACCAAGCTCCCCAATGGGGGATTCAAGTCTCCCAACCAGCCATCAAGAAAGGCCTGGGGGAAACTTACCCATTCCTATCTTCACCTAAGAGAGTCACAGCGAAAGGATTCTGCTTTAAAACCTTCTGAGGTCCCTCTGCGTGCCCAGGCTCAGACACCACTGGGCTGGGGGCTTTGAGGCAAAGGTCGACATGACAGTCGGCTTAAAATGGAAAGAATTTTATTTTGCTTGTGTTTTCCTTAGCATGAGCCCAAACCATAGTATAAATTGGGTGCCTTAGGGAAGGAATATCCCAGAATACCTGCAGCTCCTTTCAGGGGTGTGCTATTTCCTACATTTTTGGACGAATGTGTATTTACCATTTTGTGTTTTTTATTTATATGGTTTCTTAACTCTTTGAAGTTGTAAAAAAGTTAACATTCCTGTGAATAGTTGCTACATATTTAATCAGTAAACGTCAACTCAACCTTTTCTATATGTCAGGATTTATTTTAGAGGACCAAAGGCATAGCAGTAGTGATCAACCTGAAGAAACAAAGCAGGTTAAACAAAAGCGCTATTTTCTAAACGATTTCTATTGTTCAAGAAAAATAAGGTATTCATACTATAATCTTTACTATTTTGAATATAGCTTCTGAATGGGGTATAATAGCTAAACACAGATTTTCACACGTGGGAAAGCAAACAAGAAAGCAGAACAAATGTGATTTTTGTCTGTGTTCCAGTAAAATGTAGACAACAGAACAATGCAAAAACCCAGAAAATAAAACTATTTCCTCAGGCAGAGAGGCTCCATTCAGGACATCTTCACTGAGTCCCAATTACTTTCGCACTAATATAATTTTTTGTTACAACATATAAAGTGAAATTTTGTCTGTATCCTAACCAACAAAGCAAATGTAATTACTAAATGTGTTTCAATTCAAAATCTGAATTAATTAATAAACTTTGTTAAGTATAGTCATTTCCTAGGGTTGCCATGGGAAAACAAGTATGAACTGCAAGACTTAAAATAACAGAAATGTATCGTCTTATAGTTGTGGAGGCTACAAGCCCCAAATCAGGGTGTTGGCAGGACTACACTCTGTCTGAAAACTCTAGGGGAGAATCCTTCCTTGCCTTTTCCAGCTTCCAGTAACCACGGCAGCTCTCTTTTGTTTAGGCAATTCATTTCTCAATTTATTTCCTTTTGCATTTTAATACACTCATATGTCTTATAGTTACACTTTCATCAGAATTTAATAACTCTAAACTTCGCCTCTTTAACTTCCTGTGTGGTTTCTATGGCATAATTGGACCCACACTGATACAAGAAGCTTTTATACAGACTTCCTGAATGTCCACTAGATTGGCAACACAACGGGTCTAAAGAATAAAATAATGGCAGCTTGGAGTCGGGAAGCAACTCTCATCTTGTGCAGTCCCTCCCCACGTAATACATCCTTTTTCAAGACACAACTTTATTTGAGGTATGATTTATACAGTCAAGTGCATCTTTAAAAAAATGCAATGTACTGAGTGCTGACATTACACCTGTTTCAAAAAGCACCACCACAATGAAGACACAGGACATGTCCAGCCCCAACACGTTCTTCATGACCCTTTGCAATCCATTCCCTCCCATCACCCTCAGGTCCAGGCAACCACTGATCTGCTTTCTGTCACTATGATTAGTTTTCATTTTCTAGAATTTGGTGCAAATGGAATGGCACAACTTATATATTCTTTCATGTCTGTCTTGTTTCTCACAGTGTAGCGACTTTGAGATTCTCTATGTTGTTGCATAAACCCGCAGTTAGCTACCTTCTATTACTGAGCAAGCCATTGTATGGATGTACCACAGTGTATGTATCCCAGGATTTCTCGTCCTTGGCATTACTGCCATTTGGGCCAGATAATTCTTGTCCTCTGTATTGTAGGATGTTTCGCAGCAACCCCTGTCTCCAACCAATGGATGCTAAAAGTACTCCCTTTCTCCTTTGTGACAAACAAAATGTCTCCAGACACTACCCAATGTCCCTCGGAGAGCAAAAGCACTTCTGGTTGAGAACCATTGACTTATCCACCCTCCTACTGGTGGACATTTAGGTTGTTTCCAGTTTTCGGCTACTGTGAGCAAAGCTACTGCAAACATTTATGTTCAAGTCTAACATTTCTTTTATAGCATCCATAACATACAATTTTCCACTCTCTGAACAGTTTTGATGGTGGGGAACTCACGACTTTGCAAAACAGCTTGTTCTAAATCTGGATGCTGCAATGTGGTACCCGCTGTGTTCTCCACATGAAGGAAGCCTGTCCATTTGCTCCACAGTAGAGGACACTATGGATGATCCCATTTCCTCTTCTGTGTGACAGTGCTTCAAATGTCAGATTACCTTATTTCTCTTCTCGATAAAGTTTTCTTTCACTTCCCGATAAAGTTTTAGTTTCCTTAGCCTACCTTCATGTGCCAGAGTTTCTAAAATCAAGCAATTCTGTTTGTCTTCCGCAGGCGATGCTTTACTGTTTTGCAATGATACTTTTAGAATGCAATATTCAAAACTGGATCAAAAGTTCCAAATTCCCCTTAACAGTATGCACAAAAAGATGAGTGTTCAGAGTCATTAAGCAAAACTATTCTACGTAATGTAGCTTAGGACTGAACCTGTTCATAGGAACATATTTAACTCAGTCTATTTTTGATTTTTTTTCACATAAATTGTTACTACTAAGGGTCTCCTTTATCTCATTCTTATACAGCTATTGTAGAGGCAGCAAAAATAAAAGATTCCACATTTCTCTAGGTTACCTTTCACCTTGTTGATATGAACCGGCATTTCAACAAGTCCAAGCTCGAATCTTTAACTGTGTCATTCAGTGCAGTATCTTAGCTTTGCAGCAGCTAGAAATTTATTTATAATTATTTCTAACTTTTTTCTATTTTCAAAAATGAATGTTGAAGATACAAAGCCAAGGCCCCTGTTGCCTTTTGTTGCTTTGGCATGTTTTCTGAAAAACCCCTTGGCTACAGAAAGAAGCTGTTATCAGGGTCACGTCGAAAGTACAGCACATTTGGTTTCTGCAGAATCAGGGAGCTTTTTTTACTCCTGCCAAAGGAAGGAAGGAACTTTGTTTACGCCTGCCAAAAAGCTAGAGGCCTGAAAAGCATGTTAATTCTGGTAGTACAATCTGAGATGTAAGTGGAAGACGAGTGGAGAATGTGGTCAGAGAGAGACATGCTGAGAGCTGGAACTTGCATTATCCAAAGGGCAAGCACTGGCTAAGAACAAAACTCTGGAAACACCTGATGAGGGGATGTACCCACAGCATGACTTCTGAAGAACTGCAGGGGCCATTAGCATTCTGTGATACAGAGAAGCAGACACTGGAACCCAGAGGAGCCAAAGACTAGAGTCCAGCAGTGGACGCAGGTGAAGAACAGTGAGTCAGGCAGTAGAAAGGTCTGTAACTACGTGTAGCGACCAGCACAGGCTCTAGAGTCACACTGCCCGGATTCAAATCCTTACCATATTTGGACCCCTGGCAAGCTAAGGAGCCTCTCTCTCTTTGCCATTCTTTTCTCATCTCTAAGCGCAGAATAACTGTGCCAGGCAGTTGTGGGAGAGATAAAGGAGCCAAGTCATAGAAAGTCTTTAGCAGGGCCTGGTACCGATTAAAAGCTCAATAAAGGTCAACTGTTTTGTTATTCACCAAGTAACTAGGTTGGGACACTCCCATTAGCCATACCCAGCTGAATGTGTCAGTGACATCTCTATGCAGATACAATGGGAGGTAGGTAATTACCATGGACCACGCTGTAGTTTGATGCTCTTCTAGATCGCAGCCAGGTTAACTGTTTAGTAAACTGGGTAGTTCACTAAGGATTCCGCTACTTTTTCAGTCCTTTTGTCTTCTTGGTAAAAATCCTTAGTTATAAAATGTCCTTCAGATTTTACAACAGATCACAGCAATTTCCACAGTAATTGTGACTGTGGTTATGTCTAGAGCAGTTTCAAGCCCACTGGCTCTATTCTCATGATTTCATTCTTAAAGGACCACTCCATCATTAGCTAACGAACTTTGATTGAAAACTGTTGTCAAGGATTTGGTATTCAGAATGAACACAGCAGCATTTCTTAAATAAAAATTCCTTAACAAGCTGTATTCCCAGGTTGTCTCTGAACATAATATCTGCTAACCATATTTGTACTAACTCCCCGGTGACCTCTCTGCTGGTTGACAGCCATGTGTTAATCAAA
This sequence comes from Rhinolophus hipposideros, assembly GCF_964194185.1. Lineage (NCBI taxonomy): Eukaryota > Metazoa > Chordata > Mammalia > Chiroptera > Rhinolophidae > Rhinolophus > Rhinolophus hipposideros. Next base: position 27,805,422 of record NC_138069.1, on the reverse strand, counting down.
GTCCTTTGGGTACAACTGTTCAGTTAGCTGTGAACTCACCTAATTGTCCTGACACCTAGACCACATTTCTCCATCTGGTCCACAAGTATGTAATAAGAAACTTTGTCAAATGCCTCGCTGAGCCTAGACCCAAACCATCTATGACATTAAACTGATCTACGACTAATCAAACCCATCAGTTCTTAGCTAAAACAAGCTGTTGGAAAATAGTAGGATCACTTTAAAAAAAATAAATAAAACAAATTAATAAAAGGGAGAAAAGGAAGCAGAAATTAGATTACATCAATCTGTCTGCCTATCTCTGGAAAGATAGAAAATAAAAGGTTAATTTCAGGAATAATGGGATTTTGAGTAAATTTTTATTTGGTTAGTTTTTGCTCATCTGTTTTTCAAAATTTTCTATAGTATACCTATACATTTTAATAATATGAAAAAAAGGTTCCTTCCAAATCCTAAGTAGATAGATAGCATTAACTTGTTTCTACCATTGATGTAAGTTCCAGCTATACTCCTCTTTAGCTCTCATTTAAAAGGTAATTGAAATTCTATACAATATTTAAATTATATGATTTGAAAGCAAATGCCAGTGCTTTGTGAGCAATGGGATTCCCCTCTCCTCGCAAATAATAACAGAAAAGAACTAGAATACAAATTTTTCTGATCTCTTAATCTGGAACACAAGAATTCTTCCCAAAGACGATTTACAGTTAATCCAAATTTTGTGGTGAATGTCCAGCTCACTATATATTATCCTTGTTATCTGAATTATTTACAGTTGCAGGAAAAATACAGAGTGAGTTCTGGAGGACTTTTTAATATGGGTTTAAGGTTGTGCATCTGCTCGACTAGGGCGGAGGACATCATCCTGATTCTTTTCTTCCTTGTGTCTCATGGATCATGTGCCAGCTTCGTGCGTCTTCAATATGGAGCATTGGTCTCTGCTTTGACTCTGAAATCCACACCTTCACCTGCTCCCACTGAGTAACATCGAAAAACAAATTCTCATAACTGGGGTTTCTGCTACTGATCTTGATAGTAGTCTTCACAATCATGGTCTTTTTCAATGTATTCATGGTCTTGTATCCTGTTTTCTAATTTTCATGATTACTTTTGAGTTGTCTCTATAGATGCAAGAATTCTTACCTACATTTCATAATAAATCTGGTACCATTATTCATATCAAAAAAAAAAAAAAAAGAACTCTCTTTCTGAACGAAAGGTCCTGCCGTCAGCAGCTCTCTTCTCATCAAACTGTCCTGTCCAGTGTGCAAAGCACAGTGTGTGAGACCTGTGACAGTCTTTAAACGCCTGTCCACACTTCCGTGGCTCTGCACCTGGGTTCCCGTGGACCACGTGGACATGAAAAATGGACCGTTTTGGGCAATCACAACAGCCAAGCTGCCAGCAAAGGTGGCAAGTCTGGGCTCCAGGAAAAATGGGCAACGCAAATTGAAAACCATTGAAATATATTCAAATACAGTAGCAACTGTTAACGGGGCTCATCGGACCAGCTGCCAGGGTGGGAAGGGTAGTAAAAAGAGGGGACTCACAGTACATTGACTCCAGATGCTCTCAACCTCCCTCCCACCTGGAGAATACAACAGTTCAGGTTTTCAGAACCTGAAAATAAATATAAGCATCCATCTTAACAAATCTAAACAACTCGAGCATTGTACACAGTTTAGAGCAGGCCCAGCTTTGGAGAAATTCTGAAGGTAGTCATGTTTCTTATTTTGTTCTCTTGATCTTCTTATTTCCCTCCTTCTGGTGGGTTCTCAGACCACCTCCTTGTACTTTATCTAATTCCCTTCACTTCATTCCTTTATTCACTCATTCACTCATTCATTCATTCAGTTCACAAACATATATTCAATGAGCCAGGAGTTATACTAGTTACTGGAGATTCAGGGGTGAAGAAATTCAGACTTAGTGTTGCCCTTACAAAGCTCATGGTCCAGGGAGAAACAAACATAATACAAATAATTTGACAAAGGAAGCTAAATCAGAAATGGAGGATAAAAAGAACAGCTTCGTGTAGTTTAATAAACGTATCTGATCACAGAAACCCTTTTTAGAGTACAGCCTACTCAATCCTATTGTATTGCTCTTTTGGACACACTGTTAGGAAGTGAGGACTCAGCCATAAATAAGGGACACAGCAGTTGCTCTGAGTGCTTTGATAAGGTCCTTACAGAAAGCGAAGTGAGGACTTGGACCTTCCTGCACGCTTTACACCTTCCTGTGAAGAGGTTGTTCCTGCCCATGTCCATCCCCACAAGCAGTGGTCTGTCCTCAGAATGAGTCACTGCCAAGACCAAGTTCATATATATGCAAAAATGTCTTGAAAACTCATTTCCCTGCAAATTTTAAGCACATCTTTCCCACTTATGTTGCTGGACTCTGTGAAAAGATAGGCTTGCCGAAGGTGTCTCATGGACAGCTTGCTGTTGTTTAGGGCGGTACCATTGCCCACACTACTACAGAAATGAAATAACTGCTTTCCATCGTCATGATCTCATTGAGAGATCAATACAATGCATCCCCAATAGAGGGCTCTAATTAATGTGATTTCGTTTTACTTTGTGCAGACTCGGCAGGTGGTCAAACCGAAACTGATGTCTTAGGCAACAATGATAGCACAGGGCTGCGTCAACACACAGAGCTGGAAAGTGAGTGGCAGGCCTTTGCGTGAGAACTTAGCACACACTTGTGAACAGCTGGAACCACTGGATGACAGTTGTGCCACAGGAAATTCTGAGTTCTAGTCACTGTAGGACTTCAGAGGATGGATGATTAATGTTGACAATGACGTAGGATGGGATTTTACAAAAGTAGAACAGAGTGAACAGCAAGAATGCAGACTTAGATGCATTCTGGGTATGGAGCTTATCTCCTGAATTTGAAAACTAGTTTTCCTTGAGCAGAATTTCTTAATCTCACTGACTCTCCTTTTCCTCTCCCATAAAATGGAGATTAAAAACAGTGTCTAAGAAAACAAACAACATGATTAAAACAATGGGCCAAAGACCCTAAGGGTCACCTCACCAAAGAAGATCTACAGATGGCAAATAAGCATATGAAAAAACACTACACATCATACGTCATCAGGGAAATACAATTCAAACAACGAGATACCACTGCACCCCTATTAGAATTGCCAAAATCTGTAACATTGACAACACCAAATACTGGTGAGGATGTGGAATAGCAGGAACACTCATTCATTGCTGGTGGGAATGCAAAATGGTGCAACCACGTTAGAAAACAATGTGGCAGTTTCTTACACAACTGAACATTCTCTTACCATATGATCCAGCAATGGTACTTCATAGTATTTACCCAAATGAAGTGCAAACTTATGTCTACACCAAAAAAAAACCTGCATGTGGATGTTTACAGCAGCTTTATTCATAATTGTCAAAAATTGGAAGCAACTGAGATATCTTTCAGTAGATGAATGGATAAACTGTGGTATATTCAGACAGTGGAATATTATCTAGTGCTAAAAAGCAATGAGCTATCAAACCATGAAAAGATGTAGAGGAACTTTACATGCATATTACTGAGTAAAAAAAGCCAATCTGAAAATGCTATATACTGTGATTCCAACTTCTTTGACACTTTGAAAAAGGCAAAACCATGGAGACAGTCAAAATATCAGTGGTTGCCAGGGGTTGGGGTGGGAAGAAATGGGGGCATGAATAAGAGGAGCACAGGGGACTTTTTAGGACAGTGAAAATACTCTGTATGACACAAGAACGGATGCATGTTATTATACATTCGCCCAAACCCAGAGAATGCACAACGCCAAAAATGAACCCCAATGTAAAGCACGGACTTTGGGAGATTACGACGTGTCAATGTAGGTCCATCAATTATGACAAAGGTCCCACTCTGTTAGGGGATGTTGATAGTGGGGGAGGCTGTGCATGTGTGGGGGGCGGGAAATATCTGTGCCTCCCTCTCAATTTTGCTGTGAACCTTAAATGGCTCTGAAGAAATAAAGTATTTTAAAAAAACAACATCTGTTCCTCATAGGGCAGTGATGCAAGTTAAATATAATAATGTAGATAAATCATTTAGCATGGTACCTGACATATGGTAAGTACTCAGTAACAGGTAGTGCTTATTATGACTTAAATTTTTTAAATATTATTATTTTTTTTATAACATCTAGGTTGCCCTTTAGGGCATTTGCATTCTAAGGGGCATGCCAAGATTACAGGAAAAAGATGAATTGTGATGAAGGCAATGTGAGCACAGCAGGATTAGACAATTTGGTCAGGGGATTCAGGAAGCATGAATTATTCCTGGCCACACTGCTGTGTTTTCAGAATGTCAAATAAGCGTTCATTTGTTTGTTATATTGCATTAGATTGAATGTTATAGAAATTTCCATTTCAGTGTGTCCAAAAGGATCAGACACTAACAATTTTACATGGTTCTATTTATCCGGGGCTAATACACCCCATTTTCATACCACCCCATCTTATGTTTTAAGGAAAGATTTGATGGTTGATAGAAGTAGTATAAATTAACTTCACTAAAGTATTTATCTCTGTAATTCTATAGGACTCAGTAAAATGTAAAATTCTCTGCAGACGTTTTAAAAAGTTCCTTTATCCCGGCTCAAGTGTCCTGGCTATGTCTGCTCAATACCGCTCTTGTATTCTGGGCCCGCTTCTGGGAACAGTACATATGGTCTCTGCCTTGCTTGTGGAGACCTGGGCTAAAATACTAGGTCCGCCATGATTTGGTGCAAAACCTTAAGGTATTTGCTTCATTTACCTAGGCCTGTATCCTCATCTATAAAATGACAGGGTCGGAGTGGTGGTCTTCTAGATATCTTGCAACTCAAAAATTCCATGATTTTATAGCGGGGCTCTAGTGTGAGGAGCCTGGGATTCATATTCTTGCCCACGACATCTCACCCGCATAAAATCAGTCCATTCCAGGAATTTTACCAAGGGCTAATTTGCAGAACAATTATTCCTACTCAGCCAGCTTTATCCTGGACCCAGCTCTATCAACCAGGGAAGGGACGTAAAACTCTGGCCATCTGTCCCTTTCTACTACAGACTGCGTTTCTGAATGGCTGCCTAGGATAAATTTAATTAGGAAAGCAAGCCTGTTGGGGGAAATAAAAAAACAAAAAACAAAAAACAATAAAACAAAAACAAAAACAAAAAAAAAACATTGCAATACCAGAAAATAAAAGGGACTTTTGAATAAGATTTATTTTCTTTTATAATCCTGAAAGTTGGTGAAATGTCTTGGCTTTCCTTCTTTTTCATCTTATTATAATACTTGTGTGGTCCTAGTTTTCTTCAACCATCAAATCGCTCCCCATTGCTTAAGGTCCATCAGAAGTTTCACTCCTACTAGTTTCACTTACTCTCCTACCCACTGTAACTGCTTTTGTGACTATCTTACGGTATCTTTTCCCAAACATCCCTTACTTTCCCTGTGTCTGTAGGGGGCTCTGATTTTTGCTTCTCAGCACCAATTCCGCTTTTTTTTTTTTTGACAAAAGTTAGACCATTTTTCCTTTGGGAGCAAAATCTTCTATGCCTGTCTTCCCTGGTGCTCTTGGAGCTCAGGGCCCTGATGGACCCAATTCGTCCTCAGTAAGTCTACTTTTCAGCCTCAGTTATGTGCCAGGCAGTGAGGATACTGGACTAGAATGGCAAGGCTCCTGCTTTTTGGGGATTTATATTTGCATAAGAACTTCTAGAGACTGAAGACTGTGTTTTTACATCTTTCTACCCCTAGCAACTAGCACACTACATGGTACACAGTACATACCCCCTAAAACTTGGTTAAGGAATAATGAATAAAACTATCTCAAGAACATGTGATGGTAAAAACATGATGTGTGTGTGTGTGTGTGTGTGTGTGTGTGTGTACATGTGCACACATGTGACATTACTGCATTGTCAATGTGTCAGGACTGCTCCTACAGTTTTACATGGATAGATCCACTTAGTGCTGGCAGCAATCATAGGTGATGGATGCTGTTACCATGCCAGTGTGTAGAGAAGGAAACCAAAGCACAGAGAGATTAAGGGGCTTGTCCAAGGTCACAGAAGCAGTGGACAGTAGAGGGAGGGTTTAAACTCAACAGTCTAGCCCCTCAAACCACACTACAAACCAGTCTGCTTTGTTGTTTCACTCTCAGCCACGGACACCAAAATGAGGGAAGTGACAATACAATTAAGGTGGGAAGGTATATTTTTATTTCTCCCTTCCCATCTGAAAGGTGATAGTTTGTAGTCTACATTTTTTTTCTCCTCTTCAAATCAACTAAACACACTTCAAAATAAATTCTATTTTGTAACCAGTTTGATTTGATGGCTCTCCTTTTACCAGGAAGATGGAAGTTCAACATCTATGTATCTGTAGTTGGGGCCAAATACAATGACACTGATAAAAATACAAAAGAAACCACCGACACTGGAACATAGTACACACATGTTCATACACATAACACAATGAAAACTGAGATTTTTGCCACATCTTTTTGGAGCCCTACAAGAACTTTCTAAAATCCTTTGGATCCAAGAAGTCAAAGAAAAGGCCTGGGAACCAGCAGACTCTCTAAGGTAATGTTTTAAGTTTGGGCCTCTCAGTGGCAACGACAATTCATCAGTTAGCAGTCCATGGAGCCCTGTTTACAGTCTGCAGGAGCATTCATCGGGCTATTATGAAGAACACTAATGCTCTCAATTACACCTAAATTAAGATAAAGCAGTAACCTAGTTACTGTAAAAGTGGTTTTATTTATAGACAGCAATTTAATCTTTAATATGCAACCACCATCTGTAAAACTACTTAGCCCCATCTATCCCATTTATGTCTTTATTATCCTCTTATAAAAACACATGGAGCATTCTTAGTGATAGGGGCGAAATGAGTTCTTTCTGTAACACTTTTTTAAGCTTAAAAATGTTGATGTAATTACAGTGGATACATTTTTGTGCTGAATGGTCTTCGTCCATTATACACTATAATGAAATTAACCACAATCGCTACAGAAAGGAAAAGTGATTTATGATAGTCGAAGGGGGGGAGCAGATCATTTTCCCCCATTAATGTTTGGGTGGCAGGGACTCTAGAGTGGGGGTGGAGGAGGGGCAGGCACAGGGAGGCTCTGTGCTCAGGACAGTGAACCTTTTTGCAAGTGCATCTCTCAGAAGGAAGCCAGCCTCTCAGCACGTGGCGCCAGTTGTGCTTTCATCGGGCCTTGTTGGGGGCTCAGTCTTCAAAAGGCAAACTGTCTCCTGTGTCAGAACACATCTGGAGGCCTTGCCAGTTTCTACGCTGAGCATTTCAGCTGGGGTAGCCTGTCTATCCCAAAGGACAGAAACGTTATTCGCTGAGCTGGGTTCCCCGGCTCTTGAGGGGCTATACAAGGCCTGACAGTCACAGTCATACCTCTAATGATAATTAGTTGAGAGCTGGAAGGAGGAGGTGGGCGGGGGGGGGGAGAGAGAGAGAGAGAGAGAGAGAGAGAGAGAGAGAGAGAGAGAGAGAGAGAGAGAGAGAGACAAAAATCATTTTGAAAGCCTGGTGGGAAGTCCAAAACAAGGAGGTACTGTTTTGTTCAGGCTGATCTTTAGAATGCAGAAAATCTCAATTACCTGCAATTAACTGAGATTCTTATGTAAAGGTAGAAGGTTTTGAAGTTAGATGAAAAACTAGAAAGACAACAGAAAGACTGGGGTCAGCAAATGCCAGTACAGGGCGCCACAATCGCCTCTCCCTTGCCCATGGCAGACCTAATCCACCATGCCATTCTTTGTCCCTGGGGCTTGGTCCAGTATTCCATACTACTGCTAGCACATGGATGAAATCTAGAAGCCACCACTTGCCAAGTCATGCCCTCATTTTTTTCAGCTAAGGAACTGAATCCCTGAGAAGTTCACTGACACACAGCAAGTCAGTGCCAGAGACTGGAATGGACCCCAAGTGTCCCTCCTTCCTGGTCCTAGAGTCTTCACAGGTCACGAGAGTGTCAGTTATACCCAATCAGCAGTCACTCGGGGTGTAGTAAACCGTGAACCTACAAACACACTGCAAGAGACGACCACGAGTGCAGGCTTTAGTCAGCCCAACCCGTCTTCTAGCACTCACAGTCCCAGACAACAGTGATGGAGACGCAGTCTAATGCTTCTTGGGGTGGGACCTAGAGCCACACTACTGCTGTGGCTGACTCATGCTGCCAATAGTGTCTCCAGCAAGAATTTAGCCATGCATTGTATGAAGGGTCCATTTCACTGTGACTATCCTTTGCTGTATTAGTCTCAAGTTTGAGCATATGGTAGAAGGAAACAGTCCAGAAAGAGGTGGAAGAGAAAACTACGTGCCTGAAAATGTATATCCTCTCCAAGGTAGGCGCAGTCCCTCTTTTGCTCCATCACAGCTGTCTATTTCCTTCAAAAATACTAACAACACTCAAATAATTTTGTTTTCCTGTTTACTATCTGTTTCCTCCATTAGAACACAAGCCCCACGAGGGTAAGAACATATTTTTATTCCCCATCACATCCCCAATACCTTGCATGGTGCCTGATCTAAGGTTAAGGGCCCAAACTGTGTTTATTATAATAATTTAAGTAATGAATAAGAAGACAAAAGGCTTTTATGCAGATGCACAGCAAGGGAGTGACAGTTTATTAGGCAAGATCATAAATGACGGTTACAAAGATGACTTGCAAATCTGGGGAATACCTCATAATATGTCATGGAAAGACAAAACAGCAGGCTGCAAAACTGCATGTATACTGCGGTTTGAAATATACTCTTGTACCTTTGAATTTTATCCTGTAGTGTGTATGCATTGCCCTTGAAAAAATAAAATAACAACCACCAACATAATTTTTTTCACCCCAATCTTCCCATTATAGTTAATAAAACTGAATTCCAGAGGGAAATCGAAAGGTCCAGAGGTGGGGAATGGTAGAGCTGAGGTTTGAAACACGAGTATCTTGATTCCATTTCAATGCTTTCTGCTCTATTGGCCTGACTCCTGGGGTTTAAAAGTATCTTTAGAGTCCTGACTTCTTAATTCAGTCTTACCTGCAGAACACACTCAACCAGTCTCAATAGGTTTCATTAGCTCAGAGAATACAGAAAAACAATACACAACTTCTTAGCAGAATTCTACTTTATCACTCCCTGCGCCTGGAAAAAACCACCCTGCCGCCACATTCTGAGCTGTATTTATTGTTTCTTCTTTCTGAATCCCGTTAAATTGTTCCTGCCACCCAAGAAAGTACACCATTATTTGGGGCCAGAGTGGACTTTCAGATTTAGAAGCTTCCAACCCTCAAACACAACCTGCTACCTCCCTCCTTGGATAAAACATTCACTTCACAGTTACGTAAATGCTATTATGACAGTGCATAGAGTCAGAAGTCATTCTTGCCATCCAAATCAGCCATTTCTAACTTGAGCGACTGTAAGCATTTTATCCACTTGCAGCATTTAGGGAGTGCATGAAATTAACCCCCAGGGTCTGATGGAGTCCTAATAATAAACTGCAGGGAACTGAGGGAAGAAAACCACCTTGGTAAAGGAGAACTGATTCTGGATGGTAAACACACAATGTAATACATAGATGATGTTATTACATAATTGTACACCTGAAACCTATGTAAGTTTACTAACCATTGTCACCCCAGTAACCCATAATGTAAAAACAAAACAAATAAACGAAAAACCTAACCACCTTGGCTGATTTCCACACAGGTTTCTAGGCAAACTTCCCCTGTGCTTATACAGGTGACCAATAGGCCTCTCATTTTTAAACCTGTGGGGAACGACACAACTGAGCCACATGGCTATGGCAAAGTCTGACTGCAAATGCAGGAGGGTTATCTGTGCAATCGTCTTTCAATTAGTCACACTAAATGAGAATTGTTGTATGGATAATACAGAACGACCGAATGTGGGAATGATCGCTCATTTTAGTTTGATACTGTATGTAGTGATTAGTAAAGAATAAAGGAATAGCTATTAATAACATAGCTAACAAATACATTTATCAAGCATATACTAGGTACCGCATGCTGGATTAAGCTATTTATAAAACGTGCTCATGAAGGAGCATTATCACCCTCCCTTTACAGAATAAGAAAACTAAGAGAGGCTCATTAACTCGCTCAAGGGCAAACCGCCAGCAAGTAAGCAGTGGGTTCAAATTCAGACCCGTCTGCATCCCTAACTGTACCCTAGGCCAGTGTGCTACATCTGTTGTAAGATCATCTTCTATGTGCTTGGAGTGGCTTCATGATGTTCAGAATCGGTGGCTGTTCTGCCAATATGAAAGGTGTTGCTGCACGGCCACTCCCACCAAAACTCGTCTTGACCCATACTATTATTACAGGGCTTAAAGTCACATGGTTAAAGTTTTACTACTTTAGGTTAAAGGTTTAATAATTGAAAGAAGCCCATTGAAATACCAATCCATCTTAGATATAAAACCAAAAGTACAAGCAAGAACCACACAGAAATCAATGAATTGAATTTCACCAAAATTAAAAGTTACGGTGCTTCAAAGGCCACTGTGAAGACAGTGAAAAGACAACTCACGGAATGGAAGAAAACATTTGTAGATCATCTATCTGATAAGGGTCTAGTGTCCAGAATACATAAGGAACTCTTACGAAAATAAAAAGACAAATAACATGATTTTATTTAAAAAGGGTGGTGGTGGTGAAGATTTGAATAGACATTTCTCCAAAGAAGATTACAGAATGACCCACATGCATATGAAATACTGTTTAACATTAGTCATTAGGTAAATGGAAATCAAAGCTACAAAGCTACCTACGTAGTAGGATGGCAATAATAAAAAAGACGGATGATGAGTGTCGGTGACGATGTGGAAAAACTCGAACTTATTTACATTGTGGGTGGGAATTCAAGATGGTACAACAACTATGAAAAAGAATGTGGCAGCGCCTCAAAATGTTAAACCAAGAATAACCATATGATCTAGAAATTCTACTCTATACTCAAGAGAACTGAAAACATATGGCCACACAAAACTTTGTAAACAAATCATTCATAACAGCATTATTTCTAATAGCCAAAGAGTAGAAATAACCCATATGTCCTAGCAACTGATTAACAGATAAATAGAAGGTGGCATTCGCCATAAGAAGTAATATTATATAGTCACACAAAGGAAGGAATTACTGATACAACATGGATGAAATGTCATGCTAGGTGAAAAACCAGGCACAAAAGGCTACATGCTGTATGGTCCCATTATTATATGAAGTATTTAGAAGAGGTGAAACCACAGAGATAGACGCAGACTGGTGTTTCCAAGGGCTAGGGCATGAGACATGACTGCTTAACGGGTACAGGGTTTCCTTTTGGGGTGATGAAAATGTTTTGGAACTAGATGGAGATGGGAGCTGCATACCCACTGGTCACTAAATGTCATTGAATTGTTCACTTTAAATTGACTAACTTTATTTGGATTTTATCTCAATAAGAAAAAAAGCATCTGACCTCTTATAGGATGGGTCTCTTATGAGTTCTGGCCCTCAAAAGATTGAGTGGAAGGCGCAGAAGGCAAAACATGCTCATTTCCATCTTTTCAGAGCAGTCTGATACAACCAGCCAAGGTATTCAATCAGGGTGCAAACATCAAGGATTCCTGGCTCATTAAGTGAAGCATCTTGGACAGTAAGCTCTTTGTTTAATCAAAATTTTACTCTGCATTGGTTTTTTCAGAGCTCATGCCAAACAGCTTAAAAATGGGGGCCTAGAAAGTCTCATTCTGTATTCTCAATGGAGCTGTACTGTTTATCAACCCCAACAGGATGAAAATCGGTTGTTGGTAGCTATAAATTCTTCTTTTCATGCATAAAGCGAAGGTATACATATAGTACATATACAGACCTATCTGTGGTATTAACATTTCCTAGGGTGTGTGTGTGTGGGGGTAGTTATTATGAAAACAAAACAAAACAACAAAAAAATCCTAGTCTCTGTAGGAGAGCAATCAGGAACAAAGATTGAGGAACAGAGGAACCCTACCCTAGATGAATAAAGAAAACCAGGAACAGCAATTTCTCTTGAGAAATAAGTAAGTCTCCCCAAGGAGGAATCCTCAAATAAATAGTATTTGTTTACCACCCAGGTATACATCAGTATATTCTGAGGGCATACTGCAGACCTGTCTTGAGAGTGGTGAAGAAAGCAGGCTCCCAGCTGTTCCTCAGCCACACAGCATTAATCAGCATTAAGCAGCCAATGACCTCTCCGATGGAAAAGGGGGTGGAAAGAGCAGCCCCTCACCGAGTTTCTGTATTAAATGGGATTATACCTTCAAGGTACTTGGAACACTGCCTGGAGCGGTCTAACTTCTCTGTCAAGGTTAGATGCTATCCCTTATTTTTCACTACCCAAGGAAAGACAGCCCAGTGGTCAGAAATGGGGGCTGTGGACACAGATTGCCTGGGCTTGAATATTCTTTTTGACTCTGGGCAATTTAGTTAACATTTCTTGTCATCGATGCCTCTTAAATGAAGGAAATAAAAGTGACCCTCTTAGGGTTGTTCAAAGATTAAATAGGGAGCCAATTCCTGGAAAACTTAAACAGCGTCTGCCACCTAAAATGCATTCAGTAAATGTGAGTTATGACCAGTATTATTACCATAATTATTACTGCGGCAATTATTATTATTAGTCTCTGAGTGTCATAATTAAACTAGGTGCTAAAAAGGGTACACAAAAGACTTTGCAAAATGTAGAAAATGGGGCCACTTCTGGTGAGGATTCCCAGTGAGGAATGAGAAAGAGAAAAAGAGATGGTAGAAAATGACTAATTGCTAAACAGCAGGAAAGATGACAGGAACTCCACAATTACATAAACAGGAGAGCACAGCACGAGCTGGAGTAGCTAAAGAAAGCTTCCGGGGAGAGGTGGTAGTTGAGGTGAACTTTCTCTTATTTAGAAATATAAATGCCTCTCTTCAGCCAGTCTTCTTGCTGCTGCACATGAAAGCAATCTTTTGAAAAAGATCTTTCCATCTTTACTTAACTTCCCACAGGCTTCCCTCCCTGGCTGCAAATTGCCCACCTGAAAGCACACAGAAAACAAAGCCAAAGTCCACCTCGCAGAATAATAGGTCCTTCAGCTACACTGCCTGCCAGAAAACGCCAGCTCTTGGAGCAGGAGCATATGGTGAAACCTGCCGGAAAGGCAGTGGTAATTTTCACAGCACGTTATTACTACAAACCTCCTTTGAGAGGCCAATTCACAGCTTGTCCTGTACACTACATTAACTCATTTATGGTTTTCCAAAAGTGCTCGATTTCCTACTGTCCCCAAATCTGAGAAATATGCTCTCCTAATTCAAAAGCCTTATGGAGATCCTTAAACTCCAAATCGAGTGTGGCACCATTTCGAGGTTGCAAATCCAGCCTTTCCAAGGCATCCTCTAGGCAGCACACTTAGGCATAAGCCCTCAATCCCTCTAAATGTAATTTTCTTTAGGCTGCCAGGATTCTCATAGTTTCTCTGCTTCAAATCTAGAAAATGTACAGCTGGAAACGATTTGAGTGCTCAAACACCCCCATGTAACAAGTCCAAAATGGTGATTCTAAAACTTGAACTTGGTTATAATTTCCAAAAGTTAAAAAAAAGTGCATATTTCCAAAAGAGTGATATTAACCATCTGCTCTTTATTTTTCCCTGCATTGGCGTCTCCCCCTCTGCAGTCCAGATTTAAACATCTAGCAGTCATATTGGGATTCTCCTTCATTGCTAGACAAATATCAATCATTTCCATCTGTTACCAGGACTGTTTCCTTGAAAATGACGTAAAATTCAGATGCTAATACAACATTGTCTTCATTGTTTAATGACAGCAATGAAACAGCCTTTATATGCTATAAAATATGCCAGACATACAAAGAAACTTGAATTTCTACCTTAGCAACCTTTGTGCCATTCTCACTTTCAAGCCATGAGGTGCTCCAATTCTAAGAGGCTAGACTTTTAACTGTTCTTTCCAACTTTAAATGCTCATCACCCTGACATTTTGATGTGAACCACTCTGAGTTAGACTTGGCTGAGTTTCTTAGCTGTAACAGGGAAGTGTCGAGGAGGGGTGGATGTTAGTTATCTGGAAACTATCAAAAATCGTACTTGTTTTTAAATCTTTATAAAATGAGAGAGAGTTTGGAACTTTTCTTAAGAAGTCTGGCAGCAAGAAGAGTTTTTTTCTTTTTTTTCTTTTTTGCTCTCTCACTGGGTGAATCACGGCAGTGGGATCACACGTAATAGGAACGGCGAAGGACTTGTCTGCAAGCATGGGTTCTGATTCAGTCTCTGCCATTAATGTGCTCTGTGACCAGAGGCAAGGCTCCTTCCATTTGGTCATCTCACCACAGCAGTGGGCTGGAGGGTCGTCAAGGTCCCTTCTAACTCCTAAATGTTATTACCTCTAAGCTTCTGCAGCACCAGAAATAAGAAATGGGATCCTGCACCAGCAAAGTTGTAAGTCCAAGTCTTTAGGAATACTCCTGCAACACAATTTTATTATTTATTTCTTATGATCAGAATTCATTGATTCAATACATTCATTTATTCCATAAATGCGTAGTGAGTACTTCACGTGCTTGTCTTTTCTTAGGGGTACTGGAGGATAAGAGAGTGTTTCCAGACCTTACAGTGTATAAGAATCACCCAAGAAACTTGCTAAAATCCACTGTATACCTCTTCCCCTCTGATTAAGTCTGGGAACAGTCAACACATTTGAAGTGTTCAACAAACAACCATGTGATTTTTTATTTATTTATTTATTTATTTATTTATTTATTAGTTTCAGGTGTACAAGACAAGGTAATACTTAGACGTTCATCATTTATATCCCTCACACTGTGAACCCCCCTCCCCCCATCCACTATCCCTCCGACCTCACACTGAACCATCACATTATATATATAAAATTATAGTTGGCATTCATTAATGTTTAGCTTCTGGTGTACAATGCCATGATCAGGTATCCACAGTATCCCTGAGGTGGTCTCCCAAATAGGACGCATGTCCATCGGATACCCAACAAAATCTTTACAACATTATTGAATACCTTCCCCAAATTAATTTTCAAAAAAACCCTGAGGCCATCTTGTGGTTACCAGCTGCTTCCAAATCCCTTCACCTTTCCCCTTATCCCCAACCCACCCCCACACCCATCTAACAACTCTCGGTTTTTCCTTTGTGTCCCCAAAACTGTTTCTGATTAGTTTATTCACATAGTCTTTTCTTTAGATTCCATATATAAGTGAGATCATATGGTACTTGTCTTTCTCTTTCTGACTTATTTCACTTAACATAATGTTCTCATGTGATTTTGATGTGAGTGGTACCCGGACCACATTTTGAGAAACTGGGAGAGAGACACATTATCAAGCAGGCTACTTTCAATCCGAGTGACAGGTGCCAGGATAAATGTGTTGGTTCAGGCATGCAGATGGGGTCCCTACTTGGTGTGGGAGCCAGGGATGGCTACTTAGAGGAAGGACTAAACAAACTAGCACTTAAACATGAGTTGAATTCCACCAACTCAAGACATAGAGGAAAGGCATTTTGGACAGAAAATAGCTAAGGCGCTAGTTGAGAGCCGAGTCTCCCACCCAACCCAGACAGAATTCTCCAAAGGCCTGAATTGAAGGTTTCCCACTTCCATCTCCTCTTCAGAGGGATGTGCAGGATTAATAAATGGGTGGGTGAAGGGATACATTAATTTATCAAGTGGTTAATAACTCGGGGATGTTAGCATGCTTGGACTCTGGTAACACACTGGTAACAGGACACAAAACTTGCGAAGGCGTGCCTGTGTCGCCACAGAAAAGAATTTTAGTACTTGATGTAGCAAACATTGATAACGAGATAGCCTCCTCACTTCCAGCACTTTCACATGTTATCATCCCATGCAAGAAATAAACAGTCAAATTGTATTTGTTCATCAGATAGATTTTTCATTTTCTTCAATTACAAGTACAGCTAGATCATAATCTTTTCCGATAACTGTCTCTGTAAAAAAAATAAAAATAAAAAAGTCTGAGGTCATCCTTAGCCTCCCGACCCAAGTGGGAAATGTCTGTTACAACACTTTGTTCAGAAGTTACACTCTATGGACTACACAGAGTCATGTGTCTAAGGCACACATTAAAATGTGCTAAGCTGTGTGGTCTGGAGCAAGGGATATAGACTCTCTGTGCCTCATTTTTCTTCTTATAAATATAACAGCATACATGAGATAATCCCTGAGAACTGTTTCTACTCTGGCAGGCCATGCATCAACGTAAAAGAAGATTTCTAGAGGAATAAATGAATCCTCTGCAGATAAAATGAGATAAGCTTTTGCTGTTATTCAACATTGCTCTGCAGATGATCTCTCCTTTACAATAATCACATCTGAAGGAAAAAGACCACATGACAGGCTTACGTGTAACCAGCCTGTTCTCTCAGATACACAGTAAACTGAGGAATGCTGCTGCAAAGCTGAGATGACTTACTTGGCAGCTACAATTTTACCTCCTCAATGACGGAGCCAATTTTCTCCTCCAGCTCTCTTACACACCTTTAATGAGTACATGTTTCTTTGATTAAATTAACATTTTTGTCTAGCTAATTAGCCTGAAAAACCTACGCTGAACCGATCTGGTAGCAACTTCATTACTGCTCATCGGTGCATGTTTGCGACCAATCACTGTCAGCTCAATTGCCTAATGATTAGGGGAACGTTAAGTTTGGCTAATTTGGCTTTCCGTGGCTATCCTCACACTCTGGTGATGAGCTAATCCCCACCCTGAATCGACCCTGCTTGACAGTGACAGATGTTTTAATCATGGGGTTTCATTCATTAGTGTCCATCAGTATTGCTGGCCAGCTTGGCAGCAAATAGTCTGATTTGAAACCAAAACTAATTAAATGCTATCTTTGTAATTACCTTATATAGTTACCCTTCCCTAAGTGGGCCAGTATGACAGGAGCTAAATGGGGGCGGAGAGGGAGGGAGTCCCTGCACTGGTGAATTGCACCCCGTCTGCATGTTCAACAAATAGTGTGAGTCTGTGGGAAGCTGTCTCTCCCACTAAATGCCATGTTCAGAAAAGTCCATTTCACTGTGTACGCACCAGCCAGGTGGTGCAATACACTGCTTTCTTGTATCTATGACGTTTTCATAAGATTCCTTTATATACATAGAGCACTGAGAGGATGCCAGTGAATTTTCATTACCAATGCAACCCCTCTTTTCTAATGCTAGCCACTTGGAGACTCATTCCTCCCATATTGCCTTTTCAGGTGGTTCTGCTGGTGCTGGTTCCACTGTCAGCTACAGGGTGACATCTGGCCTGGGCTTAGCCAATGAGCACTGGGCATCTCTTGGTAATAATGATTGGTTTATGGCCAGGGGTGTGACCCATCTGAGGCCAATCACAGGCAACAACACGTAATTCTGGGAATCTCTGTTAGAGCTACAAGAAAAACTGTCCCTGTCTTTCCTGGGGCATTTGACATTCAGACACAGCAAGGTCAACAGAGCCATTTTACAACCACAAGGGGAGACACTTTTGAGAAAGAGGTCTACAAGAAGGAAAGTGAAGCCCGAAAATTGGCCGGGGAGAAACCAACTTGTGTTGTCACTATTTTGATCCTTTTATCCAGTTACCCATGTGGACAAATCTATTCCTGGAATTTTCAGTGTTATGCCCAGATGAAAGACCTTTTTTGCCAAAAGCCACATGCAACTAAGGGTGTAATATCTGATACAAGCCCCTTTTTAACTATTCAAAATACTTTCACATTTGCTACCCTATGTGCTCTCCACAATGATACCGTACGCGGGGTAGGGCAGGAATTGACAGCCTCATTTCAGAAACAAGGGGACTTCAGGGATGGAGAGATGCGGCCTTGCTAGTGCTCAGCACGCCAGTGTGGACCTTGGTCCATCACCCTGCCCCTGTGTTCTGCTCAGGTCATGGGGTCTTGTTTCCGCAACCTGCTTCACCCTGGATCAGCATCAGAATAGTGTTCTGGTGATGGCAGTAGAGACCATGGATATGCCATGGCTCTAGCCTCTTCCTGGTTCAAACTCCTGCTCCACCACTTACTATCCGGTGACATCTGGTCAGTCAGTTTAACACCTGTAAGTGCCAGTTTAACACCTGTAAGCATCCCCCATCGGCAAGGGGAATGCTGCACGTAGAGTGCTTAGCACATGGCAAGCACTTTTCTTTCACCACCAGAAGAAACTTCAGAAGAGACACCACTCATCTGCTAAATTGATTGCCATGTAGGAATCAACCCAACCTTCTATTCGTTGCAACAAAAATGTTCATCGGTACATGTTTGCTTTCTGTGGTTCAAATCACCCATCGTCTAAACAGTGTAAAGAAAAAATGTCACTTGTTCAGGACGGTAGCCATGGCTCTACCTTCTACTTATGTCACTTTAATTACTTAAGGTTACTCCGTGAAACTGCTTCCCAAATAAGAAAATAACAAGTCAAGTTATTTTTAACAAAGGAAGAGACGATGATCAAATCTTGTGTGTCTAGTTGCCGGGGACAAGCCTACATGAATCACAGAGTGTCAATTTTTGAAGGCACTTTACAAAAGATCCTGCTTTCTAGGAAGTGTGGAGTACATCCTGGCTCTTTCTCTTCAGAGCTTTGTGACCTGGGACAAGTTACTTAACTTCTCTAAGCTTCAGTTTCCTCATTTTAAGAGGAGAATATCATCTGCTTTCCTGCCTGAAAATGATGAAAATAAATGTGCAGGAAAGAGTTAACACTGCAGGCCTCGCTGCTGTCCTTTGACAAGCCAGCTTAGAAGGTTGGCCTTTGGCTGGAGTCTGGGAACTTGGATTTGGGGAGGCTCCCCGCCATTCCCAGAACTCACAGGAATGGTGTGCTACTCCTCAACTGTCTGTATAAACAATATGGTTTATGCTGAATGCCTGGTTTCCTCCTTGAATGTTAGTGCACCCCAGGCACAGGCTGCCTAGATGAGCAGCCCCCTTGAAAGCGGACACCGAATCTCTAACGAGTGTCCATGTTTGGCAACATTAGACAGGTGTTGTCACAGCTCATTGCGGGGAGAATGAAGTGCTTTCCGTTTGCCGGTACTGAGAGAGGCCGCTGTGGCTTCCTCTGGACTTGGCCCGGTGCGTCTTTCCTTTTGCTGACTGTGCTCGGTATCCTTTTACTGAAATAAGGCATAGCTGTGAGTGCCGAGTCCTGAGAGTTCTCCTAGGGAATTACCAAACCTGAGGGTGGTCCTGGGGACCCCGACACACGAGACATCTAGCATAGTATCTAGCATATAAGAACATGCAATACACAGATGTATTTATCATGGGATCCTCTTCCTCTATGACACCACTGCTCTGGATGAAACTGCAAGGAACAGTGACAGACGTGTGGCAGGACTGAACACCGGGAATGCTTTCCCGTTTCAGCTTCTGTGTGACAAGAATGTGTGAATGGTATATGTCCCAAATAAATCCTCACACATATCTTAAGGGTTTATGTGTGAGGGTATTCATGATGGTGCCACTTGTGGAGAGCTGGAGACCTCCTGGGTTCTTATCAGTGGGAGACTACAAGCGAAAGGTGTTGATTGTATCATCCACCGTCATGTACCTGCGAAGGAGCGCGGGAACAAGCAGGAACAGGCTGAGTGAAAAAGTCACATACAGCACAGTACACTTACGTAAGTTAAAGACACGAGCAAACAAACAATATACATTTTGTAGGAACACACTGAAAAAAGATACTCGATAACTACATGAGAATGATTTTCTGTGGTGGGCGGAATAGTGGTGGACGTGAGGTATGAGAATGAAAGGAAAGAAACTTAAGAATAGAACCTTGCATAGTGTATGACTAACTCAACTTTCTGCACCTGAGATCCAAAATAAATGTATTTCACACTTTATAATGACAAGGGTGACAACAATAAACATATTAAGTAACTTTAATTGAGCCTCGGGTACCAGGTACGTACTTTTCACATACTTTATGGAGCCCTCGCCACAGTTCTGCGAGGTATGTACTGCTAACATCCCCTCTTAGAAATGAGGAAGCTGAGGCAAAGAGCAAAGCCACTTGCCAAGCTTACGTAGCCAGGAGGCGTTACAGCCGAGACATGAACTGAGCGTGGAGTAGAACCGAGGAGTTACTACAAGGATGACGAGATTTAGCCTGTTCCTGTGTGACCACAGTCCCTGTGAGGCTCATTTTGAGAGGCTGTCCTCCCTTTCTTTTTTCCCTCCCCTCAACATTTTTTGTTTGTTTGTTTGTTTGCATGTACTAAGTGCCAAACACTATTCCAGGAAGACAGCGATAAAATCCTCAGAATCCAAACTGTGACATTCACAAAAGATGTAACATGCTAGGTACAACTTCACATCTAAGGTGCCTGGGACTCTAATACCCTTTGCCAATTTAATATTTCCTGGTTCAACTGTTTAAGGACCCTTGTGAAATGGACTTCTGTGCTTTTGTTAAGACTAATCCCGCATTTTGAGTCTGGTGTCTGAGCAAATCAATCAGTTTGTAACAAACTGCCAGCCTAGCAAACTCACAACTTGCAGACTTCTCCGTCTCACCTTGCACACAGTGTCCTTTAACCCTCCAAGCAAGTCACAAGGGACGTATTAGCCTCACTTTACATCAATGGTTCTCAACAGTGATGAGGGGGGGATTTGTCTGATAGGGATATTTGGCAATTTCTGAAGATAAGTTTGGCATCAAATTGGACGGAAGCTAGGAATGCTGCCAACATCCTGTAATGCACAGCACAGTCCCGACAACAAAGAATTGCCCAGCCCAACACAAAATATCAATAATGCTGCTGTCAACATACTTTGTTTTGTATAGAAGGGGATTGAAGAAATTATATACTACATATTCAAGGATTTGGAGATTTGAGAACACAATCAGGGTATCTTGCTTAATATCAAGGATCTAGCTGTATATTCATTTGCAGTGAATCCCTTTCCATTTCATGTGTAGATTCCTTTAAAAAGCTGCTGAGATGCTGCTATCACCAATTATATTTGAATGGAAGGCGGGAAAAGCAAAAGAGGATCCCTTTGACAGATGCCTGTTCAAAAACAGGCTTTCCTTTGATGCCTGTTCTTTGAGGAAGAAGACAGAAGAAAAAATAGTCACTGTTTTATTGGCTCACATCATTCTGACTGAAATGGATGGGTTGGATTACACATTTGGGGAGCAAACTGCGACACTGTTTCAGGACTTCTGTTTCTGCCTAATGCAGCTTGATTTTTACTTTCACTTAGGTTCCTGCTCACTGCAAACCATCCCTCCAAGTGAACAGCTCTAAGTTCTTGAAAAGCAATTGGAATGGGAAAAAGAGGCTGAGTGATAAGATCAAGATATGCACTATCAACCGGCTACTCGGTGATAAGTTTAGCTTTCTGACCTTCATCAGAAATCACATTAGCGAAGTGCTGATAAAACACTGAGCTGGTGTGTGGAAGGTGTATGTTTCCAAAAGCAGTCTGCAGGCTCCCTGTCCCAGCATAATATGAGGCTGCAGTTATCGCTGTAATTTCCGGAGGGCACACGCTGTCATTTCACATTTATCCCAAGTCCTGGGCCGGATAAAGGCTCGCTCACTGGGTATTAGGATTTATCGTTAAATCATAGCCTAGCCAGAGCACTTTCCAAAGGCACAAAGCAGTAAGTGAGGGAATCTCCTGGGCTTTATCAACAGCATCTGTGATTTTCTGTAAGGGGCCCCTTCAGGCCACAACCGAGAAACTCAAGTACCACTAAGACTCTCATTTCCTTAAGGGCCACTTTAGCAATTCAATGTCTACAGCTGTTGAGATGTGACCTCTCTGCTCAGGTGGTCACCCACTCTTCCCATCTCAAGTTATGCCCTTCATAGTACCTCTCCACTTACAAGTCTATTATTGCACAAGTGGGAAGACGAGGAGGCTATGGGACTATGAAATGACATGTGTGGCTGGGTTTCTTTTGTCGCAGGGACAGTCCTGCTGACCTATGTTTGTATAGTTCATTGGTGGTTGTGAAGAAAGCTGTCAGAGGTTGTGGTCTAAAACAAAGATCACTCAAGTGTTTGGAGTGCCACCCACCAACAACAAGAAAATGGGGAGGGAACGAAACATTAACAAGTACTCGAATTCCTCCAAACAGGATGGATGTCTGTCTGTGACACAATGCTCAGGAGACTGCTGTAGATTGGCAGGTAAGGCCTCGAGCACTTACACTGAAGAAAAAAGAGACTTAGCAACACAGGGTAGGCAGACCTTGCAGACAAACGAATCCAGTCAGAAATTTCTGGTGGGGCTACAGCCAAAGGGCTTCTCACAAGAAAAGATAGGTATTTAAATTTTAAGTAATTTGTGATGTGAGCTACTTCCGCCCTCCAAAATCACACATAATAGTTTTCTTAACCTATAGCCATGCTTTAGTGAAATCTTGGGGACTGTCCAGTTGTACAGAACAGGGATGGGTGGGTTTATCAGTAAGATCTGTAAGGCACACTGATACAGCCAGAGTAAGAATTCAGCGCCAGAAGTAGAAAGAATAAAGTCTCCTTCCATCGAAATTCCCGAAGATGCCAAGAGGGACGTTGAATTACTCAACAAGCACGTAACAGGAGGTTTACATTTTAAATTTAAAATTCAGCCAGCAGTTGGCCTCAGCAGACACCTGGGATACAATCATATCAGTCGCAGTTAGCCTTGTTAGAATACACGCCTCACAAGGGTCAGGCTCTGGCCTTTTTGTGGTTTTGCTTTTTCACCTGAATCCCCAATGATTTATTTTTGCAGTGTCAGGCACATGCTGGAGACTCAGTAAAAACAGATGAAAAACTTACTTAATCTAAGTGCAGTGCTCCAATTTACAGACGAAGAAACCAATGCTAATATGAGATCGGCAATTTAGCCAAGGTCACAGAGTTTATAGATTCAGAGTCAGGATGAAAATCCATGCTGTCCAACTGTTGCTCTTTACCCCAAACCACCTAAAGTTCTGCAACCCCATTCTTATGATGCTTTAACAGAGCCGACCCAGTAGAGATCCCTTGAATACCCTATGTAATCTAGGCTGCATTACTAACCTTTATTAATAACAAGTTTGCAGGCGTGAAAGATACTAGGTCACTTCCACTCTAAAACCCTCCGTGTACTTTCTTTGTGTCTTTTTATAACAGTTCTCTGTAAACCATTTCATTGGGACTATCTGGAGTTGTTAGGTTTTCTTTTTTTCCTTTCTTTATTCTTTGTTTCTTTTTTTTTTTTTTTTTCAGGCTCTGCTGAACTAAGCATTTGATTTAGGGGAAATAACAGGTTTCAAAGAAGGCGTCGGGAAACTTAAACATAACAGATGCTTGTTTGCAGATACCTGATTGAGCTGAATTGAAAGCCCCAGTTGAGATCCTAAAAAACCATAAATGTCAGTTGACTAGAACTGAATCATGACCACTTTGAAGCATGGATTACCAAAAGATAGCCATTTCAGAATAATAACATCTAAAATGGCTCTTCTTCTTGTCAACACTACTGAGGAGTAACATAATTGTTAAGTGGGAAGGAGCTTTCGTTTGTAAGACATCGTAACTGTAGCCTGTAGTTAATTATATTCACAATTACACAGCAAAGAATGTCTTTAAAAAAGCCATGATGGAAATGCCACACTGATCTCTTAGCTCAGCAAAATTGAACATGGTGAGAAGAGACAGAATACATTCTTTGTAAGGTAGGAATTGAAAGCAGAATTTGGCTTTGGGTGAGATGGATTTTTATGTAAATTGTAGAGAAATGTCAGGTAAAGAAATTCACAGCCCTGTAAAATTCACACAAAATTAGTAACTCGAGTTATTTGGTACATTATAGAGCATTCTTCCCATATTCTTTAAGCTCCTGATGGTGTGGGCTTAGTAAAAATGTCCAAAAACAAAATTCACTTGGCACTTCCATCATGCTTCAAATATATATATATGCTTTATCTTTGAAATAGCTTCCCTTGCATTTATGAAACACTAAACATTTTAAGATGCAAAGTCACATGTTAAAAATTAAATGGACATTTTAAATCTGACTCCATTCAAACTATAATGACAGGTCCATTCATTCTCTGGACTCAAACTAAAATAGAATATAAGTAACACTTAGAGAAGGAAGACTTGGGTTTTGTAAAGGGAAAAAAAATGATGGTAAAGTTGAGGGCAAAGGCTAAAATAAATATTTTTGCAATATTACCATGAGAAGAGGTTGAGAAATCTAAAGCCAGATTCCCCAGGGCCAATGGACTGCATTCAAGGGTTGGGAGGGGAGAGACTGAGGTGGAGGATGGGAGTACAGACATGTCACAAGAGTCCTCATATCTTGACAGAACTCAGAGTTTTGCTCTCTGCTGGTATGGAGCTAAAATGGGCAAGGATAAAGAACAACAGCCCACTGCATTAATATACAAGTTCATTCTCATAGCTTAGTGTACACTCACACAGACATACACTCACCTTGCTAACTCTCTCTTACAGAAATGGAAAGATTATGTGGCTGTGTACCCATGGAAATGGGCCTAGGTCTCTGTCCAGAAACATGTTTAAAAAACGGTTCAGTAAAGGAATCATGACAGTCCTAGTTTCTATTCCTGTCTTCTTCTGAAGCCAATAAATGTTGCACGTGGTAGCCCACCAATCCCTACCTCCCTTTGCTTCCCAAGGACCAGCCAGTTGCTGACCCACCATTGTCTCGCCTCTGTTGCTTGGCAGAAGCTAGAGGGACAATTCTGCGACATTCTTAGACTGAGCCATGAATACGAGCCAGATGCCATTCTGAATGGTGGTATCCCTGTTTCGCCAAAACGACATATCTAATCCTAAAAGGGAAAGTGATGGAGGTGCTGGGGTCAGGGACTAAATAAAGATCCACATGTTTTTTTTTTTTTCACCAACAGAGCATCAGTTTCTGAACTTCCTTTTGTGGCTATGCTCTGGGGGACAGATATGGCCATGGGCTATAGAGCAAAAGGAGGGATACCAAGAATTCTCTGCAAACACACAATCCGGGACTATAATATTGTTGTTAACAAACTCATTGTTTTTTAGTTAAGATAAATGGATCTCTTGCTGTTTAAGGGGCAAGTAACTGAGATTTTTCCTTCTGTTTCAATCATATCCAAAAGTGAAAAAGTGAACCCAAATGGTCAAATACACAGATGTGCATATAATTTCTTGGGAGTCATATCTGGAATGACAATTTTGTAGGTGGTGGGAAACTCACTCCCAAGAGTGTACGGAAATATGTTTCTTAGTTACACTTTAGCTAATGAAGTAGGGTGATAAAAGTTTATGGAAATACCCAAGTTGCTATGTGCCTCTGGAACCACAATGAGAATAGAAAGCTGAGATCAACATCTATAAAAAAGAGAATTCAACACTAGATTTCATTCTAAATAGAAACAGAATGGGACAATAAATGGTAATCTCAAATGCACATTATTATAACAGGACACCTGGGGGCTTCAGGGTAAGCTGAAACATGAAATTTTTACTTGAAATGAACCTCAGCACAAACCATTTTCAATGGTAGAAGCTCAGAGGTTGGAGATTGTAGAGATATCAGTTGTTGCTTTGTTTACTTTTGGATACCCTGCACCGAACCACTTTCTATTTTGGAGGATCCCCCATTTATATGCAGATCTTCCCTTATGGAAGATCTAGGGGCCAGATTCTTCTTTTTCAGTCCCAGGAAGGTTCTAGAATAGGGTGACTGGAAACCTCCTTCCTAGAACTCTGACATCCTCTGAGGTCCCTGAAAGACAAAGGACTCATTTTAATTCACTCCTAGTGATGGTGGTAGAGGCCATGACTCCAGTAGTAGGCATGGTATCCTGTAAATGACCCTGGGGGTACTCTCCACTCTGTGGCTGCTGGAGTCACGTAAGACCCTGTCCCGCTGCCAAACCAAGTCCTCCCACTCTCACAGATTCTGAGAACCCCCAATATTCTTTTGATTAGGATGAGTCAAGTTTATAGCTGTTTTGTAACCACAAGTATCCTAACTTGTCTTGACTTATCCGGTGAAGTTGGAACTCATTTCCATACAACCTTTCATTTGAAAGTACAAGCACATCTATCACCATACTGAGCACTGGGATGGGTATCACAAGACCTCCAGGGTCATGTTTATAACTGATTATCAGAATGACTTATGGCAACACTCTTTCATCTCTTTAAATCTCAGTTTCTCTATATGAAAACCTGGGTGTAAGGCTTAGTTAGTCTGGGTGATTTCTGAGATCTGAATCTACAATCTTGTTTGACCCTCGTAACTGCCTTTATGTTGACAATTCAATAGACAGAAGTCATCCAACCCGCATTGAATTGTTCCATCCATGCTATGCTTCTCAGAGGGGAGATTAGAAGCACTTTTGATGTTCATGGGCCGACTATGTCAAAAGGTAAGGGCAAGAAAGCATATTGTGAAATTGAAAACTGAGCTCTAGACCAGCAGTAGTTCAATTTTTGAATATATACTCTCATGAACTGAATTACGTGCCTCCCAAATTCATATGCTGAAGCCTTAACCCTTCCCCCCATGTGATTGTTTTGGAAATAGGGCATTTGAGGAGGTGATTAAGATTAAATGAGTTCAGAAGTTTGGAGCCCAGATCCTATAAAACTGGTACCCTATAACAAAGAAAAAGAAATATCAGAACTCTCTGCCCCTCCCTCATCATGTGAGGACATAGGGAGAAGGCTTCCATCCACAAGCCTAGAAGACAGTCCTCATAAGAAACAGAACACTGCTGGAGCTTGATCTTGGACTTCTAGCCTCCAGAATAATGAGAAAATAAATGTCTGTTGTTTAGGTCACCCAGGGAGTGGTATTTTGTTATAGCAGCCCAAGCAGACTAAGATGACACCCAAGGCATTCTCTGAAAATTTCTTGCAAATATTAAGCTGACTTCAAATAATTCATGGGCTTTCCCCATTTCCCTGTGAGGTATTTTTGTCATCATTATCCCAAAGTATTTATATAGTGTTTTGCATTTTTAAATGCTTACAATCATTGAATAATGACTAGAAGAGGTATGCTATAGCCTTGTTGTCTGGGATATTATCTCCAAAAGAGAAACAGGGATGACGTAAACATGTGGCATTTGGAACAAGGGTAAAAAACAGAGAAATTGAAGGTTTCCTGTGGGGAATAAGATGTAATAATTCAATTGAGACATTTCAAGTATTGCTGCATTACCAATGTGCAATGTTGTGTGGACACAGCTTTCTTAAATAGTTTTCTTCCTTAGGACCAGTGCCATTTTCTAATCACTTAAATGACTAAAATTTTAAAAGGGACACAAAGCCCTTGTTGGTAAGGTTGTGAGGTCATTAGTTATGATATCAGCCCTTGAAGACCGTAGATAGCATTGCACATTGGCTTAGGACTTTCAGAAAGCAATTTAACAATAGGGATTCCCAAGATATTCCTGAGACTGAGAACTTCCTTTAAATGATTTTCTTATGAAATAAACAGGATGGGGGAGACCAGAGACATGAAGGCGTTTGCCCAAGATGACACAGCACGTTACTGACTCCAATATTCCCAGCACATAGCACAGGACTTGTCATATTGTAGGACCCCTTCTTAAATATTTGTGAATAAATGAACAAATTTTGATGCCAAAGTACATTATTCCCCGCCTAGACATTTCTCCAGAGTGGCCAAGAGGAGGAAAAACCTATATGCCTAGTGATGTTTACTGGAGAATTCATTATAACTATGTAGAGATAATGGGATAATTATAATTTCTCCAAAATAGGAAAATGACTTAATTTTTTTTCTAGCAACTTGATGAACCATTAGACATATTCACTAAATATGTATTTGCCAACCCATGATTCTGTATTTGAAAATACAAAGCCTATTTTAGTTGAAAGTTTTAAAGGGACTTTTTCTCTAATTAGGAGTAAATTAGAAACCATAGCTTTGCTTCATTTAACCGTATTTAACTGAAATCCACTGAATGCAGACTTCACTGGTACAGAAACATTTCTACGTGGGAGAAATGTTTGGCCTGGTATTCTGGAGTCAAGCAGAGGGTAGGCCCATCCAATACCTACAAGCTGAGTTTCGCTTTTATTTTCATTAAAATAAGCTCTAACCCGGGTTACGAGTTAATTTTCTTGTTCCATCAACTGGACCTGGACAACGAATCTCAAACATGAATTATGTCCATTCATTTTATCTCAAGACCAGTCAAGGATTTAAACCTTACGAAGTACTAGGCCTGATGAACAACTGAATTATGAAATCAGAGAACCTCAGGACCGTAAGAGACCTACAGAGGTAGTTATTTCCAACCACTGATCCAGGGTTCACACCCCATCTTCAACACTGTCAACAGGCAAAATGAAAACCACGCAGAACACACTTTCAGACAGTCTGCTTTCTCCTTTCAGTTGTGTTTATTAATGCCATACAACAGAAAACAGTAAGGGTACCTTCTAATCCAAGGCAAGACCATGCAACAGAAGACCAACGCTATGATAATGCAAAATTCAGGTCGCAGAGAAAAACCAGACTAGGTACAGTGCTGAGGTTTTCTTATATTTTAAACATTGCATTCCCTGAGGGCTTGTATCAAGGTTCAGCGTCTTCTGTAATATGGTATCAGAGTATAACTAAAGCTAGACTTTCACTTTATATCTAGATACTTTTCAAGACTGAAAACTTACTCATGACTGAGCGTAATTACAGTCCATTCTTGTGTAATTTTAATGAGGTTGATTCCATACTTCAGGTTGCTTCCTCTGAAGAATAAAATACCAACAATTGCTCTAAAGGTATAGTAAAAATACAGTTAAACATTATTGATTTGGCCTGAGTCACCCAGAATTAGTTCACAGTCTGAATTTTTTGGAAATATCTTCATTGTTTTTGCTGCATATTATGAGGCAATCATTGCTTATTTTAATAATCAAATGCTAGTAAAATCGCTCCATTGTTCCATCCCTACAACATAATCAACATTATAGAATTTGGCATACATCTTTCTAAATATTTAACTGTTGCTTAATAACAAATTATTTTACGCTCCACATAGTTTACAAGAGTCTGCAAACTACAGCCTGTGGGGCCACTGCGTGTCTTTAAATAAGGATCATATTGGAATATAGCCACGCTCATTTGTTTATGTATTGTCTGTGGCTGCTTTCACACTAAAACAGCAGAGAGAGGAGTTGTGACAGAGACCAGATGGCTTGCAAACCCTAAAATACTTACGATCTGGTCCTTTACAGGAAAAATATGCCGACCTCTTCTGTATAACCTTGATTTCCTGTCAGTGTTACATCAAGAATATCCTTTTATAATCTTATCTGATCTACTTCGTTCTTTTAAACAATACAAATTATTGAATTTGACAGAATTTTTATAATTTAACCAATACCCTATTGAGGGATATGTAAAATTATTTCATAGGTTACATTTATAAATTTCAAGAACAAGAAATTAATAAAGCCTTTAAAAGTGGTGCCTGGTAGAAACCCACAAGGAACTTGATTTAGAAGACTATACTAAAATGTTTGTGGAACCATTTGACAATGGGTTTTCCTTTGAGTGCTTGGGAATAGTTTTATACCAAATATCACTTTACGTATTTTAAATATTCTCCCAGAAAATCCTGGGAATAGAGAACAGGACTGCCAAGGCACTCACTGCATCATACTCTTTCTTACTGAGGAAATGGGTTGCAAAGCAAAATGCAAAATTCAGCCTTTCTCAAAGCTCAGAAATTTTGCATTACCTAAAGCCAAGTGAACCGGTTTTATCTCACTTAGCACCATTTGAAGGAAAGCAGCCCACGTGACTCCCATCTCGGAAGCCTGAGCACTCTGTCCTCCATTTCTAAGTTCCACATTCTTTGCTAAGGTACTTGCTTCTATTACAAAGGCTTCCTTTCCCCCAATTTTCTAGTCATAGTTCTAGGAGGCTAACCTATAAGAAATCCATCGTGAAATGTCCCACCCAGGAAAGACATAGTTTGTTTTATATGCTGAGAAGGCTCAAGAATCAGCTGCTGTAAGAAGTTCAAGGTTTCAAATGCAAGAAAGGACCCTCCACCTCCACCCCTCTGCCAGATGCCCTATTCACCTTGTTAGGCTTAGTGGAAAATGCCTTCTTAGTCTAAAGTGTCAGGCTGGTCTTCCCTGTGCTGTGTGTGTATCAACAGCTAAACTGAGGGGTCACAGATGTTAGTCTACCCGCCTTCCCTTCTCTTCGGTCTCTGCTTAAATGTCACTCCTTCCAAGATGCCTCCTTTGATCATTCAATTCAAAGAGAGGCCTCCTTTTACCCTTTATTCTTCAACTCAGCACCTACTCGGTTTAGTTACAGCATTTATCACCATGTGCAGTTATTTTATGTCTGTCCTTAGTTGCCATTCCATCACTGTGTTGTTTTCCAATGTATAAACATGGGTAGAAAAAATAGCTATTTCATTGTTTGTATTCATGGAGAACTGCAGTTTTTTTAAAAGCACTTTTATATATGTAGTTGTAAAAAAGTTTTAGGTATATATCACTGACATTGCATTTATTCTTTTTTTATTTTCAATTACAGTTGACAGTGAATACTATTTTATAAGAGTTTCAGGTGTACAACATACTGGTAGACATTTATATAATTTATGTAGTGATCCCTGATTAATCTAGTACCCACCTGGAACTATACATAGTTATTACAGTACTACTGACTATATTCCCTATGCTGTACTTTATGTCCCCTTGACATAAAGTTACTATTTTGTAACTCCCAATTTATACTTCTTAATCCCGTCACATTTTTTACACTACCCCCAACCCCCTTCCTATCTGGCAACCATCAGTTTGTTCTTTGTATCTATGAGTCTGTTTTGTTTGTTCATTTATTTTTTTCTTTAGATGCCACATATAAGTGAGATCATATGGTACTGCCATTCTCTGTTTGACTTATTTCACTTAGCATAATACGAATATTTCCAGGTCTGTCCATGTTGTACATAGACTAATTTTGTACTTAAGAAATTCTTGTGCGTTTGGTCAACAAAAGGTCACTCTAAGCATTCTGAGTGGAAATGAGGAGGAAACTAAAGGCTTCTGCACTGGTATGTCTCACTCAGGTAAGATGTTGCCACGCTGCATGCTATCGACCCCCATCCAGTCCAGCTTTTCAACATTCCATTATCCTAAGTCACATAAACTATAAAGGTGAAATAAACATTCCATCAAGGTCTACCCTTGAATGCATGACCAAAAAATATTAGCTAAATTCCAGACTGCCTTATTGAATTCTCCTCTTTAGGGAATGTAAAAATTGATCAGATCTTGAAAATTCAAAGGACAGGGAGAAAGGTAATTTTCAGACTTTTCTTCCTGTCTGTCAGGCAGGAAATAACATAAAAAAAAAAAAAAAAGCAGTCCTAACTCATAGGTGTATTTGATCAAGTTTTCCTCCTGTTAAGCAAGAAGAGCAAATAATCAACTTAAAAAAAAAGGATTTTACAACAAGCCTGAAGAGTGGATGAGAAGTTATTTGCATATTTTTTGGCAGACGCATCAATAATTTCAGCAGTGTCCTCTTTGAAAGCCATCCAAATCCCACTGAGACTAAAGAATAATAGTATGAAATGTCTACTCTGTGCCAGGGACCATGCTAGGGGTTCATACAGGCTCTCTGATCTTACAACAGCCTTGGTAGGCAGACACGGTAAACACCTTGGCGAATGGAGTAAAGAAGATTCTGAGCGATGACGCGACTTGCCACAAGTCTCAAAGCACACAACAGGCAGAGCCAGGACTGGAACCCAGTCATGTCTGGCCCCAAGGCACCTTGTTCTTTCCTCTGAACAGAGGTGTTCCTGCTTCATTTCTCAACGTGCCTTGGAGGATGATAATCGGAAGGAGGCTTTGACAACCTTGAACCTGGCGTTCCACATGACCTCCACCGCTACTTACCCCGGAGGGACTGCCCTTCTGCCTTTGCAGTGTACAAGGATGGTGGGGAAGGAAATGCCTCATGAGCTAATTAATTTCTTAAAGTAGATGGAACTTCTTGGAGAAAAAGGTTCTGTGCAGGGGCCAAGGATTAAATGGGGTGTCCTACAGATCAACTGGTGCATACGCTGCAAATTCCATGAAAATCTACCTAGAAAATCAACAACAGGAATTTACTGAGTTTTTATTGTGTAACTGCTCAACATCTGTCCTGTCTCACCTTTATAAAAGAAACAAAGGCAGCAAAGAAAAAAGCCATGAAGGAAAAAGCAAAACAAACACATACAAACACCATGCCATGCTGCAATACTGCCCAGGACCGTACAACCATTGGCTAATATGAGGTGTTTGTGCACTAAATGTGACAGTTCCAAGTGCAGACGGGCACAGTAAGGTCTACATCACTAACAACCTTAAAGTCCGTACGTTTCCCTTGCATGGAGTTAGTCTTGATCTGGTCCTGGGAGAACAAGAGGGTTTGGTAAAGATGGAAGGTGAGAAAATTGGGATTCCAAAAATGAGAAGTTGGAAAAATAGTAGGACAGAGGCTGAGGAAAAAAATGAGGTTCCTCACGTGTGTCAAACAGCTCATGTCAGTAGGAAGTAGGACAGAAATGGCAGCTAGAAGAAGGTGGAAGCAAACTGTGCATGAGTTTGGCTGCCCACCAAAGCTTCTAAGGGTTCATTCTTTGGGTTAAGGTGAGCAGGGGGCTGATACACTTATCCACCTTTCCTGAGTGTGAACTCTGTACTAGGCACTATGCTAGGAGCTTCATATTTTTAATTCATAGACCAGCCCTACACGGTATCTGTGACTAGCTTGATCTTCACGTGGAAGTGATTCAAACTCAGAGAAAAGTGGAAGCCAGAACAAAGTTACTCAGCTAATAAGCAACAGAATAAGAAGGATTCAAGCTAAGGTCTGTCAATTCCAGAGCCATAACATGTTGCTTCCTAAACCTTCACAACCGCACAATAGTAAAACTGACCTAGCATTTGTGCATGTGGCCTAGAGTATTCGATGGGGGGGAAGCTGGAGGAAGGTTTAATAAGAGCATAAAAACTGAGATGACTGCCTCTCGTTTGAGAAAAAAAACCACAAACCTAACTGGAGGTTGGAGTGGTGTGGGGCAGATTAGAGCTAACACGTATTGACTACTGTGTTTCTCCGAAAATAAGACCTAGCCAGACCATCAGCTCTAATGAGCCTTTAGGAGCAAAGATTAATGTAAGACCCGGTATTATATATTATATAATTATATTATATTATATTATATTATATTATATTATATTATATTATATTATATTATATTATATATTGTATTATATAGACCTGGTCTTATATTAAAATAAGACCTGGTCTCATATTAATTTTTGCTCCAAAAGACGCATTAGAGCTGATGGTCCAGCTAGGTCTTATTTTCCGGGAAACATGGTACTTAGTACATGAATAGATAGGACTACACAAGTATACAGATGAGAAAACCAAACCTTACACAAGTTCAATAGTTTGTCAAGGTTCACAAAACTATTAGGAGTCTGGGCATAGAGTCAATACAACTAATCTGTCTGCAGAAAGGGAGGGAGCAGAGGAGCGAGCAGCAAGGAAGCACTGCAAATGAGGACTCAACAGACCCTGGTGATTGGTGGGCAGTGAGCAAATAAAAGCGATGGGTGACTCAAAGTGTAGGCTAAGGTCTGAAGCTTGGGAAGAAGTGTGTTATGTTTAATAAAAATAGGGAGGAGACCCTCAACTGGACAGAACAGAGAACAAAAATATTCAGAGTTGTTTCAAAACAAGAATTTGACCATTGCAGTGTAAAATACTACAGAGACATCAAGGAGAAGAAAAATGAAACACAGACTATTGCATTTGGGTAGTAGGTCATTGGTTACCATCAAGAGAATAATTTCAAAGACGGAGGGAGGAAGAATGGAGCTTGTAACAGGCTAAGGGGTGAATCAAGAGGTGCTGAGGCAGTGGAGATGGAGAATAAGGGTTTTCTGTTACAATGCACCCAAAGTAAAAAGAGAAAGTCAGCTGGCGTCAGGACACAGAGTCAGAGTCAAAGACAGTCCATTTCTTTCTAAAGGACTCTTAAATACATATTTTAGGTATTTTTATTACAGTACTGTTTAGTGTTTGTTTTCCTACTGCCAAGAGAATACAGGTTCCATTCACTGGGGGGAAAAATGCTGCAACAACAGAGACTGGTGATATAAGCAACAGAAAGGCCATTATTTCTTTTCTATAGATGTAGAAACTGAGATTAGAGAAGCACAGGGTCTGGCTAGAATCACCCTTTGCAAGGAGAGAACCTGACTCTGGAGCTTTCAATGTTCACACTATGTTTCTTCCCTAGACAGAGAGGCCGTGGTTTTGGGAAGGAAGGGCAAGGCTTCCTTTGGAATGTAAAGGCAAGAATGACTAGTGACAGATGCTTTGAATGTAAAGACATGGTGATGACAGAGGGACAAGGGCAAGCAAGAGGAAGCTGGCACAGAACAAAGGGTGCTGAGCAAATGGAAACCCCCGAGGGTTCCTACCCAGGAAGCTGATGAAGTAAAACTTCCAGGGCTGCCTCTCTCATAAGTCCTCTGTGTATGAGTCCAGAGAGTGTAGAGGCGGCTACATCATTTTGTTTTTACTGGATACCTCTTACCCTATGTACAATGCTTAAATCATCAAGAAACATTCGTCCTTAAAGACGAAAGGATGAAAGGGCTAAGGGGGCAGTGATGAACTTGTATTAGGTTGTGGTATGATTTTATCATCTTAAATTACACACACAATGGGAACATCAAGTGAACAGGCAAATATCACCTTGCACAGCTCTTCTACCCCCACACAACCATTCCTGCAGTGGACGTTTATATTTCCCAAGCCAAGGATTAAATGCCATCATCCTCTCCTTCGAGGAAAAGATCTTTCTTCTCCACATGTGTTAGATATAATGCCATACGGTGGAAAGTTTGTGAAAATGAGCTTTGGGAGTAGAGAATCTTAAAACCATTCGCCTGAACACTATAAAATGGCATACAGCAGACTTCATCCATCATTCATTAAATAAGCAGAATTAAACATCGATGATACAATAAAACTTGTATGACGGAGAAAGACCTGTACTTGCTGTCCTCTCTCCTTACATCCTCCACTCCCTGTGGGTTTTTTCCTTGCCATCTTCCTTTTCACTTCAATGAAAGAACAGCTGAAGCCAACGTCCTCGTAAAGAGGCCATGACTGCCTTCACCATAGAAAATTTAATTCTGAGTAGATTAGAATGTCCCTTAGATGTTTCTTTCCTTTGATCCTTATTTCTTTTTGCTATTTTTTATTGCTCATTGATTATGCTCAGATATGTCCATTGTTTTATGAGGTGCTGGGGATATGCATTAAGATGAAGGGACCATAATCCCTAACTCACTAAGGTTGACAGACCAAGGAGGGAGACAGATGTGAACAAACTGTGACAGGAAGGAATGAGATGCCCTCCCCCGCCACCCCCCCACACACACACACAGCCCATGTACATGGGGTTGGGGGGACCCGGGCAGCAGCACAGCCTAGAGGTTGAAAGAAGGGCTCAACATTACAAACATCAGAAGCTCTGGATTCAAACAGTCCTTGCTTAGTAGTTACAAAAACTTGGGCAGGTAACAACCTCCTTAAGCCTTGGCTTCACCCTCTGTAAAAACAGGGATAATGTCCACCTCTTTGGTCTGCTGTGAGCATTATGTGCGATGACTCGTAGGAAGTGCTCAGCACAGGGAAAGTATTCGATAAACGTTTGTGGGAGGTCAGGGAAGGCTGTGAAAGACAAACACACAAATCATTGGGTGAAGACGATTGAGGAAGAAGTTGTAAGGAAGTTCACTCCAGAAAAGGCAACTTTAGGCATGGAATTGGGAGAGGAGGAGAGAGACCTGGGGCACAGAGACGTGCGAGGAGGTTGTACAACTAGACCAGAAGCCCCCAGAGACAGCAGCAGGGGTGCGGCGGGAAGGGCTGAGAGCTGGGGTGCCACAGGATGCTGGATGTTTTCCTGCGCTTACTGAGAAGCCACGAAAGGGTGTCTGTGCTAAGGGCCCAGGAATTGTAACAGGACACCTCAAGGAAGGACACTACCCCTGACCGTCCTCTCCCCTGCTGCTCAGGTTATGTCCCGCCTTACACAGAACTCCTAAGTTGACCACGGTCTGAACGGTCTGAACGCATTACAGTCATTCAATCCATAATGCCACGGGCCAGCTGCTGCTCAAATAATTTCTCTCTCTGAAAGGATTTTATGCCTAGAGGTTTCTCTTCTCTTTCTTCTTTTTTTCTTTTGCAAAGACGGGCTGACTACAACAGGTGATATCTAAACACAGGAGTGGATCAAGAATCAAAAGATGAGTTGATCGGCTTTGTTCAGTAGGAGTGATGGTCTGTAACTTGTAAAATCAATCAACCCAAAAGCATATGGGAGCACTCGCTGTGCTTCAGACACATGGCTAGGCTCAGTGGGGGGCAGAGGAGCTAGACCCCTGGTCCTGCCTCCAGGCCTCTAGCTGGGGAGTCAAGACAAAAACTGAGTCACACGGAATGATACAGGAGTCAAAACCCCCGTGACAACGAAATGAAAGTTACTTCTCAGGCATAGATTTTGAGAACTCACTGATAAGAGGAAGGCGATTTCTCAGGGGCAGGAATTATTTAGTAACCCTTGTGAAGAAGTTGACCTGAGCTTTGGAGAGAGGTGAAATTTAGATGCCTGAAGGGGAGACTGGCCATTTTCAACCCGTGATTTCTAGACTTGGTGATTTCATTGTTCAATAAAAGGCCCAAACACACCACATAAGGCAGGTGAGAGTTGGTGTGGATTTGTAAACTTTGTATTTTGCCGAAGTGAGAACATCTTATTAAAAACAGAAAAACTCATCCTCAATGAGCACCATCCTTTCAAAACTCAGGACTGTTCTAACATATGCAACAAAGGAAAACAAGCCCAGCTTGAAGTGCACACGGTACTTTTTGTTGCTTGTAATGGATTACCGCAAGCACAGTGGCTTTCATCAACATGCACTCATTATCTCACGGTTTCTGTAGGTCAAAAATCCAGGT
The DNA here is from genome assembly GCF_964194185.1 of Rhinolophus hipposideros. Taxonomy (NCBI): domain Eukaryota; kingdom Metazoa; phylum Chordata; class Mammalia; order Chiroptera; family Rhinolophidae; genus Rhinolophus; species Rhinolophus hipposideros. The sequence continues at coordinate 27,768,248 of NC_138069.1, read as the reverse complement.
GCAGAACTAGGTTCACTGCCCAGGGTCTCACCAGGCCGAAATCAAAGTTTCCGCTGGGCTGCATCCCTTTCTGGAAGTCAGATCCATTTTCAAGTCAAGTTGTCGTGGCACTTTGACACTGTAGGACTGAGGGTCCTTTCTCTCCTTGGCTGGGGGTAGGGGGCTACTCTCAGGTCCTAGAAGCGACTTCAGGTCTTCTCCATGTCATCCCCCGAATATCCCTTTCACGCTTCCAATCTTTGCCTTCCTCAGTCTCTGATCGCTACATGTGATTTAAAGGGACCTGATTAGGTCAGGTCCCCCCAGATAATCTCCCTTTTGATTAACTCGGAGCCAATTGGTCAGCTACCTGAATTACATTTGCGAAATCTCTTAGTTCAGGTAACTAACATGGCGCAGTCGCAGAGGTGACAGCTCATCATATTTACAAGTTCCTTCCCCACTGAAAGGCAGGAAGTTACATAAGGAATGCATATCAGATGGTCAGGATCTTAGGGGAACATCTTAGATTCTTCCATCACTGTGTATTTATTTCTTCCCGAGAAAGGAAGTAACGCATTTATACCAAGATATTATAAAGGATAGCTTTAAAAATTCTTAAACACACAAAAATCATCACAGTTGTATACACCCTTTTGTCTACCTAAAGAAAAGGAAAAACAATATGATCCCCCACTGCTTTTTAGGGAGGACACAGATGGAATAGGGAGCTGGGATGACTGAGCTGCTCTGTGTGAGATGGGGAGTGGGGTGGAGGGGGATTTGAGATGAAAGAGATGAAATGCAGGAGGGAGGAAATTAGAAAAGATCCTGGATGTGCCTGGGGAGAAAGGCAGAGGCAGAGGGAAGCCCCAGTGTGACCTGGAGGGGATGAACTGACTTAGGAAAGATACAGCTGATGAAATGGGAGGGTCTTTGCCACAGAAGAAGCTCCCTGTTGCCACCCCCTCCAAATCTTCAGTAGGATTTGCATTCCCCTCTAATGCTCTCTGTGCTACTGGAATTTTCCTGACAAATGCAAAGAGATGCTGAGTTCTGCCTCAAAGATGGTGTGGGACAAAGAGAGACAGAATGCTTCTGAAGTCTGCTACACTGCACACACTTTCTTCACACAGGTAAGTTGGAAAGGACGGCAGCAACCTTCATACTACTATTGGTGCTTCATTTTGAATATTCTGGGAAAATGAGGGATGGTAGGAAATCTGAAGCCCTTGTCCTCTAGGGGCTTTTCCATCTGCTCCCCAAAGATCCGAAAGAAAACAGCCCCATCTGCACACTAGAAGCTTAAGGGAAAGACTGTAGATGAACACCAAGGACTAGATCAATACCCAAGAAGTAGCAAGGACTTACCCTGAGAGGATGCACTGGGGGCCACATGTCTAGATGTGGAGCAAGACAGTCCAAGTCTTTTGCAGCTGAGTGAACCTCTGACAAAGGGCTTTGCAAACACCCCCCAAGTCTATAGTTCTGTATTCCTAACCACTGGCTCTGAAGGGAGGTCATCCCAATCACCTCAGTGAGTCAGGGAACACAGGGAATTGTGGAGGTTAAACAACCTGCCTGGAAGCTGCCGTACAACTTGGAGCAAAATTGAGATTAGAATTCCTCTGAGCCTCTGCCCCAACCTCTGCTCAGCTTTAACACAGTCCAGGTTCTCTGAAATCAGTCGCTTTACCTCTGGGCATGGCAACCGGATTCTGGAAAACTGTACTAGGGATCGGGTAACTGTGATTTGGAGGGACACGTTCAAGGCCATCTGACCAGGTTTAAAACCTCTGGTCTCGAGTTCCTATTCTGAAAGCTGAAACACATGCTATGGCGTTTCTTCATTGGGGACAATGGGCAGTGACTGGGGTAAGGGGGGAAAATTTCCTCAAACAATTAGAATTATCATATGCTCCAGCAATCCCACATCTAGGAATATACCCAACAGGATGGAAAATAGGGACACAAACAGGTATCTGTACACAAATGTTCATAGCAACCTTACGTGCAACAGCGAAAAAGGTGGAGATGACCCAAGTGCCCACTGGTGGCTGAATGGATAAACAAAATGGGGTATAAGCATCCCAAGGAATATTATTCAGCCTTAAAAAGGAAGGAAATTCTGACACATGCTATAACATGGGTGAACCTCGAACACATTATGCTCAGTGAAATAAGCCAGACACAAAAGGGCAAACGCTGTGTGATTTCACTGACGTGAGGTTCCTAGAGAAGTCAAGTTTATAGACACAGAAAGCAAAATGGTGGTTGTCAGGGGCTGGGGGAGGGGACAATTGGGAGTTGCTATTAATGAGTACAGAGCCTCAGTTTGCAATGACGAAAAAGTTTTGGAGATGCGTGGTGATGACGGTTGTACAACAATGCGAATCTACTTGATGCCACAGAATTGTATAGTTGGAAATGGTTAAAATGGTCAATTTTATATTACATACATTTTTTAGAGGGGAACAAAAGGCCATGACCTCTTCTTAACTATGTGCATCTCCGCTAGACTGTAGGGCTAGGAAGGCAGGGGACACATGTTTTGATTATCGTATCCCGTGCCGTGTACAGTGCCTGGTACATAATCAGGTCTAGATAATTATTTTGTTAAGTAAGTGAACCGCCCCTGGCCCACTCTTGTGGAGTGACAGCACCAGTGGCTTCCTTTGACACGGTGCCTCACTTTCTGACCATTTAGTCAATGTGTCAGCTCTCTCTAGATTGCCCCCTCCAGACTAGACAGCTCTCTGTAGCCAGGCTCACATGGGCCCTGCCCAGCCTTCCCACCTTTCAATCCTACTGACCAATAAAATAACCACACTGCACAGTACAGACTCTGTATTATTGAATGAATACAGCATATGTCATCTGCTTATCACAATAATGTACTTATCACAGTAATGTACCACAGAGCATCTTTCAATATTCAAGAATTTTAAAGATATCCTGTGGATTCTAGGCCTTCCCGGTCACCAGCATCACCTAGGGAACTTGTTAAAAATACATATTCTCAAGGATCCCTCTCTTGATATCTCATTTAGTAGTATCTAGGTTGGGTCCTGGGAACGTGAACTTTTGTTTGCTTTTTAGCTTAAGCTGCTCTGTAAATAAGTTTGGAAACCTCTGCTCTAATTACTGCATGAGTATGTCTTGCTTCCCAAATCAAAAACTCCATAAGGGCAAAAAAATACATCTGCCATATTTTGTGTATTACCTCCAGTGTCTAGGAGATGAATAAGTGCTGAGTTGATTGACTGATAAGCCGATGGCTGTGAAACAGCGCTGGGTTCTCCCGGAGCCCCTTCTGCTAGTCCAACATCTTAAACCTGAAGACCCTAATGCAGCTTTTCCTTCTAATGCAGCAAAATATGTAAGTACAAATACACGTCAATGCATTGCCTTTTGAAGCAGTATCAGCAAGAGCTGACCATTCCTTTAGGTCCACATCTGTTCGCTCAGGTACTTGGAATTCAGCAGACTTGTGCACAACACATTTCAAACCACACGAGAGTCCAAGAGGCCCTGGGCAGCCTGTGGTCAGGGCCAAGCAATGTGTGTTTACACCATAACAGCTGCAGCTACAAAGCATCACAGTTGCTTTCAACAATAATAATGTCAGTGATGTGAGTTATAAACAGTTCTTTTCCAGGGAATGCAGGTTGTAACCGAAAGTGTTTTGTAAGTAGGAGAAGGAGGTGATTTTTCTTTATTTTGATCCTCCACCCCAAAATTTTGTCATTATTTTTGAATGACGTCTAAAGTCTACCAGCCAGCAACACAGTATTTGTGCTTCAAATATAATAGTTCTCTGCCCAGAGGTCCCTTTTTCAATATGCACATATTAATTTATAATTCATTGACACTTGAGTGTGAACTAGGGCAGTATATACTGAAATTGGACAGAAGTCTAACTTTAAGAACTTTAGTAAAACACTTTTGGGAAATGGTGAAAACGATATGTTTTCTCTGAGAGTCAAAAACACACCCGCTTGGTGGTGGTTGAAATGTGGTCACTGGACCAGTCACATGAGCATGACTTAATCATTTGTTCAAAGTGCACATTTTCAGACCTCCCGAGTCACCAACTCTGGAGGTGGAGGTATCTGTGTCTCACAGTGCTCCAGGTGAGCCTGCTGCTTACTAAAGTTTGAGGACCCCGTATTGGCAGGTTACCGGCTAAGAAGGTCTGCAGTAATGAAACCCGCTTATTGAAAGCCTTATGACTCACACGCATTTGCCTTCACACCCCCTGTTCAAGTAACACCTGTTGACTTCCATGGAATTTATGGTTAATGAGACACATTACAAATTGCTACACCAAAATGTGTTCATTGCACGACTGGCAGCATGTAACGACAAGAATGAATATTCATCGCTTTATACCGCGTGTCTGTCAGGCCCCAGAAATACTGTGGTAGGTCTGACGGTTCCTTCCTCCCTAGGACATACAGTCTAGTGGGTAAGACAGATAAACAGGGAACATGTGGGAAATGTTATGTACCAAGTCCACGCAGTGCAGGGAGATGTGAGGGCACATTAAAAGGGTCAGCGGACAATTCAACATTGCTTGGCTCATTAGTTTGCTTTGCGAGCCATTCTCATCCTTTTTTTGTCTTCATTGTTTTGGCCAAGGGGCCTAAAGTACCTGCCCCTCTCTGGCAGATGACATCGGACTACTTCAGTCAGATACACTTTTAGGAAGTCCCAAGTACAAGGACTTTAGGAAGGTCACGGTCATCACTGAGGCTGGTGATATGCTCTGAATGTTTGCACCATGCACCTGCAAAGCATATGTTGAAATCCTAATCCCTGAAGGTTATGTGGGGATTTGGGGAAGAGCCTAGGTCATAAGGATGGAACCCTCATTCTCACGAATGGGATCAGTGACCTATAAAAGAGACTCCACTGAGATGTCTTATCTGTTCCGCCATGTGAGGATACAGTGAGAAGTCGCAGTCTGCACCCCGGAAGATGGTCTTCACCAGATACTGCATCTGCCACTACCTTGATCTTGGGCTTGCCAGCCTCCACAACTGTGAGACATAAATATCTGCTGTTGATAAGCCACCCGGAACTAAGACAGCTGGCCAGTGAGGCTGCAGCACACATGCTCAAGATGCTGTTTTCTTTGGTGGCTCTTCCTCATTGATCCCCTGAACCTCCAAAATCAGGCCTGCTGCTTAGAATGTAGTTGAGGTTGGGGAAACTGGTGAAAGAGAGTGATACGGCTCCTCCAAGAAAACCAAAGTCTGGAGTTGCACCTTAAGAAATATACAACCAAGTCACATCACCTATTACAACGAGCATGTTGAAGGCAGGGGATTTTGTCTGCTGTGTTCACTGACTTGCTCCCAGACTCCAGGACAGTGTCTGACACAGAGTAGGCACCCAGCAAATATTTACCTTTATGGTTCAGCAATCCCTCTGTGCTGGTGCTGTTCTGACCTGGCTGTTAGTGAGAGTAGGCTAATTACTATAACAGTAAATGTCAAAACATAGAAAAGCTCAGATACAACAGAGGAGAGCTAGCCCACAGAACTTTCTGCACTAATGGAAAAGGTTAGCTATGTTGTCTGATCTGATAGCCATCTATCACATGCAGCTACTGAGCATTTGAAATGTGACTGAGGAATTGCAGTTTTAACTTTAATTAAATAGCCATACGTGGCTAGCGGCATCCGTGGTAGATAACATATCCAAAGAGGTATAAGACCCACACTAATGGTGGCTGTATCAAGGTCATCCTGGAAGTTCTCTATCCAGCTAGCTTGAAGAGGAAAATAACATGGAAAAGTACGGGTAGGGCAATTTTACGGGCCAGATATAGAAGCAGTTCCATTTATACTCCAGGAGTAAGAACTAATCACACAGCCACAACCAGATATAAGAGAGTCTGGGAAATGTAGTTCTTGGGTGTGCTGCTACTCACCAGTAAGAAGTCCACATTATATGGAAGGGGAGTCACATATTATTTCAGTAAATAGCCAGCTGCCTATACCACACGTGACTGTGAAGATTATTTTCTGGTCTACTCTCCCAGAATGCTTATCATAGGGTATTAGAGGTAGATACAAACTAATAGATCATTTCACTCAATTGTCCATCTGATATTCAGGCAGTCCATGCCAGAATATCCCCTGTGACAGGCCTTCCTGGTTCTAAACAGGTTCCTGAAGAAACCTGGAGGGAGGTCCTCCCTCCCCCAGCACATTCTTCATTGCAGCTTTTCAGTTTCTCTTTTCCTTCAAGTTAAACTTCCTGAGCTTTCTCTTAGAGTCTGGCTGGATGATGACATTAAGCTGAGTACCGTTTGCATCTGAATAATACCCAGAATCCTTTCACTTGACACTGTCCAGTCTCCCAGATGACAGAGCTGTGCATTTGACTAAGGACTTTCATGCCTAAGCAGAAGGAATGACTGCAGGGGAACTTCAGGCAGGGTCTTGAGGGACATAATTATCTGACCAGTAGGACCAGCTCTCAAATTTCCTGGAACACTTGTAAAAAGGGTTAATAATGTTTCGATGTTGGCCCAAAAGCAGAAGAGCACTATGCTAATAAATCCTTCCTCTGCCAGCCTCAGGAGAGATTCCAAACCATTTATGAGCAGGCAGGAGAGAAGGACAATAAGAGACTCCTTTGCCCAGAAACTCATCAATGATTCCCAGCCCGTGGTTAGGAGCCGTCAGAAATCATTTCACCCTGCTTCACTGGAACTCAGTATTTAAAATGTCAGTCACTTTCCTGGCAGTGACTTCGATATGATGTTGGGGAGGGCTCTGTATTGCTGATTAACTGATTGTGTGTTTGAATCTTGTCTCTCCACAGACTCTAAGCTGCTAGGAGAAGGAGGGTCCTCGTTCCACTTGGGTGACCCTCCCAAACACTCTTTCTGGAGATCCGCAGCACACAGTGAAAATCTACCTGCTCAGATTGGTCAAAAGGTCTCACAGAGCTATTCTGGACAACCTGAGTTCCTGTCCTTGCGGTCAGACTTTAGGCAAATCACTTCCCCTCTCTGACTTCGATGTATCTTCTAAAATAGAGTTCAGCAAACTCCAGTCTGTAGGCCAAATCACGTTTGTGATCTGCTTTTGTATAGCTAGTGGGCTAAGGATGGTTTTTACAGTTTAAAAGGTTTATATATAAAAAAAAAGAGAAAGAGAGAAAGAAAGAAGAGAGAGAGAGAGAGAGAGAGAAAAATAAGCGACTGAAACCATGTGTGGGCCCTTCAGAGCCTGAACATTTTATCTGGCCCTTTACAGAAAAAGTTTGCGAAACCCTGCTGTAAAATGAAGTCAAACTAGAACAAACTAATTTTCTTCTTTGAAACTTTGTTCCCCCCTTCCCCCCCGGCACACACACATCTTCTAATGAAACCATCTCTCTAAAGAACCTGCAGAGGGTTTAAACAGTAAATACACAACCCGGTGCCAAGCTGCTCAGGTCGATGCAGAGGTGGAAACCTGGGCAAAACCCTTCCTATACTGCAAACCCCTCATGCTCCTGCAGTATAGTTTGGAAACCTTAGACAAAATGATCAGTAAAGCCTTTTTGGTTTTTGTTTTTTTGTTTTGAAACTGATGCTGTTTGTTTGGGGGAGGCAGTAGGGCCTGATGGTTAGTGCTTAAGCTTGGGAATCAAGAGTATTTGGGCTGCGTCCTAGCTTTATCTCGTATTACCTACAGGCATTGGTAGGTTACTTAACCTCTCTAAACCTCAGTTACCTCAAAATAGAAATCACAATAGCCACCTACCTCTAGGGCTGCAGTGAAGGTTAACTGGAATAATGCAGGGCCAGCATTTAGCAGAAGGCCTGGCAACGTACTAAGATATCAACCAATGGAAGCTACCGTTATTAGTGTGAGAACACATTCTATCTTTTTCTGTCTCCCACACAAGCTTGACTTGAAACAGCTTCAACAATACCATCCAGAGGCCAACAAGTGCCTTGTCGTAAAGCACCCCACCACACTGCACACAGGGGAACACTCAGTACATATTAACCAATCAATACTGCTGGTGACAGGCTCAGCGCCCCTTGCTGAGAAGCCCAACAAGGGCATGAAATATTTCCCCTCAATCTTTCTCCAACGCCATGCTGACCTAAGCCCGAAGCCCTCCAGATACCCTCGGCGCTGCAATAATAAAAACGCACACAAAACCACATATACAAATAAAATATTTTCCTGCTTAATGAGAAGCGACCCCGCCGTTTTCTCATCACTCCAGTGACACGTTTATGTGCTCTACAATTGCAGTCGAAATATTTTTGCTATTTTCATGATTTTCTTGGCTCCCTTCTGGAGGAATTAATCATTTCTACAGCACTGGGAAGAAACTGAGAAATCGCAGACACGACTGAATGACATGATAGTGTATTCTCTCCGCCCACGTCAAATCTCTCTCTGTGCATGAAATTAAATTGTTCTGGGGGAAAGTGGCTTGCTGTGGTATAGGGAAAGTGGGGAGGTATAACTTCTCCAGGCTCTTGCTTCATGGAAAGGTTCCGTTGGCCAGGTAGGTTGGCCTCAGTTCTTTTGAGTTCCCCAAATTCTAGGTGAAGAAATAGGAACATACTCAAGGTCCTGTGGATACGGCTAAACTAAACTCGTGGTAGCACTGGGTTGGCAGGAAATAATTGCTCTAGCAGACCAACTATGGTTATGACTGAGAAGAGAGACTCCGGTGGTCAAGTTTTGAATCAGCAAATTTGACCCAAAAGAGACTCTAGGGCTCATCTTAATCTCCTGATTTTGCATGTGAGGAACCTGTAAACCCACAGGCTTTAGAGACACACACACATACATATGAAACTCTGCCTCTTGTTAACAAATCACCTAACATCTGTATGATCCAGTTTCTCTCTGAAAATGGACCTTCTTCATGGGGTTACTAAGAGGGTTAGAGACAGAGTAGCACAGGGCTTGGGATATAATGAAAGAGGGAATATACAAATGGACAATGGCCAGAACATACACATAAATGCAACTCTGACCATAAGCCGCAGCAACCTGCTCAGGAAACCAACTCCTTATTGACAACAAACAACTCAGGAAGCCAACTGGCGAGGTCACGTTTGAGGGAAGTCAGACTGCTGTGACCATCTAGGAGGCTACATCACTGCTTCGGTCCTGATCAGCCCCAAACAGCCAGGACTTGATTAATAAGTGACAGCTCCCCTAATTCCGTCCCTTATTCCACATTAGAACAAACCAGAGAAAACCAAATGTGATCCCCTAACACATCACATACATGCCCTGCTTCCAGTGAGCCTGCCTACAACCTCCCCACAGGCCAACAGCCCCTGTTCAGGGTATAGCTGAAGCTTTCCCACTCCTCTGCCTGCCTGTGACTCTCAGCCAAACTACCAGCACTGGCAGCTGACTCTTGCTCTAGCAAGCTCGAAGCAGCCTTTGCCACTCCCCTTGGTTGGCCTTCCTTCATCCATCCGCACAATGCACACACACCTACCCTGCACGTCACATGCACAACCACACACACGTTGTCATACAGTGAATAAAGAGCAGACACACATCTTGAAAGCCAGTGTTGTGATTTTGCAATCCACTGATAAAAGCCAATTAACAAAGGAAGTAATTACCTCGACGTAATCACTCAAGCTTGTTCCAGCCAACAAGAATTCTGAAAAGACTGCACGATTGTTTGAATGGAGCTTATAGCAATGCTGTGAAAATAAATATCCACCACGTTTGAAAGTTTAGATCAGTAACACAGGAAGGGCGCTGCTTGGATTATATTTCATTGACTCAGGCAGGTCTTCCCGGAGCGTCCCGTGCTTCTCTGTGACACGCTTCCCTTGTAACATCTGTGCTCAGTGCCCACCTGGCTCAGCAGACCGTACGCTCTACAAGGTAAACGACCCTGTCTCTCCCTCGCCACTGTATTTCTGGTGTCAGGACCTCAATAAATGTTTGTTGAATGTGTGGATGGAGTAAATATGTGAGTGTCTTGTTGCCGTTCAATCACTTTTATGCTGACATCATAAGGGGAATGCTGCTAGAGAGATGTCAAGTGACAAAGGGTTTGAAACAGGAACCATAAAAGGGCAAGTCTTCATTCAGGTGACTGAATGTGGTTGGCATGTGTGAAATCCCTGAGAATACACTCAGTCTACGTGTGCTAAAAGAACCAAGGTTGTAAGTAGGGGCCAACTGCCACACGCTTGCAAACGGTTTACACAAAGCACTAGACATTAGCTACGAACTAAAAGGCAGCACAACAAATAATAGCTTAATAAACTATAGCTGTATTGCACAGAACACTTCATTCTCATGCAAAATTTAACAAGTGTCAACAAAGACAAACATGTTAAACTTGGCTTTTTTGTCCTGTGTGCAATTTTTAAAAAAACCCAAAAAACAAAAAACCAAAAAAAAAAACAAACAAAAAACCACGTAGCCGCAAGCATATATATAGTACTATTATGTGCCAGGAACTATTAACTTATTTAGTCATACAAGGGTGATGGGAGAGAACACACAAGTATTATGATGGGTTCAGTTTAGATAAGGATCTCACCTTCCTTCCTCTCCCATGCCCATTACAAAGTCTAATCAACATTTCATGTATGTGTGAGCGATGAGACTTTTGTAGATTGTACAAATAACTGATTTATACAAGTCTAACATGGACGCTTCTGGTTTCAATATTTTCTATTTCAAAAGAACATCTGTATTAAGTTTTCACTTCCAGACTATTTAGGGAGTTATTTTAAATACAAAAGGATCCTCATCATTCCTTTCCAGTTGCTAAAAATTATAGATTAATAAAATCTTGGAAGGTTAGCAAGAGTGGGAGTGAGGAAAATTTAGAAGTTAAACTTATTTTGTTAAGAAAAAAAACGAGGTTTTCTGAAAAAGCTGGAAGAACTGATCTAATTAACTGATCCACTCTTCTAGCGGTATTTTAATGTAGGCCATGTGTGGATTCTGGCACAATAGGGTCTTCAGGCTGCCAAATCCAAAATCAATTTGCAGGAGAAACAGCAATCAGTCATTAATTGATTTCTGATTCCATTCAGCTCTAAATTAAAGATCCCCACAGGCTCTTGCAAATAAAAACATGATCAGTGATTGGGCATATCTGATAGCAATTTGATTGCTGTCATTATCAGATGGCTGGGTTTGCCAAAGATTGCCATTTGCTTGGCACCTGGTTACTGAATGAATCTGCCTTCCATATTTAATCTACCGATTGTCTTTTTTTTTTTTTTTAATGAACCAGGGTCCATGGCACAAACAGAGGTGTTTAAGGAAACATCAGGCGGCTTTTTAAAAGAGCAAACAGTTCTGGTATTCACATCTTGAATTTCTCAATGACCACCTTGCCTTTCCATCACACAATTGTTTCCGATGTAATTCAAAATCACAGGATGTGGTGCTGGCAACATAATGATAAAGTCACTCCAGAAGTTAAATATGACTTCTTTGCAGACTCAGAATGTGAAATCTAACTCACATAGCTCTTCTGGCTAGACAATCCATCAATATCCACTGATCCTGAAAGGATGACTTAGCACAAGTTCCTATCTCCTGAGCCTTAGAATCTCAGATCTTTCTCCCTTCTTCCTTTCTTTCTAAAAAGAAGAGTTCTGTGACCACTCACAGAATGGAAAGGGCAGAGTGCAAGAATTGGAGTTAAAGGAATCATTGCTTACAGACATATCCAAGTTGAGGTCAGTTTCAGAGTGCATTATGAACGTGGGCAATAGGGAACTAATAATGCCCTTTACTATCTTGTATGTTTTTGCTTCATGCCAAAGACAATACACATTTCTACTTCAGCGTGTACATTCTCCTAAATCAGGAACATTTTCTTGGGATTGTTTTGAGGCACTTTTTTTTTTCTTATTAAAAATGCATTTTCTTTCTAACATCTCAGAAAGTTATTAGGAGATCATACTCTATGCCAAACAATAATTGTGCTTTTATAAAGCAATGTCATGCTTCAACATTAATTCTTCATCTGCTAAGACAGAGCTAGCAAAGAATATTTTATCTTCATCTGGGCCTTGTTAGTCCTTCACCTCAGCTTATAGGTATAATACATCATACGTGGAGGCCCTCTGGTATTACATAACCTCCCATGCATAACTCGAATTAGCAAGGAAATGACATATTTATATAGCAATTAAAAATAGGTTTCGCATTCTCCAAGGGGCCACCCTCCCAATTACTTAAGCCAAGAGCACATTCATCACCTGGCAGGTTGCAGTACGAGAGAGACAGCAGTTGTTTGTGCATCTGGTGTTTAATAAGGTACACAGAAGTGTAGCCTGAGTTTCACAACCTTGCCATGTCAGCACACATCGATTACACTTACACCTAAACACGGCATGCTCTGTTTTAAACAACACTACTTAGAGCTGTCAGATGCATTTGGGGAAATGCATGAGGCTCATGTGCTTTCATGTTACCCGCTTCACAATAAGACCGTTTATTACTGAGCATGAACAAGAGGAAAAGGGAGGGAAGCTCATCCCCACAGGCCTCCTTGATGTGAAAGTCTACACTTGACAGTTCTGTAAGAGGCGGTAAGATACCAGTCTCTGTTACACGTTCTGGAATGTTCATCCCCGACTGCTCATAAACGGCATCATTTGAAAAACACAATTTTAACGGCTGTGCACTTCCCCAAACAAACATCATAAAAACAAGAAATAACAATGTATAAACACATACCTTTAACTTGGTTGGCTATTCTCAACCACTTTTTGCTAACATTTTTTTGAAATAGTAGGATGAGCCTGGGATGGTTTGGGCTGATCCCAAAGTCACGACAACCAAACACAGAGGAACCGACACTCCATGATGGCAGCGCCGCTTCTCTCCGTTACCTAGTTCTCTCACATCACAGACGGAGGGGGAGCCTCAGCGGCTCATTGTCAGCAAAATACCACTGACAGTTGTATGGGCCTTCGCGTTTCAGAAAACAGTTCCGCATACTTCATGTCATTTACACATATGACAACATTATAAGGGGTTATTATGACCCCTAGTTTCCAGCTGAGCCGCTTAATTTCCTGAATTTTATCTGACGTTTTAAACAATGCACATTTAAAAAGTTGCAGTGAAACTCAGATATTTATACTTAAGTCCATCAAATGTGGTAATGTGGACGATGGTTACACCGGTTGGTCGCCTGTGTTATATTTTTACTACGTGCTATGTAACAGATACATTAAACTTTTAAATACATTAAATAATTTACTCCTCACCACTCCGTCTTAAGGATGGGGAAATCTAGGCTCAAGAGGACAGGAGGGACTTAGCCTGAGGTCCACAGTACCACTGACAGGCTACAGAGCCCCAATTTACTCTCCACACCACTGTTGCTTGACAACTGGACTTAGCCTAGGGTATTTGGTGCTTTAAGAACACTCATGAATGTAAACACTAAGGAGAGCTGAATAACTGTGGTATCATAACACAGGTAATAAAGCACAATGACCAATTTTATACCTTACACAATAGGAGCCATTTTAGACACCAGGACCTGCCGGAAGGTCTTCTGGAGTTAAGGATTTGGAGTCCACAGTCTGACTCTAATGAGCTGAGCTGTACGCTCTTGGGCAAACCACTTATTCTACCTAAAGCTCCACTTTTCCTCATTCACCCAAAGGAGGCAGTAATGGAAATGACCTCATGGATGGAAACTGCTTAGTACAGTTCCTGGCAATTGTCAAGTGCTCAACAAATGGGAATGTATACTTTTTAAAGTTTAACAGTGCATCTAAATCACTCTGAGCATATAAAGCTCTGGTTCTTTGTTCAAAGCGTTCCCTCAACCTTGAAGACTCAGTTGTCCTCTATTCCCACCTTATAGTCATTGGTCAAAGTCCTTTCCTCTTTGCAGACCAGATAAGGTCTTACCTCCCCCCAGAGGCCGTTCCCGGATGGCTCAAGTTGGACCCCTCCTCTCACTCTGATACGTGCACATACTCTTCTGAACACTCTTCCAGATCTTGGCCCAAATATATTGTCCAAAGGAAATACCAATAATGATTGTCCAATTTGAAGTAACTCATCCCCCCACTGGTTTTAATTTTGACTTCAAGCTGTAACATTCCCGTGAGGAACTGTCACTGTGTAGTCACTTCCTCTGCCACCAAACTTCTCCCTTCGCTTCATTCCCCCCTTACTCCCAGGCTCTAGACCAAACTGCGGCCCGCGGGCCAACTGCGGCCCACAATCCACTGTTAACTGGCCAGCAGCAAATTCCAAAAATATATTTAGTTTACTTAAATAAACCTGGTGAGGCAATACGTACTTCACCTCGAGTGAGTGGCCCGGCTGTTTGTGTATTTTACCGCCTATGGCCCTTGGTGAAAACTGCTGAAAAAAGTTTGGACACCCCTGCTTTAGACTGTCCATACTTGAGACTGACTTGAGTCGTAAGCAGAAAATGGATGTGCAGGGGATGCCTGCTTCAGAGTCTCCCCATGACCCACAAGCTACCGTGGAGTCCCATTGCCTGTCACCTAAAGAGAAATTCAGACTTTAAATTTAGGGGATGGTCCAATCCTCTCATTTTACAGGTAGAGAAAATGGAGCTAGAAAGGTGACTTGCCAAGGGTCATGTGTTAGGAAACTAGGTAAGCTGGAATTAGAACTCAGGTCTTCAGATTCTTGGGTTATTGCTCTATGCAGTGCATGTCACTATCTGAGGGCTGATCCTTGATTACCCAGACTTTGAATGGCTCCTGGCACTTTGAAGAGCCTACATTTCTGGCTGGATTCCTGAGCCCTCCCACCATGCACCATGAGGCACTCTGCCTTCCCAAAGGTACAGTGTATTTTCTCTCCCTGCCTCCCTGACCTGCATTCCTCCTGCCTGGATCCATACCTTGACTCCTCCTACCTGATCTGACAACTCCAACTCTGCCTCCAGCTCAATGGGTTTCAGTATCTATAAGCCTGTCCACTCCAGCCTGACTTGCTGTCCAGGCCAGGTCCCTCCTTTAGTGACTCAAGGCCTGGAATGACAATCAAAGTTTGCACAGAAACATGGCACAACTTACCTTTATAGTCTTACGTTGGAGAGCTTTATCTTAGAATCTATAATTCTTAGACTCTCTTAGAATTCACCCTGAAGCAGATCTGATACGACTGACCATAATAGCAGAGGGGGAAAAACCTGGACACTTTGTCAAGATATGCCTTTCTAAAAATTGCGTATATTATGGGATCCTTTTTAATGTTCTTCTCTATAAATAAAACTGAAGATTTTATTGTCTCTTGGCATTTAACTTTTTAAAAATCTATTTGTGCAGTTATTAAACGAACGTTTATTGCTCTATCTCCACTACCCAGAATAGTGTCTGGCACACAAGGAAACTCCATAAACAAGATAGATAAGGTTCTTCTTCTCATGGAATTCCTGTGCCAGTGACAAAGGACCAAGTCACCATGCAATTACACTCCAGTGTGAGAATGGCTTTGATGGGAATTATCGATGATGACATAGAAGCATTCGGGAGGGACATGTAATTTAGATTTAAGGGGTCAAGGAAGGCTTCCTGAAAGAAGGGACTTGTGTACGAACAGCTAGTGGGAGAATAGGAGCTAAGCCAGTGAGAAGTCAAGCAGACCGGTGTCCCCAGAAGAGAGACTCAAAGGCTTGGAGGTAAGCAAGCGCATGGTCCCTTTGGGTACTGGAAGTGTCCACATCTCTTGGTGCCTCTTTTTTTGCCTCCTTCTACAGTGTATAGCAGGCACACATATTTAACTTACATAGGTTCAACAGCATATATGTGACCCAAATAACATAACTTCAGCAAATAAATATGTAAACAGACAGGCGTATACATGTCTACACGTACACGTACACACTATACACAGCGTGCAGTCTAGAATGAGCACGGGAGAGGGGAAGTTTGACTGTAGTCCGCACATCTTTCTCACACTCCGAGTCTCTTGTCACATCTGTACACGTCCTGTATTTAATAATTTTTCCCCCCGTATGATTACCCCTGAACTCAAGCTGATGACTACATCTCACATCTGGTGCTTAATCCAAGAAACCACGATCTGTTCCAATATTGGGGAACTTGTTCACACTTCCGGAGAAGTTTCTCATGGAAGGCATAGTCAAAGGGCCATTTTGAACACATCTGTGTTCTGCCTCATGGGCCCTGCATCAACTTCACTTTAGACTCCAATAAACGTTTCCCTTTTAAAGACAAGAGAATCCACGTTGCTAAGAGAAACAGTGACTTGTCCAAGCCTCACAGCCAAGCAGAGGCCGCAGTCTCAGGAATCCTCTTTCCAGTCAATACCCCTCCCTCCAAGCTTCTTGGCTCAAATTTCTTGATTTCAGATTCCGCATCTTCTTGTTTACTACAATATCTGTCTTTTGAATCAGGCGGCGTTCATGAACGTTTATTTGTTCTGTAACAACTCCCGATAAAAATGGCCAGGGGGCTTCTTACCAACAGGAACGAGCTTGGTGGTTGCTAAGAAGGCAATCAATTATTATTGAAAATTGCCATTGGCTGAGAATGGAGCGCCTCACTTTTAGTCACTGAATGCTTTTATCAACTAGATTAGAATCTAATCGATGTTTTTCCTCCTGAAATTGCACTATAATCTTGGATAGTCCATACAATTTCTCATGTGGATCGCTGGTTCTGGCAGAGCTCACATTAGATGCGAGAAATTTTGCTTTATTTCCCATGTTTCAGCGAACAGAATTGGGAACGTTGACAAACTAAATGCCCGTGTCAATACATCCTCAACTGGATTTAGAAAATGTTATACTCTCATTATTAAGTAAAACTGAGTGTTCTTAATTTTTATTACTTTTTGTTTGTTTTAAACCCGCCATTGCAGTTATTGAAAACCACAGGTTTTAGCTTTAGGTTTTGAGTAATAACCCAAATGGCCTTTGAATGAGGATGAGATAGAAATACTTAGTAATATTCAGCCTTGATTTGCAAGTGAATCAGGACACAAAAGTGACCTTTGCATTACATATTAAACCTGGTCCCCAGCATGGCCTTGTTTCTTATATTTGTATACCTGGACAGGCTTTTTAACTTTGTTTCTGACATAGAGCAGCACTGGGCACTCCTGCGAGACTTCGAAGGCTGCACAGCCACTCTGCCATTTTTTTGCCAGCTTCTTTTGCCAGAGGGAAGGTGAGGGCAGAGAAGAGCATGGATGTGTACCAGATAAACACCTGAGAAGCGTTGATTAAGTACCTGGAGAGTGACCGATGAATGCTGTGTGGGCAAAGAGCAGGGATTTGGGAATGAGACAAAACTGGGTTTGTTCCTGCCTCCACTATTATTACTTATGAAGTTTAACATTCCTGAGCCCTTTGTGCAACAGCCATAAAGTTAAATACCGTGCATACCTTAACAAGTTGTGAGCCTCAAGGAGACAAAGTAAAAATAATGTTTATGATAATAATAAAAAACATACATTGAACACTTACTATGTGCTAAGTGTTTTACACAGATTACATTATTTAATCTCTCTAACAACCCCAGGAGGGGCACACTATTATTACCTCATTTTATGGATGAGCAAACGGAGGCATGGAGGATTTAAGTAATTTCGGTAGGGTCAAAGAGGCTTAAATGGTAGAGCTAGGCCCCACTCCTGAGCACACTGCTGCTAGAGCCACAATCAAAACTGTTTACTGCACTTCCTTCCGGTTAAGCGCCGAACTCTTCACAGATCCTTTTCATCTCTAAAATGCTGTGACTCTATCAGGTCTCTTAACAAAGCGTGCCTTTTAACACAGACACTGACAACTAGTTGTGGCGGATAGCAAGCAGTACGGACGGTTGAAATTGCACTGTGATCATAAATATATCCGTGCATCATTGTAGGAAGGCATTTATCTGTCTCAGCAATGTACACACTCCTATTGGAACCTGACGCTTATGGATGAACTGCAATAAAACTCTGTGCCATGTCCCTGTGCCCAGACCCCAACCCACCACCCTAGGGTAAAGATGGATATTTGTATTCTGTGTGAAAGCTACAGACAGATTTGATTTTCCTTTCCCAAATTGTAAAAAAATGAGACTCCAACTAGATCAGGTGTCTAAAGTTTCCTTGTATGCTGCGCTTTGTGTTTTTTTTCTTTTCAGAACCACTTACACATTGATGAAGAGTGCTCGAGCCAGTTTTGCTTTGCACCATTTGCTCACTTTATAGCCCCCGTTGCTTTTATGCAGAGACCCTCAGAAGTGCTAGAAAGTTGCAGGCCACTCACAAGCCTGACTCCCTGGCCTCCTCCCTGGCTTCTTTGGTACCTCCAGCTCAGTTCTTCTGGAGATTTCGGTGTCTGTGACTTCTCAGTTGCCATTAGTATTTTCCACTGATATCTTGCGAGAGGAAGGGCGAAGAGACTATTTGGAGAACTTTATTATTTACTCTCTATTTATTCTGTTACCTGAGCTACTGAAATCATATCTCGAACTCCAACAACAGCAACACTCATGCACGGACTTGGGAAGAGCAGACTGTGGAACTTCAGAGAAAGCTGGATCCAGCTCCACAGCCCTTCTCTTTGCTTTGCCCTCAGGTACTTCCTCAAAATGTAAGGGTGGACCAAACCCCACACCCTGTCTGTAAACAATTCCAGGCTCAGTACTATGTAATTTTGCCATATTAATTCCTTTGCTTCACACAAAAATCTTGTCAGATTAGAGCACTACTACCGCCATTTTACAGACGAGGAAACTGAAGTTCAGAGATTTTTTTTTTTTTTTAATATTGCATGGCTAAGAAGGAACTGAAATGGTATTTAACCCACGTCAAGCTTAACCTCTAGTAGACCATATTCTCAATGCCTGCTTCCCAGGTGTCACCATTACTGAACAAAAATGAAAAAACAAATCTTCTAAGCCTTATAAATCACAATGCTTCATAGGAGTTATCCGGTAAGATTTTTTTAAGTGAATAAAGAAGTGTCTGAAAAGCATGCTGTTCCAGGTTTTGTAAATCCAGCCTGGTCAACCCCTTCTGCTGTGGGCTGGAAGAAGAAAGCTGTATTTATATATATATATTTTTTTTAAATAAGAAAATTAAATAGAAAAATATAAATTATGTACTGATCAGGTTATGGTTCTCTAAGATTGGGTTAAGTGGGACAGCATTTTTGATGTCTGGATTTGACTTTGGTGACATTTATGCAGTGTGTGATCTTTTTTGTTATTGCAGCGATTCTCTGAGACCCACAAGGAACACAGATGAGCCCCCAGGACCCTGGAAAAATAGTCTCAAGCACATGTTCACCTTGGTGATTTCCACAGAGAATGCACAATTAAAAAGGAAAATTCACAACCCAACAAACAATTGCTTTAGTGAACACATGAGCACAAACACGGTGCCTGGAATGGGTTCTAGACCCGGATGAGCCCAAACTTTAGAACCCTTTGCTTTAGTTTAAACACAGGGAGATTTGTGTAAAACAGATACAGTAAGACTTAAACAAGCTCTTACAATGAACCATTTGCATTCACACTCAAGTTTCACCTTTTTAAAAAATTTTAACCTCATACAATGTTCTCAACTACTCAGAAAAAAACACCTTCAACATAAAAACAAAAACAAAAACAAACAAACAAAAAACAACAGTGTCATTCTGGATTGCTCTTTTTTTCTTCACAACCAGCATCTTACCCAGCAGAAAATCCTACCAACTCTACCAAAAAACCAAACCAAAACCAAAACCAAAATCTCTTCCTACTTTGCCATGACCCTGGTCCACCTGGTCCACATGACTATCATCTCACACCTACATTATTGTAATAGCCTCCCACCTCATCCTGGTTGCTCCCCTGCCCGTCTGCCCTGCATTCTCACCACAGCAGCTTTAATAAGCCAGGCTTGTAAATGAAAAGTCTGGTCGTTCCTCTTCTGCTTAAGAAGTGGCTTCCTTGGCTCTCAGGAAAAAGTTCAGACCTTGTTCTGATTTGCAGACACTGTGCGATTTGGCCCCTGTAACTCTCGGATCTTGTTCCTACTATTCTATCTGCCATTACAGAGCTTCAGCCACACAGAAGGACACTCCTTCCTGTTTCTTGGAATATGCTATCCACACCCCACCACAGGGAGTGTGGATATGTTTGCACATGTTGGTCCCTCTGATAGAATGCTCTGTGCCCAGACGTCTGCATGCACAATTCCTCTACTTCCTGCAGGTCTTTACTCAAAGTCACCTAAATAAGACTATTTAAACTTTTAACTCTACTCCGCCAGTGACAGTTTCCAACCTCCATCTATGACTTATTTTTCCTTCGTAGCAATTACCAATATCTAAAATGCAATGTATTTCTTTTAATCTTGCTTAATGTCAGATTCCACATTACAATGAAAACTAATTATTTAGGGCAGATCTTTTATTGGTCTCTCTATATTTTTTCTTTTCTTTTGCATCTTCAGAACTTAGAATAGTGTCTGGCACATGTGAGATAATCTGAATAATTAATTATTAAATGAATAACTGAATAAACTAATTAATAAATAGGTTTGTGGGCAGAGTAGGTAATAAGTTAAGTGGATGGAATGGAAGTAGATGCAAATACTTGGCACAAAGTAGATACTCAGTGACTTTATGAATAAAAAAATGAATGAATCATAAAATGGCAGAATCTGGGATGGCGGTATTACAAGTGGTTTTATTTATTTTCTTTTGGGGATTATCTATATTTTATCATGTTTACATATAATACAATTTTTTAAATTATTTTTTCACCTGTATAGAACTTTAGTTTATAAAATTTTTCCACATCTCACATCTTATTTTATCCTCTAAGTGATACACAGAATAGGATTACATTCCCTTTTTACATGTGAAGAACTGAGGCCAAGAGAAAATAAAACTGATTATCCAAGGGCTCACAGTCAGCAAGTGATAAAGATGGAAAAATAAGAAGGGATTGATTATTTTGTTTATGTAAAGTGATGGGAAAATAAAACATATTTTTTGAAAACAAAAGTACCGGTTTACGGAATATTTATATACCAGGAGATTATCGATGGTAATAACGTGAGCGGGATCTGGACTTAAGACCGGGTTTATATAATACTGGGCATAAAACTGAAAAAAAAATAAATTGTGATAAAATACAGTAACATGAAATATACCATCTTAAGGTTTTTAAGTGCACCGTTCATTACTATTAAGTATATTCGTACTGTTATACAATCATTACCACCATCTACCTCCCAACTTCTTTTCATTTTTGCTAAACCGAAACTCTGTTCCCATCAAACACTGACTCCCCATTCTCTTTCCTTCCGGCCACTACTATTCTTTCCTTCTCTATAAATTCGAACACACTATATATCTCATATAAGCAAAACCACACAGATTTGTCTCTTTGGTACTGGCTTGTTTCACTTAGCATGATGTCTTTAAGTTTAAACCATGTTACAGCGTGTGTCAAAATTTCCTTCCTTTTTAAGGTTGAGTAATATTCCATTGTATATGCATAACATCAGCATAAAATAATGGCAATTGAGAAGTCACAGACACCGAAATCTCCGGAAGAACTGAGCTGGAGGTATCAAAGAAGCCAGGGAGGAAGCCAAAGGAGTCAGGCTTGTGAATGGGCGCAATTTTCTAGCACTTCTGAGGGTTTATACTTTATATACATTTGTTTATTTACCTGTGGAAGGACACTGGGGCTGCTTCCACCTTTTGCCTCTTGTGAGTAATGCTACTATGAACACTGGTATTCAAATGTCTATCTGAGTTCCTGCTTGCACTTCTTTAGGGTATATACCCAGAAGTGGAATTGAAGGATTATATGGTAATTAAATATTAATTTTGATAACAAATGGGGGTACCTGAAAGACATTATTGGTAAAGAATAAGTGCTTAAACCTATACTTTACTTGGCTAGAATGCACGAACACGTGAGAGTACACACCATTCCCACCCCAACGTACATGGCTGGTTTAACTTTCAGTGAGAATACCCATTCAAGGATCCCATTGTCTCCTGAATACCTCCTATGCACTAGGCTCTGGGAATTCCCAGTGACCAAGAGGGAAACAATCCGAGCTTTCATGGAGCTTACCATCATTCAGAGAAATCAGTTATTGCATAAACCATAACAAAGCATCACTGTATGACTGTGATCCGTGCACTAACGAAAAAACACAGTGCGTTGTGAGAATACTGAACAGGCTAGCCTTCAGGGCAGGGGCAGATGAGCCCTCTGAAAGAATCAGGAGAAGTTTTATAATGTAAATGGAAATTAGACACCCATTAAAATATCAAATTTATTTTGCAGTGTAAACAACCAGTGTTGTGCCTCATTAGATTACTCTCTCCAAATTTCAAAACCATACTCCGAAGATTCAGAATAATATTGGCAATATTCAGATGCTCATCAGATGAATTAGACTAATTAGTTTAAAGTTTAATTAAATAGTATATATTAAGTTCATTATCCTACAACTCTGATTTATTTTTTAAAGTGGTAGTTTGGGATTTTACATATAAATTATTTCCCTCTATAATGTTTTATTTTCTATTTCGATGGTTTAAAGGCACGTGTAACTCATGAAAACTGTTGGCTAGGTGAGCTCTACCTTCTCTTTTGTCATTATTTTTCAATGACAATTAGTTTTGGTTCTCAGCTATTACCTAGCCATTATGTGAGCAAAGTGAAACTGGAAATTCAAAAGTCACAAATTTCTCACTTTCACCATCATCATCTGTCGAAACTGGAAATTACTTAAACATTTAAAAAAAATAAATTTCTATTTTCATTGCACTATTTCATCCGAGAACATATTGGGGCACCTTCAGTGATAATTCCTCAGGAAATCAGAGACTATAGCAAATTCAATAAACTCCTTCTCCTAAAAGTTCTAATTTCTCCTAAAAAGTATAATTCAGGCTAAAAATACCCAAATAATTACAAAAATACCAGATGAGGACCCCCTAAAACAAACGAACAAACAAAACAAAACAAAAAACACACATAAAAACCCCCAAAGCTAACAGAAACCATTTTGTTCTACTCCAGTCACTCAAGTTGGTGCTCAGTTACTCCATTTGTACAATGAGGGCAGGCCAGCTGCATGGAACTCGAGAGTCCATGCAGGAATCAAATGAGATAATTAAGATGAAAACAACATGACGTAAGTTAAACCTGTGAATTCTATATTCACAGATACAGATTTCGAGAGACAGCTGGTTGTTCACCAAAGACTTCTGCTCATCTTTCATATTTTGAAGTTACCACTTAGAAACAGCACTCCCCAGCCCTCTTCCGCCAGTTACAGCCCTGTGTCTAAATTCTTGTCCAGGGAATGTGTGTGTAAATAACATAGACCAGCCCCATACAAATGTCCCTCACAATTCTTGGTACTCTTCCTCTTTGCTGGCTAGATGTTGGCAGCCAAGATAATTTGGGGAGCCACTGCAATAAAAATAGCAAAACCTCCTCCAGACTGGGGTTCTTGAGGGACTGCAAGGAAAGGAGTCCTCACTAGACCTCACCCCTGGATTTCAGGTAACTGAGAAACCAACTATTTGGCTAAGCCACTGATACAGGCTTTATCTGTTACAGACTCTAGTTTTTGCCTCATGCAGTAAGACACTTCTGTGAATTCATGCATCTAATAAGTATTTTTGCATATATGAAGAAATCAAAACTAGTTTAAACATAGATCTTACTCTTTTTTATTATAAAATATTATAATCATTGTCAGTGTTCAAACAGATTGGCTAGCCTACAAATAAATTTAAAAAATTAAAAGAGGAAATGGATTTTTAAAGGGAAATCAATATTGTGAAACTACAGAACAGCATTTTCCAAATTGAACTACATAGACAGTTGAGAACATGAGATGGATGGTGTATGGTCACTAAATCAGAGACATTCTGCGTTAAACAAATAATGAGCTCTTCCATATGCATGAGTGCTCAGAGCCTTTTTTAAGCCAGTGCATGCTGTAAATCTCTAGGAGTGAATGAAATGGGTGGGGGAAAAGTATTGTTTAAGCTTTTCCCCATTTTTGAACTTAAAATCTTCATTTTCCATAGTATTTCCTGGAATGAGCACTTGATGGAACACATTTTGGAGAATGCTGACATATCATGTCTCTTCCATGTCCCCATTAAAAGTTTTCCCGCCGTCAGTGTAAAAATGCACTAAATTTTCCTTCATTTTCTTATTAAAAAATAAAATTAGAGTCATAAATTAACATTATAGAAGAGTGACCATCCTGTTCTCTCTCAAAGTTTGTGAGTGACTTTATAAGAAGCCAGACTAGGGGACCATAGGTAACATTACTAATGCTTTAAGAAATGCTTTAAAAATGGGAAGGATCTTACTGGGAGAATGGATGAAGTTTGAATATGGATTGTAGATTAGATAATAAAATTGTAGCAATTTTAATTGTCTTGTTATTTTTTTATGCTTATGATATCTCCAGCTTACTCTCAAAAATTTCTTTTGATGAAAGAATATATGGGAATGGACAGAAACAAAGAGAGAAGGAAAGGAAAAGGATGGGGGAAGAAAGAGAAAGGCAGAGAAGAGAGAGGAAGGGGGGGGGAGAATGATAAGCAAATGAGGTAAAATTTAAATAATTGATTAATTTTGGTTAAACACCTTTATGAGGTTGTTCCTACTCTTGCATTTTTTCCGTAAGTGTGGCATTTTGCACACATACATGCGCGCTACCAAAATACAGTGTGAAGTGTAGTAAGTTTAATTTTCATTTCGGTTATGTTTCATTTCAAACACATCACACGTGTTTATTTAAAACTTCCCTTCTGAGAACTGAATGGCAGTAGCAAAAGAATCTGTGAGTTTTGAGTTAAAATGGCTTTTATCACCAGCTGCAGTGTGGTATATTATCACTGCTTGGTGAGCTTTGTGTGATTTATCCATACAGGGTACTTCTGCTTTAAGAAAAAAAAAATATTTTATTGTTTTGCTTTTTGTTGGTCAAAAATCAGAAAAGTCTCCCGCCCCCCCCCAATCAATGAATAACCCGATTGCTAAAAAAATAAAGGTCATATACAATTTGCTAGGTTTCTGTACTATCTATCTCAAATAAAAATAAAATATCCGTTGATGCCACACCTCCTCCTCCAGCTTCTATTCAATTTTTCTAGTCCCCTTCTCAGAAAAATATCTTGAAAGAGGCACCTAAGGTCTCGGTTTCTAACTCCTCAGCAAAATAACACAGGTTGATTGGTCTCACCACACCTATCCCTCCATGAACACCAGGTGACGTGCGATGCCTGATACCCACAAACATAACACAAACCCAAACAAAAATATCCACAGAAGGACGACAACACCTTTTGGGCTGAGTTAACAATAGTGCCTCCACCCTTTCTGTGCCTTATTTTACTGTTTAAATGGCTTTAAGATATCTGAAGGAGGTAGTGTTTGTTTGTTTGTTTGTTTGTTTTTTAACTTCTGAAACTTTAATAACTAAAATTCATTGGGTAGAGCTTAGAAGTACCAGTTTTGGAAGAAGGTAGTATTCTAACTACTATCCATTCATTTTCTTTTGGTGGTGAAATTCTGTGACTCTTAAACGTTATTATTATAGTCAGAGTCATGGAGATTTCTGGAAATTTAAGTTTTGCTCACTGTAGCATTCTCTAAAATTAGGTCTAATTTCTGGATAATAAATGCTTTCATAGAGATGGAAAGAATCCTGGTAAATTTCCAAAGTAAAATGTGTAATAGGTTCTTGTGAAAGTAATTCTTTAATGGAGTGATTTTCCCAAACATAGGCTAGCTAGCCTTGGGCGAGGTCTTACTTCATTACTTATTTTTAAGTGACGAAAGGTAATTTTTGCCAAATCAATAGAAGAAGAGATACTAAAATTAGTAGTGACTAAGAATAGATATAAAAAAATAGTACAGGATCAAGTTTTTCTTTAAAAGTCCAACAAAATTATTGGAGATTAAAGAAAAAGAAATGAAAACTTGGAAATGTAATTGGATTGGCAAGTTGTCTTCCCTCACAGATATCTTTTAGAGGAAATTACACTCTTCTCCAGGAAATTATCTAAAAAACATGAAAACTAACACCAACATACATGAAACTTACTTTAATGTGTAGACCGCTAAAGTATGACCAATTGTTTACTATGTATTTAAATCCCGAATGCTTCTAATGAGCAAGAATCTCTATTCCATCCCCCTGCGATGGTACAAAAGAGAAGGCAAATCACTACAATTTTCTACATTTTGTAAAATGTCAGGTTCTTTAGGGCATCTCAGGCGGAAAACACAAGGGCCAAAGGATGATACATGACTGAAATCTAGAATGACGAAAGGGAGTAGAATAGGGAAGCGCAGAACTCCCATTCAAAGCCCTTTAAGCTTGAAAGATGCATTTAGAGTGAACAAAATACATTTTAACAACCAACAGGTAGTAAACTGGAGGTATTCAGTACTCTAACAAAATGTTGAATGCTGTTTTAAAAGCCTCAACATACGTCATTCAAATTTAAGTCTCACAATTCTGAGGTAACTAGCTAAAATAGCCCTCAAAGCATGCATATTTCTGAGTAAACTGTTACTTCTGCCTTTGAGAAATTCATATGTTGGTTGATATATATACATCATTGCCAAGAAATGCATACAAAATAGGTTACAAGTAAAGATTAACTGTGATGATCTATCCTACTATAATTTCTGAGCAGCCCAAAGGAAGAAGGTGGTGAAATCTAAAAACAATTGAAGATGACTTTTTAGAGAAGTCAAAAGAGCCGAGACTGAAGGGAGTTGAGAGTTGACGAGTGAGAACCACCCATCGTTGATACTGTCAACTATGTCTTCTTATTATATCACATGTCTGTTAAAAGGTGTGCCAAAGTAAATCAGGCAATTCAAATAATAGAGTAACATAGTACAAAGACACTACAGAACACAGATGCCATTTTGCCTTCCCTTTCTGAGCAGTCTTCAATGACACAATTCCAACATTTTGCCATGCTAATTTTGTTTTTTTCCATTATTTCATACAAGCAGCTAGCTTAAAATCAAAGAGAGACCATTCAAGAATACAAATTCACCACCGTGAATGCCCCTAAAGCTGTCCTACTCTGCTTCAACTGTCTGGAGACTCCACTGTTCATCATTCACACTGTTTTGTTTTCTAATTATTAAGATAATTAAAGAAAACTCAGTGCATTTTTACACTGATGGCAGAAAAACTTTTGATGGGGACATGGGAGGGGCAGTCATCATATAATAACTGGAAAATGATAGTTGCTACATGAAAGTTGAAATTCAACATATGAAAGGCAGGTGAGTGTAGTCAACGTGCCCTGTATCTTTTGTTATATACAAGTCAAAGATGTACTGTAAACATCAGACAAAAAGGCATGGAGATCAAAGAAGCACATTCATCCCCCTAAGATAGAATGGTGGGACATTCCTTGAATAATGAGAAAGGTCAAATGAACAGTTGGTGGTGGGCAGCTGGATTAGGGGGCCTTCTAAGTTAAAAGAATTTCCTCAGTATACAGGCATCAGTTGGAAACTGATGACCATTTTCAGGAGGGAAATGACACAAAAACAGCATTTAAGAAAGATTAGTTGGGTAAGGCCAGACCTGCAGTAGCCGGTAGGAATTAAGATGAGATAAAGAAGGCAGTGATAATGGAAGAGGAAGGCAAGAAGGACTAGGAGAAACATTTAAAAGCTGATAACCTTCCCTAGTGCTTTGAGAGACAAAATGCTTCAGGCAGCATTGCAAACCTTGGGGTCTTGAAGCAGTTAGCAATTAAGGGGGAGTCTCATACTTTGAATCCAGGCTCAGCTCCCCACTTCTCTAAAGGAACAATTCCAACACCAGGGATATCACACACCTGACACTTAAGTCTCTCTCTTCTCTCTTGTATGTGGCTCTAATCCTGTTTATATGTGGCCTCCAAGAGGAAGTCTTAACTCATGCCACCCATGGCCAAGAATCATGGAAAAACTAACAGTGTTCCCTACATAATCCTAAAACTATTTGCCTCAGTATAACGAATCTCAAAGATTATTTTATCCCTCAATTGATAATATTAAACATTATTCCTAATTATAAACATCTTCCAGAGTGAGTAAAAAATTAAAAAAAAAATCTACTTTTGCACGATGCTAACAGCAGAAGACTGCCTGTTTGAATTGCTCTCAGTCCTGCTTAAAATAATCTCTAGGCATTATAGGCATTGTTCTCTATATTTAACAGAAAGGGAAGAAAATGAATTGAACATATTTGTAGTTGTAGGTTTCCTAAATAAGGAAGAAACATGCTCAGGGATGAGGGTAGAGTAAAAATAGAAAACTAAGCTGGCAACTGCATGTCATTAAAAAATAAATCATTTTTTTTTCTCCAGTACATGAATCATCTACGTGCTGCTTTGCAAGTAGGGAAAAAATATAATAAGTTGTCTATTGGTCTCCCACAGAATCTGAGGAATTAGAGTCTTATTATTTTAAAACACATACTACATTAATATAACCCTTTCTCATCACTCTTGTTCTGTTGGTTCACAAAATCTCCCTCTCATCCCCTGCCTTTCTTTTTGGTTTCTATTGATGTCTTGGAATGATCTCTCTTTAAAAACTCCCCTCTCACCCCTAAAAAGCACTATGCGTTCACCTGTACTCTTTCTTGGAATACGCATACTTAAGCCTTGTTGGTTTCTTACTGACAACCCCATGCAGGCAACCAAGGGTTCTCACGTCAACATTTACTGGAAACTTATTTTCAATAACACAATAACACCATAACAAATGAATAAAATGAATAAAAGGCCTACATCATTCATCAGGCTTACATCATTCATCAGGCATGAGGTGCAGAGAATAGTCACATGCCCTTCAGGAGACTTGCAAACTCTGCAATCATTCTTACATGGGCAGGGTACTTCACCTCTCCAAGCCTCAGTTTCCTCCTCTGTGACCTTGTGATAAGACTGTTTCCTTCCTGGGCTTCTGGTGACATTGAAATGAGGTAAGGAACATGAAGCCTGAACTGTGTTTGGCACACAAGGAATGCGCCACCTCCCTCAGGAGCACCACACATCCCTTTGATAAAGAGCTGCCCTAAATCCTAGAGGACCCGTCCCTCCACACACTCCTGTTTGTCACCAGCTTCTTTGCTTTTTTGTTAGCATTGCCAAGTGGGGCTTTCCCTCCAAAGAGCCATGCCTCCCTAATCCTGTTGTCTAAGAAATCACTTTTCTCCCAAGGTCACCGAGCAGACTCTGCAGAACTAATCTTGGATGCTGATTTCTGGAGAGTGACTGACCTTTAAGGAAGGTGCCCTCTGAGAGCACCTGACTCAAGCCGTGCCATGCTGAATCATTAACAATATAACACAGAAAAGAATTTAACCAAGTTAGACAACCTGCAATTGCTCTTGTGACTAGGGTCATTAGGACCATTTTGGTGTAGTTCAAGCCAAACTAATGACTGTGAATAGAAGGCACCTGAAAACAAGTAGACTGATGCAGCTTTTCTATTTCTATTTTAAAACCCATTTGGAATTGCTCTGGTGTATCTTCCTAGGTTGACATTTTTTCCCTATCAATTTGTTCTAATTAGTTGGATCGTTTTTAACCTTCAAAGTCTTTTTAAAAATACCTCTGTACACTGACTGTCCAGAATCTGCAGAGCAGAAAAGCGAATGTTAGAAAACTAATTCATAATCCTCCTCCCCTTTTCAGGTGACTATCAAATGCCTGTAAAGAATAATAAGGTAACAGAGATGAGTGGCATAGACTGGGGTTACATCAGGGAGTGGTGAGGACTGCGGTAAACTGAGAGGCACAGGCTTCTCCTCTAAAGGTTTCCTGTATTAACAAGAGTCTCAACACCCTGACAGCTCACTACCACCCTCTGCCGACCAGCCTGGCCAATGACCATTCCATGTCTCCTAACTGAATCCAAACTTTGCATTTTAGAAATGGAAGTTTAGCTAGAGAATTCTAAGTGGAATATTTTAGGCCACATTCAATGCAGATCTCCCAGTGGGCTCTCTGGACTCCTCGTCCAAAGCTCCCAACATCCTTGTAACTGACTCCTGTGTCCTTAGGTGACACAAGGAAATGCAACAACATAAACCCAAGTCTCCAGGGAGTAGCCGCCATGTTCACAACTCAGTTCCAAGCCCTGGGGTGGGTAAGGAAATCATCAGTTTACAGCACTTCTCCTGAGGAGGGTAATTAATAATCTGTTAGCTCTTTTGGTAAAGTTAAACCCTCTCCCACTCTCCCATACACACAACCATCCACAAACACTTAGAGATTTCAGAGCTAGAGGGAATTTCAGGGAGTAATCTGGTCTATCCCACTGTTACAAGCAGGCAAAGTGGTACTGCCATTTAAAAAATGAAGCTACAGAGGCCTAAAAGAATAAGAAATATACTGGGAGTAACAAAGAAGCCTATGTTCTTGCTTTTTAGGATAGAGGTTTTCTTTTGAAGAGCCATTTTATAATGTAAGATAAAGTAATACATATAATTGTGTGCTAAAGCATAGAATACAGACTGTACGTGCTGAAGACATTGAAGAGATACCCCAATTTCTGGTCTGCAGAAGCTGAAATGGGTCTTCGTGCTTCCCAAGAAGCTCTTCGCTTAGGAAAAAAAAAAGTGTTGAAAGCACCAAAGAACTATGAACAAAGGTTTCCACATAAGGGTGCAGATCCCACAGCATTTCTGAAGGCCAAACTTAGCTCAGATAAGTCATGCTATTTATCCCTGGCACAATGTTCCTGCTGAGTCACCAGGCCCATATGGCACCACCAGAAACTAGTTTACAATAGCAACCACAGCAGAGTGAAAAACACCAGACACCACGGCCAGGGTGTCTCCGCGCCAGCTGAGCCTGCCCAACCCCCAGTTTGGCTGTGGCAGGGCCCTTACCAAGCCTGCCGCACAGTGTAGGGAGGGGTGCAGAATATCTTGACATGGATTCCTCCTCAAAGATCTTTGACTAAGTGATATTCTGCATGTTCAGCTATGCCATGAGGCTACATGATTATTTCCATGTTAGAATTAGCAAATAATTAGATTGAGTCTTTTAAATTAATCTGAATACCCTCCATGCTTGTTTGACTGTCTGTCTAGTGCTTTCTGTCTGCTGCTTTTGAATTATAATTTCTTCCTCCCCTGCTCCCAAGATTAGAAGGAATAGACTCTTAACAGGTTTTTTGTTTTGTTTTTGTTTTTCAATTCTTGAGTTCACATTTCACTTACTACCTAAGCAAAGGCAGAAATAGTAATTTTTAAATTGCTACTATGGAATACATCGACTTTTACACAAATTTGTCTCTTCTTGCTCCCCTCCCTGCATCCCCTACCTACACCATTTTGGTACTTATGGATATAATCTGGCACCTTAGATACCAGTTTTTAGGATATGTTACAGTCTATCTTTTTATTACATGTTATATTTGCCTTTCATAATTTTCAGAAAATGTTGAAAAATCTTTCATACACAAACGGTTCCAATTTACCTGTCAGTCATTTTATATCACAACCTTCTGATTTTGGGGTTCTTAATTTGTATTTAGTTTTTAGTTGGCTGAAGCAAATAGAGAAGGTGGAATACATGAGAAAGCATTTTAGTTTTTGTCTTAGGGTAAACAACTTCTCTTACTTGGAATGCATTCTTGGAATGCATTTTTGCCTTCAGAAATGTCTAGATATTCTATTTGTTACTGCTTTCCTCTTAATCAGCATGACTTTTGTTCTTTTGTAAAATTTTTCTGATTTTACGTGGAAGCATATATTTTTCCTGGATGTATCTGTGTGTGGTTGTCGTTTATTTTACCTGGCTCTCAATGAAAACTTTCAATATGTATGTCCAGCTCAGAAAAATGTTATTCGATTATGTCTTTATGTGTTAGCCTCAGTTCTAGTCTCTCACTCAGGAATTTCTATAGTTCCAACTCATTCTCTATCTACCAAAGCAATCATATTATTTTCCTTCTGCTTTATCACTTTTCTTCCTTATTCATTCTGGGAAAGCACTTCATTTTTATCCTTCATTTAGCTGACTTACTTTTTCTCTCTTTTAGTTTTTCTCTGAATTCTTTGCTGATTCCAAAGTGGGTTTTAATTCTTGTATTGCCTTTTCAGTTCCTTCAACATTTCCTGTCATTTCCCTTAATCCTATGATCGGTTTGCCTCTGTGTGAGCTATTCTTATGGATTTCCATTCTGCTGCCACAGAGAAATCATAATTGCCATTCCCTATTCCACCACCATCCGCTCCATAGTTTTCTAAGTCTTTCTTCTAATGTGCAAAGTAAATAATTTTCAGCAGTGCACTTTTTCTGCATGTCTTCAGGCTGCTGTTTCTGTTTCTTACTTTATAGTTTTTCCCATAAGCTCCGTATTGCCTCCATTCACACAAGGAGAAAGGACCTATCCAGATGGGATGCTGCTCTGAGTGCACTCTGTCCCCATGACTACGGACTCAGTGCCCTTCTCGTCCACAGCTTCAAGTTTCCCTCAGGTGTCAGGAAGGCTCTCGTCTTTCACACTCTGAGCAGATAAAATTCTTGAAGGACATTTTCCAGTTTGCATGGCTACTCTCAGCTCCTTGTACCTTTCTTGCTCATGTAGGATCTGCATCTCCTAAGACACAAACTATCTTGGCTCTACTGTATTTCTGGATGTTGTATTTTTGGGGTTGTAGCGTTTCACTAGTTTGTGTGTATGAATATATGTATATGTACATATACATATATATATTTCTGTGTATGTATATATGAGTGAATGCATGTGTGCATACAGGTGTGTATACATGTGTATGTGTATATGTATATGTATGTGTGTCTATATATGTGTATATGTATGCGTGTGCGTGTGTGTGCGTGCACACACACAAACACACAAACACATGTATTCCCTGAGGGGGAAGAGAACTGAAGACAGCACCCATGAAAAAAAGAAGTTGAAATGTTTGTTTTTATCGATATTAGGCACAGATATGGGTCCAAAGACCAAGTATCTCCTAGGGAACTTGTGGTGAGGAAAGGGACTTTCTCTTTCCAGTGGCTTAGCATATGATACCTTTAATTATGTCCTTTAATGCAGTTTCATAAACGTTGAAAGTTCATGAAAATTCCACCAAGAGTTTGGTTAGTGATTGATTGCCATGCCTAGTTTTTGAGGGTGAAACAATTCCTCATTCTCTATTTTTAGACACTTTAGTAGATAGTTAAGAGAGGCTAAGTAAGATACCATTTTAAACTCAAAAGTCCCTTTTTTACATCACACCATTCCAGATGTTTACAACTTTAAAGATAAAAGCAATCTGAAATATATCTTGGTTCAGTATGATTTTGAAACCCTCCATTTGTCAACATGAACCAGATGCCCAGAGGGGATGAGTGGTGTACCCAAGGTTCCAGAGCTGGGGGCAGGCAAGACCCAGACCACAACTCAAGTTTCCTGACTTTCATAATGATAAGACTCCACATGTTTCTGGAGAGAAAATGGCAATGATAGCTATTTAGAAAAAGCTACTAAGTCTGTGTGTACTTTTGCTTTACCGACCCCTAGGGGAAAGGAGGAGTGACTCTCATTATTCTTGAGGCACTGTCCTCTCGCTTACAATAGCCAATTCCCATTTCTTATCCTCTGAAATGAGGAAAAATGCCACAAAGGTAGGGAGCGTGCCTTCATACACATAGGAGAAAACGACCTTCTTAGAATCCGTGTACAAGACTAAAAGGGTACTGAACTGAAAGTAACGCACACTCTATATTTCTCTTTTGTCACTTGCTGATGGCTAACTGCAGCCTAGAGACAAAGCAAAGGTTTTTCAATTCACGCAACTGCCAGACACTTTTCCTTCCAAATAGAAGCCATGCACCAGCCCCCAAACCAATTCTGCAAAGTGCCAGGTTTTTTCTAAATATTCCATAAATTTCGTTTTGCATTTAAAAAAAATGTAGCCCTGGAGCTAATAATAAGATAGGCACTGAAAACATGCTCCTTTTGAATTGGTTCTATAATGCTGGTTGTTAATGAACTTTGGAGAAATATAGCAAGGAAGAACACTTTTCGGATTCAAAATTCACATACACTGACCATCTGGAAGCAAAAGTCACTCTGCAGTGAAGAGGTGTCCCAGGCTTTTGCTGTTACAATCCCAGTAAAACACGGTACAGTCAGCTCTGTGAGATGCCCCTGAGATTGTCTTCCCACCATCTCCATCCCTTCACTTGGGATGACCCTCTTTCTCATTCTGCTCCCTTGCCTCCCTGCATAACCCATGGTCTGTGGATACTAGGGTGGCACATGTGACTCAGGTCCAAGCCAGTGTTCACAATCACACTACTTGGCCACAGTTACAGTGCCGGAGATGGGTGTGCAATGCCATTCAGGTGGAGACAGGTGGAGAGTTTTGCTGGGTGCTCCTGGGAAAGAAGCTTCTGGGTCTTCTGGAAGAACATCAAAAGCAACACCCACCCCTTTCCAGAAAATGAACAAGGAAGAAAGAAAAAGGCAGAATTTTACCATCCTCAATTTATATGCAAGACTTATTAGGGAAACAATGATGGAACTAATAATAAAGTTTAACTGCCAAGCAAGTAAGAAGGCCTGTTTCCAGTGAATAATTCCTTGGGATTAAATATGGCTTCCTAAGGACCTCTGCAAAAGGAATTGCTTCTGCAGCAAGAGAATCAGGCTCAGTGTATGGTAAAGTTATCATTCTTCTCAGGAAAAGAAGTCCTGGAAATATCAGGAGATTTAAAAAAAATAGTAGCTATTCTTTTTGACATTTAGCTGATTAATGTAATTTGAACTGTCATTCAAATAGACCAAAAACGTCTAGGTAACTTTATGAGAAGTGGTGGGCTTAGGAGAACATATCAAAATCACATTTCTATTTTTTGTTGGCTTCCATCAAAACAAAAGCAATGCTATTCTAGTATACTTTTTCATCGCATTTTCAAAACATGAAACATGGGTTGCCAAGGTGATCACTGACTTCCATGATAAAACTCATAAATAAATAAAAAGAGAGTAATACTTTTAGAATTATGCAAGTTGATTTAGCATTACCAGGGAAGGGTAGAAATATAGATAACCTGAAATTTGACATTTAGAGGTCAGCAGAGGAAAGGTTATTGTTTGTACAGAAAAGCTATTTATTCAATTAACTGAAATTAATTATGCTTGCATGAATTTTATAAACATACCACAGATCTGGATTTTTGACGAATTAAGTTTTAATTCATTTAAGAAAACTAAACCATATCAGCTTTTATGAGAAACCCCTGCTCACCCAATGAAAGGAAAGAGGTAAAATCACAGCTTTTATGAACCATATGGAAATATAAACAATTTAGAGAAGCTACAAAGACAGAAATCATAGTCAATTATCCTAGATGTAAAGCTATATTTTGAGGTTATGCTGTCCCTCATTTTCTCAAGAGTACCCCTTAATTAAATGCAAATACTCAGAAATAGCAATTAATGGCTACAATTCCCTGATTAGATAGATAGTGGAGCCCATTAACAATACTTGAAGGTTGTTGTGAATTCTGAAAAACCAAATGGAGTATATATTCATAAATTGCTCTCCAATGTATCCATTATTGGAAGTTATCTACAAATGTGCTATCTCAGAAGTTAGCCATGAGTTTAGCAGCCTTCACACCATCACCACTGTTTCTAGGGCACGTGGATAGTCAATCTTCCTTGACAGATAGGGATATTGACTTTGAACAGGCCCACTACAGGCACAGGGCATCCAAGAGGACAAGACTGTCTTATCACCTGTGTAAGCATCACACCATACAAATCAGGAATAAGCTAATGAAGGTTCAATGGCCTCTCATAAATGACACTGTGCAGAGCAGGGACTCCCGTGCAAGTGTGTTTTTCCTCATTCCCTCTTACTGAGGGTCTGCCTTCCTACACTGAAGACTGAATGGCAACGCCCTCTTCTTACCATTGTACAGAGACTGCCTACTCCATGTTTTCTTTTGTTTATTTCCCCCCACCGGGGCTTTTGCATTTGCCTCTCCCTCTGCCTGGAATCTCCCTCAGCTCTTCGCTTGGCTGTCTCCATCTCATTCCTGTGGCTTCTACTAAAATTCACCTCTCCAGGAATGCATCTGCTGATCTGTGTGTAAAGCAAGCCATGCCCGGGTACACATTATCACATTTCTCTCTTTATTTCCTTCAGAGAACATTCTAACAATATGTAACTATTTTATTTTATAATAGTAGTTTCCTTCTTTATGGGCTGTCTCATCCACTAGAATGGTTATACGTAGTTTCCTCTGTTTCACACATTTCTGTTTTAAGTTCAATCAGCAATAATGTATACATATCAAATATCGGAGTGACTGTGATTCTCATGGCAGTGATGGTTTCAGCCACGCCCACATGAAATACGCTTTTAAGATTCCATTAGTCATTCCTGTAAAAGTGAGCTTATGACTCTATGCTGAATTTTAGCAACTGAATCATCATTTCTTCTTTGTAAAAAACTCTCCAAGTGTTTACGATGACAATAATAATCACAAGCGTTTACTGGGTGTCTACCACGTTCTACTTTCCAGTTATCTCCAATCTTCAGCACGACTCAGCAAAGCAGGTATTATGAATCCCACCACTACAAATGAGTAAAGCAAAGCTCAAAGAAGTTAAGCTACTTTGCCAGATCACCGGGCTCATCAGCAGCAGAGTTTAGGTTTGAACCCAGGCCTGCCATCTCTAAAGCCTGTTAAACAACCCTGCCCCTCTCTAACAACACATTTGATCACAAATCAGACTCCGTCCAAAGAATCAGAACAACTCTGGACAATGAGACTGTGATAGAAAACGAGCCGAGAAGCTGGGCAGTCTGAACTAAGAGGATTTGCTCCAATATAATTAAGTCTGCTAGTTGTGAGTCCCCTTAACCTCTCTAAGTTCAATAAGTGATTTGTCCAATATGAGAGAATAAAATCAATAAGTCCCAGTAGAAAACAGAAAGACAACTTCTCAATAAACTGTGTGGGAGGCAGGCTACCAGCTGAGAATAAGAAGTATTTATCCTAATATGCAGGCATTTAGAAAGTTCTAGAAGTCTGCGCAGCTTAGGGATACTGCAGACCACCAGCATTCTTCCAGTGCCTTGCTGCTGACTATTGGAACCGTCCTAATAATGCCACAAGCATGAGGACGGAGGGCTGAGGAATAAAGACTGCGACCTCTCAGCCTGCAGAGTATCATGGGAGGATGTACAGCACAGTGGTTATGAGTACTGGGTTCAGATCAGATTCATATCCCAGCTCTGTCACTTACTGCGACCATGAGAAAGTGACTTGACCTCTCTACAAAGCCTCAATTTCCTCTGCTTGGAAAAGAGGGTAAATATATGACCCATCTCCTAGGATTGTTAAGGGATGAAATAATATACCCCACATTAAGTGCTCAGTGTCATGCCTGGCACACAATATGTTCGCCATACGTGTCATCCTACTACTGACAAAAATTTATTTGCAAACCCTGCAGTTAGTACCTGAGAGTGCCTAAATACTATTTTGTACTAGGTGAAGAATGCAAAAGACTTGTTATAAACAAGCTCTCTTTTTCTAATGCAAAAAGTGTTTGTCTTAAGTTTTATCCTTATGGGTGAGGTCCCTAATTGAACCACAATGTCGCCAAATGGTCCTTAAAGAAACTATGACACATCCTTACTTCTTTTCTATTTATGATTTTTCTCTTTTATTTTAATTTCTTATTCATTTTTTTGAACCCCACAAGAATTATGTAAGTACATTCTCCTTGCAAAATGTTCAGTAGAATACGGAACAAGGGCCTTTCCCCACCTGTTTCACCACTCCCACCCGGGATAATGTCTAACTCCAACCTCAGAGGAAATTAGTGTTATCAGATTTTTCTAGAGAACTACATACAATGTAACTAGACTACCATCATCTCTTTTTCCTTTATCTTCCTTTGTTCAGTTTCACTTTGGACATCTATGCAATCATCTTGTCTTGAAAGCCCTCTCTTTGATTATGCCAAATCACCTCTTCATTAATTCTTATAGCATCCACTTATTTTAGTGGCATTTTTACATTTGTTTGATCATGTGACTTTCTTGTCTCCCCCCATTGTACAGCAAGCTCCACGAGGAAGGGACTCCATTTACTTTTGTTCATTACTGTACTTACAGTATCTGGCACAGTACTTAGCCCCCAGGAAGAGCTCAACAAACATTTGTTGAGTAAATGATTGTAATTTATTCATTAGAACGTCAGCAGATATAGTTAACTAGAGTAACAAAAGATCTGAAGAGTTGACAATTTCAAATAGGAACCATTCACCTAATTGAGACCAGAAAATTATTTTTCAAAGAAAACCACAATGTCAGAAGTACAAGGCTCTCCACCAGTGAATGAACAAGACACAAATTATATCACTCCTCGCCAAGAAACGCAATGCAGGTTTTAACTGAGGATACCTGAAATTTCTCACGTGAACTGTAAAGCATTCATTTCTAAAATAGCAACCAACCACGATGGCACAAAGATGGTTTAACCCAGCTGAGAGACCAAGTGACCCAAATGATCTATTTCCTCTATCTGTGGGTTTTAGGGAAAGTACTTTTATTTTATTTATTTTTTAAATGTTGGAATTAAGAGATTTGTCAGAGAGAAAAAACATGCTTGCTTAACATGGCCAATTAGAGTCTTGTGTATTAATGGTCAAAACTCCCTTATAATGGCCAACCCAAATCTGATGGCCAGGTAAGGGACAAGAATATGCTGAGTTTTTTACCGTATGTCCGATAAATACTGACTCCGTAACTTGCCGGAGTCTGCAAAAGGTAATTGCTGCCAAAGTCTACTGCTCATTGTTCATTCTTATTTCTTCTGAAGTTGGGAGGTTGACTGTAGTACTTACTAGGCACGAGACCTTAAGCAGATCACTGAACCTCAGCTGCCCCTTCAATCCAAAGGGTAAAATTAAATCCCTGCCATGTCTCTCCCACTGGGGAATTTGTAAAGAATCACATAAAGCAAGAGTGCCAACAGGCTTTCTAACGTGTAAAGGACTTTTAAAAGCATAAGGATATTATGAGGGTAGAATGAAGTTGTTGTTGTTTTTGCGTTCCTTGAAATATGGTAGGCACCTAAAAATACCTATTGCAATAAAATGAGGATTATGCCAACATGGTAATGATAATGAATTCACAGATCTTTTCACTGTTAGTGTTTGACAAGAGAACCACACAAACAGGGCTCCATTACAGCGTCTGATCATACTGGGTACCTAAGTGGGTATTAAGTGATTCAATATTCTATAGTATTGTTTCCCACTGAAAAAGGCTTACACTGACTCCAAAGTTCTTTCTCTACTCGTGCTTCAACAATAAACACCTACAAAGCATCTACTATTAGAAAATCAAGTTTTAAGAGATGGTAAGAAGTTCTCCACTTAAAAAAACTGGTTGATAATTAAAAGCTGACTGAAATGCACAATTCTATCTACAAAAGCATTACAGTGAGAAGGTTTCTCTACAAAACAGAAAGGCTAGACTCTTACTGAAGACTTTCTTCCTTTAAATCCTTCTTTGTCAAAGCAGCAAGTAGATTATTCACATATGGCTTAGTAAAGTCAGAGAAAAGTAATTCAAAAGGCAACCAACTCCTGATTCTTAAAACACAGGTGCCAGTTATTTAGTTAGTATGACTCCTTAAAATATTCATGAAGCTAAAACTGCTTGAGTGGCCTATGGCTGAAGCAGTCCTCACACAGTTTACAAATGTCCAGTCCTCATAACTCCTACCCACACATTGACCTCCACTGCCCTTGAACATTATGTGCATAAATACGTTATTGGTTATGATAGATTTATTTTATTTTTTGATAGCAAACATTTCTGAAGAAAGTGGAAAGCATCAACTTGCAAGTTAGACACACTTGGGTCTCTCAGCTGACCCAACTACATACTAGCTGGGCAGGTTAAGGAAGCTCTCTGTGCTTCAGTTTCCTCGTAAATAAAGGGGAGCACACAGTGCCTCCCACCCA
Source organism: Rhinolophus hipposideros (assembly GCF_964194185.1). Taxonomy (NCBI): domain Eukaryota; kingdom Metazoa; phylum Chordata; class Mammalia; order Chiroptera; family Rhinolophidae; genus Rhinolophus; species Rhinolophus hipposideros. The sequence goes on along the minus strand of NC_138069.1, from coordinate 27,728,239 downwards.
GGGTCACTGTGAGGAGGAAGAGTGGCAACACAGGGAGGCACTCCTTGTGTGGCGTTTGCATGGTCAGCAGCAATTACTGTTGTTGGCATTATCGTGGAAGATTGTACTTCTGAAGATGACCACAGCACTCCTTCTGCATCAGTTTCCTGTGGTTACCATAACAAATGACCACAAAACTGATGGCTTAAAACAACAGCAATGTATTCTTCCTGAGTTCTGGAAGCCAGAGGTCTAAAGTCAAGGTGTCAGCAGGGCTACGCTTCATCTGGAGACTCTAGAGCAGAAGGGCCCATTCTGCTTTGCCCTCTTCCAGAGGCAGCTGGCACTCCAATCTCTGCCTGTACGCCCATGATGCTTGCTCCAACTCTGTGTCAAATCTTTCTCTGCCCGACATAAAAACACTTGTCATTGGATTTAGGGCCCAACTAGATAATCCAAAATGATCTATCTCCTCATCTCAAGATGTGTAATTTAGCTGAGGCCCAAATATGATAACATTCACAGATTCGAGGAAGCCAAGGACATATGTTGGAGGGGCCAGCGTTCCATCCACTGTGTCCCCCATCCTACATGCTCTTCTAGAAACTTGCAATCCCCGTTGCACAGGTGGAGTCTTTGTGCCATCCCCGTGAATCTAGACAGGATTTTGTGTCTGCCTTGACCAGCAGAGCAAAGTGGTAGGGAAGCTACCTGACTTCTGAGTCTGAGTCCTGACAGCATTACACACATCCACCTAGTTTAAGTGGAACACCTTCTGGAACTCAGCGACCATGCAGGTGGAAGCCCAGATGAGCCCACACAGGTGGGGCCATGTGTAAGTGCTGTGGCTTGCTGAGGTCCCAGCTCACAGCCAGCCTCGAGCACCCACACATCTAAGGAAACATCTTCTAGATGATTCCAGCTCCAGCTGTTGAGACCTCAGCCTCGGAGTCTCCCCAGCCCAAGTGCTCCACATCAGAGAGCAGAGAGAAGCCATTCCCAGTGAGCTGTCCAAACTGGACCTTCCTGAGCAAAAGAAATCATCACTTTTCTATGAAGTCATGAAGTTTTGGAGTGGTTGCTTGTGTAGCAATAGATAATGAGACCAATTATTCATTAAATAACTGAATAGATTAAGATTTTTTTTAAATGGCACGTGAGATGCATTCCAGCAGTTAGCAGCTTGGATTTTTGTTTCACTAAATATAAACATAGTGTGAGCAAACAAACACACACACAAATATACTTCTAGTGGAAAAAGTGATCCAATTTCTCTCATTCTGAGCCAAAGTATGGGAGGATAAAACAATTTGACATAGAAACTATCTGAGCTGTGAAGAACCTTAAATACCACCTTCTAAACAGCGTATTTTACATATTATGAGAATAAGGCTCAGAAAGGGTCCTGGATCCCCTCAACCCCCATCAGCCCTCCATCCAACAAAAGTCCACCTGGATCCTCACACGCAAGACAGAAAAACTCTCACAGTCTCACTACCTTCCCAGTCAGGAATAATGAAAGGAGGAGAGGAGACAGAGAATGGGTGTGTGGAAAAGGCACAAAGCTGCTATAGACATAGTAATTTGGGGCCAACTGTTCATCAGATTATGAGAAACTTTCTTTTCCTCTTTGTGTTAAATGGAGTTTTGTTTGTTTGCTTTCCTGTCTTAATTCCATGGCTCCCGGTTTTAAAAATCACCCAGGGCACAGAAAGGAAAGGCAACAATTGTTTTGTGGAGGGGAATAAAAAACTTCTTTGTTCAAGGTTTTAGCTTGCCCTCCAAGACCAATCGAAGGAATAGAGTAGTAGATTCTAGACCTGCTTTATAACAAAGAACTTTCTGCAATGCTGAAAATGTTTTATATCTGTTCTTCTGATGATGGTAGCTACTACCCCATGTATTAATAGCTACTGAGTGTTTGTGATATGGCTGGTGTGACTGAGGCACTGCATTTTTATGTTATTTAATTTTAATTCCATATTGGACAGTGCAGTTTGAGACGAAGTATTGACACACTTAGAAATCCTAACTAATGACTCTCAGGCAACCCAATGGACCTGAAACCTCCTCCTATTTACTGCTTTTCTTTCTACAGCCTGAATAAAACCCCCATCTGTGGTGGAAGGACTGACCCTTACGGTAACATCACCCTTAGGATTTGGAACTTCTCTCCTACCGTTGCTCTATGTCTCGGTGAGGCGGAACAGAGTTCCAAGATGTGGTCACAACTTCCGATTTCCGACAGTTACTCAGTTCACAACTGCATGACAGATTAGACCTAAAAATTCCCAGTGTGAGCAGCTATGTGTGATGTTATGAAGACAGAGATTATTTCCAGGGAGATTTTCTGACATTATTTTCTTCAATTTCAGACACAGAAAAAATGAATTTTGAGTGTATGAAAATTAGTATAATTGTGGCAAAGGTCATGAACATGATCCAAATAATAGGCTGGAGATGCACAATAATTTGTTTATAATTGGATCTCCAACTTCTCAGTTTGACCTCTCTCGAGTATAATTTTGCATCTTGTTTACCAGTGTCAGCTCCCCCTCTTCCCCCACCCCCACACTTCCTTTCTCCCCAAAGGCCTGAGCTTTCAGTACTGGAACAGAGGTGTCTGAGGCTTTTGCAATCAAGTTTAACTCAACCACTTGCAGGCTACAATCATGGTGCTTGCTCTGCTTTAAACACCACTCAAAAGGTCTAATCCATCCTTTACGACTCAAGAAGTCCTCCAGTGCCTTTTGGCTTTAGCTAATTTCTTCTTCATACCCACTTAAAATATTTGTCCTTTTTGGAACACACTAAAATTATGTATTTTTTTTCTTCCTAGTAAATGATGATCTATTAAAGTATAGAATTTTATTTCTTATAATCTTTAGCATAGTGCACTGAAGAAATACCGACTGACCTGAAGCAAATTTGCCCAATCAATTGTATCAATTTGTAGCACTCTCGGTTTATAGTATTTTGCAACAAGTACAATGGCCAAAATCATCCTCGATGATTTGCATTCATATAAAGGTATAAAACACAATTAGCTTCAAAACAAATAGGATACTACGGAGCTATATCCCAGGACTGCTCATGGAACAGAATCAATTTTTGTCTTTTGTTTTTCTGCAGTACAATTTTCATGCCACCTTAAAGAATAACATTTTGGCAATTTTTCAGGTTGATGAACACGAGCTAATAGTTGGAAAGTACCCACAAGAGTCAAAGCTGAGAGATGAAAACATGATGTTCTCCATAGTTCTAAGCAAAGCTGGCATCTCTGCTGAAATGTACTCTCACACACAATATATTTATTAATGGCATTAAATGACAAGTATAACTGAAGCCAAAAAGTATCACTTTCTCTCATTTACTGAGCAAATCTGTATTAAGCACGATGGCATCTCCTGCTTCTGTTCTGTTTCACACTCCATTATTACCCTTCTCTTCTCATGTGATTAAAATGTAGCAGGTAGTTGACGCACAGGAGGGAGGTCTCTGTTTTAAAAATACCTTTTTATAATCAAATTCAAGCACTCATCTTATTTATGGTCTGTCTACCTTAATACATCAACTCACATTTCATTTTAAGAGTAATATAAAGCTCTGTTCACCCATCTTTACACATGTTAAAGTGACTGCCGATTCATATTTTTTCTCATTCATTTATTCAATAAACATTCTAAGTATCTACGATGTGCTAATTACCAAGGTGCTTAAAGCTGTAGCTACACAGAGGAATAGGTTTAGGTTACTGTCTTCTGGAGCTCACAGCCTACTTGGAGAAACAGCCAGGAAAATAATACATGCAGTACATACATGCCCCCCCAACCCCGGCATCCCCATGACACTAGGTACAGCAAAACACAAAATGTCAGCTTAACGTGGGGGGACTTGGGAGAATAAATGAGAAGATAAAAGCTTACAAAGGGCAATGTTTATAGAAAAACAAATGTAGATACTATTTTCGAGTGAATTCTGACCTCTTAATGGAGGAAAGTCCTGGCCTGGCTGCTCAAGAAACAGGACTCTGAGAACGATACTGCCTTGTGCTCCCCGGCCACAGCTGATGGAGTATCTCCCTGAATCCATGGGCAAGCAAGCAAGCTACAACGTGAAGTGCAAAGTCTGCTGGGCCAGAGAAGCTCCCTCTTTGGGATTTCACCTGGGTAACAACAAGAGCTGGGGACGGGTAGAAGTGGGAGCTGAAATGGAAAGGTCATCCTACAGAGAAGGACAAAGGCAGATGCATGCTAAAGTTCCAAGGAGGCAGAACACCTGAATAAAGACAGTGAGCTAATCAGTAGCACAGCAAGGGTAGAGGGTACCTGGCCTACAAGCAGAAGAGAATGTTCCAGGCAAGATCAATGGATGTCACATGGTCCAGGAAAGCCAGAGGGTAGACATCCCCAGAGGGCCTCTGGTTCCTGACAGTGCTCTGGGTCTCACTGCTGTGAGGCCCACCCATGGACTCATGCACCCATGCACCCTCCCGTGGCATGGGTACCTTTACTCCTCTCTATTTCAGTTAGTTTGACTGGGTCACAATTCCTTGAGCCTTCATCATGCAGAAGATATGTCAGCGTTCTGAGTTATGGAACACACTGGCCATTCTCTCTGGCTTTTACTGTTTCACAATGTGTCCAATTTACAAGTATTAGAATGCCTTCCTCTGACCCTCAGTGGATCTTTATCTTACTTGAGCGTAAATAAATCATGTTTCAGACATTGCACTGAACAAATCCAATTTGTCTTCATGAAAAATAGCACTGGGAAAATGGGCAGCATAGGGTACTGATCAAGAGACTGGGCTCTAGAGCCGACGCCCTGTGACCCAATCTCAGTTTCATTGCTCACTGACAGCGTGACCTTGGGCCAGTGACTGCACTTCTCGGAGCCTGTGCTTCCCCATCTGTAGAACGCAATAGTGGTGCCTACCTTACAGGGTTTTTATGAGGATTATACGGGGGGATTAGAAAGTAAGATCTGTAGAAGTTTTAATTACACAAGTGGACATTCATTTCTTATATAATAAAAAATACAATGGTTTGAATTTTATAATTTTTGATGAAGGGAAAAAAAAACAAGTTAGGGGACCTATTATGCACAGGTGTAGGTAGCTATCCTGTACCGAGGACCTACCATGGCCCTGGCACTGACCAGGTACTTGACACGCATCATCTCATGTATGTGGTCTGCACAAAGGCAATGGACAATTAACAAACACATGGTGAAAGTTGGCTGTATACCAGGCACTAGGCTGGGGCTACAAAGATGAAGAGAACACGATCCCCATCCCTGACAAGTTCCCGGTGTGACTGGTGTGCTGAAGCTGGGTCAGGCAACCTCACACTCTCTACTTTGGTTCAATTACCTGCAAAATGAGGCTGTCCGATGAGGCAATTCCTAAGGTTCCTGTTTCATCTAACAAGGAACTATGTCACATTCACTGGGCTGAGAGGTCTTACCTCTTAAATTACCATGCCTTTTGAGATGTGCCACTTAACCACTTGTGCTAAATAATAGTGTAGATGATCAATGACACAGTCGTTTGAGAGGTCATGGAGGTCAAGCACTTTGGCCTAGGCTGCTGGGATGCACTGGCAGAAGCAGCAGCCCTGTACAGAGTGAGACCTCACACAATCAAGGCAAAGCCCAAAAGATGAAATCATAGTGCTCCAACAGTCTTAAAGGACACCGAAGTCAACACACTCATTTCTACACTGAATCCCAGAGGAACAAGGGGAGGTAGTTCATGGCTGGCTAGACGCCCAGTTCCCTGACTCTCATGCTAGGGCTTTCAGCACTGGCCCGCAATATAGCACACTGGCTAACAGCCCAGGCTCCAGAGTCACACTGCTTGGATTCAAATGGCTTCTCTGCCACTGTGGAGCTGTGGGATCGCCAATCAAGTTATCAAGCCTCTCTACTCCCTTGTAAAGGCGGTATCATAATAGCACCTACCTGCTGAAGGATAAGTTAAATAACACTTATTAATTGCAACAGCATGGTGCATGGTACAACATGAGCCTTCAGTAAATGGTGACAACGATGGTAGCAAACACTCACATAAAGCACCTACTATGTGCCAAAGCTCCATTCTAAGCACTTTACATCCATCTTCCCATTTATTCTTCACAACCATCCTATGAACAGGTAGGTATTTCTATTACTCCCAGGAAAATGCAGCACAGAGAGGTTAAGCAACTTCCAAAGCAAGTAGCAGAATGCAAATTTGTACCGAGAGCATCTGTCTCCAGAGTCAGAGCCCTTAACCACTACCTGGTAGTGCAGGGTCGCTCATGACTTTCTGTTGACATCAAGTCTTCCTATGGGTCACAGGCTGCTATAAATGCTTAACACGAATTAACTCACTGACTCTTCACACCAGCTGATGACACAGGCATTATTATACTCGTAATTTTATGTTCATTGTTTACATTAATACTGGAAGGGCATAAAATAGCAAGTGGACACAGTGGAGGGAGAGTGACATCAGCTACAGTGCAAAGAGAAGTGAGATAAGCACTGAACATGCAGAACTACCAGGAAACTTCTCTAGGCAGAAAACGTCAGCGGATATACCTCGGGTGGGCGAGAAGTTTATGACTGGGTGGCAACAAAGATAAGGAACCACTTTGCCCGCTCCAGCGTTTTGTGGAAGACCTAGATCATCACAGCAATTAGAGGGAAGGGGTCCAGTGTAGCAGGAAAGGTTGGGCTGTGAAGCCCAGCACCGGTTCTTTCACTTACTGTGTGTCTTTCAGCAAGTCAGTCAACTTCTCAAACCTCAGCCTTGGTTTTCTTTTACCAAGATGGAGGTAATAATCCCTAATATCTAGAGTTGTTTTTAAAATGAGATATTTTAAATGCCAAGCACAGTGAAGCACAAAACAGACACTTAATAAATATTAGTACCCTTTTATAGCACAGTGTATGATAAATGAGGGTAGGTTGGCATATGGGTGTTCACAGTACAGGTAAAACATACACACTCCTCCATGTAGGTAAAAAACGAGGAGAAAAGTGTAACCTTGCAGTCCTCCTTAGTAACGAACACCAGGATATTCTGCCAAGAGCAACACCATTCTCTTCTGATTTACATCTGGGGCAAAGGAAACTTGGTCAGATGTTCGTCCAGACTGCTATAAAGGAAGGAGTCCTCCAGCATATCTCCTTGGGAATGGCACCGAAAGCAAACCTGACAACACAGTAAATTCTGGATATCCAATCTTGGATAAATTGCCAAGTCCTCAGAAACCCTTTCAGATGACATCATTTTCTTGGTTTATTATTACTCACAGGGTTTGATTATAGTGTGAGCTTCCCCAAATCCCAAATCAGTCAATATTCCAGGTGTACAAAATAATCACTCCTTCCTATTGGCAATATTTTAAGCTCCTGCATAAAAGGCTTAACTGCCATCTCATTGATTTCCTTTGCTCTTTCACCCCCACATTCTCCCACATAACACTGGTGAATATCTCATTCATTTTCAAGATCTTCACTGTCAGTAAATTATTTGTGGAGTAGAATTATAATTCCAAAAGAATATGTTTTATACTGTGGTTGATGGGAAAAATATGCTTTGAACTTGCAGGGAAAGACCGATTTTCTGACACTTCAGCTCTCTATTTGCTCAAATGCATCACTGTTATAAAGCACCAATAATGGCTAATAATGGCATGATTCTCCCCTCAGTACGTATTTAGTTTGGTAAAGCTTTAAGAACTCTCAATTTCGGCAATCAATTTAGTTAACTATGGGCAATAGCCTATTTCCTATAGCTGATTACCTTAATGTCCTATTGCTCCCGAAGCTCACACACACTCAGAATGAATTGTCACTCAATATGTACTTGCATATACCTCTCATTATTAGTCTTGCCAGATAAAACACACTCTAGAAGCCATATGTGATGTAATATCACAATCATCAAGGTTTGAGTTTATATTCACCACACTCACCCCTACATCTTGCAGGTTTTATAAATTAACTTCATGCCAAACTAGGTAAAAATAACAAAAATAGACCCAAATAGGGTAAGGGGATACACGAGTTTCAGCTAAGTTCCAGTGGGAAGGTAACAAATTCTATATTGCTTTTTGGGCCCCACAATCCAACCATCTCACCAGCCAGATCCTGGGAGTGTTCCAGAATATTGTCCGGTCCCCCAACTCCTATATCCAACCAGTTGTTGATCAGATGTGTCAATTCCATCTTTTAAATGTCTTTTCAATCATTATTCTCCAGTCTACTACCCTAGCTTCAGTCTTCCCCAATTTAATATTGCAATGCAGAAGTTTTTCCATTTTACAAGGTTGTGAAATACAAAATAAAAACATTACAGACCATGCATATCAACAAATTGCAATTGTGGTCACTTTCAGACCAAATGGAGGCAGAACACCCTTGAGAGTTCTAAACTCTGAGAAACTTTCCCCATTATATTGCATTCTCACCTGTGCAAGCATCTGGACTACACATCTCATCACATCTCTCTCACCTGCTTATAACACTTCTCTGGATTCTGTTTGTAAAGTAAGTTCAAGTTCAAAAGTGTCTACAGAGTCTAATTCAGAAACAGAAGTTAAGGAGTTCCAATTGTCTAGAGCATATTACGTTGGACCCTAAAATCCCATGGAAATTGACTTGTAGCTTTCTCCAAATGTAATGTTGTGGTACCAGAGACTTTCTGTATTTTTCAAAGAATGGAACTATTTTCCACCTCAAGAAAGACATCTGTAAAATCAAGGTCATTTTTTGATTAGTTTCTTAGCTTTAACTACAAGTATTAATAAGTGAGCCATTCTGATGCCTGGAGCAGTGTCGCTCATCTTGGCATCCTAATTACGTCCTAATGAAGCACCAATAGCCCCTCCCATTAGTGCTGAATGAAGGCACACGAAGCAAAGATACAGCCTTGCTCTTCCCAATGTTCAGTCAGCATGGAAAATGCATGTAAAAATTCTTATCGGAAGTGTGAAGTATAGTAATAGATATATAAAAGAAGCTACAAGAACAGCAGAAAAGGTTTTGCCAGGCAGAGAAGACGAAGAAAAGCAGCCCAAGCAGAAGACACTGCCCAGGCAAGGCAAGGAAGTGCGACTATGCATAGTGTTGAAGATAAAAATGAACTTCAAAATTCAGAAAAGGCAAACATCCACTATCCTATTGCAGACTGCCACCTGAAAACCTTCCTGTTACTTGTGTTACGGTCACTTATCTTTATCAAAGAGGATTTATTTTATTGCCAATTTAACTACTTACTTTTGACATCAGGTCCTTTATGACCTAAGAAGTTAAATTACTTATATTGGTAGAATGGCAAAAGAGATCCTTTGGAAAAACAACCTCAGAATAACTCTAGAAATAATTTTGTCAGGATTTTCTTTTCATTTGAATTCCAACAAGCAAATAGTCAATCAGTATAGTGGCCCTAAGTATCAAGAGCAAAAATTTCTTCAAAGAAGCATAAACACAAATTCCTAAAAAATGAAACATGGCTAAGCTCCTCTTATTTCCATCTTGCCCAGGTAGTGACAAAGAGAATACCCGCCCTCCCCAACCACCAAAAAATATCAAGGAGACTCCCAATTAACCATAGTCATGAGCTACCAGGTATAAATAAACAGTTACAATTCTTAGATAATGCCCAAAGTCTAATTTTACTGAGATATTTCAAGTTTTTCCTCACAAAACCTTTCATAATCACTACTAAAATGTAGGAAAACTTTATACTTTGAATTTTTCCCATCTTTCCTCCTGCATTATTTACTTAAAGTGCTTGTAAACTACAGGATACAGAACACAGCTATCAAAATGGAGAGAAAGCATACAGGAGATCGTAGAGGAGGGAATGCCTCTAAATTGGATGACTAGCCTCCGAGGAATTGAGATCAGCTAGAAGTCCATCCTACAGGTAACCTGAAAAGATCTTTTTTTTTAACCAAAACACCCGGTTGCTGGCTATTTTGAATCGCACTGCCACCACTTTTCCACCTTCCTCCTTGCCCCACCTTTCCCCTTCCCCCAAAAGAGAGCTAAAGAAACTTGTGTGGTTTTACTTACAATTGTGAAGTTCATGACTTTGAGAATCCAGATCGTCATGGCCAAGTTCACCAGTATTAAAATCATCAGGAGCAGGACAAAGAAATACAGGCATCGTTTCCGCCAGCCATAAATCCCCACTTTGTACACCTGTGGCCCCTCGGAGCTGGGCACGGTGTTCCGGTGGTGTGTGTACTGTTCCTGAGGCATCTGAAATAAAGAAGGTGAGAGAGAAACACTCACATTAAACTGCTGAGGCAAAAGAAAGGAAAAACGTCAACTGATGAAGAGATATGGCTGGCGGCTGCGGCCTGTACATTTCCACCTTCCCGACAACTCGAACACTCTTTCCTCTGGACAACAGAGGCTCTTAGGAATGCCTGCATCTGCCCTCTTTTTTAATGCAGCCATCTCTCATGAGGTGTGCCAAGACGTCCACATGCACACGTCATGGGAGGGAAGGGACTCCAAGGAAGTCATTTTCCAGTTGTCTCTTAGAATCCAACATCTTTGTGAGGGAGTCACTCAAAGTCCTATCCAAGTCCTGAGGGTGAAATTTAGAATTCATCTGAGAAAACAAATTAACCCCAGCAGATCACTGTGGTGGTATAATGATATTATTTGGGCAACTTATTTGGGGTGTAATGACCTCGAGCGCAATTATTCTGCATTGTCAGAAAGTCAGTGGCAAAAGTGACAATTTGGATCTTCCCTCTAATCCAGAGTTCAAAGGATAAGCACACAGATTAAGCCTCACTTGACCCAAGAATCTTCAACAAGTGATGGCATGTGCTTAAATGCTTCCCGTGACAGAGAACTCACTACCCTTTAAGTTAGTCCTTAAGGGACAGACAATTCTAATTGTTATCAATCAACTCATTTATGAAATAAACATAAAGGAGGGTCAAAGTCAAGTAAGGTATGAACATGCATTCTGGAGGCTCGCAGCCTAACGGGAGGACTGAGTTAAACAGTGATTATAGTAGAGTGAGATCAAGTTAGAAAACTATTTGTCAATCTTAAGTAATATGCCAACTCCCTTTAAAGTAAGGAAGCTTTCTGAAACCCCTGCTGTTGACAAAAGCTATCTTTATACCAGCACTATTATAATTAGGTACCGACACGCATCAAAGTAAGCTTATCACTTATATAAAATACTAAAACCAACACAAATTTTAAAATTAAACACAAACAACGCTACCAACATGGAAATCACTGACTATGTACAAGGATGATGATGATGATGATTTGCTAAAACTAAACTGCATAACGTGGTACCAAGGGCTTTATCACCCGAGTACATCATCCCTACTCTGCCACGAACCATGTGACAACAGAGCCCCTACTGATTTTCTCCATTCACATTACTGCACAACCTTTTTTGAGGAGTTTTACTTCATTTGGCTCTCATGTAAGCATACTTCATTCCTTAAGAATAAAGTCTGCCTCTGGTTATTTTCATCTTACTCAACAGCAATTACATTAGTGACGTGTGGTGCCAAAGTGACCGTGGTGATCAACAATCACCATGTGGCCCTATATTTACATCCTTGGTTATGAGGTCATCTTCCAGATGATTCAGAATGATTATTTGATGGTTTTCAGATAATCATTAAAATGTATGCACACAACGTAAAAATCGCCCACCCCCACCTCCAGGGAACTCATGGCCTTTGGGCATCAGCGGAATTTCACTTGAAAAAACAAGTGAATCCTTACTATGGTCAACTGAAATGCTCAGTAAAGGTCTGCATGCCATCTGCCTCATTCTGAACACAACCCTAATATGAGTATATGTTTAAATATATGTGTGGAATGAATAAATGAAAATAAAAATAAGTGCATAACTGATGACTAAATGAATGATTTCCCCTCCACTATGAAATCTGCTGCCATCTGGGGGGAGGGGTGGACAAAAGTCCAAGCCAAACACCACTGGCAAGTTCTTGCTTGTATCTTTGCAAATTTCCACTTCAGGCTCCCAAAGCACTGACTTCCCAACCAATCAGTTAGGTTTATGCTCTAAGAAGTCTCTATTTTATTACTCAGCTCCTTACAAGCCTGTAGATCAGGGCTGTGTTGTAACAACATGGGGACACCACAAAGTCATTGCTTACTGGTCTTTTTACAAATACCAATAAGAAGGGGGAAAAATATCTTATAAGTCTGAAGGAAGTTAGGCTTTTATTTTCCATTAAATCATATTCCGTAAATTAAGAAAATTATCACAGAATCTTAGAATCATATCTGAAATGTCCTTTGATTCTAATTTTATCGGTGACCTAAGTCTAGAGCTTACCCACTTGTGCTTGGCTAGGGCAAGGACAAGAATGAAAGTCTTTAACTCTTATAGGTATGAGGAACAGTGAAATTCTTCACAGATGAGGGTACAAATGAGAGATACACATATTGCTACCACACCAGATGCCTTTTCTCTGACATTTGTCCTAACCAATGGAGGGATTACATAACTTAGTTATAAAACAGAAATGACATGTTCAATAAATATTTATAAGAGGCTGGAGAGATGAATATCACACATAATGTTTTTTCATACATAGATTGTTAAAACTTGCCAGAACTCAGGGATTATTATCTTTAGTGGGGATTCTTAATCCTGACACACATCAGAGGCACCTATGGAGCTCTCCAAAACATCTACATGCAAGTCAATTAAATAAGCTACAAGGGTAAGACCCAGGATTCAGCATGGTTAAAAGCTCCCCAGATAATCCTAAAGTGTAAACAAGGTTGCATATCACTAGTCTAGAATAATGTCTCTCAATGCAGCAGAATCCAAAAGAAATTTAACACATGCAAATTCACGTGTAAATTCTGAGCTCTACGTTGGAATTAGAACAGTTAAAAAGCTTCCCAGGTCACTTCAAGAATTTGGAAAAACTAATCTCAAAAATGGTCTTCATCTTCTTTTTTCATAGTACAACCATTTCAAGACAAATATTTTGAGACAAACTCTAGCTATGAAATAGCAAGAAAGCAGAGTTCTACTAAAAGCAAGAATGAGGGCTTGACCATCCTTGAGACACCTCTGTAGAACACGTGTATTCCTATGAACCAATGACTTTGCCCTTGTACTCCCAGAAACCACACAAGGTTACTGACTAGCTGAGTTGCTCAAAGCCCAGAAGGGGAAGTAACTCTCTTTTCAAGTCACACAGGAAATTAGAATCTGAGGGGGAGCAGAACTCAGATCCTCTGACGCCTGGTGCAGTGGCATATTTTGCATGTCATGAGGGCTCCTGTATCTCCACCATACATCCTGCCTACTTCGCTCAGCCGAATGACACAAAATAACCCCAATCTGTGCCTTTGTAATTAAAAGATAGACTGATAGATTGATCATTTGATCGATCAATAAATAAGGAACAGGGAAGGGAGTAAGCAATTTTGTATGAATGATTACATGAGGAAGCCTTGTCAGCTGAACATATTGTAATGGATACATCTGTTGTCAATAATTCTGCCCGAAAAGACAAAATTAAGATATGTTGAGTTCATTAATTTTTCTAGTAAAAAATCAAAACATGTTGAAATGATAAAAAAGTAAGAGGAAATACAATCTCCAATCTGCGTTCCTTTCTGATTCTTCCCCAGAGAAGTTTGCTGTCCAGGGAATGAAGATGAAGTTTCAAGTCCTCCACTGTCCAGGCCCCTTCCTCAGCCCTAAGAGGGGCCATAGCAATACATTAACAGTGTCATAATGTTTTATAAAACTGACTTAAGTTAGATGTGTTAATTGCAATTAGCTAAGACCCTGTCTTTTTCAACTTCCCTTTATGTTGGATGGCTTTGGAGGATTTACATGCATTTTGGATATCCAACTACCCGGAAGTTAAATTGGGGCTTCACATAGTTTGGGAGCAGTAGCATATTATCTCTATGGTTTGCAGACACCTCCCTGATGAGGTACATTATGGCTCACTCTGCTGGTGTAGAAATGTCTTTCAGCAGCTCCTACACCCTTGGTGCCAACTCACCAAGCATGGTGAAATAGAGGCACAGGACCAAAAGACACTCTGCAATGTAAGCATCTCCTGTAATGGCCAGTACCAGAAATATGTGGGTATAGAGAAGCCAGAAGCTAGTTGGACATTTGTTTCTCATCATAAAATTTCAAATGTATGATTCAACTATCACTGATACCTAGTCAAAATGGAAATTCTCTCCTGTCAAGAATACAGTAAATTCAGCACATATCTTTTTTCATGGGAATCACAGAAAATAAAATTAATCAGGCTTCTTGTGTTTGCAGGTTATATGCACTGTGTGTCTGTATCCTGTATATAAAGTTACATTCTTTACGCATCTACAGTAAAAAAAAAAAAACTAAGTTCTATTGAAATCGCTATAGTAGACAATTATCTTTCTATTTCTACTTGCTATACAGCAAGTAATAGTGCCAAGTAGCTGTCAAATGAAGAGACTATGAAAGGATATGCAACCAAAACCTGTAGAAAAAGTATGTCAGATAGTTAATTATTAACAATATTATTTTTCTGGATTTTATGATATGCCTTCTTTTAAAATTAATAATTTAATTTTCTTTCTCATTCTAAATACATATTCATGTTTTTAATGTAGGTTTGTGCTTCTAATTCTTTTGGTTTTTCCTTAAAACAGCCCCACATAATATTTAAGTTTCAGGCCTCACGAAACCCGAAGCACACACCAAAACACCACCATGAGACATCACTGCTCAGCTGAGCTCCAAGGCAGGCACAATGATCTGGAACTGGGAGTGACTGTCAGACTTTTGAATACAAAAGAAATCCTCCAGGATTTTGATTAAATGAAGATTTTGAGGCCTCACATCAAAAGATTCTAATTTAATAAGTCTGGGAGCATCTCAGAAATCTGTATTTTTAACAAGCACCAAAATTGGTTCTGATAGTAATAGCCCAGGCACCATGCTTCAAAGACACGGATTTAGAGCCAACACAGAAAAGAATCCCTGGCCCATGTTTGCCTCTAACTCGTGTTGTGTGGCTTCTCGCCAGATCACCCATCTTCCTCCCCTAACCCTAAATATACATACTGTGTTTCCCCAAAAATAAGACCTAGCTGGACAATCAGCTCTAACGTGTTTTTTGGAGCAAAAATCATAGAAGACCCGGTTTTATATATTATATTATATTAATATTATAGTATTATATTATACTATATTAATTATATTGTATTGTATTGTATTGTATTGTATTGTATTGTATTGTATTGTATTGTATTGTAATGTTATGTTATGTTATGTTACGTTATATAAGACCGGGTCTTATAGTAAAATAAGACCCGGTCTTATATTAATTTTTGCTCCAAAAGATGCATTAGAGCTGATTGTCCAGCTAGATCTTATTTTCGGGGAAACACGGTACTTTGCTACCTTTCACATTTTCGCTGCATTGCTACCCTGGATCTTTCATTTCCATCATCTTCTTTCAGCAGTATATTGTATATTATGTTCTTTGCAGTCTTTGGTGTCTTGGTTTTTCAATGAGCACAGGTCTTTTCTGCCATATTAAAACAAAAACAAACAAACAAAAAAACTTAGCTTACCTTTATTATCCTCTCTACATGTTACCTAATTTTACTCTCATTGATGCCCGGGGTTCCCAGATCATTGGCAAATCCTCGGAATCTCATAATCTCAACCATCTACTGACATGGCCCATTCAAAAACCACTCGTGATGTCCCTGATCAAAATTTAATGTACTTTTCTTAATGTCCATTTTCCTTGAGCCTTCTGAAGCTTGATGCTTTGACAACTTCTCCCTACCACCTTCTTCTTTGGCAGTCAGGACACTGCAAGCCCAGGGTTTCTTTTTGATATCTTTGTTACTATCAGACTTTCCAAACTCTCCTCTGTGTTTCTAACAGATTCAAAATATGAGTTAGTGTTCTCTCTCTCATCTCAGAGACAATGTTCAGTGTCATACTTGCACTTTATGCTTCTATGAGAATGCAACTCAACTTACCATGTTAACCCGTTCCCACCTCAGACTGGATGTGTCTAAACGTCTTTTGTCCATCTACTCCCTCATCAAATAATTACTGACCATTGATCAAATTCCATATACTGTGTGAAGGGTTTCAAGATACCGCACAAAGAATTACCTTGCCTTTATGATGCTCACAGCCTAGGTGGTGGGGTAACAATGAACAGCACATGCATAAAGAAACAGTACCTACATTGAAAAAAAAATACATATATATATATATATATATATATAGTGATGTTAAAGAGAGCATCACAGGATGGAAGATATTTTTCAGACTCATCAAAAGAGAGCTCTCTGAGGATGTAACATTTAAACTGAGACTTGAAGGATAAGAAAAAGACAGCAAGGTGAAGGCTGGGGTAAAAAAGTGTTCCAGGCAGAGGAAAGAAAGCAAATGCCCCCGTGTGAGCAAAGTCTGTATGACTGGCTACAGTGACTAAAGTGGAGAAGGCCATGAGCTAAAAACACTGGCTAGAGTCAGATGACGCTGGGCTTTGGAGGCCATATTGAAAAATCAGATGTTATTGAGAAGGCCGTGAAAGTCTATGGCAGATTGGAAACAAGGGAGTGATAATCTGATTTATAATAGCAACAATGCCTAAACCAAGTAGGGGCAGAATAAGTATTTGTTGTTTGATGGTTTATAACAATCTTTTTTCCCCCTCTTTCTATACCAATCATACCTCAAAACACTCCCAAAAGTTAAATAATTCAGCAAAATGAATTTCAACCCATCTAACATGTCTCTCTAGGAAGCTTTCTTGCATTTGAGGGGGTGTATTCGGCATGCGAATTTTAAAAAGGAGACCCTATAATCAAATTCACCTTTTTTCTTGAGAATTACAAGACAGAAGTGCTTTTCATCAGATTTTGGAAACAATTTTACATTATTACACAACATATTTTATAGTCATATATATCATTTCTCTAAAGATTTCCTAACTTCTTCTAAGTATTTAAAACTTCTTTCAATGCCAATAGCACCTAAACAATGATATGTGTATGTATGTGTGTGTATGTAATTCTGTTTATCTATCTATCTATCTGTCTGTCTGTCTGTCTGTCTGTCTTAGTATACATTTATTCAATGAGTGAATAAAAATAAAGCCAACGTTAAATAGCAAAGTGTATACTCCAGTCATAAGTAAACAACTATAAAATCAGAAACAAAGGAATGAAAACTTATACTTGCCTCCCTTTCCAAAGATACATGTAATTATACTCACGTTAACTGGGCTGAAATCCAAAAGATTATTGTATTCTTTCATGAGGCTATTTTCAGTGTTCAGCTGTTTATAAATAAATTCAAGTCACTTAAAGATAATCTGTTTCTTGCATACAAAATGCAATATGATTATATTCCCCAAAGAATGAATATAGTGAAACTTTCTGTTGCTTTGTCACTAGATAAGAAGGAACTATAATACCAATAGTCAAGGCAATGTCATAACATAATAACCACCTATAATAATGGGCTAATTATAGTTGCCAAATATAATAGATGTAGGGTTTCCAAGGAAGGTGATCTGGGTGGGCATATTATTAAAACATGATTTTGAGAGCCATAACCTCTTTCGAATCGTCATACCTGGAATCACATACCATTCTAGAATCTAGGACTAGTGTTAATTTAATGTGACAGTCTCAAGGAGAAGATCCACTTTTATGACTTGGACTTGGGAAGGACCTCCTCTTAGGCTGTGTGACCTTGTTTCCCTTCTGCCACCACAGCCACCAGCAACCCTGCTGTGACTGTCTGATGCCTAGACAAGCTTTCCCAATGGCCTCACAAATGCCCAGCATCAGACATAGGAGCCACAGAGGGATTTGCACAAAGCTCGTGGTTGCTGTGAAGTTGTCACAAGGATCCCTGAGTCAGGCCCAGCCTAAATGGCCCCTGGCCCCTGCAGCTGCTGCTCCTCTAATTAAGGAAGCTGCATTCGATGTCCAGTTTAACCACACTGAGCTTCAAGGTGATGAGTCCCACCTCTCTGACAAGGCTGTGACATCTTAATGCAGAAACCGGCCTGATCAGACTCAAGTGGTCATAGATTTTATACCATGTTGTCTTCCCTTCCTAAATCTGGCCAGTACCAACCAGCTACTAGCGAATCTTATACTTCTCCCCCTTCCTACATTGTGTCAGTTGATAGAAGAATGATGGAAGAAGGTCTTGGGGCAGAAACATACACAGCAGGCACACATTGGGAGGCGGCATACATATTCTAGAATCATACTGTTTGAAGCCATCACTTTTTGTCTGCACTCAGTGCTTTATTTCAGCAGGGTTCTTCAAGAGAAAAACAAGTGTTTTCCTTCCAAATAAAATATCTGGAAAACAGTGACAGTCTCTGCATTATCAGCCTGCTGTGTGAGAATGCATTATGTTTTGAGGGATGATTAAAAAGCAATCAGTAACCTAAAGACATGTCAATGCCATCAAGTTTCCTGGTGATTTTTCTTTGGGGCCTGTAAAACTTTATGGGTCATGGTCTTCTCTACTAATAGGATAGAGCTGAGAACAGGGAAGCATTTCACAAATGCTTGCTGGACTCTTTCACCCACCAGGCTTCATAATACTTTGTTCTATAAGGGAACTTAGGGGAGTGCTAATGAGTGTAACACTATGTACAGTTATATATTGTTGGGGAAGAAATATGGCAAAACAGACGGGGCATTCCAGAAAATTCCCAGTCTTGATCTATGTTTTCAACAGAATTTTTTTTTTTTTCCCATTTGCCATGTACTAGGTACCACAGTGGATCCTGGAGATACAGAAGTCTTCAAATGGATGAATATGATTGTATTTCTGCTTTCATAAAGCTTGTGTTTAATGGGAGAGATGGACAATAAACAAATAAATGGAGGAAACTATTAGAACTAAAGTTAGGTGCCAGGAAGAAAACAGGATTCCATGATGGCCCACACTGGTCATTCTGAGCAAGTGCCAATTAATGTGAGGTGTAGAGGTGGAACAAGTTTTCCAGCAGAGGACACAACAAGTATTTGGCCTTACGAGCGTGGTCAAGTTAGGCACCATGGTCGGCAGGGCTGGCTTTGAATGAGCTCGGAGGAAAGGGGAAGGGCTGAGCTTGTAGAGAGAGGCTGTGCACCTTATAGGTCATGGTAGGGAGTAAAGAATTACGTTATTAGCCAGATAAATAACTATATTATTTTATTTAGAAATAAGACAAGTGCTACAAATCAAGTGAGGTAGGGTTTGTTGGTGATAACGCGGCACGTGAACATTTCCAATACATTTAAAAGTAAACATGAATTTCGTCATTGTATATGATTGTAACCAGTTCACATAAATAGTGGAAGACAGTTCCCTCACAGGCTCCTCGTCGTTTCTAAAGTTTGTTACGGAATCTGAGTCATTTTGGATTGTTTTGGCATATAAACAGTTTTCCATTAGCCATGTTAATTTTGAGGTCTCTGATTTAAAACCATCTGCTTTCAAGGATTGTTTTCATTCAGGCTTCCATACAAGGCATTAGTCTTGGATTACTAATGTTTAATGTTTACAATTTAGAAAATTGTAACAAACTCATCATTTTTACTTTTGATGTAATGATGAACATTTTTTCCTTGTAAAATTCATCCAGGACAGTAAATAACTATTAGTAATTGTGTGTTTTGCAATTAACATTTTAAACCACAATTATTTTTGTACCAACCTAATACTTACGCGCAATGATCCAGGAACATCATGTTCTCTTTAAACAAATATTTTGATTAATTTAAAAGTTAGGCATTCCATATTTTAGTTTTCTAAGAATTTGATTAGGTAAGTTTTGAACATTTTATACTGAAAAAAAATTAGACAAGTGCATATATTTAAAAGAACCAAAGAACATACAGTTAAGAAAATCCCTTTTTCATTTATACTTTTAGCCTCCCTCCTAAGAGGCAACTATAACCATATATATTTTTTTATCCTATAGAAATGTTTAACACATATACATGCTTTACTCAATATATACATTCAGTTCATACATGTTTAATTTTTTTCTTTTCTTTACCAAAAGGGCATATTTTATGTTCTTTATTTTCCAAATCTAAGTTGGTCCACTTAATAACATCATTTAGTGATAGTCCCATAAAACCATACATAGTGATAGTCCCATAAAAACATAATTTTAAATTGCATGGATACATGATATTTAACCTAACCAACTCCTTAGTGATGAACAGGGAGGTGGTTTCTAGTAATTTTCTGTTTCCAGTGCTTATTCAAATAAAATAAATACGTGTCGGGTCTTCCTATAAGCTGGCACTAGATATGTAGCAGTAAAAAGACAGATTCCCACCTCTTGGACCTTCCATTCAAGTGGAGGATATGATAAGCAGATAAACAAACAGACATGTAACTTTTCATACTGATTACTAGGAGTAAGTCTTATGAAGGAAAAGGGAAAGCTGGAAAAAGAGACAATGACCGGGGAGGCTCTGGTCTATAGCATAAGGAGAGCCTCTCTTAGTGGTGAAATATGAAAAAACAAACAATTAACAGTAAGAAAGCAAAGCATGAGGATGTGTTAGAGGAAACAGTACCAACAGGTGTAAAGGCCGTGAGGTGGGTGGGGCCGTGACATCTCTAAAGGACAGTGTCACTAGATCAGAGGGAACGAGAGGGAGAGTGTGTGAAAATAAGCTTGCACGTGCGGGCAGAGGGTTGTACACCGGGTCTCGTAAGCCATAGTATGAACCTGGTATGGTGCTGATTGTGAGAGTACCTTTCAGAGAACCGAGGGATAGGGATGAGAGAAGCAGATTTTCACTCCGGGTCACTCCGGCTGTTCTCTAAGGAATGGGACTGCAAGGGATGAAAATGAACGTGGAGAAACCAGGGGCATGTGACCACTACTCTTGCCTAGACAGTGTAGCCCAGACCAGGGTAGAGGTGAGGGAGAAAGTGGCAAGTTGCTGTATTTGGAATCCATTTGGAAAATAGAGCTCACGGGATTTACTGCTGCCCGAGACATAGAGTGTGTGCAAGGAAAGGACAGGAGTCAAGGAGAATGCCAAAGTTCCGGTGTGAGCAGTGAGGTGAACGAAGGTGCCATCCATCAGGATGAGGAACATGAGGAGAATAGTAGGCTCCTGGGGCAGGAGCAAATGGAGAGTGTGGAGGGGAGACAGAGAGCTCTGTGTCGTCACATTGATTTTGAAATGCACAGAAGAATTTAGGGGGTGGCATCACCAAGCCACTTCAAAATGCATCTGGAATTCAAGGGGAAGGACGGGCTTAGAGATTAAACATTTAAGTCTCCTGCATACGAGTATTATTTAAAGCCAGAGGAATGGAACGTAAATGTTTCTCATATGTCCAAATGTATTTCTCAGAGAAGCCCTGAGAAACTAAATTGCTAGGTCAAATTGTGTGTGTGTATATATATGTTTTCTTATAAATATCATTAAAGTTCTCTTCCAAAGTACACCACTTATATATAAATTCAAAATATTTATCTCCGACACATTAGAAGACATTTCAGTATAATTATGAACATTAATTCATACTGTCCTAGAGATTTAGATTTGTGAAGTGCCGGTTGAAGTAGTTTCAGACAGAAATACATTTGTGGAACACACACATACATTTGTATGAGGCATTATCAGATATATGAGCTCATACATTTCTGACAACACTCTAGGAGATCGATGATATTAAAACTACTTCATAAATTAAGATACGGAGGTCCTAAAGAATGAAAGAATGTTCTGGAGGACTCCAGTTGGTTAGGGCGTAGACTCCAACTCAGGCCTGATTTTTTTGCCATTACACATAGAATGAGGCAGATTTGGCTTTCCCCAATGAGATGCAGGTGTTAAGAGTCACCATCTAGGTATGCATTTAGTGTGGAATGCACAAACACTGCCATCACCTGACAAATCTGTGTGTCCCTTGAGGTCCTCCCATGGCACTATTCTAGGCATTTGGGGTCCATCGATGAGCAAAAACACAGGTCCCTCAGCTCACAGCAGTGGCAGGAGGCAGTGATGGGAGAAACAGACAACAAACATGAACACCATGTTTAACACTTATGTTAAAGAGGATGAGTGCTATGACGAAAAGACAGAGAGAGAGAGAGAGAGAGAGAGAGAGAGAGAGAGAGAGAGAGAAGAAAACGGGGATCGGATCAGCAGTGCTGGGGGTGGGGTGCGGAGCAGAGCAGCTTCACATTTGAAAAGCATGGGAAAGGCTGAACTCATGGAGATGGCGCTATTGGACCAAAGACTTGAAGGAATCTTGAGAGTTGTTGAAGATTTGGCTGTTAATAAAACTCAGACATTTTCAACATGGTCCTTGATGTTGCAAGTTCAGGGCCAGAAAAGAATATGTAAACTGAACATTCCTGAACAGGAAAAAAATAATTTCAAACACCTGACTGTAAATTTAATAGTCCTTTTCACAGCTTTCTTCATAGAAGTGACAGATCCTTTTCAAGAAACCATCTACCCTGTGTGGTACAAGGTTTGTGCTGCTGAAATCCCCATGGATGATTCTGACCAGAACAAGATAATGACAACTGCAGTCAAGCCACTACAGCTTTGCTGTGACTTGGGGACCAAGCTGTGTAATAATATAACAATGAGCATGACACAAACACTTAAGATCAAAGAATGAGACACAAAGCTTGAAGGGAACACAATACAAAGTTCAAACTATTACTTAGCAGATGCGAAAACCAGTTCAGGGAGGTGAAATGACTGAATCAAGATCACAGAGTAAATCAGCGACAAGACCAAAGTCAGCTAAACCAAAAACCAGGATGTTCCCTGAAAATCCCAGGCTTCAATCTTTTCAACTTAAACTCCTATTAGACTCACTTTCATCAAACACTATACATATGCATTTTGAACAATATCCAAAGGCAAATCACAACAAAACCATCGGTTTCCTAATACAAAAAAAGCATCTAAAACTGATGACAAACACTTGGGTAATGGTTGCCATGTGCCAGACTGTTCTAAATGCTTTACTCAACTTGTTTAATCCTCATAGATGTACAATTATGAGGTAGGTATTATTTATTATTGTCCTCATTTTACAGCAGAGGCCTCTGAGAAACTAAGAGGTCAAGAAACCTACCCAAACTCACTCAGCTTGTTAAAGACACAGCAAGAATTTGAACCCAGAGTACCTGGCTGAAAAACCTGGTCTCTCAATTCTTATGTTAAATGCTTCCAGATATATGTATATTTGTGGTCAGAACAGCATGGGTACTGATTCAAAAAATCTTTTGTAACAGTTTTAGCTAGCATTTCTCAACATGGGTATTAATTTCAAGTCAATTCATCAAATACTTATTGAGCAACTACTATAATTCATCCAGGGTGCATATTACTCTCTCTATAAGCATTTTCCCCCAGGTAATAAACCATCTTTGCTATGTCTTTGAAACTTATAAGCTTTTACCACATCATGAAAAACAGCTACAACAAATTAGATACATCCTTTTCTACTGATTTAATAGTTCTATAAAATTAGCATCGATCCAATAGATTCTCCCCCTGACAATTGTGTTTGGTAACCTAAGCTCTCAAACACTTGCAATGAAATCTGTGGTCTGAAAAGAAATGCTCATCATCTCATTTTTAGTCATGTTAATATTTTTTAAATCCAAGTGTCCAGAAACACGCATGATAACAATAATACCTAAAACTTTATTATGCAGTTGGATAAGCACCTTGTATGTCTTCACATGTGTCTGTAAGTATATGTGTACATATGTCTGTTGAGGTATATCTTACTTACAGTGAAATACACATATACTAACTATCCTGCTCGAGTTTTATAAATCTGTACATCTGTATAAACAATATTCAATCAAGATAGGTACTGTTTCCGTCACCCTAGAAAGTTCCCTCATACCCCTTCCTAATCAACCCCCATCCCCAGAGGCAGGGATTGTTCTGGATTCTATGACATTTAAAATTTGTAATCCTATGAACAATCATATGATGTGATTTTCCAAGGAATCTCTGATTCTGAGACTTGGGCTCTTGACCACCGTGCTGCTTACTGCATTTCTTCTTGGTAGGTACTTGTCCCATCTCAACACTGTCCTCTAAGAGAATCAAGTCATAATACCTGAACTTCTCTCCCATGCATCTAGAATGGTACTATATGCACCACCCTTGAAACAACTGAACAAATGGTCACTCGAATTTTCCACATTCTGACGGTCATATGAGTTGAGAGCTTATTAATGTCAACACCTACAGGAAGGTGGAGCCAGGGGGTGAAGTTGATACACACCTACTCAGAGGAACAGGAACTGCCCAAATCCCACCAACTGCCATGCTGTGAAAAATAAGCCCAGGGATGCCCATCTTCAGCGTTTTCTAGACTTGTACGTAATATCTCAGTATGTTTAAATATTGTGTAACTAAGTCAATTAAAAAAAACAAAAACATAATGAACCAAAATGTACCTAGAGGCCAGCCCTTGGATTGCTAGTCTGTGACCTGCCTCTGCCTGGGAAACTCCAGTGGGCATGTGACCCAGAAGTGAGGCCCCAAATCTTCCACGGTCATGGCCAACTTTAGGAGTGAATGTTTGTCATTACATGGTCAAAGTTATGCTGTCCAGACTCTGGTCTATTACCAACACTCCTGACCAATGAGAGCAGCAGACGACTTTAGGAGACACATACTACACAAATGAGAGAGAAACACAGGCAACAGGAAGATGGAACAGAATAAAAAATAGAGGGAACGAGCTAGGAGGAGTCAGAACAAGAGAGATGGTAGAAGAACAGGAAAGAAAGGATCAGCTGTCTCCAGGCTTTAAGCAGTCTGCTTTCATGGAATGCATCATGCCCAGTACCACAACCCCAACCAGAATTAAGACAATGGGGTGGTGCTGAATGATCTGCCTGGAGAAAGGAATGAACCCTGGTATTTATTTATTTGAGCTCTAATGAGAGGAGTTTCAGTGGCTGAATACCTCAAGCCCAGCAAGTAACTACAGGGTTTCAGAAGTTCAGACACGTATTATTTGGAAGTCAGGGTGCTGACAAGAGTCTGATCCTATCACTCTGGCCAGAGAAAGTGTTTTGAACAAAGAGAGAGTTTCTAATCCATGGCAATGCAGTTTTTTATCTGGAAGCTGTGCTTGCTTTAAATAGGTGTCATCGCATTATTGGTTTTAAAAGGAGAAAAAAGCCATCGTTCCACATCCACCCATACATCCAGAGCTCCATTAAGACAACCATCAGCAAAGACTTCCAAGCAAATCGACCTCACAGGACTTACACACTTAGTGAGCCGTGGTGACACGTCCCTCACCCAGTCCTGCCGACCTGTCTGACAGACAACCCCGGGGCCACAGCGTACATGGCTTCCTCTACATAAGACGGTTCACACTTGACAACAAGAATGTGAAGCTATAATGAAGATGATCACCTTTCAGTGTAGCTACAAAGGTGAAAGAAAGAAGACAGGGGAATCTGCAGAGAAATTTAGGCAACACAGAAAAAGTAACCTGGACCGTTCCGTGTAAAACATTCTCTCCTCTGCTGATTGCCTCAAGTCTTCATTGTACCTTGATCTGCCTATTGCATTCTTTGTCAATGCGCTCATGCTGGCTCAGTTAATATTAAGTATATAGAGCTAAAATACTCAACTCCTTACTGTGTGCCAGGCACCATGCTAAGTGGCTTACACGCACAATCTCACATCACACTAGGAGGTAGATACTACCCTTTCCATTTGCAAGATGATACAACTATGCACGTGGAGATGGTGTAACTTGTCCAACGTCACACGGCCAGGACCACAGTCCAGGGGTGTCTGCCTCAGAGCCTGCGCTCGCTTTACAATACGCCGTTTCCCCGAAAATAAGACCTCGCTGGACACTCAGCTCCAATGCGTCTTTTGGAGCAAAAAGTAATATAAGACCCGGTCTTACATTATATTATATAACACCCAATCGTATAAGACCTGGTATTATACTGTATTATATTATATTAATTATAATTATATTTATTATATTATATTATTATATGTATTACATAAGATTGGGTCTTATATTTTAGTAAAATAAGACTGGGTCTTATACTAATTTTTGCTCCAAACGATGCATTAGAGCTGATTGTCCGGCGAGGTCGTATGTTCGGGGCAACACAGTAATCACTCTTCTTCTGCTGCAAGGGCACGCCCACCTCCCATTCTTCTTGCTCACTGTGCTCTCTCCCGTACAATTATCCTTTTCCCTTTGGGTTAACAGCTGCATGGTATCCTGTTTATGGTAATATCATTCTGTGGGGTCAAGGGGCACATGACCCAATGCACATGTTAGGTGACGGCAATTGAGAGCAGGGAACAGTATTTTTGTCAGAAGGATGTTAACTGGAATGTTACAAGATATTGGTGTGGGAATAGGTGAAATAATTCAACTAAGACATCCATACAGAAACAGGAGAGTTGAGGACTTATGAAAACCATAGATTATGAGAAATAGAAAATCTGATTCCATAGATTATGAGAAATAGAAAATCTGATTCCATTTCACGGATGGGAAAACTGAGATCCAGCTACCAGTGGAGTCAGGACCTATGCCCACCTTCTGGCCACCTCTACCTTCTTTTCACCTCAGCTCTGCACCAAGTACCACTACCACCCTCACATGTAATTTAAGAGAGTATGACAGTAGCCTATATAGTTTAAGAGATTACGACATGGGTTACGAAGCACAGAGACACGGATCTGGCCCAATCTGAGGAGGTGTGAGATGAGAAACAATGCTCCCAGCTGCTCAGTGTAGGGAGGTTCTCCGTCATCACATCTGGCTGGCATCTGTGAACATTGTTACAAATGGAACCCTGCAGTGGACAATGATTTAGCCATAACTACATTAAACAAACTCAGTCTGTGGACCAGTGTCTTACTGGCTTCAACACAATCACTCAGGGAACCTTTAAAAATAGAGCACTTCTTAATTCTAATCTCAGAAATGCTAATTCAGGAGATTTTGAGAAACCATGGGACCAGGCAATTTCTGAGGGACTGTCTAACAGTAACGGCTTCCGAAGAATCACTCAGCTGTTACTGAGCCACGCATATAACATGTAGTCCATGTCGGACTCAGAGTTAAGGAACAAGAAGCAGTACCCTCTCAGACTGCCTGTGTTCTTTTCTGGGCTCAGGGTCCACTTCTTTACAATGGAAGAAACGGATTATTAGAGCAGTGTTTTTCAAACGTACTTGTTCATTGATTCATTTTTTTTTAAAGCATTTCTGGCCCAAACTATCCATGTCTGTCCCACAGACATCCACCCTGCTGTTCGCTGCTATGAGAATTCTGTTCATTATTAGGCAGAAAGCCCTTGATCTGAATCTGTGGGCTCCTAGTCCACACTCAGAGGGTGGAACATAATTAATTGGCCTAAACCCCTCATAGTAATATCATTCCATGGGGCCAGTGAGCATGTGGCCATGGGGCCAATTCTGGTTGGGTATTCTGAGACACTAGGGGAAGTCTATATGGGAGGGGTGAAAAGGGGGCAAGGCTGATGAGGCTAAATATTTATCACCATCCTGTCCTGCCACCATTGCCCTGACCTGAACATGACACAGAGATGAGCGTGGGGAGTTGAGCTCAAGGGCTGAGGATGGTGGGAAAGAAAGGAAGCTCTGGTCCTCGGGAACACTGCTCACCTGCTGCTACTGTCCTGGATTGTCTAGGTGTGGTTCTCATCTGTACGTGCAAAAGTGAGCTCTTACACATTTAAACTTCTGTGGGCATAAACTTCTGGCACTCGCCATCCAATGTCATCTTCACTGACAACAGCATTAAGACTCTTTCCAAATGAAGTACATTGCAAAGCCTCAATATACATACGCAACAAATAAAAGTGGCTGGCCAACATTAGAAATGCAGACCGGGTGTTTTCAGGGCTGTTCCTCCCCAGAGTCCCACAGGGGTTCCTCCAGGGAACGAGAACGGGCCATGATCAGCATCTCTTAGGGGGGCGTGCCCAAGTCACCTGGGGTCTGAGAGTTCTCCACCAAATCTGTTCCTGTATTTTTCTTTGCTTTTGATGTGCTTATTTTATTTATGCAAATTATGTCCTAGCAAATGTACATCTGAGGTACGACCACTGGCTACTACTGCACAGTTTGGGTGTCTGAGTTTGTCTTCACTGTATGATCCTGTTGGCAACAAGCGATGCCATTCTATCACAAATAATGAGAAAGGAACAGAGTGTGTTATAGCACAAAATGGCACATGCCCTGCAGATGCAGGTCATTACGGCAGCAAGTGAAAGTAGACCTGAGGGTAAAAAAGTCATGAAAGAATCAGGTGTCTGTCCAAAAGGCAGGGATATGAATGCACTGGAATCAAAATAACCTCCAGGTAACTGTCAGTCCCATGTTCATGATGAAAGCTGTATTAAATGCTAGTAAACCTCTACGTAAGAAACCAATTTTGATAATCTGAATGTTACTATTACGCAGTTTTTCTTTTGTATTTAATTCATACATTTGTTTTAGTATTATAGCTGTGCAACAATGATTAAAACAGAGGTAATATCTTCACTTCTAGGGATAATTAGCTAAGTGGGCATTTCTGGTTTGTACATATTTAAATGACAACAGAATAATAAAATCAACAATTGACGCATGGATCTTTTTTCCACTGCTGTTAAAAGGAGTTGCTATATTAGGGAAGCTCAAGAAATTCTGAACTACAGAATAGCCCGAACCCCTTGCAGACGGTGAAATCCATGATCCCAGGAACCTCCTTCTATTATGAAACAAATATTAAAAATACCTCCACCAACAATGTGGTACACTCCCTCGGGGATGGTTTTTAAAATAATATAAATAAATGTAATTTAAAGAAATTCATTCATTAAAGTAAAGCATATACATTTTATACTCCTTTTCAAGAACTTGTCTTAATAACAGAGTGCAGAGTCTCGAACAAGTTTTGTTCACTGCGATCACTGACCCACCTCCAGCTGGCGCCTTCACTCAACATCCACCCTGCAGGAATATCTCTGGACGGAACAAATAAGAGTTCAAAATAAGGCCTTAAGAGCCCGGGCCCTCCTTGCTTAGGAAATCTGAACCCTTGGGCAATGCCATTCTTACAAAATGTGCTTTCTGATTACTTCCAGAAGGCACAGCAGGACAGCCTGACCATGGGGTCTCCTATTGTGAAGAGGGTAAAATAATTTTCTGCACTGAGGCCATGGTTTATCCATACACTTCAAATCAAACAAATCAGTGCCTGCTGGGTTTTGCTGTATCGAGAATATATTTTAGTTCTGGGTACTGACGCCCAACCCCCCTCTGCCCTGGCTGCTGAGTTTGAGGTATGACCACATCTCTTTCCATGTTGCCGGCACCTCTGCCCTGGATTCCTCTACCCTCCACTCAGTTTTGTTTGTTTGTTTGTTTGTTTCTTTTCAAAATGTCAAGGGAGCTTGATTTTCTCCCCTCCTATGCTTCTAAAGAGGGGAAATACAGAGTTCTTCCAAATTTTAGGCACTACAGCTCGTAATCCTGCAACCTGTAGTTGCCATTTCACGCCTGTTCTGCTCAATGCTTGCCATGCACTAAATTTAGAGGAGTATGACATTAGAGCTCCCTTGTGTCTCCTTTTTCACTGGCAGTGGGCTTGGCTACAGTTCATGTCAGTTCCTAATCTATCTTGGCATTTTGCTCACTCAACAGGCACTTAGGAAAAACACACAGTGTAGCCACTATCTATCCTGACTTCCAACAGAACCCCCTTTCTTATTCATGTCCTACGGTTCCCAAACTCTCCCCATCCCAACCCAACACAAAGATGAGGTTGATGAAGAAAAGTTTTGTGTGTCATCTCTTAGAATACGAAAACCTGTTGCACGTCATTTCCCAAATTCCCTCCTCCAAGTGGAAAACTGTGGAGAAAATAAAATTGTTGTTTGGATGCCAACTGGATAATAACAGGACACAATGACTGCCCACTCATCGTAGGTCATACACAGAGAAAGATGAGAAACCCCCACACTGCTCTCCTCCTACACCCATTAATCTTACTTATTCTCTTCTATTAGCTACTTGTTAAGAGATTTTAGAACTAAAGTAAACACACACCTGTTTTTATAGAGGTCCACCCTGAGAGCTCTGGCTACTTTTCTGCTATTCAAGAAGTCTCCAAGAATCCATTCATTCATCTGTTTTCCCAACCAGACTTTTGGCCAAACCCACTTTGGAAAACACCACTGTTGTCACTGACTGCCTTGCCAGGATTCACAAAGCTGTAGTGAGATTCAGCAGAGCTCCTTCTGATCTGAACCAGCTTCTTAAATACTATTACATTATTTTGTATATTTTCTAAATGATAAGCATATAGGAAGGTATATATCTTTCCTAGTAGGGGTGAAAATCTCTATTGCATTATAGCTGATGTGTGTGAGAAAGAGTTATTTAAAATTTGATTTTTTTTAAAACAGTACTCAGGAAGGTATAAAATGAGATCAATGAAATAAAATTCACACCATTATGTCTATCTTTTAACAATGATTTTGAGTAAACTACTATTTTCTGTTACTCTCTAGTTGTCTATTCACACAAATACAGGTTGTTTTTTTTTTAGAGAAAAACTGCCAGTTATTTCTTCAACTCAGAAAAAATTGAAAATTATTATAAAAACAGAATTACAAATGTTGATCCAGTATATTTCTAGTCAAATAGATCACTGGACTCCTTAATGACCATCAAAATTCCATATATTAATAAAAGAGGCCAGGAATTCATACATACATACCTACTCCCACAATCTGAAAGTGTTATCCAAAATAGAAAATTCAAACTCTTATTCCCTCCTAAAATGAGAGCCATTTTCTGCTAAAAATGCGCCTTTCAAAATTCTTATGAAGCAAAGAACACAGTTTCATCCACAATTATCTTTCCTGCCAATTAACTGTCCTTACATACAGAAAAGTTCCAGAATGTTGGAGCAGGGCGACACTACAGAAATTCACATACTTTTCTTTTCACATCATGCTGCCAGCTAAATTCTAACTTTCAGAAGTGTCTCTGCCTTGCTGAAAATCAGATCTTGAAGGGAGTTGGGAGAAAGAAAAGATTACAACTCCACACCAAGTGATTAAGCGATGACGTTCTAACTTATACACACACACTCGAAAACTCAGGATGTGCAAACAAACAGCAGGCTTACAAAGTGAAAAGAAGTGTGGAAATGCAAGAAGGTAATCGTACCCTACCTCTCTTTTCTGCTTCCCAAGGCAGCTGGTGAAAATCGCCCTCAATCCGGGAGTGTGCGGAGAGACTCTGAAGGAGGCGGCCGACTGGCCTGCCGAGTGTGAGCAGGCCCAGCCCGTGTTCAGAAGCTGCCCCAGTCAGATTTTCCAACTGTAGAACTGCAGCCAAGTCCCTGCCCATGCCTGAAGAATTTCCTGAACAGCATTCCCGTTCTTTTTCTGACTGCTTTGAAACCGTACTCTGTCTGTGCTTCAATACGGCTTTGTCAGGCCAACTCGGAGCTACTGGGCTGTCTCCAGCTATCAATGGGAAACACATGTGTCAAGCACGGACTCGCTCCCCTGCATCAACGCTCGCGGTGTCTGCTGGGCTCACATTCACAGTCACAAAGGAAACTACTTCTAGAACCAATTCGGGTTGCTCAGCCATTCTCCACACAGGCTCAGCTCTGTGGTGCTAGATGCTGGAGATAAGTCTTCTCTTTCTCCTGCTCCACACTGCTCCTTTTGAGCTGGCTCCGTTCACATTCCTGGCTGACCCCGGGTAGCCCCCTGAGTTCTTGCCAGTGCTGATAACGAGCCTGTTACAGCTGAGAGCTGTGAGTTCTAATTGGATCTCCCTACATGGGTTTGCCTGAGTCTTTGCTCAAAATTTCAACTGCTGGAGGGGCAACAATATTTTTAGCAATATTTCCAGGCCAGTTCTGTACTTCAGAGTTGTCCCGTCTTCCTGATGTGTGCATCTATGGCTGCTGCGACTAAAAATAATGCAATTATTTTCCAGGCACTTTCGTTATTCTCTGTTCTTTAAGTGGACTGGTCCAAAAATGTAACATTTTACAGGCTGTTGCAATGCGTGTTATGATTATAGGAAATAGAAAGGAGAAAAGAATGGACCTTTCATCAGAATGCGTCCTAATTCTGTGCACCTGTGATTATTTCTGCATGCCACTCCATCAAGATGTTCTGTGTACATTCTGCTGGATTTTGTGATCCACCTGTGGCATTTTCTTTTTCCATAAGACAGGAGGAAATCTCTAAAGATACGAAGAGGACAAGCCTCTTCTCCCACACTGAAACCCAGTGTCTAAAGAACCAAAGCTAAGTTGTCAAGGTAACACTGTAGACAAGAGATGATTTAAAGAGAGAGCCTCATTTGTTTTGAGTTTTTTCCTTTTGGTATTAATGTTTTACTCCCTAAAAATCATACCCCATTCGCATTTATTTTAAAGAACTGGCTTGCCAGATTGTAAAAGTCTTGTGTGTTCCTAAGGGGCTGCTGTAAATAATAGGATTTGGGGAGGTCTGGAGTTTAGAATCCAATTGCAATGAGCAGTTTCAGCAGGATTAGCTTTTTGCCTTGGGAAGCAGAGTGCATGTGTGTGTGGGTTGGGGGTTGGAGGAGGGCATGTGCACCTCCAAGGCCAGGGTGCAATTATAGAATCAGAAAACTTCACAGTTGGAAGGAACCCCAGAGAACATCCAATCCAAATTGTTCCTACCCTTCATATTATGGAGGGAAATGGAGGCCCAGAGAGATTAGATGACTCGCCCAGAATTGCAAAGACTGTTAATGCCAGAGCTGAGACTAGAAAACAGGATGTGGGCTAATTTTCTATGTGCTTTCTCTATCCCAGCAGCATCTGGGAGGGGTGGTATCATCCACCTTTCACAAGAGCAGGCCTGTAATCAGTTGGCCTGGATCCATCTAATCTTAGCTCTGTCTGTGAATCCCCATCAGTGTGCTTAAACTCTCTGGACCTGAGTTTTCTCATCTGTAAAATGGGGACAATCATAGGATCTACTTCATGGAATTGTTGAGGATTTGGTGAGATAATCCATGGAAAGTGTTCATTAGAGTGCCTATATATAAATTTCAATTTAGTTTTCTTTAAATGGAGCAAAACCAAGACCCTTTCTCTTACCTAAAAATAAAACTGTCCTCTCAAGTATCTATTCTAGTTTCAGTTTCTAGAATAAACTTTTTGATGGGCTAGTTAAGTTTTCTGCCACCTTAACATAATAGGGGCCTATCACCTCAAACACAGGCAAGCTTCCGAATGAATGCCTTAGTGGAACATTAAGCCAGCCACACAGCTACTTTCCATTTATTCCCTAAACGTAACACAGAAGTCTTTCCTCAAGATTAGCTCACAGGAGAGGAAAGCAGTGACACCAAACCTGCAGTGAATTACATGAGGCTGAACAAAGTACCACGGGCAGAGAACTGGACTTGGTCTCCAAACCTGAAGAGCTCAAGCTTATCATTCTAAAAATAGGAGACCATCAACAATTGCAATTCTCATGTTTGGTGACTGCAACCTCCTAAATTAACAGCAACAACTACAAAATTCCATAAGCTAGGGAAAAAAATCTTACCCAGAAAACACCTGCTACAAATGCTAAAGAATCAGATTTCTAGCTGGGCTTCCAGAGCCTTTGTCTTAGAGCCCACCCCACTACTTTGAAGGAAACAAAAGAGGAGGAATAGTCAATTTTGAGTGGTTTAATAATTTGGTTTAATCAATTTTCAGTGGTTAAATAAGTGTTTTAATTATTAAACAAACATGAAACTGGAAAACCAAGCTCAGACTTATACAAAGGCAGATGAAGGTGATGTAACCTAAAGGACGCTGTTGCTGTATTCCCCCAAATCTTGGCCATAGG
The DNA here is from genome assembly GCF_964194185.1 of Rhinolophus hipposideros. NCBI lineage: Eukaryota > Metazoa > Chordata > Mammalia > Chiroptera > Rhinolophidae > Rhinolophus > Rhinolophus hipposideros. The sequence goes on along the minus strand of NC_138069.1, from coordinate 27,694,304 downwards.
GCTCATCCACTGTGGATATTTAAGAGAGATACCTCAGTTTCAAACCCAGCTTCAATATTACCAGCTGGAAAATCCTGAAAAGCTACTTGACTCTTCCAATGTTAAGAAAAATCATCCAAAACTTGAAAATAAGACAAAAGGATTGTCATGTCCTTTCAAAGGCCTATGTGGCAACTGTTAAACATGCCCTCTCAAGAATTACTCAAGGGAAAAGAGGTTTGTTCAATTCACTGTTCACTACTGAATAAAGGTCCTAAATGTAGTAAAATTACATGTTACTTCAGAGACTTTTGTCTGTTAAAGATACAAATTATTTCTCTCCAGTAGAAAAAATACTCCCACATGTGATGGTGTATTGTACTATAAGACGTTATCCGGTTCTGTATAATACGTATCTAATTTAGCAGTCTTTTGCTAATGTTCCTGTACTAATGCACCTGAAACAAGGAGCTCGCCCAGTGCTACGGGAACCAGTCTTACCATCATCCCGATTCCCTCGTCAATGAATGAGTCAAATCAAATCTTCCCCATATTTTCACTTTACATTTGTAGGAATGATGCTTTTAGGTTTTAAAAATTATAGTTTGATACTATTCCATTTCCCTCTTCTGCGTGATAAGTGTTCTAAGTCTTATGTGAGATAATGCATAATAAAACACTTAACAAAGTATATGGCACAGAGCAAATGCTCAAACTATGTAAGCTCTGCTATTATTTAATACATACTCTAATATTTGGTGTTCAGTTTTGTAAAGGACTCTAGAGATCCCTAGACTGGGTCACTCCTCAATGTCCTTCCTATTACACTTTCTAATCCTTGGATTCTGAATCAACTGTACAATGGCTATCCCAACTGGAATCTTTCCACAGATGTCAACCTCTGTTTTTCAGAGATTTCTACTTTTCATGTTCAAAAATCAATCACTGAAATATATCTCCATATACCACATACAGATTCTATAGAGCTAATCATAAAGGTCAGTTAAAATTCTGACCCTAAGGATCACATGAACAAGAAAACATCATTCTACACTAGAACATAAGCTCCATGAGGACAAAGATTGTCTGCATCATCTCCAGTTGTATTTCCAATGTCTAGGATTGGTATGTGGTTGGCCCTTATATTTACCATTTGAATAAATAACTGTCTTTGACTTACTTGAAAATGGGTTTCCTAAATCATGTTTTTGAAAAGAATTATTTTGACATACAGTTTAAACATACCTGGTACTATTGGATCATTTATCCTCATTATGATTTAGGTTCCTTTTATCATCTGGTTTGCTTTCTTCTAGGAATGTTTCAGTTTGGCTAATCTCCCCTTCAAATTTGTTGCTGAGAAGTGAACAAACTTTTCAGACTTCATTTAATCTTTCTGACATGTTAAAGTATTGTATGGTACTTGGGATACTGAGTTCTCTTATAAGATGTAAATATTCTCAGAAACTAATAAGCCATTTATGAGAAAGACTTTGAGAAACTACCAAGTCAGGTGCCTGGCAAAGTCCTTAAGGCCTGAGGTACAGGTAAGATGGCTGTGGTTATAGGGAAGGATGCTTGCTGTGCCACTCACTTGGGAGGGAAGACTAAAGTGAGATAATACTGTGAGTCATAGAGGCACAAAGTAATCATGGGACAAACTTGAAAAGAGGCATTTGTCCGGACCCTTTGGTTACAGCACTCAGAACTCATTCAAATTAGTCTAAAGAAAAGGGGGGGGGGCGGGTCCTAACTCATATAACTGTAACCCCTAGTAGTGGATTTTAAAGGGGAGGTGGGGAGACAGCAGCAGTTAAAATGCAGTCAAGGCTCTATCTCCCTCTTCTTCTCTAGGCTTCTCTTGACTACATTCCCAGTTTTGCTCTCTCCATTGGGTACTAAGTGAGACATCCACAGGTGGTCCAAAGGTCACTTTCATAGGGAAAATAGAAAGTCCTTTCCAGGAAGGCCTCTAGGTAGCCTTGCTTGAGCCACATGCTTATCCATGAACAAATCTCTATAATCGGGGCTGAGGTTCTTGTGGTGGCCATATTTGGTTCATATGACAACCCTGGAGACTAAAAGGATGGAATCAGTGCCATCTGCACCACACGGACTGATGAGCAGGCTAATTAGGGAATTGAGAAAAAGTGGTAGGCAGACAAAACTCCCCTGTGAACTATGGATGACAGGGCACCCAAGACATAGTCATAATCTTGCCCAGAGAAAGTTCTTTAAGAAAAATTATGAGGCAGTATTTAATCAATGGATAGAAAAAAGTATTCATTACATACAAGGCAAAAATAGTTGAGTTAGAGTTAAGCTAATGGCAGAAAATTAGAACAGTAACATTATGTCAGCCTTTCATTGAAAGGTTCATTTCATAAATAAAAGGTAATGGGAAATGACATTCACCTGGCTCTTCAAAACAGACAGAGCAAAAACAATCCTGCTTTTCAACGGCCAAGTGCAAAATTATCTGGTTGACGTTTTTTTATGGAGGAAATCTGGACAGAGAAGTTTGGCTCAGTGACGAATCAATGACCTACAGTTTTGAGGATACCTCCACTGACCAGAATGTCCAAGTTCAAGTCATTTTCTGTTTTGGAAATTCAAATATTGCGTGGTGTACGATGAAAGATTCTCAAGCTAAGTCATTCCTTTGCAAAGGAACTGACATATGTGATAATTAATGTGACTAGTAATGAAACCAACCCATTGCAAATATATGTATTAAAATAATTAAATAGTGTAAAGCAAATACTGGTGTAGTTACACAGACGGTTTCATGCATTCTTTTCTCTTGGGCACAAAACACGGATCACTTCTTTCAAAATTCTTTCTGGTCCATAATTTCTCAATGTAATACAGCTTGCTGAAAGTAAAATTCTTGAAATATCACATTTTTATTTGGAAATAAAATTTACTGCTCAAAAAAATGGGCCAGATTCCATGATAGGGACTCCATGCTAGGCAGAAATAAATAAGACCTGTACTTGAAAGCCATTGCACCGCTCAGTGCTCAATGGTAAAAAATACAACTTTTGGATGCAGGAATGCCCAGATAATTTAAGCTGCCTGAATGAGGAGTGATGCTTGAAGGCTAAGTCTCCAAATTAAACACCCACACCTAGCAATTGTATACCAAAAAAATATCAAAAGCTGCCAAGGGCAGAAAATTTAATATTATACATTTCAAACTATTTCATCTTTAGAAGTAATTTATTTACATGACAGAAGGATAGTAGAGCACATCCACGACTAGCAGTGTCTACTACATAACAGTTGCTTAATAAATGTTTATTGTTTAACTAACAATGAAAATTGCTAGTAATAAAAATATTTTGAGACTGCCAGGCAAACAATAACTGAAGGAAATTATCACCATTAGACCTGCCTTATTAGAAATGATAAATGGAGTTCTTCAAGTTGAAACAAAAAGATGCTAAGTAACAACATGAAAAATGAAAGTATAAAAATAACTGGTAAATATAAATATATAATCAAATTCAAAATATCTAATATTAAAATGGTGGTATGTAAAACTCTTTGAACTCTAGTTTCAAAAAATAACTACAGCTACAATTTGTTAATGGATAAACAACGGATATAATAAAGTGTAGTAAAGTGTGATATCAAAACCATAAAATAGGGGAGAAGTAAAAGTATAGAGTAATTTTGTATGCAATTAAAGTTAAGTAGTTATCAGCTTAAAATAGACTGTTATAACTATAAGGTGTTTTATGTAAGTTTTGTGGTAACAACAGAGGGAAAAATACTCTACTAGATACATCGACGATGAAGAGAAAGAAATCAAAGCATACTATTACAAAAACAATGAACAAATCACAAAAAAAGACAGCAAGACAGAAAGAACAACAACAACAAAAATTACAAAACAGTCAGAAAACCATTAACAAAATAGCAATAGCAAGTCCTTACATATCAATATTCACTTGAAATGCACATGTATTCAATTTTCCACTCAGAAGACACAGAGTGGCTGAATAGATGGAAGATTCAACAATATACTGCCTACAAGAGACTCACTTTAATCTTAAGTACGTACATTAGCTGAAAGTGAAAGGATAGAAAAAGATACTCCATGCAATAATAACCAAAAGACAGCAGGAGTGGCTATACTTATATTAGACAAAAGAGACTTTTAGTCAAAACCTGTCAAGGAGACAAAGAAAGTCACTATAAAATGACTAAGAAGTCTATTCATCAACAGAATATAACAATTGTAAATACATATGCACCCAACATTTAAGTACCTAAATATATAAAATTAGTATTAACAGAATTGAAGGGAGAAATAGACAGCAATACAATAATAACAGAGGATATTAATACCCCACTTTCAACAATGGATGTATCTTCCAGACAGAAAGTCAATAAAAAAACAGCAGTTTTGAATAACATTATAGAGCAGATAAACTTAACAGGCATATACAGAGCATTCCATCCAACAGCAGCAGAATAAACATTCTTCTCATGTGTACACGGAACATTCCCCAAGGTATATCATATGTTGAACCACAAAACAAGTCTTAACAAATGTAAAAAGACTGAAATCATATCAAGTATCGTTTCTGACCACAATGGCATAAAACTAGAAATCAATAACAGGAGAAAACTTAAAAAATTTAAAAATATGTGAAAATTAAACAACATGCTCTGAACAACCAATAGGTCAAAGAAGAAATCAAAAGGGAAACCAAAAGATATTTTTAGACAAACAAAAATGGAAAGACAACATACTAAACCTTAAGGGATGCAGCAAAGCAGTTCTAAAAGGGAAGTTTATAGCAATAAATGTTTACATTGGAAGAAAAAAAGAGTTCAGGTAAACAACCTAACTTCACATTTAAAGGGATTATAAAAATGAAGAACAAACTAAACCCAAGGTTAGCAGGAGAAAGGACTTAATAAGACTAGAACATAAATAAAATAGAAACCAAAAAAATAGAAAAGAACAACAAAACTAAGCTGATTTTTTTCTTGAAAAGATACACAAAACTGACAAACATTTAGCTAGACTAATAAAGGGAAAAAAAAGAGAGGACTCAAATAAAATTATAAACTGAAATAAAATTATAAAGTTTTATAAAATTGTAAAACTGATATCACAGAAATACAAAGGAACATAAGAGACTACTAAAAACAAATATGTACCAACAAATTCGACAACACCGAAGAAATGGATAACTTTCTAGAAACATACAACCTACCAAGATTGAATCATGAAAAAAGAGAAAATCTAAACAGTAATTACTAGTAAAGAGATTGCAGCAGTAATCAAAAACATCCAAAAAAGAAAAGCCTACTACCTAATGGTTTCACAGGTGAATTTTAGCAAACATTTAAAGAAGAATTAATAACAATCTTTTTCAAACACTTTCAAAAAATTTAAGAGCTGTGGCCATAGACTATAAAATATCTGGGAATAAATCTAACCAAAGATGTAAAAGATCTGTACTCAGAAAATTATACAACACTGAAGAAAGAAATGAAAGAAGACATAAATAGATGGAAACACATTCCATGTTCATGGATAGGAAGAATTAATATAGTTAAAATGTCCATACTGCCTAAGGCAATATACATATTCAACGCAATTCCTATCAAACTACCAACGACGTTTTTCACAGAAATAGAACATATAATCCTAAAATTTATATGGGACCATAAAAGACCCCGGATAGCCTCAGCAATCTTGAGAAACAAGAACAAAGTGGGAGGTATAACGATACCTGATTTCAAACTATACTACAAGGCTACAGTAATCAAAACAGCATGGTACTGGCATAAAAATAGACACATAGATCAATGGAACAGAATAGAGAGTCCAGACGTAAATCCATGCCTATATGCCCATCTAATCTACGACAATGGAAGCAAGAATGTACGATGGGGTAAAGACAGTCTGTTCAATAAGTGGTGTTGGGAAACCTGGACAGACACATGCAAGAAAATGAAGCTGGACCACCTCCTTACACCATATACAAAAACAAATTCAAAATGGCTTAAAGACTTAAATGTAAGATCTGAAACCATAAAATATCTAGAAGAAAATATAGGAAGAAACTTCATGGACATTACCCGGAGTAAGATTTTCACTGATATATCCCCTCGCGCGAGGGAAGTAAGAGAAAAAATAAACATGTGGGATTACATCAAACCAAAAATTTTTTTCACAGCAAAGGAAACCATCAATAAAACAAAAAGGGATCCTACTCTATGGGAAAAGATATTTGCCAATGATATATCTGATAAGGGATTAATATCACAAATCTATAAAAAACTTACTCAACTCAACTCCAAAAAAACAAACAACCCAATTAAAAAATGGGCAGAGGACTTGAGGAGACATTTTTCCAAAAAGGACATACAGAAGGCAAGAAGACATATGAAGAAATGCTCAACCTCACTAACCATCAGAGAAATGCAAATAAAAACCACAATGAGATACCACCTCACTCCAGTCAAAATGGCTATCATCAATAAATCAACAAACAACAAATGCTGGCGTGGATGTGGAGAAAAGGGAACGCTAGTGCACTGTTGGTGGGATTGCAGATTAGTGCAGCCACTATGGAAAACAGTATGGAGGTATCTCAGGAATCTGAAAATGGAACTACCCAGTAATGGAACTATCCAGTAATTCCACTCCTAGGCATCTACCCGGAGAAATCCAAAACTCCAATTCAAAAATCTGTATGCACTCCTATGTTTATTGCAGCACTTTACACAATAGCCAAGATATGGAAACAACAGAAATGCCCATCGGTAGATGACTGGATTAAGAAGCTGTGGTACATTTATACAATGGAGTATTACGCAGCCATAAAGAAGAAAGAAATCTTATCATTTGCAGCAACATGGATGGATCTAGAGAACATTATGTTAAGTGAAATAAGTCAGAAAGAGAAAGACAAGTACCATATGATCTCACTTATATATGGAATCTAAAGAAAAGACTATGTGAATGAACTAATCAGAAACAGTTTTGGGGACACAAAGAAAAAACCGAGAGTTGTTAGATGGGTGTGGGGGCGGGGGGGGGGGTTGGGGATAAGGGGAAAGGTGAAGGGATTTGGAAGTAGCTGGTAACCACAAGATGGCCTCAGGGTTTTTTTGAAAATTAATTTGGGGAAGGTATTCAATAATGTTGTAAAGATTTTTTTGGGTATCTGATGGACATGCATCCTATTTGGGAGACCACCTCAGGGATACTGTGGATACCTGATCAAGGCATTGTACACCAGAAGCTAAACATTAATGAATGCCAACTATAATTTTATATATATAATGTGATGGTTCAGTGTGAGGTCGGAGGGATAGTGGATGGGGGAGAGGGGTTCACAGTGTGAGGGATATAAATGATGAACGTCTAAGTATTACCTTGTCTTGTACACCTGAAACTAATAAATAAAAAAAAAAATTAAGAGCAAGAAATACTTCAAAACCGATTCTACAATGCCAACGTTACCCTCATACCATAGCCAAATAAGGGCACTATAAGAAACTTACAGGCTAATATCCCTGATAAACACATACACAAAATTTCTCAATAGAATATTAGCTAACTGAACTCAACAACACATTACAAAGAGACACTATAATCAAGTGAAATTCATCCAAGATTCAAGAATGGTTCAACATATACAAATCAGTGAACGTGATACACTACATTTACAGAAAGATAAAAATCACATGATCACCTCAATAGATGCAGGAAAAGCATTTGATGAAAATTCAACATATTTTTATGATGAATAAATTAGATATAAAAGGAATGCATCTCCACATAACAAAGGCCATGATATATGACAAGCCCACAGCCAACATCACGCTGAACAATAAAAAGCTAAAAGGCTTTTCTTTAAGATCAGGAACAAGACAATGGAGTCCACTCCTATTAAACATGGTTAAATATTCTACTTAAATTAGACAAATTAGACAATAAAAAGAAATAAAACTCATCCAAATTGAAAAGGAAAATGTTAAATTGTCTGTTTAAAAAAGATGATTCTGATATATAGAAAACCATAAAGATTACAACAAAAAATTATTAGAACTAATAATTCAGGACAACTGCAGTATACAGAATCAATAGACAAAATCAGGTGCATTTATATACACAGAAAGGAAGGAATTAAAAACATAATTCTATTTACAATACCATCAAAAATAAAATTCTTAGAAATAAATTTAACAAATAAGGAAAAGATCTGTATTGATAAATGGAAACCATTGATGAAAGAAATTGAAGAAGATACAAATAAATGAAAGATATCCCATATTCACAGTTTGGAAGAATTAAGATTGTTAAAAAATGTCCATATTATCCAAAGCAATTTATAGATTCAATGCAATCCTTACCAAAATTCCAGTGACATTTTTCACAGACATAGAACCAACAACCTAAAACTTGTACAAAGGCATAAAATATTCTAAACAGCCAGAGCAATCCTGAGACAGAACAACAAAGCTGAAGACATCACACTTCTGATTTCAAACTGTATTACAGAGCTACAATAATCAAAACAGCAAGGTACTGGCATAAAAACAGATGCCTAGGTCAATGGAGCAGAAGAGAGCGCCTAGAAATAAACCCACACATATACAACTTATCTTTGACAAGGGTGCCAAAAATACACAATGGTAAAAGAACAGTCTCTTCAGTAAATGGAGCTGGGAAAACTGGATATTCACATGCAGAAGAATAAAACTGAACCCTAATCTTTGTCTTTGTACAAAAAATAACTTGAAATTAATTAATGTTTTAAATTAAAGACCTGAAACTGTAAAACTTAGAAAAAATGTACAGAAAAATATCCTTGGCATTGGTCTTGATGACTTTATGGATATGACAGGCAATGAGAGCAGAAATAAACAAACACTACTACATCAAACTGAAAAGCTGCTGTACAGAAAAAGGAACCACCAACATGAAGAAGCAATCTATAGAATGGAAGTGTTTGCAAACTATATATCTGATACAAAGTTAATATCCAAAATATATAGGCAACTCATACAACTCAATAGCAAAAAAAAGAACAACAAAAAAAAACACAAATAAGGATTTAAAAAAATGGGCTCAATATCATTAATCATCATGAAAATGCACATCAAAAACACAATGTGATATCACCTCATACCAATCAGTACGGCCATTATCAAAAAGACAAGCAATAACAAGTGTTGGCAAGGATGTGAAGAAAAGGGTACTCTTGTACACTGTTGGTGGGCACATACGTTGGTTCAGCCATCACAGAAAACAGTATGGAGTTTCCCCAAAAATTGAAAAGAGAACTACGATATGATCCAGCCATAACACTTCTGGGTGTATATATATCCAAAGGAAATTAAATCAAGATCTTAAAGAAATATCTGTACTCCCATGTTCTTTGCAGTTTTAGTCACAATAGCCAAGATATGGAAACAACCTAAGTGTCCATAGATGGATGAATAAAGAAAATGTCATATATGTGTTTGTGTGTATGTACACAATGGAATATTATTCGGCCATATAAAAAGACCATCCTGCCATTTGTGACATATGGATGAATCTGGACGACATTAAGCTAAGTGAAACAAGCCAGACACAGAAAGACAAATGCTATATGATCTCTTGTATATGTGAAATCTAGAAAAGTCAAACCCTCAGAAGCAGATAGTAGAATGATGATTGCCAGAGGTTATGGGTTGGGGAAAATGAGGAAACTGTTGGTCAGAGGGTACAAACTTTTAGTTATGAGTAAATTCTAAAGGTACAGCATGGTGTCTATAGTTAATAACAATGTATGAGATTTGCAAAGAGATTAATCTTAAGTATTCTCACCATACACATGCACACAAGGTAACTGTGAGATGATACATGTGTTGATTAGCTTGATTGGAGTAATCATTTCACAATGCACATGTACATCAAGTCATCATGGAGTATACTTCAAATATACACAATTTTTATTTGTCAATTTTATCTCAATAGAGCTAAAAATAAAGCATAAATCATATCAACAGAATAAAAAATACACATTCTGATATCATTTTTGTAGTATTACAGATTGCTGACAAAATAATTTTACATAATTTTTAAAGCTCACAGTGGTAGATTGTGGCATATTCTGATCTAGAAGGAGATGGAAGGTCATCAACTCTAACTTTTTCATTACTTTCATTAAACAACCCCAAAAAACTGAGACCTGAAGTGACATGGCCAGAGTCACACAGATAGTATAGGAGTTCATCAAAAGAGTTACATATTCTCATCAGAGAAAAGCAAATGAAAACCACAACGAGATATCGCCTCACACCTGTCAGAATGGCTATCATCAATAAATCAACAAACAATAAATGCTGGCGAGAATGTGGACAAAAAGAAACCCTGTGCACTGGTGATGGGGTTGCAGATTGGTACAGTTGTTTTGAGGTTCCTCAAAACAACTAAAAATAGACTACTTTATACCCAGCAATTTCACTCCTGGGTATTTATCAAAAAAAATCCAAAAGACTAATTTGAAAAGATACATGCAACTCTTATGTTCACTGAAGTGCTATAACCAATAGCCAAGATACAGAAACAACCAAAATGCCCATCAATAGATGACTGGATAAAAATGTGGTCCATACATACACTGAAGAATTACTCTACCATAAAAAAGAATGAAATCTTACCACTTGCAACAATATGGATGGACCTAGAGGGTATTATGCTAACTGAAATAAGTCAGACTGAGAAAGAAAATACCATATGATCTCACTTATATGTGGAATCTAACGAACAGAATAAGTGAACAAAACAGAAATCGACGCACAGATACAGAGAACCAACTGATGGTTTCTAGAAGGGAAGGGGAGCTGGGAGCCTGGGTGAGAAAAGTGAAGGGATTAGGAAGGACAAATTGGTAGTCACAAAATAGTCACAGGGATATGAAATACAGTATGGGAAATATAGTCAATAATATTGCAAAAACTATGTGTAGTGTCAGATGGGTGTTAGACTTACTGGGGAGATCACTTCATAAATCACATAAATGCTAACCACTATGCTGTACACCTGAAACTAATATAATATTGAATGTCAACTACAGTTTAAAAAATAGTCACAGAATATAAAGTACAGCATAGGGAATACATGTAGTCAATGGTATTGTAATAACTATGTACAGTGTCCGATGGGTAGTAGACTTGTTGGGGTTATCACTTTGTGACATGTGTAAATGTCTAATCACTATGCTGTTTTGCACACATGAAACTAATAAAAAAAATTCATGTTTTCTGATACCTACTTTGCCTGCTGGAGCCAATGACTATGATTCTAGGACATGATCCATTGTATCGCTTCTTCACTTATTTGGGTAATTTCTGCTATGAATCTATTCCTGAAATACAATTTGGGTTACAATATGCAGTGTCTGGTTATCTACGTCTATCCTTACTTTTTTTAAGCAATCAGGAGGGCCTTTCAAGGATTTCTAATTATTATGTTAATAAAAACTAAATGGACATAGATAAGGCTATTAAAAAATTAAAATACAAGTCTAGAGACAAAATGTTATTATGCTGAGCTAAATGCAGGCAAAAATTGTCTTACATACCTTTTTAAAAAGTTATTTTTTATTACAGTATAGTTGACATACAATATTATATTAGTTTCAGGTACACAATATAGTGATTTGACATTTATATACCTTACAATATGTTCACCACGATAAGTCTAGTAGCTGTCTGTCATGGTACAAAGTTATTACAATATTATTTACCCCATGTTCATTGCAGCCTTATTTATAATAGCCAAGATATGGAAGCAACCAAGGTATCCATTGATAGAGACTGGATAAAGAAAATGGAAGAAAATGGAAAAATTACATATATAATTATATATAACATATGTAGTATACATTATATATATTATTTGCATTATACATTACTTACATTATATAATATATACACAATATATATACATCATATATGATATATACATACACACATACACATTTATACACACACACACACTCCAGGGGTGCCAAAAATGTATAAAAATGGCTTGTATTCATCTTTTGCTATTGGCATATATTGAGTATTACAATTTTAATAGTTTTTTCCTTTCTTAAAATGTGTATACATTTTTGGCACCCTCTGTATATGAAATATACTATATAAAATATAGTATGTATATATATGTATACATATGTGTCTATATATTACATATACAATTGACTATTACTCAGCAAAAAGAATGAATAAAATCTTGACATTTACAACAATATGGATGGCCCTAGAGGATATCATGGTAAGTGAAATAAGTCAAACAGAGAAAGACAAATACTACATGACTTCACTTATATGTGGAATCTAAAAAAAATAAAACAAAAACAAATGGACAAACAAAACAAAAGAGAAAGAGACTCATAAATACAGACAGCAAACTGACGGTTGCTGGGAGGAAGAAGAGATGGGTGGAAAAGGTGAAGGGAAATCACAGGTACAAACTTTACAGAGTTACAAAATTAGTAAGGCCTGAGGATGTAATGTAAAAATTTGTCTTATATACCTTTAACCCTACCCTTAACAGAACAAGTACACATTACATATCTGTTGGAATGGATAGAAATAAAATACTTCTGTAACTCTGGGGATTGTAGAGTTCAATGTAAAGGTGATATTCCTCAAGGCTTCCATCTTGGTCAACTTCAACAGTCCTTTAATATCCTGAACCTCATGTCTCATATTTAGACCGAAACTATTAGAAACAATAGATTGGGCCAGTTTGGCTGATCTCCATTACTATCCTGTCTTAGAGACCAGCATGGAGTGTTGATGCAATAGATTCACAGAAATAAACTTCATGTAAAATGTATTTAGTGGCTGCACTCTCAAAAGTGTGAAGCAGGAAGCATAAACACCAAATGGATGAGGACCGAAATGCAAAAGTCAAGAGTAAAAAGACTGGTTACCTGACCAGCATATTCACCTCTGACTACCCTAGTTTGGAATATCTAATGAAACAATGTGGCATTCAAAATGTCATTCATGGATGCATAGAAGAAAAGAGAGTCACAAAAGGGAAAAGGTAAGTAGAGTTCATTCAAGCAGTGAATTAGAGTCTTAGCCAAACAACTTGTCACTCCTATTTAATGAGTGGCTATTCTATGCCAGGCATTGGCAATATGGCAGATAGAAGACAGATGGGTCCTTAATCTCAAGGCCATTTACAGTCTTTGTTGGGAGGACATCCAAGTGTCCTCTGGGACCACTGGCAAGACCATCTCTTTTGGGCTGACTTAGCCTAATGCCATTAAGGAATCCCTTTTATCTAAGTCATCGTGTTTTGATTTCAAGTACATTAATTGTCTTTCTCATTTTATTCCTTCTTATGTAGGTTTCCTAGAAGGAGAAAAAATGTAGATATCCCTATCCATGAAATACGTATTTATAAATGCAAGTTTAAAAATGGATATTGCTACTGTAGACATAGATCTCATAAGGTTGGCTAGTGTGAGTCTGCCATTGAGAGATAAAACCTCTCTTGGCTGAACTGATAGAATCAGCTTTGTAAGACTTGAAGTTATGAAAGACATTCTGTGAAGACTCCATGAAAAGAGACTTGTCTATGAATAATCACTATAGTATCTATTAATTTCCAGACCTAGGATGTAAAGTAACGAATTGGCAAGGGTTTACAGCTAGAGAAATGGGTCAATTCTTTAACCATGTCATCTAACACATCTATAAGAGACCATGGGAGTTGAACCACTTCATTTAATTCTAAGATATTATCATACATCAACATTTTATTTTAAAGAAACACTTAAAAATTCTATTATTAGATGAGCTACAGTAGTAGCTCAGAGTAAAGGGTGTAGTCAAATGCCAGTTTGTAGTGACATAATCAGTACCAAAAAATCTCCACTCTTTAGGAGCTTAATTCAAAATATAAAATATTTCCACATTGAATAAATGTTTTTGGGGTTCTGGACAAATTTTTGATGTTCATTGCATTTCAAGACTTTGTATGAGTACTTTACATGATTTTTAAACTGTAGCCTTTACTTTTAATGCCATGAACTTGAAAATATTATCTACATCCCGTTATGTGAAATTTAATAAGGGTAAGATTCTGTACTTGCCACCATGTTTGTGATTGGCAGGATTTAAAACTTCTTTGCCTGGCATGGAATTAGACAAACCTGGATTATTATCTTGGTGGTGTTACTTCTTAGCCAGGAAAAGTGGCAAATTACTTACACTCTCTATTCCTTGAGTCCTCATGTGTAAAATGGGAGTAAGTAAGAGCAGCTATCTCAAAAGACTGTACAAGGGTTTAACAAAATAATCTCGGTAAAAGTGGCAATCGCAAACATGCCCTGAGTGCTTAACTGTACTCTTACATAGTAACTGCTCAAATATTAGTGGATACTGCTGAATTCTGCCCCAGGATATTTTGTTTTTTGAGCCATCTCATTCCTTGGTATTCAAATATATTGAGAACATAGATGCACTTCAGTAGCAAGAGACTACTTTCAAAGTGAGCCAATTATTTTTGTTAATTTCCCAGTGACTTAATTATTACAATGTCATTTCATCGTGATTTAGCAGGTACATTTACAGGCCTAAGCTCACTGTTCTAACTCTATAAAGCACAGCTGTCATTCTAGTTTGGTTACTAAGTGAGAAGATAGTATTCAATACCAATTCTTCAATGGAGCCTCCCTTAATACAAGTTGGGTCCACCCTCCAACATCCCTCATCTACGTAGTTTTGGCCTTTGCTTTCTATCTCCCTGCCTCCATCTACCCTTCAACAATGCATTCTTGAATCTTTACGTAGTGTTAGTCTCTCTCTTAACACAAATACTTTAAAGGTTCTCATCTCTCTCACGATACAGTATAAACATCTTAATAAGAATTGCAAGGCCCTGGATGACCTAGACCTTGTACCTCCTGTATGACATTCAGGAAACAGCTTACAGGTCTCTTCTTGCAGGGAGCCTTCTCCTTTTTCTCCTCCTCCTCTAGCTGAGTAGGTATATCTGAAGTCCTTGGTTAGGTGCTCCACAAAATTCCTTGAGTATTTCCTGTCATACTACTTGCCATTCTTTATTGTTACTGCTCAATTAGTTGTCTGAATGTTCAACTACATTGTCAGCTCTTGAGGACATGCACGATGTCTGACCAGTTTATCAGTTCTCAGGAGGGTTACCACACGGCCTGGGTTGGTACAGACACTACAGTAACTGCTGAAAAAGGGAGGGAAGGAGGGAGGAACCGAGAACTGGGCCCAGAAAGGTGGCAGTGGTAGAAAGAGCACTGTATTGGCAGATTGGAGAGCTTAATACAAAACAATATTTACAATATGGTTAATAGTTTTCATTCATAAAGGTTAATCTGAAAATGTTGGTTTACTCTGTGTTCTGCCTAAATACCTAAAGTGCTTTCTGATCAATGAAACTTCCATTTAAATTTTATTCTGTGGCTTTGTCTTCTGCATAGACTGTCTCAGAAGACAGAACACGGTTAAACTGCCACATTAATTAACACTTTTAATACCATATCCTTCAAGTTCAACTGGAATGAACTCCTCACCAATACAGTGATCTTCCTCTAGATGTAGCCTTTTGTTTAATTTTATATTTTTTTGACTACACTGGCTTTTCCCTAAAAATTCTTTTCTTTTTGTACCTATTTATGGGGAACTTGAGACGTCTCATTACCAATTTAGTGATTACACAATTGCAATTTTTGAAGTTGTGAGAATTGTTAACCAAAATTTCGAGGACATATGAAAAGATGATGTTAGAACTGATGCCTAAATATTTACAGAAAAATAAAATCAGGATGCCATGGCTTATGGTGCATTTCTCATACAAATGTTTGAAGAACCCAAATTGAACAGCATGTACAAACTCAAGACTGAGTTGCATTAGCAGAAAAGATAAATTTGAATGTCGAGTCCAGATTTAGGAATGGAGAAAACTGCTCCTAGGATTTATAAAATGGATCTAGTTACTACTTTAACAGACTACACTCCCAATACCCCAGTATGTTCTGAATCAACCGTACGAGCCATTTAAATAACAACACCCATCAGCCCTTAAGACTCAGATAGTTTTTCTACCTCAAATCTGATTTCTCACAGCCATTCTTATGTATGCAGATTTATTTCAGGAAATCTGACCTTATAGAACATTATGTTTTGTAAATAGGATTGGAGAAAATGCACAGACTCTTTGTTAACATAATATTTACATATAATCCTAGCAGCCAACATTTATCGAGTGCCTACTGTGTGCCAGGTGCTTTTACTGCAGTATTTCTCTTCATTTCATGGAAACCCTGTGCGGTTGGTACAATCTCAGGGGTTGGCACACTTTCTGTAAAGGGCCAGATAGTAAATGTGTTAGCCTTTGCAGACCACACAGTCTGTGTTGTAATTTCTCAGCTCTGCAGTTATAGCATGAAAGCAGCCGTAGACAATAAATAAATGAATGGGCCTGTCTTGTTCCAGTAAAACATTTTATGAACACCAATATTTAAATTGCATACATTTTCTGTATGTCATGAAATACTACTTTTATTTTGATTGTTTGTTTCAATGATTTAAAAATATAAAAACCATCCTTAGCTCACGAGCCTTATAGAGACAGGTGGTGGCCAGATTTGACCCAGGGGAACATAGATTGCCAACCTCTGCACTCTCTCGGTATTTCAGGGTTCGGAACTGAAGTTCAGAGAGACAGAGTTACTAGTGAGAAGACAGAGACAATTTTCACTCTTAAAGCACCTTCTCCTTTTGATTCGTGTGCCTCTGCCTATGTTATGATTTATAGTCAATGCAAAAGCTAAAATCTTCCTGTAGCCAAGACCTTAAAATGACTGACAAATGAGTAGATGATAACTGAGAAGATATGTTTTCTCTTCCAGTAACAATGAATTCGACCAAAGACTATTATTTTCGGTGAAGTTTTTTTTTGTTGTTTTTTTTTTTAAATCTCATTTGGAAGGGAAGTGGTTTCGGCAAATCAAAATTAATAAATTATGTTTGTATTTACTCATTGGTCCTTATAATGAAAACAAGTCAATTTTCTTCTTATTATATATTTTATTTACATATTATAAAATTGGTAAACACTTTTTTTTTGTTTGGTTAAAAACACAGAAGACTGTTGAAGCCAACTTCTAGGGAGAAAGGGGGACCATAAAGTAAGGAAGAAAAGGTATGAGAAATCAAGTATAAATCATGTTCCATTTAAAAATTCTCTTTAAATTTGGGTCTTTTAAATTTTAAGAGTGATGTCTTTACAGCTTCTATGATAAAAAGCTACATGTTTTTCAAATCAGAAACTTCAAGCATCATTAATCAATAATTAACCATTATTTGTTAAATGGGTGTGGTATCAGTCAACATGTTTTGAAGGAAGAGGAGGATAAGTGGGGAAGGAAAAGGAGAATAAGAAAAGAATACCTCAGCCACCGATGGCAAAGTTAATGGCGAAGATGTACACGTGGATCTGGAACACATTGTTTTGAAGAGGTGAGAGGGAAAAGGAAGTCAGAAAAACGAAAACAATTCTGAGCTGGAAGACAGATGCTATAAAGGAATTTGAAAAGAAATTAAGCTTGTAAAGCTTTGTAAAGAAAATGTTGTAACTATGCATGATGATGGATGTTAACGGGACTTACTGTGGTAATCATGTAGGAATATATACAAATATTAAATCATTATGCTGTACACCTGAAGCTAATATGTTGGTTGTCGATTATACCTCAATTTAACAAACAAAGAAATTAAACTCGAAGTGAGTTAAGAATAAAAGAGTGGTTCCCTAACCAGTATCTATGGCAAAAAGGAGCTTAGATCTCTTATAGGGCTAGTTAAGTTAGTGTAGATGAATAATATAACTATAATTCCCATTGATATTTTTAAAGAGTTAACTTTTCTCCTGGCAGTGTAGATGTTTTTCACGTATAATTTAATCTTTAGGACAACTCTATGAGTTAGGTGCTGGAGTTATCATCATTTTATAAATGAGACAACTGAGATACAGAGAAGTTTAGTAACTGCCCCCAAATCACATAATGGATAAGAGATAAAGATAGGATTAACTCAGGCCTGTCTAATGATGAAGACTGTGTCCTTAATTGCTATGCTAAACTGCTTCCCATTCCTATTAATGAATATGAAATTAAAGTAGAGTGGTGTCACAATTTAATATTTTATATGAGTAATGGACTAATGTAATTTAATAGCACTCTGTAATTTATAAAATGCATTCATGAACACGTTTCACTGGAGTTTCACATTATCTCTATGTGGTTGCTTAGAATTACCTCCTTCTAACTATGTCAGTGAAGAAATTTATATTCAAAGAAGTGACTTGTTCAAGGTCACAGGGCTGGAAAATGTTGATGTGGTTGAAGGGAAAGAGCTGGCTCCATCTGTTTTTCTGGGAACTCTGGCCCTGCCACTTACTGAATGTTTTTGGAGAAGAAAACCCTTTCTGCTGCCAGCATCTACACCTGAAAAACGGGGATAGAATTTTAATCGCTTAGAGTCTTTCCCACCCTAAAACTAGTTTATCGACATGAATGCCTTTGGTACATTACACATAGGCATGCAACAAATGCAAACTTCCTTCATCTGCCTGTGATACTGGGTATCTCAGAAAGAGCTCTGGATATACGCATATCAAACCATCGTGTTGTACATTTTAAATACTGGGGTGCCAAAAAATGTACACACATGACTTGTATTCATCTTTTGTTACCAGTATATATTGAGTATTACAATTTTAATGTTTTTTTTTTCTTTCTTAAAATGTGTACGCATTTTTTGGCACCCTCTGTATATACGATGTTTATTGTCCTTTATATATCAATAAATCTGGAGAAAAAACAAGGAACAGCCCTGAATCAGAGTTGGAAGATCTGGGCTCTTTTGTCAACCAGGCCCTTAGCCAGCTGTGACATGGTACTGACACTTTCCATCCATTTGTAGCCACACATTGATAAACCTGCTGGGTGGGGGGGGGCAGGGCCCTATCTGATGCCAACATGGAGTTGGGAAGAGATGTGCTTCATCAGTTCTTATGAGTAAGTGAGAGCAGACTCCAGCATACCACTGAGTAAAACTATGAGATTAGATCTGAGTTTTTCAATCATTTTGTGAAAGGCGAGACTTTTCTTTCAGCTGATGACATATTTTTCAGTTAAAAAGCTTGGAGTAAAAGAATAAAAGAGTAGTAGAGGGGGCTCTTCCAAAGAGCTCTCACAGCAAAAAGAATGATGCAATAGAAAGTCAAAATCTTTTGGAAAGGTAAATAAGTATATATGATTCTTAATGCTGGATTTTTCTAGGCTTCATATCTTATATGCATTGTGAACCTCAGAGAGGGGACTATTCACACAAACCGTGTTTCCCTGAAAATAAGACCTAGTCGGACCACCAGCTCTAATGTGTCTTTTGGAACAAAAATTAATACCTATAAGACCTGGTCTTATTTTAATATAAGACCTGGTATAATATAATATAATATAATATAATATAATATACCGGGTATAATATAATACCAGGTATAATATAATACAATGTAATATAATAAAAGACCGAGTCTTATATAATATAAGATCCAGTATAATATAATATAAAATAAAATAATATAATGTAATATAATATAATACTGAGTCTTATATATTAAAATATATTATTTTATTATATATTAATATATAATATATCATATATTATATTAATTTATATATATATATAAATTTTATTATATTAATTTTTATATTAATTTTGCTCCAAATGATGCATTAGAGCTGATGGTCTGGTTAGGTCTTATTTTTGGGAAAACATGTAGCATTTTTTAAGCTTATATGATCACATACTCTATTATATTGGATCATTTTAGAGGACTAATGTTCTATAAAACACATTTTGGAAAATTCCACTGCAGCCAAAACTAGGTAAGCTAACAAGAACTCTAACTCCTTGTTTTAATTAGTGCAATCCAATCAAGTAACTACCGAACACCAATAATGTGGCCAATCCTGTGCTAGGTGGCTGTGGACACAGGAAAAAAAAAATTGTCTGCATGGCTTTTTCTACAGAAGAAAAAATATGCACATGTCCTGTAAAGGAACAATGGTGTAAGATCAGAAAGTGGGATCCATGGAACCAGTTTCTGGATCTAAGACTTAATCAAGGAGTGACATTCTTATAGTCAGAATCAAAACATGAAACAAATTTCCTGAAGCAAATGCTGGATACCTGAAAAATATCAGGAAAAGAGAAAGTAAGCTAAAGATGTTTATTTTAGAATCCAAATTTATCTTTTATTCATCCGTGGGAAAGAGCTAAGAGCACTTCTTTTGATCTTACGTCCCATGAAATCACTAACACATTGAGATGGCCATTCTATTTTTTTCTAAGTTGGGGATTTAGTGAATCTCAGAAATAAAAAGTGTCGTTGGTTCTCCTTTGGGCAAACACTGAACATGACAATGCTCTTCAGGGTACCACATAACACTTATTGTGAAAAAATAAACACAACAAGAAGCAAAAACCAGAGAGACTGCCAAATAAAGTTAATTTCAGAAGGGAAAAGAAATGTTTCCTTAACATCCTGGAATGCATTTGGGAACAGAAAGCAAACCTAATGATACAAATGGAACCATGTAAAAACTCTTAGTTCCACTATCTTAGATATTTTATGTGCCAAGTAATGGACCCAGAACTATTGGTTTCCTTAGGTCTTGACAGCTGCTCACAAAAAGGAGGGAAAGAGAATTTAGTGGCAGAAAAGCTCCCAGGAGTTCCTCCCCAGTGACAGTTTCCAAACTGTTTCCTGTTATGACAATTTTCCTGGCATATGCCTACATTCCAAAGATGTTCTGAAGCAGACAACTGAGTGTCAACATCTACCTTGTATAACTTTTACAATGTTAGGCTCTCTTGGTCCTCATGCAATGCAATGTTTCAAGAGTTTTTCTAACTCAACTTGATATGCCTGAAATCAATTACGTCACCACCACCATCATATACGGTCCACATTCAGTGCCCGGAGTTTGGCATATATAAGATTTAACCTTTAAAACACCAAAAAAGAGAATGCGCTCACACACACACACACACATACACACACACCCTCCCTCTTTGTTGGTGTGTGTGTATATGTGAGTGTGTGTGTGTGTGTGTGTGTGTGTGTGTGTTTTCATTGTCCAGATGTGGAACTAAGGTTCCAAGAAGCTAAGTAATGTGTTCAAGGTCACCTAGCTAGTAAGAAAGAGCTAGAAACCAAAATCGCACCTGAGTCCCTAGGATGTCACCACCTATAGTCTTTCCACCCAGCCAGTTTGCCTCAGCTTTTCACTACCTCTTTCCCACAGAGATTTTATTCTTTACTTTTTCTCCTTGTTTCTATTTTTTCAGTCCTTTTCCACAATCCTTTCCAACTGTCTCTAGTTACATTTCTAAACCTTCTTACTACCTTCTAGATCACTGTTCCTTAGTGAGATACTGAAGTCCACGTATAGAACCACCTTTCAGTCAAATGGGTAATCCCCAGGCTCCAGGCCAGACCCGCTGCATAGAAATACCAGGGAGTAAAGTATGGGTATTTGTGTTATGACGAAGTTTTTCAAGAGATTATTTTGCAAAGTTTGAAAACTGCTCTCATAGTTATTACAAAAAACTAAGTACATATGTAAATTAAAATTGCTTCTCTTCATACAATAATGGCCACGCACCCTCTACTTTATTTTTCACTTCATTCACTTTTTACCTCAGAATGTGCTGTTTACCCTCTTTGATGTATTTTCCTTCTAGAATGTAAACTCCACAAAAGCATGGGCTTTTGTCTCTTTTCTTCACTGCTCTCTCTCCACTGGCACCTACTGAATGATCAATAAATACTTGATAAACAAATAAATGAAGGAAAAAGGACCATTCTAGGTTTAAACTCCCTCCCCAGTAGACACCCACTGAATGGTTCTGTCAGTACTCTAACTGCTCTTTCAATCATTTTTCACCACTCTCTTGTGTATAATACTATCAGCTCAAAAGCATTTCACATTCTTTCTTGCAAAATTTTCATTCTTGCAAAATGCCCTAAGAAGTTACACATGCATACACACAAATTAGCAATTTAGGAAACCAAAGTTCATAATAGTTAAATTAATCTATTCCCTAAGTAGAAGAACTGGGGCGGAACTCATTCCACATCTAACTCTTTCCTCATAATACCAAACAGATTTTCATCACAGCCAAGCAATTCTTTGAGGTTGAGATGTGTTTTTCCAAGTGTAATCCCTCCATCATCAGCGTCACTTGAGAATTTGTTAGAAATCAAGATTCTTAGACAGGACTCCGGACCTACTGGGTCAGAAACTCTGGGGAGGGACGCAATAATTTGTTTTAATTTGCCCTCCAGATGATTCTGGTGCACACTTGGTTTGAGAATCACTGAGATAAGATGGAAAAGTCATTTCTAAGAAAAAATGCACTGAACAATTGTAACGAATAATCAACACAGGGAAAGAACTTCGTAAGATTAGCAGATATCACAACAATAGGAGATGATCTAGTAAAATGCTCAGTACAATTTCTGTCCCATGGTAAATGCAAAAAAAAAAAAAAAGCTAGGAAAAGTAGATGACAGGACAAGAAAGTGTCAACAAATATTATAGAAGAGAGTAGGGGAAGTATGAATAACTCAGGCTGGGACGGATCTGTTCCCAATGCTGAACCACAGTAGAGCTCAATTTGGGAACAAGACATACAACTTATTATTTCAGTTTCCAAATACCATTTATGAATAAAATAGTTATGCCGCTCTTTCCTTAGGAGCCATACTGAATATCGCTTTAATGGGTTACGTCGTCGTGGACAAACAAAAACCAGCCTCCCCTATGACCACCATGTGTGAATTTGCTTCTAATTAATAAAATGTTCCTATTATGTACAAAGTTCCCCAGGGAATAATTTAAGGTATATAAACCTGCAGAGTCTGTTATTGGAAATAATGGAAATGTTTCTTTTACTCTTTGTAGCAATTCAATTATCCAGAATAATTTTTGAAGTACCGTAAATGGCCTAAGACTTCAGATAATGACATCGTGTACAGAAATATTAAAAAAGCAATTTGTTCTCCTCACTTAATATATTTACCAGTTGGATAGTATGTTTTTATTAGAAGTAAATAAGCATTTTTAATTGTAAATATTCAATTGAATGTCTCAGACAGTATAAAAGATACAAAGTATATCAATTTCCCTCTTTAAAAGAAGGGAATTTTTTAAGAATGCATGTAAACCAGACATAGAGAATCAAAGTAAAAATCAAAATCATCCTTTGGTCCAAACCAGTAATTATTCCATTAAGCAGCTAATAGTACTCTACCATATTACAACTAATTGAGTCACTTTTCTTTGTCCTTTCTATTAAGGCAGCTGAACACACACAGCTGTTCTATAATTTTCCTTGTGCTAGCAATGGTAGAAAACATGATTTAACCAGAGCAGCCACAATCGTGTATCTAAGCCATTCATTTATTCATTTGCTCATTTAGTAAAAGTGTGAGTCTCTACCATATCCCAGGGCCCATGGTAACTATGGAGAATACAATGTTCTGTGAGAACATAAACAGCCAGATAAACTACACAGATAGTACAGCTGTAGTTTGTGTGGCTTCAGAAAGCAAAATCATGATAAGCAAGTCAAAGTGTATTAGATGCCTGTTGCTTTTGCCTTCCAAACACTCATCCCGCCTTCCTCTGATAGGAGACTCCTTACACTGCTTGTAGAGACACCCCTTCTGTGTTTCCAGTTTACTTGGTTTGACTGGGACTCACTCCACACCTTAGTGCCAGAAATGGTCACATGACCCAGGCCTATCAACACAGTCCCTTCACTAATGATTGGTTCATGTTGGGGATATGACCAGAACTATGCTAATAGGACTCATGTGCGGGATTTATGTTAGAAATACTGGGAAACCGAAGCTGTATCTGCTGATATTGCTAGTTTTTTGATGATTTAAGCTTGGACCTCTTGGAGTTACCATAGTGAGAGAGTTTATGGTAGAAGGAGGAAATCAAGCATGAGATGGAAAAATCAAAAGTGTGGATGCCATCATTCGGTCCTTTCTGTATGTAGCCAGGCCTAAAGATAGAACCAACCTTTAGAATTAAAACATGAGGCACACATACACTCTCTGTATCATTTTTCCTGCCTTATTATTTATCTGACATTCTACACACTTCACATATTAATGTTCTGTGAGAATCCTTCCCCTCCACAGTCATAGAATATAAGGTTCATGAAGACCTTCTTTTCTGGGGGGAGTCTATTTTGTTCACTCTCACATCTCTGCATCTAGAATAGGGCTTAACACATGGCAGTCACTCAATACTTATTTTTTGAAAAACAAATAGGAGCCGTTTTGTTCCTAACCTTCCTTTCCACTCCTTCCACTACCCCCTTTCCCACACACATGCACACAGGATACGCACTCACTGACCCTAGTACAGTACCTTCAATCCTCTTAGGGTCATCCTTGCTTCCATTCAGTTTATTATTATTTTTTTACATTTTGCTCTTGACTTTAATTATCACAAACAGATGTAAGAAGTTGCCAGATTTTGGGGGGCGGGGTGAGGTGGGGAGGGGACATATACTACATGAATGTGCTGGAATTAAAACACAACATTTATATTTCTAAATGTACAGTTTCCAAAATAACAACATGCAAGCTCTTCTCCCTCTCTCCCACATTTATCAACATCACCTACATAGTCTCAAGAATTCTGTATGCACGCAAACATTTTCTGCTGAATGTTGAATAAATGTAAGTTAATTGGTTAAAACTTCACTTTGTAACACTATGTTGAGTGTTCACTAACGTCTGTGTCCTTAATTCTGGGAACTGCCTCCTAATTAAACAACCTCGCTCTATGAGTTTGCTCTAATAACGACTTCTGATTCCAATTAATACAATGCAGCAGGGAAACGTTCACTGTAAAAAGGTCTCTGCATTACAGGAAAAAAGGGTGGAGCACATTGGGTCCAAAATGCTACTGGCAGGAACTACATTCTTAATTCATTTATCCCAACACTGAAATGTGCCCTCTCTGTGGATTGCCTGTGCTTGTACTAACTATGTAAATGTATCTATGATTGATTTTTAAAACAGCACACCAGGGTATATTCAGCCCCCGAACAAGAAAAATATCATCCAACTGTAAATATCCAGTGGAGCATTAAAACTGTTTCTTCTCTGCCTTGCTTAATTGCAGAACCCAGAGAGAAGGAATGGTTCCAAAATCGGGCTTCCCATTAGATTGAATAAACGTCAACTTGAAAACCAGGAAACAAAAATGCCATTATGAGGTCTTCTGCAACATAAAATATTCAGAAGTCTCTGCAGTTCGGAAAGAACTCCTTAAAACAGCCTGGCACTTTCCAGCTTGAACCTGCAAATGAATGTTTTAAAAGTTTCCATCCTAATTGCATATTATTATGCGTGTGCTCTTATTCCCAAATCAGATACACTCCATGGGTTTCCAGTGATAATGGCACTGGATGCCTCGTAATACAATGCTGTGCGAAAACCAATCTGTTGGATGAGCAGTTCGCAGCATCACAAACTGGGGACGACACCGTTGCCAGTTGTTGGCCAATGTGGGTTTCCTTTTTTTCAGTCTCATTAAAACATGGACAAAAATGCATACTGCTGAATTGGTAATACTGGCCAATGTGGCATTTCCTCTTATCTGAGAGGAAAAAAAGACTAGATGATGTAATAGAGAGCACTTCAGCAGTAAAATAATTTTTTTAAAAAAGGAGGAAGAAATTCTTATTACGTATGTCGTTCAATAGTACTTGCTAATGTATCTTAGGCTCCAACCATGTCACAGAGCAGTAGCTTCCATGTGGATTCTTTCTGGGATGGCCATCATGACTTAGCCATATCTGGGGCCATCATTTTGCCTAAATGTAAAGATTCACTCTCTTTGTAGCTTCTTCTTCTTTTTTTTTAATTTATTAGTTTCAGGTGTACAAGACAAGGTAATACTTAGACGTTCATCATTTATATCCCTCACACTGTGAACCCCCCTCCCCCCAATCCACTATCCCTCTGACCTCACACCGAGCCATCACATTATATATATAAAATTATAGTTGGCTTCTTGAAGATTCCCATTTGCAGGGGAAGTAACACAGGAAATGCCTCTCTTTACTCGCATCACTTACTGTCTCCATTTTCCCCAATAATAAGACAACTTTGAAATAGTATGGAACAGTCTTTCCTTTTGGAAAACAAAACAAAACAAAACAAAACAAAAAACTCGAGGACACTTGTACTTTTTCAACACTTCTCACAATCACTGTTCTCAAAAGAAAGGATGAATTCTGTTGGTTATGAGAACAAACACTGCCCACAGCATCCTTCCCTACTCCCCAGACACTTTTGTTTTTTAAAAACATAGGTGAATTAGATATACAAAATGGTTTGATTTTACATCTATTACTGAAGCATGAATAAGTTTTTCATGTTTGTTGGTTTCATTCGTTTCTTCTTTTGTGAACTATTTATATACTTTGTCCATTTCATCACTGGGTTATTCTGGGAACTATTTCTTATGACCATGTTAAAAATTATGGAAAGAGTAGAGATCTAATTTGGGAGAAATTTGAAAAAGTGTCTGCTGGGTACATGCTTTAAGCATTAGATTTACTAATAATATGATCTAAATTTGAAATGCAAGCTATTAATAGAATATGTACATTTTCATTGGGTCTACAGCTCTGTATTTAATTTCCCACATGCAATTTTTAATTTATATTGTATAGGCTCAGAAGTGAATACTCTGGACAATGCTGTAGGTTTCTGGATTAAATATACAGAAACTTAGGACCCTTTGTATTTCCCATATTGCCCAAAACAGACTATAATCACTGATACAGGTTAAGCCTACTCTAGCTACATGCAAAACCCCAACCCAGTAAACATTCTAGTTCAGGTTTTCTCAACGTTGGTATTATTGACATTTTGGACTGCATAATTCTTTGTTGTGAGGGGCTGCCTTGTGTATTTTAGGACGTTAAACAGCATCCCTGCCTTCTTCCCACTAGATGGCTGTAGCACTTCCTCAGTTGTGATAATCAACTGTAGACATTGCCAAATGGCCTCTCAAGGACAAAAATCACCTCTGTTTGAAAACCACTGGTCTAGTTTACACAAATAGAGATTTTTCATAGTTTCCAAAATGGAAACTAAGTCTCTGCCATAGCAAGCCATTTTTCCAAATGCAAATGAAACATCAAAGGCAAGCAAATTGACCCTGGAAGGGAACACTAGGATCGAATGTTGGGTCTTTATTGCTGGCAACTTTTGAAAAATCAACCATATTACATACTGTGTTCTATGGTTATATTGACATGGAAAAAAAAATAAGTGAAAAAAGGCACCCCTACAATTTCCCAGAGAATAGGTTTGGAAGGTACTTGTGAAATGACCACAAAATTACTTCATGAAAATAACAGTGATTCCATTTCCCACAAGGTCTCTCTCTTATTTACTGCTAATTCCCACTCCATCACCAGGTGTCCTTGATTTTGCCTGAAAATAATATATACTTTGAATTGATCCTCTTTATTTCCGTGTCCTTTACCACCCTACTAGATTGAACCCTCACCATCTCTTATGTGGTGAAAGCTGTAAGTAGCTTCCTTGGTCCACCCTTGTCCCACTACAATCCGTACAAGACCAGCCAGAGGGACCTGGAAAAACATATTATTCCAGTCATATTAGTCTTGTTTGGACCTAAAAGTTCTCAGTAATGTCCCCCTGCTTTAGAATGAGCCCATGGCTCTTATCTCAGTTCAAAAGTCCTACAGAATTAGTTAGCAGCCTACAACCAACCATGTTATTTCTTGCCACTTTTCCCTTGCTCACTCTCTCTCAGTCACAATGACTTTCTGTCAGTTCCTCTTCCATCTCAGGGCCATGGCATATGTTCTTCTCTCTGCCAGAATGTTCTTACTTCCACTCTTCACATGACTGGCTTCTCAAATTTTACCTCTAGTATTATTTTCCCTGATATTCTAATCTGATGCTTCCCTCTCCCCTTTGCAACTCTCGTAAAATAACCCATTGATTTCCTTCATAGCACATATCAGTGCTTCACTTACTACCTAAGCAATTGTATGCATAATGTCTAGCCCACAGATCTGACTGGAAGCCTCCTGAGGTCAGGGACCACATGTGTCTTGTATGTGTCTAGCGACAACACAGTGACTCACCCACAGCATGAGTGAGATACAAATGATTGGCGATATGAATGATCAACTGCCCTTCAACCATCTGTACATCTCTTAAGCATAAAAAAAAAAAGCTAGCTTGCCTATAAAGCTAAACATCCCTTGCTGAGGTTAAAACAACCTAATTATCCCGAAGAAAAGAAAAGATCTAGCCTGCTATTTCTCAAGGTAGAGGCAGGTGAATAAAGGACAGCGTCATTGCAAAACCACTCAGGGTCTTCCAGCCTCTTCAAAGGATGAAACTGATCTATCATTTGTCACCCAAGTACTCTTTTCTGTCCTTATTTTACTCAGCAAAGTTTTATTATGCTGTGGTCAATACTGTGCAGTGAATTCTGCAAAGGTTAACAGGCCAACTCAGAGCGCCCACAATCCTCTTTGCATTTTTATGTCCTTCATTACAACAAGTGGGCTATTTTTATACCTGTTAACTGCTAACAATTGGCAAAACCTCAGGCTCAGAATAAAATATGACAAGGGCTGAGAGAGATAACAATAACATTGCTTGTACTGCAGCCAGCTTGCCACAAATAACAGAAGGGAGAGGGAGTAAGGAAGAGACAGGGAAAGGTGTCTGGAGGAAAGGAGCCTCCTGAAAACCCAGTAAAGACACTGTCCCAAGGTAGATGGCCAGGTAAGGTTGCCCAGCCTGCGACCCATCTCGCTCTGCATGCCCTTACCCTTGGGTCTGAAATCCTTCAAGATACTAAAGCTCAGAATTAAAGACTTCTAACAGCCTGGCAGGGCCTTACATTTCTAAAGGACAAACAACCATAAGGTGTTTCTTTCTTACTGATAATATAATCCATCATTTTGAAACTTTGCAAAGTTCTTCTACAACAATGTGTTTGTTTGCACATGCGACAAAAAAGGCATCCACAAGGATATTCACTGCTTCATGGATTAATAACAAAATTTTACCACCCTACTAGGGTGGCTAAAACAATTTAAATGTTTGTCATAGAGGAGTGTCATGCAATGTTGGCACATGTGTGCCTTGGAATGTTACTGCACCACTATTACCAATTTTACACATCAAAGATTGCTAGCTGACATTGCATACATTTCAGTATTATTTATACCTATTTATTATACATTTTAAGTGGTCTTCCTGTGTCTTTTCAATGCCAAAATGTAAGCCCATGGAGCAGAGACCTTGTTTCTGAAATAGCACAGGGTACATTATAGGCACATGGAAAATGTTTGTTGAATGCATGGCAAATGAAGTAGTACTTCGTCACCATTAACAGAGTACGTGTACGGTGCATGGGGATCTGGAAAATGTAGGTTTTAACTTTCCCACCCCTGCAGCTCTAAAGGGCATACTAGAAAAGGGGAAATTGATGTTGAGTGCCCACTACCACATCCTTCACAAGGTGAACTTATTCCAATAAAAGTTAAAAGTCTTGGCTATGGTTTTGAAATGCAAAAGAGCCTTTTATAAAATCAAATAAATACTGTCACAGTCTGCTTTCATAATTTTGACCTGCATCTATCTGATAGCTGTTTGCTGCATAATAGTGACAATAAGATGTCTTCTAGGATAAAATGGACAGATCCAGTGGGTATTGAGCACAGGTTTGACATTCTGGTCCAACTGGGTTGAAACCTCTTGCTGTAGCTCTTAATCCCCCTGAGGCTCAGGGTCATGATCTTAAAGAATGGGCATAACACCTCAAACTGACAGGATCATGTGAAGAACTGATCGTCTCCATAAAGAATGTAGGACAGCACCTAGCGCATGGCAAGTGCTGAATAAATGATAATTATGTGGTTTTATTGGAGGTTCTGACCATGATTTTCACATTCTGAGAGTCTATTTAGTACATTTCACATTCTGAGGGTCTATTGCTACATTTTCAAGCCATCCCCTGAACCAATATGGCACCCTAATAATCACATGTATTTCACAAAGGGGACAACATAAGAGGAGGTAGGGATGATGTTTTCAAAGTTATTTTTATTCCTGAAAAGTGATACATAGTATGTCAGCTAGAACAGGATATTTGGTCCCTCTCAATCCTCATCTCCTTCCCATTCTGGAACTTGGCACATACTGAAGGTAGAACAACAAAATAGAGCCTCTGGTAATGTTACCCAATGAAGCAAAAGAACCAGACACTCTTTAAAGCATCATATTGTGCAAGGAGCACGCTGGCAGTAGGCAAGCATATGCACTACAAAGACCAGATTTCACGTACTTCAGTCTTCTCTGCACTTACGTGTACCACTCCAATAAAAATTGTTTAAGCAGCATCTCTACTACATCAATCTGTATTCATTATACACATGTGCTCTGCAATAATACAGTATGCATACTATCAACTTTTAAACCTTGTCATTTTAAAGGGAAGAGAAAGAGAATCAAATAGAAATTCTGGCATTTCTTTCATACTGATGGGTATCTTTAGTGTATCCTGGGATGACTGTCCCACAGTGAAGAATACTGTTTTAGACCATCCTCTGTGGGACCTTTCCACCCTCAGGATGGAGAGCTCCCCCTTTCCCCATCCTTGCCTAGTCTGGGAAGACAGAGCTGGGGGAGCAAAAGGTTAAGACAATATGTTAAGTCTGCCCTCACATGTTTTATTTGGCTCAAGATATTTTTTGGTTTTAGTTGTCAACATTTTACAATCAGGACATTCCTGTGAAGTAAAGAATTAGCAAGTCGATTAACAGTGGGTCCCTATGTTCACTTACACTTCGTTGGACCTGAGTGTCCATCAGACACTGTCCTCATACTTCTCTCATTTGCAAAACCAGCTCTAACCCTACAGGCATTTGAGTTCGCAATGCCTTATTGTGGGTTTCCAGGGCGCTAGGAAAAGAGGAGGGACATGTCTAAAATGGAAGAAACTTCTTGAACCCTCAAGCCTTCCCGTCTATTGGACACGGAGGAGCATGACAGAGCTTAAGAGTATAGACACCATTCTGGGTTTTCAGCCACTGTAATTTTTGTTCATTTGCCTTTCCCACTGGAATCCAGAAAAAAGAACTATTTCCATTTTTGTTTTAAATAGTGTTTGTGTTTGTCCAACTAAGAGCACGCTAAATTCCAACAATGTCATGCAGGTCTCTGGAGCCATACTGGAGTCTAAGGTGGAGGGAAGTTTGCATTCCTATATGCACTTAGCTAATATAACTTCCCATATTTTGAATCAAGCGCAAAAGTGAATGAAAGCTCTACAATCAAAAAACATGACAGTATGTAAAATCCCATGTTGCCTAATCTGTTTACAACCATTTGTGTGGCTATGCGTGGGAGAGAATCGAGGGGTGGGGCATGACAGCTGCCCAGGCTGAGGACCACACACAGACACCACCCCCCCCACAGCCTCACACTGTCGTAAAACAAACTATGGCAGCCTATCATTATTTAAAATTTTGATATTTTGTTAATCATGAATTTTTGCATCAACTTTGATTATTTTTAATGTAACTTTGATTATTTTTAATGTGTAAATTCTATTTTTAATTAAAATAGAATTTATCTGAATTGCTGAGGGTTTTGGCAAGAAATGTTGTGCTTACAGTGAGTGAGTGCCTCATTCCCTCCCTGTGGCCCTACCCTGACCTGGCACCAGGCCGCCCGCTCTAGGCTGAGGTTTTTTCTTACTCAAAGCAGGCCCTGTGCTACTGCAACCCCTGAGGGTGCCGAGAGCTGGTTCCAGAGTATTGTGATTGGCTGAAATGACATCCAATCCCCACTGAGGAGAGAACTGGGTCTCCTCATTTACCTATGCTCCTCACACCAACACAGATAACCTTACAAATGCAGCAGCAGCTCTCAAGCTACTAATTTTAGCCACAGGGACCTTTTCTTAAAAAAAAAAAAAAAAAGTTTGTATCAGTTTTTCTCACTTTTCTGGGATCTTGTGATAACCCCTTAGTGACTCATCTCCATTTGCAAGCACAGACTACTTTCCCACTTTTAAAAAATTCAAAGCCAAATTTTCAGTGTCCTGCCTAGCAAATAACCAAGATGCCTCTTCTCCTGTGGATAGAAGGGGCGCTAAATCTTCTTTTCTTCTAGATAATTAGACCCTTTAAAAGGCTGGAGGAGAAATAAATTTATCTAAGGCAGTAAAATGGGAAGATCCCATCACAGAGTTATACTGGAGCCCAATTAGAAAGTTACGTGGTGCTAAGCCTGCTCTATTGATCCAAAGTGAGAAAAGTCAGGGGCAGCTGAGAGCTCACACTGTGCCATGAAGGACACCCCCATGTTGTCAAAATCTCTCCCTTTCACTAATCTTGGCATTGCTTCCAACTGACTTGCAAGAAAAATAAGTTCAAATCAGCCTATTGGGGTTTTTGTTCTTTCTTCTGTATGTGAAAACACAACTATAAATAAACGCAGCGAGCATAGCAATTATTTTGCATTTGCTTCTTTCAAGTTAAGGGGATAAGACCGGACTCCTTGGACTTGTCATCAAGGTCTATGCCATTTGGGTAAAAAGAAGGAAATTGTCCTCATCAGTGGGTCCTTCTGTCCTCCCAGCTCCCCCCCCCCATTCCCGCCCGCTACCCTCTTCACTGCCCCCACTTCCACACCCCCTCTCTCCCATGCAGAGAAACTCATCTTGAAAAAGGTATAAGGAAAGAAAATGTCAAGTTTCTCCAGGGCAATTTTTCATCCTCTAAAGCAGGGGCCAGCCACCTTTTTTTCTGTAAAGGCCCCCATATCAAATATTAGTGGCTTTGCAGTCCATGCTATCTCTTTACAACCACTAAAGTCTGCCATTGTAGCACTCAAAGGCAGCCAGAGACCATCCATAAACAAATGAGTGTTGCTCTGTTTAAAATAAACCCCAAATTTTAATTACAAAAATAGGCTGTGGGTCACAGTTTGCCTTCCTTCCCCTCTTCTAAAAGGTTAACTGTTATTAAATCCCCTTTGACTTTGAACATTAAAAACAAACAAGCAAGCACCCTACTGCCAATAAACAGAAACAGTCTTACGAAGAAAG
This sequence comes from Rhinolophus hipposideros, assembly GCF_964194185.1. Taxonomy (NCBI): domain Eukaryota; kingdom Metazoa; phylum Chordata; class Mammalia; order Chiroptera; family Rhinolophidae; genus Rhinolophus; species Rhinolophus hipposideros. Next base: position 27,661,023 of record NC_138069.1, on the reverse strand, counting down.
CAAGAAGGCTTAGTTCTTTGCAAGAACAAAAGGCATTCCTCAGTTTTGGAATGAAATGCCTATGCTTTTCTTGTGGATGTCATTATAATGGGGAATGTATCTTCGCAATTCCATGGGCCTCTCCTCTGAATGGAAAATTCCAAAACAAGTGGAATTTTTGCTTCTGCTAAGAAAGGAAAGCAAAACTTGTGCATTGGATCTCACCCATCCTCTTTTAGACATAAGCTGTAAATCAATAGTTGCCAGACGTAGTAGTCAGTACTACATTGACTGTTCTTCCCGGGCATAAGCTATCTGGAAAATACTTCCCCTCAAGGGTTTACCCATTGCACCTGTTGCAAACTTTGCCTGCCCACAGCTGCATTTAGTAAGCTAACTTTAGACTGTGAGCAAGGGGACAGCAGGAATCCATCATGTTCTCTGGGACATGCCCCTTGGATCATAGTCTATTTACAGAAATAGCTTCCCAGGGACTGCTCTCCTTGGCAAAAGAAAAGTCACACACATCTCTCTTTTATCCTTAAGATAAAAGACACGCCAAAGTTGTAGTTTTTAATATTTGGGGATCTGAGATTACTTCAAGTATTTGGTAAAAGCTACATAGTAGGCCAGTAAAAAACAAATACATACAGATTTACATATAATTTTAAAAAGCTGAGAACACCCCTGACCTTTCCCACAAGCCAACCCACAGTTCCCACCGTAAGAAACTCCTGCCTCAGAGATGTTACGATTTTGCCTGGCTTCAGGTAAGACCAGAGCAAAGGCCTGGGCCAATCCACTTTCCCCATAAACTCCAGCATCCCTCCAGACAGAACGGCAGCATGCCAATCCTTTTCCCACCTGAGCAAAGCTATGGAATCTCAAGCCGTAAGTCCCAGAGCTTTCTAGGGCAGGCCACATTCAGATTTGACTTCCTTAACCTTGACGTTCTCCATGAACATCTTGCAACTGAAACTATCTTCCTCCATGACTTATCCACTGACTTTTCACAGGGATAACAGTAAGAGTAGTTGTTTACTTTTCTGGTGGATCTTGAGAAGAGTTGACATGGTTTTCTTCCTTCCAAAAAGCTACCTTCATTAGAAATGTTTTATATTAGCCTAATCCATGTTATCTATGCCAGTAGTAGAGGTGACATGTTTAAGTCTTATCTGTCATTTGAATATTGCCTGAGTTTGGTGGATATTAAAAAGGAAGAGGTGTAGTGTTTATTGTTTAGGTGAAGTCTGTATGAAGAAATGTGTGTGGGCAAGGTCTCTGCCACTGCTGCTAGGTGAACATGGACCTAGGCTAACAGCAGTTAGTATAAAGTGCTCCCACTGCCTGAGGCAGGTGACTTAGCCCTTCCCACTCTCTGTGTCCCTATTGTACAGGCACAGAGACCAAGGCTTAGAGACAAGAAGTAACTTTCTTTGCAGCACATGGCTAGTAAGCGGCACTCTGGGGATGGACACCCAGGTCACCTGGCGCCAGGGTCAGAAGTCTTATCTACATCAGCACCACGTCAGAGTCTTAACTGGGTTCTTCTCTCCAGAAATAACTAAGTGACGATGGAGAGGTCTCTCAATTTGGGGGGCGTTCCACTGTAATATTAAAAGTTGGGACTAGACAACCTTAAATATATTTATCACTAACTGACTTTATAAAGTACGATTTTCGATTACCTTTAATAGTACTATCAAGTTGGACTTCTTTTTATATGATTGTGCATTTCAACAATTCACAAGTAAAAACAAAGAAAAGACAGCCTAAAAGATTACACTCTAATTTGAACTTTGAAATTAGCGTTGATCAGACTTCACAGCTCTAAAATTTACCATACACCCTTAGGTTTTGTCAACTTACTCGAAGAAGGCAGTATCTATCAGTAGACACAAACTTTTATCAACAAAGCTGTATTCTTGCAGAGGTTTATATCCGGTTCTGTCTCTGGAGTTGGCTTCAGTGGGGAAAGAGGAATGAGGATATCCAGCATCACTGCGCAGGTGCCCTTCTTTCTGCCCTGGGAGGGAGAGCCAGAGCTTTCCCTCCAGCTGGCCTCTGACAACCTACTGGAAAACCAGGGAACGGGGCAGGTCGGCAGTGTTAAGTGCAAAGGTCAATCCATTTGCTAGTGAGTGGTATGTACATTTTGGTTTGTCCTTGTGTTGACAATAACTTTATTATTTTCTTTAGATAATTAAGAAAGAGTTCTGAAACATTATACGATGAGGAAGAAAATCAAGTGATGAAGAAATTTTAAGAGAAGCCCCTGTCTGCACGAGAAGAAAGGTGAGAAGAATTCCACAGCCTCAACAACAGAAAGATTTTAATGAACGGTACAGAGTTACCATTACGAAGAAAATTATCATGTATCAAGTGATTAACCAAGTGCAAAGTTACCCGTTACCACATTAGCTCGGCACAGTAAATCAGTGAGAGTTGATATTCCCATCTTACTTAGGAGGATATGGAGCTTGAGAGAGTCCATGACCTGGCAAAGGTTGCACAGATCGTAACAGAGCGGGGTATAGAATAGGATTCATATTTTTAGTAACATTTAAAAAACTCAGAGACATGGTATGCAGTATTTCATGGCAACCTTTTATAGCTTCTATGTCCTTTAATAGTACTATTAGGGTGCTCTGCACAACTCCAGGACTCCTCTGACCCCACTATTCGGTCCCTGCCGTTTGATTCTGAGGATGTCCTGACTGCATGTTTATGAAAACACTATTAGCATTATATCAACATAGACGAATCTTCTATTGAGAAAGTGCTTTGGCGTGAGCTACATTAAACCAAATTAATTTGTTGACTTATAGTCTACCCGGCAGTATAAAATTGTTATTTTTTTAATTTCATTTTTATTTTATTAAAAATATTTTCACCAGGATCGAGCCCTTTCTGTGTAAACTTCACAGAGAGTTTTATTCAACTTTTTGACCGTAGCAAACGACAACTTTGGGTTTTGACTCCAGTATTTCTTTCAAGTACAATTTTCCTAGGTGAACATGTCGCAGATCTAAATGTTATCACACACAGTGCAGTCTCGGTCAACTTTATTTCTTGATAACTATTACTTGCCAATGATGCTCATTATTTATTAGATAACTGCCTGAGAGTTTGCTTTTATGTACTAGCTGATTTATGAGAAAATTGCAAGCAATTGCTCATAGACATTCCAAGATTTCTCCATTGTCAAGACTTAATCTCTTGGATCACTTATCCTGCTCTTCTGCGTACTTCTGATCCCACCATGCCCGTACAATCAGTGATTTGTGAAGCAAAGGAAAAATGTTGGGATAAAAATGGGAAGGTCACTTACTTTCATTCTCTGTGAGAAATGCGTAATATACTATAATAAATAGTAACAAACTTTATTAATTTTAATGAACAGGGGAAAGACACATATTTAATTGTCTACCAAATTTTTCATTAGGGAACAAACTCAAGAAGCAGTTTATTTGGTTCAGATAATCAACTGGCAACCTACAGTAGCAATCAGACATTTTACGTTTCAGGCCTTCATAACCGGTTATGTTTCTGGCAGAACAAATGAACAGGATCAATTGTACTTAATATAGTCCAAACCTTCTCCAAAACCTACAAACCTACCCTCCAATTTAGCAATTAGGAAGCAAAATTTCTTAGACTGCTTCGTATCCATCATTAATATTATACATAGACTTCATTTTGGGACTATTTTGTGTCTCACAAAAACTGAGAGAGTGGAGCACAGCTATTTGAGTATGAGCGTTCAAATAAGAATGACCTGCCTTTTTAAAAGAAGTAAAGAAACCCCAGTCATAACAACGGATGAGGGTTAAGGCTGGAATTCACAGACTGGTGCAAAGCTGTTATATCTATATGTCTTCTGTGATAAAGTATAAAGTTTATCAGCTTAGACTGAAAAGACGTGGGTTCTAGTCTCCTAGAACCCACTGTGCTGCTCCATCACTGTGGTTACTGAGTTGCTCACTTCTCCCCACTTGTCTGATTCCCCAAAGATGGTGGTGATTGGACAATGGCAGAATAAGCAATCTCTGTTTTAATATTCTCTGTATTCCTCACTCTAGCTGCAGTTTCACATAAAGAATTTATCTACTCATTTACTTACAGAATATTTACTTAATGTCTACTATATCCCAGGCACTGTTCCAGGTTCAGAAGACACAATAATGAAAAACAGTGACAAAATTCATGGCTTTATGGGACTTAAATTCTAAAAGACTGGGCTTGATTAAAATACCTAATCTGCTGGGGTTTCCAAAACTTATTATCTATATCTGTGGTAATGTTTCAATGATTCCCAGTTGACAATTGTTCTGCTGAGTACTTTTTATGTGTTATCTAGTAAATTTCCCAGCAACTCTGAATTGGACACTATTAATTTTCCTATTTTTCCCAAGAGAAAAGGGAATGCTTAAAGTAGAGAATAACTTGTTGAGGTCTCAGAAGATAGGAAATGATAGCATTGGAATTTGAACCTTGCGGGTATTTAATTCCAGAGACTTATACAATAAAGACAGCTATATTCCAAGACCTTTATGAAAGGGTAGATATTCCCTCCTAGCAAATGTAATTTCTATACTTTCCAGAGAAATGTGCTGATGCTAACAGACAATTTAATTCCCCTGTAGGTAGTCTGTTCTCTCCACTAGTTTTAAAGATGTTCTCCTCTTTCTTTGGCTCCAGATGTTGGAATCAGCAAACAAGAATTTTAAAATTACTATGTTAAAATTGCCAAAAAAATACATAGTGAAAAGATGAGCATCTAAAGAGAGGAGAAATTTAAGTACAGAAATGCAAACTATGAAACAGAATCAACTGGAGGTAACAGAAATAAATCGGAAATGAAGACTTCATTAGATGTAGATTAACAGTAGATTGGTCATAGCAGGTGAAAAGATAAGTGAATCAGAAGATAGGTCAACATAAATTAACCATACTTAACCGGGAGGGAGGGGAAGCGGGGGGACTGGAAAAAACCATATATAATTACCAAAGCCTGTGAGACAATATCAAATTTTAAAATATGCATATAATAATCATAGTTCCAGAAGAAAAGGAGAGTAAAAATGGGCAAAAGAAATATTTGCAGAGATACTGAACAAGATTTTTCAGCACTGATGAAAGATTTCAACCCACAGATCCACAAATTTCAGTGAACCGTAGGCAGGATGAATACAAACAAAACCAGACCTAAAAACATTATAGTTAAACTGCTTAAAAACAAACATAAAGTGAATAATTCAAAAAGAATCAGAGGAAAGAGACACATGTGGGAGCACTACAGTAAAAATAAAAAGCTAGAAGATAATGAAATGGTATCTTTAAAATACTGAGAATGAAAAAAAAAAAGGTGTGATAGTAAAGCTACAATTCCATACGCTGTGAAAATACATTTGAACACTAGGGCAAAATAAAGACATGCTCAGACAGAAAAAAGCTGAGACTTCATCTCCAACACACTTTCACTACAAGAAGTAAAGAAAGACTTATTTCCAGGCTGAAAGGAAATAATACCTGAAGGGACCTCAGATCTTCAGAAAGAAATGAAGAGTACCAGAAAGGAAGACTACCGAGGTAAACGTAAAAGACCAAATTCTTAGTTACCTAATATAAGTATATAAATATATAAGTATATATATTTATATATACTCTCTTAAATTTGTTTAAAATGCTATTGACTGTTTAAAGCAGAAATATTAATGACTTTTTTGGCATATGTAGTGGTAAAATACAGACAATAGCACAAACAGCAAGAAAATACAAATGGAATTATGCCCCTAAAAGTTTTTCACACTGTCTTTGAAATCATACACTTAAGGGTTGACTGTGATAACTTAAAGATGAATATTATAATATCTAGAGAAACTGCTAAACATAACATTACAAAATCAATACATGAGATAAAATAGTATATATACTATATATAATACTATATATTATATATAGTATTATATATTCTATATATAATGTAGATAATATAGTATAGTATAGTGTAATATATAATATATAGTATTCTATATATAGAATATAATACTATATTACCAAATATATATGTGTGTGTGTGTGTGTGTGTGTGTGTGTGTGTGTGTGTAAAACCAAAGAAGTCAGGAAAGAGATAACACAGGAATAAAACAAGCAAAGAAAATAGATTTTAAATAGGAATAATATTAAATGATAAAAGTTTAAACCCAAGCATGCCAATGATTAGATTTAATAAAAACAGTCAAAACACTCCATTTAAAAGGGATAGATTGTTAAACTGGATAAAAAAGTAAAACCCAACTATTAGATCTTTGGAGGAGACACACTTTAAAGACACACACAGGTTGTAGAATGTGTGTGTCTTGTACGTATATATGTATATATATCATACACACACACACAATACATACACATACAGAGGGTGCCAAAAAATGTACACATTTTAAGAAAGGAAAAAAAACTGTATTAAAGTGGTAATAATATATACTGATAACAAAAGATGAATACAAGTCACGTTTGACTTCTGCAATGACAAGAGGTGCTCAAAGTGGTTACCATCAGTGTCGAGACACTTCTGATTGTGAACATTGTTCGGTAGACTTCTGCGGCGAGCATGTAAACGGCTCTAACACCACAGCCGAAGCAGCAGGACTTGTTGCTGTGGGAGGCCTCCTGGATCTTCCCTTGTGCACATCACACGCAGCACCATGCGTCTCAGACTTATCACGAATGCGTGCAATTGTTAGGCATGTTGGAGGTTCTGTTGCATACTCATGCCTCCATTGTCATTGTGCTTCCACAATGTTCTTGAATTTCAAATACCACTTCAAAATGGCCTTGTGTTCTTCAAACGACAACTCTGATTCCACCATTTTCTTTGACTGCCCTGCCTGTCACATGGTGACACTAGCATTCATTTGATTAATGCCATCTTTTGAGCGAATATCATATGACACAATGCTACCATAATTCAATTCAACTTCGAAATGTAATACAAAGATAACATCTCTTAAAATGTGTATACATTTGTATGGCATCCCTGGTCTATACCGGGGGTACCAAAAAAAGATGTATACAAGTGGACATTTGTATAGTTCACTGCAATCATAAGTGTCTGGACGCTGATGGTGACCACTTTGAGTGCCTCTTGTAATTGGAGAAGTCAAACGTGACTTGTATTCATCTTTTGTTACAGGTATATATTGAGTATTACAATTTCAATACAGTTTTCCTGTCTTAAAATGTGTATACATTTTTTGGCACTGTGTATGTGTGTGTGTGTGTGTATGCACCATCTTAACATTAAGTAAAAGCAAATTGGTCTGCTTATGTTAATATTGGACAGAGCAGACTGAAAACAGAGTATTAATAGAAATAATGATAGAAGGACCAACTAACCAATGAAACATATTTCGAAATATGATGTATGTACTTAAAAAACTGAATTTCCAAACTCAAGAAGCAAACACTGTCAGAATTCAAGGGAAAAAAAGGTCAAATCCAATCTTAACACTACAGAAAATCAGAAAACAGGAGATAAAATTTCCTATTCATTTTATGAGGCCAATAACCTTGTGAATAAAACAAACCAATGAAAAGATTCTATAAGAAAACATCCCTGTGAACACAGACATAAAATCCTCACAAAATATTTGCAAATATAATTCTGCAACACATAAATTAGTTACTATATCATGACCAAGCTGATGTATGTTAGGAATGCAACGTTGATCTGACATGAGAAACTCAATGGAATACAACACATTAATATAATGAAAAACAGCATAATCACTGCGATAGATGAAAAAAAGCACTTGATAAAATTTAACATCACTCATGATTAAAAACTCTCATCAAACCAGAAACAGAATGGAACTTTCATTTGATAAAAAAACATTTAAGATAAATATATTTCTAAACTCATATTTAATGGTGAAAGACTTAACACTTCCTAAGATCAGGGGAACAGTAAGGATGTTTACTTTCAATATCTCTATTCAAAAATTTACTAGAGCTTCTAGACAGTGCAATAAAGCAATAAATAAAAGACATAAAGTTTAGAATACTGGTGAAAATTTTAGTTATTTATTGATGATATAATTATATATCGATCCAAAAGAATCTACTATCTCCTTGAACTACTAAGCAAATTTAGCAATGTTATAGGTTATAAGATCAACATTTACTACCGAACAGGCATTTGGAAAATCAGCTTAAAATATTTACAATAGCACCAAAATAATCAAATATCTTGGAGTAAATCAAGAAAAATACATACAAGAAGTTTACACTGAAAATTAAAAAGAAGACCTAAAAATGGATACCAAAGTAAACGTTCATATTTTGAAAGACTTGATATTATTAACACGTCGTTCTTCTTAAACTGACATATAGATTCAATGCAATCCCAATCAAAGTTCTTGGTTGTTACTTGATGAACAAATAGGACTATTCAAAAATTAATTTGGAAAGTCAAAGAATATTGAGTAACTGAACAGTGTTTAAAAAAGGAACAAATTTGCGGGGATTACTTTGTCTTATTTCAAGACTTGCTCTAAGGCTACAATAATCAAGACCATGTCGTGTTGATATAAAATAGATGCACATAAAAATAAAGAATAGAGGTAAGCAATGGAAATTGCCATCAATACACTGTGAAAAGCTTTTTTATTTAGTTCTAGAACAATTGGATGGCCATATGAAAAAATAATCCTTGGTCATTTTCTTACTTCATACACAAAAAATTAATTTGATAGGAATCACATATATAAAGTTAAAATCCAGAAAAATAAAGCTTTTAGAAAAAAATAAAGAAGAATACATCTGTAATATCTGGGTAGACAAACAGGAACCATACAAAATGATAAATTAGACTTATTCAAATTTAAAAATTTTGTTCATCAAATAAACCATTAAGAAAGTGAGTAGACAAGCTGTAGAGTAGGAAAATATTATGTACTATAACAAAAATTTTGTATAAAGAACAGACACAGAACTCTGTAAAATAATAAAATGATGAATAACCCCGTAAAGCAAGGGAAAACCTCAAGCACACAAATCACGAAAGACATAGGAATGGCCTTTAGGCATGAAAAGACGCTCAACATCATTAGCTATCAGAGAAAAGCAAACTGAAATTACAATAAGATATGACTTCATACCAGGAGAATGGTTCCATTTTAAAAATTAAAAACAGCAAATGTTGGAGAACATGTGGAGAAACTGAAATTTATACATTGATGATAAGAAATGTAAAATGCTATGATCACACTGAAAACACATTTGGCAATTTCTTATAAAACAGTGGTTCTCAAATGGACTCCTTTACTCTTTACTTATTAAGGAGCTCAAAGAGCTTTTGTTTAGATGGTAATTATCTATCAATATTTACTATATTAGATATCAAAATGGAGAAAAATTTGAAATAGTTGCTTATTAATTCACTTCAAAATAACAATACAATATTTTAATGAGAAACATTCATCAAAACAAAGTTATTAGTAAGAGTGGCATTGTTTTATATTATTGTAAATCTCTTTAAAACCTGGCTTAATGGAAAACAGCTGGATTCTTATATCTTTCTCTGCTTTTACTCTGTTAATATTATTTAGGTTGAAGTACAAGAAGAAAATTTTGCCTCACTGAGAAAGGCAGTGGGAAAGCCAAGATTATTTTAATAGCCTTTTTTCAGAAAATTATGGATATTTTTGTTGACACTAACCAACACTCAGTGGTAGATTCTTGAAAGTTGGTTGCAGTGTGGAATTAAATCATCTCAATCAACTTTTGAACTCAATTACAATAAAATCCATTGGTCCATCTTTTACTATCAATTGATGTTTACCCCATGCATGATTTTCTAACACCAAGCAGTGACCATTTGGAAAGCATTTGGTTCACTCAGTTATGTGGATCATCCAAATGGTGACTCATTTCCTTATACAATCTTTCGATATCACATTTGTTAATATCATCACCAGTCACATCAGTACTGAAAAGCTGTTAAGCTCATGGTAGCTAATCCATGTTTTCTGAATTTCTAATTTTTGCTTCAAAGTTCAAATTTGATCATTGACAATACATACTGTTGGTTATTTTCCTCAAAGTGACAGGCTCACTTTGTTCAATATAAGAAAGTGTCTGCCAAATACAGAAGTCTGAATGATTAGTTTGTCAGTAAAACATGGTGCTCCATGCAAAAAGCAGCAGCAACTTCAGCTTATAACTCAATCGTACTGCTGCTTTCCTGGAGCAACCATTGTACTTCAGTATACAGCAGAAGTGCACTTTGTGTACGTCCCATTTCACCATACAAATGATTGAAAACACGAGTACACAAGATTTAATAAAATTAATAATTTTTACTGATTCATGAAGGACACTTTTAATTGAAAATGGTTCTGAAGGTGTGTGGTGGAGAAAAATACTAAGTAATACAATGACTACTTGTAAGGCTTCATTCATTTTTTACCCAACAGTGCTTTTGTACCATTACTACTAATGTTAAAAAAAAAGGCAAATGCTATGTTAGCATTATCATAAAATTGGTTTTGACTTTGTAAACCCCCTGCCATGGTCCCAGGGGTCCATGAATCACATCCTGAGAACCACTGTTTAAAATTTAAACGTATATCTACCCTAGGACCCAGCAATTTCATTCCTACATATTTACACAAAAGAAATAAAAATGTATGTTGACCAAAATACAGTAAAGGAAGTTTACAGCAACATCATTCAAAACCGCTTAGAACTGGAAACAAACCAAGTGTCTGTCAACAAGAGAGTATCAACAAATCATCATAATAATACATAATGGAACGATATTAGACAACAAAGAAAAACAAACTGATCGATGCAACAACTCTATGTTTTTGTCTAAAACATCATGTTCAGTGAGAGAAGCAATACATAAATGAGCACACACTGTCTGCTTCCATTTATATAAAATTTCAATACAGGTGAAAATTGATATATGATGACAGAAACCATAGTGTGCCTGGGGACGCAGGACTGCAAAGGGGCTGAAGGGAAATTTCTGAGGGGAAAGAAATGTCCTACATATCATTTCGGGTACATACAATTTTCAAACCTTAATCTATGAAATGCTTAAAATTTGTACATTTTACTGTATGTTGATTACATCTCAATTAAACAAAAACAAAACAATAGTTTTCAATCTTAAAATGAAAAAGAACATAGATTTCTTGAGATTTTAGTGCCTTCTGCACTTGCAAAAAACAGTTCTGGACAACAATGGGCACTGGATAAATGCTTCATGAATGAGTAAGTCCCTGAAAAGCTGAAAGTGTATTTAGATATCATGTGAATAAAACTTGTATTCCTTGTGTATTGGAGGTATTTTTACTACTTCATAAATTTATGTTTTTGCAAAAAACACTTATTAGAAAAGAAGCCTCAAAATTAGGATAGAAGCCTCAAAATTACTGAAGTAAGTATTCAGCTTACAAATTTAGAAAAAATAACATAAAACAAGGAAATAAAAGAGATAATAAATATTAGATATTAATAAAATAGAACAGAATATAGACAATCAATAAAGCCAAAACTTGGTTCTTTGAAAAAAACTAAAAAAATAAACAAACCTCTAGCAAGATTGATCAAGAAAAGAGAAAGCATAAAAACTATTATGAATGAAAACAGGACATAGTGACGAGAAAAGCACAGCTTTGAAAGCAGAAAAGAGAGTATTATCAATAACCACATGCCAACAATTTCGAAAATCTAAATGAAATACTTAAAAAAATAGTTTACCAAAACTGACTCAAGAACCCATCCCCCTTAAACACACACACACACATACACACACACCACAAAAACCAGAGAGTTGATTTCATAGATGAGTGCTACCAGAATTTCAAGAACAGATCCAAATTTCGTACATATTTTTCCAAGTAACAGAAAAGGAGGTACAGGTCAGTATGAGCCTGACACCAAGTCCAGAAAAACATTATAAGAAACAATTAGAGGTCCATTATACTAATTAATATAAATTTTTAAATTCCTTTTCAAAACTTACCAAAGTGAAACTAACTATACATATATAATTTAATATATAAATATATAAATAAAACAGCATAATGTAAATTATAATAAACATGATAAAATTGGGTTTTATATCAATTATGCAGGTACGACTTATTATTAGAAAACTTCATAAACGTTTTTCAAACCAATATCAGATTTAAAGAAATAAATTCATATGGTTTTCTCAGCTGATATCAAAAAAAAAAAAAGGAAAGAAAAATTGAGGGAGTTTAATACCTATTTAGGGGGGAATAGACCAAAAATCTAAAAACAAAATTTGTAATTTCTTATCTAATTAGGAACAGAGTTCCTTAACTTGATAAATAGTACACATTGAAAACACTAACTACAGCAAACATCATCATAAATGCTGAAATCTTGAAAGCATTCCCTTTAAAACTGAGAACAAGACTCAGATGCTACCATCACTGCATTATTCAAAAATTATATTGGACTCTTAGCCATTACAACAAAAGTAGATATGAAAGAAAAGAATAAAACTGACATTATTTGCCGATGATATCATAGTTTACATAGATCTCTCTTTCCCCAAATATATAAATAATGCATTGAAAATGGTAGAAGAGTTTAGTAAGATGGTTATGACTTTCCTCATTGACTGTAACTTCATTGATCTTGTTATAGTCAGATTAACCATTCAAAGGAAGCTTAGATTCTCTTGGACTTAGGGAAAACATCAGTTTTGTCCCTAGAATAAGAAGTCCAAGCGTAAATGATAATTATTGCAGAATTGTATTTGAAACACCATACTGAACCTGACTTTTAGCTAGAGGACAGTTAAATTATGCCATTTTCCCTTGTTTAACTGAGGTTAACTGACATTAACTTTAGTTCCTGTTACCTAAAGTTACCTGAGTAACAGAACACAGGCCAGACATGTTTTTGATGAATTAATTTACTAGGTGTTACACATTATAGGTACTCAAAACAGTATTTTAAATGATGGGAAATTATACAGCCCCTCCAGACAACTTAAAGGCAATGGGGTCAATTACAAGACAGTGGAAATATGCTCATAAATGCATTTCTCATCTACACAATTTTTTCTTATTCTTGAATTCTCACCCCAACTCTAGGATACCCACATTTGGGGTCTAATGTTGGCACACAGTCTCTATCCTGAGACTATAAAATTGGAATTGAAAAATGCTAGTTCGCTTCTCCTGTCATCTGAGTAGACAGCACATTACTGCAGGAGCTGTGTGTGTGGGAGGGGGTTGGGGGGATAGGGCTGTGATTGGTCCCAGAGTCTGCAAAGATATAGAGAAGTGGGGATCATATGCTCAGAGGAAAGTCAAAAGGAAAAAGGAATCAGACCCAAGCTAAGTCACCTGGTCCTGTCCCCTTTCCTGGTCCCAGCTTCAGTTCTTCATGCAGCACAACTTAACTTCCTGATGTCAGTTCTGTGAGATACCTGGTCTCCATTTAACAAACACTCCCACCCCAACACACACATTTTTAGCAGCTGAAGTCAGTTGTGCGGGTTTCTGCTTTTAAGCAGAGCCCTGACCAAGGCATACGTAAAAACAGAATGTCTTTATGCACTACTGGGATATTCTATTTTGAAAAGAGTAGGAATTAGGGATGTTGCCAGATACTTCTAACTAGGAACATCCTAAAAGGTAGCATTTTGTGCCTGTTTCTAACTAGGGCCATGGGCATCTAACAAGGGCATCCAGCCACACACACTAGAGGGCATCCAAAGCCACAGGACAAACATGCTGCATCTTCCTCACGTTCGAATTTACTAGATATTATGTGTTTTAAAATATTTTTGTAAAATTAAACTGAGACTTTGCATGAATATTTAAGATAAAATATCAGACTTCAAAGAAATTTCTTGCTTTTTGGCAGACTGCTTGAGGCTAAGTTTGAGGCTAAGTTTGAGCCTCATGGGGTCCCCCACTGCTTTCTTCTGCCATTAAGGGCTCTTTAGAAGAAAAGTTTGAACAATGCTCATGCATTATAATACCAACACTCCGAACAGTCCAAAAAAGCAATTCCATTTGCCAGCATGCATAATTTAGTCTCAGATCATCTTCACAAACCTCTCATTTTTTTGTTATTAAAAAAAAAAAAGACAAATTATCTAGAGGTCCACAATAGCTTCTGTGCAACAATGTTTGGCCCACTCCCATTCTACATATTCACATCACTGGATCCATAATAATAACATCAAAATGAATGTAATATTATAGATGTAAATAATTCAAACTAGATTTTTAAAGTCTATTAATACTAGGTCATTAATTTTGTGAAGATTTTACTTAGAAGAGAGGTTAAATTAAAAAACTATGGTTTAAGGGTAAAGGGGAGTCTGGAGTAAATAGAATAAGGTAAATCTTCATAGTATAAGTCCCATACATACTACTGAGTTAAAAAAAATGAAGGAATAAAAAGTCATAGCATAAATCATGCAAAAATCAATTAAAAATACACAACACTAATTAATTTTATACATTTTCCACGAGTATTTATTTATGAGTGCAAAATCCATTGGAAAAGGTCTGGAAAGATCCACCCCAAACTTCCATTCTTTGAGGGAATGGAAGCGGTCTAAAGGAAAGATCAGAGGTTATATTAATATCTTATTAATATTCCTTTGCATGTAAACATGGTCTTCTCTTCTAAAAGTAATTATTGGGCAACCACAATATTGAGAGAGAGAGAGAGAGAGAGAGAGAGAGAGAGAGAGAGAGAGAGAGAGAGAGAGAGAGAGAAAGACCGAGAGAGCTGCTATATTGCTACCTACAATGGATACAATGGGATAAGTAGAAAAATACATACAAAAAAGGTGTGATATTTGGTTGCCTTTTAAAACATGAAGAGATCCTTTAATGATTTGTTTTTCTAATTTCTACCAAAAGTTTATTGATGTAAAATGCTTTTATATTTTAATAATGTTTTAACCTAAGTTTCTTAAGAGTAATTTCGCAAACCATAAAATTGAGCTAAACTCAATAAACTAAAGGAAAAAAAGATCGTTAAACTCTCTCCAGAGCAATGCCTGTTTTCAAGCTCTTGGTTAAATGTCTATAAAAAGATCAACAAGATGCTTAGTTGTCTCTTTATTACCATTACTTCCCAGTTGATTTACTTGGTAATTTCAGATATCCTTTATTTTCAGTCTGAATTCATTTTCTGTTGGCATTGACTACAAACAAGAGTTTTAATGTTCTCTGCTCAGTAACTCCCAACTTCTAGTTCTGGGTCACACAGTTAATATTCTAAACAAACACTAAAACATACTAACCAACTCTTCCTTAAAGGGATTTCCGGATTTTGTTAGAGAATCATAGAGCTGGTAATTTTATAGACCCAGTGAAATTTGGTTTAACCTCTTTCTTCTTCTTTTTTATTTATCTTATTGATCTTTTTATTCCCAGAAGAAACAGAAATGGAGCACTAAGGCCCTCATTCAGGGTCTCACAGCTCATGAGTGGGAGGGCAGGTTCCAGACCCCAATTCTAGGATCTTCTTTCTATGCTCCCCTGCCTCTGGGTAAAACACATTGTTTGGGGTTTTATATATTGGATTTTGACATCTTTAAGTTGAAGCCTCATTAATTTTCTCAGAGGCCTTGTGGGTTTCACACCTTTTCCATACTCATCATAGGAAGAATAACTATCACTTCACCTTTGTAGAAACATCAAATATCATTTTATAAAGGCACCTCACTATCCCCGGGAAATATCAGTGGCGACAAGGCTATGCAATGCCCAATAATTACTTTTAGAAACATTATGCAATGTTTCTTCATAAATTAAGTCTGATTTCAGAGCAAATGCCAAAAAAGAGGAAATCAAATTTGACAGTGTTGATTTTCATGGATGTACAAGAATAATAAACCAAGAGAAAGAATCAAAGTTTCAGCATTTATTATAGTTATAAAATTCAGTGACAGCCACATCAAACAAAACAATTCTTAATCTTATCCGTTTTTAATACGTGAAATCTACCAGAAAGTAATTTAAAACTTGTATGGTTACTTGGCCAGGGAATTCCTCTTACCAAATGGACAGTCGGATTTTTCAAAGATATATTTCATTAGACATTTCCTTATTAAAATAAAGTTTATGATTTTGTTTTTTCTCTAATTGAAAGAGTAATAATATGCTTTTTAAAAAATTTGGGAAAATGTAGTATGTGTGTGTATATATGCATAAGCATACACACACAATTATTATGTGTTCTTTGTATGTACCACACACTGAGATAAAGCACATATATTATCTATTTTGTTCTTCATGATAACCTTACCAGATTCCTGCAGAATTTCATAACTAAGGCTGAAAGAGAGGGAAAATGACTTGTGTAAGGTCACACAGCTGATAAGCAGAGACCAGAACTTGAATTCAAGTCTTCTAATATCAAGTCCAAAGTGTTTTTGTCTTGTATCAGCTGTTTGTCTTTGAACTTGTCAGTCTCAGAAAGGGAAAAAAATCAAAGGTCCTAGAAATTTACTCAATACCAACTACAAAAGCAGGATTATTACTGCACTCCAATCTGGCATCTGCTCCCATCCAAACTGTCTTTTGGTTATTGCTAATCGAACATATTTTTCGGTGCTCATCTTTCTTGACATCCTCTGGGTAGCATTTGATGCTTTGACCCTTTGCTCCTAATTGAAACACTCTCATCTTCCTGTTTCCATGACATCTCACTCTGCTGTTCACCTCCCATTTCTCTGCCCATCCTTTGTTTTTGTCATTAAAAGTTTCCCTTCTTTCATCCAGTCATGAATGTTAAAGCCCCGCGAGACTCAGTCCTAGCATCTCTTTTCCATTCATACCCCTAGCATTGATTTCTACCTATCCACACAGGCCCACCCAGGAGCTGTTATCTGTACTCCAACACATATATTCAAAGGAATGTTGAAATCTTCAATTCAGTGTCTCAAAGATATCTCAGAATTCAAGAAGTCTCAAAAAAACTGATCTCTCCCTTCTTCAAACCCAGTCTCCTTCCAGGCTTAATGGATTTGGTGAGCAGCAACGTCATCCCATTCAGTTACACAAGAAGACTGGAATAACCTTTAACACCACCTCACCAAACCCCCAGCCTTAATATCCTACCCATACCGAGCCCTTTCAAGAATCCTTCTCTCCTTCATTGCTACCATCCTTGTCTAATCCATCTCTGTTTCTGGCCCGGGCATTTCCAAAGCCTCCTACCTGTTCTCCCAACAACATCCCAGTCCATTTTCCACACAGTAGTCAGTCATCTTTTCACACTTCATTGGCACGCTAGGAATTTAGGATTTAAGGAATCCTAAATCCTTATTATTGTCCTACAAAGCTCAGCATGAGTTACCTTCTACTTGCTTCTTGAGGTTCCTCTTGTACTTCTCTCCTCTTGCTCTCTGTACTGCAATGACCACGTTTTAATTTCTAGATGCAATATTTCCTTTTGGACAAAGGGCTTTAGCAGATTCTGTTCCCTCTACCTGGAATATTCCATTTCTCCCCATCACACTCATTCATTCTCTCTCTCTCTCTCTCTCTCTCTCACACACACACACTCCCCACACTACACAATTTATTCTACTAAACTCTTACCCTTTAGAACTGAGCTCAAGAGGTAGTTCTTCAGGGAAGCCTTTTCTAATGCCCCCACCTCATCTCTGCCTCTGGCAGGTTCATTGGTTATATACTTCCTGAGAACCATGTTCTCTGTTCCTTCAAGACACTTATTTCAGTTTATAATTAGTTTCATTAGTGTGGCTATTTGTTTAATATCCATTTCCTCCATGAACAGGGAAGGGGGTAGGTCCCCAGGGCCTTTTGAAGCACAAGGCGTTGTAGGTACTCTATAAATATAAATGAATGAATCAATTTCTGCTTTACAAAGGGTCCAAAGTGAGAAGCTTTTGGATAAAAAGTATACCACTAAAAATGAGAAGGATAATTGCTTCCAAAACTATTATTTTAAATAACTAACCTCACTTTGAGTGTTTTTATCACACTAATAGTACTGTTATCTCCCACGTCGTCTACGTCAGAAGCCTAAAAGTCATCCTTTTTCTATTTCAGCTGATGCTGCTGTATTTATCCTCAATATGCAGCCAGAGTCCTTCCCCTCCTTTCTCTCTAGCATCACTGAAATCACTCACCCTCAGACACTACATGTCTTGCTGGGATGATTGCAATAACCTCTTAACTAGTCTTTCTACTTTCCCCCTTGTTCTTTAAAAATCATTTCTTTACTCATCAGCTGGGATGATTACTCAAAATGAGTAAATCAGATCACTTCAATTCCCTGTTTAAAAATCTTCTCTATTTTAAAAAATTTCTTCCAACACCATTATTCTCCATCATGTTCCCATTTTATTCCTCTTATTGCCGGGTGACATTGTTTGAGTATTTCCCGTCTAGCTCGACAAGAATGTGAACTCTGTGAGGGTCAGCAACTGCTATGTACACCTACTATGCCAGGAACATAGTAGGGATTAAAAACTGTTGTTCAACGACTGAATGCATGGTGGGTGTAACCTATTTTGCCAAGAATCTTCTTTCAGAAAAAATCTGAAGAGCTTCCTTATTGAATAAAGTTAGGGCCCCTTTTACCTTGAGTCTCACCCTGAACTTTAAATACTAGAGAAAGCTCAAGGCAGGGCCAAGAAAGGATATGTAATGACTAGGCCCCCACGGAATGTTTATTATATTTTGAATAAAATCTACTTCACAATTCATGACTCTCAGAATTCATACGAAAGAGGACTAATATGATCCTTTAATTTGTTACTCTTTCCAGTACTAATGCTAAGTGTGGCTAAAAGGACAACAGGGTAATTAATAATCTTCATTATTTCTTCCTCTTTTCAAAATTGCTCACAAAGTGCTTGAAATGAGAAGGGACCCACTGGTGCCCCAGGATGGGGAGTCTAAGTGGTGTTTTTTTTGTTTATGCTAATTAAGTAGGTAGTAGACTAGTTACTTAGCAATATCCTTCATTGTTATGCTCAGTGCTGGGAGCTTAATTACATGTTTTAGGCCTAAAGTGGTCATTATTAAGATGTGAGCAGACGATAACCATGGATTGGATGCTATTATTAGTGTTTCTGAGGTTTGGCATGATAAAACTCCTGGAATGTGCAAAGCCACATATAGAAAGATGTGCTAAATTGTACTGTGGTGTTTTACTACCTAGCAGCTTAAATTGAGCACAAAAAAAGAATTAGTATTTAAATAAAATTAGTTTAAATATATTTGCATACATTTAAATGTATTGGAATATAGTGATACTCCGTCCTTTGCTCATGGATTCAAAAAAATTCTCTTTCCTTTAGCATATCCCTTGTTTATATGAAACAATTTCTATACTTGCCTTCAAATGGTGCAAATAACAACTTCTAAATGAATATGCTCAGTATACATGAAAGAACAACTTCATTAAACATCAAATTTCTCATGGGCTTTAATGGAACCCATCAATATTGTATGTTGGGGGGGTAATCTACAACCCAATTTTTTTTTTCCCAGATAGAAAACGCAGTATTTTTTTTTCAATAGAATTTTACTGTTTTAAGAGTTCTTTCCCCTCTCCAACATTACTCTCTTGCTACTATCTGTGTGGCAGAGGTGAAAATGTGCTGATTTTATGCAAGCTGACGAGAGTGCTCCACGGAAGCAGAACAAATGTAAACAACATAAAATATTTAGATCACAGAAACACTATGAGCAATTTTGGTGTGATGGGCATGAATTATGTTGAGTGGACGGATCATTGATGTAACAGCAAGGAGCTGATAGTCTTCCAAAGTTCTTGTATAGACAACAGAAACAAACCATAGTTCAGAATAAAAAGCTAAAATTTTAGCATGCTGGGAAATCAGCCACCATTTAAATGTATCAGATCTAAACATATAATCTGAATCCAGTCACTGTGGTTGTGTGTGTGGTTTGCATTTTTTTCCCCAAGCTTAACTGATCAATATCCATTTTGTCTGGCACTAATGAAGCCTCTAAATATTTAACTTAGAGAGCATGTGTCACAACTCTTCTTGAAAGCTGATGGAAGACACATATTTGGTTCACCACTGTATCCCCAACGAGAGTGACAGCCAGTTGCTAACATCAGGGGTGGGGATGGTTGGGAGGGGGTCTGTCTATCCTGGGAGGTTAGTTAGTAAGATCATAAGTACCACAGAAAAAAGACACCAAACACCCAAAACTGTCTTCTCTCTGACAGTTACTTCACACTGCTTCCTCTAGTATATTTTCATCAATTTTAACAATTCTCCGATCATATTACCTTTAAAAATGTTGATGATGATACATAAAGAGAAATTCAAACACTTATTCTTTCGTGTTT
Organism: Rhinolophus hipposideros; assembly: GCF_964194185.1. NCBI lineage: Eukaryota > Metazoa > Chordata > Mammalia > Chiroptera > Rhinolophidae > Rhinolophus > Rhinolophus hipposideros. The sequence goes on along the minus strand of NC_138069.1, from coordinate 27,640,665 downwards.
GAATGCCACCTCAAGGTAATCAAATAGTTGTTCAGGGAAAGTTATTCTTTAGAGAAAAATACGAGGTAATATAAAAGTTATTCTGTAGAGAAAAATCGAGCTAATAAATGAATGAGAAATGACAGAATTTGAACACTGCCATTTTGCATTCCCTATTCAAATAATGGATCCAGGAAATAATCTATTGCTTATAAAACCATAAGGTAAAAACATTATGGGGCGTTTTATAATGGATGGACTGAACTGATAACACAAAAATCCAATGATTGATCTTAATAAAAAGACCAACAACCAGACATTATGTATCCTCTAATACAGAGAAGTAAGAAATACATGAACCACTTTCAAAATAAGGCCCGAACTTGAACCTCAATGTGTACACTCCTATAGTCTAAAGGGCAATTTATAAGAAATACAAGTGATAAATGAGCACATTAAATAAAAGCATGGGGATGCAGCCCACACAAATTCAGGCGAGAAATGCTACAACACAGCAAATAATTAAAAAAAATAGGAAAGGGAACTGTTACAGATTACATGATAACTGAGTAATATATTAACCAAATGCAATGTGTGGACCTTATTTTGAAGAAGGTAACGGTAAAAACCATTTGTGAGACAGGAATTTTAACACTGTTTAATTATCACCCTTATATTTAAGGTGATAGTGGTATTAGGATTTTATCTGAAAACTAGATATATTACTATATAGAGACATGCACCAGAATGTTTACTGGTGATACAATGCCTGGATTTGCTTTTAAGTAACATTTTTTTGGGGGGGGAGGCAAGATTAGGTTTAGACGAAATAAGATTGGCCATGTGTTAATAATTATTGAAGCCCAAGGATGAGTGCAAGGAGTTTCATTATTCCACTCTCTATATTTATGATTAAAATTCTTGATAACAGTTTGAAATAAGAGATTATGTTGCAGGTTCACAATTACAGAGTACAGATAATCTGTTCACGCAATATTTCTAATTCTCAATACCTAATAATTGAGCTATCAAAATATTCCTAAGTTATTCTGTTTTTATTTTTTACTTATTATATAAAATTGAAATAATCTCAAATTTACAGAAGTATTGCCAATATGAAAAAAACAACCTTAAAACAAACAAACAAACAAACCACTGAACCATTTAGAAGTGAAGTTGCCAATCTAATATCCTATTATTATGGAGTACTTTGGTGTATATTTCCTACACACTATTTTATTACATATAGACATTATATAATATACCGTGTTTCCCCGAAAATAAGACCTAGCCGGACCATCAGCTCTGATGCATCTTTTGGAGCAAAATTAATACACGACTCGGTCTTATTTTAATATAAGACTGGGTATAGTATTATATTATAATATAATATAATGTCGGGTATAATATAATAACCGGTCTTACATTAATTTTTGCTCCAAAAGTCACATTAGAGCTGATGGTCCGGCTAGGTCTTATTTTCGGGGAAACACGTAGCACAGATCCATCAAAATTGGGAAATTAACATCAATACATTACTACGCTTTAATACTCAGACTTAATTCCAGTGTCACTAAAATTCCAAAATGTCTTTTTATAGCAAAAGAACCCTGCTACAATGAAGCACACCAAAGAATATCCTTCAACTTGATATAGTTCCTCAATTTTTTCTCTTGACTTTCAAGATCTTTTGGGTTTGCTTGCTTAGATTTGATTGATTAAAGTCTGCGTCTTCAGCAGAATGATCACAGATGCTTTGTTTTTACTGCATCACGCCAGGTGACATGCAATTCTGATTTGTCCCATTGCTAATATCGGTCACTTGGTTGATTTAATAAGGGTGGTTTCTGCCAGGCTTCTCCACTAAAAAGTGACTCTTTAGAATCAGTAAGTACAGTAGGGGGAGCTACTCTGAAGCAATGTAAATATGCTGTCCCTCATTAATCTTCAAATTTGAGAATGTATTCATTTACATGAGTATGGGCTCTCTTTTTTTAATTCAATGGGCTATAACCCGTTACTGCCATTTATTGTGCTGCTGTTGTTATCCCATATTTATGCAATGCAAGCTCCTTTCAGTGGCCTTCTGTGTCTCTTTTGGCATATCGCCATCATGTGACCACTGGCTGGCTTTACTGACAAACAAGGTATTTCAGCCTCATCTTGTACTTTCCATGCTCTAGCCTTACAAGCAGCCATCTCTTTAGGGAACCTTAGCTCTTTTAGCAAAGAACGCTATATAAAAGCCAAGACTTGGGTGATACCTGTGTCTGGCGTAACTGGGGTATCTCTGCTCCCAGGCCACCTCAGAGGGCAACGGCAGGAAATACATGAATATTTATATGTTCTTTCATACACATATATCTATACAGAGGATGCCAAAAAGTGTATACACATTTTCAGAAAGAAAAAAACTGTATGAAAATTCTAATACTTGTAAGTAAAATCGTTCATTCCCAAAAACATCTTTTGAGCAAACGTCACATTACACATTGCTACTCTAATTCAACTTTGAAAAATAATATATAGATAACATCTCTTAAAATGTGTGTATATATATATATATATATATATATATATATATATATACACACACACATTTTGGCACCCCTGGTATCCGATATCCTAACTACTTCCTTCCACTGTCTGCACCTCATATTCTATGCATACATGATCCCTGTAAGGCCACAATGAGTCATGCACACTCCACGTCAACATGGTAAGGAGAGAAATGTGTGATCTACCTTACTTTCTCAACAAATCTTTCTCTAATTCTGGAATTAAGTTGAATCACTGGAAATCAACACACTGAATGATCAATTTTTCAACCTATCCATTAGGTAAATAATTAAGAACCCCTTTGCTCCCCAAAATGTTTTGATCTCACTATGAATAGCAAATTATTTGTTCTCTAGCTTTTCAAATACTGACAACCTACCAGTACTTCCTAACGTATGTGTGGTGAAGGATCAGTGGTTTAATGTTATTTGTCTTTTAGTTAACCTACTGCTGATTGATATTTTGTAAAGTATAATAAATATGAATGATAAGGAAAATGAAAATTTAAAGGTAAGACACAAAACAAAGACCTACAAGATAATCCTCTATTTTTTTTATTAGATTAAATAAACAAAAAACATTCTGTCAAACTGGTCTGGAAGTTTCTAAGCCCTGATTGTCAATTTTGGTTCTTACCACAGGTAACACACAGCCCAGTCTGGTGTGAGTCTGCAGACCACACTTTGAGAGGCACAAGAACCATCACACACCTAATTATATCTTGGCTTTCTCTTTTTCACTAAAACTTCATGCATTTGTATCTCTCTCCAGGGAACTTACATGCTCTTTGAGGTCAAAGACAATGTTTTCTATTTTGTTAGCATTTCCCAAAGCATTCAGCCTGATAGAGTGTAATAAATTCTTATTGATCTACAGAAAACAGCTTATTCTATTCCTTTGATTCTTTCCTGTTTTTTCTCCCCTACTGCATTCCATGTTTGAACATAATTCATTTTACATCCGTTTTGGAAGGAGGAGTAAGAGTAAGTTGCAAACTGGTGGCCTGCAGGCTAGATATGGACAATGAACGAGCTTTGTTTGTCCCACAGAATCTATCACAAGTCAGTCTTTAAATGACTGAAAAACGGTGGCAACCCTGGGCCCACATTCACAGGCAGCAACAGCATGGTGCTGGGGAGGGCTGCCCCTCTCGGTAAGGGACCCTCGGAATTCCCTCCAGTTTTTGTTTAGTTGATTTACTATTTAAGTTACCCGCTTGAAACTTTTGCCTTTTGAAATTGCAACTACTCATCTAGATTAATAAAGTCAAGGTCAATGAACCCTACAGAACACAAAAGAAAGCACAGTCAAAAAGAGCCAAACACATTATCACAGGAGCTTATGTTTCCCTAACACTGCTTAGGTACAAAACATTTTGTTACCCCATTTCATTCTGACAAAACCATATAAGAGGAACTGGATAAAATAACCCTTCCCATTTACAGACAAGAAAACTAAGGTTCAGAGGACAAGTAACTTTTCAGAGTCCACATCAAGTAGGTATTAAGCCTGGACTCAAAGCCAGTGTCTATGTAGCAGACTACTGCACACCTAGGAACTAGGTGCGTTGATTTTATTTTCTAAGCATTTTCTATACACAGGACAATGAAAACCAAGATTTTTTTTTCTCTGATGTAGAAAATACATTTTCATATTTGTGTACTCAAATTTCACAGTGCATCTGTAATAGCAGCTTTTTTTTTAAGCTTCATATTAATAGTTTCTTTTTAACAAGCTTTTCTCATCTACTACTTTGTTCTGTACTGTCCCCCATTACACTCAACAATACTGATCTTTTATTTCCAAATCAAAGATGCTCCATGGGGCCAAGACCCAAATTAGAATGGATGATGTTCTCAAAGGAGGCCTTCCCACATTTTCACTTTTTTTGTTGAAAAAGTTTCTAGAGCACTATTTGGAATGCTCTTGGTCCAACAATGGAAACATGAGCTTCCTTACAAGCCACACTCCAGTATCTCACTCAGAATCTCCAAGTGAGACTGTTTAGGAATTTTTCTATAAGCCTAGTATAATAGCACAAGAAGCAATGCCAAATTTCCATTAATGATCTTCTGGAATAGATTGCAGGACACTAATGTTTTGGGCTTTTGGCTCTCTGTGGTCCTGGGGGTCATTTCAGCCAGTGGAGAAACCTGAATCTGCACATTTTATTATAGAAGTGTGCTATTCGATAGAGTAGCCATAGCCATTGAGGCCAGCCTTATGATCCCAGGGGTGGTTCGGTGCAATTCCAAGAGTCTAAGGCAGTTGTTCAGAGACTGGGGCAGCTGTGAGCCCTGAGATGCTGACGTGGCTGGGAGATGGATGGCCCATCCAGTGAAGAAGATGGAGGCTCCAATACTGTCTGCTTCAGAACGCTTTGGGTGTCATTACTTCAACGAATACAAGACCACAACAACGGAAGAGCACAAATACAAAATTGAGCAGATATTCGTCTTCCTCTTTATTAGGCTCTCCTTCTCCCCTTGGGGGAAGGAATATAATCCCCTTGAGGGTAACAGCTATGACTTTTTCTGTACATTGCATTTCTTGTATTTGGCACTTATTAGGTGTTCAGTAAGTATTTATGAAATGAGTTTTGACTTTAACGATTACTTTTAAAAACATTATAGTTAATTTGAACATAGATCCTGTTTTGTCACTTCTATCCTAGTTTATGACAGTTGTTCTAACATATTTATTAATAGAATCCTCTCTTTCAAAAGTATCTCAATTTGATTTATAAATTATACCTGAAAGGATATATATACATATGAAAGGATATATACATGTATACATCCTTTCATATACATTTCGTATACATACATTTCATATACATTTCGTATACATACATACATGTATGTCTATTCAAGGGGCCAGGAGAACAGTGAGAACAGATTGAGTAATTTCAGTTGCTATTTCAGTTAATTAACTCTTTTAGTGTACCCATATGTCTGACATTTGATCTAAAAGTTCAGATACTCCTTTTAGAGATAAAATGGCCGTAATTTTTTGTGTGTGTTTAAAATTCTGGCTGAAATGTGCATTACCCTATTGGTTATAACTTTGTTCCTTTGGTGTTCAGAGGGGGAGCATTACAAAGAAATGTACATAAAAGTAGCAACAGATACCTGTCATTGAGTTGCACATGTGATCAGTTGATACTGGTAAATTTTAGCTGGTAGCAAAGTTAACTGCTGCAGACTGAAAATTCACTAGAGCTGAAACCCAAAGGGATAATACTACAAACTAAATGAAGTTTGTCTTGAGTGTATACTAGGAGACAGACTATGTCTTGTCTCATTCCCAAGTACAGTGCATTTTGGAAAAAAAAATTGCCCATAGCATATTCTGATCAATTCATGATCTGGTAATATCTGGGCGGGGGTGGGGGAGAGCAGGGAAGAACTTAATTCTAAAGATAATATCAATCAGACATGTCTTCTTTAATCATTTTTCTAAAGTAATTTTTTTTTCTTAAAAGGTGGTTGGGTGTATTCCAGTATCAACGAGAATATATATACATATATAATTTTTTCTTTTGCAAGAGAGAAAAATTTTACAACATACTTGTGTTCTATGCACTAAATTATGTTGGCTTACTTTAAGAATCATCTGATAAGAACATGATGTAGAATAGACTGAGTTCATGAAAATCTCTCTCCTCGTCTCTAGATTTCTAAATTTCCATAAAAAAAGAAAGAGGACAGACAATTGAACTCTAAGACTTATTTTTAAAATTAGAAAAATAAAATACCTCAGACAAAACCAAACAGTACCCAATTATAACCTTGTTATTTGAAGTACACCAGCTTTCTAATGGACTTTGACCAAATAGATTCATACGAATCAAAATCCTTAAGACTCTGAATTATTTAATTATAGTGGTTATAACTGGAGGACAGACCACTGTTGTATTTTAACCTAAATTACCCATAGGAGAGAGAAGAAGAAAAGAACTGCCTTGTTCATTAAGAAATGAAGTGAATTCATAATCAATAGAAGAACGACTCCATCAAGGACAAAGACCCGCCCTACATTTGTGCTCAGCAGACACATGTTTATACATGCTATTGGAAACATATCAAGATCTGCATATTTCTCTAGTCCCATTTCCTTATTGCCCTGTTGGCAAGTAGCTTATAGAGGTGACAAGGAAAACCAAAGGGCTAAAATACATTTTTAAGATATGGATAACAATATTCCCTTGTTTGCTCTTTTTTTTTTTTTTTGCTCTGATATAAATTGTCCAAGAGTCATGTGTTGCAGTGGTTGATCTGCCTGAGTACAAAGCTGAGTACCACATGGAATTACGAAGCCCACATGCAGCTATCCAAACCTCATTTGTAATAATGGGCCTGTATTATTTATCCAAACAGCATGCTTTAGCCATTGCCGTGGATAGTTCTTCCTCCTCGTTGAAACAGTTTTCTCTTCTCTACGGAAATCCAACCAGAGAGAGTTAGGGAGCAGAAAGTCCCTATGTTATAAGGTTACAGACTTTGATTTATAAACAAACAAACAAACAAACAAAAAACATTCACTGGTATTATAGGACAACCTCTCAAGATTCAAAAATTTCCTTTACCAGAGATGAGTTATCTACTGGTAGAAAATACCCATCTATTCTTGTATAAGGACTCTTTTGGTTCTAAGTAACACAAAGCCCAGGTACAAGTGTTGACTCAAGAGATTATATGAAGATAAGCCTACGTGGCACTCTATCTCTTGGCTTTGTCCCTTTTCAAATGGCATTACATTCAATTTCCATGTGATAACACTTTTGCTCCCAGAAGCACCATCATAACATTTGCCGAGGTCTAAATCCAGCAGAAATGTATAAGTTCTTAGATAAATTCTCTAGCAAGAACCCCGTGACTGTGATTAACCATCTATCTATGGGCCAATCAATGAAGCAAACAGAATTAAAGGCTGTGATCGTGACTGCCTCTTGAACACAACCTTGTTCATCAACAGATTTAGCTGAAATAAGTGGAAATCCATATGCAGAATAACTGACAGACGAGCCATGGTTAGTGCATCCCCGATATGATGTTTCATCACAGGAATGCATCAGAGCTTTCAAATATAACATTTACCACCATTTTATTACACTTTACTGCAACGGCATTGCCTTTCTCTAGATGAAATCTCAAGCAAATCTTGGCATTGTACACAGGCAATGGATATAGCCTACATTTGTTTTACTTACACAGTATTTTTCTGTTTGGCTACAAATTCTATCATGGTTCTATTGGGATAGGTAAAATAAATTTTAATTTAGCAAGCTTTCTATGGTTTCCCTTTGTCAAGAACATATACATATTATCCTCCAAAGAGGGAAAACAATGCTTCAAAATATCCTTTCAGCCAATCCCACGCCAGCTTTTTATCTCCAGCTATAATACATCTGAGGTGAGTTAAAAGGCATTTGTTTTGTATATATAAAAGCAGAATTTCTGTCTTTGTCTCCATTCTTTTCTGATGGCATAAACGGTTCTTTTAATGGGAGGGAAAACACTGGAGAGCTAGGGGATATACAGGAAGAACTCTAGACAATATTACTCAATAAATATACATAGAGTGAATAGTGGGTAAGGGCATGCAAAGTCCCAGAAGTGCCTGAAACAAAATGTGATGTGTTTATTACCGAAAATACTAATAGGCATGCTAACAAACTCAGAAGGGGCTATAATTCCATTAAGATGTCATGGTTGCCAAATCATTCCAAGTCTGAATGACATAAGGAGACTCTTAATGATACATGTATATGTCAGTCATAACACAGGTTAAATAAACATAGTTTGTTGCCATTCAATTCTCAGGGAAGGAGAGTTAATAGCAGTCAGTCCTCAGATGAAATATGAAAGGATCGCCAGTATAAGATGTTAGATTGTCTGTGGCCCCGAGAGAAACAGAAAGCATACGTGGATAAACACCGAGAGCAATGGGTTTTGCCTCAATATTAGACAGCTGTCCACTGGTTGGAACTGAGGGTGAAAAAGCTTTCTGAAGCAGGTGTTAGAGGTGTCCAAGCAAAGATTTTCACTTATTAGATAGGTGCTTTGCCTCAGAGAGTTTTAACCCATGTCATCAGTTGACTTTAAAAAGTCATGAACACTTAAGCTAATTGCAGCTAAGCAAGAGGGTGTTAGATGAAGGCTTACGGAGATTCTAAAGAACATTTCTGGGCACATTCAACTACTTTAGATGTAGACTGTGTTGGCTCTACTCGTGGTTTTCATTTTCCATGATAGAATCACTTGAATTACTAGCCTGTTCTTATTAACCAAGATTGGGGGACTTATTTCTCCTGTCGCTCAATCTAATGCTCTAATGGTTACTGATATTGCCTCTGAGGAACATTCTTAAAGCTACTGATTGTGCCTCTGAGGATCATTACTGGCGCTATATCTCAAGCTGCCGTAATCAATCTATGTCACAAAAGACAGGGACACCTCGGAGACCTCAAGGGCACAAAGCCCAGGATGTGTGTGGGGGTGGGAAGGGGGAGACGGATCACCCATGAGAACTGAAACTGGGAAGAGGACAAACATCAAGTTCTAAAGCCATCTTTCCTTCCTCCTGATGGGCCTGTCTATGGTACATGAGTCCTGCTGCTCCCACCAAACAGAAGCAAGCCTACAGTTTGGGTTACATAGTACCAACCTTCTTCCCAACTCTCTATAAATCTACAAGTACCCTATCCTATGGCTCTAGTTTCCAATGCAAGATATTATCAGGATGATCTGCGCAGTTTATCCTGGTTCAGTAAATCCTCTGATCAATAGGTTGCCAGGAGCCCCCTTTTCAGAAGCTATGAAAGCGCATTTCCATGGAAGGGACCCGAGTTATATCAATTCTTGCTTAATTCTGACCATCAGCAACCATGTACTCGATTTTTCTCCTTGCATATCATGGTAGTATCCTAAACTCATTATGCCCCAAACCAAATTTATCATCCTTCCTTTCCTTTGTTTTTCCTATGCCTTCCCTTTTGAAATAGCTCTCCTTCTAGTATCAATCCCATGCAAAACTTTAAATGTAGCTTAACTTCTGTTTTTCTCATCCCTTGTTTAGGTGGGGGAAATTATACATAGCAGATTATTTTTGTGCAATGGATACTGAGAAGATGATATATACACTTTAGGGAATTTTTGCATATCCAAACATCTTGTAGGATTATTAGGAACACTGATGATACAGGTCAATAATAAATAATTGTGCTGGGCTTACAGAACTCATTTATTTGACCACAAAACATTTACCAAGTGCATATGATATGCTCTGTGCAAGGCACTGGGCATGAAACAAGTGAATGCTGCTGCTTATATTCTGATTCCAATACCTGCATACAAAGTGATTTTGAATAAACGTCCTATATGTCCAACAGCTTTTCATTTCTTTCCCCTATAAAAGTAGAAATCATATAACTGTATAAATTATCATACAGGATAAATGTTGTTTTTCTTCTGCAAAACTTAGGCAAACTCTCGAGTAAAAAATGAGTATCTCTACTAGACTGTCAGTTTTCTTACATCATCTGTGCTTTTCTCCCTGTTTTTGAGTCTAAATGAAAAATCCTCTTCTGTCAGTTCCAATAACTACTAAAGTAAATATTGATTCTCAAACCCTTTAATTCAGTAGACATTTTAAAGATACTACTGGAAGAGTCAAATATCAAATTGTAGTGTGCAACTACAGGCAAACTTGGCATCCATCCTCTTTAACAAATTGTTTATTTCTGAGCTAGCGGCAGCAGCGAGCACTTAGAATGCTAAGTAAGTGTCCTGAAGACAAAATTGAGGGAGATACAAAATGTCATTTCATGGTATTGTATATCCTTCCACTTTAGATTCTCAAATGGCAGGGTGCGTTCTTTAGTATCTTACTGGGATAAGTTATTGTAATTCTAAGAATAATAAAAATAATAAACAGTTTTTTCAACAGATTGTACTCATAAAAGATTTTCTGTAAGCAGTTTCATTTGTTGGCAAACACCCTATTAATCTCCATATACACCAATTATTTTATGTACATTATAAAATTAACATTTCAAGGTAGCTTGATAGCCAAATATTTCTTGACATCACCAAGAAATATTTTCAGTCAAGAAGCAGGTCTTGTATCAGGTACTAAAGTTTAACTAACTCTGAACTGTGAAACACCAAGGGAAAAAAGAAAATTTCAAACTAAGGGCCCCTCTGACAGCTGGGTAGTGCTGCACTGGTGTCTATGGCTCTAACAGACTTGTACTGGAAGGTTCTCAGCAAGGTGGTCAGAGATGAAGGTACTTGTATTCCTATTTCAGAGATGATAAAATAGGTTCAAAGAAGTGAAGTGACTTGCCCACAATAAATGAAAGAGCCTAACATAAAATATACCTCATCCTTATTATCCTTGTTTTCTGGCATGTGATAACTTATTAAGAGATTTCTACAAAGAGCTGAAGTCATAAGGGTGTTTCGTTTTTCGTTTTGTTTTTCCTTGATAACCTTTTCCCCATAGCTCCTTCTTTGGTTCTTGTGAGATGGACTAATTCCATCAAGACTTCCTATTTCTTGTAAAACTGCCACTTCACAAAATTAAAATGTAGCCAATCAGAACTAAAACATAATTTGGAAATAAATCTCATTGGAGTATCGTTGTTGTTGATAATCACGATGATGATATTAGGTTGAAACACAAAAAACACCTATCTGTGTTTTCCTTTGCATGCTTGTGTTTTGGCTCAAATATCTTCTCCTTTTGTCTGGGCCACTCTCCATCATGCTTTGTCCACTTCAAAGGCCAATTTACGAACAATGATCTTGCCTTTAGGGTAGATCATGATTTGAAAGTTAATTGTGAGGTAGGCTGCCAAATTCTGGAGAGGACAGGAGCCCTGAGTCTGAAGGCTGAATCCTGGCTTTACCATTTACCGGTACTGACTGTGCAACCTTAGGCCAGGGTCTGTACTTTCCTAAAGCACAGTGTTGCCATCTATACATTAGGGGGTGAAAATTGTACCTATATGGAATAAAGTTAGGCATGTAAAACACAGCGCAATGTCTGTTATACAGTAAATCAGCCACCAATAAATGAGACCTATTGTTAGATTAACACAAATCTACAATTTCTCTATGGTGATATTTGTTACAAAGCCAAGCATAAGTAAAAGAGGATATAGATCATAACTGGATTCCTTAATTTATGGGCCAATTTTAATTTCACCTTCACTGGATGCACAACTTATCACATATGCTGATTTATTTAGAAAGACATGCCCTGTTGTGATTACTGTTCCATTTGTGGTTGTCTTTGGACAGAAAGCAATTGTCACACAATCTACCTCCTGCTGTTTTGTTGTCAAGTTAGCCACTAGCCAGTAATGTCATTTAGGTTCCCCCTTTTGCTTTCAATCTGTCACCACATCCTGCTGTTCACTCTTCCACTGAATCGCTGATGTAGCCCCAGGCTTTCCATTCTGGTAAACATAGTATGCAAGCCCTTGTCATCACAAATTCAAGCTAAATCCAACCTATTTCCTATAACGCCACCTCATTTGCATCGACTGTTTTAAGAAATCTACAGGTCCAAAGTCTTGCCTAATTTCTGGACTCCTGCCCTAAAAACTTCCAACCCAAACCATGAGCAATAGAAAACATGTACTTCCCCTAACAGTTTCATTTTGGAATTCTGTGTGTCTTTCTCTCTTGTTACACCACATCAATGTTACTCAGTTTGCTTACATCATAACAGGTTTCTTGACTTGAAGAGGGGGCTTTCCACACAATATTATAAATCTATTACAGCATCTAGTGTCTAGATACTCTTATCGCTCTGACCACCCAACCAGCAATGTCCACTGATCACTTGAGAGAATTCAGTTTCTTCAGAGTCAATCTATCCAACTGTGTTTTCACAATTCTGTATCATGAATTCTTTTTCTTTTACTTTCAGTTCCTTCAAAGAGGCAAAATTCCTTACTTCTGATGAAATGTATCAATTCTTTCTCCCTCATCTGATAAATTAATATATTCAAGCTAGGAAGAAACTGCACATTGCCAACCACTAACTCTTCTTTAACATTCTTCCAAATGTAAGGCCTACTTTCACATGCATCATAATTATTTTATTTACATCAAGACAGGTGAATCTCAATAGCATGATATCGTGAGGGGAATGGGGGGTTGACTAGGAAGACATGTTAGAATTGTCAAGGTGGATGAAGTCCCTTAAACAAAAATAAGTAAAACATGATTGACAAGAAAGATATAACATGATTGACAAGAAAGATAACCTAAATGGTGCTTTATCTCTGACACTATGTAGAGAAAAAAATATTTCAAGCAAGCAGATGGGCCAAACAATTTCCAATTATCTAAATTTTTGAAAAATGATGTATCCTTAAAAGTCAAAGATCTGTATTTACTTCTTGCTCTTAGTATGTTATTTACTTTGAAATTTCAAGTAACATTAAAGGAGAGCATTCAATTTTTATGCTCCCTGAGAAGATAGGGGATTTGTAAAAATTTCACAATTATGAATCCGGAATGAATCCTATCTCAAAAGCTAACCATTTTACTTCATTCAAAGGCTCTTTAAAATACGAACTTCTACCTAAAATTTTTCTATCACCAAAAAGAACAAAAGTTCCTTCCTAACCACAGCACAGTGTCCGAAAAGAACTAATGGACGATGCTGAGTGTAAGAATTTGTCAATACTTAACTCTAGGGAGTAACTAACATAATGTGGAATCTCTGTACATACAAATCTCAAAAGGTAGAAATTATTGTTTTTCCATTTTGCCTCCACCAATCAACACTTGAAAAATAAGTGAAATCTTAACGTGGAATCTTAGTAGTGGACAAAAAATTTAGAAATTATCATGTCCCTCAAGAGCATCTTTTCTATGTTTGTCTGAGATCAATCATTTTGAATGACAGGGAGCTCATTCCTTCTGGAAGATTCTTATGTTGCTTGTTTTTTTGTTTGTTTTTTTAAATAAAAAGAGCAGAACTGAAAATTTCTTGCTTGCAATATCCATAAATTAGTCTTAGTTATGCCATAAAAAGCCACAAAGAATAAGCTTAATCATTTCAAATGATAGATCCTCAAGTCTTTCCAGTTCCCACAAACTTTAAAGTGTTCCATTCTCTAGACTACCAGTTGTTCTAACCATTCGTTTTAGAAAATGGATGGGAGTTAAGATCATGAGCTTGGAGTCAGACTGCTCTAGCTCTCTGTACCAGCTCTGTTCTGCATAATTTGCGGATCCTTGGACAAGTTAATCTCTGTGAAATTTACGTTTTCATCTGTGAACGATACCATTTAATTCATAATTCTGTTATGAGGATTGGTAGATACTGCATGTAACTTGTTGAAAGTATACCTAAAGTCTTTCCAAAAAAGCTCTGTCATTATGACCATAATGGTTTTGTCTTACCATTACTTCTAGGAATGCCATTTACCAAAAACCTGACAGAGCTCCAAAAGGAAGAATGAGCTAATCTAATGAAATTATTCTTATTGTGATCATTACAGTTGCTACATTATTACATCTGTAGAACCGGCATGTTCCAGTCCACCATTCACACCCTCATTTACCAGTGCTTCCTTTTAAGATACAATTCTGTCTTCTGATTATTTTCAAGAGATATTTCATGCCTGTACCTGAAGCTTTTGATTTATAGTGATAAAGTCATAAAAAGCTGGTCTACTTCACAGACTCTGTTGGATACATGAGTAAATTCTTCATAGCATCAGGACACGTTAAAATTTAAGTGCATGCACATACACATATCAAAATGCAACAAACTCCCAAACCTTACTAGTCCTCTTAAGCGTGAATCAAAAACCTGAGGAGCAGCAGTTCTATAGCAATAAAATCCTAGAAATATGGACTCATAAAGGCTGAGCTTTGCAAAGCAAATAACAAATAAAACTGGAAATGTTTCTTCCCCAAACCTTGAATCACCATGACAGCTCCAGTATGTGTGAATTCTCAAATATTTACAAAAAGGATACCAGATTTTAACTGAAAAACAGCAATATGTGGAACTTTATTTTTTCTATTTTCTGCCTGCAGGATTCATCACAACCTACAGAGGGGTTGAACTGGCCTAAAACCTCAAACATGGTAATCTTACCCCTGGGAATATAAATACAAAAATCATATTATAAATTGACATTGTTGTTATCCCTGCAAAATGGGCATTTGTTGCCTCGGTATTTTTGTGAATTGTACCTCTGCATGTTTTAATATAAAGTACTTCTCTCACATAGGGCTAAAACTTTAGAAGCTACAGAAGCAGACCAGATTATCAACTATTTCCACCATAACTAAACTCAATCTTAAGGCTGGCCTCAGCTGTCACTGAATCAACAAGGGTCTAGACAGCAGAAATGGTTTCATAGCTATGTCACTAAGATAGCAATATAAATAAGACCCTGGCTTCTATTTTTAGTCTGACCTCAATAAAGTATTACAGAGCTTCAGCCACTTCTCAGTAAAGCTTGAGCTATTCAAATCACAAGGTCTCATTTTAACAGGCTTGGTATCCAAAAGCATGTGAAAATATTTTTTTCGCAATGCAGGAATTATGTAAAAAAGAATCACTTGAAATGTTTTCATGACACAATAAATCAATATAACTTATAGTCTGACTACAAGAATGAAAAAGTTTTAAATAAAGAAATGCTTCGTGCATAATATATATTACACACACACACATATGTACATGCATGTATGTGTATATATGGATGGGATCAATGTGTTCTTTTCCAATTTTACCAAATTAACATTTATAAAAATCTATTTTTCACAACTCTTTCCTAATTTTACCCTTACAGTTCTCTTATAGGGAAACTTGAACATCTGTGAGTATCTTTTTAAAGATGAAGACATTGAGGAAGATAAGGACCCAATGAATTTCACAAGGTCACAAATGGAAAATTCAACTCTCTTGACTTATAGCTTTGGAAATATCAACTTAACAGTGCTATAAAAAACAGAGTGAGAAACTACGCAGAAACAGTTATAAAATTAAAGTACATTTCTTTGTTATAAAACTCTCCTCTCTTTTTACCAACCTTCTATTATTAGGCTAATTTCAGGGCAGGGCAGTGAGTAAGTACATCAGTGAGTGAAATCGGTGAATTTGCTATGTACGAAACATTTTGCTAGGTCCTGTGGGTTGGGGATGAAAATGAGAGATGGTTGAATTGAAAGAGTGCATAGTATTTGTGGCAACATGGATGGACCTTAAGGGTACGACGCTAAGTGAAATAAATCAGAGAAAGACTAAGTATCATATCACTCATATGTAGAACCTAAAACAGCTGAACTTACAAAAACAATAGAATGGCAGTTACCAGGGACTGGGGGGAGGAGGAAATGGGGAGATGTTGGTCAAAAGGTACAAACTTGTTAGATAAATAACTTCCAGGATCTAATGTACAATATGTTGACTTTACTTAATAATACTGTCTTAAACACCTGAAAGTTGTTAGGAGAATAGATCTTAATGGTTCTTGCCATAAATAAGAAATGGTATTTCTACGATGGGACCAAGGTATAAGCTCAAACTACAGTGGTAATCGTTTTATAATATATGTGCATCAAATCAACACATTGTACACTTTAAACTTATACCGTGTTATATGTCAATTCGATCCCAATACAGTCAGGAAAAATAGGGCACAGTTCTTCTTCTCAGGAAATTTACTAACAAGGATATTATGAAAACCATATAAAATATGCTAATGTGCTATTTTTATTGGTAGAATGAACGCACCCATGATACACACAAACAGAGAACAGGGACTAAACCATTCTTTCACCCATTGGTAGACAAGGTTCTAAAATTGCAAAGAAATTGCTGTGGGTCGCTGTACGAAAAGTGTACAAGAACAGAGTAAGACTGGGATTCAGCTCTTGACTGGCCTTTTTAACACAAGTTTTAGGCGAACCTCACCACGACCTAAGAAGAGAGTTCAGGTGTTAACAGCCATACCAGCAAAAATCCCAAGTTAGGAAATTAAAGTTGGCCAAATTAAGTTTGCCAAGTATAATATAAACTGCTGGCCATAACACTGTTTTGTCCCAGTTTCAAAATTTAATGAGGTTAGCTCTATTAAATTGCTGCCATCTTATAAACTAATTAGTTGCTAGCAAATCTATGGCAATTTGCTTTGTGGCCTTAAAGTAAATGGGTGTCGACTTGTCTATCTTTTTTTTTTTTAAGGGGTGATTTATGTAATGTCTTTTATGTTATTTGACCAACAATATCAAAATATCATTTTAACAAGTGTAACACTGTTATTGGTAAAATTCTATTATACAATCCTGTCCTACATTAAGCTAACCATTATGATTTTGGACATTATTCTGATGATGAACAGATAAAATAAATAAATTATATAAAGAAATAATATATTAAAAAAGCATTCTAATACACACATACACACAGAGAGATACACGCTCATTGACTCACATTCTTTAGGTAGCTATTACTCTTTCTGGGGTTTGCTATGCATAGGTCAAAAGATTAACAGCTTTGCTTTCAAATTTATTTATATCTTGCCTCATTACAAAAAAATAATGAGCCTGTTAAAAAATTTAGCAGAGTTCATAAGGTCAAGCATCTCTGGGTTAAATCTTCCTTAGCTGTTTATCTAAGCAAACAGAGAGAAACACAATGATTTTTGTGTAAAAATAATAGAATTTATGTCCAAATTTAAGGGGATTTAAAATCTGTTGCAAGGATACCTCACATTAATTCCTTATACCAGAAATTCAATAGTAGAAGGAAAGCCAACAGAAAAAAATGAAAAAAAAAAAGGTTTTACTGTTAGCTTAGAAAACCCATGGCTAGCATTACTTCTTGCTGACTTGTGAAGTTTGGTAATATTGTATTTTATTTTTATTATCTAAAGTCCATATTTTTTATTCCTATCACCTTAGTTTTTATCGAATGCCTTTTTATGTTATTGTGGTAAAATTAGCATACAAGATTACAAATATTTCAGATGTGCAACATAATTCAGTATTTGTATACAATGCATAGTTATCATCCTGGTTACCATGCATCACTGCACAATTGATCCCCCTCACCCCTTTCACTTTCCCAACCATCTTCCTTTCAGGTAACCAAAAGTCTGTTCTCTGTATCTGAGTTTTTGTTTTATTTAGTTCTTTGGGTTTTTAAAAATTCCACACATAAGTGAAATCATCCATACAATATTTTTTTCTCTGCCTGACTGGTTTCACTTAGCATAACACCCTCGAGGTCCATCCATGTTGTCACCAATGGCAAGATTTCATTCATTTTTATGGCTGAGTAGTACAAGCAATAGAAATTAAGTAAAGATTTCTTTTTTTACTGAATTCACTTATTAGTTCTAACATATTATAGTGGAGTCTTTAGGGTTTTCTGTATTATCAAGTCATCTGCAAATAGTGAGTTTTACTTCTTCCTTCCCAATTTGGATTTTATTTCTTTTATTTCTTTTTCTTGCCTGACTGCTCTGGCTAGGACTTCCAGCACTAGGTAGAATAACAAAGGCAAGAGTGGGCATGCTCATCTTGTTCCTCAACTTAGAAGCAAAGCATTCAGCTTTCACCACTGACTATGACGTTAGCTGTGGGTTTGTCATATATAATCTTTATTTTGTTGAGGCACGTTCCCTCTGTTCCTACTTTATTGGGAGTTTTTATCATAAGTGGATGTTCAATTTTATCAAGTGCTTTTTCTGCATCTCATGAGATGATCGCATAGTTTTTACCTATTTTTTATTATCCTTAATTTTTTAATATGGTGTATTGCACTGATTGATTTGCAAATGTTGAACCATCCTTGTGGTTTTGGAATAAATCCCACTGGATCATGATGTATGATCCTGTAATGTACAATTGAATCTGGTTTTATAATGTTTTGTTCTGAATATCTGAATCAATTAACAGCGATAATGGCCTATAACTTTCTTTTTCTGTGGTATCCTTGTCAGGTTTTGATATCAGGGTAACACTCACCTTGCATAGTGAATTTGGAAGCATTCCCTCTTTTTCAAGTTTTTAGAAGAGTTTGAGAAAGACAGGTATTAAGTCTATGAATGTTTGGTAGAATTCATCTGTAAAGCCATATCGTCCTGGACTTTTGTTTGCTGGCAGTTTATTTGCATTACTGATTCATTCTCCTTACTAGCTATTGGATTATTGAGATTTACTGTTCTTCATGATTTAATCTTGAAAGAGTGCATGTTTCTAGGAATTTATCAATTTCTTCTAGGTTGTCCAATTTGTTGGTGTATAATTATTTGTAGTAGTTTATGATCTTTTGTATTTTTGTGATATCAATTTTAACTTCTCTTTCATCCCTGATTTTATTTGTGCCCTCTCTTTCCCCCCCTTGGTTAGTCTAGCTAAAAATTTATAAACTTTGTTTATCTTTTCAAAGAACCATCTCTTGGTTTCATTGATATTTTCTATTGTTTTCCAATCTCTACTCCATTTACTTCTCCTTTGATCTTTATTATTTCCACTCTTCTACCTTTTGGCTCATTTGTTCTTTTTCTACTTCATTTAGAAATAATGTCAGATTATTTGTTTGAGACTTTTCTTGTTTCTCCAGGTATGAATTTCCTCTATAACTGTGTTAGCTTCATCTCATAAATTTTGGAATGTTATACTACCATTTTGATTTGACTTGAGGTATGTTTTGCTTTCCTCCTTGATTTCTTTGTTGACCCATTGGTTGTGTGGTAGTATGATTTTTAGTCTTTACATATTTGTCATTTTTCTAGTTACCTTTTTGTGTTTGATTGCCAGTTTCATACCTTTATTGTCTGAGAAGATACTTGATATAATTTCAATTTTCTTAAATTTATTGAGGCTCGTCGTGTGGCCTAACATATGATCTATCCTGGAGAATGTTATAAGTAACATTATAGATTAAAAAAAGTAGAATTTGATATTTAGATAATTATTAAAACAAAAATGTTTCATTACAATATTAAAAACGAAATTAAATATTTTTTCATGATTGAGTAAATTCAGGCTGACATTATGACACTTAAGTACACTTACAACAACAGCATTCTATTTTCAGACATGCCGTTGTTTAAAGAGCCACACAATCTGTTTTCAATCATTCTAATACTTTTTAAGGCCATAGAACCCTTAACATTAATGTATTTCATTCATTTGCTTACACTTACTTTCATTTCTTCAAAACATATGCCATTAAGGTATTCTTTTCTCCTGGAATTATTCAAAATATTTTCATGTCATTCCCATAATAAAATGTTTTAAGGGCCTGAGATTAGTGTAACAGAATACAAATTACAAAACTCTATTAAATGCATGTCTCCACTGTCTTCTGAAAAAGCTCATAGTTCATTTCAGAAGTGCTACATATGACAGTACAGGAGACTCATGGGTGGTGGCATAAGAGAGAGCTGGGAATTAAATACATATTGCTCTTATTTTATAAAGATACTTACCTAAACAAACCAATCCAGCATTTCAAATTTAGGAGTTTATCTGTACAGAAGTAAAAACACCAGGACAAAAGACTGTAGCTACAAAAATGACTAGTGAAGAAATAACTGTATGAGCTAAAGTAATGAATATAACGTTTATCAGTGGAGAAACTGTTAAATATTTTAAGGCACAACTACAGTTGTCGAGTAGTTGTTGACTAGACTTCTTATGCAGTCCAGTCAACATTTTCAATGAAACCAAGTACACTCAAATCATTTGAATGGTTGTACATCTGCTGGTAGCTCTCCAAGGTTCTGAAATGTAAGTGCTTCTAATCATTCCTAGGAACTAGTCAAATAGATTGCTACGTCAGTCAATTTATTCCCAAAGGCAAAAAACATAGAGGAAATTATAGGAGCTTCAGAATCAGCTAGCACAAACAAATTTATTTTGAGTATTTTGTCAACACCTAATAACGAAAATCTACAATAGTCTGATATTTATTACATTTTCTTTCTACTAGGTCACCTGATAGCCAAACTCTTGAGGAAGGGAAAAAGAGAGCTTCAGTCTGTAGTGCAAAGCACATTGATTCACTTCAGGTCTTGCACCAAAGTTGTTGATCTAATGCAAGAAGTCTTCTTAGATTAATTCCACCTATTCTAAATATTCTCTTAAACAGTAATTATAATAAGTATTTTTAAGAATTTGTGCTTATAATTCCTCTCATATTATTTACATTTTATCTCTCCCAAGTTAAGTGCATGTTTATTGATAATGTTGAGTTTTGTGTGTAATTTTTTTTTAAATCTAAAAGCATGATTTTATATAGAACATATGCAGCATAAAAAATGATGCTTTGATATATAAAAGTGTATCTGTAAACTTCTGCCTCTCTTGAATAAAAAAACAAGCCTATCAAGGTGACCAGTTGTTATAGTGATAAACACAACAACAAATACAGATAGATCAATAAACAGGTTTTTTTCCCCTCCCTATTTCTGGCTTCTACCCGTTACTTTAGGTAAATGGTAGTTTCTTCCTATCACAATTTTCAATCTTCTATGGGACCTAATAATCAATAGGCTAGAGCAGATCTTTGGATAATGTTTTGTTCAACTTTGTTTCATTATAATGTTGATGAGATGCTGTAGGAACCTACCTCGTTTATATTAATTAGTCTATGGTAAAATTGATTTACTTATACATTGTTTCACTTAAAGTTGCAGAACCTATCAATGACCTTACAAGAGGACTTACTGTGTATGCTACTGGTATTCAAACAATAATTTTAGGAGAGATTTGGAAAGCTCAAGAATAATATAATTTTAATGTAGACCTACACACTCCCTGTGGAAGTGTCATGGGTTAAACATAGACAGAAAAGATTGATAGCATAATTAGGATCAAGAATACATTTTCAAACTATAAAGGACATTAAAGATCAACTAACCCAAACTGCTCATGTATCAGAAGGGGGAAAAATTGAGAACCAGAAATGTAAAATGGCTTGCTTTAGGTAATCAACAGCAGTGGTAGGATCAAAAGCCATGCATCTACTGGGTTACTTTACTGAATTTTTGTCTTGTTGCAATTTTTTGCTTAAAAAAAATAAATAGTGATTGAGTCACAAGCATCATGAAATCATCAGCGTGCAGATGCAATGATCCCTGCTGAAGAGTAGAAGGGGTCACACCCACCCATTCAGCTGGTTTTTGCCTTTCTCAAAATGGTGAAAACTAAAATTTACAAAAGGTATCTGCAGGCAGGTACTTTTCTGATCTAAATCATCTTAGACAAATTTTCAAATAAAATACAGTTGGCAAGATCCAAGGGATATGTTCACCAAGAAAAGTATATTTTACTGATTTTTTTGATACAATAAACATTTAAGTTTAGGTCTTATTATTCAATCATCCTTATAATAGAGCCTATAAACATGTGGCTGCATGTACAGGAAAAATAAATCAGTCTTTTTAAGAGCCTAGGGAGTCACCTTTGAACAACACGATGCATTTTCATGTAAAAAATTATTTGTTCCCTTTGGACATATAGCTATATGCTACATGCTACACAAATGCTCTAAGAAAAAGTGAGACACAAAGAAAAAGTCTTTCTTCAAGCAAACAGTATTATTCATGTTCAAAGCTATAGTACACAATAACTATCAGAGTCTTCTAGTTAAATGCCAAGTTGTCTAACTGGCTTGGCAAAATTTTAATTTCTAAAATGCTGCATAAAGCCACAGTCATCTTGAATTAATTAAAAACATATTTTATGTTTCTTATCTATCAGGTTGGCTACATTTAAGAGCCTAATCAAAAATTATGTTGCTGAGGACGTAGGGAACCAGATGACCTCAGATATTGTTAGAGTGCACAATGATTAAAACTCTATGGAGAAGCATTCTGCAATATCTAACCAACTATATACATATACGTGAATATATCTATATATAGATATAGATATAGATATATATAGATATATTCACCCAGTAATCTAGGAATTTACCTGAAAAGTATAATTCCGCAAGAATTAAACAACACACGCACAAAACTGTGACACAGTCATGTTAATTGTGACAGCAAAATATTGGGAAAACTGAAATGCCTAGCCAAAGAAGATTAATTGAATACACTATGATACTTTCACATGGTGGAATATTATATAGCTACACAAAAAATAAATCTTTATGAACAAATATGGAGTGATTTCCAAGATATACTGTTTGGTAAAAATATCAAGGTGTGAAAGAATATCTATCGTGTCTACCATTTGAGTAAGATATAAGTATAAATATGAATCAATATACACATGAATGGGCATATACACACATATTCATGTAGGTCCAGAAATATATGCATATTTAGTGTGTGTGTGTGTACATATATATATATATGTATACATATATGTCAAAGAATCTCAGTTCTAAAAATGAACTCCAACTCCAGCAGTTTATCGTTAGCCTTGCGTCCCTCAATTAACTTAAGGGCTACAATAAAGCTCAGACACATTTACGAATCAGAGGGCATGTGCACAACAGAAGCACAGTGGTAGACTCACAACTGCAAGCCAGTTTGATTTGCATTCATTCACTGAGCAAGCACATATTTTAAGCCTACTATGTGCTAGGAATTAAACTGAGAACGGTAGTGAGTTCTGGAGAGTCAAAGAATAATAACCTAGCATAAGGAAACTACCCAAAAGGAGTTCACTCAGTCAAGGGATTGTTTTAATGGGAAGGGTCAAGACAGAAAGTCTTAGGAAATGTCTGGCCTCAAACCAGGAGGTGGCCAGAGCGTTAGCAATGTCGTTATGATTGTAAATGGGTGGTGCTTAGAATGAATTAACTGAAACCTGTTAAACAGAACAGAAACCTGTTCAACAGAACAACAGAACTACCTGATATTCCTTCACTGAGTGAACCCAAAGAGCTGTTTTCGAAGTCAGAACCACACCAGGAGTCGCTCAGATGGCTGCTCTCCTGTGGCCTCATTAGCTGATTCTAACAAGGTACACACTGGAGCAGTGTCCTAGATTCCCACACGCCAACTCTGACATTTATAAAGCACGTTCAGTCCTGACAAGATCAAAAACTCAACATTCTTTCAAATCTCATAATAACTCCCAAACATCCCTGGCTTGGGCTGAGAAAACTGAAAGTGATAAAGCATGTATTAGATTAAAAAAAAAAAAAAAAAAAAAAACAAAGAAAGAAAAAAACAAAGCAAAACCCTGAGAATTATGGGCTTGTCCTCTTCCCTCCTGCAGCATGAGGCTTTTATTTGATTTTAATAACATGTTTCCCCTTAGAAACTACGCATTGCATTATCTCCCAAACTGGACTCATTTGCAATTGCCCTGGCCCGACGAGGTTGGCAAATGCACCAACAAACAGTGATTTCCCTGTTCAATTGTGGGCCTCCCACCTAAACCTCCTACGGCTACACTTGAATGTCAGTGTGACACACCTTGGCATTGTGCATTGCTCCTGCCGTGCTCATTGCTACATGGGAGGTGAAGAAGGCACGCCCGCCAGTGTGGTTACCGAAACTGTGTTCTGGGCTACAGCTTCACAATGATGATACTTGGCGTTTTTCAGTTTCTCACAATATCAAACACCTCATTTTAAAAATAACTGTTAAGAGCTGAAATTGTGTGCTTGTGTGTGATTCTCCATCATTTTATCATTTTTTTTTTATTGCGGTAAAAAAACATTACATTTACCATCTTACTATTCAATGGTGTAATGTATTCACACTGTCACTTTTTCATCTTGAAGAACTTGAACTCTATACCCATTAATCACTAATTACCCCTCCCACCTTCCCCAAGCCATGGCAACTCCCTGTCCACTTTTTGTTTCTATGGCTTTGATGACTTTAAATACGTCATATAAATGGAGTAACAATACACTATTTGGCCTTTGTGACTGTCTTGTTTCACATAATGTCCTTGAAGTTCGTCTCTGTTGTAGCATGTGATACAATTTCCTTCTCTTTAAGGACTGCATAATATTTCTTTGTATTAAATATGTATATATCATGTTTTCTTTTTCCACTCATCTTCCAGTGGACAACTGGATTGCGTCCACCTTGAGGCTATTGTGAACAGTGCTGCAATGAGCACAGCTGTGCAAGTATCTCTTCAAAATCCTGCTTTGAATTCTCCCGACTATGTGAGACTGACAGATCATATGGTAATTCTAGTTTTAGTTTTTTGAGGAAACTTCATACTGTTTCCCGCAATGGCTGCACCATTTTACACTCCCACCAAAAGTGCACAATAATTACAATATCTATGCGTCTTCACCCACACTTGTTTCCTGTTCCTCTGAAATGGTTGCTCTGGCCCTATTTTGAAATGGCTCCTTTGATGCCATTTTTCACAGAATTTGAAAGTTTCATGGACTTCAGGTAATTGGGTCTCAGTTTAAGAAACATATTGTCTACGCATTTTCCTATAACTTTCATGTCCTAGGAAATCTACTAAAGGCCCTATTAAAATTGTATGATATCAAAGAAAATATAAATAAATAGAAAGATAACCGTTGCACATGGATTACAAGACTTAACATTGTTAAAATGTTTCTGCTACCCAAAGTAACACAGATTTAATGCAATCTCTATCAAAACTCCAGTGATGTTTTTTGCATACATAGAGAAAAACAGCCTAAAATTCATATGGGATCTCAAGGGACTTCAAATAGTCAAAACAGTCTTGAAAGGGAAATACAAAGTTGGAGGCCTCATTCTTCATTATTTCAAAGCATACTGCACAGCAACAGTAAACAAGATTGTGTGGTACTGGCATAAAGACATATATAGACCAGCAGAACAGAACAGAGAGTCCAGAAAAATCCTCAATTATATGGCCAAATGATTTTCAACAAAGGTACCAAGACTATACAATCTCTTCAACATATGATATTCGGAAAATTGAAAATTGGGTAACTACATGTAGAAAAATGAAACTGGATCCTTACCTGATACCATATACAAATACTAACTCAAAATGTACTAAAGACCTAAAATTGAGATCTACATCTACAAAACTCCTGGAAGAAAACATAGAGGGCATTTTTATGACACTGAATTTGGCAATGATGTCTTGGAAATGATACCAAAAACACAGACAACAAAAGCAAAAATATACAAATCAGATGGCATCAAACTTTTATGCATCGAAAGAAGTATCAAGAGAGTGAAAAGGCAACCTATTAGTGGGAGAAAATATTTGTAAGTTGCATATCTTGTAAAACTTAATATTCATAATAAAACCTCCTCAATTCAACAACAAAAAAAAATCCTGATTAAAAAATGGGCAAAGGACTTGAATAGAAACTTCTCCAAAGAATATATAAATGGACAAAAAGCATGTGAAAAGGTATTCAACATGACTGATCATCAGAGAAATGAAAAATTAAAACCACAATGAGTTAAGAATTCACACCTATTAGAATCTGGGGAATCCTCGTTCCAAGTCTGACTGCCATCTTTTGGCTTTCTCACCTTTAGCAAAATACTTTATCTCTCCCTGCTTTGACTTCCATCTTTTTAAAATAATGACATTGGATTAGCAACAATTTTGAATTATGCACCTACCAAAAATCTATATACTTCGTGAAGACAGGCCTCTCTCTCTCTCTCTCTCTCTCTCTCTCTCTCTCTCTCTCTCTCAATTTCACTGCAGTACCCCCAGTGCCAGACCATTAGACACGTTGGTGTTGAGTGAATAGATGACTCATTAATAATGAATGACAATGATCTTTCTGTCCTATGCCACAGAAGACATAGAACTAAAAAAGCTGTGTCCACTGTTAACCTAAAAATAAAAAGCCGAAATGAGAGGATGGCCACACTCAAGAGAACAGAAACAAGTGCTGGTGAGGACACATAGATATTGCAACTATTGTGCTCTTTGGGTGGGAGTGTAAAATGGTGCAGCCATTGCGGGAAACAGTATGAAGTTTCCTCAATAAACTAAAACTAGAATTACCATATGATCTATCGGTCTCACTTCTGGGTACATAGTTGGGAGACTTCAAAGCAGGATTTTGAAGAGATACTTGCACAGCTGTGCTCATTGCAGCACTGTTCACAATAGCCTCAAGGTGGACGCAATCCAGTTGTCCACTGGAAGATGAGTGGAAAAGAAAACATGATATATACATATTTAATACAAAGAAATATTATGCAGTCCTTAAAAAGAAGAAAATTGAGGGAGCAGGGTTATTGCATATATGCCAGCTTTTCTTCATGGCAATTAGGACACTATTAAGACATCTATCCACTGATTCTAAACACACTTTACCGCACTTGATGTATATCTATTTTATAACCTTCTGAAGAATGAAGCACAGGACAGGACTTTGTCACACCTCAAATAATAATAATAACAATTTTTTTAAAAAAGGACATTGTGAGAGATTTCCTAGTGACATATGTTAAAATCCCAGTAAGAATTGTTTGGATCACTTGAGTCCTCAATAAACTACAAACAGGAAACCCTTCTGCCGTATCTATAGAACCATGTCCACCCAGAGCCATTTCTGAAAGGCAGCAGAGTGAAATGCAGGAGTACAGGCACTGGGGCCAGAATGCCAGTCCATCTACTCACTCACTATGTCACCACACGCTCCGAGCCCCAGGTTCCGTACCAACACAGTGGGGAAAAGAACAGATCATATTCCATAGCACTGTTGGAAAAATTAAATGAATGAATAAATGCAAAGTACAGTTTCTCACAGTCCAACTACTCAGTCAATAATTATTACTGAACGAAGGAGAAAACATTAAGTGTATTTCTAATGTGAACACAGAAAGCAATCATCTATGCACAATGACTACAAAGCCAAGTTTCCACACGGACTTGCTCCAAGAACTCCTAGACTGTTTATCATCTATACCTGTCCTTATTTGTAAAGATCATATTTTATGCTTCCTTTGCTGTTTCCACACCATACACAGTGACTTAAGAATGAATGAAAAAATAAACACAGTTCTAAAGCGAAAGAAAGAACAGCTGTTGGTGTTCTCAACATAGGAAATCGCTACCTGAATTTTAATATTTCTACTATATTTACAAAGGGGATGCTAGAGGGTGTGGGATCGGAGGGTGGGAATAGAGAAGTGAGAACGGAAGACGTGAGGGCAGACATGTTTGGGGTCAGAAAAGAGGACCGGCCTTCCTTCCTTCCTTCCTTGTTTCCTTCCTTCCTTCCTTCCCCTTCCTTCTCTTCCCATTACCCTCCCTCCCTGCTATTATTGTCTGTTCCTCCCAAATGCACATGCTGAAATGCTAACCCCCAAGAATGATAATATCCGGAGGTAGGGCCTTTACGAGGTGCTTAAATGATGAGGGTGGAGCTCTTATTAATGATAATAATGCTCCTATAAAAGAGCCTCCATGGGTTCCCTAGCCCCCAACATGTGAGGACACAGCAAGAAGAAAGCAGCTACGAACCAGGAAGAGGACGTTCACCAGAGGACACAACCATGCCGGTGCCTGGATCGTGGACTGCAGCCTCCAGAACCGTGAGATGCGAATTTCTGTGGTTTATAAGCTACCCAGTCTGCGGTCATTTATGATAGCAGCTCGAATGGACTGTGACACTCCCTGTCTCCCTCCCTTCTTCTTGCAGAAGCTTGAGAGTAATGGAGGCTGATTAGTTAAGAATGAACCAAACAGAAAGTGATCCTGGGAGAGAGAAGAACCAAAATGCCCAAGTAAATAGACACAACAACCATATATAATTAAGATTTACAAGCCAGAGAAAAAAATATGAGCCACACTTTCTCATCGCTTTTGGCTTAAAATTCCTTGAACAATGAGGTGCTTTAAACTTTCACTAGGCCTTTATTTTCTACTTTCCCTTTCTTAATAATCACTGCTACTTCTTTGGCTCTCTTTCAACCCTAGTACAGCTATAAAAGCCAAGCAATTTACAAATAAATAAATCAATAATGTGGAATTGAAAAAGACTTGATTCTGAATAATTACTAGAGGTATTACTATAAGGGAAAAAACAGTCATTCAACAGATGATTAAAAAAC
The DNA here is from genome assembly GCF_964194185.1 of Rhinolophus hipposideros. NCBI lineage: Eukaryota > Metazoa > Chordata > Mammalia > Chiroptera > Rhinolophidae > Rhinolophus > Rhinolophus hipposideros. The sequence goes on along the minus strand of NC_138069.1, from coordinate 27,612,107 downwards.
TATTAACCAAGACAGTGCTATGAATTCGGTGAGAAAAATGTTTTAAATTCTTTATGTTGTTGTTTCCAATTCATTACAGAGGGTTGGAAAATGCATCTCCTCATTCATTATCAGTGGCAATGTCACTGAGACACCATTTCTGGATGGCCAGTTGGCAGTGTGCATCCAAAGGCTACAAAAAGGTCTACACACTTCGACCCTCCATTGCTCTTTCAGGGCAAAATTTTCTAAGGGAATCATTAAGAATTTCTGCACATACTTATCTAACAAGAAGGTTTACAAGGCTTTATTTTTATACTGGAAAATTAGAAACAATACAAATATCTGACAATGGGGGATTATTTAAATAAATGGTTATTAAGAACCGTTTATTGGGAGAGTGATTAATGGCAGTGATGATATTCATAATAGGTTGAGTACAAAGAGAGGTTATGAAGCACTGCATAATCCATATGCCATTCTAATAAAACAAAAAATACGTGAGGATAGCTCCTCCTTTGATAAAGAAGGCTTTAGTATGAGACTTCAGTATGTGTGTAAGATTTTAGTACGGGAACTTATTATAACTGCAGTTAGGTATGCTAAGGCAGGTTTTTTGTTTCCTCCAGAGAAGTAAAATATGTATTATATCCCTAATTATATATAATCTTTCAGATATAATCTTTTAAAATATATTTCTAGCATTTGGGACACATAACTAATGTTTGTTATTTTCCCGCATAATATAGCACGAGCATTAATGGCATTACGGCCAAGTATCCAGTATACGAAGCTTCAATTTTCCTGAGCTTCAAAGTTTTCCAATTAAATTTCTGACCAACATGGTGTATGGCCAGTATCAACACTTTTACCTTTTTTTCTTTTCCTTCATTTTTATACAATGAAGACCAAGTGTCTATAATATTAAATAATGTGCAAAGACTGTAATACTGAAAAGATTGGCCAGTGGGCCAGTAGGCGGCACCATGATACTATAGTCTGAAATGTCTGTACGTCAGCAGAAACATCATGTTTGCGTTTGGGTTGTGAAAGGTAGTCTGGGGTCTTCTGAATGATGTTCAAGCAGAGGATGAAAATTAAATGAAACAGCTGAGAATCATCTCTATGTTGAGCATACCAGTCAGGGCCCATCAATGTTTTTGTTTGTTTGTTTGTTTGTTTGTTTGTTTTTACAAATAGAATTTAATATATGGAACTAGTTCAAGAGAAATTGGAGCACTAGAGAGGCAGAGAGCAACATCTGGGCATCACAATGACAGTAACAACACTGAGCAGCTGCAGCCCTTTGAGATGAGGTGACCAAGAAGTGAAATTGCAATGATCAGAACTGAGAAGCTCCAAGGAAACCCCAGGGACCTAGGACTTAGAATTCTGAGGAGAGGCCCTTCCTTGGCTGGTACTAGTACCTTCAGAGTTTGCGGGAGGTTCCACAAACCTGAAACCCACAGCCCTCAGGAAAGGGTACATGAATTTCATTCTGGTAGTGTGGAAATAATACAGGATCAAATACCAACTGATACAGGAATCAACTGTTGCCTCTGGTAGGAGAGCCCTTGGTGAGATGCAGTTGAGAGAATAATAAGAACAGATAAAAAAGCAATTCCCTTTGCCACCTTCCACCTTCCACCTTCCAGCTTTCCTCTTACTCTCTCAGTTTGCAGGACCTACAAGGAAACCAAAAGCAAAGAAGGACTACGTTTGCACAGTTACGGCCAAAGCATCGCAAAGCAACGTACAGGAGAGTAGGTTTGGAGTTGAGTGAAAAGGATTAAAATATGTATGTTTTTGATAATTGTAATTTCATTCCTTTGTTACCCCAGCCCATAAATGTGTGTGTGTGCATGTGTGTGTAAATATAAATATGTATAAGTATACATCATATAATATAATATAATAATTATATATTTATATTTATATATATTTATACACACATGCACACACACAAAAAAGAAAACACAGTAATACATCAACATGCTACCAGTACTTAGTTATTACTAGACGGTAAGAGAAGATTATGAATGATTTAATTCTCTTGGTGCTTTCCTTCATTTTCCAATTCTACAAAAAAATAAGTCAAACATTTTCTAACATTATACAAAAGAGCTGACTTCTGATTAAAAGAATGTTAAATGACACCACGTAACATTTGGATTTGAAAGCTTCTGGTATATTTGAGGGCTTTTTAGAATGAAATTTCTTATTTAGACTAAATTCCCTAATGGCGTCAAGAGTAAAACACAACCCCCTGTTTACTCAGCTACACAATGCCTAATGCTAAGCACATGGGAGTAGTCTTCTCTGTTTGAACATGGTCATGGTTTTATGAAATAGGCTAGCACAGGGTTTAAATGGGGTCACTAGATCAAAACTGGATATTAATCAAGTGGTTAATAATTTTGACAGCACTACTCACAATGAAATAGGGTAAATAATTACTACAGAAATAAACATTCTCCAAACATTGAAACTTAACAATAATCAATGCTGTCTTTGTCTGCTTCTGCCTCTTGTGTTCCCTCTGACCTGATGAGTGTGCTCACCGTCCTCACAACCCTTACTGACATCACCACCACCACCACCACACCTGTCATTTACTGAGCACGTACTGCATGCTGGGTATGTGTTATACGGCTACCTGATTTAACTTCTCACAATAATCCTCCATGATTTGTGCTATCATTTCCATTTTGAGTTCAGAAAATTGAGCCATTAATGGTTTAACTATCTTTTCCCAGACTATCAAAGCAGTAAAGGCAAAGCCAGGACTCCAAAGGAGGTTAACTGCTTCAGGGTATAATGTTAATATACTATCATGATATTAACCAATATAAGGTATTATATTACTAATAAATGTAAATTGTATTATAATATTAATCACTTCAAGGTAATATACTAATCAATTCTAATACCAATTATTTATTTTGTTATTGCGTTACTTCATCTGCGGTTCATATATGTAAAAGAGCTTAAGTTCCAAAAATAGAATGTAACACCTTCAATTGTTCCTCCCACTAAAGTGTATTCTTTAAATTACAAAATAGCTAGTAATTTCCCAACACTAATAAAAATAGGAGATTTTCATGTATTAAACATACCTTTTTACAGAGAGTATTAAATGCCAAATAATTTACTTCAAATGATTATTTACTTAAAACACTGAATCCTAATATGTTCAGGGAAAAGTCTGTCTCTATTGTGCATGACCAGACCTACAACTGAAAGTGCCTCTGGTCCTCTAGTGTTTTGTTTTTGTTTTTTGTATTTTTAATTCTATTTTTGGATACTGGTAGTTTCTTGAGGATATATGTCAGGGTTGGGATGTTTACATTATTTTGACATAAGTGGTGCCACTCTTCCATCCTGCAGCCATCAAAACTAATCACTGAACTCATTTACATTAATCTCATTTTTGATTTTAGAACATTCAACATGTGCAGCTTCTGGGTTGGGGAACCTGTGGAGGTGCTAGGAGGCTGGAATGCTCTCACTCACCCCACACGTTTTCCTAGTATTTTCTTCCTTTTGGGTACTCCTGGGTTATATGCTTTATAATAAACTGGTAACATACTGGTGGAAATAAAAGCCTGTTTGGAGAAAGTCTTGACTCCAGAACAAGATGGCAACGTTAGAGGCTCCTAGATTTCTTTCCTCCCAAAACACTCCAAAAGTACTATAAACGGCGCACGCGCGCACACACACACACACAAAGTACTATACATGGCAAAATTCCTTCTGAGAGAAATCCAGAAACCAGCTGACTCCTATGAGCATATATACAATGGAAGATTATTCAGCCTTAAAACGGAAGGAAGTTTTAACATATATTATACTATAGATGAACCAAAGAACATTATGCTAAGTGAAATAAGCCAATCGCAAAAGAACTAATGTATAATTTCACATATCTGAGGTACTTAGTCAAAATGATACAGAAAGAAAGTGGAATGATGGTTGCCAGGCACGGGGAAAGGCAAAATGGGGAGCTATTACTTACTATGTATATGGAGAGCATCAGTTTTAAAAAGCAGAGTTCTGCACACAATGGGATTTATAGACGATGTAATACAGAATTGTACACCTGAAATCTATGTAAATTTACTAACAATTGTCACCCCAATAAAATTAATTAAAAAAAAAGCAAAAAAAAAAAAGCAGAGTTCTGGAAATGGATGATGGTGACAGGTGTATGCCACTGTGAATGTATTTAATACCACTGAACTGCACACTTAAAAAGAGTTAAGATGGTAAATTTCATGTTATGTGTATTTTCCCATGATAAAAACAAAAAAAAATGGAAAAATAACAAATTCACCTTTTGACATGTCCACCTAATTCAAAGGAATACTGTGAAAATCAATGTTCCTTTATTTAGTGCATGATATTCCCTTGAAAAGTTTAAAAATCATATACTTTCAAAGCGATATAATTTAAAGAAGTATTTTTCTCAAAAGCTAATTCTCCTATTAGGTTTTAAATTTTTAAAGAAGGGTATAGCAGGTACCCACTCATGATGAATTTGAGTTGGTATAGGAGACAAATTCTTAGAGCTGGCCTGGGATCTTCTTTAAAATAGGACACTGTGAAGCATGACCTACCACCTTTAGCCTGCACTACCTTTTTTTCCATAGTATATATCACCTTTTAACATCCAACATATTGATGTCATAATTATATTTATTATGTTTGTTTCTTCTGTTAAGCTCCACAAGGGTAGATATGATTGTTGACTGTGTTAACTGATATAAGCCAAGTACCTGGAGTAATGCCAAATGAAGTAATGCCATAAAATAGGTACAATAGCAGACATTACTGATTTGGACAATTTTCATCTACCCCAAGTAGACAGTAGATATCAACCAGTTACATAGGGTAACACATAAAAGCCCCTCTTCATTCAACCCCAAAGAAGTTATTTCCAGGCAGATTTTTTTTTTTGGATCTGTCTTAAATGCATGGTAGATGGATTAGCAGTTCTTTAATTATTTAACGAATATTTATTATGCACCTACTATGTGCTAAGCATGCTTCTAGGTGACTTCCTCGATGACATTCTCTCTGGCTGAACCTGAGTATGGACTCACAGGTTGCTACCACTAATGGAGCAGAGTTACATTATAAGACAAAATTTCCCAGGTCCACATGACCGTTTGGATAAGATAATTGAAGAGTCACATCACATAATGCTGCCTAAGCCCAATTCCAGTCCAGGTAATAGAATGCGGCAAAAAGCCCGAATACAGGTCTTTCCTAAATACCAGAAAGGAAGCCAACTATACCTAGACTTATCCAGGTTGTAGCTATGGTCCTATTTTTGTCAATATCTTTCAAAGGAAACCAAGTTGCTGCCCAATGAATAGCCATTGAATGAGAAAACTCTATCTTGTAATGGTTTTCCTCAATGCTCCCAACCATAGAATCAGCAGCCTTTAATGGTAGCTCATTTACTTAATGCAGTATTCAAAGAAACTGCTGTCATAAGGAGCTTTCAGATACCACGTACTCAATAACATGCTCTTCTGTTTGTACATTAGCAATGGCATGAAACAGAATGAAACACATTTCAAAACTCCAGGGCTCTATATCTCTTTTTCTTTTTCTTTTTTTGCCTCATTTATTTTCCTGATTTATTCTTGTGCTTTCATGCCGGTAGTTTCCTCCTCTTTAGTCTTCAAACATCTAATTGCCATGTGTTCTGATGGATAAGCCCTTGGCTGTGGTCCCCTGTTTTTAGTAATAGAGGCTCTTCCCTTTATCATTCTTTTTACAAAGGAGATTTTCTTAATTAAATGATCTTTGCACTCATCTTTTCCTAACTCTTATATCTGCTTTACTAAATGATCACCTAGCTCTGCTTCTAGTTCTTTAATTCTATGACATTTGTGCATGACAAAAACTAAGGAAGTCGTAGAATTCATCACGCTTCTCTAAACTTTTTAACATCACAGCCTGTTTTTTCATTTCAGTGATGTTTTGCGGTCAATTTGCCTTTAGAGTTTCCTCACAGAATCATTTCCAATGACCAAGATTTTTTCAGTTTCCAAAAGAACGGAACATCTGTGTCCCTGGCAAGTATACTCCATAACCTTAACAGGAGGTGTTGAGAGAGTGAAAACTTTTAGCGTATTGGATATTAAAGGAGGCAAATACATGGAAACGATAGCCCCCTTCTGCCTGGCTGAACCCATGGCAGACAGCGCCAGTGGCTCTGAGAATAAACTTCCTGTTAGGGAGAAAGTAGTAGAACGTGGTTCCTGCAGAATACTTCTACCAAGTAGGAGGTTTCAGGAAACCACCCATGATGGATGTGAGTAGGGTACCAGAAACTGAACCTCAGAAATGGCCCACATCTTCCTTTAAGACCACCTCTAAGATCCTGCTCTTTTATTTGTTTCCATAGACCATATCACATTCTAACATAATATAAAACCTAGTTATTTTGTTTATTAATTTTTGTCCCTCCTGCTAAATATAAGCGTCACGAGAGCAGGAATCTTTGTCTATCATGTTCATCAATGTATGACAGGCACCTGGAATAATGCCAGGCACACAGAAGATGCTCACAAAATATGTCTAATGAAGCAATGAATCATGTCTTCTTCCACCAGCATCCAATCTCAGGGCCAGGCCAGAGTGGAGTGAGACAACTAGGATACAAAATTTGAGGAGGCACCCAGCGTCAGGGCAGGCACGGCACTAGCACACCGATAAAGGGGCGAGAGGGCCTCCTTAAATTGTGCACCCTAGGCCCCTCACCTGCCTCTCCCCTCATCCCGGCTCTGGGAATCATTATTGCTATAAACAGATTTCTCACCACACCTTGTACCTACAGACCCAACATCACTGTAGGGTGAGAGAGTAGTGGTCTGGGAATTTCATTGCTAATGAGCTACTTGGTCATTATGACACAGTTTGATTTGAGAATCATTGCTTTAAATTAAGCAGCATTGCCAAGATACATTTTTCACTAAACCATCTGGCCAATTTCTTGTTCATCTCATTCAAGGCCCTTCATGACTATTCTATAGCTCAGCTTTCTCCTCTTCTCCATAACAAAATTGTAATGGTAGTAAACCCTATTATATTTCATATATGTTTCGTATGTGAAATAAAACATATTTCATATGTTTTCATATATGTATGTCTTTTCTAAGTCTCAGGAACTGCTCGAAGAATTCTACCAAAAACCTTTCTATTGAAATCACACCCATTCTTCATTATGTACGTAGAATTCCATTTCCTCCAGGAAACCATCTTTACACACCCCAGTCTGAAGCACCCTCCCCTCTCATGGAACTTGATTTGTCTGTTGTTCTGTCTATATTCGATTGTGGTGCAGAACTAACCAGGTATGATTAAATATATTTAAATACTGACCCTTATTAAGCCTTCTTCCCATTGTCCTTTTCTATCATTAAAGCACTGGCCATACCGTTCTATACACATTGCTCCTGGACAAGGAAAAAACATCATGAAGAGAAAAAAAAAGAAGTACATTCTTGGCTTCTGAGTTTCAAAAGTCTAGTGCATTTTCCTAGCAGAGAACAAAAATTGCTCATGGACACAGGCCATTGATTTGGGAAAACTTTAGATGAGTAAAGGTCAGAGTTAATCTGGCTGACTCTCCATTCCACCCGTAAGTTCCAATTTATACCAAATTGGATAAGAATTTCCAATTAGGATGAAGAGTAGAGGGGAGACAAAGAATGAATAGAGATTTTAGGTCCATGAAAAAGGGGAGACTGACAACAAATGAGGATGTGACAAACGCATATGAGTTTAGAGAGAGAGGAGGGCAGAAAATACCTGCATAACAATCCCAGGCTAGAGTCCAAGAAAGCAGCGGAACACCCAAGAAAAGCTGATGTCTGTATATCACGCAGCCAGTCAGAGCATGACGCAGAGGCAACAAAATGACCAATTTGTCCCAACGTAGCCTAAAACCAGACAGTCTTAGAGAGCGTTACAGATGCTTTCTTAGTCTAACATGGCATGTAAGCAGCAGAATGACCTCACATGCCCAAAGCAGTTTGGGGAGAGCTCACAGAAAGCTGTACTTGAATGGGATGAAGGGTGATTCAGCACGTCATGAATGGACAACAGACCACGTGGCAACAAGAGTATCACGTATATATCATCATACACAGATCATTACCAGGCCGCTGTCACCACCAGCCATGATCCCAATATCTCGGAACTCTCACAATCACCCCATATTTATAGCTTCCCTTCGCACCACAGTGTTTCCCTTGATTATGATCAACTCCCTAGAATAAGCCCTGGCATACGAAGTCCTCAATAAGATTTTGTAAATGAATGAAAAAAGTAGAATGAATCTCACAAATTTGGAACTGGATATTTTTGCTAGAACACCCTCCATCAGCTCTACTAGTCATCAGAGTGGCCAATTAGAAGAATTTAGAAGTGGATGGTTCTATCACAACTCATTATTCCCTGTCTAATCACAGATGTTTGGTACAGGTCAAAAACACCCCCAAGTCTTGAGTGAATTCTGAACATAGCAGTAATGGACACAATAAAGAAAGCACATGGCAGACATGGCTATTTTAGTTTGGTTTGTAAAAACCACTCCACTGAGCTCTTAAAAGATTCACAAAAGAGGTGACATTTGTTGAGGTCCTGTCAGAGAGGGCTTTTGTGAATTTGTTAAAAGTGAATTACTGTTTCCTTGGGGAAACTTAGATGCTGGATTATCCTTAACTCCAGGTTAATTTGTACGTATCAGACAACTGTAGGCCTTCATTTTTGATCAAGGGCAAAAAACAACATCAATGTGTAGATTTTTTTTTTAATGGGAATACACAGCTGAATAATGAAGATATAAAACCGTGAAAGGATGGGGAAATGGACACAATATAATAAAGCAAGTCATTTTACTGTCTGACCACTACTGTAGAAGTAGTTTGAATCAAAAGACTTAGATTTCAATTATTTTATAGTTGATAAAATGCAGAAATTGACTTTAAAAAAAGATGTATTAAAAAGTAAGTATTCATGGGGAATAATCATTTCTTGAATGATTATTTGAAGGTTTATAACAGAACATAAGAATATTGGAGTATTCATCTCAAACCCAGTATACTTTGTGTATTTGTTTTTATAATTAGTCCTCACAAATAAATAAGATTTAGAATCCATTGTGTAAGCACTCCTTCTAGCCCGTGCGTATGTTATATTTGCTAATAGCCACACGGCCAAACTCAGTATCAAGGAACAAGGAAACAGAATCTGACCCTTTAATGGGAGAAAGTACAGTCACATTAGTACAATCACAGTCACAAAGTACAACCACATTACAAATAAACACAGGCATAGGAAGGGGTGATGAATTAGGATTATTAATTTAACCAGTCCATCAAAGTCATTAATCAGATGACCATATATGAATGGGTTTGTTTCTGGATTCCCTAGCTTGTTCTCTTTACCTTTTGTTTGACTCTGTGTCAGTATTCTACTGTCTTAATTACTATAGTTTTATGATAGGTATTGATATCTTGTAATGTCATGTCTTCCAGTTTGTTGGTATTCATAACTGCCTTGACTATTTTTGGCCTTTTGCATTTCCAAATAAATTTTAGAACCAGTTAGTCGATTTGCATAAAAATATCTGTTGGGATTTGGGTTGAGATTTCATTGAACTATCAATGTTGAATTTTACCTGAGCTCTGTGCTCCTGGAAAACAGCAAAGGTCAAGAAATCTCTCCACCTTGTGTTCTGGGAAAGAGCGTACTGCAAAAAACTACCTTTCCTCGTATGACTAAGAGGAGATTCCCAGATGCCCACCTTGCTTATCCACGACGAGTCCAGACACAGATCCTCCGAAGTCCCATTGTTTGCCTCAGAAATGATCAGCCTTGTACTCACTCACTAATCTAGACAAAATGCCTAATAACTTGACTTAACGAAGCAGTTACGCAGGTTTCTCTTCTCCCGCCCGACCTTTGAAATTTGACTTGCCCCTAACGTTAAGCAAGTAGAGCAAAGGACTTGCATGTAGAACAAAGAACCCCCAACAACCAACAAAAAGAAAAGCATTCCCTGAACAACTCTCTGACAATGCTACTTGGCTCATCTTACCTGCTTGCCCTACTCCCTCACACCTGGTCCTTTCTAGTATCGTTTACTTCTCACTATAAAAGAAAAAGCCTTTTCTGCCTGACCTTGGAGCTGCTTATATATGTTATGGTTGAGGTGGTCCCCCCATTGCAATCGTACCCCTCAGCCTACTGCAATCATTTTTTTTCTCCTTGTTTTAATAAATAGTTTGAATCAAGTCGCTCCTCACCTAAATGTGGATTCGTTTTCATTTCACAAACCTATGGGTCAATTTAAGGAGAATTAATTTCTTTACATCAAGTTTTCCAGTCCATGAACAGGGTATATAGCCTTCTACTTATTTATGTCTCCCTTAATTTTTTCCAACGATGTTTTGTACTTTTCAGCAGTGAGATCATGCATCTTTTTCTTTAGCTGCATTCCTAATTAGTAGATGCTTTCTGACACTATGGTACATAGCACTTTAAAAAAATTCATTTTGTAAATGTTTGTGGCTGGAATATACATTGATCGTGTGTATCTAGTAACTTGACTAAAACCACTTATTAATTATAAGAGTTTGTCTATGGATTATTTTTTATTTTTTATATCTGCAATCATGCTATGAAGGTGACAAATTCATTTTTAACTTTATAGTCCGTATGTTTTCTATTTTGTATTATTGCACTGGCTAGGACCAAACAATACAAGGCTTCAATGCAACCGTGATAGTTAGTGTGCGTGTCTCATTCCCTATCTTAGGGTAAAAGCCTTCAATAGTTCACCATTAATATTATATTTGCTATAGTTTGTTTGAAGTATATTTATTTTAAAATCAGATTAAGACAATTTTCTTTGCAGGTTAAGAGTGTTTATCCATTATTACCAAATACTTTTGGGGGGAGGGGCTAGAATAGATTCATAGAGGTAAAAATTGAGGAACATTATCTTTGATTCTTTAAAGATCATGTGGCAAGGAAGTCGCTTCAGTTCCAACCCCAATATTCTGAGCCTCTCCTCTATCAGCTACTTCTCTCAAAAAGAACATGTCTTCTTGTGTTTTTTATATGTGTGCATGTTTAGCAACAGTAGCATCATATGAAAAAGATGGAACTTACTAGAAAATCAGTAGCTTACTAATAATATCCATCCATTGGGCTGGCGAGATAAAGTAAGTCACAATCTTGATGGAGGCTGGTTTGTAAATATTCATGAAAAGCTTAATGACATGCACATCACCGGACGCTAAGATGTTTTCTTAGAAGTGATATTTTAGGTGCCTAATCCAATAAGTACACAACTATCTATGTGGAATAAGATTTATTGACGTATTGTTTTTTATAATAAATTTAAAAAAAGTGAACCAAATACTTAGCAATAAAGGAATGAATAAATACAACTACCATATTCATTTCTAAATATGGCATCAGTACATTAGATTTTTTAAAAAGAACAAGACTGTACATATGGCATAAAATCATTTTTGTTAAAAAACCTACTTGTATATACATGCATATTTAAAGTGTAAAAGTACATATAAAAATGTTAGGAGTTAACATCTAACAAACCTCACATGTCTACAATACATATGAGTATATATGTGTTAAAATAGCACCAAAAGGAAGTGATGATGATAGTAGGAAATAATATTGTTATTCACATGACAACAGATTTTTGTTCCTATTTTGATTCTGAAAGATTGGCATTTATTAGCCTAAGACTGCACTTTGGCCTTGATTAAAATATTCATTTTTGAAAACAGTGACTGATCCATTGGACCCTTTGGGGAAACATTAAGAGTGTGAAATTTTAGATACTACTAAAAACTCAAGCAACATATATTGACAATTGTTAATAAATTCAATTAACTGTGGGCTCTGATCTCTGCTATAACACCAAACTGTCATAATAATGATGACCCCTTGTTAAATATGTATATATCCTGACACTTGACAAGTATTTTGCACATATTAGCTACGCCCAGCATTCTGTAGGCGAGGAAAACTAAGGCTCTGACGGGTGGCATTTATCATTTACCTACAGAGATAGAATTACATCAAGGAATTCACTTACAGCATTTGTAGTATGTATACAACTGAAAGAAAATTAACCTGAGCTGTGTGTGTACAGAGAGACATATCTCTCTAATTTGTTAAAGGGGTTTGCTGTGACCACTTTCATATTCGTCTATTCCTGTTTTGAAAGTACACTCAAAGAACTAAGCCTTTTATTTTTAGTGTTGATCGTTATTAATTTTATTTATTTATTTATTTATTTTTATTTTTTTTAATTTATTGGGGTGACAATTGTTAGTGAAATTACATAGATTTCAGGTGTACAATTCTGTATTACATCATCTATAAATCCCATTGTGTGTTCACCACCCAGAGTCAGTTCTCCTTCCATCACCATATATTTGATCCCCCTTACCCTCATCCCCGCCCCCCACTAAGCTTTTGAAATGCCAGTGATTAACTGACATTATAACAGAACAGGGTAAGCTATTTCCTTATAAATCTTCCCTCTTTATGCTGATACACTTGAAGCATTATCACGATACCATTCTCTTCAGTTGCTACTTAGACAAAGGGTATATAATTCACACGAAGCCCTCCCAACCCTTAATACCATTGCTTTTCTCTGTCTCTTGTCAAATTGGTCAATGTTCTGCATTGAACAAATGTTGAATACTGAAAAGACTGCCCTACCAAACTAATCGACAATGACAAGAAGCAGATCACCAAGGTGCTTGGGATGGGAGAAGGGTTTAGGGGCAAGAGGGTGGGCTGCAAAAGGGCTTCAGGATTCTTCACGGGGTGATGGAAATGTTCTCTAACTTGATGGTCGTGGTAATTTCAGCCATGTATATATCTGTCAAAACTGAATTGTACAAACAGAAGCGGTGCACTGTATATAAATTACACCACAATAAGCTTGATTAAACAAACTTCTCAAAAACTGGCATACCAGGACCTCAGGAGGACTTAACGACCAAGTCGCGACTCTCTTTCTCTTTCCGTGTTTTCTGAAGCTTAAATTTGCAGTTTCCCTGGCTCAATAAGATCGACCCCAAAGCTACTTTTTAGACCATCGGTGTATATTCCATTTTAAATATCCCCACAATTGAGAAAAGATTATTCAGAACTGGTTCATTTTGGCTTGTTTTGGAGCTGGCATTCAAACATCTGTTTGTAGTTTATGTCATTGTTTAGAGACAAAAACGACAGGTCCAGGTATTTTTTTAAAGCTTCGTCCTTGACAATTTGTCACCTTATAATTATGCAAAGCTGAAGGCAAATAAAGAAAAAAGAGAGGGGAGAAATAATATGTTTTTGGTGGCAGACATATTCAGTCTGAAAAAAGCAAAACAAAAAACAAAAAACAAAAACTAATGGACGTTTTTTCACACAACAAAAGCTATTGCTAGAATCATTTGCAGCCTACAGCACAGGTAAAGAAAGCCCTCAGATTTCTAAAGGATTGTGAAATTAGTACAATCATTACTTTGTATTGCAGATAAGGCATTCCAGAACTTAAAGAATACACACATAGAACTCTACACCTCTCCCCACCAAAGTAAACAAAATAGGACACATCATTTCTTAAAAACAAAATGAAAACCCATACACACAAATAACTAAAACGTTAGAACTAGAATGAAATTAGGATCGCAAAAACGGAACACAGCTTGCTATGGTATAAAAAGAATTTTTGTGTGTATCTTTTCAAGATTCTTATCTCCTGGCATATTTTTTTTAAAATGGCATAAAGTTTTTTGGGAGGTATTCCTTATGAATTTTTTCTTTCCTTTCTTGCTATCTAAAGTACATTGACATTGGAACCAAGTTCATAAGTAACTCCATGTATTTTGTCCATAGAATTTTCTCTAGCATATTAAAATATAAAAACTAGACATTTTTGCCTGGCTTGAGCTGACTAAATAAGAGAATGCACAATGACATTCTAAGTCTATGAATGCAGTAGATTCAGCCAAGCTGTCAGCAAGCGCGGAACCCACCACCACCACCACAATTCAAGTCATTAACTGAATTCCATACTCCACCACACTAAGTGAAAGCCAAGAGAAATCAAAAAGACTGCCACCAGTTTTTGGAAAGCAGTTAATTTGGCATGGGACAGTAATTCTACTTATTCTATGCCAGTCAAGTAACTTTTCTTACTTATTCCAAAAACAAGACAAATGATCTACAGCAAAATAGCCACATGAATGCTTATTTAGGCAAGAATGTGTCCTTCTGAGATGAGTACCAATCTTTTCCAACTACAAGCACAGTAATTTTGTATCCTTAAAATATAACATAATTTACCTTCCTTATTATTGATTAGCACCATCAAAATTATAATAGGAAGTCTAAATAACAGCATATGTTTCTGAGCCCATGACTTTCAAGTAAATTTATTTCTATTCCTCTTCCATACAAAAGTAGTTACTGACTTGCTTTTTAGTTTTTCCAAAGATGAAATCAGAAACTCCTTGTTGCGTTTTACATTCCATGGAGTTACAGTCTCTTAGAATGATACGTTTTCCTAGGTTAATTATTACATCTTTGGATAATATTCTTTGCAGGAGGACAAGAATATGATTAAGGAAAACTGGCTCTGTGTGAAGAACAGAAACGGGACTATATTGGTGGCAAAAACCTAGAATAGTTGGTGATTTGGTAGACATTTTGGTAGACACAAAATAATTTTTTCTGAACAGAATGTCCTCAAAACACAAGAGCCAGATGCATTTGTAAATTTTTCCTCCGTTTCCTCAGTTGACTTTATACAACTTACTTTACTACTGTGTTTCTCTACATTCAAAACTGATCGACATGCACAGTAAGCCCTTAAAAGAAAGCCTATGGATTAGGAAAATTTAGAATTATACACCTAATAAATACTTAGTAATTAAACCTATTTACAATTCACCTCAAGTATTCTTTGTTATTTTTATAGTGCCTTTCCCCTACTTACCCACAAAATCTATTCTAGGCTTCTTATTATGTCGATATTACTAAAATGTCTTAGTCTCTCTTCGACTGCTTTTATACTTTTGCTTCATTTCAAACGTCCTCTCATAACGAAGTCTTACTCTTTTCCTGTACTCACGTATCTCTCCCAGTAGGTGCACCATTCTAGCCCAACTCATCACTTTTTGATCCTTTCAACTCTTACTCCAAATCCCTAACAATCGGTATTACTGAAGAGTCCATTTTCAGCCATAACATCCTGTCTACTCTATGAAAGCTAGTCTGTTCTTACAACCTCAACTGTTACCTACGTCCTTCTGGAACTTCAGATGAGAAACCATGAAGTTTTGACACTTTTTCCTTCCAACTACTCACATATGCATTACAAAGTCCCCTTGGTTGGTCCTTCAAAGCACTGCTGTGATCTTGCTCTTCCCATTTTCCCCACTGTAGGTACCAGAACCTCTACCATGCTGTCCTCTAACACTAAAATGACTCTAGAAATTTCCCTTTCTAGAGGTAGGGAAACAAAAGCAGAATGGGTTGTAAAACAGAGAGTGGTGCACAGAACAGGGGCTTTCATGCTCTTACGAGGTAGTTCTGTACCCTAGAGAAAGCCAAGGACATACTAGCATGGTCTACAATGCATCCCATCACCACACATTGTTTAATAGCCTGCTTTGTGATACCACTGTGCCAGCTAGACAGTTTCGTAGGACATGCTCCCTGACCTGGAGAGGCTTATGGGTTTAGCTGGCAGAGCAAGAAGTTAACCAAATAGTGAGAGCATTTTGACAGTCACATTAGATCCCTGATGCTATGGAAACACAGAGGACAAATTGGGGAAAGGTAAATGTACATGCACAACGCATTCTACGTGGGAGAAAAAACACATGCAGAGGTGTGGGAGAGGGTGGGAAGGGCACACTAATGCATCGTAGTCAAGCACATAAAAGATCCCATGTGAAATATCCGGGAATCAGTGGTGATGAGTCTGAAGATGAAAGAAAGAAAAAAAGAAGTGTTTCATGTCCCATGCAAAGACATTTGGCCTTTCATTAGTGATGGGAAATCACAGAAGGGTTTTAAGCAGCTGGGGCTGGGGGAGGCATGGATGACAGAAGAAGGCAATGGTACGATCCGATGGGACTCTAGAACCAA
The DNA here is from genome assembly GCF_964194185.1 of Rhinolophus hipposideros. Classification (NCBI taxonomy): domain Eukaryota; kingdom Metazoa; phylum Chordata; class Mammalia; order Chiroptera; family Rhinolophidae; genus Rhinolophus; species Rhinolophus hipposideros. The sequence continues at coordinate 27,595,916 of NC_138069.1, read as the reverse complement.
GCACTGTCTGAAGACATTTGGAAGACAGATCGCAAGGGGCAAGTTTGGAGTCTGTTGTGTTATTCTAAGAGCGAAAGGATGATGTCCTGCATCAAAATACTTACAGTACGAAGAAAGACAATGGGTTAGATGAAAGAGATATTCAGGAGGTAGAAATAATGACTGAGATCATCAATTGACCATGAACTTGAAGGAGGAATTTAGGTAGAGGCCAAATGTTTATCTCGGAATATTCTGCTTTCATCTACAGATTCTATCTCGTACTAACTTTGCGGTTATTGTGAAAGAAAGTGTTAATAACAATAATGCTTGAACAAACCAAGAGAGCCAACGGCCTCCTATGATCACCATCTCTATACTTTGCTCTTGGAAACGTTTATGGAATAACTTCAATTCTTAAAACCACCACAAAGCTTACCCAGGACTCCAGAACGCTACGGCACAGATGGCCCAGGAGGGTCTGGTTCCTGCCCAGATCTTTTGCTCCATCTTGTGCCTCCTCATACTTCACGGGCTCCAGCTGCAGTGGCCTACTTTTTGTTCCTTAAACTTAGCTCCTTCCTCCACTGGAATGCCCTGTCCTCAGATTCCCTTACTGCTGGCTTTCTGCAACCACTTATCTCAAGTTGGCCTCTGTCCTCCTCCAACACGTTACCCTCTACAATTTATTTCATAGTTCTTATCTCTGTCTGCAAGTATCGTATTTGATTTTTCACTGGTGTCTCCCCTAATTAGAACCTTTGAGTCCAGGTACTTGGGGGATTTCTGTTTGTTCCTTTTTGCCTTGCTCCCAGTTGCATCATGCCTGCAGTGCCCAGCATATAGTAAACACTGAATGACTGAACTGTTTTACCTGCCCAGACTATAGCTGTGTGTATTTTACAATGTGCTATCAAATCCATTAAGCCCCGGATGTAAATTTAACGAGAATAATTAGGCTCATTGTATGCATAAGAAAACCTGGGACTCAACAAGGGTTCCTGATTTTGTAAAGTCACATAACTAATAATTGCAGGTACAGTAAATGGAACTTAATTTTCCATATGATTGATCATCATTAAAATAATACAGACACAGTGCTTTTCTTTTAATTTACTATCAAAGGTATAATGATGAGAGGTCAAGTTAACTATAGGAAGAAGTTATTACTTCATTATTTTAAAGAAAAGGAAATAAATGTAGATATTTAACATAGTTTGGGGAATTTAGAATTTCACAAATATTTTTCTGCAACAAAATCAGTTAAAAGAGCATCAGAGTGGGGGAAATCAAAGTGATTCTATGCATGAAAGCAATAACGGGTAGAGACATCAATTTAATCTGCTGTTTGTTGAAACAAACGTAAATGCCTATGTACTTACTGAGTTTATTCACCCTCTTTGTCCTGAATATAACAGCATTTAGCAAAATGACAATTATTTTCCCTTTCAATTTTATTCCTTTCAGTTGAATAACTGCTTATTTTGCCTCTTTCATTTATTTTTGTCAAGAACAGCAATAGCATAAATTTGGATATTTGTATATTTGTGCACGCACACCAACATATGGAAGTACTAGAGCCATCATCAAAATCTTGAAAAAAGGGTTAGTTAAAACCATTTAAAAATAATTTTAGACTGCATACTGGGAAATGATCTTTTTGGCAAATGCACAATTTTTTCTTTTGTCCTTGTATTTTGGTTTTAGGTCATACAGCGGGTTATAATCAAGCAGCATCCAAATTTTTAAAATCTATTCACATCGGCTAAATTTCTTCCAAGATTCAAAAATTTCCATTTCTATTACTAGTCTATTCTATTTTGCTTAATATATATTTTCCTTTGTCAGAGATTTTGAAAATAGCTAATGAGTTATTCAAGTGATATCTGAATTTAAAAAGAATCAAATTCATGTTAACCCATAGATGAGAAAGTTTTTTTTTCTGATTATGTTATACAAAATTTGATAAAGATCATTTAACTCTTACATACCAGTGATGTGTAACTAGTTTTAGAATAGCTTATCACTGTCAATCTCTCTTCAGTCCTGTACTGCCAATAAAAATCAAGATTTAAAAATAAATATATACAAATACATGCTGAAAATCACTATTGAAAAGTTTATAATACATTTTTGAAAATAAAATTTTTTAAGAGTGCTCACATTTCATGGGATTGGTAAATGTTTTGCCAGATATAAGGAGTTGGCAGGATTATTGGTGGGGGAAGTGGCGGGGTGTGAAATGAATGTGGATGAGCGCTCAAAGGTCACATAAACCCCCTTCATATCAAAAGGTTATTTCCATAAGTCTTCAAAGGATTCCACTGGATGAAAAAGCTGAATGGTAACATTTCAATTAAAAGGTACTTTATAAGTAGTCAAGAATTTCGGAGCTGCAAGAAGCCTTAAGGGTCATCAAACCCAATCTCCTTATTTTATTAATGAGGAATCAGAGAATGGGAGAAGTACAGGAATCTGCCAATACCACAGTTAAACAGCAGGGCCATGACTGGAAGGAATGAGTCCCAGCTCCCTGGATGAGAGCGGCTGTGTGCGTCACGGAGCAGGGGCTAGAATTCTGAGTCCATTATCACAGACTTTTGATTTGGGAGGCATTATTTCCCCCTGCTAAGCCTCAGTGTCCTCACCCATGCAGTACAGATCAACAGGGGCCTACCTCCCAGGGTTCCCGACTGCTTGTGGCTCGGGCTTAGTAACTTGTAGCTGGAGCTGTCATCCTCTTCCTCCCATAGATGCTTCTCACTGATCACTGGGGCATTGCCTCTAGGGCAGCATTTGAAAGGCACAAGAAAGAGCCACAAGTCATCTCCCTCTGTTTGATACCTGTTTCTTATTCATTTTGTTTTATTTTGAAGTCATTTTAGATTTACAGTAGAGTTGCACAGATGATACAGTGGCTTCTGTTTACCTGTCACACAGCTTCCCCCAATCGTCACATCTTATATAACCACGTTACAGTGAACAGAACTAAGGAATTAACATTGTCACAATACTTTTTAGCTCACGTGTTAGCATCCACTACAGAATTTACTTAGATTTCCCCAATTTGTCGGTCACTGTCTTTGGTCCAGTCCAGGATTCAATACAGAATACCTCTGCACTTAGTATGTCCCCAGCCTCACATCAGACTTTAATCTAATCTAATTACTAGTGTGCTATCTCGATCCAGTGATGAACATCAAGGGGCTCTTTGTAAGCTTAGAATATGGTATGGTAGCTGAATCCACTTCAGCCATTCAAGTAAGTGCCACCCGCTTGCATTAACCAAACCACCAGCAACTGGAATTGAAAGGCCTGTAGTTCTTCAAGGACCCACTTAGCTATGATCTGTCTTTTGTTTTTAAGTTACATCTTGAAGTAGTAACAAGTAAAAATTTTAAAAAAAAGCAGATATGGGCACCTTTAATTAACATGCTTTGACATTCCTATTTTCCACTGTGGGGAATCACATGTTTCTGTTTCTAATACCCAAGTCACAAAGACATAACCTTTAAATTAAGAATAAAATCCTGCCAACAGAAACCGGACAGATCCTCAGACAAGCCACTCATTCACAGAGGATGTAGAAGATCATTCCCCAGCTTGGCAACGACCCAAGAGGACACCTAATAGGCGATGTCTGACAACACCTTATAAATGCCCACATGCTTCCAAGTACTAATTCCAAGCACTGCAAAGAGAAAGCAATTGTGGAGAACTATGGAAAAGCAGCAATTGCTTCTCCTGCGCAAGCCCCAGGGGGATTTATGGGGAGAAGGACCGTGATTACAGCCTGGAGCTGAGCCAGGGCAGGAGGATAACAAGGTGATGGGCTCTGCGGCCTTAACAAATGGCTTTCCTGAGGTGACGGATGTTCCCTCGCCCCTCCTCCCCATTTGTTTTACCTGGCCCTGCACTGGAGCGACAGAAAAGCACAGAGGACTATAAAAAGGCTTGCTGGTACCACCTAACTGTCAGAAGTTGGAGGGAGAGGACACTGATTAGACCTAATTCTGGAAGTTCTGACTGTAACAAAAGCACTGGCCTTCTGCGGAAGAACGGAAAAGGGGTGTCATCTCCCTGCCATTCTGTTCTTTCATTACTGCTGCATGAACCCCTGTACTCACGTTCATTAAGTACTTACTATGCTAAGACACTCTGCCAAAGGCTTTTGATATGTATCAGCATCAAAATGTGCCCACTCCAACTCAGGTGGGCAAAAGAAAACACTACCCTTCATTTCCCAAAATTAACCTCATCCTGTTTCCAGTCCCCATCCCCAAGGATGGTATAAAATCTTCATTTGATGAGACAAATTCATCTTTCTTCCGGTTTGAAACTTAGTTTCCTTAAGCAACGATACCACATTTGAGAGATTTTCCTTACGTGTATATTGGCTCCCAAAGAAGCCTGATGTGACATCATGGCAGAGAATGTGCTGCCTCTCGGGGTCTAGTTGGGGCCTCAGATCCATATGATGTCATGTAGGGACAGCTCATGGCAGGCTTGAGGTCTGGTGGCTCCTCCTCTGTGACTCACCTCCCTTCAGTCCACACTTGTGCCGAGTCTCCAGGGCCCGGATACAAAGCTGCTGACCCCCACGTTGGGGGAGCTGACTATCGAAGACCTATGTCCATTTCCAGCTCTCTGAGTTCCTTGGGAACTGGATCTCCATCACACTACAGTTTAATATCTCAGAAAGAGCATATCCATCACCGCTCAGACCCACACCTTCAACTGCTCTCCTCACTCCATTCTGCATTCTCACAGTGCACTCCCCACTCAGCAGGCAGAGGGATTCTTTCCCAGCGTCAATCAATCAGGCCACACTACTGCCCAGAGCCCTCTGTGGCTTTCCACTTAACTGAGAATATAACTCACGGTTATTGCTGAGGCCTAGAAGGTTCCATATGGTCTGAAATACCACCACCCTCCCTGCTTTCCTTTTTTTTTTTTTAAAGTAAAGTTTTTTTTTTTTTTTTTTTTTTGGTTGTTGAGAGCCCACTGGCCCATGTGGGAATCGAACCGGCAGCCTTCGGAGTTAGGAGCATGGAGCTCTAACCGCCTGCGCCACTGGGCCGGCCCCATCCCTGCTTTCCTTGATGACTAATCTACCAACTCCCCTTTGTTCACTCAGCTCCAGCCGCACTGGCTTGCTTAGTATACAAGCCAAACATATTCCCACCTCAGGGCTACTGCACAGGCTCTCCTTCTATTTAGTCCACTTTGAAGACTTCCTTCCAGAATTTTTTGTCTCAGATGACTTTCTGTTTACTCTATGTGAAATAAGACCCGACCCCTATTCTTTCCAACCCTTGCTTTATTTTTCTTCACAGTACTTCTCACCACCTGACGTTTTATTTAGTAATCTGCTTGTGTAGAGTTTGTCCCCCCTCCAACCAGAATATAAATTAAGAAAGAAAAAAATAAGCAGATTCCCCATTTTTAACTATTTGTTAACAACCCTCTGAGGTAGGTTTTAAGATTGCTATTATTTCCATTGTACGGGTGAAGAAATTAAGTTCAGCAAGTTTAAGTGATTTGCAGAAGCTCAAATAATGAAAATTATTGTCTTTCTAGCCCAAAGAAGAATAGAAGTGTACGAAGTGTGTGATTATGTAACGAAGAAATGTGACAAGAAGACTGGTAGCAGCCTACCCAGGATCCCACAGCACAAAGGGCCCAGAGGAGCCGGACCGAGCGCAGTAAGTAGGCCTGCATCTACTCAGCAATAATTCCACCGTTTCCTGTAAACAAACCTCCTTAGAGGAGGCCTGTTCATTTTTCAAGTGGTCAAAGCAGCTGCTAGGTTGCAGATAATCAAGGAGCCTGGGGGCAATTTGTTTTCATGTTTTGACAGTGAGAAAGTGGGAAGGCCTCAGCATTTTAGGAACTGTTGTCATGCTTCGCAAGTTCATTATTGGGCCTCAGGATGCGATGTTTCTCACGTCAGCTTTTGGATTCCTACTTATAAGGATGGGAGCCCTTAGCTGCACTTCCTCCCTTACCACACTCGTCACCTCCAGGACATGAGGACGATGATGGGAAAGGCTCCTGGTCCGCAGCCCTGTGACTGCTGAGGGCACATGTGTATTTCCTCCTGCTGAACCTGGACTCCTTGAGAGCCCAGGTCTGGCCGTGTTCCTGTTTTTACCTCAAAGAGCACCTGGCACAGAAGAAGTGTTCAATAAATCTCTGTTAGAGTGACGGTAGTTCACTTAATTAGTCCGGGACTGGTTTTCTTATCTGTCAAATGGGGAGCGTGAAACTCTCCATAGGATTATTAGGTTGAACAAATAAAATCACATGGATTTTTCTCCTAATAGCACACACTGATGTATTGGTTTTCTTTAAACATTAAAAAGTAAAACAAGTATTTGGTGAGCCTTTTAGGAGGCATGGCGTTACTTCACTTGTCACGGAACACAGTTTCAGTTAGGGAAAAGTGCAGGTTTTAATCGGAGCTATGTATTCATGTCACGCGGGTGGTGACACTTAACAGAGGAAGGAAATTAAGTTGTACATTCACCCAGGGAGTTAATAAATATTCTAATTTGCTCAGTCGAATCCCCCTAAAATTGCATTGCAAATTGAAATAATAATATTGCCCTGCATTTGTCTAATACTTAAGAGTAGTTACTTGTTCTAACAAAATAGTCAGGAAAAAAATTGATGGTTTGATTTTATCTTAGTTGCCATTTGGTAATTTACGTTATGCTAGCTACTTCTTTAAAAGCTTTATGTGGATGATCACATTTTTCCTCAAAATCATCCTATCATGTTGTTTTTTTGTTTTTTGTTTTTCCCCATTTCTCTGAGACAGAGAGAGCTTAAGCCACTTGCTCAAGACTACACAGCTAAGAGATGCAGCTGGTAATCACAGCCACACACTATGACAAGCATGCCACCATACTCATTCCTGAAATCAACCAAAACGCACCATTCATGATCCATCCACCCATCCATCCATCCACACATCCACCCACCCATCTATCCATGTATCCAACAAAGATCAGTGAGCACCTACAGTGTACAGCTGCTAGAGAATACAAGGAGAAGACAGACCATTCTGTCGCCATGGAACTTGAAGCCAGTGTAGAATAATAACATTCAAAAAGTAATCAAACAAATAAAGACATAATAACAAATTACTGTAAGTGATGGGAAGGAAAATTACAGGGCACTAGAAGAATACTGAACACCACCAGAGAGAGTAATGGGAGCCAAAGTGGACAGTCAGTTGGGAAGAGAGGTCGGGGAAGGATCCTCTGAAATGAATCTGATCTGAGGAGAGAAAGGAAATACAGCAGTGAGGGTGACTGGTGTGCTGAGGGGTAGTGTTTGTCTGTTAGAGTCGGGTGTCTATGGAGACGCTGAGCTGGAGAAAGAGCTGGGCCTGAGAATAAGGGAAGCAGAAATCAGTGAAGAGTGGAGAAGCGAAGAAAAAAACAATGTGAGCATGGAGACAGTGAGAGAGAGGGAAGTAGGAGAGAGGTGGAGCCAGAGAGAGAGAGAGAGAGAGAGAGAGAGAGAGAGAGAGGAGAGAGAGACAGAGAGAGAGGGCGCGCACTAGAGAAAAACTTAAGTTACAGGACTGCTGCAGAGTGCAACTGTCTTCACCAGGCAGGTTTGAGAACTGTTTGCAGTTAGGAAGTGGGTACAATGGCAAGGTGATGAACACTCTTTGCAAGTGTGACTAAGTTCATTTTTCAGTGGAAAAGATGTGAGTCATGGATAGCATCACTAAGCGCAGAGAAAGTCCAAAATTATCTAACCATGCCTCCCCAAAACGGTACCTAGGCTTTCCATCCTAACTTAGTAGCCATGCTGGGCCTACGTCTTTGTTCAGGCTGCAGGATCAATGTGACAGAGCTCTGCTCTAAGGTGACTCCAGATGAACTTGGCGTCACCATCACACCCTGGATGCTGTAAACGCTGAAGTCCCTAAGCGGTTTACTTTACGTCCCTATAAAGCAACAAATAGCATTACTTCTGAATGATACATCAAAGTGATATACTTCACTGACGCATTAATAGAAACTAGATGCATGGAATTGTGAAAACTTCTATTAAATTCCAGAGCCCTCTGATAATCCTGAAAGGGCACAGACACAGGAAGAGAAAGGAAAGTCCGAATCTCAGAGATTAAGAAACTGCCAAGGACAGAATACTACAGGAACAGTTTCCAGGCAAATCAAGGTCAAAGAGCAACAAAAACTTGCCTTATCATACTTTAGGCATCTCCCTCAAAAATGTTTTGGCTATATCCTAAAATTTTCCAGAAAAGCTTTGTAAGATACACTGGTTGAAAATTCTTCAGACACAATGAAAACTTTTTTTTCCTTCTCTGTAAAAAGATTTATTACCAAATTTTCATAATCCAGAGAAATTTAAGACCAAAATAATAAAATAATAATAATAATAATAATTACACCAGAGAAAATAATGGTACTTCTTCCTAAAATAGCCTATCTGCAACTTTCACTTTGAAGCACTTATCCTTAGAGACCAATATTTGAAAGGTATCGAAAACCTGTATACACAAGCCAAAGGCACCTGTCAATATTATTCAGTTCCAGGGCACTCTTACAAGTTTATTCACCTGTAGGCTCGAGTATTAAACCAGAAAAATCAACAGATTCCCAGGCAGTGTGTGGTAGAGATGAAACCTTCTGAGCTCCATCTTGCATTTTTGGCAACACAAAAATAACTTCCTAACATAACAAAAAAAGTGTTAAAATGGGATTCATCTACCTTTCTTAGAAGATACAGGCTGAACAATTTCTTTGCTAAGATGGGTATCTCTGAAAGAGATTCGATCTTATTTTTTTGAAGAGTTTTATTTCACACAATGTTGCAAAAACAAAACTAAAGAGCAGAGGGAACATAACGGGGTGTCGTACTACCACCTAGAATGTCCACTGACAAGTATTTTTTTCTTCCCCTCCTTATTGCAGACCATCCTTAATGGTCCGGCTAAATGTCCTGTTATCTCCATAAAATATGCAAAAGGACGGCCTTCAAGATTCCTTCCCTTGAACTCCTGAAGTTTTTACTCATTACAATCTGACTCTTAAGCATATACTGTCCGGTGAGCGCTCTTGAATTAAAAAATATACATATATACACGCACATTACAATTGTGCAAATTATAAAATGTACATTTTACAATCATACAAATACATTTTATGTATACACGTGTGTATATATATATGAACACATGTGCACACACAGACATATGTAACACACACATATAAAATATACTGAGCAATTACTATATTTTAGGCCCTGATCAAATGTCCTTGCATATTTTAATTTAAACAATACAAGAGTTCTAATAGAAAACATCATCATGTCAATTTTCCAGAGGACGAAACTGAGGAACGTAATTTCTTTATCGGTCTTTACAATCTTTGAGTTATTTAGGGATTTATAAAGATAACATCATTTGTTGTACATGCCTTGCCTCTTCAAATAGTTTATGAGACCTCGGAGAGCTGGGACCCATCATGTTTAGTTGTTGCTCAGAAAGCCTAGCACACTGTCTTGTGTACAATATGTACTTGCATATGCCAATGTGTTTTGATTTGATACTGAAAAGACCAGAAAGGTAATGCTTATTTAAAATGTACCCTCTACAAATGACTGACATTTGAGTTCAATATTGATTTGGAAATAAAAGACAAGACCCATTCATATTCGGTACTAGAAGCAAATACCAAATGAATATAAATGGACGGCATTTCCGTGTCTGTTATTCTTTTTGTATTTCCAGCATGGACAAAAGCAGGGTGAAAACAGTCAGAAATGCAGCTCCCTCATTGTTTAACAATGATGCTGACAGGAAGATTCAGTGCTGTTTCATGACGGGAGCTGCAAAGGTAGGAGTGGGGAACAATGCTGAAAATGCAGAGAGAAATAAGAAAAACAAACAAACAACAACAAAAAAACCCAGACATTCACATCCTGTGGATTGAAAATCCAACGAAAGGAGAAGAAGCCAGTCCAACAACTCATAGGATTTCCAGTGCAGTCAACCTAAGCTTCAATATTTATTTCAACAGGAAAACTGAACTTCAAGTCCAAAAGTGACCCTCAACTCCCATTCTTTGCTCAAATACACATACGTTTCCATGTATGGGGGATGATGCGGCTATATTTAAATTCTCAGCTGTAAAAGCTGCAGGACTGTAAATAGACTCATTTTAGCCATTTTATCAAATTCTATTAGCTTTCTCTCCTTGTCATTCTCCAAGGTAGGCAAAGCTTAGACGTGCAGAAAATGTAAATGGTTTCCTTTGATAGCTTCACAGGTAGAGTCCCAACTCAGAAATCAGTTCACGTTTACTTCTTAGAGTTTGCTAAGAGATGCCCAGTGATGGCTTTGAGCTAAGGGAGCAAATTTCAGCACAAGGAGCCAATGGAATGTAGCACCTGAGGTAAGTTATGGGGGGGAAAAAAGCCATTCTGCTAGCACCACATATGGTCTCTGACCCACCAGGCCTTGTTTGCTGGGTGGACAAAGCACAGTAAGCAGAGATGAGGACTGAACACATCTCCCTACGCAGGGAATCGTGCGGTTAATGGTAGTGTCTGTTACGGTCTTTGAGACAGAGGAAGTGAGGGACCCCCCCAGCTAGATTCCTCCATGAGGTCTGACGGAGTCCTATGGAGGCATCCGCCCTAACATGGGTGCGCAAAACTGGATTCTCAAGAGGAGTGGATTTCACTCCCACCTGTCTCACTCCTCAATTTGTATACACAAGTGGTGAGATGATATGTGTATCTTAGCCATTTATTATTGCCCTAAATTCCTGTTACCTTAGTATTTCCTCATGATTCCTCACCAGGAAAGTGGAATCCAGCATTGTCCAAATGGGAGAAAGTGTACACCATTACTGAGACAAAAAATAAATATTAAAATAATGGGCTGTTAGGTTTAAAAGTCTCTGAAATCTACCTTATGACAGAAAAAGTTTAGAGAAAACTTGGTTACATTCCCACTTCAATCCCCACCATCGAAACCTAGAAAAGGGAATCTCTTGAGGAGAGGAGGGACGTTTGATAAAAAAAAACAAGACAATTAGATGCTGTGATAGGGTCCTCCCCGCAGGCCCGGTGTGTGTGAAGTTACAGAAACAGATTTAGTTTTAAGGGCTTAAGAGTAGAAGGCAATTGCAGTCCAGATCCTGCATGGAATTAGGGAGACAGTGTTTTATCTCTGCCCTAAGCCCCAGTTTGATATGCACGTGAATCATCTCCCAGAGACCCATGGCAACTTAAGGAAACACTAAGGACATCACCCGCCCCCTGAGCAGGGAGAGGGCATAAGCAGAGAGAATAAACTAGAGGTCCAAATAGACCTCAAGGTGGAAATGCAGGTGGGTCCTAACAGGGACCATGCATTTCTTCAGAGATGGTGGTAGGACTTGAGAGGATGATTCTACATTTCAGCAGAAACCAGGATAAAAGAGTCAAATCTAAAAACATTTTGGCCACTTCCCTGCAAATGCTAGGAACTTGTATATTGAGAGTCCTGTTTATTGGACTTGGTTTTATGCTCATCAGATTTACTCAGCCCGGCCTTCCTCCCTGGTCCTCGGCCATCTGCTCAATGGAGAGCTGGTCACCACATCATGGCCTCAGCTGTTAACTCCCCACCTGACCCGACGTGAGGGCTGGGCTGCACTACAGCCTCCATCACATCTACACAGGAGGCAGCTCCAGCCTCTCTGGCTCCTACGCCCACTGCCACCACCTCACAGAGACTCTGCCTCTTTCCTTCAGACTCAAGTGAAATGCTTCTGACTGGACATGAGATGCAGCTTTCCCAACAGACTAGAGAGGCTGTTTGACAAAAGCAAGGAGGGTAGAGAAACTTTTGATCAATGGGAGGGAGCCATCTGTGTGTATTTGTCAAACTGCAGCCAGTTCTGTAATCTACCAACTTTAATTTGCTTCCTTCCTTCCTTGGCTCAGTTTTCTTTTTTCTCTCACTCTTACCACCCTGGGACTGCACACTGGGCTCATCCTTAACATTGAATTCACTTCACTTTCTAGAGAATCTAGGCTAAGGCACCTGGTACTTAAAATTAACTCCAGGAAGGAATAGGAGTGAGCGAAAAACTCAAAATGTGACCTGAAATGAACAACAAATGGCTAAATTTGACTGAATTTAGCAAGCAGTACTAGACTGGAAACCTGGCATAGTAATTTTTAAAAGCTACATCTTCATACTTCTGATATGTGGCTTGTGAATTAAAGAGTTGCTACATTCAGAAACATTAAAAAAATAAACTTTATGAAAATCCTTTGACGAAGGGCTTGAAACACACATTTGTGATTCAAAATTAAGAGCCATTCAGGAAAAAGAAAAGTGTTATGTCCATACTACAAATATACACTGGCTTCTCCACCTCTTCTCCACCTGCATCATGCATTCCTTGTTTTACAGAAGAACGGGGAAGTATAAACAGTGGCTAAGAATTTAATACAGAAAAGTATGGGTTTTGGTGTCGTCTTCGTATTATTTCTTCAATTCATCAGCCTTGTGCCCTTGTGCAACTGACTGACCTCTCGGTTCTCCTCAACCATAAAATACAGACAAACGCACATACCTCTGGATTTGCTGTGAGTGCAAACATCTGAGGTCTGACAATTAAGTTCACAAACTCATCCTAGAAAAAGTGCTACACACCTCATTGCTGGATATCACTACAGTCACCTTCAAAGTACTCCCCTTGGGAAGCTATGCACTGATGCCAGCGCCTAGTCCACCCTTCAGAGCAATTTTTGAACTCTTTCTGGAATGGCCAATCAGAACTATTGTCATATTATCCTTGATGTCATGAATGTCATCAAAATGTTTTCCTTTCAATATTTCCTTTATCTTTGTGTAAAGAAAGATAAAGGTGATTAGATCAAGTGAGTAGGGAGGGTGTTCCAATACTGTTATTTGTTTACTGGCTAAAAACTCCCTCACAGGCAGTGCCCTGTGAGCTGGTGCATTGTCGTGATGCAAGAGTCATGAATTGTTGACGAGAAGTTCAGATCGTCTCACTTTTTCACGTAGCCTTTCAGCACTTCCAAATAGTAAACTTGGTTAACTGTTTGTCCAGTCGGTATCAATTCATGATGAATAATCCCTCTAATATCAAAACAGGTTAGCAATATCGCTGCAACAAGTTCACGAACCTAATTGTCCAATGTCGTATGGTTCCCAGCACTGTTCTAGAAAACAGTAAGCACTTAATAAATGTGTGCTATAATTACTACAAAGGTGTTTGGTTGAGTAGAATTTGAAAAATTCATCAACTAACTAACAAAGAGAACCACCCTCAGTGGTACACAGGCAGATATTCACTACAGAATTAGAAGCAAAAATAAAGTTTTTATCTGTCTCTATCCCTCTTATGAGCTTTTCAGTACTCCCTGTGGTAAAATTGAAGAGGTTGTCTTCAATAGAAACTTCAATATTTGATATATTGAGCACTGATTCCCTTAGTTTCAGAAATACTGATCTATAATAGAAAGGTATAGATATTCATAAGCAAAAATATGCATTAGAAGAAACATATTATGCCAACATCTAAGGCAAAGCCCAAGGGTAATTCAATGTGCTTTCTGTGTTTGCAAATGAAGTTTTATTGAAACTTCACATATTGTCTGTGGACATTCTCTCATGAGAGGAGAAAGTTAATAGTCCACAAAGCCTAAAATACTATCTGACTCTTTAGAGAAAAAGTTTGCTGACTTCTGATCGCAGAGAAGAAATTGAGGGAAGAGGCAAGAATAGGAGAGACAAGCTAGAAGAAAAGATTTAGAAAATATCAAGAGAGGTGGCTTCAAATAATAACATAATATTTGTCATATGAGGATGGAGGCAAATGAAGAGGCAAATAAATGTTAGGTTGGTTCAAAAGTAATTGCGGTTAAAATGTAAAAAATAATTGCAAAAACCACAGTGACTTTGCACCAACCTAATAATAATCTTAAATCAAGTTCAGTATTAGTAAAAGACTACGGGTATATCTGCTACTTAAGACTAAATGTTGAAACCAAGAATGTTCATGTATTTCTCCCTCAGGATCTTCAAGTAAAATGCATCACCTTAGGAAATGTATTTAAAGAAAGCACATACAGTTAGGATATAGCTCTTGTATGAACTGAAGGCAACAACTGGATTTAATTTGTATTGGTTGTTGGTTTATATGATTATTACAGAAACATCTTTGAGACCATAAAGAATATTTTCAAATAATTGTAATTCTGTCGTACTTTTACTTTATTATTTCATTAAAAGAATTGACAGAATAAAACATTGGCAGTGGGGCTCTTTTAATAACAAAACTAGAGAAATCAATTATTTAAGAATTTCAAATTGGTATATATATATATACATATATATATATATATATATATATATATATATATATACACTCCACCTATATATATATAGGTATATATATAGGTATACATAGGTATATATAGGTATATATATTGCTATATATATAGGTATATATATTGCTATATATATAGGTATATATATTGCTATATATATTGGTGTATATACATATATATATGTATAATGATTTATGCTGAGACAGATCTTTATCTGAACATTGCTATAACCCTGTTAAAAAAATAGGTTTATTTTTTCGAGTTTCCTTCTATAACCTTTTTAAAATGTAGCTTATTTAAAATAATGATGCATTTTACTTTTCTGATATAGTTTTATTCATTATGTAAATATTGCATCTTGTTGTGAAGCACTTGTGAAAATTTTCACTTTAAAGATTTAAAAATATGTGAAAACTGATTTAATGCAGTGAATCATACTGATTCAAATATCTACTGAAGATTTGCTGAAGAATTCATTTCTCTATTTAAAAATACAATTTCTGATTGTCTGTCAACTCCGGTCTTCCATGAGTACTTAACAAAGGAAATATTTCATCTTTTCTTGATAATCAAAAACACTTTCCAAACTCTATGTATTTAGCAATATGAGACTAATTAAAGAAATTAAGATATTCTCACATAACCATTACAATTGTTTAAATATTTAATGACATGAAAAATATGTTTACAGGATATGAAAATCTTGCAATGATGGATTCCCATTTAATAAGAAAAACATTTCTGTATACACTTAAAAACAGAGGGATTCCTTCTGGATTTGGGGGATTATTAGTGACTTCTACTTTCCCATTGATATTTTTATTTGTAAATTTTAAAATGAAGTTTATTTATTCACTGTTTATTCCATCTGTAGTTAACAGAAGTAATAAGTTCTAGTAAACATTTCATAAACAGCACTTATGCTAAAAATGGGTATTACAACTTGAAAAATTATAACCCCTCTTAAAGCAAAGGTGTAATCAGTTTTATTTTTAATGAAGAGTTGGGAGAGAAAGCATACGATATACATAGTGGTTGGGATCCAAAATTTTTGTGTTTTTTTTTCTAATCTAGATTTTTTTTTCTCATCTAGATTTCTAATTAGGTTTTTCCAAAATCTAATCTCAAAGACTTGATCATTAAAAATTAATCCCTTTAAAATCTAAAGCTTGAATAATTCGAGTACTGAATAAATATTCAGAGCATCAAAAAAAAATTGGTGAAATTTACCTATTTTTATTCTTTAATGAAGAGTCATATCCTTTACTTATGATTGCATTCTCATGATTAGCAACTATAAAGTTTTGCAGCACGTGACATCTTTTAAGGTTCTTTGATGATTTTATTTGATCTTCCAAATAATTCTGTGAAACAGACAGGATGATATTGTCATTCCTGTAATGATGGACATGAGGCTCACAGTGCTCATCACATACGCTAATGAAAGGTATGCGACTGGGATGGAAACTCCAAATCCCATTGCCTTTCCAAGACAGCGTGCTGCTTAATGAGAAGCATGCCGCTTTGCAGAATGGTGAAAGGAACAATGTGCATCACTCATATCCACACATTTAATGAAGATGATGCAAAGTTCCATGACAGCTGTTGCAGCACAGATTGAGATTTGCAGTCAGAGCTAGGGGAATCTCAATTCTACTCTTTTCCATTAACTCTAGTAGGCTATGTGATTTTTAGAATGTCTCAAGTCTAAGTCTGTGAAATCCCTTCCAGCTTCCTGATTCTAAGTGTCTGCTAAGCAAATTCATAAACAATTGAGCAAACAGAGTAGTGACTTTCTTCCATTGTCCCTTGCAGATTGACTCTCGCCTTCTCTACTGGTCCCATTGTCCTGGGGGCTGATCTGCGTGGGCTCCCCGGACCTCAACACTTTTGGGTAGGTTAGGTCAACATGGGGCCTCGGCAGCTCAGGGAGCAGGAGAGTGGGGTTGGGTTAATTATTCCTCTGACTCCCTCCTCTTGCTCCTTCAGGATTAGAAGCAGTTGTCGCTTCCTGCTGTTGCTGGGGCCAAACTACAGCACTATTCAGGGCTTCTCTAAATTCTCTTACGTTCTAAGTTTGAGCATGCCATCTGTGTCCTGATTTGTAATAAGGAAAAATAAGGGAAACTTCTTTCTCTGGCCAGTTTGACTCCACAGGAAAAAAATAAGAAATCATTCTTTCCTAAATGGGGGATGCCAGACAGTGTTTAGGATTGGTAGGGAGTCATGGAAGGATAGAGAAAGGAGTATTCTCAGAGATTATCCAATAACATTCAACACCCTTGTTCTATAAATGTGAAAACAATGGACCGGAGTGTAACTCAGTAAAGAACACTAGCTTTAGTACCTGAAACTCTAGCACCCAATGAACAGTCCTTCCCATCAACAGGAAACTAAGGGCTCAACTGAGGAACCTCAGAAATTCTATAAACAATGAAGTGTCTGAAGAAAAACATTTATCTGGAGTATTCATGAATTTCAACTCAAATAACTAAAAGCGAACCTTCACAAATAATGACAAGGTTTTCTTTTCTTTTTCTTTCTTTTTTTTTTTTTCTTGTTTACTGGTTAAACTGGCACCATGATACACAAATAACACCCTAGGTTCCCATTCATTTGGATCATCAACTTTGATATTATCCACTTCTTGAAGAATATTAACTTGGGTGGCTCACATTATTTGAAAATTTGAATATAAATTCAGAAGTTAATGTTTTGATATTATATTATTTTAAAATTCCCAAATTCAAATGGCCAAAAACTGATTAGACCACATTTCCTATCAAACAATAAGTTATACAACCAAAGGACCAAAAGCATTTTATTATACTAATTATAGTTCCTTTTAATATATCCTTAATAAAATATTCCATTTTCAAAATCCATTGTGTTGCAGCATGAATTATCATAATTATGAATATGTTAGTGAAACAAAGCTACATAACCATACTTTGCTCCTAAAAAGACCCCGAGAATGAAGAAATTCTCTATGTACCACAGACAGTAGTTTCTTTCTGATTGTATACTTAGTGGAAAAATGTTTTTCCTCTGATTAAACCCTGCATTCCAGTATTTTTAGAGTGCATGGCCAAGTGGAGGTGAGAGAATAGTTATGGAGTTTTGAGCCGGTAAGAGTAAAGGTCTTTTTACAGGAAGTTGAGTGGACAGTCTCCCACTAGACCTATGCACAAGGCTGAGGAGGGGCCGGCTTTGGAATTCAATGTCTGACTCTGCTTAGTCCTGTGTTTCCTAGGGCAAATTTTATCACCGGAGTCTTAGTGTTCTCGTTTGTAAGATGGGGAAAATAATACCCACACCTCATACAGTGTGTGAAGACTAAATAAAACCATGTATGGACCATTCAGTCCAATATCAGCACATCGTTGAGACTCAATAAATCATATTGACTGTTTACTTAATACTACTGTGGAATGGGAGCAAACTATGGTACCCCAAAACATGCTAATTTGGCATATTGATTATTTTGAATAAAAGTTCCTAAAGAAACAGTCAGTGGAAGAAGGGAAGTCCTTTGTTCCACTGAAAATAAGAAAAAATCACCCAGATGAAAGGTACCCTCTCTGTACCAAGATGGTAGAAGGCATCCTTATCAACAGAGATAGGGGATTTAGGGCCAAAAAGGCTATATAAACAAACATTATTTCTTCATTAATTCGCTACCCCAAACTCCTTTGTCTTATTGATTCTTCATAATGTATTGTTTCTTTGTCCAAAAGGCATAAAAGCTGCCTACTTTGATCACTTGTTGGAGTCTAATATTTTTATGGACTCCCATATATATATGAAATTAGATTTGTTTTTCTATGAATTCATCTTATGTCAATTTAATTATTAGGCCAAAGAACCTAGAAGGGACAAGGGAAAAGTTTTCCTCCCCTACAATATGTTAACAGCTATTTATTCATAGCCAGAGAAGACACTGAAGATCTCAGTGGCTCAAGTTAAACATCTTGTCAAAAACCTGCGTTTCCAGTAAGCTTGGTATAGTTTATTCTTCTGGCCTTAGAGAGAAATCCTGAGGATGCTGCTCACATAATCATTTGCAATCTCGAATGCAGTGAATCTCTGAGCATGCCTTAACTAAAATTTGTCAAGCATCAGGGATCCATAACAACAACCATTTCTATACAATGTTTAACAATTTCTACTTTGGTGAATTTGTCGCAAAAGGCAAAAGTAAACCATTCTGCCTTAGAGTCAAATATTACTCAGAAATGTGAATATCATGAGTTCTACTAAGAATGTCTATGTTGGAATTCAGTTGTGACCCTCCTGAGTGTGGGGTCACAAGGAGAAGTCACTGATTCCCAAGGAGAAGTCACTGATTCCCAACGAGAAGTCACTGATTCCCAACGACCTGTCCGTGAACGGATACCTTAGAATGAGCCAGGATCTGACAAAACACACATTCCTCGTCCTCGCCCCTGGAATTCTAACCCAGTAGGTCTAGGGTAGGTTGCACAGCTGGGTGTTAGTGCTCTTCATGGGATTCTGTTGGACAGTCAGATTTGGGAATCACTGCAAAATGAGCTAGGAATCAGGAAGACTCAGTTCTCATCTGGCTAGGGTTACAGAGTGCCCTTTGCAAAATTTCTCTCTTCTCTTGGGCCCACTTCGCATACTTGCAACACAAAAAGGCTGCATTACTAATATTTTTAAGATCTCTTCTGGAATCTGCCATTTTGCTTGAATGCTAAATGTAAATCGACATAGCTAGAAAGAGGAAATTATTCTGGTAAATGTAGAAAAAAATCAATTCACATTTGGCCAATCAGGCAGCATTTTGGCCGGTCAATTGATTTTTTGATAGCTCCTTGGAAGGCTTTCCCAACACATGAAGCAAAAACATTATCCACAACCTTCTGTTTCCTCTTATCTCAGAGGTGTGCTGCCTCTATAGCAGACCTGCCAGTTTCCTGCAGACTGAAGTGTTCATTAAGTGACAGTTAATGAGAAACTGAGCCTTGGCGGGAAGCCCGCTGCCACCCGAGCTCTCCTGGTCACTGGCAAGCGAGTGCGAGTCAGTCTGCAAAGAGGGAGGGAAGCCACTTGGCTCCATCAGCTGCCTATGGACACTGACACAGACGAGGAGACAAGCTGATGTCCGGGAAGTTGCACGAATTATGTGTGAGCAACACCTGTGTGATTTCGGTTCTAGGCCTAAGTCACAACATTACCAGGTTTGTCCTGCTTTCCACTATTTGGTTTTTGTTTCTTTCTTCCCTGTTGAAAAGGAAGGTTCTGACCTAGAGGCCCCAGGCCAGAACTAGATTGAAAACATAATTTGTTTGGCCTCTTGCGGTGTTTTTATATCATTTAAGTCAACTTTGGAAACTTGAAATATTTTTCATAAAAATCCAATTTTCTAGATTCTCCTGAAAAACACTAAAGGTCTGGAAACACGAGACCACCTTGCCCAGACCCCACCTTTCTCTACTGTCTCACCGACACTAAAGTCTAACATCCGTAGTCATTTACTACCTTGCTCTTGGCACCTTTCTTTTGTTTTTGTTTTTCAATACCATGTTTCCCTGAAAATAAGACCTAGCTGGACAATCAACTCTAATGTGTCTTTTGGAGCAAAAATTAATATAAGACCCGATTTTATTTTACTATAATATAATAAATATAATAAATATAATATAATACCAGGTTATAAGACTGGGTTTTATATTAATTTTTGCTCTAAAAGATGCATTAGAACTGATTGTCCAGCTAGGTCTTATTTTCGGGGAAACACGGTAGTAGAGAAACGTTTTGGTAGCTACATTTCTAACAAAGGGAGGAGGTCTTAGCATCATGTTTCAGAAAAATAGGATCATACAGACTTTTCATAAATGCTTAAAATGAGAACTAACCCATTTTACTCATTAGCGTCCCCCACCCTGTCTCTGTAGACATTGGATTTGTAGCCCCTTCATTAATATTCATTAAGAGGAGAGCTGAGCTATGTCCAGAGTTCACTAAGAAACCAGGAGTAGCATGTTACCGAGTAGGGAGGTTCAGCCTTCTTGAAAATATCCCTTTAAAAAGAAAAGGTGACTGAAAAAATATTCCCATAAGTTATCAGTTGAGAGGCAGCCATATGGAGTGATTGAGGGCAAAGTTTTAGAGTGACACGGCCTTAGTTATACAAAAATGATCCAGTTACTTGACCTCTTTGCCTGTTTCTCACATGGACATAATTAATAATCCTTGCTTCCTACAGTTCTTATGATGCTTAAATAAAATACTCACATGAAGCACTAGACGCAGCATCTGGCACATCTGGCACAGTAAGGGTTATTAATATTGCCGTTATTGACTGATAAAATGCATAATGACAAAAAGCTGGTATGTGGACATTATCACTTTGAAATGAATTTATTTTCCATTAATCAAGGTGGCATCTGCATACTTATGAAAAATAATAGCAGCATCTGTATTTGTCAGACATTGTTTATTCAGTCAACCAACAACCCTTGGTGCTTGGGGAGTTCTGTGTTTCTCACCGCCTCCAAGTGCTTTGGGATCTAAGGTGAAGATGGTGAGGAGAGGAGAGATCACCACTCCAATTCAAGACATGAGGCGTGAATTACGTTTCCGCTCCTAAGTAGCTGCAATACCCAGCTGGAGCAGGGGAAGCGGGGCTGGACCTGGGAGAGGGAGAATGAAGGCAGGAGAAAATGACTGTCCTTGGGCAAATCACTGAACAGGTCTGTGCCCATCAAGTGAGGATTTCATTGGTTCAGTGGCTTTCAATCATTGCTTTGAGGAGTCCTGTGGTTTCACAGAGCCCTCCAGGGACCCAAGGGCAGGACCGGTGGGTGGGCTTCAGACCCAGCTTTGCTTTAGAGAGCAGCACAGCTTTCATGGAGAGGTTCCGGGTAACCTCTCACGTGTATAAAGTGTTTTGCTGCTTCCTGAGTGTTTGACACAATGGCGCTAGGTAGCCCTCTAGGCCGTGGTTCTCCAACTTGGCTGCATACTGGAAGCACTCCGAGGAGCTAAGAAAATAACGATGCATGGGACTTAGCTCAGAGACTGGTTTAATTAGTTGAGGGGAGGCCTGGACATCCAAATGTACGAATGCCTGTCCTTGAAAATATCAGCAAGAGAAAGCCAAGGTCGCTGACTAGTGTGCCCTCAGTCTATTCAATAAAAAGATCCCATGAAGCATAAGGAAATAAAAATTTCATTTCCTTAAGGAGCAGAATTTCAGGAGCGTTCGTAAGTTAAAGGATGCCAGTGGTGTTTACTTATTTTCTTGAAGTCTGGATTACTAATTACTTTCCTTCATGGGGATAGTAAAAGGAAACGTAAATGCACTTCTTAAAGAGCTATATAAAACCAAGGCCCACATAAAAAACCCAATCACAGCCTGGATTCCTATACACAGTAGCACTGATAAGGGAACAGAAGTCCTGCTTTTGCCAGAAAAAAAAAAAAAAAAAACCACAAACATTTTTTGACTCACTTTACTATGACCATTTCTTTAAGAGGTTATTCATGTATGACTTTATAGCAAGAATGAAACATTTCAGTTCACAGAGTGAATACAAAGGTGTACTATATCAAGGCGATAGGGACAATAATTTGAAATATTCTAAGAAGATGATACAGCTGCTTAGCTATGATCACCGAGGAAAAATTAACTGACATAAATACATGGGGACCTGTGTTTATACCCAGTGAGATTCATCATCTCTGGACAGTGGAGACTATATCATTTTCCTTCCCCTACTTTTACTGATCAAAACTCACCAAGATCATTTTCCAACTATCTCAGAGAGAGAAAGCTACCTTCTGAAACATTTTTGGTGAATAGTAGAAGATAAGCACAGCCACAGAATTTCTAAGTTAGAAAAGTATACGTATTAACTGGTCACATGGTACTTTTCATTATCTAAGTCAGCGCTGTCTAACAGAATTACAAGAGACACATATTTTATCTTCAATTTTGAAGCAGCCATGATGCAATGTAAATATAAAAGGTGAAACTAGTTTTAATAATATAGTCTAAGCTGATGTCAAAAATACTACCATTTCAACATGTATTCGATAGTTAACATATAGGAATAGGCAAATAGTACAATATGTCAATTATATCTCAATAAAGCCGTTAAAATTATTAGCAATATGATACATGTGTGTGTATATATATATATATATATATATATATATATATATATATATTAGTTTTTCACTAAATCTTGAAAATGTTACGTGCATTTTACATGTACAGCATATCTTCATTTGGACGTGTCATGTACATTTCTAGTGTTTGATAGCAGCATGAGGCCAATGGCTACTGCATTGGGCATGTGATTTGAATGATTCATATGTACAGACCCAATTTATGCGAAGGAACTACCGTGCGCATTTAGGCTATTTCCTCTTTGGTTCACCTCTCTATCCCGTGATGTTCTCAGTAAACAATATTTGAAGTTGTCAGGACTTAACACTTCATCTTCTATATCACTCATGGGAGGGAATAAAAAAGAAGTAAGTAGGATTTCTTATATTTATCTCTCAGCCTCTCTCTCTTGGCCCCCTTCTATGCCCACTGGCTGTCTTCATTGTATCTAGATTTATATTATTGTGTTACTGAATGCTTTGTGGTCTTCTCTGTTCTTAGCTTAAGTGCAGAGTAATGAAATGTTGGATGTTTTCCTTTTCAAAAAATGTTTACCTAGTGAAGGCATCGTATTTTTCTATTGCAGTTATGTTAAGAGCCTTTGAGGTACAGAGGTTTTCAACCACTAGGCTACATGAAATTAGACTGTGTATTTCAGTTTTCGAGAGTCCTCTCACTTCTTCTCTATATCACAATTACACATACAAATTAAAGACCAGTGAGAGCCTTTCAAGAAAAGTAGGCAACAATTAATGACCTATCTTTCAGAAAGCAAAACAAGTTCATTATTAGAAAAAGCAAAACCTCTGCATGAAACTGCCTCCTCTCAAAATCTGGGATTTCAACAGATGGAGAGAAAAAACACCAGTCTAGAGATCACTCTACGGGGAGCCACAATGTCTCCCCTTCTGAAATCCTACATCCTTGCAGTATTCCATTCTTACTGCAGACAATGTGAATGAAATGCCAAATTAATGAGTATTGACTAAAATCTATGCTATGTATGTGACATTGTATCAGGTGAAGATAAACCATTGAGCAGGACAAGTGCTGTGCTGTCCATTAAGGAAAACTACTGTCCAATAGAAAATCATGGTTGTAATCTAGGGTCTGAGGAACATTATCATGTGGGAGGACCAGACTGCACATAAAAAAGGAAAGCAGGCCAGTGGTGCGGTTAAGGAGGGCCTCTGCAGCATAGGTGAACCTTAAAGGGTGTACAAAAGTTCCCGAAATGATGAGCATCTATGCAAGAGAGGGGTAGAAATGCATCCCAAGTGTCAGGCTAGCACTGGCCGAGGCTGGAGGTGCTTTGTAATGTTTTAGAGGAACCACAGGAGCCATGGAACGGGGGTAGAAAGAATGAAGTGTGGTGGCAGGGGTGTAACCCTACAGACCAGGAAGAGTCTCACAACTATAATTAAGGCCCTGGCCTTTACCTTAGCTCTAACAGGAAGCTACTGAAGGGTTTTCAACAGAGAAAAAGACATGATGAGGTCTGCATCTTAAAAAGATTACTGTAGCTGCAGTGTGGAGAACAGATTGGAGCACAGAGATGTTTGCAGGGAGACCAACTGAGCGGCTGAAAAGCCCCTTGTTTTCAAGGCCTAGGCTTGGGTGGTAAACTGGCTCCCGAGTGAACAGAGCCTCCCAGTTCATCTCATCTAGTCCACGGACCATTCTGAAAATCAGGTGATTGCGTATAAAAATATTCATTTCCAGCATCTTGTGAAAGATAGTCCTGGGAACTACAGGTTCACTTAAGTTTCCAGAAACCACCAGCTGGAGCTGAGTAGTGCCAGCCTCCTTGAGCCTGGGCATGGATCCCGCCCCCCTTCCTCAAGGCCGCTGCCCGGTCATCCCACATTTCCGGCCCCTTCACGAGACCTACAGAAACTGTAGTGCCTGACTTCCAGTGTAGAACCAGTGAGTGGTCAAACTCCAGATGGGGAGGAGTTCCAAGGCCTGTGCTTCAAGGACTAAATTGGTGGCATCCCGAAGGCTGCCCACAACTGGGAAAGGACAGCCGAGGAGCCATCACAGGCTCTGGCATCTGGAGAGAACACGGAAGCATCTGAACAGTAACATCCAACACGTGACTGAGCGTGTTTCTCAGAGTATGTTCTAAGTTCACTTGAAAGACCTTGCTCCAGTCATATGACCAGCAGTCCGTTGTAAACTGCTGCAAATAAAGACCTTTGATATGTTCTTTTGGCGGGGGAGGGGGGCAGAAAGAAATATGGTAATAAGAGATAAAAATATAGATATGAAATAGCTGCCAGGACTACTAAACGTCTTCTCCTGATTGGTCAGAGCCTTTTAGACTCCTGAGGCTGGACAAAACTAAGCATTCTTCGAAAGGCATCCCAGTTTCCAGAGGCGATGTTTGCATATGGTGTGTGTGGGAGAGGGCCCATTCTAGCAGCAGGAAAAAAAACCTTAATGATTATGGATTTTAAGAAAGTGCAAGTGGCACCATTTCCTAGCCCCAGGTATGGAATAAATAGGAATGCATTTTCTCCCTGAACCCTTCCCTTTTGTTTCATTCAGAAGTGTGCTGGGCATTAAGAAGAGAGATTTACAAAAGATCAAAGAGATGAAACTTCAATAAGTCATTTAACCTGGCAGTACTTCTTTATGAATCCTATTTCCTTTAACATCTGAATGTAGCTACATTAATAGGCAGTCGCCCAGCTATTCATTGGACAACTTGCAAATTGCCACATCAACAGACTTTGTCGGAGATTTAAGTCATTCCCTTCTAGCTATTCACTTACGGATCCTTCTCCTCCTGTGTTCTCATCTCTAATTTCCTATCTCTGCATCATAAAAACAATGCACAACTTTTCAAAGTTAAATCATTAGTTCAACAAATATCTTACCATGTAACAGGCCTGTGCACAGAAACTTGCTTTCTAGTAAGGGAGTAAAGCAAGCAATTCACGATTTTAAAAGAACAATTAAACAATTTTAAAATGTTGTTATTGCTGTAATAGATGTATGCTATGGAGACAAGGCAAGCGAAAATCATGTTGATAGGATCAGTGAAACTTTCATGAGATCATTATTTGAACGTTTTTAGAAACAAAAGTTATCGGAAACTTAGTGATCAAGAGAATGAAATGTGTACTGTCAAAATTAGACTTGCACATTGTTCAATAATAATCTCACGCACGGAATCCTTGATCCTCCAGGAGAATTCACCAGTGTTTGACTTTGGTATCTACTATTTCATTAGAGTTGACTTTGAGAAGATACTTGTTAACAAAGACTAGAGGCCTGTAAAAGATAATCTCAAGGTTACACTTTGATTTCTCTGTATGACTAACCAATTCATTTCCAAATACCTTTTATGGTAGACTACAAATACTTTGTTCCTTTAAATGTTCTTTGATTCAGTTTTTCTATCTTCCTATTATTCTCATTCATTCATAAGTTGAATAAAGCCTTTGACATATATTACTTATATATTTGAACGAGAGTCATGTTTATACTTTTTGAATATTATACTTTGACGAAGTGAGTCTCAGGATAAGTAAGCATTGACCTGGCAGTCTGAATGGATTTCTTCTTTTCAATGTTTTTAAAGTACAGAGCAAAAAATAACATATGTTGAAACACAATAGTTCACTTCCTCACTCTCCCAACCTGGACTTCCCAGAAATAACCAACCATATTTAACTGGGTCAGTGATAAATTCTCTAGAGGTAATCTCACTAACTCCTTTTTAGGGTTATATTAGTCTCATAATTTACCTTTTTATGATATTATGATATTAACTATTAACTCTCTCTTATAAAATATAAAAGGATTTAGCTTACTCCTTCCTTTTCCAACTTTATTTTATTCTTCTGTGGTTATATTTGTAACTTTAAGTAATATATCTAAAATTTTGTCTTGTTTCATTAACCTCAGGCAAAAATTTTCATCTTCTCATTGGTTAAAGTAGTCAGCTTCCACCTTTCCTTCAGCTCCTCTTCTCTTGACTCTGTATCTACCGTGATCTGCGCCACTTTCACTGTCAAAGTTTATAATATTTGGTAACTTGCTTATGTATTTGCTTTATAGGTGGATTCTAAAGTTGGAAAAAAGAGTTTCTTATAATGATATAAACTGTTCATTGGTGAGCCAGGTAGCATACTAAGATGTCACTTATTTCTCTTTGGATTCAATGTCATAACCCCTAAACCACAAAAGACAAATAGATTATTTTTTGTTATGCTTATTTGGACCATGGTTTCCTTAGATAGATCCTTGTTCTTGTTGAATGCATGGTTTCTGTCTGCCTTTTGTCTTTTTTAAAGACGCACATGCTTTCTTCACATTGCACTGCTTGGCTGACTGGCAAAAGTCTCTATTGGCAGAAATCTGCTCTGTTTTTCTTCTTGATGATATCCTTCTTAGAATCCTTGGACTTCAAATTTTAACCAAACACTTTTTAGAACTGCTGCACAACTAGTATGAAAACCAGCCTTATTACTGAAGCAAGCCCTAATATTTTGTTGTTGTTCTCTCTAGTTTTTGTTTGATTTGGGGATTTTTTTGTTTTGTTTAAGTGTCTTTCAGGAGATAACAGCAGACCTCCTCAACACACTCTGGAGACCAGACAAAGCCGGATTCAACTGGTCCCAGAGGCTTGAGCAGGCACAGTGTGCGGCCAAATGGCCCTGATCTGACCTAGAGAGCACAGTGGAACCAAGATTCACAGAACTCAAGTAATAGAGATGCTGCTGTTGTCAGCCAGAGCCTTTAAAAAGCAAGGGGTCCATTAGAAAAAAGATCTGGTGCCCGAACCAAAATGAATACATATAAGACTGACCAATCAAACACTGCCAGATTGGAATTCCTTAGTATTTGTTTGTTTTTATCCCCATACCTTACTTGGCTAAATTCCAGAACTACCCAAACAGACCCTCCTAAATTAAAATTTATGAAGATGTATAAACTCTTCCTACCCTCTCTTCTTAAAACTTGTCTCAAGCCCATGTTCAAGAAAATAGGTCAGAGCCTTGTCTCTTGTTTCTTTGTCTGGCAGCCTTACAATAAATCCCTTTTCTCTGTAAAAGGTGTTGGGATTTCGGGATTTCTGTTGCATGGAGGGCAACGAGCCCACTTTCTGCCCCTTTTACAATGTCTTTGATTTTTTTGAGGGGCTCTTCATTAGTTTCACCATTTCTTGCTATCTTTAAGAATTCCTTCCGAATTTCATTCTCAATTTGCAGGGATATACTCAGAAAGGATTATGAGCAGTCCAGATATCTTGGTGCTCTAAAATCCCTTTATCTTGTTCTGACTTAGAGTTTGGCTTAGAACAGAATTTTAGGCTCAAAATAGTTTTTCCTCAGGAAATACAAGAAACTGACCCACTGCCTTCTTGACTCTAGTGTCGCTAATGAAAAGTTTGATACCAGTTCAAACATATTTTCTTTTGTATGAAGTTTTCTACCCCCCCTTCCAGAGCTTTCTTTCGATCCTTTTCTTCTCAGAATTTTGAAAATTAAAACTGATACATGAGGAACATTTCTTTACTTCCTATTTATATCACTTGGCTCAGGATGTGTAAGTTCAACCTGTTGTCTCCCTTAAATAATATTTTAAAATTTCTTTGATAATCAAATACTCTCACTCCCCAAATTTATCTGGTGTCTCTGGAGGTCTTTTAAATGGGATTAAGGACCTCTGTATTGATCTAGTATATTTGACTCTTTTTATTTCTACTAAATACCCTCTTTACTAAATATGTTCTAGGAATTTTATACTTTATTGTAAAACCCTTTCATTAATTAAAAAAATATTTAACTTACAAGAGATATTTCTTATTTTTTTGTTTCTTTTTTATACTGTTCTGTACTTGTTTTATGGATGGATTACCTGGGTAGCTGGTTAGCTCAGTTGGTTAAAGCATGGCGCTGATGGATGGATTATCTTTTTTACTATTATCAAGAATACTAATAAGAGGGGGGCGGCCAGATGGCTCAGTTTGTTAGAGCACAAGCTCTGAACAACGGGGTTGCCGGTTCAATTCCCACATGGGTCAGTGAGCTGCGCCCTCCACAATTAGATTAAAGGACAATGACTTAGAGCTGATGGGCCCTGGAGAAACACACTATTCCCCAATAAAAATTAAAAAAATACTAATAAGAGGGTTTTAAATATACTCCTCTCTCACATTATCTATTTTTGCAATGGTTACACAAAAATTATTAGTAGTATTTGTCTTTCATGATTATTTTTTCTCTCCTATGCACGTGGTTTTCTTCATGAGTCTGATTATCATTTTTTATTTGAGAATGTGGGAATGAAAGTTTATTTATGGTTAGGATGTAGAAGAACATGAACAAGTGTCACTCCTGCTAAAACTATAAGAACCAGCCAGATAAAACTAATATATACCTTTTTTTTTAAAAAAAAAAAAAAAAGACATTGATTTACATTCCCACCGGCAGTGTATAAGAGTTCATTTGGTACAGCCACTATGGAAGAGGAAATGGAGGTTCCTCAAAAAATTAGAAATAGATTTACTATATGACGCAGCAATCCCTCTCCTAGGTATCTACCTCCAAAATCTGAAAACATTTATCTGTAAAGATATATGTACCCCTATGTTCACTGCAGCATTATTTAACAGTGGCTCAGACATGGAAACAACTGAAGTGCCCTTCGATAAAGAAGATATGGTACATATACAATGGAATATTACTTGGCCATAAGAAAAGATGAAATACTGCCATTTGCGATAATATGCATGGATCTTGAGAATATCATGCTAAGCGAAGCAAGTCAGGCAGAAAAAGTCAGAACCACATGATTTCACTCATATGTGGTATAAAAAACTGAAAGCAACAAATGAACAAGACAAACAAAAACTCATAGACACAGACAACAGTTTAGTGGTTACCAGAGAGTAGGAGCGGATGGAGGATAGTAGAAGAGTATAAAAAGGGTCAAATACACAGTGATGGAAGGAAGACTGAGTGGGTGGTGAACACACAATATGATATATAGATGGTGTATTCCAGAACTGTACATTTGAAACCTATGTAATTTTACTAACAAATGTCACCCACACAATAAATTTAATAAAAATTTTTAAAAAGACATTTAAGAGCTGGAGGTACAAAGAAATCTGAGAGAATTAAACTTGAGGATGATTTCATACTTGAGGGCAGTTGCTAAAGTTGGAGGTGGGGTAGGCAGAGCAAAAAGCCTGCCAGAGAAGGATGGCCTTTGCTTAGACTAGGGAAAATCAGCCAAACTTTCAATGAACCTGTAAGCAATTGTGTTGCATTTGAAACTAGAAAAGCCCTAAATGCAAAAATAAATTTCACAGTCCTAAATGTAAAAGCTAGAGCTATAAAATATCTAAATAAAATTTTGGAGAATATTTTGTGATTTTGAGTCAGGCAAAGATTTTTTAAGTAGGATACAAAAGAACAGACCATAAAATGAAAATGTGAATCAAGCTGACTTCATCAAAATTAAAAACTCCTTTCTTTTAAAAGACACCATTAAGGGACATGTGTCCTGTTTGGGAGACCACCTCAGGGATGCTGTGGATGCCTGGTCATGGCATTGTACACCAGAGACTGGACATTAATGAATGCCAACTATAATTTTATGTGTATAATGTGATGGCTCGGTGTGAGGTCGGGGTGGTGGTGGATGGGGGGAGGGGGGTTCATGGTGTGAGGGATGTAAAAATAAAATAAAATAAAATAAAACTATAAAAAAAAAGACACCATTAAGAAAATGAAAAATAAGTAACTGGGTTGAAGAGCTTACCTGTAATATATATTAATAAAACACAGAACTTATCCAGAATATTTAAAAAGTTCCTACAACTCAGTAATTTAAAAGATAACCCAATAAAAACTGGACAAAAGACTTGAATGTACTATTTTCAAAAGGTACACAAATGTCCAATAAGCTCAAGCAAAAATGCTTAACATTAGCCAACAGGGAAATGCAAATCAAAACAAGAGGTGCCACTTCACATCAATTAGAATGATTAATATTAACAAGGTGAACAATACAATTCTTAGCAGGCAGACAGAATAATTGGACCTCTATGCACTTGTGAGAGGATAAAGTGAGAGAAAACGACATTGGAGAATCAGTGCATTATTCCTTATAAAAGTAAATATTATATACACCTATCCTATGACACAACAATTCCACTCCTCAATATTTAACCCCAAAAAATTAAAATTTATGTCCACACAAAGATTTGTTGACAAGCGTTCACAATAACATGATTGTTAACATTCCCCGTTTGGAATATCTGGTGGTCCAGATGTCCACCAAAAGAAGAATGAAAAATTATGACCTAGTTATACAATGATCCTGGTGAGAAATAATAGTGAATAATCTACTAAATACACACAAGCACATGGATGAATCTCAAAACCAACATGCTGAATGAAAGAAGCCAGAGACAATAAAATATACCCTATGAGACCACGTATAGAAACTAGCAAAAGAGACAGAAGACTGTTTGCCTCAGACAGAGAAGCAAAACAGCCAGACTTACTGTACTTACTAGTAATGTCTTGTATTTTGATTGTGGCAGTGTATACATTTGTCAAAATTCAAACTATGCACTTAACATCTGTAATCTCAGGAAAGTTGATTATAAAAATGAATGGGGAGAGTGAGGTTAACTCTTTTATTGTAGGTAAGATTTATTCTGGTGTTTTATAGTGTCATCTTACATAAGGGTTAGGATATGGAACCATCCACATCTGAGGCAAAATTCATGACTGTTGAAAATGACCTCTGACAACACAATATTACAGAATAGCTTTATCACCTCAAACCGCCCCCTTACCACCCGTTTGTAGTCAACTCCTCTCCCCACCCCTGGCAACCACTGATCTGTTCTGTATTTTCCCGAATGAAATATAAATGGAATCATATGCTATGTTAAAAAAAAAAAAAAGACCTCTGAAATATTAGTAGAAAAGTGTTCAGTATTTCACAATAAATACATCACAAAGATCTTCCTCTAGGGCACAAATCAAATAGAATGCCGTATGAATTCTTTATGTATATTTTCATCTATTGTCATACCAAACATCTTCAAATAGTCAAATTCCATTCAATACAGTGAGGTGGTCACACTAAGATAAGCATGAAGGAACTGAGATCTACTAAATTAGCCAATTTATTTCTCCCATTTTACTGTTTGTCTAGAACATGTTGAGTAAAATGACAGATACTTAAATCATTTTGCTCAATGTTCTTGTTAGTCATATGTAGTTGAATTGAGAGAACTTAAATGTATACAATATATAACACTCTTACATTCAGATCTGTCTTACCCCTAGTTTCCACTGAGGTGAAAACTAGCTGCCTGGCGGGGGGTTCTGTGGGTGTGATGGAGCTGGAACACTGGCTGCTTGGCCTCAAGGATGGGCAAGGAGAAAACTAATCTCAGGCTTGGGATGCCCTGGAACATAAGGGAAGGACCTTACTTGGACATACAGTAATTGAGAGTTCTAATTCTTCCCTTAGGAAATTCACTCAGTGTCTTCAGGAAAGAGCCTTTCAGCTTTTTGCTGGGTGGGGGTTGGGGGAGATGGATGCTCTTATCAGCTCTGTTAATGAAAAGCAATGGAGAAAAGGAAAAACCACCACTCACACCACAGGTAGACTTTCAATTAATCCTTTCTTTTTGTTCCTTCTTTACGCCCAGAATTTTCCCAGTTTTAGAGCCTCAACTGAATGGTTTTCTCTGATGTCTTTACTGGGCTATGTTTTATATATCAAAAGATTATATTTCCTTTATATATCTTCTAAAGATATTTTGAAATATTATCTACTATTATCTATTATCTACTGTTGCTATCCCTCCCATTGTTCTCACCCTGTGGGGTTCAACCATTAACTATATAGAAGGAAGTAGAAACATTTGCTTGAGTTCAATCCCATAGTTCCATGTAAAATCTCTGATATAAATGCCTTGGATATCATTAAATACCAACAATTATTTTTGGTTATTCTCTACGATTATGATTTCTCCTATAAGTCACACACCTGCGTATATGGAACTTTGAACTGTCTTCCTATTTTATGTGTGTATTTTATCTTCTAAAGAGAGAATAAGCTTAGAGTCACAAATTTACTTAAAATAAGGATCACAATGTTATCTACCTCTCTACAGAAAGGGTTCCTAACTTTTAATCCATGAATGGACTTAAGTGGATCCAAGCACATCCTGAAATTGTAATATTGACCACGTGTATTTACAGGTAGCCATCTTTATCTCCAAAGAAATTCCATGGTTTCATTACAGAAAATGATAGACTGTATTGTGACTGGAGAAAGACGTCAGAAAATTAGTGACCGCAACAAATGCGTTATATTTCTGTTTCTTGGGAAGGGAGCTTTGATCAATTTTATTATAATTATAAATAAATTTTTCACCAGACTTTTCTATATTCTTTGTTAGATAAACAATAATAGCATCAAAATGTTATCTGTAGATAACACCTGTCAGAAGATACACTCAGGAGAGCTACTCCACCAAATCCAACTTTCAGAGGTGTCTAAAATATTTTTTAAATGGTCACTTAAGAGATTGTTTTAAAACCTGAAAAATATCCAGGGACATTAACAGTGGTGTGTGTGTGTGTGTGTGTGTGTGTGTGTGTGTGTGTGTGTGTAAAGTTCAAACGATAGAAACAGATCTTCAGACAGTCCACTTGTGGTAAAATGTTAAAGCAGTGCTTCTTGTCTTCTGAAGTTTAATGGTTCAAGTCTGGTAGCTTGTTAAACTTTCTCAAAATTCTAATACATATATAAGACCCATAATCTCTCAAGGACGGAATTATGTTTTGGAGATGAGGAAAATTCTGGTCTGAATATTTGAAAAAGTGTCACAAAAAAGAAATGGCAAAGTGGAGGTAGGTTTAGTAGCAAAGTAGAGGAGAATAACAAGCAAGTTAAAGAGTAAATCTTCCTGAGGAGATCATTTGTAGACATAATTTGCAGTACACAGATTTTTAACCTATATTATACTTGCCTAGTTATGAAAACAACAAATGTCAAATTGCAGGAGAATTTAAAATGGCCATTTTGTCACTGTCATCGTCGGTAGTAGTGACAGTGAGTGTGTGTGTGAGTGTGTGTGCGCGCACGAACGCGCTTTAACCTGGCAAATAAGAGCTAAATCTGTACAACATTTTTGAACACAACAGCAAGTCAGATATATTTTTTTTTTTTCAGTTTCAAAGGCCTTGGGTAAAATTCAACCCAAGTAAACAAACAGACTGCAAAACATAATACTCAAGGGGAGAAACAAATCTTTTCTTCAGTAACTGTCAAAAGGAGACTATGCTTAAAATGGTGGTAGCTGTTCGAGTTAGAAACAAAAGATAAGGACAAAAACGGCACTACCACATTCAGAAGCAGTCAAAGAACATTGAAGCAGGTATCCTCTAGCAGGTTTGCTTTAGCACAGGACAGAAAACTCTGTGACTATAGAGTTCAGCCTTTTACATGCATTTTAAGGGCCCAAACACCAAACTGAAGTTTCTTATTCTACCACGGTAGCCTTAACACAGTTACTTAACTTCTCACTTCCTCAGTTTCCCATCTGTGAAATGTGGTAACCTCATAAGAGCCACCATTAGAGGTAGGAAAAAAAAAAACAGACCTCTGGACTATTTACAAGGGAAAATTAAGTTATATGCCAAATAAGATTTTCTGAATGGTATTCTACCATCTCATGGTATAGAGTAAGTGTTAAAATTGAACCAGAAGTCTTGTATAGAAATGTTACCATTTGTTTAGCTCAATCTGTTTGGACCTGCAAATTCCATGTTTGAACTGATACTTACAGATAATGGTCTATCATGCCTACAGAATGTTGCAGTATCACCATTAATTGCTATTTTATTTGAAATTAAATGAAACATTATTTGCTGAAATATAGACTATCCTAAGGCTTACCTGTTCCCAACTCCCATTTTACATACCAGGAAATTGAAAACCAAAAGTCAATTGGTGTCACAGATATCAAGGGGCAAATCTGTTACAACCCCTAGCTCAGAATAAACGCTCAGCATATACTGGCTGAATAAAGAAACAAACAAAGCCAGCTGTGGAAAGCGACCCTCTTGTTGGGATTTCCCAGCAAGATTCTTTTCCTTTCAAAAGAAAGCGGTTCTTCTGATGCTTTCATGTTTGACACTGAGATACTTATTATCTGAGATGAAATTTCAATGCATGATGAATTTCAGAGGATATTCAGTGAAGGCTGAAGAAAACCGTAAGACAAGGACCGTCACAAGACTTGATACGTTAGCCCCACATTTCTGCTGATGTGCTGGGAGGCAAAGAAAATATAAAACCATCCGTTCCACAACCAGAGGAAACAGACAAGCACAAAAGCCATCCACATGAACACTAACACTTGCATAAAACACTTGCACAAGACTATTGATGAGAAGGATCCCAAAGAGGCAAATACGCCTTTGTATAACACACATACATCCCTTGGACAGTATCTGAAGGCCTCTTCTCCTGAGCCACCCACTGTCCCACACCTGACAGTGGTGACAATCAGAAACAATGACAAAAACTATCCTCCAAAGCAGCTTCCCTTTAATAACATTTTTGGATGGGTGGAGAGATTTTCTACTTATACAGCAGGTTGGTAATAGACTCATTTGTACTTCCTAGGAAAAGTACTGTTAGCGTGCACATATTTGCAATATCTCTGGATTCTAAACTTTACTATGGAAACTGAGACTTTAAAAAGCACAGCTACAATAAAGACGTATGCCCACGTCTCTTGAAAACTAATATGACAGTATCACAAATCGGAGAGGTGCATAAAGGAATTTAGCTTCTCAGGATCCCTTCTCAAGATAATTAACCTTGTTGATATCCATTAAATGTGCTAAGTAGTTTCAGGCTCTCTTTCAATCACTCTGCTCAGATAAAATTTAACATCTACATTTAATGACAGTTTTTCTTTTTTTTAATTAAAGTTTATTGGGGTGACAATTTTGGCAAAGTTTCACAGATTGCAGGTGTACAATTCTGTAATACAGCATCTATATCTCACATCGTGTGTTCACCACCCAGTCAGTTCTCTTTCCATCACCATGTACTGGATCCCCTTTACCCTCATCTCCCACCTCCCTCCCCAGTTTTTCCTCAATGCAATTTCTGACATATTAAAAGCATTTTTTTTGGCCACAAGGGCAACTTGTTTCAGAGTCTCCAAATTCTTGTAATAGAAATGATACAGTTTTCAGAAAACTACAGCACTTTGCTTTTGGCAGAAGTTAAGTGAATGCCTAGATACACCCAGTGACTCAGAGAGGCCACATAAAACAGAGAATCATGTCATTCTCTTGCTTAGGAGTGTCACCGCTCATAAGATCTCCAAAACAAAAAATAGCAGCTTAATATTTATACAGGGATTATAAGGAACCAGCACATACTAGCACTTGACAATTTTATGTAATCTTCACTTTAAGAATATTAAGCAGGCATGAGAATCACCTCCACCTACAAATGAAAAAGCTGAGGCTGGGAGCAGTTCGGTGACTTGCCGTTTGGTCATACATCCAGAAGGTGGAGCAGCCTGTACTGAACCCGTATGGTCTCACTCTGGGGCTCTAGGTTAAATGACACTGCCTCTGCAGCCATGATAGAGTGTTTTCTAGTCTACATGTTTTATAGTTTCTGATTTTCATAATAAGGATCACACTGAGAAAACAGACCTGTGTGCGTCTGAGTGCTTTAACTCAACGATCCCCGAGGCCAGTAGTAATACCTGCTATTAATTTTTTATCTACCTTTCCTGAAGTTACCAGAAAAATACACAATTTGTCATTTAATAATCACTGTCCTTCACTGGCCATTCCGGAAGCCTCTTCCAGGGATTGTTGCTTCATGCTTGATCCTGAATTAGAATGAAAGCAGGGGTACTTATGCCAAAGGTAAAACACGATTAATGTGTTAAGAAATGTTTTGGAGATAAATGGACCTACTCTTGAATTCAGCTTCTGTGACCAAGCAGTATGGTTTATAGCAAGTTACCTTAGTTTTCTCAGTAACAGTTTTCGCATCTATAAATTAGGTATAATCACGCCAACCTCAAAGTCCTTTCAAGAATTGAAATGAGTTGATACATATTCAGAATGGCAGTTTTGACAATGTACTCAATAAATGGAAGTGTTTCTTTATTTTTTCTTAAGTTTTATGTATTTACATACAAAATTTACATATAGTGAACAGACTAGTGAATTTGCCATTTAATGGATGAGTGACTATCAACATGCAGAACACTCCCATTACCCCAGAAATTTCTCCAGTATCTTTCCTGGGTAATCTTCCTACAGAGCCAGCACTGATCTGATTTTCCATCATCATAGGTTATGACTCTTCTATATTTTCCTATAAATCACAAAATATTTTTTTGTATTTGACTTTACTCATCAAACTGTGTTTGTGATCATGTTATTACATTTATCAGTAGAACGTTTCTTTATATTGTTGACGTGTGTTCCATGTTATGAATGTATCAGAGTTCACCCGTTTTCCTGATGATGTACTTCTGAGTTGTTTTCAGCATTGGATTGTTATAAATAAGCTCTATGAACACGTGTGGATAAATGTTTCCAATCCTCTTGGATATAGATACCTAGGACTGGAATTGCTGTGTCTTAAGGTAGAAGGTTCTGTGATTTCAAAGGAAAGCACCAGATCATTTTTCAAATGATTTGGAGCATTTTCCACTTCTACTGTACTGTATGAGAGTACCAGTTGCTCGGTATCCTCTTAACTTTTGGTATTTTTGGTCCTTTAAATTTTAGCCATTCTGATAGGTGTGTAGTGGTCTTTCACTGTGTTTTGAATTTGCATTTCTCTGACAACAAATTACGTTAAACACTATTGCTAAGGTTGATTGGCTATTCCATATCTTGTTTTATGAAGTGTCTTTTCTTGTATATGTTAGATATTGGTGTTACATTTTCTCCCAGTCTGTGGGTTATTTTCTTAGCCGGGTCTTTTTAAATAAATAGATGCTTTTAATTTTCATGAAATTCAATATGGTTTTTCCGTCTATTATTTGTGCTTTATGTGTTACTTACAAGAAACCTTCACCTTCTAAAATTATGCACACTTAAATTATTATCAATTATTAATATTCTTAGAGCTTCCTGGTGTTTACTCATGAGTTGTTTTTTTAAATGCCCTTCTTTTTCAGAGATCAAGAAACAGGTTTAGCAGTGGGTTTACAATTTTAGCAAGGCATCTAATCTATCTGGAGGGCTTGTTTACAAACAGATTCCTGGACCTCATTCCAAGAGGTTCTGATTTCCTAAGTCTGGGGAGGGCCTGAGGGTTGTACGCCATCAAGCTTAGGTGATGTTGCTGCTGCTGGTGGTTTATAGATCACACTTCAAACAGCATTGGCTTAGAAAAATTAAATGGCTTTTTTAATGTCCATGAAGAAGCGTGTTTGCGTTTTCTGAAGTCTGAGCCCACAGCCACTCATTTCTCAGGTTTGTGAGAACACACCTGAGCAATCTGTTCAGGGCACTAGAGCATGGGAGCCAGGAAGCACTATGGTAGACTGATGGACCAACATGGCCTCTTTTCTTTCTTCCTTCCTAGAAATCGGGCTCTGGTCTGTGAGCACTGACATGCACACGTCTGTACCCCTTATGGCCGCATATAGCCTCGTGGTGAACATGTACCCGAAGGAGACATTCTCCTCCCTGTCAACAAGCAGAGGAAGCTTCATGTCCCCCTAAAGTTTGATGGGTCTCTAAACCCGGCACATTTTCAAGGCCAAGTCCTTCCAAACTTTCTCTGCTGCATTTATGTTACAAGTAGTTGGCATGTGGGTGAAGAGTCCTGACACAGGCATTCTGAATTAAAGATCAACACTCTCAAAGCAAAAAACTTGGTCATCAAAATCTCAACCCAAATCCCTAAGCTTCTCAAGGTTTTTAGGACAAGCAGAGAAGAGCTTTGTAGCTTTCCTTTCCAAAAAGATCAAGCATGTGTGGGCAGAGAACTACACCGCAACTACACATCTATTATGTAGAATGTTTGTTGGACTTGGGGAAGGACTCAAAAAGATACACGGCGTGCTTTTTCCTTTCTGAGTGTTAAACTACCTGTTTAGCCTTTGAAACCTTGTTAATAGAAAATGAATTCATACAGAGTATTTATACTTAAACTGCTCTACAGACGCACTTTGATTCAAAGAGGGAAAAATAATTTATCTACTTTAAAAAAAAAAAATCCCCTGAATACAGGGAAGAGAAGAGTCAGTTTCGAATGCCACCATCACATTTTCACCAGTCTCTTAGCACTCTTTCCGGAGTACTATGAGCAATGAGAATATCAGAGCTCTATAATTTCTACATGGGCACTGGAGGATTTTACAGAAATTAAATGGAAAGTAACATGTGCTTTAGCCTCAAAGGAAGATCTATTCGTGATCGGCCTAAAGTATACACCACACTTATTCCAGCAATGAGAAATTCAGAGGTAAAATGAAAGCAGGCCTGTGCTAGAACTAATTTGATTTT
Source organism: Rhinolophus hipposideros (assembly GCF_964194185.1). Classification (NCBI taxonomy): domain Eukaryota; kingdom Metazoa; phylum Chordata; class Mammalia; order Chiroptera; family Rhinolophidae; genus Rhinolophus; species Rhinolophus hipposideros. The sequence continues at coordinate 27,556,838 of NC_138069.1, read as the reverse complement.
CACCAGTTCTGGGCCTCTACCTTGAACAAATAATGACATATGGGAGGCCTGTGTACCATGAGAAGGAAGCTGACCCAACACCTTAGCCTTGTTGTTCTCCCAGTTCCCAAAAGCCTGTGAGTTGGGTGTGTGTGTGTGTGTATTTGTGTGTGTGTTTAAGAAAATTAAAATCATAGCAAAGGAGTTATCAATGGAATTGTCAGAGACATTCTAGAGTTTCTCTTGGACATACCAAGCAGTCTCAGGCAGTCAAACCACATTGCCCCAGTGCTTTTTAACCAGCTGTGTATGCAATCTTATTATGCTATAAAGTAGGTGAGCATAGAGACTTGAATTCTAACATGTCTGAGAATGAGTCTGCCCCCTGACCCTTCCTTGCTACAAAGCCTTAGAAAACCTTTGCTACGTATCTCTCCTTTCATTTCCCAGAACAGAAATCCCTATCCCAGATGGATGTTATCAATTGTACTTGTGATTTTTTTCTTCTAAAGCTTCTATTACAAGGCCTGACTCACCGGAAGCACACCTGCAGAACACACCATTAATGGTATCTCTTTCCTCCTTCCATCTGTCCCTCTCACCCCAATCCCTCCATATATAATTAGACATCGCCATGTGTATTATATATATGTGTGTGTGTGTGTGTGTGTGTACACACACACACACACACACACACAGAGAGAGAGAACCAAAAAATGTATACACATTTTAAGAAAGGAAAAAGCTGTATTAGTATATACCAATAACAAAAGTTGAATACCAGTCACGTTTGACTTCTGAAATTACAAGAGGTGCTCAAAGTGGTTACCATCAGCGTCCAGACACTTCTTCTTGAGCAATGTTGACCAAAGTGTTAGCATCTCTTAAAATATGTGTACATGTTTATGGCACCCCCAGTATATATACACACACACGTATTTGTATATACATATATATATATACGTATAGATAATACATCTGTGTGTATGTATGTGTGATGATGACACACACACACACACACACACACACACACATAAAATTCTCATTGTAACCAGAAAAAAAAAAAGGGACCTCTTGACTCCTACTTCGAATCTGCCAGCATGGGTATGTATCTAAAAGAAATACAAAAAGAGCTCCCCAGAAGACCTTGAAACACAATGCAAAGCTTTGCCCAAGTTTCCTGAGGACATTGAAAATGGAAATTAACTGTGGGTCACACAGCACCACTTCTTTACTTACGTCTCAATCTGAAGTCTTATCACATTGGCACCGACCTCCATTTCTCCTTTGTTTTGGTCAGAGATACCAACACAAATCCCTCCCCTTACTTTGTCTTACTGCCCCCTGGTCACCTCATCACGGAGGCAATGCAGCCTTCAGTTTTTCCCATTATGTCTTTATCCCACCACATCCCACAAGCTGGTAGCAAAAGAAAAGGGCACCGTTTAAAAGTAAGAAGGGAGAAAGAAGAAAAGGGCATGAAGGGGAGAAAAGGCTATGGAAATGATTAAATGTCTTTAAATGTATTTGCCTCACAAAATAGCAAAATTACCAGTTCATACCTTAGCAGTCCTAATCTTCTTGAATCTTGAACACAGATTTCAGGGCAACATTGGGGTTGAGATAATCTCCTCAGGCCACCACCAAAGAGAGAATTTTCGTAACCTCCAACACGGGGTCCAATACAGCCTTCCCCAAGTCCCAGGAGAAGGCAGTTTCTTCCACGTCTACAAAAATCACAGGAGAAAGAAGATATTAACAATAAATAAATACATACATACATATATACATACATGCATACACAAAAATAAAACTTGATATTAAATTCCAGACCATTTGGTTTTAAGAGACTAAATAGAAGAGACCTTAAATTCTGATTGACATAAAAATGCATACACCTGAATGGATTCAGACTTGTTTAGAATCAAAGAATCATACAAAATCAGAAAAAAAGCCACAATATATCAAGGCTGGAAGATTTTTGTAGGACAAGACTAGCCAAATTTGTTCATGTAACTTACAGGGAAACTGAAGATCAGAGCAGAAAAGTGTTTTACCCCGGATGATTCATTCATGACCTGTGGCATATTCTGACCAGTGAAGCGAGAAAATCTTTAGTAAATACAAACCAGGTGTGCAACACTGTGGCCTAGGCGGAAATGAGACCAGGGGACATGGCATCACTGCATCTTGAAACATGTTTTCACTGGGCTCCTAAGATACCAAACGTGCCTGTTATCACTGGCCACTGTCTTGGCTGTCTCTGGTAGTCTTCCTACTTTATTCCTTTCAGTCAATGGCAATTCTGTTCACACGGTTGGTCAGCCCAAACCCTTCCAGTCAACCTTGACTCCTCTCTGTCGTACGCGCCCCACATCCTTGCGACATCAGCAAACCCTGGTGGCACTGTCTTCACAGCACATCCAGTAACTGATCACTCGTCCCTCCTCCAATATTGTCACCCTAATCCGAGGCATCATGACAGATCTCAACTGCCACAAAGAAGGCATGCCCAAGCCATGGCTGGCCCTCTCAACTAGACCCTTGAGTAAGATAGTGACCCTCGCTCAAAAGCCTTCCACATCACCTGGAATCAAAGTCATGACAACGACCGAAAAGCCCACTTCTGATGCAGTCTGTCACTCCTCTCCCCTCATTCATTCCTCTCCGGCCTCACTGGCCTAGCGGTTCCTCTAACATGCCTCTACATCTACTTCAGGCTGAGGCACTCACAGTTCCCTGTATCGGAAAAGCTCTTTTTCCCTCACTATTTCATCATATTTTTGTTCCAGTGTTGCCTTCCCAATGAGACAAGCTCCCTTATTCTGACAGTCTGAGATTAGTTGGGAAATAGGGTGCAATGTTTTAGAAAGAGGTTTGGGAATAATTACAGTTTCCATATCCTGATTCCACCACTATGAAACCCTGACCAAAACACTGCACCTCTCTAAGTGTCTGATATTTCTGTAAAAGTGAGATGATAGAAATAGCTCTCCCTTTAAGATGCTTATGAAAATGAAATGAGGCAGCACAGTTAAATTATTCATCACTATGCATGACATAAGTACTCAATAAATGTTTGCTGCTCTTAATTTTTTATCTTTATTGTTGCAAGCTTACATTCTGCATGACATTACATAATTTTATCTACCTGCCTCTCGCTCCCCGCCAGAGTCTAACTCTTTTCTGTCTTGTTTCATATAACATTGCTTTGGAGGCCTTTGGTGAGTTTGGGCAACTTTCTCTGGACCACCCTCAGGATCAGACAAGTATCATGACCCCAAATGCTCCCACAATCTGCAGGCGGATGGCAGAACTTTGTAACATGAGAAACTTAGAGAAACATGAGAAACATGAGAAACTTTCTGGTTCATTTCTTGTCCTCTTGCTGATGCCTGGCAATTTGAGGATGATCTTGGCCCTAGTATTACAGCAGGGTGATAATAGTCAAACCACAGTCTACAATGATTCCTGCATCCCAAAGCCAAGAAACACAACTCTGAAAGCAAACGATGCTGTAAATCAGCACAATGATATACGGACTTATTAAAGAAATTGTGCTGACTACTTGGAGAATTCAAGTCTCCAGTCTATCCAAATGCATCTTTCTTTCTTTCTTTTTATCCTACATGATATTAAGAAACTGTCTATGTTCAGTAATAGCAACATAAAAATATGTCACCTACCTTTCAGGTTTAGTTACAGTTACATCACAACCTAATAAAAAGTTAAGACGCATCAGGAAAAACTTACAATCCATTCTAAGTCACTGAAGGACTTGTTTAGAATGCATTTACTAACAAATGTTTACTGAATACATAATATGTGCCAGGCATTTTCTTAAGAACTGGGGATGTGGTAGAGAACATTAAAGACTTTATTCCTACCCTCTTGAAGCTTTTATTCCAGCAGTTCTTTCTTTATCTTTTACAACTTCCTAACTTCCGCCCAGACATAGGAAGGCATGACAAACTCCTACAAGTTGCTGATTCGCCAAAGAAGTGATATAAGGTGTGCCCATATAAATACCCTAATTTCTGCTTGAAATAGAGAGAAAATTATGTACTTCTTGCTTTTTTTCAGGAGACCAGGTTATTTCCTTAGTTTGCCCTTTACTCCATCCTCCGTAACACACCTCTACTGAGTTTATCCTGGTTTATTTCCCTCCTTCAGCAAATAAACAGAAGTTATTCACCAAACCCACAAATACACTGTCCATTAACAAGATGCCACGTGGATGGTAGGGTGTAGAGGGCACTGGGTTCAGGGGGAAAACTTCAGAAACTCGCTTTTCAGAAATCTTTGAAAACTAGAATTGGGTTAATGTGGTTAGAAGGCAAAATAAACAGAAAATAGGAATACTGTCAAAGGGAATAAATGTCCAGAAAGGACATACGTCTTCAATCACAGTGTCTACATGAGCAGAGTGCTCATTATAGAGGTGGATGGCACCTTTGCCTGTCGGCCAGCCTTGAACGCATCAGGGAATATGTCATTTTTCAAGAGGTATCAACTAGTGGCTTCTCTGATGGCAGCGTGGGAACCACACCTCAGTGATGGTTGGGCTGCACTGAATGATTCCTGTGAGTATAAAGCTCACATAGGCACTGCACTGATCTGCAAATGCACTAGACACTCTCCAAGAGAAGCCGGTGTCCAGAGAAGCCATGACCAGGGAGATAGGAGAAGGACAGAAAGGAATCCAGAACTCCATAATGGACCTTAGGGTTTTTAAGTGAAAGTGTGCCAGGAGTAAAAGATGAACTATAAGTTCAATCTATGCCAACAGGGTCGGGTCCTCCTGGGAACTGGAGAAACATCGCATATGGACTTCACAATACCTTTGAAGGAGATCTGGGATTACAGGCACACCGCGTGTACCACACATCCAAGGCTGTGCCTCACCCTACGCACTGTATCCACACTGCCAGCAATGCTTTATCACGTGTATACTGCACCCATTTGCCTATCAGAAAGGTGAAATTTGGGGACATTAAGTGTTTGAAGTCACATAAGTAGAATTTGACAGAGTTAAAATTCAGAACCAACCCTGGAGCTTAACTGGTGTCCCCAAGCACTCTGAAAATCACAATGAATTCTTTCCTGGATTCTAGTTCTATTTAAACCTGATTCTGATCAGGCTTGGAAATGCCATAGTTTGAACTCCAGGAAGAATTCGGTCTCCTAAGAATGGTACTGTGAAAACTGGTCCAGCTCAGTCTCTGGCAAAGAGAGTGAAAGCACCCAGATAAAAAAGGACAGTTTTCTCCCAAAGCCATAGAGGAGACCACACCACTCACTGGAACAGTTGCTTCCTGAGCAGCAGAGATAGTGAGCCAAGAAACCATTGGTGGTGGGGTCTTGGTTTGTACAATATTAATTACATTTCTTACAGGTTGACATTAAAGAAACAATGCTGGGCCCGTGACATGTAAAATACTGAGGGAGTCTAGGTGACCATCAGAAACTGGAATCACTATCGTTGGGCTCAATATTAAAAACTTTCCTGTCTATTCATTCCGAGTCTGGACACCAAACACTTGAACTGCTAGGGAATAGCAAAAGACAATCTGTGCCCCTGGATTTTAAGGATTTTAGAAAACACCTAGTGACTTTTAGACAACAGATCGCTTGCCAGTGCGTCAGCACCTTATTTCCTTAACTCGTTAGCCCTTTAAATTGAGTGGTGAAATCAAAGGGACTGTAGAAGAAAAGTCACTGCACACTTTAATGGAATGTTGGAGGATTTCCTAGTATCTGGGTTAATGGCAGATCTGTTTTCTTCTCTGCTATTTAATGAAATGTTTACCTTAAATTTCATAAAGGTGTTGGGGAAACCCAAATAATCTGAGGGTAAAAGTGGTGATGAAAAGTCTACTGATTATCATCATTATCGGTAATAAATAAGAAGAGTCTCAGAAACTATGATTTATTTAGCTTATATATGCCAGCACTGTGCTGAGCTTGTGTGTGTTCATGAGATGCTCCCAAAACACTAATGAAGTAGTGTTATTAGGATTCCCGTTTTGTATATGGGAAAAGGGAAGGCTTAGAATGTTCAAGTAAGTTGCACAATATCATCTAGTGTTGACTGGCAGCCAGAAGAGTCTGAGCCTGCCATCTCCGCTTCCAACCACTGCCTGCTAAGCTGTGAACTCTTCCTTGTGACAAAAAATGTAAATGTTTTCCTGGTTTGTTATTTATCTTCTTGCATTGCTTATGTAATTTTGTGAGGGGGTAATCTTTTCATTTCATAAGAGCAAAGAGTTAATATTCCTAATATATAAAGATCTTCTAAAGATAGAAATAAAAATCATCAATAATTGTCTAGAAAAATAGGCAAGGGATATCAACAGGAAGTTTAAAGAAAAAGGAATGCAAATAGCCTAAGAACTCAAGAACACACATAGTGAGAGAATTGCAAATTATGGATGGGAAAATTAGAGCATCAATGAGAGTAATAATTGAAAACAATTAAACCACTACAGATGTATTTAAATCAATGGGTTTATAATGATACTAAGAAGAAAAAAAAGAAAATAGGTCACCTTTGGAGGATGCTGGAGAATCAAATCATTATTTTGAAAAATGGTAAATAAAAGAAAATCAAGCTTTTGCTCTTCTTTTCCTTGTGACTTATAATCAAGGACTAATGAAAGAAAGTTTCCATTTCTAGGCATTTTTTACCAAATATAAAAACAAATTAACAAAATTTGAATATCAACATTGTGTGATCCCTAACGAAATAGATCTAGGTAATAATTATCAGTGGTTGTTAACACCACAGAAGAGAGATTTCACATGCTTCCTGATAGAAGCACGTAACTTCCCCTATAAAACAGTCTGGCAAAAAGCATGCAACCTGAATTAAATCTGCTTGCTTATAGGAAATGCCAGTGAATGAGAAATTTGCATCACAGAGATGCAATCAATAACATCCACTGTGGGACTGTCTACAGGACAAACAATCCTATTGCCTTCAACAAGTAGATTACAAGGAAAATAATGGAGAGTGATGGACGACCTATGAATTAAGAGAGACTTAGGAGACATGAAAGTCAATTCTAAAGGACAGTACTTACTTGGGTCTTGATTTACAAACAAGATGGAAAAAAAAGAATTATAATCAGTAATTTGAAAAGCGACTAGATATGTGATAGGACTAAATAATTAATATCTTTGGTATAATAATGTATTTATTTAAAAAATGTCACCTTTTAGAGATGAATACTGACACACTTAATGAAGACATGGTCTTACGGGTGGGAATTAGGTCCCGTTGGGGCTGGGCAATGTCTAAAACAAAACTGCCAATACACTGGTAGCTCGTGCAGCTGGCTTCTGGTTGGGTACATTCCGTTACCATGTTCTTTCTACTTTAATATGTTCATTTTATTTTATTAAGGAAAAACTTAAAAACTATTTGCCAGATACAAGCACATGTACATCTGTATGATAAAGCAAGTTTATGAAAACAGTAGTAACAGTTTCATCTAGGTGGTAAGGTTATGTACTATTTTGACCTTTTCAATTTTCAATTTTTTCTTCTCGTAATAAATGTGTGACTTATTTACAGACAGAAATGGAAATTTATTTTTAAAATAATTTTCTCCATGTGAGGCTTTAATCATCAATATTTTGTTTAAACAATTGGGAAGCAAATATTGTAAAACCTTAGGATTTACTAACACTGGGTGGTAGGCACACAATTATTCAGTATACCATTTCCTTAATGTTGAAAGTATAACATATAGTAAAACATTATAAAAATTGAAAATGCAATGACTGTCCTTTATCTCTGTTAGGTCACATTGAATACCTTTTCTCCAAAATAACGTCTACAAGCAAAAGTGTCACACAGTATAAAATATTTGTACTTTAACCATAACTCTAAGATTTTTGCAACAATGTCTGAAGAATTATGTAAGAGATTCTAGGAATCTTCCCTATGTGGAAGCTCACAGGATAGTAGTCAATCTATATAGTTTTAAATATTTTCATTTTTAGAGGAACAAAAATATGACACAATTCATTACATTGAAAGGATTTTATCCTACTACTGTTAAACATTTAGGAAAAAGACTTAATCACACAGTAAAAATATTTCAAAGAAAAGAACTGGACTGGGCCATAGCACTCAGACAGTTGAAGCCTATTATTTTGCAGATGAGAAGGCTGTGGTTTGTTTAAAGGCACAGAAGTGGTTGGGGTCAGATGGATGACAAGAGACCAGGTCTCTAATGCTCAGTTCTCATCTTTCATGACCAAGCCACACCAGATAGCATCTTACCAAACACTTCTACCATCTAAGCAAAACTACAAACCTGCGATATATCTATTATCAGAAAACTGGTAGAATATCTAAGACACAGGACAAGCTGTGGTTTGTGGGAAGGAGGGGTTTATTTTTATGTAGACTGATTACTATAGCATTTTTAGGTTGACAGCAAAATTGAGCAGAAAATAGAGTCCCCATATATTCTCTGACCCTACATACGAAACCCCCTCCACCAAGAACATCCTGCACTGGAGTGGTACATTTGTTATAACTGATGAACCATTATACTGGCACGTCATACTCACCGAAAGTCTGCAGTTTACCTTAGCGTTCATTCTTGGTGTACATTCTACGGGTTTTGACAAATGTATCCACTCTAATAGCATCAGACAGAATAGTTTCGCTGCTCTAAAAATCCCCTGTGCACCATCTATTCATCTCTCCCCTGCCCTGGCAACCACTGATCTACTATTTATTTTTTTTATAATTGTGTCTTTTCTAGAATGTCGTATAGTTGGAATCACACAGTATGTAGCCTTTTCAGATGGGCTCCTTTCACTTAGCAATATGCATCTAAGTTTCCTCCAGGTCCTTTCATGGCTTCATAGCTCATTTCTTTTCAGCACTGAATACTATACCATTGTCTGAATGTACCACAATTTATTGATCCATTCATCTACTGAAAGGTTATTGGTTGCTTCCAAAGTTTGGCAATTATGAATAAATCTGCTGTGAACATCTGTGTGCAGCTTTTTATGTGGACTTAAGTTTTCAATTCTTTTGAGTAAATTCAAAGGAGCATGATCGTTGGGTGATAACATATGAGTATGTTTAGTTTCCTAAGACACTGCCAAATGAGTTCAAAGTGGTTGTGTAGAGGGTTTTAATTTTTTAAATCAACACCTAAAGTGAAAAATCACATATAACCAACGTTATTGTAAAAACCTCTTAGGAAGGCAGCATGTTCAGCCTGACATTGTGGATCTCAGAAGCCACTCAGCTGTCAATTCTGTTATGGCAGGGGACTTTTTATACCTCCCTGTATTCCCAGTAGTATTTCTAGTACCTAGAACAGTGCTGGTGCATACGTTCTCACGTTCTCATTAAGTGTTAAATGAATAGATAACTCCAAAGGAAAAAAAAAATTCTTTCCTTCAGTTTTGTAGCAGACAGTTGTTTGTTTGGTTGACAAGTGAAGACTCATCTCAGGGGTCTTGTAGTGTGAAAAGTAAGTATTTTTAAAGAAAAGACTATCACTTGTTTAGGCCAAGTATCCACCCCATGAGAGGGGTGAAGGACTGAGACAGGGACAGAAACAGAATCCAGCCTCCCTTCTTACTGTGGGCATTGTGCTCATTGCATGGAATGAGGACAGACTCCTCTGCACTGTTTAAATAGTTCTCTATTTGCCATGCACGTACCATTGAATTTACATAAATTAAATGCATATAAACTGAGACTCCACTCTAATTGCAAAACTACTGCATTGGAAATAAGCTTTCATTGAAATTACATTAGAAACCAGAAAGATTAAATTAGATTTAGAAACATATTTAGCCCCATCGAGAGGTAGATTACAGAAGAGTTTATAAAACAACACAGATACACATTGTAGGCCGGCAAAATGTCCGGGTAGGAAAAGGACAGCTTCATCACCTGGGGACAAGGACAGGAAAGTTGTCATTTCACTTTGAAGCAATGACTTTGGAGTCATTCAACCTTCTGAACCAAATTCCTACTCTAAGAACTTAAGCCTACTCCTCTGGTCTCAGTTGCTCATGCTTATAAAAGAAGAATAAAACCTAGGTTGCTGCAAGGAGAAAGACTATATATGTCAGGTCTAGCACCCGGGTTTTCAATTTTCAACACAAAGAAACACAAACAGAACCGTAATAACAATTCCTTAAGTCTAGGTACGAAGTACTGGGAAATGCAGGTTTGCTGGTCCAAAGTCTGCCCACATCGTCGGGTTCCCACCATAGGACAGGCAAAGTTACTATTTAATATTGATTCAGAGTCCAAGAGCCCTACGGATTACATAAATGTGCCTTAGATGGCTAGCTATTATTTTTCCCTGTCCCTTCTCACCAGACAAATGTGAAGCTAAATTAGTCACTTATCATAAAGTTCTCTGAAACAATCAAGTCGAAAGAAAGGCCCGATAATTGTTCTTAGCCATCTGGCACCAAGTAATGCTCATGAACTTACATGAACCATTTGGTAAAAATCCAAAAACGTCTATCTTAATTTTACATCTCACTTACTGAAAGTTCTAAGTTGACAAATTTCTAAGAAGAGAAAATGGTTTATTAAAAAGGAAAACAAATGAGTATGTCCTCGACCTAGTTCACAATCACATAGGAAAGCTTTAAGAAGATTCTACACCTCTAGCATCCAGTCTTAACTAACAAACTTCTGACAAAAATTACACACTTGACCTGTGAAATACATGCACGCACACAGACGTATATACTTGTAACACACACTGTAAAGGATAAGCTGTGGTTGCTTTTTTTTTCTATGTCCTTTCACATGAACAGCAACGTATCATCTTACTGAGAAGTCCGTGAAGCTGCCACCAAGAAGTTCATCTGCAATGCCTCCGCCATGATGGCGAGCGCTCCATCTACTGTCCTAGACTGAGCCATTACAAGCAGATCTTCACTTACCTGGATCATCATAATAGCCTTCCAACTGGTCTCGAAACAATTCATCTCTGGCTGACTGCATCCATTTTCTACCATACAGCAGGAATGAGCTTCTAAAAGCAAACCGTTTCCCATTCTCAGCCTAAACTTCCCAGAGGCTTCACACTGGCCTTAGAATAAAATCCCAAAATCTTACCATGGTTTAGAAGACCTCCCGAGACTGGCCTCTACTCCCCCAGGCTCATCTTGCACCATCCATTCCTGCCTATTCAAGATGCAGCGGACATACTTGCTACTTTTCTAATACTGTGGAGCGCTGTGCTCCTTCCAGCCTCACGGTCCTAAGCGTACTGCAGATAGAAAGTATGACCTTTACTCCACATTCCCCGAAAGAGAGAGATGAACACAGACTTGGAGATGACTGTGGATGAGGTGGGCTCTCTTTTCTCATAGGAGAAGGTTGGGTTCATTGTCCAGCTGTGTTCCAGGGAGGTTAAAGTAACTGCTGTCTTCCTTTTATAGTGGAAATTTATGCTGCTTTCTGAAACCATGGTTTCTAGTAAGTTTTTCGCATGTAAATGCTCTGACTCATTATCCCCCCATCCAAAACCTCGGACACGTCACAACATATTTATCCTCACAACGTATGTAAGCTGGCAACCGGGACGCTAACTTCACTTCTCAAGCAGGGTTGGAATCAACGGAGCCAATCTCCTGAAGTAGTTAGAATATTACTTATATTTAAATGATATTATGACAAGTTCCAGCTTCTAAAAATTACTGGATAGTACTCTCAAAATAAAACATCACAATTATCTCCTTGGAATGGAAATCATTTTATTAATTTGAAAAGTTATCTGGAACATTGGGGAGAGAACACTTATTTGAAGAACAAAATTGCCAACGTACATGAAAAAGCTTATTTCTGAGAGGAAATGGGAGAACAAAAGACTGCTTCATGTTTTCTGAGATTCATTATGCTGATGCTAATAATCAACTTAATTGTAAGTTGAGTGAAAAATACAGTCTTAATTTCCTTACAAGATGATATTGGGGATTATTTTGAATAGGAACTTAGTACCAATAAGCTAAAGTAGAAATACGGCTATTATAAATGCAAGGGAAGAAATGTAATAAAGCTTTAGGGAAGTCAGTAAACAGAGAAAAATAATCAGTAACAGTAATAATAAAATCTAAGTCTCATTCATATGTGTTGACTCATTTCTTCTTCCCAACTAACTTATTAGGAATGTTCTATGATAATCTCCACTTCACAAGTAGAGAAAAATGAGCAACTTGTCCAAATAACCATGCTGGGATTTGAATCAAGTTGGTTTGACTGTGGAGTCCACACTCGTAACCACAGCACTGTGCTGCTTCCTATGTCTTAAAATCAGATACAAAGGAATATATTAAATATTACATGCTGCCTCTGATTCCCAACGCACAGGTGAATTGGTACCTCCCAATAATGCAGGAACAGAAACTCACAATATTGTATAAATGAAGAAAACTATATAAGTCTTAGAGATCTTCTGACATACCCCAAATGATGCAAGAGCTTCTGATTCCTAATCGGCAGGTGTCTTTAAGAGCTGTGACTCCTTATTTGGCGAATATACATGAAGTGACTTTGAAAGACTTTGTTACTGTGTTGACACCGGGCGACGAACGGTTTTTCGTATAAGGCCTAGTGGGATCACTAAGGGATACTCTTCACTCTGGGTATCAAAGAAAGGGGGGTTTCCATGGGATCTGAGGCTGAAGAGTGTTTCTCTGAATGAAAACATAAGAAGAGGGGAAGAGATGTGAAGGCCTTTCTAGGCAGAAGAAACTACATGCAGAAGAGCCTAGATGAGAAAAACTGTCCTTTCAAGGAACTTAAAGAAGTCCTACACGGATGGATGAGTTACATGTTTTCAGGATAGAGCATTATAACCATCGTGATTATTAATTACAATAGAAAAATTGGGATGAGACCACACAGCACCATGCAAGCTACATTAGGGACTTTAAGCATATTAAGCTATTTTTTTTTAAGTTAAAGTTTATTGGGGTAACAATTGTTAGTAAAGTTACATAGATTTCAGGTGTACAATTCTGTATTACATCATCTATATCTCACATTGTATGTTCCCCACCCAGAGTCAGTTCTCTTTCCATCACTATATATTTGACCCCCTTTACCCTCACCTACCACCACCCTCCCCCCTTACCCTCTGGTAACCACTAAACTATTGTCTGTCTATGAGTTTTTGTTTCTTCATTTGTCTTGTTTTTTTTTTTTTTTCAGTTTTATATACCACATATCAATGAACTCATATGGTTCTCTACTTTTTCTGTCTGATTAAGCTATTTTTAAAGTTAAAGGAAGAGCAAGGCTTCTGGCTGGCATGGCTACCCCAACTCTCAATCCCACTCCATTTCTCCACTGCACTATCCCTACCACAGAGAAATCAGAGAAGAACCAAACAAAACTGAATGGCTGAGATCTGCACAGGGGCCAAAAGGAAGAGGATGAAGCCAGCCAGCCAAGACATGAAGGGAGAAGAGAGAAGAAAGAATGTGTCCAAAGAAGAGGAGTTTGCTTCACAAGAAGGAAAATGACTATGGGGTGCCTGAGTGATGAAATTAAAGACTAATCATGGTATGTTGAAGCCAGCTAGCAAGAGCCCCATGTTAAATTTTCATCCCGTTGTTAAATCACTGGTAACAGGAAATCAAATGTGTTAGAAGTATTTACCATGTTTCCCTGAAAATAAGACCGGGTCTTACATTAAAGTTTGCTCAAGAATAAAAAAAAAAAAAAACCACACAACAAAAATCAAAAAAACACGTTAGGGCTTATGTTCTGGGGATAGCATCCTGAAAAAATCATGGTAGGGCTCATTTTCTGGTTAGGTCTCATTTTCGGGGAAACAGGGTATATTCTGAACATTGGCAAATGCTCTAAAACAAGGCTTTTCTTTTATGGAGATCTGGTTTACCAGTATTCCACGGCCTATATTCACCGAGGACCTGGGGTTATTGTCATTGTTAAACAGAAGTAAGTAGAATTTTTTGAAGCCATTTTTGAAACTTCCCATTTCTCTATGGATTCTTTATGTCCCGGAAAGAGTAATACAAACCTAAAATAATAAACTGTGGTGATTTTTATTGGGCCCTGTGTTGGCCTAACCCACTTACAGTGAAGCTAAATAGTGAACTTGATCAAACCTCTTATCTATGCGTTTCTGACCATTTTTGTAGATATACAGCTTTGCAAAAGGTATTAAATAAAAGCAATACATTTTGCTTAGGAAAGACCATAAGACTTGGTAGAAATTTCATCTGTGGATCATACCAATTCCCTCAACATCCTAAAAGTAAACACAGTTATGAGTGATTAGTCTTGGTAACTAATTATACAGAGATTTTAATCTGAAACCATGGATGAGCTGCTAGGGGTTCCGTGAATCCTCTACAATTTATGAAAAATGTGTTGTTGTTTGCATTTTCCTAAGGAGAGGGACATGGCTTCTGATCCAAAATAAGATTTAGAACCAGTGACTTACAGACGTATTCCAATGTAAACTGGTGGGGTAATGAGACAGCTACTGCCTGTCTCCTAGAAAGATAAAGATTGTAAGTTAGTTGTAATTGCCAACATTATTTTCTTTTAAGGATTCATAACAGATATTAGGAAATAATAGGCAATGACTTTGGAAAGAAATAATGCTGGGCAGAAAAATAAAGTGGAGTGATCATATATCACCTTTAGAAACACTCTTAATTGGACCTAAGCTGATAAGTACCCTTTAACACTGAGATCAAACATCAAGGGGATGAAAATGTATTCTCCAATCAAAATAAAGCATAAGCAATTGGATGCACATTTCCCAAAAATCCCCAACAAAGAATTTGAGTATTTCATCCTTAAGATATTGAATACACTAAAATAATGCATCCCTAAAGATTGAACAAATTAAAGATACATGTCAAAATGTTGTGTTTTCATATACTCAACACCACTAAAGGAGGGATTAACTTCATGGACATGTTAGTGGACAAGAAAGAGAATCAGTAGTATCTGTCTCCAAAAAGACATTTATGTGACACATGTGCCCATCCTAATGTGATCCAGAATTTTTCTTTTAGTAGTATGCTTCAACATGGTGAGCAGTTAAATATAGATGATTTGTCAGTACATGTTTAATTACGTACCAGTATTTCTTGAAGATTAAATATGTCTGCAATTCAATTATCCCCATATAGCAGGTCCCATTTTCTACTCATTCAGCTTGGAACAATGTAGTCACAAAATATATTGTCCTATATTAAAATCTGTTTGATAGTACTCCACAGAGCTGATTTCAAAGAGGAAAAATACACCTGCTTCACATCTCAGGGAGAATACAACTAACTGCTTTATATTTTTCTACATTCACATGGATTCTAGAACACAGTCGTGACCCCCTCAGGACCCTTTTTCTCCATCACTACTTTCACACAATCTCAATTTTACACAGCTAGCCTTCAAACCAAGTCATGTAAAAATGGCTAACCTTTCATTTAAATGATCTCATCTCTGGTTTTGATGTCCTGTCCCTACACATAAGTAAATCATATGCAGAGACTTGGATCATTGCAGTTACCGACACAATAGCAATGACGAAATCTTAAGTGATCGTTTGCACAGAGAGATCATTCCTCAGGAGAAAGGATAAGAAGACAGTGTTTAAGCTCCCAATTTAAGGTACAAGACCCAGACAAACAATTTAAAGTATGTAAGAGGTACTTGGAATAATTTATCTGATTACACATACTGCCAGTATTTTCCTTCATGTTTTTGTAATGAACCTGATCATGGAAAAACAAATTTACGTCTGTTTTCTATGTCATTATGAGCTGAGCTCATTTGGTGCAGAAAACCTCCAGTTTAATTGCTTGATTTAAATTTGGCTAGCAGAATACATACTGAAACATTACCCTTTTAATTATGTTAATTTATAACTGGAAAGCTAAATTTAAAAAGGCAATAACATTAATTATTTACTTGCCTATTAAAGCAGAGTATATATTACCAAGCTAATTGGTTTCATAAGTCTGCCAAAAAATTAAAAACAAGTTTGTTCACTGATTTATATGGGAAAGGTATACATATTCTCAGCATGTTTTTTATTGGATTACAGAAAAATATGTGTAAAATACTTTCTCTAAATAATACTCCACATATCTTCTTCCTACCTGGGTTAAAACACATTTTAAAGAAGATAGGAAGGAACAGAAGCAACATTTATTCAATGCTTATTCTGTACCACACTTTACCTGTACTGTCTCATTTAATTCCAGAGCTGAATAAAAATTAATTAGCATTATTTCCTTTTTGAAGATGAAGGTTCAGAAAAAATTTTTAAATTTGCCAAAGCAAGAAGGCAAAACGATCAATTGAATCCAGGATGTGCTCCAGAAACAATCAGGATCTCACACTTAGCTATATTATTATAATACTTGTTATTCCCAGCAGGCTGGATGCTTGCTGACTCAATATGATTCCCTAAGGAGAAGACATGTTTTAAAGTCAAAATCAAATTCTTTAATGAAAAATGTATTCATAGCTCCTTTTGGATACTGGCATAAAAAACAGCCAGAGAACACAATCAAAAGCAAAGAATTCATAGATTAGTGTACACCCCAGCGACATAAAACCAGAATAGTACAAGGAAAAAGTCAAATAAATACACTTGAACCTTATCTGTAAAGTGGAATTCGATATCAGGCATGTTCCTCTTAGACTGCAACTCAACAGGGGACGTACAAATTAAAAATTATAATACCCATATTACCACCCTCTTGGGCATATTGTGAAAATCAAATGTGAACTGGGACAAGAAAGAGCTATGAAAAATATCAAGCATTATGCTAATCCAAGTTAGTACAATTAGTATAAGACTTGTTGCACCTAAATAATTCCCATGGAATTCACTCTGAATTCATGTGGACACTATAATTTAGCTATATACTCATATAACTAGAAAGGCTTATAAAAGTTCTGTAATATAAAGTTTAGCTATTATCTAGTCCAGAGAAAAATTTCATTAATATGTCATCTTAACAAGGGACAATTAGCTAGCAGTCTTTATTAATACTCAATAAAATAATATAATATGAAATAAGAATGCCTTCAAAAGGGCTTGGGTCATTGTGTTCATTAATATTTTACGCAAGCTTTTTTATACAAGGGAAAACCAAAATATTAAGCATGTTTTTATGTATGCACACTTTAAATAATACAACTAAATTGCTAATGGTTATAGAGCAATTTGGGTCATATTAATACATAATGAAAAGCAAATTTGTGCAATTTCTAAGAGAGGTTTAAATTATATTCTAAATGTCTGCAAGTCGCCTGGGAAGTCAAACAATATTCCACCTTAGATGACTCCCTGAGATATTTCCAAATGTGGCCTGATGGTTTTAGAGATTTTATATAGTAGTTCCAGACCTAATGGAGCATAATAAATTATCATCTAAGATTTGGAATACTTTATATATCATTCATTATGATGCTTTTTGCTGAGGGCTGGGTCTGAAACCATAGGGATTAGGTTTAAATTACACTTTGGTTATTTTTTATTCAATATTTAAGTAATATTATGTTATTTGCCTGTGGGAAGACACAGGCTATTTCTAGAGGGAAAAGATCATGTACATTTTTATCCCTTACATCATTAAAATGGAAACATTTATTTTTTATTGTATTAAACTAAGAAATGAAGACATGAATCAATGCATTCAGTATTTACTTAGGGCTTACTAAATACTAAAAGGATTTTCAAATCCCTAGATCACAAATGAAATGTTTCTTTGTGATTTGTTATTTGTCAAAATGACTTATCACCATCACCCACAGCAGAATGATATTATGCAGCATGACATCCTATGGGCCAATCTTTAATTTTCATTCACGAAGTCTTGGGTGGAAGTGGGAGATTTACACATTACTTTCTTTCCAACACTTAATTCTTCTGACATCAAGGAAATCTGGATTTGCAATAGCAGTCAAAACCCTGAGATTTCACCAGAAATAGCTAAAATCTAATAGATCTAGAAAATCTAACCCAATTAATGAATCTTGTATAAGGATTACTGTTAGGAATTGCACAAAAACTTTGTAACAAATTAAAGTTAAAGCAATGGATATGGCCGTTGGGTAAGCTATTAAATCACATTTTACTTGCTGAAACATGTAGAGCATTGATAGAAAATATCATTTAATCCAACACGGTTTTGCCTCTTTTGAACTATAAATGTTTGTAAGAGGAAATTGTGGGGGCAAAAATAAACATATACAATAGTGGGCTTTTCTTGAGTTCCTGGAAGAAATGTTATTTAAAAGCTTGTGTACTACTCTGTATATGACTTCACTCATATGTGGGATATAAAACTGAAGGCAACAAAGGAACAAGACAAACAAATAAAGAAACAAAACTCATAGATACAGAAAACAGAGGGTAAGCAGGGAGAAAGGATGGTAGAAGAGGGCAAACAGGATCAAATATATGGTGAGGGAAGGAGAACTGATTCTGGGTGATGAACACCCAGTATGCAATATATAGATGCCTACTATACAGTGCAATATATAGATGTATTATAAAATTGTACGTGTGACAGCTATGTAGTTTTGTTGACCATTGTCACCCCAATAAATTTTAATTAAAAAAAAAAAAGAAAAAGAACTTGAACAATTGGTCTGTTTTACTAGACAAAGCACCAGCATTGCAGAGGAGCCACAAAATTGAATGTCATACTGCTAAGTACCAGTGTAAACATTGGTTTACACATACAAATTCTGAAAAATTTCTCAGAAACTGTTATAATCTGGATGCATATATCAGCTGGCTTAAGTCATCAAACATCTCAAAATATATAAACCATTTCACTGAAGAATGACATTTGGCCAAGTTTTATCAAATAAGGAAGAATCAAAAACTACGAAGCAATTCTTCAGAGCTGTTGATGAATTCCATGCAGTCACCTAAACTATGTTCTTTCTGGCATATTATACCTTCTCCCACATGAAAGCACAATCAAGAAATCTTTACTTGCATCTGGAGAGCAAATGCATGATTGGATGGGCTTATAACCATTTAGTCAGTCAGAAGCTGGGGTAAAATGGAAGTTGGGGTAAATATTTTGATAACTTAGCAACCCTCTAATTTTCTTCAACATGTATTCCACAAATACTTACTGAATATGAGCTAGGACTATTTAAAGGCTTAGTAATAGCAGACCTGTGAACGTAATGAAGAGAAATAAAAATGCCACGAGGTTATAAACTCACATTGTTTACAACACAGGCAACACCAACTCCTACAGTTTTTCATTCAGAGACAGAAAGAGACAGAAAGAGACAGGTACAGAAAATGAGAGACACCAGTGGATGGATCGTCCTATAAACTTGTAGAAATTGTAATTTTATTAAAACAACAACAACAACGACAACCACAAAAACCCACTATGGTTCTATCCCTTACATTTTTTATCTGATTTTCAAAGAGTCTCTAAAATATAACTTTCCTACAGTTTAAGTTTCATCCAGAAACTCTAATGTCTTACTTACAGTAAGTACACTAAAGAAAGAGATCAAAACAAACTGGTAAAAAGTACTTCTGTATAATTTAAGTAATTAAAGTATATTTACTGATATGGCATGACGGTAGACTTCAAAAACTGTCACTTTCAAGTGTAAAAGATAGACACTTATAAGTAACTCGGAGAAGAAATAAGGATGAGAGGAGAACCCCTCCAGTGAAGGGAAAGGTAGATTCCTATACCCTGGGCATCACTTCTGTGCTAAAACAAGATTCCCTCCACCAGACCCACAGAAAGCTCCCACGTGAACTTAGCAACGTCACTACAGGGAACAATATAGGTTTCATCATATGGGGCCTAAATTGATGAGCTGGAAGTGACACTGCTGTGTCATTAGAAAATGTCCAGCTGACTCAACAGGCCAGTCCATGATCTGAACTCCATTTTTCTGAACACAGTTATATTTTTAGTATTTTGCCTCTGAAATCAAGATAGATTGTGGTAGTATCTACTACTATCTACTAGTGTGCACACCACTTTGGAAAAACAAAGGTATTCAAAGAATTTCTTTTTTTAAAAAAATCTCTCAATTACCAGAGAGCCCATCTTTATATCCCCCTCCCTTACAGTTTGCTCAATTAATATTTTCTTTAAAAAAATAATTTACTAATCCCTAATTTATCTTTTAAAAAGTTGGGATTTTGATCTAACAGGCATGATTACAGAAAAGCACTATTGCAATAGGGAAAAATGAAGATACCAAATGATCAGATACAAGAGTAATAATCATTCTTGGATTTCTAATAACACAAAGAATAGCTTTTATAAGAAATAAAGATGACTAATGCTGCCCATCTTATTCTAAAGAAATAAATTTGAAAAGAAACACATATGTCCACATACACACATACTAGAGACATCTGCTGATATGCTGGACATATTTCTCTTCTCCCTGATAATGATTAATATTATGACATTCCCAGGAGGTAACACTCTGAGAAAGTATAAAAACCATATCCATTTTCATGCTTTTTCTGTTTGTTTTTATTCGCTTACTAAAGGCACTAAAACAGAAGGAGAGGTTTGTTTATTTTGGTTCTAGATCGATTAGCATGCTAAGTTGTACCATCACTTAACCTAATAAAACTCTCATGTGAACAACGATTGTGCTGTAGCTTTTTTTTCATTTATTTGGCAGTAGTATGACAATGCATCATTTGGAGACTGCTCTGCTCCAATATGGGGCTGTACAAATTGGAAACAAGTGGAAATTCAAATATACATATAGTCGATGGCATATATATAACATATATCATATATATTTTATGTATATGATATATATATGATTATGTATGTATTATTTTGTGGAACAAAAGTAATATTATTGTGAAAATCTTTACCTCATAGAAAAGTATCAAGTAAAAAATGAAAACTTTTCCACTTCAGACACTAATATAAATAATAGCTGGGTATATTAGTTATGTATTGCTGTATAAAAAATTATCACGAACTTAGTGGTTTAAAACAACACATACTACCGCAAAATTTTTATGAGTTAGGGAACTGGGCACCATTAACTGGGTCCTCTGATTCAGAGTATTTTACAAGGCTGTGTTGGTCAGGGTTGGGGTCTCATCTGACACTCAGCTGAGGAGGATCCACTTCCAAGGTCATGTGGTAGTTGGGAAGATTGAGTTCCTTGCAGGCTATTGGACGTCCTTGCCATGTGCACCTCTACATATGGAAGATTGCTCCATCAAAGCTACTAAAGGACAGAGTCACTAGAGTAAGTCTGCTAGCAAGATAAAAGTTATAATTTCTTGTGTCTTAATCATTATCGTGACATCCTGCCACCTTAGACATATACTATTGGTTAGAAGCAAGTCACTAAGCCTACCATACTTAAGGGAAGGGAATTACACACAGGATGTGGATACCAGGAGGTGGGATCATTAGGGGTTATCTTAAATCTTCATGCCATGGTGGGTATGTAAACAAATATGGAAGCTCATTTTCTATATACACTTTGGCAACTCTGATTTATTCACTTACTATATCAGGATCATCCTCCCATTTTGGTATAGATAGATCTACTTTAGTCCTTGGAATAGCCATGTAGTATTTTTTTACATATTTAGTTTCCTGTGTCACATCTTTTGAAATGTCTCCATTTTCCTTGGCTTTTTGTTTATGTAAAATCCCAAGATAATGCTATTTTAAAGTGGGAAAGTTAATGGGACCAAAATAGAAGTGAAGTTTCCACACTTCATTTGAAGCAGTAAAATATTGATTACAGTAGACTGTTACAAGGCTATTTTTTTCTGGGTGTAACAATATACAGAGCAATTACTACAAAAACTATATAAGAAGATACACTCAAACACACTATAACAAGCAAGATAAAATCCTTAAGAAAAAAAAAGTTCAACTAACCTGTAGGAAGGCAAAAAAAGAAGAAAAAACAACAGGAAACAAATGAAAAGCAAGTAATAAAATAAGTATAAAATAGCATACCTAAGCACTAATGTATTAATTTTTGAAAGTTTCTATATATTTTAACAACTTTATTAAGATATAATTCACATTTACTTTACTCTTTTAAAGTACATAATCACAATTACTAGTATAGTCAAAGTTGTATATCCATCCTAAAATCAATTTTAAAATATATTCAATATACATATTTATTACCCCCATAAAAACTCCAGATCACTTGGTTCTTATTCCTCCAAATTTCCATTCTCCCAAGTCCTAGACAATCACTAAACTTTCCATGTTACAGATATCCCTATTTTGGAAATTTCATTTAAATGGGATTATAGAATATATCATCCTTTGTGACTAGCTTCTTTCATTCAGCATAATGTTTTCAAAGTTCATCCATATTGTAGCATACATTGGTACTTCATTTATTTTCATTGCCAGATTGTATCCTATTATCTGAATATACATTTTATGTATTCATTCACCAAACAATAGAGCCTTAAAATACGTAAGACAAAAACTACCCTGTTTCCCCAAAAATAAGAGCTAGCTGGACAATCAGCTCTAAAGAGTCTTTTGGAACAAAAATTAATATAAGAACCGGTCTTGTTATATTATATAAGACTGGATGTTATAGTATAGTAAAATAAGACTGGGTCTTACATTAATTTTTGCTCAAAAAGATGCATTAGAACTGATTGTCCTGCTAGATCTTATTTTGGGGGAAACACAGCAATAAAGCTGAAAGGAGAACTGGGCAAAACCACAATTATAGAATTTAGTGCCTCCCTCTTAATGACTTACAGGATTAAACAAAACCAGCAAGGATATAGAATAATGTGAACAACAATCTAATTGACAAATATAGAACATTCCACCCAAAAGTAGCACAATATACATTTTTTCAAGTGACCATGGAATATTCACCAAGATGTAACATGGTCATGGGCAATAAAACAAAAAAATTTAAAATAATTGATTGTGTACAGAGTGTATTCTCTGTTTATAATGGAATCAAACTAGAAATCAGTAACAGAAAGACAACAGAAAAATCTCTAACCACATGGAAATTAAACAATATACTTCTGAATAATCTGTGGGTCAAAAAGAAAGTTTCAAAGGAAAATTTTAAATGGTACATACAGCTAAATGAAAGCAAAACGCAGATATCAAAATATGGGGCACAGCTAAGACAGTACTAGAAGGAAATGATTACATTAAAAATGAGGGAAGGTTTCAAGTCAGTAACATAGCTTCCTATTATAACGACCTAGAAAAAGACCAAAATAAACTCAAAATAGGAGGAGGAAAACAATGAAGACAAAAGCAAAAATCAATGAAATTGAAAATAGAAAAGCAATAGAGAAAAATGAATAAAACAAGAAGCTGGGTCCTCAAACAAATTAGTAAAATTGATAAACCTCTAGCAAAACTGATAAAAGTAAAAATGGAGAAAACACAAATCACCAATATCAGGAATGAAGTAAGGGATATCATTACAGAGCCTGAGGCAATTATGTTTGACAACTTAGAAGAAATGGATCAACATGTGGAAAACCATACACTATCTAGGGTAGGCAGAATAATGGACCTCCCAAAATGCCGACATCTTAATCGTGGGATACTAAGAGCATATTACGTCATATGTCAAAAGGAACTTTGCACTGATAATTAAGGTAACCAATCTTGAGATGGAGAGTCTATCATGGATTAATCTAATCACACAGATTTGTAAAAAGTAGAAAACATTTCTCAGTTGTGGTCACAGAACCAGAGATATGGCAGTGTGAGAAAGATCCAGCTCACTGATGCTGGTTTTGCAGATGGAGGAAGGGGGCCATGAGCAAGGAAAGCAAACATCCCCCAGAAGCTAAAAAATGCAAGGAAACGTATTCTTCCCTAGTCTTCCAGAAACGAATGCCACCCTACCAGCATCCTGATCTGAGCCCAGTATGACACACAGAAGAGTGTGTGTGTGTGTGTGTGTGTGTGTGTGTATTTCTATTGTTTTAAACCACTAATTTTGTGGTAATTTGTTATAGCAGAATAGAAAACTAATATACTACCAAAACACAAGATGAACGAGACTATCTGAAGAGCCCTAAACCAAATAAATTGAATACATGATTTAAAACCTCCTCAAAAATATATCTCCAGGCCCAGATCTTTTCACTGGAGAACTCTAACACATATTTAAAGACGAATTCCAATTTTACACAATCTCTTCCAGAGAACAGATAAGAGAATACTTCTCAACTCATTTTATGAAGCCAGTGTTACCCTGATACAAAAAACAGACAAAAACAGTATCAAAAAAATGAAAACCACAGACCAACATCTCTCATAAATGTAGATGCAAAAATCTTCAAAAAATTAGCAAACCAACTCCAACAATATGTAAAGAAAATTAAGATATCATGACCAAGTGAGATTTATTTCAGGTATGCAAGGCAGGTTCAACATTCAAAAAAATGTAATCCATTATATGAACAAGCTAAACAAGAAATATGAGGGGCGGCTGGTTAGCTCAGTTGGTTAGAGAGCCATGCTCTTAACAACAAGATTGCCGGTTCGATCCCCGCATGAGCCATTGTGAACTGAGCCCTCCACAACTAGATTAAAACAACCACTTGACTTGGAGCGGATGGGTCCTGGAAAAGCACACTTAAATAAATAAAAGTTAAAAAAAAAAAAGGAAAAAGAAATATATATGATCATACCAGTTCACAGATAAAAAAACATTTGACAAAATCCAACACCTATTCCTGATAAAAAACTCTCAGAAAGTTAGGAGTAAAGGGAAATCACCTCAACTTAATAAAGAGCATCTACAAAATACCTATATTGAATGTCACACTTAATGGTAAAAGACTGAATGCTTCCCCCTAAGAGTGATCACAGTACTGGAATTTGTAGCTACTACAACAATGAAAGTAGAAGAAATAAAAAGCAGACAGATTGCAAAGGAAGACATGAACCTATTCCTATTTATAGATGGCATCAATGTCTACGTAGAAAATCTCAAGAATCTATTTAAAAAAAACACAAAAAATCTAGAATAAGTCAGTTCATCAAGGTCACACGTTTTAAGATCTACACACAAAAATCAATTACATTTCTATATACTAACAATTTACACACAGAAACTGAAATTAAGCACACACCACCACCTACAATCAATCCAAAGACTATAAAATACTTTGGCATAAACTCGTATGGACAGTACCTGTATACTAAAACTACAAAATGGTAATTAAAAAAAGTAAAGAAGTCCTAACTAAATGGAAAAACATACTGCATTCATGGATAGGAATATCAAACATAGGAAAAGTATCAAATCTTCCCAAATATATCTATAGGTTTAAGGCAAAGCCTATCAAACTCCAAGTAAGTTTTTGTATAGACACAGACAAGCTTATTATACAATTGAATTGAAAAAAAAAAACAAAAACCACAGACCTTTGCGTATATAAAGCAATATGTACAAAGAAAAATGAAGCTGGAGTAAGAGGAATTACTCTATCTGATATTAAGGTTTACAATATAGCTACAGAAATCGTAACTATCTAAAGCAATATTTACAAAGAAAAATGAAGTTGGTGTAGGAGGAATTACTCTATCTGATATTAAGGTTTACGATCTAGCTACAGAAATCTTAACCATGCGGTATTGCTGGGGGAATAGATACACAGATTTCTAGCACAGAATAGGGGACTGATAAAAGTCCCCTACAGAAATAGATCTACAGAAATATCCTCAACTAATTTTTGACAAAAGTACAAAACCAATTCAATGGAGGAAAGATAGCCTTTTCAATTTTACTGGAACCACTGGACATCCACAGGCAAAAAATAAATCTTGACCTAAACATCACATTCTACACAAAAATTAACTCAAAATGGACCACAATGAAATGTAAAACAAACCTGTAGAAGTTTTAGGGGAAAAAGGAGAAACTCTTTGGAGACTAGGACAAGTGTTCTTAAACTTGATATCAAAACTACAAGCCATAAAAGAAAAAATTGGTAAATTGGGCCTCATTAAAAGGAATAACTTTAGCTTTGTGAAATTCCATGTGAAGATGATTGAAAGACATGCTGTAGACAGAGAAAGTATTTTTAAACCACATATGCAACAAAAGACTAGTATCTTGAATATATACAAAGGTCTCATAACTCAACAGTAAAAAAAAAAAAAAAAAGGATTAGAAAATGTGAAGACAGACATTTCACCAAAGAGGATCTACAGATGGTAAATAAGAAAATGAAAAGATGTTTAACATCATGAGTCATAAGGGAAATGCAAATAAAACCACCATGAGGTGACACTACACATTTATCCGAAGGCTAAAATTTTTAAAAATAATAATAGTAACCACACCAACTGGTGGCAAAGGTCACACATACATTGCTGGTGGGATTTTAAATGGGCTCAGCTACTTTTGAAAAACAGCTCTGTAGTTTCTTTTTAAAAAATTAAACATGCAACTATCCTATGACCTCAAGTTATACTCCTGGGGATTTATTCCACTGATGTACTCCTCGTATATTCTGGAGAAATTAAGTCTTAGGTTCATACAAACACCAGTGCATGAATATTCATAGGGGCTTTATTTGTAATAGCTAAAAACTGGACTCTGCCCAGATGTTCTTCAAGGGATGAATGGCTAAACAAATTGTGGCACACACATACCATGGACGAAGACTCAGGGATAAAAAAGGAACAATCTGCTGATACGACAACTTGGATGAATCTCTAGGGAACTAGACGGAAGTAAGGCCAATCACAGAGGTCACATGCTGAATGACCCAATGTACAGAACCCTTTCGAAGTGAGCACATTTTTAGAAATGGAGGACAGGATAGTGGGAGGCAGGAGTGAGGGATGGGGGCACGGAGGAAAGAAGGGGTGTGGCTGGGAAGGAGCGGCACGACGGACTACAGTGAGGTCAACATTGCTCAGTGTTTTGCCCATGAAGGTTATACCCACCCAGCCCAGTGACACACACAACTGTACAGGAGCCAGTACACCCACACACAAATGAGTACGCAACGGCAGAAGTCCGAATTAAGATCGGTGGGTCGTGACAATGTCAATATCTTTGTTGTAAATTACACTACAGTTTTGCAAAATTTTTCTACTGAATGAAACTGGGCAAAGCGTGGAAGGATCCTTTTACATTGTTTCTTACAACTGCACTGCAAGTGACTATCTTGATCGATTTTTGAATTAAAGGAAAAAGAAAACTATAACGGTACAACAAAGTGCTCTGAGAGTGCTAAGGCCAGACAAGTTTATTTTATACTGCCTAGAGTTGGGCACTTACCTAGAATAAGGTGACAGAAAGGAGGTTCTCCATTTTGTTTTGTTGTTGTTTTTTGGTTTTGTTTTGTTTTGTTTTGGGGTTTTGGTAATGTAAGTCAAGGCTGATAAAGAACCAGATATTTAATTTGAGAAGGTATAGTTAAAATGACAGTAAGTTCATCTTTATAATTTCTCTTAGATGGTTTACCGTGAGGCCGAGCCATAGACTCCAGAGAAGTCCAGTGAGAATTCAGGCGCCCTGACTGCAGACACCCACAGCTCATCCTCTGTCCAGGAGCACAAGACCACCTGTGTGTGAGCACCCGGCAGAGGTAACGCACAAAGGAAGCTGGGACTTGAGGGGAGACACGTCCTTAGAAAGTGGAGAATGGCTAAGGATATGGGACTGGGGGAGTCAGGAGAGCAAAGGAAGATTTGGAGAGCCTATGGGGAGCAGGAGGGGAAGGATCTTGGCTACCCCAGGATAGTATGTGCGTACGGGGAATTACTCGGCGATGAGCCTCGACGCGCAGATGGGAGCTCCACAATAATCCATGGCATGTGGGGACAAGTTGACGAGGCCAGAGAAGTCACTCTCAAGTTCCTACTGCTCTATACTCTGAGTTTGAATAGAGATTTTGATCATAAAGAACAGGATAAATTGACTATTCCCTAGGATTTGTTTGGGCCCTATTGCTAATAGCAGGGGCATTTTGTTGCTGGATAGTCCTCTTTCCACCCCATTAAGAAGAAAAAACGACTAGGGTATAGAGGTGAGCTACAGGGAAAAGGGGGATGTAGGCAATGAGAGGGCTCTGAGGTATCCTGTCTGGGAGGGTTCACAGAGTCGCTGTGATGGGTCTGAAAGGATATGGTGGAGTTTGCCACGCGGTGACTTACTACATCTTTCAGTTCAGGAAGTTAAAGCCAAACATGATCAGAGAGAAGTTGCATTAAAGCCATGCATTCGCTTCCGTCACCCAGAGATCCAGAAGAGGACAAAAGGAGAAAGGCATAGGGAAGGACAGTTATCCAGGTGTTTTCATAGGCTTGTTTCATCCTTTCCCCGCCCATGCCCAGTCCATTCTTTTTTCCTTTTTATACACAATCCTATGGTGTAGGTATTGTATCTCCCCTTTGGCAATAAAAAATTGAGACTCAGAGGAAGGGAAACAACTTGTACAAGAGCACACCACCTGGGGTAGAAGAGTATTTGAAACTCAGGTCGGGCTCCCAACTCCATTCTTCTTCCACCATCACCACACATCAAACTGACAGCAACAGATACATTATTACAGGAAGGGATATGCCCCATGTGTGATGCACATTCCTCAACAAGAGTTGGTCAAATGGAAACTGACAGCAGCACGAAGGGAAAAGGAGGCAGACACTGAGAATGGCTGGAGAGTAACTGCATCTATGCTACATTTTAGCAAAGGCATTCTTTCCTGTCAAGATAGATGATCAAATCCTTAAAACAGATCCCACAAGAGCAAATCTAATGAATTTAATATTGCTTTTGAAAGTAATGCATGGTGGTACGTGAGCAGGGCTGGGAATCAGACAGGCTTGGGTTCAAACCTTGGTTCCTATGGGAACCAGGGTACCACATTCGTCCCATGAGCCCCACTCAACGTCTTTGTCCACCCCTCATTCCAGGCACTGCTAGAACAATCTGTTTCAAGCTTCAGTCAGCTTCACAGAGGTGCAAACTGACAGCATCTTGCTATGGGCCCTTGATGCACACCTGTTCCAAGTACCTGTCCAAGGACTTCTCTGACACCTCAGCAGGAGACCCCCGTGGGAACTCGCTCGGCACTCAGAAATATGCAGGTTAGAAGTCAGTCAGTGTATGTCCACCGCTAATGAAAAAGTGCTTTCCTTTCATTCCCGAGGTGGATGGCTCTGAGATGTATTTCCTATAGCTGCTTAGAATAGCCTTCCTTCCAGGAAGATCCAGCAACAGACTTCTTAATACTGTCCACAATAACACAGCCACATACTCATTCTCTCCTTCACGCATGTCACTCCATTCCCACTCCTGGGGATCCTCGCCCAGAAACCTGCCTTTGGCTCCGGTGCTGCTTTTCAGAGAACCCAGACCAAGACTGTGTGACTGCAGCTACTTCCTCTACCTATCTGAAATGTATTTTCCCCAAACACAAAATGGGATTGGATTAAGAATTATATTTTCCCCAGAGTCTTAGAAATATTAAAGGAGATACTGCATGTAGAGCATGTGGCCCATTGTTGAACCCATGGCAAACGCTGAACAAATGACAGTATTTTATTCACTCTTTCTCTATAAAGTCATTGCACACCCTGTATGGAAGCCCCAAACTTAATCAGTGTCTCCAGCAAATCCCACATGAGAGCTACGATACAACGTAAGTATTTTTTCAAACCCTTTTCCTGCTTATTACCTATATGCATAATGCCCAAGTTCAAAGTGCTCCATTAGTGTAAAACCTACAAAGAGTTGAATACAAATTAAAATACCTGGGAGGAAAGAAGGAATTGGGGAAGAGTAGAATTATCTACTGCTGATGTAATGTGTACATTAAATCATCAAGAAACGGCAAATACCAAACTTTATCATATAGCTAGCTAGCAATGATAAGAGTCTGGGGACTGGTTTCAGAGTTTAACATTGTTTCATGAGCACGTCTATTTTTATAACTTCTATTCTCCCCAAATTTCTTAAAAATTCTTTTGAAATCTCCTTTTCTACTGAGAGGTTTAATTTTGAACTGAACAAGGTGGTAAAGTTTTACACTGCACATTACATAAAATTATGTTAAATGAAACACCCATTTGCAAGAGTGAAAATGAATATTATTCCCAGAAGCTCTTGCAAAGAGATACAAAAATAAGAACGAAAATAACAGTGAAAGGGAGAAACAAACAAACAAACAAAAACAACCCTCTTGCTGTATCAAGGTAGAAACACACGGAAGGGGGCAAAAAGGATATTAAAAAAAAAAAAAAAAAAAAGCTGTGAATTTTGAAGCAACCAGAACAAAATAGGAATGGGAGAGAACCACCTTTTCAATTTCCCATGAGCTCTAAATCTTTCCCTACTTCAATATGCTGATCACAAAAAAAAAAAAAAAAAAAGGAGTTCTGTCCATTCTTGGAGTTTGTTCTAAAGCAAGCACTCAAAGAAAAAAAAGAAATGCTACTAGTCTATGATATGTTGCAAATCAAAAGGACAAATCTGGAAAAGGTTCCAGGTTTTGAAACAGCGAAACTGATCAGTTTAGGATTCCATCTGTGTGAAAGCCCCAAAACCTACAAACAGCTTTTGAATGGCTATTCAGATCATCATCACAGCAGTTTAAATCTGGAGATGAGTTGTTGTTTGAAAATGATAAAAATGAAGAAAATGAAGATGATCGAATGAACGGCTCAAATTATTCCAGCCAGCCACGAGATGTCATTGACTCTGAAATTTTTGTCTATCAAACATTTCATACTGTTCTTACCACTATCACCCTAATACCCACCTTAATCACCTCATACTTGGAATATTACAGATGGCTCTTAATAAGTCTTCCTTGATTATCATGTTTCTTCTACCCACCAAAATCCATCAAAAATGCTACTATCATCTTACAATTGTAAAGCGTAAGCAGACTTGTTCACCTCTTTATTCAACAACCATTAGACAGGTTAACTCCAAGCCTTAAATCCTGGTGTTCCTGGTCCCTCAATCTGACCCCAAGGTAACAGTGTACTCTAAACTCCGTCATCTCCTTATAGTCAGTCTTTTGTTCATACTACAAAATTTTCTGTGCACACTGTGCTCGGTGCTTGGGCTACAGTTTAGATGCACAAGGTCACTGCACCTCATGTAATTTACATTAGGTTGCAGGAGACAAACAATAAATAAGTAAATAACTACATAAACCAGACATTTTAGATAGCCAAGGCCACCCAGACAATAAGTCAGTTTGTTCAAATATCATCCTTCTACTCTTCCTCATTTTCATCTCAGGCTCTGTTAACTCAGTCTCTCTTCTATCCACTTACCTGAATCCTACTCACCCTTCAAAACCTAGCTTAACTTTTCTTTCTTCCATGGAATGTCTCCTGAAACCTTGCTCTCCTCTATTCCAGTCCTTAGTAACTTCTTTCTCCTCTAAGCTTTTTGACTTTTCAAGCCATGCTCCAGCCTCTGAACAACTCTTTTCACTGAACATACGGGACTTACAAGTGAGGAGTTATGTGAAGAAAACAGACAGGCTAAAAGCAAGGGTGAAATTGACTGCCTTCCCTTGTTACATTTCTATATCATATCTTGTCTACACATTTAGAAGATAATGTTCTTCAAGGATACAGAACATGTCTCATATTCTCTTGATTTTCTCACAGCACTAAGCACGAAGAACTGGACCTCTAATTCTTCCATCCAATTACTCTATCCAAGAATAAAAGATAAAGAACGTGGGTGATAGTGTGATGTAATGGATGTGAATCAGATGAGACACAGGAGACAGGCCATCTCATCCTAACTTTGCCATTTACTCCCTTCTGAAATTTTCTACAAGTCAGGCTGTTGAATTTTGTTATGAAATTAGAAAACAGGGAAGGTGGGGGTGCATTATGGCTATAACCTATGAAATTTTACAGTTCAAGAAGCATTTCAGACCACTTCCTGTTATAAAGGAAGGTTGAGAAAGAAAGGCTGTTGGTTGGACATCTGTTACAATGAGATTTTCTTATTAAGGCATAATTGACATAACGTATTAGTTTTAGGTGTACCATGATTCAATATTTGTTTATCAATGAGATTTCTAAAGAAAGAATTCTACAAGTTAATAAAAATTGAAACCCAGGGAATAGACATTAATCAAATATCTTTCAGCTGCAAATTTCTATAATTAAGTTATTCTACAGCACAGTTTGGCATAGCTTGCAACAGCACCCCAACACCTGTCCCCAGATTTGTCGGGTAATCTATGGAGTGATCTAGATAACCCATTACATGTTTCCTGCCTTTACTTCTTACTTTCCTTTTACAGTAAAAATAAATTTCTCCGGCTTTGAGTTGGTTTTTTTTGTTGTTTTGTTTTTTTCCCTAACCAATTATTTAACAGCAATTATGCATTGTCCTACTACCACCTGGTGTGGCTCAACTTTATACTCTGATTCTTACATTTTCACACTACCTCCTGAAAAAAGGTTTATTCTACTCAGGGGTTCAATTCATTAATATCCATGCAATGAATTCATTTTTAGATCTTTTCTTCCCATCCTTTGAGGCAGAAACTAAAGCTATGTGGAATCCTGGTTCTCAGGATACCAGTTCTACTCATGAATTTCAGTACATCCTTTATCTAGCCATGTTGGGTTTCTCTGGTCCACAGCAGCAGTGGGGCAGTGTGTGGGAATAAGATACAGCTGTAGAGCACCTGTAATGTACTAGTAAACATAACACAAACACTATTGGCTTTCCCAGCCTCAATTAATAGATACAAGAACTTTCCATGAAAATAAGGCCCTTTTCCTTTTTATTTCTTCCATTGTGCACGCTGAAAATCAGTTCACATACTAGCACTTGAGTTCAGATGTGAGAAAAATCATCTCTCTAGCTTTGCTATTCTGAGGAAAGATTCAGTTCCACCTTCTAGAGACAGACCTAAAACAAGTAAATACTAAAAAAACAAAAAACAAAAAACAAAAAAATCAGGAAGCAAACCTATTAGGGAGCAGGCACAGGACCTAACAGAGATTTAATGAACTCCCTGTCTCTTTTTTCTAATTGTATTTTTTGTTTATTTTGCTTTTTAACTCTAGGGTCCTCAGCTAAAGGTCTATCTAGGCTTATGTTCTCTTAGCCTTGAAGAATAATAGATTAGGGGCGTCTACATTGGAAAATACGGATGAACTCTTAGAAAATTTTAGCAAGACAAGGTGTATCTTTTCTTTTTTCTTTTTTTTACCCCCAGGGAATACAATTCTTATAGATACATTTTTAATAGGATATCTTATTTTCTACTGACAATGACCACAAAAATGAAAAATGTGTTGATAAGACTAGTGCTTTGGTACAGGCAAGGATGAAGTCTTGAAATGAATAGATTTTAAATCACTTCTTCTGGGAGTTCAGACACAGAGCCAGGTGACCCAGGGGTAGGAACGGGCTCTTAACCTGAGGCGGCATTCAGGGAAAGCACACTTCCCAGGGGCTTTCCTTAAAGCTTTGTGTTGCTTCCAGAAAAACACTGTGACATCAATTGCGACTTCAATTAAATGTATTTTATCATTAAAACAACGGCTTCCTCCGCCACTCTTTCTATTGATAACACCCCGGTTATACCCATCAAGACTCAGATGTTTTCGGGCTGTACTTGCATCCACATGGAATTCATTGTACCTCCCCCAACTTGTTGATCGTATTCCCTATTTCTACTCATTAAACCCATCTGTACTCCAGCATTAAAAAAGCTATATGATTTTCCTGACCAGCACCCATGTTCTATATATCCAGTCCCATTAGTTCAGGTCACAACAAGTCTCTTCTATGAAACATCATCAAATAAATAAAGAAATATTCGAAAGAGCTTAGACACCATCCAAATAGTTCTCTCTCTTCTACCATCTTACTTTGGGTCTACAGTCCCGCGGCTGCAAATATAAGAACACCCTTTGAGCTGTCCCAAACCTTTTCTACAACCCTGTCATTCAAAACAAGCAAACAAACAAACAAAATACAATTTCAAAGAAATTTTACTGGATTTCAATTCTTATCAGATTCTATTTCTGCTAAAAAATTTTTGACAGGTACCTCACTGCATAGGGATTTAACACCACTTTACTTAGCATGGTATTCCAGGCTTTCCAGGATCTGACCCCAGATTTCCCACAGATCCGAATTTTCCACAGCTATTCCTGCCCAATTTATATTCCAGAAAGTTACTTAAGCAGGCAGTTGGACGGCTGGATGCTCCAAAAATCGAACTTTTAAAATCACTTACACAAAACGCATAGGCTAATATTTCAGAATAATTATTTTGTAACAAGAGTTTCTATTTTATATAGGGTTTTTTCTTCACTAACTCAGGACAACATATGACCCAAACAGTTTTGTGACAACCATATACATAAAGATAACTAACAGTCTGAAAATATTTCAGCACTTCTTTGGGGAGAAGAGCCGAATGTGAGGTCCATTAACAGTTAAAAAGGAGAAAGAGAAATAAAAGACAGAAAGCCAGTGAAGTGGGAAACATTTATAGTTTGGTTTAAAAGG
Source organism: Rhinolophus hipposideros (assembly GCF_964194185.1). NCBI lineage: Eukaryota > Metazoa > Chordata > Mammalia > Chiroptera > Rhinolophidae > Rhinolophus > Rhinolophus hipposideros. Next base: position 27,522,316 of record NC_138069.1, on the reverse strand, counting down.
CAGGTGTGAATGTTTTATTTTCTACTGACAATAACCACAAAAACAACTTCTGTTTATCGCATGTGTACTGTTTCCAGGCCCTGTACTCCTAAGCCTGTGAAAATGAATTATAGTTTCTTTGTTTTACAAATAGAGAACTTGCGGCTTAAAGGAGGCAGACCACTTTGTCAATGCCACAGAACAGCTAAGTTGCAGAGCTAGGATTTGAACCCAAACTGTGAGGCCTCCATAGTCTGTGGGGCTTAAAAACATTCCAGTCTTACCTGCACATGTCGCAGAGCCACTGCCAACACACACGTATAAAGACAGCTAAATCCAGGTGGTGCGCCCATCTAGCAGAGTCTAATGTTTACCACAAGCTTGGATTTCTAAGGCATCTCTTCTGACAAAACTCTAAAAGAGCTTGACTCAGAGTCCCCAAACTTTTCTCCCCCATTTCTCCCCCAATTCTCAAGTTCTGAAGGTCTGCATCCTCAAAATCCCCAAAGCCTCTTCTCACAGTCTAAAACAGGGAGGAGCTAAATGAGTCAGCCTTCCCTTTCCGGTTTCCCGCTCTCTGCTGGGAAATTACCTTAATGTAATTAACTTGTAACCCTCTAGCCAGGGCTTGGTTTTGCTTTATTGAGTGTAGCCATTTTCACCTGGGCCAATAATTAGTGGCTTCAACCTCAAAAACAAAACAAAAAAATCTTGATTTTAAAAACACAGACTTGTAGAATTTTGGGAACTAGGGCATCACAAAGAGAAATGAAAATCAACTACTGTAATATTTTGATATATATCATATATATTTTTTAATCTTTTTCTACACATAGGCAATAGATAAATTTATAAAATAATACTTCTCAAGGAAAATTTCAAAAAGATACAGCAGTAGGCAGACCAGTAAAAAGAAATCCATTCACCCACCACGCAGCACAGTAACTCATGGCCAGCCTGATTTCATCTGTACTCCTACTCAGTTTCCCCCTTCCTGCAGGTTATTTTGAACCCATCCCAGGCAATATGATGACAACTGAAAATATTCTATTGTGTATTTTATAAAATAAATGTGCTTTTCATGAATCATAATCTCATTATTTCACCTACAAATTTAATAGTGGTTCATTCGTATTAAATATCCATATTTAATGTTCATATTTCCAATTTCTCATGAATGTGTTTTAGGTTAATTATTTGAATCAGGATAAAATTTGGGGCCACACATTGCTATGGATACGTATGTCTCCTACATGTTACCTTCTCAAAGTACAGTCAAGGGAACAGCACACTGGCCTCACCTGGGAGCTGGTTAGAAATGCAGAAGTACAGCCTCTTTCCCCACCCCACGCAGACCCACTGGAGCAGAATCTGTATTATAACAAGATCCCAGGTGATTTACATGCACATTAATTAAAGTCTGAGGCTCATTGGTTTTAAGTCTCTTTTAATCTACAGTTTCCCATTCTCTCTCCCTTCAGCTTTTTTCTTCATAAATTGTTTCAGAAGAAACTAGGTAGGCTGTCTCCTAGAGTTAATTTTATCCACATGGTATTGCTTAACATGTTCCTGCGTGTCCTATATTTAATGTTAATGGGGAATGATATCTAAAGGCTTGATCAGAATCAGGTTCAATTTGAGGGGCAGGAATTCATACGTCATAGGTCGGGGTGTCTTCTTCTGTCTAGAGGCACATAAAGTCTGGTTGCCCCTTTTTGTGTATTAGCAACCTTGGCGATCATACTGTACATCTATTATTTCATTGGGCATAGCAAAATGATGATATTCCTTTCTCATGCATTACTATAGCGTTTCTAAAGAAACATCTTTTTCCTATCAACTATTTGATTCCTCTGACATATCAGTTGTATAAGAGAAGAGGACTGATTCTTTCCCTTTAATAGTTTTCAAAATAATGAGTTGCTTCCCCAACTCCAAAGGTGACCAGCAAGTTCTTTTTTTAAGCATTCTTAGAAACGCATGGATTTAAACATATTTGATAGTTTCCAATGGTTGTGTTTTGGTTTAATATGATTTCAAATCTACTTATTTTGACTTAAGTAAAGTTTTAATTCACTTGTTTATGACAAAGGAAAAAGAGGTTGTTTTTATACACTGATGAAGTGAGTCCTGGCAGGATGACATCATTCTCCATCTGCTGTCCTTGATAAGCAGGCAGCAGCCTAGCTGCTGAGGTTCGACCCCACTGGGGGCTTGTCCGTAAGAACCTATGGAGAAGCCACTGTACCAAGGGGACAGACTATCAACATGAGAGTTTGTGAGGACTATTGGAGAGTTTCAGTTTGGCCAAGGCAACTCTTTGCTAACCTGAAAACTCTCTGAAGACCCTTGGGGCACTGGCTCCTGTCCTGGCAAGGCACTCCTGGTAGAGAGTGGTGATTAAATCACGCTGACCCCACGGAAGGTATTGGCCTGTCTGACAACAGCGGTGTCTTCCTTCCCTAGCAATATGCTCTAGAAACAGGGAACTTTTACTTTTGTGCTGGCAACTAGAAATCAGCTTTTGGTTGTTCACGGACTCTCTGGAGTGCCTCCGAGTATCAAAAGATACACCTCACATTAAATTTGGACTTTATTCCTTCACCTCCCAGTGCCTGGAACAATAGTGTGATTCATCTGTCGTTTGTTTGGAGCATGTTATTTATTTGGTTTATTAGAGATAGTATCCTGTATATTATTGGCTTGGAAATTATTATAATTCTGTGCTAAATAAATTGCTGGCAAAGGCAGTGTGGGGACAGAGCCAGGAGTGCAGTTTCCAGGCTCTTGGCCTCACGTGGAAAGGTGCTGGCTCAGGTAGTAAATGGCCATCAACTGTGATTGGATGGCCATCAGCTGTGGCTAGATGGCCGGCAGCTGTAATCAGTGAGCCATTGGCCACTAATACAACTGCCATGGCTACGCTAGCAGCAAAAATGGGGGCTAGCAAGAAGATGGTGGCTGAGCTAGCAAAAGTGGATTGCAGTTAGGACGGCGGGTTGGGGACAGTGTGGCTCTTGCTTCCTGTGTCTCCAACCCAGCTGCCAGCGAGAATATAGTGGTATGGCTCCCCTACCTATTGCTCCGTGGGTTTTCCTTTTTGGCCTCACCCTATCCTGCGTTCTTATGTGGGGAGCGGGACAGGAGACCCTGCATGACAGGCAGAATGAGTCTCCAAGTATAACTTTGCTGCCTCCCCAAAACAGAAACAAAACACAGATCACTCCAGCTACTATATACTACTGAAGGTAAAATCCGCCCACCTCTGGCTGCCAGGAGACTATTAATTAACTCCTCACCCTTCCTGACATAGTCTCAGTACTTTGATATTCGGGCTGCTTTCTAGTTTTGACAGGATATTTCACTTTCAGTTCCTACACTTTCTACCTCAGACCTGAATCACTCATGTCTCTAAGAAAGCCAACTTACTTCACAGTGGTCACGTTTTTCTGGCCCTTTTCAGAGGACAGACCCACTAAATGTTTGGTTTTGTTTCCAGAGAAAGTCATCATGAGTTCAAACGTATACTTCCAAATCAAATTCAGAACGATCGTGATTTTACTTAAACCCATCTGTCTTACAGCCATTTTTCCATTTCTTATACACAAAATACCCTGTATCTCAATGACATCAATGTAATTCCTCATTTGTGCCTAATGATGGAGGTTGTTTCCTTCCAGTCTTTCCCTATTACAAATACTGCTGCAACAAACAGTCCTTTGTTTGTACCTTTTAATTGTTTTGCAAATTTATTTTTAGCATAGTGTTGAAGACATTGATTGCTGTATGTAGCAAATGATAGGCAATACATACACTAATGGATGCTATGATAATGTGGTGCATATTTTTACATAACATTACACGGCAAACATTTTGCTACCTTGTTAAATATTCTTCTACAGTTTCATTTTTGATGACTATGCGATAGTCTATTTAATCATTCCCTTATAACTGGGATCCAACCTGTTTACCATGGATCGCTATTTCAGTCACTTTAATGATTATCCATGTAGATAAATCACTTGCACTGTTTCAGACTTCCTTGGTTATGGGCTAGTTTCCACCCTCACCTGATGAAACTGTTCTGAACAACCTCTCACACTAAGAAGGTTATCAGTCATCGCATTACACAGATACTGCAACAGGAAGACTCTCAAAACTACTTTCAAAGAAAGCCCAATTCACACACAGGTGAAATAAATACTGGATGGAGAACAGCATCTGACCCCAAGTTTGTCACTAATTCCAACTGATGAGTCTAGTCCTTGCTCTCATTTATAGAAGTAAAGCCTTAGATTAGGTGATTTATAAATTTTCTTCCATCTTTAAAAAAGAATGTAATTCTAACGAATTTTGTATGCTTTAGTGTCCTCTAAGGTCTTAGAAGTTAGAGCTGTTATTCTAGCTGTGTATTCTTTTTTTTTTTATTCCACTGAGCATCGAATATCATGCTTTACTCATGGCACGTTTTATTACCTACATGCTGAATTAACTTTTCAGACTCCTTCCTGGCTGTTGAACTAGAGTGTATGGCTCTGAGTCTAGAAAAGATTCATGCCCAATTAAAATCCTACAATTATTCACTGACTGCCTCTTATTTACAAGGCATTGTGCTGGTTCAAATCTAATTTTTTGATAAATTAGGTTAGTTAGAGGGATGAGTTCCCTATAAAATATATAGTCTAAAAACTGTCCCCTGAAACATCGTCTCTTTACTATGTACCAATAGTAAAGGTACAAGAAACATGTATTTATCTAAAATTAAGCCACTGTGACCAGTTGAACACAAGTAATCTTTAAATCCATATTCATCTACATGAAGAGATTTATCTTTGACATCATTTCTAATTATGTCCCTGTTGTCAATGGGCTGCCTGGAGCATTCATTGGAAGGGGAGACAGAATGATAATCCATATCCTTCAATAAACACTTTTCTAGTTTTCTCGAACATCATTTGGAAGAGACCCCTTTCAGAACTGCCCTGCGTACATGTCAAGACACAGGTCACACCTTAACAGGAAGCATCTTTATAACACATCTCTGCACAGTCTACCATACACTGCCTTTTGTTATCCTTTAAGAAGAAAAGAAAGAAAGAATTAAAAAGGAAACAGGCTAGGGGCTGGATCCTTTTATAGGGGAAAAACAGATAAAAGGAAGCTGGCACTGCTATAGGCAAAGTGTTGCAGAAAGGTTTTCCTTACATATCACCGGAAGGCAAACACCCTGTAACTTCTCTCAGCACAGAACTATTATTTTAAATTATTCTTGACACCCGCTGACATACGACAGGGGAAAGAAGAAAGTGGTCAAAACTGCTTCATTTTGAAATGTACTTATAAACTGAGTGTGAAAAATCAGGATGTGAAGAGGCAAGCTGGCCAGAGTTTTCTAGTTTAAACTAGATCTGAGGAAGCGGATCTGGCCCAGCTGTGCATTTTGATTCCATTTCAAGGAACAGAAAAGTCCACTGTCCCTCCCTCTTTCTGTATCCATAACATAATATAGAATTGCACGTACTGTAAATCAGAATAATTTGAGTTAATATTCACTTGAGAAACAAAAATACTATTTGGAAATCAGAAAATTGAGAAGAAATGTAAAAATGAATATAGATAAGTATATGAAAAAATACTTTGAAAATGCATTAATATTGTGCTCAGATAAATATAAAGGTTTGTCAAAAGATGTTTGAGATATTCAAGTACAGAAAATTCATGTTTATCTAGAATCCAAACATCCAGATGTCTAGAGCTGCACTTTCCTTTTGTGAGACAGAATTAACAGGATTATCAGATTCCGGCCCTGAACGTTTTCAAGCCTCAGGAACTTCTATAAGCCCCAGACTTATATTTCCAGTTTCCCCCTTGACATCTTCCCCCAGCTAGGCATCTGGAATGTCACATGACCACACTGCAGACCTGATTTCCCCATGAAAGCTGGAGGGTTTTCAGTCTCCCTTCATCTCAGCAAATGGCCCTGATGTTTTACAAAATGCTTAAGTCAGGAACACGGGAGTCAGGGCCATCTTCACGGTGCGTGACCAGTGCGGTCACACAGAGTCTATGCTCAGAAGGTTCCTGCACTTGCAGTTGAATGCGGAGTGGTTGTCGTCTTGAACTTCATTTGATTTTCTAATTCGTGGTTTATAATGAAGTCCCATGGAACAATGGAGCAAGGCCAGGGCTTGGAGCTTGAATTCACATGTGTCCCTGCCTCCTACTCTTGTTTCCCCAAAAATAAGACCTAGCCGGACAATCAGCTCTAATGCGTCTTTTGGAGCAAAAATTAATGTAGAACCTGGTATTATATTACATTATATTATGTAATATTATATAAGACCCAGTCTTATAGTAAAATAAGACGAGGTTATGTTAACTTTTGCTCCAAAAGACACACTAGAGCTGATTGCCCGGCTAGGTCTTATTTTCGGGGAAACACAGTAGCACCTCCCTGCCTCCCAGGACAGGTTCTCAGCCTCCTGTTTCCTTGTCCCCTGGTGTTCTGAGCCTCGGCCACCCTACTCCTTCCTGTCGTTGCCCAGCGACATCTGCTCCTCTCTGCCCAGAAGGGCGCCCAGGACATGCCGGTGGTGGACAGTGACACTGCATTATGCTGTAGCCCATCACCCTCAGTGGGAACCTGAGTGCAAGGCCACAGAGGGTGAAGGTGGAGCACGCAAAGCCCATGGTGTCTCAGCAGGTCACGGCAGTAGCTGTGGCTGCCCTGGGCTGGCAGGGCCATCATGCATTTTCAGGCTACACCGTGGTGGAAGCCTCGTGCCCAGCCCCCATCCACGTACCAAGTGCATCCTGGCACACAGGCTGCGATAAACTTGGGGGCTGCATCATCATGGAGGTTGAGGCAGCAGGCCTGTGGGAAGGGGACACTGTTTCCCAGTGCCCAGTGGGAGCACAGCACATGAAAAGGCCATGTGAGAACACACAAGGAAGTGGCCATCCACAAGCCAGGAAGAGAGTTGTCAGCAGACACACCCTGCCCTACCTTGCCCTGGGTCTTCTTACCTCCAGGACTGTGAGAAAATAAATTCCTGTTTAAGCCACCCAGTCTCTGATATGTTGTTGTGCCAGCTGGAGCTGAGTAAGAAGGCCAGATGCATGCGTGGTCCTGAATTGGATGCTGATTTAGGCAAACCAGCCTTAAAGAAAATTTTTGAGCCAGTTGGGAAAATCTGAATGATATCTGGGTAGTAGATGAGGAGAAAACTTATTGAAATAGAAAAGGAAGACTATGAACTGAAAATACACAAATTATAAAACAATATGTATAGTATCATGTCACGTGAAAAAATACAAAAATTTGTGTAAATATGTATATATATACACATATGTATATGTGCATATATGTACATATACTCGTATATTTATCTGGAAAGATATATGCTGAAGTATGGTTTGGATCTTTCAGTAGTACAAATGTGATTCATTTTTAATTTTGCTTGTCTGTATTCAATAATTTTCTGCATACATGTATTGCTTCCATAACAAGGAAATATTATTTTAAAACATTTAAGTCCTTCTTTAGGAAAAATCATGTCAGTTTATGGAATGATTCTGATCTTCTTCATGACTTACACTGAACCATTTCCATTGTCCCATTTTTCTCCCAGTGAACCAGCCACAATTATGATCAAACAGCTGTCAGTAAGGAGAATTGCTAACAGATATTCTGCCTCATGAAACAGGAAATGCAACAAGTATCATCTGTCTATTGAGTTCCAAGCTTCTATTCATTTATAGTTGAAGCAACTCATGATTCAATCTAATTCAAATAAAACTTGCTGAGTGAATTGATCCACCCTCCCTACAAAAATATTCCTTTAAATATTGAAAGTATGTAATACCATCTTCTGATCTGACATGAAAATATTTAGGTAACAATTAGACATGGCAAGGCAATCGAGGGGCATACCTGACAAAGTTTTAATTTTATTCCATTCAACAGTCTTCATTGAGCATCTAATGTGCTTAAAGCTGTAGGCTGGAATACTCCACTCCCTCTTATCTGAAATATTCTATTGTTTCTTCCTCACCAATTATTTGAATTTTACCTCTTCTTAAAGACCTAATTTCAATTTTTCTAAGTCTGATCTGATTATCCAAGCCAGAGCAAATATCTCCTTTGTCTGAAAATGTAAGGTGCTCAGAGTCTCTTTGACCTAGTACATTTAAAGCCCTCAGTTGTTTTAATATATTTAACTTCTCTCCCTAGACAGATTGTAGGTCCCTGTGGGGTAGGGCTCTTTTTCACATCCTCAGTTTTCTCCACAGTGTCTTACTGGGTAGACAGTGAATAAGTATTTGTTGATTAACACACAGATTTGGGATTTGCTTTTTTCTTGCTCCAAAACTATAGCAAAGAATTGCTAGAGTACAGTTAATATTCATTTCAATAAATTGACATTGAAGACTCTAAAGAGTCTTGGGTTTTAACCTGTTGTCTAACTGGCTCTAGAAAGGGTAGGACTGGTTTGCTAATTTATATTATGAAGAAGAAATCTCTGTCTTCCAGTCTGTACCCGATGGGCTGAAATACTGAATGAAAACTGGAGATTTCCACAGTCATGCACCAGGGACAAGAAAGAAAAATCTACAAAGTAGTAAAACTGCTCTTTTTCTGCTAAGAGAATGTCTTAAGAAGCAAGAAACAGCCTGGATTAAAGTTGTGTCTTTGTCTCCATTTTTCCAGTGCTGAGATAGAAAATGAGATACTAGAGAGGTAAAATTTTGCCAAACCCCTGAGAAATGAGTCAGTTGTTGCTAGTGACATTTAATTGAGGAATTGCCCAATTTTCCATTTGGTTGATTAAAAAAAAAAAAAATCAAGGTAAAACAGTTGGGCTCCGATTTGTGTGACTCAGCTACAGGCAGGTGCCATCCAACTTCATATTCTTAAAGCAATGGATCTTAGCAATGAGACTGCTCTGGTCCACAGTCTGGGGATGCAATTAGAAACATGGTCAGCTTCATGTCTTGACTCTTGTTCTTCCAGAAAGATGCTGAGAGTATGTTAGCTTTTGACCTGCTGTACTGTGCAGCAAAAACTGGTCAGAGTTAAGACATGAGCTGTGGACTCATACAAAGTGTGTTAGATTCCCAGCTCTGCCATTTACTAGCTATGTGGCCTTGGACAGTATTTCTCTGTTCCTCAGTTTTGTCATCTCTTAAATGGATATACTCATAGTGGCAAACACACACACACATAATCACAATGAAAGTAACATTTTCAGGGTATCTGACACATACATCTTAAAAAAATGGGAGTTGTTATGGTTATTCTCTGCTATTACCAAGGAACCTTTTAATTACTTGCAAATTCAAAATTCTGAGTCTACTTCCCATCCAGCCTTGGAGGAAATGGTCTACCTGGGGCCGTTCTACAGAAGAGCAGGATGCATTTGAATCGTCAGAAGAGTTGCATTGCAAGGCTTTGGTGCTGCCTCATTTCAGTTCTCCAAGTGTGCCCAACCAGCTGCTACTCCTCATTTTGTTCAAGCCCTTTTACCTTTGTCTTGTCACCTATTTATTCCCTATGCCTTGGCTGCCATTCTCAATAGAGCCAAATCCCATCACTCTTGAAGGCTTAGTTCAAAGGCTGCTGCCTTTGTGAAATTATATAATCCACAATCAACAGCTACCTTTTTTATCTTTCTGGAACCTCCACAGTATGTTGATATTACCTTCCCTTTCATGTTGATTGCATTCTACTTTGCATTAGGATTATCTGTATTACAGGCCAACTTCTAATAGCAAATACCTCAATGATACATCTTTTTACAGAGAGTAGACCCTCTTCAAATACATATCGTTCACACCTACAAAGTGCAAAAAGATACACAGGTCTAGAGCTTTTTACATAACATGTACTCAATAAATGGTTGAATAATGAATATCAATGAATAGTTTCAAGCCCATTCTTAAATCAATTAAAGAACGTGACGTATACTACAGGAGGAATATCCTCTCCCCACCCCCATTTCCACCACCCCTCTTCTGCCACTTCTATCTTTCCCCCAAACACAGCAACACCTGCTCTTTTGGAAATATTGATAAGAAAACTTCTGCCTGCCATCCTACCCCTTCTCATGCTTCATGTCCAAATGAGAAAGATGGAATAATCTAGCCAGTGAGATAAGAAAAAGGCCCAAATATAAGGCAACCAACCCATTCTAGAGGCTCAGCATGCCTCCAAGTGAGTAAGTCAGCCTGATTCAGAGGCACTTTTGGCCCAGGCCACCATTGCTAGCCCAACTTGTCCATGAGTCCTGAGTACACTTTTTAATTGGTTCATACCTTACAGAGGGATAATGGGTATGACCTGCCCCGATACATGCATCTCATAATACTTTTACGAATCCTAACACTGAGCTGATGTTAGGAAGGGAACCAGGAAAAACATTTCAAAATACGATACTTCAAAAGGAAACACACACCAGCCTGCGGTTTACGTATCAGATATATGACAGAAAAATCCCAAGAAGCTATAACCCTTCTTTGAACTGAGAGTCTAAATCTGATGATGTTTTTTAATAGGCTACTATAAAATCAAAATGGGCTTCCAGCCAGTGCATTCCTAAATTAGAGGCGTATACATCATCGGAACAAGCTTGCCAGGATGGCACTGGATTCAACAGAGGACGTTAAAAGTCCTGAAATAATTTGACGTAAGACTTAATAGCAGATGTTCCACTATTAGACATTAAAAATACCATCTAAATGGCAATGAAAGCATGTATCTGCCCACACTCAAGGGAGGGTCACAAAGAGCAGGGTGGGAAATCCTGAACACACCCACCACACCGTCCAGATCTTTGAATTCATTTACCCCAGTAGCAAATGCAGAAGAACGTATAGTGGTGGCTTTTCACAGTCACTGATTTTAATTCAATAAAGATCTAACAAGTTTCTACTTGGTATGCAGTAATGTAGTAGGGCAGGCTCTCCAGAGGCCTAAAAATACGTGTCATCTAGCTTGTTGGATACTCAATCCTCGTACTTCTGTTGAGTTTCTCTACTGGATAATCATAATCAGGGGCAGATATAGGTTTTGTGGGGCCTGAAGCTTATACCCTACGGGGTACAGCCTTTAAGAAAAAGGATACAAAATTATACACACAAAAATGAAGTGGACATTCTTGGAAGGGTTCCTGCAAGCCAGGGGCACTGACGCTTAAGACTGATTGGCTTCTCAGTAAATCCCCCTCTGTTTATAGCAGAGGAGATATTGTCTCAATCAACCCTCTAGACAAGGGTCTGCTCAGTGTCTGCCAAAGACTATGCAAGTGACACAACACAAATGACGACGAGGGCGACGGCAACGACAACAGAGAAGAGGAAGAAGAAGGGAGGAGAGGAGGAGGAGGAGATGACTTATAAGAGCATACCTCTGTATCAGTTCACACTCCGGCCATTCGCCCAGGGACACCCATATCAGAAGCCTAACTCCATTGTCTTGTTCCCCTCCTCTCTGCTACTCTCTCCCTCGTGTCACCTCCATTGTCTGAACCGCTGCGCCTACAAATGCCTGACACTCGCTGTAACTTATCTTCACAGTGTACCCTTCAGAAGAATTTGAAGAGACTGCACATCAATCTCTTTCATTTCTAGAGCACTTTAGAGGATTTTTTTTTCTTTTATACAGGAGTCATGAGAGGAGCCAACTAAAGGTTTTCTGTAAATAGATCTCCTGCGATAGGTTACTTCTCCTTTTCTTTCATGATTGTGAAACAGAAAAGGAAAACTATTTCCTCTGTAGTTAAAGGAGGTTCCATGGATATCCTACAAGGTGTAAAGGCTGAAAGAAACATACGATTATTTCAATCTAGTTAAGTGAAATTTCCAAATGTTGCTTTTCCTTAACTGACCAGTTGGTTTTCAGACAAATGTTTCAACTGTCTAGTTTTCATCTCATGAATTATTTATTCAACAGATAGTTTAAATGTCTACCATATGCCTGTACTCCATCAGACCCTGGGGATCTAGCCATGGATTGTGAGAAATGGCATATGCCTAAATATCATGCAAAAAGAAAGCTTCCCCAAGAAACGTACCACTCACCTTAACAACGCAGGCATACTGAATCGATTTTTGATTTCAGGATGCTGTTGGCTTCGGTATGAGGGCACACAGAGATCAAAAATAATAAACAGTATTTGAGATGCTCTTTTTAAATGGGGGAAAATTGTCAGTTATATATGTATATATCAATAGTGTTGTAGGGGGCAACAGAGGAACACACAGGACTAAGTGTACACATTGTTGTACTAGAGAGACACAGGTTACCACTGGAGCAAAACAGCAGATCGGCTGCTTGGTTCTTAGTGGTGGGTGGTGGGGTAGACAATAATGGAAGGCTTCCTAAAGGAGCGTCTGACCTGAAGATGGACCCAGTGTCTGTGTGGGCATATGGGGGAACGGATGCCATTCTCCAAGCAGATAAAGAGGTCCTAAGGCAAAAAAACTGCATGCCACATTCATGAGAAGAAGAGGATGACTGGATTGTAGGGGGAAGGTGAGCCTGGGGAGGCAGTCAGAGGCCAAACTATGGAGACTTGTATAGACCATGCCGAGGATTTAGTCTTTCACTTAATGTATACCATTTTGCACATTTGTGAAAACTTTAGACAGAACAAAAGATTTAAAAGGGCCCTATTTAGGATCCTCTGATCCTTTTGTAGGAACCCAAAGAAAAGATCCCCAGGGTAGGGAACGTTTCTTAATTCCATATTCTCCAAGCCCAACAAAGTAAGTAACGAAGTCTGGCTCTATGTTGGCATGCTGCCACTGTAAATTTTCATTTCCTTATCTGTAAAGTAAAAGCTTTAGCCATATGGTTTTGCTGTGTGTGGTGCCACATTTTAAACTTTTTTAAAAAATAATTTTTGATTTACAGAAAAGTTGCAAATACAGTACAGAGTTCTTGTGTATATTTCACTCGGCTTCCCCTGACATCAACATAACCACGGTGTATTTATGAAAACTGAGAAATCAACATGTGATAGTCACAGGAAGTCCTGTGTCCTATCGAGTTTTCTTTCCAGGAGCCACATTAATCGTTAGCCCTCCTTAAACATTATTTGTTCTATTCATTTCCTGCATTTTTCCTCTTCTCTCTTCTCTACCCTGCAGCCAGTACCGGTGCAAAATACAAGATAAGTATTATATTCCTTAGAAGAGTTCTCTTTTTAACATGATTATTTTTGGTCTCCAATACCCTCAGGAAATCTCTTTCTAAATAGTCTAGTCTATCTACATTGGCAGGGAAGTAGAATGTGAAAGACCTGTGTCTGCAAATTTTCTAGACCTCACAATTTGCTATTTAAAAAGACAATGATTCATTCCTAATTATCTTTTCTCTTGAAGACAGAGCTGTCTCCTTGAATTTAAATCGCACCCATCAACCTGCTACCTAATCTATGAATGGAATCTGTAAAGATGGAACACAATAGAAGCGAGATTTCTTTGTGCCCTAAGATAAGTCTCTAAGTAAGTTTGTATAGGCAACTTTCACTGTAGATAATTTTGATGGGCAGATGTGATGTCTTCTTCCAGAGTTAGGAAATTAGGATCTGAGAACTGGGAAGGTGTCAAGTCGTCAGGGGAGCTCAAAGACTTGGAGAAATGCCTGGTGTCGGGGAAACAGCAAGGAGAAAATGATTTCAGCTGCATGTACAAGCTCCATCATAATTGCTTTCACTTCCCTGGACACATGGTGTGCTGCTGCCTTGGGGCCTTTGCACATGCTGCTCCTTCTGCATAGATACCTCCCTTCCCCACCTTCTTTTTCCCCTTCCTCAGGACAGCCTTCACCAACCTTCCAGACTAGAGAGGTGCTCCTTCACATGCATTCATAATTCTAGGTGCTTTCCCTTCATGACACTTAACAAAATTTGTAATGAAATGCCTGTTGTCACTTAACAACGGTAACGTCAGCGAGCAATTACTAAGCAGTCTCCCTGTATGCCAAGCACTATACCGCATTCAGTCTTGAAAATAAAACTCTGAGGAGCCTAAGGCACAACGAGATGAATGTCTAGCACTCCAGTAAACTATAAGTGACATGAGGGCAGGTTCTGAGCTGGTTTTGCTCTGAATCACTAGTGTCTAGCAAAGAGCCTGGCAGGGAAAAGCTGTTTGGTACATACGTATTAAACAAATGATTACAGGACAATGCAGCAGGAAAACACACACACACACACACACACACACACACACACACACACTCTCTCTCACACACAAAATAACACCCACTTCAGAGTCAAACACATCTGGATTCAAATCTCAGCTCTGTAAACGCAGACAACTTATTTAGTTTCTCTAAGTCATGGTGTCCTCATCCATCTGAGATAATAAAATCTCACTACAAAAAACAAACAAAAAAAGCCACACCAACTTTAAAGGAATTAAATTAGATGATATAGGTGAAAGCACATAATCATGCCCAGTATTAAAGAAATATCAGCTTCCCTATTCTTTTCAAAAAATATGTCTTAGTGTCCTAATAGTTCTTCAGTCCATTCCCCTTATTGTTCTATCAGCACCTTAGCCACTATTTGGATTCTGCTTACCAAAGTGTTATGCTTCAAGATAATTACGTTGGGTTCCTTCTGTGATGTTGTCTCAAGAACGAAGATGGGTTTCTTCGTTCAGGAGAACACATGTCCAATGCAAATCAACAAGAAATAATCACTTTACAATCCATTTTATTGGACTACGAGAAAGGCAAGTTGCATTTCTGTTCTGCTTTCACAGAACCACCCAAACAGTCACCCCATTCTCCTACTCTGACTTATAAACTTAACTGCTCTAACCACTTTTTAAAGCTTTGGCAGCAGGTTGAAGTTGTACTAAAAGAAACACTCCCATATTCTCTGCCGTCCTCATCTTTCAGCTGTAGGTAACTCCCGGACAAACAAAAGATAGAAAAGTTGAATCCCAAATTAAAAGGCGCTCAAGACAAAAGGGAATCACGATGTTAGCATTTCAGTGTCAGAAAGCAAACAGAAAGACTCACAAAGGAAAAGTATAAGAAACACCTCAATTCCCAAAATGACAGAGTGGTTATCTAATGGTATCCATTATGCCCTACTAATTACTTTATGAAATGTACACTGGAAACATATAGAAGGCAGCCATGAAAAATAAAAATTGCCAATAAAATATGTACGACTGAGCAGTGCTCACAGAAAGAAAATAACAAAGCTCACATTTACGTGTAACATTTTATGTACACTATTATGTGTAACATTTACGATACACTATGCTCTGAACTGGACATTGTAACTCGTTTGATTTTCATGGCACCCTATGACACATTTATTTAACAAATATGTACCAAGCGCTTACAATGCATCAGGCACTGTACTTAGAGCAGGACAGACAAGAACCCTGCCCACATGAACCATGCAATCCAGTAGCGGAGACACCTATTAAACTGGTTCTTCAAGTTTACTGCATAATGTAGGGCAACCAACTCATCCATGCTTGGCTGGGACTTCCCTGGTTTGACCACTGAAAGTTTCACATCCTGGGAATGCTCTTCGATCTGGGCACAGGTGGTCATCTGGCAAAATGACACAAGATGCAATTACATCTAGTAACCACTGTTACAAAGAAGTGCCCAGTTGAAGGAACTATAGCCTTCTCTGCGAGATAAAGAAACTTAGCCTTATAACACACTTAATGTGCCCATATGGTAAAGGAGGGATCTGAAGCTCAGCTGTTCTGACTCCCAGTTACATGGCCTGATTCTATGTCTCAGTCAGTAAAGCAGCTTCTTCCTAAAGGCCTGGGGGAGGGATGTTCTTTAGGATGAGGAAAAACATTTCAGAGCAAAGCCTTTGGGTCTCGATCCTGAATGCAACTCTATCCGAGCTGGAAATGCATGAAAACAGAAACACTCCCATATTCTCTGCCGTCCCCATCTTTCAGCTGTGGGTAGCTCTCGGACAAACAAAAGACAGCATTTTTCAGCTTGACTGCAGTCTTTTCTGGGGGAAAAATGTGTTTCTTTAGGTCAGAGGAATCTGGTAGGAGAGGCAGACTGTTAAAAATTGGCAGGGCATACCTAAATACCTCTGGGCAATGGATAAAAAATGCCCCTGAAAGGGTGTTTCAGCAGACGACACCAGCTCATTTGGGTTAGAAAGATAGTTTCCCTTGGTGGATATTCAGCAACAGAAGGATCGTGTCTTGCATTGAGCAGCTTTATTTGGTTGGCACTCTTGATATGAGATATGAAACCGGGCAGTCTTGAAAATTGGCAACATGAGGCAGTAAAAAGAGACTGGTTTAGGAATCTAATCCATTCTATGTTTCCAATGAGAGCGGGGTCTGTGGTCTGTTTTGGTCACTGCTGTTGTCCCAGGATACATGGTAGGCATTGTAGGCACACACTAATACAGGATAGATGGATGGATGAATGGATAGATGTGTGGATGAGTGAATTAGGAAATAATGGTCCTAGTTTCTAATTTGTGAATGTAGGAAATCTACTTTACCTCTCTGTTCCTTGGCTTTCTCATCTATTAAAAAGCAGAATTTAGCTGCATGACTTTTATCCCTTTCAACCAAGTTCAGACTTCTGTGCTCCAAGGTGTACACTTCAGGTTAAAATCCGTCCACTGACAGGGTGAGTCTGTGTCAACACATATTTCTAGATGTTTAACTACAGAAAAACAGTAAAATAAATGACGGCAAAATAATACAACAACAAAAAAGTAAACTGCCATTAACATTGATGTTATAAGAGTGTACTTATTGACAAAGAATTTGCTCATGGTATTGTGGATTTTCTAAAGAATTATCAAACAGCATAAACAGCATCATGATCCATAAACATATAAATACAGACTTGGAGAGAAATCTGTAAAGATATATACTAACATGTTGACAGTGCCTGTCACTGGGTAATGGATTTACGTGTGAAGTTGTTTTTATAATTAACTGTATCATCCAATTTTCCTCTATGATTATGTGTTGTCATATAAGTAGTTGTAACGACCTAGCATTTATTAAGCACCTAGTTCTTCTCTAATGAGCTGCTATAAGGTAGGGATTAGCACGTCACCTATGGAGTCAGACAGACTGGTTCAAATCCTTAGTTACTGTGTGACCTCGGGTAAGTTACTCCTCCTCTCTTAGTTTTAGTTTCTTCCTGAACTGAACAAGCAGTAACATCCAACTCACAGATCAGTGGTGAAGTTTAAAATAGATAATCTATGCAAAGTGCCTGGCATACATTATACATTGGATAAATGTTAGTTATTATTATGCCAAATACAGAGAGAGATATTTTTTTTCATAAACTTGCCAAATGATACAGTTGTTATCCTCAGGGAGTTTTTACTTTGGTGAGCATAGTAAGATTAGCACACAAGAAACAAAAAGGAAACATTATAATAACTTCTCAGAATCAAGGATTTGAAATCAGAATGACTATCACCTTCTCGCTCCCTGAGCCCGTACATATGATGAGAGGCCAAGACCCGCCTGCTGGAAACCTCTTGCTTCATCTTCATGCCTATCGACTCTCCTCCAGCTCATGCTTATCTTTTGTCTGTTCATCTCATTAAGCTTCAAAGGGTGCCATCGCCTGGCATCTCTTTCAATTCCCCCCTCTCTACACCAGGGGTCCTCAAAGGGTGATTCCTGGACTAGTAGTATCAGTATAACCGGAGAACGTGTTAGGAAATTCAAATTCTTGGGCTTCACCCAAGAGCTACTGAAACAGAAACTCTAAGAATGGAGCCCAGTAATCTGTGTTATAACAAGTCCTCCGGGGAATTCTGGTACACACACAAGCTTGAGAATCTCTGCTCAACAGAGTGCCGTCAGATTAGTCTTCCGAAAGCACGCATACTCCTGTCACCTTCTCCTCTCCAGTTCTCTCTGGTTGCTGAGGAAATGGTCATCGGTCATCTGCTGCTGCTACTGAAGGTCTTCCCTCCGTGATCTAATTCCGGTCTCCTTTTCCAGGCTCATCTCCCACTACTTCTCACAATCACAAAATGCTCTAGTAAAACTAAAGCATCTAATTCTCCCTGGACATAACCCATGTTACGATTATATTCATGTTTCGATGCCTTTGCTCATACTAACTCCTAAACATATAATTTATTCTTTCTTGCCATCAAGTTGTTCAAACCCTGCTAAACCTCAAGATCCAGGGCTTACTTATGAAACTTCTCTCAATACACCATCAGCCCCCCATAGAAGAGACTGCGTTCTCCTCAGACCATCTAAAACATTAAATAGGCCCATTCTTCTTTATGCGCTTCCTTGGTGTCAGCATGATGTATCAGTTTCCTAGGGCTACCATAACAAACTACCACAAAATGGGTGGCTTAAAATAACAGAACTTGAGCCTCTCACATTTCTGGAGACTCGAAGTCTGAATCAAGGATTGCTAGTAATCCTTGGCATTCCTTGGCTCATAGAAACATCACTGTGATCTCTGCCTCCAGTCATATGGGATTTGTCCTGTGTTTCTATGTATGCTCATCTTCTTATAAGTATGCCAGTCATATTGGATTATGTCCCTCCCAATCCAATACATTCCCATCTCAATTTGATTACACCTAAAAAGACCCTATTTAGAAATAAGGTCATATTTTTTGATACGAGTTAGGACTTCAACATATCTTTTTGGAGAGCACAATTCACTCCATTGTAATCTGTATATATGACACGTGGCCCCTAATCAATAGCAAGCTCCTTGAAGAGAGGTTCACTGGCTCATTCCGAGTTCCCATTCCCTGTACCTCCCTCCCATCCACCCACCCAATCTCCCCATAGGACTCAGTTCAGAAAAATAACTCCTTTCAAGATGGCCTCGGGGTTTTTTTTGTTTGTTTGTTTGTTTTTGTTTTTGTTTTTTTTTGTTTTGTTTTTGAAAATTAATTTGGGGAAGGTATTCTATAATGTTGTGGAGATTTTGTTGGGTATCCGATGGGCATGCGTCCTGTTGGGGAGACCACCTCAGGGATGCTGTGGATACCTGATCATGGCATTGGACACCAGAGGCTGGACATTAATGAATGCCAACTATAATTTTATATATATAATGTGATGGTTCGGTGTGGGGTCGGAGGGATGGTGGATGGGGGGAGGGGGGTTCACAGTGTGAGGGATATGGATGATGAACGTCTAAGTATTACCTTGTTTTGTACACCTGAAACTAATAAATAAATAAATTTATGAAAAAAAAAAAAAAAAGAAAAATAACTCCTTTAACAGTATGGGGAATATAGTTAATAATGTTGTAAAAACTTTGTAGAGTGTTACATGGGCCCTAGATTTATCAGGAGGATCACTTCATAAATTATATAAATGTCTAACCACTGCACTGTACACCTGAAACTAATATAAAATAATGTTGAATGTGAACTATAATTTTAAAAAATAGTCAGTTGTGGAGAATTGGAGGGGTCAGGGAGGGCAGTCTGTGAGGGTGGGAGTGCGTGGGAAAGGTTTCATGGAGGCAGAGGTGCTTCTTCATGAATGGGAAGGATTTGGGGACAGAAGAAAAACAGAGTGCAACTTTCCAGGTAGGGAAAAAAAGTATGAAAAAAAGTTGTGGAAAATAAAATTTATATATATATATATATATATATGATTATATGTTTATGTATACATATATACATGTACATATATTATATATATTATTTATTATATATACATATATATTATATATACATATATACATATACATATATAAATATATGTATGTAATACACATACATATATGCATATATTATATATAAAACATATATAATATATATGTGTGTTGTACATATTTCTGTGTTTGTAGAACCAGAGCTCTAGCAAATGAACGTGGAATAAAAGGTGACTACTGGACAGAAATGGAAACAATATCGCTTGTCTTCTTGTTAGTTCAGTGACCATTGTTTGGTCTCTCCTCTATTTTTCCTGCTTGTTGATTTTTCCCTAGCTGGCTTCTAAATTCGTTTCTGAGAGAAGATAATTGAGTTGGCAGCTAAAAGTGCCTACAGAAGCCTGGCCTTCAGTCTCCTGACACTAGTCTCCTTCCGGTGCTAGAGGGCAAGCTAGAGAGTGAGGATAAGGACCACATCTGTTTTGGTGACTGTCGTGTCTCCAACGCTTGCCAGGGAGAACAGGCTCAATAAATATATGTTGAATGAATGAATGACAGCAACTATAAGAATGACTATATACATATGTCTGCATGTATATTCATCTGTGGTACAGGTGTGTTTATAGTGATTATTCCATTCCATTAACTACAGCTTCCTGACCACTGGAAGCAACCATTCAGCTGTGACCTCGGCTTCCTACAGTGCTAACTGCTTATGTGACTCCATTTTTTGTTGCTCAGTGCCCAACCTTCTTCATGTAATCAGTCCATTATACAGGACCGGTGTTTATTTCTGTTTTATAGCCAGTTGAACATAGCACTTTGCTTGATCAACATTAAAAATACCAAACAATATTAAGGCATAATCTGCTTGTATTCAAATTTAAAACAGATGAAAATATTGTCCTTAATTAATGAATTCTTAATTCACGGTGTAAAAAAACAAACAAATAAGACAAACCTAAAAGCTAAATGGAAAATGTGTGATTTTTTTTCAGTGATGTGTCCCCCCAAATTTCCTCCAGTGTACACACACTCAAAGCACATTAAACAAGCAGTATACATACATCTTGTGACTTTGTGCTGAGTGGTATGTCCTTCTAATTGGTCACATGAACATACATTGACAGCCTTTCTATGATAACCAACGGTAGGGTTGGAACAGCATTATGCTTTATTCTCTTCCTTGTGAGGAAAGTTTATTAAATTTTTTATCTTGTGATTCAGAGGAAATATTAAATCTCAAGGAAAAAAATTATCGGTAACTTTCTCAGATCTCATAATATGTGGTACTTATATTTTCATGACTCGTCTAGTACCACTTCTTTTCATTATGTACAGAACCTTAAGAAAATCACAAATAATATTTTGATTGACAGAACTCACTGTCACTATCACAGCACATATTTGTTGAGCAATTCCTATGTGCTAGGCAGAGTTTGCAGTGTTCATTCAGGCAAAGCATGAAGTCCTCTAATTTAATCATCGTAATAATGCTATGAGCTAAAAATTATGATTACGATCATTTTACACAGGAAGAAACTGAGATATGAGAGGATACATAACTAGTCCAAGGTCACACAGCTCGTAATCTGAGAAATAAGATTTTAATTTAGTTCTGGCTAACTCTCAAATGCATGTGCTATTTACTAAGTCACTTTGCAGTCATTTTTTTTAACAGAAAAAAAAGGAAAACCATGAAAAATCAGCTGATTGTAGGGGGAAAAAGAAAATCACAATGCAATGTTCAAAGGCTCTTTCTGGGCTGAGTGCATATCCTACCTCATCTTCAAGACTGCCTTCATGGCCATCAATGTTATTGAACCCAGGGATCATATAAGATTTAGAAGAAATTGAAGTAACAATACATTGTCTTTGTAGCCAACCAAGTTTACCTATTATTAAATAAATATTGACTTATATATTTTAATGTTAATCAGCAGTATGACTGTTTCTTTTTTCCTAAATTTTGCATAGAGACTAATATTGACAAAAATAGTATTTATTTATGCTGAAAATATATACTCAGTACACTGAGTACCTATCACTTATGAGTTTTTATGGGGAATGCGTAGCAATTTAAAATATGATCCTCCTCATCTGAGGGACAGAAACTTAAATAACTATCCTCATTTGCTATTCAATTGTCATCATATGCTAGTAAACTTGGAATCAGCGTCAGACCCATAAAAGCTGTGGAGCAGGAGCCATATTGGTACCATTCCACCAGGTCCTCGAGAGGCTTCCCATTCATTCAAAACTCATTCTTCAAGTTGTTCTTCATGTGTTATGTACCACTGAGTCGCCTCCAACTCCTGACTCCTCTAGGAATGAGTGATACCCACAGTGTCTTGTCCTCTGTCTTCATATCAAGGTATTAAAGCTGAAATATTTTAAGTGCCTCCCTTTCTAGAAAATTTGGTTTCCAGTTGGCTTTAAACACTTCACATAGATAATGCACCAGAAGGAGAGTTCGAAACATCACTTTGGAATACATAAGAATTACTTTTTATGGAAAGGGCCCAAAAGCTTTTCTGATAGTTCTAAAATTGCACTGTATTCACTGACACTGTTTGAACTACCAAAGCGATGTCACAAAAATGTCTTTCTTCATTTGCGAAAAAAAATCCCACTAGTTGATAGCAGATAAAATTAGGTATGCAGGGATTGTGCATTAAGCCAAGGGTCTGTAAACTATGACCCACAGGGCAAATCCAGGCTGCCAGTTGATTTGATTAATAAAGTTTTATTGAGACACAGCCACACCAATTCACTTATGTTTTGTCTATCAGTTTTTGTGCTACATGGCAGAGCTGAGTCATGGCAGAGACCACGGGGCATGCAAAGTCTAAAATATTTACTATATGGCTTTAAAAAAAAAAGTGGTTTGCCAAACCTTGGTCTAAACTATCAGTAAGATTCCTCCCAAAGAGCTATATTTCACTAGCCATGGACTCTTACAACTGCCGTCCTCGGGTAGGTTACCTTGGGGACTCTAAAAGTACCGCGGTGCTGGGAAGAACACGGCGACATTATTCTTGGAATCAGTTGTAATTTGGGTTTTGTTAGCACCAGGAGGCTGATGATGGAACTTAACCAATTTCATTTCAGTCTTTCTAAGGACAAAGACCTTGAATACCTTAGGCTCAAAGAACTCTTTCATGTAAAATGACAGATTTGTATAATTGAAAGCATATAGATTCACACAGCTATGTGTTTATATTCTGGCTCTGATCTTGCCATCTCCTGGCTCCTCCTCATACTGGGAGCTAAGTATTGTACCCCTCATCTCCATCAGGCTCCTTGTCTTAGGATGTCATATAGCCCTTTCCTCCAAAACATTTATCTTGTTTCTGCACACTTGTGACTGTGATTATTTGGTTAGTATTTGTCTCTAATAAACAGTAACCTTCATTGAGAATTGGCACCATGTCCATTTCTTCCTCACTAACACAGTCCTAGAGCTTACGACAGTTGGGGGCCTATAGTAGATCTCCAATAAACACCTACTGACTGATATTTATGCTCTAGGTAGTAACAAATATTTATAGCTGCTTCCATGCACAACACTAAGTTGCATATTCCTTTATACCCTCCTCGGAACTCAGCAATGGAATTTCCATAGTTCAAGAATTCAGTAATTGTTCTTTAATGAATTGAAAGGCCAATCAAGCTTGATTTAACAACAGCTGATTAGAGCTACCCCCTCTGCTACCTTATAGATGATGTCACCCAGCAGTTCAAAGAAATTTGGTGACAGCTATTATTTCACATGAGTGATAGAATTTTCACCCTCTATCCTTCTAAAATAAAGGGCCAGTCGACGATTAAAACAGCATGAACAAAACAACCAGCAGATGGTCACTCTTTCCTTGTCACCCAGTAATCATTTCTGCTGTATTCCAACAGTTTGTTTGCTGTGCCTTTCTGAATATGCTCTGCAGACATTGAGATGAGGCTAGGAATTTTACTGGGAGTAGCATACTTAGAACAATTTCCGTGATAGAAAATGTTTACAAGTAAGACTAGCACAAGGAAGATGAGGAGAACTGATACTTATAGGAGCAGTGAGAAAGAACAGGTAGAAATTACCTATCTCAGTATTAATCAAAACATGTTTGCTCCGTGGACTACATGGTGTTCCATGAAGAAAGAGTTCTATGAGCAAATGAATTGGGGGAAAACTACAAAGAATGAGTCCATCTTAAAGACAGATAAAGTGTGTTACCATTTTAAAGCTCCAAAGAATATCCTGCAGTTATAAAAGTACGATACAATTTGACTCAGAGTAGTGGAGGTTGAGAGTGCTCATTCATAGCTGGGTTTTCCTACCTTTCCGGGGCAAAGGCAGATTCTCAGCCCCTTCCCATTAGGCAGGGCCCTATGACTAGTTCCGACCAATGAAATGTGAGTTGGTGGGACGTGCGTCACTTCCAGGCAGAGGCAGGTAGAAAATCCTGTGAGAACTTCCAGCTCTCTGAATTCCTGTGAGGAGGTCATGCAAGCCGTGGTCTTGCAATGGCAGAACCACGTGTTAGAAGTGTCAAGGATCTCTAAGTCACTGTATGGACTGTAATGTCCAGCCAGCTGCCCTGTAATGTCCTCCAGGTGACATAAAACGTCGTGTAAGTAAGAACCAAACCTTTTCCAAGTTAAGCCACTGATATTTGGGAATTAGTTTGTTACCATAGCATAGCCTATCCTAATTTACCAAGTGTTTCCTAAATTCATTTGACCACAGAATTCTTTAGTTTCATAAAAATAATTAATATTACATAGAAAAAATGATTATCGGGAAACACTTTGGGAATCACTATGCCATCTAAAATAGTTCAGGAACCATGGATGTATCATTTTGAGATTCCTTAAACAAGCAAATATACCCCAAGTGACAAGAGGGATAGAGGGAGAACCCAGAGGGACAATTCAAAAGTGGAAGAGAGGTACGAGAAACTAGACAAGTGGGTTGGAAATCCCAAAACCAGAGTTCTCTTTGCTTTTGCTTCCTCTACTAACTCTCTCAATGATGTAGCCCAACCATCTCTTTCTTCAACAATCCATTTACAAGCATTTATAGAATGTATCCTGAAAGCACTGCATGGAATGAGACACATTTGGTGATTTACACAGCACTTCCCGTTTCCCTGATTACTCACCCTGTTGGGCTACCTTCTCTACAAAGGCATGTGTTGTTGCCTGTCTCAGTCACTTGACATTTACCTCAAATTCCCCATATTGATAGATATCCATTCACTTCTGCAGAGGCTGGGAATGCCAAGAATTCCTATAACTCCCAATACTCAGGTTGCCATGCTTGGAAGCCAGAACCTCTGGCCTTGGCCGTAACTGCCTGAATAATAATCACTGTGGGAACCAAAGGGAGCAGCAGCAAACCACAGGAGACGCAGAGTCATGTGGTGACTTGTCCTGAGAGCCCTTCCTACAAGGATATTCTACCCTGGATTCCAACCAGAAACCCCGTGGACCTTCTCTCTTGAGAACCCTGAAAGTCAGAAAGATAGCCAGACAAGTGGTTACAACAAAAGAAGCAATTGTAATCAGAGTGGAAGCCAAGAAGAAGACAGGAGACATGAGTATGGCAAAGCCTGGTGAAAAGTCAAGCTTGCTAGACAGCTGAAGATGTACTTAGCCAATAAAGCTCTGTGCATCCTAAATGAGGGTCCGGGATCAATGGGTCCTTGCTATGGCACCACTGAGACAGTTACCTGAACATTCTCACACTTCCTCTAGATAACCTGAGCCCATCTCAATCCCTTGGCATCTAAATGAGCCTAGCCAATACTCATCAAACTCATATTCCAATTTGCGTGAGAACAGGGCCTCGGTGCTAGTCATTTGGTGAAGTCCTCCATGGTGCTATCCACAGAGCTTTGTACATGGTAGATGCACGACTCATTAATTTCAGGAATATTTATTGAGATACCTACTGAATCTCCGCCAAAGGCAGCATTTAACAGGACAGAAAAGTTCCTGGCCTCTTGAAGCTCATATTCTAATTCTAACTGTAACTTGAATACTTGATTGGTTGGGTGAGAGGAATGGTAAGCACAATTCTTGGCAACATGGGGACATTATTTAAACGTGTAAGGCAAACCATAAAACAACTAAAGAACCATTTGTGACACGTGAAGTCAAAAGTCTTCCTTCCTTAACAACGACCACTTAGTGAGCTCCTACTGTGTGTCCAGCATACAACTGGGTGCTTATAATGCTATCTAGTTTAATCCTTCCAAGAGTCCCCAGACAGAGGTGTCATCATTCCTAATTCACAGGTGAGGAAATACAGCCTCAGAGAGCTTACGTCACTTGCCCAAAGCCTCACAGACTGTGGGTCACAGAGTCACAATTCAAATTCTGGATTTTCCTGGCTCTTTCTAATTTGGCCTCTTCCCACTGTGCTACACTTAGGGGAAAAAGGTGAGCATTTTCGCCAGGGAACACAGAAGTGACAGCTGGAGTGGGAAAGCACGCTGTTGGACTACATTTTCACTGTGCAATTCATAGTAATCTGACAGCAGAAGATTATTTTCCAGAGCAAGTTTCTCACAGAGCAAGGAGAAAAAGTAATTACTATCTGATTCTACCTCTTTCTTTATATTTTAGCAGGATAAAGAAAAGAGAAGAGAAGAGAAGAGAAGAGAAGAGAAGAGAAGAGAAGAGAAGAGAAGAGAAGAGAAGAGAAGAGAGGAAGAGAGGAAGAGAGGAAGAGAGGAAGAGAGGAAGAGAGGAAGAGAGGAAGAGAGGAAGAGAGGAAGAGAGGAAGAGAGGAAGAGAGGAAGAGAGGAAGAGAGGAAGAGAGGAAGAGAGGAAGAGAGGAAGAGAGGAAGAGAGGAAGAGAGGAAGAGAGGAAGAGAGGAAGAGAGGAAGAGAGGAAGAGAGGAAGAGAGGAAAAGAAAGGAAAAGAAAGGAAAAGAAAGGAAGAAAGAAAGAAAAAAGCCAAGGTTAGACTGAATATTACATTTTAAAACAATTAAAAATATTTATTGGAAGGTAACTTTGTCCTATGTATTTCTTTCAGTAGAAATAGGTCCAAATGTTTACCATAAAATTATCCCTACCTACTGTCCCTAAACCAATTTTTATCCATCATTGGAAAAGTATAACAAATCTACATAAACCTAATGATTCTTTAATTGAAATTATAAAACGTGTCATGCTTAGATGCTCTGATAATGTTTCTAAAAATTCAGCATTCCAAAATGCTGGGGTTACTATTTCTTTAAAGGAAGGAACAGGCATTATTTTGGGCATTTATGAGAATTCTATTGCATGATATTTAAACACTTTAAGAATAAAAATTAATAACCAGGATATAATTTCATGTTTCTAGTGTCTTAAAAGTGAGCTTAGTTTAGAATTTAACGTCTCTGAAGTATTTTTAGAAGCTGCTGAAATCACTATAAAACAACAAAGATAAAACATCACAACATTTGCTCAGCAATAAAATTCAGCAATTATTTGGCAATAAACAGGAAAGAAGCACTGACACATGCTACAACACGGATGAATCTTGGAAGTATTATGCTATGTGAAAGAAGTCAGAAAAAAAAGGACAGATATTGTATGATTCCATTTATATGAAGTGTCCAAAATAGATGAATCTATAGAGACAGGAAGTATATTATTGGTCACAAAAAGAGTGGGAGGTGAGTAGGTGGAAATGGGGAATGATAAGTAATGGGTTCTGGCTTTCCTTTGGGTTAATGAAAATGCTGCAATTGATTGGGACGATGGTGGCACAACTCTGAACATACTAGAAGCCACTGAAATGTATACTTTAAATGGGCGAACTGCATGGTAAGTGAATTACATCTCAATAAAGCTACTATATTAAATATCATAATCACCAGTGCCCAGTAGCAGCATGTGCTTGAACCATTCTTCTCCTCCTTGGTGCTGAGATCACATGCCTTCCTCTGGCCCCTAGGAAATTCCGAGATCCCACCCACACCATGTCTTTGCACATGCCCTTCGTGTTGTCCCCACTGCTCAGACTCCAACCTCCCACTCTGCTGCTACCTCTAACCCACCACACACTGCCCAGAGCTGGGTCAACTCTCACCTCGGGACATTGGATTGCCACCCTCACGTAACCAGCGAAGCTTCCCCCAACCCTCCAGAATAATCTATGCCTAGCACTCACGACCGCTTTGTGCACGTACACATTTATTTAGGCTTTTTGTATTTTTAACTGTACTTATCCTGTTGCTTGTCCCTCAGGCTGGTAGCACAACACTTGGCATATAATACATGCTCAGTAAATATTTTAGAAATAAATTTTTAATCACTTTTTTTTTTTAAATCGTAAAAGGCTTCCTTCTCTTCCTGTCTGTTTTATTTTCTTAACAAATAAATACAGTTAGAATGTCTCTTAATAACTTGCAAATAAACTGTTTATTCAGAGATGTACTAATGGGTATTAACCAAACACAAAGCTGTTCTTGTTTTGTTTTGTTTTTTCCCTGTGATTTCCTCCAGAAGATAAATGTCCTCCAGGAAAATGACCAACAGAGTTGCTAGGACAATTCGTAACTAAAGGAAGAAATGCTTTTTCTTTCTATGCACAGTGTTGGTTCTGATTATCTCTGTAAGTTTGCCTTTTGCTTTCTTCCAGACCTAATGGCTCAGCAAGTACCTCCAGAGGCCTGGCTGCCTGCAGGAGAGAGCAGTGGTCAGGACTGAGTTCAAAGGCAGCCTCATGAATTGAAATGCAAATGAAAATTCCTTCTTTTGCAAGTTCCTTGACTTCTTGAAGCTTCAGTTTCCTCCTTGATGAAATGAAATAATACCCAAGTCCTTAGGGTCGTCCTGAGGACTAAGTGAGATACCTCTCTACAGCACTTAACTTACAGCCTGATTATCTGATGGTGGTGACACGGCGATGGTGACATGATGATGATAAGCATGATCATGATAATGACTCATTCTACTGTCAGGAAGTCAGCAGGCCTTTGAGAGAGAGGACGATGGTGAAGAGACACCATGATAAACAACTAATTCAAGATAGAAAATAATCTCATTGTTAGGAATTAATTCGACCAATAACCCTTACAGAAGTTCCCCAATGTAAACATGTAAGAGCATTTTCTATTACAAACAGCATTGTCTGTAACAGATGTTTTTAAAAAATCAACAACTAGAAACCACTAAAATACCCACTAAGACAGGATCAGTTAATTAAATTATGGTATGCCCAAATGAAGTGATAAAATGTGGCTGTTAAAACATGAAATGAGGTGTTTAAAAACTGAGAAACAGTGCAGCCCTATTCTCAGCTCCCTCCAATGTTTTCTAAGGCTTCCAGTTTCATCTCTAACAGAGGAGAAGCAGCACTGGCATTCTGCATTTATTCTTCAAAATTGTTCAGCAAAGACACGTGTATTAAAATATAAAGTATATGTGCTCAGTTGATATTTAAAGCTCTTTCAGATATATTATTAGGTGAAAGGAATAAAGAATAAAATAACGTGTCCATAAAAAACCCTCTTGTGTATATAAAAATACATAAAAATAAGCACCTGTCGTAGGTCCCATCTACTTAGAAGAATCGGGGACTGTTTTACAGTGGATTTGGGCAACTGGAGATGGAAACCTGAGAAGGGAATTGCAGGCTGAGGAAAGAGCACACACAGGGGCACAGGGCGTGGAGGTGGACACGCACAGGGGAAGGTAAGAGTTTGCAGCTTCCAGAGGCAGAGTCAGGGAAGGTGCATAAGGAGCAGGATTGGAGATTTGAGATAAGAGGTAGACTGGTGGTATAGGTCTTGAAATGGCAGATGTAGGCATCTGGACTTTATCAAACAGGCATTGGGAAGATGTGGGAGATTTGTGAAGAAAGGAATAACATAATCAGACTTGTACATTCGGGAAGGTCATGTGGATGGGGATGTAGAGAGGAGAGGAAGGAGCAAAGAAGTAGTAGGGCATCAAGGATGAGATGCCACAGTTGCCCAGATTGTCCCTCTGTATATTGTAATTACCATGTTGATGCAGCTTCAGTTTTACTTCCTAATATAAGGTGTTTTCAGCTGTCCTATGAATGTAAGTCATATAAACGGAGCAGGCAATTCCTTTCCATAATTCCTGACAGAGGTCCCACACATCTAAAAATTACTGATCTCCATTCAATAATCAAATTCTTGGCAGAGACCGTTTTTCAAAGACATGTTATTTAGCCTGTTGAAAGAAAGGGAGTGAGATCATTAAAACAGTTCCCTAAGTAATGCATTTTAAATGAAAAGCTTTTTCAAGTCTTTGGGAAAAAAACATATCAAAAGTTAAACTGAAACATACAGGGAAAGCTCAAATTAATATGTTAATTCTGTCAGCATTCAAGGTTCTGAGTCCAAACCTAAAAGTTACAGAGCATATGGTGATTTACTGCTCCCTCGCTATAATTTTAACTGTGTTTGTGGAAATGACAAAATAAACGGCTAAGTGAAGTTTTCATCACTCTTTCAATGTGAAGTATTACAACTTCTCTGTTTTGTTTTAGAGAACAGTTTGTTATATGAGGAGACACCGCGATTTTCATTAAATGTGTCAAATGAAGCTGAGCTTGGGAAATAAATGATGGATTATTATGTAGTGATTTTGCCTTCACCGTGACAAATTTAATGTCTCTCCATGGACATATGTATGTCCCTGTCTGATAGATTTTTGTCCATAGAAAAAAACAATGAACCTTTTGAATTACAGGTGAATAAAATTACATGGCTAAAACTTGATGGCACTTTTGGAATCATCATGGAGCATTTACTGCTAGGATTTAAGTTTCCTATTTATCTGTTCCTACTTAAGAAACTACCATTATAGCGCTTTGGTGAGGGGAAAAAAAAAAGTAGATGTCTGTGTATGAGTACTGAAGTAGGTCCATAAAAAAGGAATTTGCTATGAGAGGCAAAATTACACATATGCCAGCCTTCCAGGAGTTACAACTGAAAAATCTTTGTTTCCCAGAACTTAGCTTATCTTAACACCTGCTAGGTGAATGGGAGACATTTACTGGATGGGTGGATGGATGGATAATGTAGAGATGGATGATGAAAGGAGGAATGACTGTTCCAGTCTATAGTCTTAATCCCCATTTAAAAGAATTCACCGATATGCACATACATAAACATGAAATATAAAAAAAGACATGTTTACAA
This sequence comes from Rhinolophus hipposideros, assembly GCF_964194185.1. Taxonomy (NCBI): domain Eukaryota; kingdom Metazoa; phylum Chordata; class Mammalia; order Chiroptera; family Rhinolophidae; genus Rhinolophus; species Rhinolophus hipposideros. Next base: position 27,491,530 of record NC_138069.1, on the reverse strand, counting down.
AAATAAACAATATCTGGCAAACCCATATGGTACTTGGATCAACTGACTTATCAATCTATCTCTGTCTTCATACACAAACACTAAAACACCTTCAGGTATAATTACTTCTACACATATTTTTAAAACTCTTAATTAGAGATCACCTTATAAAAACATATAAATGCTAATTGTGGGGCATAATATAGGTAGTATAAGTATAAGTATAAAATTTATTTTTAATTTTAACAGAGGTTCGCTAATACTGATATCCTTAATGATGGGGTGATATAGACATTCTCCTTAAAGCGAGCTCAGAGATGAAAATTTCCACTGTCGTAACTAGGATCTTAACATTAATTCAAATGAATGAGAAGACAGAAGATTATGATTCATTTTTTTTTGTTTTCTTCAATACAATAAATGCTACATAATTACATTATTGCTAATACAACAAATTAGGAAAAGATATAAAAGGCATAAAAATGAGGAAAAATAACATTATATATACTTTCCTAGAAAAATGTTTCCGTTTTTTTGACATGGTACTCAAATAAAAAGCCTATGACAAGTTAGGTGATTCCGCAAAACTATAAAAGTTGACAGTTTTCTTAGGTATCAGAAATAAATAACAAGAAAATTTGATGGGGAAATTTTCCAATTACAATACCAATAAAAAGTACAAAATAGTTAGCAGTGTCCTTAAAACAAATATGTAGGAACATCATGGGAAAAATGAGAAAACTTACATAAAATAAAAAAATGAAACTACAAGTTCTAGAAGAAAACATAGATGATTTCCTCCATGACCATGTATAGAAAAAGGCTTCCTATTTATGAGTCAAGACTCAGTTGCAATAAAGGAATAGGCTGGTGCATTTGAGTACATAAAAATAATAAGGGTAATATGGCCATTTTAACTATGTTGATTCTTCCAATCCATGAGCACGGAATGTCTTTCCATTTCTTTGTGTCTTCTTCAATTTCTTTCAAAAATGTCTTATAGTTTTCAGCATATAAATCATTCACATCCTTGGTTAAGTTTATTCCTAGGTATTTTATTCTTTTTGCTGCAATTGCAAAAGGAATTGTTTTTTCTATCTCTTTTTCTGAGATTTCATTGTTGGTATATAGGAAAGCAATGGACTTTTGTACGTTGATTTTGTAGCCAGCAACTTTACTGTATTCATTGATTGTTTCTAATAGCTTTTTGGTGGAGTCTTTAGGGTTTTCTATATATAGCATCATGTCATCTGCAAAGAGTGACAATTTAACTTCTTCATTCCCAATTTGGATGCCTTTTATTACCCAAAGCCATATACAGATTTAATGCAATCCCCATTAAAATCCCAATGGCATTTTTTAAAGAAATAGAACAAAAAATCATCAGATTTGTTTGGAACCACAAAAGACCCCGAATAGCCAAAGCAATATTTAAAAAAAAGAACAATACTGGAGGTATCACACTCCCTGATTTTTCCTTGTACTACAGGGCTACAATAATCAAAACAGCTTGGTATTGGCGGAAAAACAGACACATAGACCAATGGAATAGAATTGAGAACCCAGAAATAAAACCACATAAATATGGACAGATAATTTTTGACAAAGAAGCTAAAAACATACAATGGAGGAAAGACAGCCTCTTCAATAAAGGGTGCTGGCAGAATTGGATAGCTACGTGCAAAAGAATGAAACTGGACTGCTATCTGTCACCATGTACCAAAATTAATTCAAAATGGATCAAAGACTTAAGCATAAGACCTGACACAATAAACTGCATTGAAGAAAACATAGGTACTAAACTTATGGACCTTGGGTTCAAAGAGCATTTTATGAATTTGACTCCAAAGGCAATGGAAGTAAAAACTAAAATAAACAAATGGGATTATATGAAACTGAAAAGCTTCTGCACAGTAAAAGAAACTATTGACAAAATAATGAGGCAACCAACTGAATGGGAGAAGATTTTCGCAAACAGTTCCTCTGATAAGGGGCTAATATCCAAAATATACAAGGAACTCATGAAACTCAACAACAAAAAAACAAACAACCCAATTGAAAAATGGACAGAGGACCTAAAGAGACATTTCTCCAAAGAGGATATACAAATGGCAAATAGACATATGAAAAAATGCTCAACATCGCTAATCATCAGAGAAATGCAAATGAAAACCACAATGAGATATCACCTCACCCCAGTCAGAATGGCTTTCATCAACAAAACAAATAGTAACAAGTGTTGGAGAGGCTGTGGAGAAAAAGGAACTCTCATACACTGTTGGTGGGAATGCAGACTGGTGCAGCCGCTATGGAAGGCAGTGTGGAGGTTCCTCAAGAAATTACGAATAGAATTACCATATGACCCAGCAATCGCTCTCCTGGGTATCTACCCCAAAAATATAAAAGCATTTCTCTATAGAGACACGTGTACGCCAATGTTCATTGCAGCTTTGTTTACGGTGGCCAAGACATGGAAACAACCAAAATGTCCTTCGATAGATGAATGGATAAAGAAGTTGTGGTACATATACACAATGGAATACTATTCGGCGTTAAGGAAAGATGATATAGGAGCATTTGTGACAACATGGATGGATCTCGAGAGAATAATGCTAAGTGAAATAAGTCAAACAGAAAAAGCAGAGAACCCTATGATTTCACTGATATGTGGTATATAAACCAAAAAGAACAAGACAAACAAATGAGAAACAAAAACTCATAGACACAGACAATAGTTTAGTGGTTACCAGAGGGTAAGGGGGTGGGGGGAGGGTGATGAGGGTAAGGGGGATCAAATATATGGTGATGGAAGGAGAACTGACTCTGGTGGTGAACACACAATGGGATTTATAGACGATGTAATACAGAATTGTACACCTGAAATCTATGTAAATTTACTAACAATTGTCACCCCAATAAAATTAATTAAAAAAATAATAATAAGGGTTTTTTAGTGTATCAATTATACCTCAATAAAGCTGGAAAAATAAAGTTTTGCATGGAAAAAACTCTACAAGGAAAGTCAAAGCACAAATAAAAATCAGAAGATATTTGCAATAATATTGCTATTATTTTTAACAGTTACAATTTTTAAACATTGAAGAAAATTTTTAAATGTTATAGAAAAGGCAAAATATATTTTATAAAAATATTTCAGAACGATTCTTAAAAATATGAAAAGATGTTCAATTTCACTTTTTAGAAGAGTAATGGAAATGTCTCAACAATAAAACTGGCAAAAACTCAAAACTTGACAATTCAGATTTTGGGTAAGACCATGGGAAAACAGTCACTCTCATATATTGATTGTGGAAATCCCAAGACACTACCCAAAGAAGGAGAATATGCAAATATGTTATAAACTCCACATGACTGTATTATTTGATCCAACAATCACATACCTGAGAATACACCTGAACACACACCTCCAACAGTACAAAAGTATCGATGCAGAAGGTCATTAATTACAGCATTATGTGCAATTGCAAAATACCGGCAATTCTCTTAAGTGCTCAGATACTCGTGATTAGTTGAATAAAGTACGGTACCTACAGAAGTGGAGAACCCAGCACCCATAGGAAGACTAAGGAAGATCTCTATGAAGTACAATGGGGAGTGGTTTTCAAGACACATTTTAGAAAATAGAGCAAAGTAAAAGTTATTATAAATGATATGCGACCTTTGTGTAAGATACAAAGGAAAATTAAATAATATACACATATTCTTATTTTTTGCAAAAAGAAATACATGAAGAATAAATTAAAAACTAATCAATTTAATTACCTATCGAGGGCTGCAGAGGGGCTACAGGTTACAAGGGAAAAGGGATGGAGTGATCCTTCAAAACTGTATCTTTTTAGAATCATGTTAATATTCTATGTATGCAGAAAATAAAATTCAATCAACAAATATGGAGATAAAACCTAAAACTAAATACAAACAAATCCAACTTCATTTTAAATGAATAATAACAACACTGAAGGGAATAAAGAAAACACATCCAGGTAACTTGAAGCACTGTACTTTGACATTTATCTTAGGTCCAGTGGAGAAAAAGAATGGCAATCAAGTCTTGAACTCTTTTTAGGAGTTTCTTATAGCACTATGATGCTGGAACTATTTTACATGTATTGTAGAACTGAACAAATGTGTACATGTATTGATGTCGGGATCAAAGTTCTCACCGTCAAAGAAGGAAGATTAAAATCTGTGAAATACAAACGTGTTATCAGTTCTCAGGTTTGGCAGAGCTTTGACAGAAAATTGATAATATCTCATTTTTAAAACACAAATGTAAAAATAAATTGACACAAAGTCTCTTGAGTAAAATGTGACAATATATGTATCAAGAGCCTCAAAATTTTCTAATCTCGCTTTGATTTTAAATAAACCCTACAGGTCAATGGATTATATGACCATATGTATAAGGAAATGATATGAAACCATTAAAAATAAAGCTTTAGCTAAGTGAAATAAGTCAAACAGAGAAAGACAAATACCGTGTGATCTTACTAAAATGTGAAATCTAAAGAACAAAATGAATGAAAAAAAAAAACAGAAACAGACTCATAGACACAGAGAACAAACTGATGGTTGCTGGATGGGGGTTGGGTGAGAATGGTGAAAGGATTAAGTACAAATTGGTAGTTACAAAATAGTCATGGGGATGTAAAGTACAGCATAGAGAATACAGTCAATAATATTGTAATAACTACAGATAGTGCCAGATACTAGATTAATCAGGGGAATTATTTCATAAATTATATAAATGAAGCTAATATTGAATGTCAACTGTAATTGAAAATAAATTTTAAAATAAAGCTTTTAATGGATATTGAATGATATGGAAAAAACCTCATGATGTATTGGCAACCAAAGCAAAGTATAAAACTCTAGATAGACAGACAGACAAATTGTGTTATCATATTGACTATTTTATTCAAAAATGAGTATCTGCTAAAAGAGTATATGCCAGCTAGAGAACCATGGTAACAGAAGCAAATAGAAATTAGATCCAAATGTAAAATTAAACTATAAGATATATATATATATATATATATATATATATATATATATATATATATATATATATATACTTTATAACATACGCAATTGATAATGAGATATCTCCTCGCTAAAGTTCCCAATGTGGTACTCATTAAACACCTAATACCCGAGCTCCATCCACCTCCCTGAAAGGTTAAATGTATTTTAGAGGGTTTATGTTTCTTTACCTACAGTGAAAACGGGACCTATTTGGAGTTAGAGATAGAGTCTATTATAAATGGAGGCAGTATTTTAAAAGTTATTTATGTGCTTTTGTCGTCTGCCTTCCTGTATATGTGATTTTTGTCCTATTCTGCCCAAAGTATCTGCTTGGTGAGAGCTCCAGATTTACAGGGGGGAAAAACACAGAGAAGAACCTAGGTATTATTCAGATTTTGCATTTAAAAATAGAATTATGAAGAGAAGTTCTCATTTCGTGTATCAAACACCACATCTAGAGAATCAATCTATATACATCACTCTGTACTGATATAGACCAGAGTGGCAGACTTCTTTTTAAAGGTCCATGTAGTGAATATTTTATGCTTCTATGGGACAGTCTCTGTCGTGACAATTCAATTCTGCCCCTTGAGGTGGGGAGGTGTTTTAGGTAAGTTGAGGTCGGCAGGGGGGCACGGGGCTCTTGCACCCTTACCCAATATGATAGACTTGAAAGAGGTCTTTTGCAAGTTCCCTATACATTCCTGGAATGTAGTTACAGCAAATTGAACATGAGCATCAATGTGCTCAGATGGAAGTTTAGTCTACCAACTCAAATCACACTCAGTTCTTGAGTGGCATGGACTCGAAGTTGAGAGCCAGTGGTAGGCAAGATGCCTGCTCTTTAAGGCAGGAATAATTTGATACAAAGCAACACAGAGATTTGGGGATCATTAGAAAAAAAAAAAAAGCCATCCAGCCATTGAGCGTCATGGAATCTTTTCCAAGGCAAGGGAGATCAGGATTCAAGTTACACTAACCAAACATTCTAACACTAAGCTCAGGTGAGTGCTGACTCCATCTCAGTGAGCTGGTAAGTTAGGAATTCTGCCTTGGAGAGCAAGGGGACAGAGGACCCCTACTTGTCCCAACCTGATTCAGTCACCAAAGTCATGGCTACTCCAAGTGTGGTCCATGAACCTGCAGCATCACTTGAAAGCTTGTGAGAAATGTTAACATCTCAGGCCCATCACACACCTGTTGACCTACTTCAGACAGTTTCACAGAATCCCAGGTGATGTGTAAGCCTCTTAAAATTTGAGAAGCACTGATTGAGGCCACAGCCTCAACCCCAACATCCAGGCAATATCTCAGAAAGAGAAACGGGAGAGAGGGTGATTGAGATACAGTACACTTTGGCCCAGGAAAGATCAGAGCCCATACTGGTTAGCTGGGGGAAATTATTAACTAAATGTCCAATCCAATTGAAAGCTTAGGTCATCATGTAAAGAATCTGTTTGTGCCCATGCATCTGTGTGTTCCTGCAGGGTCGGCATGTCAGCAAGAAAGGCACAGAGCATGATGGGGCACAAGCAGGGCACAGTGTTACCAGGATCAGAGGAGATCATCAAGACCTTTCTAACACTGATCCTGTGCTCACACCATAAAATCCACCGCGGACGGACGACTGAGCGAGGGCTGGATTTACTTCTCTGCCTGTGTTTCAGGGCCAACAGGGCATGGCATTGGAGGACACCATTGATTCTCTACTCTGCATCCTGAAGGACATTTACCAAAAAAAAGCAACAACAACAACAACAAAAAACAATGGAAATCAAATAGAGACTTCTCACTTAACAAGATCTAGGTTCAAATTCTTGCTCCACTGTTCGTGAACTGTGTGATCGAAACATACAAGTCATGTAAGCTGTTTAAGCCTCAGTTTCCTGATCTATAGTATGTGGATAATACAAATCCACAATCCATAGTCCACAATTCTGAAATCAACAGCTCTAAAAAAAAAGAAAAAGGTTTTTCAGAACTTACTTGGTAGCAAACCTGACCTGACATAAACTCTCCTGGTGGCAAAATGTGACCAGAACCAAGTTGGGACTATGGATAGTCATTTTATTTCATTTAGGATGATATTTATGGTTCACATTTTTTATTGACATCAATCACGGACATGTTTGAATGACAGGGTGTTGCCCAAGACCCTACAAGACTATGTACATTGTATTACGTTTCTAAAATAAAAAATAAATAAATAAAAATTCTAAGTTCTGAAACATATCTATCTTGAAGGGTTTGGATAAGGAATTGAAGATTGCAAACCATTATAAGGATTTAATATGTGACATGTCTAGTTCAGTGTCTAGAATAGAGTAGATGCCCAATATAAATTAATTCCCTCTCTTTCTTTATCCCTAAATCTCTTAACTTTTAAAAAAGTACCATCACAAAAATGCATGTTTTTAATCATTAAACTTTTTAATGTCTTTCTCTAATATATGCAGGGAATTCATAATTCTGTTTGGTAAAGGAATGAAATAGCATGATGAAACTATGTGAAGGCGCTACATAAACATAAAACAAGCCATAACAATATACATCACTAACAGCATTTTCTGGGAAGGGCAGTGATGAGCTGTAGGGAACATGACCTTTGGTATCAGGCAGCTCTGGGTTCAAGTACAGGCTTTGCTTCTGACCATGTGTCACTAGTAAATTATTTAGATAAGTGAGTTCATTTCACCGAGTCTTAGTTTTGTAAACTATAAAATAGGTATTGAATGTGTACTTCTATTATAAGTTTATGCCAAAGATTAAATGAGATGATGTATGTAGAGTACTTAGCACAATGCTTGGCAAAGTACTATGTAGTAATGTAATTTAATAATTAAAGCTGTTGTTATTACAGATTAAAGATACAGTCAACTAGATCCTATATCACCTAGATTCATTAGATGTCAACTGTCTGAAAAATTTCAGTTCTACATTTGATTATGCATTGAGCAAAAATAATTTATAAAGTTAATTCATACATTATTGGGTTATAACACTAACAAACAGGTTGTAAGAGCTGCTTAACGTGTTTTGATTTGTTAAACAGATATTGGGCCTATTCTCACAAAATTATAATTTTGTAAATACTTTGTCAAAAGCCACATAATTACTCTATTAGACCTCCAACTGTTAACTCTTAACCCACAGATTAAGATACTATGTAATAAAGAATCGAATTGCTACTTTGTGTAGAATATCTACAACACCCCCAAAATTATGTTAAGTACCATTTATTCACTCCATCTAAGCTTGGGAAAAATTAAGAAACCAATGACGCACATTTGATTTTACACATTAGCACATTTTAATTAAATCTCTTAGAGCCTATAATAATATGCGTGGGTCTAATTAACTAACTCATCAAGCTTCTAAGTGGACCAAAGAGTGAAATATTTGAATTTAAGCAAAGTAAGATCATTAAAGAGGAAAATTTTTCAAAAGTTCTTTGAGTCTATAAGGAAAACTGGCATTTTAGTCTATACCGATACTTGGCTTTCTACAAATATATACTCCTATTTACAGAATCCTGAGGATGTTCATTCCAAGGGTCATAGATTAATAATATAGGTAGTTGTTAGCCTATGAATAGATTATGATTCAGAAGTTCCAAAATGTATCAGAGCCGTAACTCAGAGAAGAGACTGGGCCAGTTCAAGAGAGCAATAAAAACCTGCCAAGGAGAAGCTGGCCATTCTTAAAGATCTATGACAAAGATAAGAGTCTGAAAAATGAAGTGGATTGTTGGCAGCATCTGGACTAGCCATAATCTTCTTGTTGCTTTAATCAAATAGTTATTGTGTGTCTGTGTTCAGACGTTGTACTAGCAGTGAATATATGGGATATTGAGAACAGGGAACATGGGGACCAAGCCATGAGAGCAAAGAACACAAGGATTAACATCAGCAAAGATGAGCTAGGAGGCCATGGACAAAACTCAGTCATGGGAAGCGCAGTCCAGTGGCAAGGAAATAAACTAAGCCACCTGGACAAGGTCCTACACAGGTGCAGGTATGACAGAGATCAAGCTAAATTAGCCTCCTCAGTGGTGGAGACTGGAGGTTTGACAGGCGGGGCAACAGAGCAACATTACAATTTGTGAACTTGGTTCTTTGGAATGCACAGGGTCATTTTACCGGTGAAAAAGTCTACAAACACACATATCCTTTAACAAATCTTATATAATAACCAAGTGATGGTGTTAAAGATCCTTCTCTGTGTCTATAGGTATTTTATAGGAGGGAACATGTGTGTGATACCAGGGGAAACATCTTCTACCACCTGCTGAACCAAGCTGGCAGTGGGGTTGGAGACACCTCTCTCTCCTATCATTATCCAAAGATCCAATACCCAGTTTCAGGCTGATCTCACACCTGCTCTCCATTGCAAGCTTCTGATTCACCTCAGATAAGTTTAACAATGGTGAAGGTATAATTTCCAAAATATTAAAAAACATGACTCCTGTAAACATGGACTGAACATACATTGAAGATTTTACTTAACTCGTTAATGAGGAAACACGTAAGATGTTTGTTATGGGGTGAACTGTGTTCCCCACAATATGTTGAATCCCGAATGCCCAGGACCTCACAACGTGACCTTACTTGAAAATAGGGTCCTTGTAGATGTAGTGAGTTAAAGAAAGGTCATACTAGCCTAGAGTGGCCCCTTAATCCACTCTGGCAGGTGTCCTTATAGGAAGACACACTGAAGGCACAAGGAGAATGCCATGTGACAAAAAAGCAAAGGCTGGAGTGATGTAGCTTCCAAGCCCAGAAACACCAAGGACCGATGGCCAACACCCAAAAGCTGGGAAGAGGTAGACCCCCCACAGGTCTCAGAGGGAGCACCGATGGCCAACACCCAGAAGCTGGGAAGAGGTAGACCCCCCACAGGTCTCAGAGGGAGCACGGCCCAGCTGAGACCTTGATCTTGGACTGTGAGGGTGTGATGGGCCTCGGTGCTGCGAGACAATAAAGAACTGCTGTGTTAAGCCACCCAATTTGCGGTCGTTTGTTATATCAGCTCCAGAAAACTAATATACTAGGTAAAGCTGGCTCAAAGAGCATTTGAGAAACTGGGTATTTGTCATTTGAGGGGGGGGAAAAAAGAGTCTTGGAATACCATTGTTAAAGATACAAAACTGGTTTATGTCCTAGAGGGCATAAAATCATTACCTTGGGGGAGAGAAACCATCTCTCCTGAACAAATGTCTACATGTGAACGCAGCAGTTCACCAAGCCTGAGCCTTTAGTCAACGGAGCGTGGCAAGTCAAACAAAAGTACATTTCCTTAGGTAATTAAAACACCCATGGATGGGCCCATTAAATAATGCTCCAATAGGACATTAAAAGGACTTCCTCCCTCCCTCACAGCCCTTTTGCCTTATTCCCAATATTTATAACAATTTTTTTAAACAAGTCTGTTACATTGCTGTGTTAGAATTCGGGGTTTTACTAGCATGTGAACCTGGCCACCCTCCACCTACTTGCTGACTATTTGCAGGTGACATTTGTCATCCAGTCCACTACTCCTACAACTCTATGGAGTCCCGATCCTGATGGAGATCAAGCTCTGTTTTAATACAATAGCTCTTTAACAACTGCATTCTACCACTCAGCCAGACTGGAGCCTAAGTGAGATGCAGCTTTTTTCAGTAGGAAACAAGCAATCTGCAGGGCCCTGTGAAAGAACCTGGAAGGAAGTTCAGACAACTTTAATATGAAAATTGAACGGCTTTGTTTTTCTTTGATGCACTGGAAAGGTGCAATGAAGTATATTCCCTCAGATCCCAAGAGGATTTGAAGATCAAGCCCTTTCTTCCAAGAAAGGAGACAGAGATCCTATCTTGCTAAGGATTTGGACTCAAGGTTTAATAGGCCAGCAACATCTGTTGTGAAAGAAGAAGGATCTAGGGTTGGGTATATTCAGCCTATTTACCCAAGGTGGCAAGAGAATTCATCAAGAAGAATGAGAGCCGGTGCTGTGACATTAGGCAGAAGGAATGGGGGTGGGAGGAAGTAAGGGGAAACAAAGGAGGGAGGAGATAAGATCATTCTTAAGAAAAGGTGCAGCTACCAGACCAGCCAGAACGCAATTTTGGTAGCAGACAGCAGACCCAGGAGCCATCTTGCCCCTCAAGGTGAACTTTAGTTCATTGTAATGGATTATCGTATCAGTAGCATTATAGGCAGAGAAAAATCTCCATCTCCCAGTGTCACCAAGACAATTTTGAGAAGGGCCAAGGAAAAAACAAGAGAATCCTATCTCCTCACTGGAAGGAGTGGTCAGTGAGGGCCCACCTGGGAACACCTGCGATGCCATCCCTGAATATTTGGCGCCCTCATTAGAATAAAATCCTAAACCTCTTTGTTCTTCTGTTCTTCCCCACAGTTGCCCTGTTTCTGGCCTGTCCACGCCCACTATTTTGGGAACGTATTTTTTCTTTTTTTTTTAAATAAATTCACTGCTTGCTTGGCATTGTTTGTGTGGCTTTGTATGCCTTCCTGTGATGATACAAGAATCCTTGTTCTCCAGTAATAGTGCTGCAGAACTGAAGCAGGGTCATGCCATGCCAGAGGTCAACACTTCAGTTAAAGGGTCGAGGGGCAGAGAGTCCAGGGAATCCTGGGAAAGAGATCAGGCAGGGCAGGCAGTGGAAGGGCCACTTGGCGGGGGAGGGGTTATAGAAGAGACGCTACTGATTCACCACTATGAAACTATTTCACTAGATGCTAAAAATGTGCAGCTACATCAGCATTCACCTGCTAAGTGTCCGCCCTGAAAAAGATAAAGGTTGAGCAGAAACAGAAAAGGAAATGACTAGGCAAAACAAAGACCGGAAAAGATGGACATCCTGGATTCCCCCAAGACAACCAAAAATCCAAGAGAAGGGTAACAGGGCCCTTGACTCGTGAGGAGATGGTGTCAACCCCCTTCCCCCCGACTCCGCGGCCAACACATGTATTTCTGGTGGTTAGACAGCACGAGTTTGAGAACCCCTCACCTGGAATAATGTTAAAGGATACCCTAGTCCAGATTCCCATTTTAAAGCTTAAAAATAAAAGTGATACATATAGATATAGATCCATATGGATTTAGCCCAAATTGAAAGATGAAAAATGTAGTAATAGATTTTATCTTGAAGTGGTGGATGTTAGGGTGAACGATCTTTCTAGTGTCAAGTGAACAGAACCAAATTTTTCTGGCTCTCAGTTATGGTAAATGATTAGCTACATGCCATGGTTCAGGAAAGTGGTGCGGTTTCATTTCCTGGGAGGAAGAGAGGTTTAAATCCACTGACAATTCATTTGTAACAAGCTTACAAAGTGCTGGGAGAAGCAGTAACTATCCACCCTGCTTGAAGGAGTCAGTGAATGAAAGAAAGGCTTTTGACCTCCAGGGAAAAAAAATAAATAAATAAAGGGATTTGTCATTCTGACTTTGGTTCTGAATTCAAACTCAGTGCCAAGATAGAAAATGCCATAATGTATCTAAATGCTGTCAGCAAGCTTCTATAGAAAATGGGGTGAAATATTAGCAGTCACTGGGTGAACTTGGGTCCTACACATGATCAATAAGGATCCTTCATCTCCCACCCAAAAAAAACCCAACAATATAATGATAATAATAGCAGCTCCCATTGAATGTTTACTCTGTGCTAGAGATTGTGGTAAGGGCTAAATCTGCATTCTCTCATCAAATCTTCACAACAGCTACGTGACGGACTTCCTCTCCTCCCGGTTTTACAGGTGAGGAAAGTGCAGATACCAGAGGTTATATCATTTCTCAATAAATAGAGAAGCTGGAGTTCAAACCCAGGCCCATCTCATGCTACTAGAACGCAGGATCTTAAACACTGACTGTGTTGTGGAATCACTTAACAGACCAGAAAAAAGGGTTGTGGGGGCCGCGGGGTAGAGGGGGGAAGCGAGCACCACCTAATGTGTGTCTTGCACTGTAAATCCAACAGACAGGAGGAGAAGCTGCCACTGGCATTAAAAAACAAACAAAACAAACAAAAAAAAAATTGAAGACTATTCTTGAAAGCTACCTAATTTTCGTTTACGTGTGATTTGATTTCTTTCCCTGAGATCTTTCTTAATTCTGTTAGAATACCCTCAGTGAAATACAGACTTGGCCACAGCTGTGCTAACGCAAGCTGGAAAGCAAGATCAATCAGAAGTCCATTAGAGACGGATGAAGGGGAAGTGGCTGAACGCAGCGATGCCCAGAGAGCACTGGGATCCTTCTTAAGTGTTTCAGATGTCTTCAGCGTCCGTTGCTTCCTGAAACGCTATCTCTCTAGAGTCAATTTCCCATTATCCACCTGTGAATTCCCCACTCTGCAGATTTATCTTGAAGTTTTTGAAGCTTTGTGCTCAACGTGGCTCCAATTACCACCTAGCCTACTCTTGGGCTCCTGCTGCCCCCTGCCAGTTAATGCCCACTAAGCAATGGCATGCCAACTAAGTAGGCTCTGGTTCCCCTCATTCCCCAGTCATCCCCAACTGGAAAGACATGGTTTTTCTTTTATCCCATGACTGCCCCCCCAACCCCACATGCTGACAGCACCAGCCATAACAAAGGGTACAGTCTGGGTACATGGATTAACTAGATTTCGCGGGAGCCAAGAATGTATGCATTGACTTTGAGAGGTCTGCTTGTTCACCCAGCTTATGGAGCATGTGTACTCCATAAGAATGGTTTATGATCCTTGGACAAAGTAGCATGACAGAAAAGTGTGAAAGAAGATCAAGCACCAAACTTTGCTTTACCTAAGCGTTATTTGTCTCTTCTGTTCAAGATACGACATGGAAGAGTTAAAGGAGCTCGGGCTTTCGAGTGCAGGTCATCTGGGTTTGAGACGGGGATCCACCACTGACAACACTCGTACTACCTCTTATGGCTTGTTGTGATTACACAATGACATAACCATATGAAAGGCACATCTTAGAAGACGAGTAAACACTGCCGTTATTCTGTAAATCGGAGGGATCTCACCGTCATTATCATGAGCAGCAGCAGTAGCAGTGCTATTACAGAAAGGAGCAAGTTACAAGTGTTGGGTACATTATGAATAAGTTACCACCCAAAACACAAATATTATGTTTAAGAACTACACATATTTGTATATTTTTAAAATATGCTTCGCCTCCAGCTATGAATATCAAATAGCATCTTACTCTGAAATAAGGACTGGCATAACTAATTAAGATGCTTTCCATTTATTTATTCTTTGAAGATACTAATTCAAGAGAATTGCTTAATCTTCTTTCTTAATCTATTTAAGCATGCAAACCATAAATGGACTTCCCTGAGACCCTAATAGCATGAAATATAAGATAAGGCCACTTGCTTTCAAATTAAAGCGAAATCTATATTTCTATCTTTGTCTTAATATAGCAACTAATGGAACCCTACCACTTTGATCTTCCACTTGAAAAATATCAAAATATCTTTAATATGCAAATCAAGGCAAAAGCTTGTGGGGTCATCTGTAGCAGGTTCCCACCTCCCCCTATAACAGTAATTGGAAAAATCTATGATGATCGTTACTTTAAAAATCATTCTACCACTAACAGAAATCCACTAGCTAATCCTTAATCATATTTCGAAATGAAATTTAGATATTAAGTAGTATTGATTTCAATTCAAAGGCTGGTCTAACCACCTCTCTATCAATCCCCCTGACTTGGAATAAGGATTGGTGGAAATCATTAAATCATTTATCTTGTCAAAAACCTCAGGCCATCTGCCCAGATGTATCAAACACTGGACAAGGCTACTTTTAGTTCCTCTTTCCACTGAGTAATTGACTTCCCATAAACCCTCAGTCAGCCTCAGCCCAGGTCAGACAGCTCTGAGGAGGAGAGAAAAGGAATTTGAAAACACACATCAGGGGGGTGGGAGATGTGGGTAAGGGGGATCAAATATATGGTGATGGAAGGAGAACTGACTCTGGGTGGTTGAACACACAATGTGAGATATAGATGACGTAATACAGAATTGTACACCTGAAATCTATGTAATTTTACTAACAACTGTCACCCCAATAAATTAAAAAAAAAAGAAAGAAAACACACATCATTAGAATTGATGAGAAGGACCTTCCAAAATGCGGGGTGGGATAGGATGGGAATTATATTCCCTTCCAAGCAACATGATGAACTCTAAAACCTTTGTTCACACTCCCAAAGTTTATCAACACATACCCCCTTCCTTTCTTCATTCAACAACCACTTACTTCCCTTTTATTTCGTGCCAGGCACACTGCTAAGTGGTGGGATTACAGTGATAAACCTACACAAAAGAAAGGTCTCATAGAGCTCACAGATGATTGGGGAGGGCAAAAAGCAAATGACTGTGTAACTAAATACATAATTCTAAGTTATGATACCTACTGTGGAGGAAAATAATAGAGTGCTCTGAGAGGGAGTTATAGGGAAACTGAAAGTTATAGGGGCAGAATTCTACAGAGGAAATGACATTTAGGATAAATTATGAGGTAAGTGGGATTTGGCCAGAAAGGAAAAGCATTCCCAGCAGAGGGAACTCGCATCACAGGAAATTGGAAATCAGGAAAGGGTAACATGAGTGATTCCCCTGGAGTGACATCGCCCCATGATGAGGGTGTGGGGTGCAGAATCTTCTGCAGAGCTCCCTTGGTCATAGCAAAGATTGTGACGTTTATTCTAAGCACATGGGATGACTTTAAGCCAGGAGGTAATGTAAGTAAAACAAACAGACAATAAAAATCTAACAGAGGGTAACTAGAGCGCTCCATTTGATTTTTGTTTTCCTGACAAATCTCTAGAATGTGAATTTTCCTCTTGCTGGATGGTTTAGGGCTTTTTAAAATCAAGGGTGCTTCCCCTAGATCTCCTGCAACACAATCAGCCAAGGTGGCTGTTAGAAATGCAGAACCCCACTGCAGACCTAGTGAATCAGAATCTTTGGGTATGGAATCTAGGAATCTGCTTTTTATAGTTGCGCTCTAAGTGGTCCCAGCATCTTCTAAAATGGCGTAGACCCTGCAGGTGTGGAGTGGACAGGGCATATTCAGGGCAGGCTGGCATCACAGGGATGGCATGACAGAAGCCAGGTGGGCACAGCAGACAAATACGACAGGCACACCTGCCTGGGGAGGTGTATCCCTCCTCAGGGCGCATGGAAGGAGCACGCCATAGGACATGTCACCTTCCAAACACAACCTCCAGTGTACCTGTCTGTATTCGCAGGGTGGGGTGGGACAATCTTCCTCCATTCCTTCCAAGGCTGGGTTTCAGTGTCAGGCAAACGGGCCCTAACTCTGACCTAACTCGGGGTTCAGAATTGAGTACATATTTTTAGAGGGTCTGACAGGCTGCCTGGTGGGTGCTTTTTTGCCAACACCTCCTCCTCAGTGGGCCTTCTGGGTAAGCCATGAGGGAGGCCTCTGCCTGAGTCCTAGCACACTATACTTATTTTTTAATTTTAGTTCAAATAAATCAGTCACTCCTGCTATTTCTTCACTCATAATCATCTATTCCTTATCTTAATATATTTCATTTAAAAGGGTAACTGCTAGCCAAAGTAATGCATTTATCTAATTGAAAAATAATACTCAGCTCAAGCAGTAATACCTCTTACAGAATATAAGTATTTGGAAATTGGATTGTTAATTAGCAAGAACATTGTTTAAATGGAAAACATTAACAGTTCAAAATTGAGAATATTAAGTAGATATATGTTACTTAGACCCAAAGTTGTTCTCAACTATATGAGAGTAAAATACGACTTATCATTTTTCAACAAATCGATGGAATATAAACCACTTTTTTCTAAAAATAATTTTAATGAATCATTGACAAGACTTTGAAATTCAGCCAGTTCCCCATAAATGAATTAGTCTCTTTTTTTGACTCAAAAAGTAGTGACAAAAACATTTTACCCTTTCAACTGCATTTTATTTTGAAGACTTTTTTTCTAATCTTAAAATAATTTGTTTAAACAGCTGTTTCAGATTTAAGTGCAGAATGTAGGAGAACGTGGTAGCCTTCCCCACTGCCAGGCATAACGCCTTAGACATCAGCTTCCAGAGCACGCCACTGGTGCCCAGGAAACAAGCAGATGAAAAAGAAATTATGGCAAATACCAAGCAAGTGGTAGGGCCTGCAGTGTGCCCAACAAAGCCCTTTCCTATTTTATTTCTAATGGCATCTGAACGATAGGCATCACGTGGATGGTTCTAGCACAGACAACAAGCTGCAAAAGTCTGCCTAGGAACTGGCGCTTGTTGGATTCTGAGGGAGTGTGGTCTCTGCCAGGCTGCCTGAGACCTTATTAGAATGCAAATTCTCAGGCTCCATCCAGACCTTCAGAAATGGAACCTCTAGAGGTGGGGAGGGCAGCCACTGTGGTTTAAGAAGCCCTCCAGGAGGTTCTGATTCCTGCTCAAGTTCAAGAACCACCAGTCTAGGCCAAAGTCAGACCTTACGGTTTCTATAAGGTATATCTGGCACTAAGTATGGGGATGGGGTGAAGGGAGCGGAAGGTGGAGGAAGATGCAGAAAGGGAAAAGGCAGAACATGGACCCAGGGGGGGAAACCAACCAGTACCAGGTTTTAAGTTTCTGATACAGACATCCATATGTGTACCTTTCTTTTTATCTGCTTCATGTAGTAGGGCTTCATATATGGCTTTACTGAAAAAAATCATTTTTCTGCTAATTTTTAAAATGTAGAAATCACTGTTACAGGCAGTACTTCCCTTAGAACAGGGAAAGAGGTGCCTTACGCTTCAGAGGTCAGGTCATATGCAGGGCCCTCCTCTGGCCACGCTGCTTCCCACAGGGACAAGGGAATGTGTCCCCTAGGGCCCAGGACCTTGCTCCACATTTGGGGTCCCAGAACTGTCTGCCCCAATGTGCCCCAGTCTGTTTCCCAGGCCTGAGCTGCTGGACTCCTGCCAAGCCCATCTTCTCCAGGATGGACTGTGCCATCTGTGGGCCCACAGCGTTGTGTCCTGTAAATCATGGCTAACTTTTTTATATCCTGTATATTATAATGCTCTGACATCTTACAACACTTGCTGGCAGGGAGAGGCTGTCCCTCCTGGAGCTCGCCAATTTGCAGAGCTAGCAAAGGGCCCAGCCGGGTGCATGCTTTTGACACGCAAACCAACCAGTCCTGAGTTGATACCCCAACCACATCCTTATCGACTCTTATATCTCCGTCCTAAATCACTCCTACAATACCCGGTGCTTGGTAATCAGCGACCAAGGGAACTCTCGGGAACTCTCCAGAGTAGCCAGTTGTCCTGCCTCGCCTTTCCTGCCTCGCCTTTCCTGAGGAAACCCCCCTAAAAGGCTGTGGCCTGTACTGAGCACTCCTGTCTTCTGCCTCCAGACAAGGTCTTTTCCCCTGTGACCCAGTGTGCTATGCGCTGTGAGGTCCTCATTGGAGATTTTGATTTGCAATTCCCTGGTGATGAGTACATTTCTTGGTAAATGTTTGTTAAATAAATGAAAGAAAAACAAATGATTGAAGGAACAAGTTTAAAAGGATCCAATTGCCAAATTACATTAAGTCCACGTTAACAATCACTGATTGAGCCCCAGCTGTGTGCTGGGCAGGGCACACCAAGATGGAGCAGATACCAAACCTATCTTTGAGGCGTTCGCTATTTAGTGGGGGAGACAGACACACCCATCGATGATTTCCACAGAAGCTAGTGAAGGCACAGCTGTTGGTCTTGTCTGTCCAAGGCGACTGTTCATGAGTCTCCATCTGTAAGATATACTGAAAGCCTAGGGTAGTATTTCTCAGGGGACTAAGTGGGCAGGGCCCCACATGCTGAGAGACTGGTCATCAGGACCCTGTTTCTCTTTATCCAGCAGAAGCCTGGGCTCATTTGCTCATTCTGCATGTGGAGTGGGAGTCTGAGGGTGGAGGGTGTTAGCTGCGGCTGAAGCTATCAGGCAGGAAGAGACACGGCGTTCCTATGTGCAGGACTGCATGGGTTTTTCCCGGCGTCAACAAGGACTTTCAGAAATGTGATCCCACAGCTGCAAATAAGACATGCTCACTGCTCGAAGAGTTATTTCTAATGAGATCATCAAAACAAAACTAACAAAGATTGTCTGCACGCTGTTCATTTTATAGCCACTTCCATTGCTTGGCCTGTCATTAGGGGATCGCAGCAGGTAAGTCGTGAACAATGGGAGCAGGTGCTTTTACTAGGCTTTCTGCACAATTCCAGGGCTTACCAAGCCTTATAGAGACATCTCATACACACTGGTGTTTGCACAGAGCAGGTATTTTCCTGCATGAAACCATGCAAGGTACCGTTATCCAAAAGGCCAGACCTGCAATTGAAGGTTGACAAAACAGAGCTATACCACAGAGGAAAGATGTGCTACCAACAGATGGTGAAATAAGTGGATCGTGTTTTGTGAAGATGTCATCAATGAAAATTCTTCACACTTTTCTGATTACAATGTAACCAGACGCAGAACCCGGCACACAGAGGGAAATTGCTTTAGTCAGCAATTTTCTCAAGAAATACCCATGCAGAATCTTAAGTAAGTTCTGACTTAACTAAAAAATTGCCTTTTCCTATATTATCCCCTTGCCTGACACAGAGATATTTTAAAAATTATTTTAGAAGTCAAACTATGTGTAGGTAACATGACCAGATTTGTCGCACCAATCACATAGCTGATTAGCTGACCTTGGAATTCTACACTTGTTTTAATTGAAGGAAATTATTTTGTTTTAGTTGAAGGAAATTATTTTTATGAAGATTATTATGGTAAACTGCAATAACTTCATCACTCTGTAAAATCATGCTACACAGACCTTCATATTTATGAAAAGCATCCAGCATCTCTAGCGCCCACGGCAATGCCTGTCATCTTAATACACAGGACAATCAAGTGCCACCTAGAGGCAGCCTTCACACACACACATACACACACACACTCAGTGCTTAGAAGTTTCCTTCCAAACCTCATACCCTAAGGTTCTGTATTTTAAAATAATCTATACTATGTGTGAACAATGGGAAAGTTCAAATTCAACGTAAGACACCGTGCAACAATAGACCTAAAAGGGGGCTCTCCGTAACGGAACTTGAACAAGTCAGCAAGCTGGCAGCTGTTAAGGGCATTTGCCCATAGGTTGTGTGGGTGCCATAAGGGGAGATGGGTACGTTCTTAATATCCCTGATTACCAATGATAATAGTCTCCCCATGGGGAAACATCTTCTGAAATACAAGCGAATAACGTATCTTTTAGAACACGGTGCACGTGTAAGTTGGAGACAAGCTCTAGTAATGTTAAGACTTCTTCGTGAAGTACAGACTGTTGACTTTCAGGAAGAAAGAGTAGGCTCTCTGTGGAGAGCTAAGGGCTCACTTACAATGAAGAGAGAAACAAGTTCTCCTCATATGCTGTACTTTTGGTTGTTGTTTATATGGACTCTACTGAATCGGATGTTCCATGATGAAAAATTCACTTCCAGGGTCATTATTCTAATTCCTGTATCGCCTAAGCAGGCTATGATAAAAAATGAAGGATATTGAAGTCAATTATATAAGTTTCCCAAGCTTAACACTCAAAGTATTCCTAACTTTCAGGGTTTGATAGGTCAATAGCCTGTTCTTTCACTATTTTGGGAGTCAGTGCAGCATAGTGAAAACAAAAACAAAACCGGGCCTCTATGTTCCACTCCTTATTAGCTGTGTAACCTTTAGCTTTCTTTCTGTGAAATGGGAAGTACAGTATTGACCTCCTTGAGATGTTGCAAGAATTAAATAAGGTTTTATCTGTACTGTGTTTACTGTACTACCCAGCACATACTCAATACTCAATAACAGCTCAACAATTATTATTATTATTATTATTATTATTATATTTAGTAGGACGACTTCCTCCACCATAATCAATCTCCTCATATAATCTCTCAATAAGTAAGACAGACTGGAAAGTTATAAATTTTAACTCCATCCAAAATCATTAATAACTTCACTTGCTATTAAAAATATGGAAACATAACATTAAGGCAAATTTTATACACACACACATATATATCAGATTTACCTTTACGCAGCCTTTGATTTTCAAGTGCCTTCTAAATAAAATTAAAACAAACCTACCCATTAAACAAACATAGACAATACAGGACACACTGCTGTCACTTGGAACCCATTTCATCACTGAATGCTGACAGAGAGGGACAGATGATGGCTTGCTGCCATGCAAATAAAGCTAGTTAAGAAATCAGCAGACCCCACCCCTTGTCCAGCTGCTGAAAAGAAATGTATATGCTCCTGACTTCCTCCTGTGACCAGAGCGGCATTCTCAAGCTCTTTCTCTATGAAAGAAGCGTTCTCACTCTTCCGAGGGCTACCTGGTTGCTTTTCGGTAACAAGGATGGACCACATCACTACACCGAAGAGCCCAACTCTTGCCAAAACGATTCTCTAGAAGAATCCAGGCTGAGGACCAGGGTCAGTGTGGCTGTTCAGGATCAGAGGCTGGCACACAGAAAGAGAGTAAAGGTTGGGCTGAAGGGTCAGAGGACTTGAGTTCAAATCTTGGCTCTTTTACCCAAGGACTGTGTGGCCTTTGATATGTTACTCTGTGTGCCACAGCTCTGCCACCTCAAGTACGGCTGTGAATGAGAATGGCACCTACAGGTATAACGTGAGGGGCCAACCTGAACCGAGTCAAGTGCTCAGCACAGCCCCACCCCCAGCCAGTGTCCACATGATGTCTTGGGTCTCACCTACACTTCTTTAGCTTTGCTGACCCTGTGGTACCATGACTTCTGTGATGGGCTGCTTAGCGTAATTATAAAACAACTGCAGAACCATTTACAAATTGTTTCTAGATTCACAGTTCACCTGAGGATAGGAGGACAGGGGAACAATTATTGATTACGTCTTACAAATAAGGAAACCCAGTAGTTGCCTTTCTGAGACTCCAAAGCCAGTAAATACAAGACTAGAAGTTGATTCCAAGCATTGTGACAAGAACTTTTTCCACTCCGAGTAACTTTTACTTAATAAAAACTATATTTGTTTTACTTAATAAAATCTATAACTCATTGCACATTCACCGAATATGACCTTTCTTCCTGCCATTCGTGGTGCGAGCGCTATCTCATTGTTCTGCCAAGTTCAAGTCCTAGAAGAGGTAAAATACTGATGCAACATCAACCAGCACAGTAACACCAGCACACACTTGCACTTGTTAAAGGTTGTTACACTGAATGCTTTACATGAGAGACCTCATTTAACCTTCATAACACCCCAAGGAGATGGATGCAGCTAATAAGCTCATTTTCTAGATGAGAATACTGAGGCACAGGGAGGTGGGCTAATGAGCTCCCCAATGGCACAAGCCAGAAGAACCAGATTTTAAATCCAAGTCTTTCTGGGCGCCAGAGTTCTTAATCAAAACATATTGGTTCTTGCACGCCTCTACCATGTGGTGCTCCTTTCTGTTTCCTCCCTCTAAGATGGTCTCCGTGATCTCCCAGGAGAGATGCATGGAGTGAAAACCTTGGGGACAGACTGAATTTTCCAGAGAAGATCAGTATAATATCTCTCATTCCACATGCTCCTTTTCCAATGTGACTTTGAAACTTTCCCCATCTAGTGATAGAGTCTACGTCCTCTTCCCCTTGAGCCTGGGTGGACCTTGGTATCTGCTTTAACCAATATGGTATGACCGAAGTAAGGCTGTGTGGCTCCCTTGCCTCAATCATGAAAATGCCGTGCCCTTCTGCCCTGCTCTCTCAGGAGGCTGGCTCTAGAAACTCAGCCACCACGCTGTAAGTCCAAATTGGCCCATGCACGCAACTACACGGAGAGTCTAGGGGCAAGATATTCAGACCAACAGGCAACATTAGCCACTTAAGACAAGCGACTGAAGACGCTTTTGGATTGTTTTAAAAATGTACACAGAATTTGTTTTAATCAGGTATGGTAAGGCACACAGAAATGATTATCATAAAGGAAGAAGCTTATACTCACAAATGGCCATACCATGGGGGTGGGGGCAGGGGACATGGAGAGGCACCAGGGTTGGTCAAGAGGCAGAGACAGTGAGGGGAAAATGTGAGCAAGAGTCTTTCCTGTGTTTTCGGCAGAAAAGGATAGGCAAGGGAGGCCAAATAGGATTAGGATTGGCCAGTTTGACTATTTTTGCAGGCTCTGGGGTATAGGGGCTGTCATTTGTTATCTGATACCTACCCTGGGGTGATCAGAGCATAAGAATAGCAGCCTGAAGTATGAGAGTCTAATAAAGGAAGTGTTTGGGGCATGGTCTGTGGCTCTGTTGGTTTGCATGTAAAAAGGGCACTCCTGGGCAGGGCAAGTGTCTGCTATCTCTAGGAATTAGCTTGGGGGAGGGGGACAGTCCTTCTAGCACAGGTAGGTCCCAGATGTCAAAGCATTGGAAACACAGAAAATCAAAAGGCATAATTCCACAGATGGTTCCAGTTCCAGCCATCAATCCCAGCCCACACACCCAGTCCTTCCAGCTGAGGCTCCAGACATTTTCTAGCAGAGACAATCTACCACTGCTGTGACCTGTCTGAATTCCTGGCCAACCACCACGATTGTAGTAACCTGGTTGTCCTATGCTGCTATGTTTTGGAGTGGTTTGTTATGTAGTACTCCTCGATAACTGATACAAAGTTTTGGCTTGAGGGATGATAATTCCAATCAGCTCTAGTTCATTCTACCTTGTGGAAGGGGGAATTTCTGATTATACTTTTCTCTTGGCGTTCCATTTTCAACAATCAGTGCTCGTGAATGATACAAAAATGTGTTTAGGTTATTTTTTCCACTGCCTGCAGGAACGGTTCTCCTACATTAGTGACGCAAATTTTTCAACTTTCTCATGAAATTTTCTCTTGTTAAAAAAAGAAGAGACAATGTCTATATCTGCACTACCTGAGGCGGCCTAGGTGAAAAACCATATACCTTGACCTTCCTCAGCAAAAAAAACCGACTTCCAGACATTTGTGTAACTTGTACCAAACCAGAAAGCTAAATCCTCCGGGGTGTGCACTGAACAGTAAGAAAGGAGGGGGCGAGGTTTCAGGAGGCCTATTTCTATCTGATTCAGTTTGCTTTTCATGGCAGAACTCTGGCCTTCATGTGAAACAGCATCCCAACCAGAAAAGGAAAAAAAAAGTATACATCTTGTGGAAAGATGATGAAAAGTAAAATTCAAAGGCATATGCCAATTTGAAAAGAGAATCTGAGAACTTTGAAGACTCAACCACAAGAGAGGAGGAAAATGACACAACAATCCCTGTGCTAATATATAGAGAAGAAATGAGCAAAAGCAGAAAAGTAAGGAAGGGTGAGAGTTGAATTCTTAGCCTGCAACCTTCGCAAAAAGCTTGCCTTTGGAGAGTTCAGAATACAAGTCCCTTTTGAGAGGGTAATGTTATATCATAGGAAAACAACAACAACAACAACAAAAAACCCTCCTTTGGGACTTGATTTTAATTAATAATAGTCACAGATTCTCAAGGTTCCAGTCACAAAGTAATGACAAATATACAATAATGTAAACTTTTATTTTATTCCAATAATATGTTTATTTAAGAATATTTTTGGTCATGAAATCCACAAGTTGTTTTGGGTTCAGAACAAAAAAGATGACTGGAAAGTGTTTGTGATTCCAGTCATACTTAAAATAGCCACTCAACAAAATGTTATTGTGTACCTACTATGTACATGGCACCATGATATGATGGTCATTTCTGGTTAACACAGGCAATATTCCCAGAGTTCCCAGAGTTTTTTTATACGCTACTTCCTTGAACTAAAGTGGGGACTGCTCCATCCACAAACAATCCATCGATGTCTTCCTTCACAAACTTGAACTGAGACTCTGCGTGTGCAGAACTACTATGTATGTACTGTAGGTCTAGCAATTCTCAAACTGTGGTTGACCATCTAGAGATCTTACTGAAAGGCCTCAGTGTACAGGTATTGGTTCCCCATAGTATTAGAGACAAACTCTGATTTTCAAAAAATTTTTCTTCAATATCAAGAAGAAACCAAAATAATAACAACAGCAGCAATAGTAAAAATAATAGCATTCAAAAGTCAAGATTAAAAAAATAGAACTTTCTAGCATGATGATTATAGCTAATAATACTATATTGTACACTTGAATGTTGCCAAGAGAGATTTTTTTTTTGATAATCGATGACCATTGTTGCAAATTGTTGCCAAAATCTGTCAGTGAAAGTGCTTTGTTATGGAGATGTCTTTCCTGGAGATTTCAAGTCATTCTGGCTAATGGATGCTACTACCTTGATTTTTTAAAATTCTGTGCCCAGTTTGGTGTCTACCATGTACCTTCCATTAATCAGCCAAGCACTGAAAGCCAAATGTCAGTTAGAAAATTAGCAGGTACCTTTATTTAACACCTAGCCTGTTTTTATAGGGTGATTGGTGGAAAAGCTGTTCACACCATTAGATGGGATGGGATAAGGTCACTGCACTTCAGGCTTGGCTTTCAGCCAGCTTTGTGCAGCTCTTTGCTGGCTCTGTGCATGTGTAAGATGCTTTACAAAGTGTTCCTAGGTATTTCTGACACATTTGTTGCTTTCTGTTGCTCATGTATCAGCTTGGAAATGAACAGCCCCAGTGGGATCTGTGGCTTTTTTAAAATCTAGATACTTTGAATAGTGCCAATAAACAGGAAGTGGAGACCCTATAGTCAGTTATCTCATTACTTAATCAGACTTTAAGTATATGTATTTGAGATTTGCTATAACGGGCAGAACTGTTCAAAGTATTTGGGACACAGAGTGGAATGTGGAAGAGAAACGTAACAATCACTCATGAAAACACTGCCATCTTCCAGAAAGTGAGAGACCACTTTCTACAGGAAGAGATTGTTCAACACATTTTTTTTTAATTGTGAAATAATCGACATATAACATGGCACTAGTTTAAGCGAACAACAGAGTGAGTTGATACATGTATGTATTGTGAAGTGATCCCAACAGTAAGTTTAGTTAACATCCATCCACACAATTACAACCTTTGTTTCCTGTGACGAGAACTTTTGATATCTACTAGCTTAGCAACTTTCAAACAGATAATATAGCGTTATTAACTATAGGCACCATGGTCCACATTATATCTCCAGAACTTATGTATCTTATAAATGGAAGTCTGTGCCTTCTGACCATCTTCACCCATTTCACCTTCTATCCCTAACAGTTCTCATTACAAAAAGGAAATGGTAACTAACGCTATGGTAGTAATCATTTTGCGATACATATTTGTATATCCGATCAACACTATATATATCTTAAACTGATACAACATTATATGTCAATTATATCTTAATAAAGCTGGAAAAATAAAACTACAAAACACAACTTTCAAGTTATCCCTTACCTACAAGGCCCCTGAGGATTGTTGAGCCGCGTTTATTCTTCAGCCTCCCAAAAATGCTTATCTGGCTTTATTAGGCCCCTATCCCCAGTGTGGCCCTGCCTGCCTTTCAGCCTCATTCCACTCCTCCCCTGAAGACATGGGCCTCCTTTTGTTTCCTCTAAAGCACTAAGCTCTTTCAAGTCTTAAGGTTTTGGTCATTCTGGAGCCTCCTCCATCACTCATGATCCAGTCAACTACTCCCCTCCTTTAGGTGTCAGCTTGAGCCAGAGCCTTTCTGACCTTAAAGACAAGGTCATTCTCTCATTGTGCGTACATTGTTACAAGGCCCTGCATCTCCTTTCCATCCATCTCCTATTATGATGGGGATAGAGAAGTACATCTCATCCCACAGCTTACAGCCTACTTACTCCCAGTACCTAACACGCAGCTTGCCTCCCATTAGATGCTCAGTAAATAGCTGTTGAGTGGATGGATAACAAAGATCAAAAATCTTTCCTCTTGTGTCAGGTCAACTTTCACTTGTTTTCCAGTCTCAGTTCAAATTCTGTCTTCTCTGGGAAGGTTTTCTTAACAATCCTCTGTGTGAGATCTCAAGTCCTTTAGGTTGAGACCCTGGAGTACAGGAAAAGAATCTAATACATCTATTTAAGGGCAGGGCCTGCCACAATCCCTGACACTTCGGTAAGAGCTCAATAAGTGTTTGGTGCACACCCAACTTCGTAGTTTGGATTTGTTTTCATTTTCTGTAGACAATGAGGAAACATGGCTGATGTTTTAACATAAACACGTAAAGTGTCAAAAGTTAAAACAGTTGTTTGTCTTGGCTGATAGTATTTTTTAAATTAGTTTCATGTGTACAAAACAGTGTAATAGTTCGACATTTATACTCCTCACAAAGTGATAACCCCCTCCCCAATCTACTACCCTTCTGACATCGTTTATTAGCTGTTACAACTCCACTGACTCCACTCCCTATGCTGTACTCCATATCCTCTCAGCTTCTGCTTCAGGTGTACAGTGATCAGCCATCTACATTATCCCTGAGGAGGTCTACCTAATAAGACGAGTGCCCATCAGACACCCTACAAAATCTTTACAACATTATTGATTATATTCACCAAACTGTCTTTCATATCCCCGTGGCAATTTTTTGTTTACTAATTGTGCTCTCTAATCCGTTCACCTTCTCCCTCATTCCCACCCCTCCTCCCATCTAGCAATCATCAGTTTTTCCTCTCTGTCTCTGAGACTATTTCTGTTTACTTTGCTCCTTTATTCAGTTCTTTAGATCCCACATATAAGCAAGATCACATGGTACTTGTCTTTCTCCGTCTGACTTACTTCACTTAACATAATGTTCTCTAGGCCCATCCGCTCATTGCAAACGGTAAGATTCCATTCTTTATAGCCGAGTAATACTCCATTGTATCAATGTACCATAGTTTCCTAATCCAGTCAGCTGACAGTATTTTCAATATATGCAGCAGAATAAAGGCAATGAATAGTAATGACGCATATAAGCACCTTTTTTTTTATCGTCTCAGAAGTATTTCCAGCATTCTGTAACCAGATGTTAAAAAAAAAAGGTTCTGAAGGAAGGTGAACAATAGTTGTCAGCGAACACACGACTCAAAAGAATGGTTACCATTACACACTGAGCACCGCTTGTGAAGACTGATCTTTATTCAAAAGACTTTCTTCCTAGGCCGTGCTTCCTTTCCCCTTTAGCCTACCTTGTCATCGTTTCAGCTATCTTCATCATACTTCCTGGCCCTTCCTGAACTTGGGCTTACACCTGGCAATCTCACTGGCAGCACCGCTGTTGGCTGTAAACGCCATTCGGTGAGATCCCTGTGAGTCTGAACTCTCACTCAGAGCTGTGCACCTCACTATGCCAATTATGCTTGGTCCTTAAAGGATTAACCTGCCAACCACAGGAAGATGCCTCAGATTCCCCGGGCACAAGCAAGCTGTACAAAGCAGCAAAAGCCTTTGAAAGGAAGTTTCAAACCATTTATTCGTGTCTGTGTACACGTGTGTGTGCATTTATGCTTGTGTATGCATTCTGTTTACCCAGGAAATGGCACTTGTTCGGCTCAGAGAGCACTCAAAGAACAGAGCACTTTACACTTAGGTAGTGTTGTGTACACTCAGAGCCTTTGTGCATATATTAAGCAATTAGACAAAGAGGAGAATATCACCTCTGACTGGAGAGGGGACTTAAACTGTGGTTCTCAAAGTGTAACCAGATGGTTCTGGAACCAGAAACATCAGCATCACCTGGGAACGTGTCAGAAATGCAGATTTCTGGGCCTTAGCCCTGAATGACTGAACCACAACTTTTAGAGAAGTTGTTTGCAAGTCCTCACGGGATTCTGAGACCTGCACAAGTTTGAGAACTGCGGGATCAGAGAAGGAAGCCTTGCAGAGTTCGTACGGGGGGGGGGGGGTTACAAGCATAGAAATGCTCACTGAGAGCTGAGGTTGAAATGTAGCTCCTCCATTTATTTCAGCAAATTATTCACTGACACTGTCTCAGTTTCCCCATCTCAAAAATGGGAGCAATGATAATACTTATCACAGAGGCCTGCTGCAAGAATTAAATGATAAGATGCATGGAGTGCTTGATACAGCATTCGGTCAATTTTAGCAAGTATTGAATGGGTCGTGTGCATTAAACAGAGAGTAAAGATTGGGAAAGGCCATGGGATGAAGAGGGGAGAAAATTCTAAGATTATATCTGAATAAAAAATGAAGGAAGCCAACAAATACAATGACAATGCATGCTTTCATTGCATTAAGTCATTTTCGCACTTGATTCATGCAGAAATTTCACCTTACTCAGAAATATTACAATTGTCTATAATAATGCCATATAAGGAAATAATGCCATATAAGGAAAAATAAGCAAATATTGATATACCTTTAAAAAAGCACTGTTACTTTTCAAGTGTTTCTATATTTAGAAATCCTAGGTTGCTCTGTTTCAGTACTGTTATTGACATTAAACATGCCGCTATCAGAGCAGGAAAAGTAAAACAGGTCTGTTTTGTGCAAAACAGCTTAGGGGAAAGCTGGTGCTATCCAGAGCTGCTCGGAACCCTTAGTTTAAGAAAAGATGAATCCTCTCAATTTGTACAGCTTGCAAGTATGCTTTTTTCGCTACATGAAAACAAGTCAAAGGCATCAAACGCTGGCTCTGACAGCGGTTGTCTCTCATTTTCAGCCTGACATAATGAGTTTCAAGACATGGAGCCTGCTGCCCAGAGGTGGTGGTGGGGCCTGAGTAATTGGTTTGGAAGAGTGAAGAAATCGAACAAAAGGAAGGAACAAACATGGTCTCTTTTTTTATTCTTGAGCTATCAGTCTGGCATTTATTTACTCCTGGTGGAATTCTAAAAGTCAAATCATGATTCTTCATGTTGTAAAATATGCAAGGGTATTTTAGTACTGTATTATACATGCCCCGCCTAACGACACAAAGAGATGAGGGGACATGAGGAGTGGCTATTCGGATGGATCCTGCTCACCACCTGTTGAAGGTATGGTGTCATTCCTTGCTTCCTCATAAACTAAGAGCATTCTAATTATATTTATTTAAAGGTACATTATCTGGAGACTGCAAAATAAATTTCATTGCTTTTGAATCCTGTGCTATCATTCCAAGAGTAAGAGTTAGAGATTTGCACATTAAAATTCCACTTGGTAATATTAAAATCCACAGTAATTAATTAGGAAGTAGATTCCAGGGGCGAGCGAGTGAATGATAACTTTAACCTAGTGTGACAGAAAATATGACAATGACATTAAGTAAGACCAGGAGTTGACAAACAATGGCTCACAGGTCAAATCAAGTTTGCCACTTGTTTTCATATAACCCATGAGCTAAGAGTAGTTTTCACTTTTTTAAATGGTTGGAAATAAAATCTAAGAAAAACATTTCACAACTCACAAAAATTACATAAAATTCACATTTCAGTATCCATAAAGATTTTTGGAATATATATATATATTCCAAAATGTATCGATGGCTTCTCTCTCTCTCTCTCTCTCTATATATATATATATATACACACACACATATATACACGCATATATATGTGTATATATATATATACACATAGATATATACATATATGGAATATCTATATCTATCTCTATATAAAGAGAGATAGATATAGATATATATAGTCGATGGCTACTCTAATGTTATAAGGACAGACACTGCGTAACTTGCAAAGCCTAAAATATTCACTATCTGGCTCTTTATAGAAAAAGAATTGGCCAGCCCTTGAGTTCAACGAATAGCAACCGACTTCGGTGGGCTTCACTCATATTACAAGTGCCCAGATGGATTTTTTTATTCTTTTTTGCTTAGGATTAGTGAGTCAATGAAATTGGAAAAAAGTTCACATCCCAGGAAGAAGGAAAGGAGCATCTTGGCAGACAGCCAATGGGTAAACATTCTTGTATCTTTAATAATGAGGAGAAGATAGATCTACCGATTCCATCTTTTACTGTTAAACGTCCACTGTCAATTGGAAAGAAACACGTGCTCTTTAAAAACTACAATAATTACAATAGCAACAGCTAAGTCTTCTAAATGCTTCCAGTGTTGTGGGCAAATGTGCGTTATTTCACTGAATCCTCACATTCATTCTGTGATGTCATTACCATCATTCCCATTTGACAGAGGAGGAAACGGAAGTTTAAAGAGTTTAAGTAATTTGCCTGGTTAATGATGAGGGCTCATTTTCACTCCCTACAAACATTACTTAATCTTCAAAACCTTGCTCACTGCATCTCTTATAATTTTTATTGACGTATAATCTTACAGTTTTGAATCCTTACCGTTCTTGTTGGACAACAGAAAATTTGGACGTAAACCATAATAGAGACTGAAGCATAGTCAGTTTGATGAAGTAAGAATAGCCTACAGGCTGTGGCTGGCAATGTTGTCTACCTATGTCATTGAGCTCCCCTCTCTTTTGGTTGACAGACCCTGACCTCATTCAAGGGGGATTGTTATGTAGCCCCAGGTGAGTGATACACTTCCCAGACCTCCCTGGCAGCTAGAGTGATCCCAGAACACGGATCTGGCTATGGAGATGCAGGTAGGAGACTATTGGAAAACATTTTTTTTTCCTAATGAAAGATATAGTTGGAAGCACTCCTGTTTTCTCCCTCTCCACGCTTTAAAAGTGGACATGATGTCTGGAGTTACAGCACTCATCTTGTAACCACGAAGCAACATACACAGGGGACACACAAAGAACTGCAGAAATGCTGCTCCTGAACCAATGACAGCAAATGTCATCTCCAGTCCTTCACGTAGGTCATTACTTGCAGCTGTTCCTAACTGACAGAGACACAGAACAAAGCAATAAAAATATCTAACTTGTCTCTGCATTCCATCCTTCCTATTTCCTGGATGAATTATTCCCAACATAAAATGTTTCAAACTTTTATGATATTTCATAATAATAAATATACTCACATGTACTCTATACTTAACCTGGGTAAGTTTTTATTAAAGTCTAACAGTCATTCATTTGTCCTTTCATTTTTTCACACAAAGGTTACCTTTTAAGAATCTATTAGGTTGGTGCAAAAGTAACTGCGGTTTAAAAGGTTAAAAATAATTGAAAAAACCGCAATTACATTTGCACCAACCTAATACTATGGGTCAGGTACTGTTATAGATGCTTGAGGAAAAGAAGACCTCAAAACTCAAGAGAGAGAGAGAGAAGCATTTGCACCGCAAAGACTAATAGCCAAGATCCTTTCTGTTATCATATAACATGGGAGATCTTAGAAAGGAACCATAAATAAACCAGTCTCTTCAGTCAAAAACGGTCTGCGTTTACGAACTCATATTCTGCCACTTACCAGCTGGGGAACTTCTGAGAGTCGTTTAACTTCCTCTGAGCCTTTCTTTTCATCTGTAATGTGGAAATAATAATATCTACTCATAATGTAGATGGGTGATTTAGACAGTGCAATTGTGGTGCCAAGCACAGCCTGACCCAGTCAATTAAAAGAAGTTGCCATTCTTGTTACTGTTACCAGCATGCTAGGGTATGAATGACAGGTACTTGTATATCGATGACAAAACGGGGTGGGGTGGGAGAAGGCAGATACAAACCAGGCTGTCGGGAGAGAGGGACATCTGAGCCACAAGTGGACAGATGAAGAGAAGTTTGCTGGAGAAAAAATAAGAGGGAGAATGGAATATTTCAAGCATATGTAACCTCAGGTAGAAAGTGTGCCACAAGACGGCAAATGGAACAGAGACCGGAATGAGCCCTGAGAATTGCCAGGCAGTCCAACCGCAAGTCCAGGCTGGAGCACGATGGTGAAGGGCCTTATAAGTACCAGGCTGAGCCTAGTACTTCATCCCACCAGCGAGGAGAAGTCTGAAAGGTGGTAAGCAAGGAAACTGACACAATTGCGTCTCTGTTTTAGGTAGACAGTTGGCAGCAGAATGGCAGAGTAACAACCAGCATTAGGATGTTATTTCTGTAAACCAGCCAAAAGAGAATGAGGAACCAAACTGGGACAGTGACACGGGAGCATGTGGACGAGGGTAGTTTTTGGAGACATTTTGGAGGTAGAAAAATCAAATTTAGAGACCCCTGAGCTTTGGAAGGTTAAGAAAATTAAAGACTCAAAACTGCCGCTGAGTTGTCATGATTGGGGTTGGGGGTGTGGTGAGTGGCTAGAAATACTATTACCTGAGACAGGAATGTTCAGGAAGTGTATTAATACATGAGAGTTCCAAGTATAAGAATATGCTCTTCTTTTTTTTTGAACTTTGCTATTTCTGTCAAGTCCGCACTAAAGTCTCACCCAACTCTCCTGGAGTGCCATTCAAGCTGGCTTTCTCCTGTGACACCTGTGCAGGATTGACCACATTCTGTCTGATCTTGACAAACCATCGTGAACATTTGTGAATGCACCTTAATGAGACATGTGATTTCCAGCCCCGTTACCAATAATTCTGTAAAGGCTCTGCAGTCAGGAAACATGCTTCAGACTTACTATGACACACCTCAGTGCCGCCATGCCTAGTGAAGGGCTTTGCAAATAAATGGTAAGTGCTCAACAAATACTTGTTACTTTGACATAAAACCACACTTCTTAAGGGTCGACGTTAAAGTCTTTGATGATCATTGTACAAGCTCAGAAGAGACCATCATGGAAAGAGGTCTCAGAAGGAAAGCGCTTGGAGCTACTTGCATAAATCTAGGCTCTCAGTGATTTAGCTACAACTTCACAGAGATAAAATACGCACTCTGTAGCCTCGGCCCCATACTTTCTTCAGCGTCTACCCATGGTCAGTCCTCAACCTTTGACCCAGTTTTGCATCCCATCACAATTTGCAGCCCTCCCCTCCCTCAAAATGATGCATGAGTGTCACAAGTTTTCCCAGAGCATGTGCTCCATGCATTAATCCTGTCAGGCCTGATGCCACGCTCGCCTCAAGCTTCCAGAAGTCCTTTTGTACTTTGTTAGCATCGTAAGCTTTACTCACTTGTTCTGTGTTCTCACCCACCGCTTCTCAGTCCTCCTTGGAACCCTAGCTCCACGCACATTAGTCAGGAGTCACATAGGCTGGGGGAGTGCGGTCAGAGTGAAACAAGTTGCGTAAATAACTGATCCCTTTAATATGCACTGAAAATGTTCAGGAGCAGAAGCACCTTCACAGTATTTCCCACAAGGACCTGATCGTAGCTATTTTAAGTGAGTGTACCATCGCCAGGATGGATAAACAAAAGGGTAAGCCAAACAGTATTTTCAGATCTTTGGTCATAAGATACAGGGAATGAATAAATGAATGAATGAATTGAACAAAACTGATGGAATGAACACAAGAATTACCTACATATTTTCTTGGAAATACTTATTTCTCCTGAGGTGCTGTCACACTACTCCAGCAGAAAAGAGAGGAGAGGAGAGAAAAGGAGGGGAAAGGAGGGGAGGGGAAGGGAGCGGAGTAGAGGGGAGAGGAAGAGCCCCCGGAACTTGAGAATACCAGGAAGAAATTCTGAAGGGTCCAAAGTAAGTAGACTTCCTTTCAGAGAGAGACTACAGCCTTGGGCAAATGCGCAAGAGGAGGCATTCCTGTGAAAGAGGGAAAGTACTTACACATAAGAAAGGGCCAAGTCCAAAGGGACCAGCCATCTACGGAGGCTGGCAGCTGTCTACCATAAAACACATTTCTCTCTTCTGTCCATTTTGTGAACCTGATTCAATCAGCACTCCTGCTCTGCAAAGAACCAGTGTGTTAAAGTAAACTTCCACCACTCAAAAGTAATGGAGTGAGAATGCAATTGTTTTCCATTATTTGAGGCCATGCAGTCCACAATTTTGCTAGCTCCATTTCTGGGGAAACTTTCTACCATATTCTACGGCATCTGCAGAAGTGACGGGAAATCCACTCAAATGCTACTCTACCACAAATGCCATTCTCTTTTTGTATATGATTAAAATAAATTACACACAAACTAACAGGCACTTGGGATTTATGGTAAACAGAGAAGTGGTCCCTAACTATGTCCATATCCTAATCCCTAGAATATGTCAGTATGATGAGATTACTCTAGAGCAGGGGTGTCCAAACTTTTTTCAACGTTTTTTTTTCACCAAGGGCCATATGCGGTAAAATACACAAACAACCGGGCCACTCACTCGAGGTGAAGTACGTATTGCCTCACCTGGTTTATTTAAGTAAACTAAATATATTTTTGGAATTTGCTGCGGGCCAATTAACAATGGATTGCAGACCGCAGTTGGCCCGTGGGCCGCAGTTTGGACACCCCTGCTCTAGAGTATCCTGGTCGGTCCAATGAAATCACATGAGCTCTGATAAACAGAAGAAGGAGGAAGAAGAGGAAGTCAGAGAGATGAGACAGAATAGAAAGGCAAAAGACGACAAGCACAGGGAGAATTCATGGCTATGGGATGAAGAATGCTGGTTCTAGGAGCCGACGGCAGCCAGCAACCACCCAGAGCTGCATTCTACCAACAACATGAATGAGCTTAGAAGCAGATCCGCCCCCCAGGTAATAGCCCAGCCCTGCCAACAGCCAACACCTTGACTTTGACTTTATGAGATCCTAAGCAGAGCCCAACTGAGCAACCGAGACCCACACTCTGACCCATGGAAATAGCGAGATAACAAATGAATGTCATTTTAAGCCACGAAAGTTATGGTAATCCATTACTGCAGTGATCAAAATCTACTACAAGATTTGTTTGATTACCCCAGAAACATTCAAGTGCCACATTAGTTAGCCTTCCTTGGACTCATCCATCCAAAAATCTGTTTTTGGAGTACCTCACCTACTCTGGGGAGGCACCTGGGGGGAACCTTTACAAGTGTGAAACTCACAGTGACGCGCAAACATCGGCATCTCCTCTAGTGCTTTCAGTCCACTTAGGGACAGAAATATTTTTTAAAATAACAGTTACATAAATCCATATGTAACAATGGACTGTGATCAATGAAATGGAGGGGAGGTGTTTGTTGCTAAGAGAGCCTAGATCAGAGGTGCTGGTGGGATGTGTTGATAAAGACTTCCCTGAGGTACTGACAGTCCCGCTGCGATCTGCAGTATAGGAGGGAAGGATGTGAAGGCACAGAGAATTGGGGGCACAGAGACCAGCAAAGAGGGAACGTAAGGACTGTGAGACAGTGACAATGCTGGGCTAGCAGAGGTAGGCTGAAGAGGTAGGTAGTGGCTGGATCACAAGGCTTTCTGAACCATTCCGTGGATTTCCCATCAAGAAAATGAAAACATTCGTCACACTTTAAAAGGAAAGGATTATTTGTTGATTAATGCAAAGGACTTATTTATTGATTAATAATTCTAGAAACTGTGACGTACATGAATGATACTCAGGCCACCCCTGTGGACTGTAGAGTTTCAAAAGTTTAGTCTGTGGCGTAAAAAACGAAATACAGAGCCTGCCCTTCACACATCAGAGCACTCACAGGTTTAGAAAAAGCCGTAAACTCAGCAATATAAAACTGAGAGATTCACAGGAAGTGATTTATTCTCTCTGAGATTTAGTTTACATTTACATAGTGGAAATGATATTTTAATGTAATTAGGAGATACAACAAATAAGTAAATAAATTCCTGCCTTGCTTGACTCAGAATCAAACGAGAACCAAGGATATGAATGTGCTTTGCAGAGTGGAAAATGCTTTACAGATGTGATTATTGTTATCATCAAGCTAACAGTGTCTTCATTCAAGGCGAGATTGTTTAATGGTTCCGAGGACAGAAATAAGAGCCGTGCTAATAATACTGATAAATGGACCGGAACAGGTCAGTGAAGAAAGTCATGGAATTTCCACCCGTGGTTTCACCGAAGGCTGGGAGAGCAGCCACCTGCTATGGACAGATGAGGCGGGATGTCAGCGAGGGATGAGGAGGCCTCCTGAGCCCTGGGTTTCCACGTAAGCTTCCCCAATCACAGCAATACAAGGGCTCTGATAATCCTGAAACTCCTGATCCTACACGTGATTATCATTAGACTTAAAATCGGCTAAAAATTGCAATCAGTACAAATTTGAAATTCTATTAAAACATGGTTTTTGTATGCTGGCCAGAACCCTTTCTTGAAAACCTGAGAAAATTTTATTTCCACGGGGGCTCTGTTTCTGAGCTCTTAATTCTGGCCAAGGATTCCAGCCTAAGTAGTTTCATATCACACGGAGACTGTCACAGTGCTAAAAGCACAAGCTTTAGAGCCCAACAGAATTGTGTTTGAGTCACAGCTCTGCCAGCCGGTAGGAAGGTTACCTAACCACTAAGACTCAGTCTTCTCATCAGTAACTAGGAATAAGAAGATCGTACAAGCATGGTTGTGCTTTGTGCAGGGCCTAGAGCATAAAATTACTTGGGAAATACTATTATTTCTATTGATTTATATTGGCTGGGGAACCTGAAAGCTTGAATTACTTTACGAGAGAAAAAGTATTTAGAAAGCGCAAGCCGTATCTCACTAATTGTTCAGCAGCCTATTTCTTCTCTCCCTAATACTAAATAAGGAAAAAGAAAAAAACAAAACAAAACAAAAAACCACTGAAATCTGTCTACAAAAGATTCTCTAACTGGGCTATTGGGGGTTGCCTGTCCAAGGTAAAAATGAAACAGCGAAATTCAGGGTTTTAAGTACAGAAATCAGCACTTCTTTATTTTAGAGCCCAATCTCAGTTGCTGGCATTTGAGATACTTTGGAGATAATTTCAGAAAAGCCTTACTCCCGGAAAGCAGAGCAGACCAAGTCATTCATCAGCAGTATCGTAGCTGAGACCTCAAAGCAAAGCCCAGAGTTCACACATGTGGTAATTAGGTCTCTAAATTTACTCTACTGGCTGGGAAACCTGTCAAAAACATTCTTATCCTGGGCAGCATTAATTACACATAAAATGACAGAGCAGACACACTGGGAGATAAACAGTACTTCGGAGAGCGAGAGAGATGGCCCACGAAATGGCAGCAAGAAGCTGTGTTCAGATCTGGTCTCGGTGAACACTAAACCCTACCAGCCCCACAGTATTATATAAACCAGTCTATTGGGATTAGAAAAGAGCGTTTTCAGGATTCAAATAGATTTATATTCGGTTAATTCACAGACAGCTGAAATATACTTCAAAACCAGCCACTGAGAACTTTCCAGTGTTTGATTTCACTATTCACCAATTCAAGAAATTCCTTATATTTTGCTTGCATTTCACTCATTCATTTAAACAACATTTATTGAGAATATCAGACACAAAGCTTGACAATAAATATTCTCAACATTTATTAAGAATATCAGACACAAAGCTTAGAATATCAGACTAAGCCCTGCCCTCATGCCACCAACGGTCTACAGGGAAACGAAAACCAAACAGAAAAACACACAAGTAAATAAACCTGCATAAATTGTGATTGGTCAAATAATACTTTCGTGGTTACCAGAGGGACGGGGGGAGGGGAGTGGCAGATGAGGGTAAAGGGGATCAAATATATGGTGATGGAAGGAGAACTGACTCTGGGTGTGAACACCTGATGGGATTTATAGATGATGTATTACAGAATTTTTCACCTGAAATCTATGTAACTTTACTAACAATTGTCACCCCAATAAACTTTAATTAAAAAAAAAATGTGTTTGGTGCCTTAAAGGAAAAGACAAGGTTCAATGAGAAATGGATGATTTGTAACTTCAGTTGGGAGTGTGCCGGGGCTTTTCCCAGCTGGATTTCCTTTCTTCCATCCCCTGGACTATAGAGATCACCCCCTATTACTGTCACACCTCTCCTATGAGCCACACAGAATCCTACAGAGATGGACAAAGGATCCAAACCGAGCCTGAGTTTTCTATGATCCTTTGGATTTTATGAGTTGGACCACTAGTTTCAGATATGGTGCCATCCTTAATTGGTTGTTCCCTACAACTGACCACTCTTCTTTCGCAGCTTAGAGACCATCTATATCCCAGCATGCCCAACACATGGTACTGATACCATCGGAGGAAATTATTTCTTTTGTTTGTATGTTTCTTTAAAAGAATTATTTCTGCATCCTCCCACCACATATGAATTCTTATTTTCAAATATGAATATGCTTTAATATAGGCTAAAAGGAGTTATGAAAATGGTGATCACATTTTCGGTCCACACACTATGTGGCCTCTGAGAGGTGTCTGTGCAGTTGATAAGAAATCTTCAGAAGTCTACGTCATTCATAACCACTGGGAGCACATATCATGGTCATCTACAGTCATCAGAGCCAGCCCCAATGGGTACCCAAGCACCAGCACAGAGCAGAGAATGATGAGTGTTATCCAGATCCCCTTTCAAAACTAAAAGATTTATTCCCTCAGCTGCCAGGAAGGCTGCCAGCAGACAGCCTTCAGCTATAAATCCTCTGAGAATCACCCTTATGAGCCAGCCTCCATCCAATGACTGGTCCAGGAAGGGCTATAAAGGCCCAGTTTCCTCATCTCAACCAGGTGAATTAGGATCCTGATGTATCTTCCCGAATGTGATCCCGCCATTACCAAAGAATGGAAACGGGGATCCGGAGAGACAAGGTTTAAGCAGGAGCAGATTTTATTACAAAAGCTTAAGAGAACAAGTGTCACAGAAAGGGCTCTCCTAGGAGAGGGGGGTTTGAAATGGAATGCCCCCCAGGACCATCAGGTCGGGCAAAAGAAAGATGATGTAGAAGTGTAAGCTAGAAAAGGGGGTTTAGAAGTAGCTACGAGAGTGGGGCGCCGCTCACGGAGGCCTGGCAGTGGCTGCGGAGGAGACCGGGCAGGGGACCACTAGGCGGCAGGTGCTCATGCTCTTGCGGCCCCTCCGCTCGGCGGCTGCGGCAGTGCCAGGCTGGGGTGGAGGATGGGGGTGGGAAGGGTGGGCGCGGAGCCAGGTGGCAGAGAAGCTGTGGGCTACTCCTGGCTGGCTTGCCAAAATATGTTATGGGAGAGTGGGCCCTTCTCCGCACGATGTCCAGGTTTTCGGCATCTCGAGCAAAGAATTGAATGAGATACCGTGGTACAGTTGCGAAAAAGCAGTTTATTAGAAGAATAAGTATACTTCAAAGAGGTAGAAGCAGACCCAAGCAATGGAGAGTGGCTCAAGGGCCATTGTTAGAAGAGAAAGTACACTCCAAAGGGTGTGGAGAGGGCCCCCGAGCAAAGGCAAGGCTCAAGAGGGGGGCAGCTAAAACCCTGAGTGTTTTATCTGGGATGGGCTGTTCCTCTCCAGGTGCGGGACTTCTTGATTGACACCTGTGATTAACAAGAAGCTATTACATTATCTCTTCAGACTGTGCATGTTCTCTACAATTTGAAATGGTTAACTACAAGCTGATTGGCCCTTCCCCTACACAGGAACTGATAGTTTTAGCAGGTTCTGCAGCTTGAAGCTATTTGCTAGCTCTTAAAAAGTTACTTCCTCTGGCTTTGTTACAGTCTCTGCCTTAATCCCCTCCACAGTGGCCATGTCCCTGGCTGCCTATGATTTTTTCCTCTCACAGGGACAACTGTAGAACACCATCCAGCTTCATACCTCCCCGTGGGGTAGGCAGAGACTTCTTTAAATTGCATCCCATCCCAACTTCTCCATCTGCTCAATTCTTTCCCTTCCCCAACACAGATATTCGTCCCAACAGTGCGCCTTGGTGAAAGTCCTCCATGCTAATCTCTGTCCCAGAATCTACATCCTGGGGAACCTGATCTACCCTAACCAGAGAGTGGAGTGGATGCTCTCCCTGTATTCATCTTATACCTCACGCATTTACTGAGCACCACTGTATGCCAGATACTGTTTCCTTAAGAACCTTGTAGCTCTACTATAGAATTCAAGAGTCTTTCTCACAGGTATCTATAAAGAGTAACACACTAGTTGTTATTCCAAAAAGTTTGATCCTTAATATCCAAGGTAGTTGCAATGATCCAACGTGGATCCATCTGCTGTTGTATCCATCTGTTTAAGTAAGAGAGTTAAAATCCTGGGAGAGTCTGGACTCACAAGTTTCTTGCATTCAAAAATAATGTGGCAGCGTTTTCAGCCCAGCTGTGAAAAGCACTGCGTGACTCAGAAAATACAAGTTCCCTAGGAGACACCCTGTGCTACATGCTAATGAAATCCAGACGATGCGATGTCGGCTTTATGATCTAATTGGTCAACTGAGAGGCCAGTTTTTTAATCAGTTCTTTAAATAGTGATTTTTCTTCCTATAACTACACTGTCTTTTAAAGACAGCTTTGTAGCTCCATTATTTTCCACCTAAACTCTTTTTTCTTGAACTCCAACATTTTTGTCCCTCATTCTCTCTGAAGAAATAGTTCAGCTCCTGAAGATTAGTTTTGTAAAAATAACATAAAATGCTTATATTTATAGGTTTGGGGACTAACAATTACTGTTGTTTTAAAGATTAATTAAGGAGTCAGCATGAAAGGCTGGGGTTGATATTCGTACCTGGCGAGGGTTCAATCTAGACAAGGGAATCAAAATCGGCATTAACCTTTGTCATCTATGCATTAAAAGAATGAGCCACGACTGTGCACCACAGACTTGTTAGCTCATTTCATCGTGTAATAACTGCACCATCCTTCTTGCTTAAAGAGAATCCATTGACACAGTTGCCACGATACCATTAAGATGTTCACCATGGCGGTGTTTTCATTAGTTCAAAAGGTTGTAACTGGCCAGCGATGTTAAACTGGTTTTCTTTTTCTCCACGTCCCCGCCCCACCCCCCACTCTCCTTTACTATTATAATGCAGGTGTCTGGGCTCTGGTCCATCTGAACCGACTGATTCAGAATCATTTACTAGAGATGCTCTGGAATCTGCATTTTTAACAAACACAGTCTGATTGTTATATACAATACTGTGTGGAACTAATCGTTCTGAGATGTAAAATCACAATTGGAACCCCCAAATACAAATGAGCTATGCCACGTTCTGGTCTTTTTATAGATGTTTGCATTCCGACCACTTTATATGAGACTGCCCCATGCACGGAAATATCCCCTGTGACCTGCAGTTCTTCACTCTTTACTTCCTTGGTTCCCTGGCCCCACACCTTGACTCCTAATACCGTGTTTCCCCGAAAATAAGTCCTAGCCGGACAATTAGCTCTAATGCGTCTTTTGGAGCAAAAATTAATATAACACCCGATATTATATTATATTATATTATATATTTATTATATTATAAAGACTCGGTCTTTATAAATAAATTACATGCCAGGAACTGTACATTATAGTAAAATAAGACTGGGTCTTCTATTAACTTTTGCTCCAAAAGACATATTAGAGCTGATTGTCTGGCTAGGTCTTATTTCTGGGAAACACGGTAGTATCCTGACACTCCCTTTCCTGGCGGCCACTCTGGAATCTGCATTTTTAGCTACCTTTTCACCCTTCAAATCTGTGCAACATGACATAGGTAAGAGACAAACTCAGGCCACAGGTGGTAAAATAGCTGAATCCTCTTCCTGTCCAGTCACCACGCCAACAGAAAAATGCATTCATTCCTTCACTCACTGACGTATTCCTTTATTTCTTCAAAATATATTAACAACACCGATTACGTGCCAGGAACTGTACTACGCCCTGAGGATACAGTAATAAATAAAACAGCCTCGGGGCTCTTGTTATGGTGTTTATATTTGTGTGAACTTTAAAGTGATTACATGATTAATTGCGTCGTTAATTTGTGAGTACTATGAAGAATGATTGTGGAGTTCTACAAGGGGTACATAGCAGTGGATCTAGCTAAGTTTGGAAGAGACAGCAAAGTCCCTGAGGACAAGAGGAAGAATATTTGACTGGGACACTAAACGGTGGGCAGGAAGCTACAACCCAGCCAAGGATGCGAGATGAATGAAGATGGACATGGGGCCAGGCGATGCCGAGGTGTCTCCCTGCATTGAATGCACTGTGTGCCAAGGCCGCGAGGTGCAAAGGTGCTGGGTAAGTGGCCAGAAAGCGAAGGGAAGACTGGCAAGAAAGGGGGCTGACAGGCTCAATGATGCTTGACCTTACACTGAAGACTTTCTTTTTTTTTTTTAATATATTGGGGTGACATTTGTTAGTAAAATTACATAGATTTGAAGACTTTCTTTTTATACTAGGAACCATGTAAAGGCTTTGGAAGGAGGTGGGGGACCCAATCTGCCTTTCAACTACTCTGGACTAAGCACAATTTACCCCAGGAATGAAAGAATACTTTTAACATTTGAAAATCTATTGCTAGAATTTATCACATAAGCAGATTATCACATAAGAATGACTGGATATTGTAAAAGCATTTAATAAATATGCAACACCCATTCATGATAAAATTATCTTCAATGTACCAATGCATCATGTTAGCTCTGGGTTTCTTTACCTGGGCATTACTGACATTTTGGGATGAAAAATTATTTATTGTCGGGGGGCTACGTGTGTGTTGTAGGATGTTTAGCTGGCAGCACCCTTCTATTCATGACAATCAAGTGTTTCCAGACATTACCAATGCCTCTGAAGGACAAAATAATCCTTGACCGAGAACCACTGGGTAGCAAGTTATTTACTACTATCAGACACTCTTATAAAATGGAGAAAATTATAAGACCAGCACTATAGGGACTCTGTACAATAAA
The DNA here is from genome assembly GCF_964194185.1 of Rhinolophus hipposideros. Lineage (NCBI taxonomy): Eukaryota > Metazoa > Chordata > Mammalia > Chiroptera > Rhinolophidae > Rhinolophus > Rhinolophus hipposideros. The sequence goes on along the minus strand of NC_138069.1, from coordinate 27,447,921 downwards.
ATGACATAATGTAGTTCTGATATTTGCTGGCAATTTCGCAATAAGCCCAAAGTAAATGTACTTGGTCGATGGTGGACATGGTGACAGTGATGATGGTGATGATGATGGTGATGTTGGTGATGATGGGGCAAGATGATAGTGTTGAAAACAGACGCAAATGCATTTTTGTTCTCCAGAGTTCCTTCTCGCTCTTGGCCCTTCTTCACTTATCAGAGATATGCTGTGGTCATTTCCTCCCAGAGGATGACACAGCAAGAATGCACAGAGACCACAAGAAGGAGTCTATTCGGTGCCCCAGGAAATGGGTGGTCTCTCTGGCATAGGAAATAGATTTGGGGGTGGATGAGGTGGAAACATTTTCCACCCTAGTCTAGAATAAATGTTCTGAGGTGAAAAGGAGAGACAGGGGTACTGCTAGGAGAGGATTAGAGGTCAGAGGGGTCTCAGATGGAAGGACCAGGCCTGGAGGGGTCATGCCAAAGGGAGACGAGGCCACCTCCAGAGGCCTCCCATCTTCTGTGGGGCACCCCTTTAGGAATCCACTGTCTGGACCCCCTTGGGAACCAGGCAATCTCCCTCATCCCATCTACTCTCTTTACATGAGCTGAGCTTATGTCTCATTGTGGCCTCCAATAGCTGAGCCTTCAGGCATGTCCAGCAGGAAGCGCCATTCTTCCTGCTTGTACCCTGTGCACTAAGGCTGCTGGCTGTCTGACGGGAGCTTCACATACCTGTGACCCGGACATTGTTGGATCCCCCATGCATGGTGACCTGTGGGAACACCCTGGACATCTAGATGACCCTTGACACCTGGAGAAAGAAAGTGTGTGGAAGAAAAAATCATTTTGCCCCTGTTCTTCATCCTCAGAGGTGATACAATGGAACCAGCCAAAGACCCCCATTAAAGCATGACAATTTTGTAGTAGTTGCTTTGTATCATTCTTACTAATACTTAACGCTGGGCAAGGAACGGAACTTGCCTGAGTCTCAGTTTCCTCTACTGTACGTGAGCCTGAAAATCATTCTAACATTTTATGATTTCCCTCTCTCTACTTTTCCAGATTAACTGTTCTTCATAAATATGCAGTAGCTGCTTGAGAAATACTCAGATGTCATCATTTTTAAGTCACGAAAGATCGAGATGTAAAAAATAAAATAAAAATGAAAAGTTGGGCTACTTTAACAGATAGCATGAATCGACTGCCGGAGAGAACTTGCTTATAAACTGCCAAATTAATGACAGTTTCACTCAGTTTTTAGTCACTTTCATCTGCTATGATTTTTAAATAGTGCCTGCACCTGAGGTCAGAGCCTACTGACGTATAAAAAGAGATCACCCAGATTTTTACACTAAACATTGAAATGAAGGTCAGAAATGATAAAATCATTTAGGTAATGACAGTTCCAACCATTATCCTGTCTTATAGATAGGGAAACTGAGGCTTTGAAAAATTAAGTAACTTGTCTCACGTAATTTTTTAAAGGAGAAGCCAGTATTCAAGGCCAGGCGTATAGGATTTCCACACTCAAAATCAAAGAACACTGAAGCATACATTCTGTGTATTTTATTCCACAGGTTATTGACAGTCCTAGTTCCTCACTAACTTGCAGATTTAGTTGAATGGCCATTTCTTTTCTCTCTCACCTGATCATTTGCATTGCAATTGCCTTCATTTAGAAAACCCATCACCACTGACAAGTTTGGGTTAGGTCGAGCCAATGATTCATTAGAGAGAACATTTGGACAAAACAAAAGCATGAAACTTGCCAAGAAGTTACGCCTGTGTTGTTGCAACTGAGCGACTGATTCTCCCTGAAAAACCTTCTCAGGGTAGAGCTGGATTCACAGGGGACTATATTAAAAAATGAGTCATTCATCTTTCAGAACTAATTTTAAATGCTTAGAAAATGAGAAAGTCTGTGCAAATATGCTATGGGTTATTAAATCCTGGTTTGGACTACACTGCACATGGGAGTGGGTAAATATCAGCCACAGAATGATAATTAGTCAAGTCCGACGAGTTCCCACATAGCCAAAGCTCCACTCAGAGTGGATTTCCAACTTGAAATACTGTATATTCAGACTGCTTCTAAGACTTTCCATTGACATAAGTCCCAAAACGACGAAAGAAAATAAAAAAAAAACTACGCATTTGACTATATAAAATGTTTAAAGTTGATATAGCAAAAAATACCATAAATACAGTTAAAAGACAAAGTAAGGGGGGGGAAATGACAAAACAGGTGACATTGTAGAGTTACCATCTATACTATCTACAGAATGTCATCAAAAAACAAAACCAATGTAACTGGAAAATGGGCAAAGGGCAAAAAGATGACAAAAGAAACAGTGACCAACAATCATGTCAAGATTCTTAAAATCACTGTTAATCTAAGAAATCCAAATTAAAATAGACATATAATTGATTTGTCTTTCCAATTAACAAGGACCAACAATGCAAAACACCCAGTCCCGGTAAGAATGTAACAAAAAAGGCACTCGTGGTACACTGCTGATGTAGGGTAATTTTGTAATGTCTATAAAAGTTTAAATGTGCCTACCTTCTCATTAGCCAATATCATTTCTGGGTGTTTTTCCTATGGAAATACTATAATATCTGCTTAAAGGTACGTAGATATGTTCAAGAATGTTCACAATAACACCAAACATTTTGGGGGAAAAAATCTAAATTGTCATTATTAGGGGATTGGCTATAATAATTATAATTCCTAAATAAAATACTATGTATTAAAACACAATTAGCTAGTTATAGATATATTGTATGAAAAGATCGCAATATATTGTTCATAAAATAGGGCTAGGCCGCAAAAGTTGTAAAATACTATCATATTCCATTAACAATAACAATAATTATTACTAAAATAATAATAAATAATAATAAATAAATAATAATAAATAAATAATAAAACCATTGCAAATGGTTATTGAAAAATGTCTGAAAGGATATAAACTGATCTGCTAATCATGGTTATCTTTTGGAGTGGTGACTAAACAGAAATTTCACTGTGTGATGTAAAATTTTTTATTGTTTATATCTTTGACAATTAACATGTATTATTCGTTTCTTCAATTAAGAATGTCCAGAAAATATTTTTAAAAGACTTAATCATTTCACTTTGAAAGGCTTTTACAATATGCCAGAGTGACTGAACTGATTTCTTTTCTAGGAATGATCGTTGTGTATCATCTAACCAATGAGAGGTCAGAATTTCTACATAGGAGGGAATATGGGGCAGTCCTCTATTTGAAGGGTAGCAATTTAATCTGCTCTAACAACGTTTTTCTTTTAATATTACTGAGGAACACATGATTAGAAAGTGTTCCTTTGTTTTAGTGTTTTAAGTCATTTTGTTTTTTTCTAGGGATCATTTTATCCCTGTAGGATGGCACTAATGATTCCTGTAGTATTTCCCAGGATAGCAAAGCAAATGAATCAGTGCAGGTAAAAACAACTGTAACCTGAAGGACACTCAACACGTACGAAGGACTCTGTCTCTGGACAACGCCCCAGTAATACTATGTCAATATTTCTTCAGAAAATGAATGATGTATTTCAGTATTTTCTCTGTGACCCTTCATCTAAATTGCATCTGCAAGCATGTTTGTGGTCACAGGATTTGCAACAAATCAAACGTCGGGATTTACATTAATCATAGACAAACTTATAAAACAAGGGGCCAATCACAGGAAAAGTTTCACCAGACAAATTTCAACGCCTGCAAATTATACTTAAAAGAGCAGAACGTGGTGTTAACCAGTATCAGCTACACACAACCGAAACTTTGCTGTAACCTCCTGTAAGGTACTAAAGCTAGTATTTCAGTAGGAGCTGTCGCTGACATTAGTCGCCTCCTCCAGATCCTGTAAGAGAGGATGGCTATCCAAATGAATCAGATAAGGATAAATTAGAAGAACAGAACTCTGCTGCCAGGCAGACCTGGCTTACTAGACATGAACTGTTGGGTATATAATTCATGGCAAAGTGAACACTAACCACTCACTTCTACTTCCTCCCTTACTTTTCTCCACTAAAAGAAATTATAAAAACAAAATACCCACTGCCTCAGTCTTTCTCACAGCCAGGAGCAGCCGGGGGACACTGATCTTCCCAACAAGATGGTGGAGGAAATCTGCCGAGTCGACTTTCTTTCCTGATAAAAGAGACAGATAAAAGAGGTGTTTTTCTTCCTTGCTTCCTCCTGCCTGCTAAATAGACACGCCCCCTGTGGAAGCCATGCTAAATCCAAGAGGAGAAGGCTGAGAGCATCACAAAGATGCTGGCTTGGATGTCACTGAGTTGCCTCATCAGAACAAGCAGCTGTCCCCTCCCCAGAGCTCTTGTCATGGTAGGAAAATTAACTCCCATTTGTTTAGATCATTATTAGATGGATGTTCCATTACTTGCTACTGAAAAAACATTTCTAATACACAATTCATCTCCCGAAGCAACAGCTTACTAACCTGTAAAAGGGGGACAGTAAGGATGCCCCAGCAGGTGATACACATAAACATGCGTCACCTACATTATACATGTATAAAATCTATTATATGTTCATATCATTAAAGTCTTTGCTCAAATGACAGTCCTCAGAAAAATCCTACCTTACAACCCTATACAATTAGCAACCTCACCCTTATCTGCTTTATTTTTCTTCATAGCGACTTGTATTAAAAATACGTAGTATCAGTTATCTATTTGTTGTCTGAGATTCTCTACTAAAATGCATCCTCCATGAGGCCAGAAACTTAATTGTGTTTATTGCTGTAACTCCAGCATTGAGAATTGTGTTTAGCACAGAATTTACTTTCTATCCATATTTATTAACTACTGAGTGAACAAATTAATGAATATAAAATATTCAGCATCTAAATGCCCTAAGAAATGACAGTGGCTTAGCTGTTATCAAGTAGAGAACGATGCTGATTGCACAAGCAACGCCACTGGGAGAAACAGAGCCTGAGAGCAAAAGGTCACTGTCTCTACCCTAGAGATCCGGCACACACATGTACATAAATACACATACACAGCTGTTCACAGCAACACCTTTCTTTGTAAAAGCAAAATAATACAATCTAAATGTCCATCAAGAAGTGAAAATAAGTTGTAGGACATCCATATTATGGAATAATCCGGTCATTCTGACAGAGGATACATGAGCTGATGGGTGAGATGGGATGAGGGCTGGGCGAGGAGAATAGAGAGGCTCTCTGCAGGTCACCTACTGTCCTAGGTGAAGGGCGTCTCGCGCAGGCAGGTTGCTCTCGATTGGGGCTATTATTCCTTGACTGTTTGAGGCTCCGCCTCGGAAGGGCTGGAGTCCTGTGATGTTACCAAGCGAACCTACATTGTCTATATGTGCACACATGTATGTGTGCACGTGTGTGCATGTGTGACCTGTTACTAAAAGGTTTACAAAGACAATGAACAAAACTTTCTTTTTTCTAAAGTAAGAACCACTTGCCAAAATTATCAACAATCCAAATGTTGATTATATGAATTCTTCTATTTGCCTTTTCTTTTTAATTTTTGCAGTTCTCGCACATCTTGACGTGCGAAACCCAGCTCTGCAGGGTTTCTTACAAGCAAACAACACTTAGAAATTACAGGTATATTTTAATTCTAACTTAACACCTTGCCTACCACAACCCCATGGGCCAAAATCCACGTGCTCTCCCAATTTGTATCAGTTTGTACTTTCTACATAAGCCATGTTTAGTCCAGAACGACCAGTCAGCAGGTTCCAATAATGCAGTGTTGCAAATAAAAACTAGATGTCTACTCTACAGATCTGGCACATACGTGCATTACAAGATATATCCAAAGCTGTTCACAGCAACACCTCTTTTGGTAAAAGCAAAGCAATGCAACTTAAATGTCTATCAGATACTCTGGTTTCTCTTCAGATCGCATAAATCTTTCGCCTTTTAAATGTCTATCAGTATGTTAAACAAATTGCGGTGCATCCATATCATAAAACAATAGTAAGCTATTAAAAAGAATGACCTAGATCTATATGTATTGACACGAATAGATCTACAAAATATAGTGTTAAGTGAAAAAACCAAGTTATAGGAAAATAATAAAATGTGATCCCCTTTACGTAAAATAATCACCAAGTAAAACCAAATCCTGCTACTTGCATCAGTTTACATACATGCCTTCATGCAAAAACATCGGGCAGATACACACATACCTAATTAGTATTTATGGGACAAGGAATCGGTGGGAGGGTGGGGATGCAGGTGTAATATTCCTCTGTTGTTCATTATGGGAATTTTACAACAGGAATGTATTCATTTATATATGCATAGTGAAAAAAAAATGCCTAAAAGCATACGTATCTCAGAAATGAGTTCAAAGGCACCAATGTACCATGAGCGCAAATCCCCCAACACCACCTAATGCTAAGTTTCCTTTTATGAGAAGTGTCTCAAATATTACTGATAGACAGATGTCATTTCAGAAACTCAGAAATTTGTTTTTAAATGTAGATCATCCACAAAACTGACACATTTTGATCAACCTCCTACACTGCTTTTGTTTGGCTCTGAGAAAGTGATGGTCACTTTAATGCCTGTTTCACACGAAAACGATCACCATTCACCACCTCATGCCAACCACTCTGTAATATTGAGGCAGTTTATCTGTGTGTGAGCAATCCCAGGAAAAAAACAAAAAAACTTTTAAATTCATTCCCGCTTCCTCTTGAAAAGAAAACAATAATGCTTCTTGGAACGCTAAAATGTATTGAAGGCAGAAGGTGAGACACAGAAATTACTCCCGACAATGTTCAATTATGAGGCAGAAAAAAGGTGTCTTGGAGCTCTCCTCTTTCAAGTGTTTCTATGACTCCTTTTTCTAGAATCTCCACACCATCTCCACCAAATTAAGAGGAAATGGGTTGAGGAGATCGAGCCAGTGAAAGCAAATTGTCCATTCACTCCTGGCCGCCTCAGAAGTCATTACTGAACATATTCCACAGGATAATAAATAAAACTGATAGGGTGTGTGGTTAAGAACATTAGAGAAACCTGGAGTGCCTTTAGAGAGCATTGTGCCGAGAGAAGAGTATTAAAAAAGTGAGGCACTTCCTCTCTTCACATTTAAATGTGGTGGCTCACAAGAGAAACCATACTTGAAATGGATAGGAGTAATTTTCCATCATTATGGAAACCTTAAACAACCTCTGACTGCTTATACCCTCATCTGTTAGCATCCTAGTAAATTGCAGTTATTTGTTCCAAACAAACAGAAAGGCCCATGGTAAAATGGAGCAATTTCAGGCTGGGAGAATACGACACCTGTAATTCAATTTCATGGCAGCTGGTTTCGCAACATGCTCCTCTACCTCTACTCATGACACAGGAAACTTCCCTCTAAGTGGAACAACTCTTCTCTCGCTAAGCTGAGGGCTCGAGATAAGTGGACCTTAAATGGACAGAGACAATCATCAGAGGCGAGACATAACTCAGCTTCAGGTCTCAGGCAGCTCACATTCCACTCAGCTCAGGCGAGCAGAGGACTGTTACACTTTCACAACTCTGAGCCGGAAGCAAGGGAGGGTCCTAACGAAAGGAGCTCTCCAGGAAAAAGTACCCGCCAGTTATGACGACACATCTCCAGTACGTAAGACAGTAAAGGGGGCGGTGCACAATATCTGTGCGTATGGAGCTACGTGTGTACTCATATACACACATACACACGCACATATAAATATGTAGATATAGATTAGATATAGCTATAGATAGATTAGGTTGGTGCAAAAGTAATTGCGATTTAAAAGGTTAAAAATAATTGCAAAAACCGCAATTACTTTTGTACCAACCTAATAGATATGTGTGCGTGTTTTAGGAAACCTAAACTGTCCTTTGTAAAAGAACTGAAAATAAGACATAAGACTACTAACAGCAATAGCTGGTTAAAACTGTGATCAGTGGTGATATAATTGAATGACTATAACAAAATATATCACTGTATTTCCTGTTATTTGCTAAGCTCCTAAATTTGGATTTCATTGCAAATGTGTGTAGAAGAGAGAAAGAGACCAGAAAGGAAAGAGTCTGTATCTCTCAGAGTGAAAATCAGGAGCTGAAGCCATTAGCTTTGCAAGTATAGGAGCTGGATGTTATCCAAGCATTGGGTTGGACTGAAGAAGACTGACTCAGGTCAATCACACTCACAAAAGAGTGACGGCATAAGCCAGAAAGACCAGCAGTCTCATTTGCCATGAGAGCTAGAACTGACAAATTGAATGAATGTTTAAATCCTTCAAGTTGATGAATGTGTTCATTAAGTTGATTGTGGCAATCATTTCACAATGTATATGTATATTAAAACATCACGTTCTACCCCTTAAATTTATACAACTTTTGTTTGTCAACCATATCCTGATAAAGTTGGAATGAATGAATGAATAAAAAAAAAATGTGATCAGTGGAATGGAACCATAGAAGCAACATTTGATGGCTATCTGATGCAAACCAGTATTAACATTAATGCTAATATTGGAAAACTTTGAGTATTTATCCTTGTGCTAACCAACTTCAGTGAATTCTCACAACTCCAAGAATTTAGGACCATTATTGTCACTCTTATTTTAGAAATGAGGCTCAGAGAGGTTTCACACTCACCCGAAGTCACACAGCTGGTAAGAGGCCGAGCAGGCAATTTGAACCCTGGCAGAGTGACCCCGAGCATACTGCATCCCCCAGTCTGCTGTACCTTATTGATGTGACTCATGAGAATGTTTACAGAAGGCTGTCGTGAAAACTTCTGACTTCTGCCTAACATCAAGTGCTATCCCACACATTGCCTTATTCTATTCTTATACCCAGCTATTAGTAAGAAAGGGTATTTTTATCCTCATTTCCTAGATGAGAACACTGAGACTCAGAGAAGCCAAGGGACCTTCCCAAGGTTTTACAACTGATAGGGAAGATGGAGAACTTGAACCCATAGCGCGATAGCAAAATTGCCTTTCTCTGTGGCTGAGGCTGGAGTACATGCCGACATTCAGGATGCTGAAGTCCCATTGGTGTGGACTCACATTGACTAGGTGGGCATTTATTAAAAGGGAAGTGATTCTATTTGGATTTGAGAAGAATACATAGAATGCAGGACTGCCAGCTACTCCTCTTGGCATCAAGACATTTCTCGAGGTCTGTGTTTTAAGGGAGTACATGCTGTTTAAAAAGGTTTATCAGATTTGCAAACATTTCAAGATGATTTTAAAAATCAGTTTAACTCTAGAAGCAAATCTATCATTTCACAAAGAGGAGAGCACCAGGCAAGGAAATTCCCTTTTCCTCAAGTCCTCCTCCCCATACTTATTCAAATTAGCTAAGAGATGTAGAAATAGAGTTCAAGTGACACAGAAGACAGAACTTCCCTGTTTCAAAGGCTGGGGATGTTCTCAGTTGTGCAGCAGTCGCCAGAGGCAGGATCTGAACTACCACAGACACACAGCGGTGAGGACAAAGAACGAAGTGCTCCCTCTTGTTCTGGGAGGAGACCAAGGTCACGGACCAACATTTCTGATACTGACGAAGGTGGCTGAGGGCTAGGATGCATTAGAGGAGAGAGCTTTGAGGTGTATGGTGCACCGTAGTGTCGTGTACCATGAAGTCTACTTGAGACAAAGGGAAGGATTCTGAAGCAAGGTCTAAACTCAGGTTTGCAGAACTTAGGGAGACTGTTTCAGACCAGCATACTCCCTGTTTCTCCTATTGTACAGGAGAGAGATGAAGTAGAGAGAGAGCCTGGACGTTGTGGAGGACAGTAATGGGGACTCTGGCATTCTCTGAAAGTTGCCTTCACCGGCCTTCAACCTCTTGTACTCAGGCAGCCATGAACAACTCCAGGACCTACTTTTCTGGCTGGAGAGGGGCTGCTACAGTGTCATAGGGCTGGGGATCCAGGAGGAATGCTAAATCTACATTAACATTCCCCTATGCGTGTAGCTGTGGTAAGTTGAGCATACAGGCAAGAGCTGAATGGCCTTTACGTAGCAGAGTTGGGCAAATACCCAACTGCTGGCCCATCAGCAGAGATGAAGGAGTTCTGGCCACAGAATGTAAGGGGATTGCATGGGCTCTGCAATTATAACTTTGGTATGCAATCCCAGCTCTGGCACAGACTGGCTGTGCATTACTAGTTCCCGTCTCCGAGGCCCAGCACCCTTGTCTATGTAATGAGGAACCTTAATAGAGTATTCATTGATTAAACTATCAAATATATATTTACTGCTGAACACAAAAGCTAGCCCATCATATATACCCAATAAAAGTGTGTTTCTCTTCTTTCCATCCCTTCCCACCTTCATGGTGGAAAAATAGATGATGAAGTATATTTAGGCCAAAAAGAATATCCAACTGTCTTAAGGGAAACACCACCCTTGTCATAAAATCATAGAAAAACAAAGCAGATATAAAATACATGCAGATGGATTTCTCTTACTATAGCAATGAGCAACTGTAAAAGAAAGGAGTGATTCACTTTTGCAGGTAACTTCATGAACCATTTCCACAGAAATCAGGTGAGACACAATGAATGGTATGGGACATACCATTATACATACATACCTACAAAATAAAGGGGAAAAACTGAGTGTCTGCAATGATATGCACCAAAGCCTGGGCTTTTTGGTGCTTCAATTTCCGGTGACTTTTATTTTTCTGATGTTTTGGGGGCTCGTTTTCATTTAATATGAAAAAGAGGGATTTTATTTTTGCAAAAATACAAGAAAATACTAAACGTTTACGTTTCTCAATCCTGCGCCGACTGCATACATCCACTGCAATAGCAGAGAGGAGAATAAGGATAGCTGGGGTTCTTCCCAAGTAATAGATCACCTGTGTTAGTCATGGAATTCTGTATGAAACACTCCCTGAGTCTCAGTTTTCATATCTCCAGGATGGGAAGATAGGAATAATGATATATTTTCTTTATAAGGTGGTTGTGAGGATTAAATAAGACAATACAAAAAATGTAATTAGAATAATGCCCAGTATGGAGTGAATGTGCAAGAAAATGTCATCATCATCACCAGTGTTATATTGTTCTAGATCATTCTGTGATCCAATGAGGGCAACTCTCAAGCAAAACAAGAAAACTCAGGGAGACTGATACATGGTATGGTGGATTCAATGACTTTTTGACCAATTTTAATCAGGTACAGTTAAAACTAGATAAGTGCTTCAGGGAGATATCAAATAATTGATTTAATAAAATTATGAATATAAATTCCAAAGCTTGTTGATGCAAAGTATTCGCCTTAAGATGCTAGATTATTCTAGAGATGTTGCCAGTGTTTGGAAGTTTTGTTTTTTCAATTAAAGTCAGTAACTTTGGTTGAATAGGTATGGTGAGCTGTTTACTATGGAGGATACAGGGACAAGCGTAGGGATTGTCTTAATGGTGCGTAAGATACTGTTGTCGATACCCACAATGACAGAAAATTTTGCCCTTGAATGTCAGCAATGATTATTGGAAAGAGTTCAAATTAGCTCAGGGCCGAGTGCGGGCAGGTGACTAAGCTGGGTGATAAAACTGAGGCCTGCTCTGAATGGAATCAGATGTTCTTGTATGCCTCAAAAGAATTCTGAAAGTAATTTTCAAATGGCTTTTGTAAATGAACACTGGCGGTCTTGCTGAAAAGAGTGCATGGGTCGCTAAGGTGACTACTTTGAAAAAGCATTATGATTTCATCAGTTAAGGCCTGGTGGTTTTGTCGGGAACCAGTCTCTTAAAACATTCCCCTGCAGCAGAGCCCAGATTTTCCTGTTTCCTTTGTGTCTTCCCATGCCTCTCAGTATAGTTTTGCACACACAGTGCAAACTCAATCAAGCACCTATTATACCGACTGTGAAAGATGCTCCCAGGTGGTGACCCATGTATTTGCCCCTCTAATTTCTCTGGATGGTTCAGGACCCTTTCTTATTTCAGTCTTGCCACACTCGAATGAAGCAGAACCCACCGTTTTCTGCTAGTATAATTGTATTTCCTGCTGCTCCTGCAACGAGCTCCGAAGCCTTCCTAGCATGCAAGCTTACTGGGCTCTGAGGAGGCAGAAGTCGCTGTAAAGAAACCACGGGAATGGTGTCTAGTTATAGGCACAGGGAGTCCTCCCCATGATCCAGTTTAGTGGAAGGACAGCAAAGGTCTCATCAGTGACATTTGAATGCCAAAGCCCAAATATGCACTAGACTAGTAATTAAGGTGAGGGCTCTGGAGGGAATGACTCGGAATCATTTCCAAAGGTAAATACACACTTTAAAGTTTCTCGCAAACACCCAGTAGAATGATTTTCCTAAGTTCAGGAAGGCATCATGGGTTTATAGGCAGTAAAATGTAATGATTAAGAAAATAAGTTCTTGGACAGATTTGGGTTTCAATTCTGATTCGACCCCCTGATTGCTGTGTGACCAGGCACAGATCACTGAGGCTCTTGAAGCCTCAGTTTTCTCATCTGTAGTAGGGAGATTCTAATAGTTCCTAACTTAAATGTTGCAATGATTAAATGCAACAAAGCATTTGACACATAGTAAGCACCCACCAATTATTTGTAGTTATTATTAATTAGAAAACCCTTAACCCCTTCTACCAACTGGTTAAACATTGCATGAGTTTTTCTTCATAAGTATGTACTTACTAAATATAAATGCACAAAGCCTCCACCATACTCAATACCATTCTGTTTTCTTTCATTTCCTAGTGAAAATTGCTCTTTCCATTGAGAACTTGCCTTGCTCCATGAAGGCTTGGATTAAAGTATGGATTTAAAAAGTAATTGTGCAACAGACCAAAAACAAAAAGGCATACTTGGTTTAATAAATGCCTTACTTTTCTACTATCGGAAGTAACTGATAACTCTTGGTTTTAATTTCTGTCCAATGGAGATTAAGCCTTGAGAGTAGGGGAGCAACATGAAACATGGCTAATTGGATTTTTAATCTTCACTAGTCTTTAGCAACAAATACCCGCAATGTTTATTTGTTGGCTGCAATGTTAAACTGCCAGCCAATTAAATGCTGAAGAGAGCAACTGGTTACATGGATATTTATAATGATTCATACTTTATTTTCAAGGAAACATTTTAAATTATTTCCCACCCAAAGTATACAAATTAAAGCTGCAGTTGAATTAAAATGAGAAATGTAAATACTCATCAGCCCAGGAAGATTCTTTTTAAAGACTAATTGAGATGTGGTTGCTTAAAAATTAAAACATACAGAATAAAATCTAAAATTAAGATAAACTTTACGTCAAATGAAAGGGAGCACATTTATTTGTATCTTTAAGCAAGGCATAACTGTCCAAATATTAGGAATTTAACAACAGAGGCACACTACAGGGAGGAATCTAAAGCAAGTGAAAGGAAAGTTGGGCTGATATTTGATATTCCTGAAACACTGATAGAACATCAGAAATTCCAGTGAGTAACACTGACAGGAAATAGGTTATAACTAATAATTGTGTTCCTGAAAGTTCTAATTACTGAATTCCTATTTAGATTTTCTCCTATACCATTCTTAGCCCCCACCATCATTTTGCCATCATCAAAATACTTGAGCAATTCAAAGTGAGATGTGGCATTTCTGGTTACAGAAATGCAAGTAACAGGAACGCTGGGCCTAGAGTGGAAGTTGAAAACGGAAGACTTGTGTATGTCCGTTGCAGCACTCTAGAGAGAAGCCAGCACTCCTTGGGTAGATTATAACTTTGTCAGGTAGGGAATGTCTTCTATGACCCCATAGATATGCAGATACAAAGCAAAGGCCTACTTACTATTTCTGTGGAAGTCTTAAATCCCCAGCCACCAAATGCAGGTGCTTGTTAAGATGTTAGGCTTCCGGTTTAGGGCGGTAAAAAGGGTCCATCTTCATCAGGAATCTCCCCTTTCAGCTGCATTTATTTTTTTTCTGAATAAGATATTTTACTGGTCTATCTTGAAAAGGACAATGTGGGGTAAAGTGGGGGAGACGTGCAGAGGCTCTTACTAATTCTGTCAAAGGATTTGCTCAGAGAAGATCATGGAGCGGGAACATGTCTGGAGGGAGCTGCAGGCCTGAGCTCTTTACCTCACACGCGGTAAAATTCATAAGGCCCACCTGGTCTGGGCTAGGGCTGGGACTATGGGGGTGGTAGGGGGACCTACCCCTGATGGAAGCCAGCAGCTCAGTGGTGAGCAAGCTCTGGGTCAGCTCCTCTGAGTGCCGGCTGCAGCCAACCAGGTGAACAGAGTGGTGGGGCTGGGCTTCCCATCAAGGAAGTGGAGGTTATCACTACCAGGTAGAGTGGGTGGAGCAACACAGGAGAAGTGGAGAGAAAGGAAGGGAGGGCGGTGGAGGGGGAAAGGGAGGGAGGAAGAGGAAGAAAGCACAGGGAAGACAGGGAGTAGGAAGAACAAGGAAAGGCTAGGATGGGAGAGCAAGTTAGGAGAGAGAAAGAGAAAGTCAGTGTTCTGTATTATGCCCTGGGAAACTCTATATTCCATAAAATCACTGTTTTTTATGCAATTGGTGACTTTTGTTTCCTACAAAGAAGTGTTTTTCTCTCTCTCTAGCCCTGGGGTTAGGACAGGGCTTTGGAGTCAAATGTCACAGTTTGAAAGCCTTCTGAAACCTATTAGTACGTGACCTTGAGATAGTTCATGACTCTTTCAGTTTCCTCAAACGAAAAGTGGGATAATAAACACACCTTTCTTGGCGCTGTCATGAGAATGAATCAAGTAAATATATATCACGCTCAGTCTACTGACTCACACATAGTTAGTACATATACTAAATATAAAACATCTCTATCATAAGAGTATTACTAACACTTTCAAATATTTAAAAAATATCTCCTAAAACACTGATTGTATCATAAAATGTTATTCAGCATTTAATTAAACCTCGCAACCCAAAGTTACTCTAAAGGCACATCAACAAAATCGTCTCAAAAACCAAAAACAAGGAAACAAATTATATTGCTTTCCAAACTATAAAGTTAGATGGTCTGAGAATAATAAAGATTATTCAAAGAGAAAGATTCCAGTAAGAGAAATAAGTGCCTAGACCTCCTCTATACAAATTGTAATGAAATTGGGGACATAATAAGAAATGCCACTTGGCTCAGACTAAGACCTGGAGAAAGTCCATTCTTTTTCCACAGGGAAAGAACTGAAGAGGGGCATCAAAGAGACATTTCAGCGCTGGCCCAGGGCACCTGGCAAAGGGCCTGGCTCATAAATATACGAAAAATAAATGAAGAAATAGGAAGAAAAACTACAGGTGACTATGAAAGGCTGATTAATGTACTAAGTTATGCAGTCTCAACCTGACAAATGAGGCCAGGTACCCACAAATGACCTCACTGTAGCTAAGTGGTACAATGAGATTTCCCCAGTTTGAGTAAACTTGTATTTTGGCTGACCTTGAATTAAGTTCACTGATGTTCAATTGTGAAAAATAAGACACAGAAAGAAGAAGGTCTTTGGAGAATAAACTCCTGAATTTGGGGGCATTGGGGACAGCAAGGTCCTAGTGTAGGATTATGTGAAGAGTTTTGCTTGGAGTTAGGATAAGAAATTCCCTCCTCCTTTTCAACGCAGCATTTTATTATTATTATTATTATTATTATTATTATTATTATTACTAACCAAATAGGCACACACACTTACTGTGTGCTTTCTTAGTGACTGGCCAGGGGATTCCGGCCTACATGGTTTCAAGTCATCCTCAGAGCAACACTTCGAGGCAGGTATTCTTCTGTCTCCATCTCCAGATGAAGAAACCAAGGCTTGGACTTGGTAGTGATAGCACAGTATTTCTAGTAAATGAACTTGGGCTCCAATGGTTCTCTCCCCCAAGATTGATGTTTGTAACTTTTTAATTTTAATTGTCACAATGCTTACATTCATTCAGAGATATTCACTGTCTGCCTATGTTAGATGCAGTGAGTGACAATATTTCCTTATAAGTAGAAGATTCTGGTCTTGCTCCTCAAGAAACACACAATCTGGTGAGGAGTTTGATACACGAACTTGATGGCAGAAGAGCATAGGAGTGAAGAGTGGACTCTCCAAGTTCAGACTGCCTGGGTTTATCCAGCAGCCCTGCCTTTCCCCAGTTGTGGGACCTGGGGCATTTTACCCCTTTTGGCCTCAATTTCTTCTACTATAAAACAGAGATGATGATAATACCTATCTCCTTGTCCTGTAAGGGTTCATGTAGTTCATACATGCGAATCCACAGAACAGGAACTAGCACAGGGTAAGCAGTCAATAGAAGATAACCTTTATTAACACAGAGCTTCAGAGTTTAGAAGTACTTTTATACACATTATTCGTAGCAACCCCACAACGATCACAACAATGGGGCAGGTAGGAGAGATGAAAGCCTTCAGTATGGCCTGGCAACACCATTAGATTGTCCTGGCAAACTCACCCCCACTGTCTTGGAGGACTTTCATAACTTTTTCTTTTTCATAACTTCTCTCTTTTCAAGCCCTCGGTACCTCTTAGTTATTGACTTTCCTTCTTACATTACTAAGAAAAGTGAAAAAAATCAGACAAGTACTCCCACAAGTTCCCAGCATCACATGCACCTACCTCTTGGCCTCAGTACCTTCTGCGTTACCATGGAAGAAGTGCTCATGTCTGTATCTGTGCTAGGAGGAAGAATGGCCTCTCAAAGATGTCTGCAACCTAACCCCCAGGACTTGTGAATATGCTACATTATTTGACAAATGGGAACTAAGGGAGTAGATGGAATTAAGGTTGTTCTTCAATGGACCTTAAAATAAGATTATTCAGGATTATCAGGTGGACCCACTGTAATCACAAGGGGCCTTAAAATAGGAATGAGGGAGATAGACGAGCCATGGCAGAGTGAACAATGGGAGGACTTGACTCACTGGTGCTGTCGTCGAAGATGAATGAAGAAGGTACCAACGGATGAATGAGAGTACCCATTAAAGCTGAAAAAGGCTAGGCAGTGGATTCTTCCCTGCTGACACCTTCAGTTTGGCCCAGTGAGACCCATTTCAGATATCTCATGAATATCCTGCCTTGAGGATATTTGGACTGGTCATTAGATGCAGCCTGCCTGGGGAGAGAGTGTGACCTTGGAGAAGGCAGCTCTCCAGTTGACAGCAATTCCTAGAGCCAATTCAGCTGAATTCCAGAAGCTGAGGGAATGTGTCTCAGTCCTCAAAGGAGAATCTGAGCAGCCCACCACAGTGTTCACTTCAGGTCCTTCCCACCTTCTCTTTCCTCCATCAGAAATGCTTCCCCCGGCCCACCCAGATACGAAAAAAGAAGAGAAGACACACAGGAGGAGAAACACAGAGACACACAAAGAAAGCCATGTGAAGACAGAGCAGAGACCGGATTTATGCTGCCACATGCCCAAGAATGCCTGGACCACCAGAAGGTGAAAAGCCAAGGAAGGATTGTCCTTTAGAGCCATTAGAGGGAGCATGGACCCGTGGAAACCTCGAGGTAGGACTCTGGTCTCCAGAACTGTGGAAGAATAAACTTCTGTTGTTTTAAACCACCAAGTTTACAACGATTTTTTATGGCAGCTGTAGACAACTAATACAGTAAGTATTCCTGGGACGATGACAAGTAAATGCCAGCACCATCACTACCTTCCATGCTAGCTCAAGGTGTGAGCAACCATCAACTGTCAGGGAACAATCTCCATGCAGTTGTAGTTTTGATTTCTTCTCCTCAAAGTTGGTTAAATCTAGTCTCATTTTTTAAAACTCAGTGCTCTATTGGTCATAAATGTTCCTAACTTAAAAAAAAAAAAAATCTAGTTGCAAACAAGCCAGATGCCAAGTCCATAAGACCACCTCTTGCGAGCTGGTAATATCCGCGATAGGTTTACAAGAAGCAGGAAGGAGCATCTTAACCATGAGCACAAACACTTCATCCCATGGTACGCCCACCCCAGATGAACCAGAGGGCATGCTGAGGCTGTGGAGAGTGGAACAGGCGAAACAGAAATAACAAGGAGGCAATCGCAGGGGGATACTGAAAACAGCATGCTAAATTTTTAACAGGTAGATGCAGTTCTCTCAATGTTTGCCTCTTCCAACTATTACAAGGAATACTGACTTCTTCTTCGATTTCATTTGTGCTCATATAAATTTTACACACGTCACACTTCATTCCCTATGGTTTTACATTGCCAGTTAATTGTTATATGACTGTCTTTACAGGTAACTCCCAGTAAGTTGTTGGAGCGGAGGGACTAGCTCACATTTTTTTCTTCCACCCCTAGTTTCTTTTCATGACTGAGTCAAAGAGTAGATCATTAAGAGATAATTAATACTTGACTTATTTTTGTGTCCCTGTTCCTACTCTAATAATATAATAAGCTCCTACTCTAATATTATAACTATTTTGACTAATGAATAGCAAAGCACTGGTATGTCAGCAGAGGAGCAGATCTGAAAACTAAAAACTACAGAGGTAACATGCTCCTTTATGTGTGTCTTCACAACCCACACATACACTAACATGCAATAGAAATATCTGACCCTAAATCAATTCAATTCTGGCAACAGCTATCATCACAACTGAGAGTTCTAATAATATGTTAGGTAATTAAATTTTTACAAAGGAGAAACAAAAAATGAAAATATCTTTAATATAGCTTATGATGTAGTATTTGCATAGATACTATTAGAACTGTAAGGAACTTGCCAAATGTCCAACTCTGAAATATTGCATATTGTGTTGTGTGCAATTAGCTAAAGCCAACCTGAGTTCAAGAATACTTCAAATACTTTTGGAAAAATTCGTAATACTAATTTAGCACTTGTTCTGATCCAACCACAGTGCTCAATGCTTGAATTCACTTATTCATTAAACCACCAAAGACTTATGGAATGTGTGTCAATTTTATGTGTCAACTTGACTGTGCCCAGATATTTGGTCAAACATTACTCTGGGTGTGTCTGTGTGTGTTTCTGGATGAGATGAACATGGGAATCAGTAGACTGAGTAAAACAGATGGCCTGCTCTAACGTGGATGGGCTTCATCCAATCAGTTGGAGACTTGAATAGAACAAAAAGGCTGAGGAAGAAGAAACTTCTCCTGCCTGGTTGCTTGAGCTGCAACACTGATCTTCTCCAGCCTTTGGACTCAGACTGAAACATCTGCTCTTCTTGGGTATTGAGCCTGCTGGCTCTTGGAGTGGAACTTATTACATCGGCTCTCCCGGGTCTCAGGCCTTCAGACTCAGAATCAAACTACATATGAGCTCTCCGGGGTCTCAAGCTCACTGACTGTAGATATTGGGACTTAACCTGCATACTCACGTGAGCCAAAGCCTTATAATAAACCTACACACACACACACACACACACACACACACACACACACACACGTGCACACACACATGGCCCATTGTTCTGTTTCTCTGGGAAACCCTGATTAACACAGAGTGCAAGCTTGGTAAAGGCA
Organism: Rhinolophus hipposideros; assembly: GCF_964194185.1. NCBI lineage: Eukaryota > Metazoa > Chordata > Mammalia > Chiroptera > Rhinolophidae > Rhinolophus > Rhinolophus hipposideros. The sequence goes on along the minus strand of NC_138069.1, from coordinate 27,428,441 downwards.
TTGCTACGTCCTGGGGATTTCACTGTAAACAGAACGGACCAAAAATCCATTATCTCTGAGGTCTTACTCATTGAATCTGAAAAGAAAACCATTAGGTACCCCTAATAATAGTTTCTTTTTCCTATTTTGCACACAGAGCACTAAGAATTGTTTTAACCCCAGACCTGGATCACTAATAATTCTAGTAGCTATTGCATAGATCTAGTACATCTGAGCACTGTTAATTTTGTTTCTTATTGATTCATGTCCCATCAATTTAGCTACCACATGTCCACTGCGTGTATGAGTGTGTGTGTGTGTGTGTGTGTGCACTCACGTGTGTGTTGTGTGAGGCATGCATTCTTCTGCAGTTAGTTCAGCTGAATGCTGATTTTTGATTTATGAGGTAGGAAGCAAAAGTGTGCCTCTTCTTCAGGAGTCCAAGTTGAAGAAGCAATAAACCTCCACAAAAAATGTCTACAGTTACTGATGAGACACAGAAACTTGCAAAAACTCTTTTAAAACATGCTTTGTTTTCTTTCACAAGTGGAAAAATGCTACAGGTCTTAATTCCATATGGTAGGGAAGAGGGGGATGGAAGAGTTCAGCAGACGTGGTTTGAGGTCTTAGTTTGATCAGACTTAGGAAACTGGACTCCTTGCTTATTAACTTAACTGTGCCTCCACTTCCGACCTAGAAAATGGGGATGATGAGAATATCTACCTCCAAAGGGTGGCACTAGCTGTACAATGAGCCACTGGAAGTAAAACTCTGAGTGCCATGCCTAGGGTAAATTAAGTGTTCACTCGGTATTAGGAAAAAATAATGAACAGAAACATTTAGGTTAAACTTGAGCATCAATTTAATATTTGAATGCATATCTGAAAAAAAATATTACTGAACACTAAGTCTGGCAGATGAGAAAAACATGAATTTGTTTGGGGTAATATACAAGATGACCTGGTTGTGTAGGTGTGAGGTAGAGAGCACAGAGGTCCGGCAAATGAGCATTTACTCAGGGCCTAGTTTGTACCAGGCACTGAAGAGACCACACAGATTAGTCAGCTCACTGATTTCTCACAGCCACAGTGCACACTTGATATTTTCTAGGGAGCTTCTGTGTGCCAGGCTTGTATTTAGTACTAGGAAGTCAATGGTAAGCATAATTGGGAGTTCCTGTCCTCATGGAACTTAGTCACTTACAGGTGGTGAGGACTGATTGAAGGAAATGCTTATCTGGGCCAATTTTTCCTGTAAAGGGCCACATAGCAAACATTTTGGGCTTTGCAGGCAGTGATCTCTGTTGCCACAAGTCTACTTTGCCACTGTAACACAAAGGTAACCCTAGACAATATGTCAATGAATGAGCAGGGCTGTGTTCCAATAAAACTTTATTTACAAAAACAGGATACAGGCAGGCTGTAGTTTGCAGATCTCTGGGTAGTGGATGAAGCAACTAACTCCCAGTCTAGCAGAATTTAGAAGGGCTTCAATAAAAGGAGGGGGGTGCTAAGTGAGCTGTGCTTTGAGGAAACAGTAGGATCCCTAAAAAGGCAAGAAGTGAAAGTTCAAAGGTAATTGGGGCAGCAGGAACAGACAGTGCAAAGTCACAGTGCAAAGCACCAAAGGACACAGCTTGTTCAGGAAAAGTGAAAAACCCTGAGAACTGGGAGATGGGGTCAGAGGAAAATGAACAGAGAATTTGAAAAGACTTTCTGTACATAGCTCCGTGGTGCTTGGAAGCAAAGGTCATATTATCTTTTAGTATTTCGAAAGGTCGAGCTCCATTTCCCCTCCCAAAACTAAATGATAACATGATGCAGTTCAAACGCTAGTCATATCAAATGCCATCTAATCATTTAATTAAAGCCCCATGCTGGTACCAGCCATCCTCAGGGCCCATTTTTCATTTGGGCACATTTCATTACACTTTTCAAAGCAAATTTGCCTTTTCAAAGGCAAAAAATGCAAATGAGTAGGTTTGAAAGGAAATGCATAACAGTTTGCATAATGACAGGGATTTTCTTGGAAAGCAGTAAGGCACAGACAGAGCTATCTTTAGGGGCTGAGGGTAGCTTATCAGTCCTATAGGAACTCTACATGATATTTCATTACAGCACCAGGCTGCGACAGGAGCAAAATATCAAACACCAGAAAGCAAACAGCCATGCCCTGTCTCCTCTGCAGCACCACTGGAACCACATTGTGAAACAGAATGCATCCTTTGGACCGGCAAGACCAAGGCAGGCATTGATGAATGGAGGACATTTATAGTGTAGCCAAGAAAATGATGAAAAGCTAGGAGGAACTGACCTCTTCAAACAGGAACACCTAAAGGCCAATTAACATAAAGCATTAATGGGCAAATTCAAGTACATGTAAAAAAAGAAATCCTCAGGAGAAGAAAACATCTTCTCTGAGGCAGTATAATACATGTCGGTGGTATTCAGCATAAGGGAATAAGAGTGACCTTAAGTATAAATCAGCTCTTCTTCCTCGGTTCATGGGAACTCTCAGAAGCACTGCGTCCTGGTTCCTCGTGTCTTTCACCTTGAAAGCTGAAGCTGCAGCACAAATTTTATGAATCCACAGACCCCAAAGTAAGAAGCAATTAGTCCAAAGGCGAAAAAGAGTAAAACAAAATGAGCACCAGTTAATTCGTTCTTTACCGTCAGGGAGAGAAGAAAAGCTTATGTGCAGGATGTCAGGTAAACCCTTTCACCCGCTGACAGAACCTCCAGCAGCTGGAGAAGTGGCATCCCCAGTGAGGGTAAGAGTGGCTTTCAGACCAGGGAAGTTCACTCGTCCTTGGACCCTGGCTGCTTAGCATAGCTAAGGCCTCAGTCTGGAGGAAGCTAAAGCCCTCATTCTATTGCTTCCACAGAAAGGATGCCCATCCCTGGCCAGACCAGCTGCAGATCCAGGCAGGTCAGACCCTACCCAAAATGTGGCACTCAATTCAGAGCACTGTCCCACCTCGAAGCCATGGGGGAAAACCAGAGCACCACAGAATGCTTTGAAATAGCCTGCCTCTTATTTTGATATAGACATGCCTTTTTTTTTCCATTTCCATTTCAATTACATTTAAATACACATACATAGAAATGCACATGCCATAAATGTATGCCTTGATGAATTAATTCTCACATGAACACACCTGTGTAGCCAACAATTAGGGGGGGAAAAGCCCGTAAAATTACAAGCACCCAAAAGTTACCCTCGTACCCTCTTGTAGGATAACCACTGTCCTGACTTCTAACAATATAAGGTAGTTTTGCATAGCTTGAAGTTTGTATAAATGGAATCACATAGTATCTTCTGTCCTGTCTGAATTCTTTGGGCCAATATTAAATTTGTGAGACGTGTCCGTATCATTAGGTCTAGTTGTAGATTGTTCTTCCTCACTGCTGTATAGATTTCTATTGTGTGAATATTACTACATCTATCTGTTCTACTGCTGATGGCGGCTTGCGTTCTTTTCTGCTTTGGGCCATCAGGAATAGTGCTGCCCGTGAAGATCTTGTACATGTCTTTGAGTGTGCATAGAAGATTTTGATCTTACCACTTTGGTGTAAAAAAAGAATAAAACAAAAATGGTGGTGTGGCATTTGGACATGGCTGTGTCCAATTTGTCATGTTGAAATGTGAAACCCCATCTTCTGCTTGGAGTAATGCATAAAGGAGACATTCCTGGTTTATATTCCGTCTCTGACCCTCCCACCGTCCTCAACTCTGCCCCTGCTCCTTGCCATCCGGTCTAGTTCAAGAGGCTAAGATTGGGGAGAAATAAATAGAAGTGAACATTAAAGGAGCCTGGCAGCTCACATGCAATATTAATCGCCCTCCTAAAAGGGACAGCAAAATATGCTTTTAAAACCACATAAGGATTCCTTAAAAAAGAATTTTCAGGTGAGTGTTTCCTGCCTCCAGCACAGGAATCAATAATTATAACAGACTCTATTTGAAGAGTATCAAGTGGTAACAGTTGTTGAAGGAGAGAATATATACAAGCCTTCAGATGGAGTAGAAAGAAAGATGAATTTTGCCCACCAGGAAAAGGCCTGGGTAGACAGAAGTGTGGAAGGCTTTGGGGCAGGGAGATGTAGGGAGCATTTGTTGGGGCCTTCCTAGCAATGGTTCTTCCATTCCTCCTTCTGAATCATATCCCAAATTTCTCCTCCATGTGATTGCAGTCATGCTGACCCAACCCCCGGCTACAGGGGTGGATACTGATTGACTTACTCCAATCAGGGTATCCCATCTCTTTAGCCACAGGGATTTGTTCAGGGAGGGGTTTCAACCACTTGCGAACCAATCCATATAATTCCTTCTCCTGATCACAGACATTAACTCACGGACATTCAGACACACGACCCAAGACAGTTCAATCACTGTGAGCCTCAGTCTTTTTTCAGTGTGTGTGTGAAGGATGAAACACACACTCTCTTTACATGCCCATTCTAGACTATATGGTATGAAACAAACTTTGGAGAGTAAAGCTGGATATGGCAGGAGGGGCATGCATTACGTTCTGACAATACTATTTTTGTCTTAGATGAAATTGTACCTGATGTGACATAAATTTCTGGATATTTCTTACATGAGTTAATGGCTTCTCTTTTGAAAAAATCCAATTTGAATTTGGTTTTCTGTTTGCTGGCAACCAAAACTTTCACAAGAGAAATACTTGATGTTTGATCTTGGCCTGAAAAGTATAAGAAGCATTCAAAAGGTAGACCTGGCATTACATTTTGCTCCAGGAGCAAGCATGGCAGGTACTGAAGGACGTTAAAGGAAGGATTTGTGGACAAGCCACCAGACTAGAAAAGCATCACAGCACAGTGGGAGGTAGTATTATGCACGGCTTAAGGTAGATCGAGGGTCAGCAAACATTTTTTTTTTTTTTGTCAAGAACCAGACAGTATATATTTTTAATTTTGTGGCTCAGATGGTTTCTGTCGCAACTACTCAACTCTGCCACTGTAATATGAAATTAGCCACAGATGACACATAAACAAAGGAGTTGTTCCAATAAAGCTTCACTTACGGACACTGAGATTTGAATTTCAGGGAATTGCTACATACCACATAATACAGTCCTAGTCTTGATTTGATTTGTTTCAATCATTTAAAAGTGTAAAAATCATACTTAGCTCATGGGCTGCATCATTTGCTGACCCCTAAGGAAGAGTGAATGCAAATTTTCTATATTTATATTTGTCTCCTAACCACATTCTAGCTACATGACAATAGGCAAATTGAATTACTTAATCTCTCTAAACCTATAACTTGATAGAATGGGGATCATTATAGTGGTTAACTCATAATTTTGTTTCAAGAATTAAATAATCAAATCTATAAAGAAATGTTTAGCAATGTGTCTGATATACAGCACCTAATAAAGACTAGCCATCTTTCTTATGATTGCTTATCAAGGTCCTTTAATTCTAGTTTATGTATCTTAATAATAGAAAGCCATTAACATTTTCTGATCAGAAAATTTACACAGGGCTTTGGAAGTTTACAAAGTCGTCTGTCAGAAGCCCAGATTAGAAAAGGAGTACCTATTTAAACTGACCTAATGTGTGCCATCTATCTAGCTTAAAAGTCAGATGTTTATTAGTATCTTGCTTTTGATTTCAGTGCAGCCTTCACTGTTTAATTTTTTTTGAAAAAGAAGAGGTGGAGTCACAATTTTTGTTTCTGTTTTTTTGGGTTTGGGGGTGTTTTCTTGTGGGAACTATGAAGCAACCACCCTCCCAGCTCTATGCAACATACTTCTTTAAAAAGAAATTCTTTCACAGAGACTCAGCTGAGTTAACATATTTTTTTAAAACCCACAGTCACTTCTGATTTGAACTATATTTGTCTGTTTTGATAATATATGCATTAACTAATTAGTTCAGTCAAATCTTATAGACTGTCTCTTTCTATGAACCCAGATGGTACCTCATCACACAGATAATGGGGAATAAGACCCCATACTGTATTTGTCAGACACCCCACTGGATAACTGATAACCAAAGAATGGTTCAGTAAAGATTTGCATTTAAGGTCCCTTAAAGTACTCTGATTCTCTCCACCATGCCCCTCTCCCCGCCACACACACACTACAGATCCTAACCCCATTTACGATCATCAGCAAATCCCCGTCTTCATAAATATCACAGGGGAGCTGATGAGATGCCTTACAGGAGGTTTGCAGCTCAGACCCTAAGCCCTTTTGACTTCTCTGGTCCATACTGCAGGGAAACCAATTCGAGTTTGCTTTTTCCTGAACCATGCAAACAAAAACTAGCATGTTTCGTTAAAGAAATCTGTTAGGGTGAGATCAGTATCCATGTTAGTAGCAATAGACATGGGCAATAGGAGATGTGTATTTCTCTTTTAACTCCTGGCTCTGACTTGGGCAGTCACTCAATAAGCAACGTGGGTTTGTTGAGTAGCTACTGTATGTAAGTCACTGCATTAAGAACTTTCAATGCACTATCTTAGGAAACCTACAACTACCCTATGAAGCAGGTCCCACGTTCCCAGTTTATAGATGAGAAGAGTGAGGCTTAGAGAGATCAGAGCCCTCATTCTCTCCCCAGCCTCTCCTCTTTGTCCACTCACTGAGTCAGAGCGCCCACTCGTTGCTCAGCACCAACATGTGCCTGCTGGGGGTTGTGGGCAACGAGTTCAATATGGGCCCTCCATGCTCTTTCCCACCTCCATGGCTGCCGTGCTGGTTCTTTAACTTAATCTTGATTGCACTAATTTTCAAAAGTACCTCTTTGGGATGTTTCTCTCCCTGTGGGAGAGAATTATACCCATTTTAAAGATGAAGAAACAGAGCCCGGGAGAAGTGAAGTAACCTGCACACAGTCTAAAACTAGTGGATGAATGAGCCCTATTCTGATCCAGTCGGGGTCCAAAGATGACAGTATTTCTTAGATTCTAAGACTTTGAGGAAAAGCAGTAAGGTTCCTTCTGTAGTCTCATTCTTATATAGAAAATTCTATCTTTTTTTGAGACACTGCATAGAATAAATACAAATTATAAGTAAATTCCAAAATCCTTAAAAATGCATGTGTGTATATACATACTTAGGTATTTATGCTAATATTAAGCTAATAATTTGAGCCACAGGTACTTCATCTGCTAAATGGGGCTAATAATACCAATATCATTAGGTTAATATAAGAAGTAAATAAGAACATACAAGTAAACCATGAGTATCTAGTAACTATAAAGGGGAAGACATTCATTCACCCGTCTATCTTTCCCTACGTCCATCCACCCCTCCATATATCTGCTTCTCCATCTCTTTTTCCATCATCGCGTATGTTTGTTGGCAGAATGGAGAGTGGTGGTCTGGAAAGCTGGGTTCCTGGCCTACCTCTATTACCAGCTCTACTGCTCTAGCCATCTTCTCTGCCAGGTTTTATGACCCCCATCTGTAAAACAAGCAGCTTTGCTGGCTCACGCCTACAATACGCAATAGTCTCAGAGTCCATACAAGTTCGTTGTCATTATAGCACACCACCCCCTACGTGACACCTACTTTCAGTTTTCTAGAGCAATAGGCGAGAGGATGAAATTATGTGAAGTTCTGGCTTAATTATCCAACTGGTTTGGCTAGCCATACATTTTGTAGAAAGCTGTAACTAGTTTGTGTGGTGGCTGATGAATTTATTGTGGTTATATAAACAGTCACTTTCAATAACTGGGACTATGTTGCTTTGGCATGAAAACCTGCTTTGATTAAGCTAGGGATATCAATCTCTGACTATTTAAATCTTAGACAGATTGAGAAAGAAGAAATAAGGGAGGGCATAACCCTATTTCCATTAAAATACAGTTATTTTTTTTACAATTTCAAAACATCATTAGGAAAAGGGCCTTCATATTTATCAACAAGATAACTACTTGGCAAACATTTTATTAAACTCTCAGCTAGAAAAATTAAGTAGAAATACGTAGCAGAGACTTGGAAGTTAGCTAGATCCAGTTTCATATACAGGCTCTGCTATAACTAGTTATATGACCTTGGGCTATTAATCTAATTTTTAGTACTTTGATATCCTCAGCTAGTACATGGATAAAATAATATCTAACTTGTAAAATGATTACAACATTAATGAAATCAACTATGTAAAGCATCCAATAGTGCCTATAATTCAAAGTTCCTGAAAATGAATACATCCCAAACAGGAATCGGGATTTTCCTCCTACAAACCTGCTGTTTGCAGTGTCTCCTGCCTCCGTGGACACCATCTGTTACCCAGCAACGCCAACCAGAAACCGTCACCCTCCTACTGCTTGCAACCTTCCCCTTCTCATCTACTTCATCACCATGCCTGCCCATTTTGCCTCCTACCTCTCTCAACTCCACCACCTCACTTTCAACTCCAATTCACTGTTTCCCTTCATGCTCCCACCCTGTCACATCTGAACTGCACTATCCCAGTGGATCTGGTCTCTTTACCCCCACCTCTGCCCCCCGCCCCCCAGGTGATTTTCCACAGAGTAGCCAAAGGAACCTTGTAGAAAACGCCTTCTGGGTTCCCTCATCCTCCTAAGATGGGACCAAATTCTTCAAAGGCTCTGCTGAGCTGGTCCCTGACCCCCTCCTCAGCTCCATCTTTTCCCGCCATCCACCTTGCTCTGTGGGTTTCAGTAACACTTTCCTCCCTTATGTGCCTTGAGGGTGCTTGGCACTCTGGCACAGTCTGTACTTATGCTTGAACACTCTGCTTAGCAGCTCCCACGTATACCGCAGATCTTAAGTCATCGTCCCGAGACCTCAAGCAAATGCAGCCTTCTGCACATGCTTTCACAGCTTCTTAGGCCCTTCTTTCAGAGCCGCCAATAGCTTGTAGTTACATGTTTATACAATTATTTGCCTAGTTTTGTGTCCCTCATTATGCCGTAAATCCAATGGGCAGGAGGAATCATTTCTGTTGTTCTTACTATTGTTTCCTGGTAACTATCACAGAGTCAGGTCAGTGTAGGTATTTCAAAAAAAAACATTTTTCAATGAATGAGGAAAAGTTCTCTGCCTTCCCTCTCGTCTCCTCCCTTGTCTCTTGCCCTCTCTTGCTTCCACAACCATTTACCGAATGTCAATAAGATAGACCTCATTACTTGCAAAAAATTCATTTGCAGAAAGTGTTGTTATTAGTTCTTTTTCAAAACAACAACTTTACCTTTATGAAACTGTCTATGTAATTTCCACCCATTTGTAGATATAGCTTATGTTTTGCACTCAAAATCAGGCTAAAACAATTGGCAGTTAAAAAAACTCTTGCTATGTGTTTGTTATCTTAGGCTACCATCTATCTACACAGTGAGATTTAGACTCAGCTTGCATGGTTCCATAATCACCAAGAGCATGTCAAGGGCAGATAAAAGGTAACCTACTTAAAAACTAGCCTAACTTCAAAAAGTTATGTTAAATATCAGTTCACAAAGACAGAAAAGGAGTAGCAAATATAATTGAAATTTAGGAATAAATTTAGCGCAATCATAGATCTACCACGCTCTTGGAATTTTTTGTCAGTTTATCTGTCCTGCCACTGGGCCATGAGTTTCTTGAGGGTAAGTTCCTATGTTCATAGTGTATGTCTTTATCTCAGCACTTAGCACAGTAGGCCTTTAACACCTCTTTGTTGAATAAATGGAACAATGATGACTATTACAAGGTCCTGATTTTAAGTTATATAATGAAAACTTTGTATTCTACTCTGGACTCTAACTTTTGACGCTATATCGTGATGAGGTAATCAATAGCTTGAGATAGAACAATGTCTATTATAGATTAATGTCTATCATAGAACAATGTCTATTATAGATTAATGTCTATCATAGATTAATGTCTATTATAGATTAAGTTGTAAAACAGTACACGTTCCACTTGAGTGGGAACAAAGCACACACGTGTATACAGATAAATACACAGCCTGTGTCCTAGACACCATATGGTAGGCATCCACAAGTGTTAATAGTTGTTCACAGAAATGTAATTTGCCTAAGTGTGGCACATAGACGCATTTACTTTTTATTTCATACAAAACTGTATAGTTTTTGGTTTCTTTGGATTTTGATTTGGTTTTACTTTCATTTACAATAAGTATATATTACCTTTGTGATTCAAGGACACAAATTGCAGACCTACTCCACAGTTAGAGCAAATCAATGAGACTAATAACGGGTCTGGAACCCACGCGGAATAAACGGAGACATTCAGCCTAGAGAAGATCAAGGCAGAACCCAGTAATTGTCTTCAACTACTTTCTGGGCTGTTGTCGCACAGAGGGAGCAGGCTGCCCTCTGCAGGGCAGAATGAGGACCACTGAATGGGTGGAAGGCTCAAGGATGCAAATTTCAGCTCCAAGTGAGGAGTTCTTTCAACAGTAAAATGGGCTGCTTTGAAGTAGTCAGATTTACATCACCAGAAGTAGAGCTCTCTGCCACAGAGGATATGTGAATAGATTTCAGGGGTCAGGAAGCCCCCATGAAGAGGTTCAACACTGTTGGGGCATATGTTTTTCAGAGGGGAGGCTCTATAACTGGCTTTACCTTCCTGTAGGATTCAGTAACCCCCAAATAAAGGACTAGTAGGCACTAAATGACTACTTATCATTACTGACATCAAGGCGATTCCTACACTCTTGAAAGTTTTATCATCTCATCTATACCAAGTAGTAAAAATTGGAAAAAACGTAGTTCTGGAGTTTCTTGGTCCCTCCTCTGTGTAAATTATTTAATTTTTTCAAAGAAAATAGTTATTACAATTCATTGAGGGCAAGGACTAGGCCTTAACTATGGCTCTATTACCTCTATATCAAGCACAGCTTCTTGTACAAAGTAGGTGCTTAGTAAATGTTGAATAAGTGCATGAAGTACTACATGAACAAACTTCTACAGTAGATTTTCCCTTTTTCACTGCTTGATGTCATAATTACATCAGAAAAGCAGAATGCCATATAGTAACTGGTGGTGGTACAATGATGATGATGATGATGATGATGATGATGATGATGAAACTAAAATGTTATTAAGCACTTAAACCATGTGTCAAGCACTTTATTAAGCATTTCATCTATAATAGCATGAGTAATACTCACAGCATTAATTTACGGAAAATGAGGCTTAAATTAAGTAACTTATCAAGGTTACATAGCTGTGAGTGCTTCAAAGCCAGGCAGATGAGCCATAGCACGTGAGCTCTTAACTTCAATGAATGATTCTACTGAAGGAGTGTAATTGCCTGGACTTGGCTCCTCACTCTGTCACAGCTGTGTGAAGAAGTTAGGCAAGGTACTTCTCTGCCCCTTATTTTTCAAATCAATTATGTGGAAAACAGAACACTAAGGAAAATCTGGGCGGCAGCATAGCAGGATGATGAAAGTCATGGGCCGTACTTATTCATTACAAACACATTTTACTCTACACACTTGAATATAATTGTAAGACTTGTTTTAAAATTAATTCATTGTCTAGGAATTCTAACATTTGGATCATGTTGCAGTTAACTCTGTTTACTGCCATATGTTCACATTTTCCTATCTCTTCATATTTCTTCGTATATCTAGTAATTTGGGGTAGTAGCCTAGATATTGTACATGATAGGTTGTATCTGGGTTCTGTTATGTTCCTCTGAACAGGTGTGTTTTTTGTTGTTTTATTTTAGCGCACATTTAACTTCACTTAAATTCCAAATTCTGCCTCCACTGTTGGGGGCATCAGCTGACATCTCAGTTCAATTCTTTTAGCTTTCACACTTGCATAGTTCAGGAGTCATTCAGACATTTGGAAAGAGCACACATGAAGAACTGAGGACTCCCACTTACAGTGCTCTCCTTTCTAGAATTTTCTTTTTCACTTTCCAGCTTCTCAAGTAGCCCCAAGTTCTTTCTTCTAATCCCTCATGCCAGTAAGAGTGCATGTTTTCAGCTCACATAGCAGTAAAAAAATAAAAAGATAAAAGCCGTAAAAACGGGAAATTCTCCTAGTGCTATTTCCTCCTTTCAAGTATCAGCTCCCCTCCACCAACTTCTGTTTTAGGTCACTCTCCATTTATATATGTGTGTGAGTGTGTGTATATATATATGCACATGACAGGCTATGTCTCGGTTGTTATACACACACACACACACACACATTCACACTCACACATACACATATGTCCATAATTTATAATGTTTCATTTGTGGGAGCATTGGCCCAATAGAAGCTAGTCTACCAGGAGCATGGACTTCGAGGTCAGGCCGACCTGAGTCCCTGCGCTGACTCTCCCTTAGACCAGCACATTCTAGTTATTATGCTGGCGACCGATTACAAGTGACTTCTTAGCCCTAAGGCCTTGTATCTCCACCAGACTTTAACCCAATGTACAATATTTTCATTTTCTACGTGTGCTATAACAGGAAAACGATTGAGAAATGCTGTCTTAAAGAAATGCTGTCTTACTTCACCTTGTGTGTAGGCTTTTTCATCAGTCAAATAGGGATCATAATGGCATCTAATCTACCTCAAAGAGTTACCGTAAGGAAAATGGTAGGTAACGTGCGAGATGCTGAACCTAAAGACACTCAGAAAAGCCTTACTTAGTGTTGTGCATATACTAATATTGTTCATTTTTAAAGTATTAACAACTATTCATGTCGATGTAACTGTCATTTCTGTTGGTTTCAATAATACCAATGATTATTAAAGGTAACGTAACTGTGATAAGAGTCCCCACCCCAAAATACATAAGATTGTTTCCCCTCCCTCCACTTTGTAAGGAGAATGTGCCTGCTTGCTGGCTTCCTGGACTTTGCTCCTGATTCACGGATCAAGACAACAGCAATAAGAATGATCATAACACCAGTTAATTTTCTAGTGCTTTGCTATATCAGGTACTATTCTAAGTGCTTCATATGTACAAACTTATTTAATCTTCAAGTGAGTCCAATGGTGTAGGTATTATTATGTCCGTTACCATAGAGTAACCCGAGACTCAGATTGGTCAGATACGCGTAACTCGCCTAAGATACAGAGCTAGGAAGGGTTGGAGCCAAGGTTTGAGTTCAGGTCATTTGTTTCCAAGCTCTGTCTGCTTTCTCAACAACTATACTTTAGAAGCTATAGGAACAGAACAGGGGAAGTAAAAGGTTAAAATCATTTACACTAGAAGAGGCACAGGGCTACCTGATGGAGAGAAACTTGTGTCCATAGAAAAAGAGGAGGGAGAAAGGAAAGGAAAGCCCGGGAAGGGATGACTTTTAGAGAAAGATCTTTGGGGAGTCTGGAGCACTTCAGGTGACAACTTCAGGCATGAGCAGACGTGGGGAAGACAGGTGGAAGAACACATCCTTTTGAATATGCTATTGTTCAACAGGCTTTATATTCTTTTTCAGGGATGGTTCAGGACCTGAGATAAAAAATTTATTTCTTTTTGGTTTGAGGGCATGGGATATTTTTGTCTGTGCTAAATACCGATATTGTTTGGCTCTCAAACAGTGCAGTTTCCGCTGGATGATAATGACGATGACGATTATAAGACTGATAATGAATGCCATGAGGGATAGTGACAAAGGGAAGAAAATAATAGGATTTGATGTTTAAATCTCAACTTCGACATTTACTAGTTGGGTCCTTAGACAACTTATTAATAAACTTTCAGTGTGATAGTCGTCTCATCTGTGAAATGGGAATAATAGGGTCTATTTCACCGGTGTATTGGTAGGCTTATGTGAAATAGTACATAGATATATAAAGCACCTAATGTAGTGCCTGGCATCGTGGGGGGATCAAAACCTGTTAGTTTCATTTCCATCTCCTTTTCCCTTTTTTCTCAAACTCTCAAATCAAAACATTCCTTGTGGGGAACAGCTACTGCCTTATGGGGAAAATCACTGCCACTTTGGTTAGTAGCCCAATTAAATAAGTGCCTATTGAATTCATGTATATTTCAATAGACAGTATGTGACACCCAGACTAATAGAGGAGAATAAAAAGGCAGAGTGATTAATGAAGCCCCAGTAACAGCCAGCCTGATGCCTCCTACTAAACAGCCACACGTTTGCTTACTCATCTACAATTTGTTTATTTTTCCTTTTTTGAGTCCCAAACTCAGAAGGGGTTGTCAGATGAGAAATTCAGTCTGAGGCGATTCCCTAGGCACACTTATCCTGCGTCAGACCTTGGTTTATTCCAGGCTGACAGCTGGCACCTGTGGCCTGCAGTGAAATACTCTCTGACACTGATGGAAAGAGACAGGTGGCAGGGCCGCCACCAAATGCCACATTTGATTGATAAAGTGATCTAAGTATCACAGGCACCAAGAATGCCATTAGTAATCACTGCTTCCCTGCAGAAAGAACCCCAAAGCCAAGAAGGCGACAGAGAACATAGCCCTTGAGTGTCTGTGTACGCAGATGTGTGTAAACAGAGCGAGTTCCTATCAACGTGACTCACTGAGCACTAGGCCTGGAGTAGAGAAAAGCTGAGTACAAATACTGACTTGGCCATGAACAATCTCTGGAGCCGAAGTCAAGCCATTCAACTTGTGACCCTCGGCCGGCATCCTCCTCATGTCCTTCCTGTATGCTCGGCAGTTAACTGCCACTTCCTCAGGGAGCCCTTCCTGATCACCCCCATTCGGGCAAGTTTCGATCACTTATAAAACAGTCAATCCATATTACACTTGTAATTGTTGGTTAAGTGTGGTTACTTATCAACTTAATGTCTTCCCCACTAAATTATAAACTCTATGAAGGCTCACACCACATCTTTCTCATCCAAGATTATCCCCACGATCCCATACATTCATCTTCCCCGTCTGCTCATACCCAAGTAACTCATTTCAAATGCTCCAGACTCCTCAAAGACACTTCTCCAAAATTCACCCCTGTCTGGGCTTTTCCTTTCTCCCTCCTCTTCTTTTATAGATTCAGGCTTTTCTCCATCACATATGTCCCTGGCCCTTTTTAGTGTAAATCAATTTAACCTTTTGGTTTCCCTTGTTCTGTGTCTTTATTTTCCAGATTACAGCTTTTGAGAAAACAGGCCCGGTAGGGGATTACCTGGATTCAAACCTTGGCTCCAGGCCTTCCTAGATATTTGATCTTGGGCTAGGGGTTGGACACACTGGCCCTCTCTCTCATCCTCATGCTAAGCTAGTTTGCACTTGTTGCTCCCATGCCTGAAATGGTCTTCACTGGAATCCTTTTCTGGCTGTCTCCATCTTAAGGTTGGGATCAAACACAACTCCTCAGAATGGCTTCCCCTGAGCCCACACCCATCACTCTCTATCTCATTATTCTTTTTAAGTTCCTTCCACTGCATTTATTACTGGCTGGTATTATCTCATTTGCTTACTTGTTTAGCATCGGTCTTCTCCCCCAACAATAAAGTTCCGTGAGGACGGTAACCTCTCCCACCTTGCTAACCACAGTAACCCAGCCCCAAGGACAGAGCCTGGCAAGGACTGGCAACAAATATATTTTTACTAAATGAATTAAATAACAAATTAATTCATAAGTGAATGAATCAAAAGTGACTAGAGTACGGTAAAGATTAAGTAACAAAAAAAACATAAAAATGCTTTTCTTCAGCCAGGATTCTTAGTTGCAAGCAACAGAAACCAACTCTGACGAATTTAAGCACAAAAAGAATTTGATCAAGGATATTAGTTAACTCAAAGAATTCCTGGGAGGATTCAAAACCTACTAGGGGTTTAGGAACAAGTATTTACCCAAATCCAGTCACAAATAATGTGGTGAGTCCATCGCTGCTACTACTGTCCCCAAGCATTAGACAGGGCCACTTGCACCACCAGTATGTCTAATGCTAGGACAGCAGTAGCAGTGGTGTCCTGGCTGCTGACACTGCTGTTCCAGGAAGCCTATCGACACAACAGGAACCCTGCCCACACAACCGTTCCCAGGCTCCTCGCTTCACTGCGTCATCAGCTCACAGTCCAAGGCTGCAGCAGACACAGGCAACTGGCAGACTGCAAGGCAGATGCCCACCTTATTGTTGGGTATGGGCAAAGCAAGCAGCCAACATTTTCAGCTTCTGTAATGGGAGAAAGGATGCAATGCCTACTTTGAATCACAGAGTGAGGAGTTTTCCAAACATGAGAATAAGGCTCAGACACTGAACAGTCAAAAATAATGGACGAATTTCCACTACAATGCTCAATAAATTTTAACCACAAACTAATCCCATTACCAAGAGCTTCTCTTTTAAAAAACAACTTATAGTCAATGTTTTGAAAAGAAAAGTTACAGACAAAAACTGCTGCTTAATTCTTTATAGTTGTACCAAGTTGGGAACACATATTTTACAACTTTTTCCTGAGTTATTCAGTTGATCAGCTAGCTGGATATTCAATGTGCTTGAGTACTGACTTTGAGGGAACTCTTGTCCTGCATCGTCCAGAGACACACAAACAAAGGTCATTAAAGAGGTTGCTGGCCAACCCAGCTCTGGGGATGTGAGCTTGCTGCCAAATGAGCCAAGTCATTTTCATGGCTTGCTGCTCACCAAGGAAAAGGAATTCTCAACTGCTTTCCAAAAATGCAATGTCAAATACTTTTTACTGAGGCAGCTGCGGACTAAAGGGGGCTCTGTACTCTACACCCTTCTCTACCATGAGCGGGTGACTTGGTTTGGGGACTCACCCGGTCTTGTCTGATACAGACTAATGGGACTGTGAGTGAAGAGGCCATTCCACTCCTAACAAACCTTGACTGGTCCGAGTCACTCTCCCTGGAATTGAATCTTGACAGATGTCAAAGGAGGACAGAAGAAAAAAGGAAGATGCTGTTCCCTCAAGTAGCGGGTGCCTAGATCATGGCTTCACTCGAATTCCCATCCTTTTTAACCGTGGTTCTTAGCTTTTCCTTAATCCTGTGAGCTTTTCACATAGACTCACCTTTTGTTAAACAATGAGCTCTATCCATGTGTGCGTCTGTGTGTGTCGAGAGCATCTAAGATCTATTGTGTTAGCAATTTCCAAGTATACAATACAGTATCATTAACTATAGTCACTACACTGTGCATTAGAATTCCAGAATGTATTCATGTTATACTGCAAGTGTGTACCATTAAACAGCATCTCCCCAACTCCCCCAGCCCCCACCCCTGGCAAACAACAACCTACTCTCCATCTCTGCGAGTTCAGCTTTTCCAGAATCCACATGTGAGATCATACAGTGTCTGTCTTTCTTCTTTCTCTGTCTGACTTTAGTTAGGATAATGCCCTTATAGTTTATCCATATAGCTGCAAATGGTAAGATTTCATTATGTTTTATGGTTGAATAATATTTCGCTATATATCACATTTTCTTTATCCTTGCAAACTTCAATGGACACAAGGTTGTTTCCATGCCTTGACTGTAGTAATAAATGATGAAATGAACATGGGGGTGCAGATATCTGTTTGACACAGAGTTTTTATTTCCTTTGGGTAGATGCCCAGATTGCTAGATCATATGGCAGTTCTATTTTTAATTTTTTGAGAAACATCCATAGTGTTTTCCAAGGTGGCTGTACCGATTTACATTGCCACCAACAGTGCACAAGGGGTCCCTTTTCTCCACATCCTCACCAGTATTTGTTATCTCTTCTGCTTTGGATAATATCCATTCTAACAGGTATGAGGTGATATTTCACTTTGGTTTTAGTTTCCTTTCCCTGCTGATTAGTAAAGTTGCTCATCTTTTCAGGTATCTGTTGGCCTCTTGTTTATCTTCTTTGGAAAAAAATCTATTCAGGTCCTTTACCCATTTTAAAATCGTATTATTGTATTTTTGCTATTAAATTGTATGAGTTCTTTATATATTTTAGATATTAACTCCTTATCTAATATAAAGTTTGCAAATATTTTCTCCCAGTCTGTAAGTTGCCTTTTCATTTTGTTGATGGCTTCTTTTGCTGTGCATAAACATTTTTTATTTGATACAGTCCCATTTTTCATTTTGCCATTTGTTGTTTGTGCTTTTGGTGTCATATCTAAAAAAATCATTGCCGATACCAGTGTCAAAGACTTTTTTATCCTATGCTTTTCCCTAGGAGTTTTATGGTTTCAAGTCTTCCATTTTACTCTTTAATCCATTTTTAATTAATTTTTTTGTAAGGAGTATAAGACAGGGCTCCAAATTTATTATTTTACATATGAATATTGTTTTACCAACACCATTTATTAGAATACTGGTCTTTTCTCCGTTAAATACTTGTATATGGCCTTTATTACATTCAAGTACATTCCTTCTATTGCAAATTTGTCGAGTTTTTATGGTGAAATGATGTTGACTTTTTTCAAATACCTTTTCTATTGGTATGACCATATGATTTTTACCTTTTATTCTATTACTATGTCACATTTATTGGTTTGCAGGTGTCCAACTATCCTTTGCTGATAAATCACATTTTATCATAGTATGTGGCTGTTTAATGTGCTGTTAATTCAGTTTAGTAGTATTTTGCTGAGAATTTTTGAATCTGCATTCAACAGGGTTACTAGCCTGTAGTTTTCTTGTAGCGTCTTTATCTGGCTTTGGTATCAGGGTAACACTGGCCTCATAAAATGCGTTTGGGAGTGTTCCTCCCTTTTCAATATTTTAGAAGAGTTTGAGAAGGATTGGCTTTAATTCTTCTTTAAATGTTCGGTAAAATTCACCAGTGAATCCATCTGATCCTGGACTTTTCTGTGTTCGGGGTGGTTTATTACTGAATCTTAGTTATTATTGGTCTATTTAGATTTTCTATTTTTTCATGATCCAATCTTAGTAGGTTGTATGATGATTCTAGGAATATATCCGCTTTTTTTAGGTTATCCAATTTGTTGGTGTATAATTGCTCACTGTAGTCTCTTATGAGCCTTTGTCTTTGTATTGCTATAGTTTCAATGGTAATATCTCCTCCATTTATGATATTATTTATTTGAGTCCTCTATTTTTCTAGGTAAGACTAACTAAAAGTTTGTTAATTTTGCTTATATTTTCAAAAATCAAAGTCTTACTTTCATAGATCTTTTCTATTGTTTTCCTACTCTCTATTTCATGTATTTCTACTATGCTGTTTGTTATCCTCTTCCTTCTGGTAACTTTGGGCTATTTGTCCTTTTTCTAGTTCTTTAAGATATAAAGTTAGGTTGCTTATTTAAGAGCTTTATGTTTTTCTTCATGTAGTGCTCACGACATAAATATCTTTTGTCAGCACTGCTGGGGATTCTGAGGATTTCTCCGACCTCTTCTATGAAGAATCCTGTCCCACACTTTTTGTCCCCTCTGAGGTAGTGATTCTTAACATTGTCTGCCTTCTTTCTGTCCTGCAAAACCAGGCTGGCTGCTGACAGCTTCCTGTTTGTTTTCCCTAGAGCAGTGCGAAATGATCAAGTTGGTGTGTTTTCTCCCAATCCCACAGAGTCAGGCCTGCTTTCTGTGTGCACTAATATCTGCAAATGCTGACACTTGCCACCCTTGGGGGCACACACAACAAGCCTGCCAAGGGGTGTGCGGGTGAGGCTTGAAGGGCATGGCGGGGATGTCCATGCAACAGCGTGTGGGATCCACAGCTGAGGCTTCCCGAGAGGGGATACACGGCTTCCTAATGGAGTCTGGAAAGTGGTTAGTAGGATCCACATCCCTTTGACGCCCTCTGAGAGCCCTGGCTGCTATTCTCCCAGCCCCTCCCTGCTCCCCAGTCCTGCAGCACCCCTCAGTATTCTGGATGGGGCCAGAACGAAGGAAGCCTCTTTGGCAGCCATTCACACACTCTCACCCTTACCCATGGGAGAAACTGCGGGCCAAGAAGGTCTCTCTTGGCACTGACTCACTCTACCTTGAGGGACAGGTGATAAGGGTAAAGCGAAACTGTTCCTCTTACTCTCTTCAATGCATCCAATCTTTGCTAAACACTTACTATGTCATAGGCTTTGGGGCAGATGCTTTATAGACCTCGTATCATTTAACCGTCACAAAATCTTCGAAATCCATTTCATATCCATTTTCAGCTAAGGCAGTTGTAGCTTAGAATGCTTATTTGCCTACTCAAGGATGCACTCATAGAAGTGGCAAAGCTGTCAGTTCCATCTTAAGCGAAAGTCCATGCACTTGATCACTGTGTACTAAATTATAAGAATGGTATTCATTCATTCACTCATTCATTCATTTAATAATTATTGACTGGACACATATTATGCTAGGTTCTGTTGTAGAAATGTGGAAGAAAGGTAAATAAGATTATCTGTGCTTGTAAAGTTACACTCCAATGGTGAAGACAAATAATAAGTAAATAACAAATAAACATAGTTTCTGATAACGAATGCAAAGCAGAAAACTGAAGGATAAGGGGAAAGAGTTGAGATGGGGTGGTATTAAGAGTTGATAAAATAGTCAGGAGCCATGCAAACATCTGGGACAGATCATGTGAGACAGACACAAATGTCACGTATTATCATACCTGGCGCAGGAGTGGGCCCAATGTGTGTTTGAGACACAAGGAGACCTATGTGGCT
Source organism: Rhinolophus hipposideros (assembly GCF_964194185.1). Lineage (NCBI taxonomy): Eukaryota > Metazoa > Chordata > Mammalia > Chiroptera > Rhinolophidae > Rhinolophus > Rhinolophus hipposideros. Next base: position 27,407,965 of record NC_138069.1, on the reverse strand, counting down.
ACAGTGAAGTGAAAGATTTTTAGAAGTGGAAACTAAAGTCACGCTGATAGGCAGAGGCTAGATGATATGGGAACTTTGGAGTCTGGCATCCGATTGTATTCCTGTCTCCAACAGTGGTTTGTCCTTAGGAAACTCACTAACCCTCTCAGGGTTGTTTCCTTACTTGGAAAATGAAAATGAAGGAAAACTAGGAGCAGGGGACTTGAAAGGTCCTTCCTAGCCCTGACATTTTGTAGAGCGATGAGAATATGATGGATGACAAGGAAAAGGCAAAAACTGAATAATGAATCCAGCTTCTCACAGTATCACCTTGAATGTTCCCCCTTTTTTTGTGTATGAGTCAACGTGAGGGTTTATAAATAAAACTACACTTTCCAAATAGTGCAGGCCCTTCTGATAACCATGTTTGTTTCCTGATTCATTAAATACAACGAGATAGGCCAAATGTCCCTGGCATTTAAATGAAGGAAATTAAAAGCATTTTGAAAATCAGTGAAATGCCCTACTACTCTGGTGAAACCTTTTGATCTAATGAAGGTCCAGTGAGAGATATTTAATGGGCACTTCTATTTTACTTATTTTTTCCAGAAAAAAATCTCCTAGAACCAGCTGTTTTGAGGTAAGTTAAATTATCTTAGAATTAAAGTAAGTCAAAATAATACATGAAATGTTGCTACATGCAAAATATAAAGCTAAGCTAAATACATTTTTTATGATTATCCCTGGCGATATAAAATTTGCCTGGAGAATACCTTTGGATGGCAAGCAACTATGTGATAAGGAGAGGCACAGCTAATGTCTGGAGTCAGCCTTGCTACCCAGTGTGTCCAAGTTCAAGAAAATCTATTCATTTATTCTTTGCATCTATGAGTTTGTTTCTGTTTTGTTTGTTCATTTATTTTGCTTTTTTAAATCCATATGTAAGTGAAATAATTTTGTATTTGTCTTTCTCTTTCTGATGTATTTCACTTAGCAATGGTTGCCAGAAGGAAGGGGATTGGGAGAGGTGGGTGAAGAAGGTGAAGGGATTAAGAAGTACAAATGCCAGTTACGAAACAGTCAGTGGAATGTAAAGTAAAGAACAGAGAATATTGTCAATAATGTTGTAATAACTATGTATGGTGTCAGATGGGTTCTAGACTTATCAGGGAGATAACTCTGTAAGTGATATAAATGTCTAATCACTATGTTGTACACCTGAAACTGAGGTAATATTGTATGTCAACTGTAGTTGAAATTTTTTTTAATTAAAAAAATCTATTCATTTCCTCAAGAAACTTACATTCTAGAGAAAACCTCCAGTCAAGAAATAATCATATGAATCAAAAGTGTGGGGGAAAAAAGTTTAAAAAAATGTGAAAAGTGCTACAATCAAATAGAGTAGTGTCCACAACAGTCTGACAAAACTATTACACTGCTGAGTCAACCTGGAAAGGAAGTGAATTGCATAAGGACAGACAGTAAGCAGTTGAAAGTAAATGTGAATCCAGATTTTCTGATTTTGAAGCTATACATCATCTTGCCAAATGAAATGCTAGAATAGCTAATATATTTCCAGACTTATATTAACCTGAAACCTATTCAGTGTCAAAATGCTAACAATACTTGTTTATGTTAAGAACATTTATTATTCAGTGGGATAGCAAAACACCTGCTCAACACAACTGGTTCATCTTTCTTATTTCTTCAATAGCTCCAAAGAAATAATAAAAAAAAACCTACAACTTTTATGCCTCATACAGAAACAATTATATAAATGGTATTAAATGAATATAACTACAAAGGATTTTGAATATGTCTGGTGCATGTGTAACTGAGTATATTTAGGTTGAAATATATGCACAGACAAGTGTTTATGAAATTACAATAAAATAGAAAAATATGCATTAAGGTATTGAAGCAATTTTGAACAAAACAGTTATTTGAATGTTTCTATTTCTTTTTATTTTCTTATTACCCCCCATGAAACTCACAATACAGAGGTATACAGTAAGTTTTTTCCACTGAAAATAACCAAAAAAGCCTTTTGCTTTTAAAAAGCGTTAAGAAAGCAAGAAAGAAGGAAAAGAGCTTTTCTTTGGTGTTTAGTGACTTTACCTTTCATGTGACTTGTTTCAAATACCATATGATTATGCAGTTTAGTAACATATTCCATCAGCTTACAAAAAGAAATCCACATGCAACCATTTGCAAACATTAAGCAATTCTAACCATCATGGAAGATTAGAGTACTTTGGCAACAACAAATGAAAAGAAAAGGGAAAATAAAAATTAGTAACTCTAGACTCATAACTTCAAAACAAGTTCATATGAGGCTTAACGTACAACCTGACATGAATGTCAGGGATTCTGATCACTGTAACAGTTGTCATTCACAGTGGCCTTTGTCCTCCAAATCATTCGAAGTAATGAGGGCAAGAGTATCTTAACCCTAAAGTTCTTAGTAACTCTCAAAAGTCATGAGTGTGAACAATATCTGGTAATTACAAAATTTCTGTATTGGAAGGGGCCCTTCAGATCACCTATTCCATCTTCCTACATAATGTTATTTGGGAAGAGTGTTATTTTCAGACCATCATATAATAAATGTAGAACAGAACTTGTTCATTATGAAAAAACCATGAGCTAGGATGAGACCACACTACTTCTAGCCATCCACAGATGCCTCAATACCTGGGTCTACCCCATTCTTCCAGGATGAGGCTCACTGACCTATGGAAGGGAAGGTTTAAAAGACCATTCACATTGGTCATACTGCTCCAACGATATCACGGAACCCGTTGTGTGCTTTGCTATCTAATATTCTCTCTTCCTTCTTCTCTGTCTTCCAGCCATAGAAAATGCACACTGCCTCTATGGTATGCCCAGCAGATTAGGCAAACTCCTTTTACCTCAGTTGTTGAAGGTGTTCAACTTATCCTTCTCAGGCCTTCAGCATCTCTTCTTGCATGTTCTCCAAGTACATCCCACTGACTCAGAACCATTTGTCATCGTTTTCTTGTGCAAAAGAGGGCTTTCCAGGTACTGTTTACCCCACTATCTGAAAGTTTGCTTTACACCACTTTGCTTTTACGGAAGACATACATTAATACCTGTTTTTGCTAGGCCAAAGAAATCCAAAGAGGATTTTTCTTTTATGGACAAAGATGAGAAAATAGTGTCCAGCATTTGTTCTGTAGCTAGCCATTACAGAGGCCAAGCAGTCAAGTATACTGTCCTATTTTAAGCCTGCCAACCTCAGCCTCATCAGCCATAGCACACGAGCAACAGCACACAACGAACCTTGACCTTTGACATGGAGACACACAAACAGAAGTTGTAGATGTTAATGACCTGCCTGCCCTGATGAATTAAGAGGGGAATGAGATGTTCCCCTCTCTCTTACACCCCAGTTTCCTGTACCTCCCAACACCCCAACCAGCAATGAGTCAGCCTACCACACCACCATCGCCGCCACCACCTGTCAGGCTTCCAGTAGTATGACACCAACTGTCAGGTTTCCAGTATGACTGTACATAAATTATTTCTACTTTATGTAGGCTGCGTATTTATCGTATCATGCCTGCTTTTACTATGTGTTAGTATTATTTTAGGTTTTATGTGTGATTTGGTAGGTTATTTTGGGGGCCTGGGAATGCTCAAAAATTTTTCTCATATAAATTAATGATAATTGCTTGTTCACTTTACACCATTTTAGCTTATGAAAGTATTTTATAGGAACCCTCTACTTTCAGAAAGCGGGGAAAGTTTGTATTTGGCACTTGCTTTATGCCATGGGACATACAAAGATGAATGGATGAATGAAAGGATATCTTATATTCAAGAAGTTTTCTTTGGCATGAGGGGTGAGGGAATGGAAAGGGCATAGGGAAGACAGATGTACCACACAGCTTCAAAACAAAGGGAGAATATATACTGGGAGTGAGGCAAAATACCATCAGCGCATAGAGAATAGAGCAAGAAGGTCAATCTGGAGAACTCTGGACGTTTTGCACAGAAAGGACCTTTGGGCCTTAAGGGACACATAGATTTTTCTTGATGGAAAAGGGAGAGAAGGACATTCTGAAGTGAAGACAAATACAGAGTGAATATGGGAGATGGAGTGGAAATGGCACAGAATCAGACAGCATAGTTGGCAAACAAAAACTATTGGTTGAATGAAAGACTATTAGGAGAAAGGTGGAGCAGTGAGTGAGGATACATAAAACCAGGAAAAGAGGTTGAGAGTATACAGAGAAGAGCTTTGAAGTCTATGCTACAAAGTGAGGACTCCATCTTGGAAATAATGAGAGTCATAAGAAGTTTTGGAGAGCGGAATGATCCAGACCTATGTTTTTGTTTGTTTTTTTGTTTTTTTGTGTGTGTGGATTTTTTTGTTTGTTTGTTTTTTGGGGGGTGTTGTCTTTTCACTTTCTTATTTTTATTTTTTTTAATTTATTGGGGTGACAATTGTTAGTGAAATTACATAGATTTCAGATGTACAATTCTGAATTACATCATCTATAAATCCCATTGTGTGTTCACCACCCAGAGTCAGTTCTCCTTCCATCACCATATATTTGATCCCCCTTACCCTCATCTCCCTCCCCCCATCCCCCTTACCCTCTGGTCACCACTAAACTATTTTCTGTCAGACCTATGTTTTAAAAAGATAACTTAGGGGGAAAGTGTGGGACTGGATGGAGAAGAGATTAGTGAGGGAGACTATTCGAAAGCTGAGCTACTTTAAGGATAGAGACTACACACGATGAATAAATGAAATAGAGAAGCGGCAGAAGCAAAAACCAAAAAACAAAAACAAAAAAGCCCAGAGAGGTATGGAATTTGGAAGGGAATCATGAGGTTAAATTGAAAAGTCTCTGTGAAAAGATATAGAAGATATAGAAAGGGAGAACAAGAATTTTATTTTTTTTGAATCACTGGGTTCATACAAAGCATTCACTGAGGTAAGGAATTCCTGCAGTTTTACTGGAGATATCCTCTCCTTCAAACTTCTGAGTGGTTGCATACAGTACTACTAGGTACTGGAGATGATCCAGTGGGAGGAAAAATCAGGCATGGGTCTAGCCTCATGGAACATACCATTTTATCATGTCAAACTGAAGATTAATACTTCAAGTACGAAAGTACATGTATTCACACTGATTAAGAACAGAAAAAAAATCAGTAAAACCTGTAACAAATTTAGAATTAGATTAGAAATGGAAGGCCATTACTCTGGGGGTTAGAATTAGAAAAGAAAAAGATTTTACTGTTCACTTTATACCCTATTGAATTGTTTGAAATTATTATACTGAGAAGATATTTTTATAACACTTAAAAATTCAGTAAGACTGAAAGTTCAATAGACCCCCAAATGTAATTCCAAAAGAATTCAGAATATAAAAAGAATTTACGTGTATTTCAAAGATGTCCTTGAAGACGCTTGCTTTCGGTTATTGCATAAAATATGCTTAATTTAATTTATTTGTCCTGTTACCAGAAAATTTGAAAGAGAGAAAATCCAATTTTATTCTTTGTTTGTTATTGAATGTGAGACCCTAAAGACATTCACATTTTCTTTCACGTGCTTTTCTCTTTTCTTTGTTTTTTCTCTTTTCTTTAAAAGAATAAAGACAAAATACATTTTGTTTTCTATAAATCAAGATTCAATTGATTGATACATAATGCCATCCGAATTTGGTATCCTCCTTTGAAGAAGCAACTCAATTTCTGTAAGTGTAATTCATTTAAAAAGCCATTACTACAAAGAACCTTTCCCTAAAATTTCTATATTAAATAAAGGGAGCCTCCTAGGGAATTGAGCATCAAAAAATAGCTATATTCCTCCTTTTTCCCCAAGCTCCTCAAAAGCAAGGGTCATGAAATATTACTAGGAAGAGTGTAAATTATTCATAATTGTCTCCTAATGCCTATTTTACAGTAGCTCCCCCTTATTCACAGGATGGGTTCCAAGACCCCCAGTGGATGCCTGAAACCACAGATAGTACCAAACCCTATATACACTGTGTTTTGTCCTATACATACATACCTTTGATAAGGCTTAGTTTATATATTATGCACAGAAGAGATTAGCAACAATGACTAATAAAATAGAACAATTATAGCAATATACTGTAATAAAAGTTATATGAATGTAGCGTCTCTCTCTCTCTCTCTCTCTCTCTCTCTCTCTCTCTCTCTCTCTCTCTCTCTCTCTCTGTCTCTCTCCCAAAATATCTTATTATGCTGTAGATGCAGCATGGATACCCTGGACAAAGGAATGATTCACGTCCCAGGGGTGATGGTGAGGGATGGCACAAGACTGCATCATGCTACTCACAATGGCACGTAATTTAAAACTTATGAATTGCTTATTTCTGGAATGTTCTGTTTAATGTTTTCATACTGATATTGACTGCCTGCCAGTAACTAAAACTGCAGAAAGTGAAACGGTAGATAAGGAGCAGGGGGCCTACTGAACAGGACTTCATTCTCTAATACTGCATGTCTGACTCCTTTTTCCATGAGTAGGCCTTTTATTTTTGTTTCAATTTAGCTTGTATTTTTTCTAATTAAAAAGTAACACAAGTTCCAAGTAGCAAGATTGGAAAATATTTTTAAAGTATCAAAGGCCACTTCCCAGCTTTGCCTAAGCATACACAACTGCAAGGCCATTGTGCCTCCCACAAAATATCCAACGGTCCTTCTCTCAGCCAAAATATACAACTGTCACTGCCTCACCCATTGCAGCTCTAGCCGCATTCTAGTTGGACTTCCCTATAGATGAGCTGTATGAAGATGCCCAATCACAGCACTGTTCTCACTGTCCCACAGCATCTGATCTAGAGGGAACCCCTTGCTTCCTCTGACCCTCCCACAAGTCAACCAACCAAAGTTCAACCCCTATGATAGGTCCTTTCTAACAAGGGACCCTCTTGCTAAGACACCCCGTGATTACCCATGGTGTGTGTCCGTCCTTCTTGGCTGTGACTTGTTCAACTACCGATATGTTCCCAATGGTCTTTGGCTGAAAGGTAATGACAGCACCTGTACTATTATCACCATGATATTCTGTTGTATTTCCTCTCTTTCTTTGCACTGTGACAGATAAGAGATAACAATGACTAACATTTATTGAATGATTAACTATGTTCCAGTCACTGTTCCAACTGCTTTACTCACATTATCTAACCTAATTCCCACCACAAGATGAGAAACAGAAATGTGAAGGTAAAACAGTTATATGCTTTAAATCAAGGAGTCTCAACCATGGCAATATGGACATTTGGGGCTAGAAGATTTTTTGTTTTATTTGGGGGCGTTGAGCATTAAAGGATGTTTAGCATCATCCCTGACGTCTAACCGCTAGAGGCCAGAAGCATGTCCGTCTCTCCCCGAGCTCTAATAACCCAAAGTGTCCCCAGATATCACCAAGGTGCTCTGGGGACAAAATCACTCCTAGTTGTGAACCACTGCTTTAAATAATTGGGATCATACTATATATAATTTCATTTCCATTTTTTTTTAATTTGAGATTTTGTTCTTGCACTGTTAACAGTGAATTTAAAAAATTGAAAGCATACATGTTAATGGGTACTGAAATGTATATACTCCAATTTATCTAAGCACTCCCCACCATAGACTATTTCCTTTGTTTTCATATTTTTGCTATTGAAAATGATTCCCTAAGGAACATCTTTGAACACCAATTATTTTCTATTTCTCTGATTTTTCTCCTTAGACTCAATTATTAGGAAAAGAAATTACTGGACCACAGGATTTTTTTTTTCCAGAAAAAAAAGTGTATCATTTATTTTCACTTAATTCACCCATTTGTTCCACTAATATAATTGAACATGATAAATGTGTATCTTTCAACTCTCTGAACAACCTGAGTAAGTTTCATTACTATTATTTGCTGAAATATATGTGTTATCTCAATCTTTGCTATTTTTGGAAGCAGAAATCCAGCAACCATACTTAAGCAACTTCAGGTAGCAAAAATATATTGTGAATGGAATGAAGTGCTTGGAAGATGAGGCCTAACAGGCTGTGAAAAACAAACTTGTGAAGAATCTTTCACGCCAGATGTACTGAGTTGAATAGTGTCCCCGGAAATTCATGTCTATAAGAATTTCAGAAAGTGAACTTATTTGCAAGTAGGGTCTTTGCAAATTGTAATTAGTTATGATGAGGTCACATTGGATAGGGAGGGGAGGGCATAATGCAATTACTGGTGTCCTTATAAGAAGATAAAAATTTGGACACGCATGAAAAATGCCAATGAAGACATAGACACACATGCATAGGGCTCTGTGAAAATGGAGGCAGAGATTAGAGTGCTGCTGCCACAAGCAATCATATGCCAAGGACTGCCTGCAAAGCACCAGAGGTTAGGAAAAGCAAGGAAAGCTCCTCCCCTGGAGCTTTCCGAGAGAGCATGGCCTGTGGATACCTTGATTGCAGACTCCTGGTCTCCAGAACCGTAAGAGATTACATTTCTGTTGTTCTAAGCCACCCAGTTTATGCTATTTTGTTACAGCAGCTTGAGGAAGCTAATACAACAGGAAAAAAACTGAACAGTTGTTCTGGATCTCTTTAAACTGTATTTTCTTTCTATACCAAAAGGAAGACAATAAACAAGAAGGGCAAGGGAAAGAGATGGGATGGGCTATGGGCTAGAAGTTGAGATACTTATTGTTTTCTTTTTTTTTTTTTATGTCAGAACATTATACAAATTAGTGGTTTATTTCATCTTTTAATATGATAATCCCCAAATGTAACTTGAAAATAAGCATGGAAGCTGCTGTGACATAAAAAGCAAGCGTCACTTGGCGTCGCCCACCCCAGGGCTGGCATCCAGCCTCCCCCTGGCAAGAACGGAGCCCGGCAGGCCCCGCCGCCCAGAGCACGTGCAGGAAGATGACGCCGCACACGTGAGGGGGAGGGAATTATTGTTTTCTTAATCATCTACTCTGTACTGCTCTTTTCCCGAGGTACAATACATTGGAAAGGCCCAGAACAAGGGCTCCAAGGACCTATATTTAAATTTAAATGAGGTCCTTCATTTCCCTAAGACGCAGTTTCCACACACACACAGTATTGACCCTATTTATCTCAAAGGGTGTTTGTGAGGATCAAATAGCATAAAAGTATTCTACAAACTATATGGTGTTATATGAAAAACAAAATCATCTGCTTAGTAGTTAAAACAGGTAAATAACTCCCTACTGGGGACGGGGCAGGGAAGCAAAATGCTAAAATACAAGGCACTGAACAAATACTAAGTGTTCCTGGTACAGAGATATTGCTTGCATTAGCTAAATCTGTTACTCCAATTTCCTTGATTCCTTTTCTTGCTTCTCTGTCATTCTAATTGAAAATGCAATGACATTGCTCAGTTGGCAGTGCCTGTCACATTAACATATCGATCAACTGATCGTTTTTTTCCAAGGGCCCCGTGTGGAAACGCCCATTCACAAGGAGCCTATTAAGTAAAGAGCATGAAATAAATAATTATGAATGCTCATCGTCACCACTTTCCAGTTCTCTTTGATGAAGTAAGAAATCAGATTTCATGGTTCAGGGTGTAATAACTTTTGATCTTAACCATCAGTTTGGACAAAAGGTTCAGGCTCCGCGAATATATTCTCAAAGCATAGAAAAGTATTCCAGAGATTTGTCTCGAAACCCTTTTTGATGAGTCACCCCATTAATACAACAAATGTGAGCTTATACACCTAATATATATACACTTTTTGGTAAATTACCCAAATACTATTATACTTATATACTATGTACTTATGTGCAAAGTTAAAAGGATGAAATAAAAATGTATAAGTACAAAGCTCCTAATGTGTTTCTCCAGCACCAGAGTAGTCTTGCTGACCTTTGCCCAGTATGAGAACCCCACACTGGACACTACACTTCTGTCATATCAAGGAAAGATCCTGCTAATAGTGGTGAGTGCCACCTGCTTGTGCCCTGTCCTGTCCCAAAGGATAACTACACTTCATGTTGCATGGTTATGCTAATAGGACTCATCAAGAAATCCATTCACCATTATACACATTTGTTCATTACCCATTGAATCAATGGGGTTATTATCTGATGTCTGCATTTTTCAGTGGGCATTGATTAGGCTGGAGTCTACCATGATTTATCGGTCTTCCCAGATGAAACAGTCAACCTCTTTCACGCCCTCTTTCTCTACAACTTACTTTTCTTTGGGGGGCTGAAAATACTGCAGTTTGGTTGAAAGCACTTGCAAGCTTTTGCACCACACTATTTGTGCAAAACTATGTTTCGAAATCATGGGGATATTAGTAAGTGCCTTCAGGGAGACAGTCCACACCAAACCCTGTTGCTGAGGGTATCCCCATGACACTCAAGATTTTGCTCACCCAATTAGAGTGACTTGAGAGTGAGGGATGAAGACCAGACTGGGAAGTAGGGATTCAGCCAAGTCCCTGCCATGTTGCTCACTGTCCACCTGTGGGACTTGAACGAGTCACTTAACTTCTTAAATCTCATTTAATGGTATCAACTCATATAATGAGAATTGGGGACAATTCATATCTGCCATCACTCTTCCTTCTAGATTACGCCTCAAAGATCTCATCTTGCAAATCCAAAGCACGAGAATGCCAAGGCCTAGCGATCAACAAACACTGTAAAGACGAAGAACTACATGGCCAGGAAGGCTGACCACTTGCCAAACTCATAGAGCTGGTATTTTCAAACACCAGAAATTAGGGTTTTGATTTGAGGAGAAAAATTGCTTCACAAACTCATTTTCCTTGAAAGTCCTCAGTATATCAAGAACTGAATCTTGGGCCCCAAGAACAAGTCCACTGCCCTTTCCACAGTATGTCTCTCATCCTCACACATGCGAGGCGCTTGAAGCATGCTATTAGGGTGAACTGAATTATTCCAGCTAAGGGACCACTTTTAGAAGCACCTATAGGTTCCAGTGACTTCAGAGAGGGTTTGTATGGTGGGGGGGCTATTTTTCAGCACTGCCTCTGATTATGGAGAGTTTGAATCAAACTCCACCTGTTGATACACCAACTGTTTATCATGTAGCTCTCAAAAACACTGCTCTTTACAAGTTCGGGTTTCTTTCTAGTTTTAAGCAGCTAAAACCCTCGGAAAACTCACACTCTCTACTTGTGTTGCAAATCAAAGCCCACCTGCCTCTTCAGCCTCCTCATCTCACCCCATCTTCTTTCAGATCGTCTCCCTGCGAACCTGTGACTGCTCCACCCGCATCAATTCTCACACATGCTCCGCTCCTTCCCTCCTTACAATTATACAAGGCCCCATGTCTTCTGTCCTGTGCACTTCCTCTACTGTACTCCACCTCCTTCCTACAAAAGCCAAACCTTTTAAGAGAGTTGTCCACACACACAGTATCACCTACTCTCGGTTTCTGCTCTTCTCTTCACCTACTACAGTCTGGCTTCTGCCTCTAGGGGGTCACAGAAATCGCTCTCCCTCCAATCACAAATAATCTCTTGATTATTAAATCCAGCTGACATTTTTGAGGCCTTCATGGACACACTGGACATTGTTGATGTGCGTTCCTTCCCTGGCTCCTGTTACCAATCTCCCTTGAGTGTCCAACCTCCTTGGATACTCTTTCTTCACATCCTGCGCTCCTTGTCTTCACCTTACCCATTAAGTTTTGGCTGGTCTACCCATCCCACGCTTCCCTAGCTGCTTGGAATGTCAACAGCTGACTGCTCATAACAGTGGCAATTGCTCTCCTTGTCTGAGAAGTGCAATAGCCAAGGTTATGCCCTTTTCCGGCAGGCAGCCCACCACCAGTAACTGGCTAATGTAATGATGAAAAGGTCAGGTCCTCTTGCCTCTGTTTTCAGTACTCTTAAGTGCCATCTAGAGTTCTGCATAGAATTGGCTGATAATCTCAATGGCAACTGCTTTTCACGTCTGCTTTTCTCTTGGCCTCTTCGTCGCTTCCTCACTTATTGATACGATCATCTCCAATGAGAACTCACCACTAAATCTGCTGCATTCACCTCTCCTCTCATACACACCATCTCAGAAAACCACAGTCAACAACAAAAGCAAGCTCATCATACTCCCCCAAACTCCCTCCTCCTCCTTTCCCACCTCCTTTAACATATACCATTTCATTCAGCAGTGTCACCATCAACTCAGCTGCTCAGGTCAGATCCCAGGAATCATCCTTGACTTCTTCTCTACCTCTGAGCCACTCACCAAATTTTAGCAATTCAACTTCCCAAAGACCTTTCAGATTAATTTCTTTTTCTCCATTTTTACTATAACTCCCTCAGTTCAGGAAAGCATCTCCTCTCCCGGGACTGGTTTAGTGCATTCCAACCAGCAAGGCAGAGCTAGGTGTCCATCATCTCATCACTGGGGTGGCCTTATGGAGCCTCAGGCAGCCAGAATGTACCACTCACTTGCCTCTGTCCAAGAATAACCTCATCCAGGATTCCAAATCACCACCAGGGTCCTGTAATATGTCTCACAATATTATCATTTTCTGTGCATGTCAAGCTATGGAAAAGACAGGAAACACTGCTATTGCTACAAGGCCCTAATCAGTCACACTGCCAAGTGTTCCCCTCCCCTGTGCTAGATGGTAAGCCCCTTTAACACAGGGACTCTGTATTTTCTGTCGTTATGCTTTCCAGTGTTTAGCCTAAGACTGGCATATAGCAGGGAAGCACCAAATATTTGTTGAAAAAAATCAATAAACTGGTCAATCCTTCAAGAGAAGTAATGAATCAAAAGATGAAAAGAAGAGAGGCAATGATGAAAAGAAGAAAGGGAAAGGATAATAACCCAGTTTCTCAGCCTTCAAAGAGTTTTGTCCCTGGTGTTGAATTGATTGTCATGATGGGTGATCTATTTTAAAAGATAAGAGTCATGTTGGTAAAGTTCTGAGAGTAAGGTTTTAAATTTCAGCCACATTTTTTTCATTTTATCTCTTCAAGTTTGTAACCTCGAGAAGGCTTCTAGTACACGTTTGACACTGAAGCAGTTTACCCAACAGAGAGGAATCAATAAATACTAATTAATGATAATAATTAAGGAGAAATAGTAGGGGGAGGACAGAACTAGAATGGCTAAGTAAGCTCCATCTGAGGCATATCCCTCTCTGGAATGGAAGTGTTAGCCTATTGGTCCTGCCTGTTGTATTATAATTCTTCCTGATAGCTGAAAAACACTGGTCAATAAGTGGGCAGATAGGTCTTCATGTACCAGCTCAATCACATCCCAGTGGTGTGACCTTGGCGGAGGCATTCAACTTCTTTGAACTTGCACATCTCTGTCTGAAAGAAGAAGGAATTGGAGTAGATGATGTGCGTGTCCACGTCGAGCTCTAAAATTCTACTGTGTTCTGTCCTACGATATTTTTAGTTCTCTCTATATCTGTCAATCCAGTTTTTTTTTTCTGCAAACTGGAAAATGAATTCAAACTGGCTAGTATTGTATTAGAGTTAGCTAAAAATAAACTTTAAAACAGAGACCAGGAAACTACTCTGGAAATAATGCATGTCAGCAACCCAGAAGAGTTTTACAGTAACAATTTTCATCCTTCTTCTTCTTCACCTCTTAAAGCATCTGCTTCAAAGAAGAAAGAGATAGTGAGCGGACATACGTATGTATTTACCACGCTGACTTATGTAGGAGACGGGAGACCACAAAACAGAAATTTAGGCAACTGCTGGCTGCTAGGGATAGCACAGAAGAGAAGTCCGAGAGAGAAATGGGATCAGAAATGGAAATCCAACATCTACTGGCAGGCATTAATTGGATTTCTCCAATGATTGGCCTCTCCCATCAGCTTGCTCCAATTAGGAAGAAAAAAAAAAAACACAAAAAAACAAATACATGTTGACGTAGGAAAGGCAAATTTGGTGTTGTAGAAGCACATGGTCCTATGACCTCCTGGATATAGGATATCACTTTACCCGCTTATAAACTCTATTCGGATGATCTTTGTTTATCAGTCAGTTTTTGGAAAACCATTATTACCATTTCCTTTTGTTAAAAGGAAAAGAACATTCATAACAAAATTTTAATCTCCTGAGCTGATACATTTCCTATTCTTCTGAGGAGGATGGAATATGAAAGAGAATCACCTGAACAAAAAAATTAGACCATTTGTAACATGTGGCCATCCAGCAAATTTCCCAAGGCTTTAGAGATTAGAAAGCATGGTCTGAGTTACAGATCAACAGAAACGTAGCCAAAATATATGACACAAACATATGCTGTTCCTAACAAAGTAAATGAAACCAATAGTTCCTACTTCAAGGGAATTCTCCTCTATTACCAGAATCATAGAAAGAAGTCCAGGGCCTCTTTGAAAAAGTCCTATCAGTGATCACATTAGAACAGTCCTGGTGCATTTCACAGCCTACTTTGCAAAGGGCCACCTCCTTGGCCATTGTTCCAGCAGAGTATGCTCCTTGCCGTAAAACCAAGGCGAGTCCTCTGCCAACAAGCTTTCTTTCGGCCTGGTATTTTGGTATTCCTAGGAGCAAAGTTCCTAGGGACATTTTGTGTGCTATCTAGAAAAGTGTACCTTCCAGTTGGTGAAGCTGTAGATGATGTTTCCATGGAAAACTCATTCTTTAATTCTCAATCCTCAGTTCTCAACTTTTCTCCATAACAGTATTCTAATTACCATAATTTCTAATAAGAATAACTAGCATTAAATTGCTTTCCTACTATGGGGCAGACCTTATGTTAGAGGTTTCCCACGCAACCAACTTTCCATTCACTCCTCACCTCAGTCCTACCAGGTCAGTATATACTACCATCAACCTCATTTAACAGGGGACACTCGAAGCAGACACTCATATACGTGGCACTATTCTCATGTAGGGAATCAAGGCAGCCCCTCCCTCCCAGGTAGTACTGTGTGACAAGTTTTCCATTTGGCCCTGACCGAATGGAGTTAGAGGAGAAATACAACCAAAGATCACTGAAAACTAAAGAATGATGCATGTCTGGGGCTGGAAGACAAAGTAAGGGCCAAAATGTCAAACTCAAATGCAAGCAACCTTTTGGGTAGAATGATTCACTTTACTTTCATGATATCAGACTTGGAAATGCCATATATGAGATATATATATATATATATATATATATATCTCCACACACATACACACATTCCTTTAACATACATTTTTAACGGGACAGGGAGAAATTCTAGGAGAGCAAGGGTGTCACAGTTTAAGTAAAGGCAAATAGAAAGAAGCCAAGGGATAGTCAGCCAGGTAATTCAGGGCACATCATTTCACCTCTGTGCTTACCTTTCATTCGGTCTAGAATGCACATATTCCTCCTGCCCTCCCCATTCAAATGTGGACATTTGTAAGAAGCACATGCGGTGACAACACTAAAAAATTTGTTTAAAGTTCAAATCCCACCATCACTCTAATTCAGTTCAAGTTAATTTCCCTGAAATTCTGTGCATATAAACTTGAACAATTACTGCAGCAAACTTTCCAGATCTCATAAGCAGTGCATTCTTTGTACCTTAGCTATGATATAGTCTTGCTCAAAGAAACAAGAAATGAAGTTGGAAAAATGAAGATCAATACAAACCCACTGTCCAAACTGAAACCAAGTTCAATCTGGGATGACTCCCACACCTCATCTATCAAAAATAAGATTATCACAAACCACAGTACTGAGGAGACTTATGGAAACTCAAGATCAGAGACCTTATGTCAACTGTACTGAAAATCATAGCTAATGATTTTTCAAAATTTTGAAAGAAACACTAAACTAATCCACTAAAATGTAAGCAGAATAAACCCAAGAATAGTGTCTGAAATAAATTATGTTGCATCCAACCTCTATTTTATCTTTTGTCATAGATCATTAGATTTTTCACTTCTCCCCAAACACCCCTAATGAAAAACATCCATAAATGGGGCTCATGGGAAGTAAGAGGATTCTGTTAGGAAACGGTGACAAAGAGGTTACTTATTTTCTTTGCTTACAAGGTCTGTTAGGTCCATCTTGCTAAGAACTCAGTTTGTACAATGAACATAAAGCCTTTGGGAGGGTTTGTAAAATGGGCTGCCTACCTGAAGATAATTCTGTCAAGTTCTTTTCTTTTACATATTTATAAAGGTACCAACTCTTTAAGCCCCAAAAGAAACAGCTACCTTTTTGCTTTTTCTCCTACTGTGTTTCCCTGAAAATAAGACCTAGCCGGACAATCAGCTCTAATGCATCTTTTGGAACAAAAATTAATATAACACCCAGTATTATATTATATTATATTATATTATATTATATTATATTATATTATATTATATTAAAAACCTGGTCTTACAGTAAAATAAGACCAGTCTTATATTAATTTTTGCTCCAAAAGATGCATTATCGCTGATTGTACGGCTAGGCCTTCGGGGAAACATGGTATCCCTATCTCTTCCACATCGTACCCATTGGGCAGTCAACGTGTGACTCTACTTTCATCAAGAAACCTTCTCAAGCCTATTTTTTGAAAGTGCCACCCAACATTATGTCACACATTTTAAATGTACCCATATCCTACTTTAAATATATTTTGCTATAAAGTTAAAATAATTTAGCTTGTGAACTTCTTTGGTCAAGAGTAACTCATTCGATATATGATTGACCATGATTACTTGAGAACCTGATTCAGACTCAGGGATTATTAAATGATAAAATTTAACCTAAAAATTGTTTTCAAATGCAATCCAGTTTTTAAGTACTTAAAATTAAACAATAAATGAAATTGATACAATACTATGTATTAGAGACATGTAAATACTGATTAATTTTGATTTTGCAGACTGTATCTTGCATTCTATAGCTGCTGATTTACATTTTCTCTTCTAGGACCTGTGTCTAGTAGTCTGATCAGTCAGGGTCTTGCATGTAATCTGTCTTTCATTTTATTCAGACATAGATCACTTTAAATCACACATTCTCAATGGGGAACATAAGGCTTCTAAGGGAATGAAGATTGGTTCTCGAGGAATAAAAAATCTTATTGTAAGTGTGTATGAAGCATAGATATACACACAGTATATAAACAAATATACAGTATATCTGTGCAAAATTATCATGGGGTTAGGGGCAATTAGGAAAAAATGTCTAAAATGGATCTTGGAGGGAAGCAATAATGGCAAGAAGGCTGAGAAACACTGATTCAGATTGTTTTCATATGCTTTACATGAATCTGATTATGCTAAAAGAGTTTAAGCTATTTAAAAGCATGGATTACAGCTTCTCCTTCTCCTGAATATTTATACCACCCGCTCAAAGGTCCCAACATTTTTGTTTTCTACCCTCCTGGGAATATACTGTGGTCTAATTTTATGCAACTTTGAATTATGCAAATTTGAAAGAATGTCATAATAAATACCCAGGGTTCAAAATGTGAAGTAATGCAAATTCCTTCAAACTAAAAATTTGCCACAAATTGCCTGATTTCAAAGCTGGCGAGCCAACTGAATTGTTCATTGTGTTTACTGCCAGGTGGTAGCATTGTAGGCACAAAAATTCCTTCCATCTTTTGTAGAAAACAAATTATGTGAAGTCTCTAGAAACAACTCTCTCCAGTGAAATGAACTGTCATAGGCTAAAATCTGTTGAAGAATATTTGCAGAAACTTAACACACACACACACACACACACTTATATTTTTAAAGTAAATTTGGGGATGTTTGAAAACATCTGTTTAACTATTATACATAAAGTTATACAACAGAATATATTTTGGTCATCAAATGTTCCTGTTCATTTTTCTTTATTGCCTGTGATTAAAGATATGGATACCACTGAGGCTGTCATACGAAAGACTTATTTGAATAGACATTATCACACATCGAGCACTGGGAACAATCAGCAGAAGTAAGAGCCCAGAGGCATGCCTTACCGTCATCTAGAACACTGGGCCCTCAGCACCTGACCTAGTGCTTGGTAGATACTAGGAATGAAAAGAAATTGTTAAGTGGATGTGAGATCTAGGTCAGAGCATTACAGGAACACTGGATACTGAAAGACTACCAAATACTTGTTGGGATGAACATATATATCCCCATTTGTTACAGACATACATTTACCACTTCATCAAAATTTGATGGCAAACCTGTGAAGGTCTCCCAGCAAACCATCAAAACCACAACAGTAATACAAGATATAACACTGGGAAAGGAAAGAGAAGATCCAAATTTGGGGCTTTCTTCCACTCACTAACACTGAGACTTTGGGCAAATCAGTTATGTCTCTAGACCTTTATTAATTTCCTCATTATAAAATGATGGCATTGGAAAAGTGATCCCAAAGGGCCAACATTTGAACTGTAACATTTTATGAATTTTATGTTCGATAAAAGTTTACCTACAATTTATCATAATCCATATTGGGTTTGAATTATTATACTATATATTCCTGAGCCCAACATAGGTTAGCATCACAGAAACTGTTTCAAGAGTCTTAATATCTCTGCTTCTGAATTTTGCCTGGTGAACACCGACTGCACATGAATTTTCCATTCATATCAGGGCATGTCTGATAAATTCAGCCACATTTTCATACTATTGTTGTCTTAGATCTATTAAAAAAATTAAAGAACTCTACTTCAAATGTAATTCAATATAACAAGCTTTGCCTAAAGAAAGGACAATTTCCTGACTCTCAACGTGCTTATAATTATTGAAGAAACAAAAACTTAGGCATATAAAACAATTAACTAATAAGAAGGAATAACATGTAGTAAAAATTTTAATTGAATGAGCTCAATGGCCAAGATGTATGGTATAGATAGATAATTAGTGCTAAGAGTGGTCAGATTGGGACGAGGTCAATGTTAACAGAATTTCCGAAAGGTTCAGTGAAGGAGGTAGTATCTCAGTATTACAGTATCCTGGACAGCAAGGGGCCTCAGAGGTCACTTAAACCATTCTCCCTACAGCATGTCATCCCTCTATACCATCCAGCTACTAAATAAATGTTGCTGATCGAGAAGTCAACACTTCATCGATAGTCCATTTCTTTCTCAATCAACCCTTAATATTACAGTTTGCCTTATGTTGACCTAAAGTTGACTTTTTTTTTCATTTTCTTCTAATCTCCTGTTTCATATTCTGCTCTCTGGAGTCCCATAGATCCAGCAGAATTCCTCTTTAAATGAACTCCCTTCAGTCATTTACAGACAGGGCTCATTCCCCAATGTGTCTCTTCACCTGGGTGATCATCCCTGGTTCCTTCTATCATTTATCTCATATGAATTTGTCTGGTCTGTCCCCATCCCATCTACCCTCACCACCCTTGTCCCTGTTCGAAAAGTAGCCCTTTTTCCTAAGCCTCCTTGATTTGGGTAATCAAAAGTCAAATAATCTAAAAGAAGGAAAGATGGTCAGGAATCTTGCTAAAAAGAGAAGTTTAAAAAGACATTACCATATCACTGCTATAGCAAATATTACAATGTATGTAATAGTCTAAAGAAATCCATGACCTAAAGTATAGACTCGGAATTGGAAGGGTCCTTAGAAGGAAAACTGTTAGTCATCTTTCCTAACTTAGTGTCAAGAACAAGGGGAGGGTGGAAGGAATGAAATCAGAAAGCAAGGAATTTAAGAGAAAAGTAATTAAGGCAGTAAGGATGTTAAGAATAAAACGTGTTTGGAAGGAAACTTGGATGAAAAGAAGGATACTGATTAGAAAGAAGCGAAGAAAAGGGGGGGAATGATACAAGGAGGGAGGAAAGGAGAACAGTGAAGATGAATTAGCTATCAAACAGGCTTCCAAAAAAAAAATTAGTATGAACAAATGAAGGCCATATAATGAGGGGAAAACACATTCAAAACAACAATCTCACTTCCAAGTTGTGCTTAAAATACCACCACAGAAATCACATGAATTGGAACAAAATGACCTACTGCGTGGTTACTGCACACCAAGCAGGCTGTACTGCTTTATTCTGGCACTGTTTGAAGAAACTTGTCCTGAACACCACTGGAACAGAACCCAAGGTGTTCATGCCCCAATTGGAAGCACAAATCGTTACGAGAAAAATGTTGAAAGCAGTTTCCATGTGGGTGTGTAATTTCTCAATGCTGCTGCCAGCACGAGAAATGCTCTGAAGTGAACAAAAGCTAACGATGAGCTGCAATAAATAATAGTGGTACTTGTTCCTGCATCTACATGTGCTCGAGTTTCCCTAGTCTCTTCTAATTCCTCTACAACTCACCATGTGGAGGTGACAGGCGTACGCACACCTGGGGTTTCACTCAGGTGTGGTGTCTTTCCATCACTCCAATACATTAGCTCAAGAGCCCTCAAATGGCATACTACTGGTGAAATTCTAGAAACAAGGGAGGTATTAGTTCTGTGAAAGCTGAGAATAAGTGACCATACTTTCCATCAAAGTCTAATTCACAGAGTGGAAAGGCACTTGGAAAGAGGAAGGTTCATGCACAAAATCCATGGGCCAGAGATTGAATGGGCAGTGTGGTGAAGGCTGCCCAGCTCCTAACAGTGGACCCACCAGCACTTTAGAGAGGAGGCTCCAGGTGGTGGCAGAAGAGGCTGCTCTCACACAAGATCCCGTGACATGCAGAACACAACAAAGCCTGTGGAACCCAGGTGACAAAGTGACACTGACTGGAGAGCAGGGCCATTCCTTCTAATTTTTCATGCCACTTGACAAGATACTTGCAGAGTTTCAGGACTTATCACTTGGTCACATTTAGTGTTCCCCTGATGGGTGCTGGCAGCGGTGGAGGAGATTGGCACCGACAAATGAGCTCAGCAGCAGAGGACCTGGACAGTGGAACGGAAGGAGGAGAACACAGCCGCTACCATGCTGTGAATGTGGCTGATGGAGAAGCCACTTCAGCACTTACAGGACTGTCTGGAAAAGACATTCGGTGAGTGGGATTATGGATACAAACAGGTATGAGCAGGGATCAGACCGGGTCAAACACAAACAGTACTGTGAACGAATTGTAGCCAGAAGCTATTGAAGTCAAGAGGATGTTCAGATTTCATTCCATTTATCTTTGCTTATGATCTGGTAACCTTAAGCGGGCCCTGGTAAAGAATTCCTCAGAGGGGGAATATATTTGGTATACGCATATAAGTAAGATTATCTTCTATAAGTTTAAAAAAAATGAAAGAGAGAAATTAAGCTGTTGGAAAAAATTTAGAAATGTATATGCAATGAGCAATATTTGAAGATGGTGATC
The DNA here is from genome assembly GCF_964194185.1 of Rhinolophus hipposideros. Taxonomy (NCBI): domain Eukaryota; kingdom Metazoa; phylum Chordata; class Mammalia; order Chiroptera; family Rhinolophidae; genus Rhinolophus; species Rhinolophus hipposideros. The sequence continues at coordinate 27,386,744 of NC_138069.1, read as the reverse complement.
AAAATTCAAGAACCTACAAATCCTGAATTTTATAGACTGATACGGGCCATGGCCCTCCTAAAAACGGCAACATCCCAGGTGTAATAATACAGGTAATTACACATAATGCATTGCTATTCCACTGACATTCATCTGACTCATCTATGAAATGACAGCCATGGAAGTAAGCTGGGATAGAACAAGCAGCTAAATAACAAATTAGGGCCTGTAATCATCCTCTCACAATTTTCATGCAGAAGATGTACAGCTCACCTTTCTTAGCAACAAAGCCCAAATATTTATGCAGCGGGTTATAAAGCAATCGAAACAGAACATAAATGAATCATTGGTTGAGGTATATCTTCCATTTTGACAGCACACCCCCCTAAACTTGGGAATTCTGTGTGTGCATGATTCATTTTCTCTTCTCCTACTATTACCAAGTGACAAATTAGTTCCCATTATTCCTTTTTTTCCTCAAGGAGGAAAAATAATTCTATCGGGAGGCAAGAGTAGAGTCAGTCTTTTAGTCAGTTCTTTGGCACTGATTCACTCAAATTTGTCTTCCCAACGTTGTGCTTTTTCACAGCCCTTTCTGGATATTTTTTACTATCAGGATTGACACAATATGCAACCACCTAGGTACTATCTTGGCCAAAAGTCCCTGTGCTGGGAGATCTAATGACCTTCTTGGGACGAAAGCCCAAGATGGCCTTTCTTCCCTAATTCCACTTATCAGTCATCTAACTTTTCAATCTTGGATTTCCTACGCTGCCTCTTTTACTAAAATCTGCTGCTAGAATCTTGCATCCCTATTATTTAAAAAAAAAGAAGAAGAAAAGATTTATGTCATTTTCATTGTTCTCTCAATTACTGATTTTTAAACTTCTTTATAAAGTGGAAAAGCTTTTTTTTTTTAATGACACATTGGGCAGAACCCCAATCCACCAAATAATAAAAAGAGACATATCCTCCCGGAGGATACTGGGGAGGGGGCTGAGCTTGTAGGATGATAGGTCTGGACTACCATCTACAGACATCCCCCTCTTGCTCACCTATCATCTTTTGTATCTTCCAGAGTATATACAAAATTTGAAAGCCGCCAATTCATAATATTATACAATTTCCTGTTTTAAAGATATTTAGTTGAATATTTTCCATTTGAAAAAATATATATATGAGCATACATGATGTTATCAATCTGCTCGAAATCTAGCTATTGTTTGCCTTTTTTCTCAGACTGTTAAAACTTTATACTGTGATTTAATCCAAACAATATTTATTCTCTGGGAATAATTTATAAATTAGATTTTATTTTGAATTCCATGAAAAAAAAGTCTAAAATTTGAAAAAAATTTGCCTTCATCTGTTAAGCTGTTTAGAGAATTTTATGTGCCTAATACTGGTAAGAACTTTAATGTTTTTGGCTGAGGTCTACTACAAAAGATTTAAGACCAAGTTCAAGCGCCTCTCGCTTTTTGTTAAGGGCCTGGAGCAACCTGGTGGAATTGCACAGCAATTCTCGGAAGCTGCAAAGTGTGTGATCTTTCTAAAAAGAGACACTCTCGTCCTGCCCTTGGAAGCAACTGCCATTATTTATTCATCCCAGTTCAGAAGACTCCATAACCTCTGCTTTAGTTCTCATAATCTTATTTTTCAAGTGCATGCCATCCTAGAACTGGCATTCTGGTGATCTGCAGACAGACATTTAACCACCAACTAAAGCTCTCCTTCAATAACATGAGAAAGTTCACCGCATAAAGGCATTGTGGAATACAGGATGAATGAAGGAGGAAATGATGGTTATTTATAGAGATACTTACAGCACTGTTCCATCCGGACCCCACTTACCACCAAGTATTAAAGAAGATTGCCTTGGAAAGTGCATACTTTCTAACTTCTGAATATTTACTGAGCAAACCAACTCTATTTAAGATGTATTGGAATAAAATATCCTTAACGATGGGTATGACTGGCACTTAATGATTCACAGGATAGAACTAGACTTCCATTTGGAAAGGAGAAAAGGAAGATAGACTTTGTTCCTTAGAAGCGTTCAGCAGGGGACCTGTCTGGAGGAGAATTGCAGACAATGGCAGACAGATTATACTCCACCTTCTCAGAGCCTAACAGTCACTAGATGATTAGCCTCCAGCTGATCGAGGATTTAAAAATGAAGTCATGCTTCCTGTATCCTTCCTAAATGAAGAGGCCATTAATGATTTATCCTCAGTGGGGCTTGTGTCCTATTAAAATATATATAGAAAGGAAGTTATCTATCCTTTCCTTCCTTCATTTCATGCGTACTTATTGGGCACCCACTATGGTGCAAGGTAAATTGCATCTTTTGAAGTTTGAAGACAGAGAGCTGCCACCTGACACAGCAGACAGACACCCATAAATTAATTCAGTTGGTGAATTTGTCACAGTCTGGGGTCTGCCTCTCAGCCCAAAGCAGTTCAGAAATGATGCTGCCTGTTTTCCAGGTTTATCTGCACTTGTTGATGCTGAGTCACAGGAACAAAGCTCACAAAAAACTGATGTATGAATCAGTGAGAAAGATAATTGCAGTGGGGACCAGGATTGGCAACGTGTATCCCAACCAATGTGTTCTTTAGAATTATGTGGGAACAGATCCGAAATCTGTCACTTGCCGTCTGATTTTGTGCAAGTCCAACAAACTCTTAGCTCCTCGATGTCCCTATCTGTAAAACAGCAAGTAGAACTTACTCCATAAAACTGTTGCTATTAAGTGAAATAACCTTCAAACAATGTTTATCACTCATTAATTCAATAAATATTTACTGAGCACATACTATGTACCAGATACCATACTAAACACTGGGGACATAGCGGTGAAGGACACAAGCGGTGTCTCCACAGACTTTTGGAAACAGCCAGAGTGAAATAAAGAGGAAGTTGGAGTCCTTTGGTACACGGGGGTTAGCTGCACGCTCCCCAGAGCCAGGTGTTCTCAGAGCAGGCAGTACCGGTCAGGTGAACATTACCGGTCCTGCCACAATTCCATGACTCCTTTTCTAAGCTTCCTCTGTTGTCCAGTGTTCCTCATGATAACAGCTACACTCAACACACATATCCAAAAAGTTAATACTAGCTAATAATCACTAAGCATACATCATGTGCTAGATAACATGATTTTACTCTGGCTAGGGACCTGGTCCTCTCCCTACCATGACTTTTGCTGCAACTTTTAAAAAAATCCAGTTAGTATTTGTGGAATATTTGTTAATGTGCCAAGTTACCTAAACTAGAGCTATGATTCCCAGAATTCCCATCCCTGCTGCATGGGCTATAACAGACATCTCACCTGACAGCTGGAAGACAAAAGGAAAACAGTAGTCATATCTCTGTACTTGAGAGGTAGGTGCAGGGCACAAGGCACCGTTGCACCTTGTGTGTGTTTAGTTGCTGAAGGAAGACAACCTCCAGGTTGTCCTGCAGGTTGTCCCTAACCTGGGAATGGCAAGGTTGGAAGCAGTGAGAAAGCCACATGGGTCCATCTGTCCTCATAGATTCCGACCCTTCCTCGTATGTTCCAGTCTGTCCTTGCGTCCCCCACTTCACATCCATCTTTCCTTCCCGACTGCCTGCTTGGTCAACTCCGAACTCTAACATAGGACACTAAAGCAACAGGCTCCCATCTACTATGTAACCAGCCCTGTGACAGTTGGATCTCTATATAAATCCTGTATCTGTCATCTAGGGGGTTTCTGCTTCTCTAATTGATAATAGTGTTAATTTCAATTACTTCTCTCAGGGTAGTTGCCCTCCTTTCCAAGTTCCTGGGAAGATGGATGAAGGATAAAGCCATTGTGATAAATCTCTATTCTTTCATTATTTTTTTGAATTTTTTGAAGTTGAGATATAATTCACATACTATAAAATTGCTCTTTTGAAAGTTTTCAATTCAGTGTTTTTCAGTACATTCACAAAGCTGTGAGACCATCACCACTAACTCCAGAATATTTTTATCACCCCCCAAAAACCCACACCCTTTGGTAGTCACTCCTCATTGCTCCCTCCCCTCAGCCATGGCTACCACCAATCTGCTTTCTGTCTCTATAAATCTGCCTTTTCTGAGTATTTAATATAAATGAAATAATATAACATGTGGCCTTTTGTGTCTGCATTCTTTCATTCAGCATGTTTTCAAAGTTTATCCGTGCTGTAGCATGTGTCAGCACTTCATTCCTTTTATTATTGAGTAGCACTGCATTGTATAGATACACAAGATTTTGTTTCTCTGTTCATCAGCTGATGGACATCTAGACTATTTCCAATCTTTGGCTATTGTGAATAATGTTGCTGTGAAAATGCGTGTAGAAGCTTTTCTGTGAAGATACGTTTTCAATTCTCCTGAGAATACTCGTATGTATTCAGGAGTGAAACTGCTGGGTCTTATGGTAACTCTCTGCTTGACACATTGAGGAAATGCCAAACTGTTTCCCAATGTGGGTATACCATTTTACATTCCCACCGCAGTGCGTAAGGGTTCCAATACCTCCACATCTTCACTAACACTGTTATCTGTCCTTTGGAATACAGTCATGTCAGTGGGCGTAAAGGCCATCTGGTTACACCTATCCTTCCTGATACAAGGGAGCCGGAGGGAAGAGTGTTAGCTTCATTGTCTTGGAGCAAAGTTTTTGTTGTGTTTCCTTTTTCTTTCTTTTTTTTCTTTTTCACCTAGGAACTTACAGAGAGAATAATAATAATAATAATAATAATAGTGATCAGTATATTTTGTGTCAGCACAATGTTATATCATAAAAAAAATTCTTTCCTCATACCATAAAATTATTTTCACAACCCTTCAAGAAAGTGAAGATGCTGTTCTTTTTCATAGTATTTCCATTGTATGACATAGTGCCAGGCATATAGTCAGATCTCTCTCTGGAATGGCTAAATCCCACTAACTATATAGGTGTGGAAACTGAGACTCATTGAAGGAAATTGTCATGCTGAAGGCTTTCCAATTAGTAAATGGCATAATTTCATAACTTGTGAGTGAGTGTTCTTTGCACAAGATTAAACATGGTATGATAGCTCATTAAAATAAAGGATGATGGGTCCAAGATGGTGAAACAGGTAAACACTATGCCTGCTGCCTCCCAGGATCACATTAAAATTACAGCTGAATTACAGAACAAGCAACCTCAAGAACCATCTGAAGACTAGCTGGACAGAACCCCTATAACTAAGGATATAAAAAAGAGGCCACAACAAGACTGGTAGGGGGAGCGGAGAAGTGAAATTGGATGACCCCAAACCCACAGGGAGTGGTTGAGCACTGGGAGGGACACCTCTGTGGCAGAGGTCCCGTCGAAAGAGGGGTAGGGTCCCAGCCCCACACCAGGCTCCCCAGGACAGGGGTCCTATGCCAGGGCAGGGAGACCTTACAGCATCTGGCAGTGAAAATCAGTGAGGACTCTGTTCATCTATCCTGGTGATATAGGAAAAAAACAACCGCGTTGTTTTGGTAAAATCTGTGGGTGCACACCACCTTTATGATGCCCTGGGACCCCACCCCACCCAGCTAGTACTGCATCCCTGAGGGTACTCTCAGCTCTTGGGCAGCCAGCCCTGCCCCACAAGCTGCAGAAATCTTTTACAGCAGCGGGCAGCCCTCAGCAGCCTAGAGAACATTTAGTGGCAGACAGCTACAGCCAGCACTGAGGCCTCTCTTGGGTGGCCCTCAGGGATCTGTATGCCCCAGAAGAGCAGTGGCCAGCCACGGTGTTCTCAGGGTGTTTCACAGAATGGTCACAGGCTAGGCACTGGTATAAGACCTAAATGTGTAAGACCTAAACTTTGTAAAAACCACTGTCTATATCCTATGACTCCTTGGGAACACCCCACACACACACCCAGATAGTGCTGCAGCATTGAAGGCACTCTCAATACCGGGTCAACCAGCTCAACCCATGCACCTAAGGGGGTTCTTTCAGTGTCTGAGCAGCCAGCAGGTGACAACAGCCTGGGGTGAGGGGGGTCCTTTTGCTAAGCTGCCCCAGGCCCAATACTGGTGGCAGCCGACTCAGACTCAGTTCATAGCCAGGCTACCCATACACCTGGACACCTCCAGGTCTAGCACAGGCAGCAACCAACCACATACAGCTTTGTAGCTCCTACCAGGTAGCCCCATGCCAGTCACAGGCAAGGCTGAAATTGGCCTACAGAGGAGCCCTTCCCAAGACACAACATAAACAACATACCCGGAGGCCAACTTCAGACCACACCAGAGCACTACCTGATTAGCCCCACAAGTGACATACCCAAAGGGTGGTCTCAACAGGCACAAGAGCCCACTGGGGCAAAATCCCCTCAGAGGGGTCAGCCCCCAAACAGCAGCTCATACCCGGTGGACATAGCCAATCCTCACAGCCAGGCAGCCTGAGAGTCAATCCCACCCACTGATGTGCCCAAAACAATCAAGGTTCAACTACAACAGGATAACACACACAACACATGCAAGGGGCACTCCTGGAACACACATACAAGTGATTAAGGAGATTGTGCCACTGGACCACACAGGACATGTACTACATAAGGCCCCCCAGCAAAGACTGAGAAACATATGTGATCTACCTAATACATAGAAGCAGACACAGAGAGGCAGCCAAAATGTTTCCTCCACAGAGAGGAAACAAAGAAGCATGTCCCAAATAAAAGAACAGGAGAAAACTCCAGAAAAAGAACTAAATTAAATGGAGGCAAACAATATACTGGAGACAGAGTTTAAAACACTGGCTATAAGAATGCTTAAGGAACTTAGTGAGAACTTCAACAAAGAGATAGTAAGCACAAAGACGAACACAGAAACCATAAAAAAAGAAAGTCAGAAATAAAGAATACAGTAACTGAAATGAAGAATACACCAAAAGCAATCAATGGATAAGATGAAGCAGAGGGTCAAATCATATATGAAAGTTCTTGTCTATTCAAGCCAGAGAGAAACTAGATATTTAACTGAAGCTGAATTAAGTGAGAGAAACAAATACATTGTGCCCTGGACTTATATTTCTCTATAACTTCTTTGTAACCCTGAACCTTATCATAGTAGGTGTTTTATGAATTTTTTTATTAAATTGTATTCTACTAATATCAATAACTAGGAATTAATTGACAATTGATTGGCTAATCCAAAAAAGTTTTGTTTTTAATTTGTAAGGATGTAATCCAGGCCCATCGGAGCTCCTACTTTACTCATTGTCTCTAGGGTGGGAAGTTGCTTCACTCAAGGCTTCTGCTTAGTAAAAAAGCACTTGGGTTCTACTTGAACAGTGGGTGGGCCCTGGTTGAATGAATGGTTTAACTCTCTCCAGTTCAACCAATGGATGGGTAGTTTAGAAACATGAAGGGAACTTTTTGAAAACAAAGCAAAACAAAACAAATAACGACAATAAAAACCCTACATGGAAAAAAAAAACCCAGACAGTTGTTAATAAAACGAGAAACTGAAGAAATTAAAGTGGGGGGAGAGAGAGAGAGAGAAAGAAAGAGAGAGAGACAGAGAGGCTGGCTGAGAGCCAAGCAAAGGCCATGGGAAGCACAGGAAAACAGAGATTGCAGCTTGTTTGGGAAGAGTTGGCATGACATCCTTATAGAGACCCTTCTTTCTTCTTACAACATAGAACACATGAACTCACACAGTAAACAAAATCAGATTGTGAGAATTTCTAATCTTCATTTTTCATATTACTGTAATGCTTAGCTAGTTCAAATAGATACACAATCATAGCCCAAAGACTTGGTTGAAAATACTTGAAGTGCAGATGTAGGTAGGGCTCCGGAGAAATGAGATTGCCTGTATATAATTTCTTTCTATAAAATGCCAGCAAACAGCCCCACATTAAAAGATGCTTTCCTATACATTGGGTATGGGGAACAAAACAGACTTGGGTACCTGTCTAGAGAATTCTACAGTTACAATTGCTTATGAATGCATGATTATAATACCCTTAATTTTCAGAAAACAAAGGAATAGCAGAATAATAATGTTTATTAAGCACATACTACATGCCATGCACTATGCAAAATTGTCAAATTTAAATTAATAATCCCATTGGGTACTACTATTATCTCCAAATGGCAGCTAAGGATACTGAGGGCCAAGAGGTGAAGTCAGCAGCCAAGTTTACAGAACAATTAAGGGGCTGAGCTGGGGAACCTGACCTGGTTTCTATGTCTATAAGGACTATATTTTGATGGTTAGACTCATCTACCAATAATTTTACTGTATGACCCTGAGAAACCAATTAACCACCTTGTGCTTACTCAGCTATAAAGTAAGAGTAGATGGCTTTCTGGCTTAAAAATGCTATCATTCAAGGTATGGATTAATAACTTCTGAGTTTAAAGACAGGACACTATTAACAACATCAACTAATATTTATTAATACGTGAGCCCCCATTATGTGCACAGTTTAACATTTAGTGGGTACCCAATAAGTATCAGACAAATGAAAGAATATGATAGCATTATTAAATGTTGTTTCATTTAATCTTCACACCTCTCAGACTTAGTTACCACTACTACTCCTTTTTTACAAAGGTAGAAATTGAGCCTTAGAGAGAAAAAAGTGACTTGCTTAAAAGGAACATAATAAGTGATGGAAATAGCTTCAATGTAAGAAGTCTCAAAACGTTTGACTGTGAGAAGATAAACTGTGGGAGTCTATAATTTCAAGTTGGTTAAATCTTTAGTGTTGGATTGCTTAATTTTTTACACCAACCCATGAACAAATAGAGAAGCAAGATAGATACCAGAAAATCTATAAATAGTTATGAAGGAGAAATCTGTTATTTTGGGTAAAACCCCACTAAGCCATTACCGTCTCATTTCTGTTGCTGATCCATGAAATGGGGATAAGCTATCAGCTTAGAGGTAGATACCGTGTTTCCCCAAAAATAAGACCTAGCCGGACCACCAGCTCTAATGCGTCTTTTGGAACAAACATTAATGTAAGACCCAGTCTTATTTTACTGTAATATAAGACCGGGTCTTATATGATATATAAGGGTCCCATATAATATAAGGCATGATATGATATGATATGATATGATATGATATGATATGATATGATATGATATATGATATATGATATCAGACCAGGTCTTATATTAATTTTTGCTCCAAAAGACGCATTAGAGCTGATTGTCCGGCTAGGTCTTATTTTTGGGGAAACATGGTAATAAGGTTCATGAGAAGGTTAAGTGTCAAAGCAGACATGGAAGCCATGTGAGAGTTAAAGTGCAATACCATCACAAAGGCTTTTTTTAAACACTTTAAAACAGGGGTGTCCAAACTGCGGCCCGCAGGCCAACTGCAGCCCTCAATCCATTTTTAATTGGCCCGCAGCAAATTCCAAAAATATATTTAGTTTACTTAAATAAACCAGGTGAGGCAATACGTACTTCACCTCGAGTGAGTGGCTCGGCTGTTTGTGTATTTTACCACATAAGGCCCTTGGTGAAAACCGTAGAAAAAAGTTTGGACACCCATACTTTAAAAGGTTCGTCTTCCTTGTTAGATAGCAAGTAACAGACTCCTGAAGCTTTGAGACCTGTGCAGTGAGGCCTATTTTAAAAACTAAATGTGAATTTATTCCCTTACCAGGTGGCTAAAAAAGAGCGCTGCACTTAGTTAGAAGTGCTCTATCCTTGATCCAGGTCTACCATTTATGTGTCAAGGAACGAGGCACAAATCCCTGAGCTTCTCCAGGCTCCATTTGCCCAGGTCAGAGCTGAGCTCCTTGTCTCCTTCCAGGCCACAGTTACTGATTTAATTTCTGAGTCTTAGTTTCAGGGGTCCCACCAGACCCAATACATTAACTTATATTGCCACTTTTTGATTGACATATACAGGTAGCCATTTAAAATTCAATTTTTATGTTTCCTTTGTATTTTATACCAACTTTTGAAGCATGGAATATATCTCCAAACTCCAGTATTTGGTGATAAAGCAGCTTTAAATACTTTCTTAAGCCCTTTAATGAAAAGTGAAAACATAATTTACTTTTCATATTTTCCAAGGGTTTGGTATACTCCTACAAAATGCCCGATTAAAAGTCTTATTTCTACATTTTGAACTGGAATTCTTACTAAGACAGGTCCCAACATTTCTATCAAAGGCTATTTGCAAAGAGATAAAAATTGTGTATACGGTTGGTGGTGGGGGTACTTCTTATACAGTAAGAAGTAAAGTTATCTTCTTACTGCTGTTGTTTTGATAATCAACTTTCTCTGAACTCTATTTTACAATGCTTTATTAACAAATATGAAAAAGACATGTCTAAAAGGTCCCAAATCTTCTAGGAAAGTTTAATTACTGGCTTCAAAGATCGAGGAAGATTTACAGTAGTTTGATTATCCTGGAATGTGAACAGCAGATGAAAATCTCTATTTTCATGGAAGCCCCCAAATTAACAATGCACACTTAGTTTTATTATAGTAGATTATGTGGGTAACCAAAGAAACAGAATCATTTTTTGATGAAAACCTAAATTACTAAAAGGTAAATCATAAATGTTATAGAAAAGCACAGTTTCATCAATTCAAGTATGAATAGCAAGTTTTTCCTTATTTTTCCTTATAAGGATTTTTTGGATAATCCTGATTTAATGAGTAGTTAAAAATTCTTTCCAAATTCTACGTGAACTGCCTGCAAAAGGGAATTTTCAAAATGTTTAAAACTTTATTCTCTTCAGTGTTTGCAAGAGTTCCCCTATGGTCTTCGTGTACCAATTAATTGATTATCAAATTAGTTTTCAAAGACCCTGCAAAGGTAGGTTTCAAAATCATTGCCCTTCATAAAACATATCATAAATTCTAACTAGTTGTGACATGGGTGGGGGGGGGAGTCTAAACAGAAATGTAGGTTCTGCAAAGAATATTTTTAAATCATCCTGATTTATTTTTCTTGAAATTTCTAATCTAAAGCAGGCTTCTAAAATATCATTCCCAGCTCTTGGGAAGAAACACATTCTTTTAGGGTGGAAGTGTTAATTAATGTGCATGACACAGAAAGAACAAGGAAAAGGTTAGAGCTGATGCTTCCACTAATAGCATTTCTAAAAATAGGGGATTTTTGAAAGAATGCTCTTTCAGGTTAGTTAACTTTCCCAAATCCCTAGGATTAGTGTCAACATACATTGATCGGTTAAATAAAATCACCTGTTATACAGATATTCTTTACATGTATTCAATCCCTTTCAACTAATTCAATCATTTATTTATCATCAAAATTGTTTTTTAGGAGGCAAGCTGTGACGGTTTTTCTCTTTCACATAATGTCCCCCAATATTTTCTTGGGGTTATCAATGGGAACAGATTTCACTCTGAAGTTATAATCAGAATGACTTATTGAATTGTTAACATAGTATACCAATCTATGTGTGTCTTTTTTAGGGTTGCTTTATACCACCCATGTTCCCCATCATGCCTTATCACACAGCCAAACTAAAATTTCTTCCAATTCTTAAAAAGTAGAGCTTCTCCATAACCCCATGTTGTTGCATGTTTACCCATGGCTCTCTGCCTAGAATGTTCCTCCAATTCTTCTCCAGGTAAGCTCTAGAAAGTCCTTCAAAGCACAGATTAAATGTTACCTTTTCTTAATATTTAACATCTTTCCTGACTCTCCTAATTTGGTAGATCCTTGTGGTTGTCTCCTCAATAGCCATTTCCATCCTCCCCCTTTCTTGCTGGCCTCCCATTTAAGAAGCTCAAACTGAGATATTAAATTTCCTAATTTCCTCCGCAGTTTCAGGTAGCCATTTAACTCAACTGTAGCCAATGAGACATGAGAGATAGCAGCTTGGGGGCATCTAGGAGTAATTCTCCATCTCAGTAAGTGTGCTATGAGAGCATCCTTCACTGGCAGCTTCTTGTCTTCTTCAAAAGCAACCTTAGGAGCCTGTGATTTCTGTGCTCCAGGAGCTATTCTGCACGTTGGAGGGGAGGGTGCTGAAATCACGGTGAGGGTAGCAGAGGGGAAGTATGGGGAGAAGGTGTGTTTATGATGTCATGTTGGATACTGTGCCAACCCTGAGACTGCCGACCAGAAAGGTCTGAATTATTTAAGCATTATTGGTGAACTGCTCCTGACAGCATCTAATGGACAGTCTTAGCCAGGGAAAATATTTGCTGACTTGGCTCTGGAAACATTCTTATGGTATCTCTCTCATGGCACTGATTCATTGTTTTGGTACAATATCTTTTCCAATGTGTGCCTCATTTAAAACACTATAAAAAGTTATCAATTGCTGGCAAAGATGTGGAGATAAGGGAACACTTGTACACTGTTGGTGGGATTGTAAATTATTCAGCCACTATGGAAAACAGTATGGAGATTCATCAAAAACTGTAAAAACAGAATTGCCACAACATCCAGCAATTCCACTTGCGTGTATATATCCAAAGAAAAGAAAAACAGGGTATCAAAGACATATCTGCACTCCCACATTCACCACAGCATTATTCACAACAGTCAACCTGGAAACAGCCGAAGTGTCAGTCAATGGATGAATGAATAAAGATGCTGGGTGCACGTACACACATTCATACACTCACACACACATGAATATATTCACCCATGGGAAAGAAGGAACTCCTGCCATTTGCTACAACATGGATCAACCTTGATGGCATTATACTAAGTGAGACAAGTCAAGCAGAGAACGACAAATACTGTACGACATCACTTATATGTAAAATCTAAAATAGCCAAACTCATAACAAAAGGGAGTATAATTGTGGTGACCAGAGACTGGGGCCTAGGGACAACTTGTAAATAAGTCCTGGAGAGCTCAAGGGCAGGACTATAGATAACAATATTGTATTATAAACTTCAAGGTTGCTAAAGAGACTAAAACTCGATTGTTCCCACCACAAAATAGAAATGATAATTATGTGACATGAAAGAGGTGTTAGCAAACACTACGGTGGCAATCATATTATATAACATATGAATATGTCAAATCAACATGTTGTACACCTTAAACTTATACAATGTCAATAATGAGGTCAGACAATTAAATTCGTGAACTCACCCTAGAAACAGTGCCACATCCCTCACTGCAATATCACTACGGTCACCTTCGAAGTCCTCCCCTTGGGAAGCTATGCACTGACACCAGTGCCTAGTCCACCCTTCAAAACAATTTCAGAACTCTTTTTCTGGAATGGCCATCAGAGCTGTCATTGTATTACCCTTGATGTCCTGAATGTCATCAAAATGTCTTCCTTTCAATATTTCCTTTATTTTCGGGTAAAGAAAGAAGTCACTGGGGTAAGATCAGGTGAGTAGGGAGGGTGTCCCAACACAGTTATTTGCTTACTGACTAAAAACTCCCCCACAGACAGTGCTGTGTGAGCGGGCGCATCGTCATGAGGCAAGAGCCAAGAATTATTGGCGAAAAGCCCAGGTCGTCTCACTTTTCCATGCCTTTTCAGCATTTCCAAATAGTAAACTTGGTTAACTGTTTGTTCAGTTGGTACAAATTCATAATGAATAATCCGTCTGATACCAAAAAAAGGTTAGCAATATTGTTGTAACAAGTTTGCCAACTTAATTGTCAGACCTGTATATCACAATAAAAATAAAGAAACAATTGTGATCTCCCATTCTCTAGCACAGGATCAAGCACAGAGAAAATAAAAGTCTGTTGAATGAGTAAATACATACATGAAAAGATGAATTAATAAACACAGAGGTATAAGAGAAGTACTGCGGTACTGTCCGTGTAACTCTTATGACTCCATTCAATTTTTTGATTGATTCAAAAAATTTTGAATAGCATGTCTGCTATTAAAGAAAAATATTCTCCAAGTTGTAGTTTGCAGTGGTTCCAAAGTCTTCTGATATTCACCTGGGACATAAGGGACAATTTGCCCACAAGGTAACTGCTCAAAAGTATCCCTGGTACACGTTTCTTACAAGTTACCAAATGAGAAAAGAAGAAAAGGAGGCTGATCTAAAGTTTCAAAGGAAGAAGTTTCACAGTTGAATTTAAGAGTTCAAACCCAAAGTATCAGAATGGGATTCATGCTTTCATTCATCTAACATGCATTCATCCAGCTAGAATGCATGGAGTGTCTGCTATGTATTATGCTGCGGACTAGATGCTAGTGATTCCGACAGACATGAATCCTGCTCTCATGGAAATTCCAGTGCAAAGGGAATCGTCACTGCAAGTACCTCATCATCTGCTAGGAAATGCACCACACCTCATTATCAGTGTTTTGCTCAAATACACAACTAAACATGCAGTTTTGCCGAAAATTTGTTTTATAAAGAAACAAAGAGTCACACATATGAGATGATATTGAACTTAGAAGACATTCTTATAGATTATCAAAGATACTGATTTTCTAACTTAAGATATGGGGGTTATTTTTTTCCCAATCACAAATTCATGGGATGGGTGGGAAACCCCACAGTGATCCTTGAGGTATCTTTGAAAAACCCTGGGAATCAAGGAAGCATAGTTTAAAGATGCCTAATTTATTCCAACTCCTTCATTTTAAAATGGAGGACAGTAAAGTTCAAAAGTCTGAGGTAATTAAGTTAACACCCCTAACTGGTGACAGAGCTGGAACTAGATCCTTTGCCTCTCCATTCTAGCACATTCTTTACCACGCCATGATCAGCTGAGTTATCTAAACTGAGCATCAAAATAGATCTTATAAAGGACTGAGGATCTGGTGTAGATATCAAAACACTTAAATTTCGGAAGACAGTAATATTTCACAGGAAAAAAATGGAGTGGAGTATAGGAAACCCAATCAGTTGGGGGAAAACAGAGGCTTCGTGGTTGTCTCACCAGACACATCAAAGTGTAAGGGAGAATGTACTGAAGCCAAAGGCCATATATCTCAGACAGCAGTTGCAGGTCAGTTCTTTGATGGAAGTGGGGGAAGTTTAACTAAAATCATGTCAATGTTTTCATTTTCTGGGCTCTGTGAAGCGTCACTCTACTTGTTACTCCCTCAGATATCACTCTGTAATACGGCTTCCTTGCAACGTGCTCCTGCTTTGTTGTCTAAAAGCCAAGAGGAGAAGTAATCTCTAAATGGCTTTGCATCCCACGGAGAATTTACTTAGATGACATTCAAATCTGTTTCTCAGGTTTTGGGTGTTTTTTTTTTTTTGTGCCATTATAAGAAATCAGACAGTCATTACACTTCAAATTTGACAGTTCTTTCACAGCGTGAAAGTGAGAAATTAGGTCCAAATGTATTTATTTAAATGCAAGGTTTCATTTACCACCAGGACATTTGTGAACATGGAAAGATGACAGCAGATTTCGATGTCTGCACTATTGTTACTTCGTGAACCCCGGACTGTGGGGAGCCAAGCTCAAATATTTTAAATATAAACAATACACTCATTAAAGAGACCTTTCAACTACTATCTCTCCCTCCAGTTATTCAAAGAACTCCATTTAATTTTACTTAGCAATCAAGTTTCAGAATGAAAGAGAAACTTTTGCAAAGAATGGGTTTCAAATGTATTTGAAGACACAGTACCCGTCAAGCAGCACTTCATGAATCAGATCTCAAAACTTCCCTCAGATACTGCCTACCTGAGAACTGCACACAAGGTGTCAGTCCTACTTGTGGAAAGTACAAGCTCACATTGACATGGTGCTCTCACACCTTATCTTGTAGGAGTAGGAAAACTAGTTTCCTGTAAAGCATCAAAGGCCTCAGATCCCCTGTGTGTCTCCATTGCCAGTGGCCAGGAGGGCACCCAAGAGTTTGGATGAGGCTCAACTTCCTTTGAATCTTGCCTCCATCTGGTGACCTCAGCACCTGAGATCATACCTCCCCAGACCCTTCCCCATAAACAGGAGTCAAGAGGGAAGTCCTTTATTCTCAGAGTGCCCTGCCCCAGGCTCTTTGCCTCCATCTTTAAGATTTAAGAGGGAAGCCTGATCCTCACATTCCCAACACTCACACTTTCAACTACCTCCATCTGACCCAAGTCCAGCATCATGAATTTCATTATGTATTTTATCCCTGTTTACATCTGTCATCACAAGAAGCCCCATATTCCCAGGTCTCCCTTTATTTCCTGCATTCTAATCAACATAAATAGCTCAACCATATAGCCCATGTTGTTGCAGATAAAGAAAAGCACACAACCATGGTCCCACTAAATGCTTGTGCAGAGAACTTAAGGGGCCCTCAATGTGGCAAGACAAGTATTCTGTATTTCCCTACTTGATAGCTCTCTAACCCTTCCAGACAGCTATTTAATTATTTCTGAAAACTTCTCTCTCTTCAATCCTTCAATATTTCCTTCCCATCCTCACTCTAAGCTGATACACCCTGCCTTCTATTTCTCTGGGGGAAGGAGGGGAAGAGGCTATTGGAAGAGAATTTCCAGAGAGCCACCTCACTTTCCCATTTAACTCTATCCTCATACTACATGTACTTAATCATATCCTTTCCTCTACCTCCCCTGCTGTTGCAATAGATAAACTGCATATAATTTTTTCTTAGGCCAATGCATCCCACTTGTGTACTAGATCCAATCTCCTCCCCTACTCACGGACATAACTCCAGTGATTCTTCCTTCTCACCCCAATGTCTTCCTCTCTATCGGATCAATTCTATCAGCATACAAACGTGCAGCTATATCAGCGATCTTTTTTTTTTAAATTGCTTGAGCCCACTTCCCTCTCCAGCTACCACTTCCTTTACTAAAGAACTCTTTTCTATTTTAATTTAAAATTTTTTAACATTATAGTTGACATACAATATTATATTAGTTTCAGATGTACAACATAGTGATTAGGCATTTATATAACGTACAAAGTGATCACCCCGGTAAGTCTATTACCCACCTAGTACAGGACTCTTTAAAGTTGTCTCTATTCTCCAATTCTTCTGCTCCCATTTTCTCTTAAATCCAACCAAGCTTTCAAATGTTTCCCTATTGGTTAATACCTCCCACATCGGTAAATTCAATAGTCAATTCTTAGTCACAATATAACTTGACCTATCAACAGCATTTGGCACTAACTGACATCCGTTCTTTCTGAAAACACTGGAAGGGGTTTGTGGGAAAGATCATAAGTTCAGTTCAGTCTTGGACATACAGCATCTCAGATTATATCATTAGGTATCCAAAGGGAGGTGTTAAGTAAGCAGCATGGAATTCAGGGGATAGATTTAGGCTGGAGATCAAAACAAGGGAGTCATCAACACACACACCTGTAATAAAACCATGAAACTGATGAGATCAATAAGGGAGTAAGCAAAAATCCAAGCATGGATCAGGAAAAAAGGAAGTAGTCAGAGATCCCAGTATGGGTAGTTAGCAGCAGTTCAGAGAGTGGGGAGGTGGGGAAAGGAGACGGTGTACAGCCTAATAGGAATGGTGAGAACCTTGGGAAGTCAACTGAGGGCCGATGGAGAAACATGTTCATCACCAGAGTTCCAGAGGGGCTGAGGAAGGCAGACTGGACCAGTGAGCCCCTCCTGTGTAAAAAAAACACAGGAGAGGAGGGGATTGTACTTCCCAGGATCTGCACATACTGAGGTGAATCAAAGGTCAGGAGCAAAACCTTAGGGAAGTGGATGAGATAAAGTGTAAGAGAAATATGGAAGCATGTGTGATCCCTGGCCTGGGACCTCGAAGAATCTATATCAAATTTACCAGTCACAGAATGTTAAATGTGAATGGATGTGTTTATGGAAAATGTAGAAGTATCCAGTTCTGTGCCTGGACATAATGCAGGTCTAAGAGAGAGCCATGAGACTCAGATCTGTTTGGATCTGAGCAGCGTAACAATTGAGGTTTGACAATCCTGGGTTAGAATGGGTTGTGCGTGGGCTTTGAGCTGGCCCAGGCCTCGAAAATGGATTCAGGCCCACGCCAAGGAGGCTAACGTGGCGGACAAGCTCCACTGTATTATCTTATTTAATACTCACCAACGTCTATGATGTTTGAATTAGTGTCCCGTTTTACAGACAAAGAAAAAAATTTAGCAAGTTACATAAGTTGCCCTTTTTCATCTGGCTAATTTATGGTCTGCTGAGACTTAATTCCAGGCTTTTGAGACTATAAAGGCCAATCTACACCTTTCATTTACTATCCCTCTCTCTGATAACTGCTTTTAGTAATCAAATGCAAAAAGAAAAAAAATTAGTGAATAATTCATATAATTCAACTGCATCATGCTGAGTATCCAGATAATTATAAAGAGTTCAGGTTTTAACATCATTTATCGCAACATCTGGAAGACTGATTTTTTTTTTCATTTTATTCTTCCATTCTATGTGTTAGGGATCCTTTAGAACAGAGGTTACAATTGGTGACATCCAGACAATAGATGCGTACTATCTGACCTAAATATTATTCTCTTTTTAAGTAAACTGATTGCCAATACTTAAAAATCAAAAGAATTTATACAAATATGCCAAATTCCAGGTCCTCTGGAAAAATCAGGAGATGGGACAATATAAAACCTGCATTCGCAAAGGGCAGCAATTGGCTAGAGCTGAATCCCTAGCCCATCCACGGGGCATGTGTCCTCCAAAGACGTGTCCACTCCCTGTAGCACCAACTGCCTCACACTTTCATGTCATGTCTGACGTAAGCTTCGTTTATCATTTCTTTTTTAAACACAGACAGAGTCCATCTCTAACTCATTCTTCCAAAGTGCTCAAAATATAATTCAAAAGAAACAATGACCTATGTTCAAGAAATATAAGTGAGCTGAGTGATTGTTTAGTCCCTAAACAAGTATACCTTCTGTAGGGGAAATAATACACACTAGGATGTTATCTCTTTTCATAGATTACTTCTATAGTTCTTATGAGAAACTCAAGAAGCAGATAGGTCCCAATTCTGTTGCCACATTTGCATGGTTATAAAAGCAGGGAAAACACATTTAAGGAGTTTTCTCCTGTTAATTAGAAAAATACAGGTCGGCTTTGCATGGGGTGGATTGCACCTTACCACCAGGGTGACTAATGGGGGTTGTAATTCCTAGGACTTCTCCAATATGGGAATTCCGTGAGCATCAGCAGCCAGCCTGACTGTCATTTATCTGCCAGACCTGGAGCATGTAGGCCAAAACACCTAAGGTTAGCTGGGGGCACTGTCACATTGTTTTCATTTCTTTGTTGTAGGACAAATTGAGAGTGTGACCAGTTAATAGCAGGCGAGCTTAGAAAACACAAATTAAAAACAAAACAAAAAACTCAGAATTATCTTCCTCTGAAATCTGGCAACTCCTCCACTGAATTTATGGTCATCATGAATAACAGGATGGGAAAAAGAGGGGAGACGAATATTACTGTTGCAGAAATTGGCCCACCTCCTAAGCCCACCTTCTCATTTTACCAATGGGAGGAACTGAAGCCCAAAGAGTTAGACATTCACTGCCCAAGACCACTGAACTCTTTAAGATAGAGCTCAAAAGTTCTGTTAGGTTGGTGCAAAAGTCATTGCCATTTAAAAAGTTTAATAAGTAAATAAATAAATAAAAATTGCAAAAACCGCAATTACTTCTGCACCAACCTAATATTTCACTTTTAGTCACAGGAACTGAAGAGACGCACTTGGGCTGAGTAAGTGGCGACCAGAATGAGACAAATATACGAGAAACGAGGAAAAGCTGAACAACTGGGCCTCCAGAACAACCGGCCTCAGGAGCTGGTTCTATGTCCAAAGTTAATCTAGAAACATCAACAGTAGGAGTTTGAAGACTTTTGCTCATTCATACTATTCCCCACACACCAACCTTTCTCTTTTCTCTTCCAGCACGAGTCTTGATCCTCCAAAGGGTATCTGTTATTTTGTGGGCTTTTTCTCATGCTTTGGGGATACCTCAATCTTCTTTTGGGGATGCCTCTCCTGCCTGGTGGGTTAACATAATAATAGGGCTGCGAATCAGGTTGCTCTGCCGTCTCCTGACAGTGGGATGAGCGTCTGACCCCAGCTGGGCCACCTGGACTCTTTCTCCACCATCATCAACCACCCCAGACGTGGATCTCCAGCTGAGTGCTGCACAGATGTGAAAACAGGGATTGGGGCTCGTCCCTATCAACAGTGAGGACAGCCTCGTAAAACCACTCTTTCTTGCTCTCCCACAGCGACTCCACAGCTCCTCTGTGCCCTGAACTTTCCTGAGCCTGATTCTCCATATATTTCATGAACTGTTTTTATACTTCTAATAAATTATTTATCCTCTAAGCTTAGCCATACCAGGTTTCCTGAATCCACAGAATCTACATCAATAAAATGTGTTTGGATATTTGTCTGTCTCCACAGAGCTTTGGCTTATCCATGGTGTTTGTTTTCTGGTAACTTTAGCTTGCCCACGGCAGATCACAGTTCTCCAAGCCTCACTATATAGCCACGATTCATAAACCTTAATGAAAGTAAAAGGGAGTGTTTCTTAAACATGCCGTCCCATGTTTGTCAGCCATCAATTAGGAATTTGGAGATGGGACCTGAGAATCTGCATTTTAATAAGAATTCCAATTGATTCTGATGCAGGTGGTCTCTAAAATATGTTGCTGTATATCATGAACCCTCATCATTTGTTCCTACTCTGCCTTCTTCTTGTCTCAGTATTTCTTAGTTCCTGTTTCTGAGAGAGAAAGTCTCTTTGACCCCAGTCTTCTTCACATACCAGGTCTAACCAAGCTATGGAATGGCCATGTCATGGGGCTGGGGGTCACATGGTCCACACCAAGCTGTCCCTGAAGTAGAGTCTGTGGTATACCACCCCTCACAAGGGGCTGAGTGACAGGCAATGCATCTGGTGCTGAAAGATCCCACCTGAGAAAGCAGTTCCTCACTACCTTTCCAGTACTTCTGCCTCCAACCACCCTCCATTTAGACGATCTCTCTGACTTGATTCATGTTTTGAAAATAAGGTCCAAGATTTAATCAAATATGTTTAAATGAACAATTTTCCTATCCAGGAGGTACAGACCTCTAATGAGTAATTGGTAGGCTTAAACAATTTTTTGATTACTTAAACACCCATATTCTCTTGTTAATCTCTTTAATTACCACCTCCTGAATTTTCTATGCAGCCGAAACTCAAAAACCCTACCTCTCAGAGAATGATAATGTTTTCTTGTGGAGTCTTAAATGTACAGATACATTAGGTTTCAGAGTATGAGAGTATATCCCGTTTTTCAGGAAACATATGACCCAAAAGCCCAAACTTATGAAGATTACAAGTCAGAAAGAAACCGTTCTTACTTTTTTTTTTTAATTACAAAAAAAAATCTACCCTGGGAGTTTATTTAAACAGTCTCTATGTAGGGGAGTTCATTTACTGGTTTCTTTCTGCATTCAGTATTTATGGAGGCTGAACATGGGCCAAGTAATTGACTAGGTACACGAGATGATTAAGATAAGCTCCTTGCCTTCTAGGAACTCACAGTCTAGTGGCAGAGACAGATATGAAAAAAGTGTAAATGATACACCATGAGAATTAACGTGCAGGTGTATGAGTGCAGTGTTGTGAGAGTGAAGAAACCAGTCACTCTGATGAGAGGAGCTAGGAAAGAAGAAAGACCGGAGTCTGAATGGGGTCTGAGAGGACTAGCAGCAAGTTAACCAGGTCAGGAGAATGGAGGCTGATTAAGACAGACTCAATAGTCTGTGCAAAGACACAGAAGCAGAGGAGAGCGCAGACATTAGAAGAATCAATGCAACATGGTAAGACTGGACTACAAGGGTGGAACTGGGAAGGTCTGTTGTGAAGAACCAATATATTTCATCAGTGGAAAACCATTGAAAGCTTGTGATCTACTGAATATTTTAGAAAAATAACTTCAAGATAAGGTTGGAGGATGGGTTGAGTAAGGAGAAGCTGGGGGGCACAGAGACCGGATAGAAAATTGCCTTAAGATCAGAAGAGAGATCTGTAGCAGTTGAGATGGAGAAGAGAGAGCTACTACAGAGATATTTCAGAGACAAAATGGACTGAATTTCGTTACAGAGTGTCACAGTTGTTAAAAGCATGAGTTCTGGAGTCT
This sequence comes from Rhinolophus hipposideros, assembly GCF_964194185.1. Classification (NCBI taxonomy): domain Eukaryota; kingdom Metazoa; phylum Chordata; class Mammalia; order Chiroptera; family Rhinolophidae; genus Rhinolophus; species Rhinolophus hipposideros. Next base: position 27,364,727 of record NC_138069.1, on the reverse strand, counting down.
GTTGAACCTGCATATAAACTGCAGCTCTGCCATTCACTAACTGTATAACGTTGCACACATTATCTCATCTCTCTAAGCTTCATTTTTCTCATCTTTAAAATGGAGATAGTGTTATTGAGAGGATTAAATACACCAATGGTATACAATGCTCAGCATAAATTAAAGCTTAGCACACAGTGAATGCACCACACTCACTGAATGCTGCTATTACTACTAGCATTATTATTGCAGATATTATAATGAATAATTGATGGAGAGATGGCCGAGAAGGGAATCAGCAATAACTGCCTGGCTTGAAAATCTGGTGAATGATGATGCCATTAAAGGAGACAGGCAATAACTACAAGTTAGCATTTATTAAGAGTTTACTATATGCCAGGCAGTGTTCTTGGAGGTTCAAATACATGATCTCTTTTCACCCTTTAAAAGTCCCAGATATTATTACCCACACCTTACAGAGGCCAAAACTGAAACACAGAGAAGTAGCTTGGGTCACACAGTTAATAAGTAAAGGAACACAGACACTTAAATCCAAGAGCCTGTATCTCCACCACCACTCTGCACAGAGGGAGGCAAAGGAAGTTCTGGGATGGGGCAAAGGGACTTTGGTGTGGGGAGAGCGGTATCATTAGTCAGTCTGAGTTTAACATGCGCAGAGACACTAGCATGGAGTAATGTAGTAGGAACGTTGGAAATGTGGGTATGCTCATAAATCATTCTTCTACTCAGGAGAAGACCAAGGAACAGAGAACCTGAGACAGCAAAGCGCGAAGAGTTATTGCTAGTAGAAGATTAATCAGAAATGCAAAAGTGTCTCAAAAAATACTTTGCAAGAAAGAGGGAAAATGTGACTGAAATAACACGAGTTTGATTTCCGAACAACTTTTCAGGAAGTGATCATGTGGGAAGAGAGGAATCCGTATTACTCCACTCTCCCAGCTTCCCTAATGTCAACTGTGAGATGCAGTCGCAGAACTCGTGTTCTTCCTTGAGCAGCACTGTCTCAATGAAAAAAGAAACCAGGATTTTTCCTGTTGGAGCTGCCCGTTAGGAGATTTCAGATGGCAGAGAAAGGAAAAACTTGGCTTGCCTGCCTAAGGCTTCACCAGGGGCTTCTGGGAAATCTGCAGTTAGCATGCTCTGTCGGGTCCTGAATGACAGAGCTCACTTGGCAGCCACTTCTGAGGGAACATCCCAAATCAGCGAGTCTTCCTACTGAGTAATTTAGCCCCTGGGCACCCTCCCTGACAAAGCACTCACAGAAGGCCGTAGCTACGCTGGCGTCTCAGCTGCTAGTCCTGGAAACTTGCCTGAAAAATCGCTCCGCACCCTGAATGTGTCTCTATTCTCTAATGCCCAAGCGTTTCCCTTCCATCTTCAGCACAGCAACATCCTTTGTACCTGCCCCTGGTATTCGGACTAGTTTCCTCTAGAGCAGACAACATCTGGGTAATCAGCCTGGTTCATGACTTACCCTTTCTAAGGCAGTGTGCGCACATGTGCAAGCACACACACACACACATACACACACACACACACACACACACACACACACACACACACACACACACACCGCTGTAATCAAGTTTGTGCCAAATGAACACATCTTTCTGGTTCTGACTGGACCAGGAATAGACACATGACCCAAGATCCATCAGTCAGATTCTGTCGTCGGGGCATCTGGAATCTCTGAATGGTTTGAGCTGATGTGAGCTAGGAGCTAGACACCATTTGGAGGAGATTCTTTGGCTGTAGAAAGATGGTTGCAGGAAACAGGGAGCTCCAGATCCTTAGGCCAGTACTTCTAAAACTTAGCTGAACTTCCTGCTTTCAAATTCTACGAAATACTCTGTATTTTTCCAATAAATTACCTCTTTTTGGATTAAATAGAATTGGTATCTGTTACTTGTAACCTAAACAGCCTCCACTAACACCTGCAGTAAAGGAATTTTATAGAAATGCAAATATTCCTGAAAATTTCACTCTCCAGAAGCCCAAGATAAGGCAGAAGTGAGCAATTTCCCTCTGTAATAAATTTTCAGGCAAAAATAATGATGATGATAGAGTTGTTATATTTTTTCACTTTTCAAAGTGTGCCTACTAGTTTATGTTATTTAATCAGGCACGCTGGTATGGCATTTCAGACCCTCCTAGGAAATGGTGAAACTGTGAAACTGAAGCGTACAAAACCAACCTCATCCATCCCATTTTTTCTGCATTTCTAGACCTTCTATATAGTCATGTTTGGAATAATTGAAGATTCATACTATTATTTGAAATGGCGAGATAATTGATTGTGAAACGCTAATCACTTTTCTTCTCTTTTTGAAAATATAATAGAAAGCTAAATACCTCTGAACCTGCTTACAGTGAAAAAACAACATATACTCAAGTTTTCCTTTTGGAGAGTGGTTGTTCATGCTGTCAAACACCAGAGCTACCATTTAATATGCAAGATTACTGGCTGTACAAACTTCGAAGTATGAAAAATAAGCATTCTGTTCATAACATATTTGCAAGAGTACAAGAATACATGCATCTTGTTCTGACTAGTATTTTTTACTTTGATCATACCTAGACATAATGCTGTACCTCCTAACTCAATAATTTGTTATGTGCTCAAGTAGTTTCCCTCCACCTACCAACTGCCCTCCCCTTCCCACCTCCTACCTCCCTCTTCCGGGCTTTCACAGCACCTAATTTTTCATGTTTGCTTCTACGTCAACAAATATATTGCATTGACATCTATTTAGTTATACTAGGCTGGAAACCTGTTGAGGGCAAGACATTTACCTTTTGTCTCTGTATTCTCAGCACCTATTACAACATCTAGTACATCAGCAATTATTAACTGTTTGCTGTATTGTAAAAAGCGTGCATATTTTATTCCCCCAAATAAAGTATACCTATCTCAGGGACAAAAAGCATACCATTTTACACTTCGTGGGTATTGATTCACATTTATTATCTAAGTACATGCTCTCTCATTCATGACCTGCATTAATATTAAATGCTATGGGAGAAAAAGAAAAGAAAGAAAGCCTAAGATACTATTCTTACTTTGATGAAGCTTACAGAGAAAATACTTACACAAAACATGTCATGACTATTTTTTCCAGCTGTACTGAGATATGATTGACAAATAATAATTGTATGCATATAATGTGTACAACATGGTGTTTTGCTATACACATATATTGTGAAATGACTACCACAATCAAGCTAATTAGTATGTATATTCTCACCTAACATTGTTACTCCTTTGTGTGTGTTGTGGTGAGAACACTTGGGAGCTACCATCCTAGCAAACTTCAAGTACACAATACATTATTGTTCACAACAGACACCATGCTGCACATTAGGTCTCCAGACTTATTTCAAATCTCATAACGGAAAGGTTGTATCCTTTGAAACATGTCATGACTTTTATTATCACTGTCATCATAAGCCTATTTACTAAATACTTATTATATGTCAGGCATTGTGTTAAATACTTTACATGCCTTACTTCATTTAATGATCACAAGTCTCTACGACAAAGTAGGTGCTACTACTATTCCCACTTTAGAGATTAAGAAACTGAGGCTCACAAAGGTTTAAGTGATTTGCTCAAGGGCACACAGCTAATAGGTGGCAGAACAAAATTTCAAACTCGTGCCTGCCTATCTCTAGAATTAATATCTAACTGGATACCAGAAAGATCTATATCAGCTGTAAGGGTTCTAAGAGTACAGAGAAGAGAAAGAACCACCCGGGGGGGAAAAGAAAACTCTTGACACATCTCAGAGTATTTCAACCTGAGTATCCTTATTTGGACATAAGGCATATACTGTAAAATTACAGTGGTTGTAAGTAATTTGTCTTAAGAAAAGCCCTTAAGTAATGGTGCAAAACAGTGTTTATAAGAGTTGAAAGCTTGACGATGAGCCAAATTTACTGCTGAAGGTTAAATTGGAAGGCTCCCAGGCATCATGGCAGAGAACGGGGCAGCCTTTTGTGGGATTTATTGTTCCTGAGGAGAGCAGCGGCCCCAGCACCACTAATCAGATCATACATCAGCGGAGTGATTACTGTTGACTCTCCCAGACACACAGAAAGACAAACAAGTGGCTTGAAAGTAAACGAAAGCAGAGAGTCTCAAGCTCCCTCCTCTCGCATGAGAGAGCAATGAATCACCTTGGTAAAGGATTCTTCATCTTTAGGTGTCACCTGGGTCATAACAGAGGCGTCAAATTGTGTGCAGGATGGTTTATATCAGAGATACAAAAAGAAGAGTCCAAGAAGAATAGGGAAATAACAACATCCAAAAACTGTTGGTGAGCGTGAATTCCCTTTATGGGCACGTTTGCATAAATAATGTGATTGGAGAGAGCACTGAATCAGGAGTGTGGAAATCTGAATTCTGCTCCCAGTTCTGCCACTAAGTGTCCTGCAGGATGTTGCTAAAATGCTCTGGGCCTTCATGTCCCCATTTATCAAATAAGTGCTCAGCTGAAGATGCCTTTAGTTCTTCATTTTTAAACTCGTATTGATTATAGGTGGAAGCACATTGTTTCTGGAAATTCTGATAGATTTAAAATCAAGACATCTGGGCTCTAGTCTGATTGCCCAGCAGAGAATTCCCCTGTCCCTCTCTGAGCCTCAGTTTCCTCACCTCTAAAATACAGACATCTGATCAGTCTCCAAAGCCTCCTTTACCCGGAGAGGTCTTTCAATCTACATTTTCTTAACCTCACAATGTTAACTTTAGGAAATAATAAGGGTGATCATTTTGCCTCTAAGAAGAAGGAATCTTTTCTACTCACCAACGAGTCAAATGCAAGGAAAATTCTGAAATAAAAACAGCAGAAAGAGAGATCAGTTCTGACAATTCTAACAAATCTATGTCCTTATCCACAGGGGACATGTACAAGCTGGGTTTTTATAGGCAGAAACAGTAAGAACATGTCCCAAACGTTCCTCGTGAGAAGACAAATGCAAATGCAGGTTTGCTGGCTCAAGTTCAGCGGTGTAGTCATAAGGTCAGAGCTGCTGGTAAAACTGCGTGGCTGCCAACTCAGGCAGAATGACAACGTAAATCATAACATTTCTTTATCGCACCATCTCCTCTCTCATCACATGGTACCTTGAAAGTGTGTGAGTGTGTGCGTGTGTGTGTGTGTGTGTGTGTGTATTATTGTTTTTAAAGCATGCCTAGATATCTCTGACAGGTTTGGGCAGTGCTCTGTGACATACGCTAAGGGAGATATGTGTTAAAAGTATCAAAGTGAATTTTCAAACAACCTATTAAGTAGCAAAATTCAGGATTTAAGCACATACCACCATCTCCACATTGGCGGGAAACTTCATCCACTCAACAGTGAAGTCAGACTACCAGGTAGGTACTGCCAAGTCAATTCTGATTTCAAGAATAATCTTTCTAAATATTTAAAGCTATAGCATCACTGGAAACTTTAGAGGTACCTGGCATTTATGGAGATTTCCATGCGCCACACAGGTGCTAAGCACTTTCTAGGCACGTTCTCATTAAATCTTCAAAACCATGTAAAGGGTAAATATGACCTTACTCCTATGTTAAAGGTAAGAAAACTGATGTAGAAGTTAAGCTCTTTGCCCCAGGTCACACATATATGCAGCGGCAGGGTTGGCTTTTGGACCAAGACTGGGTAACGACACAGCTCTTCAATCCTGCACACATGCTCGTTTGGAGCCCCCACAGTTCTGCTCTTCAGTCGCCAGGGTTCCTGTACTTGTGCTATTTAGTTGCTATACAAAAATGGATGAGTTACTGCAAAACTCTCTAATGCAGCTTTTCAGCTAGACAACGGAAACAAGAAGGACATTAAGTCCCTTTCTCTTTCTTCATGTAAAAGACAACATGAGATACAAACATTTAAATTAAATCCAACCATGCAATGCCTATGAAAGTAGAGGCAAACCAGTTTCTGTTTTCATGCCTGCCTTTTCTAATCTACCAATTCATTAAAACAACTGCCTTATTTTGGAGAGTTGTAGTGAAGATGGCATTTTTTTATGTGAAAATACGTTGGAAAATTGAAAAGCTATATATAATTTGTTTTCATTATTTTCATCATCAATTAAACATAATAAGATAAAATAGTGTAGCCAAGACAGAAAAAAAATCGTTTACTCCCTATATGTTATTTCAAGAATATCTTCCTTCAAAACTGTATTTTATACGATAAGGGACTGTAGACGCCTGCAAGATTATTTTTTGCAAGGAGGAACGTTTGCATTCAAGGGAAATTCTATGATTACTCAATTGTTCCAATCACCCAGCTTTGAGGGTTAAATTTGCAGGGGATGATGCTATCCGCAGAAGCTGTCTAGAATGTTTTTGATCAGCATCACGTTGACCCTGGATGGTGACAACCAGCAATGCCTGACACACAAAGAAGTGAGCATTTAGCCCCCGCTTCACTGATGGGGAGCGTAAAGAATCTGACTACAGGAAAAGAGAAATCACTGGTGTCATGTTAGTTTCCGGTTTTAGAAATACAGTTTGCTGTTTTATATATGTAAGTGAATATGTGCCACATCCATGAGTTTTAATGTTGAAGTTTACACATAATAGGACATATGATGTTTAAAATGAAAAGTATATAGTGTTGGCTAACAGCCAGATTTTCTATAACAGGAGGGAAAAGATTGCTAAATTCAATCTGTGTAGCCTACAGTCCCAAATACTTTTTCTAAGTTTTGCAAATGTAGTGTCTGACCGTAGCTATTTCCTTTTGAGTACAGACTGAGTTTGGCTCTGTAGTATGCAACACAGAACTTACACATCTTAAATCTACTTGTAAAAATACAAACTCAGTTTTGTTTGTTTGTTAGGCACTAATAACCCAAAATCAAGTCAAACTTGCCAGAAGTAGCAAAAGTTAACATGTTCTTCAGTTTAAAGTATAAAATGAAGCTTAATACCGAACTTGCTTCTTGCCTCCACAAATGCAACCAAGTCCAATTTTAGCTATACTCACGTGACTATTTTAATTCTGTGGGATCTGAAAATAGCACCCAAAATGTCATATGGGTGAACAAAATCTGAGTCCAGTGTGACATTGCAACAGACACCATTGGTTGGCAAATTGAGCAGTCATTTCTCCCTTTCTTCCTTGCTAAGAGAATCCCAATTTGTTTCCCCTCCTCTAGATGGTGACAACTTTCAGGGAGGCTGGACTACTCAGCTGCAGGGGGAAATCTTGATTATTCTAAGCCAGTCAGGGTGGGTTTAGGCATGGACTTATGGCCCAACTTAGACCAATAAAATATAAAGCAACGTCTATTCGAGAACTTCTAGAAATATCTTCCCAATTTGAATAAAGGGAACATATTGGATGCTCCAATTTTTTGACTGGTCACTGTTTTGGGGGTGTAATGTTTTGAATTGCTTTGAACACGGTAGTAGAAACAAGAGGACAAGCCAACATGCAAAGGTGGTAGAGAGGAAACATGGAAAAAACCTGGGTCCATGACAAGGTCCATGACAACTATAATTAACTGCTGGATTAACTAACTTTGGACCTATCTCTAGACGTCTTATAAGATGAGATAATAACAATTATTAAAGTTTGTCATTTTTTTATATTTTTCTGTTACTTGTAGCCAAAGGCACCCAAACTGCTACAAACTTCTATCCCATGCTGAAATGTTCACTTCTGCCATTAGCCCACTGCTGAACATACAGTCTTAAAATAATTCAGTCACCAATACTAATGGCTTCCTCTATGTTATATGACTGGGGGGATAGGTCATAGAAATATGGTATTTTTAGCACTCTTACCTTATCTCCTAAACAAAAAGTTATGCTTCCTTTAGATATCAAGAAAGACAAATGATATCAAAAAGAGTTTGACCTTAAATACATAAATTGTATATAACACTTTTGTACAGTCATAATGCATATTATTGTATTCAAGGCTCTGAGAAATCTTACAGCAATAAAACCTGATTAACTTTCTTGTACTTAATCAGGGATTTTTCCCCAACCTTATTTAATCACAGAACCACATTTGTCACATAAAATATATTACTTGATCTACCAGGACAGATGTGCCTCAAAACACACTGTGAGAAGCATTAACTTACACTAACAACTTTTTTTTATACTATTTTTTTATTAGTTTCAGGTGCACAAGACAAATACTTAGACGTTTATCATTTATATCCCTCACACTATCCCTCTGACATCGCACAGTGCCATTACATTTCCACTGTCTCTATTCCTAATGCTGTACTCCGCTTCTTGTAAGTATATACATACATATATATACATGTACATATATGTATACATATATATATATATATAATTATAGTTGGCATTCATTATTGTTCAGCTTCAGGTGTACACACTAACAATTTTTAAATGCATACAACAGAACAAAATGTATTAAAGAAACTTCACCATTTAAGCTTACCTACTTGTAATAAAATATTTTAAAATGAGAATAACTAAAAATTGATGAATGCTTACTCTGGACCTGGTACTGTCAGAACCACTTGAACACCTCAGTTGAAGATACTATTATGATCTCATTCAACCCAAAGGAAAGTGAGACAAAGAAAGACAATAGGCCCTATTTGCTATGATTTACATCCCTCCCACTCTTCACAGTTCCTAAAAAGAAAGAACTTTATCTTACATTTAAAACTAAGCCAAATCCTATTGCTAGACTTGTCTTCCTTGCACTGATTAAAATTGGCTTTGAGTTACTTGGCAAACCCATCAGGATACTATGGGGATCAACTAGCATCTTAAAACCTGGGCTGATGGCTTCAGGATGTGGCAGCATTGACATGATCTGGAGACACTCTAATTAAAGAAAGAGTTGGATTTAATTTAATCCTGGCACAAACAGCCACAGCCTTCCTTCTAATAGCATTTGCATTTGTAGACATCCTTTAGAATTGTTTAGGCTTTAAGTTTTTTTATAGCCCAGAAGACCTTGGCAGATCTTTCACAAATAAAAGGAAAGATAGTTGAAGTTTACAAGGTTTCTAAGCATCTCCACACAACCATGAGTTTCTTGAAGACAGAAATGTATTCCAAAATCCTGAGTATTTAGTAAGCATAAAAATAACCATTTGTCAGTTAGTTTCCACTGCTTCATGTTTTTATTAGTTTTTCTAATGAGTATATATATCCTTTGTCTAGCATTTTCACAAAACTGTTCTGTAGAAATACATCTTAAGTACAATGAAAGTCATAGATAAAGGTAGAATATCTGTGTCCTTATAATGCCTTAAAGTAGATTTAATCACCACTTGTCATTGACTGGCAATCAAGTGATGAAATGTCATTTTAGTACCCTAAGTAAACCCACATAGCCAAATACCATGATGGAGAGAGGTATTTATCTGCCCATGTACTTATATTATCATAAATAGAGGTCATTATGGATGAAAGACAGCTAAGTTTTAGATGAAGAAACTATAATTATAAAACAAATATATATATAAACAAACATATATATAAACACACATACACACACACACACACATATATATTTGCTTATAAGTTCAAACGGCTTTGCTTAAGATGGGTATAACTGTTCAAATTAAATTCCACTGTTCTCCTTCACATGAGTGTTGTATTAGGCCCTTAAGAAGGGAGGTAAATTGTACATAAATATCACACAACCACCTCCATTCACGTGGCTCTGTTCAACGTGTTTTACATTTTATTTTAATTTTTAAAAAATGTGATATTGCTCCTAAAATGGGAAGATATACAGGTGTTCTTGTACTGATGTCATTCCAAATATAGGAGACAGAGGGTGTTCTTAGCCATGGAAGCTTCAAAACATCTCTGAAAATTAAGCTGGAGGCTTGGGAAGGCGTGGAGGTTTTCAGATCCAATTCGCAAATGACATTCGATAGGTCTTCAATTTTTATTTGCTCACCAACCCTTGAAACATAATGATGTGCATCCGTCCATTTCTGCAACCTTAGCAGCCTCCCCACAGCCCCCACTGCTCACAACAATGTCTCATCAATTATAATAGAAGTGTTGCTCATAGAAATGGGTTTTAGGAGGTTTTGTCCATTCCTGGGAAGACTACGAGAAAACAGTCACAAGACTACCAGACGTCTTTGCCTCTGTGCTGGGAAGTGGCCTTTACTTTGATCGGAATGTAAAAAAAGCCACACCAACTTTAATAAAAGTCAAAGTATCTTGAAATCTGAATTCTGGTTAAAAATAATACATTGGTTTCTAAGAATATAGAAGTCTCTTTAAATTGTCACAGGTTGGGAGAAAACAGATGGAAACCTAGAGAAATAATACCACGTTTTGCAAGAGTCCTTAAAAGTGGCAGGTTGTTAAGTTTGATGCTTCCCAAGCGAAATGCTCTACAAAGTGCTCTTTTCTATCATCCTTATTTATATTATTTTTTAGAGATCTGTTGAGAGACATTTGTCATACATTTGTCATACGTTAAGCTGCATATCTTTCAAGGACACGGTTTGATGGTTTTTGACATATATTCACACCTATGGCACTATCTCCACAACAAGGTTGAGGAACTCCCTCTATGAGACCCAATAATTTCCTGTATTACTCTATCATCTCTGACCTATGCCTCTGCAGTCAGCCCCGTCCAACCTAAGCACCCACTCACATGAATTATATGTTGCTATAAGTTAGCTTGCATTTTCTGGGATTTTATATAAATGGAATCATACAGTATGTATTAATTTTGTGCCTGGTTTCTTTCACTCAACTGAATCACTCTTTGACTCATCCATGGTGTTCCACGCATCAATAGTGTGTTTTATTGCCAAATAGTTTCCCATTCTATGGATATATCACAATTTGTTTATTCATTCATCTGTTGCTGGACATTTTTGTAGTTTTGAGTTTAGGGCTATTACCAATCAAGCTCCAAGCTCCAGTGAACATTTACATATAGTTTTTTTTTTTTTTTTTTTTGAGTGGACATATGCTTCCTTTACTCTGGGTAAATACCTAGGACTACAATGGTGGGTCATATGTTAAGCGAATATATTTTGAACTTCTTAGGAAATCATTAAACTGTTTTCAAAATCAGCAGTACCATTTTGTGTTCCCATCATTTATGAATGAGACTTCTAGTGGTTCCACATACTCAAAAACACTTGTTTTTTTCAGGTTTTTAAATTTAACTTTAGCTGTTCTAGGGGTGTGTCACTGGTATTACATCTCCTTGTGATTTAGATATGCATTTTCCCAATGACTAATGATGTTGAACATTGTTTTCATGTGCTTATTTTCCATTTGTATATGTTGTTCGGTGAAACATTTGCTTAAATCTATGACCCACTTTCAATGGGTTGCTTATCTTTTTATTACTGAGTTATGAAAGTTCTTTATATAGTCTAGAAACAAGTCCTTTGTTTTATATCTATTTTGCAAACATTTTCTCCCAGCCTTTTCATTTTCTCAACTGTGCTTTCAAAAGAGCAAAAAAAAAATATTTTTCTTTCATAATTTTGTGCTCTTTGTGTAATATTAAAAATCTCTGACATACCCAAAGTCACTAAGCTTTTTTTATTTCCTATTTTTCAAGAAGTTTCTAGAAATCCAATAGTTTTTGTTGTTGCTGCTGTTATTTTTAATATATATCTGTACTCACCATGTGGTAAATTGTAAAAATTGTTCTTTGCTTTCTTTCATTTCTTCATGAAAACTTGTGCCCTCCAACTGAGTTAAGCCACAGGGTGACGTTCATTTTTTATAAGATGAGGAGTGCTCTTTTCCTCTTCTTTTGAAAAAGTAACTCAGAATAAGAAGAAAAAACATGTGCAACATTGTATAAAATGTGCATGGTCATAAAAATTGCTGTTGAATTCCAAAAAGACTCCTGCTGATAACAGCAATGGTGTAAATGTTCAAAGAAGCATAGGTACAGTGAACTGCTTCCTTGTAGAGTGTTGGGACTTTATAAAAATTGATTCTGGCTAAAAATAAGGAAGATTTTAAAGATTAAAAATAGATGCCATGTTAAATCTTCTGAGACGGTATTTAAAACTGAAGACTAAATAATTTAAAATTTTGGGTAAGTTGCTTCCTGCCTTCCTTTTAGAACTCCTTTCCCCCTTGGTGAGTCATAAACTTACAACTGCAAAGTGGTGTTTTTAAGAGGTATGCACTTACTGAAATATAAATATTATGTGCATATTCTTTTGGTGATGACTGTTCAAAGAGAAATGATGGTAGATGATTTAAAAATAATAAATGTTATTTCAATTAAATTCAACAAAAACTGTTATTGATTTCCTATTATGTGTATAACTAAAGAAATGTGCAGAGAACCAAAGGTGGCCATGAGGAGATAGAAAACTCAATAACAAGTGAACTCTGCCCTTAAAAATATTAACTTCTTAGAAGTGTCCTATTAGTTTAAAAGATGTAACCAAACCTAATGAAGAGGTCAGGAAATGGAGAGATGATTTGCACCTGGAGGGAACAGAACAAATCTTTTATATCAAGAAGTGGGCACTGGACTTATTAGGGAGATCACTTCACAGACTATGTAGATGCCTGACCACTGCGCTATACACCTGAAGCTAAAGTTGAATAATATTAAGTGTCAACTATAATTAAATATAGTTGTAAATATGTATATATATATATTTCCCACACATACACACGTGATGTGAAGTACAGCATAGAGAATACAGTCAATAGTATTGTAACAGCTATATACAATGTCAGAGGGGTAGTAGACTGGGGTAGGGGGCCAGTTATCACCTTGTGAGGGGTGTAAATGTCTAACTAGTGCATCGCTTTGTATACCTGAAACCAAAAAGAAGGAGGAGGAGTAAGAGGAGAAAGTTAGAATGAATACAGCATGGCTTGTTTATGGAATATCTCAAAAGTAACTAAGAGAAACTTGGACATGAAGTACTATGAGAAGACAAGGAGACCAAATAAAGATTTATTTTATCAGATACAAGGTGTCAATGACAAGTATGACAATTCTATAAGTCATTGTGCAAAAGCCTGGATCAATAAGGATGAAGGAATACAGTAAAAATTGTCCTTAGAAGATTAGCCAGACAGTAGTAGAAAGAATGGCTCAGAGAAAGGCAGAAATAAAGCAAAAAGATATTTGCAGAAACTTGGATATAAAATAGAGGGAAACTAGTCTAGGGATGACCTGTGAAAAAAAAACAATTCTAAAGGTGAATTAGAGCTATTTTAAGGAACGTGCACTCTGTGCTTCACTGTATGCTCCATTATTACAGGAGCCACATTTTCCTTATTCATCTTTGCATCCCCAGCAATTAGCATTAGGAAGTAATGAACAAATGAATATTATATGTACCTTAAGAACACTACTGTTCAATCAACAATTACAGCCAAAGAGTTCAACATTCCCCTCTTAATAATTGATAGGAGACATAAAATTAGTAATGCTATAGAAGACATGAACAACTCTATCAGGCAATCTGACCTAATTGATATTTATAAAACACTCCATCCAACAACAGCAGAATATAGATTCTTACATGCCCACAAAACGTACACCAAGATAGACTATATGTATGGGCCATTAAAAAGTCTGAATAAATTTAAAAGGATTCAAGTCATACAGAGTGTATTTTCTGAAACACAGAATTCAATTATAAGTCAATAACAGAAAGTTAACTGAAAATTCCTAATCCTAAATATTGGGAAACTAAATAACATACTTTTAAATAACTTCTGGTTAAAAGAAGAAACCACCCAAAAGAAATTAAATTAAAACGTAGTTTTAACTGAATGAAAATAAAAAACACATATTAAAATTCGTGGGAAGCATTCAGTCAGAGCAATACTGAGAGAGAAATCCATAGCACTAAACACCTATGTTAGAAAACAAGAAATGTCTCAAATCAATGGCCTCAGCTTCCATCAGAATAAACTAGAAAAAATAAGAGCTAATAATACTCAAAAAAGACGAAAATAGTAAGAAAATAAAATTTTAAAGGCAGAAATTAATAAACAGAAAAAAAAAACAATAAAATCAAAACCTGGTTTGTTAAGATGAATAAAATTGAAAATCTCTAGCCAGATTGATCAGGAAAAAAAGGAGGACAAACAAATTACCAATATCATGAATGAGAGAAATGACACTACAACAGATTCTACAAATATTAAGTGATAGAATAATATGAAGACATTTATTCAAGTTGTCATGGAGATTTCAGCAATTTCAATAATGCATAAAAAATAAATTGAATGCATGTACATTAGAAAGAAGAAATGCCATAGTTAGGCACAGATGACATAATCACCTATACAGAAAATCCTATGGGATCTGCAAAAAAAAAAAAAAAAAAAAGTCTACCAGAAATGGTTAGTTGCCTGGGGATAAGGGCAAGGTGAGAAAGACAGTGAATATGTAGAGACAAGAGAAACTTTGGGGGATGATAAATGTTAATTATCTTGATTGCGATGATAGTTTCATGAGTACATATATATATATATATATATATACACATATGTATATATATATATATATATATAATTGGATAACTTCTGATATATATATAAAAGAATACTGACGAACAGTGAAATAAACTATTATAAACTGTCTGATATATATATATATATATATATATATATATCAGAACTTATCCAATTATGCACTTTAAATATGTGTATTTTATTATATATCAATTATGTCTCAATAAAGCTTTAAAAAAGAAAGAACTATTGTCCTAACAAAGGTCTTGAATGGCTTATATTTCATATCATGTCTTAGTATCAACTGTAAATATTAAATCCAAATAAAGCCTTTTTTTTTCCTATACAATCCATGTGATCATGTAAAACAGTTTTGGCTAATGAGATGTAAATAGAAGTCTCTGTCAGGGTTCTGGGAAAAGCCTTTCCTTTCCAAATAAAGAATGAAATATATCCAACTAGGACAGTCCTTCGTTCTGCCTCTTCTCGTTTAAAACTACACAAGATGATTGGGAATGTAGCCACCATCTTGTTGACTCTACCATGCAACGAAGCCAATGCCAGCTACCACTTACCTTTCTACATGATGTTTCTAATATGAGAAAAATAAAACTCAAATGGTTATTTCACTGTTTGTCCGTATTCTTTTATTTGTAGCTAAATGAATTCTTACAGATAGACTTATCACATTGCTAAAGGGAAGAACACAGCTCTTTCCCATCCTTCTTGATTTACTATGGCATTAATAATCCTCCTTTACAACTCTACCAGAATCTTACTCCCCTGATTCTCTTTCTTAACCTTTCTTGTCATTTTTTCAGCAAGTTTTAACACACTACAAAGGTTTTGCTGAGAACCTTTGATATTCTTTCACCAGACTATGAAAATTTAAAAGTAATCCAACGGCCCATAAGCACATGAAAATGTGTCAATAACATTAACCACGAGAGACATGCAAACAAAACCATAAGGAGATACAACTTCACACCATTAGGACAGCTGTAATCAAAAAGACAGATAATAATAATAAGCATTGGCAAGCATGTGGAGAATGCGACCCTATACTGCTGGAGAGAATGTAAAATGGTACAGCCACTTTGGAAAACCGCCTGGCAGTTCCTTAAAAATATGAACATAGAGATAGCGTATGACCCTACAGTTGTACTCCAAGGTGTTCACAAACTAAAATGAAACCTATATCCATACAAAAGCTTGTATACAAATGTTTATAATGGCATTATTCATGATAGGCAAAACATAGAAAAACTCAAATTTCAATGCACTCATGAATGGATAAATAAAAAATGATATACCCGTACAATGGAATATTACTCAGCCATGAAAATGAACCAAGTACTGATATCTGTTAAAACATGTATGAACCTTGAAAACATCATGCTAAGTGAAAGAAGCTACTTGCAAAAGACCATATTGTATGATTCCATGTATACAAACTGTCCAGAACAAAAAAAGCTATAGAGATAGATATAGGGTAGATTAGTGGTTGCCAGGGACTTGGGGGAGGAGGGAAATGGAGAATGACTGCTAATGGATACAAAGTTTCTTTTTGGGATAATGGAGATGTTCTACAATTTAGCGTGGCGATGGTTGTGCAACTGGGAATACACTGAAAACCACTGAATTGTACATTTTTAATATGAGTGAACTGCATTAGGTATGTGGATTCTATCTTAATCTGTTCTATATTTTTTAAAGTAATCAAACATTCCTAGCAGGAGGTGTTTGGTTTTTAACTCCCCCTACCTAATTGGGACCTATATTATTAGGTAGGTTTGCCTGTTTTCAATCATCTTCAAGAGACAAGTTTTGCAAAAGAACCACTTACCAAGAAATGCCCAAAGAGCAGAGCTCAGACACAAGTATAGATTTCTTCGTGGCTTGGTGCACTAGCTGAAAATCACTTACCATTTAACTATTTTGATTTGCCAATATGTCAAAAGCGAGGCCATGTCATAGAGATAAATAAGAGTACAGCAACTCCTCACTTAATGTTGTTAATAGGATCTGAGACTTTAAGCAAAACGATGACGTATAACAAAGCTAATTTTACTATATGCTAATCTAAATAAGAGTTAAGTTCCCACAGCATCTCATCCACATGAGAACCAAATGACATTGTACAAAACGACGTAATCAGAGGACTTGCTGTACCTCACAGTCATATCATGCTTACAACTGAAACCCAAAACATTTCTTCCAGCTCTAAAATTTTATGAGTTTATGATGCCATTTGATCTCACAACTCCAAGGAGAAAACTTATATTATTACATAATTGTTGTCATTTAACATGTTTATGTGAACAATGTCTAAAGCTCAAAACCTTGGATGTTTTTAATCAACAAATACAAGGAAGTCATACATGGATACTGTCAGTTGATTTCTGGGTAATTCTATGGTTAAAAATAAGTAATATGGAAGCCAAAACAAATGTCAAGACTTTTTTTTCAAAAATATATAGAAATAAATTAAAATAGAAATAGGAATTTACTTAGTTAATTTAGAAATTTTTTTCTTAAAAATTGATTTTGAAGAGTCAAAAACCACTTGTGCCCAGATTATTTTTAACAAGCATCTGAAGCCAAAGCATGAATGCACATTTTCTTTTTAAGCATCTCTTCATTTACATACTTCATTTGACATATTGGCAAATCAAAATAGTTAAATGGTAAGTGATTTTCAGCTAGTATGTATGTGTTACATACCGCAGCTCAATCAGTTCTCTACTCTCCCAATTTTTCCCCGATAATTCCATCATGTCACAAAATTAGGTAGTCTTAACTCATCTTCTATTTTCTGAGTTTTTCTCTTCCTTTTTTTTTCTTTTTAATTACAAATTCCTAACACCTGAAGCTTGACCTGCCTCTATAGATTCTCAAATGCCTTTCTCCAAAAGAATATGAAGTCCATTGTAGAGAGTCTGGCTCCAGGCAGTGCTTTACCCAGTATACAGTAGAGAAAATCCAGTATACAGTAGAGAATATACATCCCTTCGGTTTAAAGATTGCTTTACCCTTCTACAAAAGATACTCAGAGAAACAAAAGCTCCTCTTAAAATGCTTGCCCTGTCACTTCATTAATATTTACAGTTTCTCTTATGCTGGTGGATGCTTACTGGATATCTAAGTATGTTTCTACTATAAGGGACAATTTTCCCCTAGCTTTGTCATGGCCCTTTCAAATAGTAAATCAATACTCTACTTGGTGGATTTTTAGTTCTTAAAGACATCTAATTGCCTTTGATTCTTCTTTCCTGCATATTTTGCTTTATTGTGACCTTCCTTTGAACTCTCCTTGCTAAGGAATGGGTCTGTGTTTCCTCTCCAAGATGCGTCCCTCCCACCCTTTGTGATTACATGTTCGTTGTGCTGATGGAACGTTGGCTGGCATGGTTGGAAAATGAGCTAATACTGGGCTGCTGTCAGTGCACAGGTTATCTCTGTGCAACTTAGAAAACAGCATCAGTTCTCATGACAGTTACAGCCCTGCGGTGCCAGCCTGGTGAGACGTGAGGGAAGGACTGGACACTTTTCACTCGCCCAAGCAGGTGCCCCTGGGCAAAGCATATTCACAACTTCCACAAAGGCCTTGGGAGTGATCACCACCCAGATGTGTCTTCCATTTAGCCATCCTTCCCAAACCCCTCATAGCATGCAGCTCCACTAAGCCACTATCCTGACTCCCACAGCATCTATAACCTAACCCAGGAGGAAACTGCATGCTGAATATCCCCTGTCCTGTGGGTAGCGCTCTCTACAGCTCTGGGTACAGGCAATAGGAAATGATCACACATTTTGATGTCCAAGTCTCACTTTTGTTTTAGGGTATGACCTTGAATAATTTACTCAGCCTCTCTGAGCCTCAGGTTCCTTATCTGTAAAACTGGGAGAGGAACACCCATCTCAGTATTGCACAGAGGAATAAGAAGTTGTACACAAAGAATTTAGCACGGGGCCTGGAGCAGAAAAAGCTCTCAAAAATGGCAGTTGGTGTAATTCTTGTACGTGTTATTTTAAAGAACATTTATTGATGGGTAAGCTGCCAAAAATCAGCAAGGTATCTCCACCACTGAATTTGTTGCCATAATAAGGCATTTTGCTTCACTAGCATGGCATTTGAAAAGCTAAAATTCTTGAAGCCCAAAGGACAATTATAAATGAATATTTAAAAGTCTCCATCTCGACTGATCTGTTAACCCTGAATTCAGGATTCTTTCCAAAGAAATATAACAAAGACTTTCATAACAAAGAAAGCTCAGAAAGGTTTTTCACCTTGATTCTCTAACATGCAAATCCTTAGATAGAAATTTTTAATGCTGTGTGAACCAACATTTGTTGAACAACTACATGTGCCAGGCATTGTTTTAGGAGCTCACAGACGCAGTATCTCACTTTAATTTCCCAACAACCTTGAGCACTTGGGCCTGAGTATCCCCATTGTGGAGGTAATAACACTGAGACTCAGAGGAGTTTGCCTTTCCCAAGGTCACACAGCTAGTAAGTCTCATTAGAATTCAGGTTTTAGGACTTTTAAAGACTATCTTACCATTCCACCACTCTCATTTTCATTTCCATGAAAGCCTGATTACCCAGGCAATGTGGGGTGCTGAGAGAGAAGTCTCGGGGAAGGAGAGAGCTGGCATAAACATTCTCGAGTGGAGAAGCACGATTGCTAATGGAACTCTTGGCAAACTGAGGCATGTTGGAATGGTGGTAACTGGCTTGGACATCTACCAAGTGAAGCTCTGAGTTCTATTGGGGAGTGAGGGTCCAGGTCCACTCTGGGATGGCGGAGCCACAGGAGATGCCCTAGAGGCACTGCAGCCTTTGCTCAGGTATCTGAAGGAGTATTCAGTGCTTTGTCCCTGTGTCCAGGATAAGGAGAGGCTCTGATGAAGCCGCAAGCTCTTGGAGATCTGCCCAGAGGCTTGCTTCTGTGAAGGCGATATCTGCTTGTTTTGAAAAAGATGCCCAAGCCCTTTTCACAACAGATTTCCCTTTTTTACCCATACAGTTTTGATGTAGATTTGGTGCTTCAATTACAAGAACATTTCAAATAACAACAAATGCTGGATCTCCACATTATCCAGGACTACATCAAAAAGCTAAATCTTGCCCACACCAACCGGTCATGTTTTCAATGTTGATGGCAGTCCACTAACACACTAGGAAATGTATTTCACAGCTATGGCAGTTAATTCTCTTGATATAGCATCTGGCATTGCATGGTACTCAGAGAAGTACTTAATAAAAAATTTAGAACAGGAGGATAGCCAAACTACTCAACAGTTGGCACAAGAACTGTACACAACATATATTACCATTTCCTACAAATGCATAGCGTCCTTTCACTTTCATCCACAATTCTGGGGAAGAATTCTACTCAAAGTCATTTGTCTGTTGGCCGCCTATTTTAACAACAATATTATTGGACTTTTAAAATTACATCCCAAGCATTAAAAACATAATTAAATGTGGGGCAGGATTTTAAAGATGTCAATAGGCTATAGAGGTGTGTGTGTGAATTTGAATTTGGAGAGAAGACAATACTTACTATGAAGCATTAAATCCTGGGCATGATGTTGGAGATTTCATATACATTATCTCATTTAATCCTCACAACCACCCTGACTGTTCAGATTCTCATTCTCTGTCTCCACGTAGGAACTAAGACTGCAGGCACCTGCTCCCCCAGGAAATAATAACTCATTAACTTCCCCTTGCCCTTCTCCAGCCTCATCTTTCTTAGGTAGCTGTACCATCACATGTACAAAGTTTTGGGTTCTAGAAAAGGCAAACTATGCCCCCCTTCCTCAGGGGCTACTGCAATTCTGTTATCAAGTCCCGTTCCTCAAATCAACTGTCTGCTCACCTCTTCCCTCCTCTAACACAACTGTAGGACTGTCATTACTTTTTGCTTTGGCAACTGTCATTTTCTCCTAACTAGATTTTCTAACCCCCTGCTTCCCCTCTGCAACTCACCCTCTGTACTACCCTCAGAGTTGTAACATCACAAATCTACTGCATTTGAGCCTTGGGTGGTTCCCACTTATGGGCAGAATAATGACCAAACTCTTTTCAGCTTCACCTCCAGCCTCACAACCACCCCTCCTTCAGCAATCTATGCTCTGACCAGTGGTCCCTTAAAGATGTTTACTTCCAGGTGTGAAATTTCCATCATAACCTATCTATCTACCAAATGCTCAACTTTCTACTTTCCTCTTTTCTTCTCAGTCCCACACTCCACAGCACAGAGCTTGGCTCACAGTAGATGTTCAAAAAGTATCAATTCCTCTTCTTTTCACCTTCCTTGTTATATTCCTACAGCATGTTGTTGATGGCACTACTATACCTTTGTACCCCGATTGTTTACCTACCTGGCTCCCCAGGCAGACAGAGATCCCCATCCAGGCATTTCTTATCATCTCACTGCCTGGTAGAAGGTCTAGCATATTGCAGTCCCTAATAAGGGTTTTCTGAATGAATAAGGACTTAGGCAGAGAGGCAGCACATCCAAAGGACATAAAAGCAGACACTGGATCTCTTGGACCACATTCTAGAAGTACTTGAGGAGCCCAGCGGTCTCAGCAATGGTTTTTAACAATGGGCGTCTCATCAACACTGGGAGAACTCATCACATTGCAGTCTTTTTGCTTCAAAACGTTACAACTCTGTAAACCAGGACCCCAAATATGAAGGGGTGGGGTGTCACCCTGATTAGCATGAAGAGCCCCTCATGCCATATAACTAACAAGAGTTTACCAAAATTTCCTCTATTGGGTCCTCTGCCTGACTCCAGACCTTCTTCTTACAAGTCTCTCCACAGAAGTACAAACAAAGCGAAATCAACAGTGTGATATACCCCAATCCCTGCCTTTATTCCCTGCTGAGAATATGTATCTGTTTTCTGACCCAGCACAGATTTTCATCCCAAATAATTTGCTTTGAAAGCAACAATTGTGAAAATGGACTCTATTCTGTTGATGGTGATAAGCTAAATAATAGCAAGGGCAGTAACCTCTGAGTCCAACCAGCAGAAATGGAACAAGGGTCACCTGGTATAAGGCATTGTTGTGGAAGCATTTCAACAGATTTTCACATGTCTACTCTAAAACATTTTTGCTTTTTGTTTTTGACATGGAAGCAGGATACCTGTGTGGTAGGTTTCTTAGTATTAAGACTTAGGAGCAGGCGGAGGAGAAGTCTGAAGGGGCACTATTTAGGGAAAAATATTCATTTTAAGGTCCCCTTTACAAGGATGGGGTAGATGATACAATCATCAGAATATTAAAATTCTCACTTCTTCTCTTATTCTGCCCATCGCTAGACATTTGGGGGGCTCCTTCTGGAAAAAAGGGATAAAACAAGAAAGAAAGGGACATGCACGTCATGCTTGTTACCTCACAGATCCCTTTAAAGTAACTGTTGAGGGACAAGGTAAAAACAAACAAAAATGTAAGTAAGATTTGGAGAGTTAACTGGTGATTCATCAATGACGTTCGAGAAGAAATACAGGGGACCATTCCCTGACAGTGTGACCCTAATGATAGTAACAGATATCACTTACTAACAAACACACATAGCACTTACATACGTGTATACCAGGCACTGATCTAAACATTTCATAGATCTTAATGAATTTAATCTTCGTAACAACCATGTGAGTAGATGCTATTATTACCCACATTTTACAGATGAGGAAGTTGAGGCACAGAAAAGTTAGGTAACTTGCCCAAGGTCACACAGAAGCAATTACCCTATGCTGAATAACCACGGTGACCTGCAAGACTTTCTCTGATCCTACTCTCTTTTCTTTCGTGATACATCAGCCACCAATGCCAGTTTAAAGCTGTTTTTATTACCTACGTTCTGTTTAAGAACTTAAAACAGGTTCTTTTTGAATTAAGGTCGGGAGCTTCACTCTGACATTGGCAAGTCCTCATTCGATTCACAGCCTCCTCCTTACCCAACATGTCTCAAAACGGCCAAATGGCTGCTCCACTTCAGTCTGCATCTTTTCTTCATTCCCCTATAAACTGCGACCATTGCAGTCCTCACAGTTGAGCTTATCTCATTCTCCGCATCCAGATCCCATGTCCTTTTGAACCATCAAGTTTGCACTTCCTTCAAGGTTCTACATGAAATCTACCATTCAGTGTGTATAAGGAGGGTCAGGGGAGCAGGGCGCCCCAAATTTCCAGACTCCCATTGGGTTTGACCGGCCTGAGTTAGAGTCCTGATTCTGCTTTGAATCGCCATGAGACCTTAGACTAGTTGACCTAGACAAGCCTCTCTAAGGCTCAGTCTCTTCATTTGTAAAACATTTATTTCCTAGGGCACCAGTTCTCAAAGTGTGGCCTACGGACTCATGACGCTGGTGGGTGAAGCGGGGCTCAGCATCCCCAGGTCCCATCAGGGAGACTGCACTGACAAACCTAGTTCACAATCACACCAAGATGTCGTCTGCCTTTGTCACTGTGTTGACATTTGCACTGTGGTGCACGAGAACAGAGGGTAAAACTGCGGTGCCTCAGCACGAAGTTAGGCAGTGGCACCAGACTACAAGCAACCATTCTGTGCTTTACCACTCAGGGCTGGCAGAGAAAGAGAGAAGGAAAGTTGTATTTCCCATAAAGATGCCCTGAATGAAGCAGTAACTATTATTAATAATATTAAATCTTGACCCTTGGCTGCTCATCTTTTTAACAGTCCCCATGACCAATGGGGGGCACACAGAAAGCTCTTGTGCTGCTCAGCGAAGTACAGTGGCTGTCTCAAGGAAAAGCAGTTGTGCAGTGGACTCAGCTGTGAAGTGCACGAGCAGTCTTTGTCAGAGAGCGTCATTTTTACTTGAAATAATGACTAAGATAAACTGTGCTTATTGGGACTTAGATATTTGGCAGATATTTTCTTCAAAATGAAAGAAGCAAGCAAGTCACTCCACGGAAAATAACTGACATCACTCATTGCCAATGAGAAACTGTTCTCTACCAAATGAAAATTAGAATCTTGGAAGACTTGCATTTGCCACGGTGAGCTTGATAGCTTCCCTACATAAAGGCTTTTTGATGACATTGGTGCTGACAGTAACATGTGTGACACTTAAAAATATATAATATAAGGAAATGTCTCGAGACTTGGAGAGCTGCATAATTCAGTGAGCAAGTATCATCCAAATGACCAACATAAGATGTTACAACACCAGGCATGATTAACGTGCAATGTGACTGATGGATTTTAAGTTAAGAAAGTAAGAAGTTCATCAATGTTTCTCAGATTCCACATTACAACTAACTTTTGAGGAACCTCTACTTATTGAGTTTTAGTTTAGCATCAAAGAAAAATAACCACAATTATCTGAAAAGGATATTCAAATATTCCTTCCTTTTTCACTACTGTACAAGGTCAGATTTTTTGCATATGTACTTCAGCCACAATACATCACAAAATATTGAATATAAAAGCAAATCTGAGAATCCAGATGTCTTCTATTAAGCTAGACATTACAGAAATTCACACAAATATAAATCAGTGCTGTTCTTACTGCATTTTTAAATCTTTTAAATTATAACATTTTCAAAAAATATATATTATTTTTAACATATGCGGGGTTATATTTTAAATGAATTAATTTGCAAATGTTTTAGTTTTAATTCTTAATATAGTAAATATCAATATACGTAACCCACATAACCAAAAGCTCTTTGGAGTCCTCAATGATTTTTAGAAGTCTAAACGGGTCCTGAAACCAGGAATTTTGAAAATTGCTGTCATAGAGTTGTTTTGAAGGTTAAATGTGCTTCCTTATGTAAAATGCCCAGCACAAACTCCAGTGCTCAGTAAATATTAGGTTTTTTACAAGAATTTAAGCATAATCTGTACTAGAATACATGTTCATGTTTTCTAAACTGGTGTGTGTGTGTGTGTGCGTGCACGCGTGCAAACATATATGTGTACACATGGAGTTTTTTGTCATTTATCCAATGAGATTAAAATAACTTGCTCAGGAGAAGATCTTCTAAAATCCCATCATTTGGCTGGGTATTTAGTAGGTTAGGTACTTAAGTAGTATTCTTTGTAGTTAAATATATATACATATTTTGTTTTTAAAAAACTTCAGTTGTAAAGACTGTAATAGTAAATTTCAAATACTGAGACATTTTCATTTAACTTTAAAGATAATGCTTTAAATCACTCCACTAAACCAGCCCTGGAAACCACTTTTTCATATTATCCATTTCAGCCAATGCCATCTCTTGCCTGGATTATTTCAACCGTATCGTAAACAATCTCCCTGCTTCCACCCTTGCCACTCTTAAGCCTATGCTCAACACAGTAGCTAAAGCCACCCCATAAAGACATAAATGAGACCATGTGGCGAGCCTGCTCAACACCCTCCTATGGCTTGGCACCTAGCTCAGAGCAGACTCAACATCCTTACCACGACAGCTGGGTCTCACGCCAGCCCCTCTGAACTCCCTTCCTACTGCTCTCCTTCCTGTTCAGGAATCTCACTGGCCACCCTGATCTCCATGTTAGTCTCCAGACACACTAGACCTTTTGCACTTATTATTCTCACCTCTGGAAACCTTTCCCCCAGAAAGCCCTTACTTCTTTCAGACATTAGGAAGGAAACTGTCCCTGGAGACCTATCTCAAATGTCCATATTCACACAAACCCATGTACCACCTGACCACCCCCAACCCCATTCCCTCTCTGCACATTTTCTTTAGCAGTTACCACTATCTAACATACCTCCTGTCTCATTGCTTGTTATGTGTCTCCCCACTTACATGCAATTTTGGTGAGGACAGGACTCTTGTCGATGTATTCTCTTATTTACCTGATGTGTAGTAGTTGTTCTGTGCGTGTGTGTGTGTGTGTGTGTGTGTGTGTATGAACAAATGAATAACTATTAAGATCTTACCAATTCAGATCCCTTCTCAGGAACTTTTAAGAAGAAGGCATTTTTTCTGAGCACAATCCTGGGGTATACTTCCAGGGCATCCTAACCCTCATCTCCAAATCTCCCAGGGAGAGTGCATTTCAGTATCCATGGAAAAGGCAATCGTTTCAAGAAGATTGGCAATTTTGTTGGCAGAGAGTATGAATTTTTTTGTTCTGCGAATGAAGACTAACAACGGTTCAGGGAGAGAAGAGTAATTGACTTAGACCATCACAGCAGGGAAAACAAAATCACTTGGGGAAAGAAAGACCGCGATTGGTCAAAACACGTCGTCTTCCAGTTAAACTTAAAGGTAAGAAAATAATACATTGTTTTCTCATAGGGTTTGGATCCCTCATTTCACCCTGAGAACCTCAGCATCGTGGCTAAAGATCTTGAAGAAAACCCACCAGGAAGTCATTTAAAAATCAACACACACTATGAAGGAAGCAAATTTAATTCAATTTTAAGAACACATTTTTTTTAGAAAAAGAGTAAAGCATAATGAGAACATGCTGCCTCAAACTGCATCCAGGTGGGAAGCCAGGCGGCAAGAAGTGTTTGGTGGGGGGCAGAGGGGACGAGGAGACAACAGCTCTGCACCTATCCCTAGCCTCCATGCCCGGGGGAAAGACTCGGGCTCAGGATTGTTGTAATTTAGCTGGCTTCTGACTTCAGCTAGCAACTCCCCATTTCAATCAAGCCCCAGTATCTGAATTGCCCATCCCAAGATACATTCAGATCTCTCCAAGCTTCTTTGGAAGCTTCTCTTTGACAGAGTTGACGCTCATTGCTTCCCTGGTAACATTTCCTAAAATGGTACCAATGGGCATCTCCCCTCTGGATTTTCTCTCTCCACTAGTGTGAAAAGAACTAATTTAGGGTTCCTACAAAAAAACTCCAGGCTTCTTAATAAACTGCTGACAGTAAGAAGGCAGTATCACCTGGGGATCTGAAGGGTATAAATCTTCCCTCTGCTGAGTACTAGGTAATGGACAAATTATTTAAGCTCTCAGGCCCTTAAAATAGAGACCGGGTGTTTCTCTACCTTATAGAACTGCTGGAAGAATTAACCGAAATAATTCAAGTAGGTGGGACGCCAACACGAGGGCTGTGTTCAAAGGTTAGTTCACAAAGTAAAAACTGACATAGGGCTAAACTACCGTTTGCACCCTGGAAATCACACACAGTCCTCACCATGACGCTCCGACTATCTAAGTGCCATGGAAAATGTGTCAAGTCCCCTAAGACATGCTTCTCTGTGCCCAAGGCTCACTGAGAGGGACCGCTAGAGGCCTTACCCATGCTGCTTACATTTTTATTTTTCTCTGTCTCCTTTTCTTGAGAGGGGATGGGGCAGAACAGCAAGTACATGCAGTTAAAGGTATATACGACTGGACATTTCTGTAAAGCACACTGCACAGTAGCATACACTCCAGATACGTTGGCCATTGTAAGTAATTATTGCTTCTATTTAACTAGTTAACACACATCTGTGTGGGGCGGGGGGGCACAGAGGACTCATGGAATCTGTGGGAGCCTGAAAGTGACTTTCTTGTTGGTGGCAAAGCAATGAACAGGAGACATCCAGGAGAGATGAAGAAACTATCAATTCTATCAGGAAACACTGGTTTTCAGATCTTTTCCCATAAAATGTAAAGTAAGCGAGAAAGACCCAGACACAGATAGCACTTGTGACTTCCACGTGGCCTACAGAGCCCACAGGACCAGGAAATGGAGCCCTGAACTACCCTCCTCGCTGCCCCCCCCCCAAGGGATTGGCAGTTAAACAAAATGAAGAGATTATGCAGGAATAATATAGTTAAACATTATTTTTTCAGGGAGATCTTCTTTGACCCCTAAACTATTTCCCCTCCTGATATATATGTTTCTATACTACCGTGTTTCCCAAAAATAAGACCTAGCTGGACCATCAGCTCTAACGCGTCTTTTGGAGCAAAAATTAATATAAGACCAGGTGGTATGGTATGGTATGGCATGGCATGGCACCCAGTCTTACATTATAGTAAAATATGACCAGGTTTTATATTAATTTTTGCTCCAAAAGATGCATTAGAGCTGATGGTCTGCCCAGGTCTTACTTTTGGGGAAACGCAGGTAGCAGGTACCACCTCTAATCATAATACTTACCATACTTGTTTTAATTACTTATTATAAGTCTTCCCCACTACACTGTAAGTTCAATAGGATAAGGAACAGGCTTGGCACATTATAGGTATCTGTAATACCTATAAATATTTGTTAGAAAAATTATAAATGACAATTCCTCTCTCTCTCTGTCTCTCTCTCTCTTCACACACACACACACACACACACAGAGTAGTCCCCTGTTATCTGAAGGAAATATATTCCAAGACCCTCAGTGGATACCTGAGGCCACAGATAGTACCAAACCCTACATATACTGTGTTTTTTCCTGTACGTACATACCTATGATAAAGTTTAATTTATGAATTAAGCACAGTTAGAGATTAACTACATAACAAATAATAAAATGGAATAATTATAACAATATACTGTAGTAAAAGTTATGTGACTGTGGTCTCTCCTCTCAAAACGTCTTATTGTACTGTACTCACCCTTCTTGTGATGATGTGAGATGATACAATGCTTATGTGATGAGATGCACGGAGGTGAATGAGACATTATTAAGTAAAATAAGGGTGACTTGAACACAAGCACTGCAATACCGTGACAGCTGATCTGATAACCAAGATGGCTACTAAGTGACTCATGGACGGCAAGCGTAAACAGCGTGAATATGCTGGGACGGAGCAGGATGTCGCGAGATTTCATCACACTACTCAGAAGGGCACGCAATTTCAAACTTATAAATTGTTTACTTCTGAATTTTCTTTCATTTAATATTTTCAAACTGCCGTTGACAGCAGGTAACTGAAGCCGCGGAAAATGAAACTAACGCTCAGTAGGGGACTTCTGTATGAGCATGTGTATGAAAATGTGTCCACGGAAAAATGTACGCATGCTAGCTGTTCTACGCCTTCAGATTTTCTGCTCTTTTCCTCCACTTAAGTTTTCAAATTAAACCACTTCTGGACTCATACATCACTTTTTATTTGCAAACGAGTAATCTACAACTTGGAGTTTGTTAAAAACTTGAATTATACTTTAAGGCTCTAGCTGCTTTGTCTGTGACAGTCATCAAATTGTTTTTGTTTCAGACTTTACACTTCAAAAGCTATGTTCTCTGGATTTTGTTTTACTCTTTAAAAATATCTAAGGCAGAAATCTTGAAAATCTTAAGTGAGTCTCTTGAGAGCCTCCAAGGGAGTATACCCAAATACAGGAAAAAGAACGATTCCCATGAAGCCTGCATTTCATCAAGAATACTTTGCAAGGTATCTAGTGAAATGAGGTTTTAACAGCTTACCAAAAGGAGATGAATCTTTCAAAGACACATCTGAAATTCAATATCGTAATCACATGGAAATCCTCTGATTATTTCCGTCCCATTTCAGTACTAAACTCTTAGTTTTGATGTGGTTGTCCAGTGGCTGATGATAATACAAGAGAGTATTTGGAGAAAGTAACTATAAATAAGACCATAGCCAAACTTGCATTGAGGTTTGGCTCAGGTTCTCAACTAATAATCTTAATAAAACCAAGACACGACATTTATAAAATTATGAAATATACCAATAAGCTAAAAAATTTAAATGTCAGGAGTGTCAGTTAAAAGCAGAAAATAACCATTTGGAGCTTTCAAGTAACCTTCTCAAATATATTCTATTAGAAGTAAATTGGTCCAAAACTTACATTGTGTGACAAGTTCCTTAGAAAATGTCACACCTTTTTGTTTCCTTCCTCCTCACCCCCTACTGATTGATCTAATCTTCCTCATGTACCTCTACATACAAGGTATTAAAAAGAAGGAAATCAACTGGTTTTGCCCTATGCAATAATATTAAAAGAGCTTTAGGTAAATATTAAGCATTTCTAGTAAATTGTTCTGTCTCTCCCTCCCCACACTCCCCTCCAAAGGGTGCTATATGTATAGTGGGACTGTGCCTCTAGTGATCTCATAGTGGCCAGGGACAAGGGGATTTTGAAAATTTCAAGGAAACACCTAGATTCTTAAGGCTCTGGGATGAATGGATGACTTGGTCAGCTCCCTATTCTGAGGTCTGACTGTCCCCTGAATTTTGGGGTATGGACAAATGTTTACAGCCACCAGTAGAATCCACGTTTCCAACTTTTTGGTCCATTGTAAGGTCACAACCAAGACAGCCTATGCCTCCACATAAGGTCTCATGCATATATCTGCATTCTCTGAACATTAGTCTCAGGCCTGCCTCCCACCACCAATTCTAAAGTGCATCCATACAACGGAACACTACTCAGTAACAGAAGGTACAAACTATTGACCCAACAGCATAGAGCAATCTCAAAGGCATAAGTTACGTGGAAAAAAAAACACACAAAAATATACTACATACTAGATAATTCCATTTCTACGAAATTCTAGAAAAGGCAACACTATCATGGTTAAAAGCAGATCAGTGATTGCCCAGGCCAAAGATTAGCAGGAGGGGATCAACTTTAAATGGCCACAGGAGACACTGTGAGAAGATGAAAATATTCTACATCCTGACTGTGGAAAAGGCAGTTACAGAACCATATTGTTTTTTCCAAAAACTACTGACTTGTGTATATAAAATTAGTAACTATCAATAAATGCAAATTACACTTTGATAAGGCCTGATCTGAAGAAAAAAAATTGTTAATACTAAAAAATGAGTGAATCCTTCCCTATTTAACTGATACTTGGAATTAAAACCCTCCATTTCCATGAGGAAAAAACAAATTATTGCCTGATGGTCCTACCATGTTTAATTACCAGAGCTACTAAGTTATTTTCAATGCAACACTTCTCAAACATTCACAGGCACAGGAATCACCTAGGGTACTTGATCTGGTGGGTCTGGGGTGGGGTCTGAGATGCTGTGTCTCTAAAAAGCTCCCACAGGGCAGTGATTTTGCTGGTCCACAGGCAGACACTGAACGAAGCCGTATTCGACCCACAGCTTCTCCTGCGATCAGAAGCTTAACTGCTTAACAGGTATCACTTCTGTTTGTTCCCAGAACAGATTATGCCTGTTCTGCTGGCATAGCTTAAATTTTGCTTGCTATCTTAACTAGATAATTTTTTTTAAATATTACATGAAACAATATATTTGAGTGTGATAAAGAGTTGATCTGCCAAAAACTAAATTGAATATTTTGTAAAGACTCCATCAAGGTGAGTTTATAAAACTAGTACTCTTGAACTAGGCATAGAGAAGACAACTACAAAAGACTGTGTAAGTTTAGAAGGTTTCTGCACACAGATTGCTTCGAAATTGTGTTTTTAAAAACAGGTTTACTGAGGAATAATTGACATAAAATAAGCTACAGATATTTAAACAGCACAATTTGATGAGTTTGACATATGCACATATGCATGCAGCTGTCACCACAATCAACTTAGTGAACCTATCCATCACACTCCAATGTTGCCTTGTGACCCTCTGTATCTCTCCCTCTTGCCTCCACCTCCCAGGACCCCTCCGCATCTCTTCCATTTCCGAGCAATCCAGTATGTTGCTGTAAGTCAATACAGATTGCATTTTCAAGAACTGTTTATTATTAAATAGAACCATAAAACATATACTCCTTTCTTCTTCTTTCACTTAGCATAATTATTTTGAGATTCATTTATGTTTTTGTGTATAATAGGTCATTCTTTCTATTGTTGGTTAGCACTCCAGTGCATAGGGACCCCAAACTTTGTTGATCTAGTCCACTTGCTGATGGACATCTGAGTTGTTTTCAGTTTTTGTCTACAAAAGTAAAGCTGCCGCAATCTTATTTCTTTGTGGAATATAAAGAAGAAAATAAATGAACAATCAAAACAGAAACCGACTCAGACACAGAGAAAAAGTTGGTAGTTGTCAGATGGGAGGAGGGTTTGGGGACTGGGGTGAAGAAAGGTAAAGGGATTAAGAAGTACAAATTGGTAGTTACAAAATAGTCATGGGGATGTAAAGTACAGTATGGGGAATACAGCCAATAGTATTGTAAAAACTATGTCTAGTGTCAGGTGTGTACTAGACTTGAAGGGGGAATCACTTCATAAGTTATATAAATGTCTAACCACTATGTTGTATGTTTGAAACTTATGTCAACTTTAATTGAAAACAAAAAGTCGCGAAGATGTAAAGTACAGCATAGGAAATACAGTCAGTAATATTGTAATAACTATGTACAGTGTCAGATGAACAATAGACTCATTGAGGTTACCACTTTGTGAGGTATATAAATATCAAATCACCATGTTGTTTTGTACACCTGAAAGTAACATCATATTGTATGTCAATGATAATTGAAAAATATTTTTTTAATTAAAAAGTAAATAAATAAAGCTACCATGAACACTTGTGTACAACCCTTTCTGCTAACATATATTTTTATTTTCTTTGGGTAAACACTAAGGATTTGAATGACTAAGGCAACAGAAATACCTTTAACTTTTCTAAAACCGCCCCATTTCACATCATCATAGACAACGTGTGAGAGCTCTGCTGTTATACCTCCTCGGCCAGTTAGAAACAGAAGCAGAACCACAACCTAGGTGTTATGGGTTTAATTGTGCCCCCCCAAAGAAGACATGTTGAAGTCCTAACCCCCAGCAATTCAAACCGTGACCTTATTTGCAAATCCTACCACTGTAGAATTAATTAGTTCAGGTGATGTCACACTGGAGTACAGTGGACCGCTAATCTAATATCACTAATGTCCTTATAAGAAGAGGGCCACGTAAAGGCAGGGATCAGTGAGGACACCACGTCCAGATAGAGTATTAAAATGGTGCATCCACAAGCCAAGGAGTACCTAACATGACTGGCAAACCATGAGAAGCTAGGAATCAGCTAAGAAGGTCCCTTACAACCTTCAGAGAGAGCTTGGCCTGGCAAACACCTTGATTTTGGACTACTTGCCTTCAGAACTATAAGGCAATAAATTTATGTTATTTAAACCCCCCAGTTTGTAGTACTTTGCTATCGCAACCCTAGGAAACTGATACACCTGGCTTCCTGTCTCTGTTTAAGAGTCTTCCCATCATACAGTCTGCTTCTCTAATACTATACATGAATGTGCTTTGTAAATTGTAAAACTCTAAAAAAATATGTGAGTTTTATATTGTTCTTCAGTTTGCTTTAAAAGTAGGAATTTGGTTTCTTGTAACTGGTTGTGAGCTTCCTCAGAGGAAGGAGACCACAGCACCCACCATAGTTCTTGGATGAAATAGTAGAAAATATAGTATCTATTCAGATACTATGGATTGAAGATCTACAAATAAATCTCATAAAAAATGTTGAAGCCACCAAAGACCTTATGGAAATTGATAAATTGACTCTTAATTTGACTGAGTCTCCATATGGCATTTTATTTAGGTTAAACACATGGCTATACACTTTGGTAGATTAAATTTCAATGTAATATGTAAATATAACATATGGAACACATTGTGATACATTAGCTGAAAATATTTGAACTGCTATTCTACCACTTTATATAAGTGTAAAATGTTTAGTTTTTATTCCATTAATGTAAAACTCTAGTATGTGTTCAAAATTAACCACATACCATCTTCTTCATTAAAGCAAATTTTGGGGCAGATAACCGGTTTAGTTTGGATTCCCCAAGAAGCTGACCCTGAAGTAAGGGTTCCAGTGCAAACAGTTTCTTTGGGAAGCACAATGCTGGTGAGGGCATAGAGGAGTGAGATAGGAAAGGGAAGCAGTTAATAAAGGATGTATCATCAAGCAGCTACACTATCATCATGGGCTTCAGGCCTCTGGGAACTCTGGGTTCCATGGTAGCTACCTGAGAGCTATCGCGCCTCAGTGTTCAGGGTCCTAGGTATTTATTCAACCATTCCCACCAATCATTAGTTGAGAGCTGTGGAAGGAGCAATCGGTGTTAATTTGTAATGTCTTGTGGGTGGGTGGGGGCAGTCCTAGAGGTGTGAAGGGGACACTTTGGCAGAGATGTAGATGTTGGCGAATACAGGTGGTCCAGAGTGCACTACATGGTAACGTGAGGGATACTACAATGAAGCACAGAGGCTGAACAACAGAAGAGTACATAAGCTGAACGCAGCATCTTGAAGAATCAGAAACCCTTGGTGCACGTCCTAATGCCAACCGGGAACAACAGTTTATTTGAGTTAAGTGACTTAACTTTTCTATAGTTTCTTTCTTCTCTCCATATAAAGTAATGACAACAACAGCACTTGCCTCAAGGTACTTACAGACATTAAATGACTCAGTGTAAGTAAAGCTTTGTGACATTGTCTGCCACAAGTACTTGGTGAACAACAGTTTTCATTATAATAATTACTATTATTACTAAATTAAAAGTTGCAAAATTTGTATGATACAAGATCTTCATATTAGGAGATAGAGCACATCAATATGGGACGCTTACGACTACATCACCTGTATTCTGGGTCCCAATTCTATTATTAAATGTGCTACACAAAAATTTTCAGCATAGAAAATTTATTTTTTTGTTCTTAATAGCTGAAACATTCTGTCCAAAAAGTTGAATCAGCATAACATGCCTATAATCAAACAGGTTTAAATAAAATATGGGAAGCTTTGCTACAAGGCAAACTATCAGTAGAGATTAAAACTTATTTTTGCATCCAAGAGACAGAATAATTTCTTAGGAGAAAACTACATAAAACTTGACTATGTCATAAAAACGCACCAAAGAGTAACAAAAATGGAAGACAAAAAATCTGAATGAAATTACAGCTTTGAGCCATGGTTCTCAATGTGGGGTGATTCTGCTCCCTCATCCCCAGGGGACATTTGGCAACGTCTGGGACATTTTTGTCACAATCGGGGCACTGGGTGAGGGGAGCATGTGGTACTGGCAGTTAGGAAGCAAAGACTAAAGATGCTGTTAAACATCCTACAATGTACAGAACAGCCCCCCACAACTGAGGCTGTGCCTGAATTGAGGAACCTTCATTTAGTGTGTATGTTATGATTCCATAAACTACTGGAGTCTCGAAACAATAAAAACTCCTTCTGATGTACAAGTGGTTTTTTAAAAAAAAAAAAAATAATAAAATATAGTATACTTTTTAAATGATAAAAAAAAAATAGTCTTCCTATGACAAAAAGTGCACACGAAGAATCCTCTGAATGCTGGGTAGCTATCCCTTCTATAAATTTGCTATTTCCACCTGCCAGATGAAAACAATTTCAACAAGCCACTGACAAAGCCAAGTAATTAAAATGCTGGTATAGGCATAACCTTGGTTAATTCACCCTAACGTGTAATCACTGAAATGATGACAGAGAGGAACTCAGGGATGTTAAGGTCAGAACGGTGGCACACGGGACTCAAGTTTTCGTTTTCAAATTATTTTAAGCAAAATGCTAGTTTATCACAATGACATAGATTGCCTTTTTGTTTTCATTAGTAAACCTTCTGGGAACTTTGATACATCAAGTACAAGCTAAACTTGATTACTTGGTTTATAGAACACAGAGAACATTATCAAAAAGCTAATGACAATGTCTGTTCACTTAGAACTCTGAGTAACCTGACGATTTCTAATCAAGTTTTAAAGGCACAAGGACAAGACAAAAATTGAGAATGAATAAGTTTTGACTCCTAAGTATTGGAAAGTAAAGAAGCATGTCAACAGTTGTTCAAAGAACATCAGAACCAACAATTGTTCAAATAACGTCAGAACCAAGATTAGAACGTGTAAGCAGAGAAGCAAATGTATTTTCAGCAAGGCAATTTTTTATAACCAACAACTTCTACAAAACCCAACAAGAAACTGTGATCCAAATCCATCTTTTCTACTAAAATTGCTTTGTTACAGCACAGTCGTAGCAAGACTGAAGAGCTCAAAACACATTTTCTTCTCTAAACAAGCTAAATAAGATGAGACCCAAGTGTCTAAGCACTACATTTTCAATTTATTAACTATCTAGTAATGCATGCTAATAATCAACTCTTAAGTAACAGTATTACTATTATTTCCATATCCCTGATGCTTCTATCCATGTACCATAACTGAATCCTTCCAGTCGTAAGGCTGGGACATTTAGCATATCAAAATCCAGAATGAAATCAACTGACTCAAGTCAGGGAAGAAAGAATAATTGGGAGCATCTGTCAATTCATACAGACTGTAAATAACAATGAGAAGAAAACAATCATTCTGAAATCAAGATTCAGACCCTCTGAGCTGGATCTCTTCCTCTATGACCTGGACAACTCTGCCTGAAGCATTTAGAAAAGCACTGAGCTGTGATTTAGTGTCTGTGACGGACGACATCAGGCCTATAAAGAACAATGAGAAGAAGTATGGGGAGAGTTTATTAACCCACCACATTAAAGGGATGAATTATAACTTTCCTAAATTATTTTCTTCTTCACTTTTCTTTTCCCCTGAAGTCAGTATTCACTTCATTTGATGGGGACAGCTTTCAATAAACTGCATTGTAACTTTTCTACTGCAGGAAATATTCATATCCAAATCTGTTCTGTTCTTCGTTTTTGATGTTAAAAGTTTATCAGGGAAACAAGATTCTTCTGTACAATAATCTTATTTATAATAGAGAAGTAATGATAAAAGTTCTGCTATTACTTTCAAGAACTCCCCATCACAAATGCATACGCCAAAAAAAAAAAAATCATGAAATGCATGAGTTCACAAGTTTTCAACTTGTCAAAAAGACCTTGACTACACTCAACCAAAACATTCATAATAATAAGGCAAACATCATCACAGTTTCAAGTCTATTAATAATTTTCAAAGGATTGAACTACCCCTTTTCTCTTTCATCCAAGAACACAATGAACGCTCCAGATACTCTTGTGTTCTCCTAGAAAGCTGGAAGATACAGTCTTTCCACAAGTTCAGATCGGTCAACTGATACAGACCTCGAAAATATTACAGATTAATCCCAAAGAACATACTGAGTTTTGCCATATTCTGTCAGATTTGTAAGTCAAAGTCATAAGTCCATGTGTATCACTAAAACAGGCAAAAGACTGAAAGCAAAATGAATTTCTCAGAAATAGAATAAGATACCAGCCACTTGGAACCATCATTAGTAAAGCTTCAAATTAACTGGCAATCTAAAAA
The DNA here is from genome assembly GCF_964194185.1 of Rhinolophus hipposideros. Lineage (NCBI taxonomy): Eukaryota > Metazoa > Chordata > Mammalia > Chiroptera > Rhinolophidae > Rhinolophus > Rhinolophus hipposideros. The sequence goes on along the minus strand of NC_138069.1, from coordinate 27,328,109 downwards.
TAGAAGAAATCAGATACAACAGATATCCTTTAACAATAAAAAAATCACAGCTCATGTATTAATGTAACAAGGCCTCCCTACTCCAGTGATTTCCTGCGATTTTATCAGAATCAGCTTTCAAACAAAACCAAAAATACAGATAAACATTTCCAATTCTACTTCTGTCTCTTCCATCAGACTGAGACCTCCTTGAAGGCAGGAGTTGTGTCTCATGCATCTTTATATCCCCCAGAAGGTGATTCTCCATTCATGTGAAAGGAAGGAGAAAAGCAAGGCCAAGGGAAAAGGCAAGAGAAGAGGAAGGGGAAGGTGTACCCAGGGAGTGCTATCACTGCGTCTGCCGCACCACCTACCACAGTTTCTACATAATCACTCAGCAAACATTTCTGGAGCTACTCCCCAGTGGACATTGAATTCCATGACTGATCGGCAGTACAGTCTCCTTTGATATTTCTTAGTTGGCCCACAATGTCACTTTTGATCATTTTTTCAATTCACCATCCTTTCATCAGCCAAAGCAGAACCAGCCTACTCTCATCCTCTTATTCTGGCACAGACTTCTACATGAGTGAATTCATTTTTTTTTTCTTGAGGTCATTGCTAAAAATTTCCCTTGTTTCTGCCTCCCTGCAGGACTCGCATCCCTCCCTGAGCCTTTTTTTTTTTTTTTGAGTCTAGGCAGGTTTCAGCAATATCATCAGCCCAGTAAGAGCTCTTGGATAAAAGAGCTGTCTTCCTAAGCTCCTCAATTTATCACAGCCTTCAGACATGAAAGAGTAAACCAATTCCTAGTCAGCAAAGTTGCACGACAGAAAAAAAGCAAATAAAACCATCAAATGGATTACATACGAGCCTTGAATTCAAAATTAAAGAATATGGGGAAACAAGGTACTTAATCAATTAGGCTGAGCCCAATGTTCTCTTTACAGGCAGAAACCAACCAATTAAACAGCAAATAACAAACAAGCATTCAAGTCCATGTACCCTTCATACATATATATATATATGTATATACATATTTATATATATAAATCATATGGTCATTTATTCTGATGTCCCAGTTTAAAGTCTTTGGCTTAATTCTTCAAATGTACTGAATCAGAATCATTAATTTTTTTAACTGTGTCAACTCATTCAAGGTCATTTTCTTCCATTGAATCAGAAATTAGCTTTGTACTTTCACCAACAGTTATACTTCTGCCAGTGATGATATGTAAAAGGGATAGGTGGCATTTGGGGTGTCTATTAATATATCTAAAGTACGCCATGCTGATATAATGGAATGACATAAACAGAATCCATATCCATTTTAATGCAAAGACAACATCTCTGATGCCTCAAACACACTATGTAATCTAAATTGCTACTCAGATAAAAACTGCACAGTTAGTGCTATTATATTCTCCTAATCAATCAGCAACTCTGCAGAAACTTATGGAGAAAGCAAATTTTAAATACAGCTGTTACCGGTACAGAGACCATAGATACATGCAATGAAAATCTCTATTTGTATTATATCTAAATAGGTTAGGTAGACAGACAGACAGACACAGAGATACACAGGCAGACAAATATGCAAGAAAGAGAGAGGGGGGAGTTAAAATCTCACATTAAGGTATCTCACTGTATAAATTGTTTCATAGATATAAATTGGGCATTTTCAGTGTTAGAAATTAGAATTTTCAGCTCAGTAATATTTTAGTCAATGGATTAAATGGTTATAGGTTATGTCTTAATGGTGGATGAGAGAAACAGAGAGAGAACAAACATTAGCTTCTAAAATCCCTAAATTACTTCCCAGGAGCAGCTTTCACACTGGGAGAATCTGATTTCTATTACAACACTAATTAAATGTACAGAACTTGAGGACATGCTAAGGTGACCATTTTTTTACAACAGTGGGTAAACTGGTCTTTTTCATACATTATGAAATATATGATGCCCAGATTTTTAATTGGGTCCACTGACTACTTGCAGAAATATATTTGCCCTTAGGAATTTAACAAGGGAGGTTTTATAACAAAAAATGAACTTGTTCATGATTAAAAACATGGAAAACGGTGTCATGTTAGCCATGAATTCATTCATTCATTCATTCACAGACTCATTCATTCATTCACACACTCATTCATTCATTCATCAATTATTTATTGAATATGTTCTGTGTACCAGGCCTACATAAATAAACTTAAGGAGGAGGTATGGCCTTTCTTTCCTTATTTCTTTCTTCTGCTACTTGCTTTGAACAAGAATGTATTAAGCATCTTTTATTGCAAAGCACTACAATAAGTGCTATAGTGGATATGATGGTAAGACACCATCCTTTACTCTCACTGATTTCTCAAATAGCTGGAGGAATCTACACAAACAGCTTTTATATTGGAGAGGATGAGCAAGCATTAGAGAAAGGTACCATTAAAGCAAAGATCTGTAACACAGTAGAGGAAGAGATTTATGTGTCTGAGAATGGAACATTTAACGTGACAAGAAAAAGATGAGAGGGCTTTCAGGAGCAAACACCATTCCATGCAGAGGGGACTACACACACTTGCAGGGGCTTAGAAGTGTGAAAATCTACATGTTCAGGGAGCATTTCTTTGTTGAGTGATATCCTAACCAGTGCCATTTCCACTCAGACTTCCTTTTTGCTTTGGCACCATCCCTTTTCATGCCCTAAGATGTGATACTGCAATTGACTAGACGTGTATGTACACAGGTAACAAAGATGGCAAATCTTGGTTTTTAAGCACCAAAGCCACAGCCCAGGTGGCATACAGGTACTGCACAACTCAGTTATCTCATTCAGTCTCTGCACAAATGTCCTCCTATCCTGCCCTCTTTTCCTTCATAGCACTCACTACCCCCTGGAAGTATTTGTTTATCATCTGTGTCCTCCCACTCCATCTAGAACAGATATCCCATGAGACCGATGTGCTTGCCTTCCCAATAGCTTTATTCATTCATTCATTCACTCATTCATTCATTTATTCACTCATTCTGTCAACTAAAGTTAATTGAACTGCAACAACATGAATAATACTGCACTGGGAGTTAGAAATATAAAAATGAATGAGACAGAAACAAAAATCTGTTTTTGAAGAATGTATCATTTGCAAAGGTGTTTTTGTTATCTATTCCTCTATAACAATGTACAGCAAAACTTAATGGTTTGATGCAAGAATTTATTATTATTATATGTGATGATTCTACTGATCAAGAAATCAGACAGACAATAGCAGGGAAAAGCTTATTCCTGCTCCATGAAATTTGGGGTTGAAGCTCAAATGGCTTATCCAGCTGGGGTCTGAAGCAAGTGAGGACTGGCTTTGCCACTTCCTCTCTCCCCATGTACCCTTTCCATGTGGCTAGTTTGAGCTTCCTCACAGTAACGCTCGGAGCTCCTGGAGGTCAAAGCGGAAGCGGCCAAACCTTTTAACAGTGAGGCCAGAAAGTGCCCTGGCATCACTTTCATCTCACTCTGTTCGACTAAGTAGCACGGGCAAGTGCAGATTGGCAGAAAGGGGAAATAGACCCTACTACTAATGGAAAAGTGTCAAAGAATTTGCAGCATCTGTAATCCATTACAGTTAGCTAAACTTGTCTCCAAATAACTGTGCCATGAGGCAAAATGAAAAGCACCAATAAAGCAGTAGTGCTGTCATCAAAAGCAAGACATGGTTGACATCTGACAGAGATGATTCTGAGTCCTAATTCCACTGAATACTAGGCATGTGACACTGGGTAAGTTAGTTAACCACTCTGAATGTTTGTTTCCTCATATATAAATGGGGAATAACAATTATACCCAACTTCATAGCAACTTCATAGAGTTGTTTATTAAATCTCTCTCTCTCTCTCTCTCTCTCTCTCTCTCTCTCTCTCTCTCTCTCACACACACACACACACACACACACACACACACACACACACCTGTTCAGAACAAAACACCTGGGCAAGAGGCCAAGAAAAGTGAGCACTTGGAACGGAAGAACATCATACATAAAAGAGACACAGTGCCCTAAAGAGTCATCCTGATTCAGGTAGGAGTCTTTCCTGGTCCTCTGTGAGCCCCTGCTAGGCATGAAAAATGTGTTGGCAGATAACGAATTAGCTTTGCTAGGTACTCCTAGCCTCCACCTCCTATGAGTTTGTATGAAACACAAAAAGTCATTTGATTTCTTCCTAAAAGTCCCCCATCTTATCACCACTGTGGTTACAACCGTGAAATACTTCTGTGCTCTATTTTCCAGCTGAAGGGTAAGTGGGGTGAAAAGGTTACACATTTATGGAGAAAAGGAGTGGTAATGAAATTGTTCATTGTTATAACTTCATTTGGACAAAATGAAAATGAAAGGGAAAGTAATTTGTAAAACCAGTCATGGGCTTTACAACTTGACCCCTTAATTTTTCTTCAAAAGCCACTGAGAAGGCAGCACATACCTCACACCATTCTACTATTATAATCAAACTACGAAGCCACAAAGATGATGTGGAAGATGGCAGTTATGTGGAACTTGCAGATTAAAATGTGGTAATAGTTATTATAAATTGAAAAATGACTGTGCCAAGCATGTGGTATGCATTACCTCATTGAAGCCAAGGCACATTTGTCTCATTTTTAAGATAAGACAGAAACACAGAAAAATAAAATAACCTGTGTCACCCACCCAGTAAGTGCCATGTATCAGATGACCCAGAATAAACCTTTCCCTTAATCCTCCTCTAACACATAAAACTGCTCCTATGATGTCATTTTTAACCGAGCATGTGAACTTAGGTGAGCCACTGTCTTTCATCTTCTTATATCCGGCTCTCTTGCCAGCATTTTTAATATGAGGATGGTGAAACCAAGCTTCTCAATTAAGTTCTGGTAGAAAGTAATTGAGAAGTGTCTGGATAACAATGCTTTAAGGTCATTTCCTTCTCTGTCTTCCATTTGCTATTGAATCTACGCTTTGCTTTCATCATTGTAAGGTTTTTATTAATGAATGATACCCTTCCCAGTATCCCTGAGTCACAACTTTCATCTAATATGTTATAAACAGCCTTATTTATAAAAGTAAAGCCCCACTAAGCCTTAGCAATACCTTCTGGCAATTAACAAATGTGCTTAAGATTAGTTTATACTCATTAAATATAGGAAGAACTTAACTAAGGAAAATGGAAAATTTACTAGAGGGGAAATATAGCACAACGTAAGTTCTGTAAAAACAAAAGAATTTAGAAGGACAGAAAAGTGGGAAACTGCCTCGCACAGCCCAGTGAAGGGGCAGGGTTATGTGCAAAGAAGGAACACAAACTCTAGAGGAACAAAGCAAACCAAGGTAAAGGCAAGGCCTTTAGGAGCTGAGTGCGGTTTCTTTTTTAGCCTCATAATATTGACATTTATTCTAAATTGCAGAGGAAATTAATTTTGAGTTTCAAAATATCAGTTCTACTAGAAGAAACCCATAGCAGCAGCAGAATAATTAGATGTGTTTGTTCAAAGTACAGCAGTACATTAATAAAGGTCTTTTGGATATAACAGAAACTCATTCAAGTTAGCTTGAGCCATACTATGTATATGGGAGGGGGTCAGGGTACAATATTTATTAGAAAGGTGTATACAGTGTCCAGTGGGACTAAGCTAAGGGAAGAAGTGTTTCTGTGCTTTGTGCGAGGCAGGGACCAAGATTTAGAACACCACCAAGAGTTCAACGTGTAGGCCTTCCCTTGGGGCTGTATCATATCCTAGCTATAGCACCCTAATCAATACCTACATTCTTAATTCCCAGTTCTACATGTACAGGAAGAGAATCAGATTGTCTTGCCTTGAATCAGAACTCATCCTTCCTGTTCCATCCTGCTCTCACCCTAGGCAGAGGAGAGGGTCCCATAGTTCAACTAATTCGTATCACTTGTCTTAGTCAGCTTGGACTGCTGTAACAGTATATTATAGACTGGCGGCTTAAACAACAGAAAATCATGTATCACAGTACTAGAGGCTGGAAGTCCAAGATCAAGGTAATAGCAGTCCACTCCAAAGGAGAGCTTTCTTCCCTGTGTGCTCACATGGGCTTTTTTTGGCACATACCTGCAGAGAGACATCTCTCTTCCTCTTCTTATAAGGTCACTAATCTCATCATAAGTGTCGCATCCTCATAACCTAACCTAATCTAACCCTAATCACCTCCAAAAGGCCCCAGGTCAGGGCTTCAACATAGGAGTTTAGGGAACACTAACATCCAAACCATAGTATTTGTGCACATGCTTGTCGAGACTGCAACTGTGTGCACTTGAGAAAGAGAGAGAAAGACAAATAATCAATTTGTTTTCAAAATAATCAAAATGTTTTAAAACGTGAGGACAGTTCTGCCTGACCAGCTTTGGAGGCGTATCTCTAGTTGATGCAGATTTGGAAGACAAAAACTTGCTGTTACTTCAGTTCAGTGTAAGTACCCTGCTATGTGAGTGAGTGTCAGTCTAGTATTTAAAGATATGAATGTTTCCTTAAACATGACCCTTAGACCCAAGCTAAGTATTGTATCAGGTGTTCCTTCAAAGAAATAGCCACCTGGCTCAAAACTGAAGGAATAATTGACTATGCTCCTCTCTCTGAGGGGCGATTAGTCATTTTCAAAATGGAATCTTCCTACGTGTTTTCCAAGGTCAATTGTGAGCAAATGTAGTTTTTACCTACATTTGTAGGTAGGTAAAACTCATGTGTAGACTTTCTAATATAATTCTCACATAAGATATCATGTATAACCATCTCTCTTTGACCAGATTCATTCTGGAGGATGAAGAGTGATTATTTGAAAAATGGAGCAAGGAATAAAGATAAAGCTTTCAAGGTGACTGCAAAGAATATGGTCTTAGGGAAAATGGAACCTCTTACGTTACTCTGACTGAGTTTAGAGAAAAGGTTCATATAACTGATCAGACATCATTACAATCAATGTGTTGACAGAGGTAGAAGATAAATGATGCCCTGATATTCATAATTAACCACTTTTACAGAGGAATAGTCACATACATATTTTGGAGGTTTCTATTTTGCTTTGTTTTACTTTCCTATTTACCAAAAAGCTAAATTAATGACAAACAACTCAACACTTTTACCCATTAATTAATTAGAAGACTTTTTGTGATGCTGTGCTAATTTTACTAAAATTCTACGTGCCAGTTAGCTTTCATGAGTATATAGTTGGTCATCTGAACTGATTACTCACAACCACTGGACACCAACAAACAAGTAATTTCGTTTTAGTCAATCATCTTTTGCTCATTAAAATAACCAAACTCAAACTAATTTGAGTAAAAGTACAGACTTTCCTGGCTCATATGATAAAGTAGTCTAGACAGAAAGTATGGCTAGACAAAGAAGTTTGAATATTGTATTCAGGCATCTTTCTCTCTCTCTTCATCTATCTCTTTTCTCTTCTTTATTTCAGCTTCATTTCCAAGCATCATTTTTCAGAGGCAGCAGCCATTTCTCCCAGCAGCCCAGGCTCATGATGATAAAGTCAGGGAGGTCGTTCTGTCAGCATCTATTTCACATAACCCAAAAAGATTCCTATTGGTCTCAATGGAACCATGCCTCACTCTACTGCATAAAAATCACTGAATCTAGAAGGATGTGCCTTCTGATTGGCCAGCCCTGGGTGAAGGAGAGGGGCAGAAGTCATGGGACCATCCCTGAGCTTTTTTTCTCTGAGCTTTGGGGAAGGAAAGGTAGTCCATATTCCCAAACCATATGGACTAAACATGATTATTATAAAATGATAAAGGGATAGTTCTCCCAAAAGACTTAAAGAACTTATAACATCATATTTGCTATAAGCTTTACGATAAACTTTTAGAAGTAACAAACTGGGGAAAATATTTATAATATACCTGACTGACAGGTGGTTGACATCTGTAATATATAAAAAGCTTATAAAACAGAGAAGAAAAAGACCATCAACATAGAAAAATGGGCAGAGATATAAACAGAGATTCAAAAAAATGAAATGCAAATGGCCTTTGAGCATTTGAAAAGATGTGCAACACTGCTCATAAGAGAGATGCAGATTACAACTATACTGAGACGCTGTTTCTTATCTATAAAATTGGAAAAAATCCAAAAGTAGGAAAGGCGTGTGTGTGTGTCTGTGTGTGTGTGTGTGTGTGTGTGTTGTGTTTACATATACCTGCTCAGGGCATGGAGGAAACAGAATGGAGGAGACAAAAGGCTGTTTTGTAGATTTGACTTTTGAATCATGTAAATGTTTTACAAAATTAATATTTTCAATTACAAGATATTTTGTGGATAACAACAAACTGAGTCTACAGTTTATATGAAAAGGCAGAGACCCAGAATGACTAACACAATACTAAAGAAGAACAAAGTCAGAGAACTGACACCACCCAACTTCAAGACTTACTATAAAGCTACAGGAATCAAGACAGCATGGTATTGGTGAAAGAATAGACACATAGATCAATAGAACACAATAGAAAGCCCCAAAATAGACCCACACAGATATGATCAACTGATCTTTGACAAAAGAGCAAAGGCAATACAATAAAGGGCGCTGGAACAATTGAATGTGCACATACAGTCTATACTGTGCACGAATCTATACTCAGACCTTACAACTTTCACAAAAAATTAACTCAAAATGAATCATAGACCTAAATATAAAATGCAATATTACAAAACTTCTACAAGAAAACATAGGAGAAATTCTGTATGATCTTAGGTTTGGCAATGAGTTTTTAGATACAACACCAAAGCATAATCCATGAAAGAAAAAATGGATAACTTAAGTCAGGCCATAGGCATGAAGAAAATATTTGCACAACCAAGTATCTGTTAAACAGGAGGTGGGAAAAGGTTCAATAGGTGAAGCACAGGGGATTTTTAGAGTAATAAAACTCTTTTGTATGTTATTGTGACGGTAGATATATGACATCCATTTGTGAAAATTCCTAGAATTTTACAGCACAAAGAGTGATCCTTAAAGTATATAAATTTAAAAAATCATTTAGGAAACTGAGGTATCCCATGAAAGAATGCATTCTGTGACAAGAGAATCTAATTGTAGTAATTCTGGAAATGAGTGGAGTCTGTCAAACTGAGGGCAAAAGGAACTGCACATAAAATACTGTACTCTAGTTGATAAAAGTTGTTTCCGAAGAGAATAGGGGTTAACAATTTGGATATTATTACACATGTAACCAGACCTCAACATTAAGTAAATGGACGGTGGGTGATGGAAGCAGGGTTTCTCACTGTTAGAGGGGAAATTTACAAATAAGCAAGGGGTGGAGCCTGGAATGCTTTATATGGAAGTGGATTAGAGTTGGAGACATCAGTATAAATTCATGTTTAGCTTAATACAGATAAAGATAGTTAGTCGTAGAAATATTTTGAGTTATGTGCGTACACACAGCCTAGTATACACACATATATTTATTTGCTCTGTTAGCTGAGAGGGCTATGGCTACCCAAGTAGCAATGAGCACACCAAGTGGCCAGATCTTGGTTTTTAACACCATTCTCCAATAAAAGGAACCTGAGATCCTTGGAGAAATGGCTGATCCTAACACTCTGGCAGAAAATATATGAGCCCAACAAATCAAGTATTAAGACAGTGCTAAAAAAAATTATTTTTGATGGCAGTGTGTCAGGGGGAACACAGAAGCCAACTGAAAGAACTTCCAATAGCAAAAGTTGGAAAACTTTGAGCAAAAAACGGTATACAATAGTATTGGATTATAATCCTAAGTATAAAATTAATAAGCATGAGTCCATACTGATATTAAAAATGATTGAATAAATTAATTAATGGGAGAGAAAAGATAAATATGTTCAACATTTACTTAACAATTCATTTAAAAATAATAATGGATCCATTACATGTCAACGTAAATAGCACTTTTTTATGTAGCTATATTTCCTAAACAAAAATAATTTAATAAGATTGGATCGTTTAATAAGATTGGATCGTTTGGAAATCTTTTGAATATCTGGCTTAATAGAAGAGAACTTGATTCTCATGTCGGCTTCTGCATTCAACCTGTTGTGATACCACATGTCAAATAGATTCTGGAAACCTCCACCATACATGAGTAAGAGATGAGCATGAAAAAGGTAAACTACATTTTAGTATTAGCGTAAAAAAAGTCTTGACCTCGTGCATCCTTTGAAAGGGTCTCAGAGACCCCCCTGTCCCCAACCAGACTTGAGACCTGCTGCTCTAGATCTAACTACCAACTGACAATATGTACAGAGGAACATAGGAAATGACACGTAGGGAAACTATCAGCAAAATACAGAATATGGGAAACCACAGACAATGACCTAGTCCCTTCAGCAAGTAAATCATAATAAAAGAAAAATGGAGAAATTATAAACTAAAAGAAACTTAAGAGATGTATGTACTAAATGCAGTATGAAGCTCTTGTTTGAATTCTGATTTAAACAAACAATTTTTAATAAGGACTTAGGAGACAACTGATGAAATTTAAACACCATCTTGATATTTGATCATATTTAAGAATGGTTCAAGTCTTTTAAGTAGGATATCAACATGCTGATAACATTTACCAAAACTGCTTAAAGTTTAGAGATACTTGTTGAAATAGTTACAGATAATATGATACAATATTAAGGATTTGCTTCAAAATAATCCATTGGAACAGAAGAGAGGACATGAGTCAAAAATGAGATTGGGTGATAAATTCACAACTCCATAACACTGTTTTCTCTAATTTTGTGTATGCTTCAATTTTTTTCTAATAAGAAAAAGAGAGAAGAAAAAGAAACAAGATGAAGTCTCCAGATAGGACCACTGGACATGGTGCTCAGCAGGCCAAATGCCCTTTTAAAGTCCCCAAACGCAGTCTGAACAAGAGCTGAGGCAGTTTCAACACTCCACAGGACAGCCTCTGACTCAGAAATGATTATTCAAGGAGACACAAAAAGGCATTTGCGTGTTTCTACATAAGAAAAGTAGGCTGAATTATGTTAGCTGAGTTTTTATTCTGATTGTTTTTATGACAACAGGCCCTCTAAGCATTTCTGCCCTGTGCTACAATACAGGAGTTGTGGGTATGAGACTCGCACGGAAAGAAGCAGGGTGAGTGGACTTATGTCCTTCTTTGGGTAAATTCTGGGAAGCACTGGGCTACAAAAATATTTTATGATGCCCCTGCCAAATCAGAAATTATATATTTAAAAATCTGATATACCGAAACATACCATAAATATTTTTAAATCAAGTGACAGATTAAAAAAACAGCATTAAAACATCTGTAACAAAGAGTTGATAGTCAAAGTAATTTATAATGTTCCATACTAAGTGCTATGGGCTGAATCATGTCCCCCCCACCCCCCACCAGACACACACACAAAAATTCATGTGTTGAAGGCCTAACCACAATGTGACTATATTTGGAGATAGGGCCAATGAGGAAGTAAAGTTATACAAGGCCACAAGGGTGGGGTCCTGATCCGGTAAGATTAGCATCCTTGTAAGGAGAGACACAGAGCTCCCTCCTATGTCACTCAGAGGAAAGGCCATGTGAGGATGCAGAGAAGGCAGCCACGTGCCAGAAAGGGAGCTTTCATCAGGAGCCAGACCCTGCTGGATCTTGTTCTGGGCTTCTGGCCTCCAGAACTGTGAGAAATAAATGTCTGTTGTTTAACTGTCCAGTCTATCGTATTTTGTTATGGCGGCCCAAGCAGACAAATACACGAAGAAATGCTACCCCGTAAATAATTAAATACGTTCATCACATACTGCTAAGGAAAAAACTGTGGCACATCAGAAGCCACAACCTTCCTTAAAATCCCAGCATTTAGATAGGATGCAGGAAAGAAGGGCAGGCAATGGGAAACTGAATTGTCAGCACTTCAACCCATAAGAAGAGTTTTGCTAGGATTAAGTGTAATTGTGGTTTCTGTCATTAGGTGAAACAGACTATCAAAACGGTGATTAGAAAGAAAAATGGTGTTTGTGTGTGTACATATGTGTAAACATCGCTAAATGAACAGAAACAGTGGTTCTGGGCCGGGCAGACTAGGATTTGGAGAATGTTGTGAAGGAAAAATCTCACCTTTCGCACAATTTATACTTTGGCAAATTATTTCCATTCTTCACATCAAGTTCATATTATCTTTGTGATAAAGGTTTGGTTTAAGAAACAACAATAAAAGCCACAGTTCTCATGAACTATGCCATGGACCACTGGTGGACCACCATGTGCCACAGTGTTATCCTGTGACACTAAATTGTCATCATAAACATGGTGTCAGAGAGGAATAACAGGGAGGCCTGAGTGACTTTTCTTGTCACAAAGAAGAAAAAAGATATAACTGGAAAAAACAGTAAAGAATTGTCAAAGGGTACCTGACATAAGCTAGATGGGGTGTAAAACCTGGCACAGCATGGCCTCTTCTGGAACCACCAAGACAGAAAATGTTAACAAGTAATAATATCCTTGAGTACCACTTATGGCAATGCCTACAAAAGACCATCTCCTAAACTGGAGCACACCCTCTCTTTCCACCACAAAATTAGTAATGATTCACCCATCATATACTTTTTATCCTTTTTATCCTTATCAACACATATAGACAACTGCATTTCTAAAGTGTCCGTTTAGCTGAGATTGTTTATTTACCCTAAGTTCAGTGTTTACATGTAGTACAGTTCTCAGAAACACTCATTTCAAATCAATAAATGTTTACTGGGCCCTTTTATATGCAATCTATTGGCACCAGAGGAGTGCAAAGATGAATAAGAAATACCCGCTTCCTGCCCTGGGGTATTTCAGTTTTTGAATATAGACAAATATGTAAACAGCTAATAATCATATAAGAAAAAATAAAGCAAGTGTCATTAATAATCATGAGAAAGTAGCTGGGAGAGACTACAGGAATGTGTATTTAACTCCGCATGGGTATTTGGGCTGGTTTTTAGAGAATGAGGAGGATTTACTATGCAGAGAAATGGCAAGGGCAGTCAAGGCTAAGAGAGAAGACCATGAACGAGAGCAAGGAAGCATGAAAAGGAGGCTAAGCTTCTTCCACACCTCAGCATCTGTGCTCTAACAAAACGCACTATCTAGATCATTCCCTGCAACTATGAATCCTTTTACATTCCATATTCACTTTTCTTGTGTAGCCAGAGGCCAAGGAGTAGACGTAGTCTAAAATTATTAGAAAGAGAAAGTGAAATAGAAATGCACTTAGCAAATGTGGGTTTCTTGGAAGGCAAAGGCACTCATACATCATACATTGGGGCCACTTGGGAGGCTCTCTAAATACAGCTCTGTGAGACTTGGCTAATGTGAAAAGTGCCAAATCATAGCATGTAACAAGGCTGGAACTTGCAAAATAAGCAGGTAGACATCTTCCTCCTTGGTTAAAAAAATCTTCAAATTGGGCTTCAGCTGAACGTAACTCGTAATTCCAAGTAGCCAGTTTTGATGCATTTAGAGCAAATCTTTTGATGACTTCATCTGCTGGGGTCCATTGTAGCTGGTGGAATAGAAGCACCCTCTACCAGAGAGGAGGTCTCATGAATGCCCACTACTATCAGAAATCCCTTTACAATTTGCAAATGAAAGGGGTACTTGCTCTACAGGATTCAACAAACTATTCACCAAACAGATTTTCCTATCCATTGTATTTTACATAACAAATGCAATTTTTCCCCCTATAGAAATAAACATCGCATAATCATTCCTTTTTAATATTAACTATAAACTTTAGGTCAATACCTTCCAACTTTCTTAAAAACAGTATGTATTCGTTAACAATAGTCCATGAAAATAGGGTATGATTCCTAGAAAGAGCATAGCTAAAAAGGTACATAAAGAGAAAAGTCAAGTACTGTAAAGCATAAAAAATAGTCTTACTAAAATTTTAAATGCTAATCAAAATGATCTTTTTAAAATCTATAGTTCTACACAGAAAAAAAATCAATTGCTGTTTTGTTTCACTGACTTATTCAACAATGTTTTTGTATGCCTATTATGTCCTCTACACGGGATGAAAAAAATAGATATGGCACTGTCACGGCACTCACATGGGGTAAAAGGACAAGGCAGCCAACAGTTACGAGGCAGTGTGACAGGTGTTATCATAAAGTAAGCCCTAGAGCAGAGCCGAGCCCCTACCTCAATCCCTAAGATAGGGGTTGGTATATAGAAAGGTAGTATACTTGGGCTGTATCCTGAAGACTAGCTAGGAATCAATCACAGAGAAGACCAGAGAAAAGAAACAGGGAAGAGGAGTTACAAAAACATAGAGACATAAAAGGGACTGGGTATTGAGGGGCCACCAGGTTAGTAAATATTACTGAGATGTAGGGTGCTACCATAAGGGAGTACTGAGAGGTGAGGCTGGGCGTGGAGTTAGGCCATGCATCTCAGGAATAGAAAGGATGCTAGAGGTCACTGAGGTCTGGATTCCTGAACACTTCCCGTGACCGGACACTTACCATCCAAGCAGCTACACTAACTCTCATTTTGCACCCTGGGTCTCTCAATATGAGACTATTCCTCTTTCATTCGTGAACTAAAGCCAATTCGATTTCTTGAAGATGAAACATGGAACTGAAGTCCTGAAGACTAGATATAAAGCTGATTACTAATAAAGATAATCAGAACTGAGCTGATACTGAACTAGAATATCCAGGGTGAATATGGTTTCCTTTGAGCATCCGTGAGCGATAACAGATAATGAAGTTTCTGAACTTATCCTGACTCCAGAGAGGTCACGTCCAGCAGCAGGGCCCTCTCTTAATGGCTTCTGTAAACACCATGAGACTTCTGAGTGCAAGTAAAGAGGGACAGGTCACTTTAATCCCCAAGATTATTCTAAAGCTCCTGTGTACTTCCCCGGAGAAGCTCCATTCTCCTCATCAGGCTGAGCACCACTCCCATCACTCGCTCTGTGGAGGCAATTACTAAGTGCGATCATGATTCTACTGAGCAGACCAGTGTGCAGTACGAGGGAACAAAATCAACCCTGTGAATTTCAGCCGAGCAAGGCTGGAGCGGGGGGAAGTGGTACTTGCCAAAGAGAAAAACCGTATCTGCTAGGAAAAAGCAATTCAATTTGCAAGCTCTAATTGTAACCAGAATTAAAAATAATGGAAGGCACAAAGCAATGGCATACAAAAGTCCAGGTAAAGTCAGTGAAAAAGGAAAGCATCTTTCAATAAGCAACTGCACTTCTCAATCTGTTATCGCCTACCAATCTGACAATAATTTCTGCATTCGCCACTATTTAATAGGTAAAAGGTTAAAGGAAGCAATGCAATTACACTTTGGAGTGAAAACCGAGGCAGATCTCCTTTTGTGTGCGTCGTACAAGATGACATGACCTAGGAGAGGACAGTGAAGGAAAAGAAAGAGATGCAGAAACCAAGCAGAGGCAGTCATTGAGAACAAAAATCGAAACCACAAGAGTAGATGAAAACACAGAGATTCTTTGCAAGAGGACAAGTAACAGCTCATCTCCAAGGTTTAAGAACAAAAGACCCAGAGAAAAAACCGAGAGTGGTTAGATGGGTGTGTGGGAGGGGGTTGGGGATAAGGGGAAAGGTGAAGGGATTTGGAAGCAGCTGGTAACCACAAGATGGCCTCAGGGTTTTTCTTTTGAAAATTAATTTGGGGAAGGTATTCTATAATGTTGTAAAGCTTTTGTTGGGTATCCGATGGACATGCGTCCTATTTGGGAGACCACCTCAGGGATACTCTGGATACCTGATCATGGCATTGTACATCAGAAGCTAAACATTAATGAATGCCAACTATAATTTGATATATATAATGTGATGGTTCAGTGTGAGGTCGGAGGGATAGTGGATGGGGGGAGGGGGGTTCACAGTATGAGGGATATAAATGATGAACGTCTAAGTATTACCTTGTTTTGTACACCTGAAACTAATAAATAAATTAATTAATTAAAAAAAAAAAAAAAAAAGAACAAAAGACCCTGAGTTAGGAATCAGGCAGACCTGAAGTCAAATACCAGCTCCACCCTTCCTACTGATTGACCTTAGGCAAGTTATTTAACCACAGAAAAGTTCAATTTTCCCATCTGTACCACCCTATACTCTTACTGAAAGACTAAATTAGATGCAATGAATGTAGAGCCTTCAGAGAGTGTTTCACACATAACAAGCATTCAGTGAATTTACGCTTGAAAAAAATGCCTGGCGCACATCAAATAAGCAATAAATGTTAGTCAGGTAAAACTATAAAGAAACGAGAAGAAAACTTGCATTCTTCTGTGTTTGAAAGAAAGAGTTGCCAAAAACATGACGGGAAATTGGTAATTAGAGTGAAGCACTGATGTGGCCCCAGAGGAACCCCAATACTTCTAAACCTTCACAGGAGGTAGCATTAAAATGAGCCCATTCTAATTCCATACCAATAACGACTATAAATTTGTTCATGAATTATGCAGTATTTATTTCATAATCAAAGTTTTCTAGAGTGGAAGAAGTCTTCAAAAACTAAATAATAAGTGCAGTTTTTTTATTATAGATCAATAATACTTCAATAAAGCTATTACAAAAATAATAATAAAAAAAAAACTTTTTTTTCATCCATGAGAGACTGAGGGCCAGAGAAGTTATGATGATTTTGATCAAAGTCTAATACCATAGTAAGAGCTGAGTACACTGGTTCTAGTTATGGACTAAATTGTGCACAACCCCCCACCCCCCACCCAATTCATATGTTGAAGCTCCAACCCCCCAATGTGACTGTATTTGGAGACAAGCTCTGTAAGGATGTCATTAAGGTTAAATGAGGCCATAACAGTGAGGCCTTAATCTAATAAAACTGGGGTTCTTATACAAAAAGAGGACGAGACACCAGGAGGACACAGGCACAGAGGAAAGACCACATGAGGACACAGCAAGAAGGTGGCCGTCTGCAAGTCAAGGAGAGAGGCCTCAGGAGAAACTCACCCTGCCAGCACCTTGATCTTGGATTCCCAGACTCCAAAACTGTGAGAAAAAAAATTTCTGGTTCTGAAGCTACCTAGTCTGTGGCATTCCATTCCAACAGCCCTAGCAGATTAATACACTGCAATTCCCTGGCCAACAAGAGTGACTCTAAATCTGATCTCAACCACTTGCTAATGGAGTGATTTGGGGAAACATGTCAAGCCACTTTGGGCCTCCATTCCCTCATCTATGAATAGAGATGATGTCACTGTCATCATCGTTATTTTGGGTAGTTGGAGAACTAAGTGAGCGAATGTATGTAAAGATCGTAGCACAATGGCAGACACACTGGAAGCCCCTGATAAGTGTTAACTTTAATCATGATTTTTATGAATCAGTAATACAGCCTGAGACACTTCATTCCAGGGCTTTTCCCACTCAATCCTCTAAAACTCTTGTATGAAATTGTATCCTCTAACATTATGGATCATTCACATTTTTTTCCCCACACTAAGAAGGTTTTAAAAAAGGAAAATGATGATCAATGAAAAGGTAAAGGAATTGCTACTCTGACTCCTTGATCTTCTATTCAATTTCCTCCAAAATGGATTCCCACACAGGCTGTCTGACCCAAACCAGGTATCCCGAATTTGGCTCTTAGCATCCTCCTCCAAGGCCAGGGGACATGAACAGTCTCCCTGCTTTCTTCTCGCTTATTCATCTCTAGAAACAAATACAGCCACCACTCTCTAAAAATGGAGTTCAATGTGTCTTGAGGGGAAATCTCTCATAAAGGCTTTGGTGTGAGAGAAACGTCTAGTGCAACTTATGGGAGTCAGACATCAGCCACTTATGACACATCGTTAGGGAGACTGATGCCTGTAGCAGGTTTCAGAAAAGGAGATATATTTAAACTTCATGGGTTTTCAAAAAAATTGACCCCCTGAACATAGAGCAATGTGGGGACTGTTTGCTAGGCTATAGGCTTATGGAGACACGAAAGCCAAAGTAATGAGCTACATAGAAAGTTCATTGCCAATGCCAAGGAAGGTATATAGTTCATCCTTCTTCGAGTACTGGCGAATTTTCATCTCAACAATTCAAAGAAAACTGTTTTCACCTCTAAATTACCTTGACAGAGGAAAGAGTGAGAAATTATTTGACCACTGCCTTCAAGTGACATTTCAGAAATAGTGTCCAGGTCTTTAAGCTCCCCATTGGGGACAGAACAACAACAAAGACAAGACAGAAGTGGTTTGCGTCAGACCAACAGAACTTCTTGGAAGGGAGAGCAACTGGACCCCACAAGTTTGTTTGCTTGTTTGTTTAGGGTTAGGTTAAAGGTTCAGGTTATGGTTAAACTTTCAGTTAAGTTCACAGTTAAGGTCAGGGTTAGGGTTACATTCAGGATTCTATCTTGGGTGAGGGTTATGATTAGGGTTAAATTTAGGTGTGGGGTTAAGGTAGGTTTATGGTTAGAGTTATGGTTAGGGTTGGGGTTAGGTTTAGTGTCAGGTGTAAGTTTAGAATTAGTGTTAGGTTTATAGTTAGTTTCTAAAACCAGAAGTTGGGGTGGGGCTGGTAGGGGGTTGGCAAGGGTGAGGGTTTGTTTGCCAAGTTCATGTGGCTTAGAGATGACATCGAAACATTTCCTATACCCATCTACCATGGGCACGGTTGTTGTGGTTGTGTTACAGAGATATTGCTTTGGTGAATTACAAAACATGTCCATGTCAAGCAGATGACATTTAATTTCTCATTTAAATTTTATAGCCAGGAAGGAAGGATGCAAATGGGAGGAGTGGCTCTCCAGTCAAACTACTCTAGGGTTAATTTTGGCTTCGCCTCCACCAGCTAAGCCTCACTCTTCTCATTGAAATGATAATAACACTTGCTTGTAGAATAATTGTGAGCATGACTATGATGTATATATCAGACAAAGAGCAGAACCCACTATAAAGGCAGCCATTACTGTTGTTGTTGTTTTCATAACTATAGTGCAAATTTAGGAAGTTGCAGAGACAAAAGAAGTGACCCACATAAAGTCACAAGCCCAGATGTGGCAGAAGCTGCTATGTGTCCATTACTCATTACGCAGTCTCTCGTTCTTAGTACCAGAGCCCATTTCTAAGAATTATTCCGGGAGGCATTGGGCCCAGCTACAAGATTATCCCATGTTACCCAGCCTCTGTTTTAGCTACAGAGAGCCAGACTTTAGATGGAACACTGAGAAAGTGTCATTAAGAGAAGGAGAGCCAGCTGGCATAGTGTCTGTCTGGTCTGCAGATGTGACGGCTGAAGGAGCTCCAGCAGCCATATTAGAACATGAGGTTACTCGGAGAATGAAGGTCAGACACTTAAGATGGTGCAACTCCAAGGGACCTTGGTCACTGATGACCTTGGAACTGCCATAGAGCTCTGACATGCCCACATCCGAACTCATTTTTTGTGAAAGAATAATCACGTAGTGTTTAAAAATAATGTTATTTCTGGCTTCTGTTACTAGCAGCTAAATACAATTCCTAATTGATACATTTAGGGTGTTTATGACTCTAAACCCAGGGAAAGCATGTTGGGTGACCTATTAACCCCACGTCCCAGGAAAACAACTCACTTCCAGGCAAACTGGGATAATTAGTTAACCAGAAAGCATGCTTCCTCTCAGAGGCATATTATCTAAACATATTTTTTTTAATTTCATCTTACATAAGGAATGCTTTTTCTTACTGAACAGGAAAAAAAAAATGTTTTGGTTGGATCCAATTCCACAGGTACTGCCTGAGCACCTCTATGAAAAGTAGTATATGAGGAAACAAAGACAAGGCCCAGTTCCTGACCTGAAAATCCTGTAGTCTGGTAATAGTTATTCATTCATTCATTCATGGATCCTGCAGTCTTACTGTATTCATTCATTCATTCAGCAAAGATTCTTGAATACCTTTTTAGTACCAAGTATGGCAATAGCAAAAAAGGAACATCGTTCTTCCTTTCACGGAGATTGCTTAGTAGTTAAGGGGGAGACAAATAATAAACAAGCATGCAAATAAATGAACGACATAACCTCACTTAGGGTTCTTCAGATAAAGTTCCTTATACTGGGCAGAAGGGAAGATCTATTTCAAGAGGTGACGTGTGGACTGAGAGCTCTATGCCAAAAAGGACCCAGTCATTTAGGCAGACAGAATAGCAAATGTAAAGATGTGAGCCAGAAGGATGTCCAGCCCATTCTAGGATCAGCAAGAAAGTTAAAGGCGAGTGAAATGTATAGAGCAAGCGTAGGGATAGTAAGAGAGAAATCAGAGAGGTAGAAGGGTCAGATTCCATCAGATCTTATACACCATGACAGTAAATTTATATTTTATTATAAGTGCGATAAGTAAAATGGGAAGCCACTGGAAGATTCTAAGCAGACAAGATCTGAATTGTGTTTTCAAAAGATCATTCCAATAGCTGGGTAGAAAATGGATTATGACACTGAAAGAGTGGTCACAGGGAGCCCAGCTGGAAGCCCAACGCTTTAATCCAGGTGAGAAACAACTGGTGGCTGGCATGGAGAGGGACAGCACCCACTGCACTCAAAGGGCAACAGGGAGGTTTGGGGATATGTTAGAGTAGTCACTTGACTTCCTAGTGGATTTCATTTTATGGCAGAAATAGGATTCACCTTTTCCGTGTAGCTTCCTTTAAAACTCACCATGTTATTTAAAAAGCCAAGTTTCTGAGAAATGTTACTTTCATTCCCTGATCCTAGACTGGCAGATTGATCGATCGATCTATCTATCTATCTATCTATCTATCTATCTATCTATCTATCTATCTATCTAGCTAGCTAGCTATCTAGCTATCTATCCATCCATCCATCTATCTATCCATCCAGATAAATATAGATATATAGAGATACATAGAGATATATGCACATATATACATATATATATACACACATATATGATATATACAAAATAACTCCCACTATATAACTAGGCAAAATTCTTGCACCTCTCTGAGATGCTTCTAGCAACTTTAACCTTCTCCTGCTTTCTCAGGCATTTCACCTTAAAATCCCAGCACCTTATGTTAATGAAGCACTGGGAGCACACAGTCTAATCCAAAGACCCCCCCTAGACCAAGCAGTTGTTTCACAATCAAAATGCTAATTCTGAATAAATTAGAAAACATCACCAGAATGTTCCCATCCTGGTGATAGGGGTACGCCATTTACCCACTGAGCACATGTTCTCATCTTCCCTCTATTTTTACATCTGAAACACCTATTTCACAGGAGAAAAGAGATGAAGTCATTGTTTGGGAACCTTTCCCCTTGCTGCTCAGCTGCTAATGAATTCTACACATTCTCTCAGTCTGGAAGAGGTTGGCTTTCCTTCTCTACTCTTCACTACCTTCATTCTCCTCCTCATCTCTTCTCCCTTTTCAGAGGAGTGCGTTTCTCATCCTGAATGGCTGGATTGCAGGAGGTCCTGGTGCAACTGGACCTCCTTGCTGTGACACAGGCTTTCACTGACGACATACTCCTTTGGTGAAAAATGAGTTTGGCCCTGGGAACATTATCAATGCTGAAGAAACAAAGGAAGAAACTGCCTTGAACAGTAATGGCCATGGACCCAGAGCTGGGCTAGCACCTTTCCTACCTGTGATCTGGCTGGTTTTTAATCTACACAGCAAGTCTAGAAAAGATATTGTCTGCCCTGTTACTTTTACAGATGAGGAGACTTAGAGGCTTAGAGATCAGGCAGCTTGTCAACCATGACCGTAGCACTGCAATTCTCCTCAAGAGTCTAAGGACTTCAAGGCCTGTGCACTCTCACCAGACTGGGCTCCCCTCCACTCAGCCTAACAGTTACAGTGATGAATGTGGGGTCCGAAGACATAGGTTCAAGTCTCGACCACTCACCAGTTCAGGATCCTAGATTAAATAACTGAATTTCCTGGGCCCTCAGCTTAACCATTCTTATGGGGCTTGGAGAGAGTAATGCATGTGAAGGTATTCGACAAACTGTACATTTGATGATGAATCACTATACATTTTAAAAACCAAAATAAAATTTGGAGAAGTAAATACGGTGCACATAGAATAAAATTATTTTCCCTATAAGCCCTCACCTCTTAAGAATAAGTATTTTATCAAGTACTTAATAATATAAAGACTTTAATAATTGATTTGCTAATGATTACATCCACCAATACTTGCAAACTTGTATCTGTCACCATAACAATGACTATAATTATAGTATCTCACATTTATTGAGTACTTAGCGTTTACAGATTCTGTCTTAAGTGTTAGCTCATTAATTCTCAAAAAACAAACAAACAAAAAAATAACCCTAGGAGATAGGTGTTAGCATAGCCCCATTTTACACATGAGGAAACAGAGAGGTGAGGTTGTCAACCGAAACGTTAGGATGTGAACCAGACAGTCTTGCTCACAACTCCATATTTTTAATTACTATGCAGGACTATAGTCCATACTGAAAAAAAAAAAGCAATCCTCAAATAATTCATTATTCTTTTTACAGAAAAGTATCATTTCTTGAAGAGGGGACGCCTATCGCTGATGAATGTTAAAATACTTCCAGGCCAGCTTAGCAGAGTGGGAGCATTTAAGATGAATACTGGCTCTCTACAGCAGTTTAAGCCCTTCCTAATCTGACTTTTCATCAGGTTCTGGTGACTCATGACAGGCTAATGATTTCCTTCCCCCTCGGAGTTTCTTTCAGGCTGTTCCAGCTGTCCTGGTGTGGTAATCTGGGATTAGAACAGGAACATCAAATATGACTTTGCAGCTGAAGAGTTCTGAACCGCAGGAGGAGGGGGTTAGATACAGGCAGACTGCCATCATCAGGAACAAAGAGACAGGCGATGCCCTCTCTCTCTTTGGCTTTACATACTGAAGCCCGTGTTTATGTTATGTTTACAGCCATCGCTTTAATTTGCTAATTTAGAGCGCAGGACTAGAATGTGCAGCTCACTACCTCAAGGAGTCTGCCTCTCCTGTGGGCACCTTAGAGTTTTGTCCAGAAGTCTGTGCTAACATGGCTGTACCCCAGTGGAGCCATGCCATGTGCCATCAAGTTGGTGGGTTAATTCCCTAGAGACAGATGGCTAAGCGCTCGGGAGTGAGAGCTACTCACAGTTGTTTAGCTAGACTTCAATGAGCAGACACGATGCAGGAGGCAAGAACTTGGTTACAGCTTGACCAGGCACAAAGTGTATGAGGATATGACCAAGCGAGGTTGAAAGGTGGCTCAATTAATAGGTAGCAAATATCTACTATTACTCTAGTCCCTGGGCTAGATGCTTTCCTATATAGTATCTTATGCAATGCTCATAAGAACAAATAAAAATATTAGTGTGCATTCAAGTTACAGAGACTTGATATTAAAACACAAGGGAGAAAACACTGCAGTTGAGCAGAAACACTTTAGCATTCTCCACCCGTCTCTCACTCAAAGCTAGAGATTATCCTGACAACTGCCTATAGATTTTTCTTTTGTTCCATCATTTAATCTAGTTCAGTATTTCTCCAACCTCACTGTGCAAAATAATCACTGACCAGGGTTATAAACAACAAATCTTACTTACTGTGCTTCATGGTCAATTTCAGGACATTTCAAGGGTATTTTCAGAGCCTCTGCATGAACTTGAGCGGGTTGAACCCAGCACAAACATGTCAGGCTGAGAGAGCGATGGGGGCTGAAAACCAACCTGGGCCCTACTGTTTAGCTGATTTGGCTGGGAGGGAGCAGTACCTTTTTACAATTCATTTGTCCAGAGAGGGGCCACTTTAGGACATGACTTTAGAATTTAAATAGTTAGCTCTATGTCCGCTATTTCTTCGATGACATACCTCTCTTCTCACTGGAATGTGAGCTTCATATGCTCAGGGGCCCTATTTAAATATCTGTATATTCCCAGAATTTTGTTTAGTGCCTGAAACATTACAGAGTCTCCATAAAGGATGGTTAAGATATGATAATGTTTAAGTACAATTTAGAAAATAAGCTTAGCCAATGATAGAACTAATAATTAGTATCATATGTTAGGTATGCATTAATTAATCATCATATAATCTTCAAAATAATTGGTAAGGCATTATGATTATTTTATCCCCATTTTTAGCTGAAAAATATGTATTTATTTCACATATTTAATTGATACAGTCAATAGTGGTAAAATCATAGTATGATCTTGACTTTTCTCTGAAGAGAAATATTAAGCAACAAACATTGTTCCTTGGTATTGTACAGTCTTTACAAGCACGATTTTGTTATATTCTGCAAAATAAGTATCCTATCACATAAAAGTTGTATTCTAATGTATTAAAAGCATTCTCCCATGACGAAAATATAGACTCACCATTCTAATTGTCACTATTAAAAATAACTTTCAATGACTATTTTTGTACATATAACCTTTGCCTTAATCCCTAATAATTAAGTTAGAAGGAATTCCTAGATGTAAAAGTAACTGGATCAAAGAGAATGAGCTTCTAAAAATACAGGGTACACATTTGTTTTCTTAAAATTTACTTTGTATGTTTTTTCCTGCCTAAAAATAATAGGTTTGGGTTTGGGGTATGTGCTGGGTACTTCACTCAGAGTTGTTCTGTTGCTTTCTTTAGGAAGATCCTCCTATTACCAACATTACCAGCACCGTTAAAGCTCAGATTTCTCGAGTGCTCGGTGTGGGGCTGGGCTCAGCAATTTGCATGCACTATCCTGTTTAAGCTTTGCAACAAGCCTCTGCAGTCGGTCCATGTGGATGTAAATCCCATTTTGTCTCTGACGTACGAATGTTAAGAATAAAGCTAGTCATCGAAGCCCGGTCTGTATGTGGGCAAAAACTGTGATCTTGACGCTTCCAACAGCCGCCTTTGAACAGCACTGGTCACTGGTATACTCCAAGTGACCTCTCACGCACTGGTCACTTGGAGTATACATGCCAAGGCCACTGTCACCCTGTTATCTGCGTGGCAATGTACAAGTCGCAAAGCATATCCACATACATTATTTTAACTGATCACCAAATCTGCTCTATGTAGAAAGAAAAAAAGACCTTTCTTTCCACCGTTGCCTGTCTGAGAGAGGTCCAAGAGCCAAACCCAAAGAAAACAAAAGCAAAGTAGTATTCCCAAGAGAGTCTTCGGACTAAGTGTTCCCTAAGGAGCTGGCAGAAGACCACGACTTTGATCACAGCTTGACCTTCCGACGAGCAGTGCTGGGGACAGCATAAAGGAGCACTGGCAACACGTGACACGGGGGCTGGAAAACCAGCCGATGCTGCTCATTCTCACAGCCTCAGCTCCTGGACATCCCGGTCATGCTCAAAACAACCACCAAATCCATCGGCTCCCCAATTCCTCTAAGTGAAATCAATGCTGGCTACACTTGTACGACTAGAATTCTGTTTTAAAACACAGTTCAGGTAGCGGAAAGGTTTCCAGTGTCTTCCCCCCCTTTTCATTTACTTTATTCAATTATCAAATTATAGCTGATGCACAATATTATATTGGTTTTGGGTGTAAAACATAGTTATTCAACACTGATATGTGTAGCAAAGCGATCGCCATGCTATCTAGTCACCATCTGTCACTGGACAAGGCTTGTATTGCTTTGGTCAGTTATCAGTATAACCCTCACAGGTGACACTCCTTAGCAAAGGGCTGAGGTCACGGGGCATCACTGCTCTATCTGTATCTTCCCTTTCAAAACTCTTCTATCCGTTTCCTGTAGAGACTGAGATCTTTGTGCTCTCCATGGACAGAATCCAGTTCTACAGACGTTTCTCTCCACAGACCCTCACAAAAAAGTGTCTTGTGGTGGGTAGAAACAGGGACTCTCGGCCAGTCTTCCTGGATTCAAATCCTGGTTCCCCCACTAATGAGCTATATGCCTTTAAGGAAGTCAGGAGGTGTATAAGCCTGGGCGTCCTCATCTGTGAGGTGGGGATTATAACAGTACAGATTCGGTAGGCTTGTTGTGGAGATTAAATGATCTAATATATGGGAAGGCAAGTGCTATGTGTTTTGTATAATTACAAAATAATAATTCCAAAATTATTATTATTGTTAACTATCATTCCCTCTTGTCAACAGTCACTTTTCACATGACACCTTCCTACTCCTCCATCTGTCAAGTGACAGAAAGGTTAATATTATGAAATCCTGCTGGACTCACAATAGCCAATTGCTTTGTCATATGAATATTACCCTGGGTTATTTCCATTTGGGGAGAAAACTACTGAATACTGAAAAGCTGAAATACAAAGAAATTCAACTCTCAAAATAACATTTCAGGTTCATGTTTATACATATATAAACATGTGTGTGTGTGTATCAGATAGATATATCAGATAGATGACTGACTGATTGATAGAGATAGATAGAGAGATAGATGATAGATAATTTTAAGAAAATGGGTCTGTAAGATTTCTCAAAGCACATTTGGGATGTAAGAATGTTCAAGCTAGAAGAAATATTGAAAATAAGCAGTCCTCACATTTCACATGTAGAAAATCTGAACTCCAGAGAGATGGAGCTCCAAACCCAGGAGGACGTGACTACAATCCAGTTTCATTACTCTCAGACTAGTTCACTTTCCATCGTATCATTTTATTTTCTCATGTCCACAAGCAATTTACAGAGTAGCCTTTAAAAATTGTGTAAAGATGGAAACTGAAAAGGAAAATTCACTACCTCTAAAAACGTATGCTGGAAGTGGTATAAAGATAGCTTTGATCTTGGTACCTTCCTCCTCCAATATCTCCATTCCCTTATCAAGCCGCTATAAACTTCCTAACTACACTTCTCCCTCTGCCCTCCTAGGACTGTTCCAGCCTCGTCCCTCTTACTTGAGGGGTATCCAGCCTAACGTGAACCCTGTCCATTCCTTCCACCTCTATCTGTCACACCTATCGCCAGGACCTGCCTCTTGCCTCTTTCTGCTTCGACTATCCTTCGGCCAACAATGGATTCTTCCAGTTGGAGCTATGTCAGTTCTTTGAGAGAGTCTCTGCTCTCCCACCCTGTGAAGTGATTCCCTTACTCTTCCATATGTAAATAAAATTTACGTGTTCCCTCATTAGAGAATTTTCTTGTAATTCCTTACCTTGTTGCTATTTGTGTACATATCGTATCTCCCCTGCTATACTGAAAGCTTGTTCAGGGCAAATCAGAACCTGGTTCATTTTCAGATCCTTCCCAGTAATCAACACGCTGTCTTTATAATGTGCTCACTGAAGTGAATAAGGAAAAGAATATTCTGAATGCCTGATTCTTCAGGAAATCTACAGTTAAACTTTATAGTGTCTCTATTTTTAAGACAACTTTGCTTTACTGTAACTTATAATCTGAATGTCAGTCTTAGGCTATTTTTATAAGTACATGCATCTCCTACTGTAAAATAATGTTAATGCTCATTCTTCCGAGGTGCTTTAGCGGCCAGAAGATTGAAGAGTCCAAGACAGTGGACCCACTATCTAACATTTCAACCATGGCATATTTATCTATGTATCTATCTAACTATCTATATTTATCTATTTTTTACATATTAAAATATATTTAGGCTTCATTTGGGCAGAACAAAACTGTTCTGTTTTGCTCTTCAGCTAATAATTTTCTTTGGCCCTACATAAAAATCTAATGTCCTTTAAATAATTCTTATATTTGGAAAGAAAAGAGTTCATAAGCTAAAAAGCCAAATAATAAGGATGCATAATTTACATGACTGAGAACATAAATAATAAGAAAAAAAATTGAGAAAACTATCATCTTCACAAGGAAGAAAGAAGCCCTGATTAATCTTCGTGTCACTTTAAGCCTATAAAATTAACAAAAATGTGTCTAACGATTAAACCTATCGTTGGCACAGATATGAGAAAAGCAGCTCCTGTATTCATCGCTAGTGGCAGAATAAAATTGGCAGAACCCTTCTAGAATCAGAATGGCAAACAGCAAGAACTATAAAAATGTTCTAACACTTAGATCCAATAAATTTATTTTTGTGAATATGTACTCTAAAAATAATTGAATGGAAGGAAATAGTATACGTATAGCAGCATTACTAAGAATAAAATAAAGCTAGGAAGTAATCTAAATATGCAACAATAAGGCAATGGTTTAGTGGATTGAAATATATCAACATGATGGAATTTTATACTGTCAAATGCATTGTAACTACTACATAGAAATGTAGAAAATGTTTATCACATACAGTTAAATGAGAAATGCAAATCACAAAATGCTACATATGTTATGACTGCAACAACGTAAAATATACAAATGCAGTGAAGATTTGGAGAACAACATATAAAAACATAAACATTTGCACAATAGTGTTCAGAATGAAGCTAATAAAGGGACTTACTTTTTAAATGTATAAATCCTCAAAACTTCTTAAAAATTAGTAGTTTTTATTATCCAAGCTCCTTTTACAGTAGGGACTAGATCACAAAACCACATAATTTCTCAGTATATTTCTGTTACCTTATTAGCTAACCTAACAAGCTTATGATTTACTCATTCAAAGTAAATTCAAGTAAGTCACAGCCCTTCCCTGTCCCTATAAATCCGTAACCTCTTACATTTTCAACACTTTGCTCAAAACTCACCTCCTCTAGGTAACTCTCCTTCAGTGATTCTTACAGACTTATATGTTCACTATCTGATGAATAACTAATTACTTCTAGTAGTTAATGTAATACATCATGCTCTAAGTATTCTTCAATTGTTAGAATGTGGCGTTTTTTATCTTTCTAAACAAATTTCAAGTTCTCAAAAGGAAAGACCAAGTCTTCTTTTGTTTTTTCACCATTGCCAACTGAACTCAAGACAAAGTTTTTCATACAGGGAATATTCAGCAAATTTGCTCAGTGGATTGAACCCTAAATTTTCTAACTTCAAAATATCTAGTCAGCTTGCTTGTAAACACAAATACCAATAATGTTTCTCACGTGCTAAAGCTATCTACATTGGGCTTGTCTTTTTGCTTCTCAGTCTGTACTTATTGCCAATTTTTATTAATTACTGACTAGTGCCTGATAACTTAGAGTAATGTTCAAATGAATTTG
The DNA here is from genome assembly GCF_964194185.1 of Rhinolophus hipposideros. NCBI lineage: Eukaryota > Metazoa > Chordata > Mammalia > Chiroptera > Rhinolophidae > Rhinolophus > Rhinolophus hipposideros. The sequence goes on along the minus strand of NC_138069.1, from coordinate 27,299,091 downwards.
CTTTTACTATGCATCATGTATATTCATATGGTTTCATACGTTTCTCAACTAATATTCTTGGTAGGTCCTTTGGATTATAACTTTATATTGAGAGCAGCAAATGTGTCTCAACTTCATGAATTTGAATTATAATTTTCTCTATGAAATGCCTTAAATGATGTATAACAAACAAGCAAAAATTGGTAAATAAAAATAACAAAGATCATCATTAATTTGAAGTTGTAAGAGAACATGAAAGCCTAAAACATATAGTCTGGTTAGAATATGAATTGAGGTGGTGGACAATAACACAGATATGTTTAAAATAAATAAAAATAAGTGAGATGACTTACAGCAGGTGTAAGTGTGTAAAACTCAGACTAAATGAAACTAATAATAACACTAGTTTCTAAGAAAGGTGCTAAAGTTGTTAAATTGGGTAGTAAAAGGTTTACTCAGTATCAGAAAAGATAATACGAGGTCTGACAATTAAGTTCGTGAACTTGTTCCAACGATGTTGCTAATCTTTTTTGCTATCAGAGGGATTATTCATTATAAATTCATCCCAGTTGGACAGTTAACCAAGTTTACTATTTGGAAGTGCTCAAAAGGCTGCAAGAAAAAGTTACATGACCTGAACTGTTCGCCAACACTTCATGGCTCTTGCATCACAACAATGCATCAGCTCACACGGCACTGTCTGTGAGGGGGTTTTTAGTCAGTCAATAAACATCTGTATTGGAACACCCTCCCTACTCACCTGATCTGGCCCCCAATGACTTCTTTCTTTATCTGAAGATAAAGGAAATATTGAAAGGAAGACATTTTGATAATATTCAGGACATCAAGGGTAATACAACAACAGCTCTGATGGCCATTCCAGAGTGAGTTCCAAAATTGCTTTGAAGGGTGAACTAGGCGCTGGCATCAGTGCATAGCTTCCCAAGGGGCGTACTTCGAAGGTGACCGTAGTGATATTCAGCAATGAGGTATCTAGCACTTTCTCTAGGATGAGTTCGCAAACTTAATTGTCAGACCTTGTATGTAAATTGATGAGCCATAAAAAATAACCACTGATTATTTTGTGTACTCTCTAGGAAAATGCCCATTGATTGAAAACCTTTTGGTTTATTTTCTTCTAGTAAGACTTACATACAAAACCATTTTGGTTTAACTTTTATTGAAATTCTTTATAAATAGTAGCAGCTTTTAACTATCTTAGTAAGTATAATCAATAGGGTTTAGTTTGTAGTTGACTATTTAGGGTCTTGAAGAGATACAGGGTATTATTTTGTATAGTAAGTAGATATTAGGTTGAAAGTATTGGTATCAGGGCCCTCCTGATCCTTCCAAATTGAGTTTGGTATGCCCTCCCTATGTTACATGCATACTCGATTATTGCACTTATCACCTTATAGTTATTCATTCGATTATCCGAACAATGTGTACTGAATGCCACTGCTGGACTGGGCAGTGTGCTGAGGTTACCAGAGTGAATGACTCAGCCTCTGTCCCTACTCCCGCAAAGCTTAGAGTCCAGAATGGAAAATAAAAGTTAAGCAACGATTATGAAGACAATTATATTACTGATAAGTGCTACGAATGGAAAACCCAGGGAGTGATGTGACTATAAAGTAGGAGGTAAAAAGCTATTCTCAGAGAGCAAAGAAGGAATCCGTGAAGAAGTAAGAATTTAAGGTGAATGGTAGATGTTGACTGGAGGCTAGCAAGACAAATGGGAACCAAAGGCCATTCCTGGAAGCAGAGAGGGCGAACAGTAGAAGTCTGAGGCAGAGAGGATCTTGGCATGTGTAAGGGGTGGTAGAAACAAGACAGGGTGGCTGCCATGTCTAATATAAAAATAGGGGAGCTAGATGTGGCTGGAAACTATAGGGGGGCTGGAGGCATGGGGGCTGAGAGGCCAGATGAATGATTTGTGCTTTTATCCTAACAATGGTGACCCTTAATTAGCCGCGAAGATGCCTGTCCCTCCACATTTGACAGTAAATGTTCCTGTTTCATAGTCTCATAGTTCCAACAGTGTGGGGGGCACCTGACACAGAATGAGTGCTCAGTGTTTGTTGGATGATGGACTGAAAGAATGAATAAATTATCCTTCATCTCTCCATCAAAAAAATAAAAGAGTTTTGAGTTACTGAGGACTCTAATTTAATGGAACTGGGAGAAGGAAGATTCCAGACAATACTGTTTTACTACCTATCTTTTTAGAGTGGCATTTAAAGGATATATACATTTCAACTGATGTCCAAAGGAACATATTAAGAGACAACCAGACAAGTGAACTCCGTAATCAAAGCAAAAGTCTGGCAGGGCAGGATCCCAAGAAAATCTCCCTGGAAAACTATCAAATCTTCAGCAAATGTTCAGAGGTTATAGAGTCAACCAACAAACCTTCAAAACATCCCAAGCAAGATGCCAGCTCAGCAACATAGAAAATATCTGGAAGGAAAGGGCTGCCGTCCAACAGTGACCCGGGAGTGTACTAAGAAGTGATGAAACTTAGGGCTTTGATTAGGTCTCACTCACACGTTATTTTTCTGATCAGGGTGGTTTTTGGTTTGTTTGTTTGTTTGTTTTTGTTTTGTTTAATTTTCATTAAATTTATTGGGGTTAGACGTTGGTTAGTAAAATTATGTAAGTTTCAAGTGTATATTTCTCTAGTAGATCATCTACTATATATTGGGGAGGGTGGAGGTAGAAGAGAGAAACGGGATCAAATATATGGTGAGGGAAGGAGAACCGACTCTGAGTGTTTTGTTTTTTAATTCTCTAGCTAGCCCCTGGCTCTCATTTGAATTCAGACATGCACTGGCCTTTTCTTTTCAAGCCTGCAAACAGAAATCTCTTGCAGTTTCAAACATATTACCCTCTCCATTGTAATCCACTTGATAGTTTGCTTTCCTTTCTTCACTGAAGATGAGCTTTGATCCCCTCACTCCCCTGCTCCACCTTCAGTGTCTCAGCACGGCCAATAGAATAAAATTAAAACTTCCAAGCTCACCACTTAACACCCATACCTCCCACCTGACCAACATGCTTGCTGGACTTCTCACTTCCCTCTCACAAATTCACTGTGATGAATCCATTATTTTGCTCCTTAGATGCAATGACAAAGACAACCAGTTTCATGTATTCATGCATTCCTTTTTCCTTCCTTCCTTTCTTCCTTTCTTTTTGGTTATACCTGTCATCAGTTACCTCGACAACTAAAATTAAGATGCCTAAAGACGCAAGAATCATGGGAGTCTAAAATAAATATTCCAGGTCTCGCACTGAAAGCATTATATAAAGTAAAATTGTGATGATGCGTGGTTTGTTTCCAGGATGGCTGCACATCTGAAACCACAGTAATGGTATTTTATGGGGATGAGAATTTAATGTTATGCAATTAAACATGTCCTGGGAGAACCAGTTAAATATGTAGATTTCTGAGCATGCTCCCAAGTATTGTGTTGGAACAGTCTGTTGGGGCCTGGGAATCTGCATTTATGATTGGCATCATACCTTATTCTGATTCAAATGGTCCAAAGGTGATATCTTGAGAAACATCAGTCTGAAGCATTGAGGTGAACTTCCCATGTCTCAAACAAACTGCTCTTCTAGTTAATTATATTTCTCTATCAACATGGTAAAGACAGAATTTAGCTGCATTCATGGTTTGGGTGACTAGAAACTTTTTGAGGAAATTAAAAACTGACAATAACTTTAAAGTACAAATTTATAGTGCATTAAGTTTGTCATGCTCTAAGGATGCTTGTCCCCAGGTTAATGCCTTCAATAAGAAATTATCATGGTAAGCTCATTGTTCTGAGTGTTCGTAACAACAGGCCACGGGTTAGAACTTCTTTCTTGGTCCAATTTATCCTCTAAGGAACATGTCTCTTCATAAGAACACCTTTTAAGTGTCTTGTCAATTTCCAGGCATGGAACTGGATGCTATTATAGTTTTAAAATCCCAACATTATTATTAATTATGTGAAATGGACATCCTAAGCCATACTTTTACATATGATTATTATATCTAGCATCAGTTAAATGAAAAACAGGAAAGAGCATTTTTCAAAAATATAATGGTTTATTGGTAGTTCCCTGGGACCTGCAATCTAGCATTGAATGGAGTTTATCAGTAAAAAGCAGACATTAAGGGAAAATTACTCAGAGCCAACCACTCTGTTCCACAAAAACACAATTGATATTTTTTTAGCCAAATCTTTTTATCTAGTCTTTACTGAAAACTTTTTCAATACCTACTTTTCATAAGGTAAATGTTTTCCCACAAAACATTTTTGATGGATTTTATCAACATTTAGTTCTTCACTTTATCTTTATTTAACTTAGGAAGGTGAATTGTAACAACTAACATAACCGATGCAACCAAAGGAAGATACCTACACCTATGCCGTTATGAAATAAATATTTTAAAAATCTATAACCCTTTAAGCTGCTCTAACAAATAGCCTCGACATTTAGAAAAGGGAGAAAACAACATTGAAACAACATAAACAACCTTCTAAAATCAAAATATCTCGCAAAGCTTCTGTTTTATTTTTAACGAGCAAGACAAAAGCCCAAATTATTAAAAGGTATGTTGGCTTCTGCACAAGAATAAAGGAATACGAGGAAAGATCATCTGGCCAAAAAAAGTACAGAAATACATGGTTTAGTTAGTTTAAAGCAACATTAAAAATGTTAATGGCTTATTTCGCTGGAGATGTACAATCTTAAATTAACATCCTCATTAGATTTAGTGACAATAAAAACATGAAAGCATATGCATTCTTTGTTAATTACACCTAATGATAGTAATAACTCTGGATAAATTATTGTTGCAGTAATAAATGATCAACTTTTAAGCCAGTAGGAAGGAAACAGACAAGAAGAGAATGTTCACCCTGAAAAAAAAGAGGTTCATTTTACTGTACCCTTTCATTTTAAACAACAGACAACCGAGGCTCAATGACATCCATTGACTTACCAGGATCACATATTCCAGAAAACCTATCAGATGACCAGTACAGAGTTACGTTTTCATTTATAAAGTCTTCAGGAATTAAAGATAATGCGTTCATGAAGTAATCATAAATACTTGTTACCATAGTTATGCATAGTTGGTGATCACTCAGAGCACAAGATTTCCATTCATTTCTTTATCCTCTTGTTTATTCTCTACAAGATGCTTATCCCTCCTAAAGATGTTAGGCCCTTTTCCCCACTTTCCTCCTTCCTCTCTCTTCACTTTTCCTCTCCCTGCTGCCATTTCTCTGTCCCTTCCCACTCCTCCCTCTTTTCTTTCTTTCTCACTATCTGTCAATCTAGACCTCATGATCATACATTCAGGTATTAATAAGGTAAGAAAGCCAGCGAGACTGTGCACTTACTCTAAGAATCAGTGACACTAAGACTCTTGTTGAAAATACCTGCTACTAACTTTAAAAGTTTAGCGAGGAATATCTCCAAATAGGCTAGCTTCCTTACTAACCCATTCCATTAATCATCTCAATAATTTTAAACATGCAACCAGCATAGGTTCTGTTTGTGTCCTATTAAGAGTTTACAGAACGCTTTAGAATAAATGTTTGTGTTCCCCTCAAATCCATGTTAAACCTGATTCCCACTGTGATGGTATTTGGATGTGGTGGACTTCGAGGGGTCGTGAGGGTGGAGCCCTCAGGAATGGGATTAGTTCCTGTGTAAAAAAGACCCCAGAGAGCACCCTCACCCCTTCTGCCAAGTGAGGACACAGGGAGGAGACAGCTGTCTATGAACCAGGAAGTAGGCCCTCACCAGACATCAACTTTGCCAGCACCTTGATCTTGAACCTACCTCCCAGCCACCAGAGAGAGATAAATGTTCCTGTGTCTAAGTTCCCAATCTACTGTACCTTGTCACAGCATCCCGCACTGACTAAGGTACAGTGACATGGAGAAAAAGCCTTCAAAGTGTTTTCTCTCTTATTTCTTTGTGTAACTAAGAAATAATCCCAAAATGCGTCACATCATTTCCTACCCTAGTCTATAAATTTCTTAAGAATGGCACAAACCATGCACCTCAGCTCCTGGCACTATGCATGGCTGGTTCTCAGAAGCAGTTCAGAGACTTGAAGGAGTTGGCCAATGATTAGCTATAGACTGAGTAGCTGAGTTCTCTCATAATGTACTTACAGTGTGATCAGCTCACGAGACACCTGACGGGACTAGCTGAGGCAATAAAACATGCAATGACCTGGTATATAAAGAAGTCTAGAAGTAGTTTCAGGGTTGATGAAGGTGGTTCCATAAAGTCATCAAGGACCTAGGTCCATCTCTTAGTAACAGTGTGACTTTGGCACATTTATTACTTCTCCTGTCCTCCAGTTTCTTATATGAACAATGACAGTATTGGAAAGCACTCAATGAATGTTTCTATCATCATCGTTATTGTTTTAAACATTACTATTTTAGGAAAGAGTTTACTTGCTCAAGAGTTCTACTAAAATCAAAATGAAAAGCCCACGGGGTTTTGAAAATTAATTTGGGGAACGTAATCAATAATGTTATAAAGATTCTGTAGGGTATCCGATGGACACGTGTCCCATTTGGGAGACCACCTCAGGGAAGATGTAGATGCCTGATCACTGCAATGTACACCTGAAGCTGAACAATAATGAATGCCAACTATAATTTTATATATATAAAAAAAGTAGTTATGGGGATGTTGGGTATAGCATAAAGAATATAATCAACAATATTGTAATAAATATGTATGGTGTGAGAGGGATACTAGATTTGTTGGGGTAAAAGATGGGAGAGGGTCTAGGGGCAGGGTGAAAAAGGTGAAGGGATTAAGAAGTGGAAATTGGTAGTTACAAAATAGTCATGGGATGAAGGGTATAGCATAAGGAATATAGTCAGTAATATTGTAATAACTATATATGGTATCAGATGGGTACTAGATTTATTGGGGTAATCACTTCGTAAGTTATACAAATGTCTAATCACTGTTATACACCTGAAACTAATATACTATTATATATCAAGTGTAATTAAAAAATAAAACAATTATTTAAAAAAAAAAGAAAAGCCATTGGCTAGATAATACCTAAAGTTTTGGGGTTGTTTGTTTGTTTGTTTGTTTGTTTTACTTTCAAGTTGATAGCTCTGCTCTTTATCTATTTCTCATTGATGGGATAGTTTGCCTACCACCATCCAACCTCCACTGGATTTTCCTAAACAGCAAGAAAGGACAGTATAGAGAATTTACTAGGCGGCAACCACATGAAGACTAAAGGTTCTTCCAATAGCAGACAGTGCCTGCCTCCCATCATGGGTCTTCCTCTCCACTTTACCAACAGGGTTGGGTACAGTTTTAAAGAGAACAAAATGCAATCGGATTGGTTTACTGTCCTGCACCTGCTTATGGTACACAAGCACTTTTTTAAATAGCATTCTGGTGGCTGTTGCTTTTCAATGGTCAGAAGCAACAGGATTTGGAAATAAATGAAAAAATTCTAAATGCCAAAATCCAGGCCAAAAATAAAAAAGGACAAAGCACAAAGCCAAGATGCCAACTGTTCGTTCTCACTTGGAGTAGAAACAATGAAGCCTACAGAATCTGTGGCCTGACTAAACAAGTCAGGGAGATGAAATTCTAAAAGCAGGAAGGACAGGACCCTCAGCTCTCCTCAAGGGATCTCAAAAGCCAAAAGCAGGTTCATTTTATCTAAAGTGTATTTCTTATCAGGTTGCTGACATAGCAGTTTCAGTTAATACACTTCCAAAGAGCCAACTCACTACTACTACAAGATACTATTTTCGTCTCTAATAATAAATGCAGCTTCCTTTCCTCATTATCTATTTTTGACGCATGACACCCTCCCCACTCAACCTCCAAGGTAAGGTTGGGAGGAGGGGGAGAAAAGAAAACTATCTGCTCTCTAGAAAAAAAGGGTCTTTTGGAGTGGCGTGTTGTATTCTAAAGGTTCTAAAACAACATCTTCAACTATAAACAAATAGACAGGAATCTGTTTCCCATGAGAATACACCAAATACTTTTATCATAAAACAATGGAAACTTTCTTTTGAAAAAAATATTTGACATGACCAAGAAATATTTTATAGGCTGCACTTGGAACAACAATCTTAAAAAGCTCGAAGGGAGTGTTCTTTAGGATTTACAGATTTATCTCAAGCAATGGAGGAGAGTTCTATTATAAAAAACACAATTCACTACCAGCTTGGCAATTTGCGTTTGTTTTAATCTTTATACACAAAACCCACTGGCTGACTCAACATTCAAGCATATTAACCACAGCTGAAGCACTGGAGGAATTAAAACACAAGTACATCCCAACTATTTTTCTAGAAAACTCACAGGACACACTGGAGATGGCCCTGCCTTCAGGGAGCTTACTGTCTTAGTGTAAAAGCAAAACCAACGGAAAGAGATAATGACCTCAAACACAATTTCTTGTGGGCTATTATATACAGTGCATGGTCTACTTTCACAAGGATTTAAATGGAATAGAATAAAATGAAGAGCTAACCCACCGGGGGCAAGTGACAGGAATTCAGTCAGGGAGGATGCTTTTCATGCCAATAAGCCTTTAAGTCTCAGAAATAAGAAACATCTTCAGGGATGTTTGTTTCATACACTTGAAATAACCTAAGGAAACCAACCAGACATTGTTGATTTGTGTGTAGAGTGTACGTATCTGTGTAGCTGCACGTGTGTTGTTATCTATCCACACACTTGCTCATTCACTGCTCCAGTCTCCGTGCTGACATAGCTTGTTACCAAGAGGTCAGTCCAGCCCTGAACATTCAGAACTTCAACCTATAAACTGTTCCGTGCTAATTATTCTATGTTCTGAACTACGGGAGCTTGTTTAAATGGACTAATCACATGGCTTACGAGGGAAATTCATACAACAGCAAAATGTTTTCTGAAAGAGGCAATGGCCTGAAAACCACAGGATTTCTATTCCTTCATCGCCATCTTTTCTGATTCAAGACATTTATATCAACAATTATAATGATTACTCCTCAACACTCAGGCTGTTCATGAAAAGAGCTAACATCTATTTTTCTTACTATACTCCAATATTATAACATACAAATACATCTTTATTAATTCAAATTCATCATGATGATCTATAATGAATCCAGATGAAAACTATGCCCTTACCTTCCTTGTCTCAATATAACATCAAACATGAAAGGAGGAAAACAATATGTCCTGGTTAATTCAACAAATCTACACATAAAATCACTCTAGAAAAGAGTTCCATTTCCAGTGAAAATAGTAAAACGCAGAACACAGAGATTTTTTCAAAATCACAGAAAAGTTTTTGAAGTCCATCATTCCAAACATGTGTCTGTACGTCTGTCAACACATCAGTGGGAAATCCTTACTGATCTAAACGTTGTTGACAGGCTCTACTAGCCTGCTCCCCATCTCAACTCCTACAGCTTCCGGTCCAAGCCTCACCATCTGCCTGACAGCCCATGACACCAACCCCTACACAGGCTGCTTCCAGTTGTTCCCGAACCTGATTTGTTTCCTACATGGTGCAACGTGAGAACACACCCTTCAGGTTGGCCTCCAAAATAACACAATCAATCCTGTCTCCTACTGTAAAACCCTCCACCAGCTTTCTGTGGCTTACGGGATAGTTTGCACGCCACATTTGGTATCTGATGCTCCTTGATATCTGGCCCCACCCCCATTTCATTCTTCCGGGCACCTCCTCCCTCTCCATGTTCCCACCTAAAGTGACTGACTCCCGCATGTACAACACCTGTGGCTTTCACATCAAATTTCCTCTTCATCAGTGGTTCTCAACCAGAGGCTATTTTGCAATGATTGGAGACATTTTTGGCTGTTAAAAAAATGAGAGTTGGGATGCTATTGGAATTTAGTGGGTAGAAGCATGGAATGCTGCTAAACATTCTACAATATACGGGACAGCCCCCCATGGCAAAGAATTATCCAACCCAACATATCTATTATTAAAATATTATCTAGCCCAAAATAGTGGCCAGATCGAGAAACCCTATTCAACCAGTCTCTCCTTTAGCCAACTCCCTCATTTCTCAAGGTTCAGCTCAGAAGTTTTCTCTTCCTTGAAACAGCCCGACTTTCCAGGTTGTCAGTCACTCCCTCCCTTTCTCCCTACCACATTCACTTCAGACTACATTTCAACTTACACATACAATAAATGTCTACTTAAGTGTTTATATTCTCCCTAGACTGTGAACTCCAATATGCCAAGTCTTACTCTTATTTCTGCCCCTTGATTTGCCTACTGCAGATTGTCCATAAGTGTTAAATGTTAAATGCCTGTATATCTTTTATCACAATTCTCTTTTTCCCCCCTCTAAACTTGTACTGTGTAATACACCGGCCACTAATTGTGCATGGTATTTACACTTACATTTTATTAATTAAAATGGAAAATTCTGTTCTTCAGTTGCACTTGCCACATGGTAAGAGTTCAGTAGATACATGGCGAGTGCCGCAAGTTCTCCTGGGCAGCACAACATCTCGACTGTAAGCCCACGAGAGTTAAGAGCCCAACCTGTGTTCATACCCATGCCTGGAACATAGTTCTCCAAAAACATTGGCTTGAACAAATGAAGGTACAGGAAGTCTGGGTGTGCTAACTTCTATCCGTTCCACTTACGTGATAAATACAATCTTAAACAGGAAAGGAACTTTCAGAAAAATCCTGCTTTGTTACTGGTCAGCACAGAGAGATCTCACTCCTGAGTGGCAAAGCATGATCAGGGTGAGTAATGAATAAACTCCAGGGCATCAAGAGAAACAGTAGGGTCATGTGTCAGGAAATGAACATTCCCGAGGCCAACGATGCACAACCTGAGTCTATCCTGATGGACTCCCTGGAAGAGCTGAGCCCTGAGCACCAGCAACCACAGCAAGAAAGGTACCCAGATGGCACCATGACAATGCACGCCACACATCCTGAGGCCAACATTCAAAACCTGGAGCAATAAGGGGGACATAAGAACTGAAACAGGGAAGCCTCAGAACATGCTGGCTAAGGACTCAGATTTATGTTAGACAGATCTGGGTTCCTGTTCCTCCCCTGTCACTCTGTAATGGGGTAATTTAGGCAAGTCAGTTTACCACAATGAGCTTCGTTTCCTTATCTGCAAAATGTGAATAATAGTATTATCTTCCTAACTACTTTATTGCGGGGAAATAAATGAGATAATGTGTGTATGCATTTAACACAGAGATTGGTACATACAGACACTGAATAAATATTGCTGTTTTCCTAATTATCAAAGGTATTATAACATCTTAAGGATAGAAGAGACCAAGAAGTCCAGTCCAACTCCAATCCTGTCTCCGGGCCCGAGTTCTTCATTCTCTCTCCAATATCCCTGCCAAGGATTGTCGAGCCTTTACTTGAAATCCTTTAATGACCATGAACTCACTGCTTTCTGAGGCAGCCCTTTCCATTTCTGATGACTCTGTAACTCAATGGGGCACTCCTGGCATTTGGATGCATGCTTCTTTATTGTGCTGGCTGTCCACGCCTTACAGGATATGGAGCATCTGTCTTTAGCCCTCAAAATACCAGCAGCACAACCACCTCTAATCACTGTGGAAGCAAACAAAAAAAGTGCCCTCCTATGTTTACCACGTTCCCTACAAGGGTAGAAGCATCACCTGCAAAAAAAAAAAAAAAAAAAAAAAAAAAAAAAAAAAAAATTGACCAAGCTAAAATCTTGAGCTTGAGAAAATGTAAATAGGAATGCTCAAAAATGATGGAGAGTTCAAGAATTCCATGAGCTATATGGTAGAGTTTTCCTACTAGCTCTCAGCTCCATTTCCCACCCTTCTCTGCTCTGCATCTCAAGAAAGGCATTTCCCAGGCTCCTTTGCCAACTGTCCACTGGGTAGGCTTATTCAATGAGAGGCACTGGAGTGTGGGAGTAGGAGAGAAGTCAGAGTATTTCTTTCTTTCGCACTCTGTCTTAGGTAGTGTCTCTTCTCTGGCAGAGGTGCGTGTCCTTCAGAGATCCAAGAGCCCTTCTCTTCATAGTCCAAACTCCCGCAGGGGCAGTCCTGTCCATGTTCTCATCTTGTCTGATGACTCTGGCCTCCGGGCTTGGTAATACTTCCTCCCCTGGTTGTCTCTCCATGCTTCCTATTAATCTTTGGGTGGCCTTATGCCCCCGATTGCTCTGTCAGCTTTTCCATCACCTATGTAGTGAATTCTCTGTATCATTAAATCCTTGTTGAAATACATTGAGTAGTTTCTATACGCCTAATTGGACACTGACAGACAAATTGAGAGATGATGTTTTTTCCTATCTTCATCTTGGATGAATGACTGAAGAGAGTATCAAGAAGAAGGGATTATTTCTGGCCTTTTTATTGCTTGTTGGGCCGTAATGTGGTGACTTTTGAGAAAACATAAATATCGTGATATTTTCTTTCCTAAGGACATAAGTTTAGAAGAAACTGTCAAAGCTGTAACTACTTTTCTCTCCAGGGACATGCTTTTCTTTATGGCAACATACACTATTCCCCCAAAAAAGACAGATTCCTCAGACAGAAAATATCTAAGAGGAATAGAAGATGGAGGCCAGATTTCAAAGGGCCAGCATTTTGGCTTAATTACTTTCCCCATTCTTACTATAATCTAGAAATACAGTGAAAGAAAAAAATAGATTGATTCCAAAATCTGGTCAAAGTCCATCTCAACTAGCTGCTAAAAAATATTCTTTAACTTCTGACCGGAATGTCCTAGATGCAAGACTAAGAGAACTGGTTTAAAGTGTAGAAGCCGATAAAATACAAACAAGGAAAAATAAATAAAATACACCTAAATTAAAGATATGTATATGCCTATGTATTTGGCCAGTAAAGCAATAAGAAACTCGGTGTGTATGGTTCTGTTTCTTTCCCAAGACATTTTTCCATTCTCATTTCTATATATACTCTCCTGACCAGTTATAAAGTAAATGTCTTAGGGATCCTCCAGTTGTTAGCAAAGAAACTCAACCAAACTAATTTACGTACACAGGAAGTAGGTAGAATTTGTTACTAATCTTGAGGCAAACTCATGAATCCCAAGGAGAGAAAATTCTGTCAAATCTTGGGAAAGATTTGAAGCCAGAAAACTAGAAAACCATCCCAAACCAAGCCATTTCTCTCCTTATGTTCCTCTCCCAATCTGGGATTCACTGCTCTTGTCTCTGCCAGTGGGCTCTCTGGCTTCTCCTCACAGATAGCCAACTGTCCCACAACAGAATCCCTAGCATCCGTCAGCCTGCTGCCCTCGTTCAAGTGGCCTGCTGGGACTGAAAAGAGTTTCAAATTCCCGAATTCTCTGCAAAACCCTTGCAATGACCCAGCTTGAGTCCACTGTGTAATCCTGGCCCCCCTCAGTTATACCTGGGGAAACAGGGTCAGATAGTACAGGCAAAACACGCATAAACCATCCCTGTTGGCAAAGTGATTCTAAGAGATAAGGCTGGGGGCAGGAGAAGGGAGCAATGGGCTAGGCAGGTATATCAACTCCAGAGGGCATTACAATTATTCCATTTGCCAGACAAGGAACAGACACACAGGGGTTAAATCACCTGTTCAATATGTCAGTGCTAATGAATATCAGAGCCACTACTTAATCCAAGTCTCCAGAATTCTTTCTCCTCACTTCTAAGTTACCACCTATACTCATATAAGGGAATCTGTGACAGGCAGAATCTGGTAACTTAAAGTCAATATTACTACAACGACGACGACTACTACTACCACCACCGTAAAGGAACTGAGTATGTTTTCTAAAAACATGGCCTATTCTATTTGTCCTCCTCTGTCAGCTCCGCCATCCTGCCTCTCTAAAGTCGACAGCTGCAAACCCATGTCTAGTAGGACTCGGAATCTACGGAAGATCCTGTGGAGAGAACTTGAAACAAATTCTGTACGTGGACCATAGAGTTTCAGAATTCTATATAAATTGTGGTAATTCTAGATCTGCAGAGACCAGCAGAGTAGTGTTAAAAGGAGTTCAACTTTATTCCTTTTGAGAATGCGGAGTCTCCCTGAGCTCTAAATGCCAGGAGAGAGCTAAATGAGTGTGTTCTGTCTTCTCTACTCTCCTTGCATGGAGCACAGAGGGAGACCAGATTGTAAAGTGGCTTCCTATTATTATGATAAAAGAGGTTTAACACTGTTTTAAATCCTATACCCACAAGGCAAGAAATGTCTTTGTTTTTCATCAACTACAGGATTTCTCCAATTAAGAACATTCCCACAACTAAATTTAAGTCCCTTCTCAGGAGGCCCTGCAGCCAAAGAATCGGGCCTGGTAAACCTGCACTCCTGGAAGACAGAAAGGAGCACCTGAGTGACAAAATTATAAAGGCATTTAGAGATTGAAATGCAATTCTCAAAAAGACTTTCTGGAACTTATAAACATGATTTTTGAGCTATAAACCTCAGTAAAAGAATTAAAAATGAGAATGAGTTGACTGTTGAGAGCACAATTTGTGACCTAGAAAAATCAAGTAGAGGACATGTCTTACAACACAAAACAAAAAGAAAATAAAAACACAGCAATCACAAAGGAAAACATAAAGAGACTCAGATGGCAGAATCAACATAACGCAAAAGGAGAAAAAGGAATAGATGAAGCAAAGGCAATTAATAGGAATTACTGCCTAGGAACCAATACAGAGGGTGCAGGGGAGGGGAGGATGGGGAACTTCACTGAATGGAGAAAAGATCTGAACATTGAAAGGACTTATGAGTTCCAGGCTGAATTGATTAAAAACAACAACAACAAAACACCATCCCAGGCGTGTGAAATTTTAGGATTAAAAGAAAAGTAATAAGCAGTCAGGCAAAAGAGCATAGTTACTTACAAAGAAAACAACTCAGACAGGTATCAGACTTCTCATCAGCAATACTGTATGCCAAAGCATGCACAGACTACATTCATAAAAGTTCTGCAACTCAAGCATCTTCTACCAGTCAAGAGTTAAAGAAAGAAAATCTGGGACTTACAGTAGCTGAGAAAGCGTATCACACATATTCCTAATCTAAAAGAAATATTTGAAAAAAAGAATATTCCACTAAACAACAAATGATCCCAAACTGAATTTTAAAAAGTAAGAAAAAAATAAGGGAAGATGAATCAAAGGAATACAGCATTGAGCAATGAAACTTAATACAAAGGTTTTCACGGGATATGAGTGGTAAGTAAGGACTTATGAAACACAATAGGTACCTAGAAAGGAGATGCATTTTCTTACACTATCCCAGAAAAATAATAGAAATAGGAGATAAAATAAGGAGAAGATAAAATCCTTTGAAAAGAGTTGCCTTGTGGGTGTGGAACGCAGAAGGAGATATGGAAACAAAAGTAGCCCAAAGTTATTGCCCTTCTTGGGAAGAAAAGGGAATTGGAAAGGAAGCAATTCTGTGGTTATAATGAAGAAAACAATGCATTTCCGTTGGGTTTGTATTTTGTGACCATATAATAGTAGTCACCTATATTTGATTAAAGTAGCAGAAAAAGGATTAGTATTATTGGAATAAAAGAAATAATGTAGAACCTCTATATTAATAAGACAATTGTTAAATCTCAATTTTAATCCTTTTAATATAAAAATGCATTTCAAACAGATATGTGAATCGTGCGCTACTCATCTAATATATAAAAAGAGGTACACTGCCAGATATTTAGACAAAGAGACAGGCCTGTGTTCCTTGGACAAGAATGAGGTACAAACCCCAATGGTGACTACATGTCTACCATATAAATATAAGAAGTATCTTAATGATATCAACAACATCTAAAAATCATTCAGGAACTTACCTAGAAAACAAAAGACAAACTAATGTTTAAATACTTGCATAAATTTTGTCCTTAGATTTCCTCTACAAATCTCTTGATAGGTACCTGAATAAACTTATGTGTACAGCACATACATGTCATAGCATTGGTTTATAAACCATGGTGAAACAGGCTATTTTCTCCTAGACACCCCCAAGCATGAGTTACAGGACACAGCCCCAAACCTTCTCATCCCATTACTTTAAATGTACTCCGCCGACGGCATCCTTTACACAGTTGTTTTTGGCATTCCCATGCCTATCACCTCTCACAGACAAGCTGAGATCGTTAAAAAGCACCATTACTTTTTTTTTTTTTTTTTTTTTTTTTTTGCACCATTACTTTTTAATGTGTTTAGAATATGTAGTGTTGTCTTCTCATTTTGATTTGGTGATTTTTTTTCCTTTTTGCTATTAATTTTATCAATCTTTGTAAAGAACCAACTTTTGGCTTAGTTGATTTTTTTTTTTCTAACATACATTTGTTTTCTTTAATCAATTCCAAGTCTTCTTATTATTTCCTTCTGTCTACTTTCTGGAGTTCAATTTCTTATTCTTATTCTAGTTTTTTGAGATAAATGGTTGGATCACTGATTTTTTTAAGCAGTTATTCCTTTCTAATATATTAATTTAAGGCTACAAATTGCACTATGTGTTCTGCTTTAGCTGTATCCCACAAAGTTTGATAAGTCTTAATTTCATTAAAATTAATATCAAAATTTTTAATTACCACTGAGATACCTTCTTTGACACACAGGTTATTTAGAGTATATTATTAATTTCCAAGCAATTTGTGTTTTCTAGTTATCTTTGGGATTTTCATTTCTACCTTAATTATTTATAATCAGATAACATAATCGAAATGATTTGTCTTGATATTTGATGAAACTTGGTTTATAAAACAGCATATGGTCAGTTTTGGTAATGATTCATATGCACTTGGAAAAGTATGATATCTGCCATGTTTGGGTGCAGTGCCCTATTATCTTTTAATTCGGTCATATTTGTTAAATATATTCTTCAGATCTTGCATATCCATACTGATTGAGGGATTCCTGTTCTATCAGTTACAGAAAAGATATATTCAAGTAACTTGCTAGGATTATGATTTTTGTCTTTATGTTTTTTGTTTTTGTCCTTTATTGCTTTAAGTATCTTAAAACAATAGTACCAGGTGCATTCAAATTTAAAACTGAAATCCTCTTTACACTTATGTACTATTCCTCTTTATCTTAGTATGCTTCTTGCTTTAGGATCTACTTTCCTAGTTATTAAAAATCTCCAGCAGCTTTCTTTTGCTGATTATTTGTATGGTACCCTTTTTCATCCTTTTACTTTTCATATTTTTGTATCTGAATATTCAAAATGGGTCTAACATAAAGAGCACACACGTGGGATTATTTTTAACACAGTCTGGAAATTGTAGTCTTTTAATTATGTTTCGATTAGAAGAAATGATGCATTTTATTTATGATTATTGATCCATTTATATATGCCACTGTATCTTTCAAGTTCTATTGCACTCACCTGTACATATTTTCCTTTTCTCCTTTCAATTATTAAATTATTTTATTTTTCCTCCAGTAAGTTCTTAGTAATAAATTATTTACTAGTTCTTTAGTGGTTACCCTAAAATATGCAGCCTTAACTAATTTCAGTCAAAACAATTACTACTTTGTGTTAACGTTCGGACACATAACATTTTAATTTGATTTATACTCCAACAATATATTTGCTTTATTGTTGCTATTGCATTATTGATTTTAAATCTATACACATTTTTAATTCCACAAGCCATTAGTATCATTGTTTTATCCAGTCAATATTTAACTATATGTGGCCATATATTTCTCATTCCATGTTTATCTATTTCTTCCTGCATCTCCGCTTCCTTCTTGAGGTACTCACTATACCTTATAATTTAGTGCAGGTATGCCAATGCTATATATTCTTTCAGTTTTTGTTTGTCTAACATGTCTTTTCTGACACAGATCAGCATGACACCTAAAAAAGAAAAGACAGGTTTATTTCTTCCTTTCAAAGAAAAAAAAAACAAAAACCTATTTCACCTTCATTTTCACTGGGCAAAAAATTCCAGGTTGGCAGTTACTTTCTTTCATTACTTTTAAGATGTAAATTCTATTATCTTCTGGCTTCTATTCTTCTTGATAGGAAGTCTACTGTCAGCATTATTGTTACTATTTTGAAAAGAAGCCTTAGTTTTCTGTCTTGTTTTTGCACCACCTCCAGCTGCTTTGAAGATTTTCTTGTCTTTGATTCTCATCAGTTTTACTATGATGTGCCTAAGTTTTATTTTCTTTGTGATTATTCCATTCGTTCTTATGGAATTTGTGGGTTGAAATATTTTGTAATATTTGGAACATCCATAACCATTATTTCTTTGAATATTGATACTACTACAAACTCTCTTTTCCCTCTGATACTCCAGTTACTTGTATGTTGGACATTTACATTATAGTCTACATTTCTTGTCCTTCTTTATCTACTTCACATTCTTTTGTTTCCAGTCTGCGCTTCAGTTGAACAGGTTCTATTGAGCTGTTCTACCAGTTTATCGCTCCTGTCTTCTGCTGCCAAACACATTTACTGAGTAATTAATTAAAGATACTGTATTGTTTCATTCTCCAATTTCCATTTGATTCTCGTTACAGATTTTACTTCTGTAGTGAAATTATCCATGTTTTAGCCATTGCTATTCAGTTCCATTATTTTCTTAATCATAGCCATTTAAAATAATTATCTTTCAATGGCAATTTCCAGATCACCTTGAATATATTCCATTGACAGTTTCTTTCTCTTGATTTTTTTGACAGTAATATTTAACTGAATGTCAGGTATTGTGTTAAAAATTATAAAGGTTCCAAAATACGTTATCTTCCTCCAAAGGAGATTTACCCTTTTGTTTTTGTTACAGTTTTTGTTAGGCAGGAAGACTCAGAATTGATCAGCTTTATCCAACTAAGAACTGATGTAATTTGAGGCTGGACTGTAGTTTTAGTAAGTTACAGTCCATCTCCAGAAGTCTATCTACTCCCCTTAAGATACACTATTGTACAGCTTCCAACTGAATATCTAGTATGGTCACCAGGCTCATTACCCTAGTTCTTGAACACTAATCTTTGTTTCTTTAACACTACTTTCCAGAACTTTTTAACTTTGTTTCTTTTTCTTTCTTTTTTTCCCTTTCACTTTATTCACTTTCAAAATTCAGCAAATGTCTTGAGAAAACAGCCTGTGTGTTAGATCCTCAAGTCTCTTTATTGTTTTTCACTCTATTCCATGAGACCATCAAAAGTTCTATAGGTTTCTCTTTCTCCTGATAGCAGTCCTATGAACAGGCAGAGGCCCCATTCTTTGCTTCCTACACATGCCCAGAAGTAGCAAATTTCCCCAGGGAAAATTGAGATCAATAAATACAGCTTTCCATAGTTTCCCAATCTCTAAAATTTTATTCATCAACAACTCTCTGTTGCATTTAAGTGGAACTTTTTAAATGGTTATCCATATTTTCCAGATGTTTTCAACAAAGCATTGTTCTACCACAAGTCACTCCATTCTGTCCAGAACCCTCATTATACTTTTTTAAAAAATCTTTTCTCAGAAGATTATACTCTATATATTTTTTTCAATTTGGGAATATTGGGAAACAGTGTGTTTCTCCAGCGTCCATCAGCTCCAAGTCACTGTCCTTCAATCTAGTTGTGGAGTGCACAGCTCAGCTCCAAGTTCAGTTGCCGTTTTCAATCTTTAGTTGCAGGGGACACAGCCCACCATCATTATATTTTTGTTCATTGTAAAAATGCAATAAGTTTCATCAGTTCCTTCAAAAGTTGTCAGAAAGGACAGACAGATAGGAATGTCTTTATTAAGAAGCTCACAAGACCTTTGTGCAGTGCAAAGGAATTGACAATGATACTTACAATGCTGTAAAACCATTGTATTACAACCTAAGTATAATGCTGCACTAAGTATGCCTGTCAAAGGCTTTTATACAAAGGAAATGGAGAAACAAGAAAGTATACCTATTATTACCAGCAACAAATCGTGATGCACAGGCCTGAAGAGCTCTTTTACACCAATTCCATAATATAATGAGGAAATGATACAGTGATGTTCAATGTTGTGCGTGTTTTTAGGGTTTGGAGTTGCTTTTTATTTCTTTTTCTTTTTCAGTTTATTATATTTAAAATAAGACTCGTATTTTTAATAAAACATGTAAAATTGCTTAGATATGAATGTGTCGTTATACATATAAGATTCTTTAAAAACATCTCAGTGTTAAGTGCCTGTTGTTACATTTTAATCATTAACCTTGCAATAATGGATCGGGTCACAGCCTTCATGGTAGTATCTAAATGAAGACCTAAAACATTATTGTAATCCACCGGAAGTTTAACTTTTCCACATTCATTTATGAAAGCAGCCAATGATGATAAAGTTATCTCTTTCTTTCTGGGTATATTCTTAACAAACAGATAATATTTTGCATAACTTTCCAACTTTTCAAAAGATATGGTCTTCCTTCTGTAATTAAAGAGTTCCCATCTTGCTAATAACTATGGTTAGTTATTACCTTCTAAAACGGAAAAATTTCACCGTAATCTGAGAAACATAATAATAAAGTTTTGTTTTCAGCATTTGGATTTTACCGGATTGTTTTAATTTGCTAAGGTGATCAGAATATAAAGTCCTATCGTACACGTTGTTTCCAGAAATAGATTCGAGTTTCCTTGATCTTTATTACTTTCCTAAATTTATGCAAAGTCAAAAACACATGGTGCTAATAAAGGTCATCCATACTACAACTAACTGGAAAAAAAGGAAATAGTAAGAATAGTACAAACTTGGATATAAAACAATAGACTAAAAATTAAGGGACCCAGGTTCTATCAATTACTAATTTTGTGATCTACGACAAATCATTGAACTTCTATGTATCTCTGATATCTTATCTATAAAATGGGGCTAAAAACTCCTAACATATTTTATGAGGTTTTTGTGCAGACCAAAGGAAAAGATGTTTTCTAAGAAAAGTGTCATACTTTGAAATATAAGACAGCACTATGCAAATGCAAGAATCAGTATTTGTATAACTCTAAGAGGCATTTTTATCTTATTTCAGAAAACAAACTATCTTCAGGCACTTGAAAACCTCAACTTTCATTTGCATATAATTATTATTCTAATTACACATTATTTTCATGTATTCATTAAAGCAGGTTCATCAGAGTGCCTATTAGACAATTCTTTATTAATGTAATTCAAATTATGTATATGGAAGTAATAAAGGTACATTTCTCTTTCAATAATAATTTCAGAGAGTCTCCATTAATCCAAATAACTGAAGTATTACTCTAAATTTTATGCTGTCTGCATGTGAGACAGGGAAGTCTAAAACTGCAAAACAAGTTCAATGCTAACTCCAACAGTTACTAACAATCTCTTTGGTAGCAGTATGTAAATACTCTGGACATGCTCTATGTTTTATTCCATTTCCCTTTCACACTTAAGAAATAAAGCCTACCTTCAGAAACGAAGTTACGATTGAGACATTCCTGTATAATTATTAAGTAACATGAAGAGACCTGGTCTCTAAAACTCCCTGGTCTCTAGCTAAGTCTATATCTTCTAGTTGCCCACTTGAACTACTGACACCAGCAAATCAGGTAAAAAAGATATTGATCTCTTTGCATTTAAATATGGCGAATAAAAGAAAGGTATCTCCCTTGAAAGTTTGATATCTCTTGTTTCTTTTTCCCCTTCCACACTCCCTTGTCTAACCTTACTAACATTTCCTCAACATTTCAGGTATTTTTGCTCTTCTGAGTTTTTGCTGTTCTCTTAGCTTGGACTGCCTTCTGTCCATTTAAATCCTCCTTCATCTTCAAGCGATAAAGCCATGCCTTCCCATTATACCACAGGATGTTCTGCCTTGTAATGGATGATGTGTTCACTTAATCTGTCTTTTCAACTAAAGTATAAGCCCCTTGAAGGCAAAGACAATGCCATATTCATCTTTCTATTGTCCCCAGCAATGTGGTACCAGCGTATGCTTAGAAGGCAAGGATTTGATTGAAAGAATAGACGAATGAATGAATGAATAGATGCTATAGAAAACCTAGTAATGGACATAGTATTTTAAAGTTACACATACTGCTATCTATAAGCTGGGAGAAATTTGGGAGGAGAGCAAATTCAAATTATAAGAAATCCACTTAACTTACAAATCTATACTGATGTAAAAATATCCAACCTTATCTGCTGTGAAAAACTTGTATATTATCATATAAAACTTGATTCAACTGTCCACATAAAACTACCCTGGATATGAAACATTAAAAAGATTTATGTTCTATCAATATTCTGTCATTTTTCATGTCTATCCAAGTCATTTTTTACTTATAATAGTCTTATGTATCCAGACCCAGAGAAAAAGGGGACCGTAATTATTCCACAATAGTGGAATAATTAAACAAATTATTAAAGAGTCATATTATTTTGAAGTAACATAAAATTATTAAAACCCATGCTTTTGAGAAAGCATTTCATCATGTAAAGAAATCTTCCCAACAGATGTACTGACTGAATAAAACATAATATTCTTTATTTTTCAAAGTAAATAGACCTATATCCCTTTCTTCATGTATGAAGATAAAAGGCTAGAAGGATATACGTAATGTTAAAAGTAGTTATCTTTGGTCCATGAGATTGTAGGTGAATTTTTAACATTTATTTCAAAACAGTTTTTGAATTGCTAAATATTCTAAAAGAGCATCTTTTGTTATTATAATCAGGAAAAACACCTATACATTACTTCGGTTTTAATAGGGGGAAAAAAACTTTTCAAAGTGTTAGGCAAAAAGAAAGACTGAGGCATGATTATCCCTGGAGAATCCAGTGTGCCTCTAACTTACTACGTGAATCTAAGCCACTTGATGCTTACAACCTCAGCTGCTGTATTTTTAAAAGGAAGTGCTGGGGCAGATGAGTGTTCGAGTACCGCGTGCTATAAAACCCTGGAACTCTAAGTGGAAGCAGCTAGCTTTCAAGAGCCTTGGAAATCGGTACCATCCTTTACAACAGATAGAACATAAATATGAACCCAGTAAATAAGGAAACCAAAGTAGCAACTGCAAGAACCACACAACTCCCCAAAAGACCTAACTCTATGGCATTGCGATACTGTCGCCCAAATTCCTTACGTTCATAGAGTGGTCCAATGTCTCCTGAGCTGATTCTCTTGAAGGCCAATTAATTGCATGCTGCATGGGGTATTCTCAAGATGCTAAGGAGTCATTTGGGGAGGGAATATAAAGGTTTACTAAACAATAATATGCAATTTATAGTCTGGATGCGGCGCAGACTGTATTGGCTTACTTTCATTTCACAGTTAATCTCCCAGCTCACAAAAGTTTTATCGGATTGGAGGCATGTGCAGTATTCCCTTTATAAAATTTTATAGTCCCTTGCTATTTTCAGGGGTTTGTTTTATAGGCACAATTTGCTGCTTTAATCTCACCCAATTGTCATGCTTTAAATCATAGTGAATAAAAATGTCCTAAAAGGAGAGATGTGCTGAGCATAGTACTTAATTACACTTAGTGCCTGATTTAAATGTTATCTGGGCATTGCCAAGTGCTAGGCACAGAGTAGCCCAGCAATGCAAATCTGCATAAAGCGACACAAGTCATTACTGCGTTTTCAAGAGCAAAGCCTACTCACATGTGGACCGCATTGTGGTGGCATTCTGACAAAGGTGGGTGCTCTCATCTTCCATCAGTCTCTGCAAATTAAGGCAGCTAATGAACTAGTTCAGATCACTAATGCTCTCCACGTGGGAGAGCACGAGTTTCATCTTTAAGCCCGTCACCGAACGAGGTAATTTCTGGTAACTTTCTCAGAGGAGCTTCTCTAATTCTCATTCAGCCAAATGCTACTGATGATGAATATTAGTATGGGAAAAGAGAGCCTCACTTGGGGAAAAGACCATTCATTTCTAGAAGTCAATTATGCTTCAGCAAAACTCAGGAATGTGTAAAACATGCATGGCCTATTGTGTGTGAAGGAGAAAGATGACAAGAAGAGAAGTGATGGTTTTCCCTGGCAGCCATGATTTTTCTGTGTCCCCTTGCCTTGGACCCTGCTAACATCCCCGCACATTCCCTTTAATGAAATCCCTCATTTAATCCTCCTTTTCTTGACCAAATACCCCAAGTAATCTCCGCACCACAGTGACTGTTTTCAGGCATGGGTTTGTGGCCCAAGGCCAAGCAATCCCAAGCCTCCTCAGGACTTCCATGCAGGAGAGATGGCCTCTGGATGCGTGGGCAGCTGAGTGGGAGGATGTGAGTCTGGGGCTGCTTCTGCCTAGGAGTGATGCCGAACAGGGAGACAGATCTCACAACAGAGCGTAAGTGTCTGGGGCTAGCCATGCCAAACACCAAATCATCCAAGTCTCAGGAGCCAGGCCGATAAATCCTCATTTTGTCTTAAGCTAGTGGGACTTCAGTTTCTGTCACAGAATGAATCCAGACTAAAAAGAGACATTTCTGCAAATGGAACATTGCATTTTATTCAGAAAAGCAACCCTATCTGCACTCCTTTCCTTTCATTGAACATTTCCCAAATAGCGCAGTTCTAAAGAAAGAGAAAATACGATCACATATTCCAAACAGATGCTGTCATCAGTGACAAATATTGCTTTAACTCACCCCAAGGTAACATTTGCTAACTCCCGAAGGGGCAGTTCAGCACATAAATGGGAAGTATATAGTAAGCCCTAAATAAATGGAAACTAACAGCAGTCACAGTGATATCTGGAACCTACAGGTTATTTCTACTGAAAAAGGCTTAATTTACAGCTCTATCGATCTTCTGGGAGAATTTATCTTCCTATTTAAAGATAAATATATTAAAGATTACCAGGAAGTTTTTAAAGAGACTGGTCAAGAAGTTGGTCTGCATTATTCTCACTCATGTGTGTGCAGTTTTACCACATATGTATGCATACTTTAATAAAGCATATTGGTTTCTGTGTTTTAAAATTTACATTCATAGTACCATAGTTTAATCTTTTGAGATTTCCCTTTTTGGACTGAATTTATGTTTTTTTAAAATTTTTCACATAGAAATGTATATTTTATCTACATGTATTTCATTCATTTCAAAAAAATTTTAGCATTTTATTGTGTGAATAAATCATAACTTATGTATAAGTTTCTCTATAACCTGTAAGTTTCCCCTAACCACCTGTTAGGTGGTTTCCACTCATCCGTCATCCATTACCACAAACGTATTCCTAGGAGTACCTCAGGATTATACACATGTCTTCTGCAAACTATGTGAGAATTTCACTGAGGTATAGCCGCAAGCAGATATAGAGGTCATGGGATACATACAACACCAAGTTCCCAATGTCATAATAAAATGATCTCTAGAGCAGATCGACCTACTTATACTCCCATCAGCAACTTGAATCTCTTGAATATGAAGAAAAAATAGAATCCTATATTAATAAGTGAAAAACAAATGCATGTGAAAAACCTCACAATGGTAAAAAGAACTACTTTTGTTTTGTTTAAAAGTAATATGTATAATTTGACCCATTTCATACTGCTCTCTTATTAATAGCTTTCATGTATATCTTATGATTGTCAAAGTGCTTTTAACATAAAACTCTTTGTGTCGGTATCGGAGAAAAGTGGTCAGGAAAGAGGATGAAAAACGTGAATAAAAAATTACCCTTAGATCTAATTGTGTAGCCAGGACTAACACTGCCCTACAAAAACACTGCTACGTCG
Source organism: Rhinolophus hipposideros (assembly GCF_964194185.1). Taxonomy (NCBI): domain Eukaryota; kingdom Metazoa; phylum Chordata; class Mammalia; order Chiroptera; family Rhinolophidae; genus Rhinolophus; species Rhinolophus hipposideros. The sequence continues at coordinate 27,273,418 of NC_138069.1, read as the reverse complement.
TGTCCCTCGCCCAGATGGCCACAACTGCCTTCTAACTGGTCTCTCCCAGTGGCAGTCCAAGTGGTCCTTCTAAAATCCAGACGGATTATGTCTCTCCCTTATTTCAAACACCTCAGTGACACTCACTCAAATCTAACCCAAGAACATTACCAACACTGTCGGCCCACTGTGCCTAACTTTCCAAATTCACCTCTTGCCCCTGGCCCAGAAATCCTCTGTGCTTCAACACTATTCAACAGCTTTACTTCTGCCCTGTCTTTTCCTACCCCAAGTCTTCAGGCATGGCTGGAAATGTCTTCCTGTCCAGTTCCAAACCTCGCACTTGCTTCAGGCTAACTCCTGTTTCTTTCTGAGTTAAAGCTGAGATGTGACCTCTTCCAGGAAACTTAATGCCACTCCCAAGGCCTCGGGGTTGTCAAAGGCTCCCAGCGCACCCGGTGCTTCCGCAAGCATGGCACCCACCCCTATGAGGCACACTGCCTCGTCTTTCTCTGTTTCCTCCACCTAGACTGGAAGCCCTTAGAGAGCAGGGACTGAGGCCGGTGTCCCTACCATAGAGGCTCACAATCATGGTCAGCAAATATCTCAATGATCTGTAATGTGTAATACCATAACTGCAGCCATAGGAATCCTGAGGAGGAAAGACAGAAAGGTGATGCTAACCAGATTCTCCCTCTTGTCTTCTACTGCTCTCATTTCTTCTGATATACATATATACCTATACATATACACATATGTGTATATACATACATGTACATATATACATATGCATATGTGTGCTTATAAAAATGTATACAAGTGGACACTTTGGTCAACGTTGCTCAAGCAGCAGTTCGCCATAATGGGAAGTATCTGGATGCTGATGGTGACCACTCTGAGCACCTCTTGTAATTGCAGAAGTCAAACGTGACTTTTATTCAGCTTTTGTTATTGGTACATATTGAGTATTACAATTTTAATACAGTATTTTTTTCTTAAAATGTGTATACATGTTTTTGGCACCCTCTGTACACACACACACACACACACACACACACACACACACACACACGGTTTCTGTAGCTTTGTTGCTACTACACATTATGTTCAAACAATTCATACTCTTCATTTCCACACAAGGAACAGAATGTTTTCGCCTAGTTTCTACTTTCCTGGAATTTGAGGTCTAAAGAGGGAGATGTTTGATAAGGCTGCAATGTTATTTTCAGCATGAATTCATTCTAGAATGAACAATGTTATTATTATTAATCTGGGACAACTCATCTGTCTTATTCTTATGCTTAGTTTCATCATGTTCCATTAGTTCCCACTGTGACAAACAAAATATTTTCAGAGTGGCTAGGCTTGCAGAGTCTATGAAAAAAAGAATGCTTTCTAAATCCTAACTTTTAAGAAATAAGAATTTTGTACTAGTCCAAATCAGTCACCAAACATCTAGATAATCCGTCCTCAAGAGATACCTCCAAGGCCACCAGAATTAGGAGTGTGACTGCAGTTCTATTTAATTGCTCAAAATGGAGGAGTCACGTATGAATTCATGTAAACCACCCTTCAACTTATTTACATTTTAAGTCTCTATCACTCCAAACATTAAAAAGTCCTTTAAAGTGTGTTGAAATTTTTTTTTATCGCTCCTTTTTCGCCTCTTCAAGCTTTCATAGGATAGGGAATAGTACTTTTAATTTCCCACCAAGAACATTCACATTATAGAGTTCCCTTCTATACATACGAGGTGTGATCACAAAATACAGTAAATGTTTAAATTTAAAAGTTACTACAGTAAAAGACACATTGCCATTTGCCCCCCTCAAAATACAGCCTCTCACTTCGGACACACCTGTCCCATGGTTTTTTCCACTTTCTAAAGTAGTTCTGGAAGTCCTCTTTTGTGAGTGCCTTAAGTTGCGCTGTCATGGAGGCCTCCATGACCTGAATTGATTCAACACTTCCCTTTCATGGTCATTTTGACTTTGGGGAAGAGCCAGAAGTTGCACCATGCCAGATCCAGTGAATAAGGTGGATGAGGACACATTGTCATGTTTTTATTTGACAGAAATTGCCATATACCAGAAGCGATGTGTGACACGGAGCCTTTCCATTGTGATCACAAACTATGGTGAATGTTGCTGCCGAGTGCCATCCAACGGAAAGGCAGGGATCTTCAATACGGGAAGTGGTGCATCGAACCTTAATAACTGTGTGACAAGTTTCAACTTATTCGATGCAGTCAGTCGAGTGTGAGCTATGGTTGAGAGAAGGTGTGTTTAAAAATCATCTGGGCATCATTGTATGCAGGTATAAGCCACTGACTATATTCTCTCTTAGTCCTTCTTTATCTAGGATGATGTGCTGTACTGACCTTTATGATCAAGTAGTCTGAGGAATACAAAGATTTAGAATAATTCATTTAAAATACTTCTTAGTTTATGACTTGGTTTATAAAATATCTGGACATAGACAGGCTAAGAATTATACCAAAGAGCCAATTTTTTCCATGTCCTTTCATTTGAGGGTTTGCTGGGCTGTGTGATGGATGAGAATTACAAAAAACACCTAAGCTAAGAAGACCCATATGATTCCATGACATATTTGTATCAGGAAGGTCTCACACAAAATTGGGGCAAAGAGATATTCTCATTTGAGAGCTTCCTAAAACTGAAGAAACTGATCAAAACGGATTCTTCACCTGTTTTTTCTAAGTCTGTTACTCGTCTTCAACAAGATCAAGCTACCGTGTTTCCCCGAAAATAAGACTGGGTCTTATGTTAATTTTTGCTCCAAAAGATACATTAGGGCTTATGTTCAGGGGATGTCATCCGGAAAAATCATGCTAGGGCTTATTTTCCGGTTAAGTGTTATTTTCCAGGAAACACTGCAGATGATAGGTCCATTTCTAAGCCTAACATTCTGTCATTTAATTGAATTGAAAGTTCTACTTTACCTCTCAAAAACACTGAATACAAAATAAAATCTAAAAGTTACTCCATGATTTCATTTTAAATATACAGACAGGAATATAAGACATTATGGTGAACCTTAATACTCAAACTGTAGCAGTGGCTAAAGAATGAGTAAGGCAGTAGTGTGATAATTACAGGTGCTTTTACAAAGTCTATGGGACATTTTGATAAGTCAAACTGATTATATCATATTGCATTATCTTGTTCAGAGTCATTTGGGGTCTTTCACTGCCATCAAATGATAGGTCAAAAATAATCTCTATATTCCAAAGCGTCTTATGAACACAAAAGTTGGAGAATCACTGGTATAAATCCATGTTAATCATTCACACTGAAGTGTGCATTTCTAGAAATCATGTTTTCACTTTTGCACCTAATGGAATTACCTTCCACCTCCCATCATTGAGGAATGCCACCTCATCTGAAATGGTACAGTTCTCATCAATTCAAATGCCACTGTGCCTCATTTCCCAAAGAGCAGCAAGACAGGTAATTCTCAACAATCATTGCAAATGCGCCAGATGGAAATTCAAGGGGTAGATAAGTATATTTATACTGCAGTGGGGGATTTCAAAATTTCCTTTCAAACAGAGCCAATTAAGATACAGGAACTCTGACAAGAGTTCCACGACACAGGAAGAAAAATAAAGCACTATCCATGTCACTGTTTTAATTAGCTCCACAAAGAGAGCATTTTCTAACTGTTTGAAATCAAAACCTGCCAAAATGCATAAAATGTACTCAAATATGTAGAAATACAACATGACTATAAATGCCATAAAACTTCTCAAGTGTCTTTTCAATAAATGACAGTGTCCGGTTTTTAGGGGAGGGGACTGAGTTGAGTGCATGCAATGAGCCAATCATCCATTCTGTAATCAGATGGAGAAACAGGAAATCCAGAATTTTTCTACATTGTTGCTGCACAGAAAATGAGACATAATGATTCAAATCTACTAAGGGACTAACTATACTTATTTTAGTGTCTTATTTCCCCTAAGTCTAAGAATAGCATTATTTCAGTGAATTAACATGTGTCCTTTAAGAATTCTTAAAAATTGACCAAAAGTACATGAATAGGCAATTCATAAGAGGGGAAACGTGAGTGTGCACTAAATATAGGAAAGTATTCAGACTAAATCTTAATCAGAAAAAAAAAGTTAAAATAATACTATAACATCCCTTCATAACCACCGTAAAGGCAAATATGAAAAATCACATCACACCAAATGCTGGCAAGGATGTGAGGGGACAAGCATGGATGATGGGAATATAAAATGGAACAGCTATTCTGCAGTCAATCCAGCCACTTTTAGATAAATTAAGTGTGAATATTCACTATGACGCACAAGTCTCACATTTGATTATTTGGCCCATAGAATCTCTCACATAAGTTCCTAAGAGGATTATAAGGAAACATATACAACGAAGACAGCATTTCTGTGGCAGTGGTGATCTGGAGATAACCTAGACGTTAGAAAATGGATCATGTAAACTATGGGATACTTATTATGCAGTACAATTCAGAAACAACATACCAGGTTTACAAAAATATTTAACATGGATATATCTCAAAAACAGTATTGCTTAAAAACAGAATAAAACACAAAATAAATAATAGCACATTATTTTATGTAAATTAAAATCCATACCCTCCAAACTAGCACTATATATTTTATAAGAATAAAATATATATTTTATAAGAAATATATACATATATATATATATATATATATATATATATATATACACATATATAAAGAATAAATGTAAGGACACACAGAAGGCATTTTAAAATGTCTTCAGTGGGAGTGGAATGATCCTGGGGTTTGGAGATAAAAATAAAAAAATAAATAAAAGACAGGAGTTGCCAGGACCAATAACAGAAACTTGCTTTGTGCTGACGTGATTGATAAAAGTTCACATTTCTGCAACCACGATTCAAAAGAAAGAAACAACAACACAAAAAGCAAAATAAAAAAGTTATCTTATGACAGTAAAGATTGCTTCACTTAAACATATCCCTATCTACTTATGAAATACCATATTCAACAATGAGGTGTTGTTATTCAACAATAATAGTGAAATAAAATATTCATAGCATCAATATGTATTGAGCAACTTCTAAGTCTAAGACACAACTACAAAGGCACCAAGGAACCTTCCAACCAGCCAATCATGATATCATCAGTTAAGTACTGGACATTCCTAAGTGTAAAAAAGATTAAAATATGGAACCACTGCTCAACTTTTGCCACGTTGATTTTATCAAGCAGGAATAAGTCTTAGAAATACATATATAGAAATTATAAAATGCTGAGAATAAACATACATTCCAGTAGAGATCATGGAAGTGTATTCCAACAAGGCTTGCTATACAAATTTCCCCCAAAAGTTCCATTCATTTTAAGAGCTCTTCTTTTGGAACTGTCTTCAAACACTCTGGCACTTTATTTTGGAAATGCTCAATAGTAGCAAAGCTTACATTCAAACGACATGGTTCATTTTTGAGTGACTATTACAAAGTCATAAATTAACAACTTCTATAGTGTAATTCTTTAGGGTTTAGCTCTTTTGGCAATGTGTTTCAGAATCATTTAGAGTTTTTTTAAAAAGGGATGATCAGGCATGGATACCTCTTAGAGACTTGGTTATAAAATAATGAAAGTGATTTTTAAATATGCCATGAAATGGATCTATTGGCAAAACCAAAACTGTTCCAAATGCATTTTAAACAATGGCTGCAACAGCTTTAAAATATAGAGAGAGCCTTATAACCTCTCCAGGGAACAAGATTAATTAGGCTTTCTCATTTCTGTGTTAAAAATACATTTCATTATATTGCAAACACTATGAGTGTTCACCCAACTGCTACCCCTAGCACTGCTGTGTAGGGCAAAATGTGGCAAAGTCGGAGGGCCTGGGTTTGACTCTCTTCCCTTCCAGTTTTAGTCAGTTCTCCTATAACTCTTGTTTTGAAAAAGTAGATGTGTTGTAATTGATACATTAGGAAACAACCTGAGTACATCACAAGTTTGGCCTTCGCATATGCACAGTTGTGTCTACTTAAAACACTAAGCTGGGTGAACACAGGGACCCAGCCATACATGAAACGCACACACCTCCCACATCTGCCAGCAGCCAGTTCACCGTGTGTAACATCCTATAGTGTGTGTTTGGCTCTTCTTTCGCATTTATGAACCTGTCTAAATGAAAAACACACTCTTTCAACATCCTACTTACGTTGAAGTATCCAGATTTTAAAGTGCCAAGGAGTGCAGGAAAAAGGAAAATTTAAATCTGGAGGAAAAGCTTGAAATGAGCATCTTGAAAAAAACAAGGGAACATATTGCTCTCCTGGGCAACGGGCATAAAGAAATCAGCATTGCAGACAATCAAAGACAATCTAAGAAAATAAATGCCTATGGCTGGAGCAACTTCAACTGTTGTGAATTCAGTCAGAACACATTCTGAAGAAATAGAAGACATGAAAAGATTATTGAGCATATAAATTGAACAGCAAAACAACAAAAAAGAAAAATCAGACAGAACTTTTCTCATGATCAAAGAGAAAGGACCATCTATATAGTAGGAAGAATATAGCAGACATTGCCAAATCCTGAATAAGTGGCTCCGTTTAGTCCCAGAAGTAGTGGTTTTCAAACATCTGTATAAGTTTCCAAAGCCTTCAGCTGTTGGGTGAGGCCACAGTGTAGATGGGAAAGATGTAAAAGAATTTCTAGCAGTGCGACTGAAAGTAACTGAACAGGCTATCAATTGGATCAAATTTCCAACTTTGAGGACATAAGTACAGATTATAAACACATGCCTCAAAGGACCTATTTTCAAAGGCGGAAAAAAATGGTCCTGAACTTAAGGCTGCAAAAGATAGCAAATTTTTATAACCCTCCTTCCGCCATTTTACAATAACTCACAAGCAGGAATCCTTCCTTCGTTTACTTCCTAAAGCAAACGTCAGATCTTTTTCAAGGTAAAAGGCCACATTTTTTGAGGCATTTGGAGACAAAACTGTTATGAAGTTCCTACCTTTTGTTTTATGAGTCATCAATGAAGTTTGATTGTGATGCCTCTAATCCCATTTTTCCCAAAAGCCCTATGGGTCTGATGGCATGACTTGGCATAGTGTAGTGATTTTTAGAAACACATAGTTCATGCTATAATTTAACTGTATTCCCACAGCACCATAAGCTCCAAGAGGCAACAGTCTTTTCTGTTTCCCACTGTGTCCCAAGGCCCAGCCAAGGCTTGAGACCTCCTGGAGTTTCAGGGAATGTCTGCAGGAGTATAATGAATGGAGATTGAGTAAGTGACTAAAAGAGCACGCTTGACCATGCTAAACCTGTCTGCTCATCTCTAAACCAGAGAAACAGGTGAGAGTCATTGCTGCCTTTTGTTTATGGGGAATCTAATGAGATAATGTATATGAAAAGTGCTGTGCTAGCTATAAAGCCATAATTGTTATTCTTTCAGCACATACTTTACTGCAGGAGTAAAGAGGAGCATAACAGAGTTGATAAAAGCATGGATGCAGGAGTCAGAGTGGATTTGAATATCAGCACTGTATCTTCTTAGGTGTTCTAATTTGGGGCAAGTTAGGTATCTTCTCGGAGCCTCTGTCTCAGGTTTTTGTGAGCATTCAAAAAGTTAATACATTCAAAGCACCCATTTATGTTTCAAGTATGTTATCTACTCTACCAGACACACTGATAAATCAGAAAAAGGCTCTGTCCCCCAAGAAGCTTACCATCTAGTAAGGAGATAAATCATGCATATAAACAACTTGAGTTTAAGACAGAGTTGGTATAAAGTGCTATGAGACATCACAGGAGATCATTTGAGATCAATCTCTCTGGTTCGTTAAGAATAAATATTTTCTTTCTCTAAAGTTACTAAGGTAGCTTCATGCTACATACGACTCTCAGCATCAAACAAGTCTTAAGAAACTCTTACAAACAATGATACTAAGTTTAGATCACTGAATTTGTTTGCATTGTTCTACAGGGTAAATTCAAAAGTGCTCAGATGCATATTACAAAAGAAAATGTTCACACATCTTCAGCCACAGAAATGCGCATGGCATTAGGAGAAAGTATCAGAACTTCTACCATCAAAGGGTTCATAAACTCTTAAGAGACTGTAGCAGGTTGAATTACAGCCTCCAAAATTGCCCTTGATGTCTTCTCTGGCACCTGCGAATATTATCAAAAGGAGTTTTCAAATGTGGTCAAGGTAAGGATTTTGAGATGGGGAGATTATCTTGGATAATGCAGGTGGGCCTGATATAGTCACAGGGGTCCTTAGAAGAGACACACAGGAGTTAGAAGAGAAGGCCATGTGGCAATGGAAGTGGAGACTGGAGCAAGGGGTCACAGCCAGGAGTGCAGGAGGCCATTAGAAGCTGAAAAGAGCAGGTAAACAAATTCTGCCCTCTGAGCGTGCAGAAGGAACCAGCCCTGCTGACACGTTGACTTTAGCCCAATGAAACTGATTTTGGACCTCCAGAACTTGTAAGGGTAAATCTGTGTTGTTTAACTCACTAAGTTTGTTGTTTGATGTTTGAAAACAGCCGCAAGAAACTAAAACAGAGACAAAGGGAAAAGAGTCCTTATTCTTTGATCTCTGCTCTGACCTCTTACGGGAAAGAATGTTACCAAAGCATCCCGGTGACCCCCAACTGAGAGGTCAGATACAGATGGGTAGAAAGTGCCTGAAAATTGTGAGAAGAGCTGTCTATCCCAACAATCCTGAAATAAAACAAAAAGGCTGGTTTTGCAAAAACACAAAATATCTTGAAGCGACCCAGGATTTTGAGCAAAGTTAAAACCCAATCTCCTGAATTTAAGGAAAGCTCCTCATTATCTGGATTTTTACACCTGACTTTATGGGAAATTTCATTCTAAACATAAGCTGAGAACTTGAGAGGTGAGGCATAATTATAAAGGAGTGAGCCCAATTTTTATCAAGCACGCTGGCACTCAAACACCCAAATACATGTTGTAATGTTTAAAGCAGATTAGAATAAAGAGGCAGGTGCAGACGCATGCTAACAATACCTTTGTACGCCATCACCTCTCTAACCACAGCCGGTGCTCTGATCATATGATCACCTTCCCTGCTGCCTGCCTTTGTACAAGTCGATCCCTCGCTTGCAACACCTTTCTTCCGTCTACCAAATGAAAGACCTGGAAAAAGTCATTAAATCTCAAATATTCTCCAAGACTCAATCCAAATGAGGTGGGCTTCAGTGAGCTCTCTTTGACTATCCTTAGACACGCTGCCTGCTTTGTGCATGCAGTGCCATCTTGCAACAGAGTTTCATTAGCAGTTATCCTATTGTTAGAATTATTTGTTTAAATATCTGTCTCCCCAACTACCTGGAGGCCTCTTCTGTCCAATGATTATTCATCTTTGAAACTTAAATGCTCAATACCATGCCTGGAACATAACAGGCATTAAGAATGTTTGTTAAAAAATCAATGCATAGATGCAGTCGCTTCAGAAAACCAGCATCAATAACTTGATACTTATCTCGGTTATCTACTGTATTTGAAGACGTAACTCCAAAAAAAAAATTGTTTCTAAAAATCCAGCATACACTTGAACAAAAAAAAAAAGCGTAGCTACAACAGGAACTACAAAACAGTGTGTGAATAAAAGTATGGATTCTGGACTTAGACCTATGCTTCAATCCATCTCTGCCACCTGCCTACGCGATCTGGCTTTCCCGACATCCTTTTGGCTTCATCCCCTACTACTCTTTCCCTGATTCACTTGTCTCCAGTCAAATTGTTGTCCCTCCTGGAAACCCAGTGGGTTTAGTTGAAGATACAATGAAACAATATACATGAAAGCATTTGAAATGATGAAAGTGGCACACAGATATTTGTTATTATGATTGTTAGTCTAAATAACTAGTCTTTACAGTAAGGAATAGGCAACATTTACTGTTTTGTCCATTAGTGTCTCTTCCTTTTCCTGGAAGCAGTGCCCTCTTCCCCATCCCGCTATCCATTGGTCCAAACAAACAGGAGCAGCTACCTTTTTCCAGGCAGAAGACAGAGCCCGAGAGAGCAGGCTTTGTAGTGCTGTGGACCCTGAAGTACCTGAAGTCAGGTCTCTGCCTCCCAGGGCTTATCTATATACACCAATATATTTCCCATTTTGAATTTGGTTTCTGTCACATGTAACAAAGAAATTCCTGACTGACCCATGTTGTTAATCAAAAAATAAACAGGAGTAATTTATCAAATATTTCTTAAGTCAAATGAATAACTTTCACAAGCTTTTTTTTTTTTCGAAAGAGCATAATGCAAATATTTATCAAGCATTCTGTTTATCAACATTATTCTGCATCATGGAAGAATCTAGAGAAAGAGAAATGCCTCTGTAAAATAAGAGTAGTGACATGACTGTGCATGGTAGGGAACCAGGAAATCTGAGTCTTAACTGGATGAGTTTGGACAAAGGACTTTGATTCTCGGTGCCTCATTTTTCTCATCTACAAATGACCAAGGTCCATCTATGTTCTACGCCACTAAAAAAAGAAAAAAAATACACAGTTTGATATTTTGTGGTTCAGATTATAGCAGCACACCCATGATTTCTGATGTGAAAATTTTAAGCTTCTTTTAGAAAAGAAGAAATAAAGAACCTGTCAATGGGATTTATATTATAGTCCAAATATCCAGAACATTTAAGAGGTCATTTCTGAGTTTTTTAAAGCAAGACCAGAGCCATCATTCAGTATGTGATTAATGAAGTGAAAATAGGAGATTACCAGGAAAGTTGCCTTCTTATGAATTTATCTAGCTTGCTGGATAAGAACTGATAAAGCAGACTAAATTCATCCCCTGCTGAAGTGTGGCTAATTCTATAATCAATCACAGCCATGGAACTCAATAATGCAACAAGTGCTCACTGAGCAACAATTCTACGCTGGACTGTGGCAGGAGCTGAGAGGAATGCAGGAAGGGATAAGTTCAATTTCTCATCTAACCTCCCTGCCTAACACCCTCCTACAGCATGCCACTGCACCTGGGCTAAAACCCAAATTCATTACGTGACTTTTAAGGCCTGACGTTGAAGACCCCCATTTTCATATCATCATCTTCTGCCATTCTCCCCCTCAGTCTCCTTCCTCAAGCCCAAGCCCTCTTTCAGATCCTTGTACAGCCAAGCGTGTTCTTGCTTCAAGGCCTTTGAATATACTCCTACTCGACAGTCCATCCGCCGGGAACATTCTACCCCCACTCGTGCGCACTGATTAGCTCTTTCCTGTTCTTTAGTCCACCCTAATACCAGCCTCCTCAGCCAGACTTCTCCTAACCACATCCTCCTTCCTCCCCCAGCCCACCACCATCACCACTGTTCTCTTTCTCCACCCTATGTTAGCTTTCTTCTCAGTGCTTTTCTCAAGTTGTCATTATTGTATTTGCTTGTCCCCTTGGGTTTGCTTGGGTCTGAGAGGGGGCAGGGACCTGATGTTCTGTTTTGCTCACTGCTGTGCCTCCAGCATTCAGCACAATACCAGGACACGGAAGTCACGCTATGAAGATTATTGAAAGAGTGAATGGAAAAAGGGTTCCTATAGCCACTACAGCTATAACATAAGGTGGGATACATTAAGAGTTTGCACAGTAGGGAGAAAAAAAGGAGAAGCAAGTGGTATGAACAAAAACATGAAACAGTGCAAAGCGAGGTCTGAGGAATGAAGGAAATCTCCTGGGGAGACCACATCATGCAGGGTCTTGAGGGCTAAACAAGGGAATCTGTATTTAATCCATGCGCAACGGGGACTCATTTAAACTTTCTTATCAAGAGAGCACAATTTTATCTCTGTGCTGTAGAAGGATTGCTCTGCTGCCAGTATAAGTGTCTAATGGATGGAGACTGGGAAGAAAGCCATGCCAACAGACCCAGCCAAGGTATGACAAAGAAAAGAGTCAAAGGGAAGAGTGAGAATGCATGAAAGACATTTTGCCATTGGTTGGATGTGGGCAGTGAGGGAATAAGGAAAAGAAGATTCTTCTGTAAAAGGAGAATGTGGGAAGAGTGGAGGTTTTGGGTTGGGAGAGGAAGACCATGGCTTCAGTCCTAGCTCCCATCTAGCCATTTAAAGCAAAACTGAAGAAGAACCAGACTCCATGACATTCCTGCCTGCAGCCATGTTCTTCTGACATGCACTATCCCTTCCAAATTTTCCTTTTCTTCTTTTTATAATTGAATGTGCCTTTAGTGTTTTGGCTGTTTATAAAAATAATAAAAAATGCACAAAATACAGATGTGCTTAAAAGAGAAAGTGAAATTCCCTTCCAGGAATTTCACATACTGCCTCCTCTACAATAGCCTCTGTTCATGGTTTGGAATACATCCCAGCAGACTTTTTATGCATAGACTAACTCACATTTAAAAAAAAAAAAACCAGCATAGTATAATGCATGCAGGTCTATAAACCGTTTTTAATTTTTATTTGTTACTTTATGTATTGTGGAAACTCTCCCTGGTTAATACATACAGATCCTGCTCATCTTTTTAAAGGACAGTCTAGTATTACATTGAGGCATGTTCTATAATGTATTAATCAATCCCCTATTGATGGATATTTAAGATGTTTTCAATTGCTGTTATTTTAATACCTCCATGAACATCCTTAAACACATATCTCTGTGCAGCAATTGGGTTATTTCTTCCAGCACAAGGCAGAAATATTAAGTGGGACAACTTGTACAGAGAGCACTACAGAAGGATGAGCAGGGCTGAGAAGGGCACCAGCGACATACCCTCGGGCCCAACTCCTTCAAGTCCCTCTTTATAAAAGGACAACATGCAAATCAACAGGAATTTCCAAGGTGATTTAACTTCAAGGTCAAATAGGTCTTTTGGCATGAAACGTGTAGAATTCATCTCCTCTGGCCCTTCAGAAGGTAAATGATTTTCGGTAAAATAAAGGCAGAAGTCAACAAGAGGGGTCCCCACGTTTTTTTGGTTTCTAATTTAGGTCCAACACCATGACTAACACAGTCTGACATTCCCAAACATTTTTAGTTGCCGACTACTGGGTTGCCGACTACTACTCTCACGGCATTTGGTTCACACCTCAATTCAGTACTTTTTCCACCAGAGCATGACCACTGATTTACTTACCCATTTTCCAGTCTAGGCTCTGTCCCCAGTGACAAAGAATGCCTCTCATTTTTTATTGTATCTCAGTGTCCACTGGAGAGCAGACTCCTCAGCAAGCATTTGTTATATGAATGAATGAATGCCTGGACGAATATACACATGAGTGAATGCATGAGAGGTCATATAACAAAACAATCTCCAGTATCACTGGAAACTTTTTTGGGAGAGATTTTTTTTTAATGTTCTGCCTCTATGAAATTATCATTTCATCTCATAAAATTCAAGGAACTGGAGCTCTATAGAAGATATTCCTAAAACAAATGTCATTCCCTTGCATCCACCTATTTTCATTCCCTCCCATCATCTCCGGAATCCCCCCCACCAACATTTCACCTATTTTTCCTTCTAAAAATGGAACTCAGTGAAAATCATCTAATGGTCCCACTGACAACACCACTAGTGAAACCACGGAGGATTTTAGTAGATACATGGGCCCACTACATATTTTCTATTTTACATACATGGAATTCTCCCTATATAAATAATTTCATATACAAATATAACATTTATAACTAGAACATCACAACCATATTGTCACAGATATTATTCCTCAGAATAAGTAAAAAGTCAGCTAAGTGGTACAGAGACACAGGATTACTTGTGAAGGTGGGATTTGAATGTCTGACGTTTTGGAAAGCCTGCCACGTGAATTAGCAAGACTGCCTGGAAGTATGAACCAAGCTAACAAAAGTTAATCATTTGAACCTCAGCTATAGATGGATACAATTTATAAGGACAGCCTTATAGTCTGTCAACAGTCTTCCTATGTGTGTATTTTCCATTCCTTGTGTTAAACAGTTAATTTTCAAAATCGCACTTGATCTGATATACTTCCTGCCAAATAAGAGTAATAATAAAAAAAAAAATACAACTCCTCCTGCCCCTTCCTCAATAGAAACAATCTTTAAAACTGCTGTTCCTGAAAAACAGGATTCAAATCAGGGTAAACCTACCAAGAACTCTCCCTGGACCTATCGTCAGCCATGTGTATAGTCAGGAAGCAGAAAATGTAGTTTGTCTCACATTCTCTGGAAGACAATAGACAGTCCTTCATTCTAACACGGTGCCACTGCCAGTATAGGCCCTACTGGGTGAGAGGCAGATGCAATAATTTCTCTATTTATATAAGCAGAATGAATCCCGGGGGGGGAGGAAATTCATGTGTCTTCCCCAGGCTACCACACAAAGGGTGCTCCTCAGCCACTCTGAGGAGCAGCACAGGAGCTGAGACCCCAGCAGGCCCTAATCCACTCCCATGGAACCGCTGACAGGTACTGAAGCGTCTGCTAAGTCACACACTTACGTGATCAAGCTTACTTTGTAGCATTCACAGGTACATAGGGGCCACACACGAGTAAGGGGGACAAGGCCAGGAGAGTGACCGGGATGGGGAAAGACTGAAACCATGCCAGGCAAGGTGCGGCTGAAGAAGATGGGCCTGCGTGGCCTGGGGGGTGGACGGGGAGCCAGGCGGGCATGGTCACTCCCCACAGACACCTCCGGGGCTGCTCTAAGGAAAACAAATCAGATCTGCTAGAAACAGACTCTAGAGTCCGATGGACTGGACATGTTTTGAAAGCCAGCTTTGACATTTGAGGTTGGGCCTCTCTCTCCTCCCACCTGGCCCTAAGAAAGGGGTGTGGATGCCTCTGCCTCCTTGTCTCTTGCTTACCTCCTTCCCCCAGGTAGCAGCTGTGTGGGACCTGTTCATGTCTACGTGAGAGAGGCGGGAGAGGTAAGATGGATGACAACACATACATGGTGGCACTGTCCTTTGATGGCTTCCTGTTCCCTGCCACTGGCACATTTTTAAAGCAGACTATCTCATGGTCACGGTAATGGTTCTCCCTGCCTCCACTATAACTTCCTTTGGCTGGCTGAGTATTCCTCCCACAGCTTCCGCCCCTACGGGCACACCCCAGCCTCTTCCAATGGGGGTCCCCTCACCCTGGCATGCTTTCCTCTTGAGCATGATTCCTTTAAAATGACCCCTGGCTGATGGGCATGCTACAAGTTATGTATATCTGGCCCTAGGTCTTGCACATTTTTGACCCCACAAGATGGGAGAAGCCCCTCCTTCACAGGCTACTTGACTTTTTTCAGGTGTGAGCTAATTCTAGAAACCATGTCCCTCAACTGCCCCCTGAGGGGGTGGCACTGATTACCTTGTCACACTAAAAGTGGGAGGTAGGAATTTTCTGAGAACCTCATCACAGCACCTTCAAGGCAATCCTTAAAAAACCATGTTTTCATTGTTTGTTGTTGTTGTTTTTTAAATTAACCCCACATGTGAGTGGGGGTCTAATGGTCATCCAACTGATTGTTGATTATCTACTTTGAAATACCGCATATGGCCAAGGGTCTCCTTTGGAACGTAGCATCTGCTGCGTCTTAGTGCCTCAGAATTGCTGAGTATTGTGTCCTATTACATTAATGATCATAAATGTTCTTCCACACAGAAAACTGTATTAGGGCTCCAGATTCAGTCAATGTTTCTTACAGGTTTTTTTGGTGTTTTGTTTTGTTTTGTTTTGTTTTTAATCCATGCTACTCCTTTTTGAAAAAACATTTATCAGGGTTTATTTTTACATAAAAGTTTAAATAAAAAGTGGTCTACAATCCAACCAACAAATTCCAATTGACAGTTTAGCTAACGATTCTACACACTTCCTATTTTCTCTGCCTGGGAAGATTCCCTCATTCTCATCCCCAGATCTTAGCATAGTCTTAGCACGACTGGCCCACTGCTGTTTAGTTTCCAGCTCAACTATCAGAGAGACCTTGACAGATATGGTCAATTATTTTGCAGCCAACATTAGCTTCCACGTACCATGCCTATGAGTGGAGTATAATTCCCCATACCACTCGCCCTGGGCTTGGCCGTATGACCTCCTTTGGCCGATGGGACATTAGCAGACATGACACAAGCAATTGTTTTCAGTGGGCTTGTGCAGTTTGGCTTGGCTCTTTTGCACTCTAGTGACTTGTAATGAAAAGAGCCTCCCGAGTAGCTGCTGTACTTTCAACCGGGGCCCTAGAATAGACAAATAGAGAGCAGACGTGAGCTCAACCTGCAACCTGCAAGCCCAGATGACCCACCACTTCTGGCCACGGCCAGCTCAGCCAAAGATGACCGCTGAACGGGGCAACAGGATGGACGCTTATTGGGAGGCACTACACTTGGGCGTGTTTTGTTTTGTTTTGTTTTGTTTGTTTTATGGAGCATTTAAGGGGCAATAGCTGACTGCTGTGGTATCTGCAGTGGTCCCTCTGTTGTTAATCTTTAATGAGCTTTCTAGTCTTAGAACTCTGGAATTACCTTTTCTATGTTTCTTACTACTGTGTGTTTCCTCACTAGACTGAGCTTTCTAAAAGTGGGGCTCTTGCCACTCTTACAGAGAGTACACACTGCTGGGCACACCGTAGCCATTCAACAAACATTGGCTGAATGAATGATGGGATAATTGGTTAGCTGATTTTAAAAAGATATTAATAAATGCAGTACAAAGTGAAAAATTTAAGTTTCCCTCCCTGCAGTCTTTCCCCCAAAATAAAGGTAACCCTTCTAACATCATTCTTATATATCCTTCTGGGCAAAGGATAAAGTCTGTGTACATGTGTAGCGAGAGAGAGAGAGAGAGAAGGGCTGGGGGAGATCTGTAATTTTATAGGGTTTGAGGGCTATTTTGTAGTAAAGGTATCATACTAGTCATTATTCCCTTCATGTTGTTTGAACTTGAATGTGTGTTGGAGATCTTCCAACATCAGCACATCTGTTCCTTCACATCAATGGCTCAATATACCCCACTCTACAATCTGACTTTACTCAGGCACTCTCCCTTTGATGGGTCTTTAGTCTTTTTCTCGTTGTGTTTGGTTTTGCTATTATAAATGATGCTTCTGAGAACAACCTTGCTTATTTCTCTTGAATATGGTCCATCACATCACAGATATTCTGAAACTCTGACCTAGAAAGAGGAATACTCATCTAATAGGGAGTATCTAATTTTATGCCCTACCAGTCATGGAGATCCTATGAAGCTTAATTCTTTATAGTATGGTTAATAAAACAACATTATTTTTTCATTTCTTAGGTATAATATTATTATAGAATGTAGAATATGATTTTTTTCATAACTGGCAACCCCTTTTTCCTCTCCCCTTCTACTTCAAGGTTCTGAAAACACACCTTCTAAGAGGTCAGGCTTCCCGATTGAGTATCACCATTTTAAGATTTCAGGTTTCCTTGCAATTCCTTCAGCCATGAGATTAGAAGGTCAGTATGTAGTATAATGTCTTCAAAGAGCAAGATGATCAAAAACTGGGGGCAAGTTACGATGATTTTAATCCCAATAACAAGAGAGTTTAATTTAAGAATTAAATGACAAAACAAAACTAAAGAACAAGGAGCAATTATACTATTCTGAAAGAAACATGGGCATCACCCAGGTACAGGAGATTTCTGCTCTTATCTTCAATAGCAGTTACCCAAGCCCAGAGCGCCAATTCAGCTCTCTACCAACAATGTCTTCAGGAAGGTGGGGAAAGGAGAAACCACAAATCAACAATGTCTTTTTGACTTTGCTATGCTCCTGACGATATGGATTTAATTCAACTACTTTGGATACACCTGACCCCTAGGTAAAAACACATCGCTGCTACAAAGTTAGAAATACGAGAAATAAAGAACTAAGTATTGGGAAAAGTTGCTATAAAACGTAATACTGAATTGTATTATGATACACAGATATGTTTCAATAAAGTGATAAAGGTGAAGGCAAAACTTTAGAACCAGCATGATGATTAAATGAGTGAAAGCTGTTATTCTGATATGATTATGATTAAAATATGCAAAGGTACACCATAAACTATAAAGCACCATAGATGATATGTTATTATTATCAGGCAGCAATTTTATGAAAATCAAAGATATTAGGTTTTTTTCCATAGTGGTTAGCAGAGAGGTCAGAAAAATCACAGACATTTTTTCTGGGAGGGACAATAGGTATCATTTCATTCAGACGTCTCCCCCCACGCCAACTCCCAGATAGGTAACCTAAACTCCAGATGTGATTTGTACAACATCACATCTGTAGGTGCTTGAGCTAAACAGCATTCTTTCACAATGGTCAGACCTTGTATTTGTTTTGTCCCTCCTTAAACAAGCCTGGGTGTGCCGAGGAAAGGGTTAGGGTTAGTCAGGAAGTGGATGATATCACTGTAAAGTGACACTTGACACAGGCTTCAGAACCAAATGCAAGAGATGGACCATCCCAGCTCAGCCATTTAGTGACTCTTTGGACTTGCTCAAGTAATTTCACTTTCCTGAGACTCAAGTGTCTCATCTGTAAAATAAGGATACTGGTATTTGTCTCTTGGGTTGGCATGAAATAGTTGGGAAAGGCACTTAGCACAACATGTGGCACATAATAAGAGTTCAATAATAGGCAGATGTCACGATGATGATGATGATGATGACGATGGAAAGATGATGGTGTGATGATAACAGTGAGGATGAGGGAAACTACTTGTGCGTCAGTTCCCAGAAGGTACTTTGACTTAAGTCGGATTGAAGACATTCATGGGCAGAGAAATGACAGGAGTTACTTCATGGAAAAGTTATCTTGGGTGCTGGTAGCAGAGCAATGGTTGAGAAGCTGTTTGACTCAATGGATTTGGTTAACAGCTGAGGAGTAACTGATAGCAACTAAGATGTGGAAATCAATAAAGAGCTAGGAGTTGAAACCAGATGACCTCTTCATTGGGTTCAAGAAACAAAGAAAAGAGTGTGTTAAAATATAGCATTTCACTAATCAATAATAAATTTGGTCTTTTACTTCCTGATGGTGTACATCTCACCATAGTTACTCTTGTCAGTGAAATATGCACATTGCTAAGTTATGGATTCAAAAAATATGATACCCTTGTCTACATACCCTCTTGTACACAAGTACTTAGCACAGACACTATGGATTTCCAGAAAGTCCTAAATAATTAATAAATATAAGTGGTTATTCTGCATTATTATAACCTGTGAAGAATGTGTTGAATTCTAGAAGGAATAAGAAAAGCGAAAGACAAAAGTAAAATAAATAATAAATAGAGAGGAAAAGAGGCAGAGACTAAAGAAAGAGGGGATATGATTCATCTGTAACACAGTATGTTCTGTATTACACATAATGAAAATATTAATTTCATCTCCTTGGCTATGGTACTGAAAATATTTCCTCCACCAAGGCTAATATCTAAATAGTACAATGCAAACTCAGTGCAAGAAAATTTTGGACAAATTGGAAACTTCAGCAGATCTTGAAAAGTTTTGAAACGAAAGGAAAAATACACAAGTTCCATGATCAAATAGCACAGTAAGAAGACCACCAAGTTCCTTGTAGACAATGAAGGCATAAAATAGGCTATTAACCTTCCAGAATTGATCATATCCACAGAGGAAAAAAAGCCACAATCAGTCTAGGCCACATGAAATGCGAAACTACACTTGCAAATTATCATTTTGCAAATGTCACTCATGTAACAATAAAATTCTCGATGACTTCAATCATCCACAACTCGGATAAAGAAACTGTCTTTCCCCTGGCATTAGCTTACGAACATAGAGAGGCAGGAGTCAGCACGCGTCTGCAGAGGTGGGTAGCAATCAGGGAAGTCATTTTGTCATGGATGTTACATCCTGGCTCTACTCGTAACTCCGAACAGAACTACATATTATGGGGAACGTCAATTCAAGGTGTTCACTTAGGATACTGAACAGCCTGAATTAGCAGCAGACACACAACACCGGACCAGAGCTAGACGGACTCTAGACGTCATACAGTCCACACCGTGAGTTTAAGAGCCTGGAAAGAACTCTGATCCTGAAGAAGACCCTCCTACATGCTATAGAACCTGGAGCACGTCCCTTACAGCTCTTAGCGTCAACTACAGTAAATGAAAGACGAGACAGAAGGAAGTAGACCTTGGCTGTTAGTGTTTTGCTCTCAGAGACACTTGGGTTCGCCACCTGCCTCTGCCCCTTAGGTGGTAACTATCTATGGCTGAACAAGTCACTTAAACTCTCTAAGGTTCAGCCTTTCCATTTCCAAGTATAATATCACCAGCCCACTGAAAGTTATAAAAATGAAACGAAGTGATATGTGCAAAACGTTTAGCATGGATCTGGCACTTCTGAAGACGGATAAAATATTGCTTAATTGGCAAGGCCACTGCAACAATTGAATAAGTTATAATATCTGAAACTCACTTAGTGCAGTGCCACATCATATGTACTCAAAAAATACTAGGTCGTTGTTATTACAGACAAGATAAGCCCTGGGATCTCTTCCAGCTCTAGGCCTTCCATGATTCTATAACCTCTGTCTCTGGTAACTTGACTTTCAACCCAGGTTTCCTACCACCCTGCTCAGAAATGGAGTCAGAATACCCAACCCCAGGCAGGAGCCCCCGCGCGCAGCTAAGACCAGCTTCCTGCCTCTCCCCGCAGACAGCCTTCCATCCCAGCCTACGGTCCAGGGCTGACAGACAGCCCTGGTGTCAGGTAGCACTTACTGTGGAGAATGACTGACAAAGACACACACATCCAACTTTGGCATGTACCCCAGAAACCTGAGCCATAATCGAGGTCTGAGATGCTTTGAGAAAGGATCAGCTAAACCTGTATCATCTCTGTGGCTGACATCTCCCCCACACCAGTGTGCACAATTCGTGCCGATCTCAGCTAAGCTTTCAGAGTTCCTATTTGAAGTGAAGGTGAATGCCATTCCTTGTACAGCTTCTCAAGGAAGTGTTTTATATTAACAAACCACAGCTAAAAAATGCTCTGCATTTCTCATAAACCAGTAATGTTTTTATACCAATTCTAATACATACAATTGCAACGATGGCTAGGCAACAATGACAAAAACAATAGCTGATGCTTATTAAATGGTTAACTGTGTGGCAGGAGCTGTGCTAAGCGCTTTGCAAACATAAGCACACTCAATCCCTCCAGCAACTCTGGGGCAGTTGTTGAAGGTAACCCAATTTCATGACATTCAGAGCACATCTCTTTTATTGGCCAACATGTCAACAATTTTTTGGGGGGTAGAGAAAAATAGGGGGACATGGCAAAAGGACGAAAGACCCATAAAAGACTGTCATTCATCAGCAAGGCAGAGAGCTTTTCATAATGAAAATATGTCTCATTACAAGTGCAGCTTCAATTCCTCGCTCCCCCTGCCTTTCTGGACTTTCAGGCAACTTCCACCTGTGTCCTGGGTTATGTGCCCTACATCTCTCAGGAGACTCCCTCAAACCATTTATACTCTATGTGCTGACCTAAGATTGACCAGGGTTATGTTACATAAGTGAGTTCAGCTTCCTCTATTATTGCCACCCCCACTTCATAGATAAGAAAACTGAGGCAGTTAATTTCATAAGGTCACTCAGCAGGTAAGGGCCAGAAGGAGAACCTGAAACCAGGTGTGGCTGACGTCACAGCTCAAGCCCTTAACCATTATATACACACTTCTGAATTTAACAAATAATACGATACCAATGTGAGCCAGGTGATGAATGGTATTCCTATCTTTAAACCACCAAACTGTAGATCTACTGATTTTTTTCTCCATGACTTCGAGGGGGAAAAGGACAAAAACCATTCATGTAGTTAATCACTGTGGGTTGCTACACTATTACATACCTAGCACTCTGAACGTATTAGGACAATAAACACTAACAAATGTAGTGACAGATCCTGAGCATTTCACAGTTTAGAGGTGAAGAAGTCTCTGTAAAAGAGGAGTTATGTAAAATGGAGTGTGTCTCAGAAATACTGGCAGGGTTACAAGAATGTGGAAGGACCGGGCCTACCCCAGGGGCATGCCTGGAAACCCAAGAGGAAGAGAAAAAGTACAGTGCAATTCTTACCACAAAAGAAAGAATCCTAAAGAACAGTCCTTTTGAATTTACCCTTCACCACGCACAAGACAAAATCCTCAGCTGTGACAACATGCTGGATGATTTCCTGATTTAAAGGGAAGGGCCAAGTATGTTTTCCCCACAAAGTAAATGACTCCACAATAAATTGTTTTATGATATTAGATTCGAGAGGTCTGATAGCTCTATTAGTCTCATAGCACAGGTCTCAGAACAGTACAAACAGAAACAAGATAAAACATGGAGTCCTAGGTTATAAGAATGTTATTTTCATGGTTTATGTGAATCAGTCCAGGTAGGGCACAGTAGTAAGTAGTAATCTTTTTTGTTTAAATAAATGTGTTTACCAACTAGGAGAAAGCAGCTTGATTCAGTGTCTCATAGAGCACTCAATTTTGGTAAATTAAAGTTAATAACATTTCTCTGTGAGCTATAATAATATCTCATGGTGAATGGTGAATCACAAAGAAAAGGCGCCAGTTCGTGTGGCAATGCAGCAACCGGGGAGGGGCAGCAACAGGGGGCTGCCTCTTGCACCTTGGCAGCCTCTCAGCTTGAAGGGACAAAGGTTAATGTGTGTTCTCATCACAGTTCAGAGGTAGGCAGCTGTAGGTCACCCACTTCTCTGGATTTTATCCAACGTTTGTGGCTGCAAAATTGGGCAGACTTTGAGCCAAAAATTGTATCTAGAAAGACATCATATAGAAAGTTGAGAGAGAATTATACGTAGAGGCTAGAAACAATTACAAATGCATAAATCGTCACCAGACAACAGTGCAACTATTACTGAGCATGAAATTAAGCCCTAGGAAGTGAACTGCATTATCAATAAACTTTCAGTTTTATATTAAGGCTAGAGAAACTACATTTCTTCCCTCCTGTCTCTGGAAAAAAAACAAATAGAGCTCACTACTCTAGAATGGAGCCAGTTGCGATGAATGAAGTTTTTTAACACTGTGAAGTGGTTTAAAATGGGGTGTTTAATGCCCCACTTTATAATTGATGCCGTAACATATTGCTGCAGACCAGGGCTATACAATGTAATGTAATTACTTGCGTAATTGTCACATAGTTCTCGGGGACTCCATTCAAACTAATGTTATCTCTATTCTCCTTCTCCCTCATGCTGCTGATTGCAAGCAGGGATCTTGTTGCTTTGTGCCTCTGTTTCGGGACTCTGGAACTCTTGTCCTTTTCATTAGTCCTCTCTTTCTGCAGTGCGTGTCAAAAACTATCGGGCAAGCTATTCATGGCCAGCTTGCTGAAGCCAAACTCATTCTAATTACTGTCCCTTATACTTCAACATCTCTCCATTTACTAAATATTCTCATGCCCATTATTATCTCCTTTAATTTCCACAATATCTCTGTGAGGGACACAGGGCAGGGATTACTATTTTCTGTTTATCGAGGAAGCACAGGATCAAAGGAGCACTCGAGGTCACAGGTCCCTATCAGGTCAAGAGCAAACTCAGGACTTCAAACGTTATAATAGTTGAGTTCTCTTTCCAGAATATGTTGCTGGCTTCCTCGTTCAAGAAAGATTTCCCCCTGCTATTCCGTACTGGTTTGCAAACTCAAAAGGGGTCATGTAAGTAAGATCCACGAGTGAGTCAAGTCAGCTTAAGACAACAAGGAATGAAGGGTACTATGGCAAAATGGTAGGCATTTGGGGGAAACTGCCTAAAACCATGTCAATTCAAAACAATTTTAAATGTGACATGGGCCAAAAAACACGCATTTGGGGATGGGTGGGGTAGGCAGTAAATTTGGGTGTTGGGCCAGCAGTGGTGACCCCTACATTGTACATATTTGTCAATGTACATCTAAGGAATAATAGAACCCCAACACACAGAAGCGCACCTGGGAACCATCTCTCTCCACCACTGAGACATAAGTTCACAAAGAGAAAACTAATGACCCCCTCAGTGAAGCCTCTCATCAGCTCCCACTCTCAGTCAGAATAAGGCAGGCTTTCCAGTAGGTTCCCACAGATTTTGGCACATATTGCAATGAGAAAGAATTGTGTGTGCCATGCGAGAGAAATCATTTGTTTGTGTCGCTATGTCACTCCTAAACTTAGACTTACATACGCTAGCATAATGCCTGATCCTTCTTAGTACCCAACAAATGTTTCACTATGAACTACAGAAAGGTTCTGTAAAACCCATGTACTCTGATGGCAGCCAAAAAAGCAAAGCAAATGGAGCCAGTTGCGATGAGACAGTTTCTAACTGTACGGAGAGCAGCCACACCTCGAGCCTTACTTACACTTGGTCCTTTAGATGCAAAGTAACTTGAATGCAGACTACAGCACCACTACCAAGGAACTGTGTAATCTTCAGCAGTGACTCTAAGATGCTCTGAGCCTCACTTTCCTCTTCCATGAGAAAGGGATAATAATACCCACCTCATCGTGTCATTATAAGGATTATATGTGAAGAGCATGAGTGCCCTGATATTCTCAAATTAATTCATTCAATAAATTGACGGAGGGTCTGGTATCACAGGCCACCTATTAGATGCTGGAGATACAGATGTAGTCCTTTAGCTCAAGGAGCATTAGTTCTAGCACACAAGATATAAACTAATTAAATAAGCACACAAATCAATAGAAAACTATAGCTGTGCTAAGTGTTTTGAAAGAGACATATATGGTACTATGGTACTATGAGATTAGGGAGTGAGGGAATCAGACCTGGCTGGGAGACGGAGATAAGGACAAAAGGGAAGTAGCAGGAGAGGGGAAGAGATCTGAAAAAAGAGTAAGTACTGACTAGGAAGGAACAAGAATAAAACCTCTGAGCAGAAAGAATGTCTGGAGTAAGTGCCCTCCAGGGAAGGAATAGTAATGCCAAGTGGGACACACACAAGTAATCATGACAAAGGCGGGATGCCTTGAGTGACGAGAGCTTTGGGGAGATGACCAGGACAGCCAGAAGAGGCAGGGGCTATGGCATGCAGAAACTCCTGGACCACATTCTAAGAGCAATGGGACCCTTTTAGGGCTTTTATGTAGACTGATCAGATCATCTTTGCATTTTACACATATCATTCCAGCAGCATGCCGTATGGAGAACAAGGCAATGCAGGGCGACAGGTAAATGGATATTACGTTGCACCTGATAAGATCCAGTCATTAGCTTTGGCAATGAGATGAAAAAAAGTGGGAGAACAAAGCTTAGTAAATGTTAGATAAATAACTGTTGTTGTTGTTGTTGTTACAGATATTATGCTATTTCATTTAACCCTCATAAAATCTCAGTAGGGCAGGCCACTAGTCTCATTAAGCCTACAGAAAACAAAGTTTGGGGACATCATGTGCCCAAGGTTTGCCCAGGGTCAAAAGGCTGACCATTAGGTTTGACTTCAAGATACTTTGCATTATCCCACAATGCCACTGGACAATCTTCAAAGTTACATGGCAACTTTGAGAAAGAGGCTGTCAGGGAGCTCAGATACACAGACCAGAGCATAAAAAACATGTGCACTCATATCCAGTGATAATCTGTCAAACTCAAAAATGTAGAAATCCTGTTGGTTAATATGCTTATCATCCACTTTCCTATCATATGCCCAAAACCATGCCCTATAACAGCCTCGTATCACCATCATCATTGCAAATAAGTCTATGCATTATTTAATTTTGTGTATATTTAATCAGAATACTTTGTACTTCTGTTTACACACATAGGTGCTAAACAAATCTAAAATTAACAAAGAATCACATTTGGTTAAAAAAAATACAGTAAATCCTAAATATAGAACCTAAGGGGTTTTGTAGTTATTTTAAGGTGGTGTAATCATCTCATCTAAATTTCTTACACTATCCATAAGACCGCCACCCTTCTTCCTTTTACCCCAAGGGTTACATATCCAAATGCTTACAGATGCCAGGCTTAAACAGCAAGTATATAGAGCAGACAAGTAAGGGCTGATACGAACTAGTGAACACACGCCCCACCGAAAAGGAACCAGGTTTCAATCAAACACTCCTACACTTAACAGACTCACATGTTATTTGCCAACGGCCAAAATTAGCTCACAAGTCCCCTCAGTGTTTGCTATCACATAGAGAAAGATGCCGCACTTCACAAATTATTAAGTGCAATATCTTTTTAAAATATATTTTACACTGTAAAATATGAATCTAATTTAAAGTTCTGATTCTTCAAGAAAACTGTCATTTTAAGATGCTATTCAATAAATGTAGACTAGAAAGGGAATGTGAGAGAAATGTGGTTCTTCACACACTAATTAAAAAAGACAAATACAGGTTATTTTTCTCCTCCTAAATTAAATGCAGCCTTTCATGCATCTCTCTAGGGTGACTTCCTTTTACAATCTATAAGATACATGAAAATTATATGTGGAATATGCCAGCTCTGGTCTCTGTTTAAATAAACTCTCTGCCCAATGGGGGAAAAGATGTAAAGGAATGAGTAATGCATTAACTTCCTGTACATTCGTAGAACAATCCTCCCACACTAAAACTATTATTTATTTAATTCATGTAAAAATATCTTCTCTATTTGTGGTACATCTGTACGTTCCTCTTGAAGGCACTGGATGAAACAAAATTGTTATGAGTGCCCAGATTCTAACTGTAAAAATTACAATATGCTTCATAACTTGCTTTTTAAGTTCCTAGGACTCTTCTCCTCCCCCAAATTAGTTTAAAAGTTGAAATCATTTTAGGACCTTTAAGTGAAATATGTGTTACATCTCTCAGACAAAAATGATCCGGTATCGGAAAACAGTAATAACTAAAGTCATCGTGGGTTCAACCAAAATAATTCATGCCACGCTCACCTGAATTTTAAATAAGCTTACAGAGAGACAGAATTTCATAATTGTGGAATATATAGTTTGGGTAAAGAATCTGCCAGTATATTGGGTTGGTGCAAAAGTAACTGCAGCTTAAAAGGTTAAAAATAACTGCAAAAACTGCAATTACTTTGACACCAACCTAATATTTCTCGATAAACTTACGTACAATATGGAAAAAAATATGAGATCGATTACAGTAAGATTATGATAGCAACAGCATCCCAGGTCGGGTCACCATATACAAAAAAAATTCAATTCATGGTTGATATAAAACTGAAGAGATTAAAGAAATGAAAGTATCTCGGGGAACGTGCCCAAGGCTCTGTTTTGCTGCCTCCCCCTTTTCTGTGTCCCCTTTAAATATATTTTAATCAAAAAACCAGGAAAAAGTCCTAGAAGTCAACCGTGCATGTCAAATGTGTGTCACGTTTAATGCACTGACTGAAATTCTTGAGTTTCAAAATGATCTAAATAGATTAGAATATAGTGCCAATACCACAAATAAATGCTTGACAAGGATTACGGTGTATTTTCACACTTGAGTTTGCAGACACAAAGTAAATAACACCCCCCCTGAATGACTCGTCCTATTTGCTGCAGACGTCACACGCATTGGGTGGTCACAAAACTCTCCGTCCTTCCATCTGATCGGAGATAGGGGCTGTCAAAGAATCACGGGAGTTAGGATACTTGAAGAAGTCAGGGAGTGAGCCACAGAGTTAGAACATGGCAGTTAGAGCGTTAGATCCTTGAACTTCAGATCACGGAGCTGGTGCAATCGTTGCAGAGTACAAGATGCAGTGCAGTGGTTCGGAAAGGGGCTCTCAGATCAGCAGCGTCAGCGTCACTCTGAACTTATCAGAAATGTGAATTCTCTGGCCCCACTCCAGTCAGAACTCTGAGGATGGGACCCAGAAATCTGTGTTTTTAGAAGTCCTAGAGGTGATTCTGATGCATGCCAAACTTTGAGAGCTGTAAGCCTGCGGTATTTTCTAGGGTAGTGGTCAGATAGGAGGAGAGAACAGATCACTGAAGGAGGAGAATCCAAGGAACTGACCAGGATATTGGGGAAAATATCTCCATAGAGATGTTAATAATCAAGAATTATGACCAGAGCAGTTCTGAGGAAAGACAAAGCCAACGAGGAGCTAAAATCTTCAAGAATTTTGGAGGCATGACCTGGGGGGTTGTCGGTAATTGTTACAAGGGAGGGCAGCTGGTAATATACTTACATGGTCCAAACTTCAAATCAAATAGCACATGGAAAGGCCGTGTGGCCTGAAAGAACAAGAGACTGATTTTAAAAGAGATAAACATGACCAGTGAGAGGTGAAGAGTGGTAGGAAATAAGGTAGAGAGTTGGGGAAAGAATATGATTCTTATCCTAAGACCAAATGAAAATTTTAAAGTGGCCAGAATAATTTTAAGATGGCCAAAAGTGACAGGATCAGATTTACCTTTTTCATAGGTTCTTCTGGCAACCAAGTGGAGATGGAGATTAACGGCCAGACTCTAAAGTTGTTCAGGATTGTAAGACTGGTTGATGAGAGACAGGGTGAAATAATTAGAAATGTCAAGGATAATTCCAAGTTTCTGGTTACTGGCGAGTAGCATCAGTAAGCTAGGAGAAAACTCTAAGACTTCTGATAAGAATTATCTTATAACTTTGTAACATGAAATATGGTAAGTGCTATCATTCAGCTATAACTATCTTATGTTAATAATGGTAGACTCTGAAGGCAGAACACTAAGGTTCAAATTCCAGCTCCAACCCTTTGTAGCTGTCCACTATTGGGCAAGTAGTTAACTATCTCATCTGATTTTAAATAAATCTCATTTGATTTTAAATAAATCAAAATAGTAAGAATTACTTCATACATGAGAATAAAAGGTCCTTACTCTCCGAAGAAAAGACTAGTTTTTCTGCAGCTATTGTCACAAAGAACTGGTTTTAAATCCATACGAGTCCATCAGTGGTAATTTTGCACCAGTACACAAACTTCTGAAAGCCAGATAATCAGTGAGAGTCCCTCTTTCGGAAAGTCAGTCAGTAAATTCCAGTAATGATACAGAAAAAGGGCAGGCAAGTCCCTAAAGCCTCTGCTTTGGAAAGTCAGGCAATCCCAGAATTCCACTTAACATACTTGTTTCCTATTCCAGCCCCGACTCCCCCTCAAAAGAAATCACTGTTACCACTACCCTGAACTTTCTTTACATTTCTTTCCTTTGGGGGGGGAATATATATACATATTTTATACATATATATATATATATATATATATATATATATATGTATATATATATATATCAGTATAAACAAAAATAAGTTTAGCATTGCTTGTTTTTGAGAAAAATGCAAAAATATTGTAAATATCATACTATAAATTATCTAATTATTCAATGTTTTGATATCCATCTCGAGGTTAGTGTATATAGTCCCAACTCACTCAATTTCTCAGCCAAATGTCAATATTAATTTTGGTTTCTTTATAGGTGATCAGTCTTTGTGCTCTAGATGCTTCTGAAAACATCTCTGTATGTTTTGTATTTGCAATTTCACTACAATGTGTCTAGGTATGGATATCTTGTTTGTACTTCCTATACCTATGAATTTACAACATGAATCAGTTTTAGAAAAGTCTCAGGCACTATCTCTTCAAATGCTCTATCTCCTCCATTTGCTTCTTTTCTGGGATACTGATTAACCATATAACAAATTTTTCAATTTATCTTCTGTATCTCTTAATTTCTTTCTCATATCTTTTATCTCATGTCTCACTGTACTGAATCGGGGGTAATATTTTGAAATCTATCTTCCTCAAACTTCAGTGGTCCCTATGATGCTGTTTTATCCACCCATTAAGTTGTTTATTCCATCATTTTTTATAATTAAATTTTATTGGGGTGATTTTTTATTAATTTGTTGTAAAAATTTCCTAATCATTTCTGTCATTTGCTGCATGCTCATATTTTAAATAATTGCCTTTTATTCCCTTAAAGATTCATAAATATTAATTTTCACATTATTCTATATGTGATTATTCTAATACCTGAAAATCTCAAGTGGTGAAGCCTGTTTTTTTTTCTTGCTGATATCTCTAATAATGGCTGGCTTTCTTGTGTATTTTTCTCATCTTTGATTGTGGGATCTTTTTTTTTTTTTATCTTCACCTGTGGAACTCCTGTAGTCCCCAATAGAGCATGTTTTCATCTAAAGAGGAGCTGTGGTTGCTTTTGCTGGAAGCCAAGAAAGCCACCAACCTAGGGCCCCCTAGACTCCCTCCCAGGTCCTAATGCCAGTCAGCAGTCAGGTTCAGCTTCCTTGTCATCGGGTTTGCAACTGGCTTACTGAAGGCTGATCCTCAGACACAGAGCTTTATATTTGCACCAGCACGATTTTGGTCTTTCTCCCTTGCTCTTTACTCAGTACTTCTCACTTGGGTTTCAGTTTAAGGTTTGTTTCTGTTTTCTTTTGGGAGCAGTGGTTGGGTGCGTGGCGGTCTGAAGATTTCCCTTACTTGCTCCAAGCCTAGCAATGCATCCACACCTAGGTTTATCCACAGTCTAGGTGCTTTCTAGCACATGGGCCTTTTGAGGTAGCCTACCAAATGAAAGTATAAAAAATAACTATTTTTAATATATTATTGTAAGAATTCAATTGATGTAATTAGTATCATATAAAACTGTTCACTAACCTATGACATGTTGCAAATGTCACCCAATGATGCTCCTCCTAGCTGATCACTTACTTCTCTGAATCCTGGTGGATTCATTGTCTCCAGCATCCAGTTTAAATCTTAATTACATGAGACAGTTTATCACTCTCAATCTGCTTTGCGTAAGTACATGCTGTCACTAGGTTTTCCAAGGACAGAAAGCATTGTCTTTACTTGTCTTCTATTCTCCCAAGACCCCAAGGACAAAAGGCCATTGACCAAAATATAATTGTTGGTAATTTCACTGTGTGAAAAAGTTCACACAATTGAATTAAAAATAGAATTCTTGAAAACAAGCCCAAAAGAGATACAATTATAGATCTTCTCTTTTCCAAAACAGTTCATCCATTTATCACAAGTAAAATCAATGATGAGAAATATAAATACTTAACACCCTTCTTAAAACTACAATTTAAACTGTTTTGCAAAACTTCCGGTAGGAAGTGGGAAAGAAATGCTATCATCACTGCCATGAAGGAAGATGAAACTCTCAATTTTGCATGTAATAATTTGTATTTGTTTCTGTCTGAATCTCCCTTTTTATCACATTCTTGAACGAGAGATGGGAACCAGAAATACATGTCCAGGTTTTGAAACCCGGACAGACCTAATGATACAAGCACGATCCCTCCCTGAATAAAATTATGAAGAGTCTAGCTACTCAGGACCAATTTGTAATCAGAGCATCAGCCATACTGTACGAAAATGTCAATCCTCGTGCAGCCTTGATGAGCTAAGATTGAACACACGGGCCAGTTTATTATATTATCCCAACTGCCCTCTTTTAAAGCTGGCAGGCCCAATTTGAGTAGAAAAAGGATTTCAGTCTGAGTGATTGTGCATCTGAAAAAGAACCACCCAGACTGAAAATTTCTGTATGTTTTTTCTGAACAGAAACACACAGAGAACATCAAATATAAATATGTTCTCAAAATCAAGTGGTCCTAGATATATATATTTCTCTTCACTATGATGTATAAAAATAAAACTCTTGCCAGAGTTCAGAGATACTATTGTTGCTAAAAATACATGTCATTCTATAAAAATGTATTAACACATTTCAAGCATTTTGATACAGTCTTGCAGTATTTCTCTCGGAGCTAGTGGAGGTAGGCTGGGACAATCACACAGAAAGCTTCATTCAGGTAGCATGGGAAAGACAGAATTGGCCAGCTTTAATTCTCAGTGCTGTGTAGTGTCTTTCTGCTTCCATCAAAACAACTTATTTTCAAACTACAACAATCTCTACCTTTGAGTACGAATTAAAATTTCCTCTTACTTTGGCTGGTATGGAATTTCCCAGCTGATAACTTAAAACTTCCTTCTTTAAGAAATATCACACAGTTCTGTGCACACCCATCAGGGCGAAGCTGCTTCAGTCTCTCCCATCACTTTTACACTAGTTAAACTCGTCCATTCACTTCCTAATTCACTCATGTGTGCAAGTGTGTGCTCGTGAACAACTGTAGAACTGAGGCTAGTCCCACAATTAGACTGAAGCTATGGCCATTCAGGGGAAACAACTGAACAATTGTTTACTGGGTACATTTCTATGCTTCCTTCCAATACACCAAGATTACATGTAAGACAGTGTCACTGAAAAATCCTGAACTCTTTAAAGGAAAATCTGTTTTCTTGTAATTCAGAAATAGCCCTACAGCCGTCTTTGAATGTTCTACAGAACCCTAGCTGAGGCAGCTTAGATAGAACATTTTATTTTTATTACATGACTATACACTGGCCTCTGAGCAGCTCTTTCCTAGGAAACAACATATGCTATTGTATTCCTGTATTGCAACCACCACTTCCTTGCTGGTTCTCAAGTGTGCAACTCCCTGTCCCACTGGACGGTCTTTGCACTCCTTTGCCATCTGCATGGAATGATCTTTCGGCAGATACCTCCTTGATCACGTTAAGTCTCAATAACACACAATTGTTTACCATTCTCAACCTATTTGGGGTAAGTATATGCTATCTCCCTATTCTTCAACAACAGGAAGCATTGTTGTTACTTGCCTCTTGTCTTCCCAGGATCTCAAAGACAAAAGGTCCTTGACAAATAATTGTGGGCAGTTTCACAGTACGAAGAAAGTTCACTTAATAATAAACACTGAACATGCACAAATTCAACTAAATTCAGTGAGGCCTTCCTGGGCTCCACGTTTCCCCTTCCCTTCCTTTCCTTTCCTTTCCCTCCCCTCCCTTTTCTCTCTCTCTCACATCACACAAGAGTTATTTCCCTAGTTTACGTTCTTCATCACTACATTTTTCCGCAGCTTCATAAACCCCAGCACCTCCACATAATGGCACATTATGCAGCTCAGAAAAATAAAGAGGCAACTCGATATAAACATATGCTAACGATCCCTAAGAAGTGCCATTTAAATGTTAAAAAACAAAACCTATCATATGCTGCCATTTGTGTGGAAGAGGAGAAACCATGTGCTTCTTGGCAGGGAAAACGCACAAGACTTGGCCACATGGTTGTACTAAGAAAGGGGAGCTGCAGACTCGGGATCAGGGAAGGAGAATGGTTGTCTTTTACCAATCTGCACTGGTTAGTTTCTGACCATTCATATGTGGTGTGAAAGAAATTGAAAACTGCCATTTGAAAACAATTCTGTGCCCAGTCACAGTAGTCATTCGAGTTTCCTGGGCTTCTTGTACACCAGGTATGGCAAAACCAGGCTTCCCTTTGGTGTTTGTGTTGGTGCCTTAAACAACCCAGAGTAATGCCCTCAGGGTTGCAAAAGGGGAAGTGGTCCAGAGAGAAAATATCAGAGCATATCATCCACGGCAAGGGTAAATATGTTTTTTGAAACTTGTTTCAATTATATGTATGAATATGTTGTGTCTGTACGTGGAAATGTGTACAGTGGGTAATAGAATGCAGCAGGAAATATCAGTAAATAATCCAGAGGAAGTATTATTTTTTAAAACTCTTTGTGTTGGTTGTGTGCACATATGTACTAGGTAAGGATGAACCTAGTAAAACATGTTCTTTAATGTACTCCATAGTGATTTGAAAGCCACAGGACGAGACTTTCTCTCAGTTCCTTTCAAGCGTGAAGTTTTGTAAGTCAATGGGAGACAGCATTACCTACTGAAGTTTGAAAATAAGAAAAGTCTGCATTTAAAGCCCTGCTCTGCCACACACAGCAGTGACAATTTGACACACATGAACTCTCCAAGACTCAGTTTCTTGGTTTTTCTAAAAATCCTATGTGGAGACTTGGATGTCTGGGAATAGGGAAAAGAAAGGGATGTCACCTTTCCTTCTGACCTTCTACATCGCTTCTCAGTATTTCCCTGCGCAAGCAATTGCCTTCCCCTCCCCCAACAATTCTGGTTTTATCCTGCCCCCCCTTTACAGCAACTTTTTCATCTTTCAGTAATGTCACAATTCCCCAGGCCGTAACTACAACATTGGGTTACTGGGCATAAGAGCTGAGAAAATACATGTGAGGAACTCAGGACCATGTTGGCACATAGTAAAACCTTCATAAACGGCAATATTAACAGTGGAAGTCACAGTGGGTAGTATGGTGGTGGTAAAACGGCGTGAGTGCTCACCCTTGATGCCTGTCAGAACGCCTCCAGTAAGTGAGAAGTATGAGTTGAGATGTTAGGTGCAGACCACTAGAGTAGCTAAACAATATCCTCCTCAGGAAGTTTTGCGTTTTAAGAGAGGACCATAGAAAACCCCAAATTATTTGAAGCCCCAAGGAATTACTCTTTGATGGAGGAATTTTAGACACCCGGACAAACTAGGGAAGGGAGCAATTTGTTTTGGTGATATGGGTAAAAAGAGAGGTATCTCTCCCCTGCACCCAATCCTTAAATACCAAATGAAAAATAGCACCAATAATCTCATACTAATTATGGTTGAGAGGCAAAGAGAATTCTTATCTGTGTCTTCTTTCCTTGAATAATCACAGTCTTGTTACCCTGGGTTGCTTTGGCATGCCTTTTCCAAGGCAGGGAAGGTGCTGTGTTGAGATATTTCTGCTGCCTCCTTAGCAGTGGTTACAATGTTTCTAAAGGATCATCCACAGTACATTTTACCAATGATCCATGTCTCACTGTCCCCATTATGTTGACACCATGTGATTTAAAAATCCATGTGTTAACATTAGAGTACTCTGCACACATTTCTGTGTCTGAAGATGCATGTAGGCTGGTCCATTTAGTTAGACTCCAAGGCATCCCAGAGGCAGAGAAAAGGGACCAAGGTAGACTGTTTTCCATCTAAAAAAGCATTAAGAAGAAAGGGGAGCATGATCTGAGCCACTGCTTTGCCAACGATCCTGTGCCAGGGGCTTGGCAGTGAACTTCCATACGTCTCTAAATGTCCTTGAAAGAACATCAAAGGGAAATCCCCATCAAAAGGCCACACTTCCTCATTTGAAAAGTAGACTGGGAATTTCAGAAACCCGTAAGTCCATGCCAACATGGCACTGCCACGATGTTCTCCCACAAACTTCTCTGACACTCGGGTTTGCCCTACCAGCAAATCATTTCAGTCTTGCTTTCCTACTTTTCAGCATGAGCCTTATCTTGGAATTGTACAGAGTCCAGACTGTATATATGCAGAAGACTTGCCTTCAAAGTATGCCTTCAAAGTCACAAGTAGCTCATCACCCACCTGTTAATCACTCTCAGTTGTGCATTCAGAGTCCTGGGCTAGCAGCCAGAAACCTCTGGCTGTCACACTGGCTCTGGCACTAACCTGCTGGGTGACCTCAAGCAAGTTCCTTTCCGTCTCTGAGCCTCAAATGACTCATCTCTCATACTAGCTGGTAGAACTAGGTTATCTCTAACCTTGGTTCTAACCCCAGAAGCCTATTAATTTTTAAAACTTTCGAGCTGAGAAACAAAACATGTCTTTCTGAGCAACTAATTAAATGTACAGATAAAATCATATTAACTCATAAATCAGAATGTCCCTCCTAATTACATCTTAAGCAACATCACAGTGGAACTTGTCCAAAGCTACCAACGTAGTTAATCAACAACTACTGATACCATTACACTCCTCTTCCATCAGAAGAACTGCTGCCCTTGGGGACACATGACACCACAGGGTTTTCAATTCCCATGTTTGGATGTTTTTTCTTTTAGAGTTTAAGGACAATAGCCACTTTTTCTTAGCCACCTAGAATTAGCTCAGTTTTAACAAGTCATTCAGAAGTATCTTGTGAGTTTTTCTATATTTCACACACTGTCCTGGGTGCTGCAGATACAACTTCGAGTCCAGTTTCTGATCACAAGAAGCTTTTACATATAGACTGAATAGCGGATGTAGGACAGTAAATGCACATGTATACTATGGTTTAAGTGGGGGAACACATAGAAAGATACCTAACCTGGCCCTTGAGAGGTCAAGAAAGCTTTTCCCAAAGAAGCAATGTCTGTGCTTAGACCTGAAAAACAGGTGGGAGCTAACCAAGCAAACGCAGCAGGGGAGAGGCCATGAAACACCTCCCAATTGCTGGAGGCAAAAGCAAATATGTGGAGGTGATTTAACCAAAATTGTCCCCCCAAATTCGAAAGATCCCACGTAGAAGAGTTGTATTTGACATGCTAGTAATGGGTTCCATTAAAATACAAATCAGGATATGTTTCATATTCAACACTCTGTCTTGACACGTAGGGAAGGGACTGTGACTCATGCCAACACCACAGTAAGAACGGGGGGAGTTGGAAAGGACAGGTCTGAATTTCAAGTCTCAGTCTGTTACTTAGGATCTGGGTGGCCTGGGCCAGTTGCTTAACCTCCTAACTTCCGTGATGTCAGTTTTATCCTGTGTTCATGGAGCCTGGCACATGACCAGTGTTTCACAAATACCGGTGACCAGCTGCGTCCTTCCCACCTGCCAGGGGCTGCTCAGTACTTCAATCACTGGCCAGGACTGAATCATGACCGCAGGCACAGAAGGGGCATCCGCTAGTACCTTCAATGTCCAGGTGAAGAAACGGTCTTGGGCACAGTCAATAACCAGACCACGGTTATAATAGTAGCAAGGTGGAGGCAGGCTCTGACCCCTACCTGTCTGCATTCAGAGCCCAAGTTTTAATCCCTTCTCCACTGCCAGCCAGGCCAGAAAAGTAGGTTTGCCCCACTGAAATGGCAAAAAATTCCCAGCATACTAAAGATGCAGGCACTATAAATGTAGTAAATATTCCTTGGTTTGCGACCCAGTCACACATAGATGGCTGTCTTTCTTTTTAAATACATGTTATCACAGTTGCTTATCAAAGTTACCGAAGGCTCAAATATCGTCTCTGAATAAGAGGTCAGGGTTAAAAGCAACAGATTCAGAAAATAAATTTGGATCTGAAAAAGGAAAGATGACAAAACAGTTTGCTGGACACGACGTCTGGCACCTTTGGCCACTGTTCAATGAAATAGAAGGGAAAAGATGTTGAGGACACGGAGAAAACAATGTAAGTGGGCCAGAAGAGACAGTGTGTGTGATGGCTCCTTTCTACCTGCAGAAGGAGGCACTGACATATTCTGAGAGAGTGAAAAGCATTATGATGAAGGGGTCTTTCTTACATTACAGCTAGACCTCAATTAGGACGTGGCGCTTGACACTTTTGACACAGCGGCACATTGGTCTGGCTCCTGTGTCACTTTGTGTCAAGTATCAGTACAAATACTGACACTGATACATTCAGGAAGCATCTGAGGTCTTCTTAAATGCTTTCTGACTTGGCACAGGAAACACCGAGGACAGCAAACATCGACGTGATTGCTACCCCGCTCAAAGAGCTTTCAAAGTTGCCTCTGGGTGACCAACTGGTTTCCTGGCCCATGCTATGTCAGTGTGGGCTGCAGCATGCAGAGCGCGTACTACTTTGGGGGTATTTACTTTGCTAGAAGCAGGAAGGGCTTGCAGTTCTCTTGAAGCTGCCTGAAAGGGATCCACAGTATCAGGTGCCAGGAGCCACAGAATAACTGGGGAATGGTAATGTGTAGAAGCAGATTTGGGGTAGGGACTAAAACACAAATTCCTGGGCTCTTTGGCCAGGATTCAGAAAGCCTCTAGTGGGGTCCAGGAACTCGTGTTTTGACGAAGATGCTCGGGTGACCTTGATGGATCAGACAGGTGTCATAATCACTAGTACAATGGAGAGAAGGCTAGACCGAGACTCACCATAGTGGGTCACTGGTCCCAGTTCTGGCACCTACTAGTTCTAGAATCTCTGGCAAGTACTTGTTCTCAGTTCTTTCAGCCACTTCTCATTTTCCTCAGTTGATAAAGTGGGGGCGAGACAGTGTTTGGGGAAGATCCCCGTGGATCCTTGACTCCTTCGGTCTAGAACAGTTTGTTAGGATTAGGAGCCAGCATGCTACCATGTTTCCCCGAAAATAAGACCTAGCCAGACCATCAGCTCTAATGCATCTTTTGGAGCAAAAATTAATATAAGACCTGGTCTTACTTTACTATAAGACCGGGTAAGGTAAGACCATATAATATAACGTAATAGAATGTAACATAATGTAACATAATAGAATATAATACCAGGTCTTATATTAATTTTTGCTCCAAAAGACGCATTAGAGCTGATTGTCCGGCTTAGTCTTATTTTCGGGGAAACACGGTATATAATTAGGACCTGAGACACTGGAGTCAACCAAACCTGGCTTCGAATTTCAGAACTTCTGCTTTCCAGCTGCTGGGCCATGGACAACTAATACGATTTCTCTGTGACAAGTATCATCATTTCTCTGTCTCAGTTTCCTAAAGTATAAAATGCAGATGATAATAACAGTGCTTATAGCACAGGTTTGTTTTGTGCATGTGTGTGCGCACTTGTTTATGTGTGCCTGCATGTGTGCTGCGCGTGTGCCTATGTGCATGTGCATGCGTGTATGCATGCACATGTGTGTGCGTGTGCATTGCACATGTGTGCACATGCGTGTGTGCATGTGTGCACATGGGTGTTCGTTTGTGTTTGCATGTGCATGTGTGGTATGCATGTGTGTGCGTGTGTTGTTTGTGTGTGTGCATGCGTGTGTGTGTGTGTGTGTGTGTGTGTGTGAGAAACAGGCCCAGGAATAAAAAATGCCCAGGACAGAGCCCTGCCGAGTGCTCAATACCTGTTAGCTGTGGACACCCCTGACAAGGGCAACCAGAAGAGCTGTATGCTGTCCCCTGAAGCTATGATTAATGAGGTCCGTGGAAAGGTAACCCTGGCTGAGCAATCCTTGCGCTCGTCCTTTTATCAAGAGACATTCACAAGAAATGAGCTTTTCTAGGGAGGATGGGGCACTAGACGAGGTGTTAAACTACATCTCTTAGGGGGAAATCCGGGAACAAATCAGAGAACGGTGCTATACCGTCTATTCCACGTTTATCCAAGTGTGGTTCAGGGATGACCTGCTTTAGGATCTACTGGGACACTCATAAAGTAGCCCATTCCTGCTCCTATTGAACCAGACTCCCAGGGGAGTGGGTCCAGTAACTTGCTTTTCTCCGGAGATACTTCCATAAACATGGGTTAGAGAATCACTGACAAATGAAGTGAATGAAAGCCCCTCCCCAGAATTCTCCAGTCCTAAGTTTGCCCAGAAGAAAACAGAGATGGCAGAGGAACTTGTGCATCTGTACATTTACCAAGAATCTCAACTTCTTACATTTGTGCCATCTCCACTGCAGCTGGGTTCCAAGCGGGTGCCCAATTTCTACATAATTCACGACTCCCCAGAGGAACAAACACTAACCAAGGGCTGGCTACTTAAGGGTGTGGATTGTATCAACTTCCTCAGAATGGCAGTGTTGTTTATAAAAATCAAATACAAAAACTAAGTGCCACTCCGCTTCCTCTGCCTCTGTTCTCCCCTCCTTTTTCTCCTCCCCACTGACTTCTCAATCCTTGGCCCTATTCCTTCCCCTTTACTCTTTCTTCCCTCACAGTCTTCAGATTTTTTTGCCCACCCTCCCACTTCTCTCACCCATGCCTCTCTCCTCTTACTTATTCTTTACCCTCCACCCTGTATCTTTCCTTCTCTCATTTGTCTCTTTGACTCTCTCCTTTTGCCTCTGTGTGTCTCTGAGTGCCCTGTTGTTCTGACTCTGTCTGTGAGTCTGCTTGTTCTCTCTGTCTTTCTGGTTCTCATCCTGCTCTCCCTGCTTTTCCTCTTTGATTATGTATGTCTGTCTATCTCTCTGTCTTTCTGTCTCTTGGTCATCCACAATACCTCACTGCCGATTCCTCCTCCTGATGCTCCATTTCCTGGGTCCCCTCCCAACAAGGAGCCTCCAGGGAGCCTGCTTCTGGCTAGGCATGCGTGTGCCCCGTGCTAAACCAGACAATGCTTTCTACAAGTCAAGAGACTCACTGAACTTACATGTTCTTGGTAATCTGCTGCCAGAGGACCCTGAGATGAAAGTCCCTCATGAGGAGGGAGTCTAAATTGGGGCTAAAAAGACAAAACAGCAAGTACCCAGTGGGAACAGCAGGCCAAACATGCGTTAGTACCCAGAGCCTCCCCTGGAGGCAAAAGAAGCCTTTGGACGAAGCGCTAGCAGTGCAGGGTTCTTTTGCATTTTGGAGTGTCCATGACTCCGTTTCCATAATACAGACAGCTCCCTGCACCATAGGGAGGCAGTGTAGTGGCTGGCGGTGCCGAGGGGGGGTTGGGAAAGCTTTAGCATCTCAAAATCTCCATCAATCTTGTCAAAGGCAATAAAGCACCTTAAAAAATAAAGTCTAAGTAAAACCTGAGTGTCTTCTATGCAGGCAACCTCCAGATAACACCCTCTGACACACACACACACACACACACACACACACACACACACACACACACCAGCTGCTCCTCCATCTTCCAACCTGACACCTACCTCTAAGTATCTCCTTTATAGAGATACCAGAGCTTCTGCCATGAGCAGGGATACCTGTCCCCAAATCTACAGATGGGCAAACTGAGGGATGGAGGAGTTCTGCAGCAGACCTTGGAAGATGCTACTCTGGAGTGTCACCACGACCAGGGTCCAGTGTATTCTGCACACTCAAAATCACCAAAGAATGTTGGGTTCAGAAGAAACTTTTCAAAGCAGCCACACCCTCTCCCAATTTGAATCTCAGTGGGCAGGTACAGAACTTTGTCTTTCTCTGGTCTCTTTCTGGCCAGTTCTCAAACTCAACCTGTCCCCACACTCAAGTGTGCACACCAAGTGTACACACCCTTCCCACACACACACCCTCGCCCCTCCATCTGAGTCTCAGGATGAAGAATAAACTCAGGCCAGAGCTCCTGGAGCTCCAGCAACTCCTCCTCCCCTTGGTGGAGTACAGAGAGGCGAAATGCTGAGGTTTGGCTCCCAGCCCAGCCCAGGGAGCTGCATACCCGCAGCCAGGGAGCATGAAGAAGGCTGGGGCTTGCATCTGAGGAATAGCCAAGTCCCCATCGCCCCAGCTGAATGGCCCCTCAGTTGCCTGCAAGTTGAAACCTCAGTCAGACACACAATGAGGCCGCTGTTTTCCGACAGGAGGCATTTGGATGCCTCACACACTCACCAAATCAGGCCTGAGAGCAGAGAGAGCATTTCCTAACTCATGTTCAGATGTGCCCCTAGAAGCGGCAGCAGCAGCCTGGGCCTCGGGGAGGTAGTGCTTGCCAGTCACAGGAAGCCCAAGCAAGTCACCTGTTGGACTCTTTGCCCTAAATCATGCGCCCCCACACCCGCACCGCGGAGCTGGGCACCCCGGATACCCCGCTCCATCAACGACAGATAAATGTCCCTCGCGCCTTTTCCTATGGCTACTTTTCCTGCTCACAATCACACACATACACACTTCCTCACTATTTCTGTAGTCACTTCTCTTTAATGAAGAGAGCTTAGCCTCACCTAGGAGCCCTGGCTGCCCATGATCTCAGAGAGTGTCCGGGTGGCTACGGATCTCCAAGCGCTTATGCTGGGTGCCCGCTTAACGCGCCGGCGGCTTTCAGACCCAAATGGCGTGTTTGTTGTTGGGGAACAGTCAGTGGTCTGCTCTAGGGGGTCCCTTTTCTCCTTGGGAAACAGAAAGGGTCTATCCTTGGTTTAGAATTAAAGGCATTCAGGGAAGACCTGAAGGCAACTGGCTTGGGGGAACAAATGTTACATTTTGGTGCCAAATCCCGGGATAGGTTCAAGGAGACTCAACTTTCTCCCGTCTCCCAGCCATCGCTGCAAGCTCCTAGCTGGGGGTAAAAGGCGCCTCCACTACGGGGCTACTCACCCTTGGGTATTGACGCCGCCCCCGAAGGGGGGACCCCAGAAGACTGACGCGCGCACGTGCGGGATCCGCGAAACGCCTCGGGTGTCTTGCTCCTCTCCCCTGCCACGCGGGGAAGGCTACGCGCTCCAAGCGGGGCAGCCGAGGGCAGTCGATCCCATGGGTGGCGAGTTGGCAGAGGACGCGCCGCCCGGCTGGGGGCGCATGGCTCCCAGAGCTGGCACAGGCTGCTGCGGGGAAAGGGGCTCCCAGGGAAGTTGGCGGCGGTGCTGGGGGTGGACTTCGGACTTCGTGCTCGCTCGGGCTCCAGCGGCCGGGTGCGCAGGGATAGGCAAGGGACTCGCCCGTGGAATGGGGGCCAGCGTGGGCCAAGCGGCTACGGGAAGCCGGGGCTGCCCGCCGCCTACAAGGAGCGCAGCGGCATCGCACTGCCTGGAACCCCGGCAGCGGCTGGAGCAGAGACTGAGCGAGAGAGCCGGGCAGCCTCCTCCTGGCTGCCGGCGCCCCTTGCTCAGAGCCCCGCTGGCCCCAGCCCGCCGCGCCCCTCCTCCTGGCCGTATCCTCCTCCCCT
This sequence comes from Rhinolophus hipposideros, assembly GCF_964194185.1. NCBI lineage: Eukaryota > Metazoa > Chordata > Mammalia > Chiroptera > Rhinolophidae > Rhinolophus > Rhinolophus hipposideros. The sequence goes on along the minus strand of NC_138069.1, from coordinate 27,230,976 downwards.
CCGCTGCTTCGCCCGCTAGCCCGTCTGGGCTTGCGCCAGAGGCTGAGCAGAAGGCGGCCGCAGAGCCTGCAGCATGGAGGGTAATCTCGCCGGCTCGGGCTTGGGCTCCGGCAGCGGCGGCAGCAGCAGCCGCCGCCTCCCGCGCGCCCACGTGCCGGAGCCCCGGTGTGCGCGCTCCGGCCGGCTGGGCTGGAGAGGCCGAGCGAGGGCGAGCTGTGGGTGGGGGGCAGGGAGAGCCCGCACACCCACGCAGCAGAGGGGAAGCCACCGAGAGCCTCCCGAGAACGAGGGGCTGCTGGTGTGCAGCCCTGGGAAGACTAGTGTGCAAGGCTCCCCAGCTCCCCCTTCCTTTGCGGAGATGAGCGACGCGCGGGGTTGGGGGTGGGAGGGCGCTCCACTCTGAAGGATCAGCCCAGAGTGGCAGCGGGAGGTGGCTACGTGTCTCTGCCAAAGGGACAGGTTCCAAGTATCCTTGAACCCCCTCACCTCTTCCCTGCGAAGAATGGGGTTCAGAAACACCAGCGAGAGAGTATGCGGGTTCCCAGTGAGAGCTTGTTCCGGCTTGCCCCGCCTTCCTCCCCGAGTAAGCACTTTTCCCGTTAACCAACAGACTCCAAGGGGCTCCTCCTTCCAGGGAGAAATGAGTTGTCTCGAAAGGTGGGCCTGACAACCTCCAATCAATTGACAAATAATTAGTGAGCACTCACTCTGAGCGACGTTGGACGATGTCCTGGATCATCTGGCTCTCCCTCCTTAGAGTTGTGTTGTATTCTCTGCTCTGTGTGCCCTTAGGCAGGCCTTTCCTGAGCCTCCTGGTTTCAACCATAAAATGAGGCTCCTTCCTGATAAAGATAAAAGACAAAACAAATACATGTGAGGATTTTAAAATTAGAAGACACTTCACAAGATGGGTAATATGTAGCTCAATACTAACAGAAGCATGATTAACATTTTTTAAAATCTCTTAATAGAAAATGAGGTCTCTACGGAAACTTCTAAGCCAGCAAAACTCGCTGTGGGCACCATGTGCAGTCACTAACCGAGCTTTGTCTCCAATCTTCTAATTATCTTAATGGGGAAATAGAAGCCCAGAGAAGACAAATGGCTTGCCCAAGGTCACAGATCTCCAGTTTGGACAGACACATCCACTGTGGGTTAGTCTGGTCTCCTACTATCAATCCTGTGCTTTTCAGGTACACCCCAGTACCCAAAGTATGCTCAGTAGTACTGTGGTGTACCATGAGCAAAAGGGGTTTCTACAAAAGGCTTCATGGAAGAAGTGGGATTTAAGCTAAATCCTACAAAGCAGGCAGGATTCAGATCTCTGGAAAAGCGAGATCATCCAAGGGGAGGGAGAGAGGTCAAAACCAAGCATGAAGGGCAGATTACAAGAACAGCAAACACGTTTGGCAGGAGCAGAGTTTGCCTAAATGATGGGGGAGCTACTGACTGGTTTTAAGCAGTAAAAGAAAATAATGAAAGCTTTGTTTTAGGATAATCAATACAGAATGGATTAAAAGGGGGAAAGATGATGGAGGAGGAGAGAAGAAAGGATAGGAACTGCAGGCAGAGGAAACTATTAGGAGTTCAAGGCAGCTTACTGGATGCTGGTGATAGAAACCTGATGAAATGTGTTGGCAGGTAAAGCTGAAATAAATGAAACTCTTCTGTCCCTGTTCTTAAAAGCCTGCTTCATGGGAAGTACTCTGCTGTTAATTGCGTGGCGCACAAGTGTCTGAGATACAATGGGAAATTGGGGGCCAACCCTCCAAGACAACAGTGGAGCTTTTCACAACTGATCTAAAGCTTATCTGGTCCCTTGGTTTCAACATTCAGCACCCGGGAGCTGGACAGCAACAGCCTTTGGAGAAAACTGGGGTAGATTTTCTATCAATCAACCAAAAGCGAAAACCAGAAAGGGAAAGGAAAATGTTTTCTTTTATTCCTTGAGGACTCTTGAAGTCACAAATAAATGGCTTCAGGGCTTTCCTCAGGTCTTCCACTGTAAAGTCTCTCTGTCTCGCACTCTATCTCCTTATGTGGACCAGCATCAACAGAATCGTAAGGGAGCTTGCCAGAAACATGATCTGAGATCCCCACATATACCAACTGAATCATAATCTTCACCTGAACAAGATTCCTAATTGATTCATATGTACATTAAGTTTGAGAAGCATTTCTCTGTCTGTTCCTATCCTAGTCTAGTGCTCATCTAACTTCTAAGTGTGATGCACAATAAAAAAACAAACAACAAATCGATATATTACACCATGGGTACACACACAAACACACACACACACACACATACACAGACTCTTAATGATAATTTAAATAAAAGTTTCTCTAAACATCACATATCCTTGCTGTGTAATTTACTTCAATATTTTTATTCAGTTTATTTTATTTATTTTTTAAAAAATACATCAGTCATGACCTACTAATTGATTCCATGACCAGCTAATAGGCGGCAATGTGTGGTTTGAACAATATTGAGCTGTGCTAGTAAGTCTTTCTGTTTTGGGTTTTGGTGGCATATATGTATCTTACCTCTTCTACTAGACTATGCGTTCCCTGCAAGCAAGGTTCAGATATTTTTTAGCATTGAAATATAGACCAGAAGTTAACAGAGGGTTTTGTATGCAGTAGCAACTCAGTAAGTATTCAAGGAGTGAATCAATCAATCAATGCATAAATGGATGGAATCCAGAGACTGGGGCGCAGGCTGGGCGAAGAAGGAAAAGAAATTTGGAGTGCAGGAAAAGACTAAGCCTGAAAACATGTAGCCAAACTCCAATTCCCTGAAGCAGTATCAGTGGACTATGAGCAGAAAAAATAGTTTCTAAAACTATCAGACATCCCAAATGCTCCACCGTCCAATCGTCAGCCAGAAGCAGTCACCTTTTTTGTTTCACAAAATTCCAAACTTTGAGGACTTGAGTAGGAAGGAAAACAGCTGAAGAGCTAACATGGATTATTAGAGGAGGAAAAGAAACGGAGAGATGACTAAGACAAGTTAGTGCAAACCTGACATGAAAAGAGGACAGCTTCTATCAACCTTGTCATCCTGAGACCAGGGCCCCTGAACAAGGGGAGGGAAGAACTAGGATTAATTACTTGGATTGAAGCAGGTTTTTTGTTTGTTTGTTTGTTTCTGACACAGAGATACTTGGCAATTAGATCTTCCCAAAATTCGAAATGGCTTCTTTTGGAGGCAATAATTTCCCGGCCACGAGAAACATAACACAAAGAATGCAAAAGTACTTATTATGCACCAACCAACAGACCTTTAAAGTGGAGAGTATTATGATCTGTATTTATATTTATACTTATATTTTTAATATATTTATATTTAATATAAATAAAATCAAAATCTAAAGTGTAAGTATTAGAGTCATAATATTTCATATTGCAAAGACAGCTCAAATGTCCACTAGTGTAAATCCGCACTTTAAAGGAATCTGTGGTGGTTATCACAGATTCCCTTATCACAGGGCACACATGAAAGCTTTAGATCTAGGATTTAATGTCAGGCTTCCACACTCACTCACTACGATTGCCTGTTGAAGGGTTTACATCAGGAATGCTACAGACTCCACCGTTAGGAATCCTTATTACAGTGTAAGGAATGATTGATGAGTTGCCTAACAAGGCTGAGAGTGGATAAAATTATTGAGTCTCTAATATGGACTAGGCACTGTTCATATTAGATTTCGTATGCTTTGTTTCATAAAATCTCCATTTAAAAAAATCCACTAAGTAAAACCACATTAAACTCCATTTTTCAAATGGGGAAAAGAAGGCTCACAGAGGGTTAATAATTTGTCCAAGATTTTAAGACTAGAAAGTTCCAGAGCAGATTCTGAACAAAGGCCATACATACTCTCTGAGGAGTTGCTTCCCGGCCATGGAACATTTCAAGCAAAAACTGGCTGCAAGATGGAAGGACAGATCCTGACTGGGGCAGAGGATTGAAGTAGCTGATTTGATCAGTACCCCCTTGTGCTGAGGTCCTGGGATGCTCTGGAGGGTTGTTCACATCAAGGGGGAAATATTAAGTACTCTGAGTACCCCTTGCTGCGCAGAATCCACAAACTTACTCAGTGGTGGCCCATTACACTTGAACTTTAATGGTGCTGTTGAAAGCTGCATTGGCTGTAGCTCAAAAGTAAATTTTACATCCGGAGAACTTCACTCCCTATGTAAATTAGGGTTCTTTTGTAAGTCAGAGTAACAGACACCAGCCTAAACTAGCTTGGGGTTTGGGGCAGGAAATTAATTCTAAATGATCAAGAGACTCAATCACAGGGAGAGTGATGAAACCAGGCCTCTGGAAGAGACTGGAAGGTGGGAATGGGATCCTGCTAGATTTCATACATTCTTTCTCTCTCTCTTTTTCATCTTACTGTCTTGCAATGCTTCTACTTCTTCCCTCTCATTATGAAAGACCGCTCTGCTTCTCTGATCCTATGACAGATAATGTCTAACTCATGCATTTCACATGCATTTCTTAAATTGCTGTCTCTGAGCTTCGAGTCTTTTTACATTGAGAGGGAATCTTATTGGTTAAACGTCCACCCTGGACCACCAGACAGAACCAGGACAGTGTAGTCACAGCACCAACAAAGTAGCTAAGAGTTTAGCCCTGTAAATGATGATATAAAGGAGAGAAAGTGTGTTGAAGTTAACCCCAGAAAGAATGCAGAAATGTGACTACTACACTCCTGAACATGAGCAATTTAACACTTTAGAAGCGATGCCAGGGCTCTCAGTACAAACACACTAGACTGTATGAAAGAAATCAGGATCACCAGGGGGATGTGAGGATCCCTGATGTTACAGGTGTTTTAAAACACGGAAGTGCTACTGAGCCCCCTTTAAAGATCCCTGCCACTCCTGCTCCTGTGCAGATGGACCTGATGGGAACTCATGAATGCCCCGGGCACATTTATTAGAAGATTCATTCTGTGCCTAGTTTCCTGGAAAGAACACTGAATAGGGATTCAGAAAACCTAGACTCAACTTCTGGCTCTGTCCTTCCCTGTTAGGCAGTTATGAGGTACCGCACCTCCCCCCAAATCGGGGGCTGGCAAGCATGCCCTGCCTACCTCAGAAAGCTGTTTTAAGAAGCAAAGGAGTTAATATCTGTAAAGCTGGCACTATGTAAAAATCTAAAGCACTGAGCAAATGTGAGAGCTTATTAGTAATACAAGAAATAACAGAGCCAATGAGTTGTAACACTTAGGTTACTTTTGCAAATATCTATTCCACCATGCTCTTTGGAGTAGGGGAAAAAAGCATGCTGAGAGAAATGTAATGGATGTGAAGTGTATTTATTCTATTTTTATGAGACATGCGTGGGTGAAAAAGATCAGTGCAGCTCAAAAGTGAAGGATTCAAAGTGTATAGTTTTCAAGAAATATCTAGAGCCTTCAGTAGTAGTTGTAATACTAGTAATAGCAGCAATACAGTACTAATAATAACCATATGGTTGCCAATATTCCAGGCATTGTGATAAATGCTTTCTATGCATTTGCTCATTAAATTCATATAACCTTCTAATCTGGGTTCCATGACTATCTCTGTTTTAAAGATGAGGGAGCTGCAACAAGGCAAGTTAATAATCTACCCACACTCTCAAGATGACACGTGTAAGAGTCTAGGTTAAAACTCAGTTTACTGCAATCCAGAGTTAAAGTAAATAACCAATAAATTACACCATGTTTATAATCCTTAGAATAAATATGTGATAAATGCCAAGTTTTGGTGGTGAAAAAAAGTATTATGTAAAGGAAAGCGTCTAACAATAAAAACTATTCAATCATAAATCCGCATTATGTGTTTGATGAGTAGTATTCTTCCTTTGAATATGAATGATCACTAAACAAAAAGGTAATATAATCACTACACACCTATTAAGATGGCTTAAAAATGACAATACCGATTGTTGGTGAAGACCCTAAATAACAAAAATGCTCATCTGTTGCTAATGAAAATACAAAATGGCACAGCCACTTAGAAGACAGTTTAGTAGTTTCTTAAAAGCTAAACATAGTTTTACCATGCAATTGAGAAACTGTACTCTTTCGATATTTACTCAATTGATTTGAAGACATTGCTACACAAAAACCTGCAGGCAAATGTTTATCACAGCTTTATCCGGTGCCAAAAACTGGAAGCAACCAAGATATCCTTCAGTACGGAAATGGATAAACAAACTGTAGCATATCCATGTAATAAACAGAATACAGTGGTATTCTGCAATCAAAAGGACTGAACTATCAAGCCATGCAAAGACACAGATTATCACAGATGCACCTTAAATGCATACTGATACGTGAAAGAGGCTAGTTTGAAAGGACCACGTGCTATATGATTCCATTTAGATAACATTCCGGAGCAGGAAAAACTGCAGAGATGGTAACAAATCAGTGGTTGCCAGAGGCTTTAGTAGCGGGAGGGGCTGAGAGGGGGACTGAATAGGGAAGCATTTGGGGATTTTTAGGGTAGTGAAGCTTTTCTATAGAATACTGTAATGGTAGATAAATGACACTACTCCTTTGTCAAAACCCATAGAACATTACAGCACAAAGAGTGAACCTTAATATATGCAAATTTAAAACAATCGTTCAGGAGGCCAGGCAATCCCAGTAAGGAATTCAGACTGTGACAAGAGAATCTAAACTGTATTACAAATGGAAACATCCGCACTGAAGGAAGTGGAGAAAAAGGTGCTGACTTAAGTAACTAGAAATGAGTGGTGTCTGTAAGACTAAAGACAAAAGGACTGTGCAAAAGCACTGTACTGTAGTTGATAAAGTTACTTTTCATGAGGGGTACGTGTTAACAATTATGGAACCATAATACATGAATACTGGAGTTGAAACTCTACGTAAATGATTGGTAGATGGTGAAAGTCAGGTTTCTCATTCTGGGAGTGGGAGGTTTCAGATAAGAAATGGGAGAAGCTGGAATGAGCCATGTGGTGGTGGATTAGAGTTGAAGATAGCAGTATGAATTCATGTTTATTAGTTCAATACCAATACAGATGGATACATATAGAGATAATAATAGATATGTGAACATACACAGGTTAATATACACACATCTATTTCCTTGCTCTGTTTTTTGAGGAAGCCTAAAAGCAATGACAGCCCAGTGAGTGTACCTAGCTGCAAAATCTAAGTTTCTAATACCATTTTCCAAACAAAGACACCAGAGCCCCTTGGAGAAACGGCTGATTCTAGAACTGTGGCCAGAAATGTACAAAGCGATTCTGGAGCACCTGGTAGTCTCATAAAGTAAAAGAGTGCTCAAAAATACACAAAACAACACAATGCAGTTTGAGGGCATCTCAAATGGACAGAGGAGCCAACTAAAAAAGCTCCCAGTGGCCATAGCTGGAAGAATTTAAACAACTACATAAAGTAGCATTGGATTATCACCCAAAGTATAAAATATTCACATGTCCACACTGATATAAATAAATGACTGAATAAATAAATAAATAAATAAATAAATAAATAATAAGGGAATAAAAAGACAGGTCTTCCATATAAAAGAATTCCAAATAATTTACATAGATAGTCCTCCCTCAAGGAGAGGAAGCATAACTCCCCATCCCCTTATCAGGCTGGCGATGAAGGTTAACATCAGCAGTGATGTCATGTAGATAGTATGTATTCTTGGTATCATGTGATGAGAACATTTTTGCCTCTCTGATCTTCTTTTCCATAACCCCTAAGAACTCATCACCATAGTCGAATTATGAGGAAAACATCGAACAAATCCCAGTTAAGGGATATTCTACAAAATACCTGAGCAGCACTCCTCAAATCTGTCAAAATCATTGAACACAGAAAGTCTGAGGAGCTATCACAGCCAGAAGGCACCTAAGGAGGCATGACGACTAAATGTAACGTGGTGTCCTAATGGAATCTTGGAGTAGAAAAAGGGCATTCAATTAAAAACTAAGATATCTGAATAAAATGGACTTTAGTTAATAATGTATCAATATTGGTTCATTAATTTTGAAATGTACCATACTAATTTAAGATGTCAATAATAGGAGCAAGTGGGGATGAGGTATATGGGGACTCTCTTTGCTAGCGTGGTAATTTTTCTGCAAATCTAAAACCATTCTAAAATAAAAAGTTTATTTAAAAAACAAAACGAAAAATTTTAAAAACCCACAATTACCCGTAAAGCCCCAGGAGAAATGCTACAGGGAATATAGCATTTTTTCCTCAAATAACAAAATAGTTAAAGCAAAAACACAATACAAAAATGAAAACAAAACTAAGTTAGCCTCATCAATGAGGAAAAAAAAAATTAATCGCAGTTCGTTTTCCAGACAGGTCAATGTCCCCATTCAAAGTCATTAGGAGCTTCGTGTTGTGATCAAGATCAATCTTCCTCCTCATTTTTCTGCTTGCTAGACCTGTTCTGTTCATATTTAATGGCTACTTAGATGTCTCAGAGATAATATTGACCTCTGTCTTATTTGTCAATAAAGCAGAATTGATTAGTCAGTAGGCCACTACTCAAAGGTCCCTTCTGTGCTTAGGCATTTGCCTCCGTGCACGTTAACACCCTTTTGTCCACTGCGAGTGTTCAGTTGGGATTAGATTCAATCCCAACTAGGCAGATAAAGTCAAACTTCATGGAGAGAGGTTGATTTGGGTTTGGAAACCAATAACAAAATACAAGTGTGAATGCAGATGGTCGTGGGCCAATTTATTTCTGTGGGGGGGGGGAATAGAGGGAATCCTTTCAAAAGATGACTGCTTTTTTTGGTTGTTTTTGTTTTTTATCATCCAGAGAGTACTTAGGGGAGAAAAAATGTATGTATGGTAAGTGCAGCCATTTGAACTGAGTAAAACAATTAGGGGTGATTCAAATTCTAATTTCTACCCATTTACCTGATCTGTTCATTGGCTCATTGGAGAACAATGAAGATTGAGCGAGTTCAGACTTAAGAAAAGGAGTCTACATTTATTAATTAACATGCACTATGGCAAACCAGGCAGAAATGAACTATTCTGTTGGACTTCAAAAGCTTTATAATTCTTCCACCGATACTGTGTCAGTGCACCATTTTCTTTGGAAAGCATGTTTTATGTGAGTTCCTTTTGTTGTTGTTGTAGTTTAAAGTAGCTCAAATATTACTTGAATACAAAATATTTGTTCTCCCAGAAAATGTGTCCAGAATAAAAAGTTTAAGAGCCAGTATACCAATGGAACCAAACATTTTTTAGCACTCTGGAATCTCATGAGATTAAATCACATCTGTAAGATGTGAACTTTGTGAACTTAGCAAACTTAATTAATGCTTAGAAAATATTGAAGTAAGATATCATGACGTACGATCGAGCAATTCCATTCCTAGGCATATACCCCAAAGTGATGTTCAAACAAAAACTTTTACAAAAATATTCATAGCAGTACTATTTACAATATCCAAAAAGTGGAACAGAAACAACCCAGATGTCCATCAATTGATGAATGGGTAAAAAATATGTGCTATACCTACACAATGGAATATTATTCAGCCATAAGAGGAATGATAGATGCTATAGCATGAATAAGCCTTGAAAATATAATGTTAAGTGACAGAAGTCGGACACAAAGGTCACATATTGTATGACTTCATTTATATAAAATATACAGAATAGGCAAATTTATAGAGACAAAAGGCAGATGAATGGTTTCGAGGAACTGTTGGATGTGGGGAATTGGAAGTGACTGGAGTGTTGAAAATGTTCTCAAACTAGATAGTGGTGATGGTTGCACAATATTGTGAATAAACTAAACGCCACTAATTATATACTCTAAAATGGTTCAAATGGTAGCTTTTATATTATGTGACTTTTACATCACTATATACATGGCATGAGGACTAGTTGGAAACACCTGCACACTGAACTACTGGCCTTATATAATTTTAACTGCATAGGAGTATAACGTTCATGTGTAAAGTAAAGAGAATAAGCAAACAGGAAGTGTAAACACTTCCCAGGCAAAACAACATCAAGAAAAAGCACTGCTTTTTCCCAGGGGAATCAACTCCCTATTGACAATCTGTCCACTTGCTCTTTAAAAATCAACCTCCCAATGGGCAGACGAACAGATGGAATGGAGATGGTCCTGGATCTTGTGTGGTGTCTGAAAAGTGCACCCAGAGTCTCTAGTGTAGTCTGCAAAGCCAACGGCAGACCTGGCCAGACTGTAGATGGGGCGCTCAGCAGACCCATAGATAAGAAACCTTGGGTAGAGGAGAGCGGTGGACAGGTAGTTGATCAGCAAAGAAACATAACCTTGTGAAAGCATGCAGGGTATAAACAAGAAATCAGGAAGGAAGTCAAGTTAAAGCAGCATTTGCCAAGCACATTTGGTCTCAGGTTTCTTTTTGGAGATGTGGTAGAACCTCTCTTATTATCTCTCAAGGAACTACCACTGTAGCATTTGAAGAGTCACAGCAGTACACAGATGAGCTGAAGCCAATGATAATTCACAGAGTTACAACATCAATACTGATTATAAAAGCAGATTCTACTTGCTAAATCCTGACTATGGGCCAGGTCTGAGCTAAGAGCATCACAAGGGCTATTCATTTCATACAATTACCCCTCGAGGCAGGTTTTCTGCCCATTCTCCAAGGACCTGAGGAAACTGGGGTTTGGTGGGGTCAGGCAACTCTCTCAAGGTCTCACATACAGCTAGCTGCTCAACTGGTGTTTGAAAGCTAGGAGTCTGAGGGCAGTGCCTGCTCTTGGAATCACAGAGATAGCTTCAATAACAACTACACTAGCAGAAAGTGTTTGGGGTAAAGCTAGTGGGCCCTTGACCTATAATAATCCGACTCCGAGGAAAGCTGCCAAATGATTTTGAAGGGCCCATCAGCTAACTAGTGAAGACAACATGAGAAACAGATGTTAGTGTGAAGCAGGCGAGGAAAAGATACCAAAAATAGACATAAGATGCTTTATTGCAATGATCTATGCACACAACTATCACCCCCACTTAACTGAGAGCTCCTAGCAGGTAGGAATCTCAAGGTTTTCACCTTGGTGCTTCGTACAGTCTCTGGTATACAATGAGACTTTAATAAATACTCTTTGAATAAATAAAACTCTAGTGCTGGTCTAGTGACTGATAATAATCATAGTTGCTACCATTTATTGATCAGCGAACTTACGCTTAGAAATACACACTTTATAAAGCTTATATCTCACTTTCACCTCCCAAGTCATGAGGGAAGTACAATTTCACCCCATATTACAGACAAAGAGACTGAGGCTCAAATAACCTTCCCAAATTCAAAGATCTAATAAAAGATGAACTGAGTTTCAAGCCGTAGTCTCTACCACTACAAATCCCAGGTGCGCTAACCTCTTCTAGTTTCTGTCATAGATTATTCATCCTGCAGTGAGGAGTTGGTGATTATACACTTTTTTGGAAAAGAGAAAATTAAAATTGAAATGTAATGTTAGGTTTTAAAAAAACAGAATGCAAAATTATACATGTGCTTTGATTACAACTGTGTACAAATTCACATGTATACAAAAGAACCAGCAGAAATCCTGGAAAATAAAACAGTTGTTTAAGAATGGTAAAACTATGGATACTTTTTTTTTAACATTTTGCTTAATAGCTATAATGTTATTTTAAGAATAAATAACAGTTGAAGAAATAAAAGTGCAATGAATCAAATTATTATGTGCCCACAAACTGATTGCTTTCAGAAGAATCACTGCATCTGAACCCTGGGTTGTAGTTTCAGGATAATTCTGTAACATCTCAGGTCCCTTATTTTCCTAAAGATACAGCAAACCTCTATGAAACAGGAATTTTGAGCCTTCCTGAAATCTCCAGTTAAGATTAAAATTTTGAAAATATGATCCACTATTTTCCTCAGTGGTACATTCAAAAATATCACTTGCTGTAACTGTAACTTCAAACCACTTTCTTCTTTCATATAATCTATGAAATATTTTCTGTCTCCAGGTGTATTAAGTTTTATTACTCCTAAAAACGTCAACTCTGCCATCAGTCTTTTATCTTGGGGCCAGTTATCTTTTTAAAAGCCAGGTCAGTGTGTGGCATGTCCTTCTTCAGAAACCTTCTAGCACTTCCCATTAAACAGATAACAGTCAGAACTCCAGGTCCTAATCTCTATTCCCTCCTGCCATCCTCCGTAGATCATATACTCTACTCTCAAGTTGCCATTCACACTCATGATTTCATGCCCTTCTTCTAACAGACTTGGTCTCAAATGCCTTGCCTCACTTACCAAATCTTTACTCATTCTTCAAGACTCAAGAGAACTACCTCTGTCACACCCAGAGCACAAGCAACACAAAATAAAAAACAAACAAGTGGAACAACATCAAACTAAAAACCTCCTGCATAGTAAAAGAAGCCATCAACAAAATGAGAACACAACCTGCAGAATGGGAAAAAAATATTTGCAAATCACATATCTGATCAGGGATTAACATCCAAAATGTAAAGAATTCATACAACTCAATAGCAAATACAAATTAATAATAAACCAATTTAAGAAATGGGCAAAGTACCTCAACAGACGTTTTTCCAAAGAAGACATACAGATGGCCCAGAGGAACGTGAAAAGGTGCTCAAAGTCACTAATTATCAGGGAAATACAAATCAAAACCACAATGAGATAGCACCTCAAACCTGGTAAAGTGGCTGTCATCAAATAGTCAAGAGATAACAGATGCTGGCATGGTTGCTGAGAAAAGGGAACCCTGTGCATTGTTGGTGAGACAGTACAGTGGTGCAGCCACTTTGGAAAACAGTCTGGAGATTGCTCAAAAAATTGAAAACAGAATGACCTAGCAACCCCACTCCTGGGACTATATCCAAAGGAAACAGAAACACAAATTCAAAAAAGTATCTGCACCCCCACATTTATAGCACCATTATTTACAATAGGCAAGCCATAGAAACAACCTAAGTGTCCCCTGATGGATGAACAGATAAAGAAGTTGTGATACATATACACAATGAGATATTATTCAGCCATAAAAAATGAGGAAATCCTATCATTTGCAACAGCACAGAAGGACCTGGAGACATTATGCTAAGTGAAATAAGTCCGAGAAAGACAAATACTATGTGATCTCACTTACTTGTGAAACCTAATTAAAAAAACAAACAAACACTGAATCATAGAAAAAGAGACCAGATCTGTGGTTACCACAGGGAGGGGGAATTGGAGGAAGATGGTCAGAAAGAACAAACCTCCAGGGATAAAGATAAGTAAGTACTAGGGATGTAATAATGTACAACACTGTAGTTTACCCTGCTGTATGATAAATAAAAAAGTTGTTAATAGAATAGATCCTATGAGTTCTTATCACGGGGACAAGTCTTTTCTTTTTATTGCATCTATATGAGATGATGGATGTTAACTAAACTTATTATAGTAATCACTTCACAGCATGTGTAAATCAAACCATCCGGCTGTCCACCTTAAACTTACACAGTGATGTATGTCAATTATTTCTTAATAAAACTGGGGGGGAAGCAAACTTCCTGTGTTATACTTTTAGTAATACCCCACACCACAGTATAACTGATTCCTGGTGTTGTGATCCCAACACATATTTGCATGTCTATAGCTTACTGCATTCTGTCTTTTATGATATAATAGTAGATAGCACCGACCAAACACATTGACTATGCATTTTGCATGTGTTAGCTCATTTACTATAGCAAAGCACCACCAGCACCATTTAACATAAAGGAACCAGAGGCCCAGGATGATGAAACCCATCACCCAAGAGTACAGCAGGTAAGCATCAGAGATGAATTTTGAACTCAAGTGTGCCCGAGCCAGAAATCTATGTTCTTAACTACTACAATCACAAATGCTCCCAAATTCCAGTTGTCGGCCTGGGAAATTAATTGGAGGCACATGGTTTGGACGGCCGAAACACATGCACGTGATGTATATGTCAAGTGCTTCGCTCCAGTGCCATGCTGAGCCTAAGGCAAAAGGAAAATTCAGTACTACTGATCCTGCCTTTATTTAAAATTTGATATTTTTTTCATCGTGCATTTGTTTGCATTTATTTTGATTTTTAAAAATACTACATAAAATAGTTTTCATCTTTAATACTGAGAGTGTGTTTTTTTTGGCATCCCTTTCTATTTTGCACCCAAGGTGAGTTCTAACTTGCCCCCCCCCCCCAGTCCTGGCTCTGCGTAACACTGTGTCCGGCACATAGAGGGCACTCAGAAAACATCAGCTGCATGTTATGTGCAAGTTGCATGCCAGTGTTTTCTGTAAGGCCTCAAACTCATGAGCACAGTGAGTATCAGTGATCTTGTCACTCCCACACTGTCTCTTTTCACAGTGAGATATTCAAACACTGTTTTGAATGAAAAGTGTTTCTTCTCTCACTTTCAGCTGTGGTAGTCATATTACACACTGCCCATTAGAAAGGAAGCCGTATGATAAAAGACTTGCCATTTGACTATATTTCTAATTTTTCATCAGCTGCCACGTCAAATGGTACCTGACCGAAAAACCAAAGTAACAATTAAAGGTCAGCTTTGTTTCCTCTAAATTCTGCCCCATTGAAAGTTTTAAAGAACTATTTTTAGTTTCTTCAAGGATGCCTTACATCATTCTAACTAATCTTCCACACAACAACGGGAATCCTGCTGGTAATGAGTCCTATGATACTTTGTATGACTAGAAGATACAGGCCAAGAAGTCGTCTCAAAGTTTTGAAAGGTAGCTTTCTTTCTGCAATCTTTGTGTTGGTACAGTCATCTGATGAATTAAAGACACTCCGCAATGTAAAATATCTGTTAATTCAGACATCCTGGGTTTATATCCTAGCTCCATCACCTACTAGCAGCGTGATATCCGCAAGTGATAGAACCTCTTCAAACCACATCTGAAAAATAGAGATGATAATAATAATTGCTCCACCAAAGGATTGTTATACATTTTAACTGAGAAAATGCTGTCCAGCACGGAGTAATTGCTCAACAAATATTCTTATTTTTAATGTATTGCATACACATCGAGAACTACTATATGCTAGGTGCTGGGCTAGGTCTCAAAAGCCTTGGGAATGCAGGCTCGACCAGGCACACAATCAATGGTTGTTTAATAAAGCTCTACTCATTGGGCATCTACTGTGCAAAACACTCTACTAGACACTGAAGGAGAACAGAGAAGAATAAACAAAATCCCAGCCTTCAAGACGTTAGTCTAGAAACATTATTCATTTAAATGTAGAAAAGAAAGTCTACTCATAATTAAAGAGAAGGATAAATAAATGAGATTTTGTTAAGGATGACCCCAACTATGTAATGTTATTGTCAACTCAGTGTAATAAGGCCTGGCGGGAAAATGCTGCATCTTTGCTCGATTACGTGAAACAAAGACTTTATCCCTGGCAAATGTAGGAGAAAATTGCATTGGAATAAGAGAAGATGTGGATTCTGGATACAGTTAGTACTACTAATGGTAGCTTGGTGAAGTCATATCACCTTAAACCTAGGGTTGTACAGAGGATTAGGTGAAATAATTGTCAGTTTTGTCACTTTAGCTCCTCTGGGAAACAGATGCATGATAGAATGAGGGACACAAAAGGTCTATCATGGGGAATGCCTTGCAGGTGTTATGGATGAATTGTGTTCCCCCAAAATTCATATGCTGAAGTCCTAATCCCTAGTACCTCAGATGTAACTGCACTTTGAGGTAGGATCTTTAAAGAGGTAATTAAGTTAAAATGAGGTCACTTGGGCGGGCCCTGATCCAATCTGACTGGTATCCTTACAAGAAGAGATTAGGACTCAGACATGTACAGAGGGAAGACCATGTGAGGACACAAGGAGAAGGCTGCAACCTACCAGCCAAGGAGAGAGGTCTCAGAAGAAACCAATCCTGCCAACACCTTAAACTCAGAGTCCTGCCCTCTAGACCTGTGCGAAAACAAACTTCTGTCGCTTAATCCACCCAGTCTGTGGCACTTTGTTTCGGCCGCCCCGCGAACACCTACAGAAAAATAGAGAGGGAGAAGGAGTAGTGGCGGCGAGCCCTCAGAACACACCGCAGGTCTGACACTTAGCGTAGTCCAACCCAGGTCCAAACATTTCATTCCTCCTACGAGCTTTGAAATCAGGCCTCTGGTCATCGCCTTCCCGTGAGGTCCTCCAATTAGAGGACTTCCTGTTTTCGCACTGTCATTTTCTTTCACTAGAAGGGGTAGTCTGGTTAGTCAAACATATTCTAATTAAAGAGAGTTTAAATATATCCTGTATATACTCGACAAAGTCTCAAATGTTTTAAGTAAAACAAAACAAGCTGCTCACAAAGCTTGAAAATAGAGCGTTTCATTTTTGTTGTATGATTCAGTTGGCCCTTAGGAAGACTGCACTGCCCCCCAAGGACCACTAGGAAAAACTACAAAGAGGAAGTAAGAAGAAATTGATAATCGTTGGGAATCAAAACTTTGTGCAAGAAACTGTACAGGTGCTCCCTGCATTAAAACTGACATCTCCGAGCAGCCCAATGAAATAGGCATCCCCACATCATACATAACGAAACTGAACCTCAGAGAGGTAAATGAACTTCAAAGCCAGAGAGGGACAGAACCAAGAGATCTGAACCAAGTTGAATCTGATTTTTATAGGTTAGAAAATGTGTTTGACTGACAGTAATACAGACAGTGGCCTAAAATTTTTGTTTGAAAATTAGCAGTTTACTGTCATGGAAAAAAAGTGTAGAGGTAAGTTTCATAGCGCTGTTATAGCAGCTCCATGAAATAATTGTGGACCCAGGATCCTTCCATCTTTCTGCATAGCCATCCATACCACTGGTTTTGCCTTCAATGACAAAATGGATGCAAGAGTTCTAGTCATCACACCCATAGTCCAGGGAGGACCAAACGGAGAAGAGCAAGGTACAAAAAGGGTCAACTTCTCAGGTGGGTCAGCACATATTAAGATACCTTCTCGGAAGCTCTACTTACGAACTTCCACTTGCTTTGTCTGTCTCTAGTACAAAGGAGGCTGGACACGTTGCTGTCAGAATCAAGTTGGAGGAGGAAAGGGAGGGTGGATATTGTGAAGTCTGCCCTAGATGAAAACTCCATGCCGTTTACACTTTGCCATGCTGCTAAAAGATGAAGAATGTAGGATGGGCTAAAGCAACAATTTTCAAATTGTGGGTAAGCTGCCTCCCTAACTGAGAATTATATTCTTAGAGAAGGTCTGTTGCTTATAGGAGTGAATTGTAATTTTTAGGTGTTTTGGTGGGGAGACAAAAGCTATCTGATCATATATTTTGAGCTCAAATTCCAAGTGACCTTCATGTGTGAAAAATTAACCTAAAACTTAAATCCCTTCAACAATTTCCAAATCCTTTAATATACTAGGTAGCCAAAGAGGTTTTGGGAATACGTCTAGGGAAATAATTGAGACTGGATTATTTCACTTTGTAAATTAAAATATTTACATAATCTCATTTGTGGTAAACTAAAGTTTCTCATTATGAATAGGAAAGCAGGTTTATTCTTTAACTTTATAATCAGATAAACCAAGTTAGTTACATAAATGTGTACATAGAGTGTGTGTGTACAGGCATTTGGTACTAAAAGGAATCAGGCAGCCAAATTTATAAAATTTTAGCAGAGTTATACAAATCTGAATTTTATGTGACGTGCCCATGTGCCCTAATGCAAAGAAATATTTTTGTTAAAGTGAATGTCAGAGCTGGGGGTAGGGGGGTTGTTTAGAGATTATGGTGATTGCTTCCTCTTTTCTAATATTAGGTTTCTCCGATTTCTAGCACTCCTTTTCTGGTTGACTTTTGTCATGTCTGCTGGTCAGCATCATTCCAAAAGCCTTCCTGTGCCTGTGGGCTTTCCCACATTATGAATGCTGCCTTCCCAAGGTAGAAGCTACAATCATGTTTTCCAGACTTCCCGGCAACTACCGTGTTTCCCCGAAAAGACCTAGCCAGACAATCAGTTCTAATGTGTCTTTTGGAGCAAAAGTTAATATAAGACCCAGTCTTTTTTACTATAATATAAGACCGGGTCTTATACAATATAATATAATATAATAATATATACATAAAACCAGGTTTTATATAAGACCAGGAATATAATATAGTTTATAATATAATATAATATAATATAATATAATATAATATAATATAATATAATATAATATAAAATATAAGGGTCTTATATTAACTTTTGCTCTAAAAGACGCGTTAGAGCTGATCGTCCGGCTAGGTCTTATTTTCAGAGAAACAGGGTAGGACATAAACATTTGACCCAGGCTTCTTCGATGAGTCCCACTCACTTGGGACTCCCGTTCAGAAGGGAGCAATGCTGAGAGCAGGCGTAGTGTAGAATCTATTTTCTGGTGATCACGAAGAAGAAACAGACAAGTGCCTGAGGCAGTAGAGACACTGGTCCAGGGGTAGCATCAGACACATTATCCACGATAGTACATTTAATGTCTGTGTTCAGCAACTATGGTAGCAGAAGGGTCTCCACCCGAAGACAGAGAGTAATATGGGCATATTTCTCAGGTGTACAGCCTCCAAGCCTGAGTCTCTGCCCCCCATAAAGATTCTGCCTTTTAATGAATTCCTGCTCTGTCAAAAGTAGCTAGAGAGTACTGTTATTTGCAAATAAATATAATAGAGGATACACTTTACTTTATATACAGAAAGCTGAGATTTGGAGAGAGTAAAGGGATTATTATGGTATATAACATCTGGAGAACTGATATGAAACAAGGTAAAATAGGCATGAATTAAGGGATTATAACCAACATGCTAGCCAATGTGTACCAGCAGGTGTTGGGAGAATATATGTAGAAATATATGGGGTTGCTGATAAGGAGGGTGGAACCCAAAATTGGATAAAGGGGAGCTTATGATGAGAAGCTCAGGCTACACGGTCATCTGATGTACCATAATTAGGCACTTAGTCTCCATCAAGGCCCAGCAGCAAACCAGAAGCTGTTTCTCCAGATGATAATAGTTATCAGCAAACAGGGTTTGCTTCAGCACCCTAGAGGTCTATGCTGTGATCTACTGGTGCTTGTCAGAGGCTCTGTGTAGCATTCCGCATAGCCACAGAGACCTCAAATATCATTGAATCTGTACAACCACAAGGCCCAAGTGATAGAGCAGCTTGTAAGGAAGCCTGGGCATGCTCCAGAGGGTCTTTTTTCTCTGTGTCCCAATTGAAATTGGCAACCTTACACAGTGACTTTGTAGATAGCTCAAAACAGTACACTTAAATGTGGTATATACTGACTCCTAAGTCCAAAAGGCTTTACTGAGCATCATTCCTCTTTTATCATGGTGTGTGGCACAAGGTTCAGCAACTTGTATTTCACATTGGAGGTGATATCTTGATAAGCTCCTGTTACGGGAACCCCCAGAACTTCACCGCAGTGTGGAGACCCTGAAATTGTATGTGTTGTATTTCTCTCCCTGTAGTTCACATATGTTTTTCCAAGGCACCAAAGCACTTGCTACTGTCTGCTCATGAGATAAAAATAGCATAACATCATCAATGTAGCAGACCAGTGTGATATTTTGCAGAAGGTCAAGATGACCAAGATCACTGCCGACTCCATGACAGCAGAGAGCAGACCTGGTGCAGCCCTGAGGCTGGGTGTAGGGACGTCCTCTTGGCTCTGCTGGATAGGAACACATTGCTTCCAGCGGTCCTTAAACATTGGTATGGAGAAAACATCATTTCCCAAGTCCACAGCTGCATACCGAATGACAAGGGCCATGTCAATTTGCTCTAAGAAATAAGACTGCATCTGGGAGCACAGCCACGATTGGAGTCAACACCTGATCACATTTACAATAGTCCACATTCTTCCTCCAAGATCCATTCAACTTTTGCATAGGTCAAACTACGGGTTAAATGGAGACATGACATGTATCACATCCCCACAGCTTTCAAATATTGGATGGTGTCATCAGTCTCTGAAACCCCCCAGGGATGCAGTATTGCTTCTAACTAGCTTGGAAGTGAAGTTCCAGGGGCTTCCACTGGGCCCTTCCTACCACAACAGCTGTCACTCAATGTGTCAAAGAGACATGTGGACATTCCATCTATTTTCTGGTATATCTTTTCAAATTACTCATTGAGGAACTGGAGCAGATCACCATGGAATGAGTCTGTGGGTGAACTACACCCACGATGATTAAGACTTGAATTAAGGCTCCATGTATTGCTTGATTGCCGTAAGCCTTTACTTTGAGTATGTCCCCAGGAATGAACATCAATTCAAAGTCACTGTCCAGTAATCTCTGCAGGTCTGTGCATGTCCTTTGCCTCCAATGCTCAGTCACTCTGGTATTGCTACAGATCTTTTGCACAAGGCTTGAAGGAAGATTTATATTATGTACTTGTGGCAATGTTTCAGGATCCTTCCTCAAGGAAACCTAGACTTCCCTTAATGTGACTAGGGGTCTGTGAATTGACATAGGTCTGAAATTGAGGTTTTAACTCACCACTGTGGTCATGCAAGTCAGATTTTCTGTTACTACAGCGAGGGGGATCTTTGGTTATATAGATCAAACAAATACTAGGAGGTTGCCCACACTTTTCTTTTTTTTTACTGGGACATTCAGTTAACCAAGGGCTTTGCAGGCCAGGACATTCTAATTACTAGTATGCCCCTGCTGCTCTTTATGGCAGCAAGATGTGGCCATCTTGTTTTTAAAGGTGCTGTCACTTGGCCTCTGCTACTTCATAATACCATTATCCCCATTGAAATCAAGGAGTGCCTCGGATTTCCCACGTGTAGCTTAAAGCATGGGGGTGAGAAGCAAAGAAAGCCCACAAGAATTGACAGAAAAACCCCTTCTAGTGCCCTCTGCTGGCAAAGCATCACTACATGAAAGCTGGCCCAAAACAAAAAGCTCTGCAAGACACAGCTCCAGTATCATAAGCAGGGTGAAAAGGGTAGGTTCGGAGCAAAGAGGCAATACAATGACAACTGTCACATTTAAGAATGTTGCTTTGAAGCATTTATCAAGTAACACAGAAGGCTGCCATCACCGAGTGGGGCTCAGAGCGGCAAAGAACTCTAGCAGATGCAGAGTTCTGTTTGTACATGGTACAAACAGCCCTGAACGATGCGCCATATGTCCTAGCAGTGTTAGGGCTTTAAAGACATTTGACTGGGTAAAGTCACTAGATGGAATTATAATAAACTTTAAAGAAGAATCACATCATCAATATTAGTATCACAGAGCAAGGACCATACCATCTGCAGCAAAGCTATACACCGTTAGAAAAGCTTCTCCTGGCCTGCAACCTAGAGCTGGTAGAGACAGAGACCTTAATCATGAGACATCATGTGATTATGGATAGAACTGGCCATCGTGAGCTGGGTTCTTTCAGACCCACTAAGTCTACGTAGAGGAAGATCTTGAAACAATCTACCATAAAATGGAAGCAGTACATATTAGATCAAACATGAAGAGGGTCAGGGGGCATAAGAATAAGCACAAGCTGGTAACAGATCCCCACGACATCCACGTGTGTTTCACTGGTGCTTCTCCATCTATTCACACGTATGGCCACATGGCATGGAAGTCCCTTGTGACCACCTAGCAGAGGCGAAAAAAGTCAAGTTTGGTTTATAGTCCAGACAGTTCAATATGTGGATATGAGCTGAAAATGGACTGAAAAATTTACTACCCCCTGATGCAGGGATGTCCCAGAAAGGCAATAGTGAGAGGAAATGCCCTCAGTGGGCAGAGCTTTAGGTAATGTTTATATTCATCATTTTGTGTGAGAAGAGAGTAGCCCAGAAAGTCAAAGATTAGAAGGTCAGGAACCAGCAGGTGTGAGGAAGAGGTATGTGGATGAACTATGGGAGTGGGAACAAAGACTAAAGATCTTTGTTTCACATGTTAATAACTACCAGGGAACATTAACAACAGAAGAGGCACGAGGCACCAGTGGACTGGAGGACTTGGCCAGGTGACATCATCCATACTCTGCCATGGCCACCCAGCGCTGGCACAATGTGCCCACAAATGGAATAGCCACGGTAGATTGGATGAAGGCTAGGAAAGAGCCCAATAGTAGGGGCAGCCACTCAGAAAGGCGGACAACTATTTCCAATGCCAAGTGTACAATTTCCCAGCAAGACACCACTCTGAGCCCCCAATCCAGCCAGCATTTAAGGAGACCAGCCAACTAGTTGGTGGCCAGTTGACTATATTGGATTCTTCCCACCGTGGAAGGAGCAGCAATTCATCTTGATGGAAAATGAGAACTACTGGATACGGATTTGCCTTTGCTTCCTACACCAGCCTCACCAGCACCACTGTGTGAGGAGTCACACAGTGTTTGGTCCAACAGCAGGAAATCCCATGTAACACTGCCTCGAACCAAAAGAGAAAGACAGTGGGCAAATGATCATGATTGGTACTGTCACATACATGCCTTTCTTAGAAGCTGATGGACTGACAGAGTGATGGAATGGCCCTTGAAGCCATACCTGAGGGACCATCTTAGAGATGATACACTGTGATATGGGAAATACTCCCCAAATCAATGATGATTATGTGGTGCTGGGTCCAAATAGGTAGAACACATGGGACCAGGAACTCAGAAATGAAATAGGAGTGGCCCTGCTTATTATCACGTCTAGAGACCAACTAGGGGAATTTGTGCTTACCATTTTCAAAACTACACTGCAGATCTAGGAGTCCTGGTTCGAAGAGTGCAATGCTTTCACCAGAAAATACGACAAATGTTCTATCAGACTTTAAGTGATGACTATCACCCCTGTCACTTTAGGTTTCTTATACCAATAAAGTAACAAGCCAATTAGTGTCACCATTCTGGAAGTGGGCATCAGCAGGAAGTGCATTTTGCACCCAGGTATACTCACTCGTACTTGGTATTTCTTGGTACTCCCTTGCCAATTTTAAAGGCAAATGACTAAGTTGGGATATCCCCAGGAATTCAAGATTAACTTTACAATAGAACTTTTACTGATGTAGTTGATTATATTAACCAATTAAAAATCATGTGACTCATCTTAATAGATACAGGAGAAAAGAAACAAAGATTAGATGAAATTTAACATTCACTCATGTTAGCATACAGACACAGACATATATATATATATATATATGGAACTTCCTTAGCCTGATAACACGCATCCAAAAACAAGCAAAAAACCCTCATAACAAATATTTGAGATATAGTGTTGACCATTAAATGTTAGAGTATTTCATTTAAGATCATATCTTAGCCAACACCACTTTCATTCAAAATATATTAGACACCCTACCCTTGGTACTAAGTTGATAAAAAATCATAGAAGGTATACAAAAGTATGAAAATCGAAAAGGAAAAAGCAAAACAATGGTTAATTAAAGATAACATTATTGTCTACACAGAAAACCCCAATACTCTACAGGTGAATGGTTTTAATTAATTCAAAAGTAATGTATTTTATCCAAACCTTGTAATGGAAGGCCAACTCTTCAGGCAATCAGGTAATGAAAGAAGCTTGGACACCAAGAATTCCATCTTGGTAATTCAACCAAAGATGCTCATAGAATGTTCATTTTTCCTAAAAGTCTCCATGCCTTCACCCATTATGAAGGCTAGTCATTCCAGGATAGGAAGTGGTATTCTCAGAGGCCCGAAACTGTAACTTTAATGATAACGAAATCTAATTCCACCATGCATTGACCATTTTCTCTGCTGGGAGCCGTGAGTGGGGCTAAGGTGGGTCAAGGGCACCAGGCTTTTGAAAGTGGCATAAAATCTGGCACATTCAAACTCAGGAATTAGTTCTTTCCCTCTTTGGTGCCTGTGGGGGCTTTTCACTACACAGTCTTTGTAACGCAGAAGGCAGGAGGAAATGATTCCTTTGGAAAAGCTACGATTTTAGGATTACGTAGGAGCCACAGAGGTCACAGGCAAATAAAACTGTGTTAAAATATTTTCGAGGTTCTGTTATAACCCCCCTAAACCCAGAGAATTCCAAGTGCTTAAACTGCTTGATGAGTAAATATCCATTTAACTTGGTGTAAATTCTCATGCAAAGAGAGAATACAGTTTTTGCAGGCATCGGTGATTTATCATTTTCTCCCAGGAGTAAAAACAGACTATCAGCAAAATAAGCACACAAACTAAAAGGAGGAAAAATACATAATTCGGCCTCTTTTTTGGTTTTCATAACATTTAATATAATTCTAAATCAGTCTTTTAGTTAGTACTGCTACAGAATCCAAGAGCTTAAAAGATGGATATTTAGGCTATCCAACTTGCCTAAATATTCAATCTAATGTCTCCCTTTTACAGGTGAGGAAGCTGATGAGAAAGTGGACAGCCTAAATGAGCTAAATGGACTGGTGAATCCTGTGGCAACCTAGAGAGGATCTGCCTCTACCAAGGCTACCCAGCTACTGCTGACTGTTGCAGTAAGGATTTGTGGACCCAGTGGGGCCACATCTTCTGATTTTTTCATGAGGAGCCAGGAATCCAGATTTTTATATGAAAAACCTTGATTTTTAAATGATGGCTCTTTTTACCCCCCACCACAAATACTGCACAGGTTATAACAAAGACATCTGTCATGTATTTGTCAGACTTGATGTATAACCTGCCATTTTATGGCTTCGGGACACAATGATGGGCCCAGTCAGGGACAGGACCAGATGACGGATCCAGGCTCTCCAAGGAGGACACACAGATGGCCAACGGACACATGAAAATATGCCCAACATCACTAATCATCAGGGAAATCCAAATCAAAACCACAATGAGATAGCACCTTATACCTGTCACAACAGCTGTCCTCAGTAAACCAACAAACAAGTGTTAGATGTGGAGAAAAGGGAATCTTTGTGCAGTGTTGGTAGGGATATAAATTGGTCGAACCACTCCGTGAAAACAGTATGGAGGGTCCCCCAAAAAATTAAAAACAGAACTACCATATGATCCAACAATTTCACTTCTGGGTTATTTACCAGAAGGAAACAAAAATATTAATTCAAAAGGTTATCTGCCCTGATGTTCATTGAAACATTATTTATAATAGCCAAAATATGGAAACAACTTAAGTGTTCATTGAGCGATGAATAAAGAAATTATATATATATATATGTATATATATATATGTATATATATATATATACATATATATATATGGTTATTCAGCCATAAAAAAAGAAGGAAATCCTACCATTTGCAGCAACATAGATAGACCGTGGGGGCATTATGCTAAGTGAAACAAGTCAAGTCAGACAGAGAAAGACAAAAACTGTATGTTCTCACTTATATGTGGGAATCTGAAAACCAATTCACAGAGGGAAAGAATAGATTTGGTGGTTGCCAGAGGCAGGTGGTGGCAGAGTGAGTCAAACAGGTGAAGACAGTTAAAAGGTACAAACTTCCAGTTATAAGATAAGTAAGTCCACCACCCAGAATCAGGTCTCCTTCCATCACCATATGTTTGATCCCTATGTAGATGATGTAATACAGAATTGTACACCTGAAACCTATGTAACTTTACTAACCATTGTCACCCCAATAAACTTTAATTAAAAACAAAAAACGATAAGTCCTGGGAATGTAATATACAACCTGGTGACTAACAATACTGTATTGCATATTTGAAAGTTGCTAAGAAAGCAGATCTTAAAAGTTCTTATTTTTCTGTCTGACTTATTTCTCTTACCATAATAATCTCAAGATTCATCCATGTTATCATAAATGGAAGTATATCATCATTTCTTATGGCAACAAAGGAACAAGACAAACAAATAAAGAAACAAAAACTCATAGACACAGACAATAGTTAGTGGTAACCAGAGGGTAAGGGGCGAGGGGGGTGGGAGATGAGGGTGAGGGGGATCAAATACACGGTGATGGAAGGAGAACTGACTGGGTGGTGATGACATAATGCAATATACAGATGATGTTTTATAGAATTGTACACTTGAAACCTATGTAGTTTTGCTGAACATTGTCACCCCAATAAATTTTAATAATAAAAAAGTTCTCACAAAAACATAAAATTTCTAACTATGTGAGATGATGGGTGTTAACTAACCTTGTGGTGATCATTTCACTATACATATATCAAGTTGTTATGTTACACACCTAAAACTAATACAATGTATGTCAATTATATCTCAATTAAAAAAAAAAAGAATGCAGTCTCCCAGACTCCAGTGCAGGGCTTTCTTTGCCCCAGATTGCCTCTCTGGAACATACCATATTTTAAATTTATCATTGTTTCCTTTATTATATTTCCTAAGTGAAATAATATATGTTAAAATGGAAAATCTATAGCTGGGCAAAAAAAGGAAAAACAATGTTAAGGAAAATATAGGGAATAAATACGGCACTGAATTACAATTAGCAAAGAAGTGTCTGACTTAATTTTCCATGTGTTTAGAAATACACAGCATATATTTTCAGAGAATGTTTTGTATTTACAGCATGTCTGTCTAGTTATATGGCTGCAATATAATTGTTTTCCTGCTGAGAATTATGGCCGTGAAGTTACTCTGGGTCCTATTACAACTAATTATAGTCTTGCTCTGGAATTTAAGAGCTCCCTTGCAAAGCTCCCTCCTCTCCAGTTATACACAACGGACCTGGAGAGCATTCTGATTGTACATGTGATTGTCGTTCTCTGGCTCCCGCTAGAAATATATGACATTTAGATGTTTAAGGGTATGAATTACCAGAAATGAGCCCAAGCTGATTGGAATAATTCTGACTTTCAATTATATGAAAGTGGCACAGCATTGTGTAAGAGAAAAACATGTCTCTCTCTCTCCTCATATATATATAATATATATTCACCAATTATAAATACATACACACACATGATGTGTGTGTGTGTGTGTGTGTGTGTGTGTATGTATAACATATATAGTCAAACCAGATCCAGAAAACTTTATATAGACACAGATTCTGCCCTCTCTCCCTGGACTGAGCTCTGGAAAGGTGTGAGCTGGGTATTCAGCTTCTCTGGGCTCATCCCAGTTGGAGCAGAAGTGTGTAAATTCACCATAACAAAGATAAAAATATCTCTCCTTAACTGATAAACTTTATTGGGCTCAGAGCAGAAATTACAGCTCTTTCCAGCAATCTCACCTCCTACCTGGGGGATATTAACAAATCTTTCCATTTATTTCAGTTTTCTTTTTCTTGTCTGTAACCTGAAGAAACTAAGTGTCTGCATCCCTTTGAAAGTTGCTGTGAGGATCCAATTAGACAGTGAGATGGAATTAGCTGGAGGAAGTGTGCCTCGTATGGCCACCAGTACCACAGGACCTGGGAGGCCACAGAGCCTTATGCAGAGTGAGGGACATGGGTAATACACGGCTAGCCTTACAGTGATGATGACTGTACCTACTACTTCCAAGGGTTAAATGAAAGGAAGTGTGGAAAGTGGCTGGCTCAGCCAGTGTCAGCTTCACAGAAAGACCTTTATGGCCTCTCTCTTCCACCTTCATATTTCATTGAAACACGGAATCTTTTTCATTGTGTTACCAGAGGATTGTTTGCATACACAGGACAGTGACTGAGATCAGCTTTTCTAGTTTTACGATTGTGATCATTGAATATTTTTTTTTAACCAAACACTGAAAGATTTTTGTTTTAAAAAAGAATCAAACAGTGCACAAAAGTTTTATGGGTTTTAGAAACAAAGCAAAGGAGCTAAATTCAGAACTTTTGATCTTGAAAGCTTCTGTTTTACTGTCTTCCCCAGAGCACATCAGAAGATGAATGAAGGGGATAAGGAAATTGGAAAAATTTACCTAGAAAAATCCTCTGTGGAAGGAAAGGATATATCTCTCCTCGTTTTTCTAATCCATGACTTTTATAAAATTTATTTTTTAATTTTCATCAAAGTATTTTTCTATATAGTTTAGAAAGTAAAGAATACTACAAGGCTTATACATGGAAAAGGTTGTCTCCTGCTCCACCTTTGCCCTCCTCCAATTCCAGCTCCCTACAGGCAGCCACTTTCAAATCTCTTAGATGTTTTTTCTGTTACTTACTTCCCATATTTTTAAATAGTATGCTTATACTACCCTTCTTGATTTATTTCCCATTTCTACTATGATTTACTGATTTCCTACAAGGGAAGATGATGATTTCACTATCTGAAACACTCTTTATTTTCACACTAATCTCCCCTTCTCTCAGGCTCTCAGTATCATGTAATACTTTCTGGGCTAATCGGTAGTAGTGTCCACAACATCATTATGACTGGTTATTTCTGAATAGCTGCACCACAGTTCTGTAGTTATAATTCCTTTCTGATACTTTGTGTTTCCAGGAGTTAATTAATTACCTCTTTGATTTGTTTGCTTAACTTTCCACATATGTATTTACGACCCTGCCCCCAAATTTTTGATCCTCAATAAGGTCAAACATATCAGTAAATCTATCCAATTCATTTTGTTTTTCCTCTTGGAGACATTCTTCCTGGAACCCTCCATCCCCCAGTCCTAATCCCAGCTGGCTACTTTCCTAGCCTGCTGCATAGATGTTGCCCTGAGATTTTTCTTCCACATCATCTGGGAATTCCTCACTCCTCTGCCGGGTACCCTGCTTCGTTTCTTCTGTCTTTTTCTTGATTTACTCTGTCATTTGGGGGAGCCCCCTCTCCAATGTCTTCCAGATGCTTGGTAGATAAGTTTTTTGAGACCTTTGCTTCATTAAAAATATTGTAACTTTACATTCTCACGTGTAGTCTTACTGGGTATACAATTCTAGATTGTCAACAACTTTTGATGAGAATTTTAAAAGCATGAAGTCATTGTCATCTAACTTCCAATTATGCCAATGAGCAGCTTTACCCAAAATCATTCCCAATTTTCCCCTGAAAGCTGTGAAACCCTCTCTTTATCCCAGGTACTCTAAAGCCTTAATGTGTTAATGTCTTGCATTGTTATGCTTGGCACTCAGGGGAACTTCTAATATGGAATGTCACACAGGCTTCTTTTCTGGGAAATCTTCTTGGCTTTCTTTTCTAGTTCCCTTCCTTCAATTTACCTTTCCTGCCATTTGGAATGTGTTAATGTCAGTCAGATATTCGTCCTCTTACACAAATTCTCCAATTTGTAAATCTCTTCTCATATTTTCTATCTCTGTCTTTTTTTGTCCTATATTATAGGAACTCTTCTATGCAAATAACAATTTCCACTATCATATTCTACATTCCCAAGAGTCTTTCATCTTTTTTTGACTGTTCTTCTATTTTTTTTATTTTTTGTTATGTTTTGTATCATAGCTACAATTCCTCCTCTTACCAAAGAATTTTAGTTATGGTTGTGTTTATTTAGGTTTTATTTTGTTCTCTGTCATGTCTCTGATCTCTCACATTCTTCTTTTCTGTTTCTTTGTTTTGCATTTTCATGTCTAGTTAACCTTGGTGGTTCAGTCTTACTTAAGAGACAGGCATCAGAAGCTGATAGAAAACTGTGTGACTCAGCAGGGCATTTATAGGATGAATGCACAAAGGTCTTGAATTTCCCTGAAGAATCTCTTGATGTCAGTACCACTTACTTTCTTTTGTAGACCTGTTTTCCCAAGAGAAAGCCTCCAGTCTCCTGCCTGCATTTTATAAGGCTGGGACCAGCATTCTGGAAACCTAATGATAGGAGAGTGGTAGAAAATCTCAAACCTCACCTGTGTAGACGTCCTGTTTTGTCTTAGCTGAGCTTGTGGGCCCCAGGCGTAGAGAACCTTTCTATTTTAACTTCTCCAGAGGTTACAACTCTCTCCTTCTTCACTGGAAGGAGTGAAAGACCTATTATAATTGTTAATTATTCAGACTTTCCATCAATCCCCTGATTTTAGCCCATTCTGAATCATAAGCTTGGGAGACACATGGTGCTCCCAATTCCAGACTTGCTAGAGTTCTTCAGCTTGAATCACATGCTTCCCACCCCAACCTCTATGACCTTCTCCACTTTAAGTCAGTTACACTCAATAATCTACTTTCTATCCCCCAAATATCTGATCAAAGTATGCTGAAATCTTCTTTCCCGTTCTCATTGTTTTAGGGATTTAAATCTTGTTTATACATTGTGTCAATTCAGGTCTTCTGAGAAGCAGATGACAAGATGGAATTAGACTTTGCAAAAGATTGGAGGAGATATCTATAAAGGGTAAGGGAGAGAGACAGAGAGAGAATAGGTGGAGAGAGCTTTCAGACTCACGCCTGTAAAAGGAGGATTGGGTAAGAAGAGCCTCAAACTACAGTGCAGTTCTAACAAAGTCCCTGCCAGGCCAATGGCCAATGCAAAGAAAGTCCATTAGAGAAGTCCCACCTTGGGCATAAATGGCCTGGCTTCAGTTCCCGTCATGCCCGGATATCACCTAGGAGCATCCCAGCAAGAGTGTGATCTCAGTGTCAATGACACAGCAGATCTGATGGTACAACAGCTGGTGCCTATCAGCCACTGTCACTGCTCATACCAGGTCCTCATGAAGGGAGACCTGAGGGGGGCATCCCCAGTGCTGCTATATGCAGTTATTATTTTTATTTATTTACCTTATTTGTCAATTTTAGTGTGATTTTTTGAAAAGAGCAGAGATAAGTCTTTGTGTTCAATCTATTATATTTCATTGAAAGTCACTCATCTTTCTAAAAAGTTAGCGAAGGTGGCTAAGCACACATAATTCACTTGAGGTCATAATATGACTCCAGGAACAGTGTCATTACTACAGCCTAGCTAACGTCATGTGCCCTCCAGCCAGCTCTCCAAAATTATATGCAAAGCTCCCATGCAAAGGCTTACCACTTATCAGAAAACTAACCGATATACTAGAGGTGACTTACGCGTTCTTCCAGCCAATTCAGTGTGAGAAGCCAGAGTGGAAGCTGTTTGGGGTCTAGAGAAAAGCTTTGTTCTTATGTAGCATATACAACAATGCTACACATCCTTTAGAGTGCAATGGGCTGAACATCGGTGTCCCCCCAAAATTCATATGTTAAAATCTCAATACAGTGATACTGGGTAGTGGGGCCTCTGGTAGGTAATTAGATCATGAGGGTGGAGCCCTCAGGAATGGGATTAGGGCCCTTATAAAAGGGGCCACAGAAAGATCTCTTGACCTCTTTTTGCCATGTAAGGACACAGCAAGAAGTTAGCAGTCTGCAATGGTGAAGAGGGCTCTCACCAGAATCTGACTATGCTAGCACCTGATCTCAGACTCCCAGCCTCTAGAAGTGTGAGAAATAAATTTCTGTTGTTCATAAGCCACCAGTCCATGGTACTTTGATATAGCAGCCCGAATTGACTAAGGCACAGAACTTAGATTCGGCTGTTACCTCTGAGAAATAAGTGTTCTTCACTTTAACATGACATGAAACAGTTTATGCTTCAATTTTAGTTCTATGAGTAAAAAACTTAATAAGTACACATAGAGCAGAACCTTTATCTGTTACCTTTATCTTAACCCTCCAATCCTTCCCTCCACCAACCAGGGCTAACAATTTGTATGGAATGTAATCTTCCAGACCATTTTTTACAGTGTGTGTGTGTGTGTGTGTGTGTGTGTGTGTGTGTGTGTGTGTGTGTGTGTGTATTGGACTGTGTTTCTATGTATTTCTAGATAGATAGATGATAGATAGATACTATTGTTTCTGATTGTTGTTTTTTTTTTTTAACATCAGTTACATCTACTGTAAATAGTTTTCTTTTTTTACAAAACAGTAAGCTTTGGACATCTTAATATTTCAGTACATACATATTTACCTCATTTCTTTATTTCCTGCATAATAGTCTTCCACTTATACCAGGGGTGCCAAAAAATGTATACACATTTTAAAAGCTGTTATCTATGTTCAAGCAGTAGTTTGCCATAACCAGAAGTGTCTGGACACTAATAGTAACCACTTTGAGCACCTCTTATAATTGCAGAAGTCAAATGTGACTTGTTTTCATCTTTTGTTATCAGTATATGAGTATATTAGTATTTACTAATGAGTTTATTAGTATATTAGTATTACAACTAATAGTTTTCTTTCCCTTTCTTAAAATGTTTATACATTTTTTGGCATCCTCTGTATTTATTTTAACATGAATTATTTAATCACTCTACTAGTGAGAACATTTAGGTTGCTCTGCTTTTTGCTAACAAATAATGTTGCAATGCATACCCTCATACACAACCCCTTATGCATATATGCCAATGTTTTTCTGTGATGGATAGCAAGAAGTGAAATTTCTGGGTTTAAGAACTAGTGCATTCAAAACGAAGATACTTTCAAACTGCCCTCCAAAAAATGCACACACCAATTTACATTGGCTGGTGCCATTTTATCTTCATTTTCAAAATTATCAAAGCTTTATTAATCATCTTGTTTAATATATGTAACATATAATATGCAACTCTAATGCTGAACAAGATATTTAGCACATAGTAAATAAATATCAGTGGAATATATGAATGAATGAATGAATACCAAGAGTGTTATATATGTTCTGGAAAGATTATTTTTGTCAGCTGCGCTGATATTAAAACCGCTAGCAATATTGGATCTGTAGGCCAAATCTTTTGTTTCTATTCCTTGTCATGGAACAAGACAAAATAGTAACTACATCAGAGAGCGTGGAATGCAATATAACAAAAGGAGATTTTATAGTCAGAAAACAGCAGCTCAAATCCCAGATCTTCCAAGACCTAATGATATGAACTTAGACATGACACACAACTGTCCTGTGTGTCATTTCTACATTTATAATGGGGGTAATAAACTCCAAGTTCATGTGAAAGAAAGTAGGCACAGCCTTTGCAAACTCTAGCACATTATGCTAATGTTAGTTTGTATTACCTCCTAAGGTACCATATTGATAAGTAAAGAGCTGAGTTCCGACATGCTTGATTCATCCAGGCTCATGCTGCCTCCGAGCTTTCTCCATTCTTACCTCTGATCCCCTTTGCTCACCATCTTTTCATGCTCTGGTCCTAAGTGGTCACATTGAAACACAATGCTCCATGTACTTCCAACATGAAATGTCAATGAGTTTTCCAGATTAAAACGTTAAAAAGGTATGAGGTACAACTCCACAACACCAAAAAAACAAATAAGTCAATTTTTAAAAAAAGTGGGCAGAGTTGTTTTTCCAAGAGAGACATACAGATGATGAAAAGATGGCCACCACCACGAATCATCAGGGAACTGCAAATCAAAAACACATGAGATATCACCTCATACCTATTAGAATGGCTACCATGAAAAAGACAAGACGTAACGAGTGTTGGAGAGGATGTGGAGAAAAGGAAACCCACAGACACTGCTGGTATGAATGTAAACTGGTGGGGCCATTATGGAAAACAGTCCGGAGGGTCCTCAAAAAATTAAGACTAGAACTACCATATGATCCAGCCACTTTGGGGTATTTATTTGAAGGATATAAAAATACTAATTTAAAAATATATACGCACCCCTATGTTCATTGTAGCATTGTGTTCAATAGCTAAGAAATGAAAACAACCTGGTAAGTGTCCATCAACAGATGAATGGGTAAAAAAGATGTGGTATATATGTAATCCTAGTCAGCCACAAAAAAATGAAATATTGCTGTTTGTAACAACATAGATGGACCTTGAGGGTATTAAACTAAGTGAAATAAGTCAGAAGGAAAAGAACAAAAACTAATGATTTCATTCATATGTGGAATATAAAACAAAAAAAGAAACAAAACAAAACAAATTAAAAACAAACTCATAGAGACAACAGATTGGTGGTTACCACAAGGAAATGGGGAGGGCAAAAGGGGTAAAGGGGATCAAATATACGGTGACAAATAGAAACTAGACTTTGGTGGTGAGCATGACATAGTTTATACAGATACCAAATTATAATGTTGTACACTGAAAATAAATTTAAATAGATAAATAACATGCATAAGAACTACATACTGTCATGCAAAGAAGCTAAAAATGCTCATGATTTTTTAGTACACCAGACTGTTCATTTCAATAGCAACATGTATTACTGAAATCAGTAAAAATGATTCTAATATCTCCCATTGGTTCACACAACAGGAAACAGGTGCTTTAATATCCATCTCGATTTTTATGTGCTGAAGTACAACTGTGTTTATTTACCAACATATTGCTCTAGTTTTTAAAAAGACATGAAACATACAGCACCAGCTGTAAGCCAATTTATTATATGGAAGTTGCACGGTTATGTAATTTTCCTTAAATGCCAGCTAATGTTCGGCGGGAAAGGGAAGTGTTTGCTCTCTGCAACCTTCAGACGTTTTAATCTTCATTTTTTTCCTCTCCTTCTTCATTGTCTCTGCTCACCCTGCCGACTTGGGAGCAATATCCAATCACCCTGTCAGCCCCGTGCCAGGGTGAAGCACATCTGTTACAAGATGCTACCTTCCACCCAGAGCGGGACGAACGCAAAGCAGCTCCAACAGGCAACCACCAGTCCCACGGTGTGCTGCACTTTGTAACAATGATAACCACTGACGTTTTTCATAGCACGTGGCATGCGCGTGCATAGTGGTTAAGAGCTTAGATTTGGGAATCAGACTGTGTGGGTTAAAAATATGATTCTTACTTGGACAAATCCTCAGACTTCTCTGTGCCTCAGTTTCCTCGCTGAAAAATGGGTCTGACAACTCTATCTTCCTCTTAGGGTTTTGAGGAGCACTAAATGAAACAATCCATATAATGGGCCTAGCACACTGCCTGGCATACAAGGGGGATGGTTTCACATTAGCTGTGGCTGCTCCTGATAGTATTGCTACTTAAGCCTCAAACCAGCCCTGTAAAAACAGTGAAAATACATTCCCCACATTTTTCAAGACAGAAAACAGACTCTGAATGGCTACAAGGCCTCCCCCAAGGTCTCACTACCAACAGCTGGCAGACACCAAACAGACTCAAAGCCAAATCTGTTCATGCTAGAGTTGCCCTCTTCCACTGAAAAGTGCCACTTTATCTAGCAAGAGCAAAAGTGAAAACCGAACAAGTAAAAAGGGAAATAAACTAGGGATCAGGTTGGGTTTGGGGCTACCAACCTGCACAATCACCTTTTCCTCCACTAAGTTACTTAAATTGGGCCTCTATTCATTTACTCAACAAACGCACTAGAAATGTAGTGGTGAACAGGACAAATCAAGGTACTACACTTGTGGGGCACGTGTCCTGGGGAAGGGGGACAGACAACCCACCCACAGCAAACAAATGCAAACGTGGCACATTCAGAGAGTGCTCAGTGCTGTGGAGCACAGAAAACAGGCCAATGTGACCTGGCGCTCAGGCCGAAGTGTCAGGAAGAAGAAAGCTTGTGTCCGAGTTGGGAGTATGGGCTTTAGAACCAGACTAGCGGGGTCTAAATCCTGGTTTTATCACTTACCAGGTGTGTGACCTTGGGCAAGTGACTTAACCTCTCTGTGCCTCAGTTTCCTCAGATGATCGTGAGATTAAATGAGTTAATGTCATTTAATGTCATTTAATGTAAAGGGCTTAGGACACATGGGAAGAGCTCTGTAAGGGACTGCCAAGTAACAGGAGGAAATCAGGAAGTGTGGAGGGAGAGGGTCGGATACAAGGAACAGCAAGTACAAAGGCTGTGAGGAACGGCCACACTGCGGATATTTGAGAAAGGGAAGAAAGGCCAGAGTTTGGAAGAGGAATAAGCAACTGAGAAGGTGGCAGGTGATGAGATCTATAAAACATCCATTAAATAATGCTAATAGTAGTTTACTTATCTGAAACTAAGGGGCTGGACAAATCCTGACTTACTGTCCCTTTAGCAGTCACATAGTTCACCTACCAAGAGAAAGTATGTAGGCTCAGATTCCGCTGTCCCCAGGGAGCACGAGGCAGCATGTACCAACCACCCTCCTCACCTCCACTGTGAGTGATTTGGAATTGGCTATCGAGGGCCAGAAGCCGAGTCACCGATCCTTGAGCACCACACTTCTCAGGGTGTTAGAGGTTTAGACACCGGGGAATCAAACGACATGGGTGGAACAGGCAGCAACCTGCCCAGGGTCTACTGAAAATGGTCCCTCAGCAAGAGCCAGCTTCAGCAAGGGCCAGCTTAGACCGGCTGGGTCCACGTACAGCTAATGGGGACCTCACTCATGGAGCCACCTATTCTAAGTGTGGTCAGAACAGGGCCCGTGTGGGTTTAATCGAGGCTCAGTTTGAGCCAACTGGGTGATCTCTTTGACCTAATCTGTGAAATGAAGAGAAATAATAGTATGCCTCTTCTACATCAGCGGGACAATTAAGAGACAAAGCAGAGAGCCTTGGACAGAGAATAATAGCTCAATGTTAGTGATGATTATTAAAGATGATTATATCTTGCTCTCCGCAAAGAGTAATCCAGAAATAAAGATCTGAGAACTAATTTATATATTGACCACTGAATGATAGATAACATGCCCTCCTGTGCTCACATAAGGATAGATCTGAGCAGTACTCGGCCCAAAAGAACAAAGTATTGAAGTCAGTATATCATGTACCAGGACAGGCCCTCAGGAAACATGGGCAGTGAGGGTGGGTGCTGTCATGGAAAGACCATGAGCTCTGGCCTCATTCACACCTGGATTCAAACCCAAGATGTTTCTGTGTTGCTTGCTCCCTCTACGAATTAATTTCCTCATATGTAAATCTAGGATAATTATACCTCACTTTCAGAGTTAAGAATTAAATAAAGAATAGTAGTTGGTACACGGTGGGTAAGCAATAAATGGTAACTCTAGTTATCTACTTCTCTGCAACAAACTACCCCATTTTATTCTGTCTCATGATCTTGTAGATGATACATTTGAGCAGGACTCAGCTGGGAGATTCTTATGCTCCATGTGGCATCCTCCGGGTTACCTAGGGCTATTCAGCTTGCAGACTGGGCTAGAGGTCCAGCAAG
The DNA here is from genome assembly GCF_964194185.1 of Rhinolophus hipposideros. NCBI lineage: Eukaryota > Metazoa > Chordata > Mammalia > Chiroptera > Rhinolophidae > Rhinolophus > Rhinolophus hipposideros. Next base: position 27,194,034 of record NC_138069.1, on the reverse strand, counting down.
TCCCATGAGGGCTTCACTCGCCTACCCAGCACCTTGGTGACTACTTTACGTACTACTTTACTACATGGTGGCCCAGGCTCCCGGGGACCAAGGCAAATACTGCCAGTCCCTTAATGACTAGGCTTGCCTCAATAGTATTCCCACCATACTCCAGGCCTGCCAATCCAAGTTCAAAGGAATGGAAAACGTATTTCACTTCTTGATAGGAAGAGAATCCAAGAATGTGTGGCCATCTTTAATTTGCACAGTAGCTAACACAAAGAATAATGAGAAATTGGAAGTATGGTCAATTGGACTGAAAAGCTGTTAACTTCATGGAATGGCCATTCTCCAGCCTCGTATTTCTTCCTCCCTCTATCCACAGCAACTCCTCAATTAAGACTCACCCAATATGAGTGACAAGGGTAAGCCATCTTGTAACTGACATGCAAAATGATACTCTGCACAGCACCTTGGTTGCATCATTCACCCAAGAATACCCAAGTCTTCTGCAAATAATAATTAAGTCCCTGCATCCCCGACATGCTCCATGATCTTCTCTTTATAGATGGGGAAGTACTGAGCCCAGGAAAGTGAATTTGCCAAGGTCACAGGCGTTGGTGACAGAGCTGAGGAGGAAGCCACATCATCAGCAGTTCTGTCAGCATCTGCATTCCCCATTGCCGATGATAGCAGACCTAGAAATCCAAGGGGAGCCCTGCCCACCCATTTTCCTGATGGCTCATTCTCACCTTGCCCCTTAATATCGTTACTGTCCTTGCTAATGACAGTATCTCTGAATCCAAACTCCTCCAAAACCAGATGAAGACCATCAAGAGAGCTGGAGAATCTGCACATTCCTCATTTCACACCCCATGTCTTCTCTGATTACTCAGGAAGTCACGCACCATTAAAGGGAGGCAGTGAGCAAAGCCAGGTACAGGAGTTGTGCTTTCATTCTCCACTGGGCATAGCTCACTCACTTTGCTCAAAAAGCAAAAAAGTCCAGAGAAAAGGGAGGAAAAAAATATATATACGGGTGGGGGTGGGGGGGAAGGGGAGTGAAAGAGTGACTAGTAATGATATGCCACAGTCAGAATGTATCATTTAGCTTTGGGCAAATTATTGACTCCTGCGTGATCTTTGTCAAATCTTGTGAAGCAAGCTCGATGACAGCTGCTAAAGCTTGCTGGAGTCATTTAACTTGTTGGATAAATTGGAATGAGAAGAGACACGTCACCTTTTATCAGAGGACCTTCTCCTTTCTACTGACCCTGTCCCCTAGCCCTTACGTCCCCAAGACCTAAATCATTATAATCATTTTAAAACTGATCTTTCTATATCCATCCCCATCCCCAGCTACTCTAACCAACTTGTGCCGGTTTCATATTAGGATGGCAAACTTTTAAAAAATAGGACTTAGAAAGGAACTCAGAAGTTCTCTAGCTTTACACACACAGGCAGGGAAACTGAGGCCTCACTACCGTGTGGTGATTCGAATACTGTGGAAACTTGGACCCAGTATTGAACCTCTATGACTCTTAGTTTTCCCATCTACAAGACATAGATAACCAAGAGTACTCACTTTCTCTCAGCTTATGGTGAGGACTAAACAGAATCCTCACTGTGGCCCATTTTACAGAAGAAAACATTGGATCAAGGTCACGGAGCAAGTCAAGCACAGTCTGGGCCTAAAACCCCAGACTTTTAACTTCTACGTTATTGATCCATTCGACAAACATTTATTGCGAGACTGCCACTGTTCCAGGCTCTGTTGTGAGCACAGAAAATTGCATGATGAACAAGATGGTCTCAGTCACTGCTGCTGTCGGAATTCACAATGGTGGGAGGGAAACAATTTATGCGTATTACAGTTGTGATAGCATTAGGAAGGAGAAGAGGAAAGGGGCATGGAACTGAATGCGAGGAAAACAACCCAGGAAGGACAGGAAGTGAAGAGTTCCCTGAGGAAGAGACATTTAAATTGCGACTGAAGGGTGAGCAAACTTTGGACAGAAGAAAAGTGGGAGCCAGGAGGAACAGCCATTGTGGAGACACCAGGGTTGGAAAAAGAAAGATGTTTTCGAAACTGAAAAAAGCCCCTGCAGTTGAAGTGTACATATTCCACTAACAGAGGCCTTTCCCTGTCTCCAGCATCTCCTCTGGACCCTGTTTCTGCCCATGAGAAAAAACAGCCTACCCGTTTCCTGATATTCTCGGAGTCCTATGTTAGAGGTAGGGGAGAGTCCTATGTTAGAGGAAGGGGAGAGTTACAGTTCTCTTCTTCTTGTTGCAGCTCTTAAGAGTCCCTCAATTTAATCAAGTTCCATGACTAAAAATCTTGACTTACTTAAAAGGTAAATTGGGGGGCAATGAAGTAATGAGTATCTGCTGCAGAAACATGTCAGCTTCTGCTTGTCTTGTTTTACTTCTCTGATCTTTAGATTGCAAGTTGGAAAATCAACAAGTGACTTACGAGGAGAGATGAGAGAGAAAGAGACTTATATTCAACTGAGTCCACTGAAATTATACAAGTGGATTGTTTAGAGAAAGATGGGGGAAAATACAAGATTGCACCCTCTAAAAGAACAGCTCTCTCTCTGTCTTCAGATCATTTATCAGTTCTCTTCCCTGCTTTCTCCATCAAAGCCCCATACAGGCCTGTTCCTTATCTGGTTCAGCCTGTGCTTAACTTTCTATTCTGACTATTTCTCTTTCTCTGTCTTATCTTAACACAGAAAAGAGGAAAGCTATCCACAGAAACTCAGGTGCAGCTGTAGTGATGGATTTGTCCTGGGTCAGGAATCAGTATTTGGTAAGCTGGAAGAGTTTATTCACAGAACTAAGTGAGCAGCTTATTTTTCTCTAAGGGAGAGGTACTGATCGTGGGCTCCCAGTTCTGGAGCCCATTGTTTGGAAAGATAGGAAAGACTCACTCATAGTTCACTATTACCAAGAAAATTCAGGTTAACAACTAATTCATCTGGCCCTGGAGATGCAAGGAGGTAGAAGATATATAACTATCTGATATAATCACTGGCTTCTAGGGTCATGGAAACCAGTTAAGGGAACTAAGTAATGATTATCATGAAAACAATTAATATTTATTACTCCCTACATCAGAAACTGTGGTAAGGGATTTACACATACTAATTCATTTAATCCTGTCCTCTCTGTACATTTCCTGTATTACAGATAAGAGAAAGTACATCAGGAAAGTTAAATAATGTACCTAAGATCACACAGACAGATAGAACTGAGAATGAAATCCATGCTGTGTAAAATGTGTGCACGTAATCATGTCAGAATAGATATAATGATGAAAGGCGGCATGTAAAGTCCACAACTGAAAGAGAGAATCCTGGAGGGAGAGGTAAGGGCTGTGGGAAGCTTTACAAAAGAAAAGAGAGCCTGACAGAAGGATGAGGAGGCCTTACAGCAGAGTCTCTCAGCCTTGGCACTATAGACAGGTTGGGCCAATCATTCTTTGTAGTGGGGGCTGTCCCGTGTATTGTAGGATGTGTAGCAACATCCCTGGCCCGCACCCATTAAATGCCAGTAGAACTCCCCAGTTGTGACAATCAAAAAAGTCTAGAGACATTGCCAAATGTGCCTGGGGGGCCAAACTACCCAGAGTTGAGAACCACTGCCTTAAAAGGAGTTGGGGAGCTGGAGGGCAGGAGCAGCCGCAAGGGACAGAGACCATGCAGAGCTGGGAGAGGTCCACTGTATTAAAGGGAATAGTTCAGAAGAGATTGGAGATTAGAACCAGGTTGTAAAGAGCTCTGGATGCCAGGTTAAGACAGTGGGAGCTGGGAGCTGGGGCAGGTTTTTATTTTTGAGAATAGGGATGGTGTGTACCCCTTCTGAACTGTGTATCAGCCCCCTGGCCTGCACACTGTTCTCTGCATGTCAAGCACACTTAGGCCTCAGAGCTTCTGTATCTGCTATTTCCTCTCCTCAGAATTAGGCTTTCTCAGTTACCTCTCTCACTTCCTTCATGTCTCTATTCAAACATCACTTTAAGAGCAAGGCCAGTCCTACCTGTAACTGTCTATCCCCTACCCTGCTTAATTTCCTTTCATAGAGCTGTTCTTCCTGCATACCAAACCCACCATATCATCTATTGACGTGCTTATCCTTTTACTGTCCACCTCTCCAATTACAATGTCAGCTCCAAGAGAACAAGCATGTACACTGCTCTACCCCCAACACATGCTTGTCCAGGAACGGTTATTGGCACATAGCATGCACCTAGTAAATATTTGTGGAATTAACGAACTCATTTCCAAGATGTGTTTTAGGAAGGGTGTTCCCTAGAAGCCAGGCATCCCCATGTCCAATATAAGGGGAAAGTCTTAAAATAAGATGAGAGATTTGCAAAAGATGGTCTGAATTCTCCTTAAATCACAATGAACTGGGGCAGGAGTGTGTGCTAAAGCACAGACTCCTACTGTCCAGTCTAGAGCCACCAAACCAGAGTTTTTGGATGGTAGGACTTAGAAATTGCCTTTTGATGCATTCCAAAGTTTATAAGACACGTGGCAACTCTAATATTTTGTGCGATAACTATGCTATTGCTCTTTCTGTTTAACTTCACTTCTTAGGAAGACAAGATTCAGACACTGAGACACTAATAAACATAGGGCTATAATATAGAACATCTTGAGATTCCAGAATCTTGTCTATCAATATATAAATGTTTATGCTGTGTTGACATAGAGTTTGCATTTTCACAGCCCTTTACATTATACACAGCATTTCACATTACCAATTTTTTCTGATCCTTATAACCACCATGAAGAAAAACAGGGCAGCCCTAATTTCCTCCATGTTGTCAGCTGATACAATTCAGACCCAAAGAGCTGCAGTGACCTGCCTACAGCCACACCACATAGTAAAGGCAGAGAGAGGACAGTACCCAACCCGGGGCAAGTTCTCCTCTACCATGCAGTTGATCTATTATAATAACTGAATGCATTTTAACAACACATTTTCATTTAGTAAAACCTTTCACAAAACCTTATGAAATACGTTTCGTGAAGTAGCATTATCTACATTTCCAAAATCGGCAAATGAAAAGACACTGCATCGTACTGAGGTTAAAACCTAAGGCCTGGACTGAAGGTCCTGGTTCCACCACTTGCTCCATGATCTTGAATAAGCTACCTAACTTATGTGAGCCTCAGCTTCTCTATCTGTGAAACAAAGATAATACTAACTCTCTCAGGGGTATTGTGGGGATTGTCACAATTTATGCAAAAAATGCATACGGCCTGACACAATAATCAAACTCAACAAACAAATGCCAACTACTAAGTTGTAATTAAGGATTTGAGGTGAATAAAAACAGGAAACAATGTCTCATTGTAATCCTGCTGCTTAGCCCAATGGATGGTACAGCAGGAATTCAATATATATTTGCTATGCCAAATAACAAAGGAAGGAATGAATGATTGAGGTTGGAATGAGTTCCCCCAGGGTCATATAATTCATAAATAACAGAACAAAACCCAAACTCTCGTCTGTGTTCCTTATATTACACTGGTCCTCCAGGCCTCCCAACTGAGCAATAAGGTGAGGGCAAAAATTTATCTCACTGTTGTGCAAGCACACTCGGAGACAGGCCTCCAGTCATGAATGTGAAATTGTAAACCATTGGCTCTGAAGACAATGCTTAGACCCAACTGGCCACTGTCCGCTTTGTCCTTGTCATCCTGTCTCCCTTCTGGATGCCCTGGTGCCAGGAACTCTACACACAGGGATTTTTGTTCTCCTGAAACAACAGCAAGGCTACTCAGCTGCTCCCTTCTAATTTAAAGACGTTGTCTGTGTCTGCGTTCCCCTCTGGTTCAGTAGTTCAGTAGTGGGTATGGAAGGTGAAAAACTGGCATGTTCCAGTCGAAGCATGAAGGGAGAAAGGTTGTATAATTGTGGTTGTGCTGTCATGTGAAGTTAGCAAATCCCTACCCTTCTCGCCTAACCCTTCAATCACCACCACTGCCTCCCCTGTCTCACCCACCTCCCAGTAGATACTACACACCCTTGAACTAACTGAATACCTTTTCCATCACTTCTGATTTGGACAATTCTCCAAACTCTTCTGTTCATGTTTTGTGTCAAATCTGCCATGAACAGTAACCACTAATCAATGTTAATTTATTGACAGCTCAAGAACCTGATTTCTTTGCAGACACACTGATTCATGCAACAAAGATTATAGTACTCCTAACTCACCTGAAATGTGATCGCTATTTTGGGAGGAAAAAAACACACCACAAAGAATGCAGAATCAATGTGTGCTTTAGAACGCAAGGAATTTTTTTTAAACAACAAGAACAACAACATTTTGTTTGTGAACTAGAATCCTGAAATATTAAAATTGATAGAGACCTTGAGAAGTCATGTGATCCAACCCTTTCAGTTCAGTTGTGACCATTAAGGCCAGAGAGAGATGCGAGACTTGTCCAAGCTGTGCAACTTTCTCTCTATAGCTGGCATTGCATCTTCCCTGCCTGCCCTTCACAGACGTGTTTCTAAACAAATCCTAACGTACACACCAGGAAGCTCTCTTTAATACGATTCTCAAGTGGCCAGCACAGAAGGCTTGTAGAGTTGATTAGAAGCTAAGAAGGTGGCTCAGGAGCTGACCCTCCACTGTCTCCTAGAGAGAGGCTTCAGCCCAGGAGACTGCAGGTGGAAGAAAATCAGCCAGCTCGGAGAGTGTGGGGGGAACAGAGCCGCAGTCAGATGGCCAAGATTAAAGGCACATGATAAAACGTCTCTATTAACTTAAGCAACTGGACATACTCAATCAGGGATCCCAGCTCTGTCAGTTATAGATTATCCGTGACATCAGGCACTTACATATGAAGCTGTCCTGGGCTCCCAATGCCAGTAGCTGGAAGATAAGAATTAGAATTCCAAATGCTTACCACCCAGACTTCTGTAGCTGTGAGATACTGGCAGAGGAGTTTGGAGACTGCCATGCTGACACACAGACACACACACACACACACACACACACACACACACATTCGAGGAGCAATGGTAATTCCTATTAGCTTTTGGAAACCATCCTCGGAGTAAAGATACACAGGTCCTCTCAAAAGGCTTTCTCTTAATCTATTATGTTGAACCTTCTTCCAAGGTCAATCAAGGCACAGTAAGCCAGAGATTCTAGATGGACCTACATCAGGGACATCGGGGTATTGTACAACAGTGGCCTCCGTTTGTTGAGAGAACGGATGAGCAGTCTGTGCCTGCCTTAGCCCTAGCATGCAATTTCATGGTAAAATATCACAGAGCTGATTCCATGTTGCTACTTTTTTAAATGTCCTCATATTATATTTTAGTGGTTAAAACACAAGGCTAATTTTTTTCACTGGCATTGTTCTCTTCAATAAGGAAGTAGTAGAGAGCATAGAAATAGCAGAAACATCAGCTGGAATTTATGGAGCTCTTACCATGCACCAAGCACTGTGCTAGGTGACTTACAGGTACTATATCGTTGAGCTTTCCCTACCACATGACAGGCACTATTATCCCCACTTTACAGATGAGAAAATTGAGGTTAAATGATAACTCCAAATTCATCCAGGTTCTGGGTAGCAGAGCTAGATTAAAGGCCAGATGAGTCTGTCTCTAGAGCTCTTGAGAGTCAAGAAAGCTATTTTATTTTTGTATTTTATTCTTAACTTGCCATAAAATTGACTTTTTTGGGTGTTCAGGTCTAGGAATATTAACACATACAAATTCTTATATCCACAACAATAAGAACAGAACAGTTTCATCACCCCCCAAACTCCTTCTAGCTATCCCCTTGTTGTCACAGCCTGTCCCTAATCTTAACCACTGACACTCATTGATCTGTTCTTTTACCATAGTTTCGTCTCTTCAAGAATGTCATGTAAATGGAATCATACAGTATGTAATCTTTTAAGCCTGGCTTCTTTCACTCAGCACAATGCCTTTGAGATTCATCCAAATGGATGCATTTAGTATCAATCGTTTGTTTCTCTTATTGCTGCACTGGATTCCACTGTATGAATGTGCCACGGTTTCCCCATCCACTCACTGGCGGGCTTGGGATTGTTTCCAATTCAGAGCAATTACGAAGCTGCCCTAAACATGCATGGCCAGGTTTTTGTGTGAACAGAAGTTTTCTTCATTTCTCTAGGGTAAGTACTCAGGGATGGGCTGATGGGTCCTATGACTAACTAGTAAGAAATGGCGAAACTCTTTTCCAAATTGGCTGATCATCTTTCATCCTCACAAGCAATATAGAATGTTTTGGTTGCTCTGCTTCCTTGTCAGCTTTTGATATTTTCAGTATTTTAATTTCTCAAACAGGTGAGTGATTCTACATCACACTGGAATTTTAATTTGTATTTTCTCAATGACTAATGATGTTAAACATCTTTTCATATGTTTACCATCTGTATAATTTCTTTGGTAAAGTTTAAGTCTTCTGCTCATTTTAAAATTTGATTATTTGTTGTTTGTTTTACTGTTGAGTTATGAGAGTTATTTATGTACATTCTGGATCCAAGTTTTTGGTCAAATATGTATTTTGCAATATTTTCTCCCAATCTCCGGCTTGCCTTTTCATTCTCCTATCTGTGTCTGTCAGAGAACAGAAAGTTTTGAATTTTGATGAAATATAACCCATGAATTTTCCTCTTTCATGGACCAGACTTTTGGTGTCACATCTAAGAACTCTGATTAACTGCAGGTCCTGAAGAGTATTTTTGTGTTTTCTCACAAACTTTTATTTTATTTTTTAACATTATATGTTTAGAATGATGACGAATGTTTCCCTTATTTAAAAATTTTTTATTAAATTTATTGGGGTGTCATTGGTTAGTAAAATTACATAGGTTTCAAGTGTACAATTCTGTATTACATCATCTATATATATCACATTGTGTGTTCACCACCCAGAGTCAGTTCTCCTTCTATCACCATATATTTGACCCCCTTTTTCCTCTTTTACCACCTCCCCCTACCTCCTTACCCTGATAACCACTAACTGTGTCTGTGTCTATGAGCTTTTGTTTCTTTGTCTTGTTCATTTGTTGATTTCAGTTTATATCTCATATATGAGTGAAGTCATATCGTTCTCGACTTTTTCTGTCTGACTTATTTCGCTTAGCATGATAACCTCAAAATCCATCCATGTTGTCACAAATGTTAGTATGTCATCATTTTTTATGGCCAAGTAATATTGCATTGTGTATATGTACCACATCTTCTTTATCCATTCATCTATCGAAGGAGACTTTGGTTGTTTCCATCCATGTCTTGGCCACCATGAATAATGCTGCAATGAACAGAGGGGTACATATATCTTTACAGATAAATGTTTTCAGAATTTTTGGGTAGATACCCAGAAGAAGGATTGCTGGGTCATATGGTAATTCTATTCTTAATTTTTTGAGGGATAATACATTTTGATTTAATTATTGTATAAGGTATGAATTTTAGATCCAGTTTCATTTCTATTGCATATGAATGTTCAATAGCTCTAACATCACTTTTGGAAAAAGACCATCCATTCTCCATTGAAATGCTTTCCACCTTTGTAGAAAACTAATTGGCCAAGGAAGAGGGGAATAGGTAGTGACCGCCAAAGGGTGTTAGGTTTCTTTTTGGGTGATGAAAATCTTCAAAAATGAGATTAGAATGATGGTTGCACTACTCTGTAAACATTCTAAAACCCATTGAATTATACATTTTAAATGAGTGGATTTCATAGTATGTAAATTATATCTCAGTAAACATGTTAATTAAAGAAAATCAATGAGCCATAGTAGTGTGGGTCTACTTCTAGACACTATTCTAATTCCATTAATCTATGCATATCCCATCTCCCATACTACACTGTCTTGATCACTAAAGTTTTATGGGAAGTCTTAAAATCAGGTTGTGCAATTCTTCCAGCTTTATTTAAAAATTCTTTTAGCTTTTCTAGTTCTTTGCTCTTTCATATAAATTTTAGAATTAGCTTGTCTATGTCTATTTTTTTTAAAAACTTGGAATTTTTATTAGAATTGCATTAAATCTGCAGATGAGTTTAGACAAAACTGACATTTTCATTATGTTGAGTCCTTCAAACATGAACATGATATATATCTCTCTTTATTTAGATTTTCATCCACATTTTTGTGGTAGTTTTCAGTATAGAGGTCCTATATGTGATTTCTTACATTTATATATATTTATTCCATTTCTGCATACTATTGTAAATAGTATTGTTTAAAATTTTTGATTTCCAATTGTACCTAGTGTACAGAAGTACAATTGATTTTTGTGCATTCAACTCATATTCCATGACCTGGTTAAACTCATTTACTAGTTCTAAGAATTATTTTTACAAATTCCTTGAGAATTTCTACATAGACACTCATGTAGTCTGCAAATAGGAACAGTTCTATTTCTTTCACTTCCTTCTACTCTGACCTCTAAGACTTTTTTTGTGTGTATTATTTTTTCCTTCAAGTAAACTATCTGGAATCAATTCTAGATAAAAATGAAGATGAGAGAAAATGTTGGATACAATTATAATTGCACTCAGCTTTATACCTTCTAGAGATATCTGAGACATTTTTAATGCCATCAACTGCTGGCTCAGATCAATTCACTGCACATTTATTCAGTTCCTACTGTGTGTAGATATTCTGGGTATAGAGAATTAAAACATGAGATAAGAGCAAAGTCTGCCGCCAGAAGTTTACAGTGTCCTAGGGAAGACAGACAGTTACAGATTATTTTGGTGCAATGTGATAAACATTAATGATGTAGGTAGACACATGGGAATAAATGAGAAGAATATTTACTTTTCTTGGTCTGGGGCTAATGGATGGGGTGACTAAATTATCCTTGTACAAGCCACAGCTATCACCCACTTGGACAACAGGAACAGTCTTTTAATTTAGTTACATATCTCTAATCTGCCCTGCTGACAATCTATTCTTTAAAAATAAAATTAGTTTCATTGAGATATAATTCACTTACATACAATTCATCCATTTAAAGTGCGCAATGCAACGGTTTTGTTACATTCATAGAATGGTGCTCCATCACCACAATCAATTTCAGAACATTTTCATTATTCCAAAAAGAAACCACACTCCCTTCTCCCTTTTAATCACAATCCCCCTAACTCCTATTCTCCTCAACCCCAGGCAACCACTAATCTACCTTCTGTCTCTGTAAATTTGTCTATTCTAGACATTCCATATACATAGAATCACAAAATATGTAGCAATACATTTATTTTTATTGCTAAATAATATTCCATTGTATACGTATACCACATTTTATGTATCCGTCGATGGACATTTAGATTGTTTCCACTTTTTGAGTATTGTAACAAAACACTGTATAAACATCTGTATGGATATATGTTTTTATTTCTCTTGGGTATATACTTAGAAGTGGGATTGCTGAAACACAAGATGACTATATACTTAACATTTGAGGAGCTGCCCGACTCTTTGCAAAGATGCTCTGCACCATTTTTCATTCTTACCAGCCATGTTCATGGGTTTCATTTCTCCACATGTTAGTCAATGCTTGCTATTATCCACCTTTTTGATGATAACCATCCTAGTGGGTGTGAAGTGGTATCTCCACGAGGTTGTAAGTTGCCTTTCCCTGGTGGCTAATGATGATGAGCATCCTTCTCGTTTTTAGTGGCCATTTGTGTATCTTCTCTGGAGAAATGTCTGTTCAAGTCTATTGCCCATTTTTTAACTGGGTTATTTGTCTTTATATGGCAGAGTTGTAAGACTTCTTTATATATTCGGAACACAAGTCCTTTATCAGATATATGATGTGCAAATATTACTCCCATTCTGTGGGCTGTGCTTTCACATCCTTCATAATGTCTTTTGATGCACAAAAGATTTTCATTTTGATGAAGCCCAATTTATCCAATTTTTCTTTTATTACACATGCCATAGGTATCATATAGAAGAAACTACTGTCAAATCCAAGGTCAGAATGCACCCGCATATTTTCTTCTAAGAGTGTTATAGTTTTAGCTCTTATATTTAGGCTTTGATTCATTTTGAGTTAATGGCTGTATATGTTGTGAGGTAGGGGTCCAACTCATTCTTTTTTATATGGATATTCATTTGTTCCAGTACCATTTGTTGAAAAGAATGTTCACTCCCCCCATTTAATTGTCTCGGCATCCTTGTTGGAGATTGATTATAAATGTGAGGGTTTGTTTCTGGATTCTCAATTCCATTCCATTGATCTCTAAGTCTATAGCAAACTATTCATTACTCTACAGAGTTCTCTTAAAAATATAAAGAAACAAATTAGATCATGCCATGCCCATGCCTAATGTTCTGAGGACTTACGATTATACCTAGAATGAAATACAAATCCCACAAGCTCCAACACGATCCAACCCTGGCCAATCTCTCCATCCTCATTTACACCCGTCTTCCCCCACTTTCTGAGATCTAGCCAAAAACCGCCTTTCTTTTGTTTAGGAACCTTGAACCAGCCTTTCTCTCTGCCCATGATGCTTCTTCCTTGACCTCTATCCATGGCCATGCATTCTCAACATTCAGGGTTCAGCTTGAATGCCACCTCAGAGAGGCATCACAACGTATTTTATCTCTTCATAGAAATGACACTATGTGGAATAATTGTAGTTACTTGTATGGTGGTTTAGTTGTTTACTGTCTGTCTCCCTACCATAGCACAAATCCCGTAAGAGCAAAGACCTTGTTCAAGCTTGCCATCAGTATCTTTTATATAGTAGGTATTCAAAAATATCTATTAGATTGTATAAATACATAAATGAATGAATGAATAAGTTAAAGAAGTCATTCTGGAAGAGATGACACTGGAGAGAAGTCTAAAGGAAACCTAAACAAGACTCACTGTTATCTCTATATTAATTATACTCTGCAAGGACAAGCTCTATAGTTGGATTAAAAGCAACATCAATAAGAAGTTAATCTATACTTTATTCAATAACATGTTTGAAAGGATACATTACTAAATTAGAAAGTTGTCGTGAGGAGCAGCCCCTTTAATTATAGAAATAGAATGATAAAGAGCCATTTGTCCTTTGCCTGTTTTTCAAACCCTATTCTGAGCCCACCGTCTCTCTGGTTGTAGCTTCTCAGCTGCATATTTGTGAATCAAGTCAAGTGGTTTCTGGGCTGAATTGTGGTGCCAACTTTAAGGCATTCCTTGATATCAAGACCAGATGCCATATGAGGAAATGCAGCCCACTTCCAACTGGCACAACAATGCTTAACAGCTAGGCTGGGTAATTCTCCCACATTGACAGCTGGACACGAGTGGAGTTTTACAATACTTTTGTTGTTCTTGTTGTTTACCTCACTTGCCCCACTATTATTGGGAAACCACAGGGCATTTGCCCTCCTGCCTTAGCTCCTCTCAGCTAATGGTGAAATCTCTCACCATTAGTGGGAAGACAGTAGCAATAATACCATGAAACAACACGGACAATGGAGTCATATGCACTTGTATACAAATTACAACTCTGCTATTTACCAGATGTGTGACCTTGAGCAAAGGTCAGATTCCTTACTTATGTAACGGAGAATATACCGTCTATCTAACTGAGTTGTTGGGAGACGTTATTCACATATTCATTCAACTAATACAGAGTGTCTGTTGTAAAAATAAGATTAAGTTGCCATGTACTGAGAGCATCCCATGGGCCAAGCACTGTTCTTTTATCTTCAAGCCTGTCTAAGACCTAGATATTGTAATTATTATGTCCACTTTACAGATGAGGAAACAGAGTCCCAGAAAAGTTAGTAAGTGGCAGAGACAGAATTTAAAGCTGAATCCAGTCTTCATTCTTAAGGACCACTCTCTACGAGGGCCACGACTTTCGTGTGTTTTGCGCACAACTTATTTCCTGGTACTAAGAACTAGCATCCAGCGTCTGTCAGTCAAGTCGCTGTAGCACAGAGTAGACGCTCCATAAATCTCTGCTGAGTACTTCACATACATTCTCGACTGCTACCCACCAGCCACTACTCCACACATAGTGACGACCTGGTCTCTGCCCTCAGAGTCCAGTGGGGATCAAGTGCGATCATGTCTATAAAGCACCTGGCACAATACCTAGCACATAATAAACACATTTTTAAAACCTCACTATTGCTGTAATTGTTACATAACATTGTTTTTTGCTCAACTCAAACTCAACTACCTGCATTCTCAATGCACAATGACAGAATAATTTTTTTTTTATAATTCATAATATTAGAACCTTCATCTTTGGGAGTTGTTATAATTTATTCTCATTCATTCTGTTCAAAGGTATTTACCAAACATATACTCTGGGTTAAAAAAAAAATGCCAGTTCTATAAAATCTATAGAAATCTGTCAGAGAACTTGGCCTCATCCAACTGGCCATTTGCTTCCATGATTCCATTAGCTCCAGCTGAAGGACAAGAAGGAAAAGTACAGCTTGGTATCCAGCACCCCGGCCCTTGCATGTAGCACCTTTCAAGAAACCCCAAAAACAGATCTGACTGGCTGCAGTTGTTTTCTTCTAACACAAGGAGGTGATGTAGTAAAAAAGAGAGGTGGGTAGAAATTAAAACAAGTGTGGGACTGGGTGGCAGTGAGCACGAATAGCCTGGCTAGAAAGAATAAGCTGGGCCCAAAGCAGGTTTGTTTTGAGCATATCCCATCGCCTTTTCCAGGCTGCCAAGCATCAGAGAGCTGAAGCAGGATTAGACTTGCGATGTGGGCTCCAAAGAACAGAAGCAAGTGTTTTTACAGACAAGCAAAACTCTCTAATAACCGGAAACGAGCCCAGGTAAGGCAGTGAGCAACCTGACCAACAAGTGGTGACACTGCCTCTGAGATATTTTTTAGAGATTCTAGTACCCTATGGCTACCCGGACTCAGGGTCTCTCTAGAGTAAGATCCTATTATTGTGTCTATATAAGAATGTTTTTCTTCAAGGAGCTATGTTTTCGAGACTTTCTGCATCTTCTGTACTGTTTTTCCCCCAAAATAAGACCTAGCGGGACAATCATCTCTAATGCGTCTTTTGGAGCAAAAATTAATATAAGACTCAGTCTTATATTATGTTAGATAAGACCCAGCCTTATATTATAGTAAAATAAGACCAGGTCTTACATTAACTTTTGCTCCAAAAGACGCATTAGATCTGATTGTCCGGCTAGGTCTTATTTTCGGGGAAACACGTAGGAATTGAATCTGCCAACAATGCGAGTGAGCTTGACTGAGAACCCTGTGCTCCAGGTGAGAAGTTATTGCAGCTGGCCCCCTTTTTCAGCCTTGTGAGACCCTAAGCAGAGACTCAAGGTTAGCCAACCTCAAACTTCTGAGCTGCAGAAACTGAAGTAATACATGATATTGTCTTAAGACACTAAGTATGTGGTAATTTGTTGTACAGCAATGGAAGACTAACTCCATGTTCATTGTAGAGACTTAGGATATACCAGAGTTAAATAAAAGAAAAATATATATCACCCATAATCTTACCACTCAGAGAAAACCACAGTAATATTTTTTTTGGTGTATTTGTGTCTACTATTTACAAATACATTTTCAAAACTGTTAATAAATTTTGATGAATTATAATTATAAACTTAATAAATTTTGTGATTCTCTATTTTGTTCATTGCATTCTGACAAGAGTATTTTTATGTCATCAAGTACTCTTTAAAAATTTCACTCTTAGCCATTATTATATACTATGCATATATAAAAATTCTTAACCATGCACTTCTGGAGGCATTTAGATTGCTTTTGTATTACTTTTATAATAACCCTATTTTGATGATTATTCTTTACACAAATCTTTGAGTTCATCTCTTTAGTCTTCAGGACAGATTCCTAGAAGTGCTACTGATAAATCAAAACGTTTTTTAATTCCGTTACTATCTTGACACAGATTGTCAATTTGATTTCAGAAATGTGGTAGAAATACTGTCCCTGCCAGCAGTGTGTAAAACTGTTCACCACTCCACGCTTTTCACCACACTGTACCTTATCGCTCTCAAGAAATCTTGGCAAGTCTGACAGGCAAACCGTGTCATCTCTTTCTCTTTTTTTATTCATACCTGTACAAGCCCTTTGTATTTTTAATGAATTAGTTGTTCAGGCTCTTTACCGATTAGTGTTTTTTTGATTGGTGAGACTTCTTCAACTGTTTATGAAGTTAACCAAGTATACCTTGCAAATATTTTCCTCAGAATATAACTGTGATTCGATGTGAAGTAAGCTTTCTCATCCAATGATGAGGTACCTGACTAATGATTGGATGGAGAATGAGTATCATAAACTACACCTTGCTCAGGTCTCCTCCACAACCCAGCACAGACATACGCACTTAACACACAGCGGTATAAATGTTTCTCAAATTGAAGTGGATCAGACTGTCTCAAATTGAACCTCAGAAACACCAATAGTCATGAACAGATGACCCCAGGATCCTAATACTGATAAACATGCTTGGATCTAATTTCGTGTCCACAGTAAGCCCATTGGAGGGCAATGGGAGCAAACAGCTTTAATAAAAGTATTTATCTCAGCTCTCTAAACTTAGTGGCAGATGCTTCTGATTCCAGACCTCTTCCCTCCCGCCCAATTTGTTAGATGAAGCTGCAAATGTGACGGACTGGTGCCGTTTCAGGATCACAAGGTACACTTCCCCCTGCTGTCATGTGTGTGATCCTAAACAGGCACCAGGTGATCACATGTGACAGACATCACATCCAACACAGTAATCATTTCCCATCACCTGAGAACCAGCCCTTCCCCTTCAGCTCATGTTCAGACCAAACTCAATCTAGAGCTTAACTCAGGCAGAATCTCTTCTATAACGTCTTCTTTCAGGTCACATATATTTCTAACCAAATGCATGAAGATTACTAATGGTAAAGCACAAGCAAATACCTTTACAATGGGAAAGGTATTGAAAACGTATTAGTCAGTGGCCTCTTGGTCATTCTTTTATAATTTATTACCATAATTCGGACCATGTAACTTTCTGAAAGCCAGTGTTCTTGGATAATGTCAGTTGAGGCTGGTCCTATTGTGGGAGAAAGGATGTAACCAGAACACACACCTTTTGTAGGTAAAGCACATCCTCTCTGCTTGGTAGAAAGGAACTGAGCTGCACCCTTTCCCTTGATGTGGTAGCTCATACTCCTATTTCCAACTATCTCACAAATGTTCATGATACTTCCTCCATGAAAGCGCTATCTTAGGTCAATGTTGTGGTTACAACCTGAAAACTCAGTGGTGTAAAACAACCATTTTATTATATTCATGAAATCTGTGGGCTGGGAGTTCACTCAGCGCACAATGGGAATAGCTTGTCTGTTACACGATGCCTGGGAATTGAGCTGAGAAGACCAGAATGGCCGGGGGTGACTCAAATACTGGGGCCTGAAATCACCTGGAGTCTCCTTCATCCACATGTCTTGCACCTGGACCGGAATGACGTAAAGGGCTAGGGGCTCTCTGGGCAGCTCACTAGATGTAAATAGAGTCTCAGGGCTCTCCACGTGGTCTCTCCAGCATGGCAGCCTCAAGGCAGCTGGACTCCTTACATGGTAGCTCAGAGTTCCACCAGCAAATGTTCCGGTGAATAAGAAAGAACCTGCATGGCTGTTTATGACCCAGGCTCAAAAGTCACATAGGGTTACTTCCACCACCCTCGACAGGTCAAAACTCAACCAGATTCAACGGATGGGGACCTAGATCCCATCTTTTATTTGGAAGCATATCAGAGTTTATGGCCATACTTAAAAGCTGCCACAAAGGCAGGCCCTGAGCAAGGATTCAAGTGCAAGTGGTTAATTTGGGCAGTGGTCTCCGGAAGCACCAGCAGACCTGCAGAAACGAGGCAGGAAGAGAACAAAGACAAATCAGGGTGACTTAACCAGCAGGTTAGCGCTGTGGGCAATTAGGGCTCTATCTGAATGGCAACTACGTGATGTGACGTGGTGTAGAATATACTCATTGTTACCCCACCTGAGAGGCAAGGTTGCTAAGCTGGTTATCTACCAACTTCTCACAATCACTGGTTGAGAGTGAGTGGGGTTGGGGGGTAGTAATGCCCCGACACTTTCAGAGGGTTTCCGCTGACAGAAAACCCTTAGGAAGAGGCAGGAGCTTGAAAATAGAAGTTGTGGAGTTGGCATGCACAGTAATGTTGAGAGCTGAGTAGATACGCGTATGTACAGAAGTACTAAATCTGACATTTTCCATTTTCCACATGTGTTCCATAAAACTTGTGCAAGATGTTAATGGGTATCTTTACACATCTGTCTTGAAGAAACCCTAAAATGAGATATTAATGCAAAGGCAAATGTTTCTGACCAAGAGGCACAACCTCCTGTTTAATCACACAAACTTTCTTCAATAAGCTGATGTCAAGGCTAAAAACTTGAAGACATTCTAGTTACATGCACATATATACCAAGTGGAATAATATCTGATGGACACATGCTTGTGCATATATGACGATATTGCCAGTCACCTGTGCTATATATGGGCCGCATTACCTTGCAGTTAGGTTTGGTGAGGCCTACACAGTGATTTTAAAATGTCCTTCCAGTTTCCTCTGTCTCAACCCAGCTGACGGCATTATGCAGTCTGCCTGGATTCTGTAGATGTTTGATGTATCATAAGATTTGGATTTGGAAGCAGAAAGATGGGGCTGAGAACTCTACCTCAGGTTGGAAGGGGGGGACTCGGTTTCTCTTATTGCCCTCCAGTATCAGTTCTATTGCTAATGTTTCAGAATCTTCCCTTCCCCAAACATTTCCTACCTATTATAAGGACATCCTTCTCTTTTACTATTTGATGAAGTATTTTCCAAACAGTACTACTATAAAGTATGAAAAGATTAAGTTGCATATTCAAATTTCAAGTGAATAGAATTTTTAAAACTGAAGCTACAACTAAACTAGCAACTGATTCTTTTTTGCCTCCCCATCCTTTCCTGACCCTGTCAAATGTAAGCAAACTCCCACAAAGCCTCCTGTTTAGAAATATACATAAAAAAGAAAAACTCGAGCTTTACTCAAGGCATCAAATGAAGTATAATTTAATAATACTTTCCCCTGAGAATGTTGATGAGACCCTTGAAAGTGTGCTCCTGGGACATTTGCCCCAAGTTGACACCTCCAACTCGACCAGGGTTGATGACTACACAGCCTCTAATACAAAGAAGGAAGGAACCACCAGTATCTTCTTCAGAGGATTTGGACACAGGCCATAGCAAGAACAGTATTGCACAGGAAACATTGGATCAGTGTCATTTACAATCATAAATTGCAGGATTGGGGGGCAGACAGGTTAGAGGGCTAGATCTCAGTGATACTTGTGAGGTGGCCAATTTATTCCTAGAGTCAGTGCTAGAATGAATTAAATCTAAAGCTAGAGTAATTTACATGCATTATGATAATGCACATGGAAGTACAGTTAAGTGCTTGCTTACATCCATTATCTCATTTAAATGACCTGCTTAGTCTCCTAATTGCTACAAAGAGTCTAAAAATAGCTATACATAAGCACAAAGATGTCACTCACAGTGCTCTTTATAAAACAAAATTACTGAAAACAACCTCATTATTCAACTTTAGGGAAATGGGTATGTTATGAGATAGACAGATAGATAGATAGATCAATGATAGACGATTGATCGATCGATCGATAGATAGATAAATAGAGATGAACAATGCAATAAAGTTATGACAATGATGTTTTCAGCTTGTATTTTTATTGGAATGGTGACGTTCTTAGGAAATAGGGCTCTTAACATAAAAATGCATCAAAAAGGTAATAAAACACACCACTGTTCAGATCCTTATGAGCAAAAAGAAGGAGTTTGGATTTTTTCTCTAACTGTAAATAGAATCCATTGAAGTTGTTCTAATTTAAGCAGCAGAGTGACATGACTAGACGTGCATTTTAAAACAATTACTTTATTTTTTCTCTATGTTTTTTGTTCCTTCCAAATTTTCCACAGTAAAGATGCAATATTTTAATTTTTAAAAGTTAAAAACAAACAAGGGTGAAAAATAAACTCCTAGCCTTGCTTTGTAATCTATTAGACAACTCTCAAAAAAAAAAAAAAAAAACCCAAACCAGGAAATAAATACTAAGAGTCAACTTCAGGACCTACCTCTAAAGGAAGGTACTGCAGGAGGACTCGTCCCCAGTACACCCTGGCTTATGCCCTTCAACAAAGAGGGTAAAGTTATTTTTATGGCACAAATGAGCCAACTAAAATATCTCTTGCATGCTTGTAAGTTGCTGTTTAGGAACATACTAAATAAACTCTAAAAGTGCTACTATAACGAGAAGATGGGAAGAGACAGCTAAACTCCATCAACTCAGTTTCCTCTTCTGGAGCAACTAATGCCACGCAGTGACCCCTGTCCTCCTAAGGGATAAAGTCCCAGTGTCTGCGACATCCATTTAAAATTGAAAGCTCTGGGATGTGACATATGGTAACAAACCCTTGGCAGCTCCCCCAGGGCCACCCAATTCTGTATATGGATTAGGTAAGGGTTGCCTATATGGCCGTATTTGGGAATGAGGAAGGCCATGTCCTCCCAAATCCCCTTGACCTTCCTGCCACTATACCAACTCTGTATTAATGAAGTAGGTGTGCTTTTCTGTGCAACTGCTTCCAAACATGAATACGCTCTGATAGACTTAGCTGACACTGGATCCTGAAATAATAGCTCTTAGGTTGGGACAATTTTTAACATGATACATTACCCAAAGAGGGCAAGCCTAATTCAGAATCTTTCAGGACACAGGAGGCCAGTAGGAAGAAAAAGCAAAGATGCAAAAAAAGATCAATGAAATTTGACAACTTTGGACCCAGTGGCAAGAAGTACACAGGGAATACACAGGCTCTGAATTTCCTGCTGGCTGTTTCCTACTCACTCCATGACCTTGGGCAAGATACTCAGCTTCTCTAGCCTTAGTTTACACATGTACAAAACAAGGGTGATAATAACTGCCTCCTAGGATTTGTGTGATGATTATAAAATACAATCTTTAAAATATATCAGGCTACATGATACACAAGAGGGTGGGGGCTTATCACAGTGTAATCCAAAAACTATAAATGCAGTAGTGCCATTTCGTCTTTTTATGATTAAAAAACCGAGGGCTGGAGTCCTTACTCACTTAATGGAATCCCGCCAATTTCACTACTGCTGTTACAGGCTTAAATAAGGAAATGCATTTTCCAAATGGCCTCCAAAATCCTCAGATCCTGAATCATGAGAACACAACTGCGTTCCCTAGAATTATGAAGTCAGGGAAACTTAGTCATATATTTTGGAAGTTTTTTCAACAAAAGCTAAAGAGGGAGATTCTATTTAAACCCTCAATCAGAAAAGTAAACTAACTACAATGGTATTCTTAGAGTCCTTTAGTTAATTGGGATTTTACTAGACTTAGCAGTTAAATACAATAAATTGCCGATGCATAAACTATACTAAATTGATATTTTTCTTTATTTAGGGAGAGGGAAAGAAGAAAATGTTACCTCAGGAATGGAAGGGTGAGTTAATCAAATTCCTCAGCTTACAACAGACATATTTCTAAATGATATATGACCATTCCCTTATTTTTTCCTCCTGGGTTTGCTAGTTATGATTTTTTGAAATCTTTTCAATCACATGTGGTTTCTGATCCCCATCCTCATCCATCAGACCGAACACACACACACATACAACACATACACATACATAAACACGCATGTGCTGTGCACTAGAGCACAAAATTCTCAATCAATATTGTAGTTGTGTTTTTGAAATAAGGATGGAAATATTACACTAAAAGCTTAAATTTAAAGAAGCAAAAAACAGCAGTGGTAGTAGAATCTGAATAAAACCTGGTTAAGATGCCTAGTTCAAGTAACACATTTCTCAGGTGGAGCCTACATTTCAATGGAGGATGTTATGGGATTCTCTTTCGATGGCTAGATTCCTGACACCCACATGGCCAGTATTCCAGATACAGAAAAGAAAGGCCCCAAGGTCTCTGTGAATTCTTGTGGCTGAGCTGTAATTCAGAGTAGAGAGACTACATGAGAAAGAATACCTATTTGGGAATTCCATGTCTGTTGACTTGTCAGATGGCCTGAGTTTTATGTTTGCTGACAACAGAAAGGAAGTTTAGGAAACAGAAAATCAGGCTCATGTGATTGTTTCCTCCATATTGTACAGGCATCTGTTACTGTCAGAGTGGTTCTGATTAAGGAGGAAGCCAAGGAAAACTCCCCAGGTGTGACTGTGGAGAGTCTACTGGCCAGCCCACCTTATGGCACTGCTGGCTTGTGTCTGCACAGTGCAATAGCGTTTCTGATTTGCATCAATCCATTCCATTCATTTGAGGTACATGTCCCAGGGGTATATGAAGATATTAGGTTGGTGCAAAAAAAAAAAAAAAAAAAATTGCAAAAACCGCAAGTACTTTTGCACCAACCTAATAGATGGGCCTCGTTTTCCTAGAGTATGAAGTTTACTTGGTTATTGAGGAGGCTTAAGAACGGGGTTAGGTGAGGGAAATCTGTTTTATATTAAATCAAACAGAATGTGAGTAAGCAGAATGGAAAAAAAAGTCTCACGAATTTTTAACATAAAAACATATCACTGTATTTCCACTCTATTCTCCTCAGGGGAACTGAGTGAGGGGAGGAATTCAGGAACAGATGGGACCACGACGCAATGTAGGGTAAAGGGGAAGGGATCTGGGATGGGAGTAAGGATCAGTCAATGCTAAGTCCTGAACTGGGTTTGACCTTGCCCTGTGACCTGGGACGAGTTCCTTTCCTTTTTTTGGAGGGATTAGTATCACCTTACATAAAACTGTAATGATTACAATAGAGTATTAATATACAGATAGACATATAGATTAGTGAAATAAAATAATCCAGAAATGAGCCTTACATGATCAATCAATTTGCAATATAATTACCAAGCAATTAAGTGGGGAAGACGTAATATTTTTAAAAAATGGCAAAAATAATGAACCTCTATCCTTAGCTCCTGCTACATACAAAAAAATTAACTTGAAATGGATCAGAGACCTGAATGCAAAAGTTCAAGCTATAACCTTTCTAGAACAAAACACAGAAAAAAATACAGGCAGTCTTGCGTTAGGCAATTCTTTTTAAATAGATAACAAAAAGCACAAAGGGGTGAGACCTGAAAACACTGACAAATTGAACATCATTAAAATTAAAACTTTTCTGCTTTAAAAGATGCTATCAAAAAAGAAAAGCGAAAGGCATACCATAGGCTAGGAAAAAATAATTACAAAACACACATCTGATTACGATCCTATTTCCAGAATTCATAAAAAAACTTTTACCACTCAATAAGAAATCAAAAGGCAGTATTAAAAAAAAAATAGAAAAATATTTGAACAGACACCTCACCAAAGAAGACTTACAGATGGCAAATAAGCCTATGAAACTATGTTCAACATCAGTAGTCATAAGGAAATGCAAATTAAAACCATAATGAGATGCCACTACATATCCCCTAGAATAGCAATAATAGAAAAAACTGATCATACCAAGTGCTGGTGAAGATAAGGAACAACCGGAATACCCATACATTTCCAGTTGGAATGCATAAATGGCACCGCCACTGGAACACAGTTTAGTCATTTTTCAAATATACTTAAACATATATTACCATATAACCCAGTAATCCTCCTCCAAATTTACCCAAGAGAACGAAAAAACTTAGGCTTACACAAAAATTTTTATGTTTATATTCAGCAGCTTAATGGCCCCAAATTGGAAGCACCCTGAATATCCTGCAACTGGCGAATAGATAAACAAGATGACATGTTTGCATACACTACTACTACTCGGCGATAAAAAGGAAGGAACTACTGACCCACACTGCAATGTGGGTGAACCTCAAACTCTATGCTACGTGAAAGAGACCAGGCATAGAGGACAACACACTGTACCACTGTCTCTATTTGAAATCCTGGAAGAGGCAAAACTGCAGGGATAGAAAATTAGTGACAGAAGTCTGTGGTTGCCACGGGCGAGAGATTTGGGAGAGGAAATTTCACCGTGGAGGGTCAGGAAGAAACTTTTGAGAATGAAATAAATATTCCATACGTTGGATTGGTAGTTAAAGTACTATATAGAGTTGTTGAAACACATCAAATTGTCCATTTCAACTTGGTAAATTTCACTGTATTTCAATTAGATTACAATAAAGATGATTCTAATATCCCTTCAATCCACAAATTGTGATTTTTTAGGGAACATGAATCTTTTATAATGGGCCTGACCTTTTGCTCTAGAGGAAGGCATCATCTTTCTTGTATTAAACAGTAAAAGCACCTGCCATCTGCTCCTGAGAAGGACACATCTCTACCTTTCAAGGCTCTTTGCTCTACAAACGCCCTGGAACAAAGGCAGTCAGTTCCCCTGTTTGCAAGACGTCAAAAAATGTGATAGACCTGGTGGAGAACTGTCCTTCAACACCAGTCACTTATGCTTCCTCTGAAATTCTGTGGTGAAGAGTTTGGAGTGAAAACATTGCATTCAGAACCAAGCTAAGCCACTGCCTCAAGGGACAAAATATTTTACTTCATCTCAGCCTCCGTTTCCTAGTCTATTAGATAAGGATCAGAATCTTTGTGTTAAAGTAACTGGGTGAGTCCAGGAAGAGAATTATTTTAAACTGATTTTCAAGCTCTAAGCAACTAGATAAATAATTATTCCACTATGCTCTTGTAATGCTTTTCATTTTCTTACATTGTCAGGTTTGTTGCCAGTTGCTTCTACTTCTTCAGTCTTTCACTGCACATAACAGAAAACTGAGTAGACAGTAGGTATTCAATTAATTCTTTTCTTTCCTTTTTTATTTTTAGTTTCAGGTGTACAAAACAACATAGTGATTAGACATCTACACACCTCACAAAGCGATAACCCCAATAAGTCTATTACCCACCTGACACTGTATATATGAGTAGCTATTATAATGCCATTGACTATTCCCTGTATTGTATTTCATATTCCCATGACTATTTCGTGACTGTCAATTTGTGTGTCTTAATCCCTTCACCTTTCTCACCCGGCTTCCTAACCCCCTCCTATCTAGCGACCATCAGCTTGTTCTCTGTATCTGTGAATCTATTTCTGTTTTGTTTTGTTTGTTCATTTATTCTGTTCTTTAGATTCCACATATAAGTGAGATGATATACCGTGTTTCCTCAAAAATAAGACCTAGCCAGACCATCAGCTCTAATGCATCTTTTGGAGCAAAAATTAATATAAAACCCAGTCTTATTTTATAATATAATATATATACTATACTATAATATAATATAATTCAGTATATAAGACCGGGTATAATATAATATTATATTATATAAGATAATATTATATAAGACCAGGTATAATATAATATAATGTAATATAATATAATATAACATAATACCAGGCATAATATAACATAACATAATATTATATAATACCGGTCTTATATTAATTTTGTATGCAAAAAGACGCATTAGAGCTGATGGTTCGGCTAGGTCTTATTTCCAGGGAAACAGCAGTATTTGTCTTTCTCAGTCTGACTTATTTCACTTAGCAGAATACTCTCTAGGTCTATCCATGTCATTGCAAGTGGTAAGATTTTGTTATTTTTATAGCAGAGTAATATTCTATTGTATACATGTACCACAATTTCTTTATCCAATCATCTATTGATAGGCATTTCGGTTGTTTCCAAATCTTGGCTATTGCGAATAGCGCTGCAGTAAACATGGAGGAGCATATATTTTTCGAGTTAATGTTTTGGATTTCTTTATGACCGAAGAGTAGAATTGCTGGGTCATATGGTAGTTCTCATTTTAATTTCTTGAGGAACCTCCATAGTGTTTTCCATAGCGGCTGCACCAGTCTGCAATTCCACCAACAGTGCAGGAGGCATCACTTTTCTCCACCTCCTCACCAGCACTTGCCGTCTGTCCCTTTATTGATGATGGACATTCTGACAGGTATGAGGTGGTATCTCATTGTGGTTTTTATTTGCATTTTTCTGATGATTAAGTGACGTTGCACATCTTTTCATATATCTACGGGCCATCTGTATGCCCTCTTTTGAGAAATGTCTATTCAGGTCCTCTGCCCATTTTTTAAATTGGATTTTTTTTTTTTGGATGTTGAGTTGACGAATTTTTTATATTTTGGACAATAACCCTTTATCAGATGTATCATTGGCAAATATCTTCTCCCATTCAGTAGGATGTCTCTTCATTTTGTTGATGGTTTCCCTTGTTGTGCAAAAACATTTTAGTTTATGTAGTCCCATTTTTTTGCTTACCTTACCCAAGGAGATATATCAATAAAAATATTACTAAGGGTAATGTCTGAGAATTTACTTCCTATATTTTCTTATAGGAGTTTTATGGTTTCGGGTCTTATATTTAAGTCTTTAATCCATTTTGAGTTTATTCTTACATATGGCATAAGTAGGTGGTCCGGTTTCATTTTTTTGCATGTACTTGACCAGTTTTCCCAGCACCATCTATTGAATATTTTCTTTTTCCCAATGTAGATTTTGCTTTCTCTATCATAAATTAAATGACCCTACAGGCGTGGATTTATTTCTGAGCTCTCTTAATTAATTCTTATTAAGAATGACTAATACTTTGAATAATTAGATGCAATTGAACTTTCTGTCCAGTTTCCCCTTAAAAATTCCATAGCTTCTTCTTTACTTTCTTTCTTCTGACCACCCTTTCTCAATCACTTTTCTAAAAAAGAAGAGTTAATTCTATTCTAGCGCCTAAGGGGTGGTTACTTCTATCTGTGACAGGCCTTTGGCAGGTAAAGAGCTACGATGGCGCGATGCACTGAGCACGCTCACCAGAAAGAAAAGTGTTCCTATAAATGGTCATAACTTAGTACACTGTTCATATTTAAAAGGGGACAAAACCAGAATGTGAGAAGTTAGAAGAAAAAAAGTCAACCCTTGTATAATTATCTTTTTTTAATGATCCAATGGATCAACTCAAGAAAGCAGTTTCTTCAGTCACTTTTCCAATAGAAACGTGGATTGGGCCACGTGCTGTGGGTGCAGTTACAGTAATGGTGGAGGTCATTGTGATGATGACGGTAGCTGAGAATGATAGCACACATTTCAGATAATATCTCACTCAGAGGGTAGGCTCAAAAGTCAGCATATAAAGCAAAAAATGTGCAAGGTCAAGTCCATCCTTGAAAATGTCTCAGGAAGTTATGATATTGCTACCAAAATGTTGTCTCTTAATAAGGTGTAAGTAATAAGCTTCATAGTCGGGCTTATTATACTTATGCAGTAGCTTTCTCAGTTGAGCCTCAAATGACGTACTTGACCTACAATTATGGGTCTTTTTTTTTTAAGTACACAATTTTAAATTCTATATTCTCCGGAAGATGCTCACATTGTGAGACGGTGGCACACAAACAAACTGGACAAAAGCAGATTCCTGGTTTCCATTACTCCTTGCACCTGAGGGTAAAGTGACAGGCAGAATTCTCTTCCTCACTCTTTCTCTCTTTCCCACAAAGACTAAATACACCTAAGTTAAATGGGAATATGATGACACTGCTCCATCCATTAAAGGTTTTAATTTCCTTTCTCAACTTTCCATTTCCATGCATTTTTTGGTTTACATAAATTCTCATGGAAAACACTGGACATACCTGCACACAGCTTTTTCACATATAGGATATATCTAAAATTGATACAAAAAGAAGGTCATAATAAGTCTTTCCTTGGTTATATGATTAATGTATTCTGAGGCTTAGGGAAAAGCCAGTAATTGGGAAGGTTTAAGAGTATGTTGAGTGAATTCATTGCTGTCAGAGACAATTCACCATTTCACTGATGGAGCCAGCAGCAGCCCTTCCGAGAGCAAGAACTAACCATAAATCTAAATAGGAAAATATCCGAGTTTTGCTACCATGTCACATAAAATATCTCTTTTCAGAGCTGGAAGTATTTTTCAAAACTAAGTTAGAGTCACCGCTGTGAATAAAACTAAGGTTCTTCAAGAATGAGTAATAGAGACAACATTTTATCAGACTCCAAATTTGACCTTTCTTGGAAATTCTAATATCCAGCAAAAATTTGTCTTTGAACTCAGAAACATAATTTGCTTGATTTTCTCCCAAATTTCCATGGAACTAAGACTGCAGGTGGAGAAAGAAAAGTAGAACATTGTGAACTGAGGAAGAACACAGTGATTCCTCTTGAACAAAGGACATAACCGGAGCCCAGCGGGCTAGACTGTCCACAAGTGTATCTGATTTGGCCCACATAGTGGTGGCCTGAACTGAGTTCATAAAATGTTTGAATTAATGACTATTCTAAAAAGAATGAATGTTTCACACAGAAAAAAAAAATTCCAGCTTCTCTTTGAAGAAATGGAATGATCTGGCAATACTGTGTTGGCATCACTTCCAGGCGACCATCAGCTGGGGCTGAGAAGAGACCACCCCTTTAGACAGAGCAGCCAATCTCTAATTTGCCACAGTCTCTACCACTCCTTATTGCATCCCAGACACTGAGGCCAAGGGTCAACTATTGCTTCATCTAATAACAGTTAAAAGGAAATCAAAAGTTTTGTACCTATATGCCTTCCATGGGTGGGTGGAGGGGTAGAGAGACAGAGTGAACCCTGGTTCAGACATTTGGGTGACCCGGTTGGCCCCTGTAAACATTTGTTTTTGAAGCTGCTACCTTAGAAGTTAACTTCCTTCAGGAAGCCTGCCTTATTTAACTGAGCTGGTAGTATCATTTGAAATGCTCTCCACCAGGAGGTTCCCTTAGATACCAATACAACTGAGACTTTACATGCAACATTTTAATGACCTTTGCACAAATAATCCCATAATAAATAATTTTAAAAGAAAAACATTTCCACTGTCTCAGGGTATCAAAGGGGCTCTCTCATTGAAGGACTATCCCAATAATTTACCACAAATATTGACATTCTTCTCCGAGCTCTAGCTGCTTCTCATTTAAGAATGTGGGGAAAGGAAACAAGCATAGTCACAACTTGTAATATGCAACCCTCTGAGTGAGAACAGATTTGCCTGCAGTAAATTATTAATTGTTACAATAGAATATCATTTACCTCACCACCCCATCAGAAAAAGTAATGTTTTCCTGTTGAAAAGCTCTGACTTTTTAAAAGATTAAAAGTGGTTACTGCAATATTTCTGAGGCAAGAGGGAAAAAAAATTAAAGAATGCACATTGCTTTTAGCTCAGGCATGGAGCTCAAATGAGCTGATTGTTGCAAGGACATTGTTCAGAATATTAGATGACGCTCAAGCAGTAACATACTTTCCATATTTAATATGAGTCTTTGGACCAAATTAAATTTTTAGAACAGTATAAGGTCACACAGTCAATATGCCAACCCTTTTACATTTATTTTAATCTCATCTCCCAGTATTGTCACCAGATCCTTGCCTTCTTGCCATCTCTGTAAATAAACTGTGTTGACTCTTGAACCTTCGCTCATTCTCTTGGCTTAATTACCTTCCATGATAACAATTCACTTCTTATCTCTTTAAAGTAGCCCATGTGGGCACCTCACTTTTTTCCTCTCCCAGCTCTGTTCATCTTTGTAATACTCCCTAGGGAGAGTGAAAGGAGTCCTTCCATCCTTTCTTCCTTTCTTCCTCCCCTCCTCCCTCTTATCCTTTTTCAGTTATCTCCCTCTCCCTCTGTCCCTCCCATGCCCCTCCCCCTCCTTCTCAAGCTAGAGAACGCCTCACCCTTTTCCATCTCCCTTACCACGACTGCACTGGTGCCTACTTTCCCTTCCTCCCTTTCATTCATTATACCCTCACCACAATGGCCTCTTTCTATTTCTGGAGCAAATGACCTTTTCCCTCCTCAGGGCCTTTGCATGGGCTATCTCCCCTGCCTGAGTACCAGACTCCCAGGTCCTGTCTTAGGCCCTACTCAATCCAACGTGACCTCCTCCAGGAGGATGTTTTGACTCTGACTGCACTCAGGTCCCCTCACCTAAGTCACTTATTATCACGTCGCTGTTTGTTTCCTATATTGTGCTGTTATGCAACAGCTGTCTTGCTCTTTCTTTACTGACTATTTCTTGTCTGTCTAGCCCCAGCTAGAAGGTAAGCTCAGTGAGGTCAGGAATTGTGTCTGTCTTACTCCCTGCTGAAGCCCAGTTCCTAATTCAATGTCTAGCTCTTCAGGTGCTCAATAAATATTTGCTGAGAGCAAGAGTGAGTATGAACCACTTGAGTAGACGTTTTAGCTACAGAGTAGCTAAAACCAGGTATCTCCAGGCATTCGTTGGGGGAAGAGTATAGAAACTTATCATTATAATTTAGACGGCAGCAGGGGTCTATCTAAGGCCATGGTTTTCAAATATTGAATGGGGATAATGAACGCCCAATGCATTAAATGCAAACCCCAGCACCCTCCTTTAGAGATTCTGTTCTGGAATAAGGCCAAAGAATCTCAGACAAGAACCTGAGGGTTCTGATATATGGTCCATGGGACCCATTTTGAAAAATACCTTTCTAGGGCTTAGATGGTGGTATAGAGTCAATTGGGTGGTACCCTTTCCCAGGGATTTATTTGCACACAGAAAATTTACAAAGGAACCAAGGAAACTTCCTGGAGGAAGGGGTGAAGAAAACCCTTTAAGGTTTAGTGTCTGACAGAGGAGGGCCCAGTTATGACTGAGGCCAGGTGGATTACCTGAGGATTACCACAGCCCCAAAGATCCCACCATGAGAAGGCTGGATTTTAGGCCTGGCACTTAGGAGTGGACACCCGCGCTACTTCAGGTAACACTGATACCCTTCCTGACCCAGCCACCCCGGCAATCTATCTCAAAGGTTTAGGGCAGAGTTTTTGTTTGTTGTTCCTTTTAATTGTGGGGAACAATGAACTGAATGCAAAGTGAAATCTTTCTTCAAAGCGTGGGGAGGACTGGGGTGAAGGAGGTGGTCCCAGGTGCTACCTCCTCTTGTGAGAGGCATCTTTCTCATCTGCAGCAGGATGATTCTCAGAATAAGTATGTGGGGAAGATCCAGGATGAGAAACATCAGGACCAGATTCCCAGTTCAATGGAGCATGATTCAGTCAGTATCATTTGAGCTTTAAGAGAAATATGACCTTATTATGTTGTCGTAGGTTGGTGAGGTCTGGAGACATTAGTAACACTTAGAATCATAGAATATTAGCACTAGAAAGACTCAGAGTGCATCTAATCAAACTTGCCCACTTGGGAGTCAGGAAAATAGATGGTCAGAGAAAGGACGAGAGGTGGCCAACGTTACATGGGTACACAGTGGAAGATCCAACATTCACTTACTCATTCAATCTTTTAAATACTTTTTAAGCATCTACCACAGGGCTAGCTCTTGTAGATAAACACATGTATTCAATTCATTACACATTTACAAATCTCCAACTATGAATCTGGCACTGTAATGGATATAGGGGATATAAAATTAAGCCAGACACAGACCTTTTCATGTGGTACTCACTGTCTAGAAGAAAAGAGGCAGTTTATATAGAAAAGATCATTGTACAACGTGATAAAAGCCACTCTTCATGAATGTATATAGTGGGATTGCATCATGCACAGGTAAAAAGCCATTCTCTTATCTTACTCCTGATAACAAACAAACCTAATAACATTTATCAGTGTAATTAAAGAAGTTTATTACTGAAACCTAATAGCATAAACCCTGCAAAGAAGCAGGAATGCTTTATAATCTACATCATTAGTCATCTGAGAAATGCAAAATCAAGCCACAATGAGACATCACTACACACCTATTACCATGTCTAAACTTTAAAAGACTGACTACATCAAGCATTGGCAAAGATGTAGAGGAATCAGAACTCTCACACCCTGTTGGTAGGAGAATCAGGGCGAAAACATAACTGTAAAACAGTGTAGCAAACAGATATACTCCATTCAGTTTTAAAAGTTAAACAGACTCCTACTATATGATCCAACCACTCGACTCCTAGGTATTTATCCAAGACTAGAGTCGAGGTTCATATAAAGACTTATATATAAATGCTCACAGCAGCTTTGTTTTTAATCACCTAAAACTGGAAGCCATCCAAAAATTTATCAGCAGATGAATGGACAGCCAAATGATTATACAGCCACACAATGGAATACTGCTCAGCAATAAAGAGGAATAAACTACTGACATACACAGAAACATGGATGGTTCTCAAAACAATTATGCTGAGATACAGAAGCCAGAAAAATAGTTCACATACTGTATGATTCCTTTTTTTTTCTTTTTTTTTTTTTTTACAATTCTAGAAAACACAAAGTCATCCGCAGAGATAAACTGCAGATTAGTGGTTGCCGGGTGAGAGGGTTGTGGTACATGGAGGGGCACGAGGATGGGGTTCAGAGGGGCACAAGGAAACTCGAAGGTGATATGTCACAGGTTTATTTATATGTCGAAGCTTATCAAAGTATACACTTCCTGCTCTGTTTATCAATAAAGCTGCTAAAAAGTAAGGAAGCAAAACAACAATAACAAATCCTAAGTAAACACAGAGAAAAGAAAAAACTGAAGGGGTGTGGAGCCACAGCACCTGACCCCGAGTGCGAGACCCACTCCCCACCATGTGCGTGGCCCTGAGAAAGTCTCCAGACTTTTCTGGAACTGTTTTCTGATCTGGCACACAGGAGTAATAATTCTTGCCCTACGATTTTTATGGGATTGTAACAAGGAGCTAACAGAGGAATAACGCAAAAGGGCTCCGTAAAATTTTAAAACGCTGTGCACTTTTGGTGGCAGACGCGTGAATCTAGGAGGCAGGATATCTCTCTAAGGACTGGGCAGAGGAAAGACGGCTGGAAGGCCAGAGGGCCGCACATATCTATGAGGACCAACGAGTCCAGGGCAAAGAGAGGTGCCTTTGATCACAGAGGAGAGGATGGAGGGGAAGGCACTGGCTAGAACTCAAAGGGCAGCAAGGAGATGGCAGGTCTGACTTTGGGGAACTGGCGAGCAAGAGATGAACCCAATAGATGAGGAAAAGGGAAGAAAAAGGCAGAGCCTGGGCCTCAGACTGAAGACAACCGAACTCTTAGGAACACAGGCTTGTGAACAGACTCTGCTTTCCTCACTGAGGCCGGAATGATCTTCGTGACACTCACCCACTGGGCTGGGATGAAGACAAATCTCCTCAGCGTGGCCATGGCCCGGGCCGGGCCTACCCCACCAAGCTCATCACCTGCCACTTTCCCAGCTCTCAGGGCTCTGCCTCTCCACTGGCACCACCGACAGTCACTCGCGCTATTTGCTCAGCTCAGACTCCGCTCTCTCCTCTGTGCAAAGCTCTACCCAGGCATCAGATCTTAGACCAGTTGTGGCTACTTCAGGGAAGCCTCCCAAAACTCACCCAGACTCCACTCTGCCGCCCGCTCACAGCACCCGAAATGGTCCTCCACAGCCTGCGTCATTGCTGCACTTATATAGATGGGGTGCAGACTGCCGTCTAATGCTACCTCCACAAACAAGGGAAGCACGTCGATGTATGCGCTCCATGGCAAGCTGCATACTGACCACAGATGCAAAAAAGGTGAGGAATGAAGGAATGAGTCAAAGTCTTATGAGAAAAAGACTTTCTTTGAAACCTTAAAAATCAGAGAACCAATGAATGATATGAGTGTTTGTGAGACTTGCCTCAAGGTATAGCCTATAATGTGGCTGTTTGTGTTATTCCCATTTTATACATGAGGACATCATGGTTCAGAGAGGTGAACTGACTTGCCTACTATCACACTGCTCATGCGTGGAACTAGGAGGTGACTCAATTCCAAGGCCTGACCTCCTAGCCAGGCCTATCACTCCAATTTTAAAAGGAAAGTTCATCCCTAAGGCCCCATCCGGCTCTAACTTTCTCCAATCCTACAGCTCCCCTACCTCCACAAAATTAGCTGGTGGATCCCCAACAAGGCAGCCCCCACCAGCAGCCTGCATTAACCTTTCAGACCTCCGAGCCGCCTGCCAACTTGCTCCTCCAGGAACGACACACTCTTCCACTTCTAGGCTAAGACCGAGAAGAATTACAATCCAATTTACTCCACATGCTGAAAGGAGTGCCTGTTTAGCTTACGTCAGCAGTGCTGATTCTGAATTAATACTTTGACATCAATCTTCATCCACAGTGCAGCCGCTCAGAGCCGTGTCCTCCCTGGGTGAGCCAAGGTGGGAGAGGGACGGGTCAGAGGAGATCCAACCTGCAGAAGACTAATGAATTGCTTTGCCAGATGGGAGATGGATGCTCTCACTCCTTTCAAGTGCACAGGCTATCCCCATCCCTGACACCTGCACCTCCAGTGGGGGAGGGGGTGCAAAAGTGAACTCTTCCCCATAATCACAAGTGTCTGGGCATTGGCCAGTCAGTTATTAGAACACATGTTAATAATTGATGGGAGTCTACTGGCCCCCCAACATGCATGCCAGTTGATTTTCCTCTTGTCATGGCACACTTGGCATTAGTCTAACTTGGTATCTATGAGGTGGGGTGGGGTAGGTAGGCAACGAAACTTATTGAGGGCCTGCTATGTACCAGGTACCCTTGTCTCATTGAATTCCCCCAATCACCCATCCAGGTAAAATATCATCCCCATTTTATTGAGGAAAATACTGAAGCTCAGAGAACTTGCTACTCTAGGTCACACAGATAGGACAGACAGGATTAGATTTAAATCCTTTAATTTAATTTAATTTAAATTAGATTGTCTGCCTGCAGGTCTGCCTAATGTGTACGGGTTTAATAACTAATATTTGGAACAAAGGGTCTGACAAATCTTACAGAGAAATAAAAATTCAATTATATCCATACATACATTTAAGGAATCACATTACTGCAAAGAATGTTATTAGACCAGTACTGTTCGAGGCATGAGCCACAGACTGGTGCCATTCTATGAACTGTTGGTTACCCGCCTACTCGGATAAGTATGACAATTAAGAGAAAGCATTTAGAGACTGATAATAAATTGATATGGGCATAATGTCCAAGCATGTGATCACATAATTCACTGTTATTATATTTTACAGCAGGATTAACTCATAATAGACAGGAAAAAATGCATATGGCCCTTCTCTACAGATCGTTTTTGAATAGCATGGAATTAGATGAAATTGGGTCTGGGGATGTGGTATCATTTGAGGGGTACTCTAATCTGTATTGTGTCAAGCTCAAGGGTAAGGGTTCTTGGAAGCTCATTATTGCCAGTCAGATTCCTGCTCCTGTATGTATGAGCTGTGTGACCCCGGGCAAACTCCTCAACCACCTCTGTATGTAAAGAGAGAGAAGGATGGCGCTAACCACCTACATGGCTGCGAGAACCAAGTGGAGTCATCTACTACAACACGGAGCACAATGCTAGGCATGAAGGAAGCATTCAGTAAGTGCCAGTTGCTGCTTTTTCTTTATGCCTAGCTAAGTTGTATCATCATTAGTATGTGCCTTTTGTTGATTTCTATTCTGTCATTATCCCTTTGGGGTAAGCTAGCAGCCCTATTTTGAAATATGAGTATCCCCCTAGAGAAGTAAATTCTTTAATCATATCAGCTCAGCAAATCATGTATCACTAAGTCAGTGATAACTGAGAAAAGAGAAATTGGGGGAAGGAAAAAGCCCTGAGAAGTTTTGCAGTGGGTGAGGGCATGGCAGATGGGTCATGAGCACGGCTACAGACAATAAACTTGGCAGGGGAGGAGGATGAAAAGGAGAATTCTGGAGGATGGGATGGGACCAGGGGTCAATTCAGGGGAGGTATTTTGAAGAAGGCAGACCACAAAAGACATATTCAAAACGGCAGCACAGAATATGATTAAAAACCAGAAATCTAAAGCCAGATGCCTAGATTTAAATCTTGTCTGTACCTTTTAATAACTTGGACAACTTATATTACCCTCTGTGCCTCAATTTTTTTCTGGTCTATAAAATAGGAATACTAACAGTACCAACCTCCTCGGGTACTTGTGAAAGGTCAGTGGGAGTATATAGATACAGAGATCTATCGTAGTGCCTGGCACACAGAAAGAGCTATAGAGTGTGTGTTATAATCATGAATATCAGTAGTAGTAGTAGTAACAGAACATTCCAACCCGGGGCGGCTGTCTTCATAGTCCCTGCTATTGAGACTCCAGGTAAGGGTTTGAAGATGACTCAGCACAACCAATCCCACTGTCGAAAAATCATCATGAGACAGGTCAGTAAACCCAGCTCAGCACACAAATGACAAGGCGCTTAAAAAATGAAAATCAGTCTTCCTAAAGCAGTCTCCTCCTAATGACTCCCTTTGATCTCTTGGGGATTATGGCCTGAGACTTTGGGAAGCAAAGCATCTGCCTTGCCAAGTGCAGCACTGGGTGCTGTTCGCACTGGGGCCGTCTGGTTGCAGCAGGCTCCTGCCTGGTCTCCCCACCCCCACGGTAGCTCTGCTGCCACACGGGGGAACCAATAGGACCCCAACATCACTGCCCTACAAAAAACATGTTGCAGATCATGTTCAAAACATTCAGGAGTTCCGATGACCTACAGGACAAAGCCTACACTCTAGAAGAATCTCTGAGGTCCAACTCCAGGTGCCACCTGGCCAGTTTGGTCAACAAGTAAGTGAATCACCCGGTCTTCACAGATGACCAAATTTTACTCCACAGATGACTAAATTTGAAGCCAATGGAGGATTCATCTAAAATTTTAAATGGGAATAAAAGATAACTTTTAATTAAAGTATAATTTTCTTCTAATTGGAAACTATTTTAAAAGACTGAAAGGCTGTAACTTCGATGCAGAAATTTCAGGCATCCTGTAGCTAGAACGGAAGGTATTTTGGAGAGCAACAGTAAAGATGGGAGACTGATAACTGCCTGTCAAGTCAGGCTACGCAAACAATATTCTGCCTACTTGTAAGGTGGGCTCCAACTGGCACAATGGGAAGGTGTCCTATCCCCAGTTAGTTAAGATAGTCACACCCCCAAGCAGAGCACTTGGTGACCTCTGCTGGCATCCCCTGAGAAATACACAGTTGGTGCAAGTGGTTTATGAGCTCTCCTGGGAGAATATCATGGCCTACTTATATGTCTTTCGGCACTCATAGCCCAGATCTTGCTTTCTCTAACTACCATGCTCCAATAAAAGAAAGCAGTGATCCTTGGAGAAATGGTGCACTCCAAGGATGGGCAGGTAAAACTGGATGTGCCTGGAGCATCTTGCAGTGCCTGAAAGTAAAAATGCGCTCACAAAGCAGAAGGTTGAGGGCATGTCTAAGGGACAAGGACCCAACCTGAAAGAACTCTCAATGACCGAAGCAGGAGTAACTGGAGGCAAAAATAAATACCGTGGCACTGGATTATAAGCCAAAGTATAAATTAAATCTCCATGAGTCCATACAGATTTATACTGATATAAATAAATGAGGAATGAATGAGTCAATCCGTTCATGACAGAAAGTGAGAAGGGGCTAATGTCACTCTAGGAAATGGAGCTTAACACCCTCCCCACCCCCCACCTTCCCTGAGTGTGGGCTGAACTTAGTGACATGCATCTAAAGAAAAGAATATGCTGGCGGGGATGTGGAGAAAAGGGAACGCTAGTGCACTGTTGGTGGGATTGCAGATTAGTGCAGCCACTATGGAAAACAGTATGGAGGTATCTCAGGAATCTGAAAATGGAACTACCCTATGATCCAGCAATTCCACTCCTAGGCATCTACCCGGAGAAATCCAAAACCCCAATTCAAAAATCAGTATGTACTCCTATGTTTATTGCAGCACTTTACACAATAGCCAAGATATGGAAACAACCGAAATGCCCATCGGTGGATGACTGGATTAAGAAGCTGTGGTACATTTATACAATGGAGTATTACGCAGCCATAAAGAAGAAAGAAATCTTATCATTTGCAACAACATGGATGGATCTAGAGAACATTATGTTAAGTGAAATAAGTCAGAAAGACAAGTACCATATGATCTCACTTATATGCGGAATCTAAAGAAAAGAATATGTGAATGAACTGATCAGAGACAGTTTTGAGGGCACAAAGAAAAAACCGAGAGTTGTAGGATGGGCGGGGGCGGGGATAAGTGGAAAGGTGAAGGGATTAGGAAGCAGCTGGTAACCACAAGATGGCCTCAGGGTTTTCTGAAAATTAATTTGGGGAACTTATTCAATAATGTCGTAAAGATTTTGTTGGGTATCCAATGGACATGCGTCCTATTTGGGATACCACCTCAGAGATAATGTGGATGCCTGATCATGGTATTGTACACCAGAAGCTAAACATTAACGAATGCCAACTATAATTTTATATATATAATGTGATGGCTGGGTGTGAGGTCGGAGGGATAATGGATGGGGGGAGGGGGGTTCACAGTGTGAGGGATATAAATGATGAACGTCTAAGTATTACCTTGTCTTGTACACCTGAAACTAATAAAAAAAAAAAAAGAAAAGAATATAGAAAAGGGGACAATAGTAACTTCAGTGTGGAGACACCTGGCAGACACATCCTTAACCCAATGGTGAAAGTTCACATCACCAACCAGAATGTAGGTTAATATTACATTCATGCGCTCCTGGTGTGATAGGATGAGAAGGGCACTTCATCTCTGCGGCATTCTTCTCCCAAAGAGCTACAACGCCATTCTAGTCACAAGGCAAACATCAGCCGGGCACACAAAATGTAAAACTGACCAGGACTCCCCCAAACCGTCAAGGTCGAGTAAAACAAGACATGACCAAAAAGTTGTCACAGCCCAGAGGAGACTGGGGAGACATGACAATGAGATGTCTCTTATCTGGCTTCTATCCTGGAATAAAGAAACAACATGAGAGGACAAAGCTGATGAAATCTGAATCAAGTCTTGACTTTAGTTAAAGGTATATAACAATTTTGGTTTCTTCATTTTGACAAATGTGCATGGTAATGTAAGATGTTAACATTAGGGGAAACTTATGTAACTCTATTGATATTATTCCAAATTAAATATATATATATATATATATTTTTTTTTTTAAGTCTTTGAAGAGGTCCACACTGACACAGTTGAGCCCCATGGGCACGGAGAGATTTTTGAATGGACTAGCAGGTAAGACATCAGGAGCCTGAGTGGTAGACCAGCAGCATTAGAACAGGACGGCCATGAATGCACTCCAAGGAGAAGCCTTCCCGGACCATCAGACACATGATGGGAAACAGGAAATTTCTGTTATTAGGTGGGCTCACCCCACAATCATTCCAGTAGAAAAATAAAAACTTATCTGTATGTTTTTGCACAAAGAGACAAGGAGATATACACACAGATAATTTCTAGTCTTGGATCAAAGCATAGAGTCTCCAGATAAATGGTAGGACACTCATTAAAATCTGAATTTCAAATTAACAGTGACATAGGACACACAGTATTTGACACATGCAATATTTGGGACACTTAATCTGGGAACATAGTTATACTAAAATTCACTTATGGTTTATCTAATATTCAAATTTCACTGGGCATCGCGCATTTGTATTTGCTAAATCTGTCAATTCCACTCAAATGTCATCATATCAGTGAAGCCTACCTTGATCTTCTTCAACATTGCAACCTACCCCTCCTGCACACGTGCTCTCCTTTTCTTCCTTGATACACATCCTAACCTGTTATATCGTTTATCTATTTATCATACTGCTTATCTTGTGTCTGTCTGCTGTAATGTACGCTTTCTGAAGGAAGGGATCATTCATTGATCCCTAGTACATGGTTGGCACATAGGAGGTACTCAATAAATATTTGTTGAATAAATGAATATCTTAAGGGAGTAAGATTCACTGAACTTCTACATCACAGTAAGCATTGCAGTATGTGCTTGGGATACTCACTATAACCTTGTGCAGTAAATGTTATCTCTTTTCCACAGTCCAGGCTCAGAGAGGTTTGGTAATGTGCACAAGGTCACACAGCTGCAGTTCTAGGATATGAATCCAGGTCTGCCAGACTGGGTAGGCCATCTCCTTCTGCTGTGCCAGGTATCAGGCAGCTCTCGTCAAGAGGAAATTTTTTATTTACTTGTTTTTGCTGAGAATTTGTAGAAGAGTTCCATTTGGTGAGTGAAGCATATCTAACTCAGGAAAACGATCCTCAGATGACTGTTCTTGGTTTGCACTAAATGGTGTTTGCAGACGCACAGGACAGCATGCATGTGACTGCTCTCCACAGCTCTGTGGGCCCCTGTCCTATATCAAAGCCGCCTCCATTCACTTGTCACCTCTCACTTTCAAAGCACACATTTGTGAAATTGTTTAATGATGTCTCCCAGGTACAATTCTGTTTTACAGTCACTGTCAACCCAAACCATTTCATGTTAATTTCCTACAACCTACTCTACTGTCAGCTTTCCTCATCATTGATATTTATTTCCCAGCTAAATATACATTTATTTGTTGACATTTTTACTAAATTAGACTGTAATAAATCTGTCTGCACTTATATCTATTTTCCCTTTGTGCTTGAGAAGTTAAAGTTGGTGTGTTTATTAAGTGCATGGCCAATTGCCCAGAGGGACAGATAAAGGGTAAGTGCTGTGTTATGAAACCACAGGAGGCTTCCCAAAAGCCCCTTCGTGGGGTGTTGGCACATCTGGGATTGGCTCTGATGCCTGCACAGTTTGGACAGACACCTCTGAGAGATAGACAAATCTGTGCCATTAATCACTGAGAACTCGGAAAGGGGGACAGGATGCCAAGAAAAACCTTGATGGGTGAGTAGGATCAGCCTGGGAATGATCTCAACCTCTCGGTGCCTCATCATTGAGTGTAATCAAATGATTAAGAACACAGGCTTGGAAGTCAGACAGAAAGAGCTCACATCCCAGCTGGCCGGCGTGCTGTCGAACTCTGGGCAGGTTAACTTCTCTCAGCCTGAAATGTCTCTTTTATAAAATGGGGGGAATTATGTTACCACCTGCAGAGGGTAATCATAAAGATGAAATGATACACATATACACCTATCATATTGTAACTGCTCCAGAAATAGTACATGACCACCATTATTAGTTCCTTGCTTTGCTCTGGATTCCAGTTTCTTTGACTTGGTATGATCTGGTTTCTGCTGCCATTCTGTACATTTGCCTGTTCTAAGTTTTCTGTGTGGGAGCCATGACTCAAAACCGTGGCTGAGCCAAGGGCAACTGGAATGCCTTCTTTCACCTTCAAGACAAGGTATTCCGGGCTCACTTGAGAGAACCCTGGGGAGCTCCAGCAGCACAGAGTATCTGAGCAACCTCCAGCTTTGCAGCCAGAGGACCTCTCTCGGAGACCTCAGTGATTGTGTCATAGTTGCAATAGCTTGGAGCAAGCTGGTTTCCTTTCCCAGACTCAGTGTGCTAATCCATAAAATAGGACCAATACCTTATCAGCCTGCCACCTCCTGTGGAACTACTTAGTAAGCTTCAAAGTACTGGACCGATGTCCCTGAACATCTTTTTCAGTAATTTAGGCTTCATGGGAAATGAGGAAAGAGAAACTTTTACAGAATCTAAATGTGGGGAATACGTGAAGGGCAATAATTATGTTTTGTAATTATTGGGAGGATTTGGGCTGACGATGGCTCTTGGAGAACTTGCAGACATATCACATTATTAAGACATCCACAAATCTGGCCTAGAATGAAAAATACAGCTTTCTCTGAGCGGCTTCCAGGAGTATGGTTTTACTCTAATTTCCGACTAACTAAACAAAATAATGCACAATCATAAGTTATACAGAATTACTGCAACTAAAGAAGCACGTCATTGCCTCATCAAACGAACCATATTAATCTACCAACAATGAGGACATGATTGATGTAATAAAAGATTAGCTTCTTTAGATATAGCTAAGGTTTAAGTCATTGCCTAGCAAATTACCTGCTTAAAATCATATGTGCCAGCATTAATGACTGAAATATAAACTGTCTGTAAGATTTCTGCACAAGTATGAATGGAAAGGAATCTGTAGAATGAAAAGCTTTGAGAAACAGTGTAACACATCAGGAAAAACACTGGAGTGTAACGGAATGCCTCTCAGTTCCTGAAATAACAATTACAACCACCATTTACTGAGCATCTATTTGCCTGGCTCTTTACACGCAATACTTCATGTACTTCATTTAACTGGCCCCCATGACACAGTGGTGTTCAAAATTGAGCCTGAGTCAGAATCACCTGGGGATGTTAAAACACAGATTGTTGGGCCTCATCCCAGAGTTTCTGATTGGAGCGGGGCCAGGGTTTTGGGAGTTTGAACGTTAAAGGTGACGCTGCAGCGGCTAATTCAGGCACCACCGTTTGAGAAGCCCGCCCAAAGAGACAGGCACTGGTATTCCCACTTTATGGGCACAAAAATGGGGAGAAGGGAGGCTACAGGATATGCCTGAGGCTCCACACTTTCAGAATCAGAACCAGCCAAGCTCTGTCCATACTCAAGTCTAAGACGTATGACCAAACAGACACCAGAAACGGCAGAAGGGAAAGGAAGAAACCTACTTTGAAATGACTGCTTTCTTGCCTAGACAAAAAAAAAAGAAAAATCAGAAAAAGCACTGGATTCAGAGCCAGCAGCTTTGCTCCCTGGGACCTCAGGCAAACCCTGAGCCTTAGATTTCCCATCTATAAAAGGGCTCTCCCCTTCTGAGGTTATTGTAAGGATCAAATAGATGCGTATGTGAGATGGGAAAGAGTTTTGGGAGTATCCAAAGCATTACACAAATGTAAGGAATGGCTGTAACAAATGAAATAAATTAAAAGGTTAAGATCTTGATGGAGAGGATATCCTTTTAGAGAGACGGCGCTCGTGCACAGTGGAAATAGCACTTGGGTTAGGGGCAGAAAACCAGATATGAGACCCATACTCACCAATTAATGGACGTGGGACTTTGACTCACTCTATCCTTGTGGGCAGAAGCTCCCCCTATTGAAAATGGACTCCACAAGGTTTGCGAAAACTACACTGAGGTAAGATATGCAAAAAGTATTTTGTAAACTGCAAAGCACTCTACAATAAAACACCTTCAGCAATATCATAAATACTACTTTTTAAAGAATCCAGTAGAAAACTGCTTTGCCTTTCCTTTCCTTCTTTCTTTTCATTGTTTCTTTTATTTCATCTACTCCCTTTTTTCCTTAAGTTAAACTCTGCTTGCATTCCATCACAATTCATGCATTAAAAGCCAACAATCCAATGAACACATCGTATTAATATGTCTTGCACTAACCATGGGAATCGCTTTGAATTAGTTTCTCTCTTGGAATAAAAGCCTTACCTCAACTTGCTGGCACCACAAGGCAGGCCCTGCCCCCTTTCTGATCTCATTTCTAACCTCCCACTCCTTGCCCCAGGCAATCTACTTATCTTCGTCTGTTTGGTTGGCTATAACAAAAATATCATCAACTATGAGGTTTGTAAACAACAAGCATGTTCTCTCATAGTTCTGGAGGCTGAGAAGTCCCAAATCACGGTGCTGACAGAATGGGTGTCTGGTGAGAACCAGCTTCCTCATGGATGCCTGTCTTTTCACTGTGTCCTCACAAGGGGTGAGGGAGCTCTCTGGGGGTTTCTACTGTAAGGGCACTGATTCCATTCATGAGATCACTGCGTTCATCACCTAATCACTTCCCTGAAGCCCCATCCTCTAACACCGTCCCACTGGAGATTAGTATTCAACTATGAACTTGGGGTGGGATGGGGAGGGGTTACATTGTGTCCATCACACTGGCCTTCCAGCACACCACGTGTTCCTGCCTCAGGACCATTACCACGGTGACCTGTTCCTGGGCCTACAGCTCCTTCCCCAGATTTTCACAAGGCTGCTTCCTTCCCTATCATGCGCCCTCAGCTCCATTCTCACCTCCCTGGAGGGGCCTTCCCAGAGTACTCTCCATCTACAGTAAGGCCAGAACATCAGTCTCTTTGTACTTTGTCCCCATTTCAGTGTCTTCTTGCCACTCTATGCCATCCAAATCAATGTTCTCGGCCGGGACAATACTGCCACCCAAGGAGGTGTTTGGAAATGTGCGGGAATAATGTTGATTGACATTATGATGAGAGGCCACTGCTGACATTTAGTGGATGGGCTAAAGGATATTAACTGTCCCACACGACCTGAGCGTGTCTGAGAACTTCCAAAGGAAAATGCCAACAGCACCCCTGTTGAGAAATACTGGGTTGCTGTCTTATCATCTGTTGCCCCACGTGAAATGTAAGCTGCTGAATCAGTTTCCTATGGCTCTGTAACAGATTGCCACAAACTTAGGGGCTTAAAAAACACACACAAATGTATTCCTCTGTAGTTCTGGAAGTGAGAAGTTTAAAATCAGAGCACCAACAGGGCTGCATTCCTTCTGGAGACGTCAGGGAAGAGTCCACTGCCTTGCCTTTTTCAGCTTCTAGAAGACACTTGCATTCCTTGACTTATGGCCCCTTCCTGTCATCAATTTATTCTATTGCTTTTATCGTCACGTCTCCCACTAATGATTCTTATCCCTGCCTCTCGCTAATAAAGACTCCTGTAATTACATCAAGCCCACTGAACAGCAAGATACTTTCTTTGGCACA
The DNA here is from genome assembly GCF_964194185.1 of Rhinolophus hipposideros. NCBI lineage: Eukaryota > Metazoa > Chordata > Mammalia > Chiroptera > Rhinolophidae > Rhinolophus > Rhinolophus hipposideros. Next base: position 27,149,385 of record NC_138069.1, on the reverse strand, counting down.
AAATCCTTAACTTAATCACACCTGCAAAGTCTCTTTTGCTATATAAGGTGACATTCACAAATCCCAGGGATTAGGACACATCTTTGGGGGCCCATTATTCATCCGACCACAGAGCCAGATGAGCAGGGACCTTGTCTGTCTTGTTCAATGGTACAGGCCCAGAACCCAGCACAGACTCTAGCTCAGGGCAGGTACACACTCAGAAAAAGTCTGACACTGATGAGTGAATGTCAAGTCTATTGTTTACTGCAGCCTGGGAAACAGGTCTGTGGGCAGGCTCGCAAGTGAACAATGTCTCAGAAAATAAAGCTGCAGTTTAGAACAATGCTGTTGCCCCTGGTGGAATTGCAATGTATTCCTGGTGATAACTCCTTTACGAGCCAAGTTCTTCCTCAACATCAGTATTGTGACTTTGTCAGCATCTGCCCCAACCCTGAACTTTCAGAGTAAATCTTCCCATGAGATACCCTCAGTCATAAATCTTTCCACTGGCTGTTTTCCCAAGAATTGGATCTAAATGAGAAAAGGGAGTTAATCCTAAATGCTCACTTTTATAGCTAACTAATACCTTATTTTAAAATAGCATAACTGATATTAGTTCTCCAGGCAGTTGATGTTATATAGGTTTCCCCTTGGAGGCTGGGTCTGGAGAAATATAACAAAATAATGCAGATTATTCAGAAAGGCTAGCATGAAACCCAAATTGCCAACCAAAATATTTACAAGTTTTGTCCTTTGAAAAATTTTCTTGGCTCAAACCAAGAACATACCATAAATTTCTTAAGACCACGCTGACACACACAATTTCCTAACCCACCCTTTACATCTGCAGGGCCTTAAGTCTTTCCTCTTATGTCCTTTGTGCTCAAAGGGGTCGGGGTCTCCGAGACCTTACAGAAGAAGATCAGAGGCTCAGAGTGTAAGAATCATGAGACAATGTTGGCAGTGCCAGGATTACAAATCAGATCTCCTGGCTTTCCAGCTGGGGCTATTTCTTTTCACTTCACTGCAGTGCATTCATGCTCCCTCTTAGAAGAGGGTTCTCTAAGCCCATGGGAAGGCCAGAGAAGAGCTCTTTGCTGATGAGGACTTTCAAAACTCAATTGGAGAACTCAATTATGGGGAAAATTTCTGTGTCTCAGGATTCCTGGATCCGGCATAGAAAGGGGTATTAGTACCTTCCCACATCATTCTAATCCAAATCTGCCAGGGCTGCCTTTGTAGCTAGTCAAATGAAAGTGAGGCGGGCAGAGGAGAATGATGTAGAAAGAGAGATGGGAGACTATAAATGAGTCACTGTCTTTATCAACTACCACATGTATCAAAGGGAAATTCTCATTTATAGAGAAGATTACATTTGCTGCTAACTTCAGGCAGGGCTCCTGACAAGCTGAGGAAAGAATTACTCTTTTTTATGGAAATCCAATCTAGTTTGATGCTGGGAAGTAAGGATCCATCTACAATGGTAAGTGACAGGCTCAGCGATGCTCCACATATCTGTTCAGGCAAACACAGTGGAGAAACACACCCATTTCCGAGTGAGCACGTGATGGTCAGCCCTCCTGCTGTCACCATGGAAGCAGTGGGAAATCATTAATGCTTTTCCAGACACTTCAGGGTAGGGGCTGGGAAACAGCCTCTTCAAACTGTGTGTTGTAGACCCTTCACAGTTAATTCAGAGCAGCACACTCAGACAATGGATGGTGGGTTATGGGCAGAGATGGGGGTTGGGAGGATTCTCCCTGAGCCCGGCCTTGGGAACACAACGCTCTACTCTTTTCAAGGCAGCTGGTGCTCAGAGGAAAAAGCACACATATGAGTCAGGGTCCCCAGCTTTGTGTCCTGACTGTAACATCCCTGTGGCTCTTAACCTTAGAAAAGATGTTTCTCCCTCCCGAATTCATTTCCTTGTGGTAGCTATTGTTGTCTCATCTGACCAGAATGCATGCATATCCCCTTTGTTTCTGTAACACTCTCCCTTTGCTTTTGGAGAATGCCATCCCTTCTCCATGAGCGCAGTGCTCCCCTATGCACATCACCCTGGGCCTGGGGGATACATAGTAGGCAAAGCCGGGTAAATCATGGTGTCCCACTCCCTGGGTAGTGAGGGATTCAGGACACAGGACTGAAGGAGAGCCAGTGACACTGCCTCTTTTCTAAATCTGGCTCTGCCACTTACTAGCAGTGTGAACTTGCACAGCTTTCTCAGTAGAGATAAAAATAGTGGCTGCCCAATAGAATTGTGTAACTGAATGCAAGAATGAGTATAAAGCCAGGAGCACAAAATAAATACTTAGTAAAGGTTAGCTACGAAACTTGCCGTTATTATTGCTTGGTATTATTATGCAAATGTAGAGAGAAATCTCTTCTATCTCTCACAATGATGTAAAGTTGAAGGTGCCAAGACCATTTTATCTAGAAGCATGGAAAAAACCATCTGCCATAAGAGAGAACAAAGAAAGACAAAGAAAAGCAAAGCTGAGTGATGGTAACAGAGACAGAGCCCTGGTACCTTTGAGTGGCCTGATCCAGCCAGACCTGACTTTGTCACTGGAAATGGCAGTTACATGGGCTGATGAATATTCTTTATGTCCTAAAGCCAGTTTGAACCAGATTTCTTTCACATTCAAATTGATACCAGGGAATTTGGTTAAACAATTTCTAAGGGTTTTCCCATTTCTGCAATTATTTGGCCCCATCTTTTTATGCTATGTAGTCATTATATGTTTAGCGCTATCTGGAATGCAGGGGGGACATTTCCCAGCAAAGACGATAGTATTGAGATGTCTTCATTGCAACTAATTTGCCAGAGATACCTAAAGTAGAGAACAATTAGGGGACTGATTTAGATTAGTGAGAAAAAAAGAAAAAGGTAATATGAAGAAATGCATTTAAGTTGAGACCTAGTTTGAATAGGACTTAACATAGTGAAGAACAGAAAGAGCTCGCCCTCATTTATATTCACTGATGATCAGAGAATGTAAGTGAAGATCATAATAAGATAAAATGTTATACCACTGCAACAGCACATATCAAAGACAGTCTATATTGTTGAACTTGTCCATTTATGCCACTGGAGAGTGTGAGGCCATGGACTCTCTGACATCTCACTATGCACTATGAATCGGTAGACTAGCTTTCGATAATAGCCATTATAGTATAGTTAACATTCACATCCCTACAGTTCAGCACAATTCCCCTCCTAGGACATATACCAAAGAGAAAGTGCTGTGCAATAGGAAGCCTGTTACAAGGATAGTCACCGTGGCCCTAACCACAAAGCAACAAAAACTTGGACGATGCCCAAATGCCCAGACAGGAGAAGGGGTGAACACATGGCAGTATACTCACTCAACAGAATATTATATGGCGATCAGGGTGAGTGCCATACAGCAGCTTACAACCAGATGGGTGAATCTTAACAATGTAAGATTGAATGAAAGAAGTGAAAAAAAGAGGAAAAATTATAAAAGATTATATACAGTATGATATCATTTTTATAAATAGAATAAACTACAATTAAATAATACACATTCTAAGAAAACATAGAGAAAGAGATGTGATACAACGAGGAAGGAAGAAAGGCGAGAGCGAGAGAAAAAGAGAGAAAGAGGAAAGGTCAACTCAAGATTCTGATAGAATTTCCTCTGGATGGAGGGAGGCAGAAGATCAGAAGAGTGGAGAATCTCTTGGGGAGATACTATAAGTTATTGTCCATATTCTAATTTCCAAACTAGTACCAGTGTAAAGAGGGTTTCATGAGCCAAGGATTATGATTAATCTAATTCTGTGCCCCTAGGTTTTAAGGGAAAAAAAAAATACCAGGAAGAGCATTAGAGACAGAGCAAAGGGAATTTCTGAAAGCCCTTTGTGCAGATACTAAGGACTTGTGAACAGAGACGACCATGGAAAGAGGCAGCAAGACGGCAGCCACCTGCGAGCCAGAAAAGGGGCCTCAGAAGAAACCAACCTTGACAGCACCTCGATCTTGGACTTCCAGCGTCCAAAACTGTAGGAAAATAAATTTCTGTTGTTTAAGTCCCACCCACCCCCAAAGAAAAAATAAAACAAAGAACTTTGTGCCCCAGTGTCTCCCCCACCTCCCACTCTCACTGCCCTTAGCTGGAAGGTGTGTGTGTGGGGGGGTGTACACACATGTACATACATGCATTTTTTGGGTAAGGAATGAAGTGGTAGTAGTCGTGTAAGGTCAGAAAAGTCACAAGGAACATATCATTTAGGACATTTTAGGCCAGGAGGACATGGGTGCTTTTGTCCTACGTAGCATGGGGATCTATGGAAGGAATTTCAGCAGAAGAGAAACACGATCACGTCTAGCTGGTAAAAGGTCGCCGTGGCTGCACAATGAGTGAGGACTGGACTGGGGGGCAGGGAGGTCGTAGGAACAGACGCAGAGAAAGGAGATCAGAAGCTCCTGTTCTCTAGCTGGCAGGGGAGATCTTCGTACCTAAGACCAGGGGCAGCAGGTGGTGACCGAGAGGAACGGATGAACCTAAGAGAATGTTGGGAGATAGAAACTACGCCTTTGTAAATTTTCCATTTTCCTTTACTAAGAGACAAAACAAAAAAATACCCAAAGTTGTTCATCCATAATTCTCTATCCATCCTGTTAAATTATAAATTTACACTCTTACCATTAGACATTCAAATAGATCCATTCGATTAGGGCAAATGCATTTCACCAGGAGCCCTCACAAAAGCAGAGGTCATTGAAAACTTAGGCAACACTACATGCTACCGCTGTAACTGGGAAAGAACAGAGCCATGTAGTCATTAGAAAGGAAAACAAGTGGCCTCCCCAGAACTCCGCCCTCAACTTTATGACTGGAAGCCTAGACCATAGGAAGTGTCAAAAAATTATCCCAAAATGATCAGCCATTTTGATCACTCTCTCCTGAGTAAGAAGGCAAGCCTTATTATCCTGCTTGTAGCAGAATGCCTAGAACGCCCAGCAATTTTAATTTTCTATTCAGGGTTTTGTGACAACTAAATCAGACCTTGATGAATTTGGAGGAAAAAACACCTAGCACAGTGATCATGAGTACTAATTAGAAAGCATAATATTGGCTTTGATGAATCTGTGCTTGGTTTGTCCCTTAATTAATTGACTGGCTGCTATTATACTTGGTGATTGATTGGTTGAAATACTCCATTAAAATCCGATACAGTCGGGGTCCTTTATTCAGAAGAACTTTCCACAAATGAGGAGTGAGTGGAAAATGGAGTGTGAGAGGTATAAATGTTTGTTGTTGTTGTTGTTGGATAAAGAGGGAATTCTTTAAGCAAGGTTCTGAGCATATGTCTTCATCCAAACACGAGGTAACCTGTGTAACTCTGGGGAAATTAGCTTTAGAGGTAGTGAACAACTTGTTCACTTTGCTACATGAACAGGTGCCCACTGTAGTCTTCACGGCCTGCTGTGAACACTTACTGTGCCCAGACATGTGTATAGCATGACATAGCCATGTGAAATGCCATGAGCTAGGTGGGCACATCCTCCCTGACTTTGTATCTGGTTCCCCATCTAACACAGTAGCAGGAAAACATCTCAGCAAAAGACAGAACTCAGGGATGTATTTTTCCCCTGAAATCCCTCTAATCTTTGATCACTTTAACTCCTTTCCTCCTGTAAAACCTTGTGACATTGATCAAGATAGCAGATGGCAGCAGCCAAGCACAGGGTTTTCCCCTGCTGCTCAAGAACCAAACCCTCCTTCCTTGGTCCTGGAGAAGCAGTTATATAACAGGCTTAGACTGACCAAAGAGTAATTTTCCAAGGACCATTCTGAAGAAACTGTAAATCTGACTCCAACCAAGACACCGTCAGTCACCCATGTCAGGTATCCTACCTCAGTGTGTCAGCTCATCACCGGCACGCCAGCCTCTGAATTCTCTTTTGACACATGAATCCCATGCCCAAATATGAGACCTCGTCTTGATTCTGCAGTAAATGGTAAGGAGAAAGGAGACACTGACTGTTAGCCAAGTTGTTGCCCTTTCCTGCTGATGGACAGGGAATTCCTGCTATAATAATTGTAATTGTATTTAAGAGCAATAAATATCTGTGTGTTTGAGTAACGATGCAATTACTATTACTTTTGCTTTTCAACTAACCCACATAGATGCAGGTGATAATGGACAGAAACCCAGACAGTTACAGGACCAAATTTCTGATTTCTTAGATTCTATAAATGGAATGTTATGCAAAGTCCACAAAGGCTTTCACCTGTGAAACAGGCAAGATGAATTATTACACCACTTTATTCAGAGGGAAAGCACAGGAACCTGCAGGTAACCATTCCTATCAAGTCTGGGAATGGTCTAATCTATTGATTAGGAATGGACTTGCTATGTGGGAGAGCATCGATGTCTGCTAAAGGGTATAGGGGAGCCCTATGAGAATATTTGTCCTGAAGTAGACTTGTGGAAGTACAGTTAGGAGTAAAGACAAAAAGAAACGTGTGTGTGTGTGTGTATGTGTGTGTGCGCGTGTATGTGTGTGTGCGCGTGTGTGTGTGTGTGTGTGTGTGTGTGTGTGTGTGCGCGTGTGAACGGCTTTCTTGTTATTGCCTCACCTTGCATAGCACTGGAGCACGCATTTCCTGCACAACGTCCTGCCTGATCTGCAACTCCAGCCCCCTAGTTTTAATCAGCAGTGTACAATGTCACTGTGACCCTGACAAGTGGAGAGAAAGAGTGGCAAACATTTTATAATCTGGCTTGCTTTAAAATTATTTCCAGGTGGAAATCTGAGTCTCCCTTTGGTGGTGTCACCATCTCTGTCTGAAGAACCACTCCTACCATTTCAGACCACTCAGATGCCATTTTCTCAGACAGACGTCATCTTTCTTCTCGTTGAAGATTCCTTTGCAGTATCACATGACACTATGTTCTACTCCATGTTACAGCTCTTTGAATTCTTGCCTGATTCCTCTCTACTAGAATACAGATACCAGAAGGCAGCAACCATCTTTGATTGATCTATGGATACAAATCCAGTTTCCAGCATCCAATGGGAGTTTAATTGAACTTGCACTTAGGCCCAACTGAATTAGAGCTAGGCTCCCTGATGTACTACCAGCTCTATGACCTCAGAGAAGAGACCTAGCTTCTTGGGGCCTATGTCTCCTTAGCTATAAGATGGAGATGATAGCAGCATCTAGTATAGAGCTTTGGCAATGTTCAATGAAATGAAGCCCAAGTTACTCAGCACTCTGGCTCAAGGCAAGTGTTCAATAAATGGGAGTTCGGAAGATTACTACTTTATTCAGCCCCAGTCCACTCTCTGTCTGTCTTTTTCACTGGGAGTCCCTTTCAGTCAGAGGTGAGATTTATTCCTATTTGCAATCCCAGTATGTAAGGGTTTTTTGCACCTGTTCCACGCTGGGTACTCAGTAAGTATCTCTGGAAAGAGTGCATATTTCAGATGTCTGGCCCACAACCTTATGTCTCTCTGCTGCTTGCATGCCTGGAGAATCTTTGATTCCTTACCAAGAGTAGAAAGAGAAAGCTAATTGTCTCGGTAGCGTCTGGAGGTCTCCGTGGCAAGAACTAGAGAATATTTCCTTTCATTCACTGGCATGAGGTTACTGTTTCAGTTTCCTATTTTCTGCACCTCCCTCGCCCCTTTTTGTTCTTAAAAAAACAGAGTAGAAGTGAAATGGGAGGGAAAAAAGAAACACAAGTATTATATTGAAATGCTAATCTCATTTCATTAAATGAATTGTGGAGGCTGAGCTACTGATCTGCATCTTCAAAGAATAATTTCTTTAAATACCTTAAGCCCAATATTCCCTTCTGGACAACTTTTCATCTTTCTTCTCTAAAAAACGAAAAGCATTAAATTATGTTAAAGTGTCCCAATTAAGCCTGGCTTTCAGAGCCTCCAAGCTGAGGGCGATACACTCAGGGGGAAGGGGGAAGTACACATGCACCCTGCAATCTCCTCCTAAAGCCAGTTCTGCCCTGCCCTTCCTGGCCGCCTTACATTGCCTGAAGCTGCTCCCTGAAGCTGAGCTGTGCTTATTTCAGGAAACAGCAAATAAACACACCATTTCAGGTCAAGTCCATTACGAAGTTGGTAGGGCACCTGCAGGCTTCTCTCAGAGGCTTTGGCCCCAAAGCTTCCATATTTATTAGGAGCAAATCTGTATCTAAAAGAGCATCCATTTTAATTCTCCACAGAGGACAGCCACTGATCCAAGTCACATCCTTTATAATGAGCTTGGGGTAGAGTTCCTGAAGGTGTTCAAGGCCACGTTTGTTTTTGCCATGCCTGTGGGTTTGTACTTGAACTTGAGGAAGTCGATTCAAAGTTATTTTTAATTACAATTTAAAAAAGAAACAAACACTTTAACCTAGAATGACAAGGTGGGGAGCATGGAAGAGAATAGATTCCTCTCTTCCTCACAGAAGAGAGGAAAGCCAGGGAGGGAATTAAACAAAGCAGGTGATTCACAAGAACTGGAAAAGGCTGGGACAAGTGCGAGGCAAGCTGCAGTGTCTCTGAAGGCACAGAATTTTATCCCAGAATAGCAAAGTTCCCTACAAAATGTAGGGGCTACTAAGTAGGAGCTACTAAGACCATGTAAGTTACTAACTATATATTTAGGAAGCCAACCCATTCTCTCTGGATATCTATCAGACAGGGTTCTGAATTGGCAGCAACAAAAACCAACTCTGGTTGATTGAAGCGGGAAATTATTTATTAGAAGGATATTGCATAGCTCCTGAATCACCAGGAGGGCTGGACAACAGACTCAGCAGTTACTTGGTCAGAAATAACACCCAAACTCACACAGCAGGTCTGTTAAGACCCCACCTGCCATCATGACCAGGCCCTAGAAGCTCCAGGTCACATTATTACTATTTAGTTACTGGAGAGTGAGTCCACTGCCAGCAACTGTTCTTGCTGAGAACACAACTTTGCTACCAGCACCCTCACGATGGAGAGGCATCTCAGGGGTCTCTTCTTGGGCCACAGGATCCTATTCAAAGGCGGGATGAGTGTACGTCAGAGCGTAGCGCATGTGCCTTGCTGTAGCTATAGCCAGAGCTGGAAAATTGACTTTCTGGCCTTTTCAGCCTCAATCCTCAGCCTCTTTCCTCTACGTAGAGGTTTGGGGGTGTGGCTGCAAGTTCCAATTCTCTAAGTACACGGCAGGTTCCTCCGGCTACCAGCCTTAACCCTGAAGCTATATAAGAGATTCTAACCACAGTAACACGAACTCAGGTATGGCTGAAAGGGGCTTATCACGAATGACAAAGATGCTCCTCTCATATCTATTACTCAGAAAATCCCAAGGTTTTATAACCTCTGTGCCAGGAACCAGGGATGAAGACCAAATGTGTACTTTTTATTGTATCACAATATCACAGTGGCTTATAATTCAGGTCTGCCCAATCATTGTACTCCCAGATCCCTGGCATCAGTGATTGGCTCAAGGATGGGCCTGGGACTCAAGTTGGGCCAATCACAATCCTCCCTGGAACCTTTTTCCTGGACAGGCTTATAAAGGCAACTTCTTTCCACCAGAGCTCCCACATTGGAGGGAAGTGAGTCTGGATCTGCAGGAGGCCACCTTTCCTACCTTATAAAGTCTGCATGAGGCAGAGAAAAAAGACAGAGTCTTAATGCCACTGTCTGGGCCCCTCCATCCAGCTGAACACAAAGGCAGCTGCTCCAAGGGTTTCTCAGTTATGAGAGTCAATACACTTCCTTTTATGCTTAAGCTAGTTTGTATTGAATGCCTATCACTCACAATCTAAAGGAGTCCTGAAGATTCCAGTTGCTGAAAGGATTACATGAGATAATGCTAGTAATATGATTAGTGGAATGTCTGGTGGGCATTTCATTCCTGACCTTCCTTGCCATAGTTGCAGGCATTAAACTTGACTCCAATAAAAAAAAAATGTTACTTATTGTTATTATTTGCCTTGTCAAGACTTGGACATATCTATACTACCTGTTACTCCCTAGGTTAAATGCATTTCAAACTTTTTCTAATCACCTTCCCTCTTTCAGTAATATATTTTACTTTCTCCTCATTCTACTCAAATCCTACACCTTTCAACACTTAGGTGGTGTTAGCTACAGAAAATCCTCTCTGACTATTTAAGCCTCATTAGTTTCCCTCCTTTCCATGTATAGCATATTATATAATGTATACCAGGTCATTTCTTATTTGGTTTCCTACATTCTCTTACCATGTTGACTATTTCATGTGTGTTTGTCCCATGTTCCAAGCTATTTTATACCTTCATTGAGGGTAAGAAACAAATCTTATGCTTTTCTACAAACCGCAAAGCAAAAAGCAGGGTATGGCATTGCTTTTCTCCACAGAGAGCAACTGACCAGGTGAGCTTACAAATATTGAGATACGTGATCACAGACGCTTAGGAAATACTTAGTAGGCTGATTTCATAGACTGAGTTGGTGGATCCCATGTTCAAACCCACAGAGGCAAGAAACCTGCCCACGGTAACATGTGAACTGGCAAAATCAAGACTGAAACCCAGGTCTCCTAGCTTTCATTTGAATATTCTTCTGTTGGTATAGTAGGTGAGCTTAGCTACTTTGCGGGTACACCATCTACAAATATGCACACGACCTAAACATGTACTATGTCCTGATAGTATGCTTTCCCTGCATTATGTCATTTAATCCTGTGAGATAAGCACTCCTGCTCTTCCCTTTTTTGCATTTGGGAACACTGAGTCTTAGAGAGCTTAAGAGATGTGACTAGTTACACAGCAATTCAGTGTCAGAATGGGAGTATTAGCCCAGGACTGTCTGACTTAAAAGACTCTTCTCTTAACTACTAGATCATTGCATGCCCTCAATAAACAAATGATTTGTGTCCTGGTTACCTCGGAAAAGTCACCTGAAGCCTAAGACCTCAACAGTTTGTACACATACCTTAAAGCTCTAAGGAAGCCAGAGTTTCAGTGCTGCTGCCATTTCCACACTCTAGATGATGCGAGCACCTCTGTATAGCCGGGTATCATTTTGCTCCTTTTCAACAGGATGCCAACTTTACATGCATTCTCCATACCCAGACATGGATGGGGCATCCAGTTGAGCACACTTAGCTTCCATCTAAATGTGCCATATCCCAGGTGAAAAACATGCTGCCTGCCAGTAATGTAATTAGGTATTCAGGATAATGTGTATATCTAAGGGGGGGGGACTTATAAATCAATAGCTTGTTGTGCAGTACACTGTCCAATTTTTGCCACTTTCATATTTGAGAAAATTAAAACTTATCAACTGGTTGGTGATAATGGATTGGAAGCTTAGACAAGAAAGTGGAATAAATCTGAGTTGATATTCATTGACCAAGAAGACCTCCACCGCTTTCTCATCTGTCTGCTATACCGAAGACCTGAACAAAGCCTAAAGCTAGTCCCTATTGTCATAGTAAGGTAGTGCCTGGACCTCTGGCTTTCTCCATTCACTGAATATTTATTGCTTGTCTGCACTAGGCCCTACGGACAAAGTAGTCAACAAGCCAAGGGCCCAGTTCTCTTGGGGATCACATAGGAGTAAAAAGTGACAGGCAAACAAGGAAACCAATGCACTCGTGGATAACATTATTTCAAACAGTGATACATGCTATGGGGAAAATAAGACAGGCTACTGGGATAGATAGAGACTGGGGGTGATGAGGCAGAAAATAACAGTCAAAAGGGATTTTGGAAAGGCCACTTTGCAGACTATTTTTGGAAAGCCATATAGTCTGCAAAGCTGAAAATATTTACTGCTTGGCCCTTTTCAGAAAAAGTATGCTGAGCCCTCCTCTAAACAGCGGAACTGGCTATGGTGTAACTAACTAAACTGCCATTCTGTTCACACTTCTCCCCGTTTACATTTAGATTTAGAGGAGAAAACCTATGCACTGACGCCTGGAAGATGAGAAGGGGTGAGCTATGTAAGATTAGGGGGAGAGCATTCCAGAGATAGGGCATAGTCTACGCAAAGGCACAGTGTGTTTAAGGGAAATCAGATCAGCGTGACTGGAGAGTAGGACGCAGAGGGAGAGCGTAGCATAAATGACATTCAACAGGCAAGCGAAAATTTGGTCATGTAGGACTTGGCAGGTCACTGTAAGAAATCTGGATTTTATTTTTTAAGTGTAGAATGAAACCATTGGAGGCACTGAAACCAGAGAATGATGTGATCTGATTTATAAGCTTTCGGCCACTTCAGTCCAATTACATGTACTTATTAGAAAAATCTAATTTTTCTGGAAGAAAAATTAGCTTGGAGCAAGAACTGCCTGGGTACATACTATATTAAAGTTTATAGACTTTTTTCTTTGCCCCTGGGAGAATGGGGAAATTCTTTCCCAACAGCCACATCCTTACAAGACAAGTGCTTTTGAGAAGGTTTTTACAGTATGCAAATTGCCAACGGACTCGGAAAATTTACCCTCCATGTTGTGATACTGAATGACTTGCTGAGCTTCACTGAAAAGCAACAGCCACGAAAAGCAAGTGACCCTTCTTTGTGACTGGAGATACAGCTTTTGTACTGAACCACGCCTGGAAATGTGTCTGCTAAGGGCCGTGAACTATGCTCCCTAAGAAAGAACAAGGGTTCTGGTCTCTGAGAGATCAGCTCTGTATCTTCCTAGTTGTGTGATACAAGTCAAGTTATTTAGTATCACTGAGACTTAGTTTTCTAATTTGAAAATGGGGTTAATAATGGTACTTACCTTCTTGGATTATGACACGAGCTAAATAAGGCAATTCAATTAATGCATTAAGTCTAGGACAAAACTTAAATATTTGCCATCATAGGTTACCATGTTGGAAAGGCAGGTGCCTAGGCTGAGAAGGATGAACCACCATGGCACAAAGTATTCTGCAGAGAAAGGCAAACTGAAGCCGATGGGCAATTGTGCCTTTTATGAGAATGATGCTCAACTTATGGGTTGTCAATCTCTGGTCCATGGACCAAATCCAGCCTGCCCCGTTTTGGCATGGCCTTGAAGCTAAGAGTGGTTTTTATGTTTTCAACTAGTTGAAAAAAATCAAAAGAAGAATTTTGTGACATGTGAAAATGATATGAAATTGAATTTTCAGTGTTGATCAATCGTTTTATTGGAACACGGCCCTGCTCGTGCATTTATGTAGTGTCCACGACACAAAAACGGCAGAGCTGAGTCATTGCGGAAGAAGCCATATAGTCTGCAAAGCTGAAAATATTTACTGCTTGGCCCTTTTCAGAAAAAGTATGCTGAGCCCTCCTCTCAACAGCGGAACTGGCTATGGTGTAACTAACTAAACTGCCATTCTGTTCACACTTCTCCCCGTTTACATTTAGATTTCTCTTAATAAGACTTCAGATTCCTAGGTGGGGGCTTCCTTTCCCTGCGGATATCTGGCCTGTAGTTAGTGTGCACTTATAGTGAACTGAAATAAGTGGGTTTGGGACCTCGTGGGCATCCCACCTGCCACACTAAGGTCAACTGAACAAACAAAATGCTGTGCCATTTTCCTAGTCAGTTCAGGTTTTAGTGAAAAAAATTCTTTGTAATAGTGCTAACCAGAATCATCAACTAACATCATATTACTGTATTTAAATGATTGATACAAGGCATAATTTAAAGAAACACAAGCATAAATACCTGAGATAACGTCTCACGGGGCATTAATGCTTTCCATCAGTATTTAATACAAACTTGATGGTATCGTCATACTTGAGAAGAAGACTTCCTCTTAGACTCACGGAAATCTTATATTTAAAAAAATAGAAAAACCCTCTAGTTCTCTGGACGGTTCTCTTTCCAAAGCCTCAGTAGGCATTTTCCTTCTAGCCTTTGATCTCCCTGTCAAAAGGTATCTGTCGGTAAGCAAATTATCAAGGGCAATGCCCTTCCTTGTTCCTTGCTCTTGATCTGTCTCAGATCTCTGCTTTAAGCAGGGAAAACTTATATAAAAGGGTGAAACTGCTGGTATATTCAAAACCTAATGAGTCTTTCCCTAATCAGACAAAAATCATTGTTTCTATCTGCCTTTCCTCTCCCTATTTTTCCTTGTTAATAAGCCCTCAGTTTTCCTAACCCCTTACTATACAAAAAACTACCTCTCCCACTATATGCCAAAAACTATACTGCGTGCTTCTTATCTATCATCTCTTTTCACTCTTATTCAACTTACGACTGTATGTTTTATGTCAATTTTACAAATGGTTAAACTGACACTTGGAGACATTAATTTGCCTTGGGTCACCTAACTTATAATTGACATAGGTGGGATGTGAACCCAGAGCTTCTAATTCCCAAAACTACTCTTAAATTCTATAATCCACTGCAGTTAGTTCTTTGCACTGCCGAAGTTTAACTTTGAATCACTCAAGATCCCCTTCCCTGAACTAACCAAAGATAAATAATTTAAATCGTATTTTAAAAAGACACTTGGTGTTCTTGGGAGAACAGAAACGACTTATTGCAAAGCAAGATGTTCTTTCCATGAGGCTTGCTTTGGCCAGTGTATCACAAACTCTGTGAGCCAATAACATATGCTCCATCCAGGATAAGACTGATCACTGTGTGACACTGCGAGGGTGCTTCTTACTCCTGAAGGATTTGACAACCAGAGACAAACATTCCACATCCATGTTATAGGAACACAATACAATGAGAAGATATGGATTATCTTTCATATTCATTCCTTAGAGTTTATTTGAATCTATTGCAGAAATCTATGCTTCATAGTCCAGCACTTACCTATTCATAATCTGATAAGGAATATATTGTAAGTAATACCATGATTATTTCAAAACTCTAACGTGCTTATGGTGTCTTTATGACATTTTTATTTTAAAATTAATTTTGTTGAGGTATTAATTTGCATGCAAAAAATGCGACCATTTTAAGCACATTTTGGTGCATTTTGATACATGTGTGTACCTTTATAAACACCGCCTCAATGAATGTAAAGAACATTTCTATTATTCCACAAAGTTCCCTCACGGTCTTCTGCACTCATTCCCTCAATGAACCTCACCCCAGATCACCACTACTACTAGTTTTGACTATTCTAGAATTTCACATCGATGGACTCATATAGTATGTGCTCTTTAATTTCAGCTTTCACTTAGGATAGTGCCACTGAGATTAATTTATATAGTTGTGTGCATTGGTAATTTCTTCCTTTTATTACTAAGTAGTTGTACTTTATAGATACGTCACAATTTGTTTATTCATTCATCTATGAGTACACTTTGGTTGTTTCCACTGTGGGGTTATTATGAATGAAGCTGTACATCGGTGTACAAGTCTTTAGGTGGACATATATTTTATTTCTCTGTGTATATACCTAAGAGTAGAATGACTGGATTATACAGTATGCCAATTTTACAAGAAACTGCCAAAGAGTTCTCCAAAGTGGTTGTACCATTTCACACTCCCACCATAAAGGTGTAAAAGTCCCAATATCTTGATAGTATGTATCAGGTAGTTAATGGATTTTAACTTCATGATAATCTACCGTGTTTCCCCGAAAATAAGCCCAGTTAAGATAGTCAGCCAGACGGGTGCATTTAGTACGTTATGACGATGTTCTAGAAGAAGATGACATGACTGTATTTAAATAAATGTAGATTGTCGTACATGAAAAAATAAGACAGCCCCTGAAAATACACCCTAATGCATCTTTTGGAGCAAAAATTAATATAAGACCCTGTTTTATTTTCAGGAAAATACGGTATAAGACCCAGTCTTATTTTCCAGGAAACATGGTAGGTCTTTCTCAGTATACAAATGACTCTTAACTCAGGAGACAAATTGTCCCGTGAGCCAATTTCTGTCAAGCTATAAAGATAAACAACATCACCTCAAGTGTTAAAAATCTAATTTTATTGGTTAATTTTCAAGAAAGCAAGCTCATAGGTTTTAAAAGAACATGACTTAAAATCCAGTCTGTGACAACTAAATTGACTGGGGCTCCCTGTTGCTTAGAGACAGGACTTCAATGAGTAACTACTGTTTGGGCCTTGGCCACGGAACTATAGCAAGTCAGGATCACCAGTGACTTTAAAACGTGACCTACCTCCAACTGTGATCTGATGCCAGCAGTCTGCCTTAGATGGGTACTGAGGCTAGGCCTGACCTCTTCTAGGGCATGGTTAGTAAGTGGGAACATGAGAGGAGGAGCAGATTGTCAGCTGGGCACAAGGCCCAGGAAACCCAATCTGTGCCCAGAGCAGCACTCCATGTTCTGTTCTCATCAAGGGAGCGAGGGAGTGGGGAATGTCATAGGATGGAATGAACCGCCATTGTCCCCATTCAACAAAGTGAGCAGCGAGGAGCTGACCAGAGATCAGAAATGTCTCACTTAATACTGTAAAATAGAAAGGGCTTTGATGTAATCGCTGAGAATCATTAATTAGCCAAATTAAACTAAATACTCTCAAATGCAGGCAGCTCAAGCATCACAAGGCTATGGCACCAGGGGGAGAACTCAAGTGAAGAACAACCAATTAAACGATATCAAATAATACAAATGGGAAAGCAATGATAGGTCTTAAATCTAAGATGTGAGGACACTGTCTACATACACAATTCATTGTCTCATTGCCTGCTAGGTAGTTTTTGTCTCATTGCCTGCAAGGTAGTTTTTTTCTCAAAATATAATTTTAGCTGTAATGGATGGAGATAGGTATTGATATACACCCTACGTTTCCATGTTAAAAAGTGGAGTAGTTGTTTCTGATTTATAAAGACAGGATTTGGAGGGCAGGTGCAAATACCATTTATTGGTGGCCTGCTTAAATTAGAGCTACAGATTCCCAAAGCTTAAAAAATAAGATAAGCATATCTGAAGTTGTATACAGTTCTAAGAAAGCACTACAAAAAACTAGATAAAAATACAGAAAAAAAAACTTAATAACAATTCATATCTAACTTGTTAAAGTGTTTTCTGCTGTGCTAAATGCTTTACCTGTGTTCTTATTCAACTTTTACAACTCCATGAAATACATTTTTCAGCCCATTCTAAAGAAATTGAGTCACAGAGAATGTCAAATTCACACACCCAAATAAGAACAGAACTTTCCACACCACAAAATTAGCAAAACAAACGTATCTCTCATGAAATAAAAATACAGTGCCTAGGGTTGGCCCTGGCAAAGAGTAGGCAGATAGCTCATAGCACATAAGGGCCAATTCCTGAATCTGAGGAAAGAAACGCTACAACAGAGGAGCTCAGCTTAGCAGGAGCTCTTGTGAAAAATGACCCCCTGTTTATGAAGAGGCATCTTTTACACCTGTACAGCACTTCCCATTATTGAAAGCATTTCATCCATATGATCGCATGATCCCATTTCATCCCCATCCTGTCCTGCGGGGCAGGATGGGGGCCAGTTAATGTTTATTGCTCTTTGACAGAAAAGACAATGAGGTTCCAAGCAGTCAAAGAACTTGCTCTAATTCCTCCAACCAGACTGGTACACTAATATTAGAGCTTCTGTTTGCTGGTTGAGTTTTTGCTTTTCAGTTTTAACTCTTCTTCCTCCCATGGTAGGTACACTGGGTGACAAAAATATAACTTCATGAACCTTCACTAAGATACCCTGGAATAGACTATTTTAATTTAATAACAATGATAAAACTACCAACAGCAATGACATTTACTGAAGACGATTTGCCAGATACGATACTAAATATTTTATAGAAATCTCCTCATAAGTCCTCTTCACACAAGCCTATGAAGTAGACACTATTATCGTGCCCATTTAACAGCAAAGGAAACTGAGTTCAAGTGGTGATGAGTGAACTGGAACCCAGGCCTAACTTCCTTCAGAGCCCCTGGCTCTTAATCAAGGAGATATACTGCCTCCTAAAGAGGCTGGACCATGAGCCCCCATTGTGAATATACAGATCAAATTTCTACATTACCCACTAAGAGAACCCATTGTCATAGCAACGGACATAGCAGATATTCCTGCTCGACCACAGGGAAGCAACATTCTGAAATGATCCACAGAGAGCTTGCCTCCATTTGGTGTCATCATTCCAGATTTCACTTGATCATAAAACTCTATGTGTGTCATCTTTTAATTTAAACAGAAAGCCCAAGAAGCAGAGAGGACATTCATGAGAGAAGACACAGAATCATGTGATTTAAGAGATACAGAATAAAAAAGAGCTTCACAACATATGGGGCCACTTTCTTAATATGGAAACCTTTCGTTTTATATCTTTTCACTATCACTTTTCACTAAATTTTACCCTGATTTCTAGCCCTACAGTGTAGAATGCCAAGTATCCTGTAAGAAACAAGAGTTCTGTTTTGATTTAACTTTCTTCGGGTGAACCCATTTTATTAATACCTACTGAATCCATAAGCCAGAGGTAAAAATGTATTACCCAGCTTATGGGTGGCATAGATATATATATTGCATCTTCTTTATCCATTTATCCGTGGATGGACACTTAAGTTGTTTCCGTATCTCGGCTACCATGAATAATGCTGCAGTGAACGTAGCGGTGCAAATACTTCTTTGAGACCTGATTAATTTCCTTTGGCTATATACCCAGAGGCGAGAATGTTGGATAAGACAGTCATTCTATTTTTAATTTGGGGGCAAACCTCCATACTTTTTTCCATAGTGGCTGTGGCAATTTACATTCCTACCAACAGTGTACAAGGGTTCCCTTTTCCTATTGTCTTTTGGACAATAGCCATTGTAATAGGAATTACGTGATATCTCACGTGGTTTTGATTTGTATTCCCCTCATGATTAGTAATATTGTATACCAACTATATTTAAATTTAAAAAAATTAAATTCAAAAAATAAAATATCTAATATGTGCCTGGAACAGAACTATCTCTTCATATATTTATTATTATTATTATCTCTACTATTATTGACAGTCATATTTAGAACTACTAAAATATAAATGATCACTGCTATATTTCTCCTAAGAATAGCAAAAAAGTACCAAACATCTTCCCAGAAACCTAAATAACATGATGAGTCGATAATCATGTCTAATCATTATTAGACATTATACTTGTCTAATAATACATAGCAATTAACTAAATTCAACTCAATAAACAGTATTAATTTCCTAATATATGCAAGGCACAGAGCTAAGTTTTAGAAATACAGAAATCATAAGCTGTCAGAGCTAAAAGGAAACTTATAAGGTGATTTCATTCAATGCCCCTCACTTTACAGATGAGGAAACAAGTCCGCATGGCTGGCGTCAATGATTTACCCAGCATCAGTAGGCAAAATGGTAGCAGAACCAGGACTGGAAGCCAAACCCTGCTGCTGAATCAGGAGCACCCTTTACTAATCTGCCCTGCCTGTTTGTGCAAAGACAACTCTTGTCCTCTGCAGCATACACTCTGGGAGGGAAATATCAAACAGATTCAACCACTGTTTTCCTCACAAAAATCCAGCAATTTAACAGAAAACAAGAAAGAAAAAAAGAATAACAGAGGTTGTTAACTTCATTATTCTTAGGAAAACCAAAGCCACTAGAAGTCAATTGACTGACATAAGATTATAAGGTGAGCATCTACTTTGGGTCTGAAATCGAAGCCAGACTTCCTGGCTTCTTCCACTGGAGCTGGCTGCTCCCTCCCAAGAAGTGGAATTGAAACATACTGTGAAGAAAGTGAGCCAAGACGGGTTTCTTAATGAAGACACCTTTACACAAAACTGCAAAGGAAATTGAATGAGCTTGGAAGACCAAGCAAAGGGAAATAACCAATAAGGTGGGCCAAAAATCACAAAAGCCAATAATGTGCTTGACTAGATAAGCGAGAAGTAAACCCAGATTGAAACCCAGAGCAAGACAATAGAGCAACCAGAGTTTGTAGACTCACACATTCCAGAGATTTGAGCCTAGGATGTGTCTGAGGAAACCAAGTGAATCCGTGGTACAGTTGGGTTTGAAGCCAGGTCGTCTGAAATCCAGTTCGCTTTCCATAGAACCACACTGGCTCTTGTTCCCTCCGTGTAAAATGGGAGCCAGTCCTAACTACCATTCTACTTTCTGTGTCTGTGAATTTGCCTTTTCTAGGTACCTCATGTAAGTGGAATTATATGATATTTGCTTTTTGTGTCTGGCTTATTTCACTTAGCATAATGTTTTCAAGATTCATCTACATTGTAGCATGTGTCAGAATCTCATTCGATTCCTTTAAGGATGAATAATGTTCCAATATCACATTTTGTTTGTCCATCCATTCACTGATGGACACAGGTTGTTTTCTACCTTTTTGGCTATTGTGAATATTGCTGCTAGGAACATGGGTGTATAAATACCTCTTTGAGACCCTGCTTTCACTTCTTTGGTGTATATACTATGAAGTGGAATTGCTGGACCATACTGTAATTCTAAGTTTATTTTTTTAAGAAACTGTCTTCTGCATATTTTTAAGCTAGATTTCAGCAATGAGACTGTACTTATAGAAGCCCAAGAACCATGCTTAATTATTCTTGGGTTTATAAATTATTACTGAGAATTCTTATATGCCAGGATTGCATCAGACACTAGAAATCCAGTGATGAGGCAGTAAACACAGATGTGTTCCCATGAATGGAACGTTTGGTGAGGAACCAGACATTAGATAAATATACTAGTGTCTGACAATTAAGTTTGCAAACTCACCCAAGAAAAAGTGCTACATACCTCATTGCTGAATATCACTACGGTCACTTTCGAAGTACTCCCCTTGGGAAGCTATGCACCGATGCCAGTGCCTAGTCCACCCTTCAAAGCAATTTTGGAACTCTTTTTCTGGAATGGCCATCAGAGCTGTTGTCGTATTACACTTGATGTCCTGAATGTCATCAAAATGTCTTCCTTTCAATATTTCCTTTGTCTCAGGTAAAGAAAGAAGTCATTGGGGATCCAGATCAGGTGAGTAGGGAGGGTGTTCCAGTGCAGTTATTTGTTTACTGGCTTAAAAACTCCCTCACAGACAGTGCCCTGTGAGCTGGTGCATTGTCGTGATGCAAGAGCCATGAATTGTTGGCGAAAAGTTCAGGTCGTCTAACTTTTTCACGCAGCCTTTTCAGCATTTCCAAATAGTAAACTAGGTTAACTGTCCAGTTGGTACACATTCATAATGAATAATGCCTCTGATATCAAAAAAGGTTAGCAACAGCGGTGCAACAAGTTCGGGAACTTAATTGTCAGACCTCATACACAACGACTTAATCTTAAGTGGGAATCACCTCAATTCCAAGAAAACAAAAACAAATAATCAGATTAAAAATGTGCAAAGGACCTGAACAGACATTTCTTCAAAGAAAACACACAACTGACCAACAGGCACATGGAAAGACCACATAAGGTCTCAGTCGTTGCTAATTCAACTTGCCTTGTCCCAGAGTTTGGCAACTCAATAACTTTGTTCACTTCTCAGACTCTGCAATACACTCCTTGCAATACAGTTCTGGTGGCAGGAACCATGCCTTGCTCCCAGGAACTGAGGTTCTGAACCGATCGTTTCTTTTGCCTGCCACCACTTCAATGCCAGAGTCATGCTTTGCCCCTAATTTCAGGATTGTTGTTAGGAGGCTGCTACCACCTGATAAACTTTTATAGCCAGGATAAATGGTAGAACACAAAGATCAGAGGCAAGAAGTGTAACTACATTTTTCTTAAATTGAATTCAGTTCATTTCTGAGCTTTCCTTCTTTGTGATAGAAGCTGGTCACTCAATTCAGAATGTCTCCACCTCTCCAATTCCCAGGGGCTACTAAGTGGGCAAACTAAGTGGAAAACTAAGTAGAAAGGGACCAACTGGGACCATTGTCATCTAACCATGCTGGCGTCTTCGGAGATAACTTTATTCCAATCCAGTCTCACTGAGATCACGCTATAGCCTCCTTTCCCCACCCCGGGGCCTGTACAGAAATGGCTCTGCTAACCGTGGCCACACCTTATTCTACCACATGGAAGCAACTAAGCCACATCTGTGCCCCTCTGGGGTGTGGGAAGTTTAGCGGTTCTCTCTAGATACTTCATGCAGTCATTTCTCTGCTCCATTGTTCCTGCAACATTCCAGGTACAAGGAAATGCTGGGATCTTACTACTTCCTGGGCTTTATCCAGAGATGGGAGAAGTACATTCCTGTTTTCAGAGTCCTTCGGTTCTTCTGGAGATGCTCTCTCTACCTCCAGCCCAAAAGTCAGAAGAGGGGGAACAGACCAAGAGGCCTCTCCTCAGGGACCCACCCAGGATAAAGTCTCTTTTCTGATTCTCCTCCTCCTCCCTCTAGTCGAATGACCTTCTTACCTAATCTCAGAGACTGGGAAACTGGACATGACTAACGGTATTCTTCCATTTTTTTTTATATAATACATGAACCTTAGCTTTTGAAATTCCAAATAAAATTCCAAATTGATTTTTTTCTGGGTTTTTTTTTGCCCTGCCCCCTTCTTTGAGGGAAGGAGTCACAGAATATCCTAGCTGGTATATAAATGGAAGAAGGGCTATAAGAAAGAGAAAGGGGGAAACCTAGATTAATGTACCAAAATAATATTTCCCTACTCTTCCCTTAGGCCAAGAGCCCATGGGTTCATCTAAATACATCATGTCCAAGTTCTCCCAGCCTGGTGGAGCCCTATATTAACTGGCAGCCACTCTTCCAGTGCCTGGGCGATTATCTACATGCTCCAAGAATGGAGCCCAGTCTGCTGGGCTGCACTGCTCCTTCTCTCATTTCCTCTTGCATTCTTTCGCTTTCCACCCCTTTGACACATGGCTGTTGAGTTCCAACCATGTATCAGGCCCTGTGCTTGGCACTTGGGAAACAGAGGTGGTCCTGGACACAGGTTGCTTTCACGAAGGAGCTCTCTGTTCAGGACAGGGCAACTCAGTGTCAGTCCTGTTGACAGTTGTGTGGAGAGCTGTCCTACGCACTGCAGGTGTTTAGCAGCGTCCGGGCCCCCACCCACTAAGCGGCAGTAGCACCTTCCCGTGTGATGCCTCTTGAGGGGAGATGTCTCAACTCACCCCTGGCTGAGAATCACTGCTCTAGCAGGAGGCAAGCACAGAGATAGATAATAATAATAATACAGTCAGCTCAATGCATGGGGACACACACACACACACAGGTTAGTGTGGAACCCTAAAGAAGGCATCTAACCCACCCTGCGGTGCACTGGGTGACGTGGGATAGTGATGCCTGAGCACATCATGCTCACACAATGTTCTGAACTGCAGTCCACACTGCTGTCCCACATTTCTGTTCTGTCATTCACTACTCGTTTACTTATTCAATAAATATTTCTGAGAACTGAATCTTAGAGCTAAACAATGGACATACAAAAATTAACAAGACGTGTCCACTGCTTGCCCAGAGGCCATCTATTTCTACAGTTAAGGCCACAGGCTTTGGCATCAGACTGCTTGATTTCAAACTCCAGTTCTACTACTTGCCAGCTCTGTGACATTGGGTAAGTTACTTCACCTCTCTGATCTGCAGTTTCACATTCTGTAAAATGGAGATGATAATGGTACTACTCTGAGTTAACCAGATTAAATGAGATAGTTCTTGTAAATTTCTTAGCATTTGGTCTGGCAGATGGAAAGCATGGAATAAACGGTAGTTTTTAAAGTGACTGTCCAAGTTACATATTATTGTGGGAAGATCTTGTTTCAAGCTATGGACTCTCATCAATGCCAGCAGAGTTAATTGGATTATGTTTGGTCATGTCCTAAGATGTGACAAGCAGAGGTACCGTATCTTGTCCATCATTGGATTTCCATTAAAATATCATTAAGATTAAAAGTACTATAAATCTTAATTAGGGCATTAATTTCCACAGTAATAAATTAAAATTTCCAGATCAGCTACAATAACCATAATAAATGGGGGGGGGGAAGGGAGACAAACTGAAAACTAAACAGTTTCAGATTTTTCACCTCACTTCTCAGTTAATATTTTCACTCAAAATTTGTTTTTCTTCAATTTTAATATACAAATATTAGTTTGGAGACTTATCTTCTCCCAGGCTTTATGCAATTCCTAGCACATGTTTGAGCATAATAATTACCCAGCAAAGAGAAGCTAGCGGATGGTTTAATAACAGTCTTCAAATATATGAAAAGTTATTACATGGAACATGATGACCAGCTGTTCCCTACGTCCACAGAGGACCAAGAAAAATAAACAGACTGAAAATTACAGTGCTGCCAATTTTACGCAGATGCACTGAAGAACTTTGCAGAGTATAAGGTCACTGTAGAAAACCTAAAGATGAGTTTAGGAAATATGGTATAACAAAGAGTACGAGACAGAGGTTCAGGGGATGAGGGTTATTGTGCCAACTTGAAACGCATGACTTTCTGGATGCCAGTGACCCTCTAAGGCTATTTTCCAATCTGCAAAACCATCCACACATTCCTTATGTATACAATGGGGTCAGAGCATAACCAGAATTTCCCTGGGACCCAACAGCCATGGGTACAAATGAGGTCACTATAGGGCAGTGATTCTCAACTAGGGGAGATTTTGCAGTAACTGAAGACATTTTTAATTGTCACAATTGGAGGAGGCCAGGTGCTACTGGTTCTCAGGAGCAGAGGTCAGGATGCTGCCAAACAGTGGACGATGCGCAGGACAGCCCCACAACAAAGAATCATCTGGTTTAGTGAGTGGCTAGCGCCCAGGCTGAGAAACCCCACTCCAGAGTCAGAGCCTAACTTTCTTTAGTTTGTACACCTACCCATTTAACCCTCCATCTTAGTGTCCACATTTTGCCTGGTAATTTGAGCCTGTGGGTATGATAACGATTGCTATTCCTGGAGTACTTCTAGCTCTCAGCCGCCTGGGATGGGAGGGCTGCCCATCCCCTTTGAAAATAGGCACAGCCCCGTAACTTGCTTTAGCCAACGAAATGGGAGTGAACGAGAGGTCCTTGACTTGTAAGCTCTTGGACTCGCTGTGCTCCCGCCCCACTACTGCGGCAGTCACCGTGAAGCCCTGTCCTCCTGGCTTGCTGTCACAATGATGAGCAGTTCCCCTGCCTACCTAGTTTGATGTGTAATGTTAGAAGTGAATGTTTTCCCCATAGTTGGGCAGAGTACGGTCATTTTACAGATGCAAAAACACGATTTTTAGAAGAACATCATGTTAGGATTGTAAGTTGTCAAGTCAAACCTCCTTAATTCACACCTGCCTCTCCTACTTACTAGCTGTGTGATCTTGAGTAAGTTATTTAACTTCTCTGCCCTCCAGGTTTCTCGTCAATAAAATGGGGTAACGATGCTTTGACATCAAATGGCAATATTCATTTAGAGCCCTTAGTAAAGTGCATTACTTACTGTTCTAAGCCCTTCATACATATTGACTCATTTAATTCTCATAATAGCTTTGTGATAATTACCATTATTCTCCCCATTGCATGGATGAGGAAACTGAGGCACTACAAGGCTAAGTAACTTGCTCAAACCCACAGAACCAGTAAAGGACAAAGGCAGTATTCACACTCAGGCTGTCTGGCTACAGAGTCCATGTTACTAACCA
This sequence comes from Rhinolophus hipposideros, assembly GCF_964194185.1. Taxonomy (NCBI): domain Eukaryota; kingdom Metazoa; phylum Chordata; class Mammalia; order Chiroptera; family Rhinolophidae; genus Rhinolophus; species Rhinolophus hipposideros. The sequence goes on along the minus strand of NC_138069.1, from coordinate 27,123,860 downwards.
TGACACAATTACGATGAGATGATGGTTTCAATGATGTGATTAAGATGAGCGTGTGTCAGTGATAAAGAAGAACAGTAACAACACCACGGTCTCAAAAATGCTACCTGTTGGGCCATATTGAGCTACAGACAAGTACAGGATCCAGCCTCTACCTGCAGAGAGTTCACAGTCTGTTAGGGAAGATAAGACATGCACTTTTCAAATGCCCAGGCAAGGTAGAATGTGATAAGTGCTACAAAATAGATAAAGATAAGTGCTTGGCAATTTTATTAAATCTCCCATTTAACCCTCAGTTAACCTGAAAATTCAATTAACCAGAATCATTACCCATATGTTGCCATCAATCAAGGTTTTATAGTATCAGTTGAACTCATTTAACCTTAATAAGCAGATGATTGCATATGGATTGCAAGAGGATTTAGGAGCACAATAACTCAGAAATCGGCTCATGGCTAAGTGTTTTCCTAAAAGCAATGAGAATATTGCTGAGCAGCAAGGGAAGAGGGGAGAAAACAATGAGTGCTTTGCTCAACGTGGTAAAGAAGGGGAGAAAATGTTGGTTTGTGGAAGACTAAGTAGGTCAGAGAAGAAAGAAAGAGCCTCTGGCATCACTGATGGTTTCTGGGTAACGTCTGTCAGAACAGATGGCCCTGCTTTCCCAACAGACAGTCCAAAGGACAGTAACTGGTGAGGCAAAGTGTATCCATCTCTATAAAACCAAGTGTGAGGATAGGGGACCCACAATTCTTGGGCCCCCAAGGGTGATTATAAGGAATGGTTAGAGAACTCAAAAAGCAATGAGACTTACGACATGTGCTGAGTAACCATGGAGATTCATGCTGTTTCCCTGTGTAAATAACCTTCTTTGCTTCCAACTTGGGAAAAACCAACTCATCCTTGAAGGCCTAACTCAAGTGTCCTGGGAACTATCCCATAAACGCTCTAGAGAAGAATTAAATTGTTCCTTTTCTTATATTCACATGGTTATTTATATCTTTTCTATATTAGTTTTCACATTACAATTTAAACAATAGGCTTGTCTAGAAAAGAGAAAACAATGTGGGCCTGGCAGTTACAGAAAATTTTGTCAAAATCAACACACACCACTGAATAAAAAGGTCTAGAGCATCTCTCTCTCCAGACAACTATGTTCCTTTTCTAGTTTTATGAGCCATGTGCCAAAGCTTGTGACTCAGTAGTACTCCATAAGCGTGAATCTCAATGTAAAAGTTAATTTTGTGGTGTTCCTTCCTCAGCATTCTTAAATAATGAAATAAGAATATTGCGCCCCAAGAAAGAATGACAAACATCCAAGCAAATATATGAAGGTTTGGTTATTGGTAAGGAAAGAGAGAGAGAGGAAAGTGCAAGAATTCAGATGTCCTATCTGAGTAAGACTAATCCTATTGACATGTGACAATAATGAGCCAACTGTTCATCACACTGAGCCAATTTTGCCCAATTGGAGAGCATACTAAGTCAAGCCAATAATGGAGTTGGAACATACTCCTTGAAGACTTTTTCCTAATCCCACTCAGCTGGAGTTCGTCTTCCCTGTTTCCATTCTCTCATGACATTTTGTCCCCCGATTTGGGGCACTTTTGTTTGCTATGGCAGTGTCTGCTTCCCCAACAAGACTGTAAACCTTGTTTAGCTAAGAATTAAACTATACTTGTGTCTCTTGAACGGAATTGGAAAGATGACCTTACCAATGAGCTTTCTAATGACAATCTTAGAGCTGAGTCCGATCTGTTCTCTCTTTCTAGAGAGCAATGAAGGATGTTATTCTGATACAAGGAAGCAGATGTGAGATCATCCACCCCTTCCTTAGAACCAACGAATCAAGTTTATTGCTTCCTGTGGTCATCTCTTTGAACTCTGTGGCCCCTAAAATCATCACAGCCAGAAATACCTGGAGAAGTGAAAGTCTCAAAATTAATATTAGGAAACCTGGGACAAACCTTCACTTGTACATTGGAATCACTCTCATTTTCCAGCACTTTCCTAACGCAGTTTCATGCAGATAATGCTGTCAATATGTGCCGTTGAAGGGCTACTGAACAAACAAACCCCTGGGTTGGCATTTCCTTTCTGAGACTTGTAACAAGCTTATGTTGAATGTTGCAGACAAGACCTGAAGTGGATCAATGGTTCCTCTTACAGAATGTGTCTGTGTGAGCACACGTGCACATGTGACGTGACCCACTCTATGCAGAGTTGTTTCTGCTTCCAACAATACCATCTCCCCCTGCTCATTAAGACTTCATATTTCCAAGTGTCCATGTCAGTAATTTAGTTGAGATTGAAGTTTAGGCACAATGAATGTCACATCATATTTCCAGCCAGGGAAATAAAATCGAGCTGCAGGCGCACTGGTACACAATGTGACCTCAAATTCTAAAACACCATGGAGTTCCTTCCCTAGGACGCCCTTCCAATGTGTATCATTACATGCATGTCGCATGTGTTACAATCTCCACTGTTATGAAGGGAAGACAATTATAAACATGGTTAGTCTAAAGAGAAAAATTACGAGACTTTGGTTTCCACTTATGGTTAAGGGGGGTTATTCTAGTATTGGTGGCAAAGTAATTCAGATAAGTCATCCTGCTGATGACAGAAAATAGAAACCAAATATAAATGTGTCTGCCTAAAGGCATCAGAAAGGTAGGTAGTAAGGTTGTGTTACTTAACCAGAAATCTAGAAGAGGAAACCCAAAGAGATAAGTCCGATATTTAGAGCAACCTTTGACCTTAGGGCATTTACAAAACTGGAATAGATATGGGAGAGGCTGCATAGAACTTCGTTAGCCTCCTGGACATTGTTTGCATAGAAAACCCAAAACAATACATGGATAAGTTATTAAAATTAACAGTGAATATAGCAAGTCCAGGGATACAGAGTCAATATTAAAAATACCAACAAAAGACACAAAATGAAATGTAAACAAAATTTTAGTACCTTCAAAAATTCCAAGTACCCCAGAATTGTTCTATGATATACAAGACCAACATTCTGCAAATCATAAATTAGAGAGTCTCAAAGTATGGTCCTGGGACCAGCATCATGAGAATTACCTGGGAAATTTTTAGAAATGCAAATACTCAGGTCACACCACAGATGTACTTGGATTCTGAAACAGGGACCCAGCAATTGGAATTTTAACAAGCCACCTAGGTGATTCTGAGGCATGCTAAAGTTTAAGAAGCTCTACTCTAAGCATTATTGAGAGGATTTAAGAAAGACAAATAAATTGGGAGATACACCATATTTTTGTATTAGAAACATCAAAATGTGATGAAGTTAATATTTTAAATGAACTGCAGCATCATACTAATCCAATCAAATCCCAGCTGATGTGTGTTTGTCACTCGATAAGCTTATCCAAACATTCATGGAAATGAATGGAAATCAAAAGAGCAAAGAAGACACAAGAACTCTTGACCAAGTAGAGAGCTCTGGCTCTACTAGATATCAAGACATATTACAAAGTTTCAGTAATTAAAACAGTGGTAGACAAACAGCAAAGAAGTCCAAAAACAGACTCATAAGAGCATTTGATTTATTATCAAGATTGCAGTATAGATAATTTTCAATAAATGGTGCTTAAACCAATCTCACACCAGATCACAAATATGTGATCTAAGTATGAAAGCCCAAACACTAAAGCTTCCAGAAAGATAATATAGGAGGCTATCTTTCACTACCTCAAAGTAGGGAAAGACATCTTAAACAGAACTCAAAAAGAAAATATTGATAAATTGGATTACATTAAAATTAGGATTTTCTGCTCATCCAAGGATGCTCTTAAAAGAAGTGAAAAGGCCAGCAATCAGTTAAAGAAAAATGTTTTATACTTAAACTGACAAGGTTCTCACATCTTGAACATCTTTTTTAAACTACAAATACGTAAGACAATGACAATCCATTGAAAAACTAACAAGTGAAATGAACAGGCACTGAGCAAAAAAAAGATGATAAAATGGCCCTTAAACATATAAAAATATGCTCAGCCTTATTAGGAATCGGGGAAAAAACAAATTAAAACTACACTGAGAAACTATTACACTGTCTCTAGAATGGCTACAATTAGACTAATCACACTGCATGTTGGAGAGAATGTGGAGTAATGGGAACTCACAAGCACTGGCGTTGGGAGTGGAAATTGGTCTTACCATTTGAAAAAATTACCAGTGTCTATGAAAGCTAAACATACACTTATCCTGTGAATTTTCTCTTTTGTGAATTATCCCACTCAAACTCTGCATCTGCACCAAGAAACACGTAGAAGAAAGACCATAGCAGCTTTACATGTAATAGCCCTGTAGGGTAGATGTTGAGGGAACTTTGCCTTCACTGGTTGATGTGAGCCTTTGTCTATTAGCTTTTATCCATTCCTGTATGTGAGGTGATTACGATGCTGTGATCAGGGGCTCAGTAAATTCCCCCTTTGGTATCATTCTCCTGAGCAGGGGAGACATGAGATGAGGTTGCTTTTCTGTTTGGTCTCCTTCTCCCAAGCAGGGGAGATGTGAGAGCAGGCTGCTGCTCTGTCTGGGCTGTGAGGTAATAGTTAGCTTAGGGTTAAAAACATTCTTGATCAGGGGTTGAGAGAATTCCCTCTTTGTTCTGTCTGTTTTGCCCTCATCAGCAGATGAAGTGAAGTAGCTAAGTTATATCAGGAGGGCGTGACAGGCACATCGCCAGGCCTTGTTGCTTCTCCGGTAAATTGGCCCTTCAGCTGGATGGACAGTATTCATATCAGTAACTGCCGAACCCTCCAAGAATTGGCCATTCCCGGAGGGGGAGGCAGGAACAAGAAACTTGGTTCTAAAATACATCTGACAAAATACATAAGACAGACCTCAGTTGGCAATGTAATTATTATTAATTTTTCATCATTTGGTCATTTGTTATTGGTGATTCTTCATCATTCTATCATTTTGAAGACTTCCAGCAACATGCAGCTTACACCAGGGGATGTCCTGACTTCCAGCCGCAGACCTGGTGAGGGCTGGCTGGTTCCCGGCCTCTCCAGTGTTGTTCCCCACAGTTAGCCTTCTGGAGAACTGGTTAGCATTTTAGAAGCTTGTATGCAGCTTGCAGCTTGCAATACCAGAAGATGCCCTAACTTCCAACAACTGCAACGACAGCAGCAATGGCATCCTGGAGAACTTGTTAACAGTTTGGAAACTCATACGCAGCTCGCAGTGTGCAACTTGTAACATCATAGGACGCCCTCACTTCCAACAATGACAACAGCAATAGCGACGACAACCGCAGCAGCATTCTTGGGAACAAACAACAGTGGGAGATGCCTGAGTTTCTCTCAGTTACAGACCTGCCAAGGTTTTGATTTGTGACTTTTCCAGTGCTGTTTTTTTCTAAGGTTTGGTGAGCTTTTAGCATCTACTGTAATAGTTACTATCCTATAAAATTTATTACTGCTTTTGGATACTCCTTATTGATGTTATTTGTGTACTTAGCCAAGTGATTTTGATCAATAGTAAATATATGTTGACATCTCTTAAACTTACATGTATATATACTCCTTTGACATGATATTGTTATCAATGAATATAGTTTAGTTTTAACCACCTTTACTCTCCGACATTAGCATATTCTATTAATTGCCGTTGTCTTTTGCTATTACATATTGCTAAATAAATCAATTAGCCCCTCTTTAGCATGCCCTCCCCCCTTTTTTCCCCTCTCCACTCATCATTACAAGCCCCAAACCAGAAACAACCCAAATGTTCATCAACAATAGAATAGATAAATACATTGTCACATATCCAACACAGCATAAAGATGAAGGTACCACATTACATCACAGATGAATCTCAGTCATAATGAAAAGCAAAAGAGACACAAATTATTCAACTTAGATAAAGTTTGAAAATAGGTAAAATAGCCTATAACATTTAGGGATGCATAAATAGGTGTTATATAAAATATTAGTGTTTACCGTAAAAGGCAGGATAGTGGTTACCTTTGTGGGAGAAAGATTATTTTAGGAAGGAATATGGGGGTCCTTTTGGCGTGGTAGGAATGTTGTATTTCTTGATCTTGAAGGTGATTCTATAGATGGTTGTTTTATAATAATTAAGATGTATGTTTGTTTTATGACTTTTCTTTGTGTGATTTATTTCACAACACAAAGATTATTAATAAAGCCACTGCTTCTAAAATAAATTATGCCATAGTTACTGATTACATACAATGTAATATTGTACTAAGACCTTTATATTAATTAACTCGCTTAATCATCAAACAATACTAGGAGTACATACTATTATTATCCTCATTTTGGGGATAAGAAGACCGAACAGTGGTTCTCAAATTTGACTGCACATTAGACCATTTGGGGAGTTTTTACAATTCCCGATAGCATGCATGGCTGTACCCCAGAACCTCCGGAGGCAGGACCCAAGCATGGTTATTTTCTTAAAACTTGCCTTGTATTTCCAAAGTGTGGCCAAGTTTGCGAACCATGCGATAGCACCATAGGAAAATTATGGTGCTACCACACAGTCTAAACTGGAATCCAAACCCCAGCAGTATAATTCCAGGGCACATGCTCTTAACCTTTACACTAGACTGCCTCTTGGATAAATGAGACAACGTCCCACCCTCAAGAAACTCCCAATCCAGTGGTGGGAACTAAGAGAGAAATGTACAGGGAACCTGCTCCTCAGAATGACTGCAGCGTGACATGAGTGCTGATGTTGGGGCCACGCTGCAGGTGAGGCTGAATGGACAGGTGAGAACTGGAGGTGGGGCAGGGCTACTATGCCAAGTGTTTGGGGGCCCTGGGGGTGGTGTGGCCTAAGAGCGTCTTACAGAGCACTCTGACTGCAGGGCAGAGAATGCTGTGTGAAGAGGGACATGCCAAGAGGCAAGAGACACCTAAAGGACTACTGCAATCCCCCACAAAAGGGATGAAGAGGACAGGAACCAAGTCAGTGCGGGAGGGAGGATCAGGAGGAAGCATTTGGAGAAACATTAAAAGGGAAGATTGGTATGATTTGATTCGAGGATGAGATGAAGGAGAGAGGGAATCTAGGATGGCACTGACGCTAGGGGTAGATGATAACAGTAACTAGTATCAAAGCACAGGAGGAGAGGAGTTGGAAGGGAAGATAACGAGATCCATTTGGGTTGAGTGGGACTTCGGAAGACAACTGGAAATAAAATCCTTATGTTTAGAAGAGAGGTCGGGACTCAGAAATACAGTTTTAGACATCATCAACATAGAGGTGATAGAAAAAAAAACTCAGAGAGTGGCTGAGATGGCCCTGGCTACCACCACCTTCTTAAGTATATAGTCCCATATTTATTTTGTTAATGTTATTTCCTAATTCTTCATTGCTTCCCTAGCACTGAAATAAGCAAAACAGAATACGATCTGAATGATCCAGTCCCTACCTTGTGAACTGGCTAATTCTTGCACAAGCCATTTAATCTCTTGGAATCTGTTTTCATGTCTATAAAACTGAGCTAATTATCACTCTCACACGGTTGCTCTCACAAAGTTGCTAGAAGGTTTGATTTATAAGTACTCAAGGTTATGAGCAATAATATGCTCTTCATTTTTATAAGAAGAGAAACCAAAGCACAAGGAATTAAATTTCTATCCTATGTACTTTCCGTGGATAATGTATTTCCTATCCTTTCCTCCCCTACCCCTGGCCAAAATAAATAAATGTAAACAAGAAATACGTCTTTGAGGGAACACATCATGATGGTCATCCCCACCGTTAGTGCTCACTGAGTAAGTACTACATGCTTGGACACTGTTTTCTAAGTGCCTCTTGTGAACTAACTCTTCTAAATCTCACAACAACCCTCTTAGATAGGTATTAGTATAATTTCCATTTTAAAGACAAGTAAACTGAGGCACTGAGATGCTGACTAACTTTCTCAAAGTTACACAGCAACAAGGAGCAAAGCCATGGTTCAAACCCAGAGAATCTGACTTCAGAGCCCACACTCTTAACTGCACCTCAAATAGTGGGACTTCAGATGACAAACACCGGGTTGTAAGGGAAAGGGAGCTTGAGAGAGAAGCCTTCCCGCATCTCTCAAATGACTCCACAGAGGTAACGGTGTCTGTGGTCCCTGCAGCTAGGGAAGCAATGATGCCCTTGTAAGATACTGTTTCCTTGAGGTATGAGGTTCCCCCAATTTTGCTTCAGAGATCACTTTGGGAAGAAGCGGGCCTAGAAATCATGAAGGAGAAAAATATATGACTCAGAGGGACAACAGAGTATCAGAGGACTTGCAACTGCCTTACCTACAGCACAGGGTGAAAGCACCCGAGCTGGGGAAGAAAGAACCAAAGAAAAGGCTATTGGTTCCTGGAAGTAAAAATACATATGAGTTTGAAAAGAAGACATTACTTCTTTAGGCAGCTGAAAAGAAATCTAGCGATAAAAGCACACAGGCTCCACACTTTCCAGAGTATAAGACAAATATCCCTGGCTGCCCATGGGATAAAACAGCACAAGAAGCAGCATCATATTAGGTGAAACAAGTCACATTTTAGAGGTGTGTGGGAGCATTTTTAAATAAAATTGAATTGCACAGGGAGAGAATTATTCTTTTATCCTTTTCCTTTCCATTCTTCTGATTATTATAAAGTCTAATTTGATACTAGTATGTTTTTAACAACTGACACCTGGAACCTCCCCTTTCAACAGAGACTCTGGCAGATAATATCGTACTGAACTCTAAGTGAAAAACAGTCTTTCATTTTCACTGTGTTCATTTTTATGGCTGCCTTCTATTTATGTCAATTGTTTTCTATTTGTGGTAATAAAAGATTCTTTTTCTAGTATAGTTATGTAAGAAAAATGTAAATGTTTTAACAAATTATTAACATAAAAACCTATAAAGGCTGTATGCCTGTGCGGCCAAAAATTGTGATGATGGTGTGTACATGATGAAAGTCTGGGGAATCTGATTCTAAACGCTTCCAATAATCCACATTCTATCTTGGATCAATGTTCTATCCTGCAGTGATTGGTGCACACTCGAGTGTCATGCCTGTTTCCAGAGATCACTTTCTAAGAGACGTAGACACACACAAGGCTATCCAGAGTGACTAGAGAATGACCAGAAAAGAGAATAGAATAATAATCACAGCATATGAATGTGAGCATTATGGAGGCCTCTGAACTGGGGCATTGGAGCTGCTCTGAAGAATCTAAACAACTGTCACATGGATGGGACTCTGGGATTTGGTCTTTGTGTCCACAATGGAAAAGCACCACCAATAACTTCTGGTAAAGGGGACTGTAGATAGCAACTTAACTCGCTTAACTTGTGGTACTCGTGTTTAAGGTGAGAAGGTTGGACTAGATGACGGAGCGTGCACAGCTTCACCTTGATAATGCCATCAACACTAAGTTCCTGGAACTTCTGGTTGAGTAGAATTTTGAGGCCACGTTCAGGCTTAGTGGGCAGGGGGACTGGCAGTCAGAGGATCATTTTGATTCCTCCAAGCTCTATAATACAACCTCAATTTCATATCACTTCATTCAATTTGTAAATAGGTACACTTCCAAAAACAATTTCCGATCAAAAAGGATTGCCACACTATCTATTGCTGTGTTCATTAGTGTCAACTTTGTTCATGGATATTAATAATGCCTTTTTATTTTTATGGGATTATTCCAAAAGTCACAAATCATGGACCAGGTGAACCGTTCAGCGTTCTCCAAAGCAGACTGGTAGATCTCTAGGACCTCTAGCAACTGAAATTAAATAATGATTCAAAATGTACCTGTCTTTCAGGTGTTGTATAAATGTGCCGCTTTAGTTGGCCTGCCTGATGAATGAAAGTGAAATTTTATTCTCCCTCCACTCTTCTAGGATTGACCTCTGTGTCCGAAGTATGAAAAAAGCCCTTGCTCACTGTTGAGATGTTTTTAACAAGCGTGCCCTCTTGCCTTCCTCTCCCAGAAAAACCGTGATGGTATCTATTAAATCTGCATTTATGATGATTACGTGAGTTGTATTTCATTGTATTCCTCTCCTCATATATAACATGCAAGATAATGGATCATCCAGCATGGTCACCCGCCATGGAAAATTCTAAACAACAACGCGTGTGTGAAGGGCCACAGTAGAACTCTGCCGACTGCTACTGCTAGATTGTGACCAAACTTCATTTGTGCATCAGCCTTCCGCTTACTTTACCAGGAGTCCAGGGGCTCTGCCTGGAAAGGTGGTGTCCGGGCTGTGTGGGCTTCACAGGTACTGGCTGTTGAGGGGCTGGTGCTCCAGGGAGAAGGCCATCATTCATAACTTCCCACTCTACCTAAACGAGGCAGGCAGATGCCCTGGAGGCTGAGGAAAAGGAGGACTAGAAGCTAAGCAGATGGGCAGCACATATCTCAGCAGCATCTGCTGCTGGCTGTGATCTTTCCAGCTATCCGTTTTCGGGGAAGACTTGATGCTGCTTGCTACGTGAGTTATAGATCTGTGTTGTCCAATACTCTAGCCACTGCCCACAGGTGACTCTTTACCACTTGAAATGTGGCCAGTCCAAATTGAGGTATGCTGAGTGTCTAAAATACACATCAGAGTTTGGAGACTTAATAGAAAAGTAAATGCAGTAATTTTAATTTTGATTCCATGCTGAAATGATCATATACTGGATAAACTGGGTTAAATTATGCATGCGATCAAAATTAATTTTACTTAGTGGCTTTTTTATTTTAAGGGTAGCAGAAAATTTTAAACTACACGTGTGGCTTGTATTATGGGTATAGTGGACCTCCCGGCTCTAGGGTCAGAGTCTCATCAAATTCCACCCCTTCATTTTTGAGAGAGGAAAACCAAGAGCCTGATTCAGCACGCAGCTTGACTGTGGTGACACAGCTGGTGAGTGATGGAGCGGGGATGAGTCGCCATGCTTCCAATTTCCAGTTTTGACCCCTTTTATCCTACGTCATCTCCTAAGGAGAAGCACTGAATTCTAAGAGTAGGGGGACCTTGATACCATTTCATAGTCAATCCCTTACTCACTGATGACAGTGTTAACTTTCCTATCCTCCAGTGACCACTTTGCTAAAAGTGCAGACACATCCCACATGGCTGAAGGGGAAATCAGCGAAACAAAACAGAGCTCTTAAAGTCTTAAAGGACAACCCAATAATGAGGCAGTTCAGTGTAGAGTACAAGAGCACAGATACCGGAGCAAGACCACCTACCTGAATTGCAGCTCTAACACCACCACCACCACCACCATTTTGTGTCAGTTATTTAAATTCTCTGGGTCTCAGTTTCTTCACCTTATCGGGTGCCTGGCAGAATTAAGTTAGCTAATTTAATTAGAATAGTGCCAGGCATATAGTAAATACACAAGTGTTAGCTATTATTATTAGAGGAAACTATTATTAATATGATTATTATTATTATTACTAGAGATGATTACATTATCTATTATTCTTAGAGATGATACTCTTAATTTTGTTATCCTAATTCCTGTAAGTAAAAGTCACAGAAAGAATTGTTCTTAAATGTAAGCTCATGCGTGATCACCTACTCTGTATGATTTTAGGGACAAGAGGATGAAATAATGCCCCTAAAAAAAGGATCCGTTTCACTATCTCTAGAAACCTGACTAATATCCCTGCCTTTCTGAGTTGTTGAGAGAATTAAATGCCTATTACACTGCCTGCAAATGTTAGCATTCTGCTTTAAACAATAACAACAAAAAACTGTCTTATCCACTAGTACATCATCTTAATACTACTGTTAGAAATGTATCTCTTTCATTTAAAGCTTCGGTTTTTCGATCCCTTACCTGTCTTTCTTCTCTCTTCAAAGATACACAGAATCCAACTCCAAACAAATCTGTAGACTCTGGCATTCTTTTAACTTCCTTCTAACATTCTCCTTTTCGCTCTGCTGGTTCTACACTGGTGACTGGATTTTCCCATGGCTTCAATCTCCCTGCTATGCATATGCTACAAATCTCTCTCTCTAATCCACCTCTCTCCCTCTTCCCCACACCTTGCCTTTCTCTCTCCCTTTTTCTCCCTCTGTTTTAGGCATTTCCAAGTAAATGGTCCTTCTTCACATGAAAACTAAGACAAAATACTTTCTTCCTCCCTCAAGTTCCTCTCAAATGACTGAGCTTTATTTCAGTTAGTGATCTTACTATTCTCCCCGTTTTTCAATACTAAAAACAGACTTTTCTTAGTTTCCTCATACTGTAATATGATAAATCAGAGCTTGAATTCTCACTTTATATTATAGCTTACTAGTTGTATTAGAGTTCTCCAGAAAAACATAATAGGAGATATACAAAAATATATATATATATATACATACACACAGTATGCACACAAAGGAAAGGAAGGGGTGGTGGTGGGGAGAGAGAGCGAGAGAGCTTGATTATGAAGAATTGGCTCACGTGATTATAAAAGCTGAGAAGTCCCATGATCCATTGTCTGCAGGCTGGAGTCCCAGGAAAGCAGATGTTGTGTTCAGGGTAAGTCTAAAAGCCCAAGGAGCAGGGGAACTGATGGTGTAAGTCCCAGAACCAGGGCAGGAGACCACTGTCCCAGCTCAAGTCATCGGGCAGAGACAAGGCACCTGTCTTCTCCCTCCTTTCAGTTCTATCCAAGCCCTCAACGAATTGGATGAGGCCCACCCACATTGGAGAGCGCAATCAGTTTTATTCAGTCCACCAATTCAAATGCCAGTCTTATCCAGAAACACCCTCAAAGACACACCCAGAAATAATGTTTAACCAAACATCTGGGCACCCTACAACCCAGTCAAGTTGACACAAAAATAACAGTCACACTAGCTATGTGACATCGACCAAGTTGTTCAATCTCTCTGACCTCAGTTTTCTCATCTGTAAAACAGGGTTGTTGTGGAGATTATATAAAATAATACCTCCAGACGCTTAGCATATCCTTTAATCCACCTTGAATATCACCCTCCAACTAAATTCCTACTCATTCATCAAGATAAATTGTCCATGGTGTTTCATGTTCTACTTGCAAATAAAAAATACTCATTCTATGTCAAGCATTATTTGTATTATTTCTCCATATTTAACTTGTAGAATTCACTTGTAGATTCTTTTACACTTGTAGTATTCATCATGACTTGTAGATTCTTCCTATGAAATGTTTCTTGTGTCTCTTTATTCTTTCCCATTTTGCATCCCTGCCATTTCCACCGGGATTTTATCATTTCATAACAAATCTTCATTCAATTTCCAACAATGTCTTCTTCTAGCCCTTTTCTCCATTTGTCACTTCTGCCAGGCTAATTTCTTTAAAACTCTACTATTAGTCTGTCACTTCCTTATTTGAAAACCTTCCACGGTGCTCCACTGCCTGTCTGCAGTAAAAAAAAAAAAAGTAATAACACCTAGGCCCTCCATTATCTGACATTAAATTACTTTTCTAGTCTCATTTCCCACAATTGCCTACAGTATCCTCCATTCTAGCCCCATTGATTTATTTCTTGTTTTTTCAAATCAAGTTTGTGTTCCCACATATCAAGGACCTTACCAAAAATATAATCTGCCTTGAAGATACTTCATGTTCTGCTCTATGTATCTTTTTGAAATTCTGATTCCTGGAGTCTTTCCCAGATCACTCTGACTTCTACTAGTTTCTGCCTCCTCTGAATCCATAGCCATACCACATTCCTTGGTTGCTCATGAATCATGCACTGCTTTAGTCAGCGAGTTCATGAGCTTTGAGCCAGAGATTAGGTTTGAATTTAGCTCCTACCTCCTGCCAACTGTGTGAATTTGAGCAAGCCATATAACCTCTCTGATTCTGTTTCCTCAGATGTAAAATGGATATAATATTGCCCACTTCATAAAGTAGCTGGAAGGTTGCATGAGACACTGCATCTAACGTGTCAGCTATCAGAAAGTAAAATGCAACCCACAGATGGAAGGAAACATATCCGAGCGTCACATATGTGATGAAAGTCTAGTATCCAGAATATGGAGCAATTTTTACAACTGAACAATAAAACAACAAACAACCCAATTTAAAAATGGGTAGAAAATTTAGATAGAAATTTCTCCAAAGAAAATATACAAATGATCCAAAAGCACATGCACGATGCTCAACATCTTTAGTCACTAGGGAAATTAAACTGTGGAAATGTAAATCAACACCACAATAAGGCAGGTACCTGTTCACACCCACTAGGATAACTATTTTTTTAATGAAAAAAGTGTTGCCAAGGATGTAGACAAATTACACCCTCATAGAGGGTATATAAAATGATGTGGCCACTGTGGAAAAAGTCTGTCCCTTCCTCACAAAGTTAAACATGAAGTTACATGCAACTCAGTAATCCCACTCCTCGTGGAATTCATTTCAAGAAAAATAAAAACATATGTTCACACAAAAACTTATACCTAAATGTTCACAGCAGCATTACCCATATAAGCCAAGAAGTAGAAACAACACAAATGTCTATCAGCTGATGAATGGAAAACCAAGTGTGGCATATATCCATATAATGAAACACTAGTTAGTCATGAAAAGGAATGAAGTACCGACACATGCTACAGCATGGATGAATCTCAAAAACATTACGCTAACTGAAAGAAGCCAGACACAAACGGCCATATAGTATATGATTCCATTTACAAGAAATGTCTAAAATAAGCATATCCATAAACAAAGCAGATTGGTGATTCCAGAGACTGGGGGAGGGGGAAATGAGGCGTGTCTCTAACAGGTACAAAGTATTTTCGGGGCCAATGAAATTGGACAGTGCAATTCTAATTTAGATGTTCTGGAATTAGATAGTGGTGATAGTCGCACAACACAGTGAATGTATTAAAAACCACAAAACTGTACACTTTCAAATAGCGAAAATTATGGTATGTAAATTGTATCTCAAAAAATAAAAATTAAAAAGAGGAGAAAAGTGTGTCAGATAATATCCGACTTACAGACACTGAATAATTTGCTAAGTTTCCCCTGGCCCTTCATTAAAAATTGTGAAACTAGGATTCAGAATCAAGTCATTCTGATACAAAGACCATGCTTTTCACCATCCCACTAACTTCCCTTCACAAGTGCTGTTGCAAAGGGCTACTGGAAAAACATTAGTAGTGAAATAAGTCTTTCTGATGATTCTGCCATTTTGACTAAAAAGTTGTTTGTTCAATCGTATGATCAGTTGATACTCATTAAAGAAAAAAGCTATTCATATCTTTTCTTCAAATAAATGGATGTGTGGAGACTATTAATAAATCCAGCCAAAAGACTACACAAAAGACTACACAGATAATTTGGAGGAGGGAATAAAAGAATCAGGAAAGGCATGGAAAATATTAACACTGCTTTTGCCTAAACAAAATGTTGTGAGCATTGCTTTTGCCAAAGAGATTATGAAAAGAGTTAATAAAATCAAATTAAACTTCAGGGAAAATTGCTTTGACAAATAATTCTTCAGCTAAAGACTATGTATGAAAGCAAGGATTAAAGGGAAACAACAAATATTTCTAGGGTGCCAACCATGATGTACAAGTCAGATACACATGGCTTCACAACTCTGCTCTGCCACTTTCTCAGCCAAATCATCTTGGCAAGTTACTTAATTTCTCCAATCATTTTTTCCCTCTTGTGTAAAATACAGAAAACTTAAAAATTTCCTCATAAGGTTATCATTGTTATATAAAGGGCAGCAAATAGGAACACTAAATGGTAGCTCTGATGATTAATTATTATTCAGGCTAGGAATGATGAAACCACTCAGCATTTGGGTGGGGTCAAATGACAGTACCCACTTTTGGAGGGGGAGGGGCACAGTTTCCCTACGTCAAACACAAGCCCCTGAATATAGACAGATCCTCTAAATCCTCAACTTATTAGGAATTTTTTATTCATAATTTTAAAGGCTCATAAAGAAGCATCTTTATTCACCCTTGGGGAGAAAAGCATAACAATATACAGAAAGATGGGGTTTCCTAGCACTGTGGCACACTAAGCTGACCTAGTAAAGCCCCCACTTCCTACCTCAAATAATTATAAATATTTTTTAAATTTCTCTCTCATGAATATTTCAGGCCCAGAGAGTATTAGAAAGGAATTTAACAAATGTTCAAGGCACATTTAAATTATAATTTATATAAAGTGTTCTAAAGATTAGAAAAAGAAGACAATGACTTAACCGACTTTATAAGACTAGGACATTTTTTATATCAAAACTAGAAAAGGATGGTAATGGAAAAGAGAATTATTGACCAACATAATTTACATACAGGGATAAAAAAATTCCTAAATAAAATACCCATTAGTTGAATCCGGCAGTATTTTAACTCTAATAAATCATGTTAATGTAGGGTTTTTCCCAGTAATGCAAGATTATTTCAGTATCAGAATATCTTCAAAAAAAACAAAATCACGACACTAACAGACCAATGGGGGCAAAACATAATCATCTCAATGCATGCAGAAAAGGCATTAGATAACATTCCACACATTTTTCCTAAGAAAGATTTTTACCAAACAAGGAATAGCAAGAAAAATTCTTATTCTGATAAAAGATACCTTTCAAAAACATGTATCAAATACAACACTTACTGACAAACTTTAGAGGCATTCCCATTAAATTCAGGAATAAGACAAAGATTTCATTATAATTTCTATGATTATTGAAAGTCTTAGCTAATAAAATACAACGGGGGAAATGGTAAGAGGATTAGAAATTCTTGATATTTCTTAATGATTTGTCTATATTAAGAATTAAAAGAAAAAATTTAAACTACCAGAACTAATAAGACAATTATTTTATATCCAGCAGGATTACTGTATATAACATCAACTACAAAAATCAATACCTATTTATGTATTATCAATAATCAATTTATAAATATAAGAGGAAAACTATTACTATTTATAATTGTAACAAAAATCAAGAAATAGATCTAATAAAAGATGTTTAGAACCTTATGGAGAAAATTTTCAAATGTTATTGAAGTTCACAAAAAATATCTGAATAAATGAAGAAATAATCAGTTTGGTGGATGGAAAGTTTAAATATCTTAGCTATGAAGATTTTCTCTATGTTAATCTATAAAATTCAAGAGCATTATAATCAAAACCAAATAATTCCTATTAAAAAATAACAATGAAGTATATGGCAAACTATATGGATAGACAAATAGATCAATGCATAGTACAGAGAGCCTAAAAACAAACTAAAGCATTTGGCAACTTAGAATATAAGAAACAGCTTCATAAAGCTGAAGGAAAGTGACATTATTAAATAAATGGTATTCCCATTTGGAAATAAATAAAATTAAACCTATATTCCACACTACACACAAAAATTGCTGATGATGTAGACACCTAAATGTTAAGAAAAAAATTTAGGTCTATTTGAAGAAATATGGAAGTCTTTTTGATATTGGGATCAGAAAGGATTAGTGAAACAAGAAATTTAGAAGGTAAGTAGCTAAGAGGAGTTACAAAACAGAACAAGGATTAGTGAAAAGAATTTATATGAATGCCCACCAATTATTAAGAAAAAAGAAAAAGTAATAAAGAACATAAAGAGGAAATCAGAACAACCAGAAACCATATGAAAAATGTGCAATCTCACTCACATCAAAGAAATTAAGATTATATGACACTATTTCTCACGCACTTTAGATTAATACAATCAAAAGATGTACCAATACCAAACGTTGATGAGAATGTGCGAAAAAAGACAGGATTATGCATTATTATAATCACATCAGATACCAATTTGGTGACCTCTAGTGAAGTTTAAAATGAGTACAATCTATGACTCACCAATTGTAGTTCTTGGTGTGTGCCATAGGGAAACACTTGCACGTGTGTACCAGGTATTCCATCCCATTCCTCCAGGTCATTTACTGAAGTCAAGCTTGTAATGGGGAAACTGCTTTTAACATCCCAAATGTTCACTGAAAGAAAAATTGATAAATTATGGTACCTTCATAGATTAATTACTATATAGAGACTTAATAATGCTTTAATTTAAATGAACTAGATCTATGTAGACAGATACATTTCAAAACTATCATGTTGAACTAAAAGTTGCGGAATGATACTAAATACAATAAGTTAGAGTTTGTGTACACAAATCAGTAACATCTATGGGGATGGCCAATATAAATGTATGTGGCCAATATAAATGTATGTAGCCAAAAGAAGAAAGAAAAAGATAGAAAGGCATTTCAAATAATATTGCCTCTGGGGATAAAGAAAGAAATACAGTGAGAAGGTCTAACTTATTGGAGAATAAGAAGAATTGAAAAGATGTAGCAGAAGAAGTATCGGAACAGATGACAGATGGGGATTTTCCAAAACTCAAGAAAGATATCCATGTACAAATTTAAGAAACCCAATGCACTTAAAAGTCTGCTTGGGATACAGAAGCTGCAAAAGGCATTTGTTCCTTACAGTAACAACACAAGTCAGAAAAACTGCCAATTCATGACTTTACTTGAACCTGTCACAACGCTGAAGGCACAGGGCAACAAGTCTGAAAACAAGGGACAGGCCCTTGCAGGAGAGGACGGAACGCAAACAGTTGTTTACATGCAACAGACAAAGGAAAAAACAATAAGAAAAGCTGGAGTTGTCCATAAAGGCCAAATGAGCACTGGTGAGAATGTCTACAACCCCTTGGGGCCACAAATACAGGGGGAGTTTACATGACCCAGTTGTAGTTTCTTCACAGACCTCACTGGGCACACACAAAAAAGCTGGTGAGAGTCCTGGGAGGGCTTCCCTTTTGGGACAGACTTGGGGAAGGGGAACGGTAGCCACAGCTGGAGGGCAAAAAGCATCCCCAGATCCTTCTTCCTTTCTCTCCTACAAAACTTGGTGGAGGGAGGACGGACAGAGTCATCTTCCCAGTACTCAAGTGGAACTCTATTGAAACTGAGGAAACAGAAAAAATTCACAGGTGTCTATATGGATCTGGTGCATTAAAATTCCAAAACAGCCAGAATCATCGTGCTTACAGATGTGTACTTCAGTGTTAAAAATACAGAGAAAAGCAATGAGATGACAGTCATAAAGCCAGAATAACGGTTACCCTCAAGGGGAAGAAGGGAGTTGTTTTCGAGTCAGGTCATTCTGGGGGCGCATGGGTGCTGGCAATGCTATTTCTGATCTGGATTACAGTTAGATAATTACTCTATAATAATCCGTGAAGCCATATTTGTATTTTTGTGTTTTTTTTTCTTACATGTGTAATGTTTCACAGCAAAAACAATTTAAGAGAGAGAGAAGGAGGTAGCACAGTTCTGACACATAGCGGGTTTTCGCTGAATTTCACTCTTATTGTTATTGTGACGAGAAAGTTGAACCAGCAGCCAAAAGGTAAGGCATGAGACCTGGAAAGGTTGTAGTTGTACAAATGCCTCACCACTGCCCACACGGCAGGATTTTCTAAATTCCTTCATACACTTGCTGACATTTGGGATGTGAATGGAGTAGCTCAGAATAGCCAAGAGACTTTTCCGAGGGCAGCAAACTACTAAATGCCTTTTCCCGGACTTGAACTCGTGTCCTCCTTGAGGTCCAGCCCACTTTCTCCTGTGAAGAGGGGTAAGGAACTGCAGGTGGACTGACTGAGACAGTAGGAAGTGCTGGCATCAGGCTTTGTCTATCCAGTCCTAAGAAATGCTTGTCTAGGTACTGACTCTGTTTTTATATGTGTGTGTGATTTTGCGTTGTTTGTTTTGGCAGAAGACACGCTTGCTAAGGCCACCTAACTGAGTAGACAGCAAAAACGGGAAAGGCTATGGTCATTTGCCACAAGAGAAGTTTTCCTTCTTTGGGTTCTAGCTGCTTGAAGCTGTGTTAGCACTGGAGTGAGGTCATGGTGGAATTCTCAATGTCTGTGTTTACCTCTCCGAATGCCATCTATTGCTGCAAAAATACTCAGTCCCCAAAGCTTTGGATACTGGAACTCGCTCTCTGACCGACTTCTTAAAAAACTGCTATATAATTACCTATCACGAATGCACTCCAACCTCAGAATAATGTGACGTGCCCCGACCCCTTTAGATGACATCAGTGTAACTGCACGAGGCCAATTGTAACACTCTGCTATTTGCACATAAAATCAAGGGCCAATGTCCTACCTTAAGAGTTTAATGGCCCTCAGGCAGTGAGAAGCAGACTTCGCTATCCTCTCTGGCATTTCAGCAGCTGGTGGCCTCAGTAGGAAAACGCACATGTAAAAGCAGAGTAGGCAAACCTTGGACGCGACTGCATTTACACACCTACTAATGAGATGAAAGGAAAAAGCTCCTCTTCCCAGCTGAAAATCCTCTAACGTGGGAGTCGGCCCAGGCACAAGCCACAGTGTCCTGTGCACCGCATGTGGAGCAGCACTGCCCGGTAGAAATATAAAATGAGCCAAAACAGAGAGCCAACTATGTGATCGTAAATTTTCTAGTGTTCTAAGAAAAGAAACAGGTGAAAGGAATTTTACCATATATTTAGCCCGCAAGATCTAAAATATTATCATTCCAATATGTAATCAACATAAAAAAATTGCTGAGACATTTTACACTCCTAGTAGCATATTAAATCTTCCAAATCCAATGTGTATTTTAGATCTACATGCTGTAGGGGAGGAAAAAAAGTCTCCTCTGCCCCCTTAGGTTGAGTAACTGAGGCCTGCAAATTTAACTGACAACTGACAGATTAACAAGAGAAAGGTATACACATTTTGTTTGATGTTAATAGATTTTTACATGGGTAGAGGCCTTCCGAGGAAAGATGTGACGATCCAAAGAAGCAGTTAGACCTAGGTTCTTAATACCTTTTTAACAAAGGATGATAAGTTGTGGAGAAGAGGCTGGACGTAAGAAAAGGAGTGTGGGTCTGCTAAATCGTGGGAAAGTCAAAATATGAAGGAAACTGAAGATGAGGGTTATCTTAATAAGGTTTCTTTGTGCAGACTTTCTGTTTCCAGTAATAACGGTTGTTTTTCTCCTCCAGGTTCAGGACAGTGGAACCTGGGGACACCTTCATACGGGGAAATGTATGCCCCGTGTGTAGGCAGAGGGGGAAGGCAGAGAGCTCTCTGCATCTATTATTTCTCAATTGTCTTCAGCACAAAATAATCTTTATGCCTAAGTGACATATTCTGGTGTGGCATATTCTGAACCCCTTCATAGCACATCTCAATCTGGGTTCGATCCATGTCACCTGCTCAATAGCCACAAGTGACTTGTGGCTATGATACCGGAGAGCACTGATGTAGAGCTTCTTGGGGTTCCTCTCAGAGCAGCTTCTCCAAATGCAAATGAAAGCTGGGATTTAAAATCGGCTGTGAGCGTAAAGAGCTTAGCATGACCCCAAAACCGTGGTAAGTCCAGTAAATGATAGCTATTGTCCCTAACGTTATTGTTGTTGACCTTGGATTGAGTACTTTGTTTTCCATAAAAGTCCACATTTGAATTTTTATACCCTCTTGTGGTCCGTATGTACAAAACATCAAAATCTTATTATATATAGCATTTGTAAATGCCATGTGTATCACTGCATTTAACTGCAGCTTTCATGACATAGGAACCTCACACTTTAGTCATTTTTACCGTATGTCTGGTTTTACCATATCTGCATACCATCTGTGCTATTATTTCAGACTTGTCTTCAAATAATCTTATTTCTTTAAATTGACTATTTGGGACTTTACCCTCATCCTAAGAAGTCATAGCCCTGAAATCAGGAGTTTGATACTCTAGATATATATTTGTCTTATGTTAAAATAAATGCATGACTTTAAAAAATGTCCTTGTGCCTCTTCTGAATACATCATAAATGCAAAAATAGTACATCTACCATATTTTGAGGAAGAATTATATAATCAGTATTTATATAGTGTTCCATCCTGGCTCCAATAGCTTCAAGCTCTGTGGCCTTGGCAGGTTCCTGAAACTCTCCAACCATTAGTGGTCTCATAAAATGAGACTTTCAAGGGTTTTTGAGTATTAGATAATATATACAAAGCTTTTGCACAGTCTCTGGTTTTCTTGAGTGCTTTGATCAAGAAACATTAGCTCTATCTTTATTACAAGTGATCCACATTGTACAAAGCATTTCCTGCGTATTATTTGCACAAGACTCCATCAAAGAAATCAAGGATCATTTAAGAAAACTGTGTCTGATAACTTGTCCAGGGTTCATGTGCCAGTATGCAGTGAAGGTGGACTCAAAGTCAAGTTTTTGAAGACACATTCATTGCTACTTCCACGAAAATACATTTTCTGTGGCAGGAAATGTATTTGCCTATTTTTATAATGGCCACCTACTGAAAAAGAAATCTTCCCACTGGCAAAAAAAAATAAAAATAAAAAATAGGGCGGAGGTAATTGGAGAGTCTGTCTTTCATGAGCATCAGTAAGTATTTCTGGAGGCCCTAGAAGGTACAAAGCCCTTTTCACCAAGAAGATAAACTGCTACTTTGGCCCACGATAGAACAGGTCTCTGTAGAGTTTATTCTTCGAGCAAACACTGGAAAGTACCTTACAGTGAATCCATCACTTCAAGTTGGTCTACCCATCACCACGTGAATTAAAGAATCTGAACAACTTTTCAGGCAACATGGTTTTGGTGCCTAAAATGGCTTACTATACCAGGTTGGAGGAAGGGGGTGGATGTGCTTCTAGAATTTAACTTTCAAGTCGACGTCTAAATTCTTTGTTTTACTCTGTGAAATTGTCAAGGCATGCAGCCTTGGTGTCTTTCATAGAGTAAGGGCAGATTCTGTCTTTCAACAGACCCAATAAACCTATCAAGGCAAATTTAATTCAGGAAATATTCCTCCAGATACGAGGCAGCTATAAAAAAACTGTGGGTCCTGCTCATAAGGATTAAAGAACTGCCACTATCAATGCCACATGTTCTCTGTTTTTCTTCTCCAAGAAGACCTCTATAATTAAACAAAAATAGATTATGGATTCTGAACCAATCACAACCCACATTTCCAGATGAGATTTAAGACTGTCTGCTTCGCCAGCCTGTGCTGTGAAGGCCCATCCATGCTCTTAGAACAACAGCACCAGCAGTAAGTGTGTTTAAAATAACTTACTGTGAGCTGGGCACTGTTTTAATCATTTACCTAGATTAGCTCATTTACCCCTTACAACGCCCCTAGGAAGGACAGATGAGACAAGTGAAGTACAGAGATGTTAGGTAACTCACCCAGAGTGACACAGCTAGGATTGGTGCACCTGAGATTTGGACTCAGGATATCAGGCTTCCAAGTTTGAGCTCTTAGCCATGACATGACACTCCCTCTGTTACAAAAAGGGAAGAATAAGTGGGTGGGGGCGGCCATCGTGAACATCCAGAACGCCTCTTCCCTCAAAGACACTTTAAATGATCTAAATGTCAAGGGTAACACATGTCCCATGCAAAGTGGCCCACGGGGAATGACTCCTCTACTGGTCTAGGTCATTTACGTTTTCATTGCATGACTTGAGTAGGAATTGGGGAAAGATTTCATTAAATGAATGATGTGGAACTTTCTATGTGTTCAAATTCACTTTGCCTGTACGTACCCTTATAGATCTTTTCAATGATCAAAATAGGAGCAGGTGTACCTAGTGTGTACTTGTGTTTGCAAGCACGCACACTATATGGAAAAAGAAGTGGAAGTAGCTATTAAAAATATGATAGCCAAGTTAAAAGATACACCTTAAAATTGGAGGAGATTAGGGTTTCCAAAGCTTAAATGAAAGGAGTCCTGTGGAGCCTTTTTATTTCTACCATTTCATGTCCTGTAACCTTCTTTTTAATGGTAGCTATCATCTGAAATGGGGTAGGCATTTTCTTAAGCTAGAAATGACCATTAGCTCTCAGAATTAAAATACGCCAATAATTGTCTGATAATCTGTCTCAGTTAAGCTATTTCCTGCCACTCTCTTTAGCTTATTATTCAGTGTGAAAAATGCCTAGCAGGTGGACTTTCTGTTGAAAACTGAAGGAAAGATGTATTTTGGCTAATTGCTTCGTGTAAGAGTTGGCAGGGAAATCAGAACGAGCATTAAACGACATGGTAAGTGTATAACTAATGACAACTGGGTAGGAATTAGAGAGCAGAAAAAATATTACAATGAGTCTAAGCTTGTAGCATGAAAATAAGAACTCTCCACTCTAGAGGCAATCTCTGCTTCCTTGTTTTATACCTTGAGTCTTTTTCAATTAGTTGTACGTCATGGAAAAACAAAAAACAAATCTATCATGCATTTTTACTTCCATTTGAAACTGCAATATGAGGTTGTTATCGGTAGAAATAAAATAGGCTATTTTAAAAATTTATTATGTATACAGTACTGTAAAGTATTAATATTTATTCAATATATTAATATTAACTAATAATTACTGAGAATTACTATGTGCCAGGCAGTAGGCTAGTTTTCCAAGCATTAGCTCATTCAGTCCTTACAATTTATCAGAATGAGTGGTGTTAACCAATGAGGAAAACATGGCTCAGAGAGGTTAAGTAATTTATCAAAGGGCATACAGATTATCAGTGGTGAAGCAGATTCCATCCTACAGTCATCTGACCAAAAACCTGTTCTCTTAATGGATATTCTGCATGCCAGTGTTACCTGTTGTTATTTCTCCAGGCTTAAGCAATTCTCTTGGAACAGTAAAGCAACCTGAAAATGGCTACATTATTATCAGATAATTGCATAAAGTGGTGCTTCTCAAAATGGAACCTCTGGAACGTAGGGTATCTAGGGTTTTAAATGATGTCGCTACCTGGAATGTTACAACTAGTCAATTGGTAATTAAAAACATTAGTTTTCCATGAAAACACTCTACGGAGTAGACTTCACATGAATTTTTAAGGTAAAACATAATGAGGATTCAAAGAAATTTGGGGTTCAGCCATATCTCCCAGAAAGGGCTAGGCCCACACCCAGAAGCTTGATTCATCCCTGTAAAGCTGCCATCACACCTCAGCCGGCCTAGCACCCACCGCCCATTCTTCTGGTGGGACATTACGATTGTCCTCTAGGAAACACCCCTCATACACTCTCACTCTGAGTGACTTAGTGGTTGACCCCATTCCTGGCTCTAATGAAAGCCTGCAATCCAGTCCTGACCAACGGGACCCACTAATAGATAATTAGAAAAGAAATTCTTTTGTCTGGACTTGAAGCTGGGAGGATGACTGCCTGGAGCTACGCTGGGCCATCTGGCCACTACATAAACATAGCTTGCCTGAGAATGATGCCAGCACGGAGCAAATCAGGGCCAAGACATGGAGCACGATCCAGTCCTGCTGAAATAGTCTGAGCCCCGGCCATCCTGGGGGCGAACTCCTAAACTCATCAGTCATGCGAGCCAGTAAATGGTCTTCTTTTTTTTTTTTTTTTTTTTTTTTTTTAGTAAACGTGTTGGTGTTCTGTCATTTGCAGCTGCAAGTTTCCTAATACGATGTCTATCAGTTCCTTTGATCATTCCAGAACCCCAGATGTTAAGCTGTTGGCCACACGATAGAGGAGAAAATCCGTGGCCGGTGATAGTGCTTCCACAATCTAGTTCATCTGCACCTCATAGGGGAGGAAGTACCAGAACCTCAGAAAAAGGAGAAGCTCATGGAAATGAAAAGCCAAGACCCTACTTACACAAGTTCATAAATCAAACAATGAAATAAAAATGATGTATTGAGAAAATGGGCAGGAATCCCAGAATAAATAATTCTTTCTCTTCCCATCATAATATGATGGTGGATGTGCTTGGGTAGGAATGACCTGCACGATGAGACAAAGAAGAGAATAAATGTGACTTAACCTACCTCTAAGAAAATTATTTGCCATTTTAGTGAAGAGAGAAAACTTAGGAACAATGTACATATATATGTATTTATATGAACCTGCTCTATTTACACACCTGCTATAGTTTTATTTATTGTTATAATATTATTTGTTGTTATAGTTTTATTTGTTGGTCTCATAACTGTGGAACTTTCTACCTTTTAGCTCCACAAAAGAGGAGTGGTGTCAAAGACCAATGTCAAAGAAAGAGCTCTGAGCTCTAGATCTCTCCTCTGTTCATTACTTCCACGTGGTCTTAAGAAAGTCATTCAGCCTCTTTGATCTTGAAGGTATTCCCAAATTTGGCCACAACAGAATGGTCTTACATTCCTTCCCCATAGTCTGCACTCTCATCACCTTTGCCAGACCGTCTCCCCTTTCCTCTGTGTTCATACCTCCACACACCTCCAAGTTGGCTATTCCACCTACACCTGTCTCAATCTTTTAGCATCTAGTTCAAGTCCTACCTACTCTGCTAAGTCCTCCCACTGTCACCGTTTAGACTTACTTATTCCTCCTGAGTTTTCAGAGCACAGACTAGCAAGGAATATGTTTAAAATGTCATCTAGTCTAATCCCACCCACTTCCCACCACTCTTTGATTTATGTATTCGGCCTCTGCAAACTCCAATGCCTATAGGGTGCCTCAAATTTGTATAAATGCATGAGAAGTGTAAGGTATAAGACAATGGGACAAAGGTATATAATTCAAAGTGACATTTGCCTAGCTACCATGATTTCTAAAATATTACACATACATAATAGCCAAACCCAATGCAAATGCCAAACCAATGGACCAGCACCCTAGACCCTGATTTACATTATCTAATCCATGGCATACTCAAGAATCCTAAATCAAAATTACAGTTATGTGAAGCATGCTATTTTGTGTTCTTTATTATTTCAGCTCTATTAGAAATCCTTCTTTAGGAATCAATTAACACTTGGAGTCATTGCTACATTAGGAGGCACTCAACTCTCTCAAATCTCTTGAACTGTCCCACAATTCTTTCAAAGGCATTATTCGTCTTAGTCCTCAAATGCAAGCTCCTTGAGATCAGGACACACAGGCGGGGTTAGAACCTGATTTTCTTCCCTTTGCTCAAGCACGCTGTACCCCTGAACATAAGAGCATCTAGTTTGAAGAGACTTTCTTTGGAGGCCTATGAGAAAATGACAAATGCAGCAGTGAAGCAATTAAATCCAAAATGCTCACCCACAGGATGTGGGAGAGGATCTCTCATTTCCCCAGAAATGTTGATTGTGGTATGATTTTTTGTTGTTGTGTGTCTGCAAAGTGAAAATTCTCAAGCATTCATCACCCAGCAATTACAAAGAAATGTAGCAATTAAGTTTTCTTTTTTCCCAAGCTGATAAGTGTCAGGAGAAAAAAAAGAAAAAAACACATTAAATACACTTGGGCAAGGCAGATTTTTTTTAAAATACACTTAAATGGACCAGAGTTATGTCGATGCTTCTCAGTTTCTGTTTCAAAGTGAAGAAATCATGAGTATTTGACTGGTTTTTCTGTCATTCATGTACTAAGTTTTTTCACACATGTGATCAGCTAGGTTAGATCCTGCATCTCAACTGGGGCTCATTGAGGTCAAAGCAGCCAGCCTGCTCCGAGAACGCAGAGCTCACAAGTTTCCAGCGTCCCCACTGAGTGACCAAGGGAGAGGGCATGTTCACCCTCTGTTGCTGAAAATGGAATGACGAAACTTTTAGGGCTTCATAAACTCTCTTCAGGAGAATCACCTGTAATTGTGCCTGGAACAGAGTAGATACTTCAGGACTGATCTGCAAATGCGTGTTGAATGAGCACATACTTCCCTGACTTAGTTCGGTTTTAGATTTGGTAATTCAGCAGAAGGAAAACAAAAAAACAAAATACAGAGATACGGAATATAGAAACTGATAATCAAATGACATTTGTGGTATGGTGGAACATAAATGAGAGTTGCCATTATTTTGTTAAAGTCGTATATACATGTGTCTCTACTAATGAGCTTACTCAATAAAAAGAATTTCCCCAGAACATCTTATCTTTTGTGCATAAGCTGATTAACATCAAGAAATGAAGCTTGACGCTATGGGGAAAAAAATATTGACATACGTAGGCTGTTAACGATAATAAAAATAACAGTATTTACTGAGTAATTATCATGTTCAAAGAACTTAACGTGTAGTTTCACAATTAATCCTAACGATCATTTGAAATAACGAATATTATCCTCTAGTTTTCAGGTGAGAAAACTGAGGCATAGGCAGGTTAATTATCTTACCCATTATTTAACGGTGGAGTTTGGAGATGAACTCAGTCAATCTGAGTTCAGAGATAGCAAATAAAAACATTCTATTATTTTTAATCCCGCCTTTATTGCATCATCTGGTGCCCCAGTGACCTGCTTTCATGGGACACTTGTGTTCCTAAAGTATCTTAAGTTCACAAATTAGCATCTTCAAATCTATCTTGAAGGGGACACAACTGTTCCATCTGGTATCACTTCTTAGCAGCGCGATTTGGTCAATTACATTTTGGAAATTTGGACATAAGGCTGGTCACACAGATTGATCTACTGTAGGACCCCTCAGAGCCTTCAACATGCCAATGTGCACTGCATTTAAAATAAAACGTAGACTCTTCGGCGTTCCCTACCAGACCCATCATGATCTGGCTTCTGCGGACCTTCCCACATCCCAGCCACTACACTCACCTCAAATCCCCATGCTCTAACCACACTTTTCCATATGGTCCATCCCTGTTACTTTTCTTGATTTCCTTCACACACCTTTCCTCCATAAAAGGCTCATGAAGACAGAAGGTCCAGAAAGACAAGGGCACTGTCTTATTTGGTGCTGGATCCCCACTCCTTAGCACATCCCTGACCCATACAGATGTCCAATAAAGGTTTGCTGAATGAATGAGTCAACTGCTAAGAAGAAGTAAACTCAATTTATTCTATTTCCTAAACCAACCTGACAACCACCTTCCCCTTTTGAATATCGATTATAGTTGTATTTCACAGAAAGCTTGTATTCCAAGAAACACTGTGGGTGAAAGGAAAAACTAAACAAAATAGTCTCACTATTATTCAAAACAAAAGAAAATTTAAATTGTCCCAGCTCGGCCTACCTTTAAATAGCTGTTCGTTAAAATGAATATTGTGAGATATTTCTGATG
Source organism: Rhinolophus hipposideros (assembly GCF_964194185.1). NCBI lineage: Eukaryota > Metazoa > Chordata > Mammalia > Chiroptera > Rhinolophidae > Rhinolophus > Rhinolophus hipposideros. Next base: position 27,094,842 of record NC_138069.1, on the reverse strand, counting down.
AAATTTTTTAAATTCATCTAATTACTATAATTATGTCCCCGTAGATTAATTTGAATATGTCTAGTATTTTTTTATGATTTAAAGAATACAGGGTTTTCTATCCTGAAAAATACACCTAGGTCAACTGATAACTCTAGAAGTGACATTTTACATATAAATAGACTTATTGAAATCCCTGACTTTGCTTGTGTGTTAGCCTAGGTTGTCCAAGAAAGATACACTCAAATGAATGTTGTGGGTCAAATTGTGTCCCCTCAAAAGATGTTGAAGTCCTGACCCCAGTACCTGCAAAAGTGATCTTTGGAAGCAGTATCTTGGCAGATAACCACGACAGGATGCCGTTATCAGGTTGGGCCCTAATCTAACATGACTGTGCCCTTATGAAAAGGGGAAATTTAGACACAAAGAAAGACATGGACAGAGGAAAGATGATGTAAAGACACAGAGAAAAGACTATCTACAATTCAAGAGGAAGCTCAAAAGCATGGCCCATTCTCTCTCACAGCCCTCAGAAGGAACTACTAACCCTGCCAAAACCTTGATCTTGGACTTCTAACCTCCAAAAATGTAAGGCAATAACTTTATTTTAAGCTACCCAGTCTATGGTACAGAGGTCCTTGAATATGATGTTTCATTAAATCACTTCATTATAATGATGATGAGATGTCATAGGAACTTAACTCTCTTTATATCTATTAGCCCATGGTAAAACTGGTTTTGTTATATATCATTTTGCTTCCAGTCCCGAAACCTATCCACTACATTAAGGGAGGACTTGCTGTACTTGAAGGCAACCCTAGGAAACTAATACAATAGAATAAACCTGTAAGAGATTAATGAGGAAAACTACCTGGGAAGGAAAATAAGGATGGAGTAAAAGACGGCTAGGAGAGCCATCAGAGTTCCACGCAGGTCTGTCCGTTATGAACCAGAGAAGGAAGGCAGACAGGGAGGGAAAGAGGAAGGGAGAGGCGGTTGGTTAAGTGGAAGAGCTTTAGACTGCATTTCAATTCTAAGAAAGTTTGGCAAAACTTTGGGAGTCCTTAAACCAAAGTTGCCCATCAGAGAAGTCCTGTGTCTCCCAAACTCAGACGTGCTTTAGTATCACTGGCTGGGAGCAGCCCATGGAAAGTGTGCCTTTAGCACCACTGCAGTGATAAGTGTCAGAGCATGGCAACTGGGACAATCAGAGATCTGACTGATGTATTTTCACTTCTCCACATTCTTGCTTTGCATATATCATGGAGATATTGCTGAAAGTTAAGCTAGAAGAGATTATAAAATCCTTTTAAGGAAGTTACCATGTACATCGTAAAGAGCTTGCCACCCCAGTCAGACACACTGGACTTTGGTGTTAGCTCTGGTGCCGCTACTTAGCAGCTGTGTAATCTCAGTCAGTTAATTAACCTCTTTGGACCTCAGTTTCCAATTCTGCAAAATGGGAATGATAATAATAGCAGCTAACTCAAAGGTCATTGTGACTTTTAAACTAGGTAATATGAGAAAAGTGCTCACCACAGTTTCTGGCACATCATTAGCAACCGAGACAAAGGAGTGCATGGTTACTAACTTATAATTATCACAAATATTACCGATGCAGGGAGCATTTTTGAGGTTTAGTCTGTGTGTTTGTTTTGCCTGCCCCACATTACTTAACCTTTCTTAAAAAAAAATAATGGAACTACTCTTTCCTACACAGGTATTGATGGGTCCCTGACTATCTTCTCACCTTCCCACTCCTGGGACAGTTGCAAATCCTAGAGGTAGCCAATTAAAGGACTCCTCCCCTGCCACCAGCAGGCGATGTGTCCCATGGGTCTAATTACAGTCGTCCTCTCTGCCCAAGTTCTCAGGGAAGAGCCTCTCTTTATACAAGGGTTGTAAACTGTGGGATGTGGCATCCTAAACATCTCTGCATGAGCTGGGTTCTGCTTACCGCTACTGCACCAGCTTGTGCCATTCTCTCCCTTGTTCACTACCCTCCAGCCACAAGGGCCTTCTTTCAGCTCCACAGAAGTCATAAGTCCTACCCTGATCGAGGCCTACGTCCAGAACATCCTCGCCTCCTCCCCTGGCTACTCCCACACTTGGTCAGCTCATCCTTCAAACAGTGGCTGAACCATCCCGCCTTTAGAGAGGTCTTGTGCCTTCCGTGAGGTCTCTAGAGCATTACTAAGTCAACTATCCAAATCCAAACCCATGCTCAGCTCCCCAAACCTGGACCTCTAGCTCTGTGAACAGTTCCAGTATCCATAGTTCCACAAATTAGAATCACCCATCTTGACCTGCCAGTGGCCATCATGCCTACTCGCTGGGTAGAGCCAACTGAGAGGTGAAGGTGCTTCTGGGACCCTGGCTCCACCTGGGACTGGACTTGCTGGATAGGTGAGCCAATACATCCGCTTTTCTTCTCAAGCTAATTTGAACAGGGTTTCTATTACTACAGCCAAAACAGTTCAAGCTAATTATCATTATCACCACCATCATCACATGTTTGAGTACTCTATTCATCTATCCACCTGGGTTGTCACTGGGAATAATTTGCAAAGATTACAAATCTCTGTCCCTTTCCATTGTCCTTAGAATGAGACAAACTCTAGCCCGAGTTCCCAGGGCAGTATGAACTAGGAATACCATAGCATTAGTCCAGTTTCTATTTGTGGGTCAAATATGGTATGGGGAAGCTGGGTGGAACGCAAGACGTAGGCTAAGCCTGCCAGCACACTGAATTATCCCGGCCCCAGTGACGTGGAACCTCAGCTTAACAAGTCATCTCGAGAATCACAGGATGTTTGCTGGGTATGCTGAAGCAAAGACTCTCTTTTCTGCTGGGGATAAATAAATATGAAACCCCAGGAACTTATAACACCCCTAAGGTCAATCAGTCTCAGGATGAAGTTAAACCTGGGAAAGAAAAAGCTGAAATGGAGATCTGGGCCTCTGTCACATTTGGAATGTTAGTTCTAGCCTCCCCTGGAGCTAGATATTCCTGGACCTTTTGGTGACTTGAATCAATAAATCTCCTTTATAGTTTAAGCCTGTATCGTGGGGCTTTCCTATAACTTGCAACTAAAGCATCCTAAGAGTTTTATTTTTATATACATATTTTTATCTGCAAGAAGAGTCAAAATTTCCACCAGATGCTCAAGATATCTGTGATCCCAAAGAAACATTTTAACATCCTGGACTCAAGAATTTCTAAGGTTTGTTACATTAGCATTCTGTGATTTTCCAGTTGGTTTTGTTTTAAATTCCAAACTTAGCTGATAATACATAAAGCTAGGCAATAGAAAAATATGTTTTCAAATAAAATAGGACTTTTCTATTATAACAAGAAACACTTATTAGAAAAAAAATGTATGAAAATATAAAAAAGTATAAAACAGAGAGACAGCCGCTATTAATATTTGGTAGGTATTTTTCTATGCATTTTTTACACATAGTTTTATGGACATGTCAATATGCTTAAGCTCATACTACATATACCCAATTTTTCATCTGGCTTCTTTTTTCACATGACATTATAGCATACACATTTCTCCAGGTTATTAGAAATCTTTAATAAACATGCTTTTAAACAGTTGCATAACTTTCAACTGAGCACTATAATTTCCTTAATGTTAGAAAAAAATGAGCTCTTTGTTTTTGCATCATGTATCCCTTTTTTGAAAAAGAATTGTTGTGTGAATGTAAAGGAAGGAGCGACCAGTGGTGGAAGCGTTCATCATTATGGTGGGTCAGGCCATGGGGAAATGGCGAAGCTGCAGGAGAACATCAGGACATTCCAGGAACCGTTCTCTCCTCTCTGAGTATTATCTCCTCCTTTTTTCTTACTGCAGAACATCCTCTGGTGTCGGAGGCCACTGGAAACCTATGGCCATTGGTGGCCTTTAAGTTTCCTGTTCAGCCACCTAGAGAGATTGACTCTAGATAAATCTAACTTCAACCAGCCTGAGTCAGGTGCCCATTCCTGGCCCATTCAACTACATCAGGGCTGAGGGTAGAGGGTACAGGGTCACAATGTACAAAATGGCTGCTGGAAATTCACCAGCATGGATTTGAGCCTCACCCATACTGATCAGAGGAATGAGCAGTACACCCAAGGGAAGGAAGGAAAAAACAGGGCTCATTTATTTACTCATGCTCTTGGAAAACACCCCCAAATTATCCACTGTAAAAGGCTGTAAGTATACCACCACCCTTCCTATGCTCCTGATGCAGTGTCTCCACTATTCTTTGCACTAAACACCAACCTCTATAAAAGATTTCCCCAACAATGAGTTTTCCTGCTGGGCCCCATGCAGTGCTTGGATTAGAAGTTACATTTTTCATTTCCATTGCTTTTCTTACTCGTTTTCTGCCCGATTTCTTTAAGACCACTCTTAGCTGAGGCCCACCTGTGCTAATGTGCAAGGCTACAATGGGCTTTCTCATTGTTTGTAATACAAACCACTTCCACCAGGATCTGCCCTGATAAAGAGCCAAAAAGTTAGCTGTTTCTGCGTACTGGAAGCATTAGGCTTTTGATGTCTCCTGCCTGCCCTTGGCCACCCCATGGGTTGGGGAAGTGGGAATGAAGCAGGCAGTGGGGGGAGAATGAGGGAGAGAAAAGAAATGGGACTTGTGGAGCTCCTCTGGGCTCCACTATGTGCCTAGTAAACATTCCCTGCGAACTCTCTGTAGTTTACACTCTTTTGAAGGGCACAGTTAATAAATGTGTATCTCTAAGGAGACATAAACAGGCCAATGCAGCCTGTTGCTTCTGATATAATTGGTAGCTACACACATCTCACACTTGTTAACTGTTCACAGTCTGAATGGCATTGACTGAACAGCTTTCTTTCCTTCCATAATCCTCCTCCCTCCCCCCAAAATTAATCAGAAACTGTACTAGGTGCTGTAAATTGACACAAACAGAAATACAACATAGCCCAGATCCTAAAGAAGTTTCCAAGGTAATGGGTGAGCAAAAAGCTACAGTGAAGCACAAAGTGTAATCCGAGGTGCTTCACAAAAGAGGTGTTAATTCTGATTATGACATTCAAAAGGTTCGTGGAAATAATTAAATTCATTGTAAATCTTTAAGAGTAGATATGACCTAGACAAGGGGAAAAGGGATATGGGTGATATTCAAATAAAAGAATAACACAAATAAAAATAAAACAGACGGTAAACAAAGAAAATGGGGCTGTTCGGAGACCTTGCACATTCCAGTGACATTCCAGCAGAAGGAGCAAATGGTATGTTTAGAAGGAAAGCTGGGAAGACAGATTAGGGCCAGGTATTGGCTGACTCCCAAGGTTGGACTAAGGCATTTGGGCTTTATCTTGTAGGCTGTGGGAGTCATAGGTTTTCCAGTTAGAAAAGAAACAGTCTTATTTTCACTGAAAGGAAATAACTCTGCAGGGTGTTGAAAGGAAAGATTGATGGACGGAGGAGAGACTGGAGGCAAAGGGAGAAGTTCAGAGGTTGTGCTATGTTTAAGCAAGGTTGCCTACGACCAGAATTTTGGCAGTAACGAAAGAAAAGAAACCTACCACCAAAGCTTTGAACCTACAGCATGCACTTGAAATAGTTCTCTTGTTCGAGTCCAAGCAAAGGAGGGATTCAGGTGGGCTGGATTTGTCAAAGAGGAGGCAGATCTTATGGAAAAATACAGGTATAACTTATTAAAACTGTCTGAGGAGGCAGCACTTCGTAAGTATTTCAATACATCACTAATTCAGTTTAACATGAAAGAGGTACAAAATCTGAACAATGAGAAGGTAAGAGAAGAAGGAAGGGTATCCTTGATGTCAGAAAGACCATAAACAATGGTTCAGACCTGATAAAGAGTACATGCTGGGAAACCTTAGCAGGGTAGGCTGATGATCTTTAGTGAGACTTAAAATCAGATGGCTGTGCTGGAATTGAAGGATGAGATTCCTGACTATCATGTAGGGAAAGTCGAGTGTGGACCAAATGTGATGATGACCCACTGTGCTCTGTTGAGCAAGAAAGTGTGTGTTTAAGGAGGTGTCAGGAGCCACGTGGTCCTGGGGTAGTCTGGGATGTATGTATACAAGATAATGCTTTTTCCTTTATCTAACAACCAAGATCTTCCTTACTATACTGTAAGTTGGAAGAAAGAACATATGCCACCAAAACGACTGACCAACACTGGGAACTGCCGGCCATGGCAAACCTGGTAAGAAAGTCCCCTGCAATTCTTCCTCCCTCTCCGTTTGCAAGGAAGACAGCGCTGGACACAGGGGAAATGCCAGGCTGTTTCTGCGGAGAGGCTGGTCCTCCTTGCTTGGGATTCTCCGCGCGCACAAAATGAGGGTTAATGATCTGGTCTGCCTTTGTAAAGACAAAGACATGGAAGGGATGTGCAAATGCCCTGAAAGCAAAATGGGCAAAGTAAAGTACACACAGTCAAGATGATGTTAGATTCAAAATTTCAGTCTGAGTATGTAGGTAACAACTGAAAAGCGAAAGATGGCAAAAAAACCAAACAACCCTTTTTCTTGCACATGTAACATGTGTCATATACTAGGCTAGAGGCTTTATAGCCATAATCTCATTTAATCCTTCCAAGAATTTGATGGGGTTTTTAATTCCTCTTTTTCAGATGAGAACATTGAGACTCAGCAAGTTAAGGGCCAGTCCAAGGTCACACGGCTAGCAACACAGTGAAATTTGAACCCAAGCTGGCCGGCACTAGAGATCAACCTTGTAACCTTTCTCCTACACTGCCTCTGGGGACCCCAAGCCGAGCAGGATACTTCAGAGCTGGGCCCAGGCTTGGATGGAGGACAGTCTCCCTGGATAAGTTGACAGATCTGCCTTTTAGGGTCATCCGTAGAACCCAACTCCCACTGAAGGCAAGTGTTCAGCTAGAGCCCTGCTGCAGGAAGCAAGGAGAAAGGGAGGATGGAATGTGGCCCCCAAAAGCAAGAGGAATGAAGCATGGGGTGAGTACATTACAAGCACCGTGATATACACACAGCAAAAGAGTAGGAAACAATTAGAGTGGTATGAACAAATGGATGCATGATTAGGAGGCTAAGTTTGCATAGTTACTATTATGAAGGCCTCCCATTTTGTGGGCAAAATGTCTTCTGCAAAACTGTATTATTTAAAAATTCTTCCTCTTTATACAGTACTATTTTTGCAAAGTTGGAAACTAATTCTTTAGGTAAAGACTCCTATAATTACTAGCACAAAGCATTTTAGAGATTCAAAATGCGACAGTGCCATGTGCCCGGCCCTGGACGGCTTGTTTCTAGGCATAGCTGATCCGAAGCGCCCCAGTTAGCTAGTGCAGTGACTACCCCAACCTAAAGGCTGAACGGAAAAGCAGTCTCACAGCCTTCCAGGAAGAAGTGTCCCGGGAAAACGTTAGCAGCCAGGTATTTCCACGGCTCTGTCACAAAGCAGTAAATGCCACAATTGAGTACATTTATGGTGCTGCTATCTATTTCGTATGTTCTGTACGCTGAACAAAACTTCTCTACCTAATATTTCTTTTACTTGTGGGAGGAGAGAGCTGGTAGTATAGTTCTGGTTCTACCACAAAGTGACCGTATGATCCTGGGAAGGTCGCCACCTCTCCAAGCTTCAGCATTCTGACCTATAAAATGGGAACTATAACGGTGCTTCTCACCAGGGCTAATCTGAAGATAAAGTGAAGTGATACATGTTCAGTACTTAGCTTGGTGCCAGGAATACATTCACGTCCCATAAATGCTAACTGCTCTGTAATCGTTACTCCTATCATCAGTGACCCATTTATAATGGAGATCATTCATGACCCATTCTCCAGCAGTGTGTTTTACAATCAGGGTGTTTCTCTTTTAAAATGAAAAAGAGAAAACAGTACTCTGATGCCATCACTACTTGATGTGAAATGAAATTTGCATCAGCTATCTCCTCCCTGACAACTAAAATAAAGGGAACCAGGTGATTCGTGGCCCCTCAAACACCTGTAAATTACAAATGTGGTCTTCCCAGCCTCAGCCTGTTGTATTCCTTCCATGGGATAAACTGCCAGGGCCACAGGTGGCCCAGATAGCAACAGATGTGTTTGCAGCAGATCGCAGCTCTGTCCCTCTAGCGTCCCATGGTTCCCACAAGACCATACAACTGATTCTGGCATTGCGGTAACACATCCTGCAGTAACACATCCTACAATGCCCATGACCTACGCTTTCCATAGTTTCTGATGCCTTTTCCTTTAGGCTCCAAGTTATACTCCATAGGTAGAAGACTGATGTCTCATTTCACGGCCAGTTCTTTTTGGACTTCAGAGTTTCTCAGAACTCAAGGCCAAGTCCCTGACCTGGCAGAGAGCCTGCTTACAGGCTGGGGATGAGGTCCAGCGTGGCAAGGCTAAGATGGTACAGGGGTTGTGGTTCTGGACAAGGGTTTACAGGGTGTCTAAACGTGGATCAGGAAGTGATGGTGCAGCACAGAGGCCCTCAGCAGCCGTGACCACGGACCGCAGCACATTAACTCTGCAAGGGGTCTGGAGAATCCTGTTTCTCCATTGGCAAACTGGGGGCCTGCACATCAGAATAAGCCCAAAGAGGAGCTCTGTTTGACGAACATAGTCTTTAAGACTAATTTGAAGGTGACACTAACATTTAAAAATTGGGAAGTCACAGATAAAAACCTAGATTTCCTGGCTGCTCATAAAGAATCTGAAGTTGGGGAACCTTGGGTCAAGAGTCCTCGTTGCCTTTTACAATCTCAACACCAGGGCCAAAGGAGAGAGCATTACTTACCATAGAAGACGTGCTGTAATATTTACTATAAACATGTTTCCACCAAAAGTAGAATACCAGATACACCAGGAGAGCTTGTTTTATCAAGAAAGATGAAGAGAGCATGGCAAGTTCTCTGTATTTAACATCCAAAACAAAGCATATCTTTGTGGAAAGAATACAATTTCAGACAGACACCATTTTTTAAACAAACCTAGCCTGCTCTAGTCATGACTCACTTATCTAGCCCCTACTGACATTTGAGTTTGTAGCCCTGATCTAATCCAACCTATCATTGTATAGGAGGAGAGACTGAGGCATAGAGAAGGCCCAGGATCTCAGGCACACAGACCTCGGAGTGTCCTACACCACTCTGGCACCAGACAGAAACCTATGAAAGGGTAACTCACACGGTAAAGTAACAGGTGCCCAAGTAAATGGTTTGTGCTAAAAAGGCAGGCAGTGGAATGAAGCAGTCGGGAGAATGAGCTTAGGAGGAGGTCTGGCTCTAAATTCTAAACAAAGGTATACTGGACATTTCATGTCCAAGACTGCAAACCCTTTGGTGGCAACCAGTTCTACGCAGGCTTTAATCGGCTTTTTGCAGGTGCTACTCTGGTCCTGGCACCCACACATACACAAACCAGGAGCACAGGCTAGCTAATACGCCTCAGGATAACCCTTGACTAAAGGGGACAGAAGCTGATGGGCAAATGTGTCCCCTCTTTAGTCCCTCCATTTGAACACTTCTAAGACAACTTCGTATGATTTCTCAAAATGCCCCATAATATTGACAACAGTCTCATGTAATGGTGGCCAACTTAATGACAATATCCTTATATTCCTCTTCCTCCTTCCCCAATATTTTAGAATGTTCAGGCTGCTATAACAAAAATACCATGAATTGGGTGGCTTAAAGAACAAATATTTATTTCTCAAAGTTTTCGAGGCTGAGGAGTCCAAATCAAGACACCAGCAGATGTAGAGTCTAGTGTGGACCCACTTTCTGGCTTGTAGACAGCCGCTCTCTCACTGTGTCCTCCCTCACATAGGGGAGAGAGGGGGTGTGGAGGGAGGAAAGGAGAAAAGAAGGGAGGGGAGAGGGAGGGAGGGAGGGAGGAAGGGAGGGACGGAAGGAAGGATGGAGGAAGAAAAAGAAAGAGAGGGGGCAGAGAGAGAGAGAGAGAGAGAGAGAGAGAGAGAGAGAGAACACAAGCTCTCTAGTGTCTTATAATGGCACTAATCCCATTTGTAAAGGCTCTACCTTTGTGACCTAATTACCTCCCAAAGCTCCCATCTCCCAAAACCATCACACTGGGGATTAGGCTTAAACATATGAATGGGGGTATAACAAACTTTCAGTGCACATCACGCAGTCACCCTAATCATCACTCCTGATAACTGGAAATACAACACAAAATAAACTACTCTCACAGAAGCGTTTGTGTGCCAGGCTTTGCTCTAGGGAAACCTGGGCTACAACACAAGTTCAACGGTAGTAGAAGGTAGAAATCATTTCAGATAGGAAGGCAGGTGGTGTTCAGGGAACAGGACCTTGTATCTCCGATGTAAGGCTTTTGGCAAAGGAATAACCTGAGAATAACTACTTTTCTCAATATTACGTCATACAAACTCTTGTGGGTTTTAATTAAAGAATATTAGAAATGCCCTAAGAATGCCCCGTTCAGTGACTCATTGCCAAAAATAGTTGAAACAGAGCTGTAAAGCTTAAAACAGTACAAGGGTTAGAACAAAAGTTTGTTTTATTTTGGCTTTGTTTTAATATTCAAGTCAAAGTATTCAAGACATTTTCAAATGAATAAAACAGCCAAAATTTTTAGAATTCTTTCAAGATGTGTCCAAAAACTCAAATTGTGTCATTATTTAAGGCAGCATTTTATATTTTAAGTGAGTTCGGATTCTATTACCTGGTGTCACCTTTTCTGGTAATGTTAATGAGTGAAGTCTAGACTCTTTTTCCTTTCAGGATCCCCAAGGTAAGATTTAGGACGCTATCTGAAGATGATAGCTTAGCCAGGAAAACGTGTGTGTTCTATGTGACGTTAGATGAAGACCGTCTGATATATCACTTATTCCCTGGATAAACTTAGCCACGTTCCTTTCCCGCTGTGCACCTCAGTTTCCACATCTGCAAAGTGAGGGACACTGACCACAGTGTTAGGTAGAAATGTGTACATCTTCGAGGTCAACTCTAGGGTGTGAATCCCTTATTTTACCTCCCAGAAAACTAACCACCCCATGTCAGGATGAACATCCCCACTGATCTTCCACACATGCTTTCCAAAATAGACCCTTCCGTGTTCTAGAGGACGCTAACCTGTTTCTGCTGGCCCAAGTGCCAGCTGAAAATTTTCATGAATGGGGGAAAAGAGTAAGTTGTTTGTGTGCTTGCTTGCTAAGTTGTTTATACGTCTGGTTTAGAGCAGGCTTGCTCCAAATAATTCAATACAGCAAGGAGGTGACATAAGTCCAAGAGTCCTCAATGCACCAACGTTGTCAATGATTTTCTTGCTGTCCTTTGTTTTAGTTAGCTCTGAAATTTCCTCCCCCAAAGCTCTTGGATTTTGTAGCTTTAATTAACTCCCCAGTCTGGAAGACTGGGCAGTATGTTTTCTCCAAACATATCACGACTCCTCAGAGCCCAGGAAGTGGTATAACCTGACTGGTGGTGACGCGCCCCAGAAGAACCCACCTCTGGGCCCACATGAGTCTGACTTTACTTACTTCTCTGGCCTTCAATTGACCATTTCATGTCCAGCACCATGTGGGGAGCCATAATTTCTTGTTTCCTTGGAAACCTGTGGCCTGGCTTAGTTCATGATTAATCTGTTTCAGGACCTAAGGCATTGTTTCACCTGTGCCTCTAGGGGCCTGCAAGTATTTGAAGAATGAGGTGGGAGTGGCCGGTTTTCCACACAGATAACTGATGGCTATCAGGACATTTGGTAGTCTCTTTCATATGATAATTACTTCTGTGAGGTAATGCATACCTGTGATTGTTAAACTGCATGTACCCAAAGGGTATATATTGGTGAAGGTAAAATAAATCCGTGCTTCAGCACCACTGAAGACCGGCTGCATCATCATACGTGTGAGTGTCTCTTTTGCATTCCCGCTCCCCCTTCCAGGTACCGTTCGACTCGTGGCGGCTGGACCGTCACAGCACCAGTACACTTGGGACTGAATATCAGTTCCAAAGACCTGGCCTCAGAATAATGCTGCAAAAATCTTTCTCAGAAGCAAGTACATGCTGGAGAGTTCTGAACTGGCCCTCTCCTTGACTCTAGCCTAGGAAAATCCGGAGTCAGGCACTGGTTAACACTGGCATTTCGGGGCCCTCTCGACATGGGTGCCATCTGATTAAGCATCTGTAGGTGTCAGCACCTGGCTGACGTCCAGCTCTTTGCTTCTGGCTGGACTTCACTGGCCAAACGTGGCCCTGCAGCTCACATCTGGCCTCAGGATGGTCACACACTAGGTACTAGCATTTTGGCAGATGGTAAAAGCGCCCCCATTACAGCTGTCTCTGTGTGGTCCTGCATATCCAACCGTCTTAATTAGCTGATCTGCCATTAGCTCATTATTTGGAATCTTGCCGCAACCCAATAATGTAGTTTTTGTCATAGAGGTTTTACACATTTTTCATTATTCCTAGGTACTTGATATTATACTTGTTCCTATAATGGTATCTTTCTTTAATTTCATTTTCTGTTTGTTTCTGATTTATGGAACTACACCTGGATTCCTATAGTAAAACTGTTATAAAAGCCTAGATGTTCTGGCAAAGGCCAACCTATAGATGCTGACTGCCGAAGTGCTGCCTTTTACCATTTGGACCAGCAATGGCCAGAAGCTTCAACTTAAGTAAGTCGGGAGGTGCGAGGTGACTAGTGTGAGGACACCTGGGTACCTTCTGAGTGAGGGCTGCCACTGTGGCAGAAATGTAACAACACTGTGAAATGTCAGGGTATGCTTTTCATGGTGCACGTCAGCAGGACATTTGATTGATACCCTGCATTGTTTTCAATCATGGTTGTACGAGGCCCATATTAAATATTGAAAACTGAGCTATATATTTAGAACAGTAATTAGTCTGAAGCAGCCTCTGTGCATTACTCCCCATTAAAGTTTTAAAGTAAACCAAGGATGATGAATATTTAATGTACTGTACCTCGTCGTCACCTGACAATAAGATTTGTTATGGGGTTATAAAATGTTATGTTAGGTTCTTACAGCACACCATTAATATTGTAAAATGTAGCTGGCAGAGCTACCTAGGCAGAGCTGCCTGACAAAAAAAAAAATATATATAGATAGATAGATAGATAGATAGATATAGATATAGATAGATAGATAGATGATAGATAGATAGATAGATAGATAGATAGATAGATAGATAGATAGATATGTAAGTGATATCAACCACATACTTCAAGGGCTTATAAGACAGTCAGCCAAGAAGTGAAAAGATGTATTTGAGAGTTAGATGCATTCACCAAGCATTAAAGAGGAAAGAAAGAAGAAGACAATGAGGGAAGCAAAAGAGAACAAGGGACAGGATGGAGGGGAAAGAAGCAAGAAAACAGAAAAACCAAAGAGAAGTGGTAGAGAGGTCATTAGTTGTGGGCAGCATCCAAGGATCAGATGGAAACTCGGATGGAATAAATACTAACAGCCTTTGCCACATTTAGGCTCTAGAATTCCATGTTCCCTCTCAAAGAGATCAGCGTACGCAATCTTCAAAATATGGTACTTTGACAGAAGGATTATGTTGAGCTAACGGCCGCTGAGCAAAAGCAGACACAGAAAGTGCTCTCTGCCTTCCGCTCTAATCTGCCTAAAAGCAGGGTATAGATTTCCCTGTTGAACGTGTCTCTTCACCCATACCAGGAAAAGGAGAACAGTCCTTATCACCAAAGATAGAGATGGTACTGAAATGACTCCACATAAACACGTCTTATTAAATAACTCTTATCTATCATTAGTTTCCTCACATATTTCCTAGGCACTGGTTCCATAATTTATTACTCCTGAAAGCCCAAACCTCTTTTTCCTTGTCTACTCCCTTTTCCATAATTTGTCACCCTTTGCTTTAATGGTAAATAAGCCCAGTAGTCCAGCCACTTCTTAGGGATTTTGCTTCTTTCTATGTAGCCTCCATGCACATAAAATTTTAAATGCTAACATCAATAAAAATGTGTATGCATTATCTCCTACTAATCTCTCTTTGTCAATTTAATTGGCAGACTCCAGCCACAAACCTAAGATGGCAGAGGAAAAGCTTTTCTTATACCTCACAAACTCTACAGCCACAGAAATCTCATGAGGTGTTTGATTCCATCTCATGAATCTCTGAAAGAATCCAATGGTCCTCCAGAAAAGTTGCTGCTGCCCACAGAGTAAACTCTGAAAATAAAGAAACACTTGGCAATAGTAACAGTAAAACAAGAGTAGAATTTAAGCACTGTTGTTTCCTTATGAGCCATTCTTATTCATCACAAAAAAGGACAAAGTCTTAGAATAGATATCAAATTCTAATCTAGAAGAAAACCTGTCCCTTTCAGTTAGATAAAGGTTTCATACATAAAATACAAAATGTACAATCCATAAAATGAAAAATTGACATATTGACTTTATTAAAATTAGAAACTTGTTTTTCTTTGAAATTCACCATTAAGAAAACAAAATCTCTACACATCAGGCAAAGGACTCGTAACAGGAATATAGAAACAGCTCTTATATTTTTATAATTATAACAAACCCAATAATAAATGGGCAAAAGATTTCAACAAAAACTTCCAAAAACACATGTATTAATCGCTAAAAAGAACACGAAAAGAAGCTTATCACGGGATGTGGAGTACAGCATAGGGAATGTGGTCAATGGAAATGTAACAGCTATATAACATGTCAGAGGGATAGTAGATTGGAGGAGGGTCATTACCACTTTGTGAGGGGTGTAAATGTCTAACTATTACATTGTTTTGTACACCTGAAACTAAATAAATAAATAAATAAATAAATAAATAAATAAATAAATAAATAAATAAATAAATAAATAAAACTTGGAAATGAAAAAAAAGAATGAAGAAGCTTAACGTCACTGGTCATGAAAGAAATACAAATTAAAATTACAGTGAGATGGCCCGACATAACCATGATAATGGCTGAGATTAAAGAGCCTGACTACACCAAGTGTTGGTGAGTATGTGGAACAGATGGCATTCTCTGGCAGGAATGTCAAATGGTATAACTACCTTTGATATCAGTTTGGCAATCTCTTAAAGAGTTAAATATATATTTACTATGCAACCCAGCCATTCTAGCCCTAGATATTTATCTAAGAGATGTAAAAATATGTTCACACAATGCATTGTGCATAGCCAGTTTATTTCTAATTGCTAATAACTGGAGACAACTAAAATGTCTTTCAGCAGATAAGAAGATAAAGTGTGGTATTTCTATACAATGGAACATTCTTCAACAATAAAAAATAGCAAAATGCTTAGTCACATAAGCAACAATGTAAATAAATCTCAAATTTATTATTCTGATTGAAAGAATCTAGATTTTAAAAAAACAGTTCATACTCTGTTTATATAAACTTGCATTTATATACAACTCTACTGATGTAAAGTAGATCAGTGGTTGTGTATGGATGGGAGTGGAGAGAAGGAATAGATTACAAAGAAAGAAAACTTTGGTGAATGATGGAAAGGGCCAGTATCTTGATTGTGGTGGTTTATGTATCTATCAAAATGCATCAAATTGTACATTTTAAATATGGGCAATTTACTGTATGTAATTTGTGCCTAAATAAAGTTTTAAAACTTTCAGAGGTATGCAGAGAAACTTACAACTCGAGTTAAGAATAAATATACATTTTCATAATGTTTTCAAAAACCAGATTTGTGTTTTCTGTAAAGAAAAATCTTTTAATAAAGGTGGACTTTTTTATTTTTAACTATGTGATGAAATAAAGCCCACATATTTCATAGGTTATATACTTTGATAAATAATATTATAAAAAATTCCTGGTTAACTCTTACACCAAAAGGAAACTATAAACTAAAAAAGAAACCTTACACTAAAATCTAGAGCACAAATTAAAGACTCTACTGAGAAGAAAATACATATTTTTAATACCTTCATCATTAAAGAGAAAAGGTGAAAAATAAAGGAACTTAGAATTCATCTTGAAAAAAAACAGAAAAATAACAACAAAATAGAACAAACTAGGAAGCTGAAATTTATACAGATAAAAGGACTTTTATGGCTATGAAAAAATATTTGTAGGAAAAATAAAGAAGCTAATCTCAGGGGAAAAAAATAAACACATGCACACATACATAAATAATCAGGAATTAGAAGCTGAAACTCAACCAGAGGCACAGGAAAGATTTTTAAAATTATAATAGAAAGCATTTTACAGGCCAATATATGGCAATACATTTGAAAACCTAGAGGGAATGGATAAGTTCCTAGCCAATATAAATTACCACAGCTGACTTAAGAAATAATATACGAGTATCTGGGAATGCAATGTATGATAAATTGGTGTTTCATTTCAGAGTAATAAAGGTGGACTTTTTTTTCCTAATGGCATTGGCACAACTGGACATCCTTTGGGATGAAAATAAAATTGAACTTCTAACTTACATAACACATAGATAAAGATAAAATGGGGGGGAGAAAAATAGAAATGCTTCACACAAAAAAATTAGGTGACTTCCTGTATAATCCCATGATAAAGCAGACTCTGTTATCCAAAACTAGAAAATAAGGTGTTTTATAAACCATATTTAGCCATATAAAAGTTCAAATGTTTATAGCAAAATATAACAAATTCCAATGCTGAGGATGGAAATAAGTACCTATAATATATATAGGTAATATGTAATATATATAAGAGATATATATAAATACATGTAAAAGATAGACATCATATATATATATATTAAATTGACAAGAGGGAAACTCCTCTTCAGAGAAAAACAGCTGTGGTTATAAATCAGAAACCATAAAAGGACAAATACAAATAGCCAACAGATTATGAAAAAGGGCTTAAAATCACTAGTGGTAAGAAAAAAATGAATTAATCCAACAATAAGCTATGATTTTTATATACATCAGACTGGCAAAAGACCAACAACTATTGCCAGTAGGGATGTGGGAAGGACAGGGTAATTCTGGCACATTGCTGGTAAAAAGTACATTGTTACTGGCTTTGTTGAAATACATTCTAGCAGTAACTATTAAAATTAAAACTATTTATACCTAGCAATTTCACTCCTGGGAATTTACCCCATTAAAAGTCTCAGTATATAAAGACAGATAGATATATTATTATTATATATATATATATATATATATAATACAATATATACATATTGTATAATATATATATATAAAGAGATCTGATACAATCTTGTTTGAAGTGGCCAAAAAACAAGACCAAAGGGGATAAAAAAACCCACTGGATATAAATTTAATATACATCAGTCGGAGAAAGGATGAATAAGTTATGATTCACATTATGAAACAGTGTGCTGCCACAACAATCAGAACTTCAACAAGATTTCTTTGAGTAACAAAAACAAAATGCAGAAAAGTAGGTGTATCAGTTAAGAATGTGTTTGACTGTAAAGAGAAGAAAAGCTGATGGTTCTGGCTGGAACAAATAGTGGTTTATTTTAGCAATCCAGAGGTCAGCAGTTGGCCGCCACTAGTAATTCAACCACTCAAAATGCTATCAGGCACCCAGACTCTTAATCTTTCTATCACGTCACCACAAGTATTCAGGCTTTCATCCTCACACTTGTCCCGTCATGATCCAAACATGGTATTGTTATTTCAGGTATCATTTCCATTCCCAAGAAGGATGAAAGGAGAAGAATAAAACTAGTAAAACTAAATTCAACCTGTTCATCAGGAACTAAAATGCTCCTATACATCTTCCAACAAACTGCCCATGGTTATAGCTGACCAGCGGTGGTACTCTTGCCTGTTCTATCCCCAGCAGCAAAAATGTCTCTGTGAACTCAAATTTTAGGCTTTCCAGCCTCTACTACCATGTTTCCCCGAATATAGGACCGGGTCTTATACTAATTTTTGCTCCAAGAGACTTATTAGAGCTTATGTCCTGTGGACGTCATCCTGAAAAATCACGCTAGGGTTTATTTTCCACTTAGGTCTTATTTTCAGGGAAACATGGTAGCAGAAAGAGGCTCAGAAAAAGGTGTTTCATAATTTGCAAATCTTATACAAATGTATTGTATTTGTATAAAATAATCTTATCGTAGATCAATTACAAAAATTGTATACGAATATGCCTG
The DNA here is from genome assembly GCF_964194185.1 of Rhinolophus hipposideros. NCBI lineage: Eukaryota > Metazoa > Chordata > Mammalia > Chiroptera > Rhinolophidae > Rhinolophus > Rhinolophus hipposideros. The sequence goes on along the minus strand of NC_138069.1, from coordinate 27,076,739 downwards.
TGAGATTTTGTCTGTGATTATGAGCATGAAGAAAAAAATACGTGTGTGTGTGTGTGTGTGTGTGTGTGTGTGTGTGTGTGTATATGTTTATACTCGTATACCAGGGGTGCCAAAAAAATATATACAAGTGGACACTTTGGTCAGTGTTGCTCAAGCAGTAGTTCGCTGTAATCAGAAGTGTCTGGGTGCTGATGGTAACCACTCTGAGCACCTCTTGTAATTGCAGAAGTCAAACATGACTTGTATTTATCTTTTCTTATCGATATATACTGAGTATTACAATTTTTTTTACAGGACTTTGTTGGGGAACAGTGTGTACTTCCAGGACTTTTTTCCAAGTCAAGTCCTTTCAGTCTTAGTTGCGGAGGGCGCAGCTCAGCTTCAGGTCCAGTTGCCGCTGCTAGCTGCAGGGGGCGGAGCCCACCATCCCTCAAGGAGTTGAACCGGCAACCTTGTGGTTGAGAGCCCACTGGCCCATGTGGGAATCGAACCGGCAGCCTTCGGAGTTAGGAGCATGGAGCTCTAACTGCCTGAGCCACCGGGCTGGCCCGAGTATTACAATTTTAATGCAGGTTTTTCCTTTCTTAAAATGTGTATTCATCTTTTGGCATCCTCTGTATAATTTTTAAATGTTCCCAGCATATCATTAGGTTAAAAACAGTAATTCGTATCACAATATGTATAATATGACACATAATTTTATGTGTTAAAAGATGCGTATGTTTCCAGGTGCCTAGGAAAATAATAATACCCAATATTCACTGAGCTCTTATTTTGTGCCTTATCCATACATACAAATGACATATGCCTTTTAATCCTCTCAACAATGCTATGAGATAAGTAACTAATGCTCTCCCCACTTTACATATATGGGAACGAGGCTTGGAATTCAGTGACTTTCTCAAGATCACGCAACAGATGAGTTAAAGAACACACATCACATTAGCAGTGATTACCACGAGGAGGTGTGTAGGGGAAAAGGGAACAGACTTACACAGTTCCCTTTCTTATCTCAGAATACTTTCCCTATTGTATGATAAGCCTATGTTTTTTAAAAGAGGTTTTCTTTTTTAATTTGACCTACATTTCACCATAAAAGTGAAGCAATTTTGCTTTCCTTTCTATCCCCTTCCTATATGTATTTACATTTATTTTTCCCACTTATTTTTTGTGATTTTTCTTTAGTTTTTTTTTTTTTCTGCCTCCTAATAAAAGTGTTCAGTCCCCTCAGTTTTTCTCTAACTCGCATCTTCAAAGTTCAGATAAGTTATACCTCCTATCCCCTCACACACATACACAAATCCTGGGGAGACCAGAAACCAAGCTCTCTAGTCAAGCTTCCAGAGGATTACACATGTCAGAGAAATGCATCTGATGTGCAAAGGATCTGAATGCAAACTTGCGGAGAACTGGACCATCAGGCATTATTTGAGGAGGCCGATCAGGCAAAATGCCTGGGGTACCGTCAGACAGAACATACTGTCATATGTGGTTAAGAAGGAAACAGAACTAAGATAGAGGATGTGGATTCCTCCAAAGTCCCTGTATTAAACAGGGATTGGAATGCTGCACTCCAGTGTCAAATCCCACTGCAGTAGGAGAAAATTTTGAGAGAGAAAATCTCTTCAGCCTCTTAAGTCACTATATCCCTGCCTCGGCTTAGCTCCTGACTTTGAGCTTGTTCCAAGTTCCAGATGGAAATGGTGATAGGGAGTGGATTAAGCACAGTTGGGCTTTTAAACTTAAACCTCGAGCATTTAATGGTTCAGCAAAGCAAGGTTTTCCCATTAGAGCTACCGTACTTCCAAGTCCAACTATTGAAAAGCTCCCAAATTTAACACATCTATAAGAAATATGCATGTGTGTTGGCCATAAACTAAACCACACATTTTCAAGTAGAATCCGGAGTCTAGGAAAACAGCCAAGTTGAGACTGTCTTGGCTAGACAAACAGTATTTCTCACATAATGCTGGGCTTAAAAGAATGAAAAGTTTTCCCAACACCAACTTGTGAAATACAGTAATAATGACACATTTAAGGGAAGAGAGAGACATCCTTTAAATGCACCTATTTTTAAAAAAGACTTCAAAAACACTCTTAGTATCTTCTTTTGTGGGAGAAAAATTATTTCTATGAAGCATTTTCAAAAATCTGATTTTTGAACTTGAGCTCATCACAATTTTTACTGTAATAAAGACATAGAGATATTCTTCTCCACAATGGACTCAGTTTCAAAAATCTCATTATATTCACAATTTGTTCAAAATGCTGAGTGAGGCTTAACTCTAGGTTGCAACATCTACTATCTCATATATTTTTTAATAGCTTTCGTCTGTAAATTTACCTGAATTCTCAAAACACCATGGGAAGTGAGATGCAGAAAAGGGGACATACTCCAAGAAAGAATTAGTAAAATAATCAAAAATTGTGTTTCACTAGTGGAAAGGGAAATCCAGGAAGATTCTCCTAAAGGCTAACATGTCCCCATTGTTACTAAAATACTTATAGAAATGAATTTCCGTAGTAGGTTCCCTCTGGCATTGCAATGGGGTAAGGGAGGGGAAAGGGTAGAACACAGAGATGAGACAGCTGAATGGAGTAAGGCAAAGATAAGTATAACAAGCACGTGCTGAGAATGAGTGATGAGGAATTTCCTCTCCTTTTAGAAGGAAGGAACAATGATAACAGCTACCACCGATCCTTGGGCCCCCACCATGGGCCAGTCAGTATGTCGAGTGCTTTCCTTGTAAGCCACACATGAATACTTTCATCCCTTCCATTTTGAAGATGAGAAAACTGAGCCTTAGGAAGGAACCTGACCTTGGTCACACAGCTAGAAAGTGGCAGAAGTGAAACAAAATTTCTCTCCTGTCAGATCTTTGAAGTCCTTACTTTTAATCGCATGAGAAAGAACAAGATGCTGCTTAATACTAGATCTAGCGATGGACAGGATAGAAAATAACTGTATAAGGTATGTACACCTTATACAGTAAGAGAAGAGCTGGGACGAGTGAGGAAGGGGAAGAAAAGGGGACAAAGAGAAAACAGGGCTTACATGTATGGCTGTAGGAAATCACCCAAAGCATGATGGGTGATCTCTGTTTGTGTCCTTCTGCTATATAACTACTTCAGAACCCTCTTCCTACCTTGTACTCTCTTGTACCTTATATATGTCTATATTCCCACAGATAATTCAATCTCTTTGGTAATGAAACAAAACAATGGAAAAAGGAGCCAAGCTGTGAGATTCAAGTTCCAGCATATTCAAAGATGGATTGATTTTTGAGTTGTTGTGAATTAAAGTTTACCTGGAAGCTCTATTTCCAGAACCCAGACCAAAGTTTGAACGACCATGAGCATATATGGCTCCAATTTCACTATGACCCCCTTTGTTAATTCCACCTGAAATAAACAAGGCACTAAGCCATTATGCCCTGCCCACTAAACTCTCAGCACCCCAGCAGAAGTGTTACAGAAAAACTGTGTCCAGAGGATCAGGCAACATAAAACCTATGGAACCAAGACTTTCTGTAACATGTCTCTACATCACTTGGGTCTTTGTTTATTTTGTTTTATTTATAAACAACAGAACTGGCTCTGCCTACCTTAAGCAAAACAGCTTTTTTGGGAGGATACAGGATCACTCAAAGAATTAAAGAAACTACTAAAGAGCCACCCTCAGAAGAAAGAAGTAAGCAGGGATCCAATCAGCAGGATCTGACCAACAGTCAGGGTGACAACACAAAGGACCAGCTCCAGTCATCTTTTCATGCAAGCATCACTGAACTCAATATTTAAAGTCCCCAAAATGATAATCAATCCGTCTTATTTGGGTCACTTGCAGTCTCTCTAGCAAGGGAAGAGCAGGGCAACTTGATTGACAGTCCCACAAAGAGTCTATATATGGGGAAGAGACAATTATCCAAAAGAAAGTGGGAGAGAGAGTTCCCAAAAGCGGGGGAGAGGTAAGAAGTGGGTGCTAAGTAGAAGAAAAAAATTCACCAAAGCTTCACAAAGAGCAATCACTTTCAAAAATATTCAGGGCAGTCATTCTGGCTTAAAAGAATGAGCCTGTGACACAAGCAATTTTTAAAGACTTTTGAAATGTTATACTAATAATAGAAATGTTTGTTTTGGCAAGTTAAAACAGCTGTCTTCTAAGAGGATGGATTTTGATGAATGTGGGGCCCTTTTTCGGCTGATACTTGATATGCAAATATGGAGGAAGACATAGAGGAGGGGGAAGTGTGTAATAGAGAAAAGAGAGTTTAAAGTGCAATGAGATGAGACTGTGGACTTGCAATTCAGAAAGTACATTCAGACCTTACAAACCTTGAACTGCTCGGGACGTCAACTGAGGCTGCCACTATGGGAAAGCCATCTATGGTCTCTGTACCATGCTCAAGCAGAGAGAGGTGATCAGCAAAGCAAGATGGAAAAGGCGTTAGTGGAATATCTATGTAGAGAACAGTCTATGTGGAACTAGAGAGGAAACAAGATGAACAGGATAATTGCCTTGGCACCAAATGGCCTTCCAAGTCCAGCTTATATCCCTCCTGGAGAATGGTTAGTTTTCTAGGTCTTGAGTTCACAGACATTCCCCCACATTTCTTAAAATAAATCCCTCTCAAATTGAGCCAATGGATTGGTTCCTGGTTTATCACTATCAAAACACTTCCAAGATAAGACAAATCCCTTTAATTAACATTGGTTTGCAAGTTCATGGCCCGGCCAGTAAGCCCAGTGGAGAATGCCAACAAAATGAAGCCTGGAGGCCAAGATGGGACATTTGACAAAAAGAAGCCCGTGAAGGAACCCTGCATTAGCATCGGAAACTGTGAAGGTGAACATGTGAGAAGTGGAATGCCAGTCCTGACTGATTTGCCAACTCAGGAAAATAATAATTACAAGCAGAGATCTGAAACGTGCAGTTCTGGGAGACATTCCCCACAGCCCGTGTTGGGTGAATCATTAAACTTCTACCAGCCTGCCTCGGATGGCCAGTGACCTGAGCGACAAGGAGAGTAGCCACTACTTTTCACAGCTCAAGAGTAGTGAGCGGTTATTGGGACTAACAAAGACACCGGGTCCAGTTGCATTATGAACGTGCAGCTTTGGACAGTGAGGAATTCTGGTGATTAGCTATTCAGAGTGATTAGAAGTTTACTGGATGAGGCAAAACCTTAGCTGATGGGGGGTTAGTAATGGAAAGGGGCACACCCACTGCAAGGGGAGTGGATGCTGAGACAGAGCCACTAATATGACGAGCAGGGGATGAACATCAATTGTCATTACCTTGGTTGTACCCACAATTGCCCATAATAAACTGAGCTTCCCTGACAGAGAGAAAGGAGGGGGAAAAAAGTAATAATCATCAAAAACAACAAGAATGACAACGAAAACATGGTCTTGTTTAGGGGAAGGACTGAAATCTTCTTTACCCTAAGAAAATAGAATTAATTTTAAAACATCTACATTAACTCTGTTTTGGCTAGATTCAAGGACGGTTGAGTCTAAGAAATACAGATGTCTAGACATGCCTTAGAATAGACTTAGCCTCGTGGTGAAAAGCTTGGGCTCTGAAATCAGATATATCAAGATTAATCAAGTTCTTTTACTTTCCAGCTGGGACCTTGTGACGTTCACTGTAAGTTTGAAAAATGGGGTTAATATCAGTAACTTGCCACCAAGTTGCTGAAGGCTTTGATGAAACAAATACTTAGAAAGTGCTTACAAACATGCCTAGCACACATGTTCAAGAAATATTATTATTAATAACAAAACAACCTTAAAATCATTTTGTTATCATAATTCCAAGGGCCTAACATACTTTTATGTGCCCCAGTGAAGTCTCTACCACTTGGGCATACTTACAAAATTTATAGTTGATATGATACTGAGGAAAATACTCAATGAAACAGATGACAGAATTGAGATTCCAAATGTTCTTGACTAGCTGAAATGACAATCCGACTCTGACATAATAAAATTGAATTCTGTAACTCTATGTCAGCCTTCACACTGACCAGCAGGCATATAAAGATGATGAAGAGGTAGTTACAGACGAGGAAGCATAGATCAACCAAGGCCAGCTCCTGGATAAGCATAGTTTCAGGGCCACATCCAGAGAAGGGTGTGTAATCCTCCAGAAGATCTGAGGGAGAAGAAAAGGGAGGGAGCCCCATTACAGCTGAATTTCGGGCGGAGGAAACACAATGCGAAAAGGAGTAAAACATTAAATGTCATGGCGTAGTTGAGAAACTACAGTAAAAAGTAGTGAGTGAAAGAGAGAAAGGATGGGGAAATCAACTGGACAAGATGTTGAGAGACCTCAAGTGCCATGTGAAGAGCTTGCCAACTCAGGAAAATAATGGAGGGAGCAAAGGAGGAGTTACTGGATTATTCAGTACATGTACTTATTTATTAGGCGCCTATCATATGCCAGACATTTTTCTAGGCAGAGACTATAGCTGGTAGCAGACAAGAATACCTGCCCTCCAGGGGCTTATACTGTAATAGGAAAAGGGACTACGCAACAGGCATGTAAATAAATAAAACATTTCTCTTTTCAGACAGTAAACACGACAAAGATACAAATACGCTTCTAAGAAGGTATAATAGGGTAAGAGAATAACAGACAGGGAAGCTACTAGAGCCAACGTGGTCTAGGGGTGCTTTTCTGAAGATGTGACATTCCAGCTGAGACGTGAGTAACAAGAAGAACCAAGACAGGCAAAGATTTGGTGGCAGAAAGACGCAGAAAAGGCTAATTCACCTACTCACTACCTTGAGAAGAGGAGGGCAGGGAGTTTGGAGCATGTGAGAGAGGGACGACTGGTAAGAGGTACAACTAGAGAAGAAGGCAAGAGGCAAATACCACTGAGCAGGGGTTCGTGGGAACCGTGGCGCAAGCCACTCCTGTGGGCATTTCTGGAACAGTGCTGGGGGGTGCTCTGCTGGTGGCTATGACAGAAACTCCCTCCTGGCACTGAGAGGGCACAGGCCTGGCTGCTGGGCTTCCTGTGGCCCACAGCACACTCCACACATCAAAGACCTGCCATTCAACCTACATGACTTTCTAACGTCCCACTGCGCATTCATTTAGATAAAATATTGCTAATAATTATCTTAGCCTAGAACCTAAATTCACAACTTTTTTTAAATAAAGATTTAACAACTCCTAAATTTTCCAGAAGCACACTTGATGAACTGAGGGGAGATTGTACTTTTTGTCTTGAACACTATCAAGAACACTTCAGGATATAATGTCGCCAACAGCAGTGTTGCTTTTGAGGTATTTGAGTCACTACTCAAAACCAAAACATTTGGTTTTCTGCATTTGTCACTCCCATAGTCCTGGTGACTTCCCTATAGACGCAAGCATGTTTTCCCTTATGTCACCCAGTGTAATTATCCCTATACATGTACACATTGAAAAACATACTGCATTGTTTAAAAGCCACTTTTATTTTGTTACTACATAAAATTAGGACATTATTTCTCTTTTATTAGTGATCAGATAGGTTCTATTATCGTTCAAGTTCATTACAAGAGAGTAAAGGAAGGGGGTGATTAAAAGTATTTGTTTATAAAATGAAGTGTCTGGGGCTGATGGAGGTGGGGACCACTGTAGGACACGGTAAGCAATGTAGATTTTATTCTAAGTCCAGTGAGAAGTTTGAAGGGTATTAAATAGAGGACGTTTGTGGTCTGACTTGCGGTTTTACAAGCAGACATCTGTGTGTGCAGAACCCTGACTGAGGAGGCAAGAAGGAAATCAGAGACCAGCGAGAACCTGAGAGGTTAAGGCCAACAGTGACGGATGCCTGGACTAAGGTGCTAAGAACAGAGTTGCTGAAAGCTCATCTCTTCGTCAGCTTAGAACCCTTGAAGTATTTGAGGCTGTTACCATACCATTGCATATTATTTTCCTCTTTTTACTAAACATGCCCGAGCCTTTCCATGATATCCATGTGACATGGTTTCTAGGCTTCTCTCCACCTGGTCAACAAAGACACCTTTGTTGACATCTTGTGAAAAATGTCTAGGTTCTCACTATCCCTTTTAAAGCAGGGGTCGCAGAATTGAGGGGAATTCTTCAAATGGGGTCTGACTTTTTGGCTGGACGATTAAGCAACTGCCACGGATAAACTCTCTACCATGCTATCTACTGAAGAATAAACTAGCGTTTTCTACAGCAGTATTGCAGTGTTTCTTTACCTTCACCTTGTGGTGAAATACAACTCCCCTTCCCACCTTAGACATTCTTTGATCCTACACACCAGTCTTCCTATTTCTAAGAATGTCACCCTCATTAGCTTTGATTTCTCCCTATTCTTTATCATTGGAATCCACTATCGTATCATGAATATTGAAAAGGGAAGCCCTCTAGACATCACAAAAACCTAAAAAAATAAAATAAAAAACCAAGGCAGCAGCAGCATGTAACAAATCCAGCTGAGGGTGTCAGAGTATTTGCCATTTTTTCATGGGCTACAACTTATGTAGATGGAACCTTTTCTTGAAGTCATTTTTTCTCAGACAGCTGTGTTTGTTCTGTCTCCAACCACCTCTATCCAGCAGTAGAAACATCTTTCTTCACGCATGCCCTCTGTACTTCTGCAAGACAGGATGCCTCATGAAGTTCTGAGTTCCTCACCATTGGAAGCAGGGAAGCAAAGAGTAAGATATCTCTGCTTGAAGGTGTTAAATAGAAAATTCAGACTGACGGTCAGTGCAGGTTGTGGACTTACTAGATGGCAGACTCGTCTAGGACAGGATCCCTTACAATTTTGAAACCCTACTGATTCTATGATTCCCGTAGCCTTATATCAACTGGGCTTGCAGTTTTCCTACTTCTCTAACTCAGCACCTGGGGGATGGCTCCATGACAAACCCACTGTTTCAGCTACCCTTTGCTGCACAAAAAACCATCCCAAAACATAGTGATATAAAGCAACAACCATTTTATTACGCTCACGGTTTCTTCAGGTGAGGAATTTAGACAGGGAACAATAGGGCTGGTTTGTCTCTGCTCCCCAGTATCTGAACCTCTGTTGGGAAGACATGCATGGCTGGGGCGGGGTGAAGGGGGAGTGTGACTCAAATTTTAGAGATGACTCAAACTACTGGGGGCTGGAATCATCTGGAAGCTTCCACATTTAAATATTTGGTACATGGGCTGGGAAGACTCAGAAGCTAGTTTTAGTTCAAACTGTTGACTGGCACATCAAGAGGCTTCTCTTGGGGCTTAGGCTTCTCACAATGTGGTGGCTTAAGAGTAGTCAAATTTCTTGCCATGTTTTGGCAAGACACAGAGGTTTAGGATTCTAAGAGCAAATGTGACAGTTAAGCAAGGTAGAAACTGCATGGTCTTTTATGACCTAGCCTTGGAGTCATCTAGCATCACTTTTGACAGGTTGAATCTGTTATGACCTGCCCAGATTTAAGGAGTGGTGCCATAGACCCCACCTTTCAATCAGAGAAATGTCAAAGAACATGCTGTTACATTTTGAAGTTGCCGAATTCCTTATGGTGATTATTTTTTAATTTTATATAACAACAACCAAGTTTATTTTTTCTTCTTCTTTTAAATTTTTTGACTCAGATTGAAGTAAAGTTATGCACCCATGTAGCTTACCAACAAATGGGAGGGCTTCTAAGAACAACAGGAAAGAAGAGAGTGAACCAAAGCTTCCAGTGGACAGGACAGAGACTTTTCTTGAGCCAAGCACGCATATGCCTTTGGAATGGAACAAAGACTGACATTCTGGACACCTGTTGCTTCCTTTACTAGACCCTAGGAGCTCCAAGATTAAACTGCAGCATCCCAAACCATAGGAGAAAAGTCTTGTCAGACTCAATTTACAGCACACTGACCTTTTTTTTTTACATGTTCGATTACTTATTTAATATGTGACCATAAGCAAGTTAGATCCTTGGTTTCCTCATTTGTAAAAGGTCTTGTAAATAACTGCCCCCACATACGGCCAAATATAAGTTCTTATAAAAGTACAAGTGATGGTAAACATTAAGCAAGTTGCTATGTGTTTTTTTATCTAAGAGCCTTTTTTAAGGGCTCTTAAATCTCAGACTGACAGATATCAGAGAAATTGTTACAGAAAGGGAGGATTGGTAATTCTATCCTCCCCTTTGCTCTACTGCCCTCCAAATGGGCATTTGTTTTGTTGTTGTTGTTGTTGTTGCTGTTTTTGATTGCTGGAATTCTTATTTTTTTTTATTAGTTTCAGGTATACAGAAATTTATACCCCTCACAAAACAATTACCCCCCTCCCCCAATCTACTACCCCTCTGACATCGTATATAGCTGTTACAGTTCTAGTGACTCTATTCCTTATACTGTACTCCACACAGGACATTGACCTTTAATCTGCTGAAATTTGTATGTGTTCCACATGTCAGTCAATTCTCTTTTTTGGCTAATTGGTTACCTAGACATGGTCTCATCCTCCTTTGGGGACTGTAAACATGCCTGAGCCTGGGAGAGAAAGTGCAAAGAAAGAGACCACTATGCTTCCCACTGAGACCCATCAAGTTCAGCTTCTGAGCAGCAAAGGAAAGGAAGGAAAGCTACCTCAGCAAGGGAATTGAAATGCTGGAAGCACTGCCCTCCTAGCTGAGTACAGTGCACTTCTCTGCACCAACTCCCAGCTAATTACTCCTCACTGCACATCAGCAAAAGCTGATCCGATTAAAATAGTAAATCAACCATGTGTTTCTGTGGAAAGGATGTGGAGCTGGGTGTGTTCAGTAAAGTGTAAATTACCTAAACATGTCAGTCAATTCTCTTTTTTTCGGTCAAGACGCAGGCCTTCTCTATGTTTAGCTCAACTTACCAGCCTTCTGGGTTCAGAGATGCTGGCTGACCTTTCAGTTCAAACTCTGAACCATTGAAATTGAAGGCAGATTACAAGTCAACACCCCTGTCATTTACAGCAAGCAGGAGGAAGACATGAGCATGTGACATGGTCACTGATCAGTCTTCACAATGGTAGTCAATGCACATCAGCTAAGTTAACTAAGCACTTACAAAGCAAGTGCCAAACTGCTTAGCACGCATCATCTCGTTTCATCCTGGTAACAATGCCATTTCACACATACAGAAACTGAGACCCAGAGAGCTAAAGTAACCTACCCAAAATGACAGTGTTTGGAAGTTAAGGAATCCGTATTTGAGCCAAGTCTGTCTAAACCTAGACTTTCACTACTAAGCAACACTGCCTCTGCTCCTGAGCATCTGGGAGACACAGATGCAGCTACGCCCCAAGCAGTAAAGAACCGCTGGGGAAGGTGATGCCTCATCTTGGTCTTCAGAGTACGGACAAAGCCACTAGGCTGACAAGACACTGTAGGAAGAGCCTTGCAACCACAAGGCGTAGCATGTACAGGGCCTGAAGGCGGCTGAGAGGCAGACTGACAGCTCCTTAAGTCAGGAATCATGTTTCCTTGTTTACCATGGAAGCCCTTCGTGCCTGGTGCGTAATAACCAAATGAAGATCCAGCAGAGTAGTCAGAAGCATGGTCCCTACAGTCAGGCTGCCAGTGTTGAGCTATGTGACTTCCAACAACTGGCTCACCTCTTTGAGCTCTGGCTTTCCCATCTGTGAAAAATGGAAGGTGATGATAGACTCTGCCTCCCAGATTTGTGAGGGAGGATCAAATGAGATCATGTGGGTAAAATGCAAACATGGTCTAGTACCACTATTGAGGCAGCGCTCAGAAAACGGTAATGATGATTGTTTATTATTAGGCTCTCAGTAAGTCTCTGTTAAGGGAATGAGTGAATGAATAAGTGAATGAATGAGTAAATGAATGAATGAATGAATGAATGATGTTGGCATGACTTATGAGAGGGAAGCAAGGATTTCAGTATGACTACAGAGGATGAGAGACAAGTGGTTCATGATAAAGCTGATGCCAAATTGGACATCCCCATTTTGTCTTCCTTCTTCTCACATTGCATGATTTTCATGGTGATGGTGATGAGAAGAAAGGTTCACCATGTATTTACATTAATTTTCACTTCATGACGTACTTCCATAGTCATTATTTTATTCAAACTTCCAAACAAATATATGCTAAATATGTGATGAGTGTGCCTTGTCCCCATTTTGCATAAATCTGCAGAGGCCCAGAGACTGTAAGTACCCATAAAAAGCCAACAAGCTGTAAGTAACAGAAAAACAAATAAAGCCCAATTATGCTGACTCCTGGCTCTTATTCCCTCCACATGGATAATGGAGCTAATGTAGAGACTCAGGGAATTTCCTCAACCAGAGAATCGGTTTCACAAGCTTGCTGGCTATTCACCAAACCTCGTTTCTTTGCTTCCTGGAACATGCCTTTACTACACATTTCCTTCACTGCATTTACAACATTTTGTTAAAGTATCTTGAAATATTTGTTTTTATCAAAAAAGCTGACAATTTCCTGTATTTTGGTTTATTATTATAAAAATAATGTTTCCCCCTTAAAAACTCCATTCAAAATAGCTAAATCCTTGAGGTAAAGAAATTTTAATTAAAAAATACCGGGCTAATCTTTTTAAAGAAAAAAACATATTAATATTATTTTAGCTTGATACATAAAAATCATCTTTTCTTGTTCTGCTCTGGTGAACATAAATGTACTTCAAATGTACATTTATACATCATTACATCTTCCCTACAGTTAGTTATGACTATGTGACTTAGTTCCAGTCAATCATTGGCAAAGCGATTTATGGTACTTCCTGGCCTGATCCAGGAGTTCTTCTTTCTTTCCCCTTAAGCAGCAATATTAGAAGTTGAAGATGGCAAATCTATAATATGGAAGGAACCTGGATTCCTAAATCTTAGCCTTGGTAGAAATTGCCAACTGCTCTGGAACACCCATTATGGAAATTAAATGAGCAAGAAATACATTTCTGTTATGCTAAGCCACTGAGGCTTATCTATTTCAGCAGCTGGCATTACCTTAACTAATAAAAGCATGGACACAGATATAAATATTACACACCCAGACACTCACTAAGACCATCTTCAGAATTCCCAGGCTCCATACCTCAAAGAACCTTTGCTTCTTTATTAGAATTACATTACATCCCAATCCTGAAAGCAGGTGGTAACAGATAAGAATTTCAAGGCTGTAAATTTATTTGGGGCAGGAATCTTATCTACCTTTGTGTCCTCAGCATGTCACACAATATCAGGCACAGGGTAGATGTTTAATAAAGGGTGACATATAAATAACTATCCTAACAACCATCATCCAAAGAGATGACAGCTGAATGGGGCCGGAGTGATTAGGTTCTTCAAACGGGAATGGGTAATTTCCCATAGGAGGCATCTTACAGAACAGGAGATCCGCCATGACTTACTGACAAAGTGGTAGGGACTTCATTCATGTATTTATTCATTTCTTCAAAGCTATTTATTGAGTACTTGTGATTTGTTTGGCACCATTCCAGGGAATAAGGGCACCAAAACAACAACAACAAAAACAGATGAGTTCTCTGTGTTTGTGGCTTTTACATTGGAAGGGAAGTAGAATGTGCCACCACAGAATATGCCTCTTTGGCATAAAGATTATTTCGAGCTTGCTTACTCCACCCACCCACCCACCCACCCATCCATCCACCCATCCACCCATCCATCCATCCATCCATCCATCCGTCTAGAGAAACAGGAGAAGCTTTGAAAACAGAGTAGAAGTTATCCTTTGGTAAGGAAAATATACATTTATAAAGGAAACCTCCATTTGTAAGCATGCTTCCCTCTGTATCAGGATAAAAAGGACGACTCTAAATCACAAGAAACTTGATTAGTGGTAAAGGCACTGAATGAATAACAAACCTGACCCTTGTTTACTGTGCTTTTCCTGGTAACCTCCCATAACTGCCTTACCAACCTACAAACACTTTTTTTTTTTTTTTGGCTTTAGCTAAAAATGGCATTTAAGATGGTGGCTTGGGCCATCTTTGGGAGTTAATTGGTTTTCTGGGTATCTCCCTTGTATACATGAGATATATGTGTTAATCTATTTTTGTTGTTTTTCTCTTGTGAATCTGTCTTTTACTACATGGAATCTCAGCTAAGAACTCAGAAGAGTAGAAGGAAAATCATTTCCCCTCCCCTACATATTCTAGCAAATTTCTACATACACATTGAAACACACACAAACTTGGGTCCCCAGGTCAGCTAGGCATTTAAATAAGAAGTGAGTCTCTTGTAGGTAGCAAATGTAAGGGTTTTGTTTTCTTATCCATTCTTCCCTCCTATATCTTTTGGTTGGAGCACTTAATCCATTTACATTTACATTGAAAGTAATGGTTGACAGATTTGTAGCTATTGTCATTTTATTATTCATAATATAACAATGACTGTGTCAGGTTAGCAAAGTTATGATGACAGACACATTATGATAATAGTCCATTCTCTTAAAACATAAGAAAACCTGCTCCAACTCCATGAAGAAAAGAAATCATCAACTAAAACCTTAAGAACAAATTAACCAGATCCACATTCATGAAGTTAAACCACACAGGAGAAAAATCACAGCAACAAAAGTGAGTAGTAAAGATAAAACTCTGTGGCTGGTCATATAGTTGATGAAGGTATCAACCCATTCTGTTTCTAAGCTCCTGATTTGTAAGAGTTAATCATATAATTTGGCTACAGCAACATGAGCAATGGCAGATGTGCTGTCCAACTGACCAGGTTAAGAAAAATAAAGGCAGATGGTTTTAGATTAAAGTCTGGATGGCGACACTGCCATCAGAGAATTGACATTCTGTCACCAGGCCAAAGTTCTTCTATTTACTCTACTCTCTAAATTATCTGCCACCTGTTGGTCCAGGGAATCATTTAGAAGTTTAGTCCTGGGGAGTTGATAAAAACTCATTAATTCGGATTCAGTGATTCATTCAAGAAATATTTACTGAGTGCCTATTACGTGTGCAACGTTGCTCTAGGTGCTGGGGAATACAACTACCAAGACCATAAGCAACTAAGGTAACCATAGATTCTGTTAAATGCTCCAAGAGAATAAAACAGGTAATGGGGATAGGGGAGCACAAAGCATTAGAGTGCTTAGGGAAGGACTCTCTGAGGAAGTGACATGAGCTGCGACAGGGAAGATGATGTACTAATTTTCTATTGCTGCATAACAAATTGCCACAAATGTACGGTCTCAGGAGTGCAGGTATGAGTTAGCTGAGTCCTCTCAGGTCTTACAGGGTGAAATCAAGGAGTTGGCAGGGTTGTAATACCATCTGAGGCTTGGAGTTCTCTTCCAGGCTCAATGGTTGTCAGCCAGATTCATTTCCTTTTGGCTGTGTTACTGTGGTCCCTGTTTTCTTGCTGGCTGTTGGTTGGGGAACACTCTCAGCCCCTAGACATCATCCTCAGGTCCTTGCTCCATGGACTTCTCCTCTCACAACCTGCTTTCCTTTAGGTCAACAAGAGAGCCTCTCTCTAACATGTCAACTTCTTTTTTTTTTAATTTATTGCGGTGACAATTGTTAATGAAATTACGTAATTTCAAGTGTACAATTCTGTATTACATCATCTATAAATCCCATTGTGTGTTCACCACCCAGAGTCAGTTCTCCTTCCATCACCATATATTTGATCCCCCTCACCCTCATATCCCTCCCCCCGCCCCCCTTACCCTCTGGTAACCACTAAATTATTGTCTGTGTCTATGAGTTTTTGTTTCTCATTTGTTTGTCTTGTTCTTTTATCAACTTCTTTTAAAAGGCTCACTTGTTACATCAGGCCCGCCTGGGAGAGTCTCTCTTTTTGATTAACTCAAAGTCAAATCATTTGTAATATTATTATAGGAGCAAAACAGCATCATAGTCACTGACTCCACCCAGCAGTCAAGGAGAGGGTATTATACAGGCCATGAACCCCAGAGGGTGGAAATCTTAGAGGCCTTCTTAAAATTCTGCCTACTGTAGATGAGAACCAGCCATTCAAAATCAGGGAAAGGCTGCCAGGCATAAAGTACAAAGAACAAACTTGATATTTTGAGGAAAGGGAAAGAGGTTGGTCTACTAAAGCATGCTGGATGAGGCAAAGGGAGAAAGGAAATGAATGAGGTAGGGGACATCAGCAGAAGTCAGGCCACCTGGGGCCTTTGCAGCCATGATAGTGATTGGACTTCATTTTATGTGTAAATAGTGTTCTACTAATGGTAACTGAGTCCCTCTGACATGTTATTAGGCTCATCAATGACATAAAGAA
This sequence comes from Rhinolophus hipposideros, assembly GCF_964194185.1. NCBI lineage: Eukaryota > Metazoa > Chordata > Mammalia > Chiroptera > Rhinolophidae > Rhinolophus > Rhinolophus hipposideros. The sequence goes on along the minus strand of NC_138069.1, from coordinate 27,060,492 downwards.
TAATAGATCCAAAGTCAAGAGAAATGGGAGGGATTAGCGTGCTATGGCTACCTCTTATTTTGAAAAATGAGACACTAAGCTAAAGGTTCTATACTGGTCTGACATCCCACTTTTTTCTAGGCCCTGTTAAAGAGACAATTCAGGTGAAAGTAAAAATCATACGAATGTAATCACTTTCTAGCGTTGGCTGATAAAAAGGAATCTGGTCTTCTGCTTCCTCTAAGCATCTTCTAATACCCATGAATGCACCCTTGGGTCATTTTATAAATTCTATAAATTACATTAATAACATTTCCAGGGGCAACATACAATTTGTCTTTTGGTCAAGGGAGAACACATAATTAGTGTTTTTAGAAATTTCCAGCAATGCAGATTTTCAAAGATAATCCTCAGGCAAGAGTTTATTGTTTAGAAATGCTAGCTCATCACAGGCACTTTTTCTTCTCCTTCCTAAACTAAGGTTGAAAGGGAGATCCAAATCTGAATCAAACAGCCAACAGAAATGTCACTATGTACTAACTGATACAGAAGTCATAGGCATAACTGCTTTCTTAGTTTCTTCAATTGAAGTACTAGCAGGATTTACCTGTTGCTTCCATCTGAGCTGCTTAGCAGAAAAAAAAAAATTTAAGAAATGATAGGAGATCCAAGATGGCAGAATAAATAAACATTATGCATGCTTCCATCCATGAACACATTAAAGTTACAACTAAATTATAGAGAAATCAACCTGGAGAACCATCTGAAGTCTAGCTGAACAGAAGTTTTATAACTAAGGATATAAAGAAGAAAACGGGTTGAGACGGGTTAAGAGGGGTGGAGACGCAAAACGGGCTGGCCCCAAACATCCACGTGGCATTTGAGAATCAGGAGGGCTATCTCGGCCATGGAGGTTCCCCCCAGAGAAGCGAGGGATGCCAGCCCCACACCATCCTCCACAGCCCAGAGTACTGGTGCCAGGAAGAGGACAACATCTGGTTGTGAAAAACAGTGGGGATTCTGACCATCCAAGTGGGTCGAAAGGCTGTGGGAAACCCAGACATCCTCTTAAACAGCCTGCGCATAGATTCTCTCACTCCCAGGCATTCACCCTGGGCTCCGGCAGAAGAACGGTGACTTGGGGGGTTGTTGGAGATATATGGGTCTCCACACTCTGAGGTGTGTGGCTTTGGAGCAAGGGCTGGAGGACAATCGCCATTTTCCCTGTGTGGGGCTCTTCTATGCAACCGGCAGGTCAGCACCATCTTTCCTGTAATGAACCCCCCCACACAAGGCCAAAACTGAATTTGATTGGCCTGGTGAGCTCTGCTGGGACCCCGCCTACCTAACTCCCCCAACTCCAGAGGCACTTTCTCATGAGAAGCCAGCTCTCCCGCACTATATTCTTTCTTGGAAAACTATCAGAGCCCATGGGCCCCAGGCCAGCCTCAGTGTGCTCTGACACTTTTGCTGAGTAGCTCCAGGCTCAGCACTGGAAACAAACCAGACACTACATTAACCTAGTGATTACAACTCTTCCACTCTACTGACTCCCTGACACCCTGCCTCACCCAACTCAAGTACCACACAATGCTTTATCAGTGGCTGAATCTTAAGGGAACTGGCAGGTGGCAGCAGGGATCAGGGTGTCCTGGATTTTTGTGGAGCTACCCCAGGCCTGGTACTGGTGGGAGCCATCCTCCGTTCGCAGCATGGCCTCTCCCACATGCCTCCAAGTTTAGAACAGGAGCGAAAACCCACGGATTATTGTGTAGCTCCTACCGGGTAGTCACCAGTAAATCACGGGCAGTGGCTGACCTGGGCCTGCACTGGAGCCCCTCCCAAGAGGCCCCAGAACCAACATACTTGGAGGTTGGCTTCAGATCACAGCAGAGCACCACCCAACTTGTCCTACAAGAGGTACACCCAAAGGGCAGTCTCAACAGGCACCAGAGCCCACTAGGGTGAATCCCACTCAGTGGAGTAAGCAGCCCATGAGTCCCCACACAGCAGCCCATGAGCTGTGGACATTGCCAAACCCCACAGCCAATCAGTCTGAGGGCCAATACCACCCAATGACATGCCAATAGCAATCAAGTCTCAACTACAACAGGAGGACACACACACCCCACACAAAGGACACTCCTGGAGCACCCAGAACAGGTGATCAGGGAGATTGTGCCAGGGCACCTACTTACAAGGCCACCTGGCCAAGACTGAAAGGCATAGAAGATCTACCTAATACAGAAAAACAAACACAGAGAGACAACCAAACCGAGGAAACAAAGAAATACGTCCCAAATGAAAGAAGAGGAGAACACTGCAGAAAAATAACAAAATGAAATGAAGACAAGCAACCTCTGTTTGAGACAGAGTTCAAAACACTGGTTATAAGGATGCTCAAGGAACTTAGTGAAAACTTCAACAAAGAGATAGCGAGCATAAAAAAAAAAAAAAGACATAGAAACCATAAAAATAAACCAGTCAGGAAGTGAAGAATAAAATAACTGAAATGAGGAATGCACTAGAAGGAATCATCAGCAGAATAGATGAAGCAGAGGATCGAATCAGTGATTTGGAAGACAAGATAGCAGAAAACACTGAATCAGAACAGCAAAAAGAAAAAAAAAGAATCCAAAAAAATAAGGAGAGTTTAAGAGACCTCTAGGACAACATCAAGCATACCAACATTCATATCACAGGGGTATCAGTAGGAGAAGAGAGAAAGCAAGGGGTTGAGAACCTATCTGAAGAAACAATGACTGAAAACTTTCCTAACCTGGTGAAGGAAGTAGACATAAAAGTCCAGGAAGTGCAGAGAGTCCCAAACATGATTAACCCAAACAGGCCCACACCAACACACATTATAAATAAAATGGCAAACGTTAAAGACAAAGAGAGAATCCTAAAAGCAGCAAGAGAAAGACAACTAGTTACCTATAAGGGAGCCCCCATAAAACTATCAGCTAATTTCTCAACAGAAACTTTACAGGCCAGAAGGATTGGCACTAACTATTCAATGTGATGAAAAGCAAGGACCTACAACCAAGGGTACTCTACCCAACAAAGCTATCATTTAAAATTGAAGGACAGATAAAGATCTTCCCAGACAAGAAAAAGCTCTAGGAGTTCATCAACACCACACCAGTATTAAAAGGAATGTTACCAGGACTTCTTAAAGATGGAAAAAAAAATCAAAATTATGAATAATAAAATAACAATAGCTACATATCTATCAACCATTACTTTCAATGGAAATGGAAATGGATTAAGTGCTCCAACCAAAAGATATAGGAGGGAAGAACGGATAAGAAAACAAAATCTTTACATTTGCTACCTGCAAGAAACTCACTTCATATTGAAAGATACACACAGACAGAAAGTAAAGGGATGGAAAAATTTATTTCATGAAAACGGAAATGAAAAAACAAAACAAAACAAAAGCTGAGGTAGCAATACTTCTACCAGACAAAATAGACTTTAAAACAAAGGCTATAACAAGACACAAAGAAGGACCCAGTAATCCCACTTCGGGGCATTTATGTGAAGAAATCCAAAATGCTACTTCAAGGGGATGTGTGCACTGCAGCATTGTTTACAGTGGCCAAGATGTGGAGGCGGCCAGGCATCGATGGAAGCAGAGATAAAGAGGAGGTGGTGCATATATACAATGGAATAGTACTCAGCCATGGAAGCGAATGGGTTCCTGCTATCCACTGTGGCATAGATGGACTTGGGAAGTACTGTGCTTAGTGGAGTGTCAGACAGAGAAAGACAAATGCCACGTAATTTCACTTAAATATGGAATCTAAAGAATAAGCAACAACAACAACAAAACAGAAACACAGTCATAGATACAGAAAACATTTTAATGGTTGCCAGATGGGAGGGACTTAGGGGTATAAGTGAAAAAATGTGAAGGGATTAAGAAGTACAAATTGGTAGCTATGGGGATGTAGTGTGTAGCATAAGGAATATAGTCAGTAGCTATGTATGGTGTCAGATGGGTACTAGATTTATCGGGGTGATAGATGGGAAGGGAGTTGGGGGGCTGGGGAAAAAACTGAAGGGATTAAGAAGTACAAATTGGTAGTTACAAAATAGTCATGGGGATGTAAAGTACAGCATAGGGAATATAGTCAATAATATGGTAATAACTATGTGTAGTGCCAGGTGGGTACTAGACTAGTCAGGGGATCACTTCTTAAGTTATATAAATGTCTAACTAACCATTATGCTGTACACCTGAAATTAATATAAACTAATATTCAATGTCAACTGTAATTGAAAATTTTTAAAAAGGGAAAAAGTTGAAGGGGAATAAGAGATCCAAATTTCCAGGTATAAAACAAACAAGTCATGGGGGTGTAATATACAGCATACGGAATATAGTCAATAATACTGTGATAGCATAATATGGTGTCAGATGGTTGCTGGACTTATCATAGTAATGATCACTTATTTAGGTATATAAATGTTGGATAAATATTGTGTACCCCTAATAATGTGTGCTAGTTTTTTTTTAATCTTAAAACAAAAAAATGATAGAACTAAGATTCTAAAACTTGAAGACCCAACCAGACCTCCGGGATAACTCCCACATTTTTTTTTTTAAGTACCTACTCATTGGTGTAATTGCTCAAGTTTCATTTGGACCAGAATTTGCCTTATTAATACAATAAAGCAATTTAAATCCTCTTCTCTCCACATCACTTTCTTGTTTCCATGACTGAGGTCTTATATTGTAAAGATCATGTTACATTATTTTCTCTCAGGAAGTAAAAGAAATTTATTCAGTGAAGCAATCTAAAAATAACCCATTCTAGAGCCAGTGGCTTCCATGGTTACCGAAAGACCCTGATGATTCTTCGCTCTAACAGGCAACGACAATCGGGGAATCATTTGAATTAAAAACAACACACATCCAAAATAGCATGAAGGGCCCTAGAACAGGACTGTACGGCCTTCCATTCCACTAAGTGCAATCTTTTTCACAGCTCCATGCAACACACATGCCAGGAAGAAAAGAATATACTTCTGAAAGCTAAATAAAACTTGGCCCTAAATCAATTTCTAGGTTCTGTGAATCCCCACCATGCTCTTATGCTCTGATTAACCTCACAGTAGTTCATCATGTAAATTCTGAAAACACCATCTTCACAAATAACTGATTATATGCTTAATTTCTGCTAATGGCATCAAAGTGGAGTTAGATTTTTTTTCCTCAAGTAAAATTGTCATGTGACTTTATATGAAACTTACACACAGATCTTTGATGGTTGGGAACGGGGTACTATAAACATGTGTGTACTCATATATGTTTGACAAATACATGCTCATATATTTATATGTTTCTTCATGCATATGAAGTCTTCTAAAATTCTGATACTTCATTCCAATGAGTTTTCAGAACCAGGGATCTAAGAATCTACTTTTGAAAAAGAATTTTATATTTTCATCACAGGTTCTGAGGGCTAGCGTACCCAAAACATGTTTATGGAAAGGTAGGAAAAACACACACCAAAATACATTAAAATTGCCTACAATTACTAAGCTGAATAGTAAGAGTACCAAAGATATAAATTAAATAATCTAAATAGAGGGTTAGGCAATCAGGTCTCACATAAATTGGTTCAAAAAATTAACTGTTTAATATCAATTAAGTTAACTTAAAAATTTTTTTTGCACCAAAGGTGGTCTTATGATCCTTTCTTACATGCGCAATATCCAGCAAGTGGCTACCATGTATTCTAGGCATAAGAGTATGACTCTAAATGGACAAAGTACCTGTACTCCTGGGGCTTACATTCTAATAGAAAATATAGACAAACCTTAACGAGTTTGTAATAATGTAATAACAAAGTGATTTGATAGAAAGTAAAGCAGGGGTAGAGGGGAGGCTACTTTAGATAATGAGGTCAGGAAGGCTTCTCTAAGCCGATTTCGAGCCCTTAAAATCTTTAAAGCGAGAGGGTAATATGTATCCCACCAAACTGGCCCAAGAGTCTTTGAGCTCTTTAAAATAGACTTAAAATAGACTTAAAATGGGAGGAGCCAGCCATGAAAAGAATTAGGTAAAGAGCATGTGGGGAGAGCGAACAACAAACTCAAACACAAGGAGGTAAGAAAGAACTGGGCATGATAGACAAATAAGAAGCAAGCCAATGTGCCTGGAGCAGAGGAGGCAAGCAATACGAGTTAGAAAGGAAGCCAAGAGCCCGAATGCGCCAGGGGAAGGAGCTCAGATTTCATTCTCAGTGCCTTGCAAATCCATTAGAAAAATTCAGCAGAGCAATAACAGGATCAGAGATTAGCTTTTAAAAGATAACTCTGGCTGTGGAAAAAGGACTGTGATAAGCAAGAGTCTGAGCAAGGTGACTACGTAGAGGGCCATTGCAATAATCCAAGTGGGAGATGATGTGGGCTTGTCAAGGGTGATGGCAGAGAGGAGGAAAAACATGAATGATGTTCTTTAGATATTAACGTACATAGGACAGGCTGGGAAATGTTGTCTGTATTTTCCAGACGCGTGGATATGAGAGAGGAAAGATATCTCCTATCTATGAATAAGCTGTGTTCCAAAAGTTTATCTATCAGTCATTTTAAACTCAGACTACATGTCCACAAATATGGTGTTAGTATCTGCTGGTGATTGACATGAATAATGAATCGGTCTAATATTAATATTGGTGATGGGCAGAAAAGTCCCAAAGTTCTGCCCTTTACCCATTATCTGACCCAATATAGAAGCAGAATGACTTCAAATGGTCACACATGTGCCTCGAGGCTTTTTTTGATGTTGTTTGTTTTTTCTAGTGCCCTAACTATTTGCTTTAGAATATCAATTTTATCCGTTCTATCTCTCTAATAGAAAACAATCGTGGTGATACATGATATTAAGGTATTTAACCTCTCCAAAGACAGATACAGAAATTATTAGTGGTCACATAAATCTTGGCTTACCTGAGTAGAAGGCTTCTGAAATATTTCAGAGCATCTGAGAAAAAAATTAGAGAAAAAACCAAAGCTGGCATTTAAGCTTACAAAATCTTAAGGTATGATCCCTTCTCTGAAAGAGTGTGGATAGGACATGGTGGACACAGCAAGGCTGATAAAGTCTTCTAAGACAACGTTTCTCAAGCTTGAAAGTGCAGGAATTTCCAATTGGGCCAATCTGGATGGAGTACAGGGACTGGATTTACCCTCCTGCCTTAAACAACTACAAATATAGACAAAACACATGAAACAACATGATTCAGACATTGGACGAGGAGCACAGGACAATGACCTCTACAGGAAGGAAAACCAACTGAGTCCTATGAGTGGCCTGGCAATCATACCTGAAAAGAGTCTAGAGACCACAGAATAAGAAAGGGGCATGCAAACAGAGCCCAGTTGACAAAACTGAGTTGAGAATTTGGGAGGCCAAGGTGGCTAAAATTTGCAGTGCCGAATACTGGACAGGAGAGGGCTGCACGGAGAAAGAGTTTTAGAGAGCTGCAGAGGGCTTCTCTCAAGTTTTCAGCTGAGTGCTGGTTACTGCATATGTGTAAGAAAACTACCAGAACCTGAAGAAAGGAAATGGAATAATCCCTGGAGTTTACACAGGTCATAGTTTATGTTCCCACCAACCAGAGTGGGGAAAATCATGTAATATGTAAGACATCAGATAGAGTTCTCCTGAGGATATAGAACAAAATTAGCCCTAAACTAAAGGATACTCTGGTTCCACCTTACAAAGCTTATTAAAAGCAAGCTTTGAAAGGATCAAATTGTTTCTAAATAAATTGTGTTCCAGAATAAAGTGTATAAATACTTAAAGGAATATAAAAATTATACCAACAAGGTAAAATCTACAATGTCTGACAGCCAACCAAAAATTCAAGTAGGCAAATATGCAGAAAAATAACACCTATAATGTGTATAAAAAATCAATCAATCAATGGAAATAGACTCAGAAATAACACAAATGGCAGAATTAGCAGACAAGGACACTAAAACAGTTATCATAAATCTATTCCACATGTTAAAGAAAGCAAAGGAAAGCATGAACATGTTAAAGAGAACGTGAAAAGTACATTAAAAATGAAATCCAAATTGAACTCTTGAGATGAAAAATGTAATGACTGAGATTTAAAAAAATGACAGGACTGACAGTGGCTTAAAGATACTATTGAAGAAAACATTTGTGAATTTGAAGACAGAAATGAAAAGAATCCAAAATGAAACACAGGGAAAACAATTGCAAAAAGTAAAAAAAATGAACATGGCATTAGTGAGCTGTAGAACAATTTTACATAGCCTGATATACAACTGAGGTTTTTGACAGAGAAGAAAAAAAGGGATGCTGGAAAGTATCTGAGGAAACAATAGCTGAAAATTTTCCAGATGTACTGATCTAAAAAGCTCAATAAACTCCAAGCTCAAGAAATAGGAAGATGACTACACCAAGGTACATCAGAATCAGATTGCTTAAGACTTAGCCTAAAAAAAAAATCCAACAACAACTTTCAATTCCTTTGGCCAAGTACAGCAGATGCTTTTTTGGCTATCTATCAGCCATTCCTTATTATTCGGTGACTTTAGCCTGATTTCCTTTTGAAACTTAATCTCCTCATCCACTCCCAGGTTAGGTGCTCTGTGGAGTTCCCTTCAAACTCCAAGGAGCCCCAGCCAGTCAACTAACTGTATTTCAAAGGAGAGATTGCTCTTCCATTTGAACCTGCAAGAATATAGGCTGGATCTGCTGCAATCAACCTGCCCCCTTTGGAGGAGAGACAGCGTAAGAATGGAATCCAAACAGATAAAGCAGAGCCAAGAGCAGAGCGAAAAACCAGGTTGTCCTTTGTCATATTTACCCCTTGGTCACAATATTACTGAAGTGAGACATATGCCTGAAATCATCCAGTACATAAGCTAATAATTAGTCTGCTTCTTTAAAGCAAATTTGATTAGTATTTTCTTTTTATTGCACATAAAGAACCCTAACAGCAACAATAAATTAAATAAGCTTTTGTGCCCTAGTTCAGGAATCTAATCACCATTTACTACACAATTTCTATTAATGATCACAGGTTTCAATCAGATTGCAGGATTCTCTTCCCTACTTGCTGTTACACAGCATTTGTGAATAAAGGGGAAATTAGATTCTGCCTGGCTGGGTCAGAGTGGTGTGTCAGAGAGACCCTAAAACTGTGAGTCTAGCCCAACATTCAGTAACCTGTGAATCACAATATTCCTAAAAGCAGATGTGACTTTATCTGGTGATTAAAGTGACTGAAAAGCATAAATACCATGTACATAAAAATCTTGACACTGTGGAAAGGAGACACTCATTAACCAAGACAATGAATACCTGATTTGTGCTTACTTTCTTTTGTTAATAAGAAAAAAATAATTTACACTGAAATGAGAGCCTAGATAATTCTGAGAAGATAGAAATCTTAAAATTAAACATTATGCATTTCCACTAACAAGACCATGGGATACATAGAACGGAAGACATGTTCAGGAAAGTTATTTTCACACTCACTGGGCCTCAAATTCTATATACATTACAAGGACTGAGTCAGATATTCTTTCCTTACAGTTGTAAGTTTTTATGATTCTGTTGAGAAATAATGGCTAATTAAGGTTACAGAAGCCTGAAAAAACTGAGGCTTAATATTAATCATAAGCAACATGATAGTCTAGCGTGGAGTAAACTCAGATGAGCAGAAAACATTTTAATCTGTCCACAATCACATTCCATGCCAGACTTCTGACCATCTCTCCCCAAAGCAAAAAGGCATCGGGATCACATGACAACTTCCTTGTTATTCCAAACCAAATGTATTAGGAGCCTTCTGCAAACATCTGGCTAAAGTCTGGAGTTCTCTTAGCACAGAAAGGCTTCTAGGGTCCTCTGAGCAAGAATCTCAAAGGGAGAAAGGTAAAAAGAGGGGTTCCTAGGACACTGGCCTATTGGTAACATCCAAAAACAAGCAAAGGCAAGACTCCATGTGAAGATGGCATCAGAAACATCTCCACCAGTTTTGTTTATTATGTGGGTTACCACGGAGATGGGAGGGTGGTCTTGAAGGAGATTGATGAAAATAATATAAAATTGTGACATGAAATCTTTGTTTAAGTGCGTCTCCCTGAGTCAGGCGTGTAACTGAATATTGACTAATTACCTTGCACAGTGAGCACCATTTTACTCAATAATAAAATAGCTCAAGTGTTTGCTGGTCTCACCTTCTTTTAAGTAATCCCAGGAGACTAAAGGTTCAAACTGCCTGGAAAGTGAGTCTTCATCATTGTAATAATGTAGCTGCTTTCACATAAAATCAAGTTGGTGCCTCTTAAATACAATATGTATTTAATTCTGATTGCCACACATCAAGCCTGGAACCCACTAGTACGCTACAGAACTCACAAGTAAAAAGAATTTATTTTCTTCTATTATTCCTAGAGCAAATAATAGCGCTCCCTGAGAAACAAAATGCATCGTGAAGATTCCAAAGAGCCATTGTTGTCTGTAATAAGCCCATATTCACTTCAGACTCCTTTTCTCTGGGTTTCTGAAGTCAGAAACCCTGGCTTCTCTTTTTTCCCTCACATACAGAAAGGTAGAAGACGCACTGAGGCCAGAGCCACCACTGTTCTGACAATTTGGGAAGAGGCAGTGATGCCCTCTAACACTTAAAAAAACAAAATTCTGTGGAAGGGCAGTAAAGTTTCACTACAACCCAAACTCAATCAATAGTAAACCATGGAGAGATGGATTAGTGGATCAAACACCTGTCTATAGCTTTTACCTTTCTAGAACCATGGGAGATTAATACCGTGTTACATGTTCCTGGGGCAAGTAAACCCAGCCCCTAGGAACTTATAATGAGGGCTCTCCCAATGGATACCCCAAAAATCTAATCTGCCTCATCTAACAGCAAATAGCCTAATGAATATTGTATCTTAAGCCTCCACAAGATACAAATTTATTACTTCTTGAGTCCTATGGACCAAAACTTAACCCTCTGTCAGATAATTCCAGTTTCACAAAAGACGTGGATCCATTTCTCATATGCTCAGAGATTGCCTGGCAGCAGCTCCAAGATTCTTTCTGTAAATGAGGACACGGTGTAATCATGTTTAGCGCTCAAGATGCTGCTTCTCCTCACTTAAAGGGCATGTGAGTGCATGTGGGCATGCGTGAGTGCGTGCGTGAGAGCGTTTGTGTGCATGAGTGAGTGCATGTGTGTGCGTGTGTGTGCATATAATTGGGATGGAACTACTGTCTCCTTCATTCATTTACTCATTCCACATATATTTAGAGATTTCTTGTGTGCCAGGCAGGTATGATACACGGAAATGCATGGGTAACTACAACAGTCACCAGCTGAAGTCTTTATACCTCAGGGAGCTTGTACACCAAAGTGGAAGAGACGGGTAAATATTTGAACAGGCAACTCAGTAAGCAGTGATGGAGAGAATGAGAGAGGTAAACCGCAGGAGTACTAAGAACAGAGAGAGGCACACCTGGCTCCGCTTTGGGAAGGTAGGAGAGGCCTCCCAAAGGAGGTGGCCTCTGAGCAAGAAAACTGAAGGGTGAGAGGAGCTGAACAGAGCTGATGACAGAGACGAGGTTTACAGACAGGGGAATGGCATGTACAAAGGTCCAGGGGGAGGAGTAGCACAGCACATAGGAAACTGCGCGATTCGGTCTGGGTAAGGCAAGGAATATGAGGCTGGGCTGTCCAGAGAGATGTGGCTCGAGAAGCAGTAGGATTCAGATCATGAGGCACCTTTGAGGAATATTAGGAAAGTTATCTTTGTTCTTAAAGAAAAGACCCTTCCCAGTCCCTCTTAAGAACAGGAAATATATCTGCTTAAATAATACAAATCCAACGTGTTCAGTCAGGGAATTAAGGGCACTGTGTTAAGGGTCAACACAAAATCTAGGAGGGCCGGCCGGATGGCTCAGCTGGTTAGAGCGCGAGCTCTCAACAACAAGGCAGCCAGTTCAATTCCCACATGGGATGGTGGGCTGTGCCCCCGGCAACTAAAAAGTGAAAATGGCAACTGGACTTGGAGCAGAGCTGCGCCCTCCACAACTAGATTGATGGACAACGACTTGGAGCTGATGGGCCCTGGAGAAACACACTGTTCCCCAATATCCCCCAATAAAATTTAAAACAAAAACAACAACAACAAAAATAGTATCTTGGAGAAACAGAAGATAATGAGGAAGAGACTAGACTGCAGTGGCTTCTTCACATGCTTTTGTCCCCAGGATGAAACGAGCCAAGAGCAGAGCTGGGACCTACTCACTCAGCACAGTGGTCTTGCTGGGCAGGAGGACACTGCACATGCCGCACCCTTTGTTCCTCAGTCATCAGCCCCCACCCTCACCCCATCTCTGCTTCATTACAATAAGAAGAGCCACATGCAAATGATATCAACAGAAATGAGGGCCCAGCAGTACATAACCCAGCTCACTCCACCTTGAGCAAGGTTCTCTCCAAAAGTGTGGAAGGCAACTGATGGCGCGGCAGGAAAAGAATGAGATAACAAGCAGATGGAGCTAAAGAATGACTCCCTCAGGTTCCGCAGTTCTGTGGTCTTTCCTAATGCCCTTGGCCATGCCATAGTTCATAAAGCAGAGTCTCAGCCCCCACACTGCCTCATCTGTCCTGACGCTTCATGAAGGAAATGCCAGCGAGATCAGGTGAGTGAGTTTACAACAGGTAATCTGATGGGCTCAATTTTACAGATAAGGAAACCTGGGCTCAGAGAGATGCATTAACTTGTCCAAGTTATGCAGCTCACAGATAAATTCTGGAGTCAGGAGTCAATCCTGAGAAGTTTGACTGTGACGCACATTAACCACCAAGCTGTATCACAGACGGTTTTTCCAGGAAGCTCGAAACAGTGCACAGGTGATTCGTACCAGTGTCAGCTGCATAAGAGCTTGTGCAAGGAAGCTGCAGTTGACCACCCTTGAAGCACAGACTTTATTATGCGGATTGAGATATGCCTGGCCCTCCTCAGACTATGCCTCTGTCCTCTACTGCCTAGAATAAACTCAGACTCCCCATGGTGGCCTGCCATGCGCTCTGTAGCTCCCAGCCCACCTACCTCTCCAACTGTCCTTGGCTCCAGTCACACTGGCCCCCTCCTGGAGCTTTCTATTAGGGTTTCACATACAAGTACGCAGGACACTCTGCCTGCAGAGCACTGCCTGCCTGCTCTTCAACCAGCTCACTCGTCTCCCTCCTTCCAGGCCTATGCTGAAACGACTACCTGCTCAGAAGGCCTTGGGTGAGCAGCCAGTCTAAATGGTTCCTGACCCCAAATCTGAACTCACCATTATTACTGATCACTTTGCCATTTGCTCCATAATATCCACAACAATTATACACCGCTTTGTTAGTATGTTCTTTCTCTGACTCCTACACGGGACTGCAAAGCTTCCGAAGGACGGCATCCATGTCATTCTATCTATGTCTTCAGCAGTGCTGGGAACACAGCGGGGGCCGAATCGATATTTGTGGAATGAATAAATGAATTTTCAAGTGAAAGGGATTCGTATGATGATGTTTTTAAATCCTCACAGCTTTCCATGGCTCCTGCACAATACAATTACAAAATCCATTATCCAAACTTTCCCAGGCTTCCCTTATCCTGAGAATAATAACTTCTCTGCACATACCACAGACGTATTCCCTGCTGGAATCACTGGACAGCACTGACCACAAGCTCGGGGCTGAGTCAGCAAACGTCCCCCAGAGTACGCGCCTTTATCTTAGGACTCCAGGAGGCAGAAAATCCCAATGCTCCCACACCTACTTGCCAATAAACACGGTAAAGATGAAATCTCTTTTTGCCCTGGGAGATGATGTTCCAGCTCCTGTAACCCCATGAAGGAAAATGACTCTGGTCCCTGAGGTCGCTATAGTAAACATTATGTGTGTACAATGAAGGGAATAGTGACTGAAATGGAGGAGTGTTGTGTTGAGGGAGCAATTGATTCTCAAAAAAAAACCCAAAACATAAATAGTTATTGGCAGAGAGCCTGCTGGTGGTAGATTTGAAAAGCAATTTTACAAAATTATTTTTAACCAACAGCTCTACTTTCTTAGCATGGATGTGACTGAATTTGGTGGAAAATTATAAAAAAGAAATGTAAATTTAAGCCAATACCAAGATGGATATTCTCAGTCAAGAACTAGCTTAGCTTAAGTTTGGGGTTCTCTATACAGTTAGGTTAGAACTTCAGGCTGTAGGCCATAGGTAGGAGGAATTTGTTGCCATCCCTGGATGCACTGATGGAACTAGGCATAAAGGCTCAAAGACACAAGGAATCTACTACAGCCTAAACCACTAGCCCCCATCTGGAATTCACGTCACCCCAAGGTCTGGGACAGAAACTGGATTCAAAGCCTTTTGAAAACAAGGACGTCCCTTTAGTGGCCCCCTGTGTGAGGCTCATTTCCTCATACATGGTAGATGCCAGAGAATGTGCAATGGTGGGTAAATAAAACTGCTGAGATGTGGGACCTAAAGCCTGAGGGCACAAAGACAGAGAGAGCTGCTGCTGGTGTTCCTCCTATGCAAAGGTACTTTCTGGGTTTTGAAAAAGGACTGCCAGGACTACATGCAATGTGCATTTGTAAAAGAACAAACAGTGATGTTATAATCTACAGAGCGTCTTTAAAGAACCATGGACAGAATAGGGCAAAAGCGGCCTCTTGGGCTCTCTCTTAGTTGGATGAATGGCGCAGGTGACAGAGAACCAGAGAGGAGAGCTGTCACTCTCTCCCACTGAGAACCAGTTAGAAGGCTTTTATCTGGAGAGCTTTAAAAAGGTATTTTCTGTTGGAATTTATAAAAAGAGTAATATTATTTTGTAACATTCGAAGCATGTTTATACATATTGTTGTCTAAGCTCACAAAGGTACTCCTCACCTATAAAATGAGATGACCGTGCCTACCTTACAGGAGGACCGTTTTGAAGAGGAAGCAGGATCATGTTTGTAGGTTCTGCCTGACCTGAGTGAGTGTGCACTAAACGGTAGTGCTGCCATCATGACTAGCACTCTCACAACTGCTGTTCCAGACGGGCTTTCCTGGGACAGAGATCTCCATGCAAGGCCTTTGTTAGGTGGTGCTCTCACAATCACCGCTGCGGAAGGGAAGCAGAGACAGGGGCTTGGCAGAGGGAGAAGGTGAACTGTTAGTAGTCCCAACAAAGGCCCGGTCGGTCCCACAGAGAGCTCTGAACCAGGCTGGCTCCTCGGAATTGTCACCGACGCGGGCAAGGAGGCTGAGCCTTTACACCCCCACACTGACAAGTCATTACTGCAGGGGGCCGCGGAAGGAGGCGGGCTTTGGGCAAGGCCTGAAGTTTCCCTCAGCTGAGGCCACCTCCAAAGAGGGCTCCATGCCGACAGCCACCCTCTAGGAGCACTTTCAGAAGCTGACAGTGAGTTGTTCACTCCTGAGGGAACAGCGGGGCGCATCACAGAGCTCACCCCAACTAGTAAGTGAGAAGAGAGCTTCAGAGGACCTCTGACTCGTCAACAGTCACAGGAAGTCAACAGCAGAGCTAAAGAAAAGATAACTCTTCTGACTCTAACCCAGTCCTCTTCAGGAGCCCAGGACTCCTGAATCATTCGGCCTTTCTATCCTTTGTTGTTCCAGCAACCGCTCTGTCTCCTCTGAGCCTACACAGATCAAGGGACATCTGCTTAATGTAGTTCCCGTGTCTTTTCCAGAGATCGAGCAGTTGAGTTTACTCGAGAGAAAAAAAGAAAGAAAGAAACTATTATGGAAAAGGGAGTTTTCCTAATTATGTTACCCGTATAAAGGTTCTCAGAGTCTCAACTGCTTCTCCTCATCACACACACACACACACACACACACACACACACACACACACACACAAAAGGGTATCTTTAAGTGAAGATTTTGGTCATAAACCTACCAAATTAGAATCTCTAGCAAAGAGGCCCGTGTAATGAGCCTTTTTCCCAAGCACCTGAAATGAGGTCAAGCATGTTAATGTCTGAAAATCACTGCTATAAATTAACCATATCGCCACTCTAACGTTATCACGTGTTTTCCTTTAAACTGACTCTAAAAGAAATTACTAGAATCAAAGAATTCTCAAGTTAGAAGGCATCTTGAGGATTATTAAGTCTCCATTTTTGAGAAGAAAAAAGATCAGGGCCAGAGAAGAAGGGTGACGTTTCCAGGGTTTTAAAAAAAAAAAAAAAAAAAGAGTTTAATGACCAGAGTCAGGCTCCTACCTCCGAGTCATGCCTTCCTGTGGCCCTAACAAGCTTCAAAGAGGAATTCAAACCACTTGTCAGCAATGAAAGCAATAATTTAATACATGTTCCAGGACTATTCTCAATAACATTGTAGTGTAAAACATCTCCATTCATTTGGGTTGGTTATAAATACCTCTCCCCACCATTACCTATAACTACTCCAAAATTATGTACCTTGTGACCAAAGAATCTGGCAGCCTACTTATTTGAATGTGGTTTCCCCAGTGGGAAGAGATCACTCAAAAACCATTCATTCCAAAAGGAATAGTACTTCCTCCTACAGCTTCTTGGGAAGGGACCTTAAATATCTGATTTATTTTTATTCAGAAGTGAGATGAGGTTTCCAAATTTGTTCCTTATAGAAGGAAGTGGAGACAGTAGAGGGGGACTGCACTTCAGAGTATGATCACATTTCAGATTTATTTTTTTGAAACCTCTCAGGTTTGATTAATAGTAATTATAGTAACAACAACGATGATGATGATGGAAAATCAACCTACAGTTTCCTCTTTATTAGTCCCACACTCAGTGACTCAAGCATAAAATATGAAAGATGTGACTGCTTCTGTTGGCATCTGTGTTTCTCAGTCCCCAAATGGCCTGTTGTTAATTCCATTTATAGTAAATTGAGGACATAAATAAAATCAATTTGGGTGCCTATGAAAATATGGCAGGCTGGCATGCCCACATAGCCAAAAATCTGCTTTAACTGGTGTTCCTTCCCATTAGTTCCATTAAAAGTTGCTAAACTCAGAGACCAGCTTAGAGTCAAGTACAGCGAGCTTCTGAGCCTGTTTACGGAGGCAATCTGGGATGGTGAGGAGCCACAGCCAGGAAGTCAGGAGGCTGAACGCTCCATTGCGGGCTTCCACCAACACACAGTGTATGTTTAGAAAACACATTTTCCTCTCTCTCGGTGCCTCAAGCATTGTGTCTACTGCTGGGTGATTTTCATAATTGAGCTTTGTTACCCAAAGTCATTCATAATATCTAACTTCAGGACGTCACATGGACCATACATCTGTCTCCAAGATAGTCTAACTTCTCATCTCATCCCCGGAGAGGAGGGAAAAACAGAGCTCATTTCCTTTTCAATTAAAAAAATGTCCACAGATATAGGCTCAGCAGTAAGATAACCACAGACCTGGCCTCGAAAGAGAGATCAAGAGATTGGTCATCTCCAACACTTCTAATCATTTATTGGCCACAAGTCCCTGCTCCTCCCAGGATTAGCCTAGACTGGAGTCAGCTGAATATTCTGAATTAACACAAAATTCATCAATAATGACTCAAATCAGAAATGTGTCTTCTCTTGCCACCAAAGACATTTCCATTTAGAAATGTACTGGATTCCAAATAGATGCTTTTGAAGGAGTAGGGAAGGATTAGCAGTCATTCACGCGTCAGCATAGATTTCAGAGTACCAACTGTAACAAATTAGAGTTCTTTGTGTGCCATCAGGAGGAATTAACCCAGACTAATTTAAAGGAGAAAGTGGAATTTAACCAGAGGATCTGGGGTGACTCATAGACTTGCAGGAATAGCCAAAGAACCAGGAGTTGAAAAGCAGTGGCAGCAGGGCTACTCCGAGTGTCCGATCCCTAGAAGAGAGAACCTGAGTGATCAGTGTTGGCCCATTGCCTGCCCACCATCCATCCCTACCCCAGGCTAGGGGCACAGACAATGTTCAGCAGCCTCGGCAGAACTGCAAGGAGCCATGGAAAAGGTAGTTCCACAAAGGAAAGCAACTGGACAGACATAAGCAATATGCCCACACTCATGCATGACAGCAAACATGTATGTTTACCTGTGGGGATTTTTCTGACTACAAAAGTCATACATTTTTATAATATAAACTGTATACAAGGACTTACTATGGGGGGGGGAAGAGAGAGAGAGAGAGAGAGAGAGAGAGAGAGAGAGAGAGAGAGAGAGAGAGAGAATTACTTCTCACTTTTTGGAAGGGAAAGGGAAGGGAGATGCAATAAACACATCCTGTGCTAAGTCCCCTAGAAATAAACAGACTTCCAGACTTTTAGAGAAAGGAGTGGAAGTTCCATCCAAGCTACTTATAAACATCTTTAGTTCTTACCCCACAATTACTCCATGACTTGCTTAGAAAATGAAACAAATGCTATTAACTGGACCGTTCCTTGCTGGATGATGAATGCCAAATCTAATCAGACATTAGACTCACCAAAGGAAGAGTGTCTGTCTCCTATTTACCAAGGCAAAAGCCTTCCAAGAAATCCTGAGAAAAGACACAATTTCTATGAAAGAGCTTTAAAAACAATGAGCCAGTATTACAACTGTAAATGTAAGATCCTTTTTTTCTGTATTATTTTATAAAGTATTTGGAGTACAGAAGAAAAGGAGTATGGAGCAGTTTGAGCAACAGTAGCTGAGAGAACACACAGACCCTACACCCATTTCCTCTCCTCTGCTGATGTGGTTCTCACAGAAGACATGCAAGTTAGGGCTCTGAGTACATTCTTCTGATAATTCATGTGACAAAGAGAGGAGCCATAGCCAGCCCAGATTTGTATATGAGCTTCTAAAAATATTAATAGAATAAAATAGAGAATTGATAGAAACACTAAAACAAAGACACAAATTACACAACAATTATTTAATGAGTACCTACTTTGTTCCAATAGATAATAACTCTTTCATTGTATGAGGGTGTGTGAGGATAACTAAGAAACGTTTTATGTGGTCCTTGCCTTTAGGGAAGTTTTCATCTACATTTTACATTGTGAATGCATTAATCAGTACTGGACACTCACTGGTAGATGAAAAAGCAGGGTCCTCGTCCTCAATGCAACTTACAATCTGGTAGGGAAGATGATGTCAGTCTATGGAATAAACTTTAATTAAAGGTGCTGTCATGACACAGTGACATGAAATAATCCATTTAGGGGTATGTCACCACAAAACTTTTAACTCTTACAAAGAGACAAAAATTTGTTAAACACATTACATTCAAGGTATCTGTGTATTCTGATAGGTTTTTATGAATACAAGAGAAAGACCTGTACAAAGTCCCTGACTAGAATAAGTCTTGCAAAACTAAGTTTTACACACACACCCTAACAGTGAAAAACACAAATGTTTTTATTTCTCATGTTTGCTATGTATGTAAAGCATTTTTCAAAATGACAACACAGTTGAGTAGGTATTACTCATTTTCCTTTACCGGACAGGAACACAGAGCTGAGAAAGGTTAAGGAATTCGTCTGGGGTTCTATAGCTATGAAGTGGGGGATCCAGTTTGAACCTGCATCCGCCCAATTCCTGAGTTCTCCCTCTGAACTACTCCACCACAGTCGCCATGTGAATTTCATCCACCACATGTGACATGGTAGAAAAGCAGCTGCTAGAACTCAGTAAATTCTGAAAGGAAAGAAGCACACTGAGCCCCAGTTAGATAGACTCCATTCCACTGTTGGTCCTCTCCTTGATGGATCTTAGCTAGGGAGTTACAGGTATGCTGGGGGCACCTAACCTCCTGGGCATGCTGTCCGCGCTATGAAAAACCATGCGCCAAAAGCCATGTGACTTCAGCTTCTAGAGAGGGGGACAGAGGATTTTCCTGCTGACATGAGTGGAGACCAGCCACAGTGATCACTGGTCCGATCAGAGTGAATTGCAGGTACGTGCAGGACTCATGAAGAAGACACTAGCTAAAAAGTTAAAAGCCAGAGCTGGCTCAGCCATCCTGACACCAGGGAAAGCTGGTATAAGAATAGAGCCAAGACTGGGTGAGAAAGGTGAAGGGGTTAGGACGTACAAATTGGTAGTCACAAAATAGTCACAAGGATGTGAAATACACTATGGGGAATATAGTCAATAATACTGTAAAAATTGTGTAGTGTCAGATGGGTACTAAACTTAGTGGGGGCATTACTTCGTAAACTATAAACATACCTAATCACTACGCTGTACACATGAAACTAATATAAACTAATATTGAATGTCAACTATAATTTAAAAAATATATAGTCACGGGATGTAAAGTACAGCATAGAGAATATAGTCAATGGTATTATAATAGCTCTGTATGGTGTCAGATGGATAGTAGACTTGTTGGGGTTATCACTTTGTGAGGAGTGTAAATGTCTAATCACTATGTTGTTTTGTACACCTGAAACTAAAAATAATAAAAGAGAACTCAAGATTAAAAAAAAAAAAAAGAATAGAGCCAAGAGAGAAAATGGGCCATGGGACAGGAAGGAGAAATGGTGTCCTGGTGAATTGCTTATACTCCTGAATCCATCTGGGGTGGAAGCACATACTGCCTGCCACCAGTACTTCTGTTACAGGAGACAATTAAGACCCTTTTTGCCTAAAAAACAGACAAAAATTTTGTCCTTTCCAACCAAAAGACTACTATTTCAAAGTGATTCCCAAAGAGCCTGAGTGTCTTGCTCAACATTGTGAGTCTTTTAATGGATGAGTGGGTTCATGACTCAGATTCCCCAATTCCCAGCTCAGAGTGGACTCAAGTACACTCCATGCCTCTTACCTGTTGGTACCAAAAAAAATGCCCTCCACAGGCAACAGTATGGTAGTGATAAGAGGGGATGGGAGGTGAAGGGAGGATGAAGAGGGTAAAGGGGGTCAAATATATGGTGACAGAAGGAGACTAAACTTTGGGTGGTGAGCACACAATGGGACATACAGATGATGTATTATAGAATTATGCAACCAAAACTTATCTAATGTTATTAACCAATGTTACCCCAAAAGATTTAATTTATAACTGGATAAATGATATTTTATGCAATATTTGAAAAAAATCGAAACTAATGCAAAAAACCATGATGAAGAAAGTATCACATTTTTAAAGAAAAAAGAAAAAAAAGAAAGAAAAAATGCCTCCCATCCTTTCAAACAGGAGGGTTTTAGATACTTTCTGATCTGGAATCACCTATGCAGTGGCCCAGACACTAATTCACTGTGTCCTTATCTGCTCGGGACAAGAGAGCCACTGGACATCATTTCCAAATGTGCAGAGTCACAGTGTTTTTAATTATCTCTCTGACATGCAAGGATGGCCCTCAGAGCGAGAGCTGTGCAACTGACTGCCTCCTCAGTGTGGTTTCTATGGCGGGGCCACAGACAGCTTCTAAATTTGAGCTCTCACTGCTTTTTAATTGGGTGGTTAAGTGTTGTTTCCTACCCACTCTTTCTACTATCTTAGCCTCCGGCTACCAATTACCAGCAGGACAGGTCAGTTGTCATTATCTGCACCAACTCCATCATTTCTGACACCCTCAGACAGTGACAAGTTGCCCTTTTCCTTTGAGCAAATCTGGGTTAGCCAGTGTTTGGCTTCATTTTCACAAATGCAGGATACCTAGTATTCCTATCTGTGATTTAAATTATTTAGTTGAATTTTCTGAAGCTAAAAATGTGTGTGTTTGCTCAATATGTTTCTTTATTCAGGGCCTTCTCTGTGCCCGGCCCTCGGCTAGACCCTGAGCATGCAGAAGAGAGTTAAACAGACAAGGTCTCGCCTTCATGGAGCCTGATGTCCAGTAGAAGAGATGGACGATGACCTAGTGAAGAATCAAACAAATATACATTGTGTTCAGAGCCAAAAAGGGAGAAGAAAAAAATGCTATGAGGGAAAACCTAATTTAGATGGAAGGGAGAAGGCAAGGAAAGCCTCTGGGAGGAAGTGATAATCACGCTGAAACCTGAATGATGAGAAGGTGCCTTTCAGGTTAAGAGTGAAGAGCAGGGAATTCCACATAGAAGGAACAGCAGCAGAGAAACCCAGAGGCAGGAAGGCTACTGGTGGATTCAGAGAACTAAAAGAAGGCTGGCCAATAGTAAAGAAGAAAGAGAGAGCTGAAGATGAAGGATAGAAAAGGCCTTGAAGGTCATCTAAGAAATGTGGATTTTATTCTATGGGTGACAAAAGCCACTGGGAGACCATCCATAATCTGTCAGTCAACATCTACCAGGTTCACTGAATATCTGCCATGTCTAGGGCACCATTCTAGGCACTGAGAACACCTCAATATAATAAACAAACAAAATCCCTGTCTTCCGGGAGTTTACATTCTATAGGGCGACTCAAACAGAGGTTTTATGTGTTTCACATTTGTCAAAAGATTGCATTGGTTCTGTATGAAGAATGGCAAAGGGGAGGCCAGGCAGCTGCTGTGTGGCTCCCGCAGGAGAGATGAGAAGCTGGAGGCTTCCTGAGCTGCACAGTGTAGGGCAGTGCTCCCGCTGCCCCTCAGGAAGGCGTTTTGTGCCGCTTTTGAGCTAGAATGGTAATGACTTTGCATGGCTCCATTATTTCATCTCCCCAGTGGTCAAAGCAATTCTTGGAGAGTGTTGCCTAAAGCTGAACTGCAGTCTATGGCCCAGAAATGACCAGTGCTGGGCAGCACCTTTGAGACCCTTTGAAGCAAGAAGCCAGGTTGAATATGGCCTTTGGGCTAAAAGAACAGTGGATTACTCAGTCCACCCAAGGGAGGCAATCCTTTCTCCTGATAACCTAACTATCTTTCCATGGTTTTCTTTCTTTTTCTATCCCTTCACCTTACACACACACACACATACACAGAAACTTTTAAGACAAAGCAAATGCAAATTAGGCCCTACAGAGGATGAATTCAGAGCCATAGCCACATAGCGGGAAGACGCTAACCAGCCTTCATCAAGGTGTAATCCATGGATCACCTGTTATCTGTTACCAAGAACACTAAAGACTAAATACCTGTCCAGATTTCCATGTGTCCAACTCCTCCCGCTGCCCCAGCACTTTCAGAAGCTAAATCTCCAGGACTGAAGTCCAGGAATCCTCATGTTTCCACATATTATCTAGGGATTTTTTTTTTTTTGCTTCAATTCTTTCACCATAAAAACTACCTTGTTCAACTAAAGGTAAACCAGACAATTAAATATCTGCTCATTTCTCCATGATTAGGGGACTATTACATGACCTCTAAAAGCCTTTTCTTCCCTGAGATTCAATGAGAGGCAGGATGTCACAATGGCTAAGATGCTTTAGTGTGAACCAGATTGAGTTTCAAAGGCTAGCTCCAGGAATAACTAGCTATACAACTATGACAAATTATTTAATTTCTTTAAACTTTAGTTTTCCTCATCTGGAAAATGGAGACAATACTATGTCATGGATTTATGGTGAAGATTAAATGAATCAATAAAGCAAAATCCTCAGAATAGATATGGTACATGCTAGGTGCTTCATCTACGGCGATGGTGATGAGGCTTGTTCTATGATTTTCTTCCATTGTTCACCATTGCTACATTAGGACCTGGAGAAGATATTAGAGAAGTAAAAAATAAAGAGATTACAGAATAACAGGTATGCATTCTTTCCTCTCTAAAACAGAATTTTTATGCATAATCATCATTCTAGGAATAATTCTTTAGCTTAGGACACACAGAATAGCAGCCCGAATCCCTTATGTAAGTGTAGAAATAGTTATTCCCACAAGGAAAAGAAGCAAAACTCCCACACTCCAGCCCTCCCATGCTCATTCTAGGCTGCAAAAGCTGGGCTTGTCAGAAAACACCTCCTTGATCCATCCCTAGAGATTTTTCTAACCTAAAGTTAATTTGATGCCAGTGGAAGGGGGTATAGGAGGGGGGAAGAAGGGAAGGAGGAAAGGGGGTGGTGACATCTAATGCCATCACCAGAATTTAGTTCTGCTTTAAACATGAAACCTAATAAAGGCAGGATCCTCCAGAGAAAAATGTGAAATATAAATATAAATTAATAAATTTTATACACACACACATACACACACACACACACACACACACACAAACACACATATCCCAAATGGCAGAAGGAAAACCCTCAGGCTTAGAGAAGTAAAATATACTTTTCAGGATCGGTGATCATGATAAACCAAAAGATAACTCCCTCGCCACTTCTCCCTATTCTAGTGGTTGTCTCCTTGCAATAGCTCATCTTTATCTTTTTTGGGATGTGATTCTCCTAACCTCCTTTTCAGTTATTCTGAGTTTTGAATCCAAGGGAGTAAAACGAAATGTGGATTGTTTGGATGAAGGAAGGCAAAGAGAAATGAAGATGCGCTTTCCAATCAGGTCCACAGTCCATGAAAGCAAAAACAACACAAACAGGAACACTGAGAATGTCAACATCAACATCTGTTAATGAAGTACACCGCTTCCAAGAGAGAAGGATGGCACATGATAGGGCTTTCCTTTCGAATTCTTGAGCATACTTAGATCTGGGGAGATTATGTTTCCAGTTATGATGGCTGCTGTCTTTGCCCAGAATTTCCATTCCATTTCCCCTCATAGCATCTTGTTCTATCAAGGAAGCCTAAAACTCTGACCACAAACATGGAATATAATCCTGAGAAAGCCAATCATTGTACTGCATACTTTGGCCACAGTATTTGGTCCAGGGTTAGATTTGTGACCCTAGCCAATATCAAGACATTTCCCAGGAATTGTCTAAAGGAGCTGGCTGAGCAGAATCTCAGCTGTATTCATGAAGTTGTGATATGTGGCCCTGGAGCTGCGTAGTGCCACATAAGGAAGCGAAGCTGATGCCTTGGATAAAACTTGAGATGCAAAGGGAAAATGAACCTAGATGCCATCAGGTCCTGAGCTCCAGGCCCTGGTCTGCAGCAACTCCTTTGATTCAATGAGGTATCAGCTTTCCCTTAATCTCAAGAAACTTGGGTCTCTATCACTTGAAGTCTCATGAATCCCAATATAGCTATATTGTGGCCCAAGATTATAAAACCCAGTAGGTTAGGTTATGTACTAACTGGAATCCCAGCTCATAGAAAAAAAATAAACATCTCTTCTTTAAAAGTTCACTCATTAAAAATCAGTACCATTTATAATAGCAACAAAAAATAAACTACTTAGAGATAAATTTGATAAAATAGATGCAAGACCTATACACCGAAAAACTACAAAACTTTGCTAAGAGAAATTAAGACTCAAATAAATGGAGATACAGAGTATTTATGGATGGGAACACTCAATGTTATTAAGATAGCAATTATTCTCATCTTGGTATATAGATTTAACACAGTCTCAAACAAAATTTCTGCAGGATTTTGGGGGAAACTCACAAACTGATTCTAAAATTTATACTGCGATTCAGAGGACCTAGAGTAGCCAAAACAACTTTGAAAACTAAGAACAACATTGGAAGACTTACACTACTTTTAAGAGTAGTACCCCTCTCCTAGTTGTGACAACCAAAAGTGTTTCCCAACATGCCAAATGCCCCTGGGGGAGGGGGGGGGAATCACAACCAAGTAAGAGGCACTGAACTATAAAGTAATCAAAAGAGTGAGATACTGGCACAGGGGTAGACAAATAAATCAATGGAACACAATAGAGAAGCAAGAAATAGAACCCTACATATACGATCAGTTGATTTTTGACAGAGGTCCAAAGACAATTCAACGGAAAAAAGATCATCTTTTCAACAAATGGCACTGGAACAAATAGATATCAATAGACAAACAGAAGAAAAAAAGGATAGGAAACTCAATTTCTACCTCACACCATAAAAATTAATTCAAAATGAATTCTATACCTAAATGTAGTATAAAACTTCTAAATTCTAGAAATTCTAGATGAAAAAGTTTGTGACTTTAAGTTAAGCAAAGATTTGTTTTCATTATGGCACTAAAAGAAGGCTCTATAAAAAATAAATTGATAGACTGGATATACTCAAATTTAAAAACCTCTGTTCCTCAAAATGAACTGTTATAAAAAGACAGAATGGGAGAAAATATTTTGAAATCACATGTCTGGTAAAGGACTTATATGTAGAAAATAAACAGAACTCTCAAAGGCAATAATAAGAAAACAACCCAATTGTAAATTGGTAAAACATTTGTATACATACTTCATCAAAGAAAATGTATGAATAGAAAATAAGTATGTGAAAAGATTCTTAACATCATTGGTTCTTAGGGAAAACAAATTAAAATCGCAATGAAATACCATGTACATACCTATTAGTATGGCTAAACCTAAAAAGTCTAACCATACCGAGTGTTGGTGAGTATATGCAGGAACTAGAACTCTTACACACTGTGGATGGAAGTGTGAAATGGTAGCATCACTGTGGAAAACAAACTAATACTGTAAGTATATGTTTAACATTTTAAGAAACTGCCCAACTGTTTTCCAAAGTGTATTTTCCATTCATGTATTTTCTTTGATGAAGTATGTATTCAAATCCTTGACCATAACAAAATACCACAAATTGAGTATCTTAAGCAACAGAATTCATTGCCTCACAGTACTGGAGGATAGAGTCCGAGATGACAGTATTGTAGGGTTGTTTCCTTCTGGGGGCATGATGGAGAATCTGTCCCAGGCCTCTTCTGGTGTTTGCTGGCAATCTTTGACATTCCCTGGCTTGTCCAGTATCACCTTATCTGTGCCTTCATCTTCATATGACATCCTTCTTGTGTGCATGTCTGTGGGCCCAAACTTTCCCTTTTCTAAGGATACCAGTTACATTGGATGAGGATCCCCCTAATAACCTCATTTTATCTAGGTCAGATTAACAGCACCCAGATCAACATTTTGCCTCTGACGGTGATTTGTACCACGGAGCATGGGGAAGAAACATAATCTTCCTTGGTGCAAGTGTGAAAGTTTAGGACTATTCCCCATACGTTCTAGGACCCTAATGTTCTGCGTGTTCACATTTAAATTTAGCTAAGTTACTTAGAGTCTATAATACAGTGCGAGAAAGAATATAATTAAGTCTACCGAATCAATAGTACTCTAGATAAGATTTAAATTTGATATATCAATTCAGTGAAATCCATCAGTCAAACCAATATTTGACAACTTGCAGGCAAAACCACCGACTGATTTGCTATCTTTTTCTCCATATAATTGGTTGCTGCTTGATGTAGCAGTGGAAGGGAACCTGAGTATTTAACCAAAATGCCTGAGAGGCAGAAAGAGAGTGACTGGAAGACAAGCGCTGGAATCAGACTCTCCATCAACTTTCATGATGACATTGAGTAAACCTCTATGAAACTAAAATTTCTCACTGATAAAAAGGGATAGTAAGTACCTGTATTAAAGAGTTGGTCTGAGGATTTAATGAGACAACGCATATGTGGTCCCTGGTTCACGGTACTTAAAAAATAAACTTTTTGTTATTATCACTATAGTCACTGTTATTTATGTTCTAGATCTGTTACTTGCTTTCTAAGTAGGTCTCCAATGGCAGGACCACTCATCCTTTTTGAGCTTTCATTCACTTATCTCTAAGATGGCAATAAGAAGAGCTGCTCTACTGAACCCACCAAATTAATTCATGAAGCAGTTATACTTCACAGGTATGTGCCAGGCACTAAGGCTAGAGAGATGAATAAGACATAATTCCTGCCTTTCAGTCTAGTGAGAAAGATAGACAAGCAGACAACGGCGATACCAGATGAAGGTGCTGGTATGGATGCCAACCAGAGGGACTCCTTATCTAGCAGGAAGGAGTCAGCCTTCTTGAATGGAAGTTAGCCACAAAAGGGTTTTTGGCAGAGGAAATAAATATCCAAAGGCAGAAAGGTAAGAAATAGTTTGTGCTTTAGAGAATAACAAGAGTTTAGTTTGGCTGGAGAGTCGAATCTAAAGAAGGGTGAGATGCAAGAAACGCTGATGAGGTGAGGAGGAGCCAGATGAGAAGGGTCTCTTAAAACTATGTGAAGGAGTTTGCACATTACCTTGAGGTATTCTGAACACATAGCTGGCATTAGAAACAAACGTTAAAATATAAGTGAAAATACTCTGCAATTACAAAGTTGCTACTATCATCAAGCACACATGGATTCCGTTTGAGCTGCTGCGTACCGCAGAGCTGCTGTGGACTGAAGATTTGTGTCCTTCTGTTTTCATATGTTGAAATGCTAACCCTCAAAGTGATGGTATTAGGAGGTGGGGCCTTTGGGAGATGATTAGGTCATGAGTGTGGAGCCCCCGTGAATGGGCTCAGTGCCCCTACCCTGTTTCCCTGAAAATAAGACCTAGCCGGATAATCAGCTCTAATGAATCTTTTGGAGCAAAAACTAATATAAGACCCGGTATTATATTATTATATCATCTCATGTCATATCATATCACATTACATAAGACCTATATAAGAAATTATATTAATTTTTGCTCCAAAAGACGCATTAGAGCTGATTGTCCAAATAGGTTTTATTTTCGGGGACACACGGTATAAAAGAAACCCCACAGCACTCCTTTGTCCCTTCCTCCGTATGAGAACAAAGAGAGAAGATGGAGGTCTGTGAACCAGGAAGCAGGCATTCAGCAGACATGGAACCTGCCTGAACCTTGATCTTGGACTCCCCAGCCTCCAGAACTGTGAGAAATAAATTTCATTTTATAAGCCACCCAGTCTATGGTACTCTGTGATACCAACCTGAAAAGACTAAGACAGTAGCCCATCTCCTCACTTTTCCCACCTAACACACACTCACACACACACACACACACACACACACACACACACACACAAATAATAAGATGTCATATGACTGACTGCAATTATAAGTGTGAAGTCCCATGCCTGCTTAAGGTCTGCAAGAATCTCAGGAGGCCAATGAAATGAACCATTGCTGCTTCGAAGCAATAGCTGCTGTCCATGGTGCTAGTCTTACTAATTTTACGTCATCGGAAGCCAAGAGCTCCCAGACAGGCTTGTGTTCTGCCTCCCGCTTTGCTTGCCCTTGCAGCGAAGCAGGTTTGCCCAGAACGCTGAACGTGTTTTGTCAAAGGGAGTAAAGACACGTTCGGTGTCAAACAGACACCACACTGCGTGTTCTCAGTTGAGTCTCTGTGTAGTGGTTGGGTCAAATTCTTCAAACATCCATGAGGAAAGGAAACCATTAAAGGTTCTATATGAAAATCAATGGTGCCAATTTTTAAAAATGTAAACATACCTTAGAAGTTCTATCCTCAACTATTCATAAACCTTGCTGTCAGATGGGCATGTAGACTCAAAGCCCTAGAGAGCTTCCCACTAATGGTTTATATTGTCACTAATATGTTACAAAATGCTCAGATATTTAGTTAAATGGCAAAACTGGGGAATTTGGAGAGGTGCCAGAGGTGTAAATTAGGAAGGATTCCATGAGAGAAGAAAGGAGTCTTTGATGCACGCCGGGCTGAAGTCTGTGTGCACCATTTTTAATGGTTCTTTGAGTTGAAAATCGAGGTGTCTGTATCTGAGCCCTTTCATAACAAGAATTACTTGGAAGAAAGCTGTAAAATTTTCCCATACATATGGAAATAAAGTGTGCTCCCAAGAAGTTTCAAAAAGACAATTATTGTAAGACAGTCAGCCATTATGTGATATCACACCTGTGCTTTCTATTCTGGAGAAAGAGCTGGAGAACTACCTAAGTTAATCTTAGAAGAGAGACTGCTTTTGTTTTCTGGAAAGTACTCTCTTTTAAGTTAGTTCTCTATGTTTTAATAACCACAGTTATTTAGTCAGTTGGCTTAAAAATGCACATCTTCCTGGAGCTCTTAAGCCATGAATTTATAGAAGCTAATTTATTAGATTTTAGAATCATTAGACTAATTACTACAGTACAATAATTAGAATTTATTGAAATTAATTATAGCAGGTAGCTATAAATGAGACAGGTAAATAATAAATCTGAGAAAAATCAAACTGAAACATATTACATCATATCCTCAAACTATATCACACAGCCAGAAGAATATAAGTTTAAGAATACTAGCTTTAAATATATTAATTCTTACAGAAAACTCTCTGCTTCAGGTTTAACAGGGTACAGTCTTACCAAATGGCAGCAGTGGCAAGGGGTTACTAGAGAAATCTCTCTGCCACAAATTCCTACTATGATCAGCGGATCTGCAAGTAATTGATCAAATGCCTTAGTATTATTTTAAATTATTGAGTTTCTGCCTCAGAAACCTTAACTTCTGATTTATAGATCCTTTCTGTAGAATGTTTTTAGAAGTATAAAGACTTACTGGTTTACACAAAGCTAGGTTGAAAGGCCTATTCAATGCACAGTTTTTCTCACGTTGGTCACATATGCCCAAGCTCAAAAGATTTGGAAGAGGAGAACTAGAATTAATATAATTTTCCAATAGGTTAC
This sequence comes from Rhinolophus hipposideros, assembly GCF_964194185.1. Classification (NCBI taxonomy): domain Eukaryota; kingdom Metazoa; phylum Chordata; class Mammalia; order Chiroptera; family Rhinolophidae; genus Rhinolophus; species Rhinolophus hipposideros. Next base: position 27,030,056 of record NC_138069.1, on the reverse strand, counting down.
GGAAAGGACCACCAAATATTCAGCCAAAGGCAATATTGGAATAGCTGTTTCAGTGAATCCTGGGAATTCTGGGAGAGAAATAATCAAAGATGTTATACCACATTCCAACTGTCAAAATAACACTGAGTGCCTGAACACACAGTGGTCAAGTTAGGGTCACACAGGTTTCTATTTATTAGCATCTAGATGACAAGTCCTGAAGTAAATGCTATGAAAAATACAAACTTGCAAGACATGAGTGCTATCCTTAAGAAGATTCCCATCACCCGGGTGAAACAAGATTTTAAATATCAAACCAAAAGGAAAGTAATATAATCTAGTACATAATAAAAGGCTAAATTGTTCAGCAATCATTCATTTATTCTACATTTGACGAATGTCTAGGTGACAAATAATATACTAGCCACTGAATGTGTAAAATGAATTATACTTACTCTCTGCCCTCAGGAAAATGTATACGTAGTAAGAAGTACAATTTCACAAATTGTTTTCCATAGACGCTGAAATTTTCCAAACCACTTTGGCTACTGAACACTTTTTTTTCCAGACTTGTGTTCTTCAGAGCAACTGGGGAAGTGCTAATTTCAATCCATGAATGGTATATAAATTCAAATAAGGGAAATTTATCTAAGTTACAGTCTGAGAAATATTCATGGGTAATACAGATTTCAATCAAAACACTAGATGATGAACAGGCTTTGAAAAGGTAGATGGATTCAAGGCAAGGAAGGCATACAGGTAAAATACATGTATAATACAAGGCAAATAATAGCTAAAATGACTGGACCACAGGCCCTCAGGCAGAGTAGCAGAAAATAAAATTTGATACAGGAGTTTGGACCAATACTAAAGAATCTAAAAATACAAATCAAAGACTTTCTTCTTGTGTAAGAAAGTGACATGGTGACATGGAGAAAGCCATATCTTTAAGAAATAACCTAGCTGTGCTATTTTAGTATATCCTGCACATGAAGAAAAAAAAATCTGGAACATACTCAGAATAATACTCTCTCAACCCAGAAAAATGGATTAACATGATTATGAAAACAAAGATCAAAAATTAATACTTTGCATAGGAAAGTATGCTATAACCAGATAAAAACAAGGTAAAGGACGTAGGAAATTTTAATTTGTTTTCCAACAGCAGGCATCATTTTGGGGCATTAGAAAGGAAACCATCAATCATGAGAGTCAGAAAGTATTGAACTTTGATCTTTAAGATTCCTTGAGAGGCAGCACAATATAACTACAAAACCCTTGAGTTGTAAACTTGGGCTAACTGGGTTCAAACCCCACGGTCATCATATAGAATTTGTTCTATTTTCCTCTGACATATTTGTTTTGGTTATATACAGTCACTAGCACTCAAGAAGGATCAACACTGTATGAGCTTTAAGAAATTTTAGAGCTTTTATTTTATTTAGCTTTTCAACAAATATTTTCTAAGCCTCTGTTATGTATCAAGAACTGAGCTAGACACGGAGGTTCAGCATTGAACCAAACAGACATAACTGCGGTCCTTGTGGAGCTGACGTAACTATGCAAAAATGTTGTTATTAATGTCAGAAAAGAATACATCCCTTGCACCATTTTCATAGACCAGCTCACCATGTCAGATCTAATGTCTTCAATGCTGTATTTCACAGATGTCAGAATTGAGCAAGATGCATTAATTTACTGTAGATTCTAATGAAGCTTTTTAAAGAAAGTATGAAATCATCAATCTGTATTAATACCAGCAATTGACTTTTGTTGCTCTTCAGAGAATGTGATAATCATCACTAGCATTTCAAAACAGAATGCCAGAGTTGAAAAGGTTCAGAAAAAGGAAATCATTCTACCTCATGTGTTTATATATAAAGGAACAGAAACCAAAAAGGATAAATGATCTGTCTCAGGCTCCATCGCTAATCAGAAGCAGAAAAGGGACAGGAGTCAAATTGCTTCTTACATCAGCCCTCTGCTCTTTCCAATAAACTAGTCAGGACACCGTATGTTTAACAAATGAAAAAGCTGCCAATTTTGTGGCAGGCCTGTGACGTGTCCCTGCATCACCCTTCCCCTGGGAGAATCCCCCTCCCGCCTCACTGTATTGTGCTCGTCTCACATGGTTCTGTTGGGACTCACACAGATTCTCTCACCTCCCAAGTCACAGGGAGGCCACATTAGCAGGCCTTCTCAATCAGAATGTTTCATCCTCTCCAGAGGCACTGCTTGGTTCAGGAATGGGCAGATGCCCCAAACTAGGTCACATGATGTCCTCCCTAGGATTTTTGCCAGATTATCAGGAAAGATGTTTCTCTTTTTCTAGACCTCCCTCAAACTGTTCTATAAATTGAGCCAATCAATTCCTTTTCTTAATCCAGTTGAACTTTTTTCACTTACAACTTTTTAAAAAATCCCCCAAAATACATATACTAAACATTTTCTTCCAAGCACACCTATTACTATCTTCTCCGACTTGAAATGTCTTTGAAGTACTACCAGAAATACCCATGAACTTGATGGCCAAACCAAGGGTCTCTAAGATTTCTAACAGGAAGTGTTAAGGATGATTTACAATTAAGTATTTAATAAATTTGGGGGGAACAGTATACTGTAGTGGGCAAGTTCATGGCTTTGAAGACAGAGACTTGTGTTACATGGCAAATCCTGGTCTGCCGCTTACTGGCTATGTGACCTCAGGCAGGGGCTCAATCTCTCTGTTTCTCATCTTATGAGGCCTAAATAAGGTGATGTATATGAAGTGCTTTGCACATTGCCTACCACTAAATAAATAGTAACTATTACTGCTAATATTATTATTTATTGCTTTCAGTGTTAGTAGCAGTGGTGATAAGTACTAACTAACTACATGCAATTATTGTGCTAAGCATTCAGGATGGAAAACAGAATAAGGTACAATTTTTGCCTTTCAAGGAACAACTGTTCAAAACACTGATAGGTGTCAAGTACAGGATACCAGCCACAAACATTCTAGAGTCCAGGGATGAGGGAGATAACCACGAACTTGGGTAGTTGGGAAAGATTCCATTGCCTAAAAATTATATAGTAAGTAAAATGTATTATTGCTCCTATGTCTGCCAGCAAATATACATGGAAGCAAATCTAAAAATGTGGAATATAAGAAGTGAAAGAAACCTAAAAGATGAGCCAGCCAAATTTCCTCTTTTAAAGATGAAGAAACTGAAGCACCTAAAGAGAAGCATCTTGCCCAGTCAAAAACCTAGCCACTGGAAAAGAAAGGTAAGAAAGCAATTTGAAGCTTCAGAAGTTTGAGGCTTCTCTATTTCCACACTGAAAGAAGTAGCTAACCCATTTCTGTACATAACTCACCATAGAGTTACCTCCATCTCAACTCCTATCGGATCAAGGATTGTATTACTTCCTGTGGTCTCTGACGTTGTCATTAGTCAATTTCTTAAATTGACCTGAATTCAACATCTTTACTGTAGCCATTAATTTTAAAAGGTTCAATTGGCAGTTTGCTGAAAGACACATCATTTTTTCTCATGATAGTATCAATCTAGATCTCTAAATTGTTTTCTTCGTAACGGGCTCAGAAATGGGAAGTGGAATTGTTCTCTTGCTTTGATATTGAACTTGTTTGCTTTAGAAAGGATCTACTCCAAGCAAAGGAGTCTAGACCCCTTGGACGTAAGATTTCGATTCCTGCCTGCCCAAACAGCTCCACAAACTTGAAGCAGAATTCCTAGCACCTCTGCCTAGAGGGAGGCCATGTTCTGATTTAACTAGCAACCTTTTTTCTGATGCTTAAAACCCTGTTCGTTCTAAAATTTTAGATGCTTGCTCCACTTATTCCCAGAGTTTAGAGTTTTTGAAGAATAAACATGCAGTGTCTATTACTTTGCTGGCCTCTCAACCAGACATACGGTGAGAAACCTCAAGGTCAGAATGTCTTTCAGGACATCCTATGTCTCTGATCCAATCCCACTGCACGTCTCATGATGTGTTGTGGAAAGGCGGACTAGCCAGACATGGATTTGCATTTATTTCCTGAATCTTCAGTCTCACTGACAAATCACAGGAAATTTTCCATGTATCCCATTCTTTGATAGCCTCGTGGCTCTCTGTTGTTCTGTCACCAGCTGGATTATAGGCCACTAACGGTGGTGGAGTCCAAAGAGACAGAAGGCTGTTTTCAATCCATTTGTTATTTTAATGACGAAGAATCGCCCCATAAGCCTTGTTAAAACCTCATTTAATCTAGAAAAAAGTAGAGGCATCCAGACACTTAAGCAGGAACATGGTAACATCAACATCCATCAAAGCTGAGATAATGGAGTGGAAGGAGGCCTAGAAAGGCGGGCATGAGAGGCAGATGACCATTCCAGAATGAGTCAGCAAGAGCTTTCAACATTAGCTAACACATTGTTTAACCCTCATTTTATCAGAAATTTTAAACTTTGCATACTTGTTCCCTAACTTGTGAGTATAAGTACCGTGTTTCCCCGAAAATAGGACCTAACCGGAAAATAAGATATAACTGGAAAATAAAGCCCTAGCATGATTTTTCAGGATGACAGCCCCTGAACATAAGCCCTAATGCATCTTTTAGAGCAAAAATTGATATAAGACCCAGACTTATTTTCAGGGAAACACAGTAGTTAGAAAAATCTTGTGTGCAGTCAAAACACCAGAAAAAATGAATTAATAGAACAGTAACTCATGCAGGGACCTTAGAGTTCATATGTTACATTTTAAAAATCTGTGAAATAAAGCCCAGAATGGAGAAATAATCAAGGCTCTCTCCAAGACTCTTTTTAAATGGCCTTAATGTCATCTAAAAATGATTGGCTAATACCTATTATTCTATTCTTGCCTCTGTCACTCATCAGCTGCATGATACTGGACAATCTGTTGAACCTCCCCATGCCTCAGTTCCCTCATCTGTAAAATGGGGGTAAAAATAGTTCCTACCTCATGATTTGTTGTAAGGATTAAATGAGATATGTATATGAAGTGCTTATCACATTGTAAGCATCTAATAAATGATAGGCATTATTATCATTCTTTATGATGTGAAATTTTAGCATAATGCACCAAGGGAGACTCATCTCCCCTCACCCTCTGTTTCTCAGTCTCTTTTTCTTTCACAGTTGTGCCCTACAAGCACAGAATGCAGAATCAGGAGATCTGGATTTCAGTCTCATCTTTGCCATACTCTATGCCATACTCTAGGGCAAGTCAATTTTTACTAAGCTGGGCCTCAGTCTCCTCACCTATAATATGGAGCAGTGGGATCAGGTGATATCTATGGTCCTAAATATCTCTACCATTAAATGGACTTGAAAATTTAGACCATTGACCAGCAGCCCAAGCCATTTCCCCCAATTTCCATTCAAGAGGAAAGGCTTCTCGTAATACTCCACCCCACACACGATGTCTCTCGGGGACTGGTCTGACATGGAGCTGCAAGCTCAGCTCTCCATTCCAACAGCACTTTCCAAGACTTACTCTGAAAACCAGCAAACAACTCCCCGGGGTTTGACAAAGCCTGCTGCAAGACCCGACCTGTCTCAAACCCTCTCCTCTACCGGCCTGCCATGAACATTGACAATTCCCAGCTATTCTCCCAACTCCAGGCAGCTTCTGTCCTACTTTCAAGAGACCTTACTTATTGGCAGGGGCTGGGGGAGGACATTGCTGAAGAGGCCCACTGCAGGTCAGTCAGAAGATTTTCACTTGTAAAGGCCTTTCCTTTCAATAAATGAATGTCACCAAAAGAGAGAGAGTGAAATCTGGAAATGAAATTCAGAGCAGTCAACTCTATAAGATGGCGTCTGAAGCCCCACTAGATTTCATTTTTTTAAATGTGTGGGGAGAGTTTCTTCTACACCAGCTGTTGTTCTGAGAGCTTCACCTAGATTACCCCACTGGATCTTCACCACAATCTTGGGAGGTAAGCACTTGTAACTATTTTACAATTGAGGAAACTGAGGCACAGCTCCACCATGATCAAGTCTGTAATTTTCCAACAAACATTACCTACCTGGCCAGCCACTGCAACTAAGATTTAATCTACTAGTCATATTTATCTTGTGCGGTTTTGACATAGATTTTTCTCTTTTTTAGGCAGTGTCTGCTTGTCCTATTATGGGTTTTAATTGAGCCTTCTTCATGTCTATATAGCAGATGCATAAAATCATTAAATACTATTGAAAAAACCTCAACAGGAATATTGATTTTTTTCCCTACAGTTCTCCCTTGACATGGTTATTACTGACCTTTTAGACTCATGCATGTTAAAAAAATTGACCCGGCATGTGCTGCTAAATACAATCTGAGTGATCTTTGATTGCCCAATTTTACATCTCAAATGAAATGATACATTTGTGGGGTGAGAAACGGGGTAACATGTGAAATGTTTGCTAGCAACTTGAGACTGTATGAATGCAAAGATTCTCTTTTTTTCTTCTGAATGTCTTTTTTAAAATAAATTATCCTTTAAAAGTAAGTGTTTTGTTTCCTGTATTAGAGTTTTCCTGCGAAACAAAACCAGTAGGATGAAGATACATAGATGATATAGATCTATAGAGACAGAGATAGAGACAGAGACAGAGACAGAGACAGACATGGAGATATAATGAACCATCACAGTTTCACAGTTCCTATAAGTGACACTGTTTAAAGTCAAATTGTGCATTAGGAAGTAGTAAAAAAAAATAGATTTTTTTCTCTCAAATAATTCGGGGAAAATGGACCATCTTTTGGATCATAGAAAGTTCCATACATTTGTCTTTCCTCTATTCATCTATAAAACTTAAGTTATGCATGCTGTCCTCAAAACTTAGGCTAGTTTTCAGAACATAGAGACACAGTATAACCAATGCAGAAAAATATAAAGTCACTGAACATTTGAAAGGAATTATGAGATCAACTCACTCACACTGAAATGTAACTTGTAAGCAAAAGCACTTATGAATAAAGAACCAACTGTGTGCAAGCTTGATATTTAATAACTAAATGATAACTGGAATGAATGCTATCCTTCCCAGAGGTATTCACACCAATTTTTCAGTTCAGACCAAATTAATAGCAACTGTGGCCAACATCTTAATTTTTTTCCTTTGCTAAATTTACGATGGAGATGAATTTTAGCAATTTAATCCACCTAGATTAAACTAATTCTTCATTAAACTTTCTCCCATAGGGAAACTTCTAAATCCAGCAGATATAAGTATGAACACCTTCAGCTTGTTTTAATTATTTTTCTTAAATGAGAAGCTGAGCACATTTTGCCAAGGATTAAATCACCTTAGGTCCCACAAATTTGGTATCCTCGAACTAAATGCATGGTCTCGTGTTGCAATTCTTCTGCAACTGAAGGAAAATCATTTCATGTCACTACAGGAAAAACATTAAAATGACCTAGGAAGGCTCAGACAAGTTCACATCTCCTAACATTTCTGCTAAATTCAATATTAGTATCTTAAAAGGCTGTGGATTACATTTCTCCTTAAATCTCTAATAAGCTTCCAAATGAGGAAAAAACGTTATTTTGAAAAGTGAAAACACTCAAAAGAATGAGAAGACACTAGACTGCGGGAAAATATTTGCAAAGAAATTTCTGATAAAGGGCTATTAACCAAAATATACAAGAAACTCTTAAAACTCAACAAGAAGAAAAGAAACAGCCCTATTTAAAAATGGGCCAAAGAGATGAACAGACACCTCACCAGAGAAGTAAACAGGTGATAAGTAGGTATATAAAATGATGCTCTCTGTTAATAGAGAATTGCAAATTAAAATAATGAGATATCGCGACACGTCTACTAGAATGGCCGAAATCCAAAAGTCTGATAACACCACATGCTGGCAAGGATGTGCAGTAACGGGAACTTTCATTCACTGCCAAGGAGAATACAAAACGATACAGCCACTTTGGAAGACACTTTGGCAGTTCTTACAAAACTAAACACCCTCTTACCATATAATCCAGCCATCACACTCCTTGGTATTTACCCAAATGAGGTGAAAACTTATGTCCACACAACAACCGGCATACAATGTTTATGGCCGTTTTATTTAAAATTGCTAGACTTGGAGGCAACCAAGAAATCCTTCAGCAGGTGAATGAATAAATAAGCTGTGGTAGAGCCAGATAGTAGAATATTCAACACTAAACAGAGAGAGCTATCAAGCCACAAACACATGGAGGAACACTGACGTATGTTACTGAGAGAAGAAAACCTGAAAAGGCTACATACTATGTGATTCCAACTATATGACATTCTAAAAAGGCAAAACTGCAGAACCAGGAAAAACAGGTGTGCCAGGAGTTGGGGGTTGGCGCTGATGAATAAGGGGGACACAGAGGAGTTTGGGCTCAGGGAAACTTCTGTATGATACTATAATGGTAGACATATGTCATTATACATTTGTCGAAACTCAGAATGAACCCCACCAAGAGGGAGCCTTAATGTAAATTATCAACTTCCGGTGATCATGCGTCAGTGTAGATTCACCCATTGTAACAAATGTACCACTCTTGCGCAGGATGTAGTACATGAGTGGGCACGGGGATATAGGAGAATTTTCGGTACTTCTCAATTTGTTGCAAACCTATAACTGCTCTAAAAAATAGTGTCTATTTTTTAAAAAGTTGAAATAATTAATAAACCTCAGAATCCACTCTTATATTGTTTCCCAGTCCCTTTATTTTTACTTTTTTAATGTCTCTTTCTACTTAATCACAAAACATTTCACAAAATCCATTATTCTTTTGGAATTATCTATGAAAATGTATTGTTTTAAGTGTCCACTGTTTGACCCAACAGTTACACTTGAAGATGATCAATTCCAAAGAAATGGCTTTTACCCATGCACAAGGGTGTCTACTGCAAAAGTGTGTACAATGTAAAAAATCTAAAATAACAAAATGTCCATTACCGGGAGACTAGCTAAATAAAATATATTACACCAGTACCATGAAATAATATGGAATGAGGTGAAACTATGTGAGATCATAGGACAAGATATTCACGGTATATTCTGTGATACAGGAAAGTTACAAAATAATACATATAATACATTAATAATACATGCCTCATATTGGTAAGAAACCACATGCATTAAGCAAATCCACATAATTTGATACCTACCCATATTTACGAAATGAATTGAAAAAGTTTTAGAAGGATAAACCCAAACTGCGATCAACTTTTTAACCTCTGGAAAAAGGAGTAAAATTGGGAGGAAGGTATACTGAAGTAGATCTTCATTTTATCTTCACTGTTAATGGTTTTTAAATAATGTATTCATCTGCTACTACTATAATTTAAAATAAAGTTTAAATTCATTGTACTTTATCGTTCAACTGCTTTGCTAGAAATAGTTCAAAATCTGTAACGTTGATTGAATGTAGTCCTACTATTCAGAATGAGATGATACCAGATCTAAACTATAACATTATTTTTCCATCTTTATTTAAGGTATAATTGAGAATATATATATATATATATATGTATATATATATAAATATATATTTAAGATGTATAACATAATTTTTGATATACCTATACATTATGAAATGATTACCACAATCAAGCTAATTAACATGTCCATCACCCCACACAGTTACATTTTATGTGTGTGTATTGAGAACACTTAAGATCTACTCTCTTAGCAAATTTCAAGAATACAATAGAGTATTATTAACTATAGTCACCATGCTGTACATTAGATCTCCAGAACTTAATCATTCTGCATAACTAAAACTTTGTACTCTAACAACATCTCCCACTTCCCCTACGCCAGCCCCTGGCAACCACCATTGTACTCTCTGCCTCTACAAGTTCAACCTTTTCCAATTCCACAAATAAGTGGTACCATATAGTATTTGTCTTTTTGTTCCTCGCTTATTTCACTTAGCATAATAACCAGTTTCAAAGCAGCCTCAGAAAGATGGAAAAACTGGATTAGAAGGAAAGCACTTTTATTAAAATACCAAAAAATTTAATAACTACAATGGGAACATTGACCTCTAATAAAGCATATCTCATCATTGAATTATTTCTACTTCTTTTTACATGTGTGATCAAGCGTAAAAGTTTGCTTTCAATTTACTTTACAAGATCTTTTCCCCAAACTACACAGTACATTATTAAGGCAATAAAATAAATCAGATTCCACATAATTCAGCATCTTAGGCATACCTAAAGAGCCAATCCAACAAGAAAGATCTGAGAATGGTGATAAGAGAAATAGAGTCTTCATACCTCTATTAGAGACTCAATATGTCTACCCAATCCAAAAAAAAAGCATTCCTTGTCTTCAAAGTTCAGAAACAAGGTTTGGACTACATTTTCTATTACATTTCTGAAACACCACATCAACCATGTCAAACTACGGATACTCCGTCATTTTTTTTTTTTTTTTACAGTGTGAAAGATTTCAACATGATTTAATGGACACCTGCTTTGAGATTTTAACTAATGCTATTAGAATCCTTATAGGCAGATGAAGTTGCCCTTATTGGGGTACGGGCAACTTCTTAGAACCATGCTGTTCGATTCTTGTTTGGTCACCAAAATAGATTAAACGGTATAGGCAGAATTAGACCAGTTTTGAATACACCTGGAATCATCCTACGCTCACCTTTTCAGATTCTCCTATGAGATCATGCACACAATTCTCCTAGGAGACCATTTATACAAAATCATGTTGCATCAATCCAGAGCAGATACACAAAGAATCAGGTACATCTAGAGACATGAGCTTGGAAAAGCCAGCCATATATAATGTCTCACTCATCTGATGGCCTTTTATATTTTAGAAAAAGTAAGTTTAATGTACTTGGACAAAATCAAACTCAGGGGATTCTATATTTTCTATATAAAAGAGTAGTTCTAAACCAGGGACATTTTGCTCCCCAGGGGACATTTAGAAATGTCTAGAGACAGTTTTAGTTGTCACAACTGAGGAAGGAGATTGCTACTGGCATCTAGTGGACAGAGACCAGGGATGTTACTAAACATCCCACAGTGCACAAGACTGTCCCCTACAACAAAGAATGACCAGGTCCAATATGTCAACAGAGCTAAAGTTCAGAAACATTACTCCACGTTAACAGCTTATAATTTTCCTTCCCTTGCATAAGTGAACTTCTTCAAAGAGTTGTCCACACAGTCTTTATCTTTGCCTCTTCACCTCCCGCTCACACAACCCACCCAAATCTGGACTCTGCCCCTCCCCTCATCCCAACAAAACAACTGTCACTAAGTTACCACTGAGTTCCTATCACCCAGTCCAAGGAACACTTCTCATCCTGTTTGACCTCTTTATGAAAGATTTTTTCCTTTTGCTTCCAGAACCCTAAATTCTCCTAGTCTTCCTCCTCTCTTTCCTGTCTTATTTGTAAGTTTATCTGTTTTATATGGCCATTATATTTTAGAGCTCCGTGATTCAGTTTTAGGCCCTCTTTCTATTTACTCTAAGTTTTCTGAAGGTAACTGGATTAGTTTGCTATTGCTGATGTAACAAACTACCACACATTTAGTGGCTTAAAACAGCACAGGTTCATTATCTTACAGTTCTGTAGACAGTTTTCCAAAATGCTATCAATGGACTAAAATCAAAGTTTCAGCAGGGCTATGTTCCTTTCTAGAAGTCCAAGATGAAAATGTCTTCTTGCCTTTTCTAGCTTCTAGTGCTGACCCTATTCCTTGTTTCAAATACCAATACGCTGCTCTATTTTATTTTTTTTATTTTGTGGTTAGAATCTCTAATCATACAAACAAAAGTCTAACACTTGTATCATAAGGTCAAGAGGAAAGAAACATGCTCTTTTGGCCTCCCTTGATTTCTCCTCTAGATATCCCTTTCTTCCCGAGATGACTTTGGACCCCTCTACAGGAACGTGACTCTGCCCTCAATACCACTGGCTACAATTCTCAAAGCTGCCAGCGGCAGTTGTGGACACTCACTGGAAATGACAGCAGCTTTCAGCGTGGCATTGACTTGCATGATGTTTTTCTAATGCTTAAGGAGTTTGGTCATGTGTCAGAGCTGCTCATGTTATATGATCTATTAGGTGTCATGATCTCCAGAAAGGTCATCTGTCACACTGTAGGCCAGAAGTGTCACCTCTACTTAACGTGATATGAAGCCAAACTCCCAAACTAAGCAGGGAGACATTGGCATATGTCGCTGCTGACTGATCAAAAGCCGAGTGTCTCAGTTCACGACTGCACAAATGAAAGCTCCCCACTTTAACCAGTGCATAAGCTAAATATGTTACAGTCAAAATTCTGCGACTTCCTGACATTGAATTTTAATTGTTACAGTTTTATTGGCTTAAAGTTATCTTATAATGAGTATAAAGTAATACCTATAATGACTATTGTTATGACTAAGTGACTGAAAACCTCTTTTGGGGGGTGGGGGGGGCTACAAAATGAAACCTTTTGGGAGGAGAAACTGAAAATATTAAACTAAATTTGCCAAACAAGAAAGATTTAATGATAAAACAGACCAAGAACTATATGCAAGTATGTCTATATCATGTTTGTGAAAATCTCATGTGATTTCCAAGTTGGCTAAAGATAACATCATGCACTGCAAGATCCGGCTTGAAAGAAAAATCACAGCATCAAGTAAAGTGAAATCAAGTTTAGTGAAATGTCCCTGTGGAGGAGGGGATACAGACTCTTCAGGAATGTTCCAACTAGTTACCATACGCTAACCAACAATGGCAATTATAAGAGTTAATTATAAGGAAAAATAATCAAAGTTAAATATTTCTACTGAAAAGTATGGGCATGTATTATATCTGATATATTTCAGTATCACAGAAGATATAGGCTGAGTTCACTGATAGCCTGTGTCCAAGATATTTAAAAGTACAAAAGAAAACGTGTGTGTTAGGCTGACATTTCATCATTGATTTGTATAATCTTTATACATGTCCCTTTTTATTTGTTTTCCTTCTTATAGTCCAGGTAATTTTACTAATCTAGAAGGATGTCCAGATGATTTCTACACCTGAGATAGAAGTTGCATCCCATAGAGAACTCACAAGTGTGTAAAATGTTTCAATGGACTAGGATCTTACGGGGACTCGAACCCTCTTGCCCTTTAGACACGCACGTGAAAGACAAAGCAGTTGAGTTACTCTCCAAAACACGCAGTTGCTGCTAAAGCGGACTGCGACTAGTCTCCCACTTAGAGTTCTGTGCCTTTTCAATAGATCATGAAGCTCCCACAGCACTCAACTCTTTCAGACATGATTAGTCTTTAGTCTTTTGCTCAAGCAGCATGACTGCCTCCTTGCACTTAAAAGAGACATTAGATGATCCAAAGAGCACAAACCATAAAAAAGAACTGATAAACTAACATTTTAACTTAGAAGTTTGTTACCACACAGGATATCATAAACAAAATAAAAGACGACGTACAGATGAGAAGACATTACTATTGTCATAATTGAAAAAGGATTAGTCTCCAGAATATATAAAGAGGCCTTATAATTCAAAAAGAAAAAGATAACTCAACAGAAAAACAATGGACAAAGTATCAAGAAGCAATTCATGGGCAAAACAACAAATGGACACGAGATGAATGAAAAGATGCTCGACAACACTGGTAATGGGAAGAATGAAATTAAAACAATAGATAGTATCAAGTTTACAGAAAAAGTTAAAATCTGACAATACTCAGTCCTGGTAATGCTGCAGAGCTATAGGAACTGTCATATACTGCTGGTAAGAGTTTAAATTGGTGCCATGACTTCGGTACCACTGACAATATCTGGTAAAGCTGAAAATGCTTATAACTTACAATCCAGCAACTTTCTCCTAGATCAGTGGTTCTCAACAGGAGAGGAGTGGCTCACCCACCAATATCGCGAGACGTTTTTGGTTGTCTCATCTGGGGTTGCAAGGGGAGTGGGGGAGGGGAAGAATACTACGGCAATCCAATGAGTAGAAGCTAAAGATACTGCTAAACATCCTGCAATGGAGGATGTTTAGCAGGTCATCCCTACCCCCAAAGAATTATCAGGCTCAAAGTGTCAATAGTGCTGAGGTAGGGAACTGCAGTGGGTTGAATGGTGGCCTCCAAAAGATTTGTCTATCTGGAACCTGTCACTGTGCCAGTATTGGGAAAAACGTCTTAGCGTATGTAATTAATTCAAGTATTTCAAAATCAGATCATCTTGGATTAGCCAAGTGGGCCCCAAATCCAATGAAAAGTGTCCTTATAAGAAGAGAAGACACAGACAGAAGAGAAGGCCATGTGAAGAAACAGACAGAGATTGGCATGAACAGCCACAGGCCAAGGAACGCCAACAGCCACCAGAAATTGGAAGAGGCAAGAAATGGAATCTCCGCTAGAGCCTCTGGAGGAAGTGATCAACCTGGTTCTGGCTTCTGCCCTGCAGAAGAGAAAAGAATCCTGCTGTTTTACACCACCCAGAGTTTGTGGTGATTTATCGTGTCAGCTCAAAGAAAATAATAATACACTGTCCTAGATATATACTAAAGAGAAACACTTGCATATTTATGAGGGGAGAATGGTACGAGGTTGGTTACTGTAGTTCATTGTAGTAAAAAACTTAAAACAACCTGAATTTTTATCAAGAGGAAAAATGAAAAATCTATTCAAGTATATTCACTTAATGCTCTACAGCAATAAAAATTAAGAAATTGGAGCTGCATGCATCAATATGTATTAATTTTAAAAATATAATATTGAGAGAAAAGCCACTTCAGCAGGGTATATATGGTATGATGCCACTTACAGAAATTTTTACAATCTGCAGAGCAACAATTATGTAATATTTATGGATACCTGGATAGTTAAATCTTTAGGAAAAATGTAATAATGTGGGTAATAAACACGGAACCCACAATAGTTACTACTCCTGTTAGGGATATGGAGAAAAGAAAGAAGGGAGTACAGAGGAAGCTCCCAGTTGCACCTGAATTATTTGATGTTTTTAGTTAAAATAAGTAAATCTGATGAAGATTTGGTATGATACTAAGTTCTGATAAAGCTGAGTATTTGGGATGGTGTCATAATCTCCCTTCTTGCTTATCTGAAATCATTTAAGGTAAAATTAACTATTCAGTGTTTTTAAGACAAGGAAATGTGTGCTGTGTAAAATAAATTCAAATGATGTTTACAGGTGTCAGGGGAGTAATGAAGAGAGAAATTATGAGGCAGCAGGACCTAGGTGGGGCATCTGACGCACCGGAGCTGCAGCCCTAATGAGCTGGGTGCTCACAACACAGATGCTTCCCTTCTTAATGTTTTCTTCAGGGATTGTCCTCCCTTTCCTCTCCACTTATCTCTCTTCTAGCTCTTTCATGATTTGACTTCTGTTGAGAACATCCCTAGGTAACCTCCTCCTAGGTTTTTCCTTTACAACTCTGGCTCACAACTGAATCTGTGATAGCTGTAAAAGAAAGGGCAAAATAAGGATGGAGGGACCTCCACGTCTGCTACTTTGATCACTAACAGCCAACCTGGAGATTTACATCAGTGAGTTACACTGTACTAACCAAACCCTTCCCAGATTTGAAGGAATTGCAGCTAGGATATTTTCCAGGGGACCTTTGAGCAGAGTAACAGAACTGTCCTATCAGCGATTCTGGGTCTTGGCTCCGGGGTTCCTCTAGGAAGGCAAGACCTGCTGAGCAATGCAGATGAATTCTGTGGTCCTGTGATTATGCACAAAGCCCAGTCCAGTTTGTGACTATGATATCAGTCAAGGTACACCAAAAGAAGTGTTAGGAAAGGTATCTGACAGGAAAGAAAAATAATTAAAAACTATGCTTCCGGTATATGAGGAAGACTGGCAGCTTGGAAATGTTTTGGAAGGTGGAACCATCCAGATTGCCTAAAAGCCTAAAATACCCAGGCAATTGCTCATCCCTTCCTTTTCACATTGTCTCTCATGGAAAAGACTGGATTTTGGTAACTGAATGATTGGCGTGAAATAATTAGGGAGAAAGTGCTGCAACATCTGTTCTGTTGGCCATAACAATTGTTATAAAAGGAATCCCTTCACTCATGAATTTTTATATTAGACGAGGCATTTCCAAATGTGGGGTGGAAACATACAACTATTCTTTATAAAGAAAAAAAATGAACACTCTATTTCCATTTTTGCAGCTCATTATCTTTCTTTGTCCACTACATATAATCTGCTCCAAGACTCCAAATTAGGAATTTATTCATAGCATTATTCTTGCTAACCTTGATGTTAACCCCAAAGCTTCTGAACAAGTGCTACCTTTGGGTTTTGAGTATCATCTGTTTTTGCCCAAAATGTACTCACTGGAATAGCAATGAAATATTTATTTATGCAATTATCTGTTTCCTGTGTACCCACCTAGCTATCTTGGAAGCTCCACGAGGGGAAGTGCCTTCGTCAACCACTGTATATTAGGGCCTAGCAAAGAGTTGGTCCCATACCAAGAGCTTATATCGGATTGAATTATGTTACCCCCCATTCATATATTGAAATCCTAACCCTCAATGTAACTGTATTTGGAGCTAGGGCCTTTCAGGAGGTAATTAAGGTTAAAGAAGCCCTAAGGGTGGGACCCTAATCTGACAGGACTGGTGTGCTTAAATGAAGAGGAGGAGAGCAGTGCTCACTCTCCCTCGGGGCTCGCAGAGCACAGAGGCCACCTGAGGACACAGCAAGGAGGCAGCTGTCTGTAAGCACAGAAGAGAGGCCTCACCAGAAACCAACCCAGATGGCACCTGGATCTTGGACGTCTAGCCTCCAAAAACACGGGAAAATAAATTGTTGAAGGCACCCCTCGTGTGGTGTTCTGTTATGGCAGCCTGAGCTCAATAAATATATTGCTCAATAAATTCTTGCAAAGCAAATGGTGTTGTGATGATAGTGATGATTGTAATAAATCACAGGCTGATAGACCATAAACACTAACTGTGCAAAGGTATAAGCTGCTGAACCAATTTTAAATAACTCAGATTTAGTTCTTCCTAACTGCATAAAAATAATTCTTATCTACAGATCAAAGACATTTAAATTACCTTTAGCAAGAATAGATGCAGAAAAACAAATTTCACTGTTGATTGGGTTATTTCTTTTTTTAAGTAGAAGTATTTCATTTCAATTTTTAAAACATACTTGACCTTCTTATCCATTTGGGTAATTTCCATGATTGTTAAATAACAATTCAAAATGATCACACAATCCAACGCATGTTGAGTAATTCAATGTCAAAGTTCCTTGATTGCTTGAGGCCTTTATTCACTTGAACAGAGAATTGAAGAAGAAATAATTAATATTCCTTTAGGACATAAGTCATTTCTTCTTCCCCAAATGTATATGTATTCCACACCTCACCTGTAATCAATATTATGTTTCTCTTATCTTCTCCCTACGGCCCTATTCATTTGTGTCATTGCACTTATCACAATTAGAAATTATAGATTTGTATATTTTTTAACCTCTCACTAAACAATAAGCTCCACAAGGAAAGAAATTATGTTCAATTTTATCCTAGTACAGTATTCTCTGGACCTAGCACCATGCCCACCATATAATAAAGCACTAATAAATAATGGTTGAATAAAAAAATTTGTTGAATAAATAAATGCATTTTAATGGAATAATTGTTTATTCTTTTCACCAAACTCTAAGGGCAAATTTAAGAACACTTGCTTTCATTTTAATATCTAAAACAAACCCAATAAGGTCCAAGACTTCCAAAGGACCATTTTGGAATTATTTGCACACTCTCAGAGTTCTGCACTACAACAACAGACAACGCAGAAACATTTTCCCTTGCCAGAACGGAATGAATCCATCAAAAGAAATAAACGCTGCCAAAGACTTCCCAACACTCTTCTGGGTAACTGGCAAAAACGAGAATAAAACTGGCATTGCCAAGTGGACCAGCCATTCTCTCTCAATCAGTACTCAATATGGTTGACTTAGCACCCAGGAACCATTCTCCGAAAGTCCAGAAAACAAACACATTTGCTTGATGAATGTGAATATGTTTGCTTGTGCTATTCATTCTGACTCACAGTGACTGATGTGTGGTGCTACGGGTCATAATGAAAACATCACAAAAATTTAGTCATGGGTACCTATAATAAGCTTCCCTTAGCTAAGCCCCCAGAAATTGTATCTGAGCGAAGTTCTTTCCAACATGCTCGGGTGACTTAGATCATTATCCAATCATTTCTATTTTTTGAAAGGCCTTAGAACAATAAGCTGGGAGTATTTCGCAGCCTTGAAAATCAAGTCTGTCAGAAAACACATTGTGAAAAAGCAAAAGTTCGTGACATAAATCTTTATGTTGGTTTAAAGTTTAATAACTCTTTCAGCATTGCCATCTTCTAGTCATTTACTCCGTGCATATAGGGAAGTGCATTATGCTCAGTGGACTTCCTGATTAGTCAGGAATAAATGGGGGAGATGCATTAAGACATTTAGGCCATTAGGATACCATTTAGTTCACTGGAGAAGGTCATTTACTTACAGCAAGGAGTTGAAGTCCCTCTCAAAGATGAGCCATTTAATCCCAGCTCACCTACATGATTCTGCCCAATGTGCATTTTCCTAGTTTAATTTCCTCTGTAGGTTTCGTCCTATTTTATTTCTCCCATTTTATAATCACGTTGTCTAATTTAAACTTAATTAAAACTTTCAATTAGAAAAAAAAAGACAGTTCTGGAAACCTCCCAGGAAACACTCCATTAATGGGAATTACTTAATAAGCAAAATATCTCGCTGTGCAGACTAGATCCAAAGCTGTGGCTTCAAAGATCCAACACGTTTTTTACAAAGCCTGGCTCAAGCTGGCCATGATGACGACTAAATGTCTCAAAGCTAGAAAGTTCAGTGTCTGAAACCACATAGATTTGCGTGAGATGCAAGAAAGTATTGTGTTCACTTGAGGCTTGTAATTGATTCAGGAATGAAACATGATCCAAAGGAGAGCAAAAGAAACCAAACCAATGAAAGGACTTTTTCTGGAGCTATTGGGAAAGATACTCTATCTTCTTTGTGTTTTTCAAGATAATAAGATATAATTATGGAACTTCTAGAAGCCTAGGAAACCAACAAAGAGGAAAGCAGAGCCTGAAAATCTAAGCCAAATTCTTGAAAATGCTATTTAAAGTTGGTCCAGCTATGCTCGATGCAAGCTTCTATTGCCTACTACTGTACATTCCAGGTACATGGGTGGGGGGAGAAAGCCCCTACCTACTTTTATTATTTTTTTTTTTGCCTCAGAACTACTGAATCAAAATCTGCATTCTAACAAGATATCTAGAAAATTTATACGCCCATTAAAGTTTCAGAAGCACTGGCATTGATATGGCTCCTTTGAGTTGCATTTGATCACTTGCAGATAAAATTTTCTTAATAAATACAGGTATGTTCTATTAATACTATTATCTCTACTCTTACAGAACAGGATACTAAAACTTAGAGAAGTTCAGTTATTCAAGATCATGCAAACAGTAAATGGTGGAGCTAGGTTCAGAACTTGGCCTTCCTGGATCCAAAGCACATGTCCTAAACTGCCAGGTCATGCCACATACTCTGTTTGACTCTGATCGACTCTGTTGTCAAGTGAGTCCAAAATCTGATGAACGAGGCAAGCAGGCTGGAGACTCAAGGAAGAGTTCCAGTTCGAGTCTCCTTCTTGAGTGGGGAAGATCAATCCTTGTTCTATTTTGGCCTTCAACTGATTGGGTAAAACCTACCCACATTATGGAGAACAATCTGTTTTATTCACAGTCCACCAATTTAAATTTGGAGTTCATCCAAAAAAACAAACAGACAGAAAAAAACCCTTCACAAAACATCCAGAATAACATTTAACCAAATATCTGGACACCATGGCCCCGCCAAGTAGACACATAAAATTCATCATCACAATTAATTTTATGGATTGACAGAGGCAATGCCTTTGCCATCTTCTGTGGAATCTGGGAACTGACAGATTCAACCATCTAAGAAAAATGCAGCAATAAGCTCATCCTAAATAAAGATTAGCAGATAACTCTTTTGTCCTGGCATAAGGTCACTCTCCAAGCAATTTTATACACCTCTGGTTTGGCCTGGAAATTTAGCAGAGGCCAGACTGGCCCCCAAGCTCCTGCTCAGGGGCTTCCCAGGTGGTAGCATAAAGGTTCTTGTCAATACAGATGAAAGCCAAAAAAGGCTGCTGGTCCTCAGAAACATGAAGAGCAGCCTGAGAGGAATGGCTGGCCAGGTGGGAATCGCTGTTCTTTGTTTTCTGTCCTAAAGGAATGTAGCCACCCTAAAGAGAAAATGACTGCCATATAAAACTGGACTAACATAGAGTACTTTATGAGACACTCTTACCTCTTCCTGGCTTGCCTTTTGTTAATTTTGTTGTTTATTTTGTGGTTTGAAAGTCACATATTTCAAAGAAACATTTGGGTTTCTCTGCATTATGCTTTACCTTGCTACCTTGGTTTCACGCAAGTGAATCTGTCTTTATGATTTTAGAATAGCAATCCACCACATTTTTTTTCTTATTTTTACACTCACCTTTAAGCTGTTTCTATTTTTCTTTCTAAAATATTTTTCTCCAGATCTGCCCTAATAGTGGTTCTATTTTCCAAACAGGCACACGCTGGGAAACCCACAGATTATGTCTTCCATAAGATACAATTCCCTGCGTAGAAGGCACCCCTGACTTAATGTGTTGACAGTCCCTACTGACTTGTAATATCCATCTGCTGTTTATGAGAATTCATGGAGTTTTAGATCCACTGTCTCTGCCTAGAACACAGCTCAGACAGTAATATGCTACAAGCCAGAAGGGCACACAGTGTTATATATATGATTATGTCTTCTAGGCCTCTGGATACCACTGGGACCTGATGGGGACTGTAGGCCTGACCCCTGCAAGAACCAGGGGGCTGCTAAGCCTCCTAAAGGATACCCTGAGTGCCCAGTAGACAGTCTATGGTCAAGTTCCAAGACTGTGATACCAAGTGGACAATAAGTCCACTTATCTAAAGGTTGGCCCAGGTCCTTTCTTCCACAGATTCATAGTGGAATCCACTTGTGGATTTCTTCCCCCAGTGAGAAGGATCAAGTAGAGACTCTCTAGGATCCAGAGTTATCCCTTAAAAAAAAAAAAAAAAGGCTTTATTGCAAGGTCAGTGGCAGGATCCATACTGAATTCCATATTAGGATGAAGAATGTTAGCACTAAGAAAAAGGGATCTATTTCACTTACCAACCCACCTAGAATATTCTCAGAACACAGAGAAGCAATTGAGTTTCTCGGCCTCTTCACTTTCTACATCACCAGATTACAGTCCTCAAGAAGTGACTTTAAACAACCTAAAACGAAAATCTCATCAAGTCATTCCCCTAACTAAACCTTCAGTGACTTCTAACACCCTTTAGGATTCATAATAAAGTCTGGCATTGTTTGCTATGTGCGAGGCATTGGCCTAAAGGCTTTGTCTTAACCTGTTCTTCACATTCCCTTCTCCCCTTCCTTTCACTGTTCCTGGAACCCACGTTGAACTCCACTTGCTCAAAACATCAGGCTTCCCGCCCTTTTCAGGCCTTCCAATATGTTGTTTCTTCTGAAAGTATTCTTCCCCAACTCTGCTCTTGGCCAACTCGTCTGTGTTCCTATCAGGTGAAGTGTCATGTCCGTAGGTAGGCATCCCTACCACCTCCTTCCAAGTTACTTCCCCTTCCTAAGTTTCCAGGTTCTCTCACTTCCTGTTTGGTAACATTTATCATACAGACAATTTCCTGTTCAATGTCTGTCTTCCCCACTGAATTATGAGCTCTATAAGAGCAGAATATCATTTGTTTACCCCCCAATACATGACCTATTGTTTTGTACATAGTGTGTCCTCGGTAATGTTCTGATGAATGAATATATGAAAACACTCCCCTCATGACATAGAACATACCATTTATGATATCTTCCAAGTTCGTTCGCAAAATTGGGGACCTTGTAGACTTCCCCCAAGAGGAAGCTTCTTTGTCTGTGGACCTTTCATTCAGTTCACCCTCATCCCCCATATTAACATCTTTCATAACTATAGTGCACTATCAAAACCAGGTAACTGACCTTATTCAGAGATATGCACTCATTTATGTCTGTGTGTGTGTGTATCTGTGTAGTTCTATGCAATAGTGTCACATGTATAGCTTTGTGTACACACAGCTCCTTGTGTTCCCCCTTTGTAGCCACACCCCTTCCCATCCTTCAGTCCTGGCAAACACTAATCTTTTTCTCTATAATTTTATTTTAAGACGGTTATTTAATGGAATCATACAGTATGTAAATTGGCTTTTTTTTTTACTCAACATAATTGAGGTTCTTGAGGCATGTTGAGATGTTGTGTATATCCATAGTTTGTTTCTTTTTATTTTTGAGTAGTATTCCACAAAATGGGTAAACCACAGTTTAGCCATTCACCCATTGAAAGACATTTCAGTAGTTTTCAGTTTGGGGCAGGAAAAGCTACTATGAACATTGACGTACAATTTCCTTGTAAACACCGTTTTAATTTCTCTGGGATAAATGTTCACAAGTATAACTGCTGAATCATATTGTAAAGTCCATTTTCAGTTTTAAAGGAAACTGCCAAACTATTTTCTAGAGTGACTGAATGATTTTACATTCCTATCAGAAATGTTCAAGTAATTCAGTTTCTCCACCTCCGTGACAACATTTGGTTTTATCACAATTGTGTCATCTCCAAAAAGAGAGTTTTATTTCTTCCTTTCCAATCTATATGCCTTTTATCTCTTTCTTCTTGCCTTATTTATACTGGGTAGAACTTCCAGTACTAACTTCAAGTAACTCACAGGAAATTAAAAAAACAGAAACAGTTACAAGAAACAGAAGAAACAAACTGAAAACAAATAAAATGGCACACTTAAGCCCTAACATATCAATAATTACTACAACTGTAAGTTGTCTAAATACACTAATGAAAAGACAGAAAATGCCAGAAATTCATTTAAAACATAATATACCATATGTTGAAAGCATAAGGATGGAAGAAAGAAATACCATGTAGACATGAATTTTTTTAAAAAGCAGGAATAGCTATATTATTTTAAGACAAAGTAGACTTCAGAGCACAGAAAATTCCAAGAGATAGAGAAGGACATTACATAAGGGTTACAAAGTCAATCCAGTAAGAAGACATAGCAATTCTAAAGGTGGATGTACCAAACAGAATTGCAAAAAAAAAAAAAAAAAAAAAATGTGAAGCTAAAACATGACAGAGCTAAAAGGAGAAATAGGTAAATTTATAATTATAGCTGAGGAATTCTACGCTCTACTTTCAGTAACTAATAGAGGTTATTAGACAAAAAAAAAATTAGCAAGAATGTAGAAGAATTGAACCCACCATCAACCCACAGATTCTAATTGACATCTAGAGAATATTCCTCCTAACAACGGAGTACACATTCTTTTCAAGTGCCCATGGAATATTATTCTGCAAGACCATATCCTGGATTATAAAGCAAATTTTAACAAATTTAAATCATACAGAGTATGTTCTCTGACCATAATGGAATCAAACTAGAAATCAGTAATAGAAAGACAACAGGAATATCTTCAAATGTGTAGAAATCAAGGATCTTTTAAAACCTCCCTTAAGTCTCTCTTCTTTCACATCGCTTTAATAGATTATTGATAATATAAATTTCTCTTGTCCATCATGTATCCATAGATTTGCCTTACAAGATCTCAAGAAAGTAAGTAAAAGCACAGAAAAGCAATGCTACATCTCCAACCTGAAAAACTTTTCTAACTCTCTCCTTTAATGGAAAGTGGAGGGCACTGATGAACCTCCCAAAGCTGTAGCCACTGCTTGAGCTATGCCTGCAGACTCATAAGTAATTTAAGATTTTCAACTTATTCAGCTGAAATTTTAGGCATCAAGGGTAAAACTGCCCTTCTCCTCAGCTGCCAACTTGTTTCTGATGGCACACAACCTTAAGGCACATAAGCAAGAGAGGAATGGGTCCAATGATGATCTGTAATCGGGTGTAATTTCAGTAGAAAATTGCATTCTGCCCTTTTTCAGAGCCTAAAAGTAAAACATGAATCCAGCAGAAATGGTTCACTCTTGCCCCTTCAAGGACTGAGCCCACTTAGTGAAGACCTAAAGCTCCTCCACTCAAAGAAAAGGGCCTCTGAGTGACTTTAATTGAAACGCTGATGGACAGAAAAAGAGCCCAGAGAGCAAATGCCCTTTTCACTTGGGTCTCAGAGCCAAAGAAGAAAAGCCAATGAAAATAAGAATGTGGTATTTAGAGAGGTGAGACTGACAACGGCAAAGCAGGTGGGGCTTGAATTGTTTCTTACTGCCTGTATTGAAATGGTCTAAAGGCAGTCCAAGAAAACACATGGCACTCAGAAAATGTAGTGCTTCCAGTCTGTTTGCAAACACAGATAGTGCCTCTGATCTTGACTTCTTTCATAAGTCTTTTGGCTCCTGTGTAGAAAAGAGCTACCTGAGTTAGCTGCTTTTTTGTTTTTTGATAGAAAAACAAGTGCTATCTGCTGTTTAAACACCTTCAGCAGCTCCCTTATACCATTAGAATAAAGTTGAAATTTCTAACTGTGACCTACAGGCAATCCCTCATGAACTGCCCATACCTACTATTTATCTTCAGCTTCACCTCTTACCAATCTTTCCCTCTGTTCTATACTACAGTCACAGTGAACTGCTGTCAGTTCCTCCACTACATTATGTTTTTTTCTCACCCCTGGGCCTTAGCATATCCTGGTCTCTCTACTTAGCACACACTTCTGTCTCTCCACCTGACTGACTTATACTTAGTGTAAGTATGAGGGCAAGGTTTTGGTGGCCATGTTACATTAGTGTAAGCTCCATCAGTAACAAGCCTGTTTCCCAAATGCTACCTCAGGGATAGAAAACACGAAAAAAATCCTAGGAAAGGAAAAAGCATTGTATAAGGTCCACCTTTAGAAACTAGCTTTTAGGATTTGGATTTAGTTCATGTAGTGGTATCCAACGGATTATGGTACAAAGAAAACTGAGGTATATTAAGTTGTGAGCTGGGCTAAATTACTCCAGGATGCTTTCTAACTCAGAGTTCAAGGTTCTAAGGAACCCCAAAGTATCTTCAATCTTTTCCATATTGCACACACGCTAAAGAATTATATTTAAGCTGGTCTTTATCAACAAGCAAGTGCACCTCATTGCAATCAAAATGTATTCTGAGTGGTTTCACAGTCATAGCTGTGGCTGACTAGCAGAGGAAGTATCTACAGGATAATTTACAATCCCCAAGAAATCAATCCAGGGGTGAAGGTGGCCTCAGGGCTTTGAGGGTGGTTCTTATCAGGATAGGATTGAAGCCTCCAGATATTCTGGTGGAAAGAAGAATCAGAGAGGTGGTTTTGCACAACCTTGGAACTGAGACTTCCCTTCTGCAATTCATTTCTTCAGTAGCAAAAGAGGGGGAGACCCAAAATAAACTTTAAGCTTCCTCCCAACCCCAGATTTCCATGACTAAAATGTAAACTTGGTTCAGTAAGGTGCCTTCCATCTGTGCTCCCAGAAGAGTTAAATCAAAGAGAAACTACCAAAGAAATAGCTGAGCAAAGATGTAATTTGTCAGGAGAAGATCCAAGATGGTGGATTAGATAAACACTATGCTGCATCCCATGATCATATTAAAATTACAACTAAATTATATAAATATCAACCTTGAGAAACACCTGACAAGGAGCTAAACAGACCCCTTATAACTATGGATATAAAGAAGAGACCGTATCAAGACTAGTAGAACGGGCAGAGATGCACAACAGCCTGACCCCAAACCACAAGCAGTGGTTGACCACTGGAAGGGACACCTCAGTGGTGGAGGTCCCCCCTGAAGAGTGAGGGGTCCCAGCCCCACACCAGTCTCCCCAGCCCAGGGGTCCTGTGCTGGGAAGAAGAGTCCCCACAACATCTGGCAGTGAAAATCAGCAAGGATTCCATCCATCCGTCCATCCCAGTAAGACAGAAGGCAACTAGAAACCCATACATTCTCTATAAGGGCCCAGGCACAGACTCACTCACTTGTAGGCACTCACCCTGGGCTCTGGCAGAGGGGCAGCAACTCTAGAGGCACGCGAGACATACAGGAGAAATCTGAGTTGTGTGGATTCAGAGTGAGGGCTGGAGGCACAGCCACCATGGACCCTCTCTGGATCTTGCCTCACATGTAACCTACAGGAGGGCGCCATCTTTCCAGTGTTAAACCCATCCCCAAAGGGCCAAATCTGAGACAACATTGGTCTGGTAAAATCCACACTTACGCACACCACCTTAGTAATCCCTTGAACCCCACCCTACCCAACTAGTGCAGCATTGCCTGGAGCACTCTCAGCTCCTGGACAGCTAGCCCCGCTTGCAAGCTGCAGGAGGCTTTGTAGAGCAGTAGACAGTGTAAGGCAACCGGGAAACTTTTGGTGGCAGCAGTCAGCCCTAGCTTGTGCTGCAGCCCTTCTTGGGCAGCTCTTGTGGATATGTGGGCCTGAGGCAAGCAGTGGCTGGCTGCAGTATTCTCTGGACATTTGTAGAGTGACCACAGGATGAGCACTAGCACAAGAACTGAAGGTTCATTAACTTTGTAAAACTCACTGGTCACATCCCGTGACTCCATTGGACTCTATCTGCCCAGCTAGCACAGCACTGACAAGGGCACTCTAGGCTACTCAGTGGCTGGCCCTGCCCCACTAGCTTCTGGAAGTTTGTACAGCAGTGGATGGCCTGCAGCAACCTCGGAAACTTTTGGTGATGGGAGGTCAGCCCCAGCTCACCTGCCTTGGGTGGCTCTTGGAGATCTGTGGACCCGAGGCAAGCAGTGGCTGGCCACGATTTTCTCAGGGCATTTTGAGGAGTGCCCACAAGCTCATCACTGGTACAAGGACTTGACTCTACATTAACTTTGTGAAAACCACCTGCCACACCCTATGACTCCCTGGGACTCTGGCAAATAGAACTTGGGTAGCACCACTGGGGTCACTGTCAACAATGGGTCAACCAGCCCGGTTTGTACACCCTAGAGGCTTGTTCAACAGCAGAGCCTCAAGGGCAGGCGGCAGGTGGCACCAGGCCTGGGGGGGGTCCTGGGACTTTTGCTACGTTGCCGCAGGCCCGATACCAGTGGCAGCTTGCCTCAGTTCACAGAGAGACCATCCCCACACACCTCCAGGTCAAACACCGCAGCAACCAATTGCATACAGCTTTGTAGCTACTACCAGGTAACCCCAGGTAACCCCATACATATACATATACATATACATATATGTATATATACGTATCTGTACATGTAATACATATACAGATACGTATATATATATGTATATATATAACCCCAGGCAACCCCAGGTAACCCCATACATATACATATACATATATACATATATATATAAACTAAGGGCAATGTCTGCAAATTTACTTCCAATATTTTCTTCTAGGCATTTTATGGTTTCAGTCTTTAATCCATTTTGAATTTATTCTTATATATGGTGTAAGAAGGTGGTCCAGTTTCATTTTTTTGCATGTGTCTGTCCAGTTTCCCCAGCACCACCTATTAAATAGACTATCGTTACCCCAGTGTAAATTCGTGTTTCCATAGTCATAGACTAAGTGACCACATAGGCATGGATTTATTTCTGGGCTCTTTATTCTGTCCCATTGATCTACATGTCTGTTTTTATACCAGTAACATGCTGATTTGATGTCAGGTAGTGTGATACCTCTCACTTTGTTCTTATTTCTCAAGATTATCGTGGCTATTTGGGGTAAGTAAATTCGCAGATATTACCCTTAGTAATATTTTTATTGCTATATCTCCTTGGGCAAGGGGAGCAAAAGAAAAAATAAGCATGTAGGACTACATCAAACTAAAAAGTTTTTTCACAGGAAAGGAAACCATCAATAAAACAAAAAGGCATCCTTATGAGTGGGAGAAGATATTTGCCAATTATACATCTGATAAGGAGTTAATATCCAAAATTTATAAAAACTCATACAACTCAATACCAAAAAACAGATAACCCAATTAAAAAATGGGCAGAGGACATGAAGACATATTTCTCTAAAGAGAACATACTGATGGCAAACAGAAATATGAAAAGATGCTCAATGTCACTAATCTTCAGAGAAATGCAAATAAAAACCACAAAGAGATACCACCTCACTCCTGTCAGAATGGCAATCATCAATAAATCAACAAACAACAAGTGCTGGTGAGGATGTGGAGAAAAGGGAACCCTTGTGCACTGCTGATGGGATTGCAGATTGGTGCAGCCACTATGGAAAACAGTGTGGAAATACCTCAAAAAATTGAAAATGGAACTACCTTATCACCCAGCAATTCCACTCCTAGGTATCTATTCAAAGAAATCCAAAACACTAATTCAAAAAAATATATGTACCCCTATGTTTACTGCAGTGCTATTCACAATAGCCAAGATACGGAAACACCTGCAAAGCCCATCGATAGACAACTAGACAACCTGTGGTACATTTATACAATGGACTATTACTTGGCTATAAAAATGAATGAAATCTTACCATTTGCAACAACATGAATGGACCTAGAGGGTACTATGCTAAGTGAAATAAGTCAGACTGAGAAAGACAAATACCACATGATCTCTTTTGTATGTGGAATGTAAAGAACAAAATTAATGAACAAAGAAAACAGACCCATAGATACAAAAAATAAACTGATGGTAACTAGATGGGAGTGAGTTTAGGGGGGCTAGGTGAGAAAGGTTAAGGGATTAAGAACACACTGGTAGTTACAAAAGTGTCGGGGGGGTGTAAAATACAGTATAGGGAATATAATCAATGGTATTATAATAGCTATGTACAGTGTCGGGTGGGTAATAGACTTATTGGGGTTATTACATTGGGAGACATATAAATGTCTAATCATTATATTGTTTTGTACACATTAAACTAATAGTAACTTTTCTTAAAGACATAATTTATCTTTGAGTGAACAGAAAGTTACTGCTGAGAGAACAGTTTTCAATGTTCTCCTGGTGGCTCTCCACAAAAGTCAGGCTTTCATTTCATTAAGGATTTGGGTCAGATGGACACAGGAAAGAGGCTATTCCTTGCTCCCCCAGGCTATGGCATTCCTCACAAAAGACTCTGAAAAGAGTACAAATGCTGAGCTCCCTGGATGGTTCACGGTCTTACCTAGAATTAAATGAACTCAGTAAAGTTTGTGGTCTGTTAAAAGTCTACGTCATATGTCAGAACTATTGAGTATTTTATATCTAACATAACTATTATGTTCATTGTATTTAGTTTTTTTAATCCTTTAGAAATATTTGAAATCCATAGTAATATTTAAATAATAAAATCAAACTAAAGATAAAAAAAAAGTCTATGTCAGCATGCAGATAAAGATGAAAGCAAAACTATTTACAAATAGATTCTCAAGGCAGAAAATCTGCAATGGTCAAAGAGAAACAATGTTTTGAAGTTACTTAAGCCCAGCACCATCCTGGCTAACAGGGTACTTAGCCAATGTCTGGAAACTCAATACCAATTGCTTCTAATAATATAGGTGGATCTTCCCGTCAGTCTGGTGTTTCTCACTGAGCATCAATCCATTTTCATTTCTCCCACTGAGACACTGAGATGTCTATAGGTGTATGAGAGGAAAGAAACCTGGATAGATTATGTAGATTAGTTCCATTACTTCACATAAGGGTCCATGGGGGGGGGGGGTTAACCTAGGATTTGTAACCGTGCTGCCTGGGTTCACCTTAATCATCTCCGCACATGCAAAAATGAAAATCATCTGAGAAACTGGAGTATGTTGAAAAAGAAACAGAGAAGGGATGAGGGGAGAAAGTATCAGAATACAAGCAGGACGCACATGATAGTCATCTGTTTATTTTAATTGAATGGCTTGTGTCTTCAGGAAATCGCATTATTCTCCCCAGAGCAGAAGTGCTGAGTGAAGGCACAAACCTCATTAACCTTCGAATGCTGAAATCAATAATCTGCAATAAATCTAAGCTAATTGGTTGCCAAGAAATCTCCCCAAATGCTGTGTTTTGTAGCGGGGAACATTTGGCGGGTGTGTTAAGAACTTTTACATTCACATCAAGACAATATCTGGAATTTGCCTTGTTGGATTTCAGGACCTTCTAACATGAAATAAGTTATTAACATTACATGAAACGTGGTTTTCCAGTGGGGTTAATAAGCTGTATTTCAGTTGAGAATACAATGGGACCCTTTCTCTTTCCAGGATGCTGTCTAATAAATAACACAAGCAGGCATCCACCTGGCAGTTCCTTTTCATATATGTGCTCTGAAAAATAGGAATGTGGCCCACTGGGGAAACAGGAAGAGGTTCCTTGAGCCCACAACTGGCTTTACTCACTTAGTAACTAGCGCATAGTAGGCACTCAAAAATATTTATTGAAAGAATAAAAAAATGATGGTCTTGATCTTTGAGAGTCAGCCTTTGCTTGATATACGTGTGTGTATTACTTAAGTGCAGTGCACATATGAATGTATATTTATATGTTTATACATATATGTGCATGTACACATCTGTTACACACACACATATATATAAAATACATATGTGCGAGCCCAAGAGTGGGGAACTTGCCTATTTATCTTGCAAAAGAAAAGAACATGATAAAATATTTACCAGTTACTGAGAAGTGACTGGAAAATAAAGTGACAGGAAACAGAGTTTCCATTGCATTACAGTGGAAACCTTCGGAGAGCAGCCTGTTTTTTGGGTTCACCACTAAGTCCCCAATGCCTAAAACGGTGCCTAGGTTACAGCAGGGGCTCAGCCAGTGTTTGAGGGTTAAATGGATGGATGCACGGGTGGATAAGTGGATGAGGAAACGTATTTATTGCAGTAAGAGATATAGAGCAGTTGTGACTTTTCTGTGAATAGTCTCCCTGGAAAGAAGAGAGTATTTGTAGACTAAAGCAACAGGACACCCTTGTGCGCACATAACCAGGGACCAACCGTTCAAATGGCTCTGTCCGATGCTTTTGGATGAGACTTTCCTCAGCTGGGGAGATTCCTGTGTTCCCGAGCAGTGCATCAAAACCACAGTGTCTAAATGTGCAAGGGCAGGTCCCTATCATGCTGTCTTATCTCACTGCATCTCCTCTCCTAAGTCAAATGGAACCACTTCCCATATCTCAAAACACTATTGAGCTCTCTGATAACCACACTCTGTACTGAAGTGCTCCCGCGAGGAGAAGCCACCCCGTTGCTTTAGCAACACAGGGAGGGCTAATTATGTCCTCTAATGTTGGTGCTCCAGGTTCAGTCACAACCATTTAACTAGAAGCTGCTTACCCTGTTGGTTTTGCCCCCGGCCCACTAGAGGTCCTGTGCACTACTAGACTTTGTTACCTAATGAACTGAAATCTGCTCCCTAAACAAGAGAAGCAGAAAAGGTAGAAATTGTTGCACCAGCTTCAGACTTCCACCAAGTAATGTAACATCGCTCAGGCTGACCTGGTTAATGAAGAACTTTGAAAGGGATATTTTTCAAAAGTGTCATCCCCAGGCTACTTCCATCAGTATCGCTTGGATGTCAGTTAATAATTCAGATTGCCAGGTCCTGCTGCCAGTGACTCGGGTAGGGCCAAGGAGATAGGGCCAAGGAGACTGTGTTAACAAACACCTTAGAAAAATCATAAGCTCTCTATCGTAAGAAAACCCGGATTCAAAACCACATGTCCTCCCCTCGTCCTCCATAGGAGTCTCACAAATACTGATAACACAAAGAAGAATGTTCTCTGAATAGCACAGTCAAGAAAATGCACTACGTCAATATGCATTTGTTGCACATCTGCCATGTGAGAGGCAGTATAGGGTGACGGGAAATCTGTGTCCTCTTGTATGAGGCTGTGTGAGTTTGAACCCCAGGGCTACCACTTACTAGCTGTGTGACCTTCAGCAAGTTAATTAGCTGTTCACGTCTCACGTTCCTCTTTGTCGTGTGGGGTGCTTACCACAACACCTGTCTCACTGGGTGGTTAGGATGAACTAAGTTAACATACATGGAGTCTTCAGAACAGAACCTGGCCCTTAATAAGAGTTCACTATTATTATTATGTCACAAGAACTGGGGGGTAATCTGTGAAAAGAGGGACACATCTCTGGTGCATAAAAATAACAGGAAAAGCGGGCATTAAACACAATCTCTAAAAAATGTATTAACAATACAAGTGTGAGAGTGCTCAGAGGGAGAATTCGCTAGGTTATTAGGGAGTACAAAAATGTGCCGTTAACGAGGGTCTGTCAGGAGAGTCACCCAAGGCAGGACGCGTTTGGTAATAGCCATGGGGGTGCAAAGCGTTCTGGGAGTCTCAAGATCGAAATTCTAATCCCCTTCCTGCCTCTAAACAAAGTTACGGTAAACCGAGGCATGCCCTGTCCCTTTCTGAATCTCAGTTGCCCCACGTGTAAAATAGAGGGCATAGCTGAGATGATTTCAAAGGCCCTTCCAGCTGTGGCAGAGCAGTGGGACAAGAGCAGGCCAGCTGTGCCAACTGGCCACCAGAGCCCAGCGAGGAGAGCCAGAGGCTCCATCCAGGAGGGAGAAAGGGTGTGTGGGACACCCAGGGGTCAAAACCAATCTTCCTCTTGTCAAAGTTCTCTTCAGCTTGGCCCTGCACACGCAGCACTTTTGGTCAAAGACATTCTTCTCAGAAATTGTACTTCTTAAAAAGGGTGAAAGAAAAAAAATACAGCCATATGATAACGTGGGGGAAATAATGTCCAGCTTATCGTTTGGGTCTGTGGAAACACAGAACTGAATGTTTGCACATTGCCATAAGTAATGAAAAATTAGTTTAGAAACAAAGAGAGGGAAAGGAGAGAAGTGGGAAGGAGGTCCAAAAGAGAGAAGGGGGTGGGGAGGGAGGAAGGAAATACAAGGTGAATCAGCTAAAAGTTTAGATGATGCCATTAAAATGCAGAGCATGCCATTCAGTAGCTCACCCACTGCTGCTCTGTCTCCCCCTACCCATCAACTGAGGCTCTATCCTAACAACTTTATAGAACCTTTCAGCGGCTTCATCTCCTCATGTATTTCCTGAGCAGCAATAATAGATGAATGACAAGAACTACCAATCAGCTTCCAAGGTAAAGACTAGAAACTGCCGTGAGGTAAGTGAGAACAATTTTTAGATTAACCTGTCTGCCTACATGAAATCTTTTCTTTTCTGTGTGTGTGTATTATAAATATTTCCTCGAG
Organism: Rhinolophus hipposideros; assembly: GCF_964194185.1. Lineage (NCBI taxonomy): Eukaryota > Metazoa > Chordata > Mammalia > Chiroptera > Rhinolophidae > Rhinolophus > Rhinolophus hipposideros. Next base: position 26,996,779 of record NC_138069.1, on the reverse strand, counting down.
CTGGAAAGAGAAAACAGAGTAGAAAGATGGAGTGTTAAGAGCCCACCTCATTTTGTAGATGGAGAGGAGGCCCTAAAAGAGTTGTGACAAGCACAGGGTCACAGAGCAAGGAGGCAGTGGGGCTTAAGAGCCATACACAAGTCAGCTATCACCTAGTCCTAGTGCTACACAGTCACAAGAAAGCATTCTGCACTTTAATAGTTGCATACCTATGGCAATCCGTATTAGTAAAATTAGCATATTGCATCCATGATTTGGGGGACACTACTGCTTAGGGCAAAGCTAAATTATGTATCTCTGTTTAAAATGTGAATCAATTTAAGGAACATTATTAGGTAAATAATGGAACCATTGACACATACATAACTGATGGCTCCGGACTGGATCTTGAATTATTGAGAGAGACCATATTTCTAGCCCTTCAGTGAGAGGGGGAGGGGAAGAATAGACTAAGAAATCCATCTAGCCTGCAAACCTCTGGAGCATCCTCTGAAAAGACAAACCCTCACCTTGCAGCACCTCCTCCCCTTCTCCGAGTAAGCCAGGGAAATGAGAGTTGCGTGTTCAGAGGAGTCAGACAAGCATAATATTATATATACACTTGACATCCATCTCCTCTGTGAAACCTCATTGTTCCCATGTAACAAAAAGTAAATATTTACCGTGAGCCAGGAGAGGTAGGGGATGATCAGCATCCAGGCCATCAATCACCGGCGCGAGCTATGCTCCCATTTTAATAACTCTTGTAAGGGAGGGCAGGCAAGGACGGCAAAGACTGGCCAGGAGATAAGAGTTTGTCAGAGGAGTCAAATTGCTCGAAGAGGAAGAATATAAGCTGAGTTGTTCATGCGTGTAGGCTTTGAAGGTCCCTAAAGATGGGTTTATAAAGCTGAGGCAGAGTGGTTGAGAGCACAACCTCTGCAGCTGGACCAGCTGCTCCGCCACTTACCAGCGACAGGAACTTGGGCGAGACAATTTCAGCTACATCTGTAAAGTGGGGGTAATAACCCTTCTAGAGTTGCTGTGAGGACTAAATGAGTCAACACAGGCAAAGCAGGAGCACAGAAAGTGCTCAATAAATACCTCTAGGGGTGTCAGAAGACAGCCTCTCTTGGCTGCAAGATGGCGGCTCCGGGGTGGTACCCAGTCTGTTATTTTGGGGGCATTCAGCTGTCCAGGCATTCTGTCAGCTGATGTAGAATTTATGGGATTGTCCAAGCTCACACAGCCTAAGCAGTGTGCCTCCAGAGTCCATGGCTTTAACCTTTATGCACACCACCTCTCTGAACAAAATAAAATGCCACACACATTTTTTTTTCACTCTTTTTATCCCCTGCTATCCACCAGTTCCTCTTCTAGGTATAGGAATTGACTAATTCTCCATGGGAAAATTAAAGTGTCCAAGTGAAAACAAAAGCACCAAACAAGGCTGTGAAAATTTATGGTGTAGTCCCAAGGGGAAGCGCTGAAGGAACTAGAAATGCTTAAGCCGGGAGGGGGGATATTTGGGTGGAGGATAAATCTTTGTGTGCTGAGGAGAGGTATGATGGAGAAAGAACAACAGCCTTATTCACCATGGCTCAACACAGAGACCTGATTCCATTGAGCAAGAGGTTATGAGGACAGAGATTCCAGTCCAGTGTAACACAGAACATTCCAGAAGACATCACAGAGTGGCTAAGAATTTAAATTCAAGTCAGACAAACCCCAGTCCCACCTCTTACTATTTGTGTGACCTTGGACAAGTTATATAAGAACCTCTGTAAGCCTCCATTTCTTCATCTAATACAGAGAAAGGCTTAGCAATACTCACCTCGTAAGACCAGTGTAAGCTTTAAATGAGACAAAGCATGGAAAACTGTAAGCAGAGAGCTGGGCTTATCCTAAGCCCTCAACAGACGTTGGCTGTAAAGCTGGCCTACATTATGAATGAATGTAAATATTGCTCAGAGTGAAGATAACTCTTTCTTCATACTGTACTCTTCTCTAGAGACTTTTATAGTTAAAACAGTTTTCGAAGATCACTCATCCATCCATTCATTCACTTAGCACATAAGTTTCCTGAGCGCTGACTAGGTGTGAAGCTCTCAGGACAGAGCACGAACAGGAGTGAAAGAGTCCACGGACATCCCAGTGAAGGAGCAAGCATGAAGAAACGATCACCCCGCTAGCCATGGAACTATTATAATACGTGCCATGAAGAACAACATTTAGAACTGCCAGCACATTTAACAAAGGGACTGATGGAGACTTAAAGGGACTGATCGAGACTGGGAGACCACGAGGCTCTCCCAGGAAGTGAGTTTTGGGCTAAGTTACCTCATTGTGATTCATGTCCAAACAAAGACAGGTGGGAGCCCAGAGAATGGAATTATCAGTATTATGTGACCCAGTAAAGTTTCACAAACGATGGCATTTGAGCTGCATCATGAAGAAGGAGGAGCATTTCCCCAGGAAAAGAAAGGAAAAAGGATTTCTGTGGCACAGGAGTCTGTAGGGACTCAGAGAAAATCTCAGAACAGGGCTCACATAACACTTTTCTTATGAGTAAAAAGCTATTAGCAAAAATTAAAGGTAACATCTATTCTTTAAAGATTTCTATTGCAGTACTATTTATCAAGGGAAACTGGAAATAACCATAACAAATAATTGTCTAACAGCTGAGGAACTTAAAAAAAAAAAAGCTAAATTAAGTCTAACAGAGCTATCTACATAATACTACAATTATATTAAATATTTTATTCTTCAATGGCCTATGATAACATGGGCAATCTTACTTAAAATACTAAGGAAAAATAGGGAAACAAAATCACAGTCAGACTGTGAGCACAACCACATTATTTAAACCTCGAAAACATATACTTTTAATAAGTGGTGAATATGTTTGTCTATGGCATTGATTGTGGTGATGGTTTCACGGATACATTCTTACTATATCTCCAAACTCATCAGGTTGTACACTTAAATATGTACAGCTTTTTGTCAATCAACCACAATAAAGTGGTTTAAAAAATACAAGTAAAAGTACAAAACTATACTGGAAATAAAAACAGACAAATAAATACAAAAATACAAAAAAAATTCAAAAAGAAATACAAAAAAATAAATACAAAAAAATTCATTATCATATTTTTTTCAGTATATAGAAAATTTGGTAGCTTTTTTCAACTTGTATATATTAAGTTTTCTATAAAAGGAATGTATTATTGTTTTTGTTGATAATAGAAATAAATACCTTTTCCTTTCTTTTCTTTTAGGGGAAAGCTCTTTTGATCAACTTTCCCTGAGAGGAAGATACTCCTGCCAATATCATTTCCTCTGCTGAGGTGAAGCCTGGGAGACACCCATTATCACTCCTTAACATTTGAAGATTTCTTTAGAATGAGAAAACTTAGCTTCAAGAGATAGTCAGTTAAATCACTCAATCCTGAAATGGTTTATGAGATCAGCTGTACAACACTGGCACGACACCAAAGGAATACAACACAGGGCGGGCAGGTTCTGACAAAAAAAGAGGAAGAAAGTTCATTTTGGAGATTAGGGGAGAGATGAAATACATGAAATAATCCAGGATACTAAACCTCCAGGAAAGAAAGAGGACAGCAATGAAGTAATAAAAAGAAACAACATAAAATGCATTAGTTTGGCCATCTTGGCTCAGGTTCCTCAACCCTGCATAAGTTCCTCAGCCCTTCTAATAGGTCTGCCCGTTCATGTGTTGGTCTGCCTGTCAGTGGCTTGTCTCTGGCTACGTCTCTGTGTGTCTGTGTGCCTCCTCTTTGTTTTTTCATATTTTAAATGCAAATAATGAGTGAAATTCCTTAGCAAAGAAGTGATTTCTAAGCAGCAGTGTTTGGATGCCTTTGTAGTCACAAACTGCTCTGCCAGTCCTGGATCAGAACAAGAAGGCTACTACAGAGTCAGCTGTCAGGAGAGGTGACAGGTCGAACAATCACCTGCACATGTGTCTCTCGTCTTTGGCCTTTTGACCATTTTCTGAGCCAGGGCACCAAGTCAAGTTCCGACTACAACGAGGTGGACATAACCTGTTCAAAATCAAGGTCAATGAAATTCCCTGGGAATAAGCCATCCTACTAGGAGAGTCACCCACTGAAAGAGATAGAGCCACAGACTGATGGTTCAACTGGCAGCAGTCAATCTGCAGAAGTGACATTGTTAAGGGATGGCAAGCATGCCTCTGTGTCCACACATGCACGTGCTTAACAGGCTCACCCGTCACAGTAAGTAGAGCACCACCTATATGCCACTCCACTGCCACATTATCTCTATGGCCCACCCACCCCCTATTTCAGAATACCTTTTTGGCCCGCAGAAATGCCTGCTTACCAGTTTATAGAGATACTGGGTGTGTGAAGGTGAAGGATCATGTGGTTTTAGTTCAACACATCAATTCAGCCAGCACTGTACTAGGCACTGTGTGAGGGGCGGCGGGGGGGAGGAACAAATATGACCTAATATGACCTCTATTCTCAGGATGCTTACAATCTATTAGGAAAGACAAATGTATACACACAAAAAAAACTGTATTCTAAATTGCAGCATATGACCATCTTTATAGTAAGAAGAGGTGAAACATGCTAATTTAAAGGAAGTTATAAAGAGGATTATTGGAGGACCAGGTCTCTTACAGAAGTACCACGCTACAGTACAAATACACCCAGAGTAGACATGTAGGGGGCAGAAGAAGTAACATATTGGAGCATATTATCTTTAATAAACCAGGGGTATGTGGGCCAATAGAGCGTATGCCACTGACATAATTTAACTGAACCCATCGATCACCTACCATTTACAGGACAGGTAAGTTTCGATGGAAAGATTATAATGCGATGCTGTCAAAAAGGCAAGGGCAGATGAAGGCTGTCCTAGTGTCACCGTGAAGGCGGTGAGCCCTTAGGGCAAAAGAAAGCAGCATAACCAAAAGAGGTGGTGGGAAGGTTGCCCACCCCCACCGTGCTGGCATCAGAGTGTAGGGGGAGTGGTTCAAAATTACATCTCACATATACTGGATCAGCAGGTATTTCTTGCGATCCAGAGACCATCCATCTAAGTGCTTTGTAAACATCTCCCCTTAAATTTTCCACAAGAATCTCAGTCAGTATGTCAAAGTGGAATTCAACTTCAAACCATATCTCTGCGTCCCCCCCCCAACACGTGCACACGTGCACGCACACACACACACTCATACATCTGGGTCTCCTTTTGTGAACAGCACCATCATTCATCCAGTAGCCCAATCCAGAAACCTGGAAGCTACGTTTTACTTCTTCCTCTCCCCTCCTGCCCTGTGTTCCACACATACAAAGTCCTGCCTATTTATCCTCAATTCCTTTCTCTCCACTTCCACCAATACTATCTTAGCGTAGATCTGGTCACTGCCCACCTGTGGGGCTCCCAGGTGAACAATGGGACCCCAATTAATTCTCCACACAGAGGCCAAAGTAATACTTCTACACAAATCTCATCTACCACTCTTTACTCCTATCCAAAGCCCTTTGCTGGGCTCTAATTCTGTTCAGGATAATGAACCAAGCCCATGGTTCAGAAGGTTCTTCATGTATCCTTTCTGTATCTTCTCAAAGGCCCCTTCCCCATACCGTCCCCCCATTTCTCCAGCCAACCTGGGCTTTTTTGAGATCCCTAAATGCACCAAGCTCTCTCACATCTCAGGGTCTTTGCATATGCTGTTTCCTCAGCCTAGAAACTTCTTGCTTATAACCTGGATAACTCCTCTGAAGAAAACCTTTCTCTGACCTCAGAAACCAGACTAGATTTCCTTCATATGTGCTCCCATAAGTCAATATCACTCTTAACTGCAAATACATGTTTAATTGCCTGTTTTCCCCAAGAAGCTATAAATTGGGTGCTTTGTTTATTGTTATATTTTAATGCATTATTTTAAAAAGTTAAGAAAGTGCTGAAGTATTATTTGTTGAATAGATAAATGAATCAACAAATAAAAATTGATGCCACAGGATAAGAAGAGGAAAAAGACCACCTACCCACCATCTTCCTGAATCCTACATGAGACTGATACTGACATTCTCTCATACTTCTCAGTGCAGTTGGTCTCATCTGGCTTCTCATTAATGGCTCTCCCATTATTTCACTAACTTCTTATCACCTCCACTTTCCAAATTAAGAGTCTAAGTAATCAAGCTTGATGCTTTCTGGGGCAGCTCATCCCTCACAAAACTACCAAAGTGTAATCCAACTCTGAGTCCTGATCTTCACCCTCCATTCCCTACTTATTAGGGATTTTACTAGATAAATTGTACTACATTAATGAATTGAGATCTTTTATTACACTCTCAGGTAATTAAACTTCCAAGCCTGAGCACACATGCTTTATCATAAAAGCAGAGTCGCAGGAGAACTGTTTTTGAGCTAAATGGAAAAGCAAAACATTTTCCACTCAAAACTACACCGCAAAATCATCTTGGTTTCTGGGTGTGGGAAGCATTTTGATATCAGACCAGCTCACACCTTGGCCATGGAGAGGCTGGCTTGGAAGGACTCTGGATAGGCCAGTACCTCTCCAGGTGTGGTCCACGGACCCGTCTAACAGTGACATCGAAACAGTAACTGACAGTAAGCTCTTACAAATACATATAGCAATTAACATTGCTGGGATATTTTTACTGTATTTTACAAAAGTATCAATTTACAACAATTGGATTTTTTTTAAGTGGTACCTAGAAGTAGTTTAGAAAGCCCTAGAATAAGGCAAGTCTAGAAATGAATTCACCAGGAATGTCTTCCATTAGTTCTCCTCTTACATGAATCTGTGTCCCATAGTTAGCCATGCTAGTCAACAGCAGCAGCTGTATAAAAACCTGATTTAGTCAACTCAGGAGAATTCAAAGAATCAAGAATACTGACAGCGAAAGAAGACGCAGTCTCTCTCACAAATGTAATTATCCAAAGCTGTTCTGCCTGATGATCTAATGTCAGGCAGTAATGTCACGAGAGTTCACAGCTATGAAGCACCACTATGCGCCAGGCCTTTAAGTTACTCACGTGCATTATTTAATCCTCAGAATTCTTTGGAGTAGGTATTATTATAATCTTCATTTTAATGATGGGCAGCTCCAGACCAGATAGTGTATAATCAAATTGCCCAAGGTCACACAGCTAAGGATTGACGACCTCTAGAGATTTAATCCCCATTCTGTAGTAAGTATGTAGAACCTGAGTCCTTAACCCGAAACCCATACTTCCCCTTTCCCATCCACATTCCTTATTTTAGTCCCTTTGACTGCGAGCCATATAATTGGCTTTTATCATTGAAACAGAAATAAGAGCCGGGCTCCAAGATGGCGGCTGGCGGAGGAGGACGCCCAACTCTCCCCCTCTCACGAGCAAAATCAAATACACATGGAGCAATTATGACTGAGAGGAAAACAAGCACTAAATAAACAACTTCTGACAACAAACAAGAGAAAGAGACCAAACAGAGAAGACTGAGAAGCCGACGGCGCCCTCGGGGAGCTGTGGGAACACTCGAGGTGGAGGCGTTGGGAGACGTCGTTGTTCACGGGCCCCTCCACTATTTGGGGGCTTTGACCTACCTGAAAGGTCACCTCAGCCTGTCACAGTTACACTGCCTGGAGCCTTCTGCCTCCAAACAAAGGGAGCAAGCAGGACCCACACACCATCCCGAGCCTGGCCTACCCAGCAGCCAGCGCGGCTCCTCCCAGCAGGCTCGTGCCCCGGGCGCCGTGAGCGCATGCTCGGCTCCGAGCGGCCTCCCAAAGCTGCCACACGCAGGTGCCGCACGCAGGTGCCGCACGCAGGTGCCACACGTGCAGCCTGCACCGCGGATGCCTCTACACGGGACTCCTTCCAGAACAGCAGACCGGAGACTGTCTGGAGAAGACTAGAGAACTGCGGGAGCTCTGTGCGCACTGCGGGAATCCTCCTGGATCAGAGGGGCCAGTGAGCGCCATCGTTTGCGTCCCCCTTCACCTCCATAGGGTGGACTGGGGCTCTGTCCAGTGCTCTGGCCTGCCTGCAAGTTCTCAGCAGTAGTGTGCCAGGGCACACAGCCAAGCCCATTTCAGCCGAAGAAAAGGAGTAAGCAGGATCCAAGGGCACTACCACATGCTCCCGGCCTCCCCACTCGGAGCTGCTACAGCTCGGTGGACCGGTGCCCAGACACCTTAAGCACCTGTTCGAGCTCCTACGGGCCCACCAAAACCTCCCTGCACACAGTCTTCATAGAGCCCGCGTCTACATAAGGCCACTTCTCCAAGGCTGGAAGAGACAGCTATTATATTTTGTCTAATTAATATAAACAAAAATAGAAAGTCAAATAAAATGAAAACCACAGAAGACTGTCTCTCAAATGAAGGAACAAGAGCAATTCCCCTCTGGGGGTGAGGGGGGAGCCTAAGGAAATGGACATAAGTAATTTGCCTAATAAAGAATTCAAAGAAATGGTCATGAGGATGTTCAACAAACTTGAATGTTAGGAATAGAGGAACTTAGGGAGAGCTTCAACAAAGAGAAACTAAGAAAGAATCAACAGACCTGAAGAATATAAGAACTGAAATGAAAACACACTAGAAGGAATCAATTAGACTAACAGAAGAATGGATCCGTGAAGTGGAAGACAGACTAGTGGAAATGAACCAATCAGAACAGCAGAAACAAAAATACCAAAGCAATGGAGGTATAGAATGATGGAAAGAGCATTGAACTTGTGGTCAGCATACATGGATGCCAGACCCATATTTATTACATTGCATTTCGTATAAAATGGAGATAACCATGTTGGTACCTATCTACCTACTTCACAGAGTTTTTGAGAGGTTAAAATGAGACAATGAATATTTAAACTCTGAAAACTGTCAAGAACTGTTGCCTCTTAGATATCACCATTGTTATTAACTTGGAAAACTGAGACTTGACTATGTTTATCTCAGAGGATTCAGAATTATTAGATTATTACAGTCTACTTACAAAATAATAATGTGGACTATTTAAATTAACAATTCCAGCCAAGTACCTTTGTCAGCCCAAAATGATGCAGCGGTATTTTAAGAGGCATAGAAAATATATTCCCTGCCTTCCAAGAGCTTATCATTTGTGTAAGCACCACTACTTACATATGCTAAAAATGTAGAAATCAGTATAAGATCATCCAAAGGATCAAGGACTGGATGACATGATACAGACTCAAAAGGATAAGAGATTAGTGAGAGGTGAAATGATTAGGAAGGGCTTCAAGAAGGAGCAAGCCTTGAGCTTAGATGGGATCATATAGTAACTGAATGCCAAGCTGGAAGAAACCTTAGAAATCCATTCCCACTTTCTGCACGTGGGGAATGGGAAGCCCGGATGTAGGAAATGACTTGCCCAAGATCTCACAGCACTTAAGCGGAGAAGTCAGGATCATCTGACCACAGTACTTCCTCTCCATCACCACTGCAGTTCTAGTTTGCAAAGAAAGCTATGTTTACCCAAAGCAATGAGGTTCTAAGGTGGAGACTTCTACACCTATGGCAGGTATATTTCTGGATAAAGAAAGGAAGGGTGACTTACTTAGCCAGCACCTTCTCCTCCTATGCCAGAAGCCAACTCTGCCTAAAGAGTTAAAATAGCTGTAATGAGGATGCAAACTTCAAATGCCCTACCTGCTGCAAAACTGTCTTTCAGACAAATTGTGTCCCACAGGAGTCTGTGGGGGCACAAAATGTCTCCAGAGGCTCCTTACAAAGAACATGTGATGGCCATGCACAATTTGCATCTGTTCCAAACAGCATTCCCCCCTCACCTACCCACCTCCAAGATCCAAATAGCAACTCCCTGCAAAAACAGGCTGTCAGGACAATTCACTGAACTGTCTGAATCTGGACATGAGGCCACAACTGCAAAATGAAACTGGAGAAGTATGGTCAAAATAAAGGCAGAGGGGCTACAGGCACCCCCAAAACTTGTACTATCGCAGGTCTGGATGGTGCTGCTCAAGGTGAAATTGAGGCTACTTTAAGACAGATGTGAAATTGTAGAGGGACAGAAATGGGACTGGCTTTCAGCCCCAGGGCATTACCTCTGCTTCCCCGTTGGCTTTCCAACATTTAAGCAGCTTAGGAATGGGGAAATAAATGGCTACAGGATACCCTCCAGCCAGACTCTGAATCCTCGCCCATGGAATGCCCCTTGTTCCTGTGCCCAGGCCCTTGGCAGACAAGAGCGACTCCAGAGAGAATGTACTGAGCTTTCCAGAGTGCTCTGGCCAAATGGGCAAAAGGTTTTTGAAAAGTCAGAACCCCAGCTTCTGCTGGGGCTTTACCACATCAGGAGCCTGCCACTTATAAAATGTTCCCTCCAGATCCAGCCAAGAATGATTGCCATGCTGTGTCCCTGCACCATGTTCCCAAAGCACAATGTTCCTATATCCAAACATGTTGTGTGGGGAGAGGAATAAAATAATGTAATCATTTTCCAGGGCTTCTCTTCTGGCCACTGCAGCAAATCTGTGCCTAGTAATGACTGAGGCTTTCTCTTTATTCTTTCATTTCTAAATGAAAATACAAACAAACAAACAAAACCCTCAAGATGAGAATACAGTTAATTTTTACCAAACATTGCAGTGTCTTGGGAGCTCATCTCTGGAAGACTGAGAGCCTTGTCAACTAGAGGGTCCAATTCCACTGCTACTACCTTGGACCTGGGCCTTATTTCTGACTGTTGTCCTAGATGATTAGGTCAGGGAAGCCAATTCTATTTCCTTTCTCTTGAAAATTCCAATCAGTGGGCAGCACTTTCCTTGAGTACACTCCGAAACATCCAGTTTCAACAGGAATAACTGCTGTGATGGATTAGTGACTCCTTCCACAGGCTTGGTGTTGGCTACAGGGATGAAGGTATGCATCTATAGGAAAGGGAAAATAACCTTTCTCCTCTACCTATCTTAGGTTCTCTGGCTGGGGCCTATAAATTAGACTGACAAAAGGCAGATTAATAAGGAAAAGAAAGTTTATTAACACTCGCATCCTCCTTATCCATGCGCGCACCCTGTGACAAGTAACTCAAAGGGGTAGGTAGAACTTGGGCTTATATAACATCTTATAACAAAAACATTTCTAGGGAAGTGACACAATAGAAGAAAAGAACTTTGAGCTTCAAGGGGCAGCAAATTGTGGGAAGGCCAATATGGGGAATGTAAGGGTCGAAAAGGGCTAGTTTTAGCTATGTTTATTATGTACACTTCTCTGGTGCTGTCTCTGGGCTGAAAGCTCTGGGTCTAGAGTGGTCTCCAGTGATAAACTTCTATCTTTCCTGGTAGAGAGGGGAGATGGGGCACCTTCACAAATTTATGTCCTGCGTTTAGGCAAATACGGGAGGTCAGAAAGCTTTTCTTGTATCTGCTTCTTCTCAATTGACTTCAGATCAAAATAATCATTATGCCAAAGTAGCATGTTTTGGGGTGACATATTCTGCTACCCTCCACATGGTATATATCTACAATCCCATGATGTAAACCTTCCCTTGGCTTTTACACTCGCTCTCAGAGCAAGGTCACTGCAAAAACAAGCTTTGAGAACAACTGTTTTCAACACAATAGGAGTGCAGTACAGATGTCTAAGTGTGAATAATATAAGACTATATACATATCCACTGGCTGCCATGTAGTCAATTCTTAATAAACATTTTAATGAATGAATAAGAGAGAGAAAAGTTCATGGAGACCACATATAGGTCATCAGTCATTGCAAAGAGAAAAATTACTACTCAAGAACAGATTTTCTTGGTAAGCCCTCAGTATTTCTGTCCAGTTACTGCACTCAGAACCTTCCTTCCCAGATCCTTTCCTCCCTCACTGCCTGTAAGTGATACGAGCAGATTTCTTTCCCCTGTGTTTTCTTGTAAACTTTGCCCTTCCCACTTTATCAGTTAGAATGTTTTGACTCCAAATAACAGAAAACGCCAGGTATCCCAAATTAAACAACAAGGATTTCTTATCTCATATTAAGTAATATTATAAGAAGTCTGGAGTTAGGATGCTCTAAGGTGGATTAATCAGTGGCTCATCAGCATTGTTAAGGACACAAATTCTTTCCATTGTAAGGAAACCTTTTTCTAGAACCCTCCAGCAAATGTCCTTTTGTGTCCCATTGGCTGGGATTGCTTCACCTGTCTACACTTAAACCAGTCACTGGCAGGAGACTGGGACCATGACTAAACGGACATGGCTTAGGCTCTGAGTCACTGCAGGGCATAGGTAGATCCCCCACCCAAGGAACAAAATGAGGCTCTGCCCGCAAGGGAGAATAGAAAATTGCTGTTGGGTAGGTAATAGCCCTAAAACAGCAGGGGCACTTACTGCTATATAGGAGGGGTGACAGAACAGAAAAACACTCTTATCGTTTGGTTCTTAAGCTAAACACCTAGGCTGATCATATACAAAATATTTTGAAGAATGTGAGATAAATAAGAGCAAAAGCTTCCCTATGTCCTGGGACTAGATAATGATTCCCTGTACCTGAGTCGAGTGAAGAGGGGAATAACAAAGAGAAGCTCCCCACTTTACCTCTGCTTCCTCCTGCGTCTACGTCAGCCCAGTCAGAACTTCAGCAGGAAGGACCATAGGACACAGAAGATGACGGGTTCAGAAACATGGAAGCAGAGTGTTTCATGGTCCCCAGTGATGTACAGTGCCCTCTCCATCTCATCAAGCATCCAAAAGCCACAGGAACATGGGCCAGTGAGTCTGTGACCCTGAAGAGGCTTTGTGGCAGGAACAAGGGAGGAACTCAAGATGAGAAGGTGCACAAGGCATGTCAGCAGTGGCTCAATGACAATGCACCCCAATGCCTTATGAGTGACCCAGTGCTCCGAGAATGCCCCTGACTTAGCATTAACCCTACGGAAAGAGGAGACACCCCAAATTCACTGAGATTAAGCTTCACCCTCAGATACAAAACACAAAGTAAGTTTACACACAGAAAACAAGAGAATGTTATGTCTCTTGCACACATTAGTCAGTAGACTGAGATATGTGCCTCACTTCCGATACATTTTCTGCTGGACTTAACAGCCATTCTCCAATTTTTAAAACTAGTTTTTACTAGCCTAAGGTTCACACACTTCGTAGAAAGAGGCAAAATGAGCCTACCTCTCTACCAGTTCCTGACAATCCAGTCTCAAGTAGGTTCCTCTCCCCGATATTCTCTCAGCAAACCTTGTTCTTTTCCATACAGCTGTCGCACATTTTGGAATGATACATCTACTTGCTTGTTGGAGTATTTATTTTCTGTCTCCTCCCCTATGTTGTAAACTCTACAAAGGGCTCTTTTAACTACCAACTACCAGGGTAACACACACCTGTTGTCAATAAATACTTGTTAACTAAATAAGGACTTGACTACAAGATCTTTGCTTGTGGCCATTATGTCGTATCACATTACAGATTATAAATTTGATCTTCCTAACTATTCTTTGAGGGTGAGGATCATTTGAAAAAAACCCAATTCACAGCTGGCAAAGCTGAGGCCCAGATGGGTTAGGTCACTTAGCCATCCACATCGTGCCAGTAGTGAGAGTGGCAAGACTTCAACTCAGAACTCTGCACTGCTGTTGGCATGTTTTGCTTACTTCAACTTCTACCTCTGACATAACCTGAGACCGAAGAAATGACCTGAGCCAACCCAGCCAGGGAAGAAGAAAATGGGTGTCTGTTCAGATCCCAGTCGATTACACTGCCCTGAATTTCAAAACAAGCCGTAGTGCTCCTCGCTAGCATTTCCAGAATGCTAACACAGCTTGAGATTTCAAGATACTCTTTCTGTAACCAGAACCTCAGGTGGTCAACAGCCCAGGAGGCACGATGACATTCTATCCTATACACATTCTATCCTGGACCTCCTGCTGGAGAAAATTGTTAGTTCCAGTCCGGGTGACTACCCTTTGGAGTATGTGGAAGAGACCACAACAAACTTCTCATGCTGATAAAAGGCAAAGTTGCAGAGAAAGAAAATAATGTGAACTCCTGCTGCTCTTGAATTAATTCGAAATGTCTTTCCCTTTCTTAAAAAAAAAAAGAAAGAAAGAAAAAAAAATAGAACATCTTGTTCTTAGCAGTTGCTAAAAAAGTTCTCCTTTTCATTTAAAAGGTTAAGTAAAGCCACTTACATGCTCTTACATTATTTTTTTTGAAAGAACACTGTGTTCCTCCAAACTTGGAGAGACGATATTTCATACACTTTCAGACTGGTCCAAGGCTGTGTGTCTTCTTTGTATTGTTATGCTTAATAATTCTTCCTTTTATTACCATTGTTTGGAAAGCCACATTCCAAGGCTGGTGTTTGGGGTTCTTTAGGATTTGATTCAGCCTCTTAACAAAGTGACGTGGTGCTCAGGACTTTTCTCTTACAGTCTTCATTTAGGGGGCAACTATCCTACCGTTGGAATCTTTAAACTGAAATCTTGGGTTACACAAATTGCCTCCAATGACTGGCCTAAGCCCAATTCTAACAGCATCAATGCTACAAATTTTGATTATTAAAGAAGAAATTGCTAATCTTTCTAAAATTAAAAGATAAAGCCATAGCAAACAAAGGTTTAAACAAATCTTACCATGTTTCCCGGAAAATAAGATCTAGCCAGACAATCAGCTCTAAGGCATCTTTTGGAGCAAAAATTCATATAAGACCTGGTCTTATTTTACTATAAGACCATGTCTATATAATATAATATAATATAATATAATATAATATAATATAATATAATATAACATAATATAAAATACCAGGTCTTATGTAATATAAAATAAGAACAGATCTTACATTAGTTTTTGCTCCAGAAGACACATTCGAGCTGATTGTCCGGCTAGGTCTTATTTTCAAGGAAACAGAGTAACCTTCCACAATTTTAAGAAATAATCCATGGTCTGAAATTAATGTTCTTGAAACCATCAACCACATGACTGATTATGTGTTGTTAAGCTCAGAAGAACAGTGATGAATCAGTTTTATCTTGTTAAAAAAAACAATATTTCTTCCTCCTCCTTCTGTGGAGAATCACATGTTTAAAGAGAAACAAATAAAACCTGAGAGAGTTACATAAATGCATAGAGAACTGTGAGGTCATGAAGAACGTTCTGCATAGTTGAGCCGTATGTACATTCATCAGGAAGAGAGAGGTGTACAGAACGCTCAGAAAAATAACAATTACCATTCTAGATGGTTAAATTCACAGCTAAGGAGATAATCCTGTACATGAAAAAAACTGAAAGAAGGTAATGGTAACAGGGTAACTGGGAGTGAGACAGAAGGGGAGTAAAGTTACAGAGGTAAAGAGGAAAGTCTCTAGAGGGCAGTCCTGGAAAAGACACAGGGATGGCAGCAGAGAATATCAGAAAAGATATGTAAGTCAGATAATGTTACCCTGGACTGTGGGAGCAGATTTCAAAGCCAAACAGCATTGCTCCAAAAGGGTACAAAACGAAGAACTGGACACTCGAAACACATTTTGAAGAACACAGGGCCGTCAGAAGTCATGGAACTATGTCTTCTCTTGGAGAAGGAGACGGCTTCAACGACAAGTTAGTATGGACCAGAAACCAGAAGGTGGACTGTGATAACTACACTCATTTCCTCTACCCTGGATGATCCACTCCATATTTTCAACCTGTGAAAGTCCTATCTATCCACCAAAGCCTCCACCCACTCTAATAGTCTTCCCAGATCCCATTGGTCAAATTGACCTCACCATTTTTCACACTGTATATTCCCTAGGATCATAGTCTGCCCTGTGTTAGTTAATTCTGCATTGTTGATTCACTCATATTTCTCCTTCCAGAATCGTCTTTCATGCAGCAATGGCAGCCCTTGGGGAAATTTTCAAGAGAAGGTTCACACCAATTGGTTTATTTATGCTGGTTGCAACCCTACCACTGAGAGAGATAAGTAGGGTCCGTATCCAAAATGCTAGTGAAAATGAAGCTTTTCCTTTCATCCAGAACTCAACCCCTGATCCAAACACCCTTCTCAATTACTATACTTTCAGATGCAATAGGAACACTGTGTTTGAATAATAATATAATACACCTGTAACTCTCTTCATCCTTCATCGTTCATCAAAATAGGACTAAAGGGCATTCAACCATTGATCACAGAGAAGAATCACCAGCATCATGCCCTAATATCACAAATACATTCCTGGGTGCTTATATGTTCTTCCCAAGCCATAGTTTCAAGAACACTCTGAGCTGACATTCCTCTTGGTGATATGAAAAATAAACAAGCCAACATCACTGCTTCTACCAACTTAAAAATTTGCATAGAATTACCATAATATGTTATGATTTTGTTTTAAAATGATTACTTTTGACAGGCTCCCAAATCTAAACTGAGTATCTGTGGCATAAAGAAGCCTTCACCTTCAAGAAGAGCTTTGTTCAGACCATACCTTTTAAAACATTAATCAACAGGCACATTTTAACCTCAAACAAGATCATGAGAAACATCAGTTTTCATTTCTAAGAAATAACACAAGGAATCACGTATGTCTCTCATGGGGTATTTAAGGTGGATATTATGCACTTCTTTGATACAATTAGGCCATACATTATTGTCCTCTTGTCGTGTCCTCTGATATCTAGGCTTTTTAATGCCATCAGCATAATTTTTAAAACTAATTACTTTTTTCTTATATTAAATGTGTCATACTATTGTGGACATTTTATAAAAAACCTCCAAAGAAAAATGACTCATATTCTTACCTCACTGAGATCTTCATCTTAATGTGTACCTCTTCTTAATGTTTATTTTCCCAGGATTTTTATAGGCAGGAAAATCTTGGTAATCCCATACAAATTGCTTTTTTTAAGCAATTGGAACAAGTTTCGTGGACTTGGTTTGCTTAATCACTATGTGAAGGTTCAACATCATGATTATTCTCATAATTCTTTTTACTAGAGGCTCTTTGCACAGTTCATTATTTCATGTTTATGTAGTACCACCAATCAAATCAATAGTGTGTTCACAACACATAATTCTGATTAATTCATCAATAGCACACCAAATGGGAAGTTAGGAGACCAAAATTCTTATCATAGCTCTTTGATTATTTAGCTCTGTGACTGGGGCAAGTCACCTCTCAAGCCAGCACCATTACCATCATGCCAAATCTCAGCTTCTTCACCTATAAATTAAAGGGGTTGAATTAAATTGTCTCTAAGTAACTTTCAGTTCTCTTGGTCTAAAATTCAGTAGCCCACAGGGTGAAATAATAGCTGACTAAGAGATGGGGTTGTTAAGAATAACTCTGGACAAACCCATAACCACAACAGGGAAAATGGATGAGTCATATTTATCACTAAGAGTCATTCCCATAAGAAGCACAGAAGAAGAGGAAAAATGTCTTCTGTTCAATTTTGTTCTGGCCAAAAGCATAAACAAAGAAGCATGCACTGGAAAGTGTCAAATAAACAATAATGCATCACCAAACATAATCTAAGAGAGTGAAAAGTACTATGAATACCTAAAGCATGATAAAGAGATGGAAAGTAATAATTTGCTAATGATATAATTGTCCACCGATGACACCCAGAAGAACCAACTATCAGATTTAAGAATAAAGTTTAGCAAAGTGAATAGATACTAAATATTTAAAATTAATAGATTTTCTATATACTAGTAATAGCAAAATTGAAGATAGAGTTATTTAAAGTATTCCATTCATACGAATGATAAACTATAAACTGCAAACTACTTATGAGTAGTCATAATGAGAAAAATAGGGCATACTAAAAATAGGTGGTGAAGAAAATACCATAAAACACTGAAAAAAGAGATGGTTCAATCGTAAATGGTCAATAGCTTTGAAATCCATTAGCATATCATTTCAGGACAGATGCCAACATAACTTTCAGATATATCAAAATAAAATCAATTATTTCTAATCCCAAAAAAATATATAGGTATTTATCAAATTCATGAGTGGAAAATAATTCCTAAACATAAATTCAATTTATGGAATCACAAAAGAAAATATGAATTGGTTTAACAATCATAATACTTAAATTTCTGTATTAAACACACACACACACACACACACACACACACACACACACAAACAAATTGAAAGGCTGAAAATTCCACTTCTAGCCAAGATGAGGTAACAGGGACCAGATTTCCCCTCCTCCCCTAAACAACTAGAAAATTGGACCAAATATATACAACCAGTTTTAGATACTTAACAACAGACAGTGGAGGACTGTGGTTTCTGAGATAACAAACAATGTGAGCCCTATAATCATAAGCTTATTGCTTAAAGGCAATTTCTAAGCTATAGTACAGGGAAGGAGAAACCAAAGAGCATGGTGGTCTCATTCAGTTGAGGAGATGGAGATCAGATTTAAAAATCTAGCATTCAATAAAATAAAATTCATAATGTCTGAAATCCAATTAAAAATTACTGTTATATGCAAAGAAGCGTATAACCCATTACCAGGAGAAAAATCAATACAAAGAAAGAGACCCAGAAATGTTGGAGATAATAAAATGAGCAAAGATAATAAAAAAAACTGTAATAAATATTGTCTTTATGCTCAAGAAGGAAGGTGAACACTTGAGCATAATAAAGAGAGAAATGGAAGATGTAAGAACAATCAAAATAAATTTCTAGAGATGAAATATGTAATATCACAAATGAAACAAAAAAATGAACCAAACGGTATTAACAGCAGATTAGACACAATAGAAGATCAGCTGAACTTGAAGATATAGCCATAAAAGCTATCTAAAATGCCACATAGATAGACATTATTAAGGTCCTGGAGAAAAAATTGCCAACTTCAAATTCTTTACCAAATGAAGATGTCTTTTTTTTTTTTTGAGAAATAACTGACAAACATCACTGTATAAGTTTGAGACAGACAGCATGATGGTTTGATTTGCATATATTGTACAATGCTTAGGACAATAGATTGAGCTAACATCTTTTTATAATGAAGATTAAATAAAGACTTATTCAAACAAATGCTGAGAAAATTCATAACCAGTAAACCTGCACTATACAAAATGTAAGGATTTTTGACATTAGAATCTCAATCAATACAATTCACCATACTAACAATCTAAAATAGAAAAATGATATGAAGCAGAAAAGACAAAATTCAACATTCATTCATATTAATTTTTTTTAAAGGCTCTTATAAAACTAGGAATTCTCCCAACATTCTCAACAACAAGGTCCTTCAAAGAACTAGATAATAAGGAAAATCAATGAGACTATTTTCTATTTCACCGACTTTTTATCTGCTCTTTATTATTTCCTTCTTTCTGTTTACTTGGGATTTCATTTGGTCTCTTCCTTTTTCTAGTTTCCTTAAGTGGGAGCCAAATAATTGATTTCAGACCTCTCTTCTAATAAAGTCATGTCATGCTATAAATACCTTCTAAGTACTTCTTTAGGAGCATACTACTTATTGTGATACATAGTGCTTTCGTTATTTTTTTCAGTACAAAATACTTTCTCATTTTCCATTAGATTTCTTTTTTGACCCAGGGGGTTATTTAGAAGTCTGTTTATTGTTTCCAAATATTGAGGAATTTTCCACAGGTCTTTCTGATATCGGTTTCTAATTTAATTCTATGTGGTTAAAGAACATACTTTGCACAATTTTAATCTTTTTAAATGTATTAAAATGTGTTTAGTATCCCAGTACATGGTCTAACTTGGTAAATGTCCCGTGTGTTCTAAGAAAAAAGATATGCATTTTGTTGTTGTTGGGTGGAGCATTCTATATATATCAATCAGGTCAAGATGGATGCAAGTATTCTTTATTATTTCTCTGTTCTTACTTATTTCTACTTGTTCCACCAAGTATTGAGAGAAATATTTAATTCTCAAATTATAATTGTGTAGTAGTGTGTTGCTCCTTGCAGTCCTAATAGTTTTTGTTTCATTTATTTTTAAGCTCTGTTATTAGGCATATAAACATGTAGAATTATGTCCTCTTGATGAACTGACCCCCTTATTATTATGAAATTACCCTCTTTATCCCTGATAATATTCTTTGCTCTGAACTCTTCTTTGACATTAACCTAGCCACTCTAGCTTCTTTTGATGAGTGTAGAATAGTGAATCTTTTTCAATTTTAACCTATTCGTGACTTAAAATTTAAATCAAGTTTCTTGTAAACGTATATAACTAAATATTGATTTTTTCTTTATCCAATCTATCTTAGACTTTTAATTGGAATACTGAGACCATTTACATCTGGGGTGATATTGTTAGATGACAGATTTCAATTTGTGTCATCTGTTCTTTGCTCTCTTCTTCCATTACTCAGAAATCACTCTTTCATTAGCTCATGTGCGATATCTGGAAAATCCAGCGTTTTATACATTTGTCTAGTTTTTTTATTGTTTCAGGTGGGAAGATAAATCCAGTCACTGGACCTTCATGTTGCCCATATGTGGAAGTCCTTAGCATGCTCCATAGGAACTTTATTCTTAAAGCCAAAGCTGGCAACAACCCCAATACCTACCATCTGGTGAATGGATAAAGAAATTGTGGTATGGACATGTAATGAAATAGTACTCAGCAATGAAAATAACAAATCTTTGATATGTATAAAAATATGAATGAATGTACTATGCTAACTAAAAAAAAAGTAGTTACAAAAACTACTTAATATAGAATTTCATTTGTACAAAGTTCTATAAAAGTCAAAATTAAAGTGACAGAAAGCAGAGCAGTGATTGTCAGGTACCAGGGGTGGAAGGACTGAATTGACATCAAAGGGACACAAGAAAATTTTTGAGATGAAGATAATGTCCTATATCTTTTTATTTCAATTAAAGTTTACTGGAGTGACAAATGTTAGTAAAGTTACATAGGTTTCAGGTATACAATTCTGTAATACATCATCTATATATCACATTGTGTGTTCACCACCCAGATTCAGTTAATGTCCTATATCTCGATTGCAATAGTGGTTATATTTGTCAGAACTCATTAAATTGCACATTTGAAATTAATGAATATTATTTTAGGGAAATTATACTTCAATAAAGCTAACTTTTTAAAAATGTTTTAAATACCAACAAAATGGTGTCAGGAAAGAGGAGATTTTTCCATAAATATGACAAAAATAAAATGTTTTCAGTATATAAAAGATCATATAAGCCCATAAGAAAAACACTAAGATTCCACACAAAAGGGGGCAAAATAAATAAACAGAAAGTTCATAGGAGGGGAAGGAGGCAAAATATTCAATGCCAGTGAGGGAAGGATGAACCAAATATTGTCAAACGCTTCTGGTGGAAATACGATTTGGCACAACTTCCTGGAAAGCAATTTGGATGGATATCTGGACATGCTTTTTTAAATTATTCCTACTCTTTGACCCAGTAAGTCCATACATAAGACTCTCTCTTAAGAAAATATTCAGAGATATAAACACATATTTGGAAACGTGTCCACAGCACAATTAATTATTAGAGCCAAAAATAGCAGGAACACAAAACTTGGTATTTAATATTAGGGAAGTATTTTTCATCTTTTCAACGGTATATTTTACTATTACTAAAAATTATATTTTCAAAGAATTGCAATGACATGTGAAATGGTCTTGATATATGTAATGAATAATAAATAGGACACAAAGGCATTCAATTTCATTTTGTTATTTGTAATGAAGTTAATATTTGTGTGTATGTGTGTGTGTGTGTGTGTGTGTGTGTAAGTCTGTAAGAAACACAGCACAAGGTTAACAGTGTTATTCCCAAGTAGTAAAATTCTGGGTGGTTTTTGTTTCTTTTTATATCCTTTCTGAGTTTTTACATCTTCAACAATACTATTGCATGTGTTATGAAAGCAAAATAAGATGAGCATACACATAAACATTTAATATCATCATTCTCAAGTAAGAAAAAGAAAATTAGTCTGGATTTGATTATTTTAAAGAAATAAGTGAGAACACGTTCTCACCTACCACCCATAGAAATAAATAGTATTATATTTAAGTATATCAATTTCTTCACAAACCACTGTCATCACACAGAACACACAAATCGCAAAGTCCATGCTATTTTAGAACTTTTTTTCTTTACATCTTTTCCCTAATTCGCTGATTCACAACTATTAGTATATAGACATACAAGGTTAAACGTTGGGAAACAAAGATCTACATACCAAAATTACTGCCCTCAAGGAATCCACAGTCTTAGAAGGGAGGCCAGTACACCAGGTTTCAACTGGAAAGTTGAATAGGACATCACTAGACTACAGCTACCCTGAGAGTGCATACTAGGAAAGAACAAGAATGCATCCATTCACTTATTTACTCATTCATTTAATATTTATAGAACACCTACTAGTTTCACATCCTGTTTAATTTCCTAGTTATATAATGGTCAACAAAACAGATGTGATCCCTGCCCTGATGGCAATTGGGCAATTAACAAATAGACAGGAAAATATGTAATACAACTCATACTCTGGAAGAAACAAGATCAATTCAAAGAAAGACAATAATGAAAAGGGAGAGGTGTGAGAGCAGTAGCAAAATAGATGAAAGGATCAGGGTAGGCTTTTCTGGGAAAGTGGCATTAGAGCTGAGTCTGAAGGATAAAAACGCACCAGCCACACAAAGATAGGAGAAGACCATCGGGCAAGACTAAGCTTGTGCTGTTTGTGGGCTAGAAACAGCAGTGAGCGAGAGACAGTAGGCAAACAGAGGAGTAGAACACAAGAAGTTGGAGATGAGGTAGGGACCAGACCACGCAGGTCCCTGTGTTTCTCAACATTCAAAATAGACTGAAATCTGGGCCTCGTGTTTATATTTTTGGCTTCTTTAAAAAACATTTTAGCAAACGTGAATTTCAAGACGCATTCTTGGAAATATTTGGGCAACCTGATGCCCAAGATGCTATGAGACATTGAACCAGCTTAAACACTCCATTTCCTCTCTATGTAATACAGGAGCAACATAGAGGAACAGGACTGTTGTGAAGGAAACTGAAGGTGAAACATGCTGTGTGCATGGAAAGCATTACTTTTCTACAAGAAGCAACAATCTGTTGAGATGGAGGAGGGGGTTCTTTTACACTAGAAATATAAATGTATGAGCTTCTAGTTGGATGTTATTGAATGCTATCAAAAATAGCACTTCAGCATTGATTCAGAACCGTGGGGTGCACTATCAGCATAATTAAAATGAAAGACTCTAAGCCATTTCCCCATTTTGCTTCCTTATTATTGTCTAATTGTTCAGAATGTCTGTCTGTTATGGAGACAAAGCAATTACGCCCAGCAAGTCGCAGCAATGGGGATCATAAAGCGGGGGCCTGCTTCATTAGCAACTTGGATATCAGCATAGAAAACATTAAAGAAAGAAACGCAATTGTAATTGGAAATAATTGGATGGCACAGTTCACTTAGCTGGGGAAGATACACTATCTGCATCTGCAGGCTTTTTTTTCATTTTGTGGCTCTTTTTTCACCAGGGCTCTTTAAATTGAGTTCCATAAACCTAACAATATCAGAGTTGAGGTACGAAGGAGCATGGGCAGCACCCGATTATTTTTCAGATAATGGCACCTGGGCCTGGAAAGCCACAAGAATTTTGTTTCATGTGAACCGTCAACTGGCCCAGGAAGAAAAGAAGCAAGGGGTCAATGCTTCCGTTAAACACAAATCACAAGAATAAAAACTCCTGTGTCTCTCCAGCCCCATTTCTCACAAGCCCAGAGCTGTCTTCCCACACCCAAATCTACTCTTAGAACACACACAGTTTTAAATAATGGTCATCCTTGATACATTTACAATGCGAGAAGTTACGTTACAAGCAGGAAGAATCACAGACCCTTTTAGATCTGGGATTGACAGTACTTTTGAAAGTCCCCTCATTTAAAAATCGAGGCTAGAGAGCAGACTGACATGCCACAGATAGAAGAACCAGAAGTTGAAAATACAGGTCCCCTGATAATAACACAATAATAATAATCGCTACATATACTGTATTAATACCATGTGGTATACACTATGTGAAATGTTTCATATACGTCATATCAGTTAATCCTGTGAGGCATAGGAATATTAATTTTATAGATAAAGAAACTGGTGCTCAGAGAAGTTATGCGATTTGGCCTATGGGGAAGTAAAACTAGGATTTGAAACTAGTCGTGTCTCAGTATGAAGCCTATGCTTGTACCCAATGATCCCACCTTCTCATACCAAGGACAAAACATGAAGCAAGTAGTATGTCCTACTGTCCCTGTCACCAAATCAGAAGCAAGAGAAAACAGTGGCATAGGTAGGAAAACTGGCCAATTCCTTAGGCCAAGAATGAACACACTGCAGCCTGCCATTAGTTTTTGGACAGGTCATGAGCTAAAAATGGTTTTATATCTTTAAATGGTTTTCAAAAATACAAAGAAGAATATTTTGTCACACATAAAAATTACATGAAACTCAAATTTCGGTGCCCATACGGTTTATTGGCAGCCAGCCACAGGCATCAATTTATGTATTTTCTATGGTTGCGGAGCCAACGCCAAAAATATTTCCTATCTGGCCCTTTACAGAAAAAGCTTGTGAACCCCTGCCATAGACCCCACTTAGTTCAATTGATGGAAACAAGAGTATGAAGAAATATTTATATGATCAATGTTCTGTACTTCATTCTGGAGAGAGGATTATGTGGTAAGAGGAAGGGAAGGAAGAAAATGGCATGCTTCATCTCAATAGCTGAGGGTCATTTTGTCTCCAGGGGTGGGGTGTGTCCCTCAGAAAAGGGAAGAGTAAGGAGGAGAGCCATGTATCTATTGACTGCTTGAACCAGTCAAAGGAGACCTTCTAGAAGAAAATACCATCCAAAAGTCATCGTGGTGGCCATCAGGGAGTGGCTCTCAGGCTGTAATTTTTCCCTACTTAGGCCAAAGGGTTGGCCAATAAAGTGGGTTAATTGGGACAGCAAAGTCCCCTCTCTCTTTGTACCCGGAAACACAAAGGAAAAACAGTAAGCCTGCTGGGCATTGAACCCTATTACATTCTCCTTGCAAACTTACCTAACTTCAGTTCCTTATGTATGTGTGGGAGAGAGGTGAATTCAGCTGTACATGAAAGTGATGTGTCTGCCATCGGTCCTTGCAATTCCCCAATTGCTGAACTCTCAGACCCTTCCCAAAACACAAGCCAATAGAATGAGTCACATGCTTGGAAAATGAGTTAACCCCTCGGTCCATCGGAATCTTTTAGCAAATGAGCTTAGACCATTTTCATTTCACATTGAGTGTTTCAGAATTGCTTTTGTAAATATAATTTGACTTCTTACGTAGGCTTCCCACAGGAAAATTATGGTGATCTGCTGACACCAGCATTCCAGTGTCTGCGACAGCTGTGTTTCTCAATGTAAATTGGTATTCTGGTTCATAGGCTCATCGGTCTCTATTAGCTAAGGAAACAATTGCTGTTGTTGAAATTCTGAAATCATTAAGACTTCGAGGACCAGACTCTGGATTGCATTAAATTTACCAAAGGCCACCAGGTGACCCTTTCGAATTCAGGCATCTGGTCTTCCCCCAGGCAAACACCCTCTCTGAAATTGTGTGCATAACACAGAGGCATTGCAGCGTATGCAAATTTAACATATGTAAATTCAATAATATGTGCTGAGAGAAAGAGACACAGAACTATTTACATAGTATGAATAATTCCACAGGCCATTCCACTGAACGCACTTACCCTCCACAGCTCAGGATGGGAGACATAAATGCGCAGTTCCCACAGACAGTCTTCATTCCCACCCTTATCTTGAAATGTGAGTATCTCATCCTGCTGAGCATGATGCCAGTGTTTAAAGATACATGCTCCTCAAACTAGATGGTGTCCAGATACCTGATCTGGTACTCACCTACAGAAACAGTGACAAGTGCCAGCACCGGAGATAACACAAGCTATATTGGACTTCTTAAGGGATGGCAAGCTAGTCTGTAATATCTGGTAATATCTCAGTGTTTTCAAAAAAATTTTTGACTAAAATGCATTTTTTTGCCTTACGCACTGACTGTGGTTTCTAAACTTCATGTACAATCTAGCTTCACTGTAGGTGCCTTAACCTTGGAAAATCTACAACTTCAAAGCGCAGAGTTAAACTCAATCTCATATGAAGATGGGGATGCAGGAGTCTATTTTACTTGTTTCAACAGGAACAATGAGTCCCCCTCAGATTGATATTTCCCATACTGTGCTGTGTTCTGTGAAACAGTCATTGCTAATAGGTGTTCCTTCAAAACCTGCAGTATTAAAAGTTTGGGCAAGGTTGCCCACTATTATATAGTCTCTTCTTCAAAGTCACAATGCACATCAGCATTGCTATGGACTAAACTGTGTCTACAACAACAAAAACATGTCGAAGCCCTACCCTCAAACATGATAGCATTTTGAGATGGGGCCTTTAGAAGGTTAGATAAGGTCATGAAGGTGAGGCCTCCATGATGGGATTAGTGCCCTTATGAGAAGAGACACCAGGAAGCTTGATATCTCTCTCCTTCTCCCTGGCCCTCTCCCTCGCCCTGTCTTTCCTCCATGTGAAGACATAGCAAGGAAGTAGTCATCCCTAAGCCAGGAAGAGGGCTCTCACCAGAAACCAGCCATGCTGGCACCCTGATCTTGGACTTCCAGCCTCCAGCATCGTGAAAAAATAAATGTCTGTGTTTAAGCCACCCAGTCTATGGTATCTTGTTATGGCAGCCTGAGCGTACTAAAACAAACACATTGAGAAAATCCTGCAGAAAAAAAAAAAAAAAAGGAAAAAAAATCAATTTAACTTTATTAGAACCAGTATTTTCCACGTGCCGTTGGGAGAAGATCTCAGCCGTTTTTGGCCTAACTTTTCTCCTCAGCTCTCTCCAATGGTGGAAAGTCCTAATCTGATTGCTCAAATCTGGGTAAAGATCTTGATCAGTACAGGCAGGACCACTGTGTACTAAAGGCACAGATATACCCACGAGTGAGTGAGCACACCCAAGGCCTGGCTCCTAGGACAGGGCTTCTCATGTATGAACAGGCAAACAAATCGCATGGAAATCTCATTTCAAATGCAGATTCTAATTCAGTAGGTCTTGGATGGGACCCCAGATTCTACCTTCCTAACAAACTTTCAGGTGACACTGATATTGCTACTCTATGGACATTATGGTGCTAAGAACAATCCCAACCATCTTGCTCCCGTCTTCTCGTCTCTTCCTGACCTGATATGCCGTTATTTCTGTCTCCAGCAGCCAACCGATGGTAAGACTGGAAGTTAGGGGATGGAAGGCTTTCCAAGTCCAGGCCTTGAGCCTGAGCTGACTGCTCCCACGCAGCTATACAGCACAGCTCCACTGGGGGGTACCATGCAGTAGCTTAAGTGGGAGTAGTTTTCATATCCATTTTCTTTGCGTGTGGTATGAGAGGTCCCTCCAGTAACCCCACAGTGAATGTGGTGATTGACAATACAAGATTCTTGCATTTTGGGGACCCCTAGACATTAGGCCATTTTAACATGGCCAAAATCCCACCTGTGCCCTTTACACGATGCTTGCTTAATGATGGATCCCTATTTGCATGCGACATCTTTCAGCAGGGACTACGATGTGGAGAACAGAGCTCCTGCTGTTTAGAATTCTGTTTCTTTACTAGTTTAGGGCATATGCAAGTGCGTCATCTTCCATGATGATTAAGGATAACCCAAGAAATTCCTTCTCAGATTTCCCCAGGCTCTGTCTCTCTTTACATGAAGCACCTCAGATACCACAGCATCAAGGAGTACAGTTTGCAGTTTGTAGCTCCATTTTTTTCTCACAAGAAAACAGTGGAGCATATGCCAGATCTGCACACAAGCGACAGGTAGCCAAGATCTGCGATCTACTTGGTTAACATTTGCAAACAGGACAATCCAGAGGGACCCTCTCTGTCACTGCTCAGAGTAAGAAACAGACCTCCTAGGGCATGTTAACTCAGCTGGGAAAATGGACGTTTATTCAATGCCCAAATGCTAAAGAAGAACTGTGCATATTCGGGAAATTAAATTACCAAAACAAAACAGAAGCATCTTCCCAATTCACACCTGGCAGTTAGGAAATTGTTTCACTTTGCATTTATTTTTCTGTCCACGAGTAAATTATCTTTGTCATTAGATGATGATGAAGGTGATTTCCACCAAGGAAGGGGAAGGTAGGCCAGCTGACCTCTCAAACTACCTTGTAATATTTGAAGCACTAGTTCTAAAAAAGTGGGTCCTGAATATTTGATTTTTCATCCAAGAAGGTAAACTGTCCTCTCTAGCTTGTTAGCTGCACAGGATCAGTATTCCAAAGAAGGGCTTAATAAGTCCTGCATTCTGATTGCCAGAGGAAAAGAAAAAAATTTTTTTTTATTTTTGTTTAATGTGCATTATATTGTTTGGAATGCATGAATACTTGAATTCAATTTTTTAAAAAAATGTTTATATATACATTATAGGGGATGGCAGAAATTCTTCATGTTGTGGTCTCCCAGGGGTTATCTTTAACATAAAGGTTAATTGTTGGCTACTCAGTCATTCTCCATACATGGACTGTCATAACCCATGGCTTCCAGGAGGGGAAACTGAAGTGTGTCAAGGTCAAGATCTTATTCAGCTTGAGTTATAGAGCCAAACATAGAAACCAAGAGGTATGGTCCCCACTTAAAACTCTCTAACTAGCAGAATGGTTAAAAACAGATTTATCGCACTAATAGGCTCCTGGGTCAAAAAGGGCAGGTATGTGTTTACAGAGCTTAAAGTTGGTAGGAAGAACCATTTTGCAGTCAATTTGACAACTTAGAAAAGTACACTATCATCCTTCTGTATTTACAAGTGGCTTGAAGGAAAATCCCGGAAGCATAATGGGCAAAAGAAGCTCTTAATAATAACCCTATACCTATGGTGTTTATTCATTTTGTACAAAAACAATCCTTGGTATTTTTCTAGAGATTTATACTTTTAAAGTGTATAATATGTAGAACATATTTACATGAATACAAATCTATAAGGTGGACAGAATAGGTAACAGAATGCCCAGGTTTAGAAGTTATGTAAACAATTTTTTAAATAAATGGGAAGCTATTTTTATATATTAATCTCCAATTATAAGAAAATAATAATTGGCTACTTTGAGGAATTCAGAAGCTAACCCACTATCCAAAGAAAAAGAAGGAATATTTTGATGTGTTTCCCTTTCTATGGCTGTGTTCATGCTACTAGATGTACATACGCATTTGCATAAAATTTTTTTAACCAAGATGAGGTCTTACTCTATATTGAGGTGTTTCCTTCTTGTTTTCATTCCATGCTGAAATCTGAACAGGCTCCTAAGAGAATGGAATCAGCACATATAGCTCTATTCCTTTCATTAAGTACAACTGAAAACCCAGGACTTTATATAGAAAACCATGTAAAGATTCTAAAAGGTGGAGAGAAGCCAGACCAGCTAGGAATCTCAGGACCCAAGGAATGACATGGCGGTGAGTTCTCCAGATTGTTTGTTTGCCTCATATATTCCAGACTCAGAGCAGCAACTGGAAAATGCCTGTAGGCACAGATTTAAAAGCCTGCTGTTTCTAGCCAAATACCTGGAAAGGTTCAGCCTAGCAAGACAGAAAACGTTTAGACAATAACCACTCTACTGCAGCAAAATACCACAGAAAGAGCTATGGCCCCACATCTACCCATGTGAGCAAGTAGCCCAGACTCTACCCTTGCCAGGATGCATTGAAGATCCCCAATCGAACTCCCTCAGTGGGGTGGTGTCAGAGGAGACTGAGGAGGAAGGTGGAACTCTGACCCCCGGTGGGTAATAACAACTGCCTCTTTGTATCAATGGGGAGCCTAGACTGCCACCTGCATGCAGTAATAACACGATTCCCCCACTCCTGCTAGGGTGCGGTCCTAATGGAGAGTCAGGGCCTTTACCCCACTACCCGTGGTAACAAGATAGTCTCTCATGGTGTCAGCAGAGGCCATGTAAGGGGCAGTAACAGGTACTCCTACCTCTCCCCCCAGCAAGGAGGTATCAGTAGAGATCTAATAGGAAGCCAGAAATCATGCCCCTACCCAGCAATAATAAAAAACACCCCACCTTATAAATGTCAAGTGGGGAACCTAAAGTCCTCCCTCCACCTGACAAGGCAGTGCATTATTAGGCTATGACTTCTTCTGCCAGAGCAGTATTGGGGGGAAACAAAGCTAAAACAGAATGTTTAAATAGGATTCAGAATCTCATAACTTAATGCCCAAACTGTTCAAGTTTCTATCAAAAACCACATATTATAGCAAGAACCAGAAAAAGCTTAAAATGGATTTTTTAAAGACAATAATTACATGCCAACACAAAGATGACAGAGATGTTAGAATTATCTGACAAAGATTTTAAAGTAGACATCATAAAAATGCTTCAGTAGCCATTACAAACTTGAAACAAAAAGAAATAGAAATTTTCAACAAAGACATAAAGTCTCAGCAAATAAATAGAAGATATAAAGAAGAACCACATGGAAATTTTAGAACTGAAAAGTTTAACAACTGAAACTGAAAAATCTCAGTATATGGACTCTCAATAGCACGATAGAGGGGATTAGAGGATGGAATCACTGGAATAGGAATCAAGGAAGGAGAGGAGAAAGAAAATAGGGCTGAAAAAGTATTCCAAGAAATATGACTGAAAACTCCAAATTTGGCAAAAAATAAAAAAGACACAGACCTACAAATTCAATAATCTAAACAAATCCCAAGTGAAATAAACTCAAGAAATTCACACCAAGACACATCACTGTCAAACTTCTGAAAACTCAACATGAAAATGTCTTCAAAGCACTGACAGAGAGATAACACTTTACTAAGAGAAAAAAATTCAAATAACAGCAGATACCAAAAACAACAGAGGCCAGAAGGGAGTAACATGTTTTTAAATGCTGAAAGAAAAGAACTGTCAATCCAGAATCCTATATCCAGTGAAAATATTCTTCAGGAATGAAAGGGAAATCAAGACATTCTCAGATGAAGAAGAGCTAAAAGAATTTACTGCCAGTGAGATTTACCCTACAAAAAAAAAAAAAAAAAAATATATATATATATATATATATATATATATATATATATATATATATATATATATATATATATAAAGGAAGTTCTCTAAACAGACAGGAAACAAAAGAAAGACACTTGGGACACCAAGAAGAAAAAAAGAATACAGTAAGCGAAAATATGGATAAATACAATTTTCTCTTGAGTTTTCTAAATTATGTTTGCCAATTGAAGCAAAAGTTGTAACACTACCTGATGTGGTTCAAAATGCATGTACAGGAAATAGTTAAGACAATTATATTATAAACACGCGATGGTAAAAGGACATAAAAGGAGATAAGGTTTCTATATATCACTTAAAACTACCAGTAGGCTGTGATGTTATGTACATGTAATGTCATACCTAGAAAAACCACCAAAAAAACTTATACAAAGAGATAATACCAAAAAATCATATAAAAAACTCAAAATGGAATTTTAAGACATGTTGAAGCAACCCACAGGATGGATTGTGTTTTTAGTGTTGCCATGCTTACTTTGTAGTCTCCATTTCATAAACCTATTATTGAAAGTACTTCAAGATCTGAATCTCCCACTGTTTCTGCTCTTTCTTATTCGTGATGGATTTTCTTTCTCCTCATATATTTTTTTTCAGTTTGTAGTATATTTAAATATACACATAATTTTACATAATATTTTGTGAGTGTTTCTATGGAAATATTGTATAACCTAGATTTTAGTTATGTCTCCTCAAGGAAGTCTTGCAATTTTTTTCTGCCAGATGCCTCCAAAGTATTACCAGCTCAGCATGATGTTAAGGCTTATGAATTGCTAGATCATTCAGGTAGTTTACTTCAAATTCCCATTACAAATTGAGCAGACCCATGATTATGGTATCTCATTAGAAACTTATTTTTCAGGTAACACTTAGGGTGAGACAAACTATCTGTTGACTCCCTTTGACAATATATGGATATTTCTCCTGTCTACCTATTCGGTGGAATCCAGCTTTTTTCAAAGTGTGAGTTCCTACTCTCCACCTAGGGTATAACTCTTCTTCTACCACACATAGATATTCAAATCTAAGACCAATTGCTACAGAGATCAGAAATCTCCACCTCCATCCACACCCCAGGGCAGTCAATGGCATTCTCTGACCTTCTGCCATTCTCTGTTTCACTATCCTCTCCATATCTATCCCTAGGGATTTTTCCCTTACATTCTTGACAACATGCAACTATGCATTTAAATATATTGCTTAAGCATGGTTACATTTTCTCCAGCAATTCTAGGTGTTTTGTAACAAAAGGTTTTCAGATTAACTACTGCACACATATTATTAGGATTGGAAATCCTTTAGTACTTTCCAGCCTCAGTTTCCTCATCTGACATGAGAATAAGATAAAAATATGTAAAGTATCTGACATATAGATGATCAATGAAAGTTACTGTTTTTGTTATTATGCCATAATTCTTTAACCTATTGCTGATTACATTTATTTACTACTTCTATTATAGATAACACTTTAACATGTATACATGAGCGTAAATCTTTGTTAATTTATAATTACCGCCTGAGGTTAAATGTCAAGAAAAAAATCATTCCAAGGTCTAAGGATATTTTCACATTTTAAAGACTCATAAATACAGAGAGTGTCAAAAAAAATTATACACATTTTAAGAAAGGAAAACTGTATTAAAATGGTTATACTCAATACATACCAAAAACAAAAGATGAATACAAGTCATGTTTGACTTCTGCAATTACAAGAGGTGCTCAAAGTGGTTACAATCCACACTCTTCTGATTACGGCAAACTACTGCTTGAGCAACGTTGACCAAAGTGGCCACTTGTATACATTTTTTTGGCATCCTAGTATTTTCAAGTTGCCCTCCAAAAGGATTTACCAAGCTGAATTCCCACCAGTGGTATATTGCAGTGCTCATTTTATTATTTTTCATCACAAATTACAGACTAATATAATTTTCAAAATGTTTTCCAAATTGATAAGTAAAAATGGTACGGTTTTAAGATGACTAATTGCTTTATTGCTGCCATAAGGACTAAGCATGAAAAACATTAATAGCCTCTCTCGGGTCCTCGCTTCCAAGATGACCAAGAAAAGAAGGAACAATGGTTGTGCCAAAAAGGGCCGCGGCCGTGTGCAGCCTATTCGTTGCACCAACTGTACCCGATGCGTGCCCAAGGACAAGGCCATTAAGAAGTTCATCATTAGAAACACAGTAGAGGCCGCAGCCATTAGGGACATTTCCAAAGCGAGTGTCTTCGATGCCTATATGCTTCCCAAGCTGTATGTGAAACTACATTACTGTGTGAGCTGTGCCATTCACTGCAAGGTAGTCAGCAATCGTTCCCATGAAGCCCGGAAGGACCAAACACCCCCACCTCGATTTAGATCTGTGGGTGCTGCCCCACGACCTCCACCAAAGCCCATGTAAGGAGCTAAGTCCTTAAGGACTGAAGAAATATTCTCAGGGGAAAAATAAAATGGAAATTATACTTAAAAATAAAAACATTAATAAGTGGTATAGATTATAGAATTCCCAACAGAGGAAGACAATCTCTGTGACCCAATAATATACCTCATTGTATAGGCAGGCAACACATGACATTTGGAGGCCAGGTTTAAAGGATGTGAAAAGAGCTTCTGTGGTTACAGATGGGAGATAAAGTTTAGAAAGCAAGAAAAAGGGGATACAATTTCCTGGCACAGATGCCTATATTCCCCTTTCCCACTCCCATCAGACATGCCTAATTGATCACAGAACTCCTTCCCACTAAGCATGGAAGCAACCTTGGTACGCTTCACAATACAGCACTCCAAACAGCAATTGATTACAGTTAGCCCATAAAATAAAGCCTCTTTACCCTCCTGGATTTAATACATTATAATTTTCAGGTCAGAACATCAGGAAGAGATGTATAGCATTTAATGTTGCTTTGTATTTGAGCCAATACAATATGCAGCTGGATACAAATGCTATTCTTTGACAGGATGTATTTACCCAGCACAGAGCCAGCCTCATTATCATTGCTGAAAAATTCTCCTTCCTCAAAGCAGGACAAAAGGAAAGAGATAATACCTGGAATTCAGGGGAATTTCTAAACAATGGTACCTGAGTTACCCAGCTAGAGCCTGGTCTCCCAGTGGGAAGAAGAATGCTATCAGGCCATCCCCAAACACCACCTGACCTTTAACAAAGGCTATTTCCTTTGTGAAACCAAAAAGGGAAGATGGAGTGAACATATGCTTCTGTCGTCTTCCTCTTTGGCCTGTGCAGGGTCAGGTCACAGTCACCAGAACTCATCAACCTCAAATGCTCTCAGAAAGAAAAGGAGGGTGTTCCCAAATAATTGCCAGACAGCAAAGACTCTACATGCATGAAGACCTTATTTTTTCACCTCAGTCTCAGCTCTCTGCGGAGAGAAGCTGCCCAGAAATGGAGGTGTCAATTCAGGAGACATGGAAGGGGGTTTCTTTTTGGTCTGGGCCTCAGTTTTCTTGACCAAGATGTGGATTTGTAAGCTAGTTAATCACTATACAGGGAACCACCTGGATCTACTCATTAACAAGCCACTCTGACATCATTCAAGTCTCCCTCGGCCTCATATTTATACTTTTGGCATCTCACCCTAGTGTGCTACTACAAGGGTGGTCTGCTGATGTAGTATTAAGACAGTAAATAAAACGACTTATATATCATAAATTCAACTACCTCCAAGGGAACTCTTCCAATATAACAAAATCTGTTTATAATTCTCCTCCATCCATCCTAAGCATTTATATGATTAGCCCAGCCTATACTTTCTGGCTCTTGAGCCAATCAGATCACTTTTCATCATAACCTGTTTCTCCCCACCCCCCAACAATGGTAATATTCCTTTTCATTCTGAGTAAGTTCCTTTATTCTAGCATATATATCTCTAAACATGCACGCTACACTCTCGTGACATTTTGCCTCTCTACTTTATCCAAGCCCTGCTTCTGCTTATGTCCCGCCGCCAGCCAAGATGGGCCATCACTATCTCTACTGGGATGTGAAGGGGTTTTAGATGGTGAAGACAAACAAAGAGAGGGCAAAGAGACCCTCAAGGTGAGAAGGAATCTGCCCACAGGATGCATTATTTTGAAGACAATCAAAACTTTGCACCACAAAGATGGACACCTGGTAATATAACTGCTCTCCTTACTAAAGAATCACAGTCTCCTCCTTACTAAAGAATCACAGTCTCCTCCTCCTCTTGAGTTTAATTTTAAAAGGCCCTTTCCCTTTCTATTCTTAGCATGCATTGCCTTCCATATGCTAGTCTCTGGGAAAAGGGGGGGAAAAAAAAACACAGCCAGGCACACACATGCTTTTCCCTAAGATGAAAAGTCTCCACCCCTCCTTCCCTAGCTGGTAAAGTCCTCCTCACCCTTCTTCTCTGCTCACGTTTTCCGTGCAAACGTGGACTGCCCCGGGGAGACTTAGGCATTCCTCCATAAGGTCCTTTCTGCACTCTACTAGGGCAAGTCTCTCCATGTGCCCATGCCTGCCACATGTGTGTCTTCCCACCACTCTGTGACTTCACTGAGGGCAGGGACCCATGCTTCTGATCTTTCTTCCTCCAGCATTTGGTCCGCTGTTAGACACTTGGGTGGTATGTGATAAATTTTGCTGGATGATTGTATAGACGAATCCTCCTGATGATAGCCTACCTGGATATCAGTGAAGCAGATCAGAATCTGGAGGCTGGAAAGAACCACAAGCCACATATCGTTCAAACCCTTCTTTTCAAAGATGAGGCCTCCAGAGAAGTGACTTCATCGAGGCCACACAGTGAATACGTGGCATGGCCTACCTGTGTCTAGCCTCACAGCCCAGTCCTCCTTCCAGTGAACAACACTTTGTCATTCATTGACAGAAGAAAGACATCCTGAGCACATCCAGCGTGCCATGCCATGCAGACACCATGGTGAAAGGGACAAAGATGGTTTCTTCCACGTGAAACTTATAGTCTAGGGGGAATACAGCTAGTATTCAGATAAGGAGGCAGGCCAGGATCGAGGGAGGCAACTGAGATGACTCGTGCGAGTCAGGGTCAAATCCTGACTTTATTTAAAATGTAGATATTTGGTTCATCAATGATTTGGGGCCCTTATTTTGATTCTCTTTTTCTAAATGTTGCATTCAATTATTTATCTTGATTCCTACGGTTTGGGCATCTCCTTACATTTTGTTCCTAAGGCAAATACTTCACTCACTCACTCTCATCCTGGCCCTGTAAGGAACCGAGAATTTTAAAAAGGAAGAAAGCAAATGACCTAGGTGCTGTGACGTACATCTCCAGAGAACTAGTATGCTTTTCTACGGTTGTCAGTCTACTTCTGCATAGGTATGCACTTGTTAATTTATCATCTAAACTGCTGAGACTACACACATTTCCCAGCTTATAAAGTCATCCCTTCACATGTGCCAATTTATTAGATAATGTTTGTGGTCAACTACTTATGCAAAATCATTTAATTTTAAGTAAATTCTCATAACTGCTGGCAGCTTCGACAATCAATATCCACTTTGAGCTTTGTGGCACAAGGAGGCCACCGTGGGATTTATTTAAGGCACTTTTACCAAATAAAATAGAACTTTTGTTCCTATATTCCTATCAGCGTTATTCTTTTGAAGTTGTCCAATGCTGTATGATTACCGATGATGATGACAACATTGAAATAAACAGAATACAAGTAAGAATATGAAACTAAGCAAAAAATGCCAAGTTACCACCATGAAGAGGCAGTTACCAAAGGCCACGGAAACAAAGAATCTGCAGATCGTATAATGTCTTAAATTCCACCAATATGCAACGCTCTTGCCACATGGAATCTGCTGACAGGCGCCCCCTGAGTCAAAGGTGACTCTTTGATCCCGTGGTTACAGCTAAGGACACAGGGCCAGAATTACAGGTCCTATGCTGGCATCATCACTAACCTGCAGAATTACTTTGGCCAAGTAATTCAACCTCTCCATGTGTCAATCACACAGCTATGCAGCTGCTACGTTGCTACCTTTCCAGGAACTCACTGGAAGGAGGATTTACAAGAAAAAGGAAAAAACAAAAAAAGACTTTCTTAAAACAAACTAGAAAGTGTGAGGTTGTAGTATCCAGAGAGGACTCATCTAGACCCATCTTGCAGGGTGGATATAAGGAATGATCCATGGAGGATATACCATTGCATAAGCTTTCAGCACAACAGAGACTATGAAGGCAATTTAAAGCAATCGACTCACATCTTCATTCAAGTAAATAAAAAGAATGCAAGTAATAAAATAAAACTTGTTTGTGTTCGTGGTGTTAATAGTTGATCTCATTTCAGGTTTTAAACCTCATGGGATAACGGCATTAACTCTTCTGTCAAAGCAATGCGTCTGCTCGCTTACTGGCTGTAAACCCTTAGACAAATGACTTAAGCATCTGTGTCACTTTCATCTCATAGCAGCGCCAATTCTTCATGGGGATTTTCTGAGGATTCAAGGAGCTCGTGCTCATGTGAAGCACTTGGTACAGTGCCAGGTACACAGGAAGCACGAGGTAAGGGTGAAAGAGTGAGGAGGAGACACGAAGAGGAAAACGATGGTTTATGTCTCATGTTAGAATGCCTCGCAGCACCTAAAACGATGCCTGGAACAAAATAAGGATGAATAGATGACTGAATGAATAATGAGTACTTACAGGCTCCAAGTACTACACTGAAGAAAAGTTTAAAAGAGCAAGAAAGAGATAAGGGAGGGATAAAGACAGACCGCAAGAAAAATATACGCCCCTCCGTTGGGGATCAGGCCACATGTTACCGCCCATAAGTCCATACAAATTTTAACCTCCTTCCACTTCTACTTACACAACAAAGGAGCGATCAGGTTCATTGCCCCGTGCTCTGCCCATTGAGAAGATTATTCTGTCACTGTCCTTCAGTCTGTCTCTAGACTGTAACGCAGCTGTCGTCATTTTCAGCCTGCCCTCAACATATCATGTCAACCCACCCATAAACCGAGTTTGTATTTTTCCCTCCTCTATCACTTAGTCAAAAAGGGTGCCTCATGCAGCCAGAGGTATAAGCGGGAGGAGGGGCCCAAGTGCAACAGTGGCGGGTGACACAGATTCTGGGGCTACCTGCTTCTGAACCTTCCTGTACCCTCTAGCCCTACTTGTGCTCCATCCCAGATACACCCTTCCCACCTTATGGTGCATTGCTGGGCACTCTCAATCTTATCGCTTGGTGAGTATGACAGCTAATGATGGGCAGACAAAGGATATCCTGGTGCTCGATCTCTACCAAGGTCTAGTAATGTGGCATGCGTTGTTTTTCAAAAGGTGTGTAAAGGTAGATAATTCTTGTGCCAAAACCCCAAGGAGCCTGTGTTGTGCTTCTCCCACTGAGGCTTCACAGAGCTCTACATGGCATCTTGTCCCACCACTGATACCTCGAATACCCAACGTCTTCCATGTGGTACAATCCAAATAGCAGGGGGCTTGCACTCTACCCTGGTCCTACTGGAGAGCCCTTTCCTGCTCTGCGTCCCACTCAAAGCAGCCAACCTTTTGCATCATTTGGTAATGGGCTGGAGCAATATTCCCAGCTTCAGAATAGGAAGCTTCCAAAATCCAAAGAGGCCTATTAGACATTCGGTTTTCTTTTTAGTAGTGGAAAGTGCAAACTACAATAATTTGTCTTTTACTTTGGAGATGATGGCCTGGGTTGCCCTTACCAAGGAACCTATAAATATTTAACTGATGTGCAGGTCCCTGAATCTTTATAGGGTTTATCACCCATTCAGTGGAGACGATGTATCTTACCAAAGCCGCTAGCATGCTAGTCAGTTCTTGCTTCTTGGGCTTGATTAGCATAAGAAAAACAATGCAGTAAATTAATGTGATGTTCTGCCTGACGTCCAGATGGTTCAAATCCTTTCAGAAGGCAGGACAGTTTTAACATAGCTCTCAGGCGAAACTGTTAACTATATTTTGCTGACCACTGTATATGAATATACACTGTTTCTGATTCGCTTCTCAAATTGGAATAGGAAAAGAACATATTTGCCACATCAATGACCACATTCTGAGGTCGTGTTAACCCACTCTAGGAGAAAAACCACATCTGGAACAGCAGCCACAATCAGGGCTTCTAAGTGGTTGATTTCGTGAAAATCTTCTTTTAAACTTCCAGGGCATATCGGGTCTCTCCAAGAGTTAGACTGGTGAACTAACGAGATTTTATGAGGGCCCCCACTCTAGCATCATTTAGAAGCATAAAAATGTCACTAATGTCCTCCATCCCCCCTACTATCCTAGAATGCAATATTGCCTTTGATTCACTCGGGTTTTGGTTGGGGGTGGGAGTGGGGATGCAGTTTTGGGGCTTCCACTGGCCTTTTCCACAGTAATAGCCCTTATCCCATAGGCTAAGGAAGCAATAGAGGCATTGTGACAATTACGAAGTATGTTAATCCAAGTTGTGCCTTCCAAGGGAGAAGAACTAACTGGCAGGTGGGTTTGTTGGCCAAATGGACACACGGTAAAGTCGACCCTGTCCAGGACTTTATTTATTACCAGAATCCTATGTACTTCTACTCGAACAGCCCCCTGCTATCAATATGGGTACCTGGTCTCCAGATAACCAATGTCAAGTTGAGCCCTGTGTACTATCAGAAGGGGTGAGAAGATATTAGGGCACAGGGTCAACCACGTATTCCCTGGGAATAATGAAGGAGATACAAAAAGGCCAGCAGATGAAAAAGTACCACCTGCTTTGCAGGACACACAGACAACATGTGTATCCCAGTATAGGGGACCTCCAAAAAACCCACTGTTGGCTCCCCAAAACAGAACCAGCTGTGATTATTCACTAAGCCCAAGTGAACGTCAGCTTCAAACATCTTTCAAGGGCAGAAGAAGAAAAAATCAATGCCAGTCTCCTGAATACTTTCTTGCCCTTTACTACCCTCTCCCCTCCTCCTCCTGAATGCCTAGCTAAGGATCAAAAGGATAAGTGAAAGGATAGCTAAGGATCAAGTAGGAAGTGAGAGGATAAGTGGAGAAATAGACCAGGCGCCCATCTTCACCTTTCCTCCTGGAAGTGCCAGCCCAGGCCAGAGATAGGATGGGGAACAAAAGTTAAGTTTGTGGTCCAAGGCCTTCCTATTCCATGGGACAAAACATATTCATTGCTGAACTGAGACCTCTTAGGGAACTAAAAGGTCAAGTGAATTTTTTATAATCTAAGAGCATGAAGATAAACTACAGGGCCTGCCGGATCGCACCCCAGGGCCCTGGGAAGATCTACTGAGACTGTGTGTGTGTTTGTGCACATACGCTGTGTACCCTGGAGCAAAAAAGGGTGAGGGGTAGGACAGTGGGAAGAATAAAGTTGCTGTACAATTGTGCTCTATGAGTTATGTCGATCTCATGTATCAATTACATTTTTTTCTTAAATTAATTTTAGAGCAAATATATATTACAGCCGCCATCTTGAGCTCACTACCACTGTCCCTTTTGTATCCTCTGAGAGAAAAGACCTTCAGTTCCTGGAAGGGTTTATTGATTTCCTCCTCTATGATATGGAGGAAATTTTCAGCTATGTGTCAGACCACTGTTGTCTGTTTGTTTGTTTCTTGCAGGTGCTTTTGAAAAAACAAATTCTATTGAATGTGTACTTTATACATCTTGGAGCTCTGGATTTATGATCCATCAAACACTGTGCAACTTGTTTTGAAACATTTCTCATAGCTTTTCCGTGGGCTTTCCAGTGCTGGGAGGGAAAACAGCATGAAGTTGTGGAGTTTTCAATTCCCTCTTCTAATGTGTAGGTAACAGAGGCAGGAGGACTTTGATGGAACATGATGACTCTTTTATGCCATAATGTAATTGTTAAGTCTTTACAGAAATCCTCACACTAGGGGCTTTTTCCTCCCTAAGAGTAGGAGAGCAAATACTTAAAGTCATTAAATAAGTTTCCTCTTTGTGCAGCAAGAGTTGAAAGAGCTTCAGGGAGGGCAGGAGGGGAAGAGAAGTGGAGGATGATCAGACCTCTCTGAGATCGCTAGATATTATTACCTCCATTGTACCCAGGAGTCAATTGATAGACAGGTAAACCAACTTCATGCCTTTTTTATCCAAATGCACAATGCAATGCGTGGCACACAGTAAATGCTCAGTACCTATTTGTTATATATGAATGGCGCCTGCAGCTGTAGAACTGGTACCAGGATACCAGCCGGAGTACCAGAGTGCAGTGTAGGTCATGCTAAGCAGAGAAGCAAAAGGTTAAAATAACGATTCTACATCATCACATCACATCTCCCTAAACATCACACTATGATTTTCCCCTAACACTCACCATTTTATGAAATTATCTTGTTTATTCTTAATAAATATACTCATTATGTTATACATACATATAGTGTGTATCTATACATATTCACCCAGCTCAAAGGTTAGCACCTCCAGTAAGTAACACCCCCCTGCCCACACACACACTTCCTCCCCCTTATATAGTGTTTAACCAGGAGGAACAGTCTACCTTACTAACCAATCTTGTCTCCTAGACTTAGGTCAGGTCCTCTAAAAACAAAGAGATTCAGGTGCACCTCATTTATCCAGGGCATGTGGGTGGGGGGTGGGGGAGGGAGATGTGAGGGAGGCAAGTTGCCAAGCAGGAATGTGGCATCCAGGAAAGTATCACAGTGGGTTGAGTGGGTGGAGGAGTATGTGTGAGGGGTGGGACGCAGGGTGCTCTGAAGCATAAATCATACCACAGAGGGTTTTACCCCTGAGGCCATATCAGCCAGTCCCTGGCTGCTCCTGGCAGGAGTGCAGGATGGGGAATGTAACCTCATGGGATGGACACAGCCAAAAGCAAGGCTCCAGAGAAGGTTCTATCAGCCACAACACTTACTACAGCTAGTGGGGGGGAGGTAAAAAAGATCTGGGTGGAGCCAAAACAGCCTATGACCATCCTCTCTGTACCATGACATCAATAGGATCCTAAAGTCATTGAGAGCAGGCACTGGTCTTGTTGATTGTTTTCACCTTCCTATATGCCTTAACTTAGCAGAGGGCCTGGAGAGCTAAGATACACTCTTCCTCCTCTTTCCAGGATGTTTAGGAGGAATCTTTGAGGTAGAAGTGGAGAGCTGTTTACTAGAGCACACAGCCTCTCACAATTTTAGCTGCCTCGAGAAAATTCACGAAATGAAGTCCCTCAGTGTGCAGCACCAAGTCCTGTCTGTGGCCCCTGGGCTGACGTCTATCATCACCCATCATTATAAGAAACAGAGAGCAAGCCAGCCTCCAGCAGTTTCCAATGGGAGATGTCCGCCCCTCTTGATGAGCAGCCAACACAATAGCAGCTATCTTCCCTGGCCAGCTGGGGCGAAATTTGTTCACAGCAGAATCCCAGACTTCGTGGAAAGCTTCTGTACTCAGAAGCTGCCTGCCTGGCTCCCTCCGACACTGCTCACGGGACTGTAAATGGGTAGGACCAGTGTGGGAAGCAACACTAAATATAGCCAGCATTGACTGAACACTTACTCTGTGCCAGAAACTATCCCAAGTGCTTTACACATTGATGCATTTCATCCTCACAGCTCCCCTGTGAACTAGGTGTTATTATTACAATCCTCGATTTCCTATGAAGAGTTCTTGAAATGGTCATACCCTTTAACCCAATTGTTCCTCCCTTAGGAAACAATACTTAGAACAAAAGACTTTTACCCACAAAAAAATTTATCAGTGTGGTATTTATCACGGCAAAAAATAAATAAATAAATAACAGCTAAATGTCCGATGAGAGGGAAACATTTACTCTACGATTGAATTTTATGTAGAGATTAAAATTGTGTTTATGTGGAATTGTAACAAAAATTTTACAATCTTTCAAGTTTAAATGACATAAAAAGGCATAAGATTTTCTGTTCATAATGACCGCAATGCACATTCAAAACCACAGAGGGCTTTCTGGCTCAAGATGGCAGACTGAATATCTGATATTATTTTCACTGTAAAAGAAGTTTTGGTGGTCTTTGACATCTCACACTATAAAAAACAAAAATAAAGTGGAAGAACACGTGTTAAATTGCAAAAACTCAATGTGAACTTAGAAAGTTATAAACAAACATCCGTTTAAGCCCTGTCACCAACATGGCCCAAGGTACAGTGCTTTTGCTCACCACCATTACTCCTGTGAACTGACAAAGCCTAGAGTTTGGTGCTTTCATTCACTGAAAGGAGGCAGAACTCTTCACACTCCTCCTTAAAGGGCAGTTTCTTATATCACGGGATAGGAAAAAAATCAGGATGGGCTGGATGACCATGTTACTACTAGAAAGCAGGCATGGTAAAAAAGCAAAGGAGTCGTCTTAAACGGTGTCCCACTGCCCAATCTGAGCTTAGAAAGGGAATAATAAGCACAGTTAATTGAGAAGTTGTGAGCCTCCGTAAGACCATGACTGCATAATGGCACACAAAGAGATTGTGAAGTGTGCAAAAAGAGAGTTGTAACACAAA
The DNA here is from genome assembly GCF_964194185.1 of Rhinolophus hipposideros. NCBI lineage: Eukaryota > Metazoa > Chordata > Mammalia > Chiroptera > Rhinolophidae > Rhinolophus > Rhinolophus hipposideros. Next base: position 26,953,148 of record NC_138069.1, on the reverse strand, counting down.
TCGGGAATAAATAGGGCATACTACTTTTGATTAATTTTAATAAGTAGCAGTGTAGTAATACATATTGAGTGTGTTCTTTTTCTTGCATTTTGGTTTAAAATGTATATATATACACATATATATACATATATGTATATATATTTATTTATTTATTTATTTATAGTGATATTGTGACTATAGTGAATTGTCATATATATATATATATATATATATATATATATATATATATATATATATATATAGTGATATTGTGATTTATAGTAAGAAATGTATATTTGGTCTTCCTTCACTGTTCCCGGGCACGGAGCTCCCAAAACCCTTGGAATTTTCTAAGTGATGAACAGCAATAAAGGTGTCTTTTGTTATGTTAATGAGGCATCCTTTGGGCTCCACCTAAGAATGGGGACGGATTGCCAGGGAACCAACCATGTGATTACAGGAGTAGAACTTTCAGACCCACCCCCTGAAGAGGAGAGGGCCTGGAGTGAGAATCAGTCACCGATGGCTAATGATTTAATCAATCATGACCATGTAATGAGGCCTCCACATAAACCCGAAAGAATGGGATTCCAAGTTGGTGGACATGTGGAGGTGCTGGGAGAGTGGCACATCCAGAAAGAGCATGGAAGCTCTGTGCCCTTTCTCCATACCTTGCCGTGTGCATCTCTTCCATGTGGCTGTTCCTGAGTTACATTCTTTTATAATAAACCAGTAATCTACTAGTAAAAGTTTCTCTGAGTTCTGGGAACTGCTCTAGTAACTTAATCAAATCCAAGGAAGCATTCATTGGAACATCTAGTCTATAGCTGGTAGACAGAAGTACAGGTAATAACCTGGGCTTGCGACTGGCATCTAAAGTGTGGAGGGTGGGGTAGTGGAGGGGGACAGTCTTGTGGCACTGAGCCCTTACCCTGTGGGATCTGACTAACTCCAGGTAGATAGTGTCAGAATTGAGTTGACTAGTAGGACACTCAGTTGGTGTCCAAGAATTGCTTGGTAGTTGGGGAACCACACCCCACCACACACACACCCCACATTGGAACTAGGTGCAGAATCCAAACTGGCTGCAGAATTGTGTACACACATGCACACACACACACACACACACACACGCTTTTTTTAAGTGTGTGAATTCAAAAAAAATGTAAGGAAAATGACCCCCAAAGAGATAGAGACTATTTCAGGAAGGGCAATAAGCGCCAACAATCATCCCTAATAACCAAGGGGAAAGATTCCTGCTCTTCATTAGCACCAATGATCACACACAATAACTAATTAAAAAGAAGGTCCAGCAAAGTGCTCCAAGATGATAAATTAGCTGTGTTCCAAAGAATAAAGGGCAACTAAGCAGACCTGACTCCTTATCTCCTGGAAAATTAAAGCTCAAGCTGACCCTATTAATTATAATGTGTTCCTGATAAGGCATACATAAATTTCCAATAATTTCAAACTACCAGGACAATATATTCTGATGACAGAACAATGGGATAGATCATGGTGACCAGGCAAAACTTAAAGAGTACACCAATTCTGGGAAAGACACCATATTTTTTTTTATGTTAAATCCATATGAAAGGCATAACTCATGACGTAACAAAGAAATCCTGGTTGTAAAGGGGAGTTAGCCTAATGATGAGTGACTTGGGTTTGATTTACCTTGGACTTCATAAGCAAGGTTCACCAAATGGATACCATCCCAGATTCTAAAACTTCTATTGATCCAAAATAGTATTTTTTTTTCCTTTTGAGGTTGGTAAATACAACCACAACCCTAGAAGATGTAAAATAATATCTAGCAAAACTACTGCAACTTTAAAAAGGTAACCTTTGGAAGAAATAAAAAGAACAGAGATAATGAAATGCCAAATTTAAATCCATAATATTCACACTTTAGATTGGATTTGTAATCACAGTATAATAACCAGTTTAGTAATCATTTTTAAATGTTTGCGTATATTATCTTCTACATCTTAGGTACTTACAACATTTAAGATTCTCTAATATATCAAACATGTAATTGTAATGAACTCCTAAAGTGTTGATTAAATGTTTGCAACCAATGTTTAAATATTTGGGGAAACTTGATTTATTAAATTGGTAAGGACTGATTTATCAATTGTGTAAACAGTGTACAAATTTTTAGAGGAGTATTTAGAGAAATTTTTCTTATTGAGCTAATAAGATTTTAGAATCGGGCTTTATATCTAATAGAAATTGTAGTGAATCTTTATCTCCATGCCCAGGAGTCCTTTGAGTACTAACAATGTATTGATAGTTATTACTTTAGCATCCTGAGACACCATTAAAACAGTAAGAACAACTTTTTAAGTTAAAACCTACATTATTGAGAGAAAGAGAAAGAATAATACAAGAATGATATGTTTACAAATTTCTTGAACACAGAGATGGATGAGTGCTGGGTGACGAGCACATAGGAGAAAGCTGACGTTCATAAAAAGCTCAGAGATGGCTAAAGCTGAGAGGAACTAGGTATAGCAGAGGATGAGAGGGGGGAATAGATCAAAAAGAGGGGGCTTTACAGCCAGCTCCCCACCTACCCAATGTTAAGAATTTAACTACCCGGCTCCTGCTCCAAAACCTCAAACAAGCATTGTAGAGAAATTCAAGAAAACATCTGAAGAGAAAGAGACTAGTTGACAAGAATATACAGGTCTTAAAAGAGGAAGTGAAAAGTATCAGAATACGCCACTCCAAAATATGCCACTTTGACATAAGGATTATTTTGAGCAGAAGGCAATTTAGAAACAGCAGATGTAGGGAAAGAGATCTACTTTCTCCCTTTCTGTCTAAAAGCAAAGCACAGATTTCCATTTGCAAATGTGTCCCCATCCCTTCTCCCATACCAGGAAGGCGAGACAAGTCATTACTGGAGATGGCATCAATTTGAAGCTCCATAAACAAACCTTACAGATATAACCTTTATCTTCCATTAGTTTCCCCCTTATACTTACCTTCCCACAATTTCCTGCCTCCAGAAGCCCCAAATCCCTTTCCCTTTGTCTTGGCACCTCTCCACAACTTATCACCCTTTGTTAAAATGGTATATAAACTCTCAGGTCTAACCACTTCTTTGGGGTTTTACTTCTTTTCTATGAAGCTCCATGTGCCATGTAATAAAATATTACCATCAAACAAAATTTGTACGCACTTTCTCTTGTACATCTGTCTTTTGTCAGTTTAATTTGCCAAGGCACGTTACACTGAACATAAGAGCGTAGAGGGAAAAAATTTCTCTCCCTTAGAGAATGAAGAAAAGGTCATGACATAGTAATTTGAAGGACCCGAAGACCAGGAGTGAGATTTTTAAGCCAAAAGAGAAGAGCTACCTCAGATAAGGAACATTCTCACCACCTCTGCAATTTCCCACAAACAGGTAACTTATTGCTCTACCTTAGGGGCTACTCATAAAGTTCCTCTTCCTTTTTTCACCATTCTCTTCAAGAATTATCAGTGAACGTTAACAAATTTAGAGTCAGACATATGAAGAAATGCTCCATCTCACTTACCATCAGAGAAATGCAAATAAAAACCACAATGAGATACCACCTCACCCAGTCAAAATGGCTATCATCAATAAATCAACAAACAACAAGTGCTGGTGCCGATGTGGAGAAAAGGGAACGCTTGTGCACTGTTGGTGGGATTGCAGATTGGTGCAGCCACTATGGAAAACAGTATGGAGGTATCTCAAAAATCTGAAAATGGAACTACCCTATGATCCAGTAATTCCACTCCTAGGTATCTATCTGGAGAAATCCAAAACTCCAATTCAAAAAGCTTTATGCACTCCTATGTTTATTGCAGCACTATACACAATAGCCAAGACATGGAAACAACCGAAATGCCCATCGGTAGATGACTGGATTAAGAAACTATGGTACATTTATACAATGGAGTATTATGCAGTCATAAAGAAGAAAGAAATCTTACCATTTGCAACAACATGGATGGACCTAGAGAACATTATGTTAAGTGAAATAAGTCAGACAGAGAAAGACAAGTACCATATGGTCTCACTTATATGTGGAATCTAAAGAAAAGAATAAGTGAATAAACTAATCAGAAACAGTTTTGGAGACAAAGAGGAAAAACTGAGGGTTGTTAGATGGGCGGGGGGTGGGGATAAGGGGGAAGACGAGGGGATTAGAAAACAGTCGGTAACCACAAGATGGCCACGGGGTTTTGAAAACTAATTTGGGGAACGTAATCAATAATGTTGTAAAGATTTTGTAGGGTATCCAATGGACACGTGTCCCATTTGGGAGACCGCCTCACGGAAGATGTAGATGCCTGATCAATGCACTGTACATCTGAAGCTGAACAATAATGAATGCCAGCTATAATTATATATATATAATTATATACATATATATGTATATAAGTATATACATATAAGTATGTATATAAGTATGTATATAAGTATGTATATACTTACAAGAAGCGGAGTACAGCATTAAGAATAGAGACAGTGGAAATATAATGGTTCGGTGCAATGTCAGAGGGATAGTGGATGGGGGGAGGGGGGTCCACACAGTGTGAGGGATATAAATGATAAATGTCTAAGTATTACTTTGTCTTGTGCACCTGAAACTAATAAAAAAAAACTAGAGTCAGAAGAGTTCTCAGACCTACACCTACCCTGAAACTGAGACGATAAAGTGACCTGGAAAAGCCACCCCACTGGACAGTAGCAGAGCTGGGTTTCCTGACTCCCAGTTCAGCACTCGTATAAGCATGGCAGTTAGGTGAGGGTTTCCCAATGAATCCAGCAGCAGCACAACTAAGATACCCCCACCCCACCCCAAAAAACAAATCCTCCCATATATAAAATTCTAAACACATGTATGAAATTTTAAGGAGCAATCTGATGTTGAATGTATAGCCCCTCCAACAGAGTACTACCAAATTCATTGAACCAAAGAAATGTTTTCTTCACTTGAAAAATAAAAAGCATAAGAGCTCTTAACATGGTGTTCATGGCCATAAAGCCAGTTGCCTGAATAAATGAGATTCACAGACTTTCATGTACTTGAGCAGAGATGAACACAATTTGTCATTTAGAAAAAACAAGTATACGCAAAAGAGAAAGGCTTGCAATGAATCAAAAACCTGAATAACAATGATTCTGAATCACAATCCACAGAGCATCAGCCTGGTGTGTCAGAAGGAACCTTGATTACTAAGGATCATTCAGTCTGAAGTACAGCTCTTCTGCCAGACCTCAGAGAAGTCCATTTTCTACTCTGGTCCTTGGTTTTTACCTCTGAAACCGGAGAGAATATTGGATAAACCGGATGATCCTAAGAGTTTCTTTCCACTTTTCATTAGTCCTCATTTTTTAAAATGTATCCTCTTATTCCTGTAAGCATGACTACAAACTTTTGTAAAAATGCACTTGTATCCAAAGTGTAGAACAGCTGGAACTGAGATATTTTGGCCAATAAAGCTAAAACTCTGAGCATTTTGGCCTTCCTCATGGAACAAGGAACTAGGTTGGGCTAGCCAGAAGCTGTGAAAATATAATCCAAAACAATATGAGACATTTGGAAGCTTATGAAAAATCTTATGGAGAATCAGTCCCAAAACAATATTTCTGGATACGTAGTCAAGTTTATGAAGGGAGAACTATGCCCCAAATTTTGAATAGGACCTGGTCTGGGAGTCACATTTTTTGCAAATTTTATTGAGTTTCTAGTGCCCAAACCCTGTGCCCAAAGTTATGAAGAACACCAAGAGGGTACAACACGGTCCCCACTCCTGGGTTCACAGCATAGCAGAGTTTAGTCACTAAGGTCATGGGTTTTGCATTTCTTCCTGACTTCACCTCCTACTAGTTTTATGGGTTCAGCCAAGTTACTTAATCTTTGTAAGCCTCCGTTTCCTCATCTTATAAAATGAGGGTGATAATCATAGAGGATAAGACATTAAAGCATTTAGCACAGTGTGTCAGGCACAGTGAAATCTCAGTAAATATGAGTTTATATGTTATAGATGTTAAAAAGAGTGGGCAAGGCAAAAAAAAAAAAAGTCCACAGGTAATATAAAGGTAACGTAATCAAAGGCAAGATGGAGTAAGTGGTATTTTAAAGATACAAGCACACTGTTAGGAGAGCAGAGAGGCAGGGGGAAAAGCCAACAGTTTATGGTAAGGATGCACAAAGCAATGTGCAACAGGTAAAGAAGGTAGGAAAGAATCAGGTTCTGACTTGTTTGTTTTCCTGGGACCCAAGTTGTCACACCTCAAGTTATTTCAACATTTGCAAAATAAAACCTTTCTAGCATTAGAAACTTTTCAAAGGTCATAATTGGCAAAGGAGTTTGGGTGATGTGATGACCATAGGACACTGAGGTAGATCCCGGTGCTTTCAGGGACAGGAGGCTCATTATGCTAAGTAATTAATTACTCAGATATGGTAGGTTGCAGTCAGAGAATAAGTTGGCCAAGGAAGCCTAAGAGCTAGGATGGAAAAATATCTTCCCCGACCTTACTCTAGCTGGTGCGTTTGTTTCTATATGTAACTCAGTTCAGCCAGAGTGATTTCAGATCTGTCCCCATCCAATTTTCCAAGTTAACAGGTAACTACTAAAATAGCTATGACTTTACGAAGGAGCTATTATGAATAGTCCCATCGTACGGATAAGGTAAGTAAAGCTCAGAGAGGGCAAACAAAAAACCTAAGGTCATATAATCAGTACCTGGCTAGAGGACCTTGTCTGATGATTAACCGTTCTGGTACCCAGAGGAGTGATAAGCACATAGTGGACACTGGATAGCTGTGTGCTGATTGAATGAGCTGAAAATCCTGAGAATTCGACCTCAGCACTGCTGGGCTCACCCACTACACTCACTGCCTTTCTTGTTAATGACGGGTAGTCAGTCACGTGTCTCAGCAGTTGCTTCCAAGCCTCTCTTAGGAATCTACAGACCCAAACATCAATACTCATTAATAATTTTTTAAAAAACAAACCTTTAGTGAGCACTAACCAGGTCCCAGGCACCATGCTGAGTACTCTGCCTATTAATTCCTTTAATCCGCATATCAACCCCTTGATTAGGTAGATTAGTATCATCATTTCCATGTTCAAGAAGTACATTGAGGCACAGAGGAATTACCAAAAGTGGCAGAGCCGGGATTTAAATCTGGGCAGTTTGACACCAGAGTCCACGCTGAGAACCACCTCAGCACACACACTTTCTCCACAATTTCATCGTGGGCATCAGTCAAGTTGCCTTTCAGTCCTTGACTGGAGAAATAACAAACAGTGTGTCTTCTCTCCTCTTAGAATAAATCTTGGTGGTGGGTCTCCAAGCAGTAACTTCTTAGGGGAAGCGTTGCTGACCCGTCATAAACCTACATTCCAATGGGAGGACGGGAGTGTAGCCAGGGGTGGTGATGAATGGGTGGGATATTGAATGTGAGCAGAGCAGTGCCTGAGTGACAGCAGCCGCCTTGTTAATCTTTTACCTGCCTTCTCTCCTAGTAAAGTACTCACCCTACTACATTTTAATGAAAAGGCTGATTTGGGCCATGATTTAGTGGGTTTCTTAACACACGTCTTTCAGAGATGTGCCTGCAAGACAGAGCCTGTCCTGATGTTGGAAGTTTAAAGGCAGAGTCAGGCTCATCCCCATCACACGATAGGCAGTTGCCTAGGAGATGGGATCTCAGTAGGTGGGAAAGGTTCTTCCCTGGGAAAAGGGGAGGGAAGAAGTCAATTCTTCCTGCTCTGTGAGGCCTGGAACGCCTCAAAGAGGGGGAAAATCACTTTTATACTGTAGTCCTGTGTACTGTATACTGTAGATGGGGCTTCCCTGCAGAAAGCCATGAGAGAGAAAATACACTGATGTCAATTCACATTAAAGAGGAAAGAGCTAATAACACAGCATTTCCTGAATGTGAGCAGTCCATGTGAAGCAGTCCTGACAGTCCATGTGAATAGGAGAGAGCACACGGGGGACAGGGGAAGGTGCCAGTCATTTCACAGATGAAGCCCCAAGCACCCTCTCTGCCTGACCTTCCAGATTCCACAGACTGTTTCTGTGTATTCCTGTGTATTCCTTCGGTGTTCCCCCTGGGGTACTCTTCCATCTTTACCAGGCAAACTCCTCCTGCTCCTCCTGGGGTGCTGTGTGAATGTCTTTCTTTGTGTATCTTCCATTACCCTTCCACGTGGTTCCTTCCTTTCCTGCTCCCATAGTACTTCATACATCTTTTTACTATCATTCTTCATATTAAATTTTAAAAAGGAGCCAAGGGGATATTTTGTCCATACTGATGCGACATAGTTATTATATTTTTATTTCCAAATTACCTATGAAAAAACGGCCTTACAGAAGTTAAGCCATTTGCCATCTCTTTCAATCTGGTTCTAAGCCTTCTTCCTCATCAGAATTTATCATCTACTGCTTTCCTGGTCATCTTCCCTGGTAGACCATGAGCTCACTCCTTAAAGCAAGAATTCTAATAAATTTATTGCTTCATTTCCCACCATGCCCAGATCAGTGCATGGCACAGATTATGTAAAAGTTTGCTGGAAGGAGGAGGGAGGAGAGGAAGGAGGAAAAGAGGAAGGAAGCAAGGAATAAAAGAGTAATTTGAAGAACAAGGAGATGGAAGGGGGACAAAGGGGATGTCTTAGGGATGCAATTCAATGTTTGCAAGCAAAGTTACCCCAGTGAACAGGTCCTGTAGATGTGTCACCAGCTCTGTGGAGACTGACATAGGCAGACATGGGCTTTAACGGCAAACACAGTTGCAGGATCACATTAACCTTAAACAGTGCCTGGTACAGATGATACGTCTATCTGCTATGAACACACCTCTTTGAAGGATATTATCTAGTAGGTGGGACAATCTTGCTCTTAGAGGAATGCTATTTTTTAACAGTCACTGAGCCAGACCCATTCAGTGCGCTTAGGTCAACAATTTCCAATCTCTATGCAATTCTGACAGCCTATTAGTACTTGGCCTCAGGATAGCAGACCCCCATCTTCAACAGCACTGTACGGCAAGTATCGTACCATTGCTTTTGCTGATTATCAGTGTAAGGTCAGCTCATTGCAAGATTTCAAAGGATGCTGAAATGTGTAACTTACGAAATGGAAATTCCTATTGCTCTCTGTGTGTCTGTCCCCCAGCTTCCATCCTACTCTTCTCTTAGAGATAACTACAGAGAATTACTGGCATTCACACTAACAAGTGTATATTCATTTCCATGGATGGGCTACTATACTATATACAGTCCTACAGCCAGTTTTTCTCACTTAACCAATTTGGGACACCTTCCCATGCCAATACAAAAACCGTTTTCATTCTTTTTAGTATCCATCATACTCCACTGTGGAAATGTGCCATTATCTATTTAACCAATCTCTTATTGATATATATTAGAGCTGGTTCCACTTTTTTCTGTTAAAAACATTTCTATAATAAAGATCTCTCTAGACCTGTAGATGGGGATTTAGGTGACATAGATGTAGATGTGGATAAGAATACATACATATTTCGACATATATACACACACACATACACACACATTTGAAGCTCGTGCAAATATTCAGTAGTATAGATTTCTGGTGTGGGATTACTGGGTCAATAGGCACACATATCTAATTTTAATAGATATGACACACTGCCCTTGAAAAAGTACTAATATACATATGTACTACACATGAAATGAACACTTTCAGGATTGTGATCCAAGCAAAAAAATCTTTTTTCTTAGGAGCTTTGGTTTTCCTTATTATATAATCAGAACACCTCTAAGATCCCAAATCTATGTGTAGAGGGTGGGAAGTGTTAGGAAACCAACTTGGAAATTGCTCCTTTGAGATCATAACTAGATCCCTGGTGCTCTGGAAAAATTCAGGTGAATCCCAAAGGTGCCTCCCATGGTCCCCCATGTTGGGAAGGGGTTGAAAATACTTCCACTTCCCCCACTTCCCAACCCCACACACAGCCTTGCTAACATGGGCTCATTGAACCCTGGGGCCTCCAACCTCAGATGCCCGCAGGGCCATAAGGTGAGGTCAGGAACAGAGCAGTCCAGGATACCCCAAGGAGAGGTGTTCATAAATTCCGAGCGCTAAGTTGCATAAGAGACTTTAGCATTCAGCTATCATCTTTTTATGTCAGTTGGCCAAGGAGATACTAATTTGCTAGAGAAAAAGAACATGGTAAAGGTTGCACATCATTTGGGGCCACCAGTGAACTCCAGAAGTCTGCTTTTAGCTTACTTGGCATGAGCCCAGACGACCTGGCGCCTCTGCTCCTTCCACGGAAGCCGGAAACTGTTGCACTTCTCGCGTCCCTTCTCCTCTCCAGCACCTCCATCATTTTCCCGAGCTCATTTTTCACTCTGATGCTGTGGATGAAGGAAAGGTTCGTTCGTGTAGGTAATAAATGAACCCCTGACTTTGGAAGAGGGGTAATTAGTGCACATTATCACTTGGGCTAATGAGATCAGAGCGGTGCTGTCTGTACCCAACATGCCTAATCAGGAATTTCAATTAAGAAGTCCCACTCTCTGTGATTAAGGAGATAGTCACTGAAACACTGCACTCCTAATTCCTTTGTATTTCCATTCACCGGCTCAGTATCAAATGTTTCATGACACTGAAAATATGCTTAGTTTAAAAGGAACAGATGCCCAAATCTTCCTGTTCTCACTTAGAGAGACAACCTGATTTCACTTTATCGGGAGTGTTATCAGTCAGGATTACACAAAGACAGAGAACGCAAGTAATTCTACCTGAATTTGGTGGATTTTATTTTTGTTAATGAGCTATATAAACAGAACTTTAATAAAAATCCCACCGCCATGTAGAAAAAGAAAGTTTTAGACTTGGGAGGTGGTGGAAAGGGATGTGTCTAAATTTTATTTTCATAAAAACTCCTTCTTTTATTTGGACAATCATTCTGGCAGGGCGAATAATGTACCCTTGAATAATCCAACAAAACTTTCATGAATTCTGACTCTATAGCTGACTCTATTGCACGGAGATGGTCTATTCTAACAGAAAGAGGTCAATTTTTATACTCATACCTGGATTTAAATATATCTCAGCCACTATCTACAAAAAAGACCTTACACAAGACACACATATTCTAAGCCTCAATTTAATCTCTTATCAATTAGATTGCATTAAAATTAATAACTTCTCTTCATCAAAAGAGTGAAAAGAGGGGGCCGGCCTGGTGGCTCAGGAGGTTAGAGCTCCGTGCTCCTAACTCTGAAGGCTGCCGGTTCGATTCCCACATGGGCCAGTGGGCTCTCAACAACAAGGTTGCCAGTTCAATTCCTCGAGTCCCGCAAGGGATGGTGGGCTGCGCCCCCTGCAACTAAGATTGAACACGGCATCTCGAGCTGAGCTGCCGCTGAGCTCCCGGATGGCTCAGTTGGTTGGAGCACATCCTCTCAACCACAAGGTTGCCGGTTCGACTCCTGCAAGGGATGGTGGGCTGCACCCCCTGCAACTAGCAATGGCAACTGGACCTGGAGCTGAGCTGCGCCCTCCACAACTAAGACTGAAAGGACAACAACTTGACTTGGAAAAAAAGTCCTGGAAGTACACACTGTTCCCCAATAAAGTCCTGTACCCATTCCCCAATAAAAAAAATCTTTAAAAAAAAAAAAAAAAGAGAGTGAAAAGATAAGCCACACATGTACAAAAGCTATTTGCAATAAATTTAACAATAAAAATTTCTAGTATACAAAATATATAAAGACCTGAAAACAAATCAGAAAAAGATAAATGATCAAATCAGAAAAATGGGCATAAGTCTTGAACATACAATTTATAAAGAGAAAAATCCAAATGGTTAACAGATATATAAAAAGATAATCTTATTAGAAATTGGACAAATGCAAACCACTGAAATGCAAACCAAATATAATCCTGAGATACTATTTCGCACAAACACCAGAATGGGAGGAGGAAAAATGTTTGGTAATATAAAGTGGTAACAAGAATGTGAAGCAATGGAATATTTATACACAGCTAGTGGAAGTGAATGTTGTTATAACCACTGAGAAACTATGTGGTATTATGTAATAAACATGAAGATAGGCAAATCCCGTGACCCAGCAATTTCCAAGTTTCTACTTCAGGTACCTGCCCTTAAGAAGCTCTTTTAAATGTACACTCACATTCAATATATATTTATAGCAGCATTGTTTATAGTAATAAAAAGTCTGGAAATAACCTAAATGTCTATCAACTATAGAGTTGATAATTTGTGAAGTATTCATAATGCGAAGTACTATATAGTAGGAATAAGGATTAAAGTGAATGAGCCTCAAGAGCATAATGTCAAACAAAAGCAAATGTAAAATAATATATATGTATGAATCCATTTATATTGTTTTAAAATATGTAAGATCAAATCCTATGTCAAACCCAAGAATCTGACTTTGGAGCCCATCACTCAAACTCAAGCCTGTTATCTTTAGTGCACAGCAGGCAAGTGGAATGGAACAAAGGAATAGAAAAGAGGCTCTCAAGGAGGATTCATCCATGAGTCACCTGGGCCTCAGGAGAGAACACAGGAGAGGTTTCTGTGGAGTGAGGTAAAGTGGGCAAGGAAGCTGAGCGAAGAGAGAGCAGCGGCCCATATGTCTACAAACCATGCCGGGTATGTTAGCTTCAAAGGGTTTTGGTGATTCTGCTATGAGCAGATTTCTTAACTCTCGGAGCCCATTAACCAGAGCTGAAGCCAGCAGGCTCTTCTAGGCTAGCCTATGAGAGCAGTGTGCCTGCAAACAGCAGGCATCTGGAAGTGTTAGCTCGTGTCCACTCCCTAAGCTCCATGTGAACCCCGGGTTGCAGGGAAGAGTCCCACTCACAGCAGGGCATGAGAGCACCTCCTTTGCTTTTTCAGGGAAAAACTGGAGAAGACAGAAGCATACATGAAGCACCTACTACGGTCCAGCCATGACACACAGGATCACAATGAATCTGTCAGGTGCTAGCCCTGAGCAGCAGTTAGGATTATCCCCATTTACCAATGAGGACATCAAGACTCAGAAGGCAACTTGGTTATGGCCACACAGCTAGGCTGGCATTCACATCTAACTCCACCAGCTCCAAAGCTCGTAATCATCCTGTTAGGAATCAAAACTATCTCCTGGCAGCCTAAAGCTGGAGACCATGTCAAACAACAAGGATGGGTAAGAGAGTAGGTATGGAAGAGACTATAGAAGAGCATGAAGTTTCAGAAGTCACATCTCCTACTGGAAAAACATGGCTCCTGGCTACTGGAAAACCAGCGTCCCCAAAACACACTAATTGGAAGATTATAAACACAAATTTAGGAGATTTTGTTATGGGAGAGGATTTGTGAGAAGAGAGGAAGGAAAAACCCAGAGCTGAAAAGAAGAAAAGTGAACAAAAATTACAGGTTTTGGAAAACTCTCTTCTTAACCCTTGTTGAGACCAGCAGTTGTTTAATCTATTTAGATCGGGGTCATGGTACCACCAGCCTTTCTGCTCCAAATCCTTCAAAATAAATCCAGGCACCTCAGCCTACTCCCATAAATTAGCTATCAGAGCCTGTTTCTGTCTTCCTGCTCACCCGATTAATGAGAATCTACTGGGGATGAACACTGTTCAGGCTGATGCCAGGAGAATGCTAAGGGAATTACAATTAATTCCTCAGAAACCAACTCTCCTCTGGCGGGTTCTTCTACAGAAAGCCCCCACATTCATCTCAGCCAAACAAAGCTGTAGTGGGATCCAAAACCTTTAGAAAAGGCAGCCTTTGACCATGGGTGTGAACGTATCACAGGAACTGGGGGTCTGCCTGAGGTAGGAAGGCAGGCAGGGGTCTCATATCCCAATACCAAAGCCCGCCCAATGCCTCTCTTTTCCATGACCAACCAGTCTCTCTCTTCACAGCCTTTATCCCAAATAATGCTCACTGCTGTCACTCATGGAGTGCCAGGTGCTTAGAGTATTGAACGGTGGTTAAGAGCACTACTTTTGGGGTGAAACTGCCCCGACGGGAAAGCTGGCTCTGCCATTTACCAGCCATGTGATTTTGAACAAATTGCTTAAGTCTTCTGAATCTGTTTCCTTGTGTACATAAGGCCATTTTGGGCCACAATAATAATAACTCCATGCACAGAAGAATTACGGGATTAAAACCTCTAGGGCAATATATGGTGCAAAGAAAACTCAATAGATATTAACAATTTTGATTATCATTCTAATTACCTCATCTAAGCTGGTGAAATGGGTACTACTAATCCCATTTACACTCGAAGAAACCAAGACTCAAAGAGGTAAAGCCATTTATTTGCCCAAGGAGACAGCTCATTACTGGCAGAGCCAGGTTTCACACCCACTTCAAGATGGTGTCCAGAGTAGGATGTCTCTTCTCGGGACTTGTCTCTCAGATTTAATTCCAAGTCATCTTTCTGAAACAAAGGAAGGGAGCCTTCATTTCAAGACTCTCTTCTGACACCGTACCGAAGGAAAGAAGCCTCTTTCCAAGAGGTTCAGCATTGATTCAGAATCCAACAGAAATGGTGTTCTCCCATGAGACTAGAGAATCTTCCACGAGACTGGAGGAGCAAGCCTGGGGTGCTGTGGCATCACCTAAGAGCTGGGTCACTGTCTGGCAGCTCTTGTTTACCCCAGCCACCAACACCCACCCCTAGCATTGGCTCAGCCAATCACATGCACCACTCTGGAATAGCTCGAGGAAGCAGGCTTTCTCAGCATAGCCCTAATCCCATTTCAGAGGGTGTGATAAAATTCAGAGATTATGAAAATCTGATTTGAAGGATGTAAGCTCTTTGAGGAAAAAATTAAGCCTGAAAGATACCTATTGTCCTTCAGATAATTTCTATATAAACCCCATTTTTCCACTGGGATATTTACCCTTAGGATAGTTTGGGGTCATAGGGAGATAGCCTGGTGTTTCATAAGCGGTCAACTGCAATGTTTATATTGGTTATCATTTTTGTAGGAAGTAGCTATGGCAACCCTGATTCTACAAGTTTGGAAGGAAATCATTATCTACTTAATATCAACCTGAAAGGCCAGGAATGGCCCCCAAAAGATCACAGTTTCCTTTAATAATATTTATGTTTGGAGAGCACACATTTATGCTAAGTGTTTCAAATACCCCTCTAGTCGGCAATATTTGTAAACTTTCTCACATGCAAAAGAGACAAGGCTCTTTCACATCTCCCCAGTGGCCTTTCTTAATAGTAAGAGGCAGTAGCATGATATCATTAAGCTTTTATGGGAGGAAGCTAAGCAAACCATGGCCAGTACAAGGGAAGAATTCTATCCTTTGCACATAAGCTCATGTTCATCCTTGTAAGACCCACTTTAAGTTGCATCTTGACCAGAAAGTCTTCCTTAATGACCATAGGAATAACTCCAACCAAAGAAGGCCATGAAAATGCTTGGAAACAGTCTCAACTGTCCCCATGTTCTTTACTGTTCTATTCTATGATGATGATGACAATTCAGTACATTTTTGTCATTGAATGTTCACAAATGCATTTCTTATGTTTTAGAGTTCATTGTTCGACTTGTGCGTGCATCTTCCCTCTTTAAATGGAATGTAAGCTCCCTGTTCCCTGTTATCTATGCTGGCTCATGATACAAATTGCAGTTTAAGGAGTATGATCACTTGAAGGAGACGCCATTTGTGTTTGTGTCTTGCTAAACTTGCGGTACTTTTAGTAGCTTGTATTAGACCTGTTATAAGTCACAGAAACATAATGAGAGCAGTGTGCCACCCATTGTATGTTTCCACCCATTGTACCTAGGCTGGAACATCTAGTGGGGAGAGTGAAAAGGTCCTAATTTTCTTCCCCTGATGAGCCAGGAAGCCACTTTCACTTGAGTGCAACCAAGGAAAGAGAAAATAGGGAGGCTGTGTCTGGTAGCTGCTCGTTCGGGCCTTACGAGAATACGATTCACAAGGTTTCTACGTTGACTAGTTCAGCTGACCAGGATAAAAGCTTTTATTATCGGTGGCTCAACACGTTTCTCTCTCCAGCTTCCACATCTTGCACAGAACCAGCTGCTCCTGCCACCCACCATTTCCCATCCTAAGTAATAGGCCTGGCCAATCACAGTTTGCTTTGATGGGTTCAGGGATGAACACATGATCTGAGCAGAGCCAATCAGAGTCCTTTTATATGGTTAATACAGAGGCATTAAAAGGAGACTTCTCCTTTTGCTGCGGGGGGTCCTAAATGGGGACCAGGTAAGCTTGGATCTGCTAGTAACCATCTTCCGCGGCTATCTGGAAGAATCCTAGGAATTCTGTGGAATGATGGAATGACCTCACAGAGGAAAACAAAGGCAAGAGATGAAGGAAGAAAGACAGCCTCCCTAACATCATCTGAGCCACTGAATCCAGCCATGCCTGAATCCACCTCCCATCCTTGGATTTCCCAGTTTTTAGAACAAATTTATTCTCTTATAACTTACGCCAGTATAATGTAGGTTTCAGTCACTTGCACACACAGAATCCTGATAAATAGAAGAGAAGCTCTAGCAGGAACAGAAAGTGTACCCCATGGGGGTATGGGCCACATCTGTCTTGTTCTTGTTGTACCATCCTTAGTCCAACTTGATAATTATTTGGTAGATGAGTGAATAAATCTCTAGGAATCCTGAATACCTCAGCAGGAAGAGGTCTAGCAGAGAAGAGGCAAGGGGCCCAGCAAGCATGTATCACCATCTGCTCTTTGAGAAGGAGTGCCATTCCTTCTCTCTATTCTAGTCTATCCTATGAGATTTTCAAGAAGCCATCTGACAATTTATTGGTTAACTACTCCAACTTCTTAACTTCACTCTTTTGCTTGGTGATGCAAAATCCCATCTCCCACTCCAATCCCACTCCAATGTTTAACTATCTATTGTGAATGCTTCTTATGTTTCTGTGGAATTTGTCTCAGGGAACTTTTGGGTTATTCCTTCAATCATCCACCTTCTTCACCCCACTGCAAACCTTTACCAAACTGTGAAGAAGGTCTCTGGTAGGATGTTCAGTAGATATTTTAAAATAACTTCCATTCCCCGAAGTAGAATCCTTCAGCAGTGGTAACTTAGCAACAGGACACAACACCTCCACAAGCAAAAAGAAGCAGGGAAGAATGGGTCTTTTGACTTACTTATTTTTTTGCAACAAGTGTGTAACTTACTGATAAGCAAAATAAAGAGACAATTGCCACCACATGTATGTTTCCTCTGTTGGCGTTGACAGAGACGTTTGTACAAATAGGAAGCCAATAGAACTCATGTACACAAATGGAGTCTAACAAATTTGCAATATTTCTAAATCCTTCAGTTAATTTTTCCATCACACAATATCCCTGTGAAATACTAGAGACTTAAAAAGGAGAAAATATTTTGAATATATTCTAAAGCACGTTCTTTTTCCTGTGCCTTGGCAGGGAGGTACAGAACATCAAAGCAAAAAGGTTCACATGTATTCTGGGCACCAGTGTATCTGATGGAGACCAATAAAGTGCTTGGAATTGAGGGGGGGAAAACATACTGAGGACACGTATGTTTCTTGTCTGTTTAGGTCTGCATCCAAATTTACTAAATGGCCTCCTTTAGACACTAGATCACAAGTGGTAGTGATGGGGAAGCATGGCAGAGTCGGGCTGACATTGTGAAGCAGGTATTCAGTATTTGTGGCTTCTGAGTGTCACAAGCCTTTTTTGATGTTGCTCCATGGTGTTCCTGATTATCAGCCAATGAGATCACAAATGCCATTCTAATATCTGCTCCACATCTGGTAACACTGATAAGACAACCCCAAAAATGTCACCAAAGTGATCTCACGTTGAGAAAATTAGTCCCTATCCTTCCACTGCTTTACAATTTTCAAGGAACCCCTGTATCCTACAGGCTAGAGTGCATATTTCTTAGTATGGAACAGAGTCATTGGGGATCTGGGAGCTCTACTCTCAGGTTCATCTCACACCGATACAGCTTCATGCTTTTCTCTCCAGAAACACAGACGTTCTCAGCGTTTTCACTCATCTCCCAATGGTTCTTGCTCCAATGCCTTTGCTCATTCTCTTCCTTCTGCTTGGCCTCTCCAGACCCCCTCAGTGGTCAAAATCATACTCACCTCCCCCCAGGAATCCTACCCTAACCCCTCTTCTCCACCCCACACATCCACAAGCTGAGTAAGGTCCCCTTCTTGGCAGCCCCAAAAGCCTCGTGCCTCTGCTCTCATTGCATTTACCACAGATCATTATAACTTTCTGTTTATTAGTCTGTCTCCTCCACTGGATTAAAACTTCCTTCTAAGCGAGAAATGTGTCTTGGGCAATTCTGAAGCACCAATGCCTGGCACAGAAATTGGCATATAGGAGCCCTCGAAAAAGGATTTATTGCATAATGAATAAATTAACTTCTAATTTTTCCCAAAGCAAATCATAATTCCCCTTAAAGTACACCCACAAGCATGTACATATTTTTATATATACATACATACACACACACACAGAGCTCTTATAACTTTTAAAGAGAGGAAAGGAGCTGCAAAACAATAAAATGTCAGCATTAGAAAGTAAACTGTTAAAGGCTAACCTTCTTCTATGCATGAATATTTTCTGTACCCAATCCAGTACGTCATGTCCAACTTGTGCATCTGCAGTGACTGATGGGGGACGTGCCACCTCCAGAAACAGCCTTTTCTATTCTTGGGCTACTCTGAGTATTAGCATGTTCCTGTTTAAGATGAGCGAAATTTGCTTGACATACTCGCTGGCCCTACCTCTGTTCCCTGCAGCTACACAGAGCAAATCCTGCCCATGCGACAGCCCTTCAAAGATTTAAAGAAGCCACGTCTTCCCATCTCCAGGGTAAACACTACAAATTCCTTAGATTGATGCCCAAACACTTGAGTCTTGAGTCCCTCTCCCAGCCCTGGTCCTTCTTCCTAGACATGCTCTGGAATCAGTACTCTGGGGCATCTGTCAAAAACTGGGGGAGTGTGTATTGGTATAAATTATGAAATGAAATTCTTAAACTTCACTGAACATTAAAATCACCCGGGAAGTTTGTTTATAATGCACCCTGGGGGGCCCCACCCACAGAGAGCCTGATTCCATGGGTGTGCAGTGATGCCCAAGGCTTTTTATTTTAATCAGCTGTTCAATCAATTCAGCTATGAGAGGTCCACAGACCACTCTTCAAGAAACAGTCTTCTAAGATGCCACCAATCTCGGTTTTCTCTTCTTCAAATTGGGGTTAAATCTGTCTTCCTCTTGGATGATAATGTGAGTTGAGACCTGGCTCCTAAATTGGTTACAAAATACTGCCTAAATATTGAATGCATGTGAATAATGATTAAATGGGAACTGGGCATTCACTAAGTCTTCACATTTAAGCAAAAGAAGGGCTGGCAGATGGTGTTCCTTCATCGGAGACTAAGTAGAAGGGTTGGCCATGGGGCTGAGAGAACAGGTTCCATGCTCTTCGTCCTTCTGAACAGCAGTCTTTAAGCAGCATAAAGATAAGGAATCTGCTCTCTGTACTTCCTGAATGTGTCCTGGGAAGCCATTTCCATCCCATAAATACTTATGTTAGTAAATCAAATAAGCTGAGAAGCACTTAGGCATGATGCCAAGAGAAAAATCATGCCAGCGTTCTTTCACTTAGTTAATGTTATTAGTAAATTATTAATTGCCACTGCTGATGAATTCTACTTAAAGAGAATCTTTCTATTTGAGCTACAGAGAATGAGCTACCAAGAGTAAGGCAGCAAAGAGACATTTCCAGCGATGGGGGGGAGACTTGAAGGAGGCTAGAAGCTCCAGAACCAGAGAGGACTGAGTTTGAATCCTGGCCTTTCCATCGACTCATTTGTTACCCTGAGTAAGTTAATTAACTGTTCAGAGCTACCCTTTTCTCATCTGTAAAATAAAACTTCTAATGGTTCTAATATTGTCAAGTTGTTATAAGAACTACATGATAACACAACGTAAGGTCCCAACTCTTTAGGTAGTCTTTATTTCCATGTCTGTGCACGTGTATGTTAATTTATTCATTTGTTATTTCTTCCATATCCATGCTACACAAATTTAGTAGTCAAACTAATACCTCCATTTCATTGATGAAAACACTAGGCAAAGGTTTGGTAAATCACTCTGGAAACAAAATTCAGGTCATTCAGCCATGAAACCGAAGCTCCATTTCCCATGAGTCTCCCTTCTCAGAATGTCACCCGGGCATCAGCTGAGCCAAAGGACCTTCTCAGAGTAAATTGGCCTGATGCCCACCCTGGAGTTGCTAGAACACCACAAAAATAAAAGCTACAGATTGAGACTCCATTGTCTTCCATGCTTTCCATAACTCCTTCATTTGTTCAGTTCACAAATATTTATGGAGCCCCTTTTCTGTGCCAGGCACTGGGCTAGGACTTGGGGGTACCGGTGAGCAAAGAAAACCAAATGGTCTTTGTTCTGGCTTTATTTAGACCTGTACTCACATGTCCCCTCACCAAAGAAGCTTCCCTGACTGAACCCCTATCCAACAGGGCAGTCCGCATGCTTGTTGTACCCTATCCCCTTACCTGTTTCATTTTTCTTTATTCCCTCACATACTATTTTTATTTCTTTTCTTCCCCCATCCCTGCTATACTGTAAGCTCAATGAAGGGAAGGACCTTCTCTAGTTTTTCACTTTCATATCCTCCGCTCCAAGAATGGCACCTGACCCAGAGTACACGCTCCCCACATACTTGTTGACTGAATAAACAGAGGGCGATCCAAGCAGGGGCGGGGCAGGCAGGGAGAGGAAATGATAAGTGATTGTGATTTGCAAAGAACTAGGAAGGAAATTCACTGGGGTTGCACGGGAATGACAGGCAGGGAGCCACTGGTGGGCAGACAGCTGGTGATGGAGACGCTCCCTGAGGAGGTGATGATTAATCCAGGGGCCGACCGCGTACAGACGGGGAAGGAACTCTGCTGTTTGCTCTCATGTGCCCTTAAGCCTGTCACTGCTCCTCCCAAGCTGCAGCTGAATCAGGATTCCACCCTCAGAAGCATTTCTCACCTGTCAGACCCCTCCTAGGACTCAGCATACTGAAGATGCTGAGGGTGGAAACAGCACTAGGGCCCGGCCTGGGACGTGATACTTAAACACATGCCTTCATAAAAATCCACGGCATGCACCACTGAAATTACAACAGAAAGAGGATTTAAGCCTGTGCCCTCGGCTCGGGGAGCAGTACAGCTCTGCAATATTCTGGTTATGCTGTAATTAGCGGTTAGCATATGGGGCAGGTGTCAGGTAATCTGCACTTACTAGCAGTACAGCTGCAAGAAGTGACCATGACAAAGGGATACTGGGAAGCCAGGAACCCCTATCCTTGGAAGAAGCCACCATCGACTGTGCCGAATGACGGCGGTACATGAAGGCAGGACTCAAAGGGCTGTGGCATGTTAGGGACGTGAGTGGGAGACAGGGGTTTGACAATGAGCTGCACCAGTAAGGTTAGTTTCCAACCAGTACAGGCAGTGGGGCATCACTGGGAAGGGCTGCCTGTATGCTCACCATGGGCTGTACTGGTAGGAGAAGTACCATGTCACCCATTTTATTGAAAACCAAGGCAGCATAAAGGCATCACCACATTTTCATACTAGAAAAGGAAAGCACGCAGAGGGGGACGAGCAGCTCAGATGGGTCAGAGTTAGCCACACAGGTGTTATGACACCCATCCCCCCAACCACCTCTTCTCCCTGCCTGCCTGAAAGCCCCATTCCCGGAGTCTGGACCACAACACGCCAGAATGACAGTGCTCACGAGTATAGATTAAAACCACCGCACTCCAAGTTGGAGAGCAAGGATTATGTCCCCATTCTGCCACACGCTGGCCAAGTGGCACCAAGCCCATCACTTCAACTCTGGATCTTAAAAGGCACAGCGCAGAGCATTCAGGACAAAAAAAAAATTTTCGTACAAGATAATTCACATTAAGCCGTCGGCACTCTACCTGGAATTCATTTATTAGATTAGCTTTGAAAAAGACATGATGCTGAATGAATGGAACCAAGAACATGCAAGTTTTCATGAAAATAAAAGTTAGAAAAGAACTGAAATATGTCCCACTGCTGGGGAGAGCTGTCCTGGGGAAGTGGGGGTCTCACTGGCCTACCTGAGCACCCGTATGAGGCAGAACACTGGAAATCTGGAGACACCAGGCTCAGAGAGGGAAGCACAGATCAGAAAAATACCATCTTCTGCATAATTTGCCAAGAGCACTGACCTGTTCTCTGCACCCTCTTTGGGCCTCAATTTTTCCACCTGCAAAATGGACATTACACCACCACCCATCTCTTACTTTGGGTAAAGATTAAGGGAAGTAGCATTTGTGAAGCATCTGGCAGACAGCTTGGTACATAGGAGGCATTCAGTAAATAAGAGTCACCTTCTTTTTTCTTCTTGAAGTGGCTATTAAAAATAAACAAACAAACAAACAAAAACCAATATTAATGGTAGTAAGATGATGACAAAGTAAGCATGCAGAAAGAAACCTGAGGCCTGAATAATGAAGACTAACTCTACATATTCAGTCCCAGAATTGCAGGACGACAATGTTAAAATCACTTCTCTGGAGAAAAAGAAAGACAGCTTACAGATGGGTTGATGAGCCCTCCCCCACACTGAGTCAAGGTATCTGTGGACCTGAAGCACCTCTGGTTTGCCTGAGGTAGACAAATGTTCCCCCCTTATCAGTGGATTTCTTTTCTAATTAAAATGCATGAACTCCCGTAAGCTGTAGGTGCCCAGAGCAAACGGGGTGGGATGAGAGGAGGAGAGCAGTGAGCTACAAAGATTCTTCTCCCCAAAGATTAAGATCCAACAAAATTACTGCCTAAAATGTAAGCTGAGATTGTGACTGACCCAGCAGGCATCACGTGACCTCTGTGGAGGCACAGAGACACCAAATAAGGAGGGAAGAGGAAAGACAAGAATGAATGGCCCGGAAGTCTTTCCCCAAAGCAAGGGGCAGCTCACTGCTTGGGGCTAGTGGCACCCAATTTCTTTCTGCCTCCATGCACACTTTCCAAGTGATAACATGGTAGGGAACCAAGAAGTTTTCCTGGAAGACTGGATTGTACTAGTAATCATGGACCTTATGTGAACTTCCTTCATGCCAGCACTCATTAATCCCTTCAAACAATTCTTTTAATTTGATACGGTCATTCCCCTTTTCACGGATGAGGAAACTGATGCACCAAAACCGTGACTCTCTCAGGGCTCAGAGCTAACAGGTGATGAAGATGGCCTTCTTCATCCCCTCGAAGATCAATCATAGTCACTAATATGTACTGGGCACTTACTAAACGCCAGACACTGTGCTCAACCCTCTACTATGTCATTTCATTTCATCCCCATGACAACCTGAGATGGTGCCCATCATGATGCCCATTTTACAGATGAGTAAACTGAGATTCAGAAAAGTTAGGTGACTCACTCAAGGTTGTATAGCCAGTAAATAGTGGAAACAGGATCCAAATCCTGGAATCTAAACCCATCTTGTCAAAGGCTTCGTTCTACATACCACACTACTTAGACAGCTGAGTACGAAGAGGATATGGGGCATTACAACTGGAATATCATGTCCTCTGGAATGGGGACCTCGAACTTGCATTTCTGGCATGTCCCCAGGGGTTGCTGGTCTGGGATCACCACACTTTGAGAACAGCTGATCCAGGGAGACTACCCTGGAGGATGAATGTGAGGTGGGTGGAAGGTGGAACACATTGGAGATAAAGAGAAAGAGAAAGGGATGGAATACTTTGAGGACAGCTGCTGAATGGCACATACAAGGTGTGATAAAAAAAATATGGTGAAGGTTTAAATTTTAAAAATGTATTACAGTAAAAGACACATTGCCATAACCCCCCTCAAAATACTCCCCCTCACTTAAAACACACTTATCCTATCATTCTTGCCACTTTCTGAAGCAGTTCTGGAAGTCCTCTTTCGTGAGTGTCTTTACTTCATCCTCCATCATGACCACACTCCTTGTCACACACCACTTCTGGTACGGCAATTTCTGTCAAATAAAAACATTACGGTGTGTCCTCATCCACCTTACTCACCGGATCTGGCACCGTGCGACTCCGGGCTCTTCCCCAAAGTCAAAATGACTAGGAAAGGTAAATATTTTGAATCGATTCAAGACATGGAGGCAGCCACGACAGCACAACTAAAGATACTCATGAAAGAGGACTTCCAGAACCGCTTCAGAAAGTGGCAAGAACGATGGGATGTGTGTTTGAAGCAAGGGGGAGTATTTTGAGGGGGATTAATGGCAATGTGTCTTTTACTGTAATTTTTTTTCCATGAAAACATTCCCTGTATTTTCTGATCACTCCTCGTGCTCCACAGGACACTGTATGAGGCACACCGAGATGATGACCTTCACCCTCTGGTCAGGGGAAGCACTTTGTGACCCTGTCCTCTGACATCCGTCTGTCCTACGGGATCCCAGGTGGGATGTCATGAGCTCTGGGCATCTTCTCCCCAAACTCCTCCTGAACTTTGAGTTATACGCACTCTGAAAGGTCTGTGCCCCCTGCAGAACCAGCATCACACTGAATTACAAAGGCACATGTCATGTATATCTCCCCTACTATGAGATGTAAGGCCTAAAATTAAGGTCCCGTGTTATGTGCTGCCTTCACATCGGAAACAGGGAGGGCTTTGGATGTTCAAACTACAAGTTCCCCACCTGCACATAAGGTCCCCGTTGGCCAGAGGACCATTCAGTTCCTGCTCGTCCTTGAGCAGTGGTTTCAGTTCCTTACCAACCCACAGAATAATTGCAACCCCCACCTGGACCTGTGTGGTGTGCAGTGTCTTGCTCCCCCACGCTGTGAGTCTATGGAACTACTATGCTGCTGTGGGTCTCATCTGTGCAGTGGCAGGTATCATGTCACCCCCATAACCCTAGGGTAGGAATCCTCCCCTCACCACCAGGGAGAAGAGGAGGGCATGAAAATACCCTAGATGACAAGATCCATGACAGGAGACAACTGTCCACCTCACTGTCCTCTCAAAAGCCTGCCAGGGGCCCAGCGCACGGTATTAAAGACACATGGGATTAAATCAAAACCTCACAGCAACCCTCTGAAGCTTTTTTCTTTTCTGATAAATGGAGAAACTGAGTCTTGAGAGTTAACATGACTTGCCCTGCCTGCTCACTACCAGCCTAGAGCAGAGGGACATGGGGAACACGGGGCTGGCCTTGCTGGGTGAACAGGGCTCTGGGGACAGAGCCATGTGTTGTGTGGGCCACGCTGCTGGACCAACCACACTCCCAGCTCAGGGGCACAGTGCCTGGAGGGAGTGGCCCTGGGGAGTTTCAGGTCACCTTCCCTTTCTGCCTGATCAAGAGCAAATGTGAGAAGCTGGGCCTGATGCAACGGGAAGACCCATTCTCAGAAGCCCTGTTCAGGGCACACGGCCTTCGTGTGTGTTCTAGTCACACCAGAAGTTGTACAGAGTGCATTCTACGAGGGCTGGCCAATGTGCACAAGCATCAGGATGGCAGTGCTTTGAATCGAAGGTGCCCTGATTGTGTGCCAGGGGTGATGTGGGGGAATTAGGGGTTCACTCAGCCCTTAGCAAGCACGAGCCGCAAAAATGTTTCAACAACAACCATGCCCTCCTTAACCCATGACCAGCCCTGTGGCAGTCTCCTTAGGTATCTCATGCCACGCAATCCTCATGGCAGAGCTGAAAGCAAGGCACCTTTATTCCCATGTCACAGATGAGGATGCAGTCAGCTCAAGGAGTCACGTGAGCAGAGCCAGGGTCTGAACCCCAGATTTCGTGGCTTGAAAGTCTGTACTACAGGTGTCCTGCATCCTGGGTGTGATGGAGGAAGAACAGAGACGACAGATGGCATGGTACCTGTGCTGTAAGAATTTACAGCCTACTTGGGGAAGAGAGAACACACATAGGGAACAATAACTTCAGAGCTCTAATCAAGCAACATCTAAGGAGGACTGGCCTGATAGCAGGGAAAGTGGGCTGGAAGTCACCTTTCTCACTCTGAAAATGCCACATACCCTCACACCAGATGACTTTTCTTTGGGGAAAACATTCAGTATGAAACTTAGGGGCCCATTGAAAATAGTATCAATAACAAGAGCAGCTAACGTCTCGTGGAGTTTTTCCTATATACCAGACACTATGTGTTTATATAGAAAATTAAAGATCCGTTTGGAATGATAATGCTTTCTTCCATGTATCAAACGCTCCAGGCACTGAGCTAAGGGCTTTACCTACAATACTTTATGTATATTCTCAAAACGACTGTAAGAGGCTATAGTAGTATGTGTTCCATTTTACAGATGAGAGAGCCGAGGCACCAAGAGGTGAAGCCTGGATTTTCAAACTAAAGTTTGCAACCCGTTAGTGGGTTGTGACATTAATTTAGACGGCCATGACAAGCATTGGTTTAAATGAATAGAGAGGAAGAGAGGGGAAAGAAACAGCACAACGGATTAGCATGTAAACCATGTGGTAAGTGTTTCACCAGTTTTGTTTCAGTATGTGTATGTGTGTGTGTGTGTGTGTACAATGAGTAGTATTATAAAATAAAATGATTGCCGTGGGTCTCTGCAGAAGGTTTGAAAGCCACTGGGTTAAGTAACTTGCCGGAGGTCCCAGAGTTAGTGATTTGTGGAGTCAGGGTTCAAATCCAGTCTGCCTCCAGAGCTCAGACTCTTAACCTCCAAACCAGAGCTGTCCAATAGAAATATAAAATAAACCACATGTGTAATTTAATGTTTTCTAGTAGCCACTTTTCAAAAGTGACAAGGCCACATTTAAAAATTAATTTTAATATTTTATGTAACCCAATATGTCAAAAAATATTATCGTTTCCACCTGTGAATGTGAATTTTAAAATTAAATCAGTACAAATTGATGTGCGTTACTGTTTTCCTAGCACCGAGTCCGGGAAATCTGATGTGTGTCTTACACTTCTAGCACATCTCAGTTCAGACTAGCCTCCCTTCCAGTTCTCAGTAGCCACGTGTGGCCAGTGGCTGTGATATCGGACAGCACAGCCCTCAGTTATACCTCCTCCAATAGCCCTTTAGACCCTCATACTCAGAGCTTACAACAAAAGAAAATTTCCATCGATCCGTTTTACCTTCCAGTAGCCTCCTTCAAGCAGCTTCCAGAACCTCTAAATCCAAACCCAGTGTCTGTGGCTACTTGTTTCTGCTCGCTTTGGCTCCTTTTAGATTTCACATCCTTGCTAGGCTGTGGGGGAGAAGAACCTATGGGAAAGGGACCCTGCAGCCAAGACGTGCTGGAGCAGGGTAAAGACAATGTCTGAACAATAGGGGCCCCAGTGTGGGAATGGCCCAAGCGTGCTGTTTGCAAAGCTGCAGGCACGCGGGCCTCTGAGCACCAGCTTTTAGGAGTACACCCTCCTATTCAGCTTTGCAGAGACACACACTTGATCCTTCACACACAGCCCTGACAGATGTCAGCTGACCCCATACCCATTTCTTTGCCAAAACAAGCAGACTATGGAATTGCAAAAAGACTGGTGCCTGGAGAGTCCTTAGAAGAGGCGACAGCTACCCAGTGACTTCAGAGCCGTCCCGTTAGATAATCTGATAAACATCACACATAACTATGCTATAAGCACATTTGGTAGGCTCGAAGCCCCAGGTAGCCATTACGTAGGTCTGCTCACAGCTCCTGTGAGGTGAAAGGCAGGTTTCTGCACGGGCACAAGGGAAGGCCAGGCTCATTGCCCAGCAGCAGCCAGGGCTGGAAAGCCGGGAGCAAGCAGCCTTCTGCTTACTGCTCTTTGCAATATCTCCTGGACCCCGCTGCTATCTACTGAGGAAGAATGCTTTTCGGGCCATCAATTTGGTTTCCAAGGTACTGAGAGTGCTGAATAGGCGGGAAGACTACCTATGGGGGAAACAGGAAAACAAAGCAGGGGCTGGGAGGAAACCATCAAGCACTTCTGCCTGGATGGTGTGGCATCACTCCTTGGATCGAGACACGAAATTGCCTGGATGGTGTGGCATCACTCCTTGGATCGAGACACGAAATTGCCTGGACGGTGTGGCATCACTCCTTGGATCGAGACACGAAATTGCCTGGACGGTGTGGCATCACTCCTTGGATCGAGACACGAAATTGCCTGGACGGTGTGGCATCACTCCTTGGATCGAGACACGAAATTGCCTGGACGGTGTGGCATCACTCCTTGGATCGAGACACGAAATTGCCTGGACGGTGTGGCATCACTCCTTGGATCGAGACACGAAATTGCCTGGACGGTGTGGCATCACTCCTTGGATCGAGACACGAAATTGCCTGGACGGTGTGGCATCACTCCTTGGATCGAGACACGAAATTGCCTGGACGGTGTGGCATCACTCCTTGGATCGAGACACGAAATTGCCTGGACGGTGTGGCATCACTCCTTGGATCGAGACACGAAATTGCCTGGACGGTGTGGCATCACTCCTTGGATCGAGACACGAAATTGCCTGGACGGTGTGGCATCACTCCTTGGATCGAGACACGAAATTGCCTGGACGGTGTGGCATCACTCCTTGGATCGAGACACGAAATTGCCTGGACGGTGTGGCATCACTCCTTGGATCGAGACACGAAATTGCAAGTCCCTGGGGTATTTGTCCATCGCTGTGGAAGGGACCAAGAGCTCTTCAAACATTTATTGGCTTCCTATTCATTAAGCAACTACTATGTGCCAGGCACTCCGGCTGGGTCCTGGGCATTCAGAGATACAAGGACAGACAATTAAGTTCACAAACTTGTTGCAACCATGTTGCTAACCTTTTTAGATATCAGAGGGATTATTCATTATGAATTTGTACCAACTGGACAAACAGTTAACCAAGTTTACTATTTGGAAGTGCTGAAAAGGCTGCGTGAAAAAGTTAGACAACCTGGACTTTTCGCCAACAATTCCTGGCTCTTGCATCACGACCATGCACCAGCTCACACAGCACTGTCTGTGAGGGAGTTTTTAGCCAGTAAACAAATATCTGTGTTGGGACACCCTCCCTACTCACCTGATCTAGCTCCCAATGACTTCTTTCTTTACCCGAAAATAAAGGAAATATTGAAAGGAAGACATTTTGATGACATTCAGGACGTCAAGGGTAATATGACGACAGCCCTGATGGCCATTCCAGAAAAAGAGTTCCAAAATTGTTTTGAAAGGTGGACTAGGCGCTGGCATCGCTCAAGGGGAGCACTTCGAAGGTGACCATAGTGATATTCAGCAATGAGGTATGTAGCACTTTTTCTAGGATGAGTTCACAAACTTAATTGTCAGACCTCATATGCTGCCTACCCTCCTTACATCTGGGAGCCTGCACACCAGCCAACAAAATAAACTGTAGAGAAGGCAGTGTTTGCAGGAGCGGTAATTAAGATGTAAACAAAGTATGGGGCCTGGAGAAAGAAAGAATTAATGTTCCTGGAAGGGATAGCCAGCCAGTAAACACAGGACACCCATGCTCCATGCTCTTTACAACTTCCAAGAGCTTCTCATGAGCCATCTATTCAAGTCTCATCAATATTGATTAGGTCCAGTAGGATACACATTTCATCATTGAGGAAAGAAACCCAGGCATCCAGGTACACATTTATGCAATGGGCATAAAGCTACCTATCTCATGCGGCACAGAGAAGGCATTAGATAGGCAACAGCCAAGCAAAATTATTTGGTCATTGAGATGGCCGGCATGCTTGCTCTGGCCTCCTGCTCCCTGTTAGAGGAGCTGCCCCTCCCCCATCACTGGGTCTTTACCCAGGAGGACAGCTGCCATGTGACAGCACCTAGCCGAGCCCCTTCCCTACGAATCTGGAACTGAGTTCAGACATGTTTTTTACTCTCCGTGGGCTACCTGGAAGGAGAGGTTATGCAGAGCCACCTAAACAGCTGTATCCCCCACATTCACGAAGAGCAAAAGCAGTAGTCTATTCGTAATAGCCAAAGCATGGAAACAACCCATATGCTCCTCAGCTGATGGATAGATAAACAAAATGTGATACATTCATACGATGGAATATTAGTCAGCCATGAAGAGGAATGGAGTAGTGATACCTGCTACAGCATGGGTGAACCTCAGCATAGTGTCAAATGAAACAAGCCAGACACAAAGTCTCATATGATATAATTCCATTTATACAAAATGCCCAGAATAAGCAAATCCACAGAGACAGAAAGCAGATTAGTATTTGCTAGGGGCTGGGCAGAGGGAGGGAGGGATGAGAAGTGACCGCTTAATGGGCAGAGGTGGGTTTTTTTTTGGCGGCAGAGGGCATGATGAAAATGTTCTGAAACCAGAGAGTGATGACGGCTGCACAACTCAGTGAACGTACTGGAAGCCACTGCATTGTACACTTTTAAATGGTTAGACTGGTGAATTTTATGTCACATGAATTTTACTTCGCAAAAAAGGAATTCAATAGCCCGTGTTGCACTTTTGAAAACAGCTGGTTTGGGTGGGTTTGTGTCCACCCCAACTTAAAATCCTGACTAAAACATGACTATGTCGAGTGGACCGCCGTCCCGGCTCCCTGTCCTCCACACCCTGCCTGCACCTAACATGGACAATAAAAGGCTTCTGCATCTCTTCAACAGACAGCTGGCTGCTTCCCGAAACCTATCAATAAGTGGTGAGCGTCCATCCAAGTGCATTTATTTTGGGTCTTGTCAGCAGAAACCAGACTTTATTAAGAGGATGTTAGGCCTCTTTGCTTCCCTGCTTTTTTTTTTAATTTATTGGGGTGACAATTATTAGTGAAATTACATAGATTTCAGGTGTACAATTCTGTATTACATCATCTATAAATCCCATTGTGTGTTCACCACCCAGAATCAGGTCTCCTTCCATCACCATATATTTGATCCCCCTTACCCTCATCTCCCACCCCCCACCCCCCTTTACCCTCTGGTAACCACTAAACTATTGTTTGTGTCTATGAGTTTTTGTTTCTCATTAGTTTGCTTGTTCTTTTGTTGTTTTTGGTTTATATACCACATATCAGTGAAATCATATGGTTCTCAGCTTTTTCTGTCTGATTTATTTCGCTTAGCATTATACTCTCAAGATCCATCAATGTTGTCACAAATGTTCCTATATCATCTTTTCTTACTGCCGAATAGTATTCCATTGTGTATATATACCACAACTTCTTTATCCATTCATCTATCGAAGGACATTTTGGTTGTTTCCATGTCTTGGCCACCGTAAACAAAGCTGCAATGAACATTGGAGTACACGTGTCTCTATAGAGAAATGCTTTCAGATTTTTTGGGTAGATACCCAGGAGAGGGATTGCTGGGTCATATGGTAATTCTATTCGTAATTTTTTGAGGAACCTCCACACTGCCTTCCATAACGGCTGCACCAGTCATACCAACAATGTATGAGGGTTTCCCTGCTTTTTTGAGAACTCTCAATGGCTCCAATGCACATATGTCATTTTTCAGCAAAATCTAATATTTATGTCATTTCCAGGCAAAGAACATTTGAGGCTCTTGTAATGTATCACTCTTCTTTTTGCTCCACAGCACAGGCTGGACAACTCGCTCAGCCATTTGTCACCACCTTTCCCTCGCCCTCCTCCCAGGTGTAGGGTATACCATTCGCAGAGGCAGGAAAGGGAGGGAGGTGCCAGGACAAAAAAAACTGAACAAATGTGGCAGAAACATCCCAGTCTAGTGTTTCGTAGAATCTTGAATCTAGAAGGGACCTTGAAACTTTAAAAAGGTATAGAACATTGGCATTAAAAGAAAAAAAAATCCTCAAACCTTTGATTTAGCTATAAAGTTTGAATGTTATATTTAGTCAGTAATTCTTCTTGTTACAGCTTAAATAATAACATAAAGAGCTAAAGTTTACGGACGCAAAGATGGTAGGGTGGGTATATATCCCCTACTTTCAAGTTGCTTACAAGAAGACAGGGATGTGTGTGAGTGAGCAATGCATACTAGGTCCATATTTTACATGCATTATTTCATGGAGTGGGTCGTATTGTCCTCCCTTTACTGATGAAGAAACTGAAGCTCAGAAGGTTCTGTGATATGCACCAAGGTCCAACGTTAAGTTAGTGAAGAAGACAGGTCCGATCTCAAAACTCCAGATTTTAAACCACCATCTAGCCTAGAGTGATTGCATAATAAAGAATATTTTAGAGTCACATACTGAATGGAAGATATAGTGTTTTATAACACTTTATAATTGCCAAAGACATATCACACTTGTAATGCTTTATGTATAGACTGAGAAACGTAGCACTTCTGAGATGAGGGAGATTATAAAGGGCTGGAGACAACAGGTAAGATTCATCATTCAGGTAGAAGGGTAGGTTGTATTATAATAATAAACAAGAAAGTGAAGGGGGTGACATGGTATTGAACACACAGCAAGGCAAAAGCATGTGGGCAGAGGGGTGATAAACAGCTGGCTGGGGTGAGATATGAATCTCTTAATTCCCAGTATGGGATGTGGGCACTAATGAAGTATCACAGAGATACTTCTGGAACCAATAACAACAATAGCGCCAGCTCCCGTTCTCTGGGCAGCTTTAGGGGAGGCGATGAGAATGCTCAGCACGGGTGGCGATGCTGTGCTCTGGTCACCTGCTTTGGTGACCAACCACAATTCCCCTCGGGGTAATTACACGCACACTTTCAGGCCACATGGTTCTCTCACCGCTGAAGGCAACCCCAGCTCCTCAGGTGAGCCGACCCCAGTTGGAGCGTCATGTATGAACTGCGACTGGCCTCAGTACTGGCTCAGAGATGGACGTGATGACCAGTCAGAGCCAACGACATACGACTTTTTCCCTGAAAGAATACAGGGGTTGCAGTTACTGTGGCCATCCTGCTGAAGAGATGCAAGGCTCTGCGAACACGGTTGGAGCCGAGCATCCAGCCTTACACCTGGACTTTCATTTTGGTGAGCAATAAATTGCCTTTTGGCTTATGCTGCTTCGGGTTAGGTTTTGGTCACTTCCAACTGAAGAAGTCCTCCTTAATAGAAGTACATAAATGTATGTCATTTAATCCTCACAACAACACCACAGGGTAGGGATTATTAGCAGGTATGGTTCCCCAGTTTGTGAGCTAAAGAATTGAGGCCCAAGATGGTCAAGTCACCTGCCAGCTGGTAGAGGCAGGATTTGAACCCAGACAGTGTAGTTCTAGAGCCAGCACTTCCAACCACCACAACAGCTGGCTGCAGTCTAGCTCCCCTATTATGAAACAGGACTCTCCACAAGCCTGAAGTAAGTATTTTCACTCAAAATAGCTCTGAGGGCTTAAAATACCTCAGAGAGTGTAAATTTTCTCAGGCTCCTTTAGGTTGGCAATCATCCCTTTTTGGCTTCAGTTGTCTCTCTGAAAAGAATCATTTAAGCAATAAAAATGTCTCTCCCCAAGTCATCCTTCAATGGCTGATACCCCCCTTTCCCCAAAATTACAGACAAAAATAACAATGCACAGAAGCAGCGACTACACGGCTCCTGAAATGGATAGGAGGGAAGAAAAGAGGCGATCCTTACCAGCTGTTTTATGTGTTGTTGGCATGCAAGAAGTTTTGATCAACACTTGATGGTAATTTTAGAAGTCTACGTCTAAATTAAAGAGTGCTTTTGTTTATCACACAGAATCGTGGACTAGCGGCATGAGCAGCCACAGCTGCTACTTCCTGAATGTTTTGGAAATTAGAAACATAAAATTAAATATATACTAGCTAGGAGGACAATTTGACATGCATACCTAGTCTAGGCAATTTTCTCTCTTTGTTCAGCTCCCTAGCAACGTGGCAGGCTGGGAAACTCCCTGATGAAGCAATAAGAAGTAGCAATCTTGGAATGGAGTGAAAGCAAGGAGACTATGCCGGGCTGAAATCGTGGCCTCAAAGAACTAAAAGACCTATTGGTATTCCCCGAGAGCATCGGACGTGCACTCCAGCCATGAGTGCTGCTAGACTTAATCAGCACAATGGAAGCAAAGGGCTGGGAGCTGGGAGCAGGAGAGCCAAGATCTAGGTCATACTGCGACCGGAACTAACTAACATCGAACCTCATCAGCCAAACAGAAAATGACAGATGGAGACTCTAGTATGTTTTTGTTGGAGGCCATTAAACCGTGAAGAGGATATATAGCATAAGGAATAAAAGCATGGGCTTTGGAATCAGAAAGAACGGGATCCCCACCTCAACTCCATGATTCCATCTACATGACCTTGAGCAAGTTATTTAACCTCACAAGCCTCAGTGCTTCATCTGTAAAATGAAAGAAATACTGTCTACTTCTTTGGGCTCTTGCAAAGGTCGAATGGGAAAATACACTTAGCACAGTTCCGCACCCAGCATAAGAAGGGAAAAAAAGAGCAACCATCACTATTTTATTAGCATTGTTAACAAAGTTTAAAATTCCATATAACTGCAAGAGCAATAATGCCCTTCCCCACTGAAAGCCATATCTGAATGCTTCCTGACAAATGGTGGCAATATACAGATTTGGCCTTGGACAGCAACAGGTTTTCAGGGTTGTTTTTTTTTTTTTCTTTCTGTTTTTTTTCTTTTTTTGTATTATCACTATTTCTACCAAAATGCATAGATGTGTGTATGTCTGAATAGTCCCAAGCATACACATATGTTGACAGTACAAAGACTTGGACTCAATCTGACTAACGTGAAACTTTGGGTGCCAACAGATGGGCAGGTCAGACACACTCCAGCAATGCTGCCAGGCCTGGCCACTTTCCAGTGTAACCCATTGCCACTGCCTTTATGATGATCTTGCGAGAAACTGATACTTAGTCACCTACTAAGTTATGGTCGTTTTCTCTCAAGGACCATCCGCTATCATTTGGGTTCTGTCCAAATGATTAGGAGAAAACACGGTTTGTTATCCATAGGTCTGCAACCTAAGAGTAATTCCAGCAAGACTTGGACTCAAGACTTAACCGCATCTGCTTGGCCAGAAATCTTTGTTTTTCACAAGACAGTATGAAATTCCCAAGGTAGGGAGCCTGGCAAGGGAGGGGGCCCTATCCCAAGGTAGGGAGCCTGGCATGGGAGGGGGCCCTATCAGAGAAGTCAGACAACTTAAATGATTGTAGCTAGAGGGACAGTGGCTCCTTTTTCACTTGTTTCGTTGGCCTCCCAAGGAGTCTGTACTGGTTACAGTAATTCATACAGCTCTGTCTCATCTCTGAAACTCAGCAGCTCTCAGTGTCTACACCACGGAACTGAACGCATAATCATATGCCATCTGGTGGCCATCTGCTTGCTTCATGAGTGTCGTGGTAGAGAAGACAGAACACTAGACCAGGAATCAGCACACAGGTTCCAGCCCCACGTCTGTCATTCATGCTTACATGGCCATGGGCAGGTACAGCAGCAGGGAGATGTGCCACATGGATCACCCTTCAAGAAGGGACTGGCCGCTCAGCTGCAAGGAGTTTAATTGTCTGACAGCCTGGGGCAGCAGTGCCTTCACGACCTGCCCCAGCTTTTGAGCTAAGGCCATGTTTTCCTGGACAGTCCCCAACCACTGACTGCATGTGGCGAGGGTGCGAGGGAGCCATTTCTGATTATCATGGCACCCCACCAATGGGCAGTCTATGCTCTGGATCGCACGGCCTGTCAGATACACACTGTGGTCTGAGGTTTTCACTCCCCCAAATCCTGCTCCTCCCACCTTTTCCTGTCGTAGGTGTCAGATGGATACCACGTCTGAAGCTTTCCTGATCAATCTGCTCCCTCCCCTCACGTCTTTCATGGGAGTTACCAACTACCTGTGCTCCGAACCGAGTTGTGACATCTCCGGCCTAGAAGACCCAACTAACACAGAATTAACTTTTCTAAACCTCTGCTGACTTTTGTTTAAAGCGGCATGATGATGATGATGATAATGTATAATAGAAGAATAGAGAAGGAGAGAACAGTTTTTGCAGGATAATATCTCGAGGTGTATAAACAGAGAGCAACCCACTACCACTACCATTTACTCCAAGGAATTCTTTGCATCAGGGCATGGATGATGGGGCAGAAAAGCAGAGAAACTATTTCTGAGTTTCTAAGGCACACCCTTTGAGTCAGAAGAGCCAGACTTTTTGATGTTCACACATCTAAGCCCTGAAGTACTAGAGACAAAGCTGCTTGTGCCCTAAAAAAAGCAGATTTGAAAGAAATCCCTGCAACTAGTGATCCTTTAAATAAGGATCCAGTGGAACTAAAGAAAGAACAAAAGAGATGAGGGTATGAGAAGGAGGTAGTCAGTGGAGCTTGGCATTAAGGAGACTGAACCTGGAGGAGCCACCTGAGGGCAATCCGTGTCATCATTGTCATGAGACAGGTCGTAAAGCTTCCCTGTAACCTTCTCATAGCCCTTGGGGCCCTAATCCACTGACTGCCCAGTCTCCACCTAGGTGAGCCCCTATGTGACCAATTCCACGAAACTTCCAGAGTTGTTCTTGCTCTGGGAGACCTCCCACTGATCACAGCCAGCAGGAGTGTCATCTCTCCACAGCCAGCAGGAGTGTCATCTCTCTGGGCCCTGAGACCTTGCTTGATCTCCACCACAATTGTCTTCCATGGACAACCTCTCAACAGGGTGGGAAGCTCATCATCAGCCTACAACTTCCTGAGAGAAAGGATAAACGCCAGATTCCTCGATACCTCGAGGAATAGTGTTAGATACTGGTGTGTGGGAAGAAAAACAACTCCCACCCCGCTTAAGACAGTGGTGAAAAAGAACTAGTAATAATAATTAACTATTGTATGTAGTTCTATACATACCTAAATATATGTCAGGCTCTGTGAGCCGTTCTTTCCAGACATAACCCCATGACCCCTCACAATAATCCCATGAGGTATGTAACAATACCACCCTCATTTTTACAAGGCTCGGTGACTTGCCCTAACTCACTTAGCTACAAGTGGAATAGCAGGGTTACACTTCATTCAGGTCCCTTCCAAAGTATGACACTAGACTCCTTGAGGACAAGGGAATGTCTTAGACTCCTCTGCCT
This sequence comes from Rhinolophus hipposideros, assembly GCF_964194185.1. Classification (NCBI taxonomy): domain Eukaryota; kingdom Metazoa; phylum Chordata; class Mammalia; order Chiroptera; family Rhinolophidae; genus Rhinolophus; species Rhinolophus hipposideros. Next base: position 26,916,054 of record NC_138069.1, on the reverse strand, counting down.
CCTCCCTCTCTCCCGTAACACACAGCCTGGTGCAAGACAGCTGGGAGAGTCTTAATAAATATTTTGTGGTTTGACCAACCGATTTAGTTATTTTCCCCTCCATGGAGGGGGAAAAAATACTGCTTGAAATGTGCATCTCCATGCTCTCCATTCCGATAGACCTCCTGGGACAGCTGCTTAGAAAGAGGTGGGAGGCAGTGAGTGCACATCCACGGAAGAGATCATATTTCAGGCTTTTTATTTCATTTGACAGGAGAAATACTGATTAAAATCAGCTACACATGTCACAAAAGGGTAACTGGGTTCTTCATTTTTTTCTGTGCAGAGACAGCCCTAACTGTACTCCAGGAGATAACTCTTCATGCATAAAATTACTAATAGACACCATCTATCTGATGAATGTCTTCTTAATAATTTATATCACTTGATCTATTTTCAAAGGTTAGTCTTACATTAAAATTACAATTCTGAATAGGTCAGCCTGTTATTTAAGGATAAATTATTTCACCCCTTCATGTTAGTGTTGTGTTTGGATAATGATGAGGTTTTTATTTCGAGCCCCCAATGAAACCATGAACGAGATTGCTTGTTTGACCTAGCCTTTCTCACCCCGAATCTTATTCCTTGATTCATGCTGACTCACTGTCAGTTACCAGCCTGCATGTTTTAAAACACTTTATTCCCAATCTTGTCCTTCTGTTACTTTTCTCAATTTCTCTCCCCTCTTTGATTGGCCATCCGTCCCCACTTCCCCTCTTTACCTCAGCACCCCACCTTTCCAACCAAAGAACTACCCATTCTCAGGCCTTCTCACTAGACATACAGCCCTACATTTCTCTCATCAATGGTCCATTCCATTTCGTTCTGAAGAGGTAATACCTATAAAGAAGGTTCGCATAGCTCTTCCCAGGCTCTGACTCATCACTCATTTAGCAAATAAGAATGGAGAAGCCCCACAGTTACTGGAAAGAAGACGAGACAGAAGCTAGTTTGAGTCCTGTAAGATACAGTACAGTTGGTGAACCACTCCTGGTTCCAGTTTTCCCACCGAGAAAGAACACAGCTTTGAAGTCAGATAGTCCTGGGTTCGAATCCAAGATTCCTTATTACTTAGCAATATGGGGCAAGAAAATCTCTGAGAGTCAGTTTCTTCCTCTATGAAATGATGATGATGATGATATCTCACTCAGAGGGTTATTGTAAGAGTTATCAAGTTAAACTAGGAAAAAATACCCCATATAATGCAAACATAATAGGAAGCAGTTAATAAAAGTTTGTTCAATGGATCATAGACGAGAAAATGATCAAAAAATGACTTATTATCAGAAAAAATCATTTTTAATGAAAAATTTGCTTGGCCAAGATGACTAAAAGTGGCAGGTTGAAGAAAAATAAGAAGTTGCCCGTGTTGAATAATGGTCAAGAGCAGGGGTCCTTTCGACCTGGTTTCAAATTCTGACCCAAACACTAATAAGCTGTGTTGTGACCTTTGACAAGTTACTTAACCCCTGCTTTTCTATTCTGTAAATGTGACAAAAAATACTTCCATTTCATGGAGCGTGGGGAAGCTGAAATGAGAAAATGCCTGGAAAAGACTTGGCACAGTGCCCAAGATGGAATAAACCCTTTAGCAGCAGCCGGTATCATTGCTAAGATGAATAAATGTAAAACACAGTGAACGGTCTCAGCTGCATCTACCTCATCGCACAATTGTCAAGGTTGATTGAAAAAAAATGCTTTGTAACCAGAAAGTACAGAAGCACATGAGGGATTTTTGTTACTATTATTAGGAATAATGATGGACTGAATAAATAACTTATTAGAACAGGCACAAACTCCATGAGGCCTTGCTCTAATTGGCAGGTATAGACGTGCACAAATGCTGGAGAAAGGTATAGGGTTGGTTTGTTTAATTAAGGGATAATTTCTGTTGTTGCCCTGAGTGTAGAAAGTTATGAAGTGTGGATATTTAGGAGAGGCTGAAATGATGTACGGAGAAGTTAATTGACACTCTAAAGCTGTTGATTGTAAATATGCTCGGGAGGTAGAAAAGTTACACTGTTTTATGGCAGAAAGGCTTTTTATTGGTCATTTCATGTAATTGTGAAATTGGAGGAATCACTAGGCTCGAGGTTTTCTATGCATCAGCAGGGAGGTTTCCGTATCTCCCAACCTTGAAGGGGCACCCTTGGGTGCCAGGGGCTGTGACCTTCCATTTTCTGTGTGAAAGGTTTTCTCAGAAGGGGTGAAGAGAAGGTGTTCCCACATTCCCAGGGGTGTACGTTATCCATAAGGCCGTGTCTTCGGGTTCTTTCAGCTACTGGCATCAGAAAACCCCTCTAATCAAAGATGCTAGAGGAAGAAGTGGTCTTACTGTGGTCAGGCCTCATGAACTGACAGCAACTGAAACACAGACCGCCTTCAAGAGCCAAGGCGTTGGCCTTCTCCTTCTCATGGGCGTGCTTCATACTTATGCTCCTTCACTCTCTCTCACTGGCTTCCTAGTTCTCTTCTACCATCTCCTTGTACAGCTATTCCATTCTCTCTCAACAGACTGGCTCCTCTGCTCCTTCATGAAGGTGGCAGGGGACGATTGCACCTTGGCTCCCAAGTTTAACTGAAACTCAAAAAACTAGCGGAGAACTGGCTTCCTGGCTTAGAGACTATGGGGTCAGATGTCCATCATCTCTGTCTGTTGGGTCACATAGTAACAACATGGCTGCCTGGACCTTCTGAGAAGGGTCACGGCGTGAGCAGATATCCTAATAGGTGTCTACCACGCTGAGGTATGGAAAACACAAAGGTTAAGTTTTTAATTCCTAGAGATGAGGCCCAACCGTTGACTAAAAATGTTAAACTCAGAGAGCATTCACCCACAGCTTTCTTCCTCCTCAGAGTGAATGGACCTAAGAGGTATGTGTGTGTTGCTCCCAATCCAAACACCATCTGCTACGCGTGCTCAGAGGAGACATGGAGGCGTGTCAAGTTGATGCTTAAGTTCTTTACAAATGTCACAGTGTGGCATCCTTCCTTCTCACGTTGAGTAAGTAAGACGAGTAACCTGTGGAGCGCATATTAGAGCAGAGGTAGAAATATTCATTGGAAATCAATGTGGGCTTGTTATTTCTGCTTTGTTCCAAAGGCACAGATGGAATCTGAAGATCTTACCTTGACTTAGGTTATATCCACACCACATTACGCAAATTGAATTAAATGCCAACTGTGTTGTTGATGGATTTTCATAATGACTCCTTCCTTCAAAGAGCATTGTTCTAAAAGTATTATCTCATAATCCATTTGGCCTCACAAGTCAAGAGCTATTTTTGCAGAGCCAATAACAAAATTCACATCTTCTTATTTATAATCCAATTGCCTTTTTGCTATATTGCGCTGCTTCTGTGTAGACAAACTATTTGCTATTTTCCCCTTTGCCCCTCCAGAGCTACTCGCCACCCTTCTCTATCCTGCTCTGGATGACTTTGTTGATTGAATTAACAGAGTCCCTTGGCCTCTAGCTTCTAGTGAGTTGAGTCAATGGAAGTCACTAGCAAGAAATCAGAGAGTGAGGTCAGAGTAGGTATTTTCTATATTCCTTTCTGCAGGATCTCTATCTCAAAAGCCACAGCACCTTTTGGACAGGCCCTACTTTCTCCAGGTTCCAGGGACTCCTTTCTCTCTCCCCTTGGCCTTTCAGGGTTACGAATGGTAATATCTCCCAACTGCTGCTAACCCTGAGATGCTGCACCATCCCTTATTGGTTTCCCTTAGCCTCTCCATCTATTAAACTCACCAGAATTATCGTTTTGAGTGCTCCATTCTTTTTTTTGCCAGAACTATGACTGATCAGCAATCTAACAAAGTGTCTTAAATATCTGATAACTGTGTAATTGAGGGTTACGTAGACATTTTTTAATAGTCTAAATAATATCCTGTGAGAAGGACATACATTACAATTGTCTAGTCACAATTCATCAGCCACAAATACTTTTTCGATGTTAGTCAAAGAATACAAGTATTTTTCCATAGTGTGTTCTAGCTTCTCTCCATCCACACCAAAGGAAATGTCCTTTGCTGGCCTGAATCTTAAGTATAGTAGGCAGTTTGAATGGCCGAAACCCATTACCAAGGTTCTCATCTTTCCCACGGGGGGTTATCTCTATTCCTTTATACAAGAAGTTCAAAAGAAGAGAAAATATTGAAAGGACATACCTATCTTGGGGAACATGTAGGGAAAAGACTGGGAGTGAGAGACAGAAATATAATGAAGAAACAGAGAGACACAGAAAGGAAGAGACCTTGGTAAGTTGTATATAGAACTGCAAAATTGTACACCCAGTTTGTACCACCTGTAGATAGATAGGAACTGTACCTGAACTTCAGTCCACTGTTTATTTTCTGCTGTACTTTATCCTGCAGGAGGCTAAATACAGAGAATGGTTTATTTAACAGCTGAGTATTTGAAAACACAAATGTAGAGAACAACTTTTAAATGGGTCACCACATTCCTTTCTCTTCACCCAGATATACATACATAGTAAGTCAACATTCCTCATGCAAACTACTCTGTATTGCTGTTTTGTTGTTTACTGATACCTGTCAACCAACTGCGCACAAAACACTAGCAACAATCATGCCCCAAATGACAAATTTACTCAATCATAGCATCTTCTCTATGTCTCCTGACTGCCCTGGGATGTAGCACAATGCCTGGCACACAGCAGACATTCAGACAATGTTTTTAGATAAAATTGAATGACTGAAGGATTTTGGAAAGTGCTAGAACAGTGGAATCATGTCAGAGAGAACAGAAAAAGATGGAGTAGGCTCACAGAAAAAGACAATGCAGGATTGTGCCAAGTTATTTCCGATACTCATCTTCTTTTCCTGCTCTCTCCAGCAAATCTGGGAAGAGGTGTTTTCCCAGAAGCTGCTACTTTCTCCCGGAGCTGGCCAAATATGGCCAGTTTTCTAATTCCAGCTGCAAATGAGCATTAACCCAGGCATTTAAACTCAAGTTGTGTCTGCCTTTACCAATAAATGCTTAACAATGGAAGATGATAAGTTTCAAATTATTCTCAGAGGGGGCACAGCTTGGCTGCATTCTATTCCTTCACACCAACAAGGCACAAACCTGAAGGGCTGTAAAAATAGACACCTCCAGCCCTTCTTGCCAGTCAGCACCTTAGTTTTTCTTGGGTAACGCAAGACTCAAAAATAGTTTCCAGTCACTGTTTCAAGTCTCCACAGGATTTCAGAATGTCGCTGAAGGTAAAATATTCAGCTCTCCTGAAAGCAGGATGGCAAATTGAATCCTTTGCTACTGCAGTAAAATGTCTTATTTTATTCTCTGGGATAGCAAAGGGCAAGCAACACCCCCAACACACCATGCCAGTCCCCCAGAGAAATTTTAGGCATAGTCACGACACACAGCCACAGAACATGTTTGATATTTCTTAATCCTCAGAATCTGAAGATTTCACCTCAAGTAAACTCAAGATACGTTTTTTTTTTTTTTTTGAGTTCTACAGCTAGGAGCTGCAGGAAATGTCAAGATAAATAACATTAGTCCTTACCTATAAGGAATTTATAATTTGTATATAATTTTATTTTCATTCATTCATTTAGTTAATGCTTTTCCAACCAGAGAAGGATTAAAGTGGCTTACAAAAAATGCAAAAATTACAATGAGGTAAAATAAAACATAGAATAAGTTGCTGAAGAACTCATGAAAGAAGTAAAATGAGGACAAGAAACATGAGGGGAAGCTGGAGATAAAGTCAGCACCCAAGCTGCAGACTGGAAGATCCTACACAGTTGCTAAGTGTCATCCCCCATTTGATTGCAGGGTATCTAGCAGACAAGAAACAGCCTAGTAGAGGAGACAAGCCAGGTCTACAGATAAATATGAAGATGACAGGTGTGAGCTCTGGGGCCAGATCGCCTGGGTTCCAAATGCCAGCTCCCAGGTATGAGATGTACGAGAAACCACTCATGTTTTCTAAACTGCAGATTTTCTCAATGGGTAAAATGGGAATAACTGTACCTACTCCATGGGGTTATTTGAGGAATAAAATAACTTATGTCTGTAGGAAAGCAAAGCACCCAGTACACAGTAGGTGCTCCATAAGCATTAGCTAGTACAAGACAGAATATGACAAACGTTATTGCCGAAGTTCAAATTCATTACTATAAGAACACTGAAGGAAAGGATTGACTTTGGCTGAAGATGGGAGAGGGACATAGATTAGGGATGACTTTGTAGAGGCAGCAGTAACCAAATGAAGTAGCAGAAAAGATTTTTGCTACGAGATGGAAGGAAAAAAGGAAGATATGTTGAGCAGAAGGAACAGTACAAGTGTTAAAATTGAAAAGTACAGTGGGTGCTCAAGGAACAACAACAAGTATTCAAGAACCCAGAAATGAAGGGGTTATTTATTTATTTATTTATTTATTTATTTATTTATTTATCATCACTGTGCTAGTGAGGAAACTTGTGATTGAAAGTGACAGAAACCCAATGCAAACTGGCTCAAGTAAACAAAGAAAAGGTGGGTTGTACTATTTCATATAACTCAGAAAATCAGGGGTACCGTCAGACACAACTGGATCCAGGACCTCCAATAATATATGATCAGAATTCACTTTCTCTCCTCTCAGCTTTACTGTCCTTCGTGTTGAATTCCATCTCTCTCAGGCAGGAAAACTACCCAACCATTCCAAGTTTTCATCGATCCAATCTCAGGCCAGTGGACATGACTGTATAACCATCTCTTAAGAGGTCAGTGAAGACATTTTGGAATATTTTGGAGAATAGTTCTGTTCTCCTTCTGGGCACACGGTAGCATTGTACTCCCCCGTGGGGAAGTACCTCATGGAAGTGACCTATTTCACATTCAGGTGGGAGCTTTAAGAGGCAGCCTTAGCCCCTTCCCCAGCCATAATGATTATGGTCCCTCATGTCAAGACAGGTATCTGTCAACCTGGGTCACTGATGAGCAGAACTCCCACATTGACCTTCTTTGAACATGCGGCAAAAGTAAGAAACATTTTTGGTTACGTGACATCACTGAATTTTGGAAGTTATGGATTAACCACAGCATAACTTAGTCTATCCTACCTGACATAGAAAAAAATCTCCACTGGGATCTGTACTGGGGTTCTCCACAGAAACAGAACCAATAGGATGTGTAGATAAGGGAAAGAAATTTATTTTAAGGAATTTGGTCACACAATTATGGACACTGGCAAATCCAAAATCTTCAGAGTGGGTCAGCAGCCTGGATAACCAAGAGAGCCAATGGTGTAGTTCAAGTCCAAAGGCTGTCTGCTGGCAGAATTCCTTCTTGCTCAGGAGAGGTCAATTTTGTTCTATTAAGGCCTTCAACTGAGTGGATGAGGCCCACCCACACTATGGAGGGCAATCTGCTTTACTCAAAGTCCCCTAATTTAAAAGTTAACCTTATCCAGAAAAACACCCTCACAGAAATATCCAAAATAAAGTTTGACTAAATATCTGGGCGATGTGGCCCAGCCAAGTTGACATGTAAAATTAACCATCACAGGATACAACCCGCCATGTTGGAGTGAGCAAGCACACATGACAGGCACTTGGTCAGAATTTCACTTCTGAGGGAAGTCGTTATTATTGAACTCATGATACGAGGCTTAAAAAATAAAAGCTCCATCTTTCATCAGAAGGTCATCCCCATGATTTTCTCTAGTCTAGAGAAAGAGCTTGTCAATCTCACCTTCAGTATTGGTCCACCAGGCAACCAAGGTATCAGTGTCTATATGTCCCATCTGGTTAAAGTCTTTGTGACCCTCTCAAGCCATGTCTTCTAGAAAAATACTTGGTCTCCCTTCAATACTTTCTTCTCTTACTATAAGAACAGATGTATGCATTTCTCAGTGACCAGATATCACAGACTACATGACCTATCACAAAATACAGGGCAGGAAATGGTGACTTAAACCCTGTAGCCAGATGAATTGTACAAATCCCCAGGAGCTGGTTACCTTGACCCTATTTGACAAAGCTTCGTTTAAGTTATGAGTCATTGATAGGTTTGGTTCTTTCAGAGCTCCTCATGAGCAAATGAATCTCCTTTGGCTATCCCTTCTCATTATCTAACAAAGGCAAATTTTCAGCACTTCTGTGGCTTTATCCAGGAAACAGCCTCAAGGTGTTTGTAAAAGGGAACTGGTATTAGGTTTGGATCGGTTGGTTGGTAGCAATGAAGTTGTCAGCATTTCCTATCCATACCAGGGAGAACTCTCACCAAGTTACAAAGTAGGCAACATTACCTTTGCTCGCCCAACACCTGAATTTCCTGAGCGCCACACTTCTTTGCCAGCACAATCTCCCTCATTTCTGCTCCTCTCTGCTGACAATTCAAAAAAAAACACCCATATGTAACCCTCTTGTCTTCCAACCTACCCACTCAACTTGTCACCTCAGGGGCCTTCTCTCAGGTGGCTAGCAGAGAAGACTGTGGGTTTGACAAGTCACTCACGCTATGGCATTGATAACTGATAAGAGCTTGATTGTAAACTTTCTCAAAGGCATTTGGAAGTTAAAAGACTAGTTATCAGTCTTCATCGCTATGCTCATGACATTGTGAAGCGCTTTTCTTTTCCCTCTGAATGGTTCCTCTGTCTCTATTAACAAAGCCTTGGATACTCCATGGTTTACGAGGCCGAAACTTATTCATCCAACACAGATGCATGATACAGCTTTGTACTTTCAGACAATTTCCACTTGAGAAAACCTGACCTTTTCTCCCCACTCTTCCATTCAGTCTGTGTCCTCATGGTGAAAAACAAAGGGACATCCTCCTACATCATCATCTGTTCTTCCCCACCTTGGAGGAGTCAAGTGGGCAGATACACAGGAAAATTGAAATACCGTGTAGTAAGGACAATAGAAGTGATAGGAGTGAACCACTGGGGAGCAGAGAGGCATGGGATTAACTGTGTCCTAACAGCACTAACCTCTCAGAACTCCTGTGTTTACCTCAAATGCAAAAATGTCCAAAGCAGAGGCTTTGTTGGTTAGAGCTCAATTGGTTAGAGCATGAGCTCTGAACACCGGGTTGCCGGTTCACTTCCCACATGGGCCAGTGAGTTGCACCCTCCATAACTAGACTGAAGACAATGAGCTGCCACTGAGCTTCCGGAGGGGCACCTGGATGGCTCAGCTGATTAGAGTGCGAGCTCTCAACAACAAAGTTGCCGGTTCAATTCCCTACATGGGATGGTGGGCTGCACCCCCTGTAACTAAAGAATAAAAATGGCGAGTGGACTTGGAGCTGAGCTGCGCCCTCCACAGCTAGACTGAAGGACAAATGAGTTGGAGCTGATGGGCCCTGGAGAAACACACTGTCCCCCAATATTCCCCAATAAAATTTATAAATTTAAAAAAAAGTCCAAAGCAAATTATTACCATTCAAAGAAGAGGTAGTGCCACAGGAATCCAGGCTGCCATATTGCAGAACTCCAAGGGACATTATTCACAATTATCCAAGTGAATGGTGCCCCCTGGAGTTGTGCAACAGAGTGATGCTGTCAGGAGGGTCAAGCACAGTTAACGAAAGGCTCTTTCATAACTTAGCAATCAGTTCTATTGGACAGGAAAACCTGCTCTGGGAAGTTAATGGATATAGAGGGGAGTATTTCCTGACCTAGCTTGACTTCTGATCCTCTTGTTATCTAATAGGAGCCATATCCAACCTAGGAAAGGTACTATTTGGCTCTATGACATCTGTCCCTTAAGGTTAACTAACAGGCTGTGACAAAGCTTTGGTTGGAAAATTTAAAACTCTTTCCATGTGAAAAAAGTTTTAAAATTCTTTCCACATATTGCCTAGACATTTTTGGAGTTATTTTTTAAATTCTAAATTTCGCAGTAATTTGTTTTTTTTAAAGACCGTTCATTTTTCCTAGCAAAAGAGATTTTCCTCCCAATTTGCCAGTTTGTGTTCATGGCACCATCTTCATAAGTACCCAGCCAGCCTGGCCAAGCCTTCCGCTGCCTCTTTCCTGCAGTTTAACATCCACTCCACTTGCCAAGTCAGTTGATTCTGTCTCTACACATTTTCTATCACCTGTCTCCTCATTTCCACTCTGCAGGGCACCACCTCTCTCAGCCAGTTACCGGCACTCCAACCTCTCCCTTCTCCAGTCCTTCCAAACACTGTTTCCTCTTTAAAATGAAACCTCAAAAAATTCTACTGCTCTGTCCATATATCTTTAATGGTAATTAAGTACTACTCCTCATTCTGGCATGAAAGAGTGTCTGTAATATATAGCCTCGGTTGTTTTACCTTGCGTCATCCATTTTAACGGCTGTTTCTCAAAGTGTCATCCATCACCTATTGATGGGTGCCAAGGAGCCCTCAATGGACCATGAACTGACTCAAAAAGGCAAATCCTTTCATCAAATCTCAAGAGTTAAGTATGATCACTTCCATAAATGACTGGTTATACCTATGAATGAACATTTATTCTGGAATCCACTAAATAGGTAAGGGGAGCAAAATTAGGGAGTCGTAAGTTGTAATTAACACCATCGGAGAATTTTTCAAGGACTCTAATTCAGTATTCTACTCAACTATTTCGCTTCCATACAACATTGAAAAACTGTTACACATATGCACATGTGAGTAAATGAAATCTCTCCATCCCATTAGATATGATGCTAATGTGTCTCTCTTGAACCCCAAGTGGTCCTTGCAAACTTCCTATGAAACAACTCACCCTACCATGCATTACCATTATTCGTCTCCTTATATTAAAGCCTCTGCTAGACTGCAATCTCCTTGAAGGTAGGTACAGTCCCTAACTTATATTTGCATCTACAAACACCTAGCAAAATGCCTTATACATAAGGAACACTCAACATTTTCACCCCCTCTCCCGCCTCCCCCCAAAAAGCACTAGCCACAAAGACATAATCTACAATGAGTTTTCCTTGAGGTAATGGAATAGTTTTATATAGTTGAAGTAATTTGCTAATATGAATGGAACTGTGGACTGGTCAGTCCCCAAAGACAGTTATCACATATGTAATTCCATTATAAAATGAGCAGTAGACTCAATGAAACACCTTTGGAAGGAAATGATAAAGCTATCCAAGCCTGGGACCTACTGACAATGATAGTACCAAGAAAACTCTTACTATATTTTCCTGAATCTGAAAACTTCTCTTCACAATTGGCCCTCTACTGCTACCCGGAAGCTATCCCTCTGCCATACTTCCCTCCGCCATGCACACTCACACATGCATGTGAACACACAATTTGCTGCGTGGCCCACTTAGAGAGCTCCCTAAATGTTGCTTTTCTCATTCTTTGCTTATACCTTTGAAATGTCTTACAAAATTAAACTACAAAAATGCACTTTCCTAATGGGTCAACATTTAAAATTGTATATTCCGTATGAGTTCCAGAAGGCAGCCAGGGCATAATAAAAAGGAATACTGGCCCTGGAATCTCAATGCCAGGGCTTCAGTTTCAGCCTTTCCTCTTTCAAGCTGCTTGTCATTGAAAAAGTCATCCTATCTGAATCTCAGTGTCCTCATCCTTAAGATGGAATAAAAAAGAAAAAAAAATCACTATATGCTTCACGGGGTTTTTTTCTATGAAGTCAATGCAATAATGAATATGGAATAGCTACTATGTAAGCTCTAAGGTGCTCAGAAATTATTTCTGCTCTGTTACTTAAGAAAGGTAACCTAAACCCAGGGATTTCATCTGATTTTCACACCAGTGAAGACTATGTCTAGTTTTAGTTTATCATGCAATTTTAAACCTTCTGTAAAGCAGCTTGGTTGAATCTGGACTATGAACCTGATCAGCCAGCAGAGGAAAAACAAAGGCAGGGAAAGGAAAAAAAATCAAGATTTCTTGATGTTTCTCAAACACTGAGAAATGACAGACTTCAAGTACCTGAGAAGACATTTCCAGTTCTGACAGAGCCTAAGTACAGCTGCCCCAGTCACTAGTTCACCTGTCACATACATGGGAGTGGGGGTGGGGGGAATGCTGAAGCTCTGCTGAGAGCAGAGTCTTCCTGAGTTCACAGCCACCTTACATGAGATTCTGCCTGCCCTCAGGGATTCAGCCCAGGTCTCCTGGAAAGCAAAGCACTCCCAAGGCATTTCCACCAGCATCACTGCTCCTCCCCAGGAAGCAGCAGATAAGGAGTGAAACAGCAAATCTTTTTCAACTCAACAGTCAGTGCTGCTAAAGCAGCTCTATAACAGAGAGGGCCAGTTCGCAGGCCATTATTGTCTCAGTCCTGGTGGCCTGGATCCACGGTGCAGAATGTGAAGCCAAGGTAACTGTGGTTCTAAATGAGCCAATTATCTTCTCCCAAAGAGGGAGGAGACTGGTCTATGACAGACATGACATGCCCAATACCCTCCAGTCATCTAGCAGACATAATGGGGGGAGGGGGTACGTTCATCCATTCCTTCATCCAATAAGTATTTACTAAGGCCCTACAATATGTTAGGTGTAGTTTCAGGTAGTGGAAACAAAACTGACAAGAACCCTGTGGATTTTTCTTTCTAGTGTGTGGAATGGGGTGGGAAGTGTGCTGGGGGACAGAAATGAGACTAAGAATGAATAAAACAAGGTAATTTCAGACAATGATAGAGGTCATTAGAAATGTAAGAGTAATAGGATAAAGATTGTAGAGTGGATGGGAGAATGGTTTTAGTTTGAGGGTAAAGGAAAGCCTCCCAGACACTTGAGCTGAGAACCAATAAAGGGGATGCAGTTGTGCCAAGTCCTGGGGGAAGAGCATTCCGGAGAGAACGGGGACATACCTCTGGGAGAAACCCCGCCGCCTCTATTTGAAATGCTTCCATGATACTTCGGGATTATGGTACCGAAGGAGCTGACCCCTCCAATCCTTCGGAGCCCAGAGGCACTTCTGAGGTGGACCAACAAATGACGTGGAGCCTCATTTTGCCTCTTGGACATGGGATGTTCCTTCATCTTTCAGAGTCTCTTTTCACAGAAGATCCCCAAAAGGAGACAGAGAGAGAGAGAGAGAGAGAGAGAGAGAGAGAGAGAGAAGGAGAAGGAGGAGGAGGAGGAGAAGAAGAAGAAGGACAAAGAGAATGGTATATATGTATATGTATGTATACATATGTGCGTATATATGTATGTATTTTATATGTACACGGAATATATACACCCATGTATACGTATGTGCATGCATCTGTGTGTGTGCGTTCATTATTTAGACTCAACTGCTAGGCATGTCTGTGAAGGTGTTTGCGATGGCCCTTAGAAATCATATGTGAGGAAACCAGAATTATAAGATCATTTGAAACTGTAAGGAAATCATTCTGAGTATAGACTCCGAACCTAGACACTGTATTCAAAACCAATGAGGGCTCAGAACCTGGCTCCATCTGTCCACTCTAATTCCCCGAAGAGTCGCTGTTGGACTTACCACCCTACTAGGAAATGCAGGTGATGCCAACATCCACGCTTTCTCCATAATTGAAATGCCTTGACTTGCAGCTCCACTGTTACTGCTGAGAAGGCAACGCTTTTTTTTTTTTTTAAACGGGACAAAGAATTTCACTATTGCCTGTGGCTCTGCAGAGACAGCCTGGTAGGACGTAGTGAGGAGATCTTCCTTGGGGAATTTTGACCTTGTTCACTATAGGAACTGACAATTTTCCTTCCATCCACAGTACAATTTTCTCCTTACATCTCTGAGTACTTAATCAGACAAAGATAAGCCCTCCTGAGGTCCATGTACAAGCCACATCTGCCGGAAGCTCAAATGTGTGCAAACTTCAACTGGGAGGACTTCAGAGTTACTGACTTTTAGAAGCCATTGTTACATCCATTCAAACTTTAGGCACAGAGAAGGGGATAGAGGCCTTCACTGAGAAATGAAGACTCAACACTTCCACTGAGGATGAGACTCTTTAGTCAATGAAGCCTCTGCATACGTGCACACTCTCCGTCACATGCACACATATCCAATTCATTATAACAAAATGGTACAAAGAGTGGGAGCTATCCATGTTAAAACTCTACCTCCAAGTTTCTTAACTTTGCCAAGCCTCAGTTTCTTCACCAGTAAAATGGGAGTAACAATGCCTGCCTACCAGAGTGGGCGAATGGATATTTAAATGAGATAATACATGTAACACCCTTCATAGACTGTCTGGCATTCAGCAAGTACTCTATCAATGTTAGCAAACAAAGAGCAGCCTAATAGAACCCTGTAAATGCCTTCCCATCCCCTGAGTAAGGATGACTTGGGCAGCTGGTAATATGGTGACAAATACCTGGATGTTCCAAGAAATAATTGAGTGAGGTTTGTGGAAGAGAGCAGGAGCCAGTGATACTCTGGTTTTCACTACTGAGATGACCTCATGAGAGCCACAGGCTGAGGAACCTGAGGACACAGCCCACATGATTTCATGGTACCTGAACCCAGTGACGGAAACACGAATTCAGTATTGGGCTAGTCCGGATTCCTCCCCTGGACCTGCCCATGGCTCCGAAAAAACACATCTCCACTTCTCCAGTTACCAAAAACAGACTAAGAACCTGTCCTGTCCCTAAGGCCACCTCCTCCATGAGGACTTCCGATTCCCCTCTCCACAAAGACACTGCCACCTCCTACTAGTCCTGCCAGTTCCCGGTATCTCTAATTCACACTTGACATAGAGTGGAGTGTGGTGGTTACAACTGCCAGTTTTGGAGAGAGCTCACCCAGCTCGAGTTCCAGATCTACTGCCTTGTAGCTGAGGGACCTGGGCCAGTCCCTTAACGTCCCTGTACCTTGGCTCCTCATCTATTTAACAAGATGAGATGAGTATTTATTGAACAAGATATTAACAAGATGAGTAACAAGGAGAAAAATGCTAGTACTTACTTCCTAAGGAAACAGGATGAAGAATAGAATGCCCTTAGCATGGGGCCTGGACTACAGCAAGGGTTCACAGGGCAGTAGCCACCCTGATGCCCGCTTGTTGAATCAGGGCAGGGCCAGAGGGCAGGCGAAAGGCCCAGTGTTCACCAGCCCTTAGTGGCCAGAGTGGTCGGTGTGAACGGACAAAGCCCTACCTTCAAAAGCACTCTTCTTGCCATCTTCAGCAAGACAAACAGGGAAGGGCCCCTGTGCCTGCCAAAGCTTTGCCCAGTAAATAATTGATATCCTGCCGTGTGTTCTTTTATTCAGAAACACCTTTGAAGTTTCCCTTCGCCTTTGCCACAGGGATTTGCGGGGAGGCGGGCAGGGAGGATGTAAGGAAAGGAACCACAGAGAGGAAAGGGCAGTGTGTGATCAGCAAGATGGTAAAAATGAAAGCCATTTTTGGTATCCGTGCGGGTCTGGAGTCAATAATTGTAACTTTTAATCAAGCAAGCATTCCGAGTAGCCGAGCACCAAAAAGGGAAGATGGAGAAGAATACAAAAGGAGTTCTGAGTAACAGCTGTGGGTGCTAGCCCGACAGCTCCCTCCTGGGGAGGTGACAGTTGGCGAAAACATTCAGCAGCAGGCAGCAGTCTACCTGGGCAAGAGCAACCAGCCGGGCCTCGCAGGGACTAATTATGAAAATATGATTACGATGGATTAGTAATCTTGTCAATCAAAGCCACATGCCAGGTGGCACCTGGCACTGGGTGAAAATGCCACAGGACAGAAGAATTTGATGTTGTGATTTTTTTTTTTTTTTAACAAAATGTTCCTCCCTAGAAGGGAGGGCCTTACCGGTCTGGGGATGAGAAGGGACAGAGGAGTCATTAACGGGCACTCTGGGGAGGAGCAGGCAGGAGACACAACAGGACAGCTCTGGCGTATCTGAAGAGGAAATTCTGGATGGCTTCCTCTTATTGTCACCCTTGAGAACTGGGCCAAAGCTTGCTCTCTGTGTTACATAAGCTCAAAAAGAAATTAGTAGTGTCTTCCCATGACAGTCAAGGAAAAGTACATACGGGTTAAGAAACGATGCTTTTGGTGGAAATACTGACCACGGCTACCTTCCGATGAGCACACAGAATGTGCCCAGCCAGACGGCCAGCACTTTACAGCCTTTATCTCGTTTAATCGTAACAAAACCCTGGGAGATAAGAAGTTGTGACCTGGCCAACGTTATACCACAAGAAAAACAGATCAGCTAAACTCCAGGGATCATTTTCATAATCACCAGCTTCTTCTGTCTGCTGCTGAAGGGAACCCCAAAACCAAAGCTCCCCCATCTCCCTTTCCTGCAGTCATGAAAGCATTCTCCGTGTTACAGTGACAACCAAGAAAAAAGAAAGGGAGGGAGGAGGCAGGGTCTGGAGGATAAGACACTGAACCAGCAATCAAAAGACCTACGTTTCCTAACAAGACAGAGAACTACTGTCAGTTGAGCGTTTACTATGCCCTGTCACTGTACAAAATACTTTGGTTACTTTTGATACTTAGTCCTCAAAGTAAATGTACAAAGGAGGTACCATTACTCTACTTTATAGATGAGAAAACAGAATCTTTAAAAAGTTGGGCAATTGCCCACATGCTATAGAACTGTAAGACTAAGAAAAGAAATTCCAACCAGGTTTTTCTGATCCCCCCAAGCTGGGCTTCCTAGGACTACTCTCCCCTGCGAGACGTGTGTAAGAGTTTGAACAATCCTCCTCAACCCTCACCTGACCCTGTAGGCAGAGCCCTGGGCTAGAGACCAATGGATCTGTACTTTGCTTTTCCCCTTCACAAACAGAGATAATACTTGTGAAGTCACTTATACTGAGCCATCAAGAGGGAAAGTGACCTGGGATGGAGGGGGATAAAATTCTTTCCAAATTCACAGAATTAGTATTAGTGAGAGAAATTCTAGAATGACCTACATTTCATTCATATCTCTCAATGCCAAAGTAATACTGTGAAGGAAACAGGTCTGTTTTCCAGTTTATGATTGTTGGAGCATGAAAAATGGAGGCATGCTCAGCTACATTTACAAAACAGAATGTTTAACCATGTATACATGTATCAAACCATTACATTGCACACCATACAGTATTCAGTTGTCAATTATACCTCAATACATTTGAGTGAATTGGCAAAAAAAAGGTAAATAAGCTGACAAATGAGTAAATTTCCAGTTAACATAAAAATATGCCATAATCATTATGAATATAAATATGTACTAATGAAAAGAAAACAATGAATAAAACATGCTTTTGTAACACCATGATGGCAAAAATAATAATAATAATACATCAAAGGAACAGGGGTTGGACGTCCACTTCTGCTCTGCTCCCTTCCATGGAAGCACTTACCAGCCACTACTGTGGTTATTTATTTAGATTGTGTACACTTTTCCATCACTCACCTGCAAGCAAGGGCTCAGTTTATAAATCACATCTGTGCTCCACCACCTCCCCTGCACTTAGCAGAGAGCCTGGTGCGGTAGTGAGCAGATACAGGTCCGCGCATTGTTTCGTGGGTTCCCTCGAGCTAATTCTCGTGGAGACAGAGAGATAAACTAAAGGATCCCTTCACTTCCTTTTAAGACTTGCCCTGCCGTCCTGGAAGACATAGACATAAGTGACGTATAGGAGACATTCACGCCTCAGACTTGCACTCCTCCTCACTGACCTGAAAGCAACAAACCTCTGAAAAACAATGCTTTTTTAAGTAAAAATAAAAGCGAGGCGTACACCGGCCTTTTGCAATGACGGATGACACTGTCAGAGACTTGAAGGGTAGCATGAGCCACCGTGAAAAAGATCTGTACATAAAGTACGCAAAGGAGTAGGAGAAGTACATTCCAGTGACCCTGATGGATGCCCCCATTTCAAGGATATCTCCCTCAGTGTACAGCAAGCAGCCAAGACTGGAGCAGAATTCCTACAAACGGGCTGATGGATGCAGACCCGGTGTTTTGACTAATGTACATGTGAGAATCCTGGGAACTAGAGGTGGAGTCTGTTCACAAAGTCAGCAGAAGCAGGAATGTGCCCATAGCTCAAAAGCAGCCTTGAGCGTCCGTGTCTTCAGAACAGCAAATAGTGGCCTTGAATATATGATTCCCATTGGGAGCCTCATTCTGGACCTCCGCCTAAGCCTGAAGAGTGAAACCACAGGGTTTCTGGCGAGGGAAGGGAGAAAAAAACACCCTGAGGACAGCTGAATCATCCCTTTGAAATATGCTGGTCACTCCTTATTCTGACAGTAACTTCAAAAACAAGGGCGTTTTAAGAGAAGAGAACCCTCTTCCAGTTGTGAAGAGATGAAAATCACACTGTACTTTTAGGTCAAAGGAAATGACTTCTGAGTTTTCCTAGTGGTGCTTAAAGCAGCCCAATGGCGTCTCGTTTCCTCCAGGAGCAGGTCTCATGCCTGCTCCTAAACAATGGCCTTTAAGTCTCTGCCTAATAGTGTCCCTTTCCCAGCATGTTCCCCTCATTGTCCTGCACGGTGGGCAAGCCATCCTCTGCCGTGTCCCAGACTAGCCTGGCACAGTATTGCCATCATGCTGTTAGCATTTGCTGGCCCCTCTCCACTACAGGAAATCCCCAGCTATCCCTCAAAACCATATCAAGTGCCCCTTCCCCAAGCAGCCTTTCCCAAATGTCTCAGTCTATAATAATCTCTTTCCTCTCTGAGTTATTCTTTAGGTTCTGAATCTTATGGTGGGCTCTCCTGGGATCTAGTAGTTCCATATATTTATATAGTCCATATATTTGATCAATCCAGTAAGATGAGAAAATCAACAACTGATATTTACTGAACACTTAGTACATTTTTGAGACATTAAACTAAATCCTTTATAAACACCATCCTATTTAATCCTTAAAACCAATCCATGGGGTAGCACCTACTATTTTCCCCATGCTACAGATGAGGAAAACTGGGGAACAGAAAGTGTGTCTTGCTCAATGTCACACCACCAGGCATGAGTCTAGGTCTGTCTGACTCCAGATCTTGTGATCTTAACCATCAGAGTAACCATGACCTACAAATCACCTGGATCTTTCACAGAACATGATACTGTTGTGTGTTTTCATTTTTAGTGTAAGAAATCGTAGAATGACCTAAATGCAACTCGTCAACGCTATTCACTTGCCCTTGAGAATTTTTCATGTTCCACATAAGCTGTGCTATGTGTGGGGATAAGATGATGAACAGGACACAGCCCTTGCCCTCAAGAAGCTCACAGTCAAAGCAATAACTATTGGAATTGCCACCCACACACACCAATTAACAGAGCCTCACCTGAGAATGTGTACAGTAGCCACTTAGTTCGAAGAAACTAGTTCTGTGGAGAGAACACTGGAGTGACATGTAAGAGTGCTAGGGGTTTACCCAGACTGCCAATAATTTGCCATTTGACATTCAGCAAGGAACATTCCATCCAGGTATAAAACTGAGAGGCTGGACCACATCAGTGAGTTCACAGCTTGGCCTATTATCAGAATTACCATTCAATGGTTGTTATTATATCGCCAAATAATATCTGAGTGAATAGAGTTGGCAATCAGTGATTTACTTGGCTAATCTGCTGTGAGATTTGAAACAACCAAGACAGACGGGGACTCTCCTCCATTATTTCCCTTGAAAGATGTATAGTCACTCTCATTACTTATGGATTCCATATTTGTGAATTTGTCTACTTACTAAATTTACTTATAACCCCAAAACCAATACTTGTGGTGTTTTCACAGACGTACTCAGAGAGGCACAAAAAAATTTGAGTTGCCCAAGGTACGTGTGGGACATGAAGTCAGACAAGGAAACGCTCTGTTTCTTGGTTCCGCTATCATACTGGAGACTTGTGTCCTTTTCACAGTCTATTTAGTACCACAATTTTTGCATTTTTATTTGTGATTTCACCATTTAAAATAGCCCTTAAGCCTAGTGCTGAACTGCTGTTTAGTGTTCCTAAGCATAAGAAGACTGATGTGCCTCATAGAGAAAATGTCTGTTAGATGAATTTCCTTGAGGCTTGAGTTACAGCTCCCTCAACCCCTCTGAGCCTCAATTTCCTCATCTGGAATAAAACGATAGTATCTGCATTGAAAAACTATTATAAAGATTACATGGGATGATTGGTTAAGGTCCTCTGAGAAGTAGATGCTAAGTTAGAATTAAATAGTGTGAATTTATTCAGATGGGAAATATGCATAATGGTTAAATAGTTTCTCTTTGGGGCGATGAAAAAAATGGAAATACTGGTAACGGTTGTATAACACTGTGAATATAATTCATGCCACCGAATTGTGCACTTACAAATGTTTAAATGGCAAATTTTATTATATATACTTTACCACAATTGGTAAGAAATGAATTTATTAGGGAAAACACCTGTGAGACAAAATGTGAAGGGACTTAGGAAAGGCTTAGGAGAGCCATCAGACTATGAAGGAGGTATGACCCCAAGTGAAGAAGAGAGGAAAGGAAGGAACGTTGGGTAGAAGAGTACTAGACTATAGTACAATGCTAAGAAAAGTTTAGCAAGGCCATCAGGGGGTCTACTGTCTCCCAGGAACAGGTCTCCTTAGTATCCGTCACTCTCAGCTGGCTGGGAACAGCCCATGGGAAATGCGTGTTGGCAAGAAGGCATTGATGGATATAAGGGCACAGCAGCGGGGGCCATTAGTCAGTTATGTTCTCTGTAGCTAGAGAGGCATATTTGCATGGTTGTCCCAGAGATTACACATGTTAAATGACTTACCATCATGAAAAGGTAATAGAGGGTAAAAGTAGTGGTGATTTGTGTACTATCAAACTCCTTGCCACTCATCATCACCATGATCTTTATTTATCTCAGTAAAAGTTTGCTCAGAGTAACATACAACCAAATATAACTAAGTCATTTCCAACATTCTGTGCTAGTTGTAATAAGTCTTACTGATTGTGATACTCATCGGGACAACTTAAACTGCATTGTAAACATTAGAATTGTTAAACCTTTGTATTTCTTATAGGTACAAGAGGACAATAAGGTGTGGCTCAAAATCAAATATATGGTGATGGAAGGAGAACTAACTCTGGGTGGTGAACACACAATGGGATTTATAGATGATGTAATACAGAATTGTACACCTGAAATCTATGTAATTTCACTAACAATTGTCACCCCAATAAATTAAAAAATAAAAATAAAAAACCTTAAAAAAATAACACAAGTCAAGAGTTGTGAGTGAAACTTAGGCAGTGCCTTCCAATCCTGCATCCTTCAGTCACTTCATAAGGACAGCATTAGCCTCCATTGGCTTGGGGGCTGTCATATGACTCATCTGTCATCTGCCTAAATCATTTCACCACCTACAATCCAAGTCACCAGGTCAGAGAAATCAGGGTGGACTTTTCCTCATCAAAACTGAATGAGAAAGCAGTTTCAAAATAGATAATTCCACCTTGTTATTTGTAGCAGTAAGATTACGACCCTGTAATTTCCCATTTAGACACCTTAGGTAATTCCTTTGCCCTGAAGACAATATATGTTTCATTGCAGTATTCCCTTAAGAAAGAAGAATATGACACTCAATCAAATATAATGGGGAAATATTGTTTCTCTGTCTTCCCATAAGGAGAAGTTAGTCAACTTTGTTTAAAAGTCAGAGTGGATGACTGAGAGAGAAAAGTATTCAGACAAAGGTACATTTAGACAGCATTTCCACTTTTAAAACTGTTATCTTTCCCCAGTCATTTAATTAGGCAGAATCCTGTATCTTTTATCTGTTCCTTAAAAGAAAAATAAATCTGTAAGGGAGCAATAAAATCTTAAAAAACAAAGGTGGATGTTCCTTTCTAGTCTTATGTTTTCTACCAAGTAAAAGCTGCTGTTTGTCTTCCCATTATGATTCCTCTCCCCACACTTCCTCTCCCTGACTTCTCCCTTCTTATGAAATACATATCTCTAGCCAAAGGAATTAGACACATGATCCTTGATTGGCCCAGGACACAGCCTTCTGACTCAAACTGGCCAATGAGAGTCCTTCCCTGATCTGTTTGTATACTGAAGGGGAGAGGGTGAGACTGAGGGCAGAGACCCAGGGCTTCTCTCTTTCCTCTATGGTAACTAACCTGGGATTATTTAAGTCTACTCTTCTCTTTACCACGTGAACAAAAACAATATGTAGGAGAGAATCAAATAAACAAAGAGAAACAGAAATAGGAGAAAAAGAAAAGAAAAAAAGATCAGTCCGTCCTAATGAGGCTTCAAACTCTTAGTCCAGCACATTCTGAAGCTAGCTCTACTCCCCCTCCCCCAGCACCTTTTCTAACACTAGTAGGTGGGCTATACTAAATCAGATGTCAAGAATTCACAAGAAAAAAAAATGCCTACTAGATAACAGCCCTGAATATAAGTGCCCCTGAATTAGGGGACAGGGTTACATTTATAGAATCTGTTCCATACATCTTCTGACAACCGTCCGTCTGCTTACAATAGGATTTGTATTGACATAGTGAAGGGAGGGGACTTCATGACTATGCATGACATAGCAATCTGGAGGACAACATTATCAAACATTCGGTCAATACTTATTCCTTTGAGATGAACTAGAGGTTTAAGACCACTCATTCCCTTGGTACTATGGGTATAATAAGGACAATTATGTTTCTTAAAGATTCTGCAAACCAGACTGGTCCTGAGGGAAGTCACAGTTATTCAGAGAATCCATAATCAACATTTTTAATCCCAAGAAGCTATGAATTACAGAATTACTAGAACCAAGATTCAAGATAACAAGCCACAACAGGACACTGAAATGGGGGTCCAATGACAAAACTCTTGCTCAACTCTTCTTTCCTTAGAACATAGGAATTGGCAACCACTTGTCCCTTTGGATGACTTGATCAATAACAGGTGCAGAACTGGTTTTCAAATCTTTTTAAGAAGATTTTCCGCTGTCTCAAGGTACAGAAAGGAATGGAGCCTTAGCAGTTGGGTACACAGGATACGGTACACAAGACCAATTCAAAGTCTATAGAGTAGGTGCAATGGAGGGCACAACTATGCCACACAGAGCCCTCAGGTGTGGCCAACCTGGCAGGTCTGGTGCAGCAAAGACACAGACATTCTGCAAGCCTCTCAAGGAAGATGGTCACACCTACTTCCCATCCTAGCTCTTTAAAGTACTCACCTGCCCGAAGCTAGCAGAATCCTCTGGATGGGAAAAGGTCATTTCTGGCAGGTTACATTCGATGGCACCATCTCTACAAAAGGAGATCCAAATATAGAACCCAGATTCATCTGGAAAATGTGGGTTAGATAGGACACTGTCAAATAATGCAGTTATAGAAGCAGCCAGATGGTTCAGCTGGTTAGAGCACGAGCTCTTAACAACAGGGTTACCGGTTCAATTCCCGCATGGGATGGTGGGCTGCAGCCCCTGCAACTGAGATTGAAAACAGCACCTGGACTTGCAGCTGAGCTGCGCCCTCCACAACTAGACTGAAGGACAACGACTGATGGGTCTTAGAAAAGCACTCTGTTCCCCACTATTCCCCAATTTAAAAAGTTTTTAATAACAATAATAATAATGCAGTTATAGGAACCAAGAGATTTGGTCCAGTTGTTGGACAGAGTCCACACTGCCCTCAACTCTAACAGTAGCTCAGCTACAAGCATGTATTATAGCAAAGCCATTATCTCGATTACCCCACAGGTCTCTTGCAGTCACAGTGGAAATGATGTCTGTCCCAATTTTCAGTTATTGAGTATAAAAATATTTTGCTTCCGCAAATCTGAAAAATATCATTCCTTACAGATCGTACAAGCATCCAAGGGTCATGAAGAAAGCACCTGCTCCCTTTCCTTCAAAGCCCTGTTGCTTTCCCTACTCTCTGAGAACACTGCAGGAGAGCCAAACCTGCCTGGCTGGGTCTACCGTGAGTACCTGCTGGGCCAGCTCAGCTGGGCCCTCACTGCTCTTGGCAATGCACAGATGTTCTCATTCACCATTAAACCACATGGACATTTCTACCTTGACTTTAAACTTTAGTTCCAGCTGCAACTCTTCTAAATTGTTCACGTTTATTTCAAGCCTGCAGCACAACTTCATCACTTTATTCTTAGCACAGCCTTCTTTCTACACTCTTAAAATGTAGGGTGTCTACTCTGAGCTTCCTTATCTCGCATATATCTTCAATTTGCTCTTCCCTTTGCCACCACCCTACCCACCTCCTATGCACCTCCTTGAGATAATCCACATGATAGCTTCTTAAATTCCCCCCCCTCCCTCCCACATTCTCTCCCTCCAAACCCTCCCCCCTCCTATCTATCCTGAATACTGCCTGCCTGGTTAATATTATTACAGCATTTCTTTGACCATTTCACAAATATACTCCATCACTGGGTCCACATTACCTAAAGAGCCCTTAGCCTGGCTCTCAAAGCCTCAACCAAAATCTACGTCTCCAGAATTACATCCCACTCTTTGCCGCTAGGCAGGCATGCTCCAGTCACACCTCGGTCTTCCTTCCCTCTGCACCATTGCTCAAGCCATTTCTGCCACCTCGACTGGTCTCTCCTCATTGCCATCTATTCCCATACTTCCCACAACCTCAGGCCCAGGTGATGTGCCACCGACTACATGAAGCCCTTCCTGATTACGGCTCTCACTCTGCATGTCCGGAGCTCTTTGTAGCATTATTGATTCATACATAAGCATATAATTACTAAAAGGCATCCATATGCCAGACACCACGTTAAGCACTAGGGTTATAGAAATAACAAAATAGAGAGTTGGAGGGGGGTGGAGAGTAAATAGGTAGTAAGGAATATGACAGGGGTCTGTGGGATCCACACATGTGACCCCATCAGTCTTGGTGGGAGGCCGAAATTTCTTGGAGGAAATGACATACATACATCTAAGTTTAGTGCTTTAGGAGAAATGAGAGTTATCCAAGTGAAGAAGTGGAGAAACAGAGGACCAGTTTTCAGCACACAGAATGGTATATTCCAGCAACTGCATATGGTTCCATATAGCTGGAATAATGAGAGAAAAGGATAGAAAGGGAAACTCCCCGTCATTTCCACGCATTAAATCAATCATGCCCTTTCTTCCCACCTCTACTCCTGGGTCAACAGACAAGGTCGTTCTGGTCTAATTAGACTCCTACGTGAGCTGTAGAACATTCAGGCAGAGCTTGGACCAAGGAATCCACAGCACCCTCCCTTTTCTGTCTAGTCGTATTTAGTTGATGCAGCAATAGAAAACTAAGCTGGTTTTGCTTCTGATTATTTCTACCTGGGCTCTTTTGTGGCCTCTCTCAGAGAGTGACCACTCATCACTCAGTGACACAGAGGAGAGCCACATCAGCAACAGTCTGAACAGCTATCAATTATTAAGCACTCAATACAAGCCAGGGACCGTGCTGACCTTCTTCATCACATCACAGTTCCACTCGAAATCCTCCCGGCTCCACATTGTCTGAAGAATAAATTTAATTTGCCTTTATTTCTTATTTAATGCCTTTAAATCATTCAAAACAATGCAAAACAATAAACACAAAAGGATGCATTAGACTAAAAGGCTGTTATCAGATTGCAAACAGACAGTGGGCTAAAAGTACCCTATTGTTTATACTGCTAACCAAGTCCATCCTAAGAGAACATCTCCTCTAATTAAATAAGACAGCAAAAAAATTCTCTTTTTCTGGTATAATCAACTTATTAATTGTGGCACTGACCATCCTTTGTCACTGTTGGGGCTCATTTTCATGAGGGATTACACAAATAGTCTCCAATATGTATCACCTTATAAAAAGAAGGCATGCCTTAAAATTGTAAGCTTAAATACAAAAGGGAAAAGGGAGTACTTTGTACGGGATGCTGAGGGTTAGTTAGTTACTGTTGTAGATTACTCAGAGACCTCATGCCAGGGGAGCAAGAAACTGAGTGTGGTGACAGATACGCAGAATCCGGGGTGTTTCCTCACCATTTATACCGGGTATCAATGTACTGCCTTTCCGCTCCAAAATCACCCTTCATTACCTGCTCTGTGAAAATTAAGTTGCGTCCTTTAACTTTCATTTGCCAGCTTACATGATGTCGTACGTTGGCAGTAGAAACTTGAACAGGAAGAGATTCTTCCTCCTGCTTCCGGTGTGCTCACTGGGCAGGCTTCCTCAGCACAGGTGGCTTCCTCACACCCAACTGCTGTGCAGTCTGCTTCTGCATCGTCTGGCTGCTCGACGGCACCAGCTACCCCACTTCCCAGCTCCTACAGTGCAGGCAGCTTCCCAAATACTATCCTTCTGTGGATATAGTGGTCAGCAACACTTGGGAGCAGAAGGCCTCCGGGGGGACACCTCTCTGTGACAGCTTTCCCCAGCACCAGAGACAGTGCAGTGCCTCCAAGTTCCAAAGAGAGGACTTTAGCAAGTTCTGTCAGCACAGCGCCACAGAGACGTGTCTGTCATTTAGCTAGTCACAGCCATGCCCTGTCCATCAACACCTGCATCTCAGCCTGGAGGTAGAGGGGGTCTTCCTCAGACAGTCAGTCCTAGGGGTAGTGGCTGTTCCTTATAGCTACTATTTCTAACTTCGTTAGAGCTCTCTTTACTCTTACTAGCCAATCACTCATTACTCCAACCCCCATAATAGTTAATAATTCTTACATTAAACTCTCCTTGTTCAAATGACTGCATGACTGCTGTCTCCTGATTGGCTCCTGACTGATATACTGTTCATTACATGGTTCCTGAGTTGTAAAATGGGTATCAACTGTTTTAAGACTCTCCAGCAAAAACAAAACAAAACAAACAAACAACAACAACAAAAACCCATTTGCAAGGCGGGGGATAGTTATATTAAAATTTTCTTATCCTCATAATAGTCGTATAGGACAAGTATTTTACCCCCATTTTACGGATGGAGAACTGACAAGTAGAGAGGTGAAATTACGTATCCTACGGGATACTACAGTTAGTGGCATTGAGACTGATGCCAAAATTGGCCAAGTTATTTACCGAAGATAAAGGATTATTCTGATTTCTGTTTTCTTATCTTCCCTTGTGAAAATCAAGTTTCAAACCCAGGCCAACTGATTCAGAAACTTCTTCTCTTAACTGCTAATAATATACACACAACCTCCACTCCCCAACATTTCATCTGCTATTTGGTGGAGCATGTGGGGGTAAAAATAACTTCCAACAGAGACTTCAGGCTTGCCCTGGACTTCTGGGAAATAAGTAAAATTTATTCGTAAAACTCTTCCCATGTCCAATTTTGCAGGCTGCTGCAGTGAAAGGAGCACAGCCAGGGACCAGTGACTGAGGAAGGAGAACTGATGTCTATCAAGCTACTTCTGTGTTTATGTTGAAACCCATTATTCAAATGAGAACCAGCATTTTCAATTCAGGGAGCAATTAGCAGCATCAAGACTCACTGTTTCTCCAAAACTGGGAAGGTATTTACTTAAAATTAAGGATCATTCTTACTTTTTTATTCCTAGCCTCCTCCTTTAAAAAAAAAAAAAGAAGAAGAAGAAAAATATACATAGCCACCTGCAAAGCATTTGTTGGGGAATTTTTAATGACTTGTTAAATCCCAAGTCATTATCAAGAAAAGACTTGCATCTGCAAAGGCTTAAATATTGTGATCCATTCTCCTGTCTCTAAAACTCACATTAACCTCCAAAAGCATGGTGCCAACAGATTAAACAGACAAAACACCAAACAAACAAGAATGTTTTGAAGCAAAATCCTTCCTTGGAAAAATAGCTACATCTTTTTTTATTTCAGTTAAGTCCTGGCTGAGAGCTCTGTTTTGTTTGACTCAAAGACCAACATGGGCTGCCAAGAATGACTCCCTGGTACCCGCTGGAGGGAGAGCAACCCCACAGGCTAGAACGCAAGGTTTTCAGAGCCTGGCTTGGCCTTATTGCACAGCAGCATCTCCTCCACATCCAAAGCTGAGATTCAACCAGAACTCACCTGAATAGCTCCTCCCCTTAAAACAGTGCAACACTTCAGTGCTAGGTAAATAGCCCCTTCCCCAAGACCTTACTGCCTACCTTCCCACAATCCACCAACTAAGAAGTTAAATGCCTGACACAACCTGGAGACCTCTAGGACCTGCTCCAAGCCTCTGCCAGCATAAAATCTGGTTCAGCGGTGTCCCTACCAATCAGCCTCCCCAAACCCCCACCTTTTGTGTGGCCTACGCCAGGGCAGTTGAGGACCCCGACAGAGGAAAGGGCATCCTGCACTTGTTACTGACATCCTGGTAGACAAATGCACCACACCTGAGGCTATGGCAGACACCACCGGCCTGCTCTCTCTGGGGTGGATCTCACCGGTGGTGACTACGGCCTCTGAGGGACTTCAACTGTAAAATATTCTGGGTTCAACAAAAAAAAAAATGGAAGGGCAAGTAGGCTGGCAGTAAACGGTCCACCCCAGATATTGGCTAAGCACTGTGGGTTTTATCAGTTTAGTGGGTTCTATTAGGTTCTCCTACAGGTGACAGCAAGGACCTAACATAGTGGTTTAGGTCAGGCGGCACGCTAGGTGTAGGCCCCTCTACACTGTTCCCAATTGAACTTTATCTCCACTTAATGGAAGGAGTTAAAACCTTCTGAATTCTCACCAGTATGGGTTTTAACAACATTAATTTTATTGTTGCATGAGAACTCTCATACACATAGCAAGAAACATGCTAACTGCATATTAACTTAAGGACTATCAATATCCTCATCCCCATCCTATAGGGAAATAAACTAAGGCACGGAAAGGTTACATTTAAGAGGCAGAGCCAAGATTTAAACCAGACATTCCTGCAACATTGCTATGTTTCCTCTCTTCTGGCCTGAAGGATTAAGTCTGACCTAATCGAATATGGCATTCCAATAAACTTTGTGTGACATGCTTGATAATAGAGATATTGAACATTTGAAAACTTCAGACAGTATTATACTAGCTGGGAAATCCTGAATGTAATTGGTGTGAGTTCAGCAGAAGCTGAGATGATTTAATACCATGAACATTAATGGGAAAGTCATTGGAAGGATTGGATGCACTTCCCTATGTCAAATCACACCTCAGAGAGAAGCATTATTGAGCTAGTGACCAAATTAAAGATCCCAACAATTTCTAAAATCAAAATTAAAAAATAGTATGTCAATTCATAATATGAATGATTTTTACTACAAACGATATCAGCTGGCAAGCAGTTTTAAGCGTAAGTATAGTTGACTTAGATTAGAGAATAAAGGGGATACAGGCTACTGATTTTTATTTATATGTTAATATAGTATTGTCACATCAATAAATGTTTTAATTTCAACCCTGTCTATGCCTCACCATCATGTTTCCCTCCAGTCAAACTAGTCTATGCTTGTTCACTAGTCTTCGCTCCTACAATGACCCCCATCAGTCCTATTATTTCACGTAGCTCATCTACTCAGATCCATTCTTCAAAGACATTCCTAAAGCTCTTCCCTTGAGTTCCACTCAACCTGACTCTCTTCATGGTAACTACCTGCAGTGGGTTGAACAGTGTCCCCCACAATTCATGTTTACCTGGAACCTCAGAATCTGACCTTATTTGGAAATAGGATCTACAAAGATATAATTAGTTAAGATAAGGTCACCCTGGATTAGGGTGGGCCCTCTAGCCAATGACGGGTGTCTTTCTAAGAAGAGGAAAGGACATACAGAGAGAAGCAGCCATGTGAAAACAGAGGCAGAGACTGGAGTGCTGCAACTGCTAGCCAAGGAGTGCCAGGGATTGCCGGGAGCCACCGGCAGCTAGGAGCCATACACCAGTTTCTCCCTCAGAGAACCAACTCCTCCAGAAGGAACCAATTATGCTTACATCGTGGTTTCGGGCTTCTGGCCTCCTGAACTGTGAGAGAATAAATCTGTTGTTTTAAGCCACGCAGCTTGTGACAATTTTTTATGGTGGCCCTAGGAAATGAATACACTGCCCTTAACACCTATGGTTTACAAGAAGTTACAACAGAGTGGTAGGGCCCCATCCTGAGTCTCTGGTTCAGCAGGTCCGAGGTGGGGGCTGAGAATTTGCTTTCTCAGGTGAGGACGTTCCCAGGTGTGGACGATGTTGCTGGTCTGGGGACCCCATTTTGACAACTACTGGATCCACCATCCATTTTAGCGCTTAATTGCGTTCAGTTTAGAACTTCATTACATCCTATCTTACATCGTGTTTACAATCAGGTCAAAAATCTAAGGTCTGCCTTCCGGTGAGCCCACAAGTACCACACAATCCAAACTTTGACCTACTTTTGTTTATCCACAGGACATAATGGGGCTGGCACACGGCTGAATTGAATAGTCCAAGCATAATGGTTGAGAGCACCAACTTCATGCTTTTAAGTCTCATTGCCTCATTTGTAAAAATAGGGTTAGTGGTACTTAATAGGAATTTTTATGAAGATTGAATGAGGTAACTCATGTAAAATGCGTATGATACTGCTTCTAGAATGTGTGCAATAATAGTTAAGAACTATTATTTTTTAAAGTTTTTATTCATGCAAAAAGTTGTCTATATCTAGATGGAATTATCTGAAACAATGGATGTACCAACCCTGAAACCCATAACCTGTCAGGAGTCTAAACTCAAGAAGCTATGGATTTTGTGCACGTGATATAGCCGTGGGGGGAGCGGGGACATAAGGTGAGGGATTGCGGCTTGTGGGTGAACACAAACCCTGTTCACCTCCTCATTCTGACTCCGGATTGGCAAGGTGTTGATGCTTCAAGAAGGTTGCTTATAGTTTGTATATTATACCTCAGTCACTCGTCAAATCAAGAGAAGTCAGGATATGCTTGATACCAAGAGAACAAATACTGAACCTCTCCTTCCAGGAGGTGACTTTGATTAACGGGTGGCAGGAAATTAAAATTCAAGAGTAGAACACATGCTGTACAGTTTAGAGGTCCCAAAGTGATGGGTGGCACAGAATGTTAGTTCAACTCAACAGAAATTTGTTGAACACCTGAGTGCCACAAGGTGTGCTAAATGTTGGCAATACAGGGGTGAAAGATACCAACAAGATTCCTACCCTGGTTTTAAGAGTAGAGCAGGCTTTGAGTGAACATGAGTATCACTGACCAAGCCAGAGACGGGAAATAGAATTCAAATCATGAAATTGCTGGGTTTGCTATTCATTAGCCCCCTGAGAGCAATGGCAGCCTCCAGGAGGAAAGCCCACCCATATATAGGTGCACAGTGGGAATTCTCAAACATATGTTGCCCAATTAAGCATCAAGTCAGCTGTTGGTCCCACTCTGACCTTCTTCTTTGTTCCAATTATCCAGATCTTTCCCACTTCCTACATGACAAAACCTTCCCTTATATCCTCTTTTCAGAATCTCAGATCCTGATTATTCTCTATCCTTGCTTTATCTGAATCTCTGCTTTGGTTTCTCCCCCAAAATACACTTCTTCCAAGGTCTGTATTCCCATTATTTTGTCCCATCCCCTGGAACTGAGATTTCACTACCTCCTGGAAGGTAAAGGCCCAACTCCCCCATTCTCTGCCTCCTACCCACACAGAGACCTCCCCTGATGCCACCTGCCTATGGCACAGTCCTCTTCTGATTCCATGACCCCTCTGACGCCTGAGTCACAGTCTTCCCACCTCCCTCCCCCATTCATTCCACCTGACCAACTATGCTCTCTAACAAGCCTTGGTATGGAAGGGGCCAGCTTTCAGGGTCTCAGTCCTATTGGGAAAGAAGAAATAAGAAATAGAGTGCAAAGGAGGCCAGAGGCAGGGTCCCAGAGCCCACCAAGAACAAAGTGTGCTGGCAGCAAAAAGTAAGCAAGCAAAAAAAAGAAAAAAAGGAAAGAAAAGAAAAAGAAAGGGCAACACAAAAATAGGAAATGAAAAAAAGATGGGCACCCACCAATAATCATGACATTAGACAATAGCAAAGCTAACCTCACAGTCACCAAATGTCCAAGCTTCCAGCATTCATGAGTCTCTCAATCACAAAACTCCATCTTATGCTCCCCCAATCCCCGGGAGAGATAATGATCTCCTGGCTGGCAAATAGCTCAATGGAGCAAATGGAGACCTTTCTGATGGTTTTTTTGTGTGTGTGTTGTTTTTTTTTTTAATCAGGTGCCACTGAAAGTGTAGGAAAATTCACTTTGCAAGATACTGTGTCACACATCCATCGCAGTGGGGGTAGATGATAATGAAAAAAGCAAGTACTGACAGACATCTCAAAGGCACGACAAAGCACAAAATTAGGATATGGGTGACACTGAATAAGTGCGTATTCATTTCCAGAGCCAGTCGTGGGCCACTGACCAAGGAAGATGACATTCAAAAAGTCCACCCTGGAAAATTTTGTGGCAGCTGTGAAGAGGCTGGAACCCCTTTGCCCAGCTTCTTTGTTCAACTTTTCTTTCAAAGCCAGCAATAAGAAGGGGAAGCATGTTTTCACAAACTTCAACACTTGTCCTACTCTCTTTCCCATGTTCATCCTGACCTATCTTGTCCCTTCCAGCATGCTCACTAAATCGGAACACCGAACAGTGAGTGGACATGCACGGTGCCAGCAGCCACAGAGCCCGATGCTGGACGATCAGCGGTAATGGGACATCATGTGGCCTCGGCCTCCACGAAGACCTGGGGAAGATGAACAAAACTTTTTAAAGAATTGTTTAATGACAATGATGACATGTGCTGAGGTGGAGGCTAGGAGGAAGAATGTCAGGGCAGGTTCAACACAGCCTGACTCTCCTTAGCAGAAAGAAAAGTGCTGAAAACTCTCCCCAACGCCCAAGACACACTGCTCATACGTACCGTATGGAGAGGTGGGGTGTTATTTATGTCTCCATGAATTTAACTGACCGGTGATTTCCACTGGCTCAGTTCCTTTGTTTTCCAGTAGAGCAACTTTATAGACTGTCACAATCTTCCTCCACAACTTGCAGGGTAAGCGAACTTGTCTTTTTTTTACATGGAGCCCTGTGGTTTCTCCAGGACTTAGATCTTGTTTTAGAACATGCCTAAAGCATGAAACTTAAAGCCAACACCAGAAACGGAGATGACGACAAGAAACAGATGGAGTCCTACTTCCAACTGTAACACACTGAATCTGATGGAGAACATTGCTCAATTAAAAAAAAGTAAATTGGGAGAATAGGCCTTAGATTTAATGTAGATCATAATGTCATCGTGCAATCTGATTTTCACTCTGCCTTGGTTTTCCAAGCAGTAGCTTTGGTTTATTAACTTCATTCATATCTGAGTTGAAAATTATTATTGACTCAATAAAAACAAGCAATCTTCTGTGGAAGTGTTTCTTTTTACCTTAGAGATCCCATCTGACCCCCGTGTAACAGCTAAAGCCAGTCTGCCAACAGGACAATGGACATGTACTGATTACCGTCATTCACAAAAGGACCTATGAAATAGCCAACCCAATAGAGAGGATAATTCCACCCACCAGCATGCAAACCAGTACAGTCCAATTTTATTCCCATATCCTCCAGTCAGTCAGGGAATCCATGAAACTTACTAGG
Source organism: Rhinolophus hipposideros (assembly GCF_964194185.1). NCBI lineage: Eukaryota > Metazoa > Chordata > Mammalia > Chiroptera > Rhinolophidae > Rhinolophus > Rhinolophus hipposideros. The sequence continues at coordinate 26,882,575 of NC_138069.1, read as the reverse complement.
CACCCACCAAACACACTATGAAAAATGTTCAAAATGAATAGAGATGTGGCTCCTTCATTCATTCCTGGTCTCAAGATTCTCAGATATAATTCCTACTATGTTGAAATGAAAACAGTGCAAATGAGTTAAATAGATTCAGGTGGGGTTGCACAGCTGGCATATAAATGCACACACACACACACACACACACACACACACACACAAACTTATTGAATGAAAAACAGGAAGCTTTAGTTTGAGCCCCATGGCTTAGCATTCTCTTTTCAGATCAAAGTGGGAAATAGCCAGTACAGGACAAAAAAGAAGGAGGGTGGTATTTACAACATAATTGCTTCTGGCACCCTATGCCCAGTAAAATTTAAGGCAGTGCCATTCAAAGTGCCCATCTCCAAGATGGTGGCTAACCATCTGCAACAAGATGACAAATTTAAATCAGAACATAGATCAAAACACTATTTCCTTCTTTGAGGGAATTTTTTGTCCCCCTCCTTTAAAACAAATGTTATCTAACCTCATGCTATCGTTGATTCATGCTAGCTCAGGCTCCTTACGTCATCCAGGATGGGAAACAGTTTTGTGACCTCAGACCACACTTTTGAGTGGAGCTGGTTTAGTAAGTGAGAGCTCAAACTCTGGCATGAGAAGGGGGCTGGTGTCTGGGTGTGAATCACAACTTCATTACTTCTGTCTGTGTAACTTTGCGCTAATAATTCTGCATGCCTCAGTCTACTCATCTGTAAAATGAAGATATCAATGCCACAGTCGGTCATTGTGAGGATTAAATGAGAAAATGTCTAAAACATTTTACACGGAACCTGGTGTATGAAGAGTAATAGCAGAATACCACTCAACCCTATGATTTGGGTCTTTAATATTCCCCCCTTCATATAGTACAATATTAGAGTTAGAAACTCAGAGGTAACAGTATCCCATCCAATGAGAATGAGTTCTCCCTCCTTAAGACTTTCACCCCTTACTGCGTAGAGCAATAGAACACACACACAATGAGATACAGAGAGATGATGATTGAAGGTCAGACCTCCTAGGTTCTAGTTCTAAATTACGACAGAGACCCCTGGGGCAATTCATTTACTTCCCTGGGCCATCACTTCCTCACCTTTTAAACGAGAAAAGTCAAACGGAAGATAATGCTTCAGTAGTAATAATATTACGTCTGCTGCATATGTCACAGTCATTACATCAGATAAAACAGTATCTGTGAAAGCACTTTTTTTTTTATTAGCCACAGAACATGAATACAAATGTAGGTGTTCGAGAAGGATCCCCCTCGGGAGCACTTCAGATAGATGAAGGAGCCTTCGTGCCCTTCCTGGTCCACAGTCTCCCATTGTCAGGTTCCTTCAGCTACTTGCCATGCAGTTTTCCCCTGGATAACTTCCACAGCAACTTCCCTCTATATTCCTGAGCCAAACAGGAAAAGAGCTGAGAACGCAAGTCCCAGGTTGTGTCACTGTTGTTCAACTCTCCCAGCTGCCTCCTGGAACCCACTCCGTAAGTTAATTATCCGTTGTGAACTAGCCTTTTATCCTCAAATCCCTGTGCACAGAACCCTTCCAGGATAGTGTTCTCTCTGTTTTTGAACCTTGTTGCTTCTAATTGGTTGTGACTGCCACCTTCTCTGTGTGCCACAGAATATTCTCCCTTGCTCCCCTCTTCCTGGGTTCCCATACTTGCTCCCACTTTTATTAATTCTGGGGTTTAGGGAATCCTTGTGGACTTCAGACACTAAGAGGGACCTTAAAACATCAGCTGGTGAGAGTGCAAGAGACAAACAGACAGACTCATCTGCAAAGATACTGACCTGAAATTGGGATTACTCTCTGGGCAGGGAGGGGACAGAAAATCTACAGACAAGGAGGAAGGTCGGGTAGTAGGATGGAATCCTATCCTATAGGCAGAATGTGGTATAAGGAGACATTAGAAATGGTCTAGGGCAAACTTAAATGTGTATAAAAATCACATGGGCAATCCTTCTCCTTATGCGCCTTATGCCTTGCTGCAGAGAACAACAGAAGACACATACATTATGAGCTGGAAAGAAACAATAACTACCCGTAGAGTAGTGACTCCTTAAGGTACCAACCCTAATTTAGTAGGTCTAGGGTCCTGAATTTTTAACAATCTCCTAGGCCATACTAATGCTCCTTGGTTCTAATCAAGACAGACATGAGTAGCTAAGAAAATGGGTCGTCTGTGAACAAGCGACATGAAAAGAGGCAGATAGATTGTGTTTTGGCCTGACTCAAAGAAGACGATCATAAGGAAGCATCTATTTATACACGTACTGAACACTTGTAGAGTCCTCCTTTGGGGGAGGCATGCAGGCTGTAAGTTATCATCTCTAAATATAAAGCTAAGAAGAAGATAAAATGCCTTTTCCCCCATAACGTCTGTAATCCAACACCAATCCCTCGGGAGGCAACAGGTGAGAACTCAAGCTCTCCACCTGGAGGTCGTACATCGCAAGACCCCTCAGCAAGGCCTCCAAGGAGCAACTGGATGCCTCCGCGGCTGCCCACCTCTTTGTCTTGGCTGCCGCCGCTATCACGCTATCACGTCACCACCAACCCCTTCACCTGGACTCGCACAACCAGCCCCTAACTAGTCTCCAAGCTTCTCTTCTTCCCTGATTCCACTTCACTTCCCCTTACCAGCCAGGAGCAGCACCCCCTTTATGAATGTAAATTAGAATGCTGCTTCTGCCGGAGATGGGGTAGCAGGACAGATTTACTCTCCCGCTGGAAACAAACGATGAAATACATGAAACAATGGTTTTGGAGACACAAACATCAGGCAATGAAAGAGTGACCCATGAGAGATGAGAAACCAAAGGAAGCCAGCCCTGGGATTTCCCCAGCTAACTGTCTTGAGATAGTTTCCAGGCAGTGGCTCAGGGAAGGGGACTCAGGCAGAGCCTGCAGGACCCCCTGAGTTGAGACAGAGCTGAGAGTCTGGGGAGATCCAGGCAGCTGGAGTACAAACTAGTGAGAGCTAAACAGACAGAAAGCCTGCATTTGTGCACAGAATCCCCACTGAGCATCTGCAGATACTGAGCAGCGAATCCATAAGAGAAAGAAAACTCCCCGTGGCAGCGGGGGAAACAGGATTACCGAAAGGATTAGGTGACAGGCTCCTGTGATCATCACCTGAGAATTCAGGCCTCCCCAGGCCAACTGAATCCACAACTCTGGGGGTGAGTCCCCCCCACCCCAGATCTGTGTTTGCACAAGCTCTCCAGGTAATACTCTAACATACACTCAATTCTGAGAGCCACTGCCCTAAGACAGAGATTCGCAACCCGGGTTGAATACTAGAACCATCTGGGAGATCTGAAAAATCCTGATACCTGGGCCCCCACCTAGAGGCAATGAAATCAATCTCTGATTCAGTAGGTCAGGACGTGGCCTAAGAACCTGGATTTCTATCAAGTTTCTGGATGATGCTGGAACTGCTGGCCTGGAAACCCCTTTTAAAACCACTGGTCCAGGGTTTCGGAAGAGGTGACACCTGCCACTGGGAGCCACGTAGCTCTGTGGGCAGAAGAAAGACGCCACAGCTACAGTGTTTCCCTGAAAATAAGACCTCACCGGAAAATAAGCCCTGGCATGATTTTTCAGGATGACATCCCCTGAACATAAGCCCTAATGCATCTTTTGGAGCAAACCTTAATATAAGACCCGGTCTTATTTTGGGGAAAATACGGTAGGAAATCAGACAGAATCTGACAGATTTCTTCAAACCCCTCTGATGATGGGGAAATCACTACATCACAAAGTATCCTACTTAGGGACAATGCTAATTATGAAGAATTTCTTACTTAGTGAACAAAACCTAACTCACTATAACCTTTCAGTAGTTAATCCTTATTAACTTGTTTTCCCCTTTTCTCACTTTATTTTTCTCCTCTTTGAAGGTATTATACCATAACCGTTACCAGATGCAGTTAATTATTCTCAGTAGAATTATGCTGTTTGATTGTTTTGTCAGTTTCTTAACATTCTGGAGTGAGGTGCTCAAACTTCAATGTACGTATCACGTGGGAACCTGCTAAGAATGCTGACATGTGTTCCCCCAGCCCAAAGCTTCTGGTTCAATAGTCTGGCCCCGGGTATCTGCAGTTTTGTGAGGACCAAGAGCACTTCTAACACTCTGGACCCCATTCTGGAACCTCCTACCCTAAAATCTTGCACTCCAGTTCAGTATCCAGTGAAGCATTATTTTCAGAATGAATCCTTCCAATAATTTTTAAACAAGGATACAGCATTCTAATTCCTCCCTGTCTTCACACTGAATATTTGGCTAAAATCTCTAGGTCTAATTCTGCCAACAAGGGCTCCTGCTGTTTCCAGGTGGCCTGGGTATCAGGATGACTGCTGAGGAATAGACACACAGAAGGTCTCCCTCCCCTTGGCGAGACTGGGCCGCCTCCCATGGTACCGGCTAATAGCCAAAAGGCCCAGTGGCCCAAGCTGACTGATAGAAATCATATTCATCATCTCCTACCTTTTTCCTAATGTTTTCCTCCCTTTTTCCCCATCCTCAGGTCCTATCCCTCTTCTCTTTATCCTCTAATAATGACAACAGCTACTAGTTGGGGAGTCTCTTTCAGGAGCTGGCCCCAAGCTAAGAACATTACAGACTCCACCTCATGCAGCCTCCACCATCACCTGGGAGTTCAGCCTTATTTTACAAATAAAGGAAAATGGCAGCCTGCTCAGGGTCCCAGTGCTGGCAGGCTGGTCCCTCATCCTAAACTTCCTACCACCGTAGCCTATTTGTTCCATCTCCTCTTTTCCTGTCAAGCCCTTCTCCATCCCCTTTTCCACATCACCTTGCTGTCTTTCTCCACCCCCTCTTGATGTGGCTGACAGCAAGCACCCAAAGCTCAGACTTACAGGGTATTTCAAACACACATGCATGAGGCAAAGAGGGTACAAGCTACCCCAGGCTGTGTGTAAGTGCCTGTGTTGGGGACAAGTTTTTCCCACATCACAGTCCCATCCCTAGCAGCTTGGCCCAGAAACTTTGTTTCCTGCTTGCCAACCTGCAGAATCCTTGGTGTTCGGCAAGGGCTCACCCACAGGTGGTACACTTATTTGGCACGGAGGGCAGCGTGGGTAACAAGAGTCCGCAACAGGAGTTCAGGGGCTGAATCTTCCCCAATAGTTCACCAGGCCCAAACGAGAGCTGTGTGCAGAAACAATTGGCAGAAGAGCTTCCATCGGTTTCCGTGCCAAGAAGTCAAGACCATGCTGAGCAGAGTATCCCTCAGCTTTCATCTGTAGCATTTCAGGTTCCTTTAAGCAAGGTTTAATGGTTATTGACTCATTCCGCTTACTCAGGGTGGGTAGAGCCTAGACTCAAATAAAGTTAGCTATAATTCTAGCAGTCACTGCTCCCAGAGGACTTAAAATCTTGTTGGCTACAAGTAGAGCTCTCAGACCTTCCAAGGATTCTTTTTTTCTGGGAAGCCCAGGGAGCTATGGATCGGAGATATGCAGGATATGTGAAAGCATACAATTTTCTCTTCCAAGAAGCAAATATTAGTATATTTCACATGTGCGGGAAAATGTCAACTAAATACAAATATTTCTCTGTGAACTCAAAGCAGATTTCAAATAGCTACTGAGCAGCATAGCTAGAGTAAAGCTATAGGCATGTCAGGACTTCACCCTGGTAAGTAACTTTATAGGGTCTTAGCTTAGCTAAGGGTAGGTACCTAACTCAGCTCAGGGTAGATACTTCCCAGACCATACTGAAGAACCAGTCAGTGTCGGCATACTGCAGAAATGACTTCATATTCTAGACCAACCTATATGACTTTGGGCAAGTCCTTAATTTCCCTAATCCATAGTTTCCAAATCTCCATAGAAGGGACAATAAATCCCTTGTCCCATAAATCTCAAAGCTTCTTACAACCATAGGAAAATGTAACGTAAATTACTTGAATATAAATAGTGAATGCCCCTTAGATTTTGACATTATATGTTTCTTAATAAATCCCTAAGAGGGTAAAGTCATGTTGTCCAGAGAAACAGAATTAGAAGGGTATATACATAGGTATAAGAGGAGATTTATCATAGGAATTGGCTCTCGCAGTTATGGAGGCTGAGGAAGTCCCAGACTCTGCCACCTGCAAGATGGAGAAATCTAGGAAAGCCAGTGGTGGTGGTGTAACTCAGTCTGAGCCCAAAGGCCCAAGAACCACCGGCTGATTAAGTCCCAGGGTGAATCTGAAAGCCCAAGAACCAGGGTCACCAAGGTCCCAGGGCAAAAGGTGGTGCCTCCTCCCAAGCAGAGAGTGAAATTTGCCCTTCCTCCTCCTTTCTTCTGCTCAAGCCCTCAACAGATTGGTTGATGCCCACCCACAGGGATGAGGGCAATCAGCTTTACTCAGTCTACTAATTCAAATGCTAATCTCTTCCAGAAATACCCTCACAGACACACCCAGAAATAATGTTTTACCAGCTATCTGGGCAGCCCTGAGCTAGCAGGGCTTTACGTGTCAAGCGGACACATAAAGATAACCATTGCAGAAGGAGACTTCCCTTATTGGCCATGGTGTTATCCTTGCCACAACCCCATCTAAAGAAAACCTCCCTGCCCAGAGTCTTTAATAGTGGGGCAGCCACGTCCCGTATCTACTACCCCCATCACTGTCTTCCAATGACTCTGGTTAGACCAGGGTGACACACATGTCCCAAGGCAGGCAATTCATGAGCTGGTGGATGGCCCTAAATTCTCATGAGGATAAAACTTTCTGGCCAGTCTCGGGAAATTTGAAACAGGGAACAAATGAGACGATGATCAAGCCATCAGGAGAAAAAGCATAAAGAAGCAGAAACCATGAGGAGAAGAACAGAGGTAGAGAAAACCTGTGGCAGGTTTGGGGCACAAATAGTAATAGCAAGAGATCCAGTCACAGAAGCAGAGAGAGAAGATCCAATCTGAGTCCATAATGAACGACCAGAATGCAGATCCAAACACTGTAGCTGACATCTTGACAAACATCTTTCATCTGGTTCCTGTCTCCCAGAAGCCAGATATACCATGGGTTCTTCCTTTTATCTCCTGTGAACTCCCTGTTTCCCTTATGGCCACATGCCTCCTTTTCTGAGCTAAGTTTCTGTGGGTCACTGTCTCTTGATGTCAGAACAATTTAATGCATATGACATCTGAGTATGTGAGATTCTGGTCAGATATTAATGTGACAGGTATTAAGAGGGGTCTGCAGAGACCTCTTCAAGTCCTGGCCACTTTGCTATGAGCCTTCACAACTTCAGGCATGATAAAATCTTAGTGATCCTTGCCCTCCAGCTTCCTCCCAGGCTGCAGATTGGACGTGTCTGAGGAGCTCGGACACCAACACTTCTGAAAGGGGAGGTGCCGATTCACATAATAGTTATACCAGAGCTTCTACTTATTCCTTTGTCTCCAGAATGCATCATGTTCCTTAGGAAAAAAAAATAATAATCAAGGGAAGGGGCCTTTAATGAGCTTGATTTTCTCCTCTCAGTGTAATGCATGCAGCAAGGGAGACAAGAATTTGTGGGCTAAGCAGTTTGCTGGCGTGCCTGTTAAAGGGATGTGTGGAGGGGACAGCAGCAAAACCTGCTTAATGCTCAGAAACACCTGCTGGGAAATATTTTTTCTGCATGGGTTGCAAACAGTATTAAAACAATTTTCTTGCCTTTAACAAGAGGAGCGGGTGTAACGGGGCAGCTGTGTGTCTATGGGCTGGCACTGTGGAACGGAAGTGGAGAGAATTAAGATAAGCAAGAGGCTGGGGGAGCAGGCAGTGGTCTCTGGCTTACTTTGGTCCTACAAATCTGCTGATTTGCCCCTGTTCTGCAGCTCTGACCAGAATTCCTGGCTCAGGCCATCCATTCCCACTTAGCCACGCTCATTTCTATGTTTTAGGGGATTTCAGAGTGCCCTTTCAGCCTCAATTCCCTGTAGCCGGTGTAGCAAAGGCATTTTATTGAGTGTAGACGGTAAGGAAAACACGGAGCCAGCCCCCACCCCCCACCCCCCACCCCACCCCACCACCACCCCGGGCATGGCAGGAGCTGACATTCTCCTTCTGTCCATTCCTCCTGCCCTAGTTCAAGTTCTGAGCCTCTTTCAGCAGAATTATTCTGGTGGCCACCTAACTGGTCTCTCCATTTCCAGCTTCTCCTCCACCCGTCAGTCATCCATACAGGTACCATAAATATCTAAAAAGAAACTGATCCTATCAGGCCAATGCCCAAGAACTTCCGTGGCTTCCTTTCAGCCATAAAATTAATTCATCTCAGCCCTGCATGCCACGATCTGACTCCAAGCCACTGACCCATCTTTAACTCTTCCATTACGCTCCTATCTATCTACACTCAACTGCCTGCGAGTCCCTACGCCCTCCTGAGGGTCCTTCCTTCTCCTCCTGTGCTCTTGCTATTTGTTCTCCCAGGAATACCTTTTTCCTGCCTAAAGGATTCTAAATGTCAAGCCCCCAAGAGACTGAAAGAATAATGATGCCATAGACAGAAACAGAGCATTTGGAAAGGAAAGTAACAAGTTCAGATCCACATAACCAAGAAGGCACACCAAAGCCAGTGGTACAGATTTAAGAGTCACTGTCGAGAAGACAATAAGGAGTTAAACCATGGATTGTATTATGGTTGCTAAGGGAGTAGGAACTTTTGACATGGTTCATCTTTCTCCCAGCTCTGAGATTCTTTTCTATAAGCAAAGCTCTTGTTTCACGTATTTTTCTTCTCAAAAATTTCATCAGACTAATTTGGACCTTGGAAGAACCTGAATAATTAATCATATATTGATGAAGGAAGAGTGACAGATGAGCAGCCACAGTGAGATGGTTCATGAATTATGCTAACGCTGATATTCCGACATGGACCTCTTCTTTGGGGGCACTCGTGAGGGTATCACACACAGCCACACTTTTTTCTTTGTGTCTGGTCCCCAGAACACACACAAACTTCTCCCTCATTGTGTCCTACTTGCAAACGATCACAGCAAAATTGTAATTACCACTCTTAACTTTGAACATTTCCTCCTCCTCTAATTGCTATCCTCTCATTGAAAGAAGCACAGAGCACCTCCAGCACTGCTAACAGCAGGGGAGCCCAGCTCAAAGACATCTTACGTGTGGCCTTTCCACATCCTACTGGAAGTCCCTAAGGCAGAGCTCGTGACACCCTACACCTAGGCTTCCCTTACCAGACCCCGCGTCTCAGAAGCTCAGGTGCAAGTAAGATTCAAATGACCAAAAGAATTGAGGAGGTGAATAAAGGAGAAAGACTGGACTAGACCGTAGCCAGTGGCTTTGGGCAAGTGCACACATCCTCCAGTTGCCATTTTAACAAGACCAGAGTCCTCTCAGCACACTAATTCCTCATGGATCACCGCTTCCCAGAGCAATAACATAAATCCATCTAACATTTAAGCAAAAGGATATTGAGCCTCGCAGATCAGTACAGTGTATGTTTGCCTCCTGGAGTGATAAGGTCACCCACTCAAGACCCACTAAGAAAGGCAGGTGGAGGTACTGAACGCCACGTGTGAGGTGGCCAGGCCTGGTACAGAGAGCAGAGATAAGCTTTGAAGAAACAAATAAAATAAAAAAAATAACTGAGGAGTATCAAGCCAGAGGCCTTCTAGGGAACATGAGCTTGAGGTATCCAACTGTCATTAAGCAATGCAAAGTCAAAAACAGCCCAAAATACATCCTGACCTTGCAGAGATATTTTTAAAAACATGGCATTCTTATGTCTGGAACACCCAAAGAGGCAGCTTTTCAGCTCTGAAACATTGAACTTCAAGTGTTCCAACCTGATCAGGTGATTTTTTTCACAGCCTCTTGGCTGACTCTAATATACCCAACTTTTCAGACAAAACACCCGTATTTTCATCATTACGGTATGTCCTGGAAGCTGATCGAAACCTCTCAGAAATAACATGAGGAAATGGATATCTTCCACCGTTATTGACAGGAGCATAAATCGGTACCACCTTTTTGGAGAGCAAATGGGCAAGGTCTAGCAAAATTTAAAATGAACTAACATTTCATTTGGAAATCCTACTTTCAGGCATTTGTCCAAAAGATACCTTCACACAGGGGCAAACTTGGGTGTACACGTTTATTCATTACAGTGTTATTTGTAATCGCCAAAAACCAAGAACATTTTAAATGTATATCAAAAAGGAATCTGGTTAAAACATGTCAACAGAATATGAAACAGCCATTAAAAAGGATGAGGCAAGTCTAAAGGTACTAGGACGGAAGAGATGCTCTCCCAAATGTATTGTTAAATGAAAAGAAAAAGGTGCAAAGAGGTATTATGGCATGCTATTGTTTATGTGAGAAACAAACAAAAATGGGATGTGTTTGTACACATATACATATGTACACACATGTGTACAATCACACACATATATACACATACTAATATCCATGTATATGCGTATATGTTTCTAGAAAGACACATAAAGACTTACAAAAATACAACAGAGTAACAATAGCTGAATTCCAAGTTTGAAAGGAGAAATTTCCTTCAGGTTGTTTAAATATTTTACTCTCTGCAAATAGTATGATAGATGAGAGAGGGAGGAAAAATGTTTTTAATGTAGACTAATTTGTATCTTTCATAAGCATGGTAGCTTCAAATCTACACACCGGAACAACCTCCAATGCAGCTGGAGGGTAGAACAGGGATCAAGGAAGAGCCTTACAAATAAATATTAACTTGCAATTGTCTGTGTACATAGGATACAATTTTGCACATCATCCACTATAATTTTTTTCCATTCTAAATCCCATTAACCCTGACACACCAACACCTTTATGAGCCATTTCAGCACACCATGGGTTTGCAGTGAAAACTAATTTTCAAAATAGCCTAAGAAACTGAATGTTGCTAGATGGGAAGTGGGTGGAGATGAGGGGATTAGAAAGCACAATTGGTAAACACAATATTGCCACGGGGATACGAAAGACAGTTTAGGGGAATATAATCAATAATGTAGAGATTTTGTAGAGTGTCCGACGGACACTTGTCTTATTAGGGAGACCACTTCATGGATGGTGTAGGTGCCTGACCACTGCAGTGTACACCTGAAGCTGAAGCTGAATAATAATGAATGTCAACTATAAAATTATATATATATATATAGTCACAGGATGTGGAGTACAGCAAAGGAAATAGAGTCAGTGGAACTATAACAGTCATATATGATGTCAGAGGGGTAGTAGATTGGGGGAGGGGGGTTATCACTTTGTGAGGGGTATAAATGCCTATTACACTGTTTTGTACACCTGAAACTAATAATAAAAAAATGCAAAAAGAAGAAAATAGCCTAAGAAAATGTCATTTAGAAAGGTAAATCTCACCTCGGGACAACATGTTCAAGTCAAATACAAGTGGTTTATTGGAGCTGATGGTGTGTCTTGAAAATGAGAGGAACGACCAACACTGAGAACACACTTTCTAGCTGGCAGGTAAAAGAGATGTGTTGTTTCAGGTGCAGTTTGGGGTAGGAAACCTTTCCTGGCACCCCCAGCCCACCTGAGGAAGGCCCCACTTCTGTGTTCCCATCACGCCCTCCAGCACACCTCTTACCGTGCTGGGTTATAATTGCTTTGTACGCATCTGTCTCTCGCACTAGACTACGAGCTGCTCAAGTTCAGGGGCCAAGTCATTGTTTGCCCAGCCACTCACTCAGTGTGTGGCAAACAGAAGATGCTTAATAAACATTTACTAAATTGGCTGCAGCAGTTTCCCAGCAACACAGGCAGTGCTCATCAAGCTCACTCTGGGTGCTTGTAACCTTTGCGAAGTGCTGAACGCTGCTACCTTTTATGTTATGTATCTTTCTGTGTCTGATACAGGCAGAAGATTGAATCATTATCGTTGTGTTACCTAAAGCAAGTTACTTAATCTCCTGGAACCTGTTCTGTTATCCGTGGAACAGAGATGGTATCAGCTCCCTTACCAGATTGAGGTGAGAAGTAAATGAGATTATGTATGCAGCATGGCAGCCACTAAATAAATGGTAACCGTTTTTTTTTATCTTTCTATCTGAAAGGTGTGCCCTTCTAAAGTAACTCTTCTCTCTTACTCACCTTGTCCCCTCCACATGCTCACCATAGTACCTCATGCATACTGAGCATTCAACAAATATGAGGAAATGTCTACTTTGATGCCCTCTGACTTGAACTGGAATTCAGGCTTTATCTGATCTGTTTAGTTAAGTGTCCCCAGGCAAGTTACTTCGCCTCTAAGTCTCAATTTCTTACCTGTAAAATGGGTACATTAATGCTTATCTCATGGAGTCAGGGCAAAGATACATTTAAAGTATGCAATGCCTGAGTGCAGTGTCACGAAATGATAGCACTTGTTAACACCTGCAACAAAACAGAAAGCCCTCTGCACAGTGGAGCTTTGAAGCATGAATGCAGCTCATGTTGTTTTTACTACTTCCCTTGGGAGGACAGAGAGGTGGCATGCTGAATGATGAGATGCGTTCTGCTAAGAACTGACAAGTTATATGAAAGGTAATCTGAAGGCAGCACAGCTTCCAGGGGCTGCCACCAGCCACAGAGTGAGAAGAACAAATTGTCTGAGTAACTGTATCACTTTGCTATGAGCAGTCCAGGAAAACAGCTTCTAGCAGGCTGCATTAGAAGGTTACATCCCTGCCCCCAGAACCTGGGGGTTATACTTCCCATTTTATGGATACAGAAACTGTGGTTGACTGGACCAGGAAAACAAAAAAGTGTTACCACTGAACTTCAGACCTAGGACTCTGGGCAATTGGCCCAGTGATCTTTCCAGCACTTCATCTGCCTTTGGGAAAAAAAAACAATGGAAGAATAATAGTGATCCTAACCTATCCAAACAATAATAAGAGACGACATCTCTCAAAGTGTTATTTCAAAAAGTTAAAAAATGTGACCCCCCCCCATGCAAATATAAAATGAACATATGTCAGAGATTTATTTAACTCATTCATGAGGAAGCTACGTGGATGGCAACACTGGTTCAAAGGGCATTTGAGGAAAAGAGGTTTCTACAGACAGGAAAGATATGCCCCAGTGAGTTTGCTGCACTTGTTCGATTTGAGTCCTAAGGGGCAATAAAACTGTAACATTTGCGGTAATCTTCAGTGGACAGAAATTGTTTGAATCTCTGCTGAACAAAGATCCACAAGTTATTGTAATCTCACAGGGTCTGGTTCCTAATAAACGATAAATAAAACGACAAACAAAGGTACATGCTCTAGAATGAAATCATCCTTAACTCATCTTTTCCCCAAGTTTAAATAATCTTCTAAACATACTGAAGTCACTTACTTTTCGAAGGAATTGTGTTAACACTTTATGTGTATTACTTCATGGGATCCTAACCACAGCCCTATGAGATAGTGCAATTTTACAGACGAGAAAAGTGAGGCAGAAATGGGTGAAGGGACGTACCCAACGTCAAACAGCCAGTAAGCGGTGTAGCAGGGACCTGAACCCAAGCTAAAGACAGATCCCCCATTCTTAAGTAAAATGCCCTTCTGCCTTACCAAGAGAAAGTACGGTAACAGTCAGGCTGACCACAAGGATTGTATCTCATCATTGTTCAATCTCCAGCATTTGGCTCAGTGTCAGGCAGATGGACAATCAATCCATATTTGTAGGTTTCACCTTTTGAATATAGAGCGAGGACGAAAGAAAGCTATGACTCAGACCATGAATTATTAAGTACCGATATGTGCTGGACACTGAGCTTGTCCATGAACTATCTCAAAAGTTAAGTTGAGGTACCCAGAAGCATGTAGGTAACTATTAAGCGAACATAAGAGACAGGGCCCTGCCGTCGCAGAGCTTCTAGTCCAATGCGGAAAACAAAAGAGAAAAACGCCTGACAACAAAACGTGATGCTTATTATGGAAGAGTATAGGGTGCTGTGAAGGACCACGACAGGTGGGCTTTGTGTGGCCCAGTGATCAGGGTCATTGCAGAATGACTCTTGGCCATCTGTGACTATTTGGCCGTTAGGAACCATCACTTTCTGTCAGGCCAAGGACAAAGATTAGCCTGGTACAGACCTTCTAAGTGTATTTGTAAACATATTAAGGGGTTGGGATGATTGGAAGAGGACGATGGCAGACGTGTCAGGCTAGGGGACCTGTACCTCGGTATCAAAACACCCAATGACACTGTGCCATCGTGGAGGTTCAAATAACATTAGACACATGCATCCATTTGAATAAATGCATTACTTATGACTGTTTGTGCAAAGATTAGACGTGACCAATAAAATATTCGAGTTAAAAAAGTACATGTTTGAAAACTTCCTCTTGAAGCTGCAGGAAGTGTAAGTTGTCACTGGAAGTCTTATAGTCAGGTAAGACTATAGAGAAAGTATCTCTGAGCGAGAAAAAAAATGGTTTCTCCAGGAAGGAGGATAGGAGAGCCAAGTTTTTAAGAGTTCTGACTCATCTCTCCTCTTGAGAGGGGAGCCTCTTGCCAGCTATAAAGAAGAGAATTGGACCCATAGAAGTCAATGAGCCTGCAGGGAAGAAGCCAATGACATATTTTATTCAATTAAAGCTGCTCTCTGTTTGCACGGTCATTATGGGCTTTAGCTAACGGAGCATGCGCCAATGGACATGGAGCTGCTGACACTAAGGATGTCAGGATCTGATGCTTCCTACAAGCAACGGACACGAAACCCAGACCCACCTTCACTCTTTCCCAGAACTGACAGTGTATCATTCTTTGCACACCTCAAGGCAAGAGGATTCCAAACATGTCTCATCCAAGTGGACCTCCCAAAGCCTGTAGCGCAGAAGAGACGCCAGAAACGCTTCTCCTCTCCAGGTGTGTGCCCTCTGTGCCAGACGTGGCCTGTCTTAACCTGGAAGTTCCCATTATAGCAGCTGGGCAGCGAGGAGCTGCATGTCATGCCTCTTCGCTTAAAGAAGAGCTTTGGTTACCTCGCATGACAGAAAGTCAATGAAAAGCCATGTGATTTGTGGAGCCTGGCTTTTGTCAAGCAGAGATGGATGGCCCAAGGTCAGGCTGGCCTCTGGGGTAAGGAGGCGTTGGGCTACTGAGTTCTTCTGGGAGGGAGGGCGAGGCGGACGAAGCATGGTGATTTTTAACGCAACTCTGAGCCCCATCTGAAGGGAATTGACGAAAGCTTCGATTTGGGACCTTTCTTTGTAGCTGAGGTCTGCCTCTCTCAATACTGAGGTTCTAAGTTGGCTTCTGAGTGGAGGTGGGATATGATTTTGAGCCTTTTTTTTTTAATTCTTGAGGTTTAAGCTAAATGGATCTAATTCTCCAGGTGTGCTCATGCAATGCTGATTGAAGTAGCAAAAGTGCAGAGATTTGTAAAGCCCAATGGCTTTTTGTTCTTTCCAAATCACACTGGAGTTTTTAAAAGGGTTTATCTACTACTTCAAAACAGTATGTCTACCTTGTATGTGTGTGGTGATGGGAGAGGGTTTCTTTTTCCAGGTTCTAGAAGAGTAATAGCAAAACACCATCTAGGCCAGAGACAGATACCTGCTTTTGTAATGAAGTGTTACTAAAACACTGCCATTCTCCCTTTCTGTGCTACCTATGGCCGCTGTTATACTACAATGGCAGAACGAGTAGTGTGACAGACTGTGAGGTCCACAAAACCTAAAATATTCACTACCTGGGCTCTCTCCAGAAAAATGTTGCTGACCCCTGATCTGGGCTTTCCATACGTTTTGCATTCTTTCCAGGTGAACAACGAAGGGAATTTCTTTGGCACACTACTGTAGAAACTTGAACAGAACTTCTCTACCTGTGATAATGTGAGAAGGTATCACCAGAAGTATCACGAGGACAATTTTGTAGCTATGTCACCAATGCATTTTTATTCCCTCCCTCCCCCTCACAGTCTTCTGCTGGCTCTGAGATCTTTGCCCCACGGTAGGATAAACGTTTGCCAGTGTTCAGGAAGACAATAGGCAGGCAGGCCAGGCTGTTTAGAGAGGGGGTTTTCTATTGTGTGTTGGTTTGATAGGAATCCAAATCCACTTGTTTAGGACCAAAAAAAAAAAAAAATGGAGCCGTTTTCACGAGTAAAGTTGTTTTGATATGAGTGAAGTAAGATGCATCGGGATGTCCTCATCTCGTCTGCTGTCAGTAACCACGCGGCAGTGCAGCTGCTGAGGGGCACAGCGGGGGGTTTATCAATGTAAAACATCTCAAGAAGCAACTTGGGCGAGGGGACATTTAGGCTCTAAACACTGAGAGGTTGTGAGGGCCATGCCCAGAGTTTGGATCTGGGCAAGGTGACTCTCTGCTGACCTCAATAGCTCTCGGAACACCTCTCGGCATGATTAGCTCCTGCCACAGGAAAGGCTACTCCTACTGGCAGTGGGAGAGGCTGGCACAGTAGCCCTGAAGATCAGCCTGCCCATCAACAGCAGTGCCATCCTTCCGCAGCGATGTGTTCTAGCAACAAGGGACTTGCATGTGTTTCTGCGCTGGCAGCTGGAAATCAGCTCTCGTTTGGCTAAGCCTCTCTCCCAAGTACCAACCAGTAAATGATACACCTCAAACTAAATTTGGACTTCATGCCTTTCATTGCCCCTGGCCTGGAACAATAGTGCGATTACTCTATCATTGCTCTGGAGTTTGTTTTTTTATTGGTTTATTAAAGGACATTATCCTGTATGCTACTGGCTTGTGAAAGTATTGTAATTCCCACAGTGAACCTGTGTTAAACAAAATACTGGCAAAACAATCTCACTCTCTGAGCATAATTTTGCCACCCGAAACAAAACAGATCCACACTCTACACCAGGGGTCAATTATACCCAAAATTAAAAAGCAAAAAACAAACAAAAAAAACACTTTTTTTTTTTTCTGCAAAGGAAGAACTTTGCAGCCCTGCTTTAAAGGAAACTATACTGAAGCCACTTTGTCAGTCATTTTTTTGGGCTACGACTTCTGGTTAACACTGGCCCCCTATGTTGCCACTGCCTCAGTTTCCATAACTGCAGGCAGAATGTTGATCTTCTGGTCTCTGCTCATTACTCTCATGGCCAGAAGTGACACGTGAATGCAATACACAAAAGGAAATGGGCAAAATGGTGTTAAAAATCAAAATGTATCGACACCGAAAAATGGTAAAACCGACTTACCACCCTATAAACTTGTGGTTAGTTCCTTGTTCTTTCCTTGATTATTTGTTCATTTATTCATTGAACAGATATTTAATAAGCACCTAAAACATGTTAATCATTGGCCTAACTTCTAGGGAGACAGACGTTAACACAGCAGATAACAGCTCTACCCACTGGGGCTTATGTTCTAATATGAGGACAAATAAACAAGTAAATGAGTAAAATTTACAAATCATGATCATTGCTAGGAAGGAAACCATCAGGGAGAAATTATAGAGGGTAGTGGAACCTACTAGAATTCTCATTGCCTAGCACACTACCTGGTACATAGAATGTGCACCATTTTTATTTTAAATCATTGACTGTGAAACCAAATATTTAAAACGTTGCTTTTGCTGTCACATCTATTTGGCCAGCCCAGGGCCACTTTGATTTGTAAATGGGGATAAAGGGAAGAGAAGAAGGGTTTAGATAGAACTCCTTGCCTCCAAGGAAATTGTGACGGACAAAGGAATAAAATTTCCCTTCAAGGGAATTTGCAATGATAAGAGATGTTCTTTACAAAGACCTGTCTCAGCAACCTAATCTGGAAAACAGAACTGAACTCAGTGCTTAAGAGAAGAAGATCTCAAGTCAGACAACCTGGATCCAAGACAAAACTCTGAAACTCACTCATTATATAACTTGGAGCCGGGTCTGAAGGCATCCAAGCCTCAATGCCTCATCTTTACACTGGGTATGAAAACGGAACTGACTTCTCAGTGTTATTATGAGGAAAACCACTCAGCACTGAGCCTTGCATGTTGTGTGCATTTAATACATGCTACGGTCCCTTAGCCTCTGTGTGCCTGTTTTCTCATCTGTGCAAAGGTAACGATCCCTACTTCACAGAGGATTAAATGAATTAATTCACATAAAGCACCTACAACAGTTAAGTGCTCAATGAATACTAGCTAGCATTATTATTAATTTGATTCACTTAAATGTCAGAGCAAATCTACAAAGGAATCAGATTAGGTGAGTCAGACCCACCTAAAGCATTGATTCACTGGAATTTCTTTGTCCCTTGTGATGGGGAAGGTGGGATACTGGGATCCAGCATCACCCTAAGTATCTAAAAGTTTATATGCCTAGCATGCATTTAACCACCTCCTCTGACTTTATTAATTTATTCAACTTATTTTCATTTTCTAGATCACATTCTTCTTTATGTGATCATTTAGCTACTCCTGTTTCCTTAGTAACTACTCTTGGAGGAGGGCCAAGATTAGAGCAATCATGATGTGTTTCACTCTCCATTCGGAAGGTCTGTTTCTGCCCTAAACTGCAAGTTCCCGAGGGCAGGGGACATGCCTGTTTGGCTCTCGCTGTGTCCCCAATGCCCATGAGGCACCTTTGGGGTTTGGGCCGTGGACGTATCACAGGTACAGAACTGCAGGGATGCAGAGAAGCAGAAGAAATGGGTAGTGAGTAGCTAAGCGTCTAGGCCCACGCTAAGTCCCCCGCCTTCTAATAAGAAGGCGAATACCTGACCCAGGCACAACCAATCCTGATTTCAACTAAGCTGATCACAGCCCTCCCTCCAACGTCTCTGGCCAGAGCTCATAGCGTTTCTTGTCCTCTCTGGCCACAAACTATGAAAGCCTGGAGCTATCTGAGCACACATTTTCCCCTGCATGGGAAAAGCCTTATCCGGAACAAAAGCAGGAGGGTGTCACACATAGGGTGCTAAGAGGAGAAGTACGAGTTCAGATAGGGCTGAGGTCCCCATATCTAGTCACCACAGCCACCTCTACCCCTGCAATTTCCACAATGTATTTATGTCAAAGAAAAATCAGAGCTGGACAGTAGTGGGAAGGGGCAAAAAAGCGTTTTATTCAGTAACTATAGCAATAGGGGGAAAGGGACTTCAGTATGGATCCCTTTCTGAATACAGCAGTGGCAAGTGGGAATGTACAGCCAAAAAACAAAATGGGGGTGGGGGAAGGCACAGGGCAGAAGGTAGAGAATTACTAAAAGTAAAACTCACGGGTAAGGGAGAGTCTGCTTAAACACATCTAACAGGATTCGTGCTGAAGACAGGCCGAGGCGACCAGACATCACCTGAGGGGTAGATATTAAGGGTGGTCAGATAAGGAGGATGGGGGACTCCTGCTTAACTGATTTGGCAGGGTGTTTGCTAACAGGGAATGTGATAAGGAAGGACACAAATGGGTTTAGAAGGCTCAGGAACCTGACTAAAATTTGGTCAAACAAAGAATCTTTGTCATTTACAAGGACCAATACGTTTCCCTTTTGCTTAAGCTAGTTCGCATTCCCTCTCCTTCTTTATCTCCAAAAGTCTAAAAAGGCCCAAAGAAGGATCATCAAGTCCATCATCAACAAAAATGACAACACAATTGTCACCTGTTGAGGGCCTACTCTGCATCACACATGCTATTAAATATGTTTTTCTGCATCATTTCATTCACTACAATTCTGGGAGGTAGACATTAACACTATCCCTTTTTTACAAGGGGGAACGAGCACAGAGATAGCAAGTCATTTGCCCAAGGTCACGAAGCCAGAAGGTGGCTAAGCTGAGCGTATAGATAAAACCATATTTATCTGACATGGGGCCTACCACACTCATATGCGAATGTTTTTTCCTCAACTCCCTGCATCAGGATTACTTGGGGTGCTTCTGTAAAATACAGATTAGACTCTACCCTCACTTACTGAATCAGAAATTGGGTATGGGGAATAAACTACAGTAAAACAAATGGTGGAGGGTCTCTAGGGAGAGACTAGAACATACCATTTTCTTGGCAATACATCCTCACCATTATACTCACTATTCACAAAAATAGACCCATCCATTCAATGGTAATATTATTTCAGTCCTTCACAGTACAATGAGAACAGTATGAGGAATAAAGAGAAGTCAAACAGACAAGAATCATGAAACCATGTCCCCAGCTTTACCCCTCTCCGCCATACGGAAGCAAAGCTCCTGATTTCAGAAAAACAAATTAAGGGCAAGCAAGTTTAACAATGTGACTTAAAGAATATTACAAATAATTCTCCCCCTGTCTCCCCTCACAGTGTGACTTAGAACTCCAACCAGATAAGCAGTCTTTGTATAACTTATTTATTCTAACAGTTTCAGACAGATCCTCTGAAAGGACTTTGAGCTCCAAGAAGAATCAAGTTAGATAATAACCAGAAGTTATTAAGTGTAGGTTCAGTTCCGCCTTTACCACTTTTTCTCTGAATTGCTTTGCTTTCTCTCATTCTGGAAAGACATTTTCATTTTATTCTCACATTTCAGTTTGTTTGGGTTCCCTCCCCCCTTGGAAGTCATGCTTTCCTGCTGCAGTTGACTTGTGTTTTATTTATTATACTTCACCCCCCATTAAGTTTCTCCCTGGAAGGTTTTTATCTGTATGCTGCAGCCTCACCTCTCTCCTGACCCGCGACTATGAGATGATGGGCAGCTGTCCTCATTATTTTTCAGTTACTCTCCACCAGTAAGAACTGCATTTCCACAGGAAGAGAGAAGGGGGGGAATAATGACTATCAATATCAAGTTCAGTACCTGTTCATATGAGTGACAACGGGAGATCATGCCTGGGGTTACAATTCTGTCCTAAATCTACTTATTTTTGTTGTTATTGTTGGTAAGAGGTCCAGAATCCATCTTCTGCTGTAGCTATGCCCCCCCCCCACCCCAAGCCAACACAGAGGGGACAGAAACCCTCTGAACTCAAGAAATCCTAGATTAACTGGGCACATGGTAGCCCAAATCCATCAGGGGAACAATTTCACAATTTTTTCTAAGTCCCAATATTATAATATCTCCCCCTACTTCCTCCAAATATCATTGCTAACAGCCCCAGGACAAATCACCACAGCAACCCACTGAGAAAAGATAAGAAATTTCCTCATGTGTATTATAGTGTGTTTGGGGGCTTGCTCGCCACTTGTTGTCTCATGATTTATATCACCGCCAAATCAGCCTCATTCAGACTCCAAGACTAATACCAACACCAAACAGATACCTAAAACACAGATATTTAATAAATCCTAAATAATCAAGTTTAATATACCTTATGAGGTATGCTACCCCCAGGCCTCCAGAACCTAGCAGAGAAGTCTCAAGACAGAGTTGGAAACAATAGGAAAGCCATTTGGCAAATATATGGCTCTTGAAGGCTGTTATGCCTTTGGGAATGATGTTAGATACAAAACAGAGAATGTCAGGTCAGAGGAATTGGAAAACTGTCTTCCTTTCTGTTTCACACAAATTCTGTTTGGATATTAAAATTCTGAAATTTTGACTTACCTGCAAGCCATTTTCCTAACTCAGACTCCAGTGCAACAAATGGAACAATAAGTAATATTTTGTTGTTATTGTTTCCACTAAGGACAATAAATGAGTAAGAATCACCTCATCTCAACCAATACCATTTGGCCATTTTGCTGAAACAACCGGTTAAGTTACAACAAAGTTAATAATGGAGAGATTTCTCACAGTGATATTATGTGAAAGGCAAACCCTGCCTCACCCTGGAACAGGCATGTGCAGTGTTGCCAGCTAATGACCACGTGTTTGCTAATCCTCCTGGACCCAATTGAGGACTACACAGGTTCTCAGTGTCAATGACACGAAACTGATAATATATCTCAGTAGAGAATTTGCAATCCACTTTGGATCCAGTTAGAGACTGACATGATAAATATTCTCTCTCAGGTTAGATCTAGCTCTCCTTCCTGTTCGAGGAAACTAAAGCATCTTTCCTAAGGACTGGGAGTCTCCCTTGCCTAGAAAGCAATCAGTGCAGCTTTGTCTTGGACTGTTTAAGTGGCCTTGGGTCTGTTCTATGATAGGTCCCACCTACTCATATTTCTTTGATTGTATTACACTGCCCAATACATAAGCATATTTCTCATGGAGTGGGATATCCATTTATCCAGCCATCAATATAGTTATTATTACAACCATCCAACAAATACTGCAGTACTTGCGCACCTTTTTAACATCATTGCACACCTTGACAATTTTATTTCACACTGGAGTAAGCAGAGAAAGTTGCTAGAGGTGGGAGGAGACTGCCCAGGAACCCTGGCCATCTCTGTCCCAGACTGGACTCCCCAAGGGCTGGTCAACCAGGAACTCAGCACACCCATAAATCCCTCAGAACACACATTTGTGCCCAGATATCTCAGTGGACATGGAGTGAGGGGAAGATTCTGAGCTCCTGTATCTGAACCAGGAACTGGGCTAAACCATGAACATACAATAAACAAGCATGGTCCTGACCCTCATGGAGCTTCCAGCCAAATGATGACAAGCCATGAATAAATTATTTCAACAGTAACAAGAACTGCCAAAGGGAAGTTATAGGGGTGGCTCGAGTACCACGTAGGAGTCCCACGTGATCTGGGAAGCCTATTAATCAGAGCTCAGGGAACTGGGAAAGTGATCCAAAAGAACTACATCGGAATGTAACACTGTGAGAAGAGGAGAGGTATATCCAGAGAGGTGACACTCCAGAAAGGATGAGCTGTTTTAGTCTGTTCTCCCTTTTTGACGTTATCATGATATCTGACTCTTAACTCTCTGAAATCATTGACCATTGGACCACTGTTGCATAGATAAGTTACTTCACTTCCCAAGTAAGAAATAACTTCCCGAGTATTTTACATTTTCCTTCACATTTGCATATCATTCACACGTTCTCTATTACAAGAAAACATCACCACCCTCATGTGAAAGCTGCAGAATACTGAGAGGTAGACCAATGATGCTTAACACGTATCGAGGGTTTAATACACACAAGCCAGGGTGCTGAGCATGTTGACATGAATTCTACCTTTTGAATCCTCACAACAACTCTATAAAGTAGACACTCTGTTTCCCCATTTACAAATGGGGAAACCGAAACTGGAAGTTAACTTATCCAAGGTTGGTGGTGATGGAGCTCAAGTCAAAAGCAGGCAGCATGAAGCTAGAGCCCTTGCCCATAACATTCAGGGATGCTACCTATCTCCATTGTGGTGAGACCAGAAAAAAACCAAAGCCACCCAGAGGAGTTTTTTTGTGTTGACGATGGTCAACGTGAACATTCATTCTCCAGTAGTGAGACGCACTCCCTGAGTACCCGTGACTGCAAACACTTGCTTTTCTAGATCTAAATGCGTCTCTAGATCTAACACGAGAGTTTCAGGTTGGTCCTACTGCTGCTGGAAGGTTTTTTACATTGCACCTTAGCATTTGAAAGGTAAACTGATACTTGATTTCTATGAACAGAAAGTGTTAACCTGACACAGAAATGCAAGGAACAGTGCACAAAATCAGGGAGAGACTTGGAATCACAGACTTACCGTCTGGAAGTGACCTGGAGAACAGGCAGACCTAGCTGATGTGGTTCGTTCCCTGCAGCATTGCCTCCGGCATCTGAGACCCGAGCCTTTAGACTCGGGTTGTTCACAGCTGTTCTCAATCTTGCGTGAGTTCCCCAGGTGGTAATAATAAATAAGACTGGTCAGGAGCCATGATTCTAGATCTAGATCTAGCTCCTCTTTTAGAGATGGAGAAACTAAGGCATAGCAGGAGGAAATGATTTGCCCTGGATCCTATGCCAGCTTCCGACACAGCCGGAACTCTTTCTTCATGCATGTGGTGGTTCTACGATTTCTCCTACCCCTCTTTTCACCATCTAAAAGCTGTATCTTTTCCATAGCTTCTTTTTCCTTTATAACAACAGAAAGCTTGTTCATCACTAGAATAAACGTGTGGGGTTAGAAAGTGATTGCATTGAAAAATAAAGTAGCACCATGCTTCTAAAATAAACTCTCTTGAAATAATACTTAACCTCCCCATCCCTCCTCAACTTTTCACTCTTGTATTGGACAAGCCCTCTCATGCAGTCTAGTTTACCCAGGGCCAATACCAAAGAAGTTCGTGTTTGGAGTCAGGTTGGCACCCTAGTTTTCCACACAAATCTAAGACTCATGTTGCTTCTCTGTATGTTACAGTCCACAGAGAAGACAAGCACCCGTGACCAGTTCTAGTTTTGCCATGGGCTGTCAGTCCCCTCTTCTGGCCTCAGTTGTGTTTTCTGTTTGTTTTTATTTTCCTACTTATAAAGTGAACGTAATCTCTAAGGTCCCTCTTTCAGCTCCAACTGAATAGAAGTGGAAGCAACATACCTGCACCAAAGGAAGCCTGGATGATAATGAATTCTGTTTAAATAGCACTCCCAACACACAGAACCTCTTGGAAACAAACAGTCCCAGAAGAATAATGTGATGGTGATGGTGGGGAACAGAAGTCAGGAAGAAAGGCAAGGAGCCATTTAGGGCTGGGTCTGAAAAGATGGGAACAAATGCGTCCACACATTTGCAGCGACTCATTCTGTTTATCCCTGTTTCCCTTCCCGCCAATAGATACATAGATCCATGACACATCTGAGGATTTTTTTCAGACCACTTTCACTTATAATGATTTCTCATTTATACTTGGCAAAAAGACCAGAGAGGCAAAGGACGCTTGAGCATTTTACAACTAGAAAAGATGCTGTGAAGGGAAATTGCTCATTAAAGGAAAGTCCACTCATGTGTAGCAATAAAATATATGCTGGCAAGAAATACCATGAAGCCGAAGTTGCCCCCTCTTAGGTTAAAAGGATGAAACTGTCAAAAGGCTGCAGCCCTATCATTTTGGAATTAACACCTGTCAAGGAGAAAAGGAAACTATTTTAGGTGCATAATCTGTCTGAGAATCAAGGTCAGAAGTGAGTGGGTCCTTATTTTATTCATTTTTCCACAGGTACCTAAAGATTACAGCTAGCAGATGGAGGCTTGTAGCATAAAATAAGCTCCTGGGGCTGCATTTTCTTGCGACAAGAAATACAGAGCTACCGATGGCCATCTGTTTCTTAATCTTAAGGTAGAGGGCAAAGAAAGTTTTCAACTTTAATTTTGGGGTTTACTAAATCATCATTATTAGTTGTAAGCACAGATACCATTAACAATCCTCACACTGCATTGTTTGTTGTCTAAGATCTTGCATATTGAATGAAGGTTTCTGCCAAAATGTTAATGCCAGGTGTCAACATACCTATGTCAGTAGCCCTTTAAATAAAAAATTAAAATTAAAAAAAAAAGGTGACTGCGTTTGCAAATGAGCACCTGAGCACCCATTCCAGTGAAGAGCTCAGTCTGCATTCGTGCATTCTTGTTTTCTCTGAGCGATGTACTCACTCAGAAATGGAGCCGTGTCTGGAATTATGGGAAATGGAAAGCTGATGGGATTTACTGTCTTTTCCTTGAGACTTCCAAATCAGATCCATGACACATGATACATTCTAAAATACACTCATCTCTTCAGACATGATATTAAGGCAAAGCACTTCAACTAACTTTGTCTTAGAAACTAAAGATCCAAACTGATGATCAATTCAGAGATAAGTCATCACAGGCTTTTGTAACCATGTAGTATGACTCCCTTCTTCCCCCCCCCCGCCCCCCCCCCGCCCCCCCCGCCGCTCCCACGCATCAGAATTCTTGGGCAGCTCACTATCTCTACCTGCTAACCCACGCCACTGGCGGCCAGCTCTGGGAGCTTTCTTCTTGTGTTAGGCCAAAGATCTGTCCTACCGGAATTTCAAAAAGGCAGCCCTGACCTGCTATAAACTTGGAGCTCCATAAATCTGTATTTTTCACAGGCCAAACCTTTGCGCCAGAATTTATAACATGATTATGTCTACACTGAACTTTTTAAATAAAATAATTACTCATGCTGGCCTTTAACACTACTTCATACAAAGCAACAGCGGGCCATTAATTTTTAAACACAGAAAGATCTAGTTGGGAGATGGAATTTTGTTGATTCTTAGCACTTGGGGGTATTCTGGGAACTAATATTTTGAGGTTCTGCAACCGTGCTGTCCTATACAGTAGCAACTAGCCACATGTGGCTGTTCTAATTTAAATGAATTTAAATTAAACAAAATGAAAAATTCAGTTCCTTATTCACTATAATATTGCTATATAATAATGCCATATTTCAGGTCCTCAAAAGCTGTGGCTAGGGCTACCATAACAGACAGCATAACACAGACCACGTTCACCATTGCAAAACTTCTATTAGAGCAGCTGTAAAGCTTAATTTAAAAGGGATCTGTCAGGTCTCTCTAGTTCTACCTGCCACTTAATACAGGACTTCCTGTATAAAATCTGTAACTAAGTCTAAAAATAAACTTTTAGGAAGGATAAGCTAAGATATTTAAAGTCTTTCTGAGAGCAGTTCATCCAAGTGGTTTAGACCTCAGGTTTGAGGGTTCGAGCTTTATTCAAAACCTAGTTCTTCTTCTGCCTGCTGGCTGTGTAATATTCTCACATCACCTCATCTCTGAGCCTTGGTTTCATCACGGTCCGTGGCCTACCCAGAGCCTCCCCCCGACTTCCTTCTCCCCTAGTAACAGAACCCAACATATTTCAGTAGTTAACAGAGATCAGAGGTAGGGACCCCACCACTGACGTAGGAGATGCAGTGCTGTATAACAGGAGTTTTGGGGAACTCTGTGGGGTACAAATTCCCTTCCCAAATAAAAAGACAACACCTTGTGAGGAGCAGAACTCTGACCCTTCCATCCCTTCTTGCATGCTATGTGGATACAATGGGTGGAGCTACAGCAGCTCGGGTGACAACGCTGTAAGATAAAATGAACTCATACAAATAAAATGTTTGGAATGGTGTATGACATGCAGTAAACCTTGAATAAAAGTTGGGAGTAGGTTAGGGAGTAAAATATCTTCACTTCTGGTTTATTTTATAACCAGTTGGTCTTTGTTGCACTGATACAGTGCCCCATACACTTCAGTCGTTTGTCTACCATCTCTGTGATTTTTCCATATTTGTCTACCACCTGTGCTATTATTTATTATTTTCTTTAAATCAACCTGACTTCTAAACTTAAATTTAAGTACACCATTCTCATAAATAGGAAACCGATATTCTTCTCACAAAATAAAAATTATAACTATTAAAATAAAAACGTGCATTTTGGATATTACCTAAAACTATCTCACATGGCACATTTTAGAAAACATTTCTCTATTGAACACTGTGGAATAAATGAGTTTTGTGATTGATTGCCTCGGGTTTGCTTTGGTCGTGAAGCAAGCTTGGGTGCCATTTATTTGCTTCATCTAACATCGTAAGATGGAGATTATTCCTTAAATATCTTTAGTAATTGGCAAAACTGGCACTTTCTTTAGGTTCAACCAACCTTTAATGAGAATTGATGACAAGAAGAATGTGGCCATGGGACTTAACAGAAGGCTGACACAGGCAGCAGCTTTTTATTTTCTCTTTTTTTAAGATCCAGACAGACTTCTACTAAGAAATAATTATTCAATACATTGTCAACTTCAAGTACGCCTTCCATCTCTCTTCTTTTTGATCTCTAATTTATCTGCATTTAACTTTCCCAGCCAAACTTCTTGCCAGCGCACTCCATGCCCTCCAGGAAGCTGCCCTATGTTTCCCACACACCCGAAACTCCTGTCGGAGCAGGCCTGGCATTTTCAAGTCCCCATGCCATTCCTTTTCTGCTGCTGGCATCACGGTTCCCTCATGTGTAAACTGCCACTTTTGCCTCCTGTCCCATTTAAGCACTAAGCCTCTCACTAGGGTACAAGAAGATCATACAGTGAAAGTTCTTAAAAAGTGAGACGTGCTGTACGAAATAAGATGATATCATCTAAGTCAGCTGCCTTCATGCCGAAGGGGTTCCCAGCACGGGCTCCCCACCCAGAATACCTGGCTCACCACCAAGGATGCTCTGAGTGACTTGGGGAAGTCACTGCACCTCTCTCTCTGTGTCTGTTTCTGCCTGTAACGTGAGGATAGCACACGATACCACACAGGCTCTTGTGAAGATGCAGTGGCTTCAAACACATAAGCACCTAGAACAGTGCCTGGCACATACGCAGCGCTCAGACCTTGTTAGTTATTACCATTACTATTACCTGTGTAGTGAGATGTAAATAGGTCACGAATCCACTGACGTGGCTCTCCTAGGCACCAAGGAGAGGGTGTTTCTGTATCCATGTCCCTAACAGACCTGCTCTTTCACATAAGTCCGCATGCTCTGGGGAATGGGAAACAAGCAAGCAAACAAACGACAAATCCTAGGAATAGTCTACTCCACGAGAATTGATAGTCTACTCCACTCACTTTCAGTGTAAACATTCTGTCTAAATGGATTCCCACTCCCTCCCCTGCTCCTCTCTCAGATGTCGACTGGGAATATAAGGGTTGGGCTGATGGAAACCTGAGATGGAGAAGCAAGTGCCTCCTTCAATTCTGTGACTTAGGCATCTCGCTGGCCTCACTCTGACTCCAGCCCTGGGGCAGGAGTACCCCTGGCCTCGAGCTGGCCTCTGGGTATGAGCCCGCCTGTTGGGCCCCTCCAGCTGTTAGCGGTTCTGTCCCTTGAGTGTTCTGCTACTGCTGAAATCACTGCCTGACACACCCCGCGGCAGGTCATTCTCTTTTGATGATGGCCTAGAAAGATTCTCTCATCGGCTTGATCTCACCCCAGCTCCTGCTGAAGCTGCTGAGTCTTAGTCACGTTTTGCATGCCAAGCCCAGGAGTAGCACCCCCCATGTTCTCTGTAACGTGTGCTAATGTCCCTCACAACATCTCACAGGGCCCACCCCCAGGAATACAGGGAATGCCGCGGGTCCCTCCAGGTCACGAGACCCTGGCGGGCAACTTAGGAAAGCTGACCATCGGCCTTCTCTCTGCTTACCTGTGCTGGGCTGCCCAGCTTCCTGTGATATGGCTGTCCCTCAGTTTGCAGCAGGGCAGGCTGCAGGCAATCTCTGCCCAGAGCCCCAAATGTGCCTCGAGTCCAAAGACCCAGACTTTGTCATCTCTCAACTAACCCCACCGGCCTCTCCCCTTCTGGCCCAAAAGTGAGGAGATCAGGGCCCCCATGACCAGCCTGCTTTTCTTGTCGCTTCTCCCCATAAAAGCCCTGGCCAGAGGATCCTACCTTTCTCGTCAGTCTTTGTCGTTTCTTCCTCCTAACCCAGGGTGAGACGCCAAATGGTCTGGCCAACAGGCAACAGAGGTTCCTCTCCACTCTGTGGAAGAAACTATGATCTAAATCTTCCCAACATCCCTCTTGATATGCTAAAAAATAATAAAAAATAAATGAATGTGCTCTCTCTACAATCCCTCCTTCCAAAACCTGGCCTTTAATCTTACCATCTTGCCCCTAAATTTTGTACTTAATGTCAGAAGCTAATTCACTTCTTCTATCTTTTCAGCTCTGCTATAATGCTCCTAAAACCCCCACCTCTCACTGAAGTAGATAAATGACTAAGGGCTAACTGGGGGAGTCAGTAAAATATGTGGAAGTGCCCGAGAAGAAAGTGCATTCAACAGTTTTTCAAAATATTACCCCTGTTGCATTTATCACTGTGGGCAGGTTTTGTAATTTCTTAAGCCTCAGTTTCATTATCTGGAGAAAAAGAAATTGTAATGGTTCTAAGGCATAGAGTAATTGGGACAATTAAAATGTTATGTGTATACGAAGAGATGTAAGCAAATAGTCATAGCAGCATTATTCATAATAACCCAGAACTGAAAACAAGCTGGATGCCCCTCAGTTGGTGAACAGGCAAACAATGTGTTGCGTATCCATACAATAGGATACTGTTTGATAATAAAAATGAATGAACTACTGATGCCTGGTACTACATGGATGAGTCTCCAAAATATTAATCTCCAAAATAATATGCTCCAAAATATGAAGCAGCCAGACTCAAAAGACCACATGTTGTATGATTCCATTTCTATGCAGTATCCAGAAAAGGCAACGCCACAGGTACAGTGCATAAAGCAGTCTGGGGTTGGGAGTGGGAGTGAGATTCATGGCAATCGGGCACCAGAAAACACCTTGATGGAACGTTCTAAAACTGGGTCGTATGATGGTTGCACACCTCTATACATTTACTGAAATCATTGACTTGCTCATTTGCAACGAGTACATATTATGATATGTAATTATGTTTTAACACAATTGTTTTTAAGAGTGCTTTTGTGCATGAGTGTATGTACACAAGAACATATGTGCATTCATGCACACACACATGCACACGCACAGTACCTGTCAGAATAATCACTTAAAAGATGTTGATCACGTCTGTTATCATATAATTAAAGTGTTTATTGTTGTTATTAAACCTCTCATTTCACATCACTTACACGGTTATGGCCCTAAAATAATTTGAGAAACAATTTCTGTTTAGGGGATTATCTGCTTGGTGAAAATGCCTATTATCAAAATCTTAGTGTCTTCAAAAATTCTAGGAGCTGCCCAGAAGTTTCACAAATGTTCTCATTATTTAAGTGTACTTTAAAGTAAAAGATGAATAGATGTTGTTAGAGTATTATTAGAATTCTCAACCTCTCTGTTGCCTGTTGTGAAAGTCAATTTTCCCAGTCACAATACTTGAGACTGAAAATAAGTAAATAAAAATTAAAGCATTCAGCACACCTGCCGCAGTCAGGTGCTGTAGCCTTTTTTAGAGTGTTAGTATTTTTATCCTTCCCTTTAGTTTTCATAAAAGAAGCTTCTTCCTTAGTGTTTCAAAGCATCACTACGTCATCTACGTAGAGTTTCCAGCCATTTGTTCCTATTCACAAGGTCATGTCTGTTTTAGCAGGAAAATAAATCTGAGGCACATGTGGACTGCTCTTTTAACCATGGACTTGAGGACACCTTCACAGTCCTTCCTGAGGGAAGTTTTTGTGTTGCACAGTAGATATGATTGACCCTCTGCTCTACATTCTCCAGGGTCCAAGGCCATGGGAGCCTTCCTCTCCATTCAGCCAGTTTCCAAAACTCATTCCTTATGTCTCCCCATACTGGTCTGTTTCCTCTAACCAGCCAGGTTCCTAACTTCCAGTCCTCTGAGCCACACGCATTCCTTCCTGCCTACCTCTTGCCATTGTGACTTTTCCTCCTGCCATCAACCCTACCCGGAATGCCTTCCCTCCTTCACGTCCAACCAAGGGCGTAATGGCCTGCTTCAGACTCCTCTCTCTGTCCTTCCAGCTCCATCCTTTGGCTCAGTACTCAGGACAACTTGCCCTCTGTTATCTGGCTTGCATTTTATCACAGTAAGTGGCATTCTTTTCCTCCAGCGTTATGTAGGTGATAAGCTTCTCAAACACAAAGACCTTGGCTTCAACTTCTTTGAGAGTTCTCTGGCTCTAGTATGAAGACTTCATCTCCCTCTGCACACTCACCCACGAGATATGATCACGAAGGAAATGAAATGCTGAACTGCCTACAAGATTTAGGTTCTCTCTCTCTCCCTCTCTCTCTCCCCCTGCTCCCCCTTTTTCCCCCTCTCCACTTCCTTTTCTCTCCTTCCTCTTTCCCCCTCCCTCTCTTGCTTCTCCCTCTCCCCCTACTACTTCCCCCCCCTCGCTCTCTGCCCCCTTCTCTCTCTCCCCTCAGAAGTGAATTCCCCCAGCTCAGTGGCTCTGGAAACCTGGTCCCATTAGCAGCACCACCTGGAAACTTGTTAAAAATGCAAATTCTCAGGTCCCACCCCAGGCTGACTGAATGTGAAATTCTGAGGGTGGAGCCCAGCAACTGAGATAGCAAGCCCTCTAGGCGACCCTGATGCATACTCCAATAAATTCTCCAATTAAATTGAAGAGCCACTGCCGCAAACTAAAGGCCTATGAGGTGCAACTTCACTGCCATTGAGATCGTGTAGCTACAACCCTGAAAACCCTGGCTGCCTTAGCCACACTTCTAAATTGTCAGCTGTCCCGTGAAAAAGACCTCTGTTACCTTCCAGAAATGTTGCCTTTACTGCAGCCAGACAACCACAGAATGAGGGAGAAAGAAAATCAACTTGGTAACTTCCAGAGCTGAGCTGACATGACTAGTGGTCATCATCAGAGATGCGAAGGAAGTGAAGTGAAAATGTACCTTTGGTGAAAAGCATCTTGGCTCATGCTCCACTGGAAAGAGAGGTGGGAAAGGGTCAGCCTTCCCAGATGGAGAAGGACCAGTGTAACAGGGAAGGTCATTTGCTACTAAGCTTTGAGCAGGACTGAGAAAGTGTAATGCAGCAATTTTAAAACCTTTTTATTAAAAAAGAAAAGTAGAGAAGAGGGCATAGAAGTTCTCTTTAAAATAGCAGATACAATGGATCTATTAGCAGAATATAAAGGAGTATAATTTTTAATTTAAAAAAAAACTTTTAAGGTATCATTCTTGTTTTAACATTGGGAGCCTCTAAGAAGACATTCCCTTTTCTATGGCCTAAAAAAATACTTTGAAAAGGGAAGGAAGGAAGGAAGGAAGGAAGGAAGGAAGGAAGGAAGGAAGGAAGGAAGGAAGGAAGGAAGGAAGGAAGGAAGAAGGAAGAAAGGAAAGAAAGAAGGAAGGAAAGAAAGAAGAATGGAACGGAGGAAGGAAAGGAAGAAAGAGTAGAAGTAAATTAATTTTTCTTATCAAGGCAAACTTTTACAGATATTAGAAGGAGGGAGGGATATCCTGGTGAATGAAAACTATAAACATTTATTGAGCACCTCATGTATGTGAGGCTCTCTGCTAAGAACGGACCCCCACCTCCACCAGCAAGCTGCCATCATTTCTCACCAAACAATTGCAAGAGCTGCCTAACAGCTTTCCCTGTTTCCATTCTTGCCCTGCGTACAGTAGCCAGAGATACTTCTGAAACACAACTCAGCCCACATCTCTCCCATGTTCAACTCTCCACCCCCAAGACTGCCATCACTCACTCTCAGAATAGTCCACGGTCCTACCTGTGACTGACTCTACCCTTTGATTATCTGTCCTTGTCCCACACTCCCGCTAAACTCCTGTCCTACTCGTCCATCCCTGCCTCACTCCACTACAGCTCCTCTTGCCTTACTGCTGTCATTTGAACACACCAAGCACATTTCTACTTCAGGGCCTCTGCCTCAGCTCTTCCCTCGGCCAGGAACTCTCTTCTAGAAAACCCTACGGCTGCTTTCCACACTTCCTTCAGTCTCTGTTCAAATGTCACAGTAACAGAGAAGCCACCCACAGAAAACAGCACATGTGCACATGCATGCCTCCCTTCACTCTCTCCCCTTATCCTCCTTTATTTTTTATTCATACCTAACGTACTGGATTCTTATTTTTTAGCCTCATCTTCCCTCAAGAATATTAGCACAAAGCAAGCAGAGATTTTGTTTTGTTCATAGCAATATCCTCAGCACCTAGGACAGTGCCTGGCACATACTAGGTGCTTAGTCAATGTCTGTTGGAAAAACAGTTGTTAAATGGATGAGGGAAAGTTAGCTGCTAAGGATACAAAAATATAAGCTATAGATCCCTATCTTCGATGAGCTCATAACTGGGTTCATATGTGTGTCCTTTCTCCAACTGAAGAAGTTAAAATTGGTGGCAGATGTCGATTCTGCAAAGTTATCTGCTTCTCATACTCACATTTGAAAATGTACAAACATATTAGTGCCTGAACCAATTTTTGTAAACTCTCCAGTAAGTCAAATTCACCAGGACACTCACTTTAAATTCTGTGTCTCCTTAAAAACCAGTCTGTCACCACCAGAAGTAGCCACATTACTTCTGTCTGATGGGAGAGCCAGGTATCTAGAAGTCACTTAATAACTGATAGGTGACTTTTACTCAAATGTCCTAGTCCCAAGAAAATGGGAGCGACGTACCTTTAAATGCTTCTAACTGTAAGGCCAATAAAGATACATGGTTTACCTAATGTGTAGAATACTCACTTTATAAGTGATTCCCCAGAGAGCTGGAGAATACTCAATAACCTTTCTACCTCAAAGGCAAGTAAAATAATCATTACTATTAAAACTGCAGTTTGCTCATTAAGTTGAAGTAGCATGTCGCGAAACTGACATCAGCAATACTTTTCCTCTCTCATCGTTTGTTTTAATGAAGGTAACGGGATGAAGACATTCTATCTCACTTTAACCGATTGTGTGATAAAGTGATTTTAAAAACACTCACCCTCCAGCCAAACCTCACTCTTTGTATTATTTGTTCCCTTGGTTGCTCTCCTTTTATACATTGCACTCATCAGCTAACTTAGCGTTTAGCACAAGCCAGAGCCTGTGGGTGAAATATTAACCAACGGTTGCATAGCAACACCCCTGCAGACTCTAGCTCAGCACATAGTTCAAAGGTCTCCTATGCAAATATATCCAAGGATTTTAAGTCAGATCAAGTGACTGTCTAATAGGAGAATTTCTTAGACAAGTGTGAAGATTTAAAGTATTGCAAAAGTTGAAATCTGAGCCTTTTTGCATTGATCCTGTGTGGGTTGGTACCCCATCTCTGCGCCGAGTAAGCAGTTAAGCTGTCTGCATAGGTTTCCATCTCCTTGGGAGGTGGGCATCCACAGGAAAACATCTCCCAGGCCACGCCAGAAATGTGGGGTGTCTCTGCTGAGAACAAGTCCTCTCGTCCTTCAAAGGACTTCTGCTGTCGAGGCTGATGTGGGCTCAAACTTTCCTCTGGACCAATCACAAGCACGCTGCCACGAGTCTGGCATCAAAGATTGGTCCAACGAGAGTTCAGTTCAGTCACACCCAGTGTTCAAGCCTCAGAAAGAGTCAAAAGCCTGAAGGGCTACTTGGTGAAACAGCCCCTTTCCACCGATACCTCGTGGAGAGGGCTGCGCTGTGCTTTCAGCCCCGAGAGCTGTCACGAGTTTCCATCTTAAATGCCTGGACATTAAAGTTTCATCCAAACTCCATGGGAAATCAGAAACTCCAGTGAGTGTTGAGGAAGCCACACTTTCATCAGCCTTTGGGTCATTCTGGCAGCATGACTTTCTGCCCTAAGCAGTTGTTGTGCAGCGTGTTCCCCTGAGCTAAACAGTAGGCAGCAGACCCATGGACACAAGAGGAGCCCTCAAGCATGTCCACCAGCAAGCACGTCAGAAAAGGGGGCTGTGAAGTTTCCTTAGCCAGAAATGACCAAGATCAGGTCTGTGGACATGGAAATAGAGAAATGGAGAGGGGAAGGAGGAAGGTGTCTGTGGATAAGAGAGAATAAAAATCGTTTGCTGACCTCTCAATGAAAGACTTAAGCAGCGTAGGAGCCTACGATCTCTCATATTCTCTTGGGTATCAAAAAGAGAAAATAAACAAGACACAAAGGGACCCTAAATATGAAGAAAGAGGTTACAGATTCCTGGGGAGACTAGGTTAGGTGCCTTGTGAGCCTCTTCTCTCAGTAACAGTCTGATGCTCACCTTGGTTTTTATTCTGAATGATTGGTTGGTAATATTTCTGAATATACTATAAATATACAGAATATCTGGGGACCAAAAGACCTTATAAATAACAGCAAATAACATTAGGGGGAAGACTTTACAAACATTACAAAAAACATTAGGGGAAGACTTTCCAATACCCAAAGAGTTCTTATGGCCATAAACCCCAGAGGAATTTGGGGGCCCCAACAGATTGTGATTAGGGCACACCAGCCCATCCCCAATAGTTACCCAATGGAATTATCACAGTGGCATGACATCAGTCCCAGTGAGATTGGTCCTTGGACTTATGGGTTTGTCCTATTATAAAATGGTCAAGATGTTAATCATTTGCCCTGTCAGCCTAGGACCTCATTGTATGTGAAAGGGCATATTGAGTACCAAGTGCAGTTAAACACATGAGTTCTAAATTCAGACAGACCTCAGTTTGGAACTGAGCTCTACCACTCTTGAGTAGAGGGGACCCAGGAAAGTTCCTAACCCTCCAAACCTCTGTTTCCTTGCATACTCTGATTATGCCCATTTTACAGATATCTTTTAGAGTCATTGTAAGGGTTAAATGAGATAATATGACTAAAGCAAGTGGCACAGTGCCTGAAGTAGACTCAAGGTGCCACTGACAGACAGAGGGCTATGGGAAGTGCTTGATGGAGCTGAGCAATGGACAGGAAGTCAAGTGAAGAACATCATTTCCAGGTGGAAAGAAGAATTTGGAATTGTTTACAGACAGATTGACTGAAAATGTTCTTAGAACCAACCCTGGCAGGTGGACGGCATCTACATTCTATTCACCTTTTGTCAGCAGATTACCAAAAGTTAGCCAAAGGAAAGGCTCAACATGTCTTTCTCAAACCGAACTGAATCTGTGAACTTGGCCAATACTTCAAACTTGTATCTAGCAGCATCCACTCAAATACCTACATCTGTTGTTTTTCATTTTCAACACTAAATGGAATAATTTAAGGGCTGACTTATTGCCTTATTTATTTTACATGACTAAGAATGGTGTGTGCTAAATATTTTTTAAACTTACTGTTAAGTAGGCCCCATGTGTCCACAAACATCTGCACCCCACAATGCAAGGGGAAAGAAAGAAAAGAAGCAGACCCCTGTTTTATAGAGGGGGGGGATCTAAATGGGCATACAAAGTACCCCCCAAAAATCTAGGAGGAATGACGTGGCCTTTAAAAAAGAAAAGCAACAATAATGTACTGTTTTAAAACAGAAAAAAAAATTCTCTTTAAAATCTAGCTTTCAAAAAAGGTCAGAGAAGTTTAAGGTTTACTCAAGTGTAAATGTCAATTGGAATAAGTGATACCTGTGAGAAAATGGGAAGACCACTGACCTTTTA
The DNA here is from genome assembly GCF_964194185.1 of Rhinolophus hipposideros. Taxonomy (NCBI): domain Eukaryota; kingdom Metazoa; phylum Chordata; class Mammalia; order Chiroptera; family Rhinolophidae; genus Rhinolophus; species Rhinolophus hipposideros. Next base: position 26,845,706 of record NC_138069.1, on the reverse strand, counting down.
TCTAAGAGAAGGCTAGAAATGATGTCTCAGAAGCAGGGGGAAAATCACAAGAATTTTGACCTAAGGAAAGAAGCCAGAAAGCAAAAAAAAAAAAATCTAACTAAAATTGTTAGTTCCCTACATAGGCGTATGATGCTTTTGGTTGCCAAGACATACACAATCTGACTAAATCTTTTAAAAGGCAGTATGTTAAGTTATTCCCTGATGAACCTGCAAGAGAGGCTTTACTCAGGTCTCAATGTGATCCCAGAATACCTCTGTGAACCTCAGGACCAACTGGGCTTCATTCTCAGACACATCTTCCCCCGGTAGTGCCAGAAACTCCCACATTCACACAGAAAGAATCTGCTCATTGGGTAACTTAAACAAAAGTCCCAGGATTTGATCTACTCTCGATTGGTCTACACTGTTGCCTCTGCCCTATGAACTCCTTGAAGACTCGGACAAGACCTTATTCTTGTCCGAAAGAATAAAAGTCCGTTTATCTTTCCAGAGTCTATCACATCGGCTCATTCAAAGGAGGCATTCAGTCAGCGTCTGCTGAAGGGAGGAATTAATTGCCCTCTCCTGCCCCTGAAAGTCAACGTGAGAATTGGAAGCAATAATCTGGTGATGGGCTCATGCAGGCTTATTGTTTCTTCCCACCTTTTTGTCTCACACACAGGAGCTGTATGTCATAATACATGATGAGAAAAGTCCCCGGTACCTTGAACAATCTTCTCCCCATGCTGAACAACTCAATCCACGACAAGAAGGCAATGATTAATGGCATCTCTGCCAAGCGATGCTTGCTTGATTAAGAGGAAATATGGTCCATATTTCATATGCGGCTCCCTAAACTTCAAACACAGAGACTGAAAATTCAAATTCTGCTCTATCAAGCTGTAGCTTCACATGGTGTGTCTCTCCTCACCTCTCACCCCAATTAAGCAATAAAAATGTAAAGGGCAAAATCTATAGATTGTACTTCTCTGTATCCCACACAGTACCTAGCACAGAGGTCTAAAACACCTGTCGAATGAAGGAATAGAAAAGATCAACTTCAACTGCTCCAAAGTTGCAGTCCAAACAAAGCATGTCAGAGTGCCATTCTTCCACGGAATGCTGGAAATTTTTAGAATACTATAATTCAAAGGCTGGGCACCAAACTGTATCTGGGAGAAGTCAGTTTTATCGACGATGGGTGAATGTCAGTTCTTAATCTTTGTCCTAATATTCTCCTTCTGATACTTCAATCTGAAAGGCTGCTGGACTTGGAAAATATAAAATCTAGGTTCTTGCCCAAGTTTTTCCATTTCTTAACATTAAAAAATAGGAATAATAACATCTCAGGTGCTGAGCTGTGACTATTGAATGACTTGACAAATGCAAAAGTACCTGAGAAATTATAAAGTCTGATACAAATGCTTGTGTTCTTACTATAATCATATACACTTGGGTCAATGCATTTAAATCCTATAGTTAATAACTGGAAATAATAATAACAGTAATAATAACGAATAATAATAGTAAACTTTTATCTACTAATAATCTAATTTAACCTTCACACAAAATCCCTATGTGTTAGGTACTATTGTTATCCTCATTATATAAGAAAACTCTGAGACTCAGTGAGGTCAAAGGGCGAGGTTAAGTTCACAGAGTCAGTTACAGAGTTTGGATTCAAACCTAAGCAGTCTGGTTCCAGAGCCCCTACGACTAGTGCGTCATTCTGCTGCCTCCTAAAAGGAAAGCAGAGATTTTGTTCAATCTAGTTATGAAACAGCTGGTTAGAGAGTGAGACCATGGGCCATCTGATGGGTTCTATCCTGACCATTATTTGCACACTATCTCCAGATGATCTCTTCTACCCTTAGTGCTTCAGCCATCACCTATGTGCTAACAGTATCCAATCCTCTGTTATCCTGGCCTCTAGACCTACCTAACCACTCAGTCATTCATTCAGCAAATACCTACTGAGCAGCTACATGTCAGGCCTGAGCTAGATGGGAAATGGAGCATAAGCTAAATAAGAGACCTGATCTCATGGAGTTTACTTTATGCTGGATAGAGAAAGGCAATGACTAAATACATTAATTACTAAATTAATTAATTAATTAATTCTTTCATATAGGATTCCATTGCACGAATGCTTCAAGAATAAGCATCCAAAAGAAAGACCGTGTGGTGGAAGCTGTATGGCCTTTTCTAACACAGACTCCTAAGTCAACAGAATCACTCCCCTCATTCTATTCATTAAAAGTGAGTCACTAAGACCAACCCAGATTCAAGGGGAGGGGAATTACATCCCATTTTTTGATGGGAGGCATGTCAAAGAATTAGCTGATACACTTTTAAAACGACCACACCAGCCATTTTTCCCAACTGTCAGGCGGATAGGAGCATCTCAGCTCCCATAGTCAAATCTGGCAGCTTTAAATAAAGCTGCTCTGACGCCTCCACTAGAAACTCAACTACATTTGTTAAGGAACTCCTCTGGAACTCCAGGGAGCTGGCTCTGTTCATCCCTATCCAATATAACCCTTTCCTTCCCTCATCTGAGCTCACAGCCCCCACTCTCTCAACACACCACTGCCTCAACTAAATGGATATTCCATATTCCAACCCATAACTATACAGAACTTTGTCTTTCTGGTCTCTCCATCTGGGTCATAGGTTCCTAGAGAGTATTAAATATGCACTACGCATATCCTTTCTGAGTATTTTTCACAGCGTTTTAAATGGAGCTATTCTCATAAATCATGGAATAGAGAAAAGGAGGAAGAAATTTTTCTCTACTTTCTAGGAATATCTGTCCTTCTAAGGCCCACTCTAACTTTTAAATTATATGAGCTATAAGATACACCTACTCACACATTGTGTGGATCACTGCAAATTATGTGAAATATCAGATTCTCAGACACTTGGAAAGTCCTTGAAGATCACCAACGGTACAACCATCCTACTTTTTTCCTCAAGTTTTACAAACATTGTTTCATTTAATTTGCATAATAAATCCACGAGGAAAGTACTGTTATTAGGCCCATTTCTCTTATGAGAAAAATGAGGATAAATGCACGATATTCCTGAGTTTATACCAGTCAGAAAGTGGGAGCTCCATCTGTGTCTGCCTGACTCCAAATCCAGGACCCCACTAATGAGGAATGTCAGGTCCAGTGAGAGGCAGGGACTTGCCCAAGATTGGGATTTGAGCCTTCTGATTCCCAAAATAATGTTCTACTCATATAAGTAAGAAAAAAACTCTTTCCTCTCTAAATTCAAAATTAAAATCAGTTCATCCCCAATCTGAAGTTTCAGACCATATCTTTTGCCCTCTGTTTTTTCCCCCTTTTGGACCTGAATTCAAATAATTGGGAAAGGGTGAAAGGGGAAAAAAAATCATAGAAAGAGGAAATTCCAATAATACAACATCTTACCACATGAAAAGGTCAAATGGTACTCTGTTTCAGTCTGTAATAGGCTACAATTTGAGCAATCCCAGCCATGAAATACCAGGCAATTTTCTGACCTTTTTAGCTGTGGCTCCAAGTGCTTTGATTTTTTTGGGACGTTCTATATCTATATTTGAAACTAACTGAAAAGAAAAGAAAAATAAAAAGTGTTTTGAGATACTCTGCTCTCAGGATATAAAATGTAGCCTACTGGTTGGTGTCTGTGGTGGATATTGGTTGCTGGTGTTTTGTTTGCTGTGTTTTATTCTTGGCTGCCAAATATCCAAATGTCCTTCTTGTAACTGCAGATGTCCCTTCTTAGGAATCTTGGTAGAAAACAGGATCCACCTACCCTGTAGAAGCTGCAAAGGCAAGACACTCCTCTCCCAGCCTCCCTTGCAGCTAGAGTATTAGACCTGGGCTTGATTAATCACTTGCCTCTACCCTGGACTTTGAATAAGGAACTAGTGACACAAATAAGCAGGAACAAAGAAGGCTCTATTCTGGAAGTAGAGCAACAATGACAGTAGAAGCTTACAGTTTCCAAACACGTCAGAGTCAGGGAGACCATCCTCTGTGCATTTTGGCCGTGCACAGCACGGCCTCCAAAATTCTACAGAGGACAGCAGTGTCTTCACAGATGGGTTCTTAGCAAGATGTGGGCAGCAATTTTTATTGCTGCCCGCTATCCCTTGTTTCTATCCATATTCTGAACCTGGATTCCAGGGACTCTTTGAGCAAATCAGTATCACTTTAATAAATTCCTTTCCTGTTTACATTAGCAAGAAGTAATTTTTTTTGCTTGAAACAAAGAACCTTGATACATCAAGGAATAAAATTAAAGTGTAATAAAAATATTGGGTATGGAATGGGGTAGAATTTCTTATAAAAAATTATATTCAAATGTGCTTAATGAAAAAATTTACTGACACAGATTCATATATAAAGGAAATAATACAGCTACCTATTATCACATTTTCACAATTTGTAAAACAGGATCAAGATCTATATTGATTTGCCACCCATATCCATCTCTCCATCTAGATAATCTATTTTTGTCATGGATACCATTAATTTCCTCCTTATTCAAGCTTGAAAGCCCACAAATATCTTCACCTCTTTCTTCTCCTTTATAGCCATTAGCCAAATACTTTCTATTTTCCCAAATAATGACCTCTCGGGTCTCTTCCTGCCTTCAAACTGCCAGTAGCCAAATTAATGCAGGAAATTAATATCACCTCTTACATGAATTAATGCCATAATTTTTTAACTGGCCTACCTGTCTCCAATGTGTCCTGCTCCAAATTAATTTTCCCAAGACACTGTGCATTATCACTCTCCAGATCAAAATCCTTCAGGGCTGACCATCACCTGCAAAATAAAATCCAAACTGTTGAGAATGACATGAGACTCCTTATGATCTGATACCTTCTTACCCTTCCAATTTGACTACTACATGTTTCTATATACTTATTACAATGGTATTTCACCAAGGAAAATATTTTTAAAGATAACATACTGATTTTTAATGCAATCAAGAGATATAATACATGCTTGAATAAAGAATACAGAAATTAACATTACGAAAAAGTTGCATGAAGATTTTTATAGCTACAATTTATAATAACCAATACTAAAAATAACTGTCATGTTCAAAATGCTTATTATGTGCCAAGGTTCTAAATGTCCTATTAGTATTGCATGTATTATATAAATATTACAGCAACTTTGTAAGGTAGGTGTTATAGTTTCATTTACATGTGGGAAAACTGAAATGCTGAGGGGCTGAGCAATATATTCAAAATCATTAAGCCAACAAATACAGAGTGAAAATTCCAACGCCAAGATGTCAATTCTCAAATAAAAAGCATGTTTTCTTAAAGGCAGATTATTACAGGGATAGAGCAATGAATAAAGGTATAAGTGCTTATGTGATCTATGCTTTAATTCAATTTTAAAAAGAAAAATATCGTGAGTATCAATTTCCCAATGGGACCTTATTAACATCTTATAGACAATAAGTGTTCTATGCACAATAACTTAGAGAGTTGCTTTTTTAAACCCACAGTAATTGTCTTCCCTTACAATAAAAGAAAGCTTGTGGGGGGGGAACATATTCTCAGGCCCCACACTTCAGGAATGCTATTCCAGTGGGTCTGGCATGAAGTCAAGGACGATGCACTTTTATTAAGTACCTGGGTGCTACTCATGTGGCTGATGCACTTGTCCATGACTCTAGCTTTGAGAAATCCTGAGATAAGTAATCGGTGTGGGGCATTGGTCATAAGACATGAGTTTTGTTTCTTCTGGCTCTGCCACTCACTTGTTGCATCACTTTAAATAATTATTTTATTGACCCTTAGTTGTAATATCTTTAAGTAAAGGAGAATGAAGTAGATGCTCTAACAAACACCACTCACCAATGTTCTATTCCAGGAAGATCAGAAAAACATATCTCACATGTCACATTGTTCAGTTGATAATGCCTGCCTAAAGCTCTGTGTTCAGGAAGATTCTGAGGTCGTATTTCAGATCAATGGGAAAAATAAGATGATCATTCAGAGATGTGCATCATGTATGTGTGAAGGGGACTGGAAACATGCACTCTGGGTATTTGTGTAGTCTCAACACAGGTCTGTTTTTCCCTTGTTCCAACAGACTATTCCTTTACTCATACTGTCTCCTTAACCTTAACCTTACCGAAAGTATCTCTCTAGTCCCACTTCAAAGGCTCCATAAATACTGTCTTATCACCCATTTCCACATCCCAATTTTTATAATTCTAACAAGTAATTGTTTCATTCCTCCTTGTAACACAGATAGTAGTTTATCTGCTTCTCTCTTCCAAATGATCACTGAATGGTTGTGAAGCTTCAGTGAAATAACACATCTACAATGCCTAAGGAAAATAAGTTAATTAAAAAATAATAAAAATAAAATGCCTAGAACACAGTAGAGAAACAATTATTAATTACTGCAATGTACTCAGCTCTAACATTCTAGACTTCTACGGTGAAACTTCGTACACAGTGGTGATGGGTGCAATACACAAAAAATGCTCGAGAGAAAGCTGGGCGTCAGCACCTTGGACAGCTCAGAAGGCTTTCTGGCGTCCCCGCTGCAGTTCTGACACAAATCACAGTATTTCCCAGACTCAACTGTCTATAAGGATAACCAAAGGTTACTCCGCCTTACAATTATGGAATCCGCCAGTCCTCCAGAAAAGGGACATCCTTGTCTATTAGGGAGTTTTAATGTATGTCCTGCTCTCACTACCTCTCTCATTGCAGAATTACAATGAAGTTAATAATAATGGTATTAACTAATGTTACCCTGATACATGTAATAAAAAATAAATACATTTTTCTAAAAAGCCTAGGCTCTAAGTCAGCCTGGATTTTGAATCCTGGCTCCACCACATACTAGCTGTAAGACATTAGACAAGTTGTGTGGTATCTTTGTGCCTCATTTACCTTCTCTGTTAGAGGGGAATGATTATAAAATCTAAGTGAAGACAAAAAGATATATCTACATATAGTGCTTATAACAGCCTAGCACATAGCAAGTCTTCAGTAAATGTTAGCTAGTACCTACCATATTTCCCTAAAATAAGACCAGGTCTTACTAATTTTTGCTCCAAAAGACGCAGCAGGGCTTATTTTCAGGGGATGTCTTATTTTTTCATGTACAACAATCTACATTTATTCATTTATTCACGTACAAAACTCTACACTTATTCAAATACAGTCATGTCATCTTCTTCTAGAACATCGTCATAACTCTCCAAACCCCTAATTCCAGCTTGAATTTTTGTGCCTCCATTTCCTGTAGAACCATTGGCCCCAATCTCTCATGTCCAGCAATAGAGCTCTCCTTAAATGAGCACTTCATGTCCAGGTAGTCTGCTCGTAGTGCATTGGCAACACAGCTGCCAGTGACTTTATCCCATTAATTCTTCACCCAAATCACAGCCTCGTACAGGCGAGGCTTCACAAAGTTTCCACGGTGATTTCTCTCCATTCTATTTTCAATGTAGTCGTTGATTTCCATGCACAAATGGTCCTTGGAGGGCTTGTTTATTGCAATATCAAGAATCTGGAGACAGGCAGTCATTTCTGCGGGAATCATTATTTGATCTATTCTTCTCTCTGCAAGGAAGTTCTTCATGTCTTTAGCGCAGTGAGTGCTGGCTGAATCCCAGACTAGCAGACCTCTTTGGCCACTTTGCAAAACAAGTGGCAGCACTAAATTGACCCACTTCCTTATCACTGCTTGTGTGCACCAAGCTTTTTTGGTTTCAAAAACATAAATACCTGAAACACGTTCGATCTTATCTTTCTTGCCCAAGTGATGATTAGAGGTGGGGCTTTCTTTCCATCCAGAAGAATTACCAAAATACATGCACTTTCATAACCAGTGGAGGGAATGTAGATTGACTATTGTCGTTTCAGATCCTTGGTCCATAAAAACTGCAGTTTCACCCATAGCAATCATGTTGGAGAGTTGGTATTTAGAAAAGTCGATGCCATCAACAAAGGACTTGAATGCAAGTGCACATTTAATAACTTCAGTATCTTCCAGCTTGAACAGTGTTGTCGATCTTAAAGACAGTTCATATCGCTGAAGGAAGCCATCCAGCCAGTGTGGCGATGCTTTGAATTCTTTTGGGGATGTTTCTAACTGTGGTGCCATTGCAAGGGCAAATGCTTGAATATCAGCCCTGCGCACAACCAAAGCCTTTGCTCTCCTGTCAGCAATCCATTCACAGGTGATGTCTTCCAGCTCAGGAAATAATGGTTACTGACCTGATCCATGCTTGTGCTTCTTAGCATTTCCCTCGTCCACCTGTTGAGTGAGGTTATCGTACTCTGCTCGCCATTTTTGGACTATTTGGAAATCCAACTTCTTCTCTTTGCAGAAAGCTGTAAGATTCTTGCCCCGGGAGTCCTCCACGATTCCTTTCTTGTACTCAATGGAACAGCTCTTTCTTTTTGCACGCATCTTGTCTGGGGGTCAAAATATTATTTCCTTTAAATCTACCATTAAACCAAGTGTTAATTGAAGACTTATGAGACAGGAGTGGCAACAAAAATGATTACAGTTAAGAATGATGGTCCACACAAAAGCAACAAAAAATTGCAGGCACCAAAATTCAGAAGACATTTCTTTATTTCACACGAGTGCATTAAGTACGTCCATCACAACACACTACGTATTAAATTTTGAAGATTCATATTAGACACAACCACATTTGTTTGTTATCAAGTGCGTGTGTTATTCGCGCGTTGTGTCTGTACTCCAATTGGTCATTGGGCAATAAGTCTTGAGTTCATCTGTTTACATAGGCGTTTACCTCTCGTCCAAAGGTGCCCGCTTGGGTATTTACAAATACTTAATTATAATTTATATGTCATTTATTTTAAGTATTAATGTCAATAATATTATTTACTTATATTTAATTATATATTAATATTATTACTTTATAATTCAATACGTCCATCGTGGGTTGCAACAGACGTGCTAAATGCATCTGACTGGCTGATGATCTTAACTGATGCTTATTTTGGGGGTAGGGCTTATATTACAAGCATCCTGAAAAATCATGGTAGGGCTTATTTTCCAGTTAGGTCTCATTTTTAGGAAAATACGGTCTTAGATGCCACCATTAAGACCACAGAATGGGTTCTCTCCTGGCCCTGCTATGTGACCTCAAGAGAGGGCTTTTCCTTCTTCAAGTGTGAAACAAGAGAGTTAGACCAGAGCAGCTATTTCTAACATGGAATCCACAAAACCTGAAATCTTTCATCTTGTGCTTCAATACATGTGTTGCTCTTTAACTTCTGTTCGTTTGTTCAGTCATCATTGGGTGTGGTCAAGAGTCAGATTTGGAGGAACCTGGAGATCCTGGACACCAAAACCCCAGCCCTTCAGTTCAGACCCCCTGACTTTAGTGTCCCAAATTTTAAATGAAAAAAAAAAGCATGAGGTCTTCTGTATCCCTCTAGCCCAGGTTTTCTGAGCTTTCTTCAGACCTAACTACAACCCCAACACGACAATCTATCAGATCTTCCTTGGTCCCTCTAACCATGCATTCAAATAATCCCAGATTGTTGCTTCAAGCAGTGGGATAGCCTGCATATCCTTTCTATTGTGTCCTTCCTACTGAGAGTTCCTGAAACAAAGCCGTGCAGCTGTCAGTTCCTGTGTACACACCTGCTATGAGTTTTCCCTTTAATCCCCGCCATCTTTGCCCAAGTGCTTTTAGACATGTTATGAACCTAAACAGTTTCCCAGCCCACTGCAGCTTCCAACGTGAGATCTTTAAATCTCAAAATCACAGTATACCTCCTTATTAATAGCAGGGGATTTCAGCTCAACACAATGCTCTGCTAGACTGCCAGCAATCCAAGTTTAACATCCTCCAGGGTGTGAAATTAAAAGGAAAAAACAATCTCAAAAGCCTGAGAGTTTCTGTTCATTTGTACTGGAATTTTAACTCCCTTCTCTATACTTTCCATCAGCTGTAAGATCACTGCTCTTCCAGGTCAGGATCAATGTTTTTAGTGCTTCTAGGGCTAATAATTATGTTTGACTCATCTTTATAGCTTTAGTGACTCATGTAAAATAAGTGCTTGTAGGAGATTGGATTATTGTTCAATACTATTCTCTTTCTCCTGTTCACTCCCCTAGGAGGAGCATGTGTCATTGATGTTGAATTTGTCCATGTGTCTTGTCTGGCCAATAGGATGCTAACAATGTACTACAGCTGAGGCGGAAAATGTTCTCATGCAGCTGGACCTGTTCTCTGGGACCACTGCCATAACCATGAGAAGAAAATGTCTAGGCTAGCTCGTTGGTCCCAGAAGGAGTATGAGAAATATGGTGAGAAGAACTCAATGGCTTCTGCTGAGCCCAGCCTATATGACATTTGAAAAGTTAGTAGACATGACCCATAATTTGTTGTTCTTTAATACCAGGTTAAGTAAAGGGACATTTTCCAATTTTGTTATATACTCTCTTTCCTTCACTGACCTTGTCTCCATCCCACAAATAAGAAAAAAATGCACCTTTTGAGAAGGGTTAGAACACGCTGGCTGGAGGAAAAAAATTTTATCTCTGCTGTAATAAAACTCTTCAGAATTTATAAAAACCAAGAATTCCCAATAAGCATATAATTGAACCTGTGTTTGCTACTGTAGTAAAACTGGACTGAAAATTAAAAATTCATTACCTTGTGCAGTTTACAGAAGCTATGTTTAAGCTCCTTGGAAAAGGTTCCCAATCCACTCAACGGAGCAAATATAACACAAAAATTACCAAACCAGGTCAGATCCCTAATCCCCTTCAGCACCAAGTTCTCTGAAACTTGAAAATAAATAAATAAATAAATAAATAAATAAATAAATAAATAAATAAATAAATAAAGTTGTCCTTGATGAAAAGTTAGGTTGCAAGCAAAATACTCCTGGTTGCCCTTAATAAATCATCCTGAATCTGTCATTCAAGTAAGCTTCTGATAGAAGTATCGGGTAACAGACTTTCCCTATGCCACAAACAACCATTAAAAAAGAAAAAGACGGGCTGGCCCGGTGGCTCAGGCGGTTAGCGCTCCATGCTCCTAACTCCGAAGGCTGCTGGTTCGATTCCCACATGGGCCAGTGGGCTCTCAACCACAAGGTTGCCAGTTCGATTCCTCGAGTCCCGCAAGGGATGGTGGGCAGTGCCCCCTGCAACTAAGATTAAACATGGCACCTTGAGCTGAGCTGCTGCTGAGTTCCCGGATGGCTCAGTTGGTTGGAGTGCGTCCTCTCAACCACAAGGTTGCCGGTTCGACTCCCGCAAGGGATGGTGGGCTGCACCCCCTGCAACTAGAAAACGGCAACTGGACCTGGAGCTGAGCTGCGCCCTCCACAACTAAGACTGAAAGGACAACAACTTGAAGCTGAACGGCACCCTCCACAACTAAGATTGAAAGGACAACAACTTGACTTAGAAAAAAAGTCCTAGAAGTACACACTGTTCCCCAATAAAGTCCTGTTAAAAAAAGAAAAAGAAAAAGACAAATCAAAGAAGCCACTGTTTTCAGGTATTGGCAACTGGTGCGAGAACTGCAACATCTAACAGACAGAAAACTCGAGCTGTGCTGCGAAATTACCCCAGCAATACACCTGCCTGGGGACGAGAAATCTCCCAAATAAAGCACAATGAGCTAAAGACCAAGTGAAGCACAGTGGTTCTGCTGAGCAGAAGTGACAAAGATCAAGAATCGGAGCAGCTGAAACAGCTGGAAACTGTAAGGCAGGGCAGTGAGAGGAGAGAACTGTAAGAGAAGGCCAACCCGGAAGTTCATGGTGGAGTTGTCCAAAAGGACTAGTCCAACAGCTACGTTCACAGGCGCGGATGTGACTGTGCTTCCCTGAGACTGGCTGCTATGAGCTTAGGAATGGAATAGTGATACTGGAGACCAATAGGCTGGAGGACACTGGGAATCCAGCTTGACTGAGTAGAAAGACCTACTCACAACTCATTAACTCCCTAGGCAACAAGCTGACATACCAGAAAGGTTTCCTGTTATGAGAAGGACCGTGTCTACTCTAAACCCACCCAAACAAAGCTTTAAACCAAGTCCTGACTAGATCCATGGAGAAAACAGCTCAAAACCTGAGTCCCACCAAATGAGAGGGGCTTGTGCACTACCATGGGATTTTCACAGATGTGGCACAACAAACATAAGACCAAGTCTACACAATTATTAAGTCATCATCCAATAATTGACTGTCTACTAAACAAAGGTAAACCATCTTCAGAGAAAGATTACAGAACCAGTCTGCAAAATATCATCAATGAGCAGTGTACCATACAAAAAATTATAAGATGTGAAAAAAATAATGCAACCATAGTGAAGAAAAATCAATCAAGAGAAATCGACAACTAGCTATTTACCCAATAGAAATGAAAACTTATATTCGCACAAAAACCTGTGCACAAATGTTTAAAGCAGATCAATTCATTATCACCAAAAATTTAAAACAACTCAAATGTCCTTCAATGCGTGAATGGATAAACAAATTTTTGCACATCCATCCAATAGAATACCACTCAGCAATAAAAAGAAATGAGGTATTGCATACTTACAACAACACGATGACTCTCGAAGGCATTATATCGAGAGAAACTAGTCTCAAGAGTTGCATACTACACAGTTCCATTTATATTACACTTGAGAAAAGGCAAAATTATGGCTACAGAGACACAATAGAATAGTAGTTGTCAAAGTTTAGGGATGGGGAGGATTTGACTACAACGAGGTAGCACAAGGGAATTTTCTGGATGATGGACCATTCTACATCCTGATTAGGGGTGGGGTTTAGTCACAAGAATATATATACATATATGTATATATATTAAAACTCATAGAACCACACACCAAAAATGTAAATTTTACTATATGTTAACTTTTAAATTAAAGCTGAAAGTCTGTAAGAAAAAGGGACATAAAGGGAATATTACAAACATCTTTAATGAATTCAATAACAAAATTATTACACATCTGAACCAATCAAAAAATAGGCAAAGCATATAAACAGACAATTCACAGAAAGGAAACACAAATTGCTCTTAAACATATGAAGATATGCTCAACCCTACCTTTCCACTCATTAGATTGGCAAAAATCAAGAAGACTGAATGTATGGTGTTGGTGAGGATTTGAGGTCGGTAATTATGCTAATACATTGCTGGTAGGAAGTAAATTGGTGTAACCTTAGTGGAGGGAAAATTGGCAAATTCTATCAAAATGTGTTTTAAATGCATATGCCATTTCACCCAGCAATTCCACTCCCAAAAATTTATCCTACAGATATATTTGCACATATGTCAATGACCTATGAGCTAAATTATTTATCAAAGCCTTGTTTTTATTAGCAAAAGGTGGGGGAAGACCTAAATGTTCATGAACACTAGATCAGTTAAACAAAATATGGTATATACATGCACTGGAATACAATACAGCCATTAAAGTAAAAGAGAGAGTGCTCAAGGTCTGAAATAAAATATTCTTAAATGAATATTGTTAAAGTGGAAAATGCGAGGAAAAAAACCACTCTGAATAGCTACTATGTAAAAGAAAAAAAAAGGGAAAAGATCCATAAATGGCATAAATTGTCTTTAGAATGATACACAAAAAAACTGGTTAAATTTGTTGCCCCTAGAGAAGTGACCTGAATGGCTAGAGGATTGAGGGACAAGAGGAAAATGTCTCACTGTACATTCTTTCATTTTATAATAAATTTTGATCAATGTGACTGAATAACCTATTCCCTAATAAAGGAAACTTATAGTTCATTGTAACCTTTTGAAAAACTGTCTTTTGGCCTCAATTATTTGGAACCAACCCTTTATGACTGAAAGTGCTCACTGTGCGCTCATGATCTGCCCATGGGACAGGGACCAAGATCACCTAATCCCACCAGCCACACCTTTCCTTGTAAGCTTGCCTAGACCACTATGATTCAAAGCCAAGTATGAATATAACCAAGTACAAAATAAATGCTTCATGTCAAGGACATACATGCATTGCCTATTTTTTTATTCACAAAGTTTGGATTCCACAAAGGCTTATTTTCCCATGTTTTTAATTAAACTGTAATGTTAATCATGCTTTCTAATGGAGGAAATAGCTACTTTCAGGGTCTAATAGAAGAGATTTTATATAAGCACCTAAATTTTGCCCTAAAAAAGTGCCCTTGACATGAATCATCTCAGTTTCAGCTTCAGTGATAATTCTTTGAGGTCGTGCAGCACTGTGATGTGGTTGGAATTTCAGATTGGAGGGAAGGAGAGAAGATAAACGCAGCTTCAAGCACATGCGTGTGCACACACACACACACTTTTTAATATGAGGAAACAGAGAAGTCAAATTGCATAAGATGACATCATTTGTGGTACATCCAAGAACTCCACATTCTGACACAGGCAGCCTGACTCCAAAGCTCACACCCTACCTATTACCCAACATCCCCGTTACTGCAAAATCTTTGCACAGGAGAAAGTCTTAAGGTCCTCTAGTTAAATCTCCCAGTCACTACGACATGCTTGACAAAAGCTACCCAGCCTCTGCTGAGTGACAGGGAGCCCATGATCTCCTGAGACATCCCATTCCATCACAAGACATCTCTAACTCTTGACAAAGCAGTTCTTTCTACAGTGCACAAACCATCTGCTTCGCTGACACTCCCCTTTTCTCTCCTCTAGAGTGATACACATGGGTGTCTAATCCATCCATCACAGAACAGCCCTTCTAGTCCGGGAAGTCCACTCTCCTGCCTTCTGTCACTTTGATCCTCTTCTGGCTGGGTCCTTAACCATCCCTATGGAAAGGCTCCAAGAATCCTCAAAATCTAAAAGATCCTCATTTCAAACCTCTTTGGGATTTTTTTTATATATAAATCAAAATTATGAGGCATAACTTATAAACAATAGAAAGTACAGGCTTTAAGTAGTACAGTTTAATGGGTTTTGACAACATGTACACACCTGTGAACCCCACACCCCTATTAAAATATAGACCATCTCCATCACCTCAAAAAGTTCTCTGATGTCCTCTCCCAGGGAATCCTCCTTCCACCCCCCACCCTAGGGAAACACTGATCTCATTCCCTTCACCGTAGCTCAGTTTTACCTATAATCACACAGCAAGCACTCTTTTGCATCTGGTCTCTTTAACGTGGCATGTTTTTGGGATTCATCATATCGTAAATTATAGTAATGTGTTCCATTTTTCTCGCTAGGTAGTATTCCGTAGTAAGAATACATCACAACGTATTTAATCCATTCTCCTGTTGATAGACTTTTGATTATTTCCAGTTTGGGCTGTTTGAATAGAGTTGCTATGAATATTCTTATACAAGTTTGGATGTATGTTTTCATTTCTCTTGGGTACATACCAAGGAGTGAAATAACTGGGTTCATGAGGGTAGACGTATACTCAATTTCCAGGAAAATACAACTAAAACCCCAGAGAGATACCACTTCAAACCCAGTAAAATAGGTATAATTAAAAAGACCGGCCGGCCCGGTGGCCCAGGTGGTTGGAGCACCATGGTCCTAACGCCGAGATCGCGGGTTCGATTCCCACATGGGCCAGTGAGCTGCACCCTCTACAGCTAAGATTGTGAACAACAGCTCTCCCTGGAGCTGGGCTGCGGCGGACTGCTGTGTGCTGTGGGAGGCTACCATGTGCCGCAGTGAGGGACCGGCAGCCAGCGAGAGCTGCTGTGAGCTGCTGTGAGCAGCCAACTAACAACCAGTGACCGACTGCCTCAGCATGGGGGAGAGCAAGGCTCATAATACCAGCATGGGCCGGGGAGCTGTGTACTACACGACTAGACTGAGAAACAATGGCTTGAACCGGAGTTGGGGGGGAGGTGGTAGAAGAAAGGGGGGAAAAAAAGATGGATGACCCCGAATGTTGATGTGGATATGTACTCATGGTGTCGGTTGCATAGCTCCAAGTACAGTTATCTCCTCTATTCTGGGCCCTCGGTATCCATTCATTAGTCCAGCTAGAAAAGTCCTGGCTCCTACTGAAGTGGCCATCAGCTAACATACAAAAGACCTTCCACACTTACTCCTGTTAACCTTATTCCATGGGACCTCTGTGTGCAAATGATTTTTCTAATCCAGATGCCGGACACCATTTTCCAACATTAATGAACTTTATAACAAATTACACTTGTCCCCATGAAATCACTGTTTACCATCAAAGCAATCAAAAAAAGCATATAAGAAAAACTGAAATGACAATGTTTATAAAATATATATGACACAATGTCTTTAAAACAAAACAAAACTAAACCAAAAAATAAAAACACACTACAAAATAAGAAAAAGAGGAATGCAAGTGATTGGGAATAAGAAATACATTAACTGTATTTTAGTCTAGAAAACATTTCCTAAACACAATCTAATTTCCTATCACAACCACTCTGTCAGGTAGGTGTTTGTATTGCCCTTATTTTGTGAATAAAGAGGGCAAGTGCCGAAGATCACACGGCTAATAAGATATCAAATCATGACCTAAAACCAAGATTACAGTTGTAGATCATGTGATTTTTCTGCTCCATTGGCACATCTCACCCTGATTACTCTAAATATCCCATAAGTAACCCAAATCCATTTGACCAATTTCCAGTAGACTTACTGAGGATTGCCTTTGGATGCCATGTTATGGCCCTCGATGGTTAGAGTAGAAATATGATACATCTTTTGAGGCAGTTTAATGACCATTTCCTTACTGACAAAAGAGTCAAATGACTTCAGTGCTGAACCTGCCTTGGCAATGACAAGCTCTAGAAGCTTGTGTAGAGATAATATGATAAGGAAGAAGAACATGAGATTTGGATCCAAAAAAAGATGTGGGTGCAGCCAACTACTTACTGTGCGGCCTTGACAAAATTATTTCACCTCTCTGAGCCTTGGTTTCCCCATCTGTAAAATGAACTAATAATACCTATCTTGCAAAGTTGTTGTGAAGATTAAATGAGGTGACACCTAAAGGGTCTACAATAGTAGGGGCTCAAAGAATGGCATTCATATAATTATCATTATCATCATCAATATCATCAAGACTTATTACTGTCTCAAGGAGGGACTAGATGAGCTTTAAGCTTATGATCAGTTTGTCTAATATTGTTTGCTATTTTATGACTACATCTTCATATGCATAACAGAAAACTAGTTGTGTGGAAATTCCTTTGACCTTCAGTTTCCAAATAATTAAGTGGTTACTATCTCTGAAACAGTTACACTCTCTGGAATGTTCATGTAGAAGTGTTTTCTTGATTCAGCCATGCACTCATCCATTATTGTCGACCTACTGTGTGCCAGGCACTGTGTTAGACAGGGAATGAGCATCCAAAGAACCTGACAATTACCCTGTTCAAAGAAATATACATATTTCTCCCTGTAGGGGGCACTGAGAAACCAGGGCAGATCTTTCTGAAAGTACCATGGCTCTTTTAATGTCTGTGAATATTTATCCACTCCCAATAATCACCATTCAGCTAAAAGGATTCACCAGAGAAGTCCCTAATTGTCCCACAGATTGCATGTTTTGTGAAAAGGAATTTCTAAAAACAGGCATTAGTTTGACAAAGCTACATATTTGTTCAGATTAGAAGCTGCTCATAATGGAACCCATAAATGTAGAATTAATGAAACAGAAGTTGGATGTCAAGGCCAATACTAGTCTTAAACACACAACAACAGAGAATCCAGAAGCACATGTGTTACTTCTTTTCCAGGGGATGACAGGTGCACCTTGTTCTGCACAGAGGACATCCTGAAGAACTGCGTGCGAATCGATTATGTCTTAAATCAAAGTCCACTTCAAATAACCTAAGGAAGCTTCTCTTTAAAAGAAAACTATAGCAAATGTTTTTGCAACACTAAAAATCATCTTGAAAAGAATGATTCCTGAAATAGATTTTAAAAATCTAGACTTCTAGTAATATATCTAGTTCTAGGCTCATGTATCAAGGTCACTTAATAAAGCAAGGTATATATGTTCGTTTTCTACAAAATTCCACTTACACCTTTCAGGCGCATGATTATCTATCCTTGTGGTCTGCAGCCACCAACGAAGTCCAAAAATAACTCATTTCTATTTCATTTCATTAAGCAGGCACATTATGAATATGAGGCAATAAATGGCAATTTTCATAAAATTTAGCTCTTTCAGACAATAAATTAACAGGAACTGAGAGTACCTGAAGGTTCAAATCAATGAACAACTCTTTTCTTAATTATGAAGGAATTGTGAGAAGGAAGCAACATGAAAAGGGCATGATGACAGGACTGGGGAGAAAGGCCCAGCTTCCAGAACAGGAAATCTATTTGACGATCAATCTGCAAATTGTATTTTATTAAAAATGTAATTACCCATAAGACTCTTATCTGCAAAACTCACTGAAAGAATATTGACAGTTGGAGCTGTGTTAGGGTCTCTTAGGTTATCACAGAGCCCTGGAAGCTTCTTTACCAGGTACAGGGTTTATGGAGGTTTTCTTCTCAAAAGGCATGGAAAAAAAACAGGAAGAATTGTTTTTTTTTTTTTTTTTTTTTTTTTTTTTTTATTAATTTTATTGGGGTGACAATTGTTAGTAAATTTACATAGATTTCAGGTGTACAATTCTGTATTACATCGTCTATAAATCCCATTGTGTGTTCACCACCCAGAGTCAGTTCTCCTTCCATCACCATATATTTGATCCCCTTTACCCTCATCACCCACCCCCCACCCCCTTACCCTCTGGTAACCACTAAATTATTGTCTGTGTCTATGAGTTTTTGTTTCTCATTTGTTTGTCTTGTTCTTTTTGGTTTATATACCACATATCAGTGAAATCATAGGGTTCTCTGCTTTTTCTGTCTGACTTGTTTCACTTAGCATTATTCTCTCGAGATCCATCCATGTTGTCACAAATGTTCCTATATCATCTTTCCTAAACGCCGAATAGTAGGGAAGAATTGTTTGATGACAACTCCTCAGGGCAGTTATCAGAAAAGGCGGGGCAGTGTGGGGTCTTAGGGTCCCTCCTTTGCCTCTTCTCAGCCCCTGCTCAGTTCCATTCCATGTCCTCAGCCAGCTTCCTGGGTAAATAGAGCCCTGTGCTCCAAGCTTCCCATATTTGCTCTAATGTTCTGACATTATCTTTAAATTCTTAATAATTTTTGAGCAAGGGACCCCACATTTTCGTTTTTCACTGAGCCCCACAACTTATGTAGCCAGTCCGGCCAAGCCTACTAGGTCAAGATGGTAGAATATTGGTTTGAAGCTAGAATTCAGAGTGGGCTGCCTGGGTTCAAATCTTCCTTCTTCTTATGAGCTTTGTGACCTTGATTTCCTCATCTGCATAGTGGGGATAATACTGGTCCCACTTCACAGGGTTGTGGTGAGAATTAAATGAGATAAGGTATGTAAAGCATGGAGAGTGAGTGAGCGCTCCGTACAGGTGAGTCTCTTCGTGCCAAGGTAAATATACATGTGTATTATGAATGGGGAGAGAAGAGGGAGGACAGCTGCCTCCCTGTGAAACGCCGCCTAGTCTCCCAGGTGGGGTTCACTGGCCCCTCCCCTAGTCAGTGAAGCACACTGAGTACAGCATCACTGTCTTTCTATCCAAATACTGTACTTCCTAAACTTTGGAGAGCCATGGACCACTGTCAGGATTTTCACTCTGTCTACTACTTCTAAACAAATAAATTTGTTTAGACCAACTTTTATAAGTGAAATACTTTTACATTACCAATAAACTTTATGTCACTACTGTAAATGGAAAACCAGTATCTCATATCAAAAAGAGAATGATATTGTAATAATTATGTATGGTGCCAGGTGGGTACTAGACTTGGGGTGGGAGGGTCACTTTGTAAATTATATAAATGCCTAACCATATGCTGTACATCTGGAACTAATATAATATTGAATGTCAACTGTAATTGAAAAAAACTTTAAAAATAAATTGAAAAGAAAGAGAAGGTTATTCACAACACTTAACATTTTGAAATGTTTCTTCACATACCACTAAAACCCTCTTAGGATACCCCCAGAGGTGTCCACAGTAACCTTGTTTCCTCTTCCACCGGGCTCTGAACTCTCTAAGTGGAGCAGTGTGTTCTCATTTCTATTTCACCTGCTAGAGCACAGCACACCGTGAACAGCAGGTTCTCTGCAATGAATTGTTGAATGAATACTTGTTAACAAACTGATGAGTGACAGCCCCTTTGCAAAGATGCTAACACTGGTGGTGGCTATCCTAAGGCCCTAAAACCTTCACACCCTAAAAGCAAGGAACTTCTCCAATGCACCATTTCTCAAAATGTGGCCATGTGGCCCGAGAGCCATCTACATCAGAATCACCCAGCCAGTTTGCTAAAAAGCAGATGCTCTTGCCCCAGTCTGAACCGAACTGAATCAGAACTGCACAGAAAGTATGGCCTGGTGAAAAGATTTTAGACATTAACATATAGTAGTTGTAATAGCAGCAGCACTAAAACTAGTTAACAATTATTGTGTTCTGTATATGTGCCAGAAATTATGCTAATCATTTTGCATATAATCTCACTTAATCCACTTAACGAGTCTGTGAGATGGGAACTTGCCAAAGTCGAGGGCCCATTAAGAGGCAGGGGCAGGATTGAACTCAGGCAGCCTGACTCCAGAATTAAGAGTATAGTCTTAACCGCCAGACTATACTCTTGGGCAGAGGGGAAGCTTCTGGAAAAAGGTCTCACCCATGGACCCTTTGGGTCTCACCATATATTTTTCAGTTTATAAACTAAGACCTGCCTGTGGTGCAGTTATCCAAGCAGAAAGCATCACCAAAAAAAAATCCTATTTTAATTCATCATGTACATTCAAACTGCATGCTTACCAAAGTTGCCTGAATACGGTTGGAATAAGAAAGGGTCTTTTATTACAAAGGGCCTGGGGACTGTCATTACCTGGGAGAGCAAAGCTGCCCTTTTCAGAAGACCACACTGAGGAAGCCAGGACCGCTGACCTCCAAGGACTGGTAGAAGGTTCTCCTAAGCGAGCTGTCCCCACCTGAGCTAGTGAATTCCCTCGCCCTGCAGATGAACAAGGAGGGGCTCAATAATCACTGTCTGAATATTCTAGAGGAGATTTCTACCCCAGCTGGAGAATTAAAGTTCACCAGTTCCTGAGATCTCTTCAAAATCTAACTATCTAAGTTCTATGATTTTGCAAGTGGCAAAAAAGAAAATCAATTTAAAGCATTGTTTGAAATAGATGCATTTGTGTTCTGCTTTTGTATAAAAAGAGACAGAGAAAACTGCTGGCCGATGTTAGGAATCATTAATATCTCCGAAACACAAGAGAAATACAGACCAGATACAGGCATCGCTGGGCAGGCACCGGATTCATCACAAGTCAAAAGGAAAACAAAAAACCCACCATCGCGGAGATAAGTAGTGCAGCATGCTTCCTGCGGAAGCCCCGATGTGGGGACTTACAGTTCAATGCCCAGTGGAAACACTGACCTTACCACAAGCTGGACACAATATACATCTCTTGTTCCATACAATTATCACTCTTAATGATGGCAAGAACAATTTTTAAATAAACAAATAAAATTGTAATCCTGCCTGTTCTTGAGTCTCATGATTTAATTCAGCCAAAGGGAAGGGAGTTATCTTCGTCTAAACTAGATTGGTGATGGGCACTTCTTATAGGGACAAATGTGTTGGGCAAAAGAGAAGGGTCAATTCTGAATTAGTCACCAAGAGGAGAAAGTCCTAGACTGTGTCCCTCAAAGGTTCTCTGTCGCTGTGAACTTTGTTTGTAAGCTTTGTTTGGAATCCACATACAATGTGGACACTCAGGAAAGAGAACTTCCAGAACTGATTCAGAAAGTGGCAAGAACAATGGGATAAGTGTGTGTGAAGCAAGAAGGAGTATTTTGAGGGGGATTAATGGCAATGTGTCTTTGACTGTAATAAATCTTTTTTATGTAAACATTCACTATATTGTTTGATCACACCTCAGACAAGCCATGTTCCCAGGACTGCCGCTAGGCTAGATGTTTCAATAGGATTCAAAGTCATTCTCTGAACAAACTGTCATGAATACTCAGATCTTCCTTCTGTGCTATGAAGCATTTATGTGGCTCAAATAGCTTCCTAGTCATAGGTGACAATCATGGGCTTGGCCATTTTTTTTTCCTTGTTAGTAGTTTTGTCCACTTAGCTAGTTCTTTAGCTAGCTGCTGTGCTGCTGTCATTTTTTATCTCCTCTGCAATTTTCTCATTTGTCAGC
Organism: Rhinolophus hipposideros; assembly: GCF_964194185.1. Taxonomy (NCBI): domain Eukaryota; kingdom Metazoa; phylum Chordata; class Mammalia; order Chiroptera; family Rhinolophidae; genus Rhinolophus; species Rhinolophus hipposideros. Next base: position 26,823,437 of record NC_138069.1, on the reverse strand, counting down.
TTGTTTTTGGTGTAACTCTTTGTGATATAAAACATTTAGTTATTTTGCATAAATGGAATTATTTAGGAGGTATATTTTCTGAGACTTTAGCATTTCCTTTAGATCCATTGGTCAAAGAATCCCATCTTCTCTGGATATAAAATCCTCAAGTCACAGCTGAGTTCTCATGGAACTCCTCAGGTCTTATTCAAGTTCTTCTGATTTAGTTATTAAATTAAAACAAAAAAAACTGAAAGTAACTTGATTTATGTCCTTTAAAACAGCCTCTCTTCTTTTGTTTTCTCTAATTTTCTGTTTGGAAGCTTGTCCCCAAAATTAAAATCCTCACCAAGGTTTGTGTCTTGACATAGATTCTATTTAAGGTTTGCCTGAAAAAACCTGGGAAACACTCATTTTCCATCCAAGTGTTTTCAGATTTGGAAAATTTCCTTGTGTTGTTCCTTCAATCATTGCTTACAATCTGTTTGCAAAAACATTTAGGTTTTGCCAGTTCTTTGGGTCTTCATTTCCTTATGAGGGCCCCCCTTGTCACATAAAACTTCTATTAAATACATTTCTATGCTCTTCTCCTATTATACTGTCTTGTGTCAGTTTAATTAAGTTCAGCCCCAAAATCTCTAAGAGAGTGGTGGTAAGATTTTTGCCCCCCTACAAGCTAAAGGTTGCAAATGCAAATGTCCACGGGGGGTAGGAGTGGGGAGCTGAAAACCAAGAAAGCAGAGGGACTTATGTCCTGACTAAAGGGGCCACTACTTCAGCTCTAGTTGGAAATCTGGATGTTTCAGCAATAAATCCAAATATTTACACACTAACAACTAATTTGTAAATGTTTAAAATTTGGCACAAGCCACACAACATACACATGGGGACGAGATTCAGTCTGGGGGCTGCTTCCTAATATTCGGAGTTAACCAACCCTGCTGAACTGGATGTTTTTTTAAGTAGACCCAAATAGACGCGCCCCTCACAGCTTAGGGGAAAACAGCCTCATGGTAGGAATTCTGAGAAGAGGCTTGAGCATCAAAGGTGGGAGGTGGAGTTTGGATTGCAAAATATTTCTGGTCCTTTCCAATCTCAGATCGAAGTTTCCTTGAGTCTCACTCCAGTTGAGAATCTCCCATCCACACCACCCACCACTTACTAGTCTTCCTGCCCCTACCCTGCAGTTATCCTTAGGGACCAATATTAACTAATCCCATTTGGTGTCTTTTCTTCTAGAAAGTACTTCTCTACAACTTTTCTTTGAACCATATTATTTTTCACTCTGGGTATTATCATATTAACACATAATCAATATAAATTTATTAATACTTTTTTTTCAATATCAAGCCCTCAAAATTATCTTCTTGCAGATATTCTCTGTTTTTTTCCCTTGCCAGCTCTGAAATTAGCTTTTTGATAAATACAGAGGGTGCCAAAAAAAATGCATACACATTTTAAGAAAGGAAAAAACTGTATTAAAATTATAATACTCAATATATACCGATAACAAAAGATGAATACAAGTCGTGTGTATACATTTTGATGGAACCCCCGGTATTTATTAAAGTGAAAAGTACTTTTTCTGCAATTTTATACAAGAATGAACTTTCCAATTATGCATTTTCCATAAAGAACAAAGAAGATTTCCACTTTCAGTATCCCATCAAACCAACATCTGAGTCCCAAATGCTGATCTACAATCCGGGGTCCCAGCTGTGGAAGCCTGGGACAGTTAGCACTTTCCATGGTTACCAGATGTCTCTGGCCCCACCTGCTGGCCACTCAGTGCATATGTCAGACACAGTGAACCCAAGATGAATGTCCCTGAAGGTGAAACAGAATCCACTAGCCTTGAAGAGCAGAACTATCTTTAAGGCCAACACTCAAAGGCTCAGGTGGATAGGACAGGAAGTTCTTCCCAAGAAAATCTCCTCTCTGCTCATCCTTCCTCTGCTTTCTAGGGTCAAACTTTTTTAAAAAAAATAAATGTAGGTACTGTGTTGTGTGTGGTAGAACAACCACAACCATGACATCACTGTCACCATCACTTTCACCACTACATGGCCTGCAATTCATGACTTCACAATCGTCCCAAAATGGAAGGAGCAATACTGGGAGGACAGAGACTTGTGTCCAATTCCTTAAAGACCACCCTTCAGCCACGTAACCTTGATAAAGGAACTTCTCCCTTTGGTACCTTTGCTGAAGGATAGCTCACTAAGCACTAAAGCCTTCTCCAGTTCTAAAATAATCCTATGAAGCTGTGACTATTACCATCTCTCCTTCCAGTTACCATCCCAACCCGTGCTGTCCAACATGGAAGCCACCAGCCAGGTATAACTACTATGAACTTGAAATGTAGCCAACCCAATCTGAGGTGTGCTGTAAATGTAAAATGCATCCCGAATTTCAAAGACTTAATATGAAAAAAACAATATCAAATATCACATTCATAATTTTTATATTGACTATATGTTGATATAATATTTTGAATATATTGGGTAATATAAGTAAAATGTTACTGAAGTTAATTTCACCAGTTTGTTTGCTTTTTTTTTTTTTTAGGTCATAAAAGAAAATTTTATTTCTTAATATTTAAATCTCACTTCTGTTTATTGTATATATACTGGATAGTTGTAAATTGCATATGTGGCTCAGGTCACATTCTCATTGGATAGCACTTGTCTAAATACATAGTTGAATGTTTAAAGCCCACAGTCACCTTACATATCTGCAAAAGAAGAGTACCTCTGTCTCTAGGTTTTTTTTTTTTTTTTTTTTATTTTGTCCTTTCTTGTATGAGTCTGCATGATAAATAAAAATAGCTGGTTCTCCTGCTCATAAGATGATCACTTTGGTCTGTCAGCCCCTTAGAATCTTGATGGCCTCCCTGGAGCGAGAGCCAGCCTGCCAAGGAAATCTTGTGAAAGCTTCTCCAAGAGACATCCTAAAGAGGCATGAGGTATACTGGAAAGAACTCTAGTCCAGAGATATAAGTATAGGGGGTCAGCAGCAATTAGAAGAGCAATAAATACACCTATGAAAAACGTTCTCTCATGCTGGTAAGCAAGGAAATGGAAATTAAAACATGAGATTTCGTTTATAGCCCATCAGGAAACAGACTTTTTCTTAAATTATAGTCAGTAAGCAAGGGTGTATGGAAATCAGTACATTTATTCCCTGCCTGGCGGAGTGGAAGTTTACACAGCCTTTCTAGGGAATAACTTAACAATACGGAAAAGCAGCCTTAACTCTGAGAGTGCCCTCTGATCCAGCAATTTCACCGCTAGTGATTTTTTCTAAGGCAATCTCATTGCACTGCACAATGACTTCTCTGTAGGGGCATTCATTATTTTGAGAATTATAACAAAAATAACACCAAACTGAGGAACTTTTTTAATGAAGCATATTGAGAAAATAGAAAAGTATGTTGTCATTAAAAATTGTGTTACAAAACACTTAATGATAAACTCCTTCTTCCATAGGCCTTCACTTGGCTTTAGGATGAAGCCCCATGGCCCTGGAGATCTGGGCCTGCCTCCCTCTCCAGTGTCACCTCCTGCCAGGCTCCTCCCCCTTGCTCACCTCCCCACTAGCCACAGGGGCTGTGTTTCAGCCCCATAACCCTGGAAGCACGTGCAGGCTCTGGGCCTTCGCTCATATTACGCAGATCGAATGCTGCCTGCACCCTGACCCCACTCTTTCTTCTGACAAAGCCCTGCTCATCCTATAGAACTTGGTGCCAAGTGCCACATCCCCAGAAAACCGTTCCCTAACCCTTCAATCTAAATCAGGTGCCCCTGTTTCCTACCTCCCAGCATCTTCTCTTTTTCCTCCCCGTGACTTATCAGAGTCTCTGACTCTGCATGTATCACTGTGATTATTTGTTGAATGCCAGTCTCCCCGCCGACTATAGGACTTAGCTCACACCTGGCATACAGGAGACACTCTATAAATGCATACTGAATATATAAAGATATTCTAATTAAGTGAAAGGCAGGTTGTAGTGAAATAAATCAGACAGACAACTACTGCATAATCTCACTTGTGTGTGGAATCTTAAAAAACAAAAACAGCAAAAAAAAACAGAACACAAAGACACAGAACAGACTGGTGGTTGGCAGAGGCAGGGTGTAGTGGGTGAGCAAAATGGGTCAAGTTGGTGAAAATAAAATAAACAAGTGCTGGGGATGTAACGTACAGCATGGTGGCTATAGTTGATAACACTGTATTGCATATTTAAACGTTGCTAAGCGTAGATCTTTAAAAATCTCATCATAAGGAAACAAATTTGTAATTATGTGTGGTAATGAATGTTAAATAGACTTATTGAGGCAATTATTTTGCAATATATACAAATATCGAATCACCTGAAAATAATATAATGCTATATGACATTATATCTCAAAAAAAAGCAGATTATAAAATGGTATGTTTAATAGAATTCCAATATCAATAAAAATGTGCATATGGATTAATTGTAACATATCTGGGCATAGAAATAAAAAAGACCAGAAGAAAACTCAAGCAGTTAACAGCTACTAACTTTGTGTCATGATTTCACTTTTCTTCTTTTATCCAAACTTTCTACAGGGAACATAGCTAACTTTCAAAATCAGGAGAAAATTTATTTTAAAAATAATAATAATAACTAAAGCCCTGGGTTTGAGTCTCCACTCTCCATAATAGTTTGATCTTGAGAAACCTCAGCTCTTCACAGCTTCTTCATTATAAATGGGGTGAGGATACTTCCCCTGAACTATCATAGAAAAATTAATAGACTAATGTAAAGTTTTGCACATATTTCAGTAATTATTGTGGGTGTTTGGGGGCATCAGATGCAAACACCATGTAGGGTCATATGTATTTGCCTAGTTGTTGAATAATTTGCAAATACCACAAGGAGATGACCATTGAGTAACTGGAACCAGTGCCTTTGGACTGGCTATTGACGGTGGTCACCACCCACTGAGGTGAGAGTTGGAAGCTTCTGGAATGCAGGAGGAGAGCCACTACTGGGAGAGAAGTAGGAGGAAATTCACAGGAACAGGGACATCTCCCTCCTTTCCCTGAGACCAAATGCTGGGAGACAGGTGTCCCACAGAACCCCAGAGAGTTCCCAGCAGGAGTGAGAAAGGTGTAAGTTGACATATGAAGTTATTGGGAGAGATGGCATTTGTGTGTGTGTGCTGAATAATTCAACTTGGTGGACTGTCTGCATTCTCTTGGCAAAATAAAAACAGTGAGTATGGACAACCTCTTCAACCTTTCTCCTGCTGAATGCAACTTCAGAGAATAAGTGTTTTGGCGCTGGTGGAAGACAGCAGCTCGTTCAGTTTATTCCATAAATATTTATTGCTCATTTATAATGTGTTAGGCACTGTGCTAGGAGCAGAAGCTGAAACACAAGAACAAGGCACACTGCCTGCTTTCAAATAGCACATGATCTAGTTGGTATGACCTTCTCGTCATGCGTTCTCTCAACCTCCCCCAGCACCGCCCACTTCATGACTCTGTTCTGTCCTTACTGTACCCATTTCAGCGTCCACGTACCTTGAAGCCTGTCTCCATGAGCCTATAATATCCTGGAAGACACAGATTCTACTTTGAATCTGTATCTGTAGCATGAGTCTGTTATATATGGTTCTCAATGAACAAACGATTTAATTGCCTGAATAATTTCATAAGCAAATGCCAATAAAAGAGTGAAGATCATCTAGAAAGTAAATGTTCAGCGAGGCTTTGTGTTTTGCAAACTGAATAGAGATGTGTCCTATCTGTGTGTGCGTCCTTTCTATGGGAAATAGACGGCAGATGAAAAAAGACAGGTACAGGAAATAGGGAGCTGTTGCTTCAAGGCTTTCTCTGATACAGATAGATGTTTCGGTGTTGACCCTTCTGATCAGTGCCCCAGGGAAGTCCACAGCTTACAGAGTTCCAGCAGACTAAGAGTTCCTCCTCAGAGAAATAACTGCATTTTTTGAAAGCTACCATCAAAAACATAGGTCATCCCTATCCCCAATTATCTTACCAGAAGGTGTAAAACTGGCCAAGACTGGTACACGCAGTAACTTATGTCAACAAGAAGTATCCGGAATGGTGAGGACCATATCCTGAAAAACATGGAGAGTAATTGGAGATGGTTACCACAGAAGAGACAAAATTCAGGGGATGTGTAACAGCTAACTGAAAATATCAGAATGACCAGGTTACAGAAAAGAGGTGATATTTTTTCTTTATGACCCCCAAGGTCAAAGTGAGGCTAGAGGGTGGCCCAGTCTTGACTCAATAGAAGAGGCACATGTCAAAGAATTACAATAAACATTGCAAGTTTGTAACTGAAGGTCAAAGGCAGTAACACAGAAGAGAATGGCCTTTGAAATGCTGCTTTTAAAGTTTACACAAAAAAAATTGCTGCATATATATGCTGAGGACACATAACAATCATTTTGTTCCCTGTCTACCAGGAAAGAATGCTAAATCTAACATCCTATAAGAATGCTCTCCTCCACGACCCTCTGAATGAGCCTTGGCTTTTCAGCAACTTGCCCTGCTCATAACGGCTCTACTTACCTTGAATGCCCTTTTGACCTGTTCAAGTCTACAAGGTCCAGCTAACACCTCTCTAAAGAAGTGTCCAGGACTGGCCCGGTGGCTCAGGCGGTTGGAGCTCCGTGCAGCTCCGTGCTCCTAACTCCAAAGGCTGCCGGTTCGATTCCCACATGGGCCAGTGGGCTCTCAACCACAAGGCTGCCGGTTCAACTCCTTGAATCCTGCAAGGGATGGTGGGCTCTACCCCCTGCGACTAAGATTGAACACGGCACCTTGAGCTGAGCTGCAGCTGAGCTCCTAGATGGCTCAGTGGGTTGGAGTGCATCCTCTCAACCACAAGGTTGCTGGCTCAACTCCCGCAAGACTCCCACAAGGGATGGAGGGCTGTGCCCCCTGCAACTAACAACGGCAACTGGACCTGGAGCTGAGCTGCGCCCTCCACAACTAAGACTGAAAGGACAACAACTTGACTTGGAAAAAAGTCCTGGAAGTACACACTGTTCCCCAATAAAATCCTGTTCCCCTAAGAAAAAAGAAAAGAAAAGAAAAGAAAAGAAAAGAAAAGAAAAGAAAAGAAAAGAAAAGAAAAGAAAAGAAAAGAAAAGAAAAGAAAAGAAAAGAAAAGAAAAGAAAAGAAAAGAAAAGAAAAAAGAAAAGAAAAGAAGTGTCTATAGATTACTGCAGCCACGACTATCCTTCCATACCTGAAAAGCTCTCATCACTGGGGTCACGCTACTTGACCTCTTTAGACTTTATCGCTTCACCTGTTCAAGTAGTTATGTTTGGCCCTCCCGTTAAACTCTAGTCTCCTCAAAGGAAGATGCTATATGCTTCTGATCCACAATCTCTTGCATTTAACAGGCCCTCAGCACATGTCCACAGATCTGGTGCTGCTGGATTAAAGCCAGAGAATGGAGGGAACCCATTCTGTCAAGGTCTTGGAAAACATCTGTGTGTTTTTCAGCACAGCATTTGCCATCCATCACAGAGGAGATTGAAACAGAACGAAGTCAAGTAAAGTACAAGGTCATTTGCAGGAGTCCCAGCAACTCCATTCCCCAAGGTTGGAATGTCCTCTTCCTCTCTCCAAACAGCAGACCAGATGGTCTCCTAAATCTTGGCTTTCATGGTTTAACTCTAATTACAATGTTAGTTAGCGATGAGTTTGGTGATTCAAAATCACTAGTAGATTCTTGCCAGGCGGTCGAGGTTTTTTTCTGCTCTCACTGAGAACAGGGTGGCTTTGGCATCGGCCTTGCTCTTGTTTTCTGTATTAAAATTGCTTAGTTGTTTAGAAAATGAAATGAGCCCAAGACCCCCAAACACAGCTGAAAGCAACATGCTCTCCAGGAGACAGAGGTGGCCACAGTCCGGCGGCTAAGCAGCCTCCAGGGAGATAGCAGTCAAATTGAGAGACACAAATCAGGAAATGCTCCTTGATTGGGCACATGCCACATGCCAGGTGCTGAACTCAGAGGTGCACGTGTGTGCCTAGATGGTTTGCGAATGTGTTTGAGAAGAAAGCCTTAAAAGTAAGTCCTTGGAATAGTAAATGTTGGAAAGAACTTTTCAAAGTTATCTGATCCAGACCCTTCCAAATGCATAAACCCAAGGTCTGTTCAAACATTTCCCATAAAGGAAATTCATGACTGAGAGGCAGTCTATTTGGGGACCGTTATTATTAGAGTTTGTTTTCCCTAATACGCTCAGCACCTCACTTTCAACTCCCACGTATTGGTTCTTGTTAGATTCTCTGAAACTAAGCATAAAAAAGGGGTCTCTACATCCATGGGGTAATTCTTTTCAAACAATTAAGGAAACTCTCAACGCCCCTTAAATCTTTATTTCTTTAAATATCCCAAGTACTTAACTGCTCATTACTTGATTTAATCTCAAATTTCTGCACTTAGCCTACCTATATCTTTCCCTTGGGGAATCTGTTCCCTGCCAGAGCTCTGCTGAATCAGCCTGACCGGGTTCCAAACCACATGACTCTACCTCCTGGTTTCATTTGATTGGTCCAGGGGTGGACAGCTGGCATAAGCACAGCCATCCACTGGCATCCTGTAACATCAGTCTAGCAAGAAAAAAAAATGAGCTGAGCCAATCAGGTTGCTCTCCTAAAAACTGGAAACTAGCTGAGAGACTGTTGTCATTTAACTGTGGGCTGCTGAGCTATGGAAGGTCTTGAAACCCAAGATTCCTAGGCAAAGGGAGATATACCCAGAGCATGCCTTAAGGTGGCAGGCAGCAAGGAACACGGAAATGAAGAAAAGGAGCTTAGAGCCAGGGTCAGAGCTTAGAGCCAGAAATCAATGCAATACCGAGATGTTTCAAAAGTCCCTTCCCAAAAAGTGACAGTTCGCTTCATGCTAAGTTGGCAACATGAAAGTTGGATTGTATATAAACATATTTGATATCACCTTGAAACATTTCAAGGCACCTGTGACTTCATAGCCTTTCTGTTCATTTCATTTATTTTAAGTTAACTGTGGCATTCAGAAAGCTTGATGGCAAAATTGCATTCATCCATTTTTGGTTTCTTTGTGAGGGAGGAGAGGTGGGGGTGGGGGTGTCCTTGTGTGAGAAACCAGCAACCAAATGAGTCCATAAAGCTGAAGGTAGAGGTGAGGTCATAATATAAACAGCATCAAAAACTTCAGCTGTAGTTTGACCAGCAGAAGGTAGTGGTGAGCACGTGTTGGAACTTCAGGCAGGATCTTCATGTGGTTGGGCTGTGACTACTACACTCCTTCCTGGACCAGGAGTTTTGAAATATTGCTAGTTTGCTTTGGCCAACCAAAAAGATGTACCCTTCCGATATGACAGAGCCCACATGAACTTGTGGAAAAATCCAGAAGTCAAAGTTCAGCTTCAGCCAGCCTAGAACCCAGATCTTGCACCAAAGACCACAGTTTATTCTAATCCATAGCCAACTTTCTATCTCCCTGGGTGGAGGCATTCAATGAAGTCAAAACAGCCTGTCAGAGATTCTTCACCTCTGGATTCAAAGATTGCTCACTGAAAAATCAGCCACAGTGACTGAAAACGATCAACCTTATTTCACAGAATAATCTTGTTTTATCACCCAATAAACTGTCTCTTGTGGGAACAAATGTTTGAGAACCTTACTATCCACACAAAAGATCATGAAACAGAGCTACAGTGGAGTCAGGGAAATGGGGGATGTGTATAGGGAAGAGAAGAGGAGGCATATCAGAGGTAGGAATTACAATATTTGATGCCTAAGTATAGCAATTGAGAAAGAGACAGAACAAAGATGGGACATTCACTCAATCAGCAATCATGCACCATGTGCCACTAGGAACGCAACATTGTGCTGGGAGTGGAGGCTACAGCTGTGAAGAACTCACGTCTCTGGAAGATGGTACAGACACATGAGTAGGACATTACAACAAAGTGAGGGAAACAGATGGTGCTGGAAACAATTGGAATGAGAATTCTAACACAGTTGGAAGACACCAGGAAAGATTTCCGAGAGGAATCAAATATGGCAGTTCAGACCAAGTAGAGGTACTGTATAAAAATCAGCCATGGGAATGGGAGATCACAGGAGTGACTCAAGGCATGTGCTCTGTGGCAGACTTTGCAGGTTCAAATCCCGACTCTGCCATTTGTCAGTTGTGTGCCCTTAAGCAAGTTACTAGTTCACTTTGGGTCTCAGCGCACTTATACATTGTGGTGATAATAATCCCTTCCGCATAGGGCTGTGCTGAGGACCAAATTAAATAAACGAACCTCTTGGCACAGTGACTGGCACATGGTAAGTGCTAAGTGAATGGTAGCACTTTATTATTAAGGAATTCTATACATGAGTGTGCGTCAGCATGTGCAAAGACTCAAAGGTAAGAGAGAACATGGCAAGTTCAAGGGAAGTAGCTCAGTGTTGCCGGAGTGAACAATGTGTATTGGGAAGATGGTAAATAATGAGCCTGGAGAGGGAAGCAAAAATCAGGGAGGCTCTTTAATATGACTTAGGTGGAGAACAGGGCACAGTGATGTCATCAGCAAGACCCAGGCTGGGAGGAAATTACAGAGCACTCTTCTGAGGACTAAAGTCACAGCGACTACTTGACAACCATCTTATGACCACTTTCCTGGGGGACATGCATGTTCCAGAGGGAAAACACAATGGAGATGAGATTCAAAAGAGGTACAAATGCTAGGTCAATGGAGGAGAAGCAGCCAGGGGACCAGGAGTGTAAATAACAAGGGAGCCAAGTCTTTGGACAAAAGCTCTTAGAGCAGCATTCGAATGACATTGCAGAACAGAAGGGCACTTTCGCAGGACCCCACTTCTGACCTTGCCACTTGTTCACACGTGACAAAGCCACTCCCTTCCTCCACGTTTTAGTAAATGGAAGGGGTGGCCCAGATGGTCCATACTCAACCTAGGCATCATGAAAACACTAACAGAGAGTAACGATCGATTCTCTACATACTGTTTGAAGAGCCCAAGGCAACACTACTTCTTTCAAGCAGATCCAGAGCTCCAGTGGGCATTGCACACTTTTAATGGATCCAGCATCACTGGGCGAATAAATTATTAATACCTTATTAAATGCTGCTTGGTCTTTTTAAAAATAGATAAAAGAGGGGTGCTGGTAATGAAGACGTTCGACAACACTGGACCAAATGGTTTCAAAAGGCCATTCCGGCTATCACATTCCAGAATCCGACTTTCACCTACTGTCAGCTATCTGGTCTTCAAAAACATGGGATTCAGAGTCAGACAGGCCTGGGTTCACATCTCAGCTCTGGCACTGGCTAACTGAATGACCACGCCCAAATTACTTCATTCTAAAGACCTCAACTTTGTAATAACTAAACTGAGACTGAAGAAGCATTTTCCTAACAGAGTTGTTGAAAAGAGTGAGATCATGCAAACTTTAGTCATTGGTGTATGCCTTCCTGATCTTTGCCGTATTTACATAAAACTTGAAATATTAGTTACGTAGCAATTTTCTTTAAATCAATCCATGTTTTCCTCCCTTATATTAATGTACTTTGCCAGGAAACTTGATATTGGTACCATAAATGGACAACCAGTATCACCGTAAATCGAGAGTAACCGTAAGAACAAGGCCAATAAAAATCGTACCAAAAATTTTGTCTAGATAAATAACAATTAAAATTGGTTAAACTCTAGCTAAGCACTATTTCCTGCTGAAGGCGCTGTGCCTGAGGCTGCCCTCTCTTTGCTAAAACAGAGATTAGCATGTATAAGAATAGAGTTAAAAATGGCAACTTCAAAAAGGCTTTCTCTGTGAAGTAACCAGAAAGCTGGAAAGAGAATTAAAAAGGAAACTCTCCATGTGAGTCAGTGTTATTCGATGCCTCCTCAACTGCGTACCACCTAAAATATTCTGTCATGACACATATGCCACATTTGGGGTACACTGAGATAATGTATTAAAGCACCTGTCACAGGCTTGCTATGAAGCAACTGGGGAGGTGTTTGTTTTTGTTCTGGGCCCTGACACAGGCCCCTGCCCACCACCTCCCACACTGGATGCTGACAGCCTGGCTACAGCCCTGCAGAAGTCTCCAGAAATGGCACTGTCACTCCTTCCTGTTGTTTCAGGACCACTTAGTCAATTCCTCCTCCATAGTACATCTTCAATTCACCCCTTTCTGCCCATTTCCATAATAACACCCATCCTGTGGGCCTGGTGTCTAGATCAACCTACCCTGCCTCCTTACCCTTCAAGATTTGGCTGGAAACACTGCTCTGAGAAGCCTTTCCTGACACCTCCCCCCATGCCAGCCACTGGCAACAGCCCTCTTCACTGTGCTCCCTGAACTGCCTGCACACACTTCTGTTGTAGTAAGTACCTTTGTATATCGCAGTATCCTGTTTGTGTCTGCCTGCCCGACTCAAGCATCAATTTCTAGACACCAGGGACTATGTTCAGTTTACCTGTATCACTTAGCTCATAACAGATACTCAATTTTGTTTTCATATATGGATGAAGAATGGTGAGAAGGATGGTTGGAATGGATGGAAGGGAAACAGGGAAGGAGGAATGGAGGGAGGGAGGAGAAAGGGAGGGAGGAATGGAGAGTCTGACAACGGTAACCCACATTGTTTCCGCCTTCCTGATTTCCTAAAACAGAAGAAACACAAGGTAATCCAGGCAGAGCTGGCTTCATTCCCTTTTGTCCAATTTCTGTACACGCCCTTCACACACCATCCATGGCATTCTCCTCATCTTACAAATACCAAAGGACTCTAGCCTTCACAGAAACTCCCGTGGGCGCTCGCCAGAAAACAAACAAGCCTAAGAAAAAAGGTAAATAAATAAATAACAACTGCGACGTCTCGGACTTTGAGGTCTGGGGAATGAATTCCAAATGGGAGCTGAACTCAAAACCAAATGTTTGGCTTTCAGTGTGGACTGCTACTTGGCTGAAAGCCTCAGCCCCCTCCTCAGACCACTTAGAAAATGTCGGCCCAGAGCTCTTCCTGAGAACTGCTGTCTCCCCAACACTTTCCTTAGACAAGGAAGAAATTACTGCAGAGAGAAAACAATCAAACTCTCTACCTACTACCTCAAGGCTGTTTGTGGTTGGTATTTTTCTACCTTGGGAACTTCCCAAATAGTTCCCGGGGAATTAGACTGTGTTTAGAAAGAGTTGACTCAAACCAGCATATTAACATCTGCCTGTATGTCACACACACACACACACACACACACACACACACACACACACACACAACAATATCAGACTTTTAACCTGGTGGCTCTCTGCTGTGCAATTCCACAGGAATTTATGTCTGACAGTGTGTAGCCACTTATGTGCCCTGAGCCTGGGGACAAAATAAGCTCCCAAGGAGAGGATGCGATTGAGAAGAATGGCCGAGGAGGCTCTGAGGAGAGCTGAGAGGAGACCCCAGGGAAAACGCATGAAGCAAAGGAAAATATTTTCCATGCACCTGACTCAGCAAGAGTAAACTCCTGGAGAAATGCTAACAATGCTTCTTCCTGACAAGAGTGGGAAGCTCTTCACCTGCTTCTCTCTCCTCGTTAAAACATCTCCTCAGACCGTGCACTGAAAAGCCAAGTTCGAGGCCTGAATTCTCACGTTTAATGTGACAACATTTGGCTTTTGCCCTTTTCCTTCTCTGATGTACCCTGTGGCAAGGTATCCACGGCCACACTGTCAGACCCACCTTCCTGACTACGAAGTTCAGTCTTATCACAGCCTGACAGAAGCATCGAGCTCTAATTACACACAGTCAGACCACTGCAGCCCTGCAGAGTTGCACAGCTTCGACAAGGGGCAGCACCACCAACCAGACGTTCACAGTGTTAGAAAATGTGTTTCCTGCATGGGGTACACCTTCCACACTCCCGAGAGATCAAGGCACCCATTTCACCAGGCAAATCATACGAGCCTGGATGAGAAGTTTGCAAACTTCTTAGAATTATCACTGTCCCCATCACCTTCAGTCATCAGGCAAGGTCAGGAGAACTAATGGAAAAACTGGATCCAACAGAACAAGACTTAATTACATGCAACTACATAAACTGAGGAAGATACGCGAATGTTTTGTTTTTCCAGATTTAAAGAGATCTTTTCTCTTAAGCTGTCAACAATTTGGTAAAGATATACCTTTGTGAACAAAGATGAAACATTTACTTTTCTCCCTACATGTTCCCTCCAGAATTCAGAAACTCTGTGAGTATTCTTATTTTTATGATAATATATTTATTTGCATAAGTTCAATAAGAATCTGTTCTCCTTGGAACAAAACACACTTGGAAACATCGGCTATATCGCCAAGGCTTTGCCTGGAATGTCAGATTTGAGAGATGTGCATGGACTCAGATATGACCAGACAGCTTCAAGAAACTGCTTAGAAAAACCAACCAGGTACCTTGCTTACAAGCTTCTAGCAAAGCAGTCTGAAAAAGAACTTAGATGGTCAATGTTCTTGCTACACTTATATAAATAATCAGGCCAAATCCAATGCAAAGAAGGTTTACTGAGATTATCTTTGATTAAAAAACATGGGTAATTACAGAGAAAATGTCTACTTGCACCTTAGCAGATATTAGATTTTGGTGCTGTCAATTATCTTTGAGGTTTTCTTATATATCTTGAAGCTGGACCAGATCCTGAATTCTGTTTCCTCAAATATCTAGCTGCGACTCAGCAAACTATGTTTCCAGTTTTCTCCCAGCCTTCTGACTGGGAATCACTGAGCTCCTTGGAAGGGACTATACCAGGTCCTCCTCACTACAGAGCTGGAAGCCAGACCTCAGGGACTTGAACCTTAAGTGTGTGTCCCACCTGACACCTGGTCCTGCACAAACGCTAGAGACCTTCAGGTCACACTGACCAGGAAGAGAAGGAGTGACATCATCGTTGACTGCTTCTGCCCAAGATGCCCCATCAAGACTTTCCACTTTAGCTAAACAAGAAACCCTCTCTTCTTTTCTTTCTTTTCTTTCCTCTGGAAAGATAACTCGATCATTGGTATCTCCCAGGCCACTGAAAAGGGGATAGGTAACCTCTGAATTTAAAAACAACTTTTTTATTTCAGGTTAGGAGAAAACCTAACTGACCCCTACTTTGGATGGGCAATCGTGCCCGACAAGATTTATCTTCGCCTAGGGTCGTCATTATTCTCTTTGGGCCTATGAATGCCTGGATGGCTGGCACACAGCTGGGCAATGCCTCTTAGATTATCTAACTATGCCCCTCCCTATTCTAGAAAGGACCTACCAGGAGGCATTAATGATTCAGCAATTGCTTCCTTTGGCAGGGCCATATTTTCTTGGTGAGGAATAGACGCAAATGGGAACACAATCAGAAACCCCTCCTTAACTCTTGTAGGCGTTGCAGATGCTTTTGCTAGGATATAAGGTGCTCAGCAAAGATCCTCTGACTCTCTGACCAAACTTGTTCTTGATAATGTAATAGAATAGCCCTGGATTCTCTTTAGCTGAGCAAGGAGGTGCTCGTGCTGTGGTCAACACCACCTGCTGGACCTGGATCAGCACTTTGGTTACATGAGGTCATTGAGCAAGGCTTTTGGCCTCAAAGGATGGCTCCTTCAGTGAGACCTTCTTTCGCTTGGTTTCGGTCTTGGGAACTATGGCCCCAAAGGGCGCTCCAAACATTGGGAATGATCCTGCTTATGGTTATCACAATAACCTCCCTGGTGTTATAGTCTCTCAAAAGTTTTAAATGCATGTTTACAGCCGCTGACAAGCAAATGATTTCCCTATAAGATTGGAACGTCAAAGAAGGAATAAAGGGAATGACCGACCTAAGGATTATGAACCTAAAACTGTGACCTGCGACTGTCATGGAGATTGAGCCAAAACCACACACGGATCAACAGACATGCAGAGAGTTTGCTCCAACGGGGGGAATTGTTCAAGAGAAAACCACACGCCCAAAATGGCATCACTTGTGCTAAAACATGATAGCAAGCCTAGATTTAATATCTAACCTATTTGCTGTTTCAACCTCTTTCAGAAATATAACCTGAATCAATCAGTCTGGAATTTTCTGGTCAACACCAATGAGGTAATCTGTCACGAGGACCCTTTTTATCCCCCATAGAAAGCAGAGGCAATCTGCATGATAAAACTCTCACCATCCCCTTCCCTCCAAAAAATGTCCGGGTCTGAAAATAACCCTTTCTTTTCTTTTGTTGATAGCTCCTTTGCCCCACCCTTCTTCCTATAAAAAAATTTTCATATGAAACAACCCCGCAGAGCGTCATTCCAATTGCTAGATGGGATGCTGCTATATTCATAAATCACTTAACAAAGCCAATTAGATCTCCAGATTTACAAGGCGGAATTTTGTTTTTTAACAATAGATTTGGGAGCAATACAGATCCAAGCACAACTGTGCACATTACTTCATATCTCTGAGCTTGAATTCCTCATCTACAGGGACATCGCTTGTCTGAAAGGATTAAATATGATGATTAAATTAAACGATGTTACATATATAATCACGGGGCCTATTAGCAAGGAGGCGCTGGACAAATATTTGTTGAATGTTAAAAGAAAGACAGACCGCCCTGCTCTGACCTGTAGTTAAAGAAATCCAGGGAGATCTTGCACTCGCCAAGAGCAGCTTGCTCACTCCCTGGCTCCCACAACAACTCCTGCTCGCCCCACCCGCCATGGCCCCAGACCCAGATCCTGGCTGGGTTCAGAGGGATACAAGGGCAAGCAGGGGGAGCAGTCAGCCCTGTGTGCAGGTAACAAACGGACGCATTCTCTTTCAAGAGATTAAAAACAATAAAAGTCAATCTGATTTTATTGTCACCAAGTGTCCCGACCGGCAGGACAATGCAACGTGGGACGAGGGGAAGAAACCTGTTGAGGGTGAGAAAAAAAGGGGAGACAGGAGACGCGAAGAATGGAGGCAAGACAGGGATCTGATCAAGCCTCAAAATTTTATTACGATGGCGGGTTATATATATAGCTATGTCAGATGGGGGTGGGATATGCTATGTCATAGGGTGGCGAGGTACTTGTCGCGGGCTGATAGGCTAGGACAGGGCGATGCCATATGAGGTACAAGGAAATGGGCAGGCTCTGGGTTTGGCGCGCGCGGGCTCTGGGTTTGGCGCGCGCGGGCTCTGGGTTTGGCGCGCGCGGGCTCTGGGTTTGGCGCGCGCGGGCTTTGGGTTTTGTGACCAGGAAGTTCTGCCTAGGCAAGGCCTGGGGATTTCTATGGCTTCCGACATCTCCTCCCTTTTTGTTTGTTTTAAGGAGGTGGGCCTTGACCGAGTGAGGGAACAGAGGCCTGGTTCCTCCAACGAGCGGAGCTCGTTATTGGATGGTTTTGGGTATCTTTTGTGGAGGAGAGGTAGAGATTTTTTGATACCAACCTCTATGCAAACCAGGTATGTTCTCAGGAAAGTTAAAGGGAGCCGACCGTTGTGAGTCGAGCCCTTTCCTTGCAAATGCTTTGCTTTGCACTCACCTCGGTGCCCATACCCCTCCCCAACTCGTGGGGGGAGTAGACATACCCTTAGTATTATGCCGTCCCCGTGGGGAGGAAGCCAAGATAGCCTTCTTCGAGGCCGTCCCCTGTTGCTAGCCGCTGATAATGGATTTGGATTGGTTTGGCCAAAACAGCATCGATTTGGTTTTTAATGAGGTCAGTAATGCGCCTAAAAGCCCATGGCCCGAAGGCTATTAAGAGAAGGATGCATAGGAGGGGGCCAAGGGTGGGGAGCAGGTAGGGGAGAAGTCCGTTGAGACCCGTCCAGAGTGGGTTTTCGAAGAGTTCTTTGCGTCTTTTTACTAGGTCCTCTTGTAGTTTTTTGATCTTGTCTCGGACGATCCCAGACTTGTTAGCATAGAAGCAGCAGCGTTCCTGTAAAGCTAAGCAGATACCTCCCTGTTCTGCAGTGAGAAGATCTAGGCCTCGACGGTTTTGTAAGACTACTTCAGCTAAAGAGTCAATCTGATCTTGGAGATCATTGATGGTCCCAGAAAGTGTTTGGACATCATCTATCAGCTGGCGTGATAGTTTATTGTAGGACTGGACTGCAACACCTACTCCCGCGGTACCCGAGGCTATTCCAGCAGTAATTCCTAGCCCTACGAGTAAGGGAATGGCTGTAATAGCACGCTTGTGGCGCCCGGTGGCAAATTCTAGGCTGGGGAGAGGGACAGGTGTGTCTCCTGGGATAATAGAGATATCAGGGAGGAGACTAGCTGAGACACAAAGTCCAGTCCAGTTGGTGGGTAACGTGGTGTAAGCGAGGCTGTTCCCACATATGAAAACTTGTCCAGGGCTAGAACACAAGGTTCCGTTAACTTGAATGATGTCAGAACAGTTAGTAAAAGTGACAAACCCTAGATCTACATCAAAAGTGTTGTTTTGAAATCGTCCCTGATAGCAGGGGGAGGTATTAAATCCTACAGGTTGAACTCTAAGAGGAAGGGAAAGACGGGAACAGTTAGAGATTTGTGTGTTTACTGTGATATTGGAGGGGATTGCAGTAGGTATGGGAGTTCCCATAGTCATGCAAAGCCAGCAGTCCTGGGCAAGAGAAGGGTTGGAATGATTTAAGGCCCAGAAGGTGGATTCGAGAATGTTGTTGGTTTGTGTGTCTAAATCCATATCCCGGGATTTTGGGAGAGCCAAGGGGTGGTAAGTTAAAGGGGGGAATAGGTGGTGGAGTATTTTTTGAATGTGCTCAGTGACAAGAGTCTCTTTTAATATGTCATTTGGCCCTCCGCCATCTGAAATGTGGACAGGCATTTTAGTTGGCCAACAGACTTTATTTCCAATTGTACCACTGCAGCCCGCCTGACTATATTTGTTATTGTCAGAGAGGGAGGTGGAGTCCCAATCGCCTCCGAATGTGGCGGACCTACGTCTCAATAACATGGCTGTGAGATAAGTTTGGTTGTCTGAGCCAGTACAAATTTGGGTGGTTGTGTAGCAGGAAGAATGCATTTGATCAAAATAGCTGCATTCGCTGGGGCAGGGCGGTGGTAGTCCTGCAATGGGGGGAATAATGCGGGGCTTATTGGTACAGGTCCATTGTGTTTCATCTATTCCTAGTCCGAATCCCCCTTTTATATTAGGATTATAGGCGAGGTAGGCTACTTTATTACCGCAATCAGTGGATGCTAAGTATGCTAAATCTACCTGTCCTTGTGGGGCTGGCTCCTCGGTGTGGGCACGGAGGTATCCACTGGGCACTGTGCCTCCCGGGCAGTCACATGGGTTGCCATAGAGCTGTCTGTATAGCTGCTCGCGGCTTACGGGGGGCCCAAACCCTCCGTAAACGGGGATGATGAGGAATGTGAAGAGTGTCAAAGTGAAGGACTCCATGAAGAACTTTATGTCCTGTGAAAAGAGAGAGAGATTTTCTCAGGGAAGATATCCCTGGAGTCTTTATGTGTTATTTGGATTTGGGGTGTTGACAGGCTTAACGAGACGCTCTGGCAGCCATCGCGCGCCGCCTTCCTGAGAATCATAAATGCAGGCTGACCCACGTCCCCAAATGAGGACTGGATCGGGGCCGTTCCATTTGGAGGTTAATGGATCTTTCCACATAACTGTAGCATATTGATTTTTTGTTTCTTGGTGCCAGAAGCGATCGGCAGCCGATTTTCCCTGAGCGTCAAGTTGTAGGAAATTAAGGGTAAATAATGCATGGCTGAGAACATTACGAGGAGATCCTTTGGTCGGATAGGCAGTGGTGGTTTTTAACTTGTTGATGGTGTTTTTGAGTGTCTGGTGGGCTCGCTCTACAATGCCCTGGCCTTGGGGATTGTAAGGGATGCCAGTGACGTGTTTGATTTGGAATTGAGCACAAAAGGCTTGAAATGCCTGGGAGGTATACCCTGGTCCATTGTCTGTTTTTATAGTTTGAGGTTTTCCTAGTGTGGTAAGGCATTGGAGGGTATGGGCTATGATGTTTTTTGTAGCCTCGCCCCCATGAAGGGTGGCAACCATGAAGCCGCTGAAGGTATCTATAGTTACGTGTACATACTTTAAATGGCCGAATTCAGGAATATGTGTAATGTCCATCTGCCAGATTTGTCCAGGGAGTAAGCCCCTTGGGTTAACTCCTAGGTGAGGAAGAGGCAGAAAGGTTATGCACCCTGAGCAACTTTTAACAATGTGTCTAGCCTGATCTCGGGTAATTTTGAATAACAAGCGAAGTGTGTGGGCATTGACATGATGTAAGTTGTGGAATTGGGTGGCTCGCGTTATAGGATCTAAGGTTAAGGGACATACTAAGCGGGTATGATTGTCTGCTATAGCATTGCCCTGTGAAAGGGGTCCAGGGAGGTCAGTATGAGCCCGAAGATGACTAAGGAAAAATGGGGTCTGTCTTTGTAGTATGAGATGTTGTAGTTGTTGAAAAAGTTTGGCAGCGCTGGTAGAGGGCTTGATATATGGCACTGTTTCTAGTTGGGGCACAGACAGGGCGATATAGGCACTATCAGTGTACAAGTTAAAGGGTGACTCCTGTAGTTTTTTAAACACTTTTATAACGGCATAAAGTTCAACAAGTTGGGCAGACTGAAATGGAGACTGCACCTGAAATCTTTGTGAGTTAATGACATATGCTGCTACGCCAGAAGAAGACCCATCCGTGAAAACCAAGGCGGCATTTTGTAATGGTTTAGTGGCTGTTATCTTTGGAAAAACAAAGGGATGTAGTCTGGAGAACTGTAGGAGTTTATTAGGGGGATAATGATTATCTATCTTGCCCTGAAATGATGTAAGGGAAATGATCCAGTCATCGTTATTTTGGGTTAGCCAATTAAGCTGTTCTTTAGTGTAGGGGAGAATGAGCTGATCAGGGTCCCTGCCAAAGTGTTGTCGGCTTTTTTCTCTTCCTATCTTAATAAGTTTGACTACCAGGGATGGGTATGTGACTAGGACCTTAGACGGGGAGGAGGGTAAATGAACCCAGAAGAGGGGATTATCTTGCCATAAGACCCCAGTAGGTGTATGAGGGGTTGCACAAATAATGAGGGAGAAGGGCTGTTTGTATGATAGGAAGGTGACTTGTTGTTGTTGAATTGCCTTTTCTAGTAATTGAAGAGAGCCCTTTGCCTCAGGCGACAGCTCTCGAGGGGAGAGAGGGTCTGAGTCTCCCTGAAGAATATCAAAGAGGGGCTTGAGGTCTCCTGTAGTGAGCCTTAAGTATGGTCGAAGCCAGTTAATATCTCCCAAAAATTTTTGAAAGTCATGTAAAGTGTATAAATGACTAGTTTTAAGTTGGACTTTTTGGGTGGTTATGGACTGATTATGTAGCTCAAATCCCAGATAGTAGTAGGGGTCTTTGAGCTGGATCTTATTGGGGGCAAGTTGGAGTCCATAAGTGGTAAGATTGTGAGTTAAGTGTTGGCAGCATTGGAGTACCTCTGTGGTGGTCTTTCCTGCTAGAAGGATATCGTCCATATAATGAATAATATAAATAGTGGGCCATTGTGTTCTAACAGGATCCACAGCTTGTGCCACAAATTTTTGGCATAGGGTGGGACTATTGGCCATGCCTTGTGGGAGGACTTTCCACTGAAAGCGCTGCATAGGACCCTTGAAGTTGGTTACAGGCAGGCTAAATGCGAAACGCTCTCTGTCCAGGGGGTGTAAAGGAATGGTAAAGAAACAATCTTTAAGGTCTATAATAATCTTGTGATAGTTAGCTGGGATAGCTGTCGGGGAAGGGAGGCCTGGTTGGAGGGCTCCCATGGAGAACATGGTTTTATTAATTTCTCTGAGATCCTGAAGGAGGCGCCAAGACCCAGACTTCTTTTTAATAACAAAAATGGGTGTATTCCATGGCGAAGTAGTTGGTTCTATATGTCCTGCCGCTAATTGTTCCTGCACTAACCGAGAAGCTGCGGACAACTTTTCCTCAGGTAGTGGCCATTGGTCCACCCAAACGGGGGAATTATCTTTCCATTTTATCTTCTCCGCATGGGGTGCAGGAGGATCAATGGCCGCTAGGAAAAATCCTGACTGCCTAATCCTTGTCGGTTAGGGTTGGGCTTTATAGAGAGGGGATTTTTTATCCCTTGACCAGCTTTTCCCAGTCCCTGTCCAGGGAGATAGCCTTGGTTAAGCATCTGTTGAGCAACTATTTCGTTGGGGCTGCACATGATAAGTTTGAGTTGTGATAGGATATCACGGCCCCACAGATTAATGGGAATTCCAGAAATAATATATGGCTGGACCTTACCAGTATTGCCCTCTTCGTCTTCCCATGAGAGTATTTTAGAGCTTTGTCTGGGATTGGCTGATTGTCCTATGCCCTGTAGATGGGTATATGAGGCTTTAGAGGGCCATGTTGAAGGCCAGTATCTATCTGAGATGACTGTTGCGTCCGCTCCCGTGTCTATTAAACCTTGAAATTTTTTTTCCATCTAAGTACAGGGTTAAAAGTGGCCTCTCTAAAGTGACCTGTTGTATCCAATAGGCATCTGAGGAGCCGAAGGCGGACTCCCGTCTCTTTGGTGTCAGATATTGTTTATTAGAGGTGTCTAATGGGAGAAGCACAAGCTGTGCTATCCTTTGGCCTTTTACTATGGATACAGGGCCCAGAGGGGCCGAGGCTAAGAGTTGTATGAGTCCTGTATAATCATTATCTATGACTCCTGGGATTATATTCAGGCCGGCGAGGGAAGAGCTGCCCCGTCCCAATATAAGTCCAAATGTTTCCGGGGGCATAGGTCCCGTCGTGGTGGTGGGAACGAGTTGGACTCCTTGGTCTGGGGTTAGTATCGAGTCGGCGGCGGCACAGAGGTCCAGTCCTGCGCTTCCGGGGGTAGCCCGGTGGAGGGAACCGACACTTGAGCTGGGAGGATCTGAGGACTTGGTTGTTGGGGAACAAACCTGACAGCCCCTAGGTTGTGTCCCGATGGAGGGGCCAGGGGCTGGCCCCGACTGGGGTTTCCCGGTTTCCTGGAAAGGGGGATACCTTCAATATCTGTTTTAGAATAACAATCAGAGGCCCAATGTTTGCCCCGTCGACATCTTGGGCACACGGTGGAAGGCATTGGTCTGGAGGGTGTCGGTGGGGGCTGTGATGAATTTTGGGGTTGTGGACCTCTATTTTTTATTGGGCAATCTCGACTAAAGTGTCCAGGTTGTTTACAGGAGAAACATAACCTAGATTGTTGATTAGGAGGCTTGTTTGAGGCAAAGTCTCGGAGGGCGGCTCCGATAGCGAGTCCCAAGGTATGGGAGGCTCCAACCCCTGAGCATAGTTTAATGTAGTCAGCAAGGTTGCCTCCACGGTGGGGGCGAATGGTTGCCTGGCAAGTGGGGTTAGCATTTTCATAGGCTAAATGTTTAACAAAGGCGCTGTCGTTCTCGCCTTCTCCGACCAACCGTTCGGCGGCGTCGGTGAGTCTGCTGATAAACTCACAATATGGCTCCTTGGGGCCCTGACGAATCTTTGCCAGGGAGGTGGTAGCGGAGCCTCTTGGAGGTAGGCGGCGCCACGCCTTGAGACCAGCGTTCTGAATTTGAGCTAACAGCCCCGGGGGAAAAGTTGCCTGGATTTCATTGGTATGATAGGGTTTTTCTCCTAGTAATTTATCCCGAGTCCATGATCTTGTTGTTCTATTTTCACTATTGCGCTGTGCTATCTCTCGGCAGTTTTCTTTAAACTCTGTGTGCCAGAGGACGTGGTCCCCCCCAGAAAGGGTGGCACGAGCTAATTTAAACCAATCATTGGGTGTGAGCCAACGGTCACTGAGACCTTCAAGAATTGCCAAGGTGTAGGGCGCTGTCGGGCCATAAGAGCTTACTGCACCTTTTAAATCTTTAATATGTTTGATGCCTAGCCGGTGATATTTTTGGCCAGTGGGATCATTGGAGTTGGGAGTGTTATCTTCTGGGTCTTCTGTGTCAGAGGCCTCATCGGCCGAGGGGGGATTATGAGAGTCGGGGGGTTCATTGTCAGTCTCTTCCATTGTATCCTCTTGAGAGGGTGGGCCACGGTTTTGGCTGCGGGTAACTGGAAAGGTCATTAGGGTCTTTTTATTAAGTATTGGGCCTTTTTGAGGTTTTTCAGGGTTTTGGTTAGGCATTAAGGTTTTAAGTTCTTTTTCAAGGGCATGCAGCTCCTTTAGGAGTTGCATATGTTCGCGTTTTTGTTGGAGTGTCTCTCTAAGAGAAGAAATTTCTTGGGTTAAAGATATTTTTGCCTGCCTAATGGGATCGGTTAAGGATGGGGTGTTTTGAACTAGGATGTCTTGAGGGAATAGGGGTGGGTTTGGGTTTAAGACTGGGTCATAGAATGTTGGGAGTTCCTGAGGGGGGACATAAGGGGGAGGGGTATGTATTTTTTGTGAAGGGGCGCGCAAGGTTGGCGCGGCAAGGCCCCAGGGATCTTCTTTTTTATTATAGCGGGCAGCTTGTTCCTCTAAATCTATCTGGTCTCTTGGGGAGAGCTGGTCCTGATTATTAAAGGCCAAAAGGGAAGGGTAGATTTTAGGGGGGTCTTTTAATGGGTGATTCTCTAAGGCAGAGGCTTCCTGATTATCAGCTTGTTTTTTAGGTTCCTCTGGCATGTCTATTGAAACAGATTGGCAGACAGAAGGGGGGCGGGAACTCTCTTTTAGGACTGTTTCTCCTGTCTGTAAGATCTCTCTAACATCTGGGTCTGAGGAATGTATTTTTAGGATATCATTAATCAGATTCCAATATGAGAATGCCGATACAGGGACCTTGTTGGGTCCAAAAACCCGATAGTAATCATTAAAACAGTCTCCAACTCTCTTCCAATATTTTTGATCAATCGTTCCTTCTTGGGGGAACCAGGGGCAGATATCAGAGACAAAACTGAAAAACTCACGTAAATCTTTTTTTCTAGCCTTAACTCTCCGCATCTTGAGAGATTCCTTAATACCCTTAAGGAAGAGTTCATGTGAACTCAACTCCTGTCCCATGTCAATCACCTACTCACCAATCTCTCGTCCTTCGCTGGGCGGCTACTCCAACGTCGGGCAAACTTGGAGTCTTTTCTTACGGGTGAATACCTCGTGAACTCCAAACGAGCCTTTTTACTGCCGAGGGGGCTGTCGAGTCTTGTCCCTTACGGGCTCGAAACAAGCCACACTCGCGCCGGGGAGGCCCTCGAGTCTTGTCCCACGAGTGAAAACTGCGTGGGCTCGAAAGAAGCCAGCCCGTGGAGGCTCAGGGAGGGGGGGGGGGCCGCGGCGGTTTCCAGAGTAGGTGTCCTCATAGAATCTTCGTACCTCGGGCCCCACGTTGGGCGCCAAAATGTCCCGACCGGCAGGACAATGCAACGTGGGACGAGGGGAAGAAACCTGTTGAGGGTGAGAAAAAAAGGGGAGACAGGAGACGCGAAGAATGGAGGCAAGACAGGGATCTGATCAAGCCTCAAAATTTTATTACGATGGCGGGTTATATATATAGCTATGTCAGATGGGGGTGGGATATGCTATGTCATAGGGTGGCGAGGTACTTGTCGCGGGCTGATAGGCTAGGACAGGGCGATGCCATATGAGGTACAAGGAAATGGGCAGGCTCTGGGTTTGGCGCGCGCGGGCTCTGGGTTTGGCGCGCGCGGGCTCTGGGTTTGGCGCGCGCGGGCTCTGGGTTTGGCGCGCGCGGGCTTTGGGTTTTGTGACCAGGAAGTTCTGCCTAGGCAAGGCCTGGGGATTTCTATGGCTTCCGACAACCAAGCACCGCAATTCTAAACAATGTCATTGACAAAATACTCCTCCCCACCCCATCACCCACCTGTGTCACTAGAGGATTGTGCTCTGTGTCTCGGCTGAGTCCCTGCCTGACCTAAGACTTCCATGTGGATGGGTCAGAAACCAAACCCCTGGACTCATTCAGCGACCAGAGATACTTTCAGCTCTTAGTATTTACCAAGCCGGAGAATTCCTAAGCCTTTGGCCCCAAAATATCTTGAGAAGAACACAGCGTGACCAGCCAGCATGTCAAGAAGCCGAGACCAGAATAAAATGGGCCCAGTTGATCAGACAGACCCTTTAATCCTCTTTCACTGACCCCTGGTTTGGTGTCACTCAATGGGTCAAATTTCCCTGAAAACCGAAGCTTGACTCCGGGGTGGTCTCAAGCCTCTATTAGGTTTTTATACGTAACAAGAAAAGGCGGATAGGGGGTGCTCATACTGACAGGGCTGGAGCAGTTTTCTAGTTCAACTTGTAAATAAGGAAACCAAGGAACCAGTCAAAGCAACTTGTTCTAGTTCAACTTGTAAACAAGGAAACCAAGGAACCACCATTTACAGCAAGTAAATGGTGGAGAAGAGAGCTCCTAACTGGGGCATCACGGGAAGTGAGGCGGTGCCCGGAAAAGGCTGAGCTCTGTCCTGGCACAAAGGACGCAATCTCTAAGCATTGATCACTACTTTTGTGTTGTTGTCGTTAAAACAAGGGTATAACCTACATCTCCAGGCTTCAGGGCAGGCTCCGCCCAGCACCCAGCTCAGTGACAATCCACCTGCTGTATGAACAAGTCCAGTCTGAGACAACATCCCCCTACCCCACTCCAGAGATGCCCCATCCCACCTCAGGGCCCTTCTATTAAACACTTCTCCTTTGTAATGTGTCAATTTAATAAATCTACCTCCTCATCCCTTGTGCCCACTGGTTAGTCCTAGATTGAATCTCACTAGCACTGAGCCTTTTACAAGGAGATTTCGATGTTAAATCAGAACATGGTCTCTGGAGAGAAACCATCCAATTAACCTGACTGGATGGTTAAAAACAAAAAAATCTTTCATTAGTCATTCACCTCGAAAACGTGGACGGTCTTTATCTTCATAAAAAAGAGGACACCTTAATTGTGGCAAACCTGCTGAATATATCAAAAACAGTGAGTTTGCAGGAGGCAAATGTCCTCTATTAAGTAAATTAAGATGAGCGCCTCAATAGGAGCCCATTACCCTGACAGGAGCGGACAGGAAAGCTTGTCTCCGTCCATCTTCCCTCTGAAAAGGCAGCATTGGTTAGACGCTGACACATACTTGTGTCAGAAGAGCAGGAGGCCTCAGATATCACCTTTCCACTCGACACACACAGAACATTTAACCACCACTTTACAGCTTTATACAACCTTTTGTACTCTTTAAAGAGATGTTCATCACTGTATTTGGCTCAAAGAAATCCTGTGATGTAAATAAAGAAGGCACTTGGATTTACAGGTGAGGTAGTGAATCAAAGAGGGGCAGGCCATGGGACGGACAGGCCATCAATTCATCCATTTGGCAAATGAATGAATGCCGAGCACCATGCTTGGTTCTGCCAAGGTGACGCTAAGCAAGAAAGACAAATCTCTGTTTCCACACCCCTCAGAGAGGAGAACACAGAAGATTAAACAAACATGTGGGATAAGTGCTAGGAGAAGGGAAATGGTGGGAAAAGCAGCAACCCTGGAAGAGGGTCCTGAAGGATGAATAGCAGGCAGCCAACCAAGGAGGCAGGCTTGTAAAGGAGATCCAAGGACAGAAGGCAGCTACGTGATGCGATGAGAACACCAGCCAAGTGTGCGCACACACACAAACAGCAGGATACAGGAGCCCTCTAAACAAGGAGATGGGAAACAGATTGGTAGGTCCAAATGTTTTCATATTCCACAGGTTCCTGGGCCTTCCGAGTGTTCTGGAGTTCCATAGTGTTGGCGTTGAGCTATAATGAGATTTGTCCACAACATTGGAAAGGTGACGGTGAAGCCAGAACAGCTGCTCCTCTTTCCTCATGTCAGGTGCCTCCCCTGACCTTCTGGTCTACCTGGTCACCCTACCAAGGCTGAACGCACAAGTCCCGAGACCTCCCGCCAGCTTCCGCGCCTGTACGTACAATAGCCAGGACGTACCAGAGTTGAGGCGAGTTTGCATCTCACCGGACAGACATGAAGGGGAAAATGGCACTTATCACCTGTTTTCATCTCTCAGCTTAAGTCCTGGACCTAAATTGATACACGTAGGCCAGGAAAAAGAGGGCGGCAGGCATTAGGGAAAGACAGGAGGCTTCACAGTCCTCTGACATTGTTTCTGTTGACACCTTGAATTGCTATTGCAAAAAACACAAATGAGTAATGCTTTAAATTTAAGGTGTCTGTCTCTCTTTGGGTCATAGTAATGGTTGTTTTGATGAACACCTAGTTTTGAAACACAGTTCCCATAGGGTATTTTATTTCCACCTGTATTCCCATGATGGCGGGGTGGGGTGGGGGGAATCGCAGCACAAACAAAACCAGCTTTTGGTCCTCGGTTTGGCTCCTTGAGCTTCTCCTTGTCTCATTGCTTCTTAGGCCTTCTCTTGTCAACTGTGAGTTCTCTTCTATAACCACTTTCTCCCAGCTCTGAGTTCTACTCTTTCTAGTTTCCTTTCTAGATCCGTAAAATGTTTTGCCTTTCTTTAGTCAACAAAATTTATATAGTTATTTTGTTATAAATTGTTACTTCAGCCCCCCTTCTCCAGCTGCCGTAAATTCCTACCACAACCCCCGTGTGTTCCATGGCTGGTAAGACTGGGCAGCTTTTACGACACTGCTGTAGGTGCAGAAACATGGCCAGGGAGCTCAGACTCGTAAAGAAATAAAAAAGCTCCCACCACAATCCTCTGAGCCAAACTCCACAAGGCAAATAAAGTTTCTCTTGTGCGCCATGGGAACTCTAAGATTACAATGGGTATGGCTCTACTCTTTATATTCTTGAAAGTATATACTGTCAACCTGTGGCCTGGGGCCACTGGTGGCCAATAAGAAGTCCTTATTGATTTATGAGCACTTGCTATTTATAAACTCCACTCTCAGTTCCTTTGTATGAAAACACTATGTCTATTGAACATATTACACAGTCTGAAATTATGTTTTTATCTCTGTTCATTCTGTCTTCCTCTCCCAACAAAATATATGTTCCATGAAAACAAGGACCTCGTTTCAGTCTTGCCCAGAATTGTATCCCCAGTGTACAATGCCTGATACACAGTAGATACTCAATACATATTTGGTAGAGGATAGACAGACGGATGATGGATGGATGGATGGATGGATGGATGGTGATAAGGTAAAGGCACTGTAAGGACTACTCAACCCACTCAAGGAGTTTACAAAATGAACAGCTGATTTGTTATGACCTCATGTTAACAACACAATTATGACTCGGCTTTCTCCTGAACATCAATGTGCTTTGGTTTCCTTTTGCCCCATACCAAGCATCTTATCATTTGGCTCTCAGTAAAACCAGTTCCTCTCTTCTCTGCTTCTATGAGGGCAATGTGGTCACACACACTGAACGTCAAGATTCGCAACGTCATCGGTGAGGCTGGAAATTTAACATGCTGGGAAAGTTTAAATACTGGTTTCTGAAGATTTCTGGGGCACCTAATTGAATTAGAACATAGTTAATGGCATTTAATCTACACCAAGAATCTAGGAAGACTAGTACGGAACATGCAGCTTCAAACAGAACAGCTCACTTATTGGTTTATTGTATGGGGTACCATAAAGGATTTTCTCTGAGGGGAAAAGGGAATTTCTCAGATAAAAAAAAAAAAATTTTGAAAACTCCTCTTCTAAATTATACCTAAGGCCCTTCTACTTATAGCCTCCTACAATTCTCCCATTTCCACTCAAGGATTCCAATCAGTTCTTTCCACATTTGTAAAATAAATCAACATATTTACAATGGAGATGTGAATCACAGTTACGTCGATCTGCGTATCCTTCAAAATGAGAATATAACCATATATTATACAGATTTCTATACTTTCCAATCTTTTTTTGATCTTCATGACAGACTTGTGAATTTTGTATGACAGACTATCTCCTATACCCCAAATTGGCATTTGTGAAAGCTGGAATGCTGGGGTTTGTCCAAAATCACACAGTACATTATGACTAAGCCAAGGCCAGACTCCTAATCTTGCAATCTTCACACTGTCTGCCCTGACACTCTTCCCTCCTCAACCCATGGTAGGCATTACAAAACAATCACTGCACTCCATCCCAATGTGCCTAGAAGCAACTTTATTTAGAAGCCACTACCAATCAATGTCAAATTGAAATCTGAGAATTGAAGCCTATTTGCCTTCACTGTACTAAGCAAGTTCCTTCTGCAAATTAGGAAGCCCCTGGTGAAAAGCAATACAGAGTGAAAATTGCTGCTTGCAAAAGGAGAATGAGTATTAGAAGACTACAGGAAAGGTGAGTTAATAGGACAGGAGATGGGGTGAATTTTGAATTTTACATTCTATAGTTGCCTGAAAGTCATAAGACCTCGGTTTAATTTTCCTCTGGTTGCTGTAGGAAGCAGGAATGAATCATTGTCACCACCATGAAATATTCAACTGTTACATGCAAATGGCTGTTAATTACTTCCCTGCTTCCATTAAAGAGGTAAATGACTATTTCAACCTCTCCCTGGGTGACCAGTATGTACATATTCTGTCCCTAATTCCTCCATGAAAACATTTAAATGGTGCTTTTTACAATCAACCCGGCTTTAAACTAGCAGCTTTAGAGGTGATGGGCTAACTCTGAAATAACATCTTACATAAACTCAAATGATCCTTTAGTTATGGGGAAACAAATGCAGGTTCGTCTCTTAGAATCTTTCTTGGGTGATTCATTCTTATTTTAATTTAGCAAAAATGTTAACTAAGAATAAAATTGATAATACACCTGAAGAGGTGAGTCAGCAAACACCAACAGCCCATCCTCTTAGATGGGCTGACTGCATCTTCCCTATTTTCTCCAAATAAAGAGCTTTAAAAAGAGATACTTCATAAATTAGCACTTAGCATAAGTTAAAAATCTATTTATTTGCTGGGAAACTAGAACAAAAATAGAAATATGACTGTATCCAGGGATTGATGACTTTCCCAACCTAAATATAGATCATCTTTGTCTGAGAATACCCTCCTTTTGTGTTCTGGAAAGAAGTTTCCCCCAAACCTGGAACCTGGAAATAAACATTTTCCCTGTGCTGACTAATCTCTGTCCTCTCCTGAGCACATGAAGCCGGAGGGGGTGGGCGGGGTCTACACCTTGAGATCACTGAGTCTTTTCTTATTTAATTGTTCTTTGAAAACAGACTGTATTCTCAGGCACCTGTGGCCAGTTGGGATGTGGGAATTTGCACTTCTTGTTTGAGAAGGCCATCCAACTTGGAGCTCACCCAGGTGAGCTTTCATTACAACCTCCTTCCTCCCCCACTGGCCCCCCCCCATTATCCTTAAAGGCACATCCTGGACATCAGCAGTCCTTGCATTTTGATTCTTCTAACTGATCTCTGAACTCAAGTCTCTCTAATTTGGCCATAATGGCTACCATTTATTAAGCACTATTATATGCTTAGCACTGTCCTCGGAGCTTTACGGATATCATCTTACAAGAACCCTAAGTATGAGGTAGATAGCTAACGTCATCCCCATTTTACAAATGAGGAAACTGAGGCTGGTGGGAATGAAATGATTGCTCCCAAGTCACCCTGCTAGTAAGTAGCAGAGCCTGAATTAAAAGCCAGGTTCCAGAGCCCTTGCATTAAATTCTATGTAACGCTGCCTCATAGCCAATGACATTTCTTGCAGACACTCAAGGAAAGGAGAAGATAGTGGATTCTGTCATGGTCCTTCAGCCACCCATGTGGCTGTGCTGAACCTACAAAACATTTTAATATCAGGATCTAAAACATCAAGGAGATGATTTTTTTAACTATTCTCAGCAATGGCTTAAAATGAAAATGTTATGGGCATTGGTATTTTGGTGACCTAGCAGAAGAAGTTCTTTTTCATGTTTTGGGAATTTTCTCCACCTGAAGCATCTTGTTAGGAGGCAGGGCCCAAAAATGTGACGCTTGCGTTCCCAGCCTGCTTTAAAGGGAGGACATGGCCCAGGCCCATCTACTCAAGAGAGTCCCACCCAGGACTTTAAAACAATGGGTAGAGATGCAGTGAAGCAGAGATTGTGAAGAATCTATTTTGAGGGGAAGCGGTAGGAAAAAAATACCCCATTGCCTGAAAGGAGGTCAGTAGTGCCCAGTGTACTAGCCGCAGCCATACAAGCTGTGGTGTCCAGGTTGATGGCAGCAGGTTCTAGGCCCTCACCAGACTAGTTCTGTGGCAAGGGGCTGTCTGCAATTCCAGCCTTGCTCCTGGCTGCCCAGTTACCCAGCCTTTCAACACATTTCTTCTCTGCTTGTCAGTCAGTTTCTGTTGTTTG
Organism: Rhinolophus hipposideros; assembly: GCF_964194185.1. Lineage (NCBI taxonomy): Eukaryota > Metazoa > Chordata > Mammalia > Chiroptera > Rhinolophidae > Rhinolophus > Rhinolophus hipposideros. Next base: position 26,791,193 of record NC_138069.1, on the reverse strand, counting down.
CTCTTACTAGACCAGGGAAGCAGAAATCTAGGATCACAAATGTCTCCATTCTCCACAAACCCTTTCTGATCACTGAAGAGGGCAGGTGAGAAGCAGGGGAGGAGCAGGAGGATCTAAGTTTATGATAAAACACAGAATCTGGAATTTCTGCACCTATATCTAAAAAAATCTATCTAGGAGTAAAGGTCAACTCTGAAATAATTCATCTGTACAGGACCACTGCAGCTAAATTTACCAGGCATGCAGATGCCATTAACAGTTCCTGTTGCTTCCTAGCAGCATGAAGGTGGATCCAGCAAACACCAGGAGGTTTGCAGAAATACAAAGTATCCTGCGGAACAGGATAATGTGTCTCCAGATTAAAGGGAAAATATCTGACTGATACTAAACAAGGCAAGGAAGTTTTCTATGTGAAGAAGGTTTTCGGGAAAGAAAACATTCTTCAAAAATCAAGTGAGTAAAAGCTGAAATACGCAGGGTGCATAAATCCCAGGGCTTTACAATCTATGCTTCTTTGTACTTGCAGAGCTGCATGCCTTTGTGGAGCGGATTTGAAACATGCACATGCTACAAAATTATGTTTAAATGTTTTCTACCAAAATAACTTACCCTTTAAAATTCCTAGCCACTTATAATTGTGTTTCTAGTAAATACCCACACATACTTGTTTGATTGAGCTATAATCCAACAAATGTTTTTTTCTATGGGTTAAGCACTTTACTAGGCCTAAGAAAACAGATGAATGAGGTTGGTCCTTGTCCCTCAGAATTCTTGGGCTAGTTCAGAAACTGGCTCCATGAACAGATGTTCACAATGCAGTGTGACAAAAGCTAACAAAGGGAAATACAACATGTGATAGGAACAGTGATGATGGAGTAGCTGCCTGGGGAAACCTAGAAAGGCAAGGCGTATTTTTAAACACCTCAAAGGAAAAAAATATTGTAAAGTTGACCCGATTAATGAGTCATCGATTTTGTTGTTTTACATGCTACAGGTGCCTACATCATTTTCTCCATTCTAACAACACTCTGATTTCCTTCTGGGGATTTACCAGCACCCCACTGTGTATAATGGAAGGGGAGGAATTCCAGGCGCCCACCTCCCAGAACAGATGCTAAAGTCACCACAGCCCTCCTCCCCCCACTCTCAAGACAGCCAGGAAGCAGCCCTGTGGGCTGTGCTCAGCCACTTGGACCGTCTTCTGGGACTGAGTCTGAAACAATTACTACAGGGAGAGAAGAAGAGTTGATGGTAGACCTACGGGTAGGCAAGACAGGCTCTCACAACCATGCAGCCTTTGCCGCCGTTCCTACTGCCAGGCTTCCTGAGTCCTGTTTGGTTCCCACCCTTTCCCAAACCCCGTCCTCCAGCCTGTCTTGTACTCTGAGAACCTGCCAAAGTTTCTCCAGTCAGTCCCATTTGCTTCGGCAGCTAGAGTCTTTGCAACCAAGGGTCCTTTACAGCTGGACCTCTCGTGGCAGGATGCGTAGCACACCAAAGGTCTCCTCGGTCCGGGTCACGTCCTCCTTGCCAAAGAGGACATTTTTCCTTCCTCTACGACCTTTACGCTCCTCTTATCTTTCATCTTCCCCATCAGGTGTTCAGCAGCTCAGTTCCTCATTTGAAAATTTATGGCCTCAAGAGCCCAGAAGTTATTTTACATAGACACTGGTTGCTGATGAGGCAGGCATACACCTTCCCAAGCCTTTGAACGCCATTAAATGTCATGTCGCAGGGTTGCCCACATATAGATTACCAAGCTGGGCAATGATGTTTGACCTCAAGTCTCCTTGCCTCAGTTTTATAGGTAACTGAAGCTGAAAGTGCTGCCAGGGCTTGAGGAACCCATTCAACTGCATGTATGGAAGAGAACGTCCATCTCCACAACTTGTCCTGAAAGGTACTGGGGGCTTATGGTCCAGATGGAGTGGCTGTGAGAGCTTCATGCCCAGCCTCCATACACGGAATAAATGCGCTAACAGCAGGGTTGTTGCGGAGAATAATAAGCAGTTGCCACTACTATTTATCAAGTGTTTCAAGAGGGCAGGGACCAAATCTACTTTGTTCACTGCCAAATCCCCAACGACTAACACACACGTTGGAACAAGGGCTCCTTATACAGTTTTTGAATCAATGAACGCCAGGCTAAACACGTTACATTATCGCATTTCATCCTCTCAACTTGGTGGCAGGTATTACCCTCCATCTATAGCAGATGTGACAGTGGAGGCTCTGAGAGGTTAAGCAACTAGGAAGTGATGGCCTTGGGACTTGAATCCAGGCCCGAGTGACTCTGGCTTACGTTGCTGGGCGCCAGCCACGTGGTGCTGTGGTGCCCTCTGCTTCCTGCGCAGCACCGTCGGGGAGCCCAGCGCCGTTGGGGAGCCCAGCGCTCCTGTCCAGTGGGGGAGGAAGGATGGTGACTCCAGTTAAGTAGCATGGAGTTGAGGAAGGAGCCACAGGGGACACTCACGTGCCTGCTGCCACTCCCTTAGCTGACAGTCTCACATGACTGTCTGGTGCCACCATCTCCTCACTGATTTCCACCTTCAGGTTTGTTCACCTAATATCCATTCATCACACTGCTGGACACCGGATATTCCTACCCCACAGGGAGGTCATTTCCTTCTCCTTCCTAAAACGTTTCCATGGTTTCGCCATTGCCCGTAAGATAAAGTCAAAAGCCTTTTCTGCTCAAAGAGTGGCCCATGGACCAGTAGCACAGGTATCACCTAGGAGCCTGTTAGAAATGGAGACCCTTGGGTTCCAAGCCAGACCTTCTGAGTCCAAATCTGTATTTTTAACTAGATCTACAACGGATTCATAATCAGATTAAAGTTTGAGAAGCATGTACCTCAAGTGTTTAATGAATCCTTCAAGGTCATATGACCTGGCTACCTCTGCAGCCAAATTTCCAACCTCTTCATACCTCACATTCAAGCCCCTCTAAATGTCTCCCTGTTCCTTGCATGTGCCAGCTCTCTCAATGCTCCACTACCTCAGATGTGCTCTTCCAGCCTACCCTCCTTTGGCCTTGGCAGCACCTTCCTTATTCCTTCAGGTTTAGTTTTTAAACATCCCTCTTCTCCAGAAGCCACTCTGCCCATCCCCCCTGCCTCCAGCCCTAGCTGTGTGAGATGCCCCTGCCATGGGTGCAGTTGTGTGTTAAATTGTATCTCTCTCCGGCAAAACAGGAAAGGATCACGTCTATCTGTGTTCTCGTCACATCCCTAGTGACTAGAACAAGGCTGGCATAAACTACTTAATAAAATCAATCACTCTATTAAAAAGACAATGTTCAACTTCCTAATTGTACTATCATCCAGCCCACAAGTCTACCTTTAATCCCCCTCAAATTGAAAAATTTTTAAAACCTGTGTAAAACCTATTTAAACAGCATTTCTCTCCCTATTGACTTTTGTGAGGTATCGACAGCAGAGGTGACTGATAACTGATGCCAACACAAACACTCCCGAATGCTCACCTCTACAAAATCACAGCAGTTGTTTATTCAGATAAAGGCAGAGAGAATTCATACACTGGAGTCAAAAGGGCGAGGTGAAGGAGCATTAGACAAGAAAATTAAGTCCCTGCCACACATGCTGTCATGAAGCTATTGTGAGAAGACCTATGAAGCTTCAAGAAGTAAGGGATGGAAAGGTAAGAAAATATGTGACAGGATACAAAAAAAGAAATGTGATGGGTTTATCCAGTGTCATCTGTCTCTAATTTTCTTAAGGGCTCAGTTGGGCTCTGGGGAATAAATGAAAAATTAGAGAATGTTTTAAAACTCGAGACAAAACACAGCCAGAAAGAGATTACATTAAAATGGCAGAATATGGAAGATTCTTCACACCCATGGTGACAACCTAAATTACCTCTTTTTGCCTATTCCAACAACGTTGTCTTTAAACTATTTTGCACACATTTATGCATGACACATTCATATAACAGAAAATAAATTTTAACTGGATTGTCATCAAAACCCGGAGGAAGAGTCACCGAGGCGGTATGAGAGAAGAGATGCTAACTAACTTCAAAACTTACAAAGACCTTACTTTGAGCCACTTTCACGATGCTAGCCCATGCCTTCAGGCTCCACGTTTGACAGAGTAGCTCGCCAGCTCTGGGAGGGATGGTAAGCATGTGGCCAGCATACAGCCTCTGTCCACCCTTCCCAGGACGTGACTTCCAAAGGCTCGTCCACATCCTGTTCCAGGCAGCCACCATTAACTGGTCAGGACCGGCATCCAAATGGAACCTCCTTTGCCTTTGTTCATTTAGAACGTGATGGCCTTCGTAACTATAAAGTGAATTCTCTCCCTCCTTCCCATGTAGCTGTACGTTTGGCTCAAGTCCCCCGATCTGTCAACCAAGCATTTTGACTTGAATCAAAGTACCCTGCCCACGCACATCTTGAACATAGAGTCTCCTCTGACTCAGGTCAAATGTTAATCCATTGAGTGCCTTTCTTTTTATTGTGCTTTTCACATTTTTGAAAGCATTCTAAATTACATCACGATTTCATTCTCAGAAAACTCCCTGTGAGCTAGGTTAGCCAAGTAGTATTATAGCCAAGAGGACTAAGGCCCAGAGAGTTGAAATGAATCATAGAAAATCATCCAGAGAGTTAGAGGGAAAACTGGGTTGGACACTCAGGTTGCCTAGCTGCCACTTCACACCCTTCACACATCACCACACTTCTTATATTCGGCTACATCTCTCAGGGGTATGCTTCCTCCTCTCAGCTTACTCTTGTTCACTTGAACTCTACACACACACATACACACACACACACACACACTCATGCAGTCAGAGATACGTACATGCACACAGAGAAACCTGTGTACAAAAAGAGGTACGTGCACAGAGAGGTACCTCACACAGAAATACATACTTGCCCAGAGACAGACAGACAGACAGACAGACAGATACAGAGGCATACACTCAGAAAGACACACACAGGGACACAAAAAGATACAGACACGTGGACACACAAAGAGACACACACAGCGACCCACACACAGAGACAAACAGACATACAGAGGTAGACGTACACACACACTTTCTAACTTTCATTTCATCAGTCCGGGGTGAAAATCCCATTTTTCTGTGGGACTTTACCAATGTAAGTCGTGGAGAACATCCCAGCCCCCGACTTTGTTCCATAAAGAACAGGTCTCCCTCTGTGAGCTCAGTGATAAAAGCATGTTAGATGGGAGATTATGGTTCTTAGCAGAACGGGCATGTGGTGATCTGTACAGCCATCATCCACTTATTAATCAATCATTTATAACCTAGTTTGTGTTGAGATACTCTCAGAGGCTGTTATGCTTATTATAAGGAATCAGGGATTCATTGTAGCTGTCACATTGGGCTCTGATGACCCCATCTGGGGGCCGAATCCCTATTGTTAACTGTCACATTTGCTTTAAGAACGTGTTATTTCTTCCATTATCTGATTTCTCAAGAACAGAAGCACTTACTCTTGGTACTAAAATTGTAATGGATCTCTGTAGAGAGGTAAGAGGAGAGAAGGACCAAATATAAGAGTGAGAAAGTGTAAGAGTAATAAAGAATTCAAACTGGTCTTTTTTTAGGGTTTTAGGCTATGGAAATAATAAAAGCCATCATTATCTCCTTTCTTCAATACTTCCTAATTAGACCAGACTTTCCGTATGGAAAGTCCGTGCAGACACTGTTGGTCACCTACCCAAATCCATTCTCTCTTGAGGCTGTTTTGTGGTGGCCGAACCCCAAGTTGAAGAGCATTTGCCTATCTCTATGTGGCCTTGTGCTCAAGGAAAGTCATCCTATCTTCAGCCTGAGGCGGGTGTGTCTTGATTAAGCTAAGCTGAGAATTGCTAATTACATTCTTTTGCCAACGATTGTCTTGGAGAAGGGCATATGACCCAATTCTGGTCATGAGATGTGGAGAGAAGCCTGTTGGTACAGCTTCTGGGAAATGTTTTCTTTTTCTAATTCTGGACGTTGATGTGTGAGAGGAGGATTCAGAGCTGTTGCTCTCTTAACAGTCACAAAAAGAGCTAGCTCATGTGTTGAAAGTGGAGTGACAATTTTGTTTTCAATGGCTGACAATTCTTTGACACTCCTCCCACAAGAGATGGTACCTATGGCCTGCCCTGGAATATAGGAGGGCTTTTGAATATGTCAGCCAACATAATATGACAGAAGTGACACCAGGTCATAAACAGTCATGCACCTTCTGCCTGGTTCTCTTTGAACACTCACTCTTGGCATGCTCGTTCTGAGGAAAGCCATCCACCATGTAAGACTTCTGATTACTCTAAGATCACCATGCTGGAGTAGCCAAGGGTAGTTATTCTGGCTGACGGCCTCAGCGAAGCACAGCCCTCTAGCAACCCATGGTTCCAGACATGTGAGTGAAGAAGCCATCTCAGAAGTGGAACTTCCAGACATTGCTGTCCCAATTCCCAGCCATTTGAGTCATCTTCAGTCATTCAAGTCACCCCTGGCTTTTCAAGGCATCCCAGCTGAGGGCCCAGAATCATGAAGCAAAAACAAACCATCCCTGCTACGCCCTGTCAAAAGTCCTGACCCACAGAATCCATGGGTGAAACAAAATGGATTTACATGCCACTTGGTTTTGAAGTAGTTTGTTTAGGCAGCAAAAGTAACTGGAACAAATGGCAAAGTAAAAAGATGGGGAAACCTGGCTCCTTGATGGCAACACCGCGTGGTTAAAATCAACCAACCCAGGAGCTGCCTCATCTCTGGACTTCTGGTTATCGAGCTAATTAGTTCCCCTAGTGTTTATGCCCTTTGGAGACAGTGTACTAGTGTGCTGGGGCTGCCATAACAAAATACCACAGACGGGGTGTCATAAACAACAGGGGTTTATTTCCTCACAGTTCTGGAAGTCCAAGATTAAGGTGTCAGCAGGGTTGGTTTCTTCTGAGGCCTCTCTCCACAGCTCGCCGATGGCCGCCTTCTTGCTGTGTCCTCACAAAGTCCTTTCTCTGTACCCACACAAACCTGATGTTTCTCTGTATATCCAAATTTCCCCTTCTTATAAGTCCACCGGTCAGATTGGATTAGGGCCCACCCTGACGGTCTCATTTTAACTGAATCACCTCTTTAAATGCCCACTCTTCAAATAAAGTCACATTCTATGGTACTGAGGGTTAAGCTTTCAACATACGAATTGCAGGGTGGGGGTGGGGGAGAGACAATTCAGACCATAATAGATGGGTTCCTTGCTGCTGAAATCATGCTTAAAAATACAACGAAAGAAAAAAGAAGTCACGCTAATGTAAGCAAATGCTGGAATAGCTCAAGAATTAAAGAAAAACCAACGTGACAGAGCAACTCCAAGAATGTCAGTGACTCGAACTGAGAGTTCAATGACATAAAAACAAATGTTCACTTCTCTTTCTCACTCTGACATCTCTGATTCTCTCTGGGGTTTGCCTTTATTCTCTTGAGTCATCACAGTAAACATTATCTTGTCACTCTCATACTGAAAAACATCAATCTCTCAGTGAACTATGGGGCTGTTGAGGGAATGAAGCTACAATTGGCAGAGTTCCACACACCTGAGCAGGGAGAGCAGTAAGACTTTTAGTGCTACGTGAAAGGAGTAATCAGCCTTCTTGGCTTCCCAGAGCTGTCTGCCATATGCCTACCCACCTTTTGTCCCAGCCAAAGACGTGCTCTACTTTGTGATACCAAGAGAAAAATGAACCATGAAACTAATCTGGTGAGAGCAAAGGAAAAGGCACTTAAAGAAAAAAACAACAACAACAAAAAATTCCCAGACTGGATGAAACCCAGAGATCCAACAAATTCCATGAACCCCAAACAAGAACGCCAAGACACTTCATGATCAAACTGTCTAAAACCAATGAAAGCGAGAAAACCTTAAAAGAAGCCAGAAAGAAAAAGATAGATTAAGTACAAAAGAAGTAAAATAAGAATGACAGCAGACAGAAAGCCAGAAGACAGTAGAGCAACGTCTTTCAAGCACTGAAAGAAGAAAAGTCAGCCTAGAATTCTGGAGCCAGTGAAGATACCTTTTGAAAACAAAAGCAAAATAAAGATTTCTGGTTAAAAAAAAACTTCATCACGAGCAGTCATACACTACAAAAAATGTAAAAGGAAGTCCATCAGGCAGAAGGAAAATGGTACCAGATGGAAATCATGATGTACCCAAAGGAATGAAAAGACTTGGAAATGGTAAATCTGTGAGTAAACATATATTAATCGGTTCTTGTTTTTAAATCTCTTTAAAATGTTTCAATAATAAAAATAAAGTATGAGGATGCATTTTACTGTAAAAGTATTACATGAATTCCTATATGATGGCAATACAGAAATCCTTTAATGAACAACCAGTTGAAAAGGAATGCTAAAAATCAACTGAATTCAGTAATAGTTTTCAGTGGGTGTATTTTGAACTGTAACCATAATATCATCTACATACAGTTAAAAATAGTCATGCATTGATGTGTAAAGGTATAAATACACTTGTGCATGTTACTTACTCTTCGTGAACATAAGGATTTGTGAACTTCTGGCAACAACCCACTGCCAAGAGTGTTCTACAAGCCATAGACAGAGAATCATCGGACTAAAATTTTTTTTGTAAATCAGACAAGAACTCTATGGCAGTATAAACATTGACACTTTCCCTCTCATTATCACCTTGGTAATAGGCCATTTTACATATTTGGGTTTCCATTATTTTATATATAAAATCTACTTTGTCATCATATCTGCTCTACCATAAAGCAGAGCCACATAACAGGCACTCAGTAAACAGTTGTCCAATAATGCCTGGCCTCTCCAATATCACCAGTATACAGCAACAATTTTCTGATGGCTACCAAAGAAACATAAGTCCTGAGTCACAAGTGTCAGGATCAGTATCTAAACTTGAATTGCTCTTTTCAATTATTTCTGCCTTTCCCACTGCATATCTTCAAGCTCTTCACACCACGTCTCCAACAACTCCAGCCACATTCCCTGAGGATACACGGCATTGGCAGAACCCACCGCAGCAAATCAATCTGCAGAGGTAGACTCAAGGGGATATATTTAAATCACAGAAGAGTGCAGGTTGGAGTTGCAATCATGATCAGTGAAGCAGACCTCAGTATGTTGTGCACAGTTAAAAATGACTGTAGGACTGCTCTGTATATATCAGCTGGAAAAATGTCTCTTTCTATATGAACATTAAAATGAGACATGAGCAGCCTGTTGTGCCTAGGTGAAAATCTGACCTTGAAGTAACTTTACCATTCCCACACCCTGCTAATGAAGAGTACACCTACCTCCTGTTGTCTTTGGCCTTGATAATTTCAAGATGTTAGAAATACTATACTTGTAAACCGCTCAGAAGGGTCAAAGATTGAGGCCTGGTCAGAACTTGGATTGTCAGACCTCCTTAAAACACAAAGGGGATTAAAAAAGAAGATCTTGCTTTTCCTCTGGCACGTTCCCAATACTTACAACAATTTAGAACATACCTGCAATAAACAATGGATTCTTACCCAAGCTTTATCTCATTCACACCTATTTTACTTACTGCCTATCAATTTTCCTCGTCAGTGCCCCACTCATCCCCACCACATGGCTGGAACTGAAGAAATTCTTATATCATTTGCTCAGTCAGCTTCATGGGAACAAGGAAGTATTATCCATACTCTTCCTAAAACATTGGCTTAGGCAGAGTAAGAGCAGTCAGCGAGCCTCGTTTTTTTAATTTCATATTTGATAGAACAATATTAAAAGAATTGTTAAAGTTATGAAACTCCATGCTCATATTAGATTTAAGATGGGGTGGCTAAGTATACATATGAAAAGAGTTATTTCACTTCTTTTCTTAGGGATAACATTTAGCAATCATACTGCTTTTTATCTCCATCACTCTTTACAAACATTAACTGTAACATTTCACTACATTAACTGCAAAGAGGGAGTCAGTCAGAAGTGGTCTTATAGTTCTGTAGTCACTTTGGTAGCATTTCTCAAAATGATATATTACAGCCAAGAGTCTATGTTTTACGCTGGTGTAAGTAGGAAAGTCAGAAAGGAGGGAAGGAGAAAAAAGGTCATATTCTAAAATAACAGAGATCTCAGAAGCCTACCTAGGATTCTAGGGTTATATCCTGTAAATTTAGAACATGGAATTGGAATAGCTAGTGACATGAATGACATAACTAAATTTTGAATAATAGTATTACAATGAGCATATTATAATTTGTATTAAAAAAAAAACAGCAAACATTTCCAAATCCCTCCTGGCAGATAAAAGTTCCTCCAAAATAAAAAAAAAATAAAAAGTTGAATATAGTGAGTAAATGAATTTAACATAAAAGGCATACTATTACTGACATCATTGTTGGTAATAATCGTACAGCTCACTTATCCCTTGAATCATTTTTTTTAACGAAAGACCCTCCAAATAATAAAAATAGCTACCATTTGTTGAATATATACTATGTGCAAGGCACCATGCTAACTGCTTCTAATACACTGATTTGACTCAGTTTCCCCACATGCAAAATGAAGGAATTTGTCTAGAGCAGAGGTCAGCAAACTACAGCCTACAGGCTAAGTCCGAATACTATTTTGTAAATGAGGCTTTCCTGGAATGCAGCCATGTCTGTTCCTTTACACATCGTATTTGACTGCTTCCCCACCACCAGGGCAGAGTCAAGTATTTACAAAAAAACCATATGGCCTGCAAAGCTTAAATATTTACTATCTGTTCTTTTACAGAACAGTTGCCATCCTCTGATCTAGAAATGGCTTCAAAGAACCTTCGAATACTAACATTTTCTTCCTCTGACTTTGTGTTGAGAACTCGCTCCACTTTCTCCACTGTATCACTAGTATCACGAAACAACAAAAACAGTGTGTTGGCCACATATTGGCCCAGGTGCTGTTGTGTAAGCTTCTATATCAGTGTCAGTTCTTTAGGAAAATATTCTTTGTGTTTCTGATTCTGTAATAATTCACCTATTAGCCCCGTGTTGAGAGCTAACAACTTCAGGTAACCCAATCTGAAACTGTATGCTGTTGATAACACCCACATCTACTATCAGTAAGTATAATTATGGGACACTAATAGATTATACCAATTTTAAAAAAAGGAACATCAAATGCTGCCACTTCTTCCCTTACTCTCTCAAGTCATTGCTTCTTCTCCATTTCCTCTGTCATCATCATCGCCTGTTGCCACTTCACCTCACACTTGAATTATTACCTGAGCAACATTCAGCCCAATCATAGGTATGAAGTAGGGTTCTACATACCTGAAATTCAAGACTCACCTTTTGAGAGTATCAGAGCTAGGGATAAGAATTTTTCTTAAATGGTTTCATCTATTTCCACAACCAGAAACAATGAAGGCCTACCCCACTTTTTCACATCCTCTTAGATTCGTAATTTTCACATGAGGTCTAACAGGTGACAATTTGATAGGATGCATGATTGGGATGAGAATTTACAAAAGTTTAAGCATCCTTTCCACCATAGTTGTTGTTTTTAAAATGCCTGGGAATGCCACAAGTTCACAGATAATTTGATTTCCTATAGTAGCTTAGGTTCTACAAAGAAAGATCACGCTCACTAGCCAAAGCCATGGTGAAGAGAGGACATGAGCACACTGTTACAAAGGGCTGCCAAGTTAGTGTCATATTTTTAGCCTCCATAAATATCAGGTGCTGAATTTTTAGCATTATTCGTGTGAAATTCTTTTCCTATTCACCCTAAAATATTAATCATTTCTTCAATGGATTGAATCGCTAACTTTTCCATCCAATTTGTTAATAGCCTTCATTGGGGTCTTCTAAAATACTTTAGCACTGACCTAGTTATCATCTAGATTCAGTTATTCATTGCAGCTTAAGTGTTACAAGAAAAAGAAGTAGAAGTATTATCTTTATCTCCTTGAGTGTAAACTTTCATAGTATCATCAAAATATCAGTGAAATACCACTCTTACCCTCCAAGTAGAAGACTGAACATTAGAGACTATAAAAAATCCAAATTTAGCCCATCTTGAAATCTATACATGGAATTAAAATATTGTATCCTATACTCATTCTTATATTAATTCTATACTAATTATGCTCATGAGTCTCCAGAAGTAGGCAACTCATCTGAAACAGATTGTACTGTTTGTACTCTGTTGTACTGCTCATGCTTTTTTTTTTCTTTCTTGGGAGGTTTTTGATTGTTGATTCAAGCTCCTTACTCATTATTGGTCTATCCATACTTTCTGCTTCTACGTGATTCAGTCTTGGTAGATTGTAAGTTTCTAGAATTTATCCATTTCTTCTAAGTTATCCAATTTGTTGGTATATAATTACTCACAGTATTCTTTGGTCATCCTTGGTATGTCTGTGGTATCAGTTGTAATGTCTTCTGTTCCATTTATAATTTGTTTTTTAGCTTGTTTATTTGAATTTAGCTTGTTTATTTATTGTTTATTTGAAAGGTGGCTTAGCTACTGAGAGGCGTCAAGGATGAAGAGTAAATGGGTGCGTGAGAGATATCTGTCCAAAAGTCAACAGTAAAATCTGCTTTGCCCATTCCCACCTCAATTTCCCATAGTCTTACATATGTTTGATTCTCCCTCATAGCTCTCATAACTCGTCAGGTTTTCATTTCTTTTTGAAAACAATAATTGGGCTCGAGTTACAGAATACTGGAGCTACTTGACAAACAATCACTCAATATGATAGTTATCCTAAGAAAACCAGCAAAACATTTTAAGGATATGCCTGGAGAAGTTTATAGATATTTTCTGTTATAAAGAATGAAGTTTATCTTATGTCTAGGCACATAATATGTCCAGGAGGTAGCAAAGATGCTACTGAACAGTGAGAAAGAACATTATCTCATTTATAATTTTTTTACTTCAGTCCTCTACCTGTTTTTCTTGGTGAGTCTAGCTAAAGGATTGTCAATATTTTTATCTTTTTAAAAAACTAACTCTTAGTTTCACTGATCTTTTCTATTGTTTTTTCTATTCTCTAGTTCATTTATTTCTGTTCTAAGCTCTATAATGTCTTTCCTTATGTTAACTTTGTGCTTAGTTTATTCTTCTTTTCTAGTTTCTTGATATGTAAAGTTAGGTTGTTTATTTGAGATCTTTATTTTTTCTTAATGTAGGCATTTACCACCATAAAATTTCCTCTTAGAACTGTATCTTATACATTTGGGTATCTTGTGTTTCCATTTTCATTTTTACGAAGATACTTTTTGATATCCCTTTTTATTTCCTCTTTGACCAATTGGTTGTTCAGGAGTATGGTATTTAACTTTCACATTTGTGAATTTTTCCATTTTCTTCCTGTTACTGATTTTTAGTTTCAGACCATTTAGTAAGGAAAGATACTGGATATGAATTTTGTCTTCTTGAATTTGTTAACACTTGTTTTACACCTAAAATATGATCTATCCTAAAAGATATTCCATGTGCACTTGAGAAGAATGTGCATTCTGTTGCCATTGGACAAAATGTTCTGTATATGTCTATTAGATCCTTTGGTCTATAGTGTTGCTAAAGACCACTATTTCCTTATTAATGTTCTGTCTGGATGATCTCTCTATTATTAACAATAAGGTCTTAAATTCCCCTACTACAGTCATGTGCCACATAACATCTCAGACCGACTGAGTAGGTATTATAAGAACCTAATAAGAATTTAGGGTTCTTATGTTACTTCAGAACCCTAAAGCTCTCTATTTAAAATGGGTTCTGGAACTAGTGAATACACATATTTTACAAAAAGTAAGTAATCTAGTGATATTTGGCTTTTTTTAATTACCAAAGATCAGAGACAAGCATAGACTACATTTCCCTTGTCCCTTCCTGGTGTGTGTTAGATTTAGGTTCCAGACACTCCAATGACTTGTAACAGAACATATGTGCAGGCCAAACTCACACAGACTGCACCAGCCCACCTTCCTGACACAGGCATTGAGGGATGTGGCAGTGGGAGAAAGAGCACAGCTTCTGGGCCTTTGGTTATACAAAGGAAACTCAAAACCAAGTTTGGAAGCAGGAGCTAGAAAGAACCTAGCTGTTCTGCATAATGCAATGAAAGGAATTGTTTTACTTGCTGGAGAAGTAGTAAAGAAGAAGAGAAAGAGGGGGCTGGAACCACTGTGGACACATGTGGCTTAGGGAATACTCTTAAGGAATAGGAATGTTCAATGTTCACACATAAATCATATGTAATACTGCATCTGATCTGCAGTATTAAGTTTTCCTACCTCCCAATTCTTCAGTAAAGTTAGCTTGACCTCACTAAACCATGAAATCATTTTTCCTTCCTTAGATCTGACTTTCTGTAAGTGAAGAGAAGAGATTGGAAGAAAGGGCAGAAACCGCTTTCTTAATTCTTTCAAAATGGTAGAACTTCCTATTTTATAGGCTAGAAGAAATGCAGGAAGAGGATTAGGACGCTGTCACCTTAAAAGCAAGGAAAGCAAAAAACATTAGAGCACCCTGGCCACCAGTTAAGAAATCTTGCAAATCTATGCTGTTGTTTTTTCATTCCTAAATAAGACGTTACACCTATTTAAAAAAAAAAGAATTTTTTTTAAGTGAAGAAGTGTGTTCTTAGAACTTTCTAGAACCTGACCAGCCAATCCTCAGCTCTGACTCTATACTATCATCTATCTCCCTGAAAGGACTCAGAGAGCAGGGAGCTCAAGTAGTAGACACCAGAGTTAACCTCCAGTGGCCGAACTTTTCAGCCCCCATTTTCCACATGTCCACCCTCTTAATCTGATTCAGCCTCAGCATTCATGCAGAGCTCGATTCTTTTGAACTTATTTACAAGTTGTATCATTATACTTGCCCACATTATGCAAGCAGTTTGCAATCTCCCCTAATTCTCTGACTTTAATTATATAATTGAACAAGCCAAAAACTCATTTTTCCCAGGAAACATTAAACATTACCATCTTAATGAAATTCGTAATGAAAAGGTCCGCTATGCATGCAAATGACCCGTAGTGGCCGGGCCACTAGCTTATCACTGGGCAAGGCAATAAGACCAATGCTCTTTCTTGTGTCAGTCACTGGGAATGTCATTTCTCACCCACACTTTTGGCTGGAATGATAATCCCACAAGACCAGAAGATGCACCTCTGTGAGACACATGGATATAATTAAGATTGGATGAAAAGAGTTTAAATGAAGTAGGAACTGATCTTAACCTATAAAAATCAAATGTTTCAAAGCTGAAAGAACTCACTTAAAATTTTCTTGCCAATTAAAAATAAAAAAGGTACTAACTGTACTTCTTTTCTCCAGAGACTAGAGGTCAGAGAGATTAACAGTTCTCTTCTCAACTTACTTGCCAGGAGTGAACGCAGAAAATAGCCAAAATATAAGAAACTTGGGGGACTTCTAGAATATTCAGCATCATAAATGGATGACTCTTCAAATCTGCTCCTTCCAAACTGTATTTTTCAAGTACCCTTGTTGCATAAACCTCAAATCTTATATGCACTACACACTGTCCTCATGCCAAAGTCACTGCAAGCTAAGACGGAAGGAAAACAGACCTGTTCACACTTTTATCCAAATAGCATGGACAACAATGTCCTGTGCCAAGTAGACACCAAATTAAAGCACTTAATAATAGCTACTATTTATATAACAAACACCCAGTTCCCAAATCTTGCCAAATCTTTGCATTGCCATAAACATGTCAAGATGCCCAAAATATCCATCACAGTACCTTATCCTAAACATTTATAGTACTTTAGAGAAGAGAATGCAATAGCTGCACTTATCATTGTACCCAGCTGAGTAAATATTATTTCCCTTCCTCATAAGTTCCTCCATTTTTCCACAAGACTTACAAGCAAAGGAAATTCATGTTTGTAATTTTAAAGTAATTTAATTATTGGGATATAATTCACATATCATATAATTCACCCATTTCAAGTGCACAATTCAATGGATTAGGGTATATCACATTATTAATTTTTTAATTGTGGAAAAATACCTATATCACAAAATTTGACATTTTTAAGTGTATGGTCCAGTGGCACTAATTACATTCAAAATGTTGTGCAATCATCACTGTTACCTATTTTCCAAAAATTTTTCATCACTCCAAACAGAAACTCCAAAACCATTAAGTAGTAACTCTCCATTCCTCCTCCCCGCTACCCCTAGAAACCTCTAATCTGCTTTCTATCTCCATGAATTTGCCTATTCTAGATGTTTCATATAAAACATTTTATAAGACTTTTCCTTTTGTGTATGGCTCGTGTCAGTTAGAATATTGTCTTCAAGTTTCATCCATGCTGTAGTATGTATCAGGATTTCGTTTCTTTTTATGGCTGAGTAATATTGCATTACATGTATTTACCACATTTTATTTATCCACTCATCTGTTGATTATAGGTTTATTTTTAAAAATACTTTGCATGCAGAGAATTGAGAAATCTCATACCTTAATTCATAGCACACTCTTCATCAATTGCCCCAATAAACTTTTTTTAAAAAAAGACGTGCCCCTCTCTTGGTTTTAGATAATTTCCTCATCCCCAGAAGCCTCTCCTATTTCTCTCCTCCAATAGGCACACATGCTAATGTTTTTGGTGTAGATCCTTAAATATGCATGTAGGTTTGTAAAGTATATAACTGTGTGTTGCTTTAATTTACATAAATGCTTTTAATTTATATAAAGCTCATTCTGTTTCTTACTTTTCCACTCAACTCTATGTTTTTCAGATCTACACATATTACTAAATCTAGCTAACTGTTAATTGTTTAATGTTTAGTCTCTGAAATATGGCATAAAGGGATTAAATGGTCTCATGCTATTATATTTTCTCAACTGAGAAAGACAACTCCCAGAGTAATTTCTGTACTTCTCTGTGAGCAATGGACAAATCTCTTAATCTCTCTAAGTCCTAGTTTCTTCATCTGTATAATGAGGGGGTTACACCAGATCAGAGAGCCTTAATAGGCAGTATTCATTAAATGACCTGGGAAACTTCCAAAATAATGTGCCCAACCCAATAGCAAAATCCAAGGCAGTAAAACCCTGGCATAAATGGAGGGGGGAGGGGAGAGAAAGGGGAGACTTTCCAGATGATTCTGATGTGTATCCCTTGTTAAAACCTCTGCCAAACATGGATCCCTGAAGTCCGTTCACTTTAATATACTAAGATTCTGTGAGTATGGGGGAAGTGCCTTGGCAAAGATCCTATAGCAAACCAAAGGCTAGCACCTGGCAATAAAAACGATGCCTGTGTCCCAGCTCTCTGTTCTCTACATACAAAATCTATTTTTACAGCATTTATGCTCTTTTATTACTCCCTTCTATAAGTGTATTCCAAGGAGTAACTGCTCCCTGGTTAACACACTCATCCATAAACTCCTTGGGACTCAGTCCTCCCTTAGCTTGGATCATGCCCTCTGGTTTTTGTATTTGATAAAAGCTGAAAGAGGCTGGCAACATCTTTCATCTCTATTCCCATCAGAAATTTGTGCAGCTCAATAGGGTCACCTCTGAGTCTTCGCTTTTGCAAGGAATACAGATCTGGTTTCTATAGTCTGGTTTAAAAAGAAAATGCCTGTACCATTCTACACACACGCTGCTGCTTCTCCTTTACCCTCCAGGTCTTGTTCTGAATTTCATAATCAGAACTAACCTGCTGTCTTCTCTTTGCTGCCCCCAAGTCATATTGCTTAAAAACTTGGAAATACAGAAAATAGGAAGTAGAAAATAAAAAATCACTCTAATCCCATTGGGTGAGGTAATTATTTCTCACAAATATGCCCCCAACTTCACTGTCTCAGCCAGCACTGCTATACAAAAGTGCCATGCGCTGGTTGGCTTATTAACAGACACTTATTTTCTCATAGTTCTGGAGGCTGGAAGTCTGAGATCAGGACCCCAGCATGGTTGGGTTCTGGTGAGAGACCTTTTCTGGGCTGCAGACTACTGACTTCTTACTGTCTCCTCACCTGCCAGGGATCAGAGAGAGGAAGCAAGCTTTCTCGTGACTCATATGAAAGCATTAATCTCATCGTGAGGGTTCTACCCTCATGACCTCACCCAATCCAAATCACCTCCCATCACATTGGGGCGTTGGGTTTCAACATGTGAAGTTCAGGGGAAAAAACATTCAGTCCATAACATTCTTTCTGATTTCAGTTAGTGGTACTATATTGGTCCAGTTGCTCAGGCCCCAAACCCAGCAATTATCCTTGGTGCCTCTCTTTTCTTTACTACCTCCAACCCATCAGCCCAACCTCCAAATATAGCCTGAATCCATCCTTGTCTTTCTGTTTCCGTTCCTACCACCGTAGGCCAAACTGCCATCACCTCTCACCCGGGATGCTCGCTTTGCCTCCCTGGTATACTGCAGAAGGAATGAAAAAAGATTGACTTACAGAACAAGGAAACAAAAATATCCAGACGGTCTGGAAGAATCAGGTGAAAACTAAGGAGATTAAATTTAATACAAATAAATGTAAGCTTCTACTTTCCCAAATTCCATGGCACAAGTGAGAAGCTGTATAAATAACTTGGGTGATTTATTTGACTGCGAGCTCAATTAAGAAACAGTGCGATGTACCCAACCAAAGCAGAAGTTCCTACCACTTTGGCTGAGTGAATACAAATGCAGCATCCAGTACAAAGGGCATAGTATAGTCCCTTTGTGCTGGTTATACACAATGTTCCATTCTGGGAATCAGAATAAAATATAAATATATATACAGAGGATGCCAAAAAAATGTATACATATTTCAAGAAAGGAAACAACTGTATTAAAATTGTAATACAATGAATGGCGGTAGCATTCATTTGATTAATGTCATACTACACATTGTTACCGTAATTCAACTCAACTTTGAAAAGTAATACAGAGATAACATCTCTTAAAATGTGTACATTTTTTTGGCACCCCCAGTATATATAGATCCAGAATTGACTGAAAGGGATGCTGAGTGGAGCTAAATTGGGTCACATGAGAAACAGATGCAAGAAGTGGGGATGCGTGTCTGGAGAAAAGAAGACTGAGGGGCTAAAGGGCACACCCACACCTGGAACTCATTAACACTTGCCCATACCAGGAGGGGAAGTCTCCAACAAGGGAGCTCCAGAAAGAGGGGCAGACTTTGGTCCCAAAGAAACGCTCATGTCCTTTTCATTGCTCAGCTGAAATGCCTCCTCCTCAGAGAAGCCTGCCCGGATTACCCAGTCTAACTAAGCCCATCATTCTCCACAACATCACCCTGTTTCGTTTCCTTCCTTGCACTTATCGCCAGCTAGAGTTATACTGGGCTTTGCTTAAGCATATGCTGCTTCCCCAAATTTAGCGCACCACCTATGAGAGCTGGGATCTTGTTTAACCTGTTCATCATAATATTCTGGGACCGAAAAGTGTAAGGTACATAGAGGAAGCTCAATAAATATTCTCTGACTAAAGGAATAAAGGAATAAATGAATGCCTTCCTCCCACAGCAGCTTCCAGCATTAAAGGGTCACGAAGAGCCATTCTCAAGGAGACCTGGTAAAGCATTTGGGGTTCCTGCTGGGGAAAGACTTACAGAGAGTTAAATTCATTATCTCCCGCCTCCTGGGCTCTCCCTTACTCAATATTTTTCATTCTGTGAATCAGTCTGCAGATCCACAACTACAGATCCCTCGGATGTCCTCAGGTCTCAGGTTGCCCTTGAATTAGACCTGACTTCGGGCTCTCGCCAGAATGAGCTCCTGCTCTCCCTCCGGATTCAGCAGAGGCTTTCTAAAGTCCAGGACGTGGGACCTTTGGCCTTCTTCATCCTAGAGCCTAGATAGACCCAGGCTCCAGAGGAAACAAGAGAAGGCTCCCCGGAGCCTAGCACATTCCCTCTTAGAAGGTGAACTGAATCCAGCAAGCAGACTTTGTCTCTAGTCACACCTTCAGAAGGCTGCTTTAAATGGAAAGCCATTCAACTAACGATACATAATCTCTGCCTATAGACATGGAAAACTACCAATGGTATATTTTTTTAATTAAAAAGAAGATTAAAAAAATAATAGCTTGAATATAATCCCATGTTTGTTGGAAAATGAAATACACATAAAAAATCTGGCAGGAAGTACAACAAAAGGTCAGGTGTGTCATCACTGGGCAAGGCGAACACAGGTGTCTTTCCTTTCTTTTTTTAATATAACTTTTTAAAATCTTTTGCAATTATCCAAAAGCAACTTTTTATTTCCATACTTTTTTTTTTTTAATGGTAGTTTGTAGTTAAAAGGTGGTTTGTTTGCTAAAGACGGTTGTTTGACCTCACACTTGAGACTGATTGTGAAGTTGGGGAGAGGAGGGCGGCTGATGTCTGTGGACTGCACTTCTCCTGCTTTCTCTCCTTTAAACCTCACAATCCTCCCCTGAAGTCATAGTCCCATTTTATAGCTTGGGAAACTGAGACTCAAGGAAAGTTAGCAATTTGCTGAAGTCATACTATTTAGTAGCGATGAGATTTGAATCCAGCTGGTTCTTCAACAGTGAAGACACCCTTTCCCCCTAAGCTGGCCAGTCTGTGGGCGGGGGCAAGAGAAGCACCAATTCTTAGGTTTGGGTGGATTTCATGTTAATGAGTCTCAGAGTTTTAGATTCCTCTGTCCACAGTTGACTTTGTTATTCACATAATGGTGCATTGCAACACTGACACCACCTGGAAGGTCGTTAGAAATAAAAAATCGCAGGCACCATCTCAGACCAACTGAATCAGAATCTGCCTCTTAACAAGCAGCCCAGGTGATTCACCTGCACATCACAATTTGAGACGTGTTGCTTTAAAAATATATCCCCAGTCCCACTCCCTACCCAGGTTGCTATGGAAACTGCTATCCCTGGCCTCTGCTCCCAATGTCCGGACTCTTCCCTCACAACAAAGTGCTCTGTCAGACACTCACAGGTGCCTTGGGGCCCAAGAGGAGAAATGCTATCTCCAAAGACACTTAATTAATCAAAATAATGCCTGGCACTTCATAGTTTACATGTGTAAGTCTCAAGGCTAGCTGGACCCGGTCCCTCTACAACGGCCAGAGCAGTGGTGTGTTGGCAAGTGTTTAACAACCAGCTTGGGGTGGAGTCCTGATTTGCAGCACTTGCCAATTGCCATGGAGTAAATACTCCCACCAGGACCAATTCCAAGGCAGCAAGATGATGTCACTGAATGTGGAGCTGGGAAGGCATGCACACAATAGGCTCATAGGAGCAAGCCTGAGCAGGTACCAGCTCCAGCGCACCACTCAGCCAGAGCCTAATTTTTCTGAGTCAAGGTCCTTCGTGTGAGAGGGGAAGCCACAGCATTATTTCAGCTAATGAGGACATAATGTTTTATTGTTGGCTTTCACAGCCATTTAAATTTATCCATCTCTAATTAGTTTTGGAAAACAGAAAATGACTCGCCAAATATACTCTGCAACAGCCTGTCAGACCGTAAAATTGTCTGTGCTGGATTTTGTCTCAGAAAGCAGAGGGAGCCTTGGGTTTGCGGTGGAGAAGCGTTGGGAAGCCTGGGCTCAGCCTCATGAATAAAACATTTTCAGTAGCTTGTAGGTGGCAGGAGAAAGGGGTTCCGGCAAAGCCTGTGTCATGTATTTTCCCCTAACTCTTCCGTGTCTACACTTATCATTCATTTCTCAACAGGGACAAGGTATGGCAGCTGTGCACTTCTGAGTTAGGAAGATAGGAAGTCCAGTTGGGAATCTGAGGAGGTGTTGGATTGCCAAAGAGGAGAGGGGAAATCGCATGGGTGGTGGAAAACTGGGAACAAATCTATAGAGGAAGAAAACGAGAACTATTTGATAAACATTGAATAGGTCCGTTCATTATTGTCGTCATTATTGGCCACCACTTTCTGAGCATTTACCATGTTCCAGGCTCTATACTAAGCAACTTAAGTCAATTATTTCAATGACTCTTCACAGAAATCCTATATCATTATCATCTCCATTTTACGGGGGAGGCAAGTGTGGCTTAAAGTTTAAGATATTTGCTCAACGTTACACAGCTAGTAAGAGGGGGCTGAACTCCAACCCAGGTCTATCAGATCCTAAACACTGCAGTACATCACCTCTAAATGCGTGACAGTGGCAGGGGCATGGCTGGAAAGGGAGGCGTCCTTCCCTTAGACAGGTTCCTCCAAGAAGGTAGAGAGGAAGAAGAAATGGAGAGAAGAGGGACCACTGATTGTTCCCTAGGTTCCCTGAGGGCTGAAAGCAGAGCACTAAGTTCCAACAGTTGTGTCCAGTTCTGGCTACTCCTGAGTGCCATGCTCAGTTCTGGAAATGATATTTTCAGAGGAACACTGACAAGTTAATGCATAAGCAGGAGAGAGGACAAAATGGTAGGAAGATTCCAAAGCCACCCTTGTTGGAAAGGAATCAGGCCAGGAAGGATGAGGCGGAACCAACAAACACATCTATCAGACATTGCTGGCTGGTCACGAAACCTGGTTCCCCTTCTTCTGCGACACAACTGGACCCCATTTTTCTGGTTGTCTTCGCAGTTCACTGTGGCTGGATACTGAGTTCTAGCCAACAGAATATGATGGAGGTGATGTAACACACCTCCAGGAGTGGCCCCTGAAAATCTCCCACGTGTAATTCCTGTGCTTTTCCTCTTCCACAGTGACA
Source organism: Rhinolophus hipposideros (assembly GCF_964194185.1). Classification (NCBI taxonomy): domain Eukaryota; kingdom Metazoa; phylum Chordata; class Mammalia; order Chiroptera; family Rhinolophidae; genus Rhinolophus; species Rhinolophus hipposideros. Next base: position 26,768,527 of record NC_138069.1, on the reverse strand, counting down.
TGTGGAAGCCGCTTGTAGAAGAAGGAGGCAGAGCCAGAAGATGGAAGGAGCCCGGTGTCTGAATTATTGCTTGGAGAAGAGCCTCCCACCAATCAAAAACACTGAATTGAACTTGATGTGAGCAAGAAACAAACTTGTATGTATTAAGGTTCTCTTTTGAAAAGACACCCTTGCCGAAGCAACCAGCACCACTAGCCGGGAGAAAACTCAAAGGTGGAGAGTGATCGTGATATCCAATTTCCACTATCTGATGGGCCACCATAAGTTAAGAGATTTTTTGATGTTAGTCCAAGAGAACTCAGAGCAGGGGTGGTAACTATAAGGAGGCTGGTCGTGACACAGTGTAAGGAAAAAGATTCCTAAGAATCAGAGATGGCCGAAGATCTGGCTCCGGCCCACTCTGCAATCTCTTCTCCCTTCACTCCCTCCTGGGCTCCCCACCCTTCCTCTCTTCCTTCAGCATCATGAGCTCTTTCTTGCCTCTGGGCCAGGGTGCATGCAGATCCCTCTGCCTCAAACACTCTTCCTAACACTTCACAGTCCTGACTCACATATTCATTCAACAACTGCGTATTATAGCTCCACGCCACTCCATGCCAGGCACTGTTCTGGGGGCTTGGGATACAGCAGAGAACAAAACAGACAGAAATCATGGTCCTCATGGAACTTAAGTCCTAGCCAGAAACAAACACGGCAAGCAATGAACGTAACAAATGAATCAGTGAGGCAGTATGCTAAGTGATAAGTGCTTTGGAATAAAAAGAAAGGTATTCCAGGGCAGGAAGTGGGGGTGGTAATAGATCGGTTGCCATGTAAAATAGGGTGGGCACGGTGATGGTGGCCCCCTTTGATAAGCTGGGGCACGTGAGGAACTCAGTCAGGGAATATGTGGGGGAGAACATTCCAGGCAGAGGGAACAGCTAAAGTCCCTGAAGTGGGGGCCTCCCGGGTGTGTTCACACAACAGCACAAAGGCCATTGTACGGAGTGGAGTGAGCCAGAGGGGGTGCAGTAGGAGAGGGGATGAGACGACCAACGTGGGCACCTTGGGCTTCAGATTAAATGTCACCTCCTCAGGGAGGCCCTGGTGAACCCCCAAATCTGAACTACCTTTCCCTCCCTCAATCCCATTATTTGTCTTTTATGACACTGCATTCGTTCACTAGGGTTGTTACAACAAACTGGGTGGCCTGAACAACAGAAATGCATGAAATGCTTAAACAGTTCTAGAGGCCGGAAGTGTGAGATCAAGGTGTCAGCAGAGTAGGTTCCTTCTGAGGCTGCGAGGGAAGGATCTGCTCAGGGCTCTCTCCTCGGCTTGTAGATGGACACCCTCTCCCTGGGTCTCTTCACATCATCTTCCTTCTAAGCCTGTCTCTGTGTCCAAATGTCCTCTTTTTATAAGGACACCATTCGTAATGGACCAGGGCCCACCCTAAAGACCTCTCTTTAACCTGTTACTCTGCAAAGACCCTATTTCCAAAGCAGGTCACATTCTGAGGTCCTGGGGGTTGGAACCTCAACACAGAAATTTGGGGGGAAACAATTTAACCCATAATAGACATTTTAAGTTGTCATGATTTTACCCACGTAGCTAATTGTTCAGTGTCTATAACCTTCATTGGACTGAGGTGTCACCGAAGCAGCGCAATTCGATTTCAAACATCTCCCTGCACCCAGCACGGAGTTCAGTCCCTGGCAGCTGCTCAGTTGCTATTCAGTGCTTCAGTACTATTTGTTGGCCAAGTGAATGACTGTTGAAATCAGCTGCCTCCAGAGGGAGTGGCTGCCGACCCTGGAGTCACTGGGACAGAGGTCTGGTGGTCATTTGGGGGGGATTCAGGCATCATAGGGCATAGGCAGACAGAGCAACGTAGACACCCTGTTCCCACTCTGAGAGCCTGTGATCCCCGGGCCTTCTTGCAGTAAAGCCCGGCATTCATTTCGTCCTGCTGCAAACAGACAGAGCAGCCTCCTCTTGTCCTTCAGTCCTGAGTTCTTCCTTTCCATGTAAAGTCCTCATCCCTCAGAGCTATCCCTCAAGGCTATGCTGTGTTCTGTTGACAAATTAGAAATTCTACAGGTTTCCAGCTTGATACTGCCCATTGGCCTTTTCAAAGAACAACCAGGTAACAATTCCTGCAGTTCGAAGGAAGCAGGGTTTACGCAACTCTCTTCTCCCCTCCACCCCTCCTTACGATCTCCATAGCACAGACAGTTGGCTGTGAAAGGACACTGTGTAGTGTGTAAGAATAAACCTCTGGACAAAGACTAATAAAGCATCCAACGTTTCACTGGGAGAAACATGCAGCAAAATGGCAAAGAGCAAAGGTGCAGTGTAGACCTTGGTCTCTGTCTTTTATCCAGATGCTGATTTGTGATGGAACTTCAGAGACGTCATTGAACCTCTCCGGGCCTAGGTTTCCTCATCTATAGAATTAGAGAGAATACTAACAGGGTTCGCATCGCACTAGAAGGTTTCCAAGCATTATTCTAATGTGAAATATTTTATTATAACCTAATGATCACCTAGGGATCCAGATTTTTTGTCATCACCCCCAACGCCCTGTAAAATCTGGCCCCTGACTCTCAAAACTGACCTGGAGGTCCTCTCCAGCAAGTTATGGATTCATTCCTTAAACACACAAGTTCTTTGCTGCCCCAGGACCTCTTTCTTCTGCTTGGAGTAGTTTTTTCTCCCAACATTTACCATGATTACATGCTTCTTTCCCTTTAGTTCTCACTTGAAACATTGTTTTCTAAGAGAAGCTTTCCTTTTCTGTCCATGCTGCCTAAAATGGATGCCACCAACACCACCACCATCAGCCTACCAATTTTGCTCACTCCCAGCCTTATCTGATGTCATAGGACTCACTACGTCATTCCATTCATTCCAGTCACTTGCCTATCGGCCTTATCAGATCAAAGGACCATGTCTCCCTCACTTGCGACCCTCACTGCCCAGCACAGTGCGTGTGACCCACAACAGTGGTTCAACAAATATCTGTTGAGCACAGGTATAGATTCCTCTCTGACAGCAGACAATTGAAAACAATACAAAGTCCCAACAAAAGGGGAGGACTAAGGAACTTCTGGTACATTCATGTTAGAACAAAAACCGGTCTTCCCTCCTGAATTTCTGCTTCATTCTCACACTACTACCACGCTCACAACACTTCTGACGCCAGATATGTGAGAGGTTTCCCCACCAAGCAATAATCTGTGACACCCGCTGGGTGTCCTACAATGTACCTCAATTCTGCCACTATCTACCTGGAGCTAGCATCAGATCCCACAGGGTAAGGGCTCCGTCCCATGAGACTACCCCCCACTGCAGATGCCAATCCCAAGCAGTAGGTTCCAGGTTACTCACAACTTCTGTCCGACCTGGCTACAAACCAGAGGTTCCCTGACTCCCGCTTTGGATTTGACTATTTACTGGAGTGGTTCACAGACCTCAGGGAAACACTTAGTTATGTTTACCAGTTTTTTAAGGATCTGATCTTTCCACAGAAAAACAACCAGATAGAGAAACACATGGTGCGAGGTCCAGGAGGATCCCGAGAGCAGGAACTTCTGTCCCACACAGTTGGAAATGACACTTCCAGTATGTGGATGGGTCCGAACCCCATACTCGTGGGATTTTACGGAGGCTTCTTCATGTAGGCATGATCAAATATTTACTCCATTTTCAGCTCCTCTCCTTTCTCTAGAGAATGGGCAACGATGGCTGAAAAGTCCAAGCTTCTAATCATGGTTGGTCTTTCTGGCGACCAGCTCCCCTTCAGGAGCCATCCAGGAGCCCACCCAGAGTCACAGACCGTTCTAACACCCAGGAAAGTCCAAGCATTTAGGAACCCTGTGTCAGGAACTGGGCTGAGAGACCAAATGTAAAACCAAAGATGCTCCTAGTGTTTTTATCACTTAGGAAATGACAAGGGTTTCAGGGGCTGTACGTCAGGAACTAGGGGCAGAAACCTATATTTCTTTTTCTATTATCTCATATTGCACTTAATAAAATGCTTTGGAGCCATTCCAAATTATCACTGAGAAGACTACATAGTGGCATAGGGAAATAGTCGGGACGTATTATTAGGTTAAGAAAATGCTGTTTACACTTTCATTGCAACTATGCTAAAATACAATGCCATATGGTCAAAAACTCAAAGTAAACAAAGGAATGTGAAAACAGTCAAATGACTTGCTAAGGTGATAGTGCTGTCGGTGTTTTTTGGGCTTTTTCTCTTTTCTTTCTGCTTCGGTTGCCATAATGCTGTTTGTTCAACAATTGCAGTTTGCTTTTCATCACTAAACTAGGCACACGGTTGAACTGCCCCAAAAAGGGAGTCAAACATTTGCTCCCAGGTGTATGTGGAATGAACATCTTTTCAGGCATTTCTAGAGCCAGCTAGGAAATGATGGTGGTGGAACAGGATGCAGGAGGGCCTTCTGAGCCCCTGTGAACTTGCCTGGAAGTTATGCATCAGGAGAAAGGACGCACCCAAAATACCTGAAATGAGGAGGTTCCCCAGCGGGGAAGTCAGGGTGTGGCACCGATTAGGAAAGAGAATGCCTGCTGCCTGGCCAAAAATGACACCAAAAGCCACGACATCAGTCAAGATTTTTCAAAGCAACAGCTTAACATGCACACAGCGTCTCTGTTTTTAGGGCCATTTCACATACAGAATCTCATTCAACCCTCAAAACGTCTCTTGTGAGGTCACTGGTTATCACACTCATATTACAGAATACAAACTGACACTTGGAGAGATTACTGTCTTCACTCTTACCTTGCAGACTAGTGAGGCCTCAGTGAAGATGGTGGGATCTGAAGCATAGAACTGTGTTCCTGGGAAGAACACTGCACCAGGACTTGACTGAGCCAAGTCATTAGAGAGGAATTCCTAGGACTATGGAGCGACATGAAGGCTAAACTACTGGGGTACACAAACTGCCTGATCGTGATGTCCAACGCGCTGCTTCAAGAATTCTCAAGCTTGTCCCCATTGAGACACACGAGGGACGACACTCACACGTGTGCTGCACCGCCACGGAATCCTCAGGGTCACGCCCCATTCCCAGTCACTCACTGACATGGCTTTCTCACCTGGCCAGGAAAGCACCCTATGCCCCAAGGAAGCCAGAAGGTGAGCAAGTAAATCGTGAGACTACTTCGATACTTTCAGAATTATTAGCATGAGAAGTTGTGCACAGTGGCTAAGAGCACAGGCTTTAGTGACAGACAGAACATGGCTTCACATATTAGTTCTAATTCTTTCTAGCTATGTGACCCTGAGCAAGTTTATTTACCGCTCTGAGCCTCAGTTTTCGTGAACTGGGGATAATACCCATCTCATAGGGTCCCCGTAAGAATAAATAATACACACAAACCCTCTTTGCAACAGGGTTAGTACAGAGCATGCATTCAGTAAGTGTTGGCTAATTAGAACTTCAGTGGCGCTGCTACAAATTACTTGAAAACTCCTTCCAAAATGACCACAAGACACTAGACAAGCTTTGGCTCTGAGTGACCTTGATCCCAGAGTTTTGCCCACCAAGAGTTGAGAGTTGGACATTTGGTATGATGAAGTTCAGAATGAAGCTGGACCATTCCAGCGGAAATCCTGCCAATCTCTGTGGTGCTCCCTCATAGAAAATAAGACCCCGTGGAGGGTGTGGAAGGAGAAAAGGTCAGAGAACCCATAAAGAGAAACATTGATAAATTAGGGAGAAAAGTTTGGCACACCCAGCAGACATTTACAGGCACAACAACATTCACACAAATCTCTTTGCAAGGCTTCTGAAAGGAGGACAGAGTTGGCTTTGAAGTACAGGTAAGATGTGGGTGGGAGAGGAGAGGCAGGGCAGAGTCAGGTATGTGAGAGGAGGAGGGACGTGCTGCGACGCAGGGAGCTTGTGCCGGAGCTCTGAGCAGAAATCCCCTTGCCCTCTTCTCCTTGTCTCTTCTATCATCCTCTGCCCTTCCCAAAATAACTCAGCCCTTTAGCTAAGCTATCAGGATGTGCCACGTTCGTTCTGCTTGCACTGTTTCCCCAGCTAGCTAATTAAATATAGCACATTTAATTGAATCATAGCAAAGCCGATAGCTGATGTCTCTACACCAGGAGGGAAAACAGTAGAGTATGATGAAAACCAACTGCGTCTTACTAGTGTCAGCTAGAACTCTGCAGATATTTTCAAACCTCAGCATAAAAAGCATGCTATTTGAGGCAATATCATGTATAGATTAGAGTAATCTCCCAAACAAGAGAAGAGAAGATATTCCTTTTATACAACAACAGTTCAGTAAATTGTGTTTAGCTTGCGTAGGATACTGTTAATTACAGTAATTTATCAAAGTGGCATAAGGTGGTATTCACACACACAAAGCGTATTTTCCCACAGTTGAAAATCCTTAGTTTTATATAAGCTGAAGCTAGTACTAATTGAATTTTCACTTGGGTAGATAAAATCTCTAACAACTCCAGAATAACTAAATGCTCTTTGCTCAATGGTGTAGACTGGGATGATTTACAACACCTTTCACACAATCATGCTAATTTTGCTTTCATATGATTAATTAAAACAATATGTTCATTCTTCTTGAAGTGGAATTAGGGCACCCGAGGAGTTGGCTTTTATGACCCACATCCCTATCCAGCAATAAAAGCAACACTCACACATTGTCTTCAAGAAAGTGGTCTGCACATGGGGCCTTGACGGAGAGGCTTCGTCAAGGTCAGCTTTGCTCTCTGGATGGCAATGGAGATGAGTCTGATCGGCAGATAAAGGTTTCTGGAACTTCAGAGCTGAAAAGGACTTTAGAGGCAATCTTGTGAAAACCTCCCATTTCGCAGATGAGAAAAGTGAGGCTTGGCAAGGCCAACAAGTTGTTCCCAACTTATAAGGCTCCATTTGGGGCAGAACTGATATCAGTATCCAGCTACCTTAACACTGAACCCAGTCTTTCAGGGGAAGAGCACTGGATTGGGAGTCAGCAAACCTGGATTTAAGATCCAATTCTGCTGCTGACTCACTGCAGGACCTCATAAGCAGGGAATCAATCTCTCTCTCTCTCTCTCTCTCTCTCTCTCTCTCTCTTTCTCTCTCTCTCTCCCACTTCTCCCTTCAGTAGAATTGTGATGATAAAACTTGCATTGTCAGTCTTCCAAGACAAGATGGCTATGAGATAGGAGCACTTTGTTTGAGGCACTCCTCCACCCCAACCCCTATTTTCTCCTAAATTCCCCAGACCCCTGTCTCAGTGCCTTACACTCTCCGCTCCTTAGAATGCTCAAAAGGGACCTCTTGATTTTACCAGCTGGCGAAGCTGACAGGCTGGGAGACAGCAAGGCCCTCAGCTAACTAGTGGCAAAGTTGGTTTGGAGCCCGTGGTCATTGCCACCTCTCTATGCTCCATCCTCCTGTACCCACTCCCTCAGAGAACTGCCGTCTGCCTTGGGTGATGTGGATGGCAAATCTCTGGGCTGAGGATCCTTAACCCCGAGGGAGCCCGACTCACCCTGAGGCATTAGTGACCTAGCCAGTCCCAAAAAGGAGACCCTTTTGTACCAGGACCTCTGAGATCAGACTCAAATTCTTAAGCAGTTAAAGACAAAAGACTTCAACCACCTACGCTTTACAGACGGGAAAACTGAGGCCCAGGAGGAAAGAAAGTACCATTTACTAAACACCTCTGTTATGCTTTGTCAGGGCATCACACGCAAGGGCAGAAAGAACATAGGACTTGTCCCAGGTTGTCTGGCTGTGAAGGGTTTAATCAAGACTCGCTCAGGATTGTTCTGTTGCACATGAAAATGTCAGCCCTCCCCCCAGCTTCCTCCCAACCACTTACACGGAGCTTAAGTATCCAGGGCTAACTAAGTGCTTTACATGGACTAATTCAGTTTATGCTTCGAACAACCCTCTGGTGGGGGTACTACTCTCACCTCCACCTGAGAGATGAGGAAAAGGAAGCAGAGGTGAAGTCACCTGCCTGAACTCACATGACCAGTGAGACCAAAGGCTGACATTCCAGTCCAGACTGTGTGTCCCCGGAGCCCCCAGTCCAAAGTCTGTGCTCCGTCGACTGTCCCCTCCAACGTGCTGCCTCTCCTTAAACTTCCGTTACGTCTGCAAGGTCTTTGGACCTTAATGGAGCAATGCTCTCTATGCGAGAGTAAAATAAAATTAAGTAGGAGGTGCCAAGGACAGGTGTCACAAGCCTTCAAACTGATAGTGTAAAGGCTTCCAATGGACCTTCCAGAGTTCTTGCTTCTCCCAAGGAGTCACTGAACTCCCAAGTGACTTAGGAGTTATGCCATCGGCATAACAACAACCCTGTTCTCAGCCTCAGCCCCCACGTGGCTGGCACCTGAGTGAGTGGCTGCCTCTCTACCTCCCTCTGCTTCATGCTCCACTGGAAAGTACAGACAGCCAAGTTCATGGACTGTGGAATTCTTAAACACCCACTTGGCCCTTGCGGCCCATTCACCAGAAATACTCATTGATTTCTCTAAGCCGGCCTGACAGTCAAAAGGAGGGAAAGCAACAAAATAAAAATCATGGGCAATATGGGATAATACAGCAGAAAAATGGGTACTTTATCAGGATGAAAACATTCATTCATTCATGCATTAATTCATCATTCATATTATCACAACTTCTCACTTTCCCAAACTCAGTACTTCTATGCAAAGATTCTAGAATCACAGCAAATAATCAAATGTTTCTTCTAGGTCTTTTATAATGAAACAAAAAAAGACAAAGATTTGTATTTCACTTCTGCAAAAGAGAAGGAATCGTACATAGCTCTGAAAAACAGCCACAAATTATTTTGTCATCCTTCGAAGATAATTTCAGGTAGAGAAACAGAAAATGGTAAACACTTCCTGCAAACCGTGATATTAAGACTTGTTCTCATGTGGAGCAGTGCTCAGATTTTGAGGTTGGAGTTGGGCTACCTAAGTATAGGACTTAGTCCTCTCTTACCACTTACAAACTGTGTGACCTGGTTCAGTTACCCATCTCCGCCCAGCTCCTTTCTCTTCCTCTGTAAAGTGCAGATGATGCAATTAAGTATACCAACATGGTGGGGTTGCTACAAGGATTCAGTGAGATTGCACACGTAAAGCTTTCAGTAAATGCTGGTGATTATCAGCATGGGATATTTATTTTTGTTAATAAATATTTGTTACAGTAATGAGAATTCTTCCTATTGGAAGAGACAGAAACCAGCTGAAATTAAACAGCACAGGCGCTCTAAGAAGTATTTGTGGAGCGACCAATAACAGCTCTGGAATCAAATTATGTCACTGTACTATCAGTTGGGATTCATTGGGTTATGCTTCAATTAGAAAACAAATAACCCTCACCAGTGACTTAGCACAAGGTTCTTATGACCTCACACAAAGTGTACTGCGGCACAGACGACTCTCCAGGGCAGCTGTCCTCGGGAGAAACTCAGAGACCAGGTTGGGGGAGGCCCCCCCGCCCTGTAGGCCACCATCTATACCACCAAACCTCCTCAATCAACATGCAGAAGACAGCTCTAGGGGCGTCTTCTACTAGCAATGAAGTCCTTCCCTCCAGGAGGGACCTGTCATTCTGCTCACAGCCCATTGGCTAGACCCAGTGAGCAGCCCCACCTACTGCAAAGAATTGGAAAACGTCATCTTCCACATGCCTGGGAGGAGAGGAGAATCAGACATGTGTGAGCACTAACTGTCTCTACAAAATATACATTAAAATAAAATGACATTCTATAGAAATTATACCCCATTTTCAATTATTCAGATCTAAAGAAAAGAAAATAGCCTCAGACCTATGAATACGGCTTTCCTGCTACTCCATCGCTGAGCCTCAATCCCCACACTTCTGACTAAACCCGTATTACAGCCCAGCAGAGACTAATTCCATTTCCAAGTTCAAAGTTTATTTATTTTGCACACTCTGCTGTTAGACAGAAATGACCTTCAAAGTCCAATTGAGCATACAATCTTCCTAGCGGCAATTGACAGTTCTTTGCAAAAAGCCTTTTAATAAAAAAGTATGCCTACTCTTTGACTCCATAATTCCACTTCTATGGTTTAACCTGAGGAAATAAGCATGGATGTGCCCACAGATTTAGCTACAAGGAGGTTCCTCGAAGCCCATTTGTAACAGGGGAAAGGTAAGAATTAACCAAAATGCCAGCAAGAGGATGCTGATTAAATTAAAGTGTGTCCTCACACCAGAATAATACACAACCATCAGTAATCACACTGTGAAGGTGTATGTATTAAAGTGAAAAGACATTTTGGTACGTTAAGTAGGGGGGGACAGCAGGCTATAAAATGGTACGTACACCGCATACGCCTGGGAAAGAATCTGGAACACAATATATCAAGGAATTAATAATGTTTGTTCCTGCGTGGGTGGGATTATGGGTGTTTTTATTTTCTCTTTTTTTGCGAGATGATTATTTTCTACTATTATACACACTGCCATTGAAATAAGAAAAACAAGGTAGTTTGAATTATAAATAAATAATATCCATGGGCCTATCACACACCCACCGCTCATAACGAGGCTTTTATCTTAGAAATTGACTGGGTGATCAGGTTCTTCTTAGTCTTTACTACTCATAATTACTACTGATGACAATAATAGCAGGTGACAGCCCCAGTTCATAAGCCTTTTCCCGTTTACAAGCCTCCCAAGAACTGTAAGGGACGGTCACATAAGCCTTGCTAGCCCCACTTTACAACGAAGGCTCAAAGCCACCAACTGACTTTCCCACGGGTGGAGACGACATAAAAATCCCGGCCTCTTCCAGACCACTGTACTGTCCAACGCCAGGGAATAGCAGTGTGTTCTAGGGGTGCCATTCCCATAGAATATCATGGGAAAGTGCCCCCTGGAGTTGTGCCGTGTCTAGTCCTGCTCAAACCTTTACTGGCCTGTGTCAACAATGGATTATAGGTAAGGAAGCAAATTAGTACTCAACAGGCATTTACGGAGCATCCTTACAAGTTAGCATGGTTGGGGTACCTGAAACTAGTAAGTTTGGCCTTCGGGCAACAAGGAGAGATTTGAGGGTCCTTTGTATAGAATCATGTGATCGGAGCTGTGTTTTAGAAAGAAAATTCTGGCAGAAATAAGTTAAGAGTCAGTTGAGGTAAGGAAGACCAGAGGAAGTAGGGACACCAGTGAGTTAGAAGGCTGCTGCAATCGTCTGGGCAAGAGAAAATAAATGCCTAAACGAAGACAGAGTGCCTGCCTGATGGACAGCGTTACCATCATCATCGTTTTGATAATATCAGTAATTTACCGGGCACCTACTGTGTGCTATATGCCATGCTAGTGATTTATGTCATGACCCCATTCAATCTTCAAACTAACCCTCTTAGGTAAATACTATTATTGTCCCCATTTCTGAGGTCAGGGTTCAGAAGAGTTCGGTCACTTGCCCAAAGCCACACACTAGTATAAGGCAATGATTCCAAGTAACTGCAAAGCTTGTCCGCTGAGCCACCGTGCTAAGAACTAGTAAAAGACGGTGAATGGCTAAATGGAGGACATGATGAGAAGAGGAGATAATGAGTTCGCTTCCAGAAGTGTGGACTGCCATGGAATTTCCGGATGGACTAATGCAGTAGCCATGGAGAAAGGCTGGGGCTGAAGACGAATCTTTGGAAGTCATCAGCAAGCAGGTGAAAGCTGAAGCCACGAGAATGGACATGTAGAGAAGCTCATGAAGAGAATACACGGAGCAGAGAGCCTTCAATGGAAGCCTGGGAGTCGCCACCGTTCAAGGCTAGGGAAGCTTCTTTTAACAAGCAAGATACAATCGAGGCAGGAGGAAAACTGGGAAAGAATAGGGCCAAGGGAACGAGGAGTGAAAATGGTTCCAAAAAGCATAGGATAAACTTAGCAGTGTCCAATGCTACATGTCCACAGGGGCTAGTATTTTTGAGCGCTGATGAAATGCCAGGCACTATCCTAAGTGCTTTGTGTATATTACTTCATTTAACCCTCACAACAATCCCATGAGGTAGACACCAACGCGGTTGACAAATAAAACTACCCTGTCCTAGGTCCCATGGCTTATCACATCTCATGTTTTCTGAGCACTCAGCACATGCCAGGTGTTGTTCTACACACAGTCACTTAATCCTCGCAACAGCCTTGTTAAGCAGGGACCATTATTATCCCTATTGTACAGATGGGAAAACTGAATCCCAGAGCAGTTGCCCAGGATCACATGGCCAGTAGAACTATCCAGGTACAGTAGACCCACTCGTGAGGAAATTAAAGACTGATATATGAGTACTTGATGGATGAAGGGGAGGAACATGAATCTTAATCAAAGTGAAATGTGGAAATGGAAATGCAGAGTTCGAAGAAAACTAAAGAATGATACAGCTTTGGTATTGGAAGAGGCCGGAGGCGTGCATTAATGCTGTTCACGAAATGCCAAGCACATGGGACCACTGTACTTTCTGGCCATAGGACTGGGTCCATCCAGTGAATTATGAGAGGACATGAAGTAGGTCACTTCCCAGCCAACTGATTGCCAAGAGGAGGCGCTCCAGAGCACTCTTTCCTTCTGTCATAGCCGTCTGCAGCAGTGGAGATGGTAGCTGCTCCATCAACCTGAGACCTGGGCCAAGGGGACATAGAAACAAGCCCCCAGAGGACCCACAGTGGACATGGGGCATGAATGAGAAACCTGGCTGACAGGAAGCCTTAAATGCGATCTGGATGGGGAAACTGAGGAGCCAAAAGGAAAGAGATCTGCCCAACACCACAGAGCTGGCTACCTGGAGGCACCGAAGGGCAAGAATCCCGGTCTCTGGCATCCCAGCTCGTCCTTTCCTCTACAGCACTGTGCATTTCCCACATCTTGCAAGCCACCATGCCTTCTGACCCAAAGCATATTCTGCTTTTGTAAACTAATGCAAAGTCTGAATCACTGCCTAACTTTTACAAACTGATTCCTTGTGCAACACACTCGGAACTCAGTTTTCGCAAGAGGTAGAGGGAGAAGGCACAGGGGTTCGGAAGGGGCAAGGGAGGGTAAGCCTGCTCTATTATTTATAGAATCAGGGCTAATTTAATTAAGTTTTGACAGAAAGTGCTCAATTTCACAGACAGTTGCCACCCGTTCCTGCTGCAGCCTGGGTCTCCTCGTAGTAACTGACTCTGCTCCATCTTCCTTTTTGATGTATGAGGCTATAAAACAGGGAGTAAGCAAGTCACCTTCGAAGAGTCCTTTGTCACTGCAATAACTAGAAGTAATTTATGGGCACCTGGAATTGGGGCTCTCTGTCTCTGACTCAGCAATAGACTGAAACCCAAATCTGGATGCTGGCAGCCAATCCGAAGGTCAAAGTGACTCTGAAAGGTATCAGGGCCTCTACAGGCTAGGATAAGGAAACATGAGTCGCCACATTCAGCCATGAGACCATCAGCAAAGACTTTAGATCCAGGCTGCCTCTTCGTTATTTGGGATTTACCTCACCTTTGGGGTCCCCTGGGATGCCCTCCCCCTGCTCTGACCAGCATCCAAGTCCCTCCCATCCTTCAAGGCCCAGTTTACTTCCTGCCTCTTCTCAGAAGCCCTCCTTGACTGCCCTCACCCATGGTATGTATTGCATATTCTGACCTTACAATTCTTTTGGCACTTGTCACATTCTCCCTTGCTCTTTATGTGTGCACATCTAGACGCCGTAGATGTTTCTTACAGAAATAGATTTCACCTCATGTGCCAACTCTGATCAATTAGTAGTGGTTGCCTACAGTGCTATAGTCTCTGAGGTTGTATCTGGGCTCAGTGGTTAAGAGAGTAATGACTGACTAGCAACGTCTGCAATGGGTGTGGCCAGGTAAAAAAGGAAAATGTACGGTACCTTTTTGCCCTCTGTGCTGTATACAGTAAGTTCTTTAAAGACAGAGTCCATAATGTACACATACTTACTGTATTCCCAGGAACGTTTTGCATAGGCACACAGTGCATGCTCCCAAATTATGTGATACTGAATATTTCCCATTTTAACAATGACCTAACGCGACTGCATTAGTCATGTATTCTAATGATGCTTCTTTCAAACAGCTCTTAACACACATATCTGTATGCCCGACTCCCATCAGAGATTATCCCAAAGCTAGATTTTATATGAGGAATGGCTTTTGACACATCAGCCCCCTACTGTTTCTGTATCTGAAAATATTAACACTTTAATAACTCCTAGTGTCTGTGCAGTTATTAATGATTTTCAAAGTTTTTGTACCTAATCCCGCATTTGATTACCACATGGCTTTAATGAGGTAAAAGGTTATTCCCAGTTACAGGTTTGAAACTTCTTTAGTAGTGTAATGATTAGTCAGAACCAGAGAGGTAACCCAACAAACATTTATCAATCCCCCATCAAGTCAAATAAATACTGAAGATCTAGGCCAGTGTTTCCTATAATTATCTGCCCACAGAACATGAGAGTTTTTGTAGGGCCACTACATGTTTTTCTATGGTCAAATAAGTTTGGGAAACAACAAATTTCCCTTCGGTAGGACTTCTCAGAGCTTTTACTACATGAATGCACTAGGTGAATTGCACAGAGGACCCTCAACGTGAAATATTTCTCACCTTTTGGCCCCCAGAACCCCTTTTGACAAGAAGCACCTGAGTATTACAAAATCTTTCAGGAAATGCTTGCCTGGGCTCATCAAACTCCTGTTCTTACACTTATGTAAAGTTACCAGGAAGGACACGAGAAGAAGAGCAAAGTTAAGAGCCTGGGCTCTAGAACCCACCTGGGTTGAAGTTCTGGTTCCAGCACTTACTGGTTGTGACCTTCCATAAGCCATGGAATCCCTGCCCTCATTTCCCCTCTAGTAACAGGCAGATTCTAACCGGGCCTAACTCATGGGATTGTCATGAGGGCTCAGAGAAACAAGGCAGCTACAGTGCCTAGCTCATGTAAGGACTCAATACATGTTAGCTGATATTATTGCCAATGAGTAAGAAGTCAGAGTTGAATCTGTTTGAAAACAGAACAAAAGGCCACAGGTTGGGCTCCCTAGAAAGCAGACTGCAAGGTGAAATTTGGTGTGCAGGACGTTTCTTGAGGTCAACATTGGTGGAAGGGAAGGGAAGAAAGAAAGTTGAGCTGTGATGCAACCTAATGACAGCCAGCCCCATGGGGAGAGATCTAGAGCTAAAGCAACCCTTCGGGAATGACTCCAGTAGGGCTGAGAAGGCTGGACTCTATAGCCCCACCTGGAGGTCATTGGCTGCAAACCACCCAGGAAGGACTGGCCTTGGGTAAGAGCACTCTTTGCCGCTCAGGCAATCAGTCCCTCAAGGGGCCACCAGCACTGCCAGAAGCCAGGACAAGTCTTCCACCAGACGGGTGTCTGAGCAGTGGACACAATGTCCTGCACATAACGTTCACCATGAAAAAAAAAAAGACAAACAAAGCAAAAGCTTACTCTGACCTACTGGGAAGGAAAAAAGGCAGTCTGCAGACATCAACCAAATCTAGTCATTTATTCATTCATCATTTATTAATGCCTACCATATGCCAAGCCCCGGGGGTTCCAGGCTTATGAATCAGATACTGATTTTATAATAATGATAATAATAATAATAATAATGTTTTCTCTTGACTTCTTAAGGCATGAAAATAAAGTCGGGGAAACAGAGACAGAAGAGATATCAAATCACTTGAAGCCAGGATACATTCTCAGGTTATCAGTCACCTATCAGCCCAGTACGAAAAGGTGTTAATTTGAATGAAGAAAGGGACACAGCCATTTTTTTTCCCCCACAGCAATACATCAAGTTGTTCTCCAGGTGACTTAGCACTTGGCAAAGTGTGTGCACTGCACAAAATTGAATTCCCAGGTTTGGGGAAGCCTGGGCAGCCTTAAGGCACATGAGGATTTATTGCTTTAGGTGCTTAAACTGCCTCCCACTGCATTGGTTGTGACCTTCTCCCCCTGCCCATGGCCCCTGGTTAACCGCAGGGGGGACTGAGCACAGGTTAACAGCACACCTAATCAAACAAAAGCAGCCCCAAGGAGACAGGTCCCTGGTGGCGCGGGAGTAGAGCTAAGTCCTTCGTGTCCCTGGAGGGCATGGAGGGCTCCTCTCTGCCCTGGAGCAGTGCCTACCTCCCCCTCAGGACTCCTCTCATCCTCTGCATTTGGTCACTTAAGGTATTTTCCCTAGTGGCCCCTCAGGCATTGCTCTCCTTTAGCACAAAGTAGCTCCTGCTTTTCCCGCCGACCTTTGCACACAGCTGTTTTCCTCTTGTCTTCTCAAGAAGCCAGCAAGCTACCTTGCAACTAACATTTCACATCTGCAGCCGAGAGCCAGGCTCTGCAGCAACAATCACTGCTCTCCTGGAGATGAGGGTACTGAGGCCCAGACAGACAAAGTGACTTGCCCAAGGTCACAGAGCAAAAAGGCAGGACATGAGCCAAGCCCTCTGTACCGCAAACTAGTCGCACACGCCACCTCGCAGCCACAGGACCCGGCCACACACTGGCAGTGTGTCTTATACTCGGTAGGTACCGGATCCAGGTGATGGACTGGGGGGATTGCCTGGGAATCCACAGCGACAATGAGCAGCCTCCAAGAGGAGGCCCATGCCTACTACTTGTGTGCAGACATACGACCCAACTCGAGCACACCTGAGGAAACCAAAGGTGTTTTGTTTCCTCTTTGTAGTCCTATCAAGCCAAAGCAACAGATTAAAATTTTGGAATAAAATAACAAACTTGCTTCACCTTCACTGTCTTAAGTGAATTTAGGAAATTACAGTCCTTCAAGCTTGAATATTTTTTCTCGTGAGTTAAAGTTCTTGTTTTAAAATTTTCCCTGGCACCCTTCCCAGGTATTCATTCTACATCTTTTCTTTTACTCAACAAATACTCACTGAGCACCTACAGTGACCAGACGCAGTGCTGAGTGCTGGGGATTCAGGTGAGGACCAGGCAGGCGGGTTCCTGCCCTCAGGGGTCTTATAGTCTGCAGCTTAATACAGTTATTAAACAAGGAAGTACAATGCAGAATTTGGAAACTTCGCTCTTAGTCACTCTGTTGGTAGGAGTCTAAAATAGCACCACCTTTAGGAAGGACAATTCCGGCAGCAGCCATGAGAATGTTAAACGTGCATCACTTAGGACCCAGCAGATGCAAAAGGAAATCAAAACAAACTAAAACTTTAGGTGTTAAAGCAAGGGCATAAAGTGATAGGTATGAAAATATTTGTTTCAACATTGTTAATAATAGCAAAAAGAGAAAGAGAGAGAAGGGAGGGAGGGAGGAAGAAATGGAAGGAGGGAGAGAAGGAGGGAGGGAGGGAGGGGGAGCAGAGAGGAGGAGGGAGGAAGGAAAGGAAGGAAGGAAGAGAGAGAGGAGTATGGTTTTAAAAATTATGGTACACTCATACCAGAGAGTGCTATGAGGTCCATAAATACATGAGATAGAGCCTTCTGTACTGACTGGAGAAATATGCTAAGTGAAAACAGCACGTTGGAACACAACGTATGTCTTACACACTGTGTGAGGTTGTGGATATACCTGCATGGGCTCACATGGACATGTGTATCTGTACCCAGTTAAAATCAAAGGTAAAAATCAGAAAGGATACAGACCAAACTCTTACAGGGAATGTCTCAGAGGAATGGAATGGAAAATTGATAAACTTCAGAACTATTTGCAAGGTCACATTACTTCTGTAATTTTGAAAATCCGGTTAAGCAAAATAAGGAGCATCGAGTGCTCTGACGGGGAAAGGAGGGAGTGGTGCTTCTGGGAGCCACGCAGGAGGTAGCCACTCTTCACTTCCTGTCGTTTCAATCTTTATCCCACAAACTCCAACCTGTCCCAGCAAGAGCCCAAGTATCCTGCAATTTATAATCCCACCTTGTGGCCAACACAGGTGAATTTCAGACGCCCAACCTGGGAGTGGGGAAATACATTGTTGATGGATGTCATAGCTAAATGCTGCAAAACAAATGGTGACAAAAAGGGGTCCTTGGGAGCCTCACTTACTTCAGTTTTTTTGTGAGGAGAGAATCCGCCTACGATTCCCAGTTCACACACTTCTGTGCAAGAAGCACGATTTGTTTGTTTTTTTACAACTCAGTTAAACTTCTATTTTGAACTCTTATTCTGCAAGATGGCAGAAACTTATTTTCAGTCAATACAGTACCACCAGCTCTACTCCCACCTCCACTCCCCATACACATGTTTACACACATGTAACACCAGGATTGGGTCAAAGTTCCCGGGGGTGGGATCTCTGGGAGCCAGAGTGCTAGGAGTGGGGGTTTAGGTCCCCACAGGCTGCTATAAGATGCCCCTGGGCCTTCACACTGGGCTCTTTCAGACACAGCAACTCTCCCTGGCTTCTGAGTGGAGAACTCGCTGCACAGCCATCCATGCCTGCCTCCAAGACTGGCCACACCACCTTCGTCGCTTGCTTCTCCCTTCCTGGTGCTGAGCCAGGGGCAGGAAACAGGACATCTCTCTCCCAGGTCCACAGAGGGCACTGCTCTCATCACCCCAGCCTCAGTGCTCCTCTCCACACACAGGGGTCTGGGCCAAGTCTGCACAGGCCTCCAGGGAGTTGTAAACCCCTCTGTCTTCCAACACTCCCAAAGTCAGCTGATGGGAGCACAAAAAGCCCGGAAGCTCTGCACCACCTCACCTGAGGTGGGGAAGCGGGGAGCAGAGCCAAGTACACAGCAAAGCAGGGACAGGGAGAAGAGAAAATGTAGGGAGAAGAGAAATATAAGGGGAACCAAGAAGAGGCTAACGTACCATATGCAAACATTGTAGTATTATAGTTCAAATGTATGGTTATGGGCATGTAATTGCCTGGGCTTGGACCCCCACTCTACCTCTTACTATAACAGAGGTCAAACTATTTCACTTTTCTTCAAGGATAATAGTATCCACCTCAGGGATCATTGTAGGAATTAAGTGAGTTAAAAGGATGCAGACACTAAATCATTCTTGTTCCTTTCTATTCTAATCACAAACAAAGAATGAAATTTGGCATTCATTCATGTGGTTCGATTCAGAGCGCTTTACACAGTACCCTCTGCCTGAACGTGGGACATGTCAGTCGTCCAAGCACGAACCTTACACTGACGTCCCTTACTCTTCCGAGGGATAAAAGGAAAGAGCGCTGTGTCACCTACAACAGAGCCTCTGTAAGGCGTTTCCAGGCCAACATCTCTTCAGGAATTATAACCGTTCCCACGACTGAGAGAAGCCTTAGTGGGAGCCAATGGAAATATCTGCTCAAAGCCTCCTCAGGGCTTACTCTCAAAGCCCTTCCTCAAGAAAGCCTTCACACAACTGTATCCTATGGATCTTGAAGCAAGGGACCAGCCTCACCCTAAATGGATAAGAACAGTGTCTTCCTCAACTTTAACACGATCGGAATCATCATCATCATCATTGGAAAGGCTTCTTGAAACAACATTCTGTAGGTCTGGGGTAGGGACCATGAATTTGCATTTCTGACAAGTTCCCAGGTATTGCTGGTGTGGCTGGTGGGAGACAATTCTCTGAGACTCAGTGGATTAGGGGAAACCACAGCTCAATAGGAAGAGCTAAGAAGAACTCTAAATCAGAGATTTGCACATATAATTCGTTCTCCCTCGGGATAAGCCTACAGATAACTTACAGAGAAGAGTGCAGTGATCTTTGGCGTACCTTGCTCAAGAACGAGGGACTCACATTTATCAGCACTCATTTTTTCCATCAGAATGGAAAAATGTTACATGGCTGGGCTGGTACCTAGGAAATTTCAGACATTAAATAGAAGAGTTCCCCCAAAATGGCCCCAAATACCACTCCAATATAAGCCACCTGGACAGGACAAGTCCTGTAAATTCTACATACACATTTCCTCCCACTCATGCTGTAAAGATGAAGATGACGTCCCCAGCTCACTCTCACCCCTCCTGTGGACTGGCCCCTTCTTCCACAGGCTCAGGAAAGCAAGGCAGCCACTGAACCAGACGTCTGCCAGCTCACTTCTCTAGAAACTTCCCCCTGCCCCATGCGAGGGGATAGGAGCCATGTGACCCTACTCCCTGCCATTTCTGATTAAACCAGGAATGAACAGACTTGACCCAAGATCAGCCAATCAGATTCACTCCTGGTAATTTGAAATTAGGATTCAGAGACATCCAGTCAGTATCTGAAATTGGCAGGACTGATTGTAGAAAGGTGACCAGAATTCACCAGGTAGCCTGACCAGCAAAAGAAATTAATCTACAGAAAAAAAGAACCAAATACCTGAGCACAGGTAGAGAGATAAGAAGCACGTCCGTGTGGCCTTCCTGGGGCCTTCCTTGTCCTCCACTCCCTTGAGTTCCATATGACATTTTATGTCCTCGTCATTACCTTTTCCTTTTTCTACTTTAATTAGCTCTGGTCAGAATCTCTTGTTTCGTCATCGGCTGTTTGTCGAGCACCCACACTGAGCCGGGCACTGTCCTTGGTGCTGGAGAAACCCTGGTAAACCCAACAGACGCATTCAGGATCCTGTGGAGTTTACCTACATCCAGCTCTGTTACCTGCAACCCGGGACACTAGGGAAGGCCCTACCCCTGATACAATATAGACAAAGTCACACACAGAAAGGAAAGCTGTAGGAAAATATACAGTTCATTGAGCAGCTTACTATGTGCCAGGCACCCTGCTAAGTGTTTTACATTCACCTTCTCTCACAACAACCCTGTTATCATCCCCATTTGCTCAAGGACACACAGGATTCACACGTAGGTAGTCTGACTCTTCAGAACTGCTAAGGGACAAGAGAGGGAGAAAGGTCCAGAACAAAGCAGACACCAACGAGAGAGAAAGCGAGCGAGCGAGAGAATGAATGAATGAATGAATGAATGAATGAATGCAGGCCAGCTATATCACCGCAGACTTAGGCATCCTCTTGTTTTTCGTCAGGTGCTGGCCTCTCTGCTTCATCTCCATCGTATAAGGAGACAAGACTCATCCATCCCCTCCCTCTTCAGAAATAACCTTAAGGAGCAATTGGGCTCGGTAATACTTTAATTGGACAAGAGCCTTCCAAATGTGGCCTCCTGAGAACAGCAGGGTTGCATTTCCACCTGCCTTTTAGAGAATGTGCCCGCCTTGGATTGCATCTGAATGCTTTTAGGGAAATGCCAGAGAAGCACTTTAAATGCTTCCCACCTGTGGGTCAGCACTTACCCACTGCAGGCCTCCCCAGCAGCCCCATTCAGCTTCCCTTTCAGTTCCAACACTGTCTGCTCCCTGCCAGGCCCTGGAAAGCAGGCAGCAGCTCTGATCTAGGTGGACATAGGCGAGGATGGTCTCTGCCAACAGCCTCCCCCTCTCAGGGTGAGCAAGCAAAGCACTGGAAAAAAGGCTGGCCGAGGCTTCAAGCCTGCAGAGCATGAGTGGACATAGGATCCTAAGAAGTAATAGAGAATGGAGAAGCAGAGTACAGTCATGCCCTGTGCACCTCAGCTTCCTCTGCTCTAAAGCTGGGACTCTCACATCTGCCCTGCCTAGAAACACATACTCATACCATTTATGGAGCACAGGTACTGTGCTAACCATGTTTGCACATTATTTTAAAGAACCCTAGTAAGTAAAGATAACGGCCCCCATTTTATAAGTGACAAAACTGAGTTTCCAAAAGAGAAAGCTGGTCCACATAGCTAGTCCTGGCTCATGTAACTAGCAAATGGCAGAGTTGTCATTTTCCAAGTTCCATGCTCTTAGCCATTCGCTGTCTTCCCTTGACTCATGTTTGGGAGTACAGAACTGGCAATGAGAAGAGGGAAGGGCAGAGCAACCAGCATGTCTTCATAACTCGCCAGCTGACAGCCTACCCTAGCTGGAACGCTGCTTCCTCTTCTCCCTCACCCCACACCTTATTTATCTCCTAACCCTGCTGCAGACTTCTCAGAACCATTTTCAGGATCCTAAAACAGGAGGCTTAACCCCAGAAGGCCTCAGCTGCCACACAGCCCAGCAAGTTCACAGAGCTCTGAAACAAGCATGCTGACAAATCCATATCCCACCATCACGGCTAGAGATTTCTAAAAACAGAAATCTGAGAATCTGAGATATGCTGAGGGAATTGGGAAGTGGGAAGTGGTATCAGCATTTAGGCCTCAAATGCCTCTCTAAAGAACAATAGGAAATGTGTACCTTAAAGCCTCAGAGAGTGGAGCTTTGTGATAAACTTGGGGAAATCTCTTTGAAACCCTTTCTGTCTCCCCATCCTCTCTGCTGGTAAGGATCACTCACACATTCCATTTAGTATTTTCTGCTTTGCCCTCACACAACTTCAGGATGAGCTCTCTCTCCATTTGTCCTTCCTGAATTCTCAAGGTTCTCAGCAAAAGAAAACTAAAACAGCCAAATATCCAGGTGTCTATGGGAAAAGAAATCCTCATAGACACGTCTCAGAAATAGAAAGATATGTTTTTATCTTATATTAGATCCTGTATGTTTCCAGTTACACAGGAGAACAACGAATATCTCAGAGCTAATTGTGACTCCAATGTTAGCTGGGGTCTCTCTGTCCTTGTAATTGAGAAAAGATAGAATGTAAGCTCTATTGGGTAGGCATGTTTGCCCTTTTTTCCCTACTGTTGTATCTGCAGTGCCTAGAATATGGCATAACACATTATAAGTATTTAATAAATATTTTTTAACTCTTTCAGGCTCCACTCAGAGCTACGAATCAAAACCTCTCTATGTGTGCGTCATAACTAGCCTGCAAGATAATCCTGATGCACACGCAAATTTATAAACCACTGAGCTACGATATGCGTCTGCACTGGTGAATACGGAAACCATAGACACACGTAGCTATTGCTTTTTATTGAGATATAATTGATGTATAACATATTAGTTTCAGGTGTACAGCACATGATTTGATCTAGGTATACAAGTATACTGCAAAATGAGTTTTGCAGTATAAGTTTAGATAAAATTTATCACCACCCTAATAACAAAAATTTCGCACTTCCTAATGAATTATGGATCTGTGCAATAACCTTCTAAAAGGCTGCTAAAATAATTTTAAAAAGAGAGAGACCATACTTACATACCTCCCAACGGAAGAATCCAGTGCCTATGAAGTCATCTTGCAAAAATGAATCAAATATGAACATAATCATGCCTCTTATTCAAAATTCACAGGAAATACAGGGACAGAGGAACACATTAAATGATACCACAGGGAGCAATCAGCAAAATCCAGACTGGATACAGTAAATAATCTCATTTAATCAACAAAAATATTTCAAAGAAAAATCGTGATACTGGAAGAACCCATCAATGAAAAGAAAAGTCAGAAGGAGCTGATGTCAGTGAACACCAGAGTAAGGACCTCCGAAAATGTTCTCATCCATAAAAGCAATGAGAACATTGTCAAAATCAACAGCAAATTAGCCAAAGGCTCACAGCAATCTGGGGAGCATTTATTCAGGATAAATAATTGCCTCTCAGTAAGAACAGCGAGTTTTGTGGTACTTTAACTTGCCCTAGTCCTATCCCCTCTTCCCAGATCAGTGGTGCCTAAAAACCAAGAGCTGTAATTATGATGAAAAGCAGCAACCTAGGAGACACAGAAGAGGGCAGAAGGGGGTGGAGCTCCTTCAAAGGCCCATTCCCAGAGAATTATCATTACTTAACCTACCTTCTGGTCCCCTGGAAGACCCCACTTGAAAGTCTGTCTTTCTTTGACTTGACTTGAATCTTAACCAGTTTGAACAGATTTTTCCCCAAGAGCATCTGCTGAACACAATTGTTGTTTAACATCATAGATGTCTGGGGGGGGGGGGGGGGGAGGAGTAGATAATATTTGGGGTAAACCAAATGGCTGCATTGGTGACTTCTATTGAACATTTAAAGATTTCATGCCAATCCTCAAAATCTTCCTAAAAAACTGAAGAGGAGGGAACACTTCCAAACTCATTTCATGAGGCCAGCATTATCCTGATATCAAAGGCAGACAAAGATACCACAAAAAAAGAAGGAGAAGGAGAAGGAAGGAAGGAAGGAAGGAAGGAAGGAAGGGAGGGAGGGAGGGAGGGAGGGAGGGAGGGAGGGAGGGAGGGAGGGAGGGAGGGAGGGAGGGAGGAAGGAAGGAAAGAAGGAAGGAAGAAAAGAAAGGAAGAAAAAGAAAAAATTACAGGCCAATATCCCTGATGAACATAATACAAAACCCCTTAAAAAAAATACTAGTAAACCAAATCCAACAGCACATTAAAAGGATCATACATCATGACCAAGTGGGATTTATCCCTGGGATGCAAGAATGGTTCAACATACAAAAATCAATGTGATATACATTAACTGAATAAATGATTACAATCACATGATTCCCTCCATAAATGCATTAGAAAAGCATCTGACAAAATTCAACACTCTTTCATGATAAAACTCTCAACAAACTAGGAATAAAAGGACAGTACCTCAACATAATGAAGGCCATATATGATAAGCACCCCACGGCTAACATCACACTTAATGTTGAAAAACTGAAAGCTTTTCCTTAAAGACCAAGAACAAGGCAAGGATGCCCACTCTCACCACTCTTATCCAACTGTTCTTATTGAGAGTCCCAGCCAGTGCAGTTTTAGACAAGAAAATACATAAAGGACATCCAAATTGGAAAGGGAGAAGCAAAATTGTCCGTGTTTGCAGATGACATGATCCTACCCTGTTTCCCCAAAAATAAGACCTAGCTGGACAATCAGCTCTAATGCGTCTTTTGGAGCAAAAATTAACATAAGACCCGGCATTGTATTATATTATATTATATTATATATTTATTATATTTATTATATATATTATATTTATTATATTTATTATATTTATTATATCATATTATATTATATTATATTATATTATATTATACCTGGTCTTATGTCATAGTAAAATAAGACCGGGTCTTATATTAATTGTTGCTCCAAAAGACACATTAGAGCTGACTGTCCGGCTAGGTCTTACTTTCAGGGAAACAGTATATATAGGAAACCCTAAAGATGCCATTAAGAAAAAAAACTGTCACAACCAATAAACAAATTCAGTAAAGTTGTAGGATACAAAAAATAAAATTTGTTGTGTTTCTATATACTAACAAATTATATGAAGAGGAAATTAAGAACATAATCTCATTTACAACAACACCAAAAAGAATAAAATATATAGGAGAAATCTTAACTAAGATTGTAAAAACTTAAACACTAAAATCTACAAAATACTGATGAAAGAAATTAGACACAAACAAATGAAAAGATAGCCAGTATTCCTGAATTAGAAGACTTAATACTGTTAAAATGTCCATATCACCCAAGCAACCTACAGATTCAATGCAATCTCTAACAAAATCCCAATGGCATTCTTTACAGTAATAGAAAAGCAATTCTAAAATTTATATAAAACCACAAAAGCCAGGAATAGCCAAATCAACCTTGAGAAAGAAGAAAAAAGCTAGAGGCATCACAATTCCAGATCTCAAGCTACATTACAAAGCTACAGTAATCAAAAGAGTATGGTACTGGCATAAAGACAGACATATATGAGTAGATCAATAGACCAGAACAGTCAAACGTATAGAATCAAAGATTGAAACAGTGGTTGCCAGGGGCTGGGGAGAGGGAGAGTGGGAAGTTGCTAATCAATGGGCATACGTTTCAGTCAAGCAAGATAAATAACTTCTAGAAATCTGCTGTACAGATTTTGTATCTATAGTCAGCAATACCATATTGTATGCTTAAATTTTGGTAGGAGGGTAGATTCTTAAGTGTTCTTACCACAATAAAATTAAAATTTTTAAATAATTATTATTATTAATTCATAAAACTACGTTTTAAAAGAAAGGAACTTTGGAATCAGAGGTTTCAAATCCCACCCCTGTCACTTACTGGCTGAGGGACGCTGGGTGCGTTTCTTCATATATTTCTCCATCTTACAAACAGGAGAATAGTTCCTACCCCCAGGGAGGCTGGGAGGATTGAACAAGAAATTGCATGTAGAGGTCTCATGAAATGACCTTCAGGCCAACATCATCCTACCACACCCACAGAAATGGCAAAGGCTTCAAGAAGGAAGCATGACTTCTTCAAACCTCCTCCTAAGGTGCTGATGGACCTAAACAGGGGAGTTCTAAGACCCAGATGCTCACAGATGGGTCCCCATCTGGATGGAAGGCATGCATCATCCCATTCAGAGTTCCTACAGGCTTCTTCCCAGCCTCTGCTCAGTTCCAAGTCTGCTCCTTCATTCCCGCCGGTTCCTGCAGCTGCATTCCATTTGGGGCACTCTTTCCTGGTGGCTTGTGTATGAGAAATTTTAGATGCTGCTAATCCCCAGTTTGCATCTGAACAAAGCAAATGCTTTTTGTGCCGACTAAAACCTCTGAAGACACAAGCCAGGGGCAGATGTAGGAGAGCAGCGGGACAGTCAGCACGGGCCCAGTAAAGAGCCTAATCGTATTAGCAGGACTGTAAGAACAATGGGAGGTACCGTAACTCTCCACATGCCAAAAATAAAGCCCTAAACCAGGAGCCTAGATGACAGAAGGTTGGAAAATGCTATCTACAAATCAATCCCATCTTTGTTGTTTTCCAAATCATTTAGCACAGGGACATGTGCTTCCCTGGAACTTCTGATATGAAAGCCACAGCCAAATAGATTTGACAAACCACGAGTGCTATTTATTGTAGTTTATGACCTCAGCAAGGGAAAAGGTTGGAGCTGCTCTTTAAAATCCAATACTTTTTTAAACCTTCCTTCATTTAGCCAATATTTCCTGAACACTCACTGTGTGTCCCGCACTGAGCTACATCCTGCGGCTACAGCCGCAAACATAACAGACATGGTTCCTGTCCTCAGAGAGATTATGTTCTAGTGGCATAGACAGACAAAAGCAAGTAGATAAAGAAATAAAATAATTACTAATTGCAGTAAGTTCTACAAAGGAAACAAATGAGGAGCTGACATGGAAAATAATACTGACGTTTGAGGAAAGAAGAGGTTTAAACTTTAGCTGAGACTAAACAAAGAAGGAAAGCCATTAAGAGAGATGTGGCATTGTATAATCCCATTTATACAGAATGTCCAGAAAGACCAATCTATAGATACAGAAAGTAGATTAGTGGTTGCTTAGGGCTGGGGGTGGGAATGTGGAGTGAATGTAAATGAGCATAAGGTTTCTTTTTTGGGGTGACGGGAATGTCCTAAAATTAGATTGTGGTTGGTGGTTGCACAACACAGTAAATATATTAAAATCATTGAATAGTGTATTTAAAACAGGTGAATTTTATTATATAAAATTATCTCAATAAAGAGAGGGGGGAGGGAGCGAGGATGGGTGACAGACAGATGGACGGACAGACAATGGACAGGAAGGAGGGAAGGGAGAGGGCCAGAGAGGAGGAGGGGGAGACGGAGGGGGAAAGAAAAAGAGAGAGAGAGAGACCCAGGAACAGTCCTTTTTGAGAGTCCTTGACGCTCCCACCAGTTCTCACAGGGCTTCTGCTGGGTTGGAGATTCTTATCCCTGAATTACAGAGACCCTAGAGGAGTGGACAGAGGCTTTTTTTCCTACTTATCTTTGGGGCTGCTTTGATTCAAAACAAAGAACATATCATATATTAATACTAAAAGTGCTACCTCATCTGATCTTATTTGCATTATAACAAATTATAACAAATAACGAGAGAGAGAGAGAGAGAGAGAGAGAGAGAGAGAGAGAGAGAGAGAGAGAGAATCTTCCCCGGTGGCAGGAATAGCATATACAAGGGTTCTCCTGTGGGAAGGCACTTGGTATATGTGAGGAACTGAGAGAAACCACCATTCTGGATGCAGCGAGAGGCAGGAGAAAAGAGTCAGGAGCACGGAGATGAGATCACGTAAGCCCACTGTGTCCATGGTAAGGAGCAAGTGGTCTCCAACTCTACAAAACTGACTCACTCTATTAGTCCCTCCAGCTAGTAATGTTATGGGACAAAACAAAAGGCAGAATCCAGAGAAGTGGTACGTACTTGTTTTATAACGTGCTGCCTCACACTTTCTCCTATTTGCTCTGCCTACCAACGCACTCCGAGAAACTGGTTTCGTTAACCTAAGTCATCATTTGAGGAAACGGACACACAGGAAGTTAAAAGGACTTGTCCAGATTAGCACAGCTATTCACATGGGACCTAGGAATTACTTTTATTTTATGAACAAAGTCTCCCCACTTTTCAAACATCTGGTTTACCAAAATCCAGATGCCAGTCTCCCTGCATCAATTATCTACTGAAGCATAACAAACCTCCCTCAAACTTAGTAGCTTAAAACAACCCATGATATTGCTGAGGAATTGATGGGACAGTTGAGTGATTCTGTAAATCTGAGGATCAGACTCAGCTGATCCTCACCGGGCATGCTCAGGCACCTGCAGTCAGCTGGTTGGTCAGCTGGATCTGGACAACCAGCTCTAATGCGTCTTTTGGAGCAAAAATTAATGTAAGACCGATCTTATTTTACTATAATGTAAGACTAGGTCTAATAATATAAATAATATAACATAACATAACATAACATAATATAAATAATATAATATAATTTCAGGTCTTATATTAATTTTTGCTCCAAAAGACACATTAGAGCTGATTGTCCGGCTAGGTCTTATTTTTGGGGAAACAGGGTAGGATGACTTCACTAACATGTCAGGCAACTGGCTGACTGGTGGTTAGGACAAATGAAGTGGTTGGGCAACATATCCTTTATGCCATCGGTCAACTGAGGTTTTTCACACGGCATCAGTAAGTTTCCCAGAGAGAAAGTGGGAGCACGCAATGTTTCTTGAGGCCTAGGCTTAGAATTGGTACCCACCTCAAGTGACAAGGCCTGCCCAGAATCAAGGGGAAAGAAAACAGATTCTACCTCATGATGAGAAGAGGCACAAAGAACACATTGCAAGGCCATGAATACAGGAAGGAATAAAGGATCATTGCGATTAGTTGAGGTTAAATAGAGAGTGAAAACACTTTGTGTCTCCATCTCTTTGTTTCTTAGAAAATTAAAAACAAAACAAAGTGATTTGCTTCTTATTTCTCCAGCTTTGCTAATACTGCTACACCTACAGAGGGGAGACATACCTAATTGGGGCAGGTTCTAAAAGAGATTGTGTGGATATATTTGATTTATTTGCATGTGATTTTATACATTTACCTACTTATCTAGTTGCTCTGTAACTAAGTTTGCAGGCTAACAGCATAGTAAGATTAAAGAGGCATCAGTGGATAACTGATGTGAGAATATTTTTTAAAAAATATATCTACCCAATGCTCAGCAATCCCATCCTTGGATATTTTCCCATGAGAAATGAACACATATGTCCACAGAAAGACTTATACATATTCATGGCAGCCTTATTCGTAATAGTGTAAAATATAATCCAAGTACTCATCAATAGGAGAATGATAATCAAATTGTTATATATCCCTACACTTGAATACTATTCAGCATATAAAGGATTCAACTACTAGTACACAACAGCAAGGCTGAGTCTCCAAAACATTGTGGAGAGCAAATAACACTACACAAGAATGTAAAGACTGTATGAGTCCATTCATATGAAATTCTAAAACATGGAAAAATAATCTATGGTGCAAGAAATCATAAAATAGTTGCTGAGGGAAAGGGCAGGGGGAGATTAACTAAAAAAGGACACAGGGATACCATTCTGGAGTGATAAAAATGTTTTCTATCCCGTTTTGGGCTTCTAAGGACTTTTCAATTCCTCAAATCTCTGAATTCTAGGAAGAAAAACCAGCTCTGGAATCACAATGCAATCACAAAGTCAATGGGCAGAAATGAGTCTCCCAAGTTCCATTGATTCACATTTCACCTATAGCATAAATCATGAAACATTTGCACACAGCTTTCTTGGACGTTAACTGCAAAGGTCAATGTCTGTATTGTGGCCCCGCGGAGCAGAGGTGGAAGTCAGGGAACTCATTGTAAAGAACAACATGGACTGGAGATGGCTGCTAGCCAGAGGAGATGCGTCATGAGCCCTGCTTTGAAGCCTCAGCTTTATCACTAAGCAGCTGAAGGAACCTAGAAGGAATCCTGAAACCCATCAGGCCAACCTCCTCATTTCAAAGATTAGCACACTGAGTCTCAGATAAGGGGACTGACTGCCTCCAGTTCAAACAACAAGTACGCAGAGGCTGGATCATAACCACGGTTTAATAAACTGAATTGTTGTAAGCTCCGCTGTCTTGTTTCCCCAGGGCCTGTTTTCTACGAATTTCGTCTTCATCCCATTATGCACAGGGCTGTAGTAGGAGTGCTATGTTCCTTCAAAGTAACCCACACTACCCAGCCTAGAGTTCACACATCTAGATGTGAGCACCTGACTCAGGTTATGCCGGCCTGTCATTTCCAGAGAGAGAGAAAGAGAAAGAGGAAAGGGGGGGGCGGAGGGGGAAAGAAGACGAGGGACGGAGGGAGAGAGGAGGAAGAAGAGGAGGAGGGAAGAGCAAAAGATCCCACCTTCTATTAGATGCTATACATCTAAGTTTGTACTATGCATACAAACTGAGGAGCTATTGGCAATGGCCATTATCTGTCCCACCGTCTAGAAAATCCGTTAGTCCAAGGTGCCAAAGGTTAGGGCTGCTAATCATGAACTAACAGGAATTCCTACAAAAAGGAATACCTCTGAAGCTGAGACTCCTTATTCTAAGGAAAGAATGTGTGAGAAGATATGACTGTTCATCATGCAGTCATTTATATTAGCAGAAATTTGAAATCACCTAAATGCCCAAAACAGGAAAAGTGTTCCATTTTGACGTAGCCCTGTTTTAAAATGTTATATAGACATTAAATATCCTGTTTTAGAAGAATATTTAATGAGTTGACCATTGCTTTCAGTATAATGTTAAGTTTAAATAAAAGAATATAAAACTATCTAAAACATAACAATCCCAATTTTGTAAAAACATGGGTACCTATTTATATTTACAAGCATAGGAAAAAGACTGGATGGAGAAAATATGTTAACACATGGCATCTCTCTAGTTAGCCAGATTATGGTTTTATTCCAATCAATCGCTGGTTACCTAACAGAATTAGGGACAGGGAAAACAACTTTCCCCACTTCCATCCAATTCACCCAATTAAATTTAACACACTAAATGTCAGGTTTCTTAAAAATAAAATAGGACTTATTCATAGGTGCTACAGACAAATAAAGAATTGACATCATCCCTGTGTTTTTCCAAATGTTCTACTCTTGGTCCCAGCAGGATGTTTTCAAGATTCTAGCATCACCCTCAAGCTAGTGTAGTTGGGGAGGTAGTGGAAGCTGTTATAGCAACACTCATCATCCCTCCTGACTCCAGTCTGCCTCGCTGCCTGCCGGGTTCCTGCCAAGATGCTTGTTCTGCGAAAACCAAAGTGGTCAAGGTGCCCTCAATGTGCCTACTGATCAAATGGACGTGACTTATGACATCCTAGCCCATGACCTGGGCTTTGTTTTCTCACAGTAATCACCTTGCTCCTTTCATCACCCATCTCCCTCTCACAAAATTGTCTCTACAGAAACAAGAGCATAGTTTTCATTGGTTTTTACGCAGAAGCGGGAGTAATAGTCAAAATAGCTAAGAACCTGATTGGCACATTCGCCATCCAATCAGAAGAGGTGTGGGCAACAGCTTTAGAGGAAGATTCCGGAGGTTTTGCTGTGCTTGCCATTAATCTTGTAGTTGTAGATCAAGGGGAGGTCAGGGAACTTGTCCCTGAGGAGGGCCGGGGCAGTGGGAGCCCTGGGGTGGCATTGTCTGGGTCCCAGAACAGCATCTATTACCAACCGTATGGATGAAATTCAGTATTTTAATAACCAGTATGGTTATACCAGTGTACAGTACCACACACAGATCTGGGCAGGCGGCGGTCCCTGCTCTGGCCCCTACATTTCAGAAGGCCTCACATGTCACAAGAAAATACATACTTATTACAAGTATATTTAGTAAATAAAATATACTTAGTAAATACTAGGCACCTTTATCTGTCAATGTTCGACACTAGCACGCGTGGCCTATTCCCTAAACACCTGATCTCAAGACCAATACCACTCAGGGAAGCAGTTCTGCTCACCTCCTGCCCTGCGTCCTCAAACAAAAGAAGAGTCTGAACGTCACAAAGGTCTGGGGGTTGTACCTCTGCTGACATCAAAGACAGACAGTAATACAGAGTATGAGGTGGGAGTGCTTAGGTTAGAGAAAAGGACAAGTTTGTTAATTTGTCTAATCCTCTCACAAAAATAGCATAAATGTGATAGATTTTTGAATAATGAAGCATCATTTCCCAGGAGTGCTGAGTGTCCCATTTTGCTTCTCTTTGTCCAATATGTTATTCCAGAGGTATGCACAAAATTAACATGGTATTCAGAACTGCAGATGGTGACTAAAGAATAGCTGCCATATTAAACAGTGCGTCTGTATGTACTATCATGGAAAGATGGCCAAAATGTATTAGGTAAAAAAATGAGGTGCTGAACAATATGTACATTATGACCCCATTTTTTTAAGTTCACATAGAGATATACATTTGTACAGTCATGGTAAATTTCTGAAAATTTCT
The DNA here is from genome assembly GCF_964194185.1 of Rhinolophus hipposideros. Classification (NCBI taxonomy): domain Eukaryota; kingdom Metazoa; phylum Chordata; class Mammalia; order Chiroptera; family Rhinolophidae; genus Rhinolophus; species Rhinolophus hipposideros. Next base: position 26,735,876 of record NC_138069.1, on the reverse strand, counting down.
ATCTTTCTGGGGATCAAGTGAGAAGGGATCTTACTCTATTTTATGCCCTTCTAAAGTGTTTTAATATTTTTTACTGTTATAGATTCCTTTCTCGATTAAAAAAACTGGCATTTAATTTTAAAAAATAACTTCCTTATACACTGAGTAAATTTCATTTTCTTTTTTATCTGTACTTTCTAACTTTCTATGTTGAACATGTATTACTTAGTAACTTCCAAACAATGCACTTCTAGTGAATTCATAACATTTACAGAAAGTAGTCACCAGTGACTTTCCCTTATTCATTAGCCCAATGTGCTTCTATAGGTTTTCTGTCTCTATAGCTCAGAATATGTGGTCTTCTAGTTATCATGCTGGGAAATGAAGCTACTGTGCAGGGTGTGTGTGTGTGTGTGTGTGTGTGTGTGTGTGTGTGTGTGTGTGAGAGAGAGAGAGAGAGAGAGAGAGAGAGAGAGACAGGCAGATACACAGAGCGACAGAGAATAATCACAACAGCTGCCACAGTCTGCCTGGATGAGTAAACCCAGGAAAGCAGCAAAGAAGACACCGTGAAAATAATGCTTCTTGCTAGGGGGTATCCGGACAACCTTCCAGGCATCACTCGCCCCTGGAAATCATAGGTCCAGGCCCACTTGGGTAGCGTGGAGATTGCTAGCAGGAGCTGAAGCAGAGAAAGAATGCCCCAGCCCTGATGTCAGGTTTGTACCAGCCCTATAGACTGCAAGGCCCCGGCTAATCTTCCCAACACCTAAGCTCCTGGGTTCCCCCATCATTCCAGCACACACTGCCAACCCTCTGGCTTTGCACACATGCTGTCAAAAACTCTGGAACAAAAAGAAATCTCCACAATTTTGAGCTTCATACCTCCAGCTCCAAATCCCTCAGCCTTCACTTTAAAAAATACTTATAAGCTTCATTTCATTTCATCCTAAAATCCACTAATTCATTTGGGGAAACAGGCCTCTTTTGATCTCTGATTGCCTGGCCATTCTTAATTGATAACCTGCCTTGAAAAAAAAGTCACCATTAGCTGTTCCATTTGAAATGTCCCAGAGCTTCAATTCTGGAAGCCCTACTAGTTGAACTGAAATGTATTCCAATGAGGCGAATCATTAAAGGATGGGCGGTAGAGGGGGTTGGGAAAAGCAGGAGAAAGAAAGAGAGAAAAAGATGGAAACAGAGACCAAGAGTCCGAGCAACAAACATGGAGAGGGAGGAGGTAGAGATACAGAGAAAGAATGAATTCTTCAAACCTCCAACAGCCAAGCATCAGCCAGGAATATTTTCAGCACAATTCTGCTTGTTTTCTAAATCCAGACTTGGTAAAATTCCCCAGCCACTTCCTACTGCCTTCACCACAGATAAAAATAGGAAGCGATGCTCCCTTTACCTGACAGTTCCAGACACTCTCAGCATCAGTGACCTTTCCAGCAGGCTTATCCATTATCTTAAAGGCCTCAGCATCCAGCAACCTTCAGAGTGAGCAAAAATGGGGAATCACTACGCCCTTAAGGATGCTTGTTATGAAGGTTTAAATGCAAAGCGGATGAGAATAGGGAAAAGGAAGCAGAGGGTCCGTGGAGTGTGGGGGAGAAACCTGGGAAGAAGCTCAAAGGAAATACACTTTACTACCAAGAACTTTGAAGTAATCAGCTCTTCTTAAAAGAATGCGGTTACTATGTCATTTATAGGTGTCTTGGGTGTAATTTCACGACTCAAGAAATATGGGTACAGTGCTTAATCATGTCAGTTCTGGCGGCAGTGGAACGCTTAAGATATCTGAGTACAAGGCTCTTTTCTGGAATATTCTATTGCAATGAAAAACATTACACACACACACACACACACACACGCTTAGTGACCTGACCCCAAGGTAGTTTCACGGGCACCCAAAAGCCCCAAGAAGGTGATTGGCCATACCAGATCTTATTTACAGAGGCTCAGTAGAGAAGAAAGTTATAATTCAAGTTCCACAAAAGACAGCTTGCAGATCACTGCTGCAGCTCCCAATTAATTCTTACCAATTTGCTTTGAAAAGCCTGACACAGGCATTTTTGAGCCCTAAACAGGAGTGACTGCAGCTCTTCTCAGAAAATTTGATCAGCAAGCTAGTTGCTGAATGCAAAGCCCACATCCCTGAACTCAGAGAAACACGTCTTCAAATGATGACACCACCTGGAAACTGTACAGCACATTCCAAACTCTAAGTGCTGTCACCAGCACAGTTTCATCCGATCTTCTCCCGGGTCTGGCACTGGAGGCAGTGCTACACCCAAGGCTGCACACATGGGAAGCGATAGCCCAACTCTACACTGTGGTTGAGTCAAGGACTAAACCCCGACCCCAGGGATCTTTCTGTGATGCCCAGGAAACTTTGCACGTTGACTGAGCCTCGTGTTGTAAATGTCATTACTCCACTAGCTCCTTAAGCATTCACTCTCATGATCTCCCCATCATGTCTTTACTCCTCCCTCATTCTGGAATGTTCTCCCCCCAGGAATAGCCACTTCTTTCTCATTATTCACATCTCGGCTCAAACGTCACCTCCTCAGAGAAGGTGTTCCCTAACTATGACATCTCTTGCTCTACTGTCCTCATAGACAACGTATAGACTACGTAGCACTCTCCGAAGTTATTTTCCATAGCAGTGATCTCGTTCTGTGCCTATTCCCCCACAAGAGCCATGAGGACAGGAAGCTCACCTAGCTTGTTCGCCACTGTATCACCCGTGCCTAGAACAGTGCCTGGTATACAGCTGGTGCCCCAAAATATTTCTGAACGACTAAACTATTTCATTAATGCTCATAAACAACCTTGTATAACAAACAGGAGAACATTATCATTCCCATTTTACAGATGAGGACACCGAGACCCAGAATGATTAAGTGACTTTCTCAAGATCACACAGCTAGCAAGTGACAGGTAGGAGAAGAACAGGGGTGTTTGACATCAAGTCCAATGGTACCTTCCATTATATAGCTGGTTTTATACCGAAAGTATGAAATATGAGCAAATATCATTAATCAAGAACTACTTTATGTACCAGTCATTCATTCATTCATTCATTCATTCAACAAAAAATTCTGAGCATTTACTAAGTTTAAGTAGTATATTAAACACTATGGTAGAAAAAAGGATATAAACAAGATATACTTCCTGCCTTCAAGAAGCTTACGGTCTCCTAAAGGAGTTAAAATAAGCACACAAATATCAATAAAATAAAATAGAAAGTTTTAAGTGCTATTACGAACTGAACGGTGCCTCCTCTACCAAATTTACATGTTGGGAGCCTGAACCCCCATCGCCTTGGAATGTAACGTTATTTGGAGACAGGGCCTTATAATTAAGATTCAGTGAGGTCGTATGAGTGGGCCCTCATTCACATGACAGTACTTGGAGATAGGGCCTTCAAAGAAAGGGTAAATTAAAAACAAGGCCCTTAGGGTACGGCCCTGATCCAATAGGACTGGTGTCTTTATAAGAGACACCAGTCTCTTTAGAAGAGACTAAGAAGAGACACCAGGGTGTGAGTAGAGAGAAAAAGCCATGTGAGGACACAGCAAGAAGGAGGCCGTCTGCAAGCCAAGGAGAGGTCTCAGGAGAAACCAGATGGGCTGACAGCCTGATCATGGACTTCCAGCCTCCAGAAATGTGAGAAAATACATTTCTGTGTTTGAGCCACCTGGTCTGTGGTGTGTTGTTATGGCAGCCCTAGCAAACTTATACAAACGCCTTGATGGAAATGGAGACAAAAGTTCAGAGGCCATTGAAAACTTCCCACTAAGAAGACATCTAGGAAATTCTTGAAGGAGACTGAATTTGATTTTGGTTTCAAATGGTAAGTCGAATTTCGCTGTATGTAGATGGAGGGCAGGTGGAAGCCAGACTGATCTGCCTTTCAAGGCCATTTTAAAGAACAGGGCCTTACTCTGCTGGCTTGGCTGGGGGGCAGGTAGAAGGGGGAGTTGAAGGATTTTTGCACTGGAGTGTGGCAAGATCAAAACCAAAATGCATAGCAGTAATCTGATGGCACCCAATATAAAATGGGATGGAAAGAGAAGAGGAAAACTTGAAGGGCAGCTAAGATACACCAGTAGTTCAGGCAAGAAGTGCCAGGGGCCTGAAGTGGGGCATTAAAGGTTAGAGTGGACACCGGCAGCCCTCAGCTCTGCAGTTTCCATTCCCCTTTTCTGGGAAATGCTCCTCAAGTTTCTTTTGGAAACCAGCATTGCCTCCCTCATAGCTGGGGCTGTTAGAGTGAAAATGACACATAAAATGGATGCATGCCTCAGGCCTGGCCAGTCACCTTATTCCATTCTCCTGACAAGTGTGGTATATTAGTTTCCTAGGACTGCTGTAAAAAAGGAACACAAACTGGGTGGCTTCAAACAACAGAAATTTATTTTCTCACAGTTCTGGAGACTTGAAGTCTGAAATCAAGGTGTTCACGAGCCACACTCCTTCAGAAGTCTCTGGGGAGGATACGTACTTGCTTGCCTCTTCGGCCCGGGCATTCCTCAGCTTACGGCAACATAACTCCCATCTCTGCCTTGTGGCCATCTTCTCTCTGCACTTCTGTGTCTTCACATGGTGTTCTGCTCTCTGTGTCTCATCTCCTCCTCTTCTTATAAGGATACAGGTCACACTGAATTCATGGCCCACCCTATTCCAGTATGACCTCATCAAAACAACTGATTACAAATACAACACTATTTCCAAATGAGGTCACATTCTGAGATTCTAGAGGTTGGACTTCAACAATTCAACCCATAACAAGTGGCTGATTTAATTTTACCCAGAAAGACTCTTTCTAGAACTTTTTCTGGAAATAATGGGAAAGATAAACCTTATCCACACAAAGCTGGAGGTAAACATTATGTAAACATAGAGCTGCCAGGGCCCATCAGCTCACCATTAGAAAGGGATAGGCAAGAAGCAGAAGAAGAGATGGAACGAATACTGAATCCCTGGATCCAAGCATGCCTGATGCCAAGCTGTCCAGTTATGCCGATTATTACATTCTCTGTGTATTAATCCAATACAATTGGATCACTTAAAACCAATAGTCCTAACTAAGAAAACAGAATCAATACGATCTGACAAGTATATGACAGCAGTAAGAGGAAAGCCAGAACCAGCTCCAAACCTGAGATATTGGGAGGAAGTAGACACAGGAGTGGACAAAGGGAAACGTACAGGAAGAGTAAGTTTTAGAGAGAAAATAATGAGGTTAGTTTTGGATTTCTTGAGCTTAAGATTTTAGGATGACATGAATGGGGCTATACTCTATATGCAATAGGAAACATAAGATCATGGTCCAGGGGAGAAAGATTATGACTTATCATAAGTGTGATTCGTGCTAGCACAGAGCGATGTATGAGAGTTCAGTGCAGGAAGCAGAAGACACTCTAGGTATACCAAGCAGAAAGCGGTTTGATACGGACAATTAAGTACTCCAAAAAAATAGCATTCAAAGTTAGAAGGGGCAGAAGCCAGGGGACCTCCAAGGGACTGTGGAGCTGAAGGACAGGCTACCACAGACACAATCCCAAGGTCAGGCAGCTGCTGCCACCACTGTCCCTTAAAACCCTGGAGGCTGGTGGCTAGTCATTGGAATGCCGAGTCCAGTTTCTACAGCTGCCTCTTAACACATCTCCGCCACCTTGCCTCTCAACAGCACAGCCACAGAGAGATCTCATGCAAGGGCAACTAACTGGTGGAATTCCCCTTGCGTCTGGAATCCTAGCGCCAGGAAACATGGGTTAGCTTTCCAGTCTCTCCAGGCAGAAGGAAGAGGAAATGGTGGTTGGGAAAGGAGAAAACCAAGTCGTGGATTCTACCACAATGAATGTGATGAAAAACCACATAAAGGAGCAATTTGTTGTCAGCGTGATCCCTGTACAGCCTTCATCAAGTGCTTTCACTCGCTGAGCCTCAGTTTCCCCAACTCTAAAATGAGGCAACTGAACCATGTGATCTGTGAGGGACTCTGCAGCCCTGACCCAGAGTTAAACAACTTTCTTGTCAGGAGTAGTATCTTCCCAGCCAACCCCACACACTTGAACGTAATCATTAAACATCTGGCAAGAAATGCCACCCCACACACAGTTGAATCATTCACATTCTATCCAATTACTACAAGTTTCATAAACAAATGCTTATTAGACTACAGTGGTTTCCTCTGAGGGAGCAGCGTTTTCGGAATGGAAATTGCAATGATTATCTCCAAGATTCAGGAATGAATAACATAGTCATGGCTCCTCGCCCCTTGTTTCCCTTCCATGCTGCCTTAGAGGGGAGGCTTGTAGCCAGTAGCGACTAAATGCAGCCACCTCGTCTGGACCCTCTTTTCCCCTCCACCTAGGTCCTGTCTGTCCATCAAAAACGCATCTGTCCTGAGTCCTAGAGGAGCTTGGCGATTTGTTATTACTTATTCATCTCTGACTTACTGTTGCATGTGAAGGTGGAGGGAGTCTGCTGGGGCAACGAGCCGTGAGGTAACTACATGGCTTTGAGCATTTGTGACCTCTTTCAGCGTCTCTGAATCCCTATCTCTAAAACAAGAGGATTGGATTAGACCAGGAATTCTTAATCTTGGGTCCACAGGCAGGTTTTGGGGAATGTAACTCTGAGCCTAAATTACATGCAGTAAGTTGTGTGTGTAACGGACTCTCATGACCGCAGTTTTTATTTGGGGAATAATGTGGCCCCAAGAATATCAGTTCCAAGGCAGAGCAAGTGATCTAGCTCAGGCAATCGGTGCTATTTCCTGGCCGAGGTCTTGGTTCCCTCTGAACCAAGCACGTACCTAAAGCTTCCAATCAGATCAAATCTCACGACCTTTGCTGGGAATGCTGAAACAGAGACACTCTTTAATTCTGGATATAAACAAGTAAAAATGAAGTACCCAGAGCTTCCACCAGACGTCTTGGGAGCCACAGAGGGACAGCCTTGGGACCAAGCCGAGATTGTAGGGGGCAGAGCAGAGAGACAAAAGAAATGAGTGTCTTGGTGAAATTGTTACAGAGCTGGAGCAAGCGTCACCTGACTGACACCCCTGAAGATTGTAGTTGCATGAATCAGTAAATTTCCTCCACTACTTCAGCTGCTCTAAATAGGCCTTTCTGTAACTTGAAACAAACAGCAACTTAAATGATAGTATGTTTATCTGTAAAATGTCCTCAGGAGAGAAGGCATAGTTTCTGTGTTCTCTTCAAAGAGATCTGTGACCCAAAAAAAGATTGAAAATCTTAAAACTAGGAAGATCTCTGAGGTCCCTTGCAGCATTAGCATTCTGTAATCAGATGAATCTATGAAGTTCAAAATTGTTGGTTTGACTGATAATGTGTAACCCTCGCCATTTTAAAATAGTTTTATTTTTTTAATAAAGTTGAGTTTCCACTACAAACGGCGTACCTGCTCATTACAGAAAATTTGTAAACTATAAAACCTAAACAGAAAGACAACCACTGTTACTATTTTGGAAATTTCCTCTTACATTTTTCATTTTTCTATGAATAACCTTAGGGAGGCTTTAATACAGCTGAGTTCACGCTATGTGTGCAATTTTGTATGATGCTTTTTTCCATCTGACATCTTATAATTCCCACATCATTACAAGTCCTTTGTAAACAGCCTTTTACAATGGCTTAACATTCCACTGAATGGATATTCTATAATTTACCAGCCCCCAAATGTTGGATAAAATGAGGCTGTTTCCAGGTTTTGTTTTTGTTTGCTTGCTTAGTTGTTTTGCTGCTATCCTACGTCCTTTTGTAACAAAGGACTCCTTGCTGAACATAAAGGAAGGCAATCCCAGCCCTGGAGGGCCCGTCACCATGTCAGACTGCGTGGGGCAGCGGGTGGGAGCATGCCTGGACCTCAGGGAAGCCCCTCCTCGCCTGGAGACGACCCTTAGGGGCCTACAGGAGCCCGCGTTAAGCCACCCGGACCCTCTCATGGCCTCTTCCCCTTGGAAGGAGCGCCCCTTAGTGGGCTCCTGGCCTCTGTTCACTGGAGGTGGAGTGCCTGCCCTGATCGGTGGGCTCGGGAAGAAGCCCCTTCGCTGAAGGCCAGTGTGCCCCTCTCTGTTCCTTCATGCTGTAAATTTGGCAGGGGCAGGCCCCCATCTGGGCGGCTCTGTGGTGACCCAGCTTTGTCTGTGAAAGGGTGAAAAGTCTCATTGTGGGCTTCAGCGATAAGAAGTCCCATTAATCTTCAGAATCAGTTTGATCTGTATAAAGGTGATATTTTGTTCACCTGACTCCTTAGGTTTTGACTTATTTTTCCTCTGGTTCAGGGCTCAGGCAGGAAGACGGATGCTACTTATCCAACTCCTTCAAAACCACTACTAAGTCAATAATATTCTCTACTGCTGGTGACGCTCTTCTCTCCCTATCCCACACGTAGGCTGTTGGGGTGGGGATTGTTTAGAGGACTTACTGAAGGCAAAACTTCTTGATACCTCTGGGTCCTGGCTACCAGTACTATGCTCAGGCAGATGCCACAGATAACAGAATTATACGCATAACAGCCACTACCATTTACTGCGTGGTCGGTCATAATGTGCTAACCGCTTTAACACTTACTCCGTGCTAACAAAACCCCGATGAGGTAGATAATGTCATGTCCATTTTACCAGGGAGGAAACTGAGGCTCGGAGAGGTTCTATAACATGTGGATTCACACTGGCAGTAGTGGCCAGGTCAGGAGTCACGCTTAGATTAAGGTCCTGAAAGCCTATCCTCTTCTAAGGAGGGGTAAGGAGGGGTAGTCCAGAGGGAGTGAGGACCCCCACACTCCCACACAATGTGGTTTAAAGGGACCTGGGATGGGGCAGGGGCTTTTTTGGCTTCTGTTTTCTGAGGTAAAATTCACATAACATAAAATCGCCATTTTAAACCTTCCAGTCCAGTGGCATTTGGTACAGTCACAGTGTTGTGCAGCCACCACCTTTATCTAGTTCCAGAACATTTTTATCACCCCGAAGGGAAACTCCACTATCACCCCAAAGGGAAACTCCTCTGGCAATCACTAATCTGCTTTCTGTCTCTACAGATTTACCTAGTCTGAATATTGCGTATAAATGGATCACCTCTAGATTTCTCATAGGTGAAAGCAACTCTCACAACTCACTGATTTTGGAGATAAAGGAGTTCTCAAAGGCACAGAGTAAATCGCGTCTCCTCCCAAGCAGATGACCTCGGAAATCCAATATTTCAATCCCTTTTCTCATGGCTCAAGAGGGTCAAGACCAAAATGGCCCTGATTTTGATTAGAGTCCAGTAGTCCGAGTAGTGACTTTTAGCCTCGGCCCAGGGATTCTCGATCAATCACATCATGGAACTATATGTCGCCTCCACTCCCACACCCATTAGCTCCTACCCTGGCGTAGGAGCTCTGATAACTGAAGTGAATTCTAGTACTTGCACTATGGCAGTGAGCAGTGAGACTGCTTTCCCAGTCCTGTCTGGGAATGTTTTCCCTTCTGGTTGGAGATGGCAGAGGAGAATTTCAGAGCTGCTCCAAATGATACCGCCAGGGTGCAGAGTGGGAGAGGCAGAGTAGGCATGACCGACGGGGAGGGAGGGGATAGATGGCTTCGCTACTGAAAAAGGACTTGTACATCTCTTAGGACCATTCTCCAGAAACATGGATAAAGATAGAGACCACCTGGCTGCCTTTGAGAAGCTATACGGACACATGGCGCATCCCTACCAATACTCTCCTGGTTCTCAGCCCAACAAGAAAACTACCTATATTCACATGACAGGGAAGGGGAAAGGAGGGAGACTTAACAGGAAAACTGAGACAAATAAGACACAAGTCTTTGCCCTCTGTCCGACTGTGTCCCCTCCTGTTTTTTTCTGCGTGTACTCTTGGCATTCTGTCACCTTGAATATCCATTCACGATCATAAGGAATCCTGGCTCTCCTCAGTTGTGGTACTCGTGTCCACCACAATCTCCATCACCACACACACACCCTCCAGTATCACAAAGCCAGCAGGCAAATACTCAGGATCTCTTTGGGAGGTTATTACTCAGTGGTTCCAATCATAAATCAGGAAATGGAGGTTCCACAGCTCACAACCCTAACCTTAGATGCTTAACAGAGAGATCAGAACACCCCCCTCCACTGATACCCTCTGTGTTAGTTTCCTAGTTAGCTGCCATGACAAATTACCACAAACTGGCTGGCTTAAAACAACATAACCTTATCATCTCACAGTTCTGGAGGCTAAAATTCCAAAACCAAGGCATTGGCAAGGCCACGCTCCCACCAGGGAGCAGCCAGACATCTTACAGAGTGTGTTTATGCATGATTCCAATAAAGAGGACTTCCCATACCTTTCCCAAATCCTGATACTGGGCTCTGACAGCCTCATCAGGAGCAGTGATCATTTTTATCTGCATGTATGCTTTGGGGAGAACCTAACTGACCCACGGGGAAAGATCAGCTCCACCATCAACAAACATCTTTACAGCACTTGGGAAAAACACTTGCATTTCTCATTTGTTTCTTATCAGCAGTGTGTTACTGGAACTAAGCAAGAACAGCAAGTTTGCAATGTCTTTCATTTGACTTAAATGAATATTTCATAGTCCAATTCTCGAGAACAGGTTAATGGAGGGGCCTCCCATTTCCTGATTCCCTCCTCCTGGCATTTTTCCTCTACGGTCACATTATGTGGGACTCCAGACATCATGAAGCAAGAGAAGCAAGAGAAGGGGGTGGGGAAATGATGAAAAAATTAGCGTCAGTAAAGGAACTGGTGGAAAGATAAAAAACAGTACTAAGAGCAAGTTGGAGCCAAAATGATCCCCAAATCATAAAATGAACCACATTTGTTGGATGCTACTAGTTTCAGGCACATTTTCTCTTGTAATGCTCTCAGCAATTATGTGGAGTAGCTACATTAATGGTCCCACTTTGCAGATGCAAAAACCAAGGCTCAGCTGGTAAATGAGACTCAGGACCAGGTGTGGCTAATTTCAAAGCCGCTTTCCTCTACAACCCAGGGACCCGAGGATGATAAAGAGGATCATAAAAAATAAAACAGGAGGAAGGGGGAAAAGTGGCCTTTTTCATTCTTGATTTTCCTCCCTCTTGCTCCTGCTGCAATGTCAGAATCAAGGGCTGAGTCTCACAAAGATGCAAGACCTTCATCTCCCAAGCTTCACTCCCCACTTCCCCCCTAACAGACTACTCAAGTCAGACAGACCGAGCTTCCAGTCCTGGCTCTATGAGCCTCCCTCATCTGTAAGATGAGGATGACATTAGTACCAACTTCATCTACATCCGGAATCCCACCACTTCTCACTTCCTCCACCCTACGGCCCTCTCCAAGCCCAATCCCCTGCAATAGCCACTAATTCATCTCCCTTCTTCCATTCTTGCTCCCTCTAGTCACATCAGCTACCCAGCAGGCAATGTAATCTATTTAAAATGCAAATTAAGTCACATACCTGTCTTGCTCAAAACCCTTCAGTGGTCTCTCATCATTCCTAAAGTTTAAGAAAACTCTTTTAAAAAAAAAGAAAAAAGAAAACTCTTTGTTGTGGTCTTCAAGGCCCTCCTCTACCTGCTTCCCTTACACTCTCCCCATTGATTCCTCCATGCCAACCATGTCATTGATGTTTTTGCACTAGCTGGTCCTCTGTCTGGCATGGTCTTCCCCAGAGATTCCCTTCCTTCCTCCCTCACTTCATTCAGGTCTCTACTCAAATGTCCTTTCTCCAGAGAAGCATCCCCTAGACTCCCCATTTAAAAAGCATCATCCCTATCAAATTCTAGAGCTTATCGCTTCATTTTTCTTTAGAACATTTATTACTACTTGAAATTCGACATGTGTACAAATTGTTACTATCTATCTCTTCCCGCAAAATATAAGCCCTATAGGTGCAAGTTTTGTCTAACTTGTTTATCCAATACTTGTCATATGCATATAGTAGGTGATTAATAAATATTAGTAAAATGAATAAATGAGTGAATGAGACCATGTAAGTTTTGGCAAAGACTGTTAGTTGTTCTCCATATCCATTCTTCCCTCTTTCCATCCTTCCCTCTTTCATAATTAAAACCCAAGGTTATACTTGGACACATTATTACCCACCTAGTGGCTATGTTTTCCAGACTCTCTTGCAGCTAGATGTGCCCATGTGACTAGGTTCTAGCCAGTTAGGGTTGCCAGATAAAATACAGGCTGCCCAGTTGAATTTGAATGTCAGATCAGATAAACAACCAAACATTTTTTAGTACAAGTATATCCCAAATTAAAAGTCCAATAATTGTTTTAGCATAAGTATGCCCCGTTCAGAAAAAAAAAATTGTTGGATTTTTTAATATGCTCAAAGTGAGGCATATTCACAGCATAAAATTAAGCAAAAGGACCAATAAGATTTTTGATTCTGCCAACATTGATTCCTAGCTGCCTGGGGATGCTTCTATAGCTGCGTTCTATAACACATAGCTCTGAGCTCTTGAAACACTCACCTGTATGGAAATTCAGTGAAAAGAGAAGGAACCCAAAGTCCTGCACTGGGGCTACCCTTGGCTCAGCCACAGGGCAAGGAGGAGCCTCTGTGGTCTCTGTGGGAAGTTCTTCCTCCACACCTGCCTCTCCTACTGCCTGGAGCATGCTTCTCCACACCTTCAAGAGGCTGGCCCTTTCCCATTCTTTAGGGGGAACATCATCTCTTTATAGAGGCTCCAACATCATCTCTTTATAGAGGCTTTCCCTGACCACTCCATCTAAAAGAGAAAACCCTGTAACCTTCCATCTCCTGGCCTGGCATTGTTGTTTTTAACAGCACCTATTACTTCCTACTTGTTATTACACATGTACTGGTTTATTTTCTGCCTTCTCCACTGAAAGGCGAGCTCCAGGAGGGCAAGGAAATTTGTCTGTCTTATTCACTGCTGTATCCCCAGCATCTCAAACAGTGCCCAGCAATGAGAAGGAGCTGGATAAATATTTTTGAATAAACAAATAGTAGATATGGACATGGATATAGATATGGATATACAGATATATTGGTGTCACCAACGAGTCAGACAGACCTTACCAATGCCTTCCCTCCATAAAGTGACAAGAAAAGTGACAGAACATACATGTGCATGATGATGTTGTTTTGCTAGAGAAAACTCAGCTTTTTAGCAGAAGGCCTGCCTTCCTAATGACATGGAAACCTCTGCTAGGTAGAAGTATGTTTCCACAGAATGTTAGGACCAAAGGGATCTGAAATGCAAGCCCCTGATGGGAAAACAAAGCCCAGGGAGGAGATGGGGCCGTGCTAATAATAGGAACTGATAATTGCATAGCATGTTTTAGTGTAGGAAGCATCTTTTTCTCTCATTCTCTTTTCTCATTTGATTTTCACAACAATTTTACTGGACAAGTGGTGGTAATATCTGTAGAATTATATAAAAACATAATTTATTAGCCTCCTGAACTGTGCACTTAAAAATGGTTAAGATGGGGTGGCCTGATGGCTCAGTTGGTTAGAGTGCAAGATCTGAACAACAAGGTTGCCAGTTCAATTCTCACATGGGCCAGTGAGCTGCACCCTTCACAACTAGATTGGAGACAACGAACTGCTGCTGAGCTTCCAGAGGGGCGGACGGATGGCTCAGTTGGTTACAGCACGAGCTCTCAACAACAAGATTGCTGGTTCAATTCCTGTATGGGATGGTGGGCTGCACCCCCTGCAACTAAGATTGAAAACAGTGACTAGACTTGGAGCTGAGCTGCGCCCTCCACAACTAGACTAAAGGACAACAACTTGGAGCTGACAGGCCCTAGAGAAACATACTGTTCCCCCACATTCCCCAATAAAATCTTTAAAAAAAAATGGTTAAGATGGTAAATTTTATGTTATGTGTATTTTACTACAATTAAAAATTAAAATTTTATATATATGCATGTATATATACCTACATATAAATATTAGCCACAACTCTATTTTGCACATGAACCAAATAAAGCTCAGAGGGGCTATGACTTATAAAAGTCACATAGCTAGGGACTGGAGAAGCTAGCCTCAACAATGAGACTCCTGAGTCCAGCTCTGGACCTCCTCCACAAAGGAGAGGGGAAACTCCACTCCACAAACATGCCAAAAACCAACCTGAAGTTAGAGATCAGTGCTCGGAGTTTTCCAAGCAGCCTTGTAATATGTTTCATCCAGCACAGCTGCTCATGCAACTGTGCTGAAGGGGCCTGCCTCTTCCCTGATACCATGTGGACCCAACAGACAACAACTCAATATAGACCATGTGTCATTTACTCTCTTTTTGTGACAATTAATTTGCTTGGGGACCAAGAGTGTTCAGTGGTTAGATAAACATGCAAAGAAAAATTAAACATTTATGTGTCCTTTATCACTTCGTTTCTCGACAGATAAATCCTATCAGTCTCTCCTAAAGATATTGTTGACAGCGTTTAATCTGTTCCACTTGACTCCAAATTACACTTGAGAAACGAGAACACACCACAGCATTTTTATACAGAAGTGGTGACCACAGGGAGCCAGATATTAAAGAAAAAAATTCTAGCCTGAGATTCTAGTACATCAACTCAGTGCAATACGACAAAAAGAACGAGACCAAAACAGGTCAGAACTCCATACGGCCTTCATGGAAAAACCCATCTGGGGTCCCTGTTTAATAGGCGGCATTGTGCTAGGGATTGTGGACCCTGAGAAAGAAGATACGTACCAAGAAGGACTCCTCACTGGGCTAAATTTAAAAAATAGACCCTAGCGGCAGTTTCTACACAGGGACCTCTCTTACAAACTGCACTTCAGGGAGAAGGTTGCACTGAACTGCCAGCCTCCTGCATTGAACTGCCTGCCTACACTGTGTTCCTGCCATCAGAACCAGCTCTTATAGAGTTCCTGGAATTGTATTTCAACCAATAGGTCTGAGGCTTTCCCCCTCCAGTCAGTGCTGTGCAGCTATATCCCCATCAGCATCTTCATCAACCAATCAGAGTGGGTGCATTCTGACCAATCAGGACAGTCAGTGCTTTTTGGAACAAACAGACTAAGGATTTGGAATCCTTATTTGCATTAGGATGGGTCAATCAAGGACCACGGCAGGGACTACTCTCTATATAAGTCAGCTCCCTTGTATCTCTGGAGAGCATACTTTCCTTTTCCACTGAAGACTGTGTTTCCCCAGCTGGAGCTAAAGAACCAAAGATGAAACGCCAAAGACATCTCGCTGGATCAGAGCAAAGCAGAACAGGCAGAGCAGAGCTGTCTCGCCAGAGAGGGGACTCACCCCGGGGCCACTTCGCAGCCGTGCTGTTCCACAGCCATGCTCTATCACCATTGAGCTGTTTGCACCGAATAAACTTTCTCTCTTCACCACACTCCAAATCGTGGAGTCCTATTGGCACTGAATTGGTGCCAACGACCATCAGTTGACAGGAGGCAGAAATTTCATCTCATTAGCCCCATCATTTACCACTTGTATCATCTTGGGAAGTTACCTAATATCAACAATCTTGTTTCCTCATCTCAGAAAAAGGGGATAATAATATCACCCACCTCATAAGACTATTGTGTGAATTAAAGGAGATAATATGTTCAAAGCACCTAGTGTGGCAACTCGTTCCTGGTGGCAACGAGGGTTCATTAAATGCGCTATTAATAGATGTCCTACAATGCCTAGCACGGTGGTAGTCACACAGCACTCTCATAAGTATGAGGGGTTATCTCAGGGTGATGACAATGAGTGATCTTTTAGTTGTTTTTTTACTGTAGTTTATTAAATAGTAGGTAGTATTTATTGAGCACAAATTATGTGCTAGGCCCTGCTGCAAGTGTTTCATGTGTCTTAACTCATCTAATCCTTACAGTCCAATCATTCCATGGGTGGGGGAGCAGGAACGTGCTCCCCAGCAATCTGGCTCCAGCCCTGCCCACTTAACCACCATCCTCACTGCCTCTGCCAAGGAGCAGACGTTACTTTTTTATAATCAGAAAAACAAAATATTATTTTTAAAATGATTTAAGATGTTAAATACACATGTGTTGAATGACTGTCAACTCGCATCTGAATCTGTGAGAACCTAAGATTGACTGAAATCTCTTTTAATTCAGACTAAAATTTTTACTGGGCAGGGTATTAGGCACTGGGATAGACACTAAGGAAAACATAATAGAAGAAATGATGTCTTCCATTCAGCGTCTTGCAGATGTGGAAGGTGAATTACTATTGCTAATAGCTCACATTCATTTAGTGTGTATGTACCATGTGCCCACCCATTGTGCTAAAAGCTTCGTCTACATTATCCCACTTAATCCTCATAACCACTCGATGAGATAGGTGCAATTAATAACTCATTCTGCAAATGAGGAAACCAACATCTTCAAATGTTAATACCTTGCTCAGGGTTCCAAGAAGAAATACCCAGATAGGCTAACTGTCATGTGACCGTCATAGGCAATGATTTCTGTCCATTTTTCTTTGCCCCACCGTGTCTTCAAAAGCAGGCCACCTAACAAGTGCCTGAAACATTCCTGGCAAGGTGCATACCAACTTTTTAATACACTCCCATCACTAAATATCAGTGCATTTACCAGACATTAAACTTTACATGCACACACTTACAGAGCTGGTGAGTTCTAAAGAATTCCACTCTCTGAGTTTATGGACCTCTTCTA
The DNA here is from genome assembly GCF_964194185.1 of Rhinolophus hipposideros. Lineage (NCBI taxonomy): Eukaryota > Metazoa > Chordata > Mammalia > Chiroptera > Rhinolophidae > Rhinolophus > Rhinolophus hipposideros. The sequence goes on along the minus strand of NC_138069.1, from coordinate 26,719,204 downwards.
ACATCCTCCCACCAGCACCTCTTCTCCCACCTTCAGCATTTGGAGATAGCCTGAAATAGAAAAGACATTGCTGTCTCCTGCTCTAGCTTACTAATTCTCAATTTCAAGGTGTTCTATTACACCTTATTTATGGCCTGACAGGGATCATTCTAGCCCACAACCTTGAGCTTCTAAAATGTACATGGGGCAATTTACTAACAACTGTGTTCAGCTTAATGCACTGTAGGGAATTTTTTAAGTAAAAAAGACCCAAGAAGCAGGGACATTTCAAACAACCAATTATGAATAACAATCAGTGGATGGCCGAATGCAGTTGATCTTCTAGCTCCTTTGCTTTTCATCTAATTAAATCTTTCATTTCCACAGGCAGCCTAATGCAAGCTTGTGTTTGCCTTTGTCAGCAGGAGATAATCAATAGGAGAAATGTGGATGCATTTATTAGCAGCTCAATTGGAAGTTGTTTTATTTTAATAACATCCTTGCCTTCATTCTGCTCAGGGTAAATCGACAGCTTTGATGAATAACAGACGACAGAAAACTGGTTTACATTATCCCATTAAGAGTAAAGAAATCAAAGAATGAAAGGGAGCTGAGAGAAATTGAAAAACACTTTAAAGTTTCATTTTCTTTGTTCCAAAAAAAAGAAAAACAAACAAAAATGCTTTCCTTTCACTCTGAAAGATCATCAAACCTATTTCATTTCAGCTAGATATGCCTTCCAAGACCATGACAATAAATTCCTTCTTTTGGAACCATTCCACACTTCTATTTGCAGCTCATATTTAGTTATTCTTGGTTAATTTCCACTGGAGCTGCAATATGGATTAGAAAGGAGAGAAACAGGTACCAAACGACATTTGTTCATTAGAAGTGAACTGAAATACCGAAATGCTCACATCCTCAAATAGCAGGTACATTGGCAGGAAGGAATAAGGCACTTTGAGAACAAACATGGAAGGTCCACAGTGATGAGGCATTTATAGGAACCCGCAGCGGGGTTCTTGGTCAATGGAATTTAAACGACCTGTGAGCCAGAAGGCCTCTCTTTGGAAATCCTGCCGATAAACTCATAGCCAAGCATTTACTTAACAGTGCCACGTGAATATCTCTCATCTAAAAACCTGAATGTTTTGCCACAGTGAGATACTACTTCACACCCATTAGATGGTAATTATGAAATAAATAAATAACAAGTCTTGGTGAGGATGTAGAAAAACTGGGACCCTTAAGCAGCGTGGGTAGAAATCTAAAATGGTGTCGCCACTGTGCAAAACAGTTTGGTATTTGGTGGTTCCTCAAAAATTAAACAGAAAAGTACCATATAATCCAGCAATTCCACTTCTGGGTATATAAGTGAAAGCAGGGACTCAAATGGATATTTGTACATCCGAGTTCCATAACCACCATTCACAATAGCCAAAAGGTAGAAGGGAAGCAACCCAAATGTCTATTAATGGATGAAAGAATAAATAAAATGTGGTATGTACTTACAATGAAATATTATTGAGCCTTAATGAGGAAATTCTGACACACGCTACAGCATGGGTGAACTTTGAAGATATTATGCTAAGTGAGATAAGCCAGTCAGAAACAAACCACCACGGTACTCTTACAGGAAGTACCGAGAGCAGTCAAATTCATAGAGACAGAGAGTAGAATGGTGGTGGCCAGAGCTGGGGTCGAGGGGAACATGAAGTTAGTGTTTAGTAGGTACGGAGTTTCAGATGGGAAAGATTAAAAAGCTCTGACAATGGATAGTGGTGATGGCGGGACAATAATATGAATGTACTTACTGCCACAGAAGTGTACGTTTTAGAATGGTTAAAATGGTAAATTTTGTTTTATACATACATACCTATATATATAGAGAGAGAGAGAGATTTTTTTTGCCACAATAAAAAAAGTCTGAGTATTTTAACCCCCAAACATAGTCATCCTCTGAAACATCCCACCTGAGCATACACCACAGCCATTCATCCAGTTGCTCAAGCCAGAGATGGGGGAACCAGCCCTGATACCTCCCCACTTCTGACCACCCTCAGTCAACTCCACTGCCTCAAAGAATGCCCAGTCTACTTCCTGTCACGCGCTGCCATCTGCTCTCTTACCCAAATTCTAAACGACCTCCTACCTGGTGCTCCAATATCAGCTCAGGCCCCGCCCCCTCCAGGCCATTCTCCACCAGCAATCCGACTGCGATTTACAGACATGCACTGGGTGGGTCCCGTCTCCTCAGCTCTGAAGCTTCCTGTTGCCCTTAGAATCCCCTCTGGACTCCTCTCCAAACCTACCTGTCCCTGAAGCCGCGCACCCTCTCCAACTGCTTGTGCCGCACTCTCCCTCACTCTGCACTTCCTCTTGTCCCTCAGACTAACTAGGTTCCAGCCTCATGCTGTGACTATGCCTGTGCCACCCCTCAGCCTGGAACATTCTCCCCTCACAGCACGCCTGGCAAACACACCTTTGACTTCAGGTGTCAGCATAAATGTCACTTCCTCAAGAGTCCGTCGCAGATGCCACATTGCAAAAAGCGTCTCTGCTCTCCTCTCAAGCACTCTCTTCTTGGCCTCCATGGCACTTTTTACACTTCTATCTTTGTGTGTTCCTCCCTCCCCAGGAGACTGTCAGATCCCTGAGGTCAGCACCCAAGTCTGCCTTGATCAATATTCTCAGCACTGGGATAGTGGATGGGGGGAGGGGGGTTCACAGTATGAGGGATATAAATGATGAACGTCTAAGTAAAAAAAAAAAAAAAAATATTCTCAGCACTGAGTACAATACCAGGCACAGAGCAGGTACTAAGTTCCAGACGAATGAATAAAGAAAGGAATGCATGTTCTTTTGAGTCACAACGATGAGAAGCCGAAGCCTCCACCTTTTACTTTCTTAGACACCAGGCAGATACGTCGCAGTGGCCTGAACGCTGCTCCACCCACTCTATCCCACAAACCCACTCCTAACCACTTGGCGTTGGACCTACACACTCAAAGGCCCTCTGATGAAGGGGCCTCGCTTTTCCCACAACGGGGATACCAGTGACATTTGTAGAAGACAACGTCCTGTAATTGCTTGAGTTGTTTCCTGAGATGATATCAACCCATTGACAAGTGCCACACAGCTGTTCCTGTTCCTACGTTTAATGGCATGCTGCCTGCTGTATTAGTGAACAAATTCCTTGAAACAACATGAGATCCACAACATAGATGGAATATAAAATTAGGTGTGTAGTTGCCAAGCACCCAGGAGCGGTCCCAGTTCCTTACCTCAGCAATAATAAAGCTGAGGCTCCTTCGCGGTTCTCCCTTCCTTTGGCAAACCACCTTCCCCTAGGTAACACTCCAACGAATAGTAACTTGGCTAATGACCGACGCTACAGTGATTACTATTGTTATTATGGGCTCTACTTTATTCTCACTTAATTAGTCATTGTTTTAAATTACATGGCTGAAGAGCTGCTATGATGGGTGCTTCCTGGCAGTCAGGGGCTACCTCTCCATCAATGCAGAAATATGGGCAATTTTGAGTTCAGCCCTTAGAAGCTGTAGTGATGAATGCCGCTCAGTGCCATATGGTGTAGTCTAAGCCCAGTATCTTTTCACGACAATAGCTTCACTTCCATCACCATTGAAGAGAAATAGGGAAAAACTGATTTCTTTCTCTTGACAGAGCTCCCATGCTGGCAGGCCCTTGAGTATCTGAGAGGAGGAAACCAAACATTATTGCAGCACCGCTGGATGCTAGTGCCTTTCTGTGCGCCCTCAGGGATGCTCAAGTTTCCAGTGAATATTTAATTGGCTATAAAATGCACACATCTTCTGTTGGGGTTGACACCTAAGAAAGCTGGCAACAAACCAGGGTGGAATCTTAAACCCACATGGTTAGCATGGTTAGTGGGTGCACATGAAGCAGCCTGGGTAACGCTTGTTTGTATTTTTAAATTTCCTAGGGGTAGCATTATTTAGGAGCAGTGCTATTTCTACATTTATGTGTAGCCTTAGTTCTACAAGTAAATATGGTCGCTTCAAATCACTGAATCCAGGGAGAAAATAAGATGAGCCTGGACCATCCTTTTGTGTCATAAAATAAGGAAGCGATCAAACAATGATGACGAAATGTCAAAAGGACACAGGAACCAATTTGAAGTGGCTCCCACTGGCCAAATCTGGGAAATTTTGAGCATTAAAATAAATAATGATAGTAACAGATTATAATCCACTGAATGAAGTACCCAGTATCAGGACCCATCCTGATAGAAATAAATGAATAAATAAATGAGAAGAGAAAACTCTCCTTTAGAGTAGAAAGAAAACTAGTAAATGCAGAAGGAATGATGATGGTATTAGAAAATCACCATTTGGTCACCATGATAGTAATAATTCAGTCAAGAAACATCAGTGGAGGTACAATTCTAGTGAACAGTTGATGAGGAAAGAGATATTTACATGGTCTTAAAGTATCCCCTCACAAGATTCTTATAAAGATTCTTACAAAGTCTCACAAAGAGACTTTATAGTAACTTTATAGTAGAGACACCTGGCATGCACCAACATAAGAGATCAAAATTAAAAACACCAGTAATCAAAATGACATCATGTGCCATCCCCTGGGATGTGATGGAGGGAAAAAAAAATTAGCATCTTTAACATTCCCGCCAAAACGAATAACCTCAGTCTAACCATGAGGAAACAGACCAAGACCAACCTGAGGTTCTACAAAATGACTGGCCTGCAATCTTCAACCATGGCCAAGCCACAGAACACAGACTTATCATAGGATCCAGCAGTTCCACTTGTGTGTCAACACTCAACAGAAGTGACTCGAAAAGATATCTGTACACTTGTGTTCATAGCAGCATTATTCACAGTAGCCAAAAAGTAGAAGCAACGCAAGTGTCCACTGATGGCTGAACAGATAAACAAAACGTGGTATTCATACAATGGACTATTTTCAGCCTTAAAAAGGACAAAATTCTGATGTATGCTGCAGCATGGATGAACCTTGAAGACGGTATGCTAAATTCAATAAGCCAGTCACAAAAAGACAAATACTGTGTGATTCTAATTGCATGAGGTACGTAGAATGGTCAAATTCATAAAGACAGAAAGTAGAATGGTGGTTGCCAGGCGCTGGAGAGAGGAAGAAATGGGAGTTAGTCTTTAATGGGGACAGAATTTCATTTGGGGAATATAAAAAGTTCTGGAGATGGATGGTGGTGATGGTTGCACAACAATGTAAATCTACCTGATGCCACTAAAGTACACACTTAAAAATGGTTAAAAAGGTAAATTTTATGGTGTATATATTTTAGCACAATTTTTTAAAAAAATGAATTCCAGCTTTAGAATGAAACCTGGGTCAAGAGGAAGGGGGTAATTTTAGGGGGTGATAATTTTATGGCATTGATAGTGATGATAGTTTCATAGGTGCATAATTATCTCCAAAGGCAAGTTGTATACATTAAATATTGACAGCTTTTTCTATGTCAATCATATCTCAATAAAGTGGTCTAAAAAGTAAACATGGGTTCAAATTCCGGCTCTGCCATTTAACTAGCTGTGCGACTCTTGGCAAATTATTTAAGTTCTTTGAACCTCAGGTTTCTCATTTATAACGTGGAGACAATATTCAAGCCTACAACATAGGATTGTCGTGAGGAAGACAATACATTTAGCAAAATACCTGGCACATAGTAGGCATCTGAAAATACTAGCAAGACTATCAATGCCTACAGATATAACATACCATATGTGTTTGGAAACCTAAAGAGAGTTTGGTATGGTTGGCGTGTGTGGTGATGAGCAATGACGCTAGAATGAAAATCAGGTCTATATACCAAGATGAAAAGTTTAAGATTTTGTCCTGATGCTTGTGGAGGAAAATATTAGAGGAGAGGGAAGAGATGGGGGGGAGTAAACACTAAGCTACAGTTTTAGGGACACAGACTTTCACTCAGTAATGGGCTTTCTCCTCTCCATTAACACAGATAATTAACACCATTGGCTTAAGGGTAAACAAATCATTAAAGGAAATGCCACATTTAACACTCTCTCTTTGCACCCAACACCTTATCAGAACAGGGAACTGGATATCAAGTCACTAGCCGCATACTACAGTCAAGTTAGAATTAAGCATAGACTCCAGAAAGACTGCTCTCTCCTGCTATCCCACCATATTCACTGAGTGGAGGGTACAGGGGCTTCCTGCACTTCTGTAACTTAACCAAAGCTGCCCACTGCGTTCTCCATTTGTCCCTTCCCTTGTGCCAAGCTTTCTTGGGACCCTTAATATCTGTGATATTAAGCAATGCTGGGTCAGTGGAGTTTTGCTCCGATTACAATCTGTACCTCAAGAATGGCCTGTGTCATGCAACCTCATCTCATTTCAACGTTCTAATGTTGGTGATTTTCACCACCGCCATTAAATGCCATTCTCAGCAGCTCCTCTCCACTGATTTTCTGTGCTTCTATAAAGCCTAACCTTTCATGTGAAAACTCAAGATAATGAAAGTAGCCAAAAGCACACATTGCTCCTGCAACAGCTGCATTCTTGATCTGGTTCTGTGCAGTCCTCTAAATGAGATTCATTTTCTTTTTTTTACTGTTTCTAATTACATAGGTAACACATGTTCCACCTACAAAATAGTCAAAGTATAGAAAAACACAAAAAGTAAAAATAAAAGTTGCCCATAATCTTATCAATAAAGGTCAATAATAACATATCCCCATTAACATATGGGTATAAATCCTTCTAGTCCTTTTTTTCCCCCTGGTTTTCTTTCTATGCATACATTACTTACTCTTTTTTAAATATGGCTCATGTTGTACCACTTAAAAAGTTACCTTTTAAAAAACAGCTGTTACTACATGCCAGAAAATATTCTTAGCACTCCAATGTCTTACGTGATTAATAGCATACCGTGTTTCCCTGAAAATAAGACCTAGCTGGACCATCAGCGCTACTGCGTCTTTTGGAGCAAAAATTAATATAAGACCCAGTGTTATTTTACTATAATGCAAGACCCGGTCTTATATAAGACCCAGTCTTATTTTACTATAATGTAAGACCCAGTATAATTCATATAATATAATATAATATAATATAATATAATATAATATAATATACATGTAATATTAATATAATATAACATAATATAAATACCGGGTCTTATATTGTTTTGCTCCGAAAGACACATTAGAATTGATTGTCTGGCTAGGTCTTATTTTCAGGGAAACACAGTACTGTGAACATATCCCTATGTCATTCAAAACTATGCAGATACGTGACTGAATGGCTACATAGTACAGCGTCACATTGTGTGTACCAGAACCATGGTGTCCCATGTGCATGTTGCTGCCGGCACAAGCCATGGGCCTGGCATAGGGTGGGGGGGTCTCCTGGAGTAAGAGAAGGCTTCCTTTCTAAGTCGCACAACGGTGCCATTCTGTCTGGAAAATGGCCAGGTATACAAAGGTAACATAACTTAGCTAGTTCCATGGCACTAGAATGTTTTAGGTCACAATTATCACTATTATAAATGTCTTTGTATCTTGTGAAATCAAAGAACACACAGTTTCTGAGGCTCTTGTTAAAATGTTCCTGAACTACTACTCTTCGACCAAGTGCTTCAGAGTGTTCTTTCCTCTACAACTTCCAAGTACTAGATGTTTTTAATCCGCACAATTGGATGTGTGACAAGTGTACACTTTTAATGTGCAACTATTTCATTACTAGAGAGAATGGCCATTTTTAAATGCTTATTAGCAGTATATATTTCTTCCATTAGAAATGACCTATGTGTATTCCTTGCCTGCTTTACCTTTGGGATACTGGTCTTATTGATTTTAAGGGCTCTGTAGTTTAAGGATGTTAACCCTTTATCTGCCACACAGGTTTAAAACATTTTCCCCAATTGCATACTGTCTTTCGCCTTTGCTTTGACATTTTAAAATCTGTACATCATTTTTAACTTGGGAGTAGTCAAATCTATCGATCTTTTCCTTTATGGCTTCTGCCTTTACTTTGAGGTTTGAAAAGTCTTTCTCCATTCCGTGTCACATAGTTTCACCCATATTTGTTCATTTTTCATTAAACATCTTCTATCTGCAATCTAGTTTCTTTTAAACTGGACTCGGTTTATAAGGCTCAGCATCTGTTCACTTGTGCTAAATCATGTGGCTGCTTTGGCTGGTAGGGCTTTGGGTAGGGAATGGAGAATTGGACTAGGAAATCAGAGAAATTAATCTTCATCCACAGACTGAGTCTTTCTGAGCCTAAATCCCGTGTATAAAACACAGGAAATTACATTTGGACCCCACATATACTTCATTTTCTATTATAAAATATGGTTCATATACAGCAGGCTGCACAGTATGATAATAATAAAACAAATGTCCATGTAACTATTATCCGTATTATTGAGATAAAAGAAAGAAAGAAGAACGGGGGATGGCAGGGAGGGCAAGAGAAGAGAGATTCCTGCAATGGGTCCTCTCTCAAGGACGGGCTCCTCTTATCTCTTGGTCACCACTGTCCTGATTGTAAGTCTTCGCTTCCTTGTTTTGCTTATGCTTTTATTTCCTATGTATTCATCATCTATATATTCTATATATTTCTAAGTTTTTAATGGTTTTTCTCTTCATATCTATAATCCATTTGGAATTTATCTTATATGATGTAAGGAATCAAAAAGTTATTTTTCCCCAATGGTTTACCAATTATTTCAGCACTGATTATAGAACTGTACTTTATTTCTGAACCATTTTTTGGGCAGGTTTCTGGAGATGTAACTCATCGTTTTTAAGAGTATAATTCTATGAATTTTGACAAACACATACAGTCGTGTGTAGTCACCACCATAATCAAGACATGTAGAGTATTTCCATCATCCCAAAAAAGTTCCATTGTGTCTTCTGGCAGTCGATTCCCCATGCCCACCACCTGGCCCCTGGCAACCACTGATCTGTTCTCGGTCCCTATACATGCTTTTGCCTTTTCCTGAATATCAATCTAATACGGTCATACAGTATCTAGCCTTTTGAGTCTGGCTTCTTTCACTTAGCACAATGCTTTTAAGATTCACCCATGTTGTTGCTTGTATCAGCCATTCATCCTTTTTATTGGTGAGTGGTATTCCATTGTGTGGATGCACCTCAATTTACAGATTCCATCTTTCACCATGAAGTATGACATTAGCTGTAGGTTTTGTAAATGTCCTTTATCAGACTGAGGATGTTTGCTCAATTTTTTTCCATAAATGGATGCTCAAGTTTATCAAATGCTTTTCATGCATCTACTGAGCAATGCATCGCTGTCTGCCTGCCCTCGGAGTTAAAAGATTGTGCCACCCCAGAGAGTTGAGGCTTTAGTCTACTGTCAAGGGGAAAGTGTCCAGGTACGTGGGCAGGACTTTGGTCCCCACACCCACTGATCACTTTCAGCCCTGTGGGCAACAGAGTTTGCTGCCCTACACCTAGTAGCTTAAGGCTTTTGATTTCTGAGAGAGAAGAATCCAGGGAATTACATGGCATTTTGTGTGCACCACAACTATTGATTGCCTCCCTCTTGCCTGCAACAGGAGTGGGCTACAGAGAGCCCAGTCTCCTGCCCTGCCCCCAATATTTCCTGCGAGCAGCTGGTAGAAGTGTAGGGAAGAGAGTTTGTACCTGAGTGTGAACTCCTCCACTACCCCAGCTGTTTCCGATTTACACAGTAGCCCACACATGGATTTTGATAGTGTGTTACAGTTCAGGTGATTTCTTCTTACCCACTTGGACAGTGGCGGTGCCTGTTTCCTGTGCTCTGCCAGAGCGGAGACAGTCTGTGTAGCCCATCTCTCCTCTAAGGGGCTTGTTTCTCTTTGGAATTAGATTACTTGGTTGCCTCACCAACTCGTCTTTCTCATAAGCTCAACAAAAGTAATGATTTTGTAGTTTATCTATCATTTTCTCATTGTTAGAGCTGGAATGGTGTGCTTAGCAGCTTTCCATTTCCTAAGAAGAAGCATAAGAGCATTTCAATTCCACCTTTATCTTATACCAAATGCATACTTGAGCCTTTATGAGGCTATTTTTATTCTTCCACAAGAATCATACTGCTTTGATAATAAATCTCTCTTTCTAGCAGTGTAAGTCACCCCTCAATTTTCCAAAAATTCTTCAGCCTTTTATTAAGCTTCCCAGGTGACCTTAGAATTATATTGTCTAGTTAAAAAAAAATACTTTTGACATTTTTATTAGGATTGAAATGACTGAATTATTGAGTTATGCCATCCAGGAATGTGGTATGCCCTACCATTTATTTAAATCTTCAAGTTCCCCAGTAAAGTTTTATAGTTTTATTTATATGGGTCCTGCATACTTTTCTTATGTCAAGTTTATTCCTAGATATTTTATATTTTAGTCTCTGTTTTAATGCCTTTTTAAAATTGTATTTTCTGATAGTTGACTTAAGGATAAGCATTGATTTTTGTATACTAATTTTGTAATGAACTGATTCATTGAACTCTCCTTCTAATAATTTTTCAGTTGATTTTCTTGGGTTCCTAGGTAAGCAATTATATGCAAGTAATAATTTGTCTCCTCTTTGCCCAAGATTTTTCTCTGCTTTAATTTTGTCTTACTGCTTTGACTAAATTTTCTGGAAATATTAAATGACCATGAACAGGGGGCATTCTTGACTTGTAGCTCACTTTGGTGGGAAACACCAGAGGTTTACCATTAAGTATGATGATACCTGAGGCAGATATAATAAATTCGCTTACTCAACACACTCCAATCCCTTTGTAGCTTGTACTTTAAAAAGAAATGAGCAGAAGCTGACATTCAGAAACTGGCCAGGTACTCATAACCAGGCCCCGTTGTTCTCCAGTTGGACATAAATCATCTCACAGAATACCAACTCAGACAAGGTCACTCTGAAACCATGATGAAATGAGATCAAGCACGTCCATACAAAAATTTTGTCTAAGCACAGACAAAAATAGGGTCACTGTGCTACCCACAAAATACCAAACATCTCCTCTCTTGGTTAAAATGAATGACTGTTAATTCTTTACTAATTACACTTTTTTTCTCAGTCTATTTTGCCCTCTCTACATTTAAAATTTATTGAAATAATCATAAAATTCCTACCCCATGCACACTTCTGACAGCATCTAATCTAGACTGAACTCTTGCTTCCTTTGCCCTCTATAAAGCACCCCACCAAAGCCCAAATCCTGTAATAGGTTCTAACACCCTCTTGTTGAGACAATCCATGGCTCCCCACGGTGTATGTTCCCCTTTCAGCAACAATAAACTGAACTTGTTCAACTACAGTCATGTTCAGGATAGTCTGGTTGGAGGACACTGACATGCTTTAGGAGTCTAAAAAACTAAAAAGTACATTTCTAGACTCCCTTATATGTTGTCCTATGATCTTTCCGCCAATCATTTATACCAATGCAAGATTTCAAATAAGAGAACAATGTGAGGAGGCAGTCACAGACTGGGAGAGCATGTATTCTAGCAAGTACAGCACACAGGGGTCTGGCCCTTTTGCAGCAGCTAAGGTGGAATCCTAGCATCAAGGCCAGAGCATCATGGGTGGCCTTTCCACTAGAACAGTTCTATTGTAGCACAAGTTTTTTTTCCGGCTGTCATCCTGGCTGCACTGTTCCTGGCTATGTTGCTTTAAAGTCTAGTTCTTGGGCCCACTTGGACATTCTTTGAGCTATCTAATATTCTTTTTTAATTACCTTTGGCTTAAATTAGTCTTACAAGATGTTGGAATGGGAAGCTTGCTGTGTTAGTGTGGGGTCTTAGACTGAGACATCACTGTGATAATTAATAGGATGCCCAAATGATTGCAAGAGCATCACTTCCAACTCCCAAATACTACTCAAGTTCATCTTTTGGCCAATTCTAATGCAGAACCATACAAAGACAGGGATTCTGGGAAATGTAGTTCCAGGTCAACCAAGTGGGCAATAGAATGATCCAGCACAGTCCTACATAGGATTCTTCATTTTCTCTCTGTGTTTTATGTCCTTTTCTCATACGTAATATTTTTCATTTGTCTTTCTTGATTGGACTTACAGGATCTGTCCATGCAATGATTTTTTTTTTTTTCAAAGAACCAAGAGTTAGGAGTGTTGTATTCTCAAGTATATGATGTAAATTTAAGAACAAATTTTTGGTTTTAGGGCAGTGTAATTTTAAAAAGTGGTCTGTATAATTCTAATTTGCGAGAATCTTACTGAGGTCTCTTTGATGAGCCTAGAATCAAGCTTACAGATTCTTACAGCCATTTGAAAAGGATAAATCTGTAAATTACAGTTTGAAATATTTATCACAGCTATTATGTCGAAAACCACCTCGAATCTCAGTGGCTTTAACAATAAGAACTTATTCTGCACGAGTCTATGAGGTCAGTTTGTGGTGGCTTGTACAATCTCAACGGAGCTCATTCATGCTTCTGTAGTCCGTTTTTGGTTGGGTAGGCAGCTGTGCTGCTGTAGGCTGGGCTTGCTCACATGTTCAGTGGTTGGCTGGCTGTAAGCTGGGGGCGCACAGCTCTCTTCCATATGGTCTCTCATCCTCCAGCATGTTAGCCTAGGCTATTTACATGGTAGAAGCAGAGGTCCAAGAGGAAGCAAGCATGGCCTAGCCTGAAAACCTGCGAACTGTCATTTCTGCCACATTCTGTAGACTAAAGAAGTCACAAAGTCAGCCCAAATTCAAGAAGTTGAAATGGACTCTACCCCTTAATAAGAGGAGCTTCAAAGTCATATTGCAAACAACATGGATACAGGGAGAGAGAGAAAACAGATAAATTTAAATCAGAATTTCTTACCCTGGGGTCAACTATGGATACTTGGAACTTATAGATGACCTTCAGCTTTAGAAATTTTCTCAAATTGACTGCAGAATGTGTTCCTCCATATGTGCACTTAACAACTCGTTTAAGGTCATTTAATGTCTTTTCCTTAAATTCCACTTTGTTTGATATTAATACTGTCATCCCTTACTTTCCAGAGTGGAATTTTTATGAGTCTCCTTGAACCATAAGTGAAAATAATTCATTCAAGTTTCTATTGGACAAACATAAAAAATATTTTCAGTGCACAGTATGATTCACTTACAATATTTCCTCTCTCTCATTTAACGTATTTGTGATACCATAGCAAATACACCCTAAGTTACGTATTAACAGAGTCCACAATATACTGGTATGACTTAAGAAGAAAGGTTAAACATCTCTCTCATATAGAGATGTGACCCTAGACAGCTACTTCAGAGACAGGGGCTTAAGAAAAGATGCCCATTCCTAGAAGTGTTAATAATATCACCTATGCAATTCTCTCCTGCTTTGGAATCTGTCTGGAAGTCCACCTATTCCAAAATCATTTCCCATTTTAAACCTACACGTGTGATGAGCCCAGCTTAATTAACTAAAATTGTTATTCCAACCTCTGTATTAAAATGAAATGCATGGCAAAAAATCTAATTTTTTTATCACTTACAGAAAAACACGTCCATTTTGTTTTAGGTTTTTGCAGTATACTTCACATGCCTTTCCCCTTGGGCTTAGCAGGAACCTTATAAAGTTCGGTAAATCAGAGTCAGCTCCAAAAACAGTACATCTCCCATCTGCATCACACATCCTACACACATCGTAACTTGTGGAAGGATGAAATGGTCCTAATGTTAAAAACAAAACCCAAGTTGGCATTCTGGTAACACAACTCTTTACTAATCCATATGACATTTGTCATTTTTACCCTTTCCCCTCATTCCATCTCTTTAAGGAAATAAACTTTCCCCCAAAAGAGCCATACTTACTTTTCAGGGCACCCTGATGTCTGCTCCCAGAGCCCTGGCCCACCACTTTCATAACATTCAGCACAGTAAACATTTGCAATTACTGATTTATCGTCTCTTCCCCATCAGTGTGTTAACTCCACGGGGCTGGGACAGTTTCCTCTTTCACTGCCTATAGCCTCAGCTCCAGGCATATAATGGTTGACAAATAAACTGAGTAGAAAAAAACAAAAGCTAACCATTTTTTCAAACAATCTATCATATGTTAAAAGTCAGGATAATGGTTGTTTGGGGTAAAGAGGTGGGCAGTGAGTGGGTGAGGGCATGAAGGGGACTTCAGGAGGTTGTCATGTTCTATTTCTGCAGCTGGCGACTTGGACATGTTCACCAGTTCATCCGTTATTGAGCCATATACTTGTGGTTGGTGTACTTTCTGAAGGTGCTTCACTCCAACAAAAAAAGTTTAAGTCAATCATAATTCTCTGACAAGCAAAGAAGGAATTACAAGCATTCAGAAATTGCCATTAAAGAATAAAGACATTAGTTTCTGAACACATAAAATTAAACTTCAAAAGTGGGAGCCAAAATGTTCGTGTGTGTCACCCAGCCATGGACACTAACCAGATATACTCTGCACCAGTCACAGTGGTAAAGATTCATTAATTGAGATAATGTAAATAAAGTGCTTAAAACAGTTATGGATATACTGCTACGTGTTAACTATTATTACACTTTTTAACACACCAGCAGTTCCAAAAGAGGGCTTAAGACAGATCCCAAGCAAAATTTCTTCATTAGAATCCAGGGTCTGTTTTGCCCCTAACTTTGTCAGAATAGCTTTACCAGCCTGATTGAAACTGTACCTTCAGTTACATAATTTATAGTTATGGAGTCCACATCACTACCTGGCTCATTTTAGTAACACCCAAGCAAGTCAAAACTCCAAGGCGAAGGTTCATGGACCATCTGCACCAAGAGAGCAGAGAGACTCACTAGACTGGTGATTCCCCAGCACACACAGGGCTGGGGCGTTTGTTAAAAGTGCAAGGCCTCTGGTCTCCCACACCGGATTCTGATTCACTTAGTCTGAGAGTAGGGCCCAGGAATTTGCATTTTTTAACAAGTTCTTCAAGTGATTCTGAAGAACACTGAGCCTCTTATTTTACACATGGATGAAATGGAGGAGAGGGAGGAAAAGGACCTGCTCGGTCTTCCTTCCGCTTACTGAGTACACCAGCACTAGAGCGCAGGTCGCCGTTACCACTCATGATCATAATTGGTCCATGATTCCATGCGACAACAGCTGAGGGCTGCAGCATGAGTCTGTCCTAAATGTCAGTGGCTTATTCCACTGAGCCCTTTGCCTTTTTATCTACACATTCAGTTCACTGGAGAGGCACAGAACCAGTACTTGAGAAACCTAGCTTAAATAATAGCTCCAATATTTAGAAGCTCTGTGATGCTGAGATAGTTATTCAAATTCTGTGTGCTTCAGTTTCTTCCTTTAGAAAGTGGCAAAATAACACCTACGTTTGTAGGATGTTGTGAAGAGTAATGTAAAATAATACTAGCACAGAGCTTGGCAAATAATGAGGTTCCAGTGAATAGTACCTATTGTTAATGCCGCCTTAAAACATGGCACTAAAACAACATTCTTCATTTGACTAGAAGACTGTTCTCGAAGTATGGTCCCCTACAACAGAATCATCTGGAAGTGCTTGCTTAAAACAGATTTCTGGAACAAGACCTAGTGAATCAGAATCACTGGGGCAAGACTCAGAAGTCTGCACTAACAAGCAAGCACCCAGATTCTCCCTCTGCATGTAAAAGTCTGAGAAACATTGGACTAGGGCCATGGACAGAGTGCTTCTTGTCAGTGAACACAAGTGTATCAGGCAGAGCCTGGTAGAGCTGAACACTAATTTAATACTAACAATTTTCTGCTAACAAGAGTGAGTGAGTGCCACCTACTGCCTCCTTTTAGAATGCAACGCTGAGACTGGTTCAATTCCTCTCTCCGCAACCGAATTCACTCTGAAAAACGAATCATCCTAAACAAAATATCCAAGCAACAGAAAGCATTGTTAGAAGGAGACATAGAAACAGTCTGCATTACAAGACTACAAGAAAACTTTGAGTCAAAGGGTTTTTGGAGTTTTAGATTAATATATCCAATAAACTCCTATAATTTCAAGTTACTGCTAAAACAGTAAAGGAAAATACAATCCCTCACCCTTGGCCTGTACCAACAGTAGAAGGGAAAACAGAATCACAGAATGCCCTAAAATATTGCAATGAAACAACATGCAGTTATGCTCACTTCCACCATCCCCTCCCCTATTCCCAACAGAAAATCAAGTGAAATAAGGACAAGCTTTCTTATCCTGTAACATTCTACTCAAGTCCAATATCAAAATTTCCACCAGCAGGAAAGTTAATATTTCCTTCAAAAGGTATTCAAAAAAGCCTTCTGAATTATAATCTGTTACTATGTTTAAAGCTGATTTTCCGTCCCAAGTTGCAAGTGCATAAAACATTCCCAGAAGCTCAAGAGAGAAGGACAACCTTATAAATACTCATACTCGTAAAACTAGCAGTTATACTTCGTCACTTCAATAACTCAATGACAAATCATAAAAAGCATCTGTCTTTAATTGCTATCTGTTTTTAGGACATAAATGGCAAACTATATACACTGTGGAGTCTGAATTCCCCATCATAGCGTGTGAATGATGGTCCGGTTTCGAAGCTCCTGGATATACTCTTTGGCATGGGTGACCGCTGTCTTTGGTGCCTCCTGTGGAGGTGGAGGGCCTTCCACCAACTTCACAAAATAATGGCAGTAAACCTTCTCCATGATCCCAAAGCGCCCTCTGCCGTGGTATCGAATGCGTTTCAGGTACTGGCCTCGCCCTGACGTAGACTCAGCTAGACAAGGAAGAAAAACAGAATTATAGGAAATGATTGTATCCACAAGACTGCAGCGCAATCAGTTGAGCAGTTTCTGCCCTTCCTTCAACTGGATCCTAAGCCTACATGAGCTTGCTGGTTGGCCAGAGCAGGTTTGTCTCAAAACAAGTACCTCCTGAGTACTTACTAAGGACCAGGCTCTCTTCTAGGAGTTGGAGACACCAGAGTGAACAGACTAGCAAGGGCCCTGTCTCTGCAGCGCACATTTTAGAGAAGACAGAAAATAAATATGATCATTTCAGTTAGTGACAGGAGCTATGAATGAAACATTGAAACGACAGAGATTGATGGGGTGTTGGAAGGCAACTTCAGATTGGGGGGTTGTCAGGAGGAAGAGACATTTGATCTAAGACCAGAATGAATCATCCACGCAAACATCTAGGGCCGAGGTGTTCCGGGCAGATGGAACAGCACATGAAAAGGCCCGATGGTGGGAATGTCCTTGGCTTGTGTTAGGAACAGAAAGAAGACCAGCCTGCTGAAACACGGTCAGTAAGGCCAAGAGTGGTACAAACATGGGAAAAAGATCAGAGATGAAGGCAAGATTATGTAGAGCCCTGCAGGTTGAGGCGAGGAGTTCTGATTTTATTCTAATTTGATGAGAAACCCCTGGAACCAATGGTTCCCAAATGCTGGTCCTGGGGAAAGCTACATCACACTAACCTAAAGGCTGCTGCTGAGACGCCATCTCTGGAGATTCCAATTTAGAATATTCGGGGTGGCCTTGGACATTACATCCTGACCAAATACCACCACCTCCGTGCCCCCCGAAATAATTCTGATTCAGTTTTAGAAACTCCCATATCACAACAGCCCCCTCCCCTCCCATCCCCCATTCTGCATGGCAAAGATGGACCCTGTAAACTTTGAAGAAATCTTTTAAATATTACATAAGTAATCTGTTCACCCACAGTAAATCAGAGTACTAACCACCTTCTACTATTTTCTGAATTTATTTCATCAGTTACTATTTTAGTCAATTTAATAGGCCTTTTAAAAAGGTAAAATCTATAGACAACAAATTAAGCCACTTCAATATTCAATATCACAGTATTTATATTCTTACTGTACATAACTTTAAAAATGTAGGAACAATATCAAAGTATGTGTTTGACAACGATCTAACTACAATCGTCTCATGAATGGGTTTGAGCAGGAGCATCCAAGCTTTGCCATAGAGAAAGCTAAGGATAAAGTGATTCAGAAAACTGCCTCGGGTCTCAGTGAGATAAGGAGAGAACTACTGCCCTCGCATCAACTTCATCTGCTGGGTGCTAAAGAAATGAGTGTAAGAATTTCCAAAAGTGGAGGGGTAGGGGGGCAAAATGGGTAAAGGTGGTCAAAAGGTACAAGCTTCCAGTTATAAAATAAATACGTCATGGGGATGTAATGGACAGCATGGCAAGGGCAGTTAGTAATACTGTATTGTATATTTGAAAGTTGCTAAGCAAGTAGATCTTAAAAGTTCTCATCACATGAAAAAACATTCTGTAAGTATGTGTAGTGATGGATGATAACTAGACTTAATTGTGAACATTTCACAATATATACAAATAATAAATCACGTTGTACCCCTGAAACTAATAGAATGTTGTATGTCAATTATACCTCAATAAAAAAAAATTTTTTTAAAAGAATTTCCAAAGAGAAAGCAGCATGACACAAATCACTTTATAATGAAGTGCCGCCCAGTTTCTGGATGAACTTGTCAGGAAGAACCCATCAAATAAGAACAGTGATGCTGGGAAGGGTTTAGAAAACTTCTAAAAAGCATTTTACAAACAGGATGGCTGCTCCTATCCACAACTGCTATTCTACCCACGCTGAGCACCGATTTCCAAATACTCTGAGGATGAGAAGCACTACTCCAGGGAAGGAAGCATCAACCATCAACACTATCTGTGCAGCACTACATAATCTGTCAACACACAGTGATCAGCACGATCAGGGTCTATGTTAACTACCATTTTCCTTCCATCTTCCCCAAAACACGTAAGAATAGATGCTCAATACCCGCTAAATGCCAGTCACCATTTCATCCTCAAGCCATAAAATATCATCTGCCAAGCTTTAGGGCACATAATGCCATCCTTTTTTCATGTCAAAACAAAAACATTAATCTTTCTGAAACACCAGGATTCTTTAACACACTATAGTGGGAATCGTAACTCAGCCACTCTGAGGTCTGAGTGAAGTCAGGACTTAGAGTATAGATTCCGCATTGATTTCTGGTCTCCCCTCTTCCGGTCTCTCTTCCATTATTAGGGTTTTCAAACTGCATTAGTATGGAACCATTTCAATTAAAACGAAACAATATGTGAAGCCCACTGTCATGTGGATCAGTTCCAATTGAAAAAGAGAGAGATTCCAAACTGTGCCCTTCATTCACCCAACAAATACTTCTGAGTTCTTACCAGGTACCAGGCCCTGTCCTGGGCTCCGAGGACACAGCAGTGACCAAGATCTCAAGGAGCCCTCCTGTTTGCCCCAGGCCCCACCCCTAGAGGCCCCATAGCACATTTCAAAACCAACACCCACAGTTAATAGTCTTAAATCATTGCCTTAATAACATAGAGCTCTTAACCAAAAACTTCCTGTGGTTCCTCTTTGATACAGTTATAACCAAATGCCACACACTGCCACGTTCAGCCCTCTGGAATTTAGACCCCAGCTACCCTCTCAATTCTACCTGTTGTAGGTCAACCTTCTACCTCCTTTACATTATTTTACTCATCGTATCACACAACTAGTGCTCAGTCTAAGCTACGTGCCGTTGCGTATGTGGTTACCTCACTTTGACAATCTTCGTTTCTCCCGAACACTCTCAGATCCCCAAAAGCCTATCTTCAAAAGTCGAATTTTTCTAAAAAATATCCATGACTATTATAACCCATACTGACTTCTTTTTCACTACTCCAACAATACCATTTATCTATTATTCTCTTTGGTCCCAAACCATATGCTTGCTACCTGGTGTATGTATTCATGTTTCTCCTGGAAAGTCACTTCCTCAACCAAACTTCTACTCTTTTTGTATTGCCACAGAAGTTCATGCTCCACAAGGAACAGAAATGATTTTGAAACACAGCCTCGGCTAATTAATATCATATTTGCAATGCAGACATCTCTGGTAAATATGCTCAAATTCTAAAATAAGTTTCAAAGTTTTCCAAGAACATATAATACTAATAGTGTCACATGGTTTTGTTTCAACTCAGAAGAATAATTTATGTATACTTCCAAAGGGCTATTTCTGCCAAAGAACAAAACTAAGTGTACTAAGTGTTTTAAATTGCGACAAAAGATACACCACCACCTGACTGTGTAGGCGGTATGCACAATGGAGGTACTCGAATACTTTTTGAATGAAAGAAAAAATATTAAGACATCTCAAAAAGGAACAACCTTCTAAAGACAGTGCCAAAGATAATGCTCTTCTAAAGATAATGCTCAATGGGTACCAGGTGTTTAAAACACTGTCAGTATTTCCTAGTACTAGCATTGAGGGAAATGAGAACCTTGACATTTCAACATTAGAAACCCCCCTCCCCACTTCGTCGCTGAGCCCAGAATACTTGATGTGCAGTTGATCACTTTCTCTGAAGTGAATCACTTTAGATGCCATGAATCACTAAGCAGTGACATTTTATTAGTCCGTGTCCACTTGTTAAGGCTACTCAGAGTGTCATTAGTCATCATTATAAGTTTGAAAAGGAAATGAATTTTCAAAGTCTGTAGTCATGCAACACCAGATATTAGCTTTAGACAGATGACAGCATTTGAAGGAATTACCATATAATGAGAACATATGCTACCAAAATGCACTTCCCTTAAAATGCCTTGACTTACTTATTTCAGGGGACTGAAAGAACCATTGCTGAGCTGAAATGGTAGCCAACAAGTAGCTAGTCTTTCAAAACTCCAAAAGAAGTCTATGGAATGAAATGTCTAGGCATTTTCTAAGAATACAGTAAGATAAATCAGTGTCCCACATTTTATAAGTAAGAATCACTTAGGGTACTTACCCAGGCCTCTCTCCTGGAGTTTCCAATCCAGTGAGTCTGTGGGGAGGCCTGGGAATCTGTATTTTTAATAAGAACCTCAGATGATTCTTATCTGGGAAGTTTGGCAAACACAAGGATAAAATGTCTGATGTGTCATGGTAAGATACTTCATCTTCCTGAGCTTACTCATCTCTTTTTTCATCCATAATGGAATCAGGCAACAAAATAGTTAACAACTGAGTTTTTTAAAATCTTAAGACAAATCTAACTATCAGCCCTATTTAAGAAAAGAGATTTGGCAGGGGTGGCTCTAGAAGAGGGTAAACGGGGTCTAATATATGGTGACGGAAACAGAATTGACTCTGGGTGGTGGACACACAATGTGAGATATACATAATGTATTACAGAATTGTACACCTGAAATCTATGTAACGTTACTAACAATTGTCACCCCAATAAACTTTAATTAAAAAAAAAAGATTTGTACACGGAACTAGATAAAAAGAGGGTGCAGGTGGGGCAGGTATTTTTCAGCAGAAACGTGCATAAAGAGACCAGTGAATTAAAGGCCCATTCACATACACGTAGGATTAGTTGAGTTTATTTTTCCTTAATGGCAACACTGGACTTTGCTCATTCATTTGGGAGGACAGGATTAAAGCTCCTCACTCTATCTCTCTCTACTATAATTACCAAAACGGATTTAAAGACAAATTCTATTTCATTGGTACCCGAATTCCATTACAAACTGTTGCCTATTAGCTAAGAAGCTCACACTCCTACGACACTGAATAAAATGAAACTTGATTTGATATTCAGTCACAGAGCAGGAAGGGTCACCAAGAAGTTTTAAGCAAATGTTCTTGATCTCCATCCATTTCACCTCTTCCAATGATTCTGGGCCTTCCCAGCATTATCTAGTCATGCTACTCCCAAAAGACAATACTCCTGATGAACTGTGGCCCTGCATCTTCTGAGTTGTCGTGGTGATTTCCCTCTACATCTTAGCATGTACCACAATATATTTAGTTATACATAATTCAGCTTTAAAATAAGATATTCCAATTGAAAATCTTAACTCCTTTGAATTTCAGAAGTAGGTATGGTCACAGCATCAATTCCAGGTGAGATTTTAACTTAACCAGACAGAATACATATATCCAGTAGGGCTCAGGTTATGTGACAAAGTGGAATTTAGATGATTTTTTTTCACTCTAATTGTGAAAAATTATAAGGCACAACTAATTTCCCCCATAATGATTCAGCCTGTTTTTCTCTATTTGGCGAGAAGCAGTTCTCCATTATCTTGAATTTAAAATATCTTTAGATAAAACAGTTCTTCTTATGTAGGTTTGGCAGAGGGAGAAATTTTTGCTTTGACAGCAACGTCTTTGTTGGATTACAAAACTGCTGAGGTTACGAGTAATTATTGCTGAAGTGAGAGGCAAACATTAACTCCAACTACTGCTCCACTTTACTGTGGGGTTGGGAGGGGGCGAGAGCTTTGTAATAAACGTCGGTCTCTTTCTGGAAAAAGAACTGTGTGAAGGTACGCTACACAAAAATCCCTTCCATTTTGTGCAAATGCTTCCCAAAGCATTTTCACTTATATTAGTTTAACTTGATGTGGAATAGGCAAACAAAACCCAAGGTAATGCTTCAGGGTCTAATACCAAAGGGATACAAATACATCTGGGTCATCTAAGCCCTCCAAACCCCCTTGGCATTTATAATTCAGCAGATTTTCCAATCTGGTAATTGGAAGATTAAATGATAGAACAGCTTTATGGATTAGGCACCTGGCTTGGCACATTATAAATAAAGATTTTTTTTAAGTCCACCCATGATCCTTTATTTACCTCCGTAGGGTTGACAAAGAATTCATTTATTTAAAAAAGTCAGTCATGGGCCGGCCCGGTGGCTCAGACGGTTAGAGCTCCATGCTCCTAACTCCGAAGGCTGCCGGTTGGATTCCCACATGGGCCAGTGAGCTCTCAACCACACGGATGCCAGTTCAATTTCTCGACTCCCGCAAGGGATGGTGGGTAGTGCCCCCTGCAACTAAAATTGAACACGGCACCTTGAGCTGAGCTGCCCTAAGCTCCTGGATGGCTCAGTTGGTTGGAATGCGTCCTTTCAACCACAAGGTTGCCGGTTCGACTCCCACAAGGGATGGTGGACTGTGCCCCCTGCAACTAGAAAAACGGCAACTGGATCTGCAGCTGAGCTGCGCCCTCCACAACTAAGACTGAAAGGACAACAACTTGAAGCTGAACAGCACCCTCCACAACTAAGATTGAAAGGACAACAACTTGACTTGGAAAAAAAGTCCTGGAAGTACACACTGTTCCCCAATAAAGTCCTGTTCCCCTTCCCCAATAAAAAAATCTTTAAAAAGAAAAAATCAGTCATATTAAAAACAAAAACGAAAACAAAAACAACAACAATGGGCGGCCGAATTGCTCAGTTGGTTAGAATGCAAGCTCTTAACAACAAGGTTGCCGGTTCAATTCCCACATGGGATGGTGGGCTGTACCCCCTCCAACTAAGACTAAAAATGGTGACTGGACTTGGAGCTGAGCTGCGCCCTCCACAACTAGATTGAAGGACAATGACTTGACTTGAAGCTGATGGGCCCTGAAAAAACACACTGTTCCCCAATATTCCCCAATTAAAAAAAAAAAAAGACAAAGATAGTTTAAAAAAAAACAAAACCAGTATGTTCTTTCTTAGTTTTATTATAATTAAAGGACCACTCTATGTACCATCTTGGTATCCATTATTCAAAAATTATTGCCAATAGGTTTCATGATCTCAGTCTCATTAGAGAACAGGTAACAGTAAAGCAGTCAAGTTATTACCATTTACACAGATTAACATTAGTATGCTGAAGGCTAAGGAATAAGCTATTACTAGCAATTTTCACTGGCAAACCCAGTCCTAAGTAATCAGATATCAACGCTGTTAGATAAAGAACTTCACATCACTATTAGAAGACATTTTCCAATGCTAAAAATATAAAAGATCTTACCTACATATAAATTGGATCTAAATTCCACATTGTGGTCTCTCACTGCCATATCTTGTGCTTCTAAAAGAATCTTAAACAAGGAAAAGAAAGGCATTCATTCAGATGGCTGACTCTGAACTAAAATGAAATTAAATTTCTCATCTATTGTTGTTATCTCTATAATGACTGTTAATCACATCTCCATTTTATAGTCAATTTTAAAAAGAAAACATCAAATGATAACAGTACTAAGGAAAAGGGGTACTTCCTTCCTCAGACTGCAAATGCTAGGAACACAGTCCATTCTGCTGTTTTAAATGGAAGGTGTGAGCTGTGAAGGGGGAGATAGCAGCCCTTGTAGCAGTACCCTTGGTAATGAGTATTGTGTCTTTGAGTCTGAGACTCGCCAAAAGTTCAAGAAGCTCAAGAGTTAAATCTTATTGAAAATTCTTAAACCTTCGATCCAAAGTAACCATTAACAACATCAGACAAGTAGAGAAAAATCATACTTGAAAATTTCCTTTAGAATTATTAAATTTGAACTCCATAGACCTTTTGAATTAGGTTAACTTCCTCCAGAACACAATTTTTAAAACAGGACAATTGTCAGAAATAAGAGAAACCAGATCTTTCACTCTTTTAAAGATAAAGAAGACAGTACAAGGCCGGTACACACAGATGCTTAGTAAATGCATTCTGAACTGAATTAAATACAGGCATTACAATGGACCCTCTTAGGAGTCTGAATCCATCAATCTCAACTATTCAACTACTAAACTGAAAAGAACAGATCTGACCTTAGGTGAGAGAGTTAACTGAAGTCCAGGAAATAATGCTGATACCCCTAGATGTTCTCAATCTGGCTTTCTGTAACCAGAATCAGTGCGGTTATCATTAGCACATTTGCACTCAGTGAATCAGCTACATTTACAGCTGGGCCGTTAAGGAGAATCTAATCCAAATCCCACCTGGTTTACAGATAAGAAAAATGAGACCAGACTGATTAAGTGTCTTGCCAAAAGTCACGATAGAAACTTTTGAGTTTCTATCAGAGACGGGACTAGATTCCAAGTCTCCTGAGTCCCAGCCCAATGCTCTTTCCACTCAATTAGTTGTAAAATCATAAGCTCTCAAGACCTAATCATTAAAAATAGATTTATCACTTCACAGACAGTAAAATAAAAATGTCTAATGCAAATAAAAGCATCTCAGGGGAAAAAAATGTTTAAAACACACAACATTCCTAACATACAAGCGCACTAATGAAACTGAGTGTCCTAAGTCTGTATTACAAAAGCTATGAATTTACATCAGAAAATTCAGGATTTACGCTGAGCTTACTAACACCTGCAAGATAGTTATGCACCTCTCCCCAAAAATCTCAGTTTACCTCTTTAATTATCTGGGCCCCTTTTTTGTCACTGAATTCCAACTGAGCCAAAGCCTGGTCAATAGACATTCCTCGTATCTAGAATTAAAGGGTGACAAACAAGAGAAAATAAACAAGTTAGTTACAAAGTCAATGATTCCTTTTAAATGAAAAGCAAAAGTCTTACATAATCCAAGTAACTTCTAAAAGTAGCTAATTATATGTCAATTATATCTCAACAAAACTAGGAAAAGTTTTTCAATAATTAAAAATTAAAACAGCTCACGAAAGGCAGGCAAAAGAAAACAAGTTTGAGAAAGGACGCCACCCTCTTTAAGCCAAATCTTAAACATGTTAATCATAAAGCCTCAGCTGCTGATATGTTCTTTAATATTAAAAGAGAGAGCAGACATGACAGAAAGAGGTCATGAGTTGGCAAGGACCACATGAGGCGCTAAAAGCATCCCTTTCTCCTACAGGGTAAGGGCATCACATGTATACTTGCTGCTTTGATCTCCTCTCATACCTAAATTTCATTTTCCACAGAAAAACTTAGAAAGCAACAGTTCGGAAACGGGTTGAATCAACTTTTACAGGTGAGTAAGCTTGTTTTCTGGATTCTCTGGTTATAGCCAGATTCCTGGTGCCTTTGTTCTAAAATCTATGAATCCAATGTGACTTTGTTTCTCAGAAGAAAAGTAAAAAAATGAAGCAAAGTCACCCATCTCTTAGCAATCATTTTTGGATTACCTATCAATTGTCTGAATATGTAATTATATTCCTCACATTTTAGAGAAATCGGGGCAAATTTTTTTTTATTTTTCAAATCCTGGGCGGAAATTCATGGCTTCCTTTCCTAAGTATTATATGGTAGTAGTCTTTTTAGCTTACCAATTTTGCCAAATACCACATTTTGTCCTTGCTATACTTAATTTGTCTTCGACAATGGTAGATTTCCTTAAAAATAGAAAAAAAAAAGTAAGTTTATGTCAAAATGACAGTCACATACTGTTAATAAAAAGTTTTTAGTTGCTATTCCTAATGAAAATGCTGCTGTAAGAAATAAAAACATTATTTAAAATTTGGACATATTTCTTCCCTACACAAAGTTGTTGTTTTCCCAAGTTTCATCATGTTAAAAAGATTACTAAGAGAGGAATAGAAACTATAAACTGCCTAGTTTGTGCCAATATGTACAACATTTCTATCCAGAGGAACAGTAAAAGATTTACATGAAAGTATTTTAAAAACATTTAGCTGGCTAAAAAAAAAACAAACAAACAAAAAATAAGGTACAACAAGAAAAATAGTTTCCTGTTAGTGAAAAAACAATGGCAAAATGGACAAAATAACTATTTTCATAGGAAAGCCAATACTCTAAGTGTTTGGTCAAGAGCATAGATTCTAGAATCAGACTGCCAGAGTTGAAGTTCTAGCTCTACCGCTTACTAGCTACAGAACCCAAGCTATTTAACCTCTCTCTGCCTAAATTTCTCCTTCTTTAAAATGAAGATAATAGTACCTACCTCCTAAAACTACAATAAGGATTAAATAAAAATAACCTATGTAAAGAAAGCACTTTACAGTGCCTAGCACATAGAAAGATCTTAGTAAATGTTAGCTTTTATCATCTTCCATTTATTGTGGTAGGTATATCCTATTTAAGCTGTAACTCAATCATCCATTAAACAATTTATGGTTCACAAAGAATTTTCAAGCCCATTATTTCATTTGATCTAACTTTGAGTTGGGAGAGAAAACATTTTACAAAGTGAAAAATCAGAGAAATCAAGTGACTTGTCCAAGACCACAAAGCTTGTGAGAGACAAAGCTAGAAGGCAAAATGTCATACAGGAAGTATGTGAAGTGCCTCATACGATCTCTGGGTGTATCTTCAAAGTTCCACTTAAGACTCTAAAACTCACATTCTTTCCACTACTATATGCTATTAACTAACCTATGCTATAAATGAGGTAAAGTTAAGTTAGAATGTAATGCACAAAATAGTTATTTAAATGAAGTAAAAATAAGTCTAAATTATGAAACATCTAAAGCTTATAGTTAAGTACATACTGCCACTTTAAAAAAATTTAAAAAGCACTTGTCAAAGCAAACGACATCAAGGAGACCACAGAATTTTCTAACATTCTGACTCCTGCAGGAAATTTTCAAATGCCTTAGAAATAACAGTTTTCTCAAGTGGCCATCTGTTAATATGTAGCAGATTTCATTTCAGTTGCAATAGAAGCTGACAGACTGAAAACTGTAGCAACAGTCTAATAACATTTTCAGCATAAAGTGTCCTAGGGAGCACAGGAGAGGAAAGAGGAACTGCCATGACTGATAACATTAATCTGCAAAAATCAATATACTCAGAAAAATATTTTATATAGAAAACTTTCAATTTTTGGTATCCCATGGTAGGCTACCTTTAAACCTGAATTGTATTATTATCTTCAAATTTTGTTAAAAAAAAATCATCCTCTTCTAAAACTAAAAAGTTCAAGTTTGACTTTAGGCAGGTGCAATGTTTAAAGGCACTTTCTGAAGATAAACCAGACAAAGTTTTAGTAAATAAGCCTATCATAACAAATAACATGGTAACGTTGTAGATCAGAAGAAGACCTGGGTTAAATGTCACTGCTATTAACTAACCTATAGATCTTAAATGAGGTAAAGTTAGGACATGAGGCACAAAATAGTTATTCAAATGAAGTCTAAATTATGAAACATCTAAACCAGTAACTTTTAAAGAAGTTAATTTATTTTTCAATGCATATAATAAATCAAACGATGAAATAGTGTCACCGAATAAAAGTCCTTATTAGAGCTTTATGGGAATTAGAGCCTTATGTATAAGCATGACTTTTTATCAATGCTTCAATTAATCCATAAGTTTAAAATATGCCTCTTATAGAAATGGTTATTCCAACAGTTTTGATATAGTCTCACTACACTTTTATTTGAAATAGCTTTCTTCAAAGATATTGCAAAAAGTAAACTCAAGCCCAAATTAACAAAGCATCACTACTATGAAGAAAAACTATTAATTTCTCTCTGGCTTATTTTCTTTACCATGACGAAGCCTCAGGTAAGATCAAGTCTACATAAGAATCTGTATTGATCAAATACATGGTGATGAAAGGAGAACTGACTCTGGGTGGTGAACACACAATGGGATTTATACATGATGTAATACAGAATTGTACACCTGAAATCTATGTAACTTTACTAACAATTGTCACCCCAATAAACTTTAATTAAAAAAGAAAAAGAAGTGGTATTGTTTGGAAATTTGTGCTAGCTAAATTAGGCAGGTAGTCTTAAAAATCACAGGCCTAAAACATGCCTAAATTGGTGACACTCATTTTAACTTACTGCTGTAAGATTCACTCACTACTCCATTCACTATTATTTGTTTAACTACATATTCCAATGTTGAAAGATCAGAATGAAAGAATGGTAAATATTATCTGGCCCACTTTTGAATTAGACATAAAAGTAATTTCTAAAATGCTGGCAGCTAGCAGATTGGCAAGTGTAAGGGACACTGCACACAATGGCACAGTGTATGAACTATATGCTCAGGTGAGCAAATCATTCCTTGTTAATAAGGTAGGTATTTAGGAAGGGCATTAATAGTCCAGTCATAATAGTATAAGTGCTACACCAAAGTCAATTTACCAAATACTGTTTAGGTATTTTCCAAAAGTCATAATTTGTGCCCAAAAGGATTACTCACTCAAACAAAATCTGTGCCAAATAAAAAATTAAATTATATTTTGCCAAAGTGCCTAAAA
Source organism: Rhinolophus hipposideros (assembly GCF_964194185.1). Classification (NCBI taxonomy): domain Eukaryota; kingdom Metazoa; phylum Chordata; class Mammalia; order Chiroptera; family Rhinolophidae; genus Rhinolophus; species Rhinolophus hipposideros. Next base: position 26,690,252 of record NC_138069.1, on the reverse strand, counting down.
GTCAAACCAAATGTCTTCACACAGGTGTTTGTATAATAATGAGTATTAATGATTCAAAACAGTTAATCAAAATAGTTTCAGGAAACACAATATTAATACATAACAAACGATTGTACTGGCATTATTCTTCCTTTGCTGAAGTTAACTGATGACCAACTGTTAACTATTTTAATTTTAACATTTAGGATGTATCTCGCGTACATTTGTTTTAATATCCAAAAAAGACTAGTACTACAAAATAAAAAATTTGCTCTTAGATTCTGGACTGATTTCATGATTTCATTGTTATGATTTCATTTCCAATTAATATCTAAGTTCAAAGAGCTCAAGTAAGAAATAAAGAAAGCTCATTGGGGGCGGCTGGTTAGCTCAGTTGGTTAGAGAGCAGTGCTCTTAACAACAAGGTTGCCGGTTCGATCCCCACATGGGCCACTGTGAGCTGCACCCTACTCAACTAGATTGAAACAACTACTTGACTTGGAGCTGATGGCTCCTGGAAAAACACTTAAAATAAATAAAAGTAAAAAAAAAAAAAAAGAAAGCTCATTCATTATAGAAATATTTTATTTATGATAATTTTACAAATGTGTAAGTTTTTCTAAATTTTAGTTAATTACAACATGGAGTCAATAGCATAGATTCTGTTACAAATCTAACTTAAGTTCTGATGGCATGATAAAATATGAAAGTGAAAAATGTGTTTGTTTACACTATTAGCATCTTTCTCCTCGTATTTCCCAATCAGGTGTGAACTCTTCAAATCAATAAATTAACTCCCCCAAACTAAAAAAACAAAACTATACTAATTCAGACCAATACTTAGACAGCACTTGAATCTTAATGAAATGTATGCTGTCAAGTTCATACAAAAACTAAGCAAGTGACAATACTTGGATGGTATTGATTACCTAGTCGCCTTAAATCCCAAAAGTCTTTAAACGATGTTTGCTGAACGGAATGATTTATAATTAACACAGTAATTCCATTTCTAAAGTACTTACCACAGTTTATTTTCTTAAGCATTCAAATGTCTCCATCTTGTTCATGCTATTACTACTTGCTTAAACTTTTTAACAGATGTAAATGTATTCCACAGCACATTCACATTTAGCTGGAAATGAGTCTTATATCTCAGACTAGAGAGAGCAGTCTCTAGCAGTATGAAGAGGGCAAAATAATTCTGAGCAACTAGAGATAAAACCCAGTACATATATCTGATTAAATTCAAACCTTAGGTTCAAAGGTTTGTGAATTACAAAACAACCAAGTATCTATATTTAAATATAAAACATTGGAAAACCATATACCATTTAAATATTGGCCAATGATTTAAGTCACTCTTGCCAACTCCTCATTCTCCATTATCAAGAATCATTATCAAACCTCCTGGAATCAGAAATCAGGAAGTCTCGAAGTGTTACAGGAAGCTGAGTTGGGAGTTAAGACCCCCATCCCAGGAGGTTAAGGCAAACAAATAGGTACAAAATTTGGGGACACAAAAAACCGAGAGTTGTTAGATGGGCGGGGGGGAGGGGGTTGGGGATGGGGGGGAAGGGTGAAGGGATTGGGGAGCGGCTGGTGACCACAGGATGGCCTCAGGGTTTTTTGAGAATTACTTTGGGGAACTTATTCAATAGTGTTTGGGGATTTTGTTGGGTGTCCGATGGACATGTGTCCTGTTTGGGAGACCACCTCAGGGATGCTGTGGATGCCTGGTCATGGCATTGTACACCAGAGGCTGGACATTAATGAATGCCAACCATAATTTTATGTGTATAATGTGATGGCTCGGTGTGAGGTCGGGGTGGTGGTGGATGGGGGGAGGGGGGTTCACGGTGTGAGGGATGTAAAAATAAAATTAAAAAATAAATAAATAAATAAATAAATAAATGACCTTAAAAACTGAAAAAAAAAAAAAAAAAACCAAATAGGTACAAAAAATACAATCTTTTTAAACAGCCAAAAAGATAAATCTAGTACATTTTCTTTATCAATTAAAGGATCATGCAAATTGCTATATAACTTTTCTTTTCTTAACATGGATAGTAAATCATTGCTAGTCACAAAAGAGTGAGAGTACATTAGCAAAAGTAGTTCTACCACCAACTTACTGCTGGTCTCCGAGGTTCCCCAGGCAGCTGTGGAGGATAAACAATTTTATTCTTCTTCTCCCATTTTCGAAAAATGTCAAGAGAAGCACTGGTGTGGATGTGTGACTGGGGTAAAACACCGTGAGATGAAAGAAGCCTGTAAAACAACAGACACTTAGAATCTTTTTGCAGAATCTTTATGTATCTTCTGAACCACATCAGCTCCATTTTGACAGAAACTATTTAAGGATCACAAGTGTAAACATTCTAGACATATTCATTAATACATACTGCTTTTACATAAAATACCACAAAGGGCTAGTTACCGAAGGCTAAGAAGAGTAAAAGTTAATAACCCATATAAGTCAAATAATAAACAGATATTCACCCAAGATCTCTTGCTCTGACTGGCCAATAAATAATGACTTTGTAATATAAGTCAGGCCAGTCCTAAAACAGATTTCAAGAGGACATAATGGATACCTGACCTGAGCTGTGGAATTCCTCAAAGTTGTTGAGTAGGCAAGACAAATAGCATCATTTTATAATCCCTAAGAAATTAATGGATAAAGTTGGCATGATGTACCTCCTGATCATAGAACGTACCACTCACCATCCATGAAGCTGTCTTTCCACAAAAACTAAACCTGAATCAATTAAGCCTCTAAGATTAAATACAGGAAATACAGACACGGGGGAACATACTAAGCACATCAGGAGGATGTACTCTGCAAAACCCAAGCTGTACAAAACTCTACAAGATAAACAAGCCATTTTCTTCAACAAATAAACTACAAGGGGCAAAAAAGAGAGCTGAATAAAGAACCTAAAGATTAAAGAGACTTAAGACAAATAACTAATTACAATGTGCGGACTATTATTTCAAAAGTATGACAGCTACTTAACTACTGGAAATTTGAACATTAACTGGATATTTGATACTTTTCAATGAGATACGTAGTGATGAAATAACATAGTATCTGGGATTTGTTTCAAAATATGATGGGGGGAGAGTAGGGGCTATTGATAAAACAGGATTGGCCATGTGTTAATAATTGTTGAGGTTGGGTGATGTGTTCATAAGGGTTCATCCTATTGTCTACTTTTGTATACGTCTCAAAATATCCAAATAACACAACTAACTTTGGTGTTCTCTACTGCCTGAAATACAGAGTCTGAGCTCCTTGGCAAGACACAGAAGGCCTTTCATAATCTAAGCCCAACCAGGCCTTTCAGCTTACTTATGGCCACCATCTTCTTTGTTCCCTAAATAAGGCACATGCTTTCATACTGTCACATGTTTCCTAACATTGTTTTCTCCTCCCTCATGATTTCCTGAATGAACTATTCTTCTCCTAGTGGCTCATTTCTCCTACTCTATCTCAAGTAACCATTACATCATATTATGAAGATCAGGGCCCGATAACGTCTGTACCTTTGTCATCCACATTCGGTTCCAATGTTTTAAATGCAAAGCACAAAACTAGGATACATAATATTAGAGGGCAAGATTTCCTAATAAAACTATAAGCCAGGAGATGAGGGAAGAGACTATGGAGTCAAGCAGACCTGGCTCTAAATCCTAATTCTAATTTACTAAGTGAGGGCCTTGCTAAGTCACATAACTTTCCAGATCTGTTTTCTCATCAATAAATGGAGTGATAATAGTAAATACCTCACAGGCGTCTTCAGAAGCTCTAATGAGATACTGGAAGTAAAATACCTGACACTTAATAGGGCTTAATATGTTTTACATATTATTACTATTAGAATAAGGAGAATAATACCTACTTCATTCTGCTGTTGGTAGATCAATAATTAATGTGCCATACCTTACAGTGTCTAAATGATAAACATGTAGGAGATGAAAAATGGCTAGTACTAATTTTAAATTAGGCCCTCTGCACAGTTAATATCTTCTGTTCTCCAAAAAAATAAAACCTGTGAACTGTAAACTTTATATTACACAATGTCAAACCTTTTCATGTTTCTAGTCATGATCATCTGTTTCTACAAAGTTGTACTTAACTTTGGGTACACCATTGGTCACCTCTTGGGACCTCAGTTTCTTTATCTAGGAAAAGAAGAACTGGACTATGTCATCTCTAATCTCTATGGTCTCTCCAAACTTTAATTCTGTCTGCAATCTCATCGCTGACAGCATGGTTACAGAATCACAAACCCCTTGGCTTCTATCTTAATCCTTCTTCAGTGAAACCATTCCTATACGAACTGGTCTGAAAGATGGCTTAAGGGTGAGGCCCATGCCTTCTATAGCCCTCTTTTGGGTTCCTGGGCCCAGTTTCAATGTGTGGAGAGGAGAGGGGTTTCCCACACAACACCAAGCAATTTGGGTACTCTATCCAGAAATAGCATCAGAACCCAAAGACTCTAAGGGTTCAGACTTACAAGACTGCCCCACACACACACCGCACTTAGGGACCAGTCACAAGCCCACATTGTTATCTGTACTTCTGACCAACTGGCTGTAAATCAGATTCTCAATATCCCCTCCTCAGACTCGATTAATCTGCTAGAGTACTCACAAAACTCAGAAACATTTTACTAGGTCACCGGTTTGTTATAAAAGGAGAAAACTCTGGAACAGCCAAACGGAAGAGATGCACAGCGCAAAGTACGGGGAAAAGGCACAAGATTCCATGCCCTCTCGGAGAGTGCCATTCTCCCCAAATCTCCACATGTCCACCAACCTGGCAGCTCTCCAAACCCTGTCCTTTTGGGTTTTTAATGGAGGCTTCATTACACAGGCAAAAAGGATTAAATCAGTGGCCACTGGAGACTGATTCAATCGCCAAGCCTCTCTCCCCTTCCAGGGCAGGGAAGAGGGACCAAACTTCCAATCCTCTAATCACAGGGTTGGTTCCATTGGCCACCATAGATGGATGCTTTCCAAAAGTAACCTCATTAACATAACAAAAGACACCTTTGTCACTCTCAACACAGGAAATACTAGGATTTGGGGAGCTGGGAACTATAGCTGAAGATCAAATATACATGAGAAACATATATTTGGTCACGACATATAAATCACAATATCATAATCGGCCATATATAGCACAGTGTCTTGCACTCAAATCCTCAATACACATTCGATGAATTAAGTATGATGCTTAACAAATTAAATGCATTATGAATTAATAATGACAAAGCTTTCTGAATACCTACAGAACTTTCAGGGCTCAAATGGTTCATAAATGAATTATCAAGTAAATACTAAATTACTGTAATCAAATTCAATTAATGTAATACTCCAAAGAGGGTACTTAATTCAGTATATTAAATCCAAAGTTCCTATACGCCCTCTCCTGGCCAGTTGTTGGACTAAATTAAAGAAGATAAAAATGAAGCAATCGTAAGGTAAAACTGAAAATAAAACTATTTCAAAACTTGAGGCTTTTATGACACCTTTCTATGTGAGAAAGCCTATGAAGGGTCATTGAGAAAACAAACTCCAGAAAAGGAAGTTGGTGCAATCAAAAAGTGATGGCAGGGGCGACCGGTGACCGGATGGCTCAGTAGATTAGAGAGCGAGCTCTTACAAACAAGGGTGCTGATTCGATTCCCACATGGTCCACTGAGAAGCAATGGCTTGAGCTTGGAGCTGAGCCGCAGGTGGGCAGCCAGTTTGCTCAGTGGTTAGAGCGCACTGCTCAAACACCAAGGTCACTGGTTCAATTCCCACATGGGCCAGTGAGCTGCACCCTTCACAACTAGATTGAAAACAATGACCTGACTTGGAGCTGAGCTGTGACCCCCACCACCCCACAACTAGATTGAGAACAATAACTTGACATCCTGGAAAAACAGTTTCCCAATATTCCCCAATAATTAAAAAAAGAAAAAATGATGGCATGGGTTATTGCTGTTGTTTTCCAAACATTAAATTTTAAGGTTGCCTAGAGCTCTAGTTTACTGTTAACATTCTAAAGAATCAATATAAGTTAAAAAAAAAAAAAAAAGAAGCACTGAAAGATATCTAGGATCAAACTTAACATTCTGAAATTCAAATGTCACCACTGATAACAGCCTTTCATTTACTAGGAATCCCAAATCCCTTTAGCTTCACTGTATCTCTGTAAATTGAGTGAAGGTAGCTGTGAACCAACTCAACAACGTGCTTGTACACATAACACACACACTGGGGGGGGCAGGGGAGGGCCCACAGTAAAGTGAGGCTACCAGAGCTCACGCCAAAAGCGGATGGTACACTGGAACTAGCATATGAACAATTCCCTTACTCTCATTATTCTGGTGTTCCTATCTACCAATACTTGAGAATTAAGTTTAAGCATTATGTTTTAAATTCTACCCACAGTCATAGACATTAAAGAGTATAGATACATGCTAAATTTTAAGATTAAGAGTTAATTCAGATAAAACAGAGTCTGAAACTTTCTAAAGTCACAATTTGAAAGACAAAGTTCTCTCTTCCTAATAAACACTTCCTATTATTACTCAAAGTTCATTTTGAAATTCACTACAAGGTATACCCAAGTCCTGAGTGAAGATAATACTGGCCTCAGGCTCAACCTTGAGAGTATCATTCTATTATATGCGTGAAGGTAAAAAGAATTCTTTATTTCAAATCTACTTCTGATAACATCTTAAAGATACAAGAACATCCTCTCGTCTCAATTAAAATCTAAAATAAAGGTTTGAATTGATACGTATATTCTCATAACTCAATATAATCTTACTTTGTGAAAGCCAACGACAATCAAACAAGAGAACAAGAGTTTAGCAAACAAAGAAAGTGAAATTCCAGCAACTCTGGACCGCAATATGCTCAGAATTTCTCAACCTCTGCACTACTAACATTCGTTGTTGTAGAAGTTTGTCCTGTGCCTTGTGAGACACTGTAATATTTTTTCAGCTTTCCTATAAGATTGAAATTTTTCAAAATAAATTGAGGGAAATATCATTTCACCCATTAATACAAGAGCCACGGCCCAACATGCTTTCCAACGTACTTACGTTGGAAATCGTTACTGTGTACTCATTGCATGGCTACCATTACAGGTGCTTATATTTAGTTGTAATGTCCCAGTGCAGAGATTCCTAGACTGAGGATTATAAAATTACAAGCAAAGCTATGACTGCGATATGCATTCTTCTGCGAAAATGTTTTGTGGCTTTCCTCATACTCTCAAAGGGGTTTGTGACACACATTTAAGAACCACTGTCCTAAAAGGCAAGGAATCACAACCCTTCCGATGACAGGGTCAGCATCAATTAAGAGCACAAAATCAATGTGGTTGTCAAATCTCGCTAGTCATAGTCATGTGTGTGTAGATGAATCAAAATTAGAGATAATTTCTACCCTTTACTTTGGAAAAGTCTCTTAAGAGTGACTTAACTAAATAGAAAAGGAGGCTGATTTATGTTTCAGTTTCTTATCTTCTGGCCAAGTGTTCTAGAAAAGTAGGGCTGACAGATGAAATATGCAATCTCATTTAAGAGTATTGAGTGGTTACTGATTGGTTCCAGCATAAAATCTGATTCCTTGGAAAGAACGTCATGACGCTATCATCCCCATCACTACACCTATACAGTACCAGGCACTACAACAGACGTTTTACTATTGATTCTTTCAATTCTCACAACCACCCTCGAACGTAAATATTATCCTCATTTTTTTGAAATGAGGAAACTGAACCTCAGAGAAGTTAAGCAAAATGTTAAGGGACAATATCTGTCCCTGGCAGAGACCAGCTCTATCTTCTGTAGCCCACCGTCTATTCAAATACATCACACTGCAGGAGTCATTTTTCCACCAAACTGCTAATGCATGACATTTTCAACTTTTTCTTGTGGGGAATTTTAATCTATGTACATCTCAGTCACTAGTACCTTCAAACTTTTACACTAGCCCTTCTATTTCTAAACCACCAAAATGTATTCTTCACTCGAAACTTAAATCACCTCTTCCCAAAAAAACTCCCCAGACAAATCTCTTCTGAGCCCATTACTCTGTCTCTCACATGGTGTGAGAGAACACTAGTGAAAGCCAGAGAATTTTTTTTGTTTATTCCTAGGTTTGCCATGTATTAATTCTGTAACCTTTAGTAAGTCACAAAACTTCTCAAATGCATCCATCAGTAAAATGGGAGACTTAGAATTCAATAGTTGGAAAACTGCCAGCCTGCTACCAAATACAGCCTGCAGAAAAGTTTTGTTTGGTCAGCAGCATTGTTTCCTTAACCCAATTAAAAGCCTTCATATGAGGACTGCACTCTACAGATGGCCGTAGGCCCTACCACTCTCTCATTTTACATGGACCGCTTCTCCTAGTTCATTTATTTCTATTATGTGTCTGGCAGCTGTACGAGTATGTAATTAAAGTTTCCAATCTCTGAATTAGATGATCTCTAAGATTTTACAGTTATCATGAGCATTATTTATACCTTTTCTACTTAGTTTTAATATGATCATTTCCAATTAGAAAATCCAGAATAGGGATTCTTATCATTATATAACTTCAGAACTAGAAAGAGCCTTAGAGATTATCTAGAAAAAATCAAACCCTCTTGTATGATAAAGATGAAAAGACTGAAGCCAAACTGCTTAAGTTACTTGCTCAGAGCTTCCCAGTATAAATCAGTGCAGGACTTTAAATCAACAAACATTAACAAAATACTCACTTTGTGCAAGACTCTATGTTGGAGCTCAAAAAAAACCAAGAACTGACCCTACCTGTCCAAGGGACATAAGCTAGTAAAAGCTCACAGACACATATACGTGAAGCCACCATTCAAGGCAAACATGCAAAAAAAGGAGAAATTTATTTCATTTTTAGTGAGAGCTGAGAAAACCTCCTGAAGGGGAAACATCTGAACAGGATTTTAAATAATCAGTAGGACTGCTGTGATAGACAGCAAGTGAGGGTCAAGCATGAAAAAGCCAAGTGTCAAGTAAACGCACAACATATTCAGAAAAAATAAGTAAAGCAGCATGGCTGGGAGGAGTGATAGAAGATAATCTAAGAAAGCAAAGTGCAGACAAATTCTAAGGGCCAGTGTCCACTATTTTCTTCTTTAGCCCGCCTCATCATCCCCCTGACCCAAGAACCCAGGACAGCGCTAAAAGTAATGGCAACTCAATAATTTATAACAAAACAGCAAGAGCAGCTAAAATTTAGGGTGGGATTATTACATGCCATACACTGTATTACATACTTCATATTATCTCATTTAATCCTCATTTTAAAAAATCTCAGGTAGGTAATAATACTTCCATGTCATATGGGAACTGAAACTTAGAGGTAAGTAACTTTCTCCAAATCACACAGTTAAAAAGTAGATCCACACATGACTTAGCTGTCTCTAAAACCTGTATAAACCAAATAAAGGCTAACAAATGCACTGATCAGCAAATTTACAATCAAATTACCAATCCCCAAATATCGATCACTGTACTGCAAAAGAGGGACAATGAAAAGGAGAAGGGGAAAGGCTTCCTGCGAGTCCTGACTCAACTGCATTCCTTAACCTTAAAGAACAGTTTTGCCCTGCGGACAAAGAACGCTCTGAGAGGAGTATAAAGCTTCCAACTTCCTATAACTGGGGGACCTTAGGCAAGTTATTTTACTTTTTGGAGCTCCAATTTCCTTGTCTGAAAGGAAAGGGTATAGCAGTATATATACTGCACAGGATGTTACGAGAATGATATAACGCATATAAAGCACGTGATACAAGGCCCGATGTAAGCCGCGCCGTCTATAACAGTCCCGGCTCGAGTAAACAAATAACTAGAGAGGTAACTAGGAAAGTTGGACGTTCCAATATGGCTGGGAGCATCTAACCACGTTCCGAAAGATCCGAAGAGACTGTTCAGAAAAGACATTTACAATCTCCCTTGGGTAACAGGTAATCCCGATCCCTTGAGGGCTATGCTATACGGCGGCAGAATGACAAGGTGACAAAGCAAAGACGCTGGCTGGCACCTCCATAGCCCCAGAGCCTAAAGCAGAGCCTGGCACACAGGCTCTTGGCGACTGACAGACTGGTAAGGCGGCCTTGGGCCCTTCTCTAACGCCGAGGCGACTTACCCCAAGGCCAGCTTCCCCCTCAGATTCTGCATCCATAACGTACCTGCAATATAACACAAGCCGTCAACTCAGAGTCCCACTTCCACTCCCTTCTACCGCCCTTTAATCATTAAGAAACTCTTACCCAAACGTTCCACTATTCCTGCCGCCATCTTCCTCCCACCCTCTACGGAAGCCTCCGAGGTCAAGCACCGTCCGGACAAGACGCATGCGCAATTCCCCGCATTTCCTCCCCAGCTGAAAACCCAGCAGTACCCGCGGTGTTGTCATGGAGACCACAAACACGCTGCCGGCGCTTAAAGTGTGATCAGCCTAACCTTGCTTGGGAATGAATGATTTAACGAAGGCCGAAAATTAGTGAGTTTCCGGAAATTCACCGGAAAAAATGCGAAACCTCACCTCACAACTGGTCTGAAAAGATTACGAAAACAGACCGTGAATAAGCCATCTAACCTGGGTGGGCCTCAGGTTTACTAGCCAGCAAAGTAGTCAGAAATAATTATCCCTACAGCACAGTTTTGTTGTAAGATCACTAGAGATCATGTGAAAAGCTCTTTTGGAAAAAAAAAAAAGCAGTTCAAATACAAAGTATGATGTCTTAATCCCTATTAATTTCCAGGTTGACCTACAAGAGATAAAAGTTAATCATTGGGCACTTGCTACCATATATGTCCAGCAAGCATTTCACTAAATCTCAAGTATTCCTCACAGCAGTCCAACAAGTCATGGATTATCATCCTCTTCAAATGAAAAAACAGATTTAGAATAGATTAAAGTCTCCTAGATAACAACTGGCAAAACTACGTAGTAGTCACTCTAGATTGGAAGGCTCCAAAATTAGCGGCCCTACCCACATCCAAATATATGTCTGACCTTTCTATTATATATCAGATCTCTCAGGTTTCGTTTGCTACATGTGTGGGAGTGCCAGATACCCAATGCAAACAAGCAATACAGGCGTAAGACAGCGTAAGTGCAGAAGTCTGAGCATTTGGGCATGTTTGAGTGGGAAGGACACCCACTCTTTTGCGTCCACAGCACTTACGTAGGCATCTAGTAAATCAAGAGTCACTCTATTCTGCAAAAGAACCCAGAGCCTGAATTTCCACCCGGTTGCACAAACTCTTTCCTTTTTGATTTCTGATTCGAACTTTTACATTTTTGTTAATTGGCTTCTTGTAGGTATCTTTAAAGCATCTCCAGAACTAGCAGTGCCCGAGCACAAAGTGTTCAACTACTGATGAGACAGTAGTTGAATAGGTCCAAAGAAAACCCCGCGGTGCGAGGTGATTCCATCAGCCTAACCCCTTAATTCTGTACCTTGGCTGTAGGAGGGGAGAATGCCTAAGCCCAGGGCTAGGCTCAGGCGGCATCAGAGCATCCCGCCGCGGGCGAGGCAGACTGGGAGGCAAAACGCCCAGAACGCGCCCCGCCCTTTCAAGCTGCGCGGCGGCGGGAGGGGAGCGCGTGGTGCGGCCTGGGCCTCTGTGCGCGCCGTAGCGGCGGGCCCGCGGAGGCGGGGCTCCAAGCTGACCCCGCCCCCGTCCCAGTTACGGCGTGGGGCGGTGAACGGTCTGTCCTAGCGGCTCTTCCCCTCATCATCCCTGGTGGCCCGTGATCATGGGGCAGGAGCCGCGCACGCTGCCTCCCTCCCCTAACTGGTACTGCGCCCGATGCAGCGATGCTGTTCCCGGGGGCCTTTTCGGGTTCGCGGCGCGGACCTCAGTCTTCCTTGTCCGCGTGGGCCCGGGCGCAGGCGCGATCCCTGGGACGCCCTCGTTTCGAGGTAACTCACTACCCCTGTTCCCCGCCTTTCCTGCACTTCTTGTGTTCCCCTGAGGCGCCGATGGGTGTCTTCAGCCATACCTCCGTACAGATGGGGAAACTGAGGCCCAAGCAGGGAGAAAGGTTTGCTCACAATCCCTGAGCTGAGTCCTGCCCTGATCTCCCAGTGTTGAGCTCCACCACGCTGTGGATGAGCGGTCCCACCTCCCGGCGCTCTCACGTGGGACCGCTCGCTTACTGAGAAGTTACCCGGGTCGAGAGCCAGGCACTTACAGCATTTGTAGCCTCCGTCTCCCGCCCAGTGCGGGCAGACCCCCTAGGAGCCTTCCTGGGGTTAGGAGCTGCTTACGCTCCAAGCCCCAAGCAAGATCCTGCAAATATTTGATACTTGTTTCTTTTAGATGAATGAGTTGAACCAGATGCTTTCAGGCTCCAAACTAGATTGTGGTTATTCCTTGGGATATGGCAGGCCAGATAGTTGTTCCATTCCAAACCACCTCGGCCAGATCTAAGTAAGAATCACATTCTTCATTTGAGCTGCTCCTCAGCCTGTGAACTAGGCACATCAAGGGGGATCAACATTTTACAGTTGAGAAGACAGGCTCGAGGGGATAAAATGACTCCGCTGAAGTCATGTGGCAGAGCCAGCACCAGTACTTAAGGTTTCTGGATGTTTTTGTTACACCAGGGGACAAGTGAGATCCCACGTACCATCTAACAACAGTGTGGTTCTGCCGGAAATCGAAGGTAGCACTTTAATCTGAAGTCTGATTTTGCTTGAAGTCATAGGGGAGTTGGTGGGACACACCGAAAGGGTCTCTGGCTTCACGTTTTCTCTTCACCCGGGTCAACACAACCTCTGTGCCAGCAGCTCCGATGATGGGACTGTGAAAATCTGGGATGTCGAGACAAAAACAGTGGTGACAGAACATGCACTCCATCAGGTACCATGGCTTACTGTTATTACATTATCTGTGCTGAGGGTTCTTTTGCTTCAAGTATAGTTTTGCTAGCTCACCTGTGCAAGATAACTTCTGCAATTGAGTTCATTAATTAGATAGGAAGCTCTACGTTATAAGAAACTTTTTAGGAAGGAGATACATATAAACCAAAGGTCAGCGAACTAACTGCACTGCTGCCTGTTTTTTCGGAAATTGTTTTGCTGTAATACAGCCACAGTCATCCATTTAAGTATTGTTCACACTTTAAGTATTGACTATATATCCACAGAGTTGAGTTGTAACAGAGGTGGCCCACAGGTCTAAAATACGAAAAATACTCCTGATATAAACTATAAATGAGTGAATGAAACTTGTTTCTAAACCAGATGATTACTTTGTATACCTGCCTTTTGAGAGAATGTGGGAAAGGAAAAGAGTCACTTAATCTTAGTAAGAACCTTGCATTAAGCTATTAAAGGAAGAAATTATTTTAAATGACTCTATGTTGGTTTTGTTTTGAAGCATACAATATCAGCATTGCATTGGTCTCCTCGAGTAAAGGACTTAATAATATCTGGAGATGAAAAAGGAGTCGTTTTCTGTTACTGGTTTAACAGAAATGACAGCCAGTACCTCTTTATAGAACCCAGAACAATTTTCTGTCTTACTTGCTCACCTCATCATGAAGATTTAGTAGCTATTGGGTAAGTACTATACCATCTGTATTGATAACTTATTTTTGCTTCTGATTGTATTTTGCATTTGCTTTACCTTCCCCTGTCCCTTTATTCCTCAAAGGAAACCATTTACAGGTGTTAACCACAACCCCTGAGCCCTTGGTATCATTTATTTATTCCTGTGACCTCCTAGTCACCTTACCACCTCTCCCAGTCTCAGTTTTTGTTTCCTTGGTCTCCACAATACTGTAGTTTTCTCATTCTTCACATTTGATTTCTCCAGTCAATCTCCAAATGTAGAAATTATCCTCTTTTAACTTTTTCTCCCTCTGTACTTGCCTTTGGATGTCACATTTACTACCAGAGAGTCAAATGACTCAGCTCTGTCCCTCTGTTTCTCGGCTCTCCCTCTAGATTGGGAAAGTGATCTGGCATTGGGATTTGACTCCTCATTGGTCACCAAGGTTATTTCACACAAACTGCCTGAGTGGGCCTCCCACTTTCTCTCACCACTCCATTTACTTCTCTCCCAAAGACGTCCATTTCATCTGGTTTGAAAACTGTATAAACACTAGAGTGTTAGAAGAGAAAGTCTGACTGGAGTGGATTCAAGAGACTGGGGGGTACGGTAGTAAAGATACACATGGACACCACACTTTCACACGGTAGTAAAAATATGCATTGACATGAAACCAGAGGAAGTAATGGGGATCAAGGGAGTAGTAAACAGAAGATAACAAGGGCATGTTTTTATACTGATGGAAATGAGACAGAAGGGGGAGATCTTGATGCAGGGACAAATCGTGATAAATGTAGGAGCAATGTTGAGAAGTCAAGAAGGGACTGGATCCAGATCACAAGTAGAACAGCTGAGACTATGGGAATGGGTACAGGTATGTGTGTAGTTCTAGTTGGAAGAGGAGGGTGCTTCATTCTGATGGCTTCTGAGTTTCTCAGTGAGGCATTAAGTCAGAGAGGAGGAGTCAAGTTCAGGGTGGGAATGGAACTGGTTGCAGGAATAAGGTATGAAAACAGTCATTTCAGAGAATAGGACGGTGAACTTACAGAGGGAAATGCTAGGCCCAGTGGTCCCTGTTGAGCGTCACTCTAAGGATTATGGTCATGACTTGAAACTATTCAAGCTGGTTGAGAAAGGAAATGGTTGGATTCAACCAGGTTTGGAGTTTTGTGAAGTAAATACCCCTAAGAGAGAAGGGACAAAGGAGATAAGGGTACTTTTAAAGGAGCGATTATAATGATGGATCATGAAATCTGTGCTGCACGAGGGGGTAGGATAGGTAGACAGATATGTGTAATAGTAAAAATGGAAAGGGGCTGTGGATCGGCAGTCTCTGTGAAGTGGGAGCATTGTTGCAGTTGGGATACTGGAGAGGAAGCAGAAAGGGTGGTAGGCAGGGGTCAGAGAAGGTTAAATCAAACTGACCTTAAAAGACAAGCAGGAATTCACAAGAAGAGTCTTCCAGGTAGAGGGAACAGCACAGTCAGACGTGAGGTTGAATCAGAATGATTTGTTTTCCAAGGATCTTCAAAATGGTGATTATTCCCTGAAGACTTGATCACATGATTATGAGGTTACATAACTCGGTGGTTTTCAAAGTCCATGTCTTCAAAGATGGATAAATTCTGTGATTGCATTTTTTAAATAAAGCTGTAATGAGAAAAAAAAATTTTAAGGAGAAAAATAAAACTGTAATGGTATTTTTCCCTGTAAAATTATCTAGTATGTAGGAAATATAAATAGGTACACCCACGTCGGAGAGCACTTTTGCACTTTTTTTTTAATTTATTGGGGTGACAATTGTTAATGAAATTACATGATTTCAGGTGTACAATTCTGTATTACATCATCTATAAATCCCATTGTGTGTTCACCACCCAGAGTCAGTTCTCCTTCCATCACCATATATTTGATCCCCCTTACCCTCATCACCCACCCCCCACTTTTGCACTTTTTAGTGAAGCAAAGATATGTGTATCTTACGTACTGGCAGTTCCATTACTGGGCATCAAATCTGAAATTGTCTTAGATGTGTAGAAGAACATTAATAGCAGCATTTTTGTTTGTACTAGCTGAAAAATGGAAGTCCTTTGAAAAGAAAAGGAATGAAGAAACTTGAGGTATTCATACAATGGAGTACTATACAACAGTAAAAATGGCTGACCCAGAACTAGAGTTAGTTACGTGAGTGAAGAAAGCAAGATGCAGAAAAAAGGACTGGAGGATATCATTTATATGAAGTTTAAAATATACAAAATAATTATGTATCTCCTTTAGGAATATATATTGAAAAGGCTAGGAATGATGGAATACAAAATTCTCAAATAGCAGTTTCCCTCTGGGGATGAGAGGGACAGAGGTTTGGTTAGGGTGGGCTGTATATACAGAGGAGTTCAACTGTATTGATAATTATTTTTTTCGTAGGCTGGGTAGTCTGAAATATTTCATCACTTTTTAAAAAAAAAAGCTAGTCGAATTTCTCAGTTTCTTCTGAATTCAAAAAATGACAGCCTTGGAATACCCAGATCTAGAATTGAGAGTTCTGCAGCTTTTGTGAAGTTTACAGTTAAAAAAGTAGGATCCCTTATAAAAAGGAGTTTTCTGGGTGTATTAGGATTATTCATCTCTAATTAGAGGAATTGTTAGGCCCCTGTAAAAATGGAGAACTCAAGCATACATGCTCCACTGTTTTTGAGTTTTGTGCCAGGCAACATGTTCAGTATGACTATTACAAGAATTGATTGTGAAGGAGAGGGTTTTTAAAAAACCAGGAAGCATGAAATGAACACTTTAGAAAAAGGACAAAATTATTTCTTCTTCCCTTCTTCCCAACCCCCAGTGCACTTAACTTTCAGAAATGCACAATAATATTCCCAAGCCAAAATGTTTAGTAGAAAACAAAATGTTTTCTAACTCTTGTTTTTCAGCTACAAGGATGGCATAGTGGTTATAATTGACATCAGTAAGAAAGGAGAAGTTATTCACAGGCTTCGAGGCCACGATGATGAGATCCACTCCATAGCCTGGTGTCCTCTGCCTGGTGAAGATTGTTTATCCATAAATCAAGAGGAAAATTCAGGTATAGATCATTTAAGGGAGAGTTCTGTACTCTTTATAGCTAAAGAACACATGGGTAAAATTGTATAATTTGAATTATATTTAAAATTTCAGGTTTTACAGATCAGATCTATGAAAGTGATAGCTAAGTTTCGGGAACCCTTGCAAACTAATTTTTCTTTGATACCTGCCTGTTTTCATGCAAATTAAAAAACAAAATTCCATCTCTATCCTAGAAGAACCTGAAATTCCCAATGGGAAAGTTATAGCACAAAGTCCAGTAACAAAAGGCTGCTACTTAGCCACAGGAAGCAAAGATCAGACCATTCGAATTTGGAGCTGCTCTCGAGGCAGAGGTAAGATTGAGGTTTGATATTTCTTTTGCAATATAACCTATATGGATCTGGTAGAGGCAGAAGGTTTTTCATTCTGTCTTGTACTGAGAGTGTATCATCTGTCAGAAAGCAGTTCTTTACTTTTCTATCCAGAAACCTGTTTCCCCAGCTTTGCCTGGGCTAGAACTCTCTGTGCTCTTAACATCTGTCTTTTGGGTTGGAGATGAGGGTTTCCGATACATTCACAGAAGGATCACTGTTTGGCATGGAGGATAAGACGTTTGTCGTGAGACTGGAAATACTGGAACTTGGCAAGGCCTGGATCAGAGGAATGGAAAAGATCACTCGAGCTAGAGCTTTTAATGCACAAATGCAGAATAAATAATATACACCCAATATAGAAGTTCATGTTTAAATCTAAAAGCTCGGTTTATCCAAATTGCAGAGACTCTCAGTCATTCAGCTTTCCGAAGCATCTCTCTGGGCAGAATTTTTACCTTAAGAGAAAGAAACTAGGCAGAGTGGATGTGACCTGTATAGTAAAAATCAAGCCTTTCTCTCATAGCAGTCTTCCTTCTCCACTTTATTTAAAACCACAAAAGTTTTGTCATCTTTGTCCAAATGCATTGGTGCATGTTAAAGCAAGTTAGGGCTTAGTCATTGGTAACTAGTAGTATAATTTGGGAAAACAGAATTTTTTTTTTTAAGGTTTGTAGGTGGCTTTTGGACATACTTTGGCTGATACACCCAAGTGGGAACACCACCAGACTAAGAATCCCTCCAGAAGAATAACCTCTAAACTGATGGACCATGGTCTTCAGATTTACTGAAGCAGAATCTCTGGGAGTTGGGCCCTGGCATATGTATTTTTCAAAGTTCCACGAGTGGTTCTGATACACAATAGGGTTTAAGAACCACTTGTTAGTTGTGTGTCAGGGGTGGAGGGACTTACCTCCCATCACAGGTTGACTGCCTCTGTTAGATTTCTTGCCAAATAGAAGAAGGAATTCCACCCTCTGTCCTTCCAACTTTAGAGAATCTTGGGTTGTGTTACCATCTGGGTACTCAATTCTAGTTGGAAACTCATTTTCCCAAACTATATTCTTACTGTGTTTAAGTTGCCAAGAGAGCCTGTAAAAGCTTGTTTAACTTAAATTAGCTAGACTAGTATAACTACTATGCATAATAATGTACCATGAGAAAACGAGGTCTGAATTCTAAGTAATCATAACTAACAAACTTTTAAACCACAACTGTACAGTAGTCCCTGCTTGACCGAGGGGAATATGGATATGTTCCAAGAGCCCCAGTGGATGCTTGAAAGAGCAGATAGTACCAAACCCTATATATGATACTATGTTTTTTCCTATACATACACAACTATGGTAAGTTTAATTTATAAATTAGGCACAGTAAGAGATTAACAACAATAATAGAACAATTATAACAATATACTATAATATAAATTATATGAATGGCTTTGGAGCCATTATTAAGTAAAATCGGGATCACTTGAACAAAAGCACTGGGAGACCACGAGAGTCTATCTGATAACGTAGATGGCTACTAAGTGACTAACGGGCCTTTAACATGAACAGCATAGATACATTCGATAACGGGATGATTCATGTCCCGGATGGATGGGGCAGAGCAGGACAGCGCAAGATTTCATCATAATACTCAGAATAGTGCACAGTTTAAAATGTATGAATTATTTACTTCTGGAATTTTCCATGTAATATTTTTGGACCGTGGTTGACTGGATAAGGGGGACTACTTACTCTATTGTGAACTGCTAATGACGTCATGCATGTAGTTTCACTATCTTGAGTGCCCATGGACTGTCTTTTAATCTGCAGGGGTGATGATTTTGAAATTGCCCTTTCTGAAGAGAAGAGGAGGGGGTATAGATCCAACTGTTAAAGAACGCCTCTGGTTGACACTCCACTGGCCCAAGGATCAGCCAACACAGCTGGTATCTAGCTCTTTTGGGTAAGTTTTTTTTTTTTTTTTGGTCATGCTCTCTGACATATTTTATTTTCCCCTCTAGCCTCAGAATTAATTCCTAGGCTTCTTTTTGTAGACACAAAAAATGGAGAAAGTGATGGCTGGGGCTTACATTATGATGGACCATTTGTAATGGAAAAGTCATGGGACAAATACCTGTGCTATCTAATAAACAGAAAGATGGGATAAGCTTCAGTTACTTCCCATGTAAAAAGGGGAGGTTACAGTATTTCCTGTTTCTTAGGATGAATAGAGTCATTCATGAAACAAAATTGATTGAGCACCAGCTTCTAGTTAGTTGAGATAAGTGAATTTAACAGACAAGGCCTCTGCTTTTAAATGAGGTAATAACAGGTAAAGCAGAAAATCCCACCAAAACGTGGGTCATGGTCCTAACTCCCCCCGCTGCCCTCCCAAAAGATGATATTATGTCTTAAAGCCTTTAGGGCTACACAAATGTGTTGGCATTTTCTAATAAAAGCTGTTAGGAAAATCTGTTCGAAAGGTAGTGCAGCACAATTACCTGGTCCAAAAAAATGAAAGATATAATAAAGTGCCCTTCTGATTCCTCGAGTTACTTCCGTCTCTTCCCCATGGGCAGTGACTCCTTGTTTTTTGTGTGAGCTTCCAGTTATTTTGTGCACATTTCAGAATATACATTTTTTCTTTCCTTAAAGGAACAATGAACAGAAAGTACTTTGCAACAGAGAGCCCATATTCTCTGGCCCAGAATCACTTGTTTTCAGGTTGCCTATGAAAGAGAACTAATGCCTTTTTCTCCTTCACAGAGGTGAATTGCTGCTGTGGGATCTAACTCAGTCTTGGAGACGGAAGTATACCCTCTTTGGTGCTTCATCAGAAGGGCAAAATCATTCAAGAATTGTATTTAATTTATGTCCGTTGCAAACTGAGGATGACAAACAGCTGCTGCTTTCCACCTCAATGGACAGAGATGTAAGGGCTTGTTTTGCATTCAGCTTTGAAGAGCAGTGATTTAGGACTTACATGAATTAGAGGGCTTTTTCAAACCAGCCGTCAGTTTTCACAACCTACCTTGCTCCCAGTTCCAATTTCAGAGTTCCTGTTACTGATTGGCACTAAATACATTAACAGCAGAGGGGTAGGGGAAAAGTGAGGAACCACCACGATGGCTTTTTATTAAAGCAGGTATGATACAGAAGACTAGATGTGTCCATGGGAAAGCATCATGCTTTGCCATTAAAATGTCCTTGTCTATAGTTTAGGTAGCAAAATCATCTGCTCTTGGTGAAATCTCTCCAAGAGAGAATTGGCTTTATTTAAGTCTATGACCTGTTTTGCAGTTAAGCTAGGCTCATTTGATAGGCATTTTCTCCCAAGTCCTTCTGTTAAACAAGTGACGATTAAAAACTTAGCACTCCTCTTCCCCTTGGTGTAAGGTATTTTGCATTTTGAAATAGCAGCTCTGATTTTTCCACTGTCCTGAGGCCATCTTCATTTTTACTTCTAGTTTGCTTAATGAGGCAGTCACCAGTGCTCTAAATACAACAGAGTGGAAAGGCCACTGAAGTTGTGAATAGAAGGCCTGGGTTCTGGTTTAGTGACAGAACTTGACATCTCTGGGAATAAATGTATTCTAGGATCCCTTGGAGCTCTACAATTTATGACTGATTTTTTTCTTTCTTTCTGAGAGATGCTTTTTCTAATTCCTACTAGAAAAGTTAAATTACATTATCCTTACTCTTTGAACCCATCCTATTTGAAATGTTCTTTTTCCTGTTTCTCTGATCTTTTTTATATTTAGGCCCTAATCCTTCATCTTTTCAGGTAAAATGTTGGGACATGGCCAGCCTGGAGTGCTGCTGGACCCTGCCTTCCCTTGGCGGCTTCGCCTATAGTCTGGCTTTCTCTCCTGTGGACACAGGCTGTTTGGCCATAGGTGCTGGGGATGGCATGATCCGCGTGTGGAATACAATCTCTATAAAGAACAGCTATGATGTGAAAAATTTTTGGCAGGGTGTCAAGTCCAAGGTTACAGCGGTAAGAGAGCTTTGTTTGCGCCTGCTATGAACTTTTTTTTAAATGAGTCATTCTCTTTTGGAGAATACCTTTTCACTTAAATGAATTGTATTGGGAATCAAAGATTATTCAAGAATATTCTTGAAAGAATTTGACACAGGAAAACAGAAGGACCCTCTTTAATCAAACCCAATATCTCTAAATTCAGAATTTAAAATTAAACCTTCATTTAAGTCATCATGTTTTCTAATAGTAAGAAATTATTATAGAAATAATCCGGATGGCATTCATGAAAGATACATTATGTTATAACATAACATATTGGAATGATATCAAACTATTAAAAATGACAATGCAGATCTTTACTTGATGTGGAAAGATGTTAATGATTCATGAAGAATGCAAATTATAAAATACGGAATGCAGATTACAAAACAATATGAATAACTTTTTTTTGTTTTTCTCTAAAGTGAGACCTCTGTGTAGTCATTAAGTATAAAAACAATAAATGTTTGTGCTTTATAAACTAAATAGTACATAATTGTAGAAAGCAAAAAAAGACTTTTTCCTACTATATCCTGCACTCTATTCCCCCACTTCCGTAATCCAGAGAACCACTGATGATAATTTGTGGTGTATCTTTCCAAATTTTGTTAATTATCATTAGAGTCATATTTTCTAAGTTGTTCTGGAATCTTCTATCCCCACTCAACGGTATATCATGCACACTTGAATGTTAGAACCTATTTTTGTTTTTTTCAATGAAATATTTTTGTTTATTCACAAAACATGTCTGAAAGGTACAATATTGGCATTGGGGTGTTTTAGATGGTGAGACTCCAGGTAACTTTTATGTTGTTTCTAATACTTCTTTAAAATTCTTAATGAGAATGTGTTACTTTTAAAATTAGAAGACACCAAGAAAGTTTTCCATGTGAACCTGAGGATTCCCTTAACAATCTGTCCCTTTCCTCGTATTTTCTGTAGCTGTGCTGGCACCCAACCAAGGAAGGCTGCTTGGCTTTTGGAACTGATGACGGAAAAGTGGGATTGTATGACACGTACTCCAGCAAGTAAGAGAAACAGTGACTTGTTTACACTACTGACCATAATGTCAGTGATGGAGTTAATTTTGAGTCCATGAACCTGGATTTGCATCAGAACTGGCCTGGGAAACATCTTTAAGATTCTGGCTCTGAGACTGAGGCTTAGAACTCCGAATTTTATTTTCAAAAAAGTTTTTCGGGTCATGGTGGTTCAGCCCATCTGACCTATGGGAAGCACTAAAATTAATATCTTCTGGTTATTATACGCTGAATAGTCAGACTAACACTAGAAAAGGTATGTAGTAGAAGGAAGTATGTTGCTGTATACATTGTTGAGCATTTAGTCTAAACTGCTTATTCGGTTTCTTTTAGCCAAAGGAATTTGGGGTTACTGTCTAGAATGGTAGCAATAAATACGTCAGACGTGGAAGTAAGTCAACAGCTAGTTCAGTCATAGGTTCTGGAATCCTGGGATTCTAAAGTCATACAAAGAACATAGTATACACTAAAGGTAATAACCACGCTGCCTTTTACTAACACATCACATATCACTAATCACCACAACCACCTTAAAAAGTACCGGAGACCAAGGTTTCTTTAAAAAGAAAAAGAAGAATCAAAAACTTTAAAATCGATTTACTCTAAAATTTCGTCTTAGTTTAAGAATGTGATGTTAATGACAGGGTAAACCTAAAAGCACTTCTTGTCTTTTACTTGAGTATGAGGTAGATCCATTTGCATGATGATAATACGTGCTTAGCAGTAACCTTAGTTCGGAGCTGAACCGTTGGCATCTTCTGTGTTCTGTTTTTCTCTAGGTGGGATAGCCTTTACCCTGCTATAGAACTACAGTAATATTAGAATATTTGACATTTAAGTAAAGTATAAGCAATTCAGGGAGAGATGGGGGAAATGATGCCTAACTGGCCAGAGGAGTGAGTGGGGGAGAGGAGGGTAAAGTGTGTTTGGGGCTTATTCAGTTTGTTAGTAGATATCCTTCTATGTTATGTTATTTAAGTGTTTACTTCATTATACTCAGCTATTTGGAGAAAGTTACTATTAAGTTGTTTTTCTCTAGTATCAGCAACTAACTTTATAATAGAGACCTTTTAGAAAATGCTCTGTTTTCCACTGTGCCTTTTTTTTAAATCTGTTTGTAATCCCCCTTCCCCCAAGACCTCCACAGATTTCCAGCACGTATCATAAGAAGACTGTGTACAGTTTAGCCTGGGGGCCACCAATACCCCCCATGTCACTTGGTAAGTGTCTGAGCCATTCTCAAACAAATGTGAGAGAATTCTTTCTTTCAGTTTAATCCTAGGATATTCAAGAGTCATAAATATTCTAGTGCAGTGACTGTTTATGCAGGCTGCTATGTCCCCTGGGGTGCATGAGGGCAATCGTGGTGAGTGATAAGTCGGAAACCATTCACCCATAATAAGCCTCCCTAAACTCTAAAACTAAGAATTTCTCAAATGATATCTTTTTGCCTTTGATTGTAGTCTGGACCCTATCCCTCTTCTAGCTCCTCAGCCTTATCTTTCCCTTACTCCTAAAGTGATAGCTCAGAATATGTTTTACAACGAGTGTGTTTAGCAAAAATCTTTGGTAAACGTTTCTTACCCTTCTATACTGAAACATCTTTAAATTTCCATAGTAATTGCATTACATAGAGAGGACGGTGTAAATTGTAAGAACTCAAGCAGCACTGCAATTATAGTTCGTTCATTCAACAAATGTTTGTCCTTGATTTGTGCCAGCTCTAGTTCTAACAGTGGTGAAAGATAAAACTTGCCTTTACAGAGAACCACCAGAACCACTGTTTGCTTCTTAAAAATCAACAAGAGAATTGCTGTAACACTAAAGAAATCACTGCTTTGAGGACAACTCTTTATATTTAGTCAAAGGAAGTCATGCAGCTCTGTATATTTAAATGCTCAAAGAATATAAAATACTTATTTCTGGAGGGAAAGGTAACTTCTCAAAAACTTTGAGAACATGTTTTGATTCCAGCTTCGGCACTCTTACTGTTTTCAATGGCAGAAGAATGTTTAAAACAAATATGTTGCGTTATAAATAGTCATGTAGAATTAGCATACCGTTTTTTACTTCTTCCAACAACTGTGTTCAGATGCAAAGAATGGTGACTTTATTCCAATGTATTAATATAATTCTTTCAAAACAACTGACAGTATGATATGGTCATACTGTAGCAACAAATAGTTAAGCTGGTGAAGTGCAACACATTCATCTTTCTCCTTTTTAAATCTGAAAAATGTTATCCTTAATTGATGTAAACTTAACATATTAGCAAAATTTGTCCACATGTGAGAACATACTTTGGTCAGTAGATTGCTCTAATAAACCAATTGCCATTTGCTAAAAACGAAAAACTGATAAGCTTTCTTTTCTTGTCTCACATAGGAGAGGGAGACAGACCTTCCCTCACTTTATACAGCTGTGGAGGGGAAGGGACTGTCTTACAGCATAACCCCTGGAAGCTGAGCGGAGAGGCCTTTGACATCAACAAACTCATCAGGGACACCAATTCCATCAGAGTGAGTTATTGTGGTCTGTAGTCTCCCGGATCTCTGGATCGTCTTCATTTCCCATCTTGCATCATAAATGCTGTTATTAGACATATCCGTTGTGCTCAGTCAGATTTCTTAGATGTTCTTTAAAAACTCAGTGAATTTGTAAGTTATAACACATATCTTAGAAGTCTTTATCCTTGAGTAAAGCAAGGAACTTAACCAAAAAAGAAAATGTTCTGTCTCAATTGCAATGCTGATTTATTATAAATTTCCAGCTCTTGGATATAAAGCATCGTATTCAGGCCGGCCAGTGAGGCCTTGGTTAAAAATAACATTATATGGTGTCCAAGTGCAGCTGAAAGGTATTTTGCTCAAAACAGAAGTGTCATTTTTAAATAAAAAAAAATTTAGTGAAATAATTACAGATTTCCACAAAAGCTGCAAAAAATAATACAAATAATTCCTTGGCCTAGATGCCTACATTTAATCACATTTGCTTTACCCTCCTATCAATATATCTGTATGCTGGAACTGTTTTCTGAAGTACAACCATAAATGTTGAAATGTCCTTACTCTTTAGAATGAGCATTTTTTATTATTGTTCATAATTTTTGTCTGGCTAGCCTGAAAATAATATTTAGCTATAAATTGAATTATTTTTATTGACTATTGTACTTCATTGTCTTAAATGTTACCTGGACATTAACATTCAGCAGTGAATAAAAGATACGAAATTCCTGTTTCTAATAAGCTTTTAGTTTTTATGGCAGTTAAATGTATAGATCAGAAGTTCCCACAAGGAGTTTGGGCTGGAAATATAAATTTGGAACCCTTCACATGAATGGTTGCTGAAGAAGCTGTGGGCATGTATAAGGTAGTTTAAAGAGACAAGCAAAGAAGAGGGCTCAGGAGGCAGCCTTGGAGAACACCACTACCTAGAGTTAGGGGGGAAAAAGAATCTGGAAATGAAACAGAAGGGATAGGAAGAAAACGAGGGCTGAGTGTGTGGTTTTTGCTAAGGAGACCATGACCCTATGTTGTCAAAGCCAACAGATATGTTTCATTCTTTATTGTGGGATACAAATCTTTTTAATGCAGTTCATTTACACAAGGTTAGTTAGACACTGTAGACATTTAGTATTTACTGGCCTGTCTTTGTCCCAATTAGGAAATTATAATTAGAATACCTGCTCTTAGTAACTCTTTGGTTAATTATATGTATTATTTACGAGAATGGCTATTGTATAATTAGAACATTTTTAAACTCCAGGGATTTTTTTTTCTCACGCTGTCATTGATTTGTAATGTAACATACGTACAGAGAGAAACCATGTTTTTAGTCAAGATTGGTTTGTTTTGCTTTCTAGTACAAATTGCCTGTACACACAGAGATCAGCTGGAAAGCAGATGGCAAAATCATAGCTCTTGGCAATGAAGATGGGTATGTGTTTCTTTAAAAAAACAACTTTGTAATTGCACATCTATTTGATCACAAGCTGCCTAATGCCATCTGTAATGTTAGTTGGGGAAGCCTAGTTGTCTTTGATATTCTGATTTATCCTTGATTATCTGTAAATGATTCAGGAGCTCTCTGCGTCTAACAACTACAAAAGAAGTTGGATGTTTTCATTCCAAAGAAAGTATTTGCCTACTGTTTTATGCTCGGTAATGCTCATGTCCTGCACTGAACTGCCTAAGTCTCCCTATAATTTTTTAAAGTAAGCCTAGGGAGAAGTCCTCTTTATTCCTCACCGTGCCCTCTTCCAATGCTGATCACACTAGCATAGTCTACATTCAGCCATTGGTTCACTAATTCTTTTAGCTTCTCCTCAGTACCATCTATTACAAGAGCCCAATGAACACAACTTTCCAGAGATGGTTGTGATTTTTTTTTTTTTTAAAGCTGAATATACTCATTTGAGAGAGAACCTTTTGTACCTGGTTCTTTATAAGAAAGTAGCCTTTGCAGTGATAGATAGGGTTATCCTATTCCATTTCACCTTTCCTTGACGGATGGAAGGAAGAAGATACCTGTTTGCATTGGACTGTAAATTGATGGTCCATCTTTCTTGTCTTTGTGTGTTTCTTATTCCAGATCAATAGAAATACTTCAGGTTCCCAACTTGAAACTGATCTGTACCATCCAGCAGCATCACAAGCTTGTGAATGCCATTAGCTGGCATCATGAGCATGGCAGCCAGCCAGAGCTGAGTTATCTGATGGCCTCTGGGTCCAACAATGCAGTCATTTATGTGCACAACCTAAAGACTGTCATAGGTAACTTTGGTTTCTTCCATACTGGGGGACTATCACTTGTTCAGTTACTTTCCATTCCAATCTTTGTCCCTTTTTACTTTCTTTTTGGTATTAAAATGTTATTTTTCCTGCTTTCAAAAGTAAAGTAATATATTCCTCTTATTGAAAATAAGACAGATATTTCAAACATGACAAAAAATGTTAAGTTAGAAAGTGAAGTTCTTCCTATATCTCATCCCTCAGTAATAACCAGTGTTACTAGTTTGCTGCATGTTTTTTTAGAATGGTTATTGCTAAGTGGCTCTCCAAAAAGGTTGTTCCAGTTTATATCCCCTTCCCACCGTGTTTGAGTATTTTCCACACACAACATACATCTTACTCCCATGTTTGACTGCATCCAGTTCTTACAGTCCTGTGAGTAGGTTCTGTTGTCCACATTCTCCCCTTGTCTTTTAGAGAGCAACCCTGAATCCCCAGTGACCATCACAGAGCCCTATCGGACCCTCTCAGGGCACACAGCCAAGATCACCAGTCTGGCGTGGAGCCCACATCATGATGGAAGGCTGGTCTCTGCTTCCTATGATGGCACAGCTCAGGTACGACGACATCTGATTCTGAGGGTTCTTCACTATGTACTCTAACTCCTCTTTTCCCCCAGTTGTATACTTACCTTCTACAAAAAGGGATTTTCTAAGCTCTAGAAGGCATTTTAGTTTTATTCCACATATCTGGGCCCTTGGCAGGCTAAGATTGGGGTTTTTCATTTAGATGAAAAGGAAACTATTACCGTATTTTGCCGTGTATAATGTGTACTTTTTTGCCCAAATTTGTGAAGGAAAAATATGGATGCGCATTATACATGAGTGGTACTAATTCCGTATCTATATAAATGTTTTTAATTCTTGTATTTATGCTTATGAGTTAAAAACTTAATTCTAAACTCAGTAACGATATCCATATGCAAAATAATACCCTGGAATACGATACTCGGTTTTGTTGAATTTACAACAAACTTATAATGACTAAGAGTTCTTGGCCTTCTATGATGCATAAATATTGTAAATTTGTTACCGCTACACAAAAGTTCTTGTACCGTCTCTCTTCTTGTGTTTGTAATTATTTATTACATAAAATTTCTTGTATTATAATGTTAAAAATAAATGCTAAAATTCCTTTACAACACACAAAACAAGTATCTAAATGTAAACAAATAAAACTTTGAATTAAAAAATTAAAACAAAAGATTTTTTTCACCTGAACGTTTGGGCCAAAAACACGGGAGCACATTAAACATGGCAAAATACGGTAATAGGAACTAGCTAAATTCTAATACTTTTTAAGATTTCATTCTGACTTACTGTCAGTCTGATTGACTTACAAATTGATGTGAAAAGTACTCATTCCTCTTCAAACACAGAAATGGGAGTCTAATAAATCATAGAAACAATTTTTTAACAGTAGGTAAGTCAGAAATCTCCAAGTTCTAAAAAATAAAGATGAGATGCCAAGCCAGAACTATGAGGTAGGAGTTTTTGGTATCACAACAAGAATAGACCTTAGGAACTGGAGGACTAACATCTCTGCTGGATGTCTGTCTCAAATGATGAGTTGTAATTAAGCTACCTGCACAAAGCTAAGAGTCAACAAGGGCTGACTTCTGTGAAATGGGGACTGGTATAATTCGGGAAACAGCAAGGAAATTGGTCACTTGCCCAGGTACTTGGGAACAAAAGTCTCACCTGTGAGAAGTTAGAACCCCAAGTCCGCACCACACATGCAGGGGTGGGCTGAGTTAGAATTCTCTTCATGGTATCAGAATCCCCAGCAAAAGATTAACCTACGGCCCTGGTTTAGGACAGTGAAACCCACAGGGCACCACTAGTTCCCTCCAAATCAACCCCAGAGAAAATAGCATTCTCTGAAATAGAACTCCTGAGAAAAAACTATAAATCACAAGAGGCAATAAGTACACAACCATTTAAAAAAAAAAACAAAAGTTTAACTTGTACCCCCTACACAGTAGAATAACCAGAAATTGTCTATTCTGTCACGTGACTTTTGGTTTTAGGTGTGGGATACTCTCCGGGAAGAGCCTCTATGCAATTTCCGAGGACATCGAGGTCGACTGCTTTGTGTGGTGTGGTCCCCTCTGGATCCAGATTGCATCTACTCAGGGGCAGATGACTTCTGTGTGTACAGATGGCTCACTTCCATGCAGGAACATTCTCGGCCTCCTCAAGGTCAATGCTTGCCTACTTCCCTTTCTCCCTTCCACAGTAACAGTGTCAAGCAAAGAAGACATTCCTGCAGGGTGGCCGCGACCCTGTGGCAAGGGTTTGGAGCCTCCCCAAGGAAGGCGGCCATGTGGGGCCTGAAGACAACACCCAATTAGTAACAAGTATATTGGCCCCCAGATCTTGATTTCCAAATACCATTTTCTGTTAAAAGGGACCAACCAGGCTTCTTGGGAAAATGGCTAATTCTAGGTTGGGACAGGAAAATTACAAGATGAGCCTAGAACATCATACCATAAAGAAAGGAAGTGTTCAAGACTGAGCTACATCAAAGGGACAAAAAAGCTTGTTTGAAGGGGCTCCACTAACCTAATCTAGGACAATTTGTACTTGAAAATAATTAACCGGAGAATTCTGTTTCTGGCTACGAAAGACTAACAGGTACCAGACTTGCCCACCACCATAAACAGCTAGATAACTAGACAATATATTAAACAACTAGAAATGTACCCAAAGAGATGAAAGGATATATTCATATAAATACTTGTAAAAGAATGCTCATAGCAGCTTTATCTGGAATTTGCCACAAACTGGAAACAACCCAAATATCTGTCAGCTGGTAAATAAACTGTGGTATACAGTAGAATTGTACTCAGCAATAAAAAGAAAGTATCTACTGATAAACACAAAATGTGCTGAGCAAAAGAATACAGCACAAAAGACTACGTACTGTATAATTCTAATATACAGTATGAAATATACATATGAATTCTAAAACAGGCAAAACTAAACTATAGTGACAGCAAAGCCGTGATTGCCTGGGGGAGGGGGCACATCTTATTACAGAGGCATGAAGGTATTTTGATAATGGAAATAGTTTCTATTTTTATCTGTGGTGGTGGGTTATGTGACTACACATCTGTCAAAATTCAGCAAAGTATTAAAAAGTAGGTATATTTTATTGTATTAAATTATACCTCAATAAAGGTGACTTTAAAAAGCAAAGGATAAAGACTTTTAAAAAGTAACAGTAATGGAATAAAACATAAAATACGAATTCATGAGTCCATAATGATAAAAATAAATGAATGTCTAAATAAGTGGGGAGAAGCAAAAGCTCTTTACAACAGAATGACAAATAATAAGTGTAGAATGATGGAATTTGAAAATTACCACTCAGCAATCATCACGGTTACAACTTTTAGTCAAGAAACATCAATGGACACTAAAACTAATGGATGCAAATACTTAATAATTACAAAGGGAAAAACAGTTTTTCAGGGAGAAACCTGCAAGATACCCCTTTAATCAAGTGATCAAAGTAAACAACCAAATGAAAAAAACAAATTATGTGCTGCCTCAGAGGTTGCACTGAAATGAACACAGCATCACTTCTGTGAATTCCAGCTAAAAATGCATAATCTTAATCTAATCTAGAGAACATCAGGCAGGCCCAGTTGAGGAAATTTGGCAAAACTGTCCTGTAATCTTTAAAAGTTTCAAGTCATGAACGCAAAGGAAAATGGAGCCTGTTGCAGGCTGAAGGAAACTAGAAAGACAATCAGCAAGTATCATGTGTGATGCCTTTCGCTAAGAGACATTCTTGGTAAAAATGACAGAACTTAAATGAAGCATGTGGAGTACATATGGTGATGTATCTCTTAATTTCCTCATGTTAATGGTTATACTGTGATGATGTAGGAGAATGTCCTTGTTTGTAGGATATACACTAAAGTATTCAGGGGTAACTGGGCATGGTATTTATGATTTAATGAAATCCCAAAAGGGCTTGGTTCTGTTTGGTTAACATTTTGATAACTACAAATACATTATGAAGGGAGGGAAAAGGTAAGAAGCTATCTAAAAAGAGAGTAATGAGGGTTTGGAGATTATCTTCTAGAGTGCTTTTAACCAAGAATGTATATTTTAGTCTATCCTTTTTTTTAATTGCTATTCCTATAGGCAAGAAAAGTATTGAATTAGAGAAAAAAAGGCTGTCTCAGCCTAAGCCAAAACTCAAAAAGAAGAAAAAGCCCACCTCGAGAGTTCCCATAAAGCAGGAATTGTATGATGGGAACGAAGAAGACAGTATGAGAGAGAGCACAGGACCTGTTGAGAATGGCAGCGTGTCCGACCAAGAGGGCGAGGAGGAAGCCCAGGGGCCAGAGTTAGCCTGTGGTGTCGCCTCAGCAGGTATGTGCCCGAGTCCTGTGTCACTAACTCTCTAGGACTACATAGGCATGATCAGAAAACTAAGGCAGGTTCTTATTCAATGAGAAAATGCTGTCTCTGACTTACCTGGTGGCCCAACTCCTGAACTTACTTACGCATGGTGGTATTTTGGGAACGACCTTGGAAACGACAAGGTTTTGGTTTTTTTTAAGGGTTCTTTAAGCCTCTAAACACTTTGAAGTATTAAAGAGTATCTAGTGGATGATTTGGATGGAAATAGTGAAGTTCTGTGAGAAAACTTCTTATCAACTTGGGCAGGGTAAGCCTGTGGGACAAAGCAAAGCTAGGGAATATGTACATAGAAACTTACATGGGGAAAGTTTTAACAACTTGACATTACCATCCATGTACATGGAAAGAAACCACTGTCCCTTACAAATGTCTGACCTAGTAGAATCTACCACCACTCTGGAAACTTGCGAGTTTTCACCCTTCCTACTTAGGTTTGTACCTGTTTTTTTTCTATGGAAAACATTTATGAATGATGATTAGGTTCTTCCAGTCTGTTAAGCTATAGTGGCAGTTCTCAGATTTCTCACAAAACTGGTTTTCAAGCTTCCGTCACTAATTTCTAATAACGCAGTCTATTTCTAGTTTGAAGAGAAAAAAAATGTCACTATAAAGTAAGCACTTTAATTCTTTTATATATTTACCTTAAAGCTCTGATGCGTGTTACTTGTTAAAGTGAATGACTTAATAGCAAACGATATAAATAGAAGCAGTGACTCATGTCTAATTCTAAAACAGTATTTTGTGACAGAATTAAAGTGACCAAAATACGCGGTACAGAGTCACCCCTGTCCCTCTCCATCTCAAGGGGTGGCTGTTGGACCTATAGTTTAGGTAAAGACATAAAAGCCTAATGGATTTCTTTTCTTTTTTTTTTTAATTTATTTATTTAAGAGTGTTTTTCCAGGACCCATCAGTTCCAAGTCAAGCAGTTGTTTCAATTTAGTTGTGGAGGGTGCAGCTCACAGTGGCCCATGTGGGGATTGAACCGGCAACCTTGGGGTTGTGAGCATCGCTCTCTAACCAACTGAGCTAACTGGCCTCCCCTTAATGGATTTCTTTAGGCTTATCAAAATACCTTATCATAAAACGGCTGCACAAAATATCCTTTACCCCTATATATCAACAGCTTGTTTTTGAGGGTTTTTTTTAAGTTCATGGCTGTATATGCTCAGGTTTGTGACTCCATATCACATACCCTCAATCTTTACTATTAGTAAAGTTGTTCCTTGTTTAATTAAACATGCAACTAGTACTTTGTCATAGAAATATGTAGAAAGTCCTTGTCACCTGAGCAAAGTTTGGGAACTCCTGGAACTATGTTATAAAGTTATGGAGGCGAGAAGCTTGTAACTTTTCCTTAGATCAATTAGGCAATGTTATAAACGATAAACTTACAGAATCCTGGAACATAGTTTGTGAGGTAAGAAGAGGAGACAGGGTGGACGAGTGGCTCAGTTGGTTAGAGCATGAACTCTGGGCAACAGGACTGCCGGTGCAATTCCCACATGGGCCAGCAAGCTGCGCCCTCCACAACTAGAATGAAGATAACAAGCTGCCGCTGAGCTCCAGGGCGGCTGGATGGCTCAGTAGGTTGGAGCGTGTGCTCTCAATCACAAGGTTGTCAGTTTGACTCCCGCAAGGCATGGTGGGCTGCACCCCCTGCAAGTAAGATTGAACAATGGCAAGTAACTGGACTTGGAGCTGAGCTGCGCCCTCTACAACTAGATTGAAGGACAACTTAACTTGGAACTGATGGGTCCTGGGAAAAACACTGTTCCCCAAATAAATAAACAAACAAATAAATAAATAAATAAATAAACAAACAAATAAATAAATAAAGACGACCCATGCTTCCTTTCCAAAGGATTTTATCTCATGGTTTGGGTAATACATAAAAATTGCATCATTAAAACTGGTATAGTTCTTAATTTTTTAAATGAACGATATTCTACATTGTTCTTATCCAAACTTTTTTCTTTTTCCCCTATGATGTAGTTTCTAGAGAATCAGTTATCTGCCCTCCGGTCTCTTTAGGCTTTGAACAGCCAAAAGTCACCATTAATAATAAAGTCACGTTACTGAAAAAGGAGCCACCTAAAGAAAAGCCAGGTCGGTATCTAATAATTAAAACATTATGTTAAACAATCCTCAATTGTTACATGCAACTGAAAACTCAGAAGTGTGTGTGTGTTTTAAGTTTTAAATATTTGTATTTTGGTTACATCTCAATTTGGGGTCATGCTTTTTTAAACATTTTTTAGTACTTGATGAAGTATTGTTTTGCAGTTGATACTGCTTTACAAGTGCTCACAGGGATAGGTGTGTGTATTGTGAACACTGCCCCCAGTTAGTTTAATTTGAAAGCTTCTTTGTAAGAGTGAGAACTTTCTATGCCCAGCAGTGTCCCTCCAGTAGGGCACATTCACATCGTGGGCATTCAGTTTTGTGTTCCTGATTAGCTGTTCTTCAGTTTGTACTTATTGCTTTTCAGAAGCCTTACTCAAGAAGCGAAAAGCCCGTTCCATACTTCCACTGATAACGAGCCTGGACCACAGGTCCAAAGAAGAGCTTCATCAGGACTGTCTGGTACTAGCAACTGCGAAACACTCCAAAGGTACAAAACTATACTTCCCTGGCCCATCCATAGTCTTCTGGCAACTGGCACACAAGAAGGGCTTGTTTATTTGTTGAACACATGAGCAAACAAATGTCCAAAATTGTTTGTATTCTACATTCTTTGCCAGCCTTCCCTCTCCCAACTCTGCTGCCAAGCTTCCCATCCTGACCCACTGTCAACACCTCAGTGCCTCTGAGATGTAATGCTCTGCTTTTATAAATTGAGTTGTTCCAGCTGTCTTTGTGCTAGAATTGGTATGATGGTTTAAATACTTCAGCATGAATCAACAGTATCTTCATGTAGAAAAAAAATTATTTGCTTATTGAAAACACACTATGTCAATTCTTTCAAAAAAATGAATGGAAGTTTTTGTTTATAGAAGATTTTTTTGGTTTTAATCTTTCAGAGCCCTCATATAATGCCCGTTATTTTGATACTGGAGCAACTATATTTTTTTTTATTTTGAATTTTACATGTTAAAAAGGGATGCACATGATAAAATGAAATTCAAACAGTATAAAAAGAAAGTAAATCTCTCTCCCACCTGACACCCACTCCTCCATTTCTGCCCCAAGGCCACACTATTATTACCAGTTTCTTGTCTCTCTCCAGAGATATTTTATCCACATAGCCCTCTTTTTTGGAACTTTGTAATGACTCCTTATACCTTATACAACTAACCATATAGTTTTATACTATTTCCCTTGTTAGAAAATTACTCAGTTGACTTTTTTTTAAAAAAGAGCATGAAAATTGAATCCCTTTGATATAAATCCTAATGAACATTAAAGGACATTTCATGATAGTTTTGTTTTGCTTTTTACTGCATTTAAGTACATGTTACATTTTGGGTTGGCTTTTACATTACTTCTTTTTCCCCGCCCAAATCTTTCTTTGAGCAAACTATAAACTTAATTGTCTCATTGGATTGGCCAAGTCTAAGCTTACCAGACTGGAAGTATTTTCCTAGTTTTGCTGCCTTTGTTACCTGCATGGTCTCTATTCAGGGTAAATGAGGACAGGACTCTTCTCGGTGTCTGAACTTGGTGTTCTGGGCTTAACATTCGGAAGTAATTGGGCAGAAAACTAACCTGTGTAAGCATTTCACCTGATTTTTTGTTTTTGAATTAGCAGAACTAAATGAGGACGTGTCTGCTGCTCTTGAGGAAAGAATTCACCTGGGGCTTTTCACAGACAGGGCCACCCTGTACAGAATGATCGAGGTTGAAGGTGAGGCAAGTCCAGTCAACACAACCCACTCCATCCTTCCGCTTCCCTAAGACTTTGTACCTAAGGCTTTGTACGTACCTCTTTTATGGCTGCCATCCTGTGGCATCTAAATGGTTAGTTTTACATGACAACTAACTAGGTTTTGAGCTCCCCAATGTGCATATTCACACATACCTCTTGCACTGTCACAGGACCCTAAACATACAGTGTTCCCTCTGAGTGAGTGGCTGAGTGAAAGTGAGTGAGTGGACAAGTGTCTGAGTGGGCTTCTCGCCCCATAACACTCTGGAAGGTAATTTGCCCATCAGCGGGTGACTACATATTCTAGGAGTTCCTCTCTTTCCTCCTGCCTTTCTTTTTCTAGAAGTCAGTGCAGACAGATGTTTCTGAAACATCTTCCAAACATTCTCTCTCCTCCATACAGGAAAAGGTCACTTGGAAAATGGCCACCCTGAGTTATTTCAGCAGCTTATGCTTTGGAAAGGAGATCTAAAAGGTGTTCTCCAGTCTGCAGCAGAAAGAGGGGAGCTGACAGATAATCTCGTGGCTATGGCTCCAGTTGGTATGTTCTTTTCAACCAAAGCTCTGTTATCTCCAGGATATGCCCACTAAAGATGGACATCGTCGTGAAGGATAATTGGGCCATGTCTGTTAACTAAATTTGAAATGCATATCCTCTCTGACTCAGCCATTCTAATTGTAGGAATTTAACTACTCACACATGCAACATGACAGATATACATGGGTTATCAGTACAGCAGGATTTATAATAGCAAAAGATCACAACAACCTCTATGTCCATCGATAAGAGACTGGTTGAATCTTGTGTATCTATACAGTAGAGACTCCTACACATACCAAAAGAGTGAGGCAGCTCTGTGCATTCTGATATGGAAAAGAACTCCATAGTATATAAGAAGTGAAAAGAATCAAGGTGTAGATGTACAACAAAATATCTGATACTGTGTCATTTATGTTTACACGTTTGGTTGTGTATTCATAGGCTATTTCCAAAGATTTCAAAAGAAACTAGTAATAATGATTATCTCCAGGGAAAAGAATTTGGACAAATTTGGGTGGGAGGATTCCAGGATAACAAGGAAACCTTTTATGCCATGCCCTGTTTTTCAGCTTTTTATTCAAGTAATATACACACACACACACGTGTATATATAATATATGTTATATATATACATATATAAATATATAAAAAAAATATATTATATTATATAAATATATATATAAAACATATATGAGATAGATATATAGAGAGATATGAGATGGATAGATAGATATGAGATAGACATGAATATATATAAGAGCGACAGCAAGAGAAGTACACAGGTCATGAGTATACCACGAATTTCACAAACTGAACACCCCTTTGTAACCAGCACCCATGTCAAACAACATCCCTGGCACCGGGAGCTTATCTCGTGCTCCGTTTCAGTCATTACCCACTCACTCCAACAAGGGTGACCACTTTCCTGACTTCCATACTGTTTTGTATCTTTTTAAATTTTGCATTTATTATATAATCAAAGAAACAATTTGTTTTCAAAATGTGGGTGTGCAGAGGTAGGTGAAGCAGATGATCTAAATGGCACTTGAGTTAGTATCTAAAGTTCCTGCTTAATATTGTGACTAAAAAAGCATTTTCAACACAAATGTACATATGTGGGTACTTTTTTTCCCTTAAGCCTACTTCGTATGTAACCACCATCTATCTTTTCCTTCCTTCCTTCCTCCCTCCCTCCCTCCCTTCCTTTCTCTCTCTCTCTCTTTTTGTTCTTTTAGCTGGCTACCATGTGTGGCTGTGGGCTGTAGAAGCTTTTGCCAAGCAGCTGTGTTTTCAGGAGCAGTATGTCAAAGCCGCCTCTCACCTGCTGTCTATCCACAAAGTGTATGAAGCCATAGAGCTGCTCAAGTCACACCATTTCTACAGGTCTGTAGACCCAACCACTGAACCAGTAGTCAATCTACCTAACAGCTCTGCTTCCTGATGACTAGTGTAAAGCCTTTATTCTAATTAAACATGTGAAACATACAGAAATAGATGTTAGTATACTGGCTTACCAGGGCACCCACCACCTATACTTAACATGTTAACTTTTATCAATATATGCCTCTGATCTTTTTTTAAACTTGATACTTTTGTAAGCTTCTTTACTATTTGTGTTACTTTAACACAAATAGAGAATTCTGCATAAAAACAAATGAACAGCTTAATGAATTAACAAAAGAACTCCCTTTTTAAGCCCCATGTATGAAGAGACAGAATCTTGCCAGCCACCCAAAAGCTCGCTATGCGGCCCCATTTTTTCTGTTGTTTGCTCTAAGTATAACATTCCAGATTTATTTGAATTGCCTTTCCCCAATTCTCTCCTCATCCCTTCTCTAGAAGTAAACACTCTCCTGAGATTGGTATGAGTCCTTCCTGTCCTAGTTAATTATTCTTTCACTACAATACAGTCATGTGCTGCTGAACGACAGCCATATGCATATTTTGTCCAGTTTTTTAGTTTCATGGCAGGAGGGTAAGTCCGGTCCCTGTCACTCCATCGTGGCTAAAAGCTGAGGTCTCA
This sequence comes from Rhinolophus hipposideros, assembly GCF_964194185.1. Classification (NCBI taxonomy): domain Eukaryota; kingdom Metazoa; phylum Chordata; class Mammalia; order Chiroptera; family Rhinolophidae; genus Rhinolophus; species Rhinolophus hipposideros. The sequence continues at coordinate 26,652,529 of NC_138069.1, read as the reverse complement.
AAATACTTCTTAAATATTGCTCTGTCTAGATCACCTTTAATCTAAAACACCATCAGCTCTGAAGTTTTATGTCATTTAGAAACTATTAGTTCACTGACTTATACAATCCTCCAAATGTTAACGTCTGATGATAAAACATCTAAAAAGATCACATTACTTAATATTACCATCAATCTCATCAGAAAAGTCTTTAACTTTTGGGAAGCTGTCAAGCCCACAGTGGCTGGCACAAGTTTTCTAAAATTCTCATTTTCACTTGAGAACTCCAATTTTATCATTGGCAACAATAAGGTTGGTTGTTTTCTGTGAAGTAACAGGCTTTTACTTTGTTCATTTTTGAGAAAACATCTGCCAAATACCCAATGCTGAATACCTGTCGTTTGTTTGATAGTCATTCTTTCAAGAAATAATGAGGTTCCATGAAAAAAGAGCAGCCAGTTCAGCTTACAGTTTGTTCATACAAGTTTTACCTTGAGTCACCCATTATTCTTTGGAATGCAGCAAAGAATACAAAATCCCGTTCCCATTTTGTCACAGACAATATTAAAAAGGCATGGACTTGCGGTACTAATAAAATTAATCATTTTACTGCTTCATCAAGAACATTTTTTTTATAAACTACAAGGGCCACTACCTTGATTCTTGCTCAGATGCCACCCACCATTGCTTTTGCACAATCAGTGCAAAAGTCACCACAGTGAGAAAAGGCAAATAACTTCTTAGCATTATTATAAAAATAGTTTCCACCTCATGAACCCCCTGAAAGGGCCTTGGGGCCCCCTGGGAATCCAGAGACCACACTTTAAGAACCGCTGGCCTGGGTGAAGAATTGAGCACAGCATGTGGTTTTAACTTCCAGTGTATGCAGGAATACAGTAAGAAGTTGAGACAACACAAGACGGACAGTTTGTCCTATCTTGCAGCCCCTCCTAGGGCCCCTTATAGAGAAGCCTTTTCAAATTGGCTACGTATCTGTTCTTGCCTCTAGGGAGGCTATTGCGGTTGCCAAGGCCCGGCTGCGCCCAGAGGACCCGATCCTGAAGGACCTGTACCTCAGCTGGGGAGCCATCCTTGAAAAAGATGGCCATTATGCCGTAGCTGCTAAATGGTAAGCCTAAGGGAGACAGGAGTGCACCCAGAATGTAAGAGCTCTGACGCAGAAGAGCAGGGTGAGAATAAAAGCGATCAGCTTAGAGGGGGAGGTAAAGTGATTAGAAAATAGAAAAGCACGTGTGTATTAAGTCCAGCTTTGTCAGGTTCATGGAAACCTACCTTCTTGGGTACACCTGGAACTAGTATTATATTTTATGTCTACTACAGTTGAAAAATAAAAAATATGATTACCAAAAAAAAAAAAATCTACTTCCTTGGTATGTACATAAATCACCATCACTATTCAAGAATCTTCAGTAAGAAATGACACCTTTTTCTAAGGATGTCTTGTACCATGAGATAAGGAAAATGAGAGAAAATGACTCCTTTACTTGGATTCAGTTCAGCAAGTGTTGAGGTTACTTTGTGTCCTAACCCATGTGGTGCCATTTCCTGTCCCAGGCTGCACTGGCCTCAGCCTTCAGAGGGATGGTGGAGGCAGTGACATGCCTGGGACCACAGGAAGGCATACAAGGCAAGGCAAAGCTGACAGATGGGACCCCCTGGGGAGCAGGAGTGAGCTGTATATGACACTTTGAGTTTTCTTTTGTATTGTAGCTATTTAGGGGCCGGTTCCGCTTATGATGCAGCCAAAGTTTTGGCCAAAAAAGGTGATGCCGCATCACTGAAAACAGCTGCAGAGTTGGCTTCAATCGTGGGAGAGGATGAGTTATCTGCTTCCCTGGCTCTCAGATGTGCCCAAGAGCTGCTTCTGGCCAGGAACTGGGTGGGAGCCCAGGAAGCCCTGCAGCTCCATGAAAGTCTGAAGGTCAGTCTGTTCTTGTATCTCCTGATATTAAAGACGGAAGGACCCCAAATCCTTTTCTCGTCGAACTCCAGTGAATAACCCAGTTGCACAAGCTGTATTTTGGCCGGTATCCTTAGATGTGTCCAGCAAGCCCTGGCCGTCCTATCCCACTGAAGTACCATGGCTTATCAGTGCCATATGCGGAGTAAGAGAGAATGTGGCCAGTCATGTTAATTCCCATTGCTTATCGGTTTGTGTACAACACCCATGAATAGACTTTAGTCAACTCAGCCCCTAGGCTGGCAGCCTAGTGTTTCTTCATTAATGTCATCAGCACATCAATGAAGTGGGGGAATGGCCTCTAGCAGAAATCATGGTGCTCTACCTGTAGCACCCCTGTTCAGATGTATGCCATAAAGAAGTATGACCACCTCAAAATGTTTTCTTGTCTTCCCTTCTGGTTAAAAATGAGTAACTTACCACTACCTTTTTTGACACATCAAAATGGAGATTACTTTAAAAGCATCAGCACTCTCCCCTAGTTTGGTCCATTTTAAATGACTTTGCTTTGTCAAATAGTAACGTGAACTTTGTCAGTTCCTCTTTCCGTCATAGAGTAACTGGGCCTAAAGATAGTCCCTAGCTGAATATTCAAAGCCCAAGAAAAATGCTAGGTCTAGATGAGAAGGTAGCTTTCTGGGAACTACAAAATTGTCTATTAGATCACCTCTTTTCCCCTCACACATGACTCACATTGGGCAGGCCGCCTACTAAGGGGGTAGATGCAAAGGGGGATACGGTGAGAAACGGGGTAAGCAATCTAGCTAATCCAGCACTTTCCCTGCATAACAGTTCCTCTCCTTTGTTGTTGGGTTCCAGGGTCAGAGACTGGTGTTTTGCCTTCTGGAGCTACTGTCCAAGCACCTGGAGGAAAGGCAGCCAGCAGAGGGCAAAAGCTCCTCCTCTTCTTATAACGCCTGGTCCACAGACACCGAAGGGCCCCTCGTGGAGAGAATAACGGCAGTGTGGAAGAGCGCCTTCAACCTGGACACCCCAGAGCAGTATCAGGCTGCATTTCAGCAGCTGCAAAATATCAAGTACCCATCTGTTACGAATAACACTCCTTCCAAACAGGTACCCCGTCTGCATGAGCTTTGATTTTAATCACTCAGCTGTAAGACTTCCTTAATCCATGTCTAGTATAATAAGAAACAAGTCCAATGCCAGTTTGCATTTCAGAAAAGACCTGGAAAAATCCCTTTAGACTAACTAAATCCCTTGAGACTTCAAAGCCAAAGGCTTTGAAGTTAGATTTAGGTCGGCATTCCCTTTTAAAAGAAAAAATAAAAGTCGAAAAATATAGAAAAGCAGAGAATAATATAATAAGTAGCTAATATAGTAAGTAGCTATCAGCCAGAATTAACAGATGTTCACATTTTGTCATTTTTGCTTCATAGAATTATTTTGGGTTTGTTTTGTATTTTCCTCTTTTTCGATAAAAGAAATACAATCCACTTGAAGTCCCTTGTGTTTCCTTCCTCGGTCCCATCCCCCTTCCCTAGCATAGCCCTTATGTCAGACCATGTTTATTACCTTAGGCCGTGCTTATTTCAGTTACCATTGTAAAATCCATCCATGTTGACGCAAAGACATCATATTGATTCATTATGACTGCTCTATCCATCCTATGAACACACCTCAATTTGCCTACTGTCTCTTTTGATAAGGAGGGAATATTATATTAATAAGGAATGAGACTTCCTCAAGGGTATAACAGTTTGGCAGTTTCTTGTAAAGTTCAACATTCACGTGCCCAGAGACCCAGCAATCCCATTGCCTGGATATTTCACTAAAAGAAACGAAATCAGGTGTCCACACTGACTTTTACACAAATGTTGACTGTCGCTTAGTTCAAAATAGCCAAAAATTAGAAACCACCCAAATGTCTGGATTTTAGTGGTAGTTACAGCATATATAGCTACAGCGATATTTCTCAAAACTCATAAATTGTTCACTTAAAATTGGTCAGTTTTCTTAATTATACTCCAGGCTTGCCTGTTTGTTTTCTTTTTTTTTTTTTAATTACAGCTTTTAGTTCCGGAAACTTTTTGTTTTAATTAAATGCAAATGTCAAGACATTTTCTTAGCATGAGCAGACTTTTAACACCAGACAATGTATGTTGCTGTGCAACTAGATACGCAAGTCTCTGGCGAGGAAGCAAAAATGGGTGGTGGAAAGAGGACCTTTCTTAAAGGTAGACTGTGTACTTCTAAGTGCAGTTAATAGGAAAACATGTGGTGTCATCCGAGCGCCGTCTGTGGGAGGATGTTTAACTGAGACTCTGGCTTCTCCCTCCAGCTCTTGCTTCACATTTGCCATGACCTGACCTTGGCAGTGCTGAGCCAGCAGGTGGCCTCCTGGGACAAGAGTGTGGAAGCACTGCTTCGGGCTGTGGTCCGGAGCTATGACTCGGGGAACTTCACCATCATGCAGGAAGTGTACTCAGCCTTTCTTCCTGACGGTAAATGACCCGCACCACTGATGGTGTGACACCAGGTGCACAGGTTATTGAAAGACAGATTGGCCAGTTGTGTCATTTGGTAGAAACTTTCAATTCTCTTACCCAAGCTCCTGAAAGGTAGCCGGAATGACTCAGCTGTTTTCCTGGCTCTGCCTACCTTTCTGCCTCCTACTTCCTTTCCTACACACAGTGTAAGGGAGCGAGAACTAGCATTGTACTCACAGGTTAGTAAGAATGGAGAAGCATAGCAAATACATTCCTTGAGCTGCATAATTAGTCACTGAACTAAATCACTGTGATTTTTCACATGCAGTAGGATCCCCAGAGCCTTCAGCAGGGCACGTTGAATACTTTTTCTATCATGCTTTGAACAATGTGTAGCCTATAGCAACAAGAACATTGTCCTAAGCCAGGAAATGTTTAGTTGTTAGTTGACTTTCGGTGGCAGGCATGTGGTCCCATGGAGCACTGCTGTCCTTGTTTCTGGAATCTTGCCTCTTAAGTGACAGCAGACAACACACAGGCAGGAAGACAGACTTCTGGCAGATACCGAAATGTACAACCCTAAATTCTTTGCTTCTTCTCCTAGGCTGTGACCACCTGAGAGACAAACTGGGGGAACTTCAATCCCCTGCCACACCAGCTTTCAAAAGTTTGGAGGCCTTTTTTATTTATGGACGTCTGTATGAATTCTGGTGGTCTCTCTCCAGGCCTTGCCCTGAATCCAGTGTCTGGGTAAGGATTGCTCACACAACGACCACCTCGGTGGAGCAAAGCCAGCAGTTGGACGATGCCAGCCCTGAAGAAGGGGACCCCCAATCTTCTCAGCCAGAGCCAAGCAGGCCGCCAGAACCAGACAGGAGACTCACAGAAGGAAGTGAGCAAATACTGAACGCTTGTAAGGAGCTCTTTTCAGAAAAGCACGCCTGTCTCCAAAACTCACAGCGAACCGTTGCTGAAGTTCAGGAGACCTTGGCAGAAATGATCCGCCAACACCAGAAAAGTCAACTTTGTAAATCCACAGTGAATGGTCCTGACAAGGATGGCCCAGAACAGGAGGCAGGACAGTCCCTCTCTAGTTCTCGGAGCCCATGGTAAGTACAGAGGCAGTACAAGATGGACTTTTAAATACCTTGCTGGAGTTTCACATAGTCAGATAAAAATCAGTGTGTGATGAGATGTATCAGGACACCTGGACGCCTTGTCATGTAGTAATCAGCGCATGCGCGTTGGAGTCAAGTGCGGGCCCCAGTCCTGGCCCTGCCGAGTGACTTCAGGCAAGATTCTTCATGGGCTGAGCTCGGACTCCCTCATTTGTAAGTGGGAGTGCCAACTCCTACCTTGCTTGTGTTTAGAATTAAATGAAGTCACAAATATTGTTAATAACAAAAGTACAGTAAAGTCCTACCTTTGTGTAATAGATTCTCCCAAAAAATCAATCATGTAAAATCACATCATTAATGAAAACCATTGTTCAGTTGTTCTGTACTATCACAAAAGATACACAGAGGGTAGTATACAAAACTGCACAGTGAACTGAGAAAATCTCAAAGGATCAGAATGCTGTAGCATCCCAATCATTTCCGGAGAAAACGGGCCAGGTAGGTGACGGGAGCCCATCACCAGTCACTCCAGAGCTCGCATTGTTACGGGGCGCTTTGCTATGAGCATTTGTAGTGATTTACAATTACTGATTGGTTAGTATGTGAGTGCCTTTTACCCTGGTTATGCCCTCAGCACAGGGCCTAAAACACAGTAATCAGAACAGTTAATAAACTTATAGCTATTATTGTTAACTGTAGAAAAATAAAAATAAAAGCTTTGGAGCCCTTATATTTATTGCTCTAAAAAAACTCCCACTGAAATCTTCAGTGAGAGTTTTGAGTCACTTCTCCAAGAAGAGGCTTTAGGTTTAGTTTTAATAACAAGGGGAACACTGGAAAGTTCTCTAATCCAGCAGCTCTTAACCTTTGGATCATAGGACCCCTATGAGAAGCTTAACACACTCTTCCCAGAAAAATGTGCATCCACATACCCCAGTTAGGAGCCCCGGCTCTACCTAACCATTCCCCCAGATAAACCCAGGCCCTCTGCCCTTGGCTGCAGGTTGAATCCCCTAACGGCCCCAATTTTGGCGATTTGGAAAATGGGAAATAATACTGCATTTAGAAAACTGCATCACATCGCATTAAACTGCCTTCTCTTAACCTTTGTATTGAAAGATGGGAGATAAAAATCCAGGTGACAAAGGAATTTTATTTACAAATGATAGTTAGAAGTTACCCAGGGCAAGACATATGACTTATACCTTTTAAAATTATTATTACTAGTAAAGAAGAGAAAAACGAGCCAGTTTCTCTGCCTGAATTAACCAAACGGCTTACAGAAGCGAATGAGAGAATAGCTAACTTTCCTGAGAATGTTAAGGTAAGATTTATAGCAGGTCATTTGGTAAAACATTACTTTTTGTATTGCCAGTTGACTATACCAAATACTTGAAGGTCATCTACTTTTCTGTTCAGTTTCTAAAATCTATGCGTTTGTATGTGCTTAAAAAATCAGGATCCAGTTACCTTTGCTTAGCTAAAGTGTTTTTGTGAGTACAATTATTGACAACACAAGCAATTTTCTACCTGTCTTTAGAGAAATCAAATAAATTTTGTAATTGGGAGGTTAAGTAAAAATGAAAGTTGGCGCCATGTATTGGATAGCTTACAGACGGATAGGTGTATTTGGATGTGGCCCTAGTAGTGATAGCAGCACATTTTAAGTTCAGTGGAGTAGAGCTCCCGAAAAAGATTGATTTTGTTTGAGGACATCCCAGTTTTAAGGACTGTCTCTCCTTAGAGTAACTTATGAACAGTAAGACACTGTCTCGGGAGAAATGGCCCGACTGCCTGAGAAGTGTCAGGAGATGAGACTTGGAGTTACTGATGCTTTCTGTGCGATGTTTGTGGCTCTTTTACAAATGCTTCCTTGTTCATTCTCATGTCATCTTTCAGACCTGGCCATTCCCAGATGTGCTGGAGTGCTGCCTCGTCCTGCTTCACATCGGGTCCCAGTGGCCTACCCGCGTGACCCAGGAAATGCAGCAACAGGCCCAAGAGCTCCTTCAGAAATACGGCAACACTCAAGTTTACACAAGACACTGCCAGACCTTCTGTATGTGAACTTTCAAGGACCTTTAAAAAACTGTGTCAAATTCGAAACGTTTGAAACCTTTCACCTCTGCCAGACATTAGCTCTGGTCCCTATATGTTTTTGCAGGGATCCAAATAATACAAAATGTGGGTCAAGTCTGAATGAACTCTACCCTTAGACACAGTAGAATCTGACTTTGGACTCAATTTTAGTCTCCTACTGAAGGATCATCAAAAGCCAGCGGTAGTTATTAGAACTAACACCCGCAAGAGTGATTGTTGGTCATCTCTAGAGCCTTACAAAAGTTTCATCCAAAGAGGAGAAACTTTTTTCATCACCCAAAGGGTTATGTTCTTAAACAAGCTACCTTTATAAATGCTTCGCCTAATCATAAACATGTCATTCTTGTTCGAGATAGAATTGTTGCATTTAATGACTATTGGCAAATTTTTTAAGTTGTTTTTGTTAACTTGGGCTCTCCCCTTGTACTCTATTACTACAACGTCTACTGAATGTGAACTAGGTCTTACCCATCATGTTGACTGTTTACCCTATGTCTGAACTTTATTTTAGGTCAAAATTTTGGTTTTGTTGTTTATTGTAATTGCTTATTTGGACAAATCACTTATAAAGCTTTGGAAGAACAAATAACCAACTCAAATGTGTCTTAGCCCTTCAATTTTATAAGAAATGATTTGTGGCGATCAAATAGCTCAGGAAGAAATTACTGTTTTGGTGGTTCTTAATTTTTTTTTTGGATCACAGGACCCTTTCAGAATTATTAGGTTGATGCGCTAGTAATTGTGGTGTTTGCAATTATTTTTAACCTTTTAAACCACAATTACTTTTGCATCAATCCTAATAGATTGAAGCCACAGGTGGTCTTTGAGCATAAATGCATATTCCTAATTTTGCAGATACAAATTTTTGGATCATTGGCCTCCACCTTTGTGATCACTGCATAATGGGACCCTACATACTATTGAACTATAAATCTTTGTTCTTTTTTTTCTTTCTTCTTTTTTTGACTAATGAGCATTCTCTTGGAAGTCCTTCTCTTTGATTTTTTTAAATAATTGAACAGTTTCTATAATATCTGAGTTGCTAGGACATAAAAATTAGACAGACTGGGATGGGATTGAGAAGGAGCACTCTTTCCCAATAATTGAAAGATTTTCTTTTGGGATTCACTGTGAAGACTTTTCTACTTGAGTGTCCAGTTTATTTTTCAGGTGTTTTTTTTTTTTTTTTCTGGGATTGCTGTTGGCAGAAATGATGAAATTCATTAACAGGAACTCTCTAAGAAAAAAGTTTAAGAAGCAGTTTTCAAAGATATGACTTAACTGGGGTCTTTCTTTTTCTTTTTTTTTTAGACCTAGCTTTAGAATTTAAAAATGTCAAACCCAAAGAAGGAAATACTGATCTTCCTAGTTCTCTGCACAGTTGGGTGAACTCTAAGAAGATGCATTGTTACTAGGGGTTGGAGAATCTTCTTGGTTGCAAAGATATAAATAAGCATGACTAAGTGGAGAACTAGATACCAATTCCACAATCTGCTAAAATGAACCAATGCTTCGCTTGCAGAGATGGAAGAATATTTACTCCCTTCCACTTTAGTAAACAGCAATATGTATTATTACATTAGAAATTATAAACTCCTTCGTGATTTACCAAAAACCATCACCTATGGAGGAATCCTGTACACTCCTTCATTACTGTTTCGTAAGAACAAGAATTATTACTTGACAACTAAGCAATAAAACTACCCAATAGCAGAAGATAATAGAAATGACACAACTCCATTTCCTTTCAACTCCTCTCTTTCCAATACTATGTATTCAACCAATAAATGGTTTTCATTTCTATCTCCCTAATTATGAGAACCACAAAGAGCCAAATCGCTGAGGAATTGACTCAAGTTTTCTGAATGGATAAGATATACCACTAAGCAACTAAAGAATTAGTTTTGGTCCTTTACCCCATCCAAAGTAACTTTATCCCTAATAAGTAACTGTATCACTAATACAAATCACCATCTCCTTACCCAAATGACTGTACTCACCTCTCAATATGTATCTCTAAATCTATGCTTTCTTTCCAGTCTTCATTTTTCACATACCAATGACTATTCTAAATTGCACATCAAATCTTGTCAAAACCCTGTTTAAAAAAAAAATCTTTGAGGGGCCGGCCCGATGGCTCAGGCGGTTGGAGCTCCGTGCTCCTCACTCCAAGGGCTGCCAGTTCGATTCCCACATGGGCCAGTGGGCTCTCAACCACAAGGTTGCCTGTTCGACTCCTCAAGTCCCACGAGGGATAGTGGGCTCCGACCCCTGCAACTAAGATTGAGCTGAGCTGCCTCCCAGATGGCTCAGTTGGTTGGAGTGCATCCTCTCAACCACAAGGTTGCCAGTTAGACTCCTGCAAGGGATGGTGGGCTGCGCCCCCTGCAACTAACAACGGCCACTGGACCTGGAGCTGAGCTGCGCCCTCCACAACTAAGACTGAAAGGACAACAACTCGACTGGAAAATAGTCCTGGAAATACAGTGTTCCCCAGTAAAGTCCTGTTCCCCCTCCCCGATAAAAATCTTAAAAAGAAAAACAAATGTTTGAGTAGTTTCCCCTTGTTACTGGAAAAAAGATCCTCTTGGACATGCCTTACAAGGCCCTGCTCGATCCCAGGCTTTCCTTTGCCTTTGGGTCTCCTGTCAAGACACTCATCCTTGCTGCTAGATTCCAGCCACACAGGTCCCTCAGCGGCTGGAACCCAGCAAGGACGCGCTCGTCACGTCCGGGTTCTGCCCACTGGTCCCTCTGCCTGGCCCACTTGTCTTCATCTCTTAGATCTCGGCTTCGATGTCCTTTCTCTAAACAGTCCCTGAACTTCAACCCCGAGGACATCAGTGTCCTACACTTTACAGCTCACAAACTGTATTCTTGGTAATTACCATCTGGCAACACAAGTAGCTTATCAACTCCAGTGCGGGCACATTGTCTTCCACGTGCTGGCTCCTCCCTAGCATTTACTTACAGTGTCTAGTAGGTGCTTAACGGGAACTAAGAGGAGCAGTATTTCCTTTTTGGGGTTTAGCATTTTTTAAATTCTAAAGCTAGGTCTCTAAAAATATAATAAAGCTAGGTCTAAAAACAACCAGTAAGTCACATCTTTGAAAATTAATTCTCAAACTCTTTCCTTCCTAGAGAGTTAACTGAATAAAGTATGAAATTGAAAGAATACTCATTAATAGCTTAGAATAATTAAAGGACTCTAAACTGAGCTCATTCACACCAGCACTAGCAGACAGCTAGGCTGTGCTTGGTATCCGACCTTCCCGGGTCAGCAGAACCCTGGAATTCAGGAACATGTGGCAGGACGTGTGGAGGGGCGGTCACCCCAGTTAGCCTTCTCTTGGTTACTCTCCAGAAGCGTCACTGAGTATAACCACACACTGTCCTACCCACTCTTATTTACACGAGGCCGAGTTCGTGACTGGGGCCTTCCTTTAGCACCATTTTATAAGCTCTTTCTCTCCAATGCAATGACCAGACCCCACTCAACACTTCATTCCTCAACCCTTCATCTCAACATTTCTCCTTACAAGTAAGTCTGTCGTCGATTGTAGCAAAGATAAATCCCTATTTTAATCCAAATTTGGAAGGACACCTGTGCAGGGTGTTAAGAACCACTGACCTACCTGTGTTTTGACTGCAAACCTTAGTGATAAATCTCTCTCTTCCTGTATGTGAACACCCCAGTCAAAATCCTAGCTAGACCTGCTACTATACCTGACGTATAACGCCCCTTTTTTGTGCCAACAGAGGTAGAAACAAAGCTCTGGGCTAAGTCCAAGATATTAGAAGTTTAATTTGTCTAAAAGAATTCCACTAATCAAGTTAATTCACCAGAGGGTGCCAAAAAAAAAAAAAAGACACATTTTAAGAAAGGAAAACTGTATTAAAATTGTAATACTCAGTATATATCGATAACAAAAGATGAATACAAGTCACGTTTGACTTCTGCAATGGCAAGAGATGCTCAAAGTGGTTACCATCAGCATCCAGACACTTCTGATTACGGCAAACTACTGCTTGAGCAACATTGACCAAAGTGTCCACTTGTATACATTTATTTGGCACCCCCGGTATAATGAAGTAGCCTCAGGAAATGCAATTAAAACTGGTTTCCTAGTAGGGACCAACAATCAGTGACAGGCGTGAAGTAAAGAGACGGTTCCATTTACACAGCTGCTTATTCAGAGACATTCTGTATGCAAGCCAACTTGTGGAAAATGGAGACAAAGAGTTTGCCGATAGTCAAGATGCTTGTATACCAACGGCAAACAACCATTTCTAGAGCCAGAAATTCACAGCTATGAAAGACCAAACCTTCATGCCAGTGGTTAAAAAGAAATCTTTATTATACAAAATTAAAAACATAAATATATTTACAAGCATCTTAAATACCAGCTTATAATACTTGACATTTTTTAATCATTTCAAATTGAGTTTTTCCATAAGCTTTTAAAATGCAAAACTATTCATCCACTTCAATGAGTTACCAGTTTTCATTTTCACCATTCCAAAAGAGTTTTTGCTTTTCAAAATTATCCACACTGTAGTTATTAATTTAAAAAAACAAAAAACGAAAATACAGTGTGCTTCTTAAATGACTAGTTTGAAGGGGAAAAAAAAAAAATCAGTCCTGAGCTTCCTATCCCAGTTGTGGGATATTACTCCAAGAGAACTCTATGAACCAAATTTCTCACTACCATTTATATGAACCACTAAAACTTTTTAAAGACTCACATTCCTGGTACTCACATTAATCCATTTCCCAAACTCCTCCTCACATTTCCAGAGAGGAAAAGCAGGAATAACAGAAGAGAGGTGGGGGAATACAGACGACCATCTGAAATCACAATAGACTTAGGACCCAAAAATCTGCTGTTACTAATTTCCTTCAGGACCAAATGCAGAGTATTATATTATATGAAAACAAAGTGATTTCAAATGACGCACGTGTGACAGCAAACAGTGGTACAATGGAACACAGAGACTGACAGACATTCGAGTGGTTAACTTAATACCCACTCTGGAGGTCCCTCCTGAATAAAGGGTAGACAGATTCCATAGAGTTTTGTTTTGAAGAAAAGTTTTCATTATCTGGTCTTCAAATGTCAGCACTGAGTACATAATTCATTTCCACATAATAGTACATAAAAAGACTAGCAAAGTGTGAGGAAAGCAAATGTCCTTGAGAAGGGTTCACTCCCTCTGCAACAACAAAAAAATTTAAAAAAAGAAAAAAAAAGGAAAAGACTCAACACCTATAACCCACACTTAACAAGAACACCATTTTGTTCCACTTTCCCTGGAAGCCCTCAGCTCAGCTGAGAAGCACAGCAATCAGTAAGTCTTCATCCTCAGAGATTAGCAACAAATTTAAAAGAAAAAGAATGACAACAGGTAAGAGTTATATACATTTTACTAGTTTGTTTCTCACTTGCCCTTGATATTTAAAAAGGTGTCAAATGAGCCATGGATGCTGGTGGCAGGAGGCAACTGGAGAGGAGAGGCCTGGGGAGGAGGAACAGGGTAGACTTGTTTATCGGTTCAGAGCAAACTCCCCTCTTCCAGATCTAAAATAAAGACATCTTTTGTCTTCAGTAAAACAAAAGTCTTTCTGCTCAATGCAGATGGTGGGTACAGTTTGCTCAAAAGCAGCGTTTTCCCTCGGGGAGGAAGGCAGTCAGTGCCGCCCCGGTCGGGCCCCCGTGCAGCCCCACTGTCACTGCTGCATGTTGTTGATGATGGCCAGGATGCTCATCTTCTCCTGGGCAGAGTCCACATCCTCGTTCTGCTTCTGGGCCACTCCTGTGCCCAGGCCATAGAGCCGCCCACAGTACTTGGCATCATCAATACTGTCCTCAAAAAACAACTGCAGAACAGGACAGAGAACCCATGGTGAGAATGACGCCAAGAGTCACGCCACGTCTCCACACTACCACATCAGCACCTCCCAGCTCTCTTAGAGCCCTGAAAATCTAGCCAACCAGAAGCTAATTCCAGAAAGAAAGGCTCCAAACCTTTTCATGCTCCTTTCTGAAGAGATGTCTACTTTCCATGGGTTCTTTTACTGCCAGGATCCCTGTGCTGCTGATACCGCTGCTGCTGCTGCTGCTTCTGCTATTTAGCACAGACGCCCCATCTCCTCCTCCCTTCTCTTTAATGGACAGTGCAATGATTAGGAGCTTGGGCTCCACATTCAGCCTGACTCACTGTGTGACCTTAGTCACTTCAACTCTCCTTAAGTCATTGTTCCCTATCTATAAAATGGAGTGACATAATAATAGGTTGTCAAGAGTGAGATAATGGACATTAAGTACGTATAGCAGGGTGTTATCGCCTCAGCCTTGGCACTGTCGAGCGGGATAATTCTGTGATGGGGGGGCCGGCACTGTCCAGTGCACTGTAGTAGTGTAGGTTTAGCAGCATCCCTGGCCAGCAGCACATTCCCCCCACAAGCCCTCACCCCCCAGGTTGTGACAACCAAAAGTATCCGCAGACATCGCCAAAGGCACCTTGGAGGGCAAAACCAGGGAGCATGATGCCGCCAGCTTTGTTCTTCTTTCTCCAGATTGCTTTGGCTACTTGGAGCCTTTTGTGGTTTCATACAAATTTTAGGATTGTTTGTTCTATTTCTGCAAAAAATGCCATTGGAATTTTATATTGATTGCACTGAATCTGTAGATCTCTTTGGGTAGTATGGACATTTCAACAATGTTAATTCTTTCAACCCATGAGCACAAAATATCTTGCCATTTATTTGTGTCATCTTCAATTTCCTTCATCAATGTCTTACAGTTTTCAATGCACAGGTCTTTCATTTCTTTGTATCCTGCAACTTTACTGAATTTGTTTATTAGTCCTAACAGGTTTTTGGTTGAGTCTTTAGGGTTTTCCATATACATTATGTCATCTGCACATAGTGACAGTTTGACTTCCTCCTTTTTGATTTGGATGCCTTTTATTTCTATTTTCTTTTTATTGCTCTGGCTAGGATTTCCAATACCATGTTGAATAAAAATGGCGAGAGTGGCCATCCTTGTCTTGTTCCTGATCTCAGACGAAAAGCTTTCAGCTTTTCACCGTAGAGTATGTTTGCTGTGGGATATGTGATAATTAACAGAACTTAGCATAAAATAAGTGGGTGGTCTAAAAAATGTGTTCGCATTACAGAATCAGAAGAAAAGCAAGTAATTACAAGGATTAGAGCTGTCAGGGACATGAAATACATGTCTAGACTTGGGCACGCTGAGTGGCCTCCATTTCAGAATGCTTCTCTGCTGCCCAAACTACATTTCATATATTGAACATCATAAAAAACAAACCACACACACACACACAACTGCTTTCAAAGCAGTCATCAACTTCCACCAACAGAAACTATAAATTTCCAACAAACCTCAGTCATCCCATCAGACTTACCTCTTTCATCCTGAAGAATGCCATTCCCGTCAGCAGTGAGTCTGAGCCTGCCTGGTGCTGCCTTCCAATTCTCTGCAAATCCAACTGATCAGCAACTTCCTGAAGACCTCCCTGGAAGTGTAAGGGAAGCAAACAGTAGTATTATAGACCCAACACTCTTCTACTAGTCAACTACCTCCATTCTTGAGTTTACTTCATTTGGTGAGGAGAAGTGGGAACAGGCCATTTACTTAACAAGCCTTACCCCAGCCCTCCAACTGATACACTGTGTTTTATTCCACTATGCACTCCTTTCTTTTCTATATTATTAACTTTGTCAAATCTCTGCCTCTTAAAAGTCCTAATGGCTGTAAAACAAGGTTGAGGAAATAGTAAATAAATGCCAATCCAATTCAAGACAGCAAACCTCTTATCACCAATTTATTAGGGCAGTGAGTTCTTAAATTGTCAAGAGTTAAGAACCCCTTTGAGAGTCTGGTACACAATAAGCCCCACTCCTAACAAATTGCACATATGCCTCAGGTTACCAACTGTTCCACTAGGTTCATGGGTCTTAAGCGAAGAACATCTGCCTCAGGATAAGAGAAGCAGAGGGCTCCCTCCATGCTCAGGTTAAAGACAGTTACACACGAGCCCCTGTGCTAATCTCTTCTATACACAACCTGTCAAGCACACTGCGGGCACCTAGCAGGCACTCCAGAACATACGCTAGACAAATACCAACAGAGCAAATTGACAAGTCTGCCTGTTTGGCTTTTGTGGTTGTTAGCAGTATTAAGAAAAACATTGTGTACCTTGAGATTTTTGCAACTCTTCATCAGGTATTTCACATCATAAATGGATGGGAAGAAAAGGTTCAGAATATGAAAGAATTCATGTTCCTCTTCTGGCAAACGAGAATCCGTAAGTAACTTGACCATGTAGCCAAAATCATAGCCACTACAAGGAGAGAAGGAAGCAATGGGGTGAAGAAGCAGCAGTTATCAGGCCCCAGCATTCAATTGCTTTATTTCTCAACATCTTATGTTCCTACCTCGGGTTAGGGATTTTCAGTCTTCCCAAGTAGTTTATCCTACTGTAATCTGAACTTTCCATTAAAAAACAACATCACTCAAATATATGGTGATGGAAGGAGATCTGACTCTGGGTGGTGAACACACAATGGGATTTATAGACGATGTAATACAGAATTGTACACCTGAAATCTATGTAAATTTACTAACAATTGTCACCCCAATAAATTTAATTTAAAAAAACAAAACAAAAACATCACAGACTAAAAGGTACTGAAAAGCACTGAAAAGGTAAAACATCTCCTAAGGGCAATCTCGCTTTCGGGTACATAGGAAACTCCAGGCCAGTCACGTAAAAGACGAGAAAAAGACAACCAAGTGGGTCAACTCTCCCCACCCTCCATCTTTCCACCTGGCATTTCCTCCTGACAGCCACGTGACAGAGCCTTATACTATGTGAGACAAACTAGTACAAACTCCAAAGGGTTTTGTTTTGTTTTGTTTTAACTTTTTCATTTATTTAAGTGTGTTTTTCCAGGACCCATCAGCTCCAAGTCAAGTCGTTTCAATCCAGTTGTGGCCTTGTTGTTCAGAGCACCGCGCTCTAACCAACTGAGCTAACCGGCTGTCCCAAAGTATTTTTTAAAAAACTGAAAGATGAGTAACAGTTTCAACTCCATAACTGCTAGTGACCAGCAGAACAGACAACAGGACTGTAAAAACAACGTAAGAATTCAATTTCCCGCTCCCCAATTGAGAGATACACATTCTCTGGGACTGACCTGTGAAATGAAAGCCATTTGACATTGTCACAGAGAACCACCCCTGATGTCATGAGCAGCTCCGCAAAGTGCAATGTGTCAATCCCTTCCTCTTCATGCTTCTGAAACTGCAGTCCTGAGTTAGCAAGGAGATCTATGGAATCCTGAGAGTACATGTCCTCGCTAAAAAAGAAGGTATTCGCTTCTTAACTGATGGATACTGTACAGAAGTAGTAGGCGACAATACATTACTATCACCTTATCATTATAGAACTGTTCTCGAAACACTTTCATAATTTAAGAATAGACCAATTAATTCTTTCCAGTATTCCAGCAAGCATACAAAGCAGATGACTTTATCTCTGTAACATACAGAAAAATGGGATTACCCCCCATAAAATGTCCTGATTATAAAAGATCCACATTTTCTCACTGTTTAAAGAAAAACAGAATCAACCAATACAAAAATGTTTCAGATAGCAGAAAATGAAAACAACTTCATGCTCTTATCATAATGCTAACCCACAGAAATAACTGTTAACACCTGGTTAGTATATGCTTGCAGACTATTTTCTCTGCCTAAACATACACACTTCCATCCCTACATCTACATACCATAGACCTCCTTCCGTATCAATACTCATAGATATACCAGTCTTTGTATCTCTGGCATAATATTCCACTGTAAAGATATACTCATTAACTTAAACACAGGAATATTTAGAATACTACATAAGTTATAACATAAATAAGTTATTTAGGGAAATAACTCATTTTCCACTAAATTTCACTATTTTCCTTTCCTTTGTTTTTCACATAAATTTAGGATAAACAACTGGAAAGAAAACCACCATAATCTTAATTTTTTCCACTAAATTAGAACCAGTGTTGAATCACTGTCTTTTGTTCTACTTCAAATAAACATTGTTTTAAACACATATACAAACCCTGCCAATAGAAATATTTCATTATTTTGTGTATTATATTATCATTATAGTACAAATAACAGGCTTTTGCAATGGAGTTAAAAAATGGAGTTAAAGGAAAAATCCAGATAATCTCCCAAAAATGTTCTTTGACCCTCTAAGATAACTCCAAAACACATCAAAAACAATCAAAAAATTGTTCCTGAGCTCTCAAATACTCCTGGTGCCCAGTTAAAGAAAGTAGTATTAAAGAATGGGGGCCCAATAAGAAGCACACTAATACCACCTCAAACAATCAGCAAAATGACAGTCTCCCCCCAACTTTCCCCTTAAAAATTACATCATCCTCAAAAACTTAAAAATAGAATTACCACATGATTGAGCAACCCCATTTCTAGGTATATACCCAAAAGAATTGAAAACAGGATCTCAAAGAGGTATTTGCACACCCATGTTCATAGTAGCATTATTCACAATAGCCAAGAGGTGAAAACAACCCAAATGTCCATCAACGGATGAATGGATAAAGAAATGTGGCATATACATACGATAGAATATCATTCAACCTTAAAAAGGAAGGAAATTCTGCCACATGCTACAACATGAATGAACCCTGAGGACATTATGCTCAGTGAAATAAACCAGTCACAAAACAACCGATACTGTACTATTCCACTTATACGAGGTATCTAAAGTAGTCAAATTCATAGAAAACAGAAAGTAGAATAGTGGTTAACAAGAGCTGGGGGAGAGGAAAAAGGAAAATGTTATTTAATGGGTACAGAGTTTCAGATATGCAAGATGAAAACGTTCTGGAGGTCTGTTTCACAACAATGCAAAGACAGTAAGTTTTGGTTTTCTACCACAAATTTTTGAAAATTGCGTCAAAATTTGCCCTCTACCAGATAAATAGGCTTCAGTGACAACTACCTTTGATTAGCACCCGCTCTATACCTTATCTCTATTATGAAAGATACTAAGAACCCTCTTTTACAGATAAAGAAACTAAATTACAGAAGGGAAAATAACTAACCCAAAGTCACCCAACTAAGAAATGGCAGAAGTGCAATTCAAACACTGATCTCTTAACTGGGAAATTGCTTTACTTTTTTCATTTTAAATAGCCTTATTCACATACTAAAAAATTCACTCACTTAAAATATACAATTTGGTAGATTTTAGTATATTATAGAATTGCAAACACCACCACAATCAACTATAAACTATTTTATCACCTCACAAAGAAACCCTGTACCCATTAAGCAGTCACTCCCCATTATCCGATAACCTCCCAACCCTCTCCCCACTAGCTCTAGAAACTACTAATCTATTTTCTGGCGCTATAGATGGGCTTATTTTGGACATCTCAAATAAACAGAATCATATATGTGACCTTTGGTGTCTGGCTTCTTTCCCTTAGCATGTTTTCAAAGTTCATGCATACATAGCTTGTATCAGTATTTCATTCTTTGTACTGTCCAATAACATTCCATTCCATAGATATACTGCATTTAATTTATCCATTTATCAGCTCACAGACATTTGGATTGCTTCTACCTTTGGGCCTTTACAAATAAAGCTGCTGTGCACATTCATCTATAAGTTTTTTTCATGGATGTATGTCTTCATTTCTCTTGCGTGTATGTCTAGGAATTGCTGGGTCATATGGTAACTCTACGTTTAACCAACAGCCATGTACGAGTGTTCTAATTTCTCCACATCCTCACCAATAGTTTTTATTATTTGTTACTTGTGTTTTTTATTAGAACCACCTAGTGGGTGTGAAGTGATACACACTGTGGTTTTGATTTGCATTTCTCACATGATGTGAGTATCTTTTCATGGGCTTATGAGCCATTTGTGTATCTCCTTTGGAGAAATGTCTATTCTGATATTTTGCCCATTTTTAATTGAATTACTTGTCTTTTTAATGTTGACTTATAAGAGTTCTTTATGAGTAGCTTTATTTTCTGAGATTCCTTAGTCCATGCTCTGCTTGACGCTCCTTCCAACGCTTCCTTACCTAGGTTCGATGGAAACCAAACTTAAAATGAATAAAATCAGTTAGAAATGACAGTCAGCACAAATGTAGCAGATATAAGAATAACACTGACAAATGTCTCTGACACTTACGTAAGGTTGAATTTGAAATTGAACTGCCAAGTGTTGATTCCAGAAGGATATTCTCCCTTCTCGTTCGTGAATGTAAGGCCAAGCTGGATAATTTTTAAAAGGTCAACATTGCACCGTAAAAGCTGATACTGGTAATCTATGGAACTACGAAATTCACCAATTGGTCGTACCACAACACCTGGAAATTCTGTGTCCTGGAAAAGGAAAAAAATCTCTCATCATAAGGTTTCACAAACCAGTGGATGCTGAATTGATCATTCATAAAACAAAATTTCTACCTCAATTTATAAAAGTTATGTGACAAGCCCCAAGCTTGGGCACAAAAATCTACCTTAAAATACTGATCTTGTTCACATCTACAGAAGCACTAAGATCATGAAGCTCTGCACAACACCTGAGAGATTCTACGCAGGATGTGAATAGAAGTGGGTAACGATAGGTAGATATATAGTCAATTAAGAACATTCTAGGGCAGTCGGATGGCTTAGTTGGTAGAGTGTAAGCTTTCAACATCAAGGTTGCTGGTTCAATTCCCTCATGGGATGGTGGACTGTGCCCCCTGCAACTAAAGATTGAAAACGACAACTGGACTTGGGGCTGAGCTGCACTTTCCACAAGTAGATTGGGGGACAATGACTTGGAGCTGATGGGCCCTGGAAGGGTGCACTGTTCCCCAATATTCCCTGATAAAATTAAAAAAAAAAATTCTAGGTTGAGAACAACATATGAATAAAAATACAAAAATAGGGAAGTGAAACAGCCATTCAGAAAACAACAACAAACAGCCATATTTAGCTTGAGTAAAGAACAAGATCAGAGAGAGTACTAAAAGCCAGGCCAAAGACAGAATTCTATAATCTCTACAGCAAGAGTCACAAGCTCCAGGCAGCTCATGTAAAGGAGTAAGGCAAACTGGGTATGAAAATGATTATGAGTAACAGGGACGGAAGGGAGTGAACTAGAGTACATGCCCCCTCTAAAAGAGGCTCCTGGGCCGGGCAGGTGGCTCAGGCGGTTAGAGCACCGTGCTCCTAACTCCGAAGGCTGCTGGTTCGATTCCCACATGGGCCAGTGGGCTCTCAACCACAAGGCTGCCAGTTCGATTCCCACATGGGCCAGTGGGCTCTCAACCACAAGGCTGCCAGTTCGATTCCTTGAGTCCCGCAAGGGATGGTGGGCAGCGCCCCCTGCAACTAAGATTGAACACGGCACCTTGAGCTGAGCTGCCGCTGAGCTCCTGGATGGCTCAGTTGGTTGGAGGGTGTCCTCTCAACCACAAGGTTGCCGGTTCGACTCCCACAAGGGATGGTGGGCTGTGCCCCTGCAACTAGAAACGGCAACTGGACCTGGAGCTGCGCCCTCCACAACTAAGACTGAAAGGACAACAACTTGAAGCTGAACGGCACCCTCCACAACTAAGATTGAAAGGACAAACAACTTGACTTGGAAAAAAAAGTCCTGGAAGTACACACTGTTCCCAAATAAAGTCCTGTACCCCTTCCCCAATGAAAAATGGAACAAAAAAAAAAAAAAAAAAAAAAGAGGGTCCTATGTCACCATGATACACAACTCCCTCTCTAGCCACTCAGTCAGGCAGGAATGCGGACCCTCTAATTGCCAGATTGCCCCAATTTTTCCAGAGATGGCAAAAATCTGGAATTTAAGTGAGTTCTTGATTTTTAAATGCTGGCAACAAATTTTCCCCCCCTTTCTTCCGCTTTCCCACCCCACTCCAGTTCAAGCCGTTGTTTCTCAGTCTAGTTGTATAGGACACAGCTCCCCTGCCCATGCTGGTATTGAGCCTTGCTCTCCCCCACGCTGAGGCAGTTGGTCACTGGTAATGGGTCAGCAGCTCACAGCAGCTCTCACCAGCTGCCAGCCACTCACACCAGCCGCCAGCCACTCACACCAGCCACCGACCGCTCATGGCAGCCCAGAGCCAGGGAAAGCTGTTGTTCACAATCTTAGCTGTAGAGGGAGCAGCTCACTGGCCCATGTGGGAATCAAATCTGCCACCTCGGCCGAGCGTGGTGCTCCAACCACCTGAGCCACCAGGCTGGCCCCTGGCAACAAATTTTTAAATTATTTTAAACACTATACATATTCACCATATCTCTGGGACAGATGTGCCCTATGGGTTGACATACTTCTGCTTTAAAGACTTTCGAACACAGAGTAACAGTACAAAAAAATCTAAGACATTAGAGGTTACATCCTTCTCAGACATTCGGGCTACCTTGAGGTTTCATAAAAGCCATGTAACTTTCCATCATGTCTAATTTACCGTCACTTTAGTATAATCATTTATTTCAAGATCTCACATTAAGTACTCCCTAAGTCCATACCAGAAGGTGAGTCAAATAGAGTAGAGCTCTTTACCATGGCAATGTAACTGTAACTGAGCACGATTTCTCGAATCTTCCTCATCTCTTCTTCTAGGTTGCTGGCCCAGACTTCACAGATAACCTGGCTGTTCTCTACAAGGGCTGCAGGCATCCTGAATCAACTTGACGTGTCGGTTTCAGCTGAGTATGTTAGAGGGCAAGCCAATGGTTGATCTGATCTAGATTCAAAAACACATTTTGCAATCACATAAACTTACACAGTGGTATAATATGTCAATAAAGCAAAGGCATCGAAACAATATTTTACCATCACTTCACCCATTTAAGCTAAAACATTAAAACTATTATATTTATTCTACACACACACTCTCAGTTCTTTAACCTAAAGAAATTAAAATTATTAAGAAACTTAATTTTTGAATGGCACCCAAATTAAAATAAGCAAGGGGGGAAAAAAGAAAAAAAAAACACCTAAAGAAACTTTCGCTCAAGTTTCCCTTTAGCACAGAAGTAAAATCACTACCTTACCCCAGTTTTCAACCCTCTCCAGATTACCTAAACTGAAGACTAAAATAGTCCCTGTGACCGCAAATATGTCCTTATCCATAACTTTCATAGCACTCTGTTCATACACCAAATCATGGAACTATTTCTAAAGAAAACACTCTGGCCAGTTTAAATGCACATGGGATTTCTGAAAGCCTGAAGGCTTAGTCTTTATACCTATATGATGAATATGAGCATGGGACTCCCCCCACCACCTTCCAAAAAAGGAAATTCTTTTTTCCTACAATTCAAAAGTCAAATAAAAATAGAGGCAATTCACAAACTTAACATAGTGCCTCTTTAGATTTGTGCAAATAGGGATTTAAGTGGTAAAACACAATCCCACTTGCTAATTTCAACCTTCACAACCATAAGAAAAATTTAAATTTGTTATAAATGCCTACTTTAAACACATAAATTGTAAAGAAACCAAGCAGCAATTCAACAATAAAGATAGAGAAGATGGCAGGTATCAACAGTTCAACCCAAATCAGGATGGTTTATAGTGTACACTGCGGGAGGAAATGGGAGGGAACAGTATTCTGTAAGACAAACCTCAGCATGGGGCAGCCTCAGAGCAATGCTATTATTACAATAAATTCAACGTGAGACGCTTACGCAGCTATGAAGAGCCGAAAAGGAGGTTATCATAAGGGCATTTACTTAAAAGACCACCCCACCAAATGGATCCTCAACACAATGTTGAATGGGCCCCAGTGTCTCCATTCACAGGGGAAATTCCTAGAAACAGTAAAACGAACGTGAGCGATTTCCAAAGGACAGAGGCAAGGAAAATCTTGGCTTTCTATCGTCAACATAGGCAGACACAGTAAGAATCTGGAAAACAAAACTAGCATTCTCAAGTGTCTTCAATTCTCTGAGAAACTGCTAAGAAATCAATCTGCCGGTTTGTCAGCAAACCCTCAAAGATTCCATTTATTCAGGGCAGGTTACACTTCAATGTATGTTTCCCTGAAGTTACCGCAGACTTACTATAATTACTCTGAAATTTAAATGGGCTGTGGTATCTTCCTAACAAATATAGGTGTACACTTCTTAAAGGCAGAATTTGTTTCTTATTTTCATTCTGTACGCAATGGGCATGAACGAAAGGCTTGAATGAACAAATAATGAACATCAGAAAAGGGCAGAAGTTCTGAATGAATGTAGAATTTGCTATCTGACCATGGTTAAAAAAATGTTGGGACTCAGAATTTTAGATTCTAAACCGTGCTTAAGGTTTTTAAATCATTTCTATGCCCATTAATAATGTTAAATTTGTACCACTTCACTTCCTTAGTTCCCTAACTGAAACAAAGCACTTCCTTTTTGATGTCATTTTGAACATCACCATAAATTACTTTAGGGGAAGTGAGTATATCACTCCTGGAGACATTTCCATAAGAGCAAAAGTAACAAAAGGGACGCAAGCAAAAATGCCTCTGGCCTCCACGCAGCAAAGAGCAGGCTTAAAAAGAGGACAATTCGGTATTTACACTAAACTCTTAGAACCAGGGTCTCCAGCTAAGATACTCTTAAGGTTGTGTCAAAAGAACTCAGGAAACAATCTGAAGAGGGTCCCGCTGATCAAAGACAGACAATATGAAGTTCATTATGGATAATTACTACAGTGTATTAAAACTTTCCAGATAGGTTTAAATTCATGAGTCCATCATGAACTAAGAAAATACACTTCATTGGTCACCGCTGGAGAATGCTAGTGAATCAACTTATTTTTAAAATACGTATCTTGCCTTTCCTATATAAACTGTACCTAGAAGTAACCAAAAGCTGAGGAAAAGTTTTTCTTTATAGAAGTTATACAGTTAACAAATGAACACAAAATGACAGACTATCACCATTTTGTGTCTCCTAATGAATTTATAGATTTGGGCAATAATCATATGGCGCTTATATGGAGTAAGCAGAAAAGGCAAACCTAGAAAGACAGAAAGTAGACTACAGTGATGGGATGGGGATAGGAATGGGTTAAATGAAAATGGGCATGAGGTATCTTACTGAGGTGATGGAAATGTTTCTAAACTCAATTACAGTAATGACTGCCCAACTCAGTAAATTTAGTAAGAATCACTGAATGCTACATTAAGACAGCCAAGTTTTACAATATGCAAATTATACATAAAGTTGTTAAAATAATCACAATAGCTGTCATCAGAAAAAGAGACAAGCAGGTATTATGTGTCTCTTAGACAGAACACAGGGATACGTCCTGAGAAAGAGAAATGTATCATGTGCGGACATCACAGAGTGCGTGTCCACAAACCTGGATGGCATACCCTACTACACACCTATTGCTCTTAGGCTACAAACCTGCATGTTACTGCACAAAACAAGATTAAATCAAGCACAAGAGAAAAGGATGCAATCAAGAGAAGCAGAAAACACCAGAAGTGTGAGGCTGCTGCAGGTGTAACATAACACACTGTTTTACAGCAAACGTTTTTTTTTAAAGTTGAAAGAGTACACTCTAAAATAACGAGGAAAAGTACGGCAGTCAGTACATAAACCAGTAACAGTCATTTATTATCATTATCCAGTATAATGTACCGTACATAACCATATGTGCTACGGCTGGCAGTGCAGTAGGTTTGCTTACACCAGCATCATAAGCATGTAACGCACTGCCCTACAATGTTAGGACAGCAATGACGCCTCTAGGCAGTAGGGATATTCCAGCTCCCTGACAATCTTATGGGACCACCGTTATATGTGGTCCATCGGTGACCAAAACATTGTTATGCAGCACATGACTGTAGTCTTGCCAAAAGAAAATCTAACTTGAATCTAACCACCCCTCTAGATTTAACTACCAATTTACAAGAAACAAAGAGGACAAAAGGACATGTTAAATGATACCACTGAAATGCAATCAGCAAAATCCAGAAACTATTGTGGAAAAAAAACCACAGAACCACCCAGCTTCTTCAGCAAATTGCAGGAAATTAAAGTAAAAGATTCTCAGGAGACATGTCAACCAATCAAAATGTATAGGCCTTAGCTGGATCTTGGTTTAAACAAACTGTTAGGGGGGGATAAAAACTATTTTATTTTTGAAACAATTAGAAGATTTTTGAGACAATTAGAAGTCTGAACAATGACTGGCTAGTTTTAAAGTTATTTTCTTTTTTGTTCTGAGGTTTTGTGGGTGGGGTTTTATTTTGTTTGCTTTTTTGGTGTTATACTGTAGTTATGGTTTTTAAAAGAGAGTCCTTATCTTTTAGAGATAACGTAAAATATGTATAGGTGATATGATACACAATGTAAGGTTTTGCCTCAAAGTAACAGTGGAGAAAAAAACTCCTCACAACTTTGTGCAATGCTATCTTTCTCTACATTTTACAAGAAACTGAAATTCAGAGACATTTTGAAACGCAGTATCACTTCCACTTTCAAGAGAATGTTTTATAAAAAGCTTAACACAGTTAAAAAAGTAACCATTGTTATACACATCTGACAAATGGGAAAGTCAAAAAGCAGACCACTGGCAAAAATAGGTTAAGATTTTTGCACCAAACCCTTATCTAGGAAAACTGTGGGGAAATAGGCAATAGCTTGCAAACCCCTAAATGCAGTGCCATTCAAAAACTGAAAAGGAATACTATGCACATTTAACTTAGCATAAATTACGGGATATGCTAGCCAAAAAAAGAGAAATAATAATAATAAACAATGCCAGCAATTCTGCCTGCCACTTTCCATTCAGTGAGCGCATGCTGCACAATAAGCCTGTGATGGAAACCATATACTGTTCCCTATTAGTCTTCCTCTTTTGAAACCTAGCAGGGCCCGCATTTCAGTGCACCTCACAGGGCAGAATGACTATCCATTCACGTTTGTGTATTTGTGAAATACAGCCCCTAGAGGTAACCTAATCACTTCGTCTGAGTTGCAACCAAAGAAACAGAAACAAGTTTCAAAGCTGAAGGAAAAACCAACTCTCCTGGATTTACTGGGAAACAGGTCAGCCATCTCCAACTTCCTAAGGAATTTCTGAGGATAAATTTGATCTCATGCAATGTTTGCCTCACAGGCTGATTTCAAATAACTCCACATGGGCTACTCCACTCCCTATGAAAGCGAAACACAAGCACTGATTGATACCTGTTGTTTCCCAGCACTAACCTGTGCAAGAAGGCCTCTCTCTCACACTCACTCACACACACACACACACACACACACACCAATTACTGAGGTGCTGATCTATAGTACAAACTGTTTCAGATCGTTCCTGACCACCTATAATGTAACACTACTCCAAAACAAAGGTCCTTATTTACCCAGGAGAGCTCTGAAGGGCAACTAATGATACAACCACCTGAAAGCTTTCTCCACAAGCAATCCAGACAGAGTACCAGGCTTTGCTTGGGGAAAAGAATGTCTGGTTTTCCTGGTTGGTTCCTAAGCGTGCAAGAAGACAGTAATTGCATCCTCTTTCTAGAGGACTGGACAAAGGCTTTGCAGCGCGTGGACAAGATGCAAAAGGAAGCAGCAGCACCTTACAAGTTAGAACTGGCAGCAACTTGGAAGAGGGTCCTCTATACACGGCCGCGGTGATCGCCGCGGCCGCTGTGTTCTCCTCCCCACAAAAACACTTTGCAAAAGGCACCACCCTGGACTGAACTGCAGTTCAAACAGTTCTTAAAACCACCCATGGGGCCTACGCCCGTGAGCTGGCTCCTCCAGAGCACCGGCTCAGGTTCGTTAAACCATAGAACAGCAGGGAAAAGTGGCAGAGCCACCAAGAAGGGAGAAGTCTGCAAGGTTCCAAACTCACGTACTCCTCCCTAGTTTCCCGTCATCATTCTCTTCCCATTCTGGATCTCCCTCCCACCTCACAGCCATCCCTCCCCTTCTCCTCCCCACCACCCCCCTTTTGTGTGCAAAGCGAAAATATTAAAATTACAGGCCTTACGGCCAGAGAGACCTAAATTCGAAGTCTGGCTGCCGGCTAGCTATGAGGCTTTGCATGTATTACTTACCCTCCCTCGTGCCTCAGTTTTCCTATCGTGTGAAATGGGTTTAATAGCAGACCCCTCGGAGGCCTGCAGTAGAGGTTAAACAGAATGAAGCATACTTAAGTTGCTTTGTAAAGTCTTGGCGCGCATGACTACAATATTATTATTGTGTGGTGGTGGTGGTGATTATTACTCCTATTCTATGGGCCTCCTTCTCGTCTCGCACAGCCTTCTCAACACGTCCCCACTCCCCTTCCTCCCACAGGCCCGGATGGCCTCCCACCCTCGCTCATCTCACGCTGCTCTCTTTGGTAAGCGCGGGCCTGCTTACCTGACTAGCAGGGCCCGCGAAGCGCGGGCTGGCCGGCTGGTAGGCGGACTCCGCGGCAGCGGCGGCGGCGGCAACGGCCCCTGACCCGGTTCTCTCCTCCCTTTGCCCCGGATCCGCTCCTAGGATACAGCGGGACAGTGAGATGAGCTCCCTCGTGCCCAGAACGGCTTTACGCACCGGCCACCAAATAACGTGACCGTACCACTCTAGCCACCCGATCCTCCCGACTCGCCGGCTCCTTGGCGTCACTCCCGACGCGCGCGCGCCTGACCGTGCACGCTCCGCCCCTTCTGCGCGCCCCGGCGATTCCGTGCGTTCTCCCAGCCCGTGAACTCGCGGGAGCAAGCACGCAGGCGCAAAACCAAGAAGGCCCCGCGAAAAAGGCAGGGCGGGGTGGCCTCGGAGGACGCAGGCGAAACGCGGCCAGCCCTAGGCCTGCGCGAGATTAGTTGCGTTGACTCAATTCAATCTTGATCCCTACTCCATTTCGCTTCTCCTTCCGCGAGCCCAGGGAAGGGGCGTGTTCGAGAACTAGCTCCCTTCCCGGGTGGGCGTGGCCCGTCTGACCAAATCCCAAATTACAACGCCCCCTCCTCCCTGCTTTGAAGAAGTTTAGACTCTCTAGTAGGAGCGGGCTTGGGGGAGGGTTGGTGGAGAGACATCCTAACCCAACCCCTCACTCTGTCCTAACGCGGCCCCCTGAACCCCTCACTTACAAACCTCACAGCTCCCTTACCGGCAAACAGTTAGGGATGGGGGCAGCACCCCCAAACTGAGCCTGGGTGACGTCCGCCAAGGCTTGCTTCCATCCTCCAGGCCTCGAAGCCGGGCGAGCGGCGTTACCATAGCAACCGGCCTGCCGGGGCCTTGCTCGAGTCACAAAGAAGACGCGGCCTCCTGTGGGGGAAGCACGCCTTCCGTGAAGCTCCGAGACCTGACGGACGCCAAGCGAGCTCGACAGATTTTCGTTCCAAGAGCTTTGGGGCCCAGACCTAGCCTAGGAGGTCCCTAAGGCCCTTAATTCCCTGTTTGGAAAAAGGGCTCTGCCTACGCCTGCCCTTTGTAGCGATTGCTCAGGCTCGAATGCAAGGCTGCCTCGTGGTCTCCAGCAGTGGGGAAGAAGACAAAGCACTGGCTTCCTGCACGCGGCTACCAATTCCCTGCGGTCCTCATTGTCACTCTCACTCCCCCCCCGACCCCCCCCCCCGGCCCTGAGAAGGTGCAGACGCCCCAAAGCAAGCTGCATGGCATAGTCCTGAATGCTTTCACCCCAAGGCACTGTGCCTTCCTACTTTTAAGCATTTCCCCCTAAGGGGATTCCTACTTCCATTTCCGAGCTGGTCTTCAGCGGAAGTTTAAAAGTGGATTCTTGAAAGCTGTTCTTCGAGGAGCTGGACCCCCACCCCAGCCCTCAGGGTAGAACATCAAATGCACTTCCTGAACTCCTCCCCTCCAAATGAGTGTCTTTCTCCTTATCTGTAACATAGGGATATGAATAACTATTTCACAAGGTGGTTGTATTAATAAATGGGAAAAACACACCCTCACTGAGGAAAATATATGTGTGTTCAATACGTAATTGTTTCTGGCCGTCTCTGTTATCTGTGAGATATTCAAAGTTTGTTAGCTCTGCGGCCCACTTAAAGAGTGATTCTGCTGAGCAATACTGGGATGACAAAAGCAGGCAAGACATTCCCTTCCCCGGGCCCCGTGGGGTTTCTAGTATCCTTTCACCCAATTGTAATTAGGTTCAGGAAAGGACAGCATTATCAGGAACTAGTCCATGAAGAGCAGCCTTCACAACCCCTTCTTGGAATTTTGTTTTTTTCCTCCGCAGCACTCGGGCCTGGTGTGCAGGGAAACAAACAGGAAACTCACCATCTCCATCCCCTCAACCCTTTCACCCAGAACAGAATGTTTATTTCTCAGATTATTGAAGATAAATGTAAAACAAACAAACAGCTTGTAGTTCAGGAGGTGTTGAAATGTTTGTCATAAACAGTGGATTTTATGCTGCACTTAGGCTATTGCAAAATTAGAACAATCACTGATTCACAATGGAAGGAATGCCCCAAATGAATGAAAGGGCAGTTGGAGAAAAATATATTCAATAATATAATTTCATACTTGAAAACAAACTATTGTGTTTGAACTACAAAGTATAGAAAGTAAGGCTTAAACATATCTTCTACGCTGGGAGGGTATAGGTTAAAAAAAAAAAATTGAGAAACACTGGTTATAAAATGAGTCTCTTTAAGAACCAGACAGGATGACATCCTTAGCCAGCCAAGCCTATTATTCCCAATTCTAAATAAATCTAGCAAGATTCATTTCTTAAAGTATAACATGGTTAGGAAGATAAAATTTAATATAAATATTTGGGTTTGAAATATTTTGAAAATGGGGAAAAAGGTAAACGCCTCCAGGTATATTTAGTACCACTCTAAAAGCACCCTCTGACCCCAAGTCTCAAAAACCTTTATATCCCTTAGAGTGCTGACACACTTATGTACCTGTCAATTAATTCCATTTTTAGAAAGCTCTCCCCATTCCTGCAGAAGTAGCCAAGGTCTGTCAATTGTATAGTGTTGTCTTTTATCAGATTATATATTTATCTTTACATTCAACTGAAGAATGCACCCAGCTGACTTCTTTTCTTGGTATAGTTTGGGGTAACTTCCTGCTTTCGCAGTGTGTTGCCTCTGCTTTTCCCACATAATAGATAAGCCTTCTGATTCTTGAAAATTATCAATAGATGATCAAACATCCCCTAACTATAAAGAAGTATCATGTTTCGTGACTATGCATTTGAGTATTATTTTGATTTGTTGATTACAACCTGAAAACCTTCTGATTGCTAATGAGATCAGAGTTCAATTTTTAAAATCCAGAAAGACATCAAATCTATTTTATTCGTCTCATTTTATTTTCTTTGATGTTCCTTCTCCCTTAGAGTCTACTAAAGTCACATTTCAATGTCTACCAATAATAATCATAGACCATCAAACTTCCAAAGCTGAGAGGATCCATAAAGATGTTCTAATGAATGCCTTCCCCTAATTTCACAGAAAAGTAAAGAATTTAAAGTCACCTAGCTCCCAGAGATTGGACCAGGACTTGAGGCTTCTGATTCCTAGCTCAATATGAGATTAGGTGTTCATAGAGTTTTGTTTATGGGCCATTTGCTGTGCGCAGGGCCACATGCTGGCACTAGAGGATGCTCTGGTGAATGAAATTGACAGTTCCTGGCTTTGTGGAGCTTAACATTTGGTGGCAGGGACTGACAATCAAACAAGTAAACGAACGCAAGTAAGAAATAAAAGGATAATGAGAAACCTTGATAATTATCATGAGGGTAATTCATGGAGTAAAGTGACAGAATAACTGGATTGGGGGAAGATAGGGGAAACTACTTAGATGTCAAAGAAGGCTTCTCTAAAAAGGTGCATTTAGGCAGAGCTGAAAAGGACAAGAAGGAGCCAACGGGGGAGGAGGGCGGGGGAGGGGGGGAGAGAGAGAGAAGGAATTGGGAGCAGTACATTTCATGCAGAGGGTAACTCATGAGTTTTGGGTGTTAGAGGTACTGAAAGGAGGCCAGGGCAGCTTTGGAGAGGTGGAGAGAAGGCACAGTAGAAAGGCTGCAGAGAAAAGCAGAGGCCAGGTCAGCCAAGGTCTAGGAGGCTTTAAAACTGTACTCTTTTCAAAGTGCATTGGGAAACCAGAAGATTTTACTCATAAGATGACCTGATCTATGTTTTAAAAGATTATTTTGACTTCTATGGACAGAGAATGGAGTAAAGGCAGAGACATTTTACTTTTTAAATTTGAATTACACTAAATTTGGTAAGAAAAGAAAGCAAGCTTCTCTTAGGCATGGTAAATATGTTGCCTATGGAAGGAAATATTAGGTGACAATTTAGGTAATTTTACTAGGTGATTCTGATGGAGTATTAATTGCATATATATATATATATAGACACACATATGTATATATATACACATGTGTATATATATATTTTTTTCCTCTTCCGCCATTTTGGAACTCTATCTGTAGCCACTACATCTTTTGATTATTGTTATTGTGAAACTCTCTGAGGCTGCTAAGTAAATATTCAGTACTTTACAAAGAAAGTTGATCTCTGCTATATAGATCTCTGCCTATAGGTGGGCAAATAAAAATATAGGCCAATGGAAAGAGAACCGATAAGTACATTAATAGAGATAGAAGTAAACCTTGTCCTTTGGGACTCTCTAGTCAGTTCTAAACTTCTCTTGCTTTCTCTCCCTCTCCCTAGTGTTACATACGACAAACCCAGCGTCCTGATGTTACAGCGTGATCTCAAAACCTTGGTGATTTTTTTTTTATATATGACCAGTATTGAGCATCTTCTTTTGAACTTCAGTAACATTCTGTAATATTCTAGAAGCAATGTGACCCAAAGGCTTTAGAATATCTCGGAAGTCTCTAACCAGATGTGTTCGTTTTGGGGTATGGGATAAGGGTTATATTCCAGACAAATTTAAACACAGTTATAAATCTCAACTCCAGATGATCAGACATTAAAACTGGGAGGGGCCTCAGAGATCTACTAATCCATCTCAGTCCATTTTACAAACTGAGACGCAGAGAGGCTGAGATCACAGAGCTGGGGGGTGGCAGTTCTCAGGCTGAACTATGACCTGCCTCCTTCCAGGATCCCAGGATCTCTCAAGAGTACTTTCTTTAAAGGAGATCAGCCAGGAAGGAGGTCTTACACAACTTTGAAATAGCAAGAAGGCTGTGCAATTCCTCAAAGAGAGGATGGAGAGAAAACCCAGGAGGAGTGGGGAGAGATTCTCATTTATGCGACTCTACTGAGGACTTGCATATGCCAGTTATTAGTGCCATGGAGATACATAAAGCTTCTATTTGATCTCATTGTAGAAAATATTACCCATTACTCTAGGGAGTGCTGACCACGTAAGCGAAAAACAGTTCAGTAAAAGAAAAGAACAAAAAAAAAGTGGCAGAATAGTGAACAGGACCAGGAAGGAAATTTGGGGTGGGAGCATCATGATAAGCAATGAGATGGAGGTAGAGATAACAGAAAATAGGGGGGAAAGTCTGCACGTGGCAAATGATCCTTAGAGCATTAAAAAGCAGGAAGTACTGAGGGTCAATTTCACTGGAGAGCAACTAGATTAAGGTGGGCCTTGGGAATTAGGTAGCGAGGTTTGATCAGTACACAGAGAAACTTGGTCCACCGGGGAATACATACATTATCTAAATACCTGGAATATTGAAAAAAATAATTGGTACCTCTGAAAGCAGAGATGAGGAAAAACATGAACAAGTTGTACAAAATGTAATTTGCTTGTGAGCAAGCATTAAATGTTTATTGAGCACTTGCACTGTGCAAGGAATAGGCAGGGAAAAATAATTAAGACATGGTCCTTTGTTGGCTAAGTAAGGTATGGCACATCTATACAATGGGGTAGCCTGCAACCATTAAAAAGAATGTGGTATCACTTAAAGGTACTATGTGAAACAATCTCAACTTCTGAGTGTTAAGTGACAAAAGCAAGGAACAGAATAAGCACATATGGGGTGCTGCTTCTAAAGGGAGAGACATATGTGTTTGTATTTATATAAACAAGCTCACTGGGGAGGAATGAAAAAAGACTTTTTACTGTACACTTTTTTTACCCTCATGTATTTTATATCAGATACCCATATTGCCTATTCAAAAATAATTTTTAGAAATTTAAAAATAAAAACTCAGTTCTTTTTCAAAGGAGCTCACCAGTTCATATCATAGAGATCACAGAGCTGGGGGGTGATCTAATTTCCTAATTTCATCTACTTCAATCGAAGTGTAAACTTAACCTCTGCAGATGTCCCTTTCCTGCATCTAGACTCACTAGTTTAGTTGATGCATCTCTCTTTCCTTGCCTGCCCGCCTCAGCAACAGAAGCAATAAAAAATAAAAAATAAAAATAGAGAGAGAAAATGAGGTCCTCTTGTCAGTGTAAACTTTTTATCCATTTGGAGTGCCTGCCTCCTGCCTTCCACATTATCTGATAACCACATCTCTTATTGAACCTGCCTCCTATAGGAAAAGCGACATTTTCTTAAGTTGAGGAAGATGAAGGAAGTTTTTTAAAAGAAGAAAAAAAGCCCAGAGTTTGGCCAAATGTGCTCTTTCAAGCTCCTGCTTAAACTGCCTATTTCCTCTCCGCTGTAAGGAGATGTCCTTTGGCAAGAAGGGTGTTTTTGTCTGCAGGCCACACAGGCTCATACTTTTTCTCTCATCACGTGCCTGGCTGAGCCAGTGGGCTGCTCTGTAAAACGATCACCAAGGCCAGTCTCCCCACCCACCCGAGTAACCACAGGGTTAGGCGTCAGCACAGCCACAGCGGCTGCCAAGGTAGGTGCTGACCGGGAAGAGAAAGCAGGCTTCAACTGTGGCCGGGACCTTGGAGGAGCCAGGAAACAGCCCGCTGCGGAGGTGAACTGGAGCTGCTGCGAAGGAGAGCTGTTTGCCAAGGTCAGGACAAGTCCAAGTTCACTTAAAGTTCGCTTAAAGAAGGGCAAAGTATATTATTTTCACCTCTGCCACTTCCTTGTCCTCTCCACTTCTAATAGAGGTGAGATCTGCTTCTGAACAATGTCCCAGAACGGTTCCTTCCTCCCTCCCTCTCTCCTTCCCTCTCTTTCTTCCTCCTTCCCTCCCTTCTTTCCTTCCTTCCTAATTAAACAATTTAAAATTTTTTGATTGCGGTAAGATTGCTTTATAACATATGTTTCAGCTGTGCAACATTATAATTTGACAACTGTATATATTATCACATGCTCACCACCAGAAGTCTAGTTTCTATCCATCACCATACAATTGACCCCCTTACCTGTTTTGCCCTCCCTCCACCCCCTTCCTCTCTGGCCACCACTGATCTGTTGTCTGCCTCTGTAAGTTTGCTTTGTGTTTATTTTGTTGTTCTTTGCTCATTTTTGTGTTTATGTTCCACATGTGAATGAAGTCATACGGTATTAGTCTTTTTCCATCTGACTTACTTAACTTAGTATAATACCCTAAAGTTCCATCCATGTTGTCACAAATGACAGCAGTTTACTTTTTTATGGCTGAGTAGTATTCCATTGTGTGTGTGGGTACACACACCACATCTTTATCCATTCATTTGTCAATGGACACGTTATTTCCATATCTTGACTAATGTAAATAATGCTGCAATGAACATAGGTATGCATGTATCTTTATGAACTGGTATTTCATATTCTTCAGATAAATACTCGGAAGTGAAATAGCTGGATCTTATTGTAGTTTGAGGAGTCTCCACGCTGTTTTCCATAGTGGCTACACCAATTTACAATCCCACCGACAGTGCACAAGTGTTCTCTTTTCTCTGCGTCCTCTCCAGCACTTGTTGTTTCTTGTCCTTTAGCTGACAGCCATTCTAACAGGTGTGAGATGGTATCTCATTATGGTTTTGATTTGCATTTCCTTAATAATTAGTGATGTTGCACATCTTTTCATGGGCCTGTTGGCCATCTGTTTTGTCTTCTTTGGAAAAATGCCTACTCAGATCCCCTGCCCATATGTTGATTGGGTTGTTTATTTTTTGTTGTTGACATGTATGAGTTCTTTATATATTTTCGATATTAACCCCTTAGCAGATATATGATTTACAAATATCTTCTCCCATTCAATAGGTTGCCTTTTCATTCTCTTGATGGTTTCCTTTGCTGTGCAAAAGGTGTTTAGTTTGATATATTCCCATTTATTTATTTTTGCTTTTGTTTCCCTTGCCATTGGAGTTGAATCCACAAAAACATTGCTAAGACTGATATCTCAAAGCTTAGCATCTGTATTTTATGGTTTCAGGTCTTACATTGAAGTCTTTAATCCATTTTGAGTTAATTTTTGATTGTGGCTGTAAGATAGTCATCTAGTTTCATTCTTTTGCATGTTGTTGCTGGGATGTTTTCTTAGTGCCGAGAGTCCCCTGCATGTCACTCACTAATGTCTGCATTCTCTGCGTGTGTTTGGACCTCCTCCCATCTACTTCCTCTGTAGTCTTATTTTTCTAGCAATTGACAGGTAATTCTGTCATATGGACTGGTTTTGGCTTCAAAATCATGTGAAGAAGAAACTCCCAAGTCAGAACTGGAAGAGGAAAATCTAACTGGAAGAGACTGGCGGAAAACAACTATGGTTGAATTGCTTCTACTCTAACCTGCCAGAGTCACCTGGAAGGGATGGGGCCAATTACCAAAGTCTTATAATGGTAAAGGCCCAGGATAGATGTGTGGCCTAGCAGCTGGACAACCAGGTCAAAGCTGTTTTGATGAACCATATTGGGATTCATCAATAATGGCTCTGGTTTTAGAATTGCTAGTGGCCTGGTGGGACCTATGGAAGATACTACCTATTTATGCTATTCCAAAAAGCACGTATAGCACCAGGCAAAGTGTTAGTTAGGAAGCTCAGATTTTGCCAGAAACTGTGTGGAGTTCAGAACAAGTCAGTTCTGTTATTTTGTCCTAACAAAAGTTACTGGGTGAGAGGAATATTCAGTCAGTGTGTATAAATGGGAGTGAACAGTAGGCCAGGGGTTTTGAGTGTGTTCATACAGGTCCTTTGGGGTTTACGGCAAGCAAGATAACATACAGACTTGTGGCTGCTTCAGTTTCGTGTGCAATTCCAACTAAATTTCTTTGATAGAAATATAAAGATTCAATTCAATTTGGTGTAACAGAAATGCCCTGAGCATCAGCTTTTGACCTTAGAATGGAAAATCGTTAGTACAGGGAAAGGTGCTAAAAGGTTCAATAGCAAATGTTGGGCAAAACACAACGTTTTTTTATTCATTTCCCCTTCTTTCATTTATTCAACCAATACTTCCTGAGTACGTGCTCTGTGCAGGGCTTGTGTTTGGTGCTGTGAATACAGTAAACAAGATTGGCACATAGTCAAGGGAGGCTGTAGGCTCTTAAGGGTTCAAGTACCCGGCAGTGAAAGCAGTGAAGGGAGCATGGCTAAAACAGTGCAAGGGGAGTCATTCTTGTCTCAGAGTTTAACCTTTCCCTTCGTGCATTTCATCTTCTTGAATGAATATCCTTTCCCGTAAAAGCGTCCCTTATTCACAGAGCTTGGTCAGAGCAGCTCCTCAAAACCCCTTTCACCAGAGGCGCTAAGCTGTGTGATTGCATTTCAGGTTAGTCTCAGCCTTGGAGGCTTTTTCTAAGAGTACAAACAGCTCAGAGTTCCAGTCCTCATGTCAGCAGCCCTCTCTCCCTGTATCATTTCCCATTTATGAAACAGATGTTCATAATGTTCCAAATGTTTTGTACATCTGTTCCAAAAACAGATGTAGCACCAGGCAAAGTGTTAGGAAGCCTGAGTTTTGCCAGAAAGTGTGTGGAGTTCGGAACATGTCAGTTCTGCTATCTAGACCTATCTCCTTAGCTATTACATGGAAGGAGTAGACCAGATGACCCATGAGGTCTCTTTTTTTTTCTTTTCCTTTTTCCCTCTCCTCTAAAAGTAAATAATTCTAATAATTTCACAAGATGTTTACAAAGAAACCCTGCACATTCACATAAAGATGATATGTCTTATACATATAAAATGGGAACATCCATCAACCATGCAAAATATCTAGGAACCTAGAATCTGAAAGGATCAGGCTCCAGACAAACAACATTTAAAATTAAACTCTCCCTACGCCTCTCACCCTCACCACATTTCCCTGTCCTGTATTCAGATCCTAGAAATCATGAATATCAGCTGTAGCCTCCCTGTGTCACTTACCTAGATTTGGGGATTCTGCAGTAAAAAGCTTATACTGTCAGAATCTTCTGCTTTCGAAAGAACCGCACTAAAAAAGTATCTAATTTCGATAATCTCACAATATACATCAAATTGCCTTTAAGGGGGAATCAGTTCATTGTTATAAAGTATTAGAATATTTACTTTTAGGTGTGTTTCACTTCTTTCTCTTCCCTGAATGCATTCCCATCATTAATGCCATTTCATGTTCTCCTCCTATATACTTTCTCACTTGGAAAATCAAAGGTACATAGCATTACTTTATTAAATAGAGCAAGAAGCTTGTCTTATTCATCTTCACATCCCCTGTGCCTCACGTTGTATCGGGCACACGATAAATGTTTCTTAAATGGATGATTAATATTTTAGAGAAACATGTTCTATTTTTCCTTTGGTATTAAACACACACACGCACACACACAATCGAGTCCATTATTTATGGCTAATAGAGACTGATGTCATTCCTTTGTGTCCCTTTACAGTCCTCATGCCTCCCCTGCATTCATCAACATCAGTACATTCTTTACTTTTTGCAGACTCAGTTAGTATAATGAGCACTGGATTCAAGTTCCTCCAATAAACAGCCGTGTAATTTGATTATCTCCAGCCTCCCATTTCTTCAGATGGATAATGGGGGAATAAAAGACCCCAAAAGGTAGAGAAAAAGTCAGAGAGAGGAAGCACAACAAAAATGTAGTGATTATAGTACCTTCACATGTTAAATATTTAATAATTATTGTTTTTTAAAACATTTCTTTTAAGTTTTCAATTACAGTCGAATACACTATTATATTAACTTCAGGTGTACAGCATAATGATTAGACATTTATACAACTTACGAAATGATCACCCCAATAAATCTAGTGCCCATCTGACACCATACAGTTATTACAATATTATTGACTATATTCCCTATGCTACACCCTACATCCCCATGACTATTCATAACCAATTTGTATTTCTTAATCCCTTCTCCTTTTTCACCCATGTCCCCTACCTCCCCCTCCCCCCACCCCATCATCTACCAACCATCAAAATGTTCTCTGTATCTACCAGTTTGTTTCTATTTTGTTTGTTCATTTACTTTGTTCTTTAGATTCCACATCTAAGTGAAATCATGGGTCATTTAGTTTTCTCTGTCGGACTTACTCCACTCAGTTGTGGATTTTCTTTGCCCACATGTCTAACTTGAGCACTATCATTGGCAAACAATGTTAAGGAACTTCTCTGGGTGAAGACACATCTGCCCACTATTCTCCCCTAGGACCTTTCTGACTGCCTCTGTTCACTAAAACTGAAAACATGTCTGCAGGCAGGTAGAGAGGCACAGCAAACAAGCTGCTTTGGCATAAAATATTCAGCAGAAGGATACAGTGCAGAATGACACGGTGTGTCTCTTAGAAGAGTCAGCTACCTAGATAAGTATCTTGGGAGAAGCAAATGGGAGAATTGGCTTAGCCAAGGAACAAATGGCATGTTAGGAAATACTTGGTTGCTTCTAATAAAATCAGATGTCAACAGATAAATGCTGTGACTTCTGCAGGTAAAGGGGCCTTTTCACCTTCAGAAGATAAACAGTCCCTTTCCTTTGGCCAGAAGGTTTACGTGGAGCAGAGGGTTCCAAGGTCAAATTTACATGCTGTTTCCATAACATGGACACAGCGAGCATCAGCACCCTACCTTGTGAAATCAACCAGAGTTGCCTCCTCCCAGGGTCAAGGTCTTACTGTACTGGTGTCACCCTAGTCTCCCTTACATTTTGTTCTTTTCTTTTTTTTTTTTCTAATTGCAATATTTATTTTGAGAAAATTGTACTTTCACATGGAGTCGCACAATAATACCAAGATCCCATGGTTATATCTTACAAAACATTTTGTTCTTAATTTTAATATCTGCTTCTGTTTATGTATAGTCTATCCCCAGCCTCCATCTCACAAGAGTTTGAGATAGC
This sequence comes from Rhinolophus hipposideros, assembly GCF_964194185.1. Taxonomy (NCBI): domain Eukaryota; kingdom Metazoa; phylum Chordata; class Mammalia; order Chiroptera; family Rhinolophidae; genus Rhinolophus; species Rhinolophus hipposideros. The sequence goes on along the minus strand of NC_138069.1, from coordinate 26,612,667 downwards.
TTCCAATAAAAGGACATATACGATGTAACAGCTGCAAATAAATAAAAACTGATTAGAAGCCATCAGGCACTCAATAACTATCTTTCACACTATTTTGATGGGATGGGAAGGCTTGTGATCCATAGAGAAAAGAACCAAGTGCTTTACTGCTATTGCTTTGCTTTCAGACCACGTAAAATTGCTAACAAAACTGAAGGAAGGGGAGGGAGAGGAGAAGAAGAAAAAACAGGGTATTGGGCTAGCCAGGTGGTTGTAGCGCCGTGCTCCTATCGCCTAGGTCACGGGTTCGATTCCCATATGGGCCAGTGAGCTGTGCCCTCTACGGCTAAGACTGTGAACAATGGTTCTCCCTGGAGCTGGGCTGCCATGAGCAGCCAGAGGTCAGCGTGAGCTGCTATGTGCTGCCATGGGCTACCGTGTCCTGCCACGAGTGGCCGGTGGCCAGCGAGAGTGGCCAGCAGACAGCATGAGTGGCCGGCAGCCGGCGAGAGCTGCCATGAGCTGCTGTGAGCGGCGACTGACCGGCTGGGGCGGGGTGGGGGGAGCGCAAGGCTCATAATACCAACATGGGCCAGGGAGCTGTGTCCTACACAACTAGACTGAGAAACAACGCCTTGAACTGGAGTGCGGGGGGGTAGGGAGGAGGAAGAAGGGGAAAAAAAAGAAAAAGAAAAAACAGAGTACTGGTTCTTAATCATTATAGTTACCTTTAACAATCCAATGAAAGCCATGGATCTTTCTACCCTGAACAATGACCATGGAAAAACTGGCATACAATTTCAGCAGCAACAAAGACTTCTCAAAGCCCTTCAGGAATTGAAATTAATTCCATTTAGAGTAAAAGGAGAGCTAATAACTCTATGACTCTTCAATAGAATGTTTCCTGTGAATGGGCATTGACTTATAGTTAACATTTTTTTAATGTTTCTGAATAGGTAAAATATGCTCACGGTACAAAATTTAAAAGGGACAAAAGGCACATGGTAAAAAGATAGTCTTCCTTCTGTCCTGTCCCTCAGTTGCCCAGTTCACCTCACCAGAAGCCACCATTGTAACTATGGTTTCATAGCTATTCTTCCAGCAATATTCTAATATTCTATATTATTTTATGCATACATAAACAGCATACACATACACACACGCACAGTTGCATATGTTCCACACATAGCTTTTTTCACACAGTACTTCTGGAGAGTACACACAAAGCTGCCTTATCCCTTTAAGGGCTGCAGAATGTTTCATTACTGGATGTACTATAATATAGTTAACCAATTGTTTCTTAATGGAGTTTAGGTGGTTTCCAATCTCTAGCTATTAAAAACAATTTCACAATGAACATCCTTTTACATACCTAATTTTTTATATACGTACAGTGTTATATAATAGAAAAAAAACCTCAGGAAGTGCAATTGAGCTTTAAATTTAACTCCGAACTTACTGGCAGCCAAAGCAAAAGGGGTGGGGGGTGCAGGCCAAAATGGATTGCCTATTTCTTTTTTGCATTTCACAAGAAAGCACACACTGTAACTTCTTCCAAAGAGGAAAACTTCCATGCACTAAATTCTTCGTAGGAATTTTTCATCTGTATTCTCATAAAAAGTGCACTGCTTCTTTGGGAGAATTAAATAATGGAGTAAGGAGTATCTTCAAGGGCAGTTTTGGTATTCATATGGGAGATGCTACATCTATCTCATTTTTTTTTTGTTTTTTAAATACTGTACCTAAAACCCAGCATTCCTTGGGTAAGCTAAAACACAATCTGGGAGGGAAAGGTTCAGTTCTGAAGTTGGAGACCAGGAATCCAAGAACACAGAGAAAGCCTGGGCATTGTCCTCCTTTAAAGAGTTCTTGGGCATGCCAGATCTTCTGCCCTACTAAGTACTTTTTAGCTTTGGCCCAGATCTCAAGACCAGTACTTTCTATATAGATTTTGAAATGATGGGTGTATGTTATCTAGACATAGTTTCTCCTTCATCTTTGTATCTCCAGGGTTATCTGCACATAATAAGTTCTTTATCAATGTTTCTGGATGGCATGGGCAAGCTTCTAAAGATCAAAGACCATGTTTCATTTTGCTTCTTGAGCTTGTAGCAACGATAGTGATGATGATAAGCCACTGAGTAAGGCTGGGATGAGACTTTGACTTGTAAGTGAAGTTCCTGTGGCGTGACATAGCAAAAAGAGTCCTGGAAGCTTAACAAACAAACAAACAATCCCCTCAGCTTCCTTCCCAAACAGGCTGGTTATCTCAACAGAGCTTTTCACATTTCCTAACAGCACTGAGGAGGGAAATCCATGGTGATATGAAGGTCCTACCTGTCTGCAAATGGTTTGCAGACATTTAGACCTCAGTCTTTCCCAACTTGCAGTGTTTCCTTTAATATTTGCTTCCTTGTCGTGAAGACACTTGACAGACTTAGGCCCAAAGGTACCTAGCACCACTGTCTTCCTCATGCGTAATGATCTGTGCTTCTGGAGGCTCCAGGCAGCAGGCAAACTGCAGGACTGAACATGACCCTGCCTCATCCGAGAATCCTATCCCTGTGTGAGGGTGGCTTCTCTGATGGGGCCTTATGCGCCTTGATAATGTGGGTCTAACTCAGGATTGGGCCAACTGGAATTGCTCCGGACAAGGAAGGTGGAGAAAATTATTGTTTAAAAAAGAATTCTTTGGAGTCCTTACAAACCCAGATTAGTAAGGAATATGCGTTGTCCTCAGTGTGGGGCAGGGGTGTTTCCCATCCGTTTGAACTGAGATTTCCCATCCTGAAATGCTTGCTGAAGCCTTAGGTGGTACAGAACATGCCTATGGAGCACACAAGGGAACCTGATCGCCATACTGGGTCAGAACAAGGAGTGGGTGCCTGCAGCCTCACGCTATTACTTCTCTTTCATTGGTTTTCATGAAACCCACAGTGAGGCAGAACTCCACACCCACAAGCCACAACAGGTACCCCTGCTTCAGCCAGGCAATAGAGGGAGCCGGAAGAGGGAGCACGGATAGCAAAGCAGGTCCAGGTGGGGCTTGGGGTTTGGGGGGGGGGGTGGCAATAGAGTGGCTGAAATCCATTCCCTGCCTCCAGGTGAGGGCTGGGCAAACAACTCACCAAACATTCTGGTGCATTTCTGGTGCCTCTCTCCCTGACTGGGTATCAAGTGTCCCAGGACTTCTCCCGGACAGGCTCTTTCTGGAAGCTAACTGCACGCCTCCTGCTGTAACGTAATTCAGTGGATATGGTAAGCAGCTGGCGTATCACCTCCTTCTGCTGTGCGGACTCCTCAAGCCGCTGAAGGCACTTTCTAGGTCACCGTTCTCCCTTCTTTCAGCCTAAGTAACCCATAAGAAATGTGGGTCAAGGGAAGCAGTATTTCGTAAGGTAATTAGCTGGTAAACAGGCACTTAGAATAATAAAACCAGTACAATCATACCAAAAAAGAATAAAATGTCCTTAGAGATATGGGAAGCTGGGCCCTGATCCTGGCTTCGCCATCTATAAACGCTGGGAAGTCACCTGGCCTCCTTTGTCTAGGTTCCTTCATTCTGGTCACATTGCAGGACCAAATGATCTGTTATGCTCCTCTTCAGCCAAGTTATGACACTATTCAGTAGGGACAGTAACACATGCTGATGAGTATGTGGAAAAATCAGAACCCTTATATATTGCTGTGGAGAATGTAAGATGGTGCAACCACTTGGAAAACAGTTTGGCAGTTCCTCAAAAGGTTAAATATAGTTACCATAGGACCCAGAAACTTCACTCCTAGGCATATATCTTGGAGAAATAAAAATAAATGTATGTATGTCTACACAAAAACTTGTACATGAATGCTCATAGCATTTCTCATATTTACCACAAAGTGACAACCCAAATGTCCATCCACAGATGAATGGATGAACAAAACATGATCTATCCATATAATAGAATGTTATTTGGTAATAAAAAGGAAGTACTGACACATGCTACAACATGGATGAACCTTGATAACATTGGGCTAAAATGAAAGAAACCAGTCACACAGGATCACATATTGTATGATTCCATTTATATGAAATGTCCAGAATAGGCAAGTCCATAGAAATGGAAAGTGGATTAATGGTTGCCTAGGGCTAGAGAAGGGGATGGGAGGAAAGAAGGATTGGAAATGATAGCTGAGAGGGTGCAGGGTTTCTCTCATGGGTGATGAAAATATTCTAAAATCAATCGTGAGGAGTGCATAACTGTGTAAAATACATTAAAAGCCATGTAAATGTACACTTTTAAATGGGTATGTTGTATGGCATGTGACTTATATATCAATAAAGATTATTTTTAAAAAGTGTACGAACAAATACAAATAAGTCCCCCTAGCTTCACTAGCAGAGCACGTGGTCAAAATTTTGGATGTTTGCCATGCTGATGGATGAGAATATTTTATTGTAGTTTTAATTCACATTTCTTTTTATGGAGGAGGTTCAACATCTATTAAATTGAAAGTCCATTTATATTGATTTCTTTTCACCATATACTAAATTCCCATATATACTTTTAGGTGTATGTCTGGACTTTCTAATCTGTAATATATGTCTGCCTATTCATGTGCTAGCCGCACACTTTTAATTATTAAAGATTTGTAATAAAATGTGTAGTGGGATACTCAACAAAGTCAACTGTCCAGCAACTCAAGTGCCTGCCCACCAAACCCAGCCACTGTCCCAGGCTGTCACCTTCCCAGAAAAGTCATTCATTATTTCAAATATGTAGAAACACTTTAAGTTTGTTGCAAAAACACTTGAAAAGAATACCAAGAAATGTGATAAAGAAGAGACTGAAAAAGTCCTAGGTCACAAAACCGGTAAGTGACAGACACGACGGAGAGATGGCTTTGAGAAAGGTATCAGATTTTGAGGCTCACTGTCTTAATGATTTCTACCTGTAAATATACCTGTTGTTTGCATCACATCGAATAGCTTGCAAAATGCTTCGATTTCAGTCAGCATGACAAATCCAGCCCATGTGTGGTAACCTGACTTCACAGAGGTTAAGGAAGCTGTCTAAGTAAGTCAGGGGCAGAGCCCTGGCTTCCACCCTGGTTTCCTGGGACCACGGGTCATAGGCAGTTAGGGGACAGTGGGGGTTACAGGGACAGAGATTTCTTCTGAATGAGACAGGTTGTTCTGGGGCAGAGTGAAGCTATTAAAAAATAAAATAGATCTGTCACAGACCATACCTGAGAAAGCCAATTCCAGGCAAAGTCCCCTTGCCAACCCCGATTCAGAGTAGCGATGCCCAGAGCAATTCAGTCTCTGGAGGTGGGGCCCAGGTGGTTTTAATGAGTCGCCAGCATTAAAAATTACAGCTAGCCATTCCCCTTGACTTTCCTATTCCCTTGGTTGCGTGTGAAAATGACATCCAGACTCAACTGTGCTTTCTTTTTCCAGATGAAGGGAGAAGCTGGAATTAAGCTACATGATGAGAAGCCTAAGCAGGTAAATGCCAGCACAGCACCCACTAAATTGGTGAGAAATGTAGCCAGTGACTCTTTCCATGTGTGTGCTTGCTGCTTTTGCTGCATATCTGACATGTCCCCCAGGGTTTAGGGGTAACTGACACTTTGGTGATTTGCTCACTAAAGTAGCTGAGCTGAGACCACTTGACCCCAGGCTGCTTTATAACCAAAGCCCCTTTCCCCGCACCAGGGAGCAGCCCTGCATGAGGGTAGTTGAAAAACCCAATATCTGTCCTGTCACAGTCTCTTGGCCCTTGGAATGTCCCGCGCCTTGGGCCTTTGGAACCACACCTTTCTAGCACTGCCCTGGGGACAAGAGAAGCCCACTGGGGTCTGGGAACCAACTCCTGATCTCAGCTCGGCTGCCTTCTGCATTGTGAGCTCCCGCACCTCACAGAGGTCTTTGTCCTGTGGATAGTCCTTTCATTTGGGGTGCCGGAGGGAGAGAAAACACCAAAATCCCTGAAAAAAATCTAATCCTGTATGTGAAATGGAGGATTTCAACTTGACTTAGCTTGATGTGATTAAACTCAAATGAAAACTTCCTAGTGAGTTTGGAAAAGTTCATGAAAAGGGTCCTCTGAATCCTAGAAAAGGAATAATTTCAAAACCCCAAGGTAACCTGCCTGACAAGCTTGGGGTGGTGACCTTTGAATGGCCTGTGTAAGAGAACAAGTTCCTATCCGCCTGTGGATCCAGCCCTGAGGGAGAGGGAAGGAGGAAGGGGGAGGGGTATAGGGAGAGGGAGAGGGAGAGGGAGAGGGAAAGGGAGCGGGAGAGAGAGAAGCTCATTTCTAGAGCTCAAGACCCCGATGAACACCAGCCCTTTAAAAACTTTTCACAGGCCATGGAAAATGACCTACTTCTTTTTGGTCTTTTGATCAAGAGTAGAATAGGGTAGGCCAAGAAGAAATGATTCAGTGCAGATTAAGGTTGCTCTGAATGGGTCAATCAAAACAATCTGCTCCTTCAGACCTCAAAAGTCTGGATTAAAACGTAGTGTCTATGCCGTTTGATCAGCTCCCCCAACACCATCCTGACCCCTCGAAAGTGGCCCAGCTCTCTAAGTGTACGTCAGCCCACCACAGAGCTATAGGGACCACCACCTCCAGTTCTCTCCCATGGAAGAATCTGAGCAGGATGGCTTCCTCTGGGCTTAGAAACAGGATGGGAGGGCCATTTGTAGTTCCTGTCCACAGCACAATGAAAACCGGTGACTCACCTGGAGGCCAGTGTTTTCCTTCTCCAAGTCTGGGAGCTCATTTGAGCATCACACTTGCAATAACCTCTACTTTAGGCTCTTGGAGAAGAACAGAGAAGGACCTCCCAGCAACTGCCAGTGGTCTGTTCTTTGTCCTTAGAACCGCTTATCATCCTGTCCAGTTGGCTGATCTTGCTGGAAGGCAGAGGAATCATTAAAAGTCAGAACATGTGTTCATTCACTCTTTTCTTCAAGGGCAAGAGGGTGACAGGGATGGGAAAATAGGCCAGGCTCATGAATACAATGAAGTCCCTCTGTCCTCATGACGGATTCTGCAGGTTCTCTGTGATGGCTGTCTCAGCCTTGCCCGCTCATTGGAATTAGCTGGGGTGCTTTTAAAAACCTGGAGGCCCAGGCTCCACCCCAAACACTCTTATGTCATTGGGCTGGGGAGGGACCTGGACGCCTGGATTTTTAAAAAGCTCCAGGTGATTCCAATGTGTACATGAATGAGTATCTCAGTTCAACAAGAAGACAGATGTTGGAAGGCTCGCCTGCCTTCCTCTGGGTGACAGAATTACCTGCCAGTGTCTCTGGAGTCAGGTTGGTTCCTTTCCCTCTCCCAACCTTGACCTCTCATTTTCATAAACACACCCATGTACAGCCCTAGAGCTCTTGATAAGGACGAGCCTCCCACAGAAACTGGGAAAAGGTCGCTGATGTGCAATGCTGGCGTGCTTATCACACCTGTCAGGCCTCAGCTGTGAGCTGCGAGAGACGGCAGGAGGCTAGCTGGGACCTGACACTTTCTTATCCTCCCCAGGAGGGACATATCTGGGGCTCCATGAGGAAGACTGCTTTCATCCTGGGCTCTGGCCTTCTCTTGCTTGTGGCCTTCTGGAACTCAGTCACATGGTGAGTCTGCTCGACCAGCTTGAATTCAGCACCTGGGGACAGTGTGGTGGTGGTCTGGAGGCAAAGCGTGAAGTAAGGGGCTGTCCGCCCATCAATCTTCACCCAGAAACCTGATTGATTTCCCTTTCAAGGCATCTTCAGAGATTTTGGGGTGCTTCTGGCCACTTCTGGCAAGCTGAGTGGGAGAGGCTGCTGTCTACATTTGAAGGAAAGGAGTGGATCCTTTTCATAATAGGTGAGCCTCCCAGACCACCAGGGCTTAGGGTTTGCGTACGTGATCCTAGTGTAACTTTTTCTATTGTTCTCTACCTTGGGACTCTCAGCTCATTACAAGGAATAAGGATTTAAAGTTTAAGACAGTGTAACTCCCAAACTGCTAAGCTTGTGGGCAATCTAGAAAAGATGCAGAAGGCTATCCAAGAAAGAAGTTGAGAAATGGAGATCGCCCTCTCCCCAAAAATAGAAAAACGAAAACAAGAAATAGTTTGTGTGAAAATGAAGGCATGTTTCAAGCAGTAATGCTGCTTCTAGATGTCAGGTGCACAAGCGCAGAGAGCCGTTGTATGTCATGTGAGGCTGTGTCCTTGTACCTGGTGCCATCTAGCTTTGGAGGCTGGACAGCAAGTGGTCACTCAGGATTTACTGACAGCGTGAATGGCTTGAAACAAGCCTAAGAAAACAGAAAAGCAAAAGCCATTTCAACATATTTATAATAGCATTATCTACAATATTGACTGTCCTCAATCATACATTTATTCATTCAAAAGGTATTTATTAATGTTACTCTGTGCCAAATTTGTACCAAGGATAGAGAAATGTTTTAAGATAAAGTGTTGGTCTACCCCATCAAAAAAACCATGTCACAATCTAAACGGGAGATAAAAAAGGGTTAGTTGTCACAAAGCAAAAGTACAAATAAAATGTCCCTGACGATTGTTTTCAGCTGGAAGGACAACTCTGAAAATTAAATACAAATAGGTTCCACGGAATCTTAAGTAGCCATTGAAAAGAATAATGCCGACTGCAAATGTATATAGGGAAAGTGGCAGGAAAACATTCTATATACTCCTGTTACAGTGAAGGGAAAACTATCTGTCACCAAGATGATAAGAAAATTTCAGAGAGAGAAAATATTTGCAATTTTAAGTGTTAGAGCTTGAAGAAAGTTCAAGGCCATTTTTTGTGGTTTTCATTTTGTGTTCCTCAAGGAACCCTTGGATTTCCTAGTAGGCAACCACCAACCTAACAATTTTTTTAAAGTGTGTTATGTCTGAACATAAAAGTAAATGCGTGCTCACTGTTAAAATAAAAACCAGAAAATTCAAATAAGCATAAAGCTGAAAAAGTACCCCTTCTCTCACATCCAAGAAATAAGCACTGTTAATATATTAGTACAGATCTTAAACTGGATATATGGTTGAACTTATAAGACACCAAATTTTTTAAAACTTTTTTTCATTAAATAGATTGTGCACCTTTTCCATGTCAATTAATATAGATTTACTTAACATTTTAAGCTGCCCAGTCCATTCCAATGTACGCAATTACTCTCATCTATTTAGTTCATTTCCTACTAGTAACCTCCAGGATATTTGTGCCAATCATATTTCCCCACAGTGCTGGCCAAGTATTTTTCAGGTATCAACTGCCACAAGGCAGTGTGGTTGATGGAGGAGGGACACAGAGACACAGAGTTGTCAAATGTCCTTGTCCCTTGGATATTGAATTTAGAGGAGGAGGGAAAACATGGACAAAGAAAGTTAATAGATCAAATATATGGTGATGGAAGGAGAACTGATTCTGGGTGGTGAACACACAATGGGATTTATAGATGATGTAATACAGAATTGTACACCTGAAATCTATGTAATTTTACTAACAAATGTCACCCCAATAAATTAAAAAATAAAATAAAATAAAAAAAGAAAGTTAGTACAAGAGTTACGTAACATTGTGTTGTCACTTGATTAACTGCCAGTTGGGGTGGACAAAGTGCTTGTTTGTTCACAGTAGGACATCAGCGATACTTGGAATGACTTCATGGGAAGATGGGATGTGAGGCAAAAAGCTCTCTAAATGTTAAGTCTTGATCGGCATTTGCTGACATATCCTGCAGAACACGGTGCTGTGGGATGACTATATATTATCCAAATAGGGACATTTGTGAGAGTAAATGACGTGTTAATAATTATACTGGAAAGACAGATGTCAATCGAAATAGTCCTGGGCAAACAGAGATGCATGGCCATCCTATTCTTAGAAGGTGTTCTGAGAAAAAGAGTTCTGGGGTTAAAAAAAAAAAAAAAAAAAAGCCTGGGAAAGGTTGAGTTTAACAAAGTCAGTTTCTTTGCTGCAGGAATTCTCAGAGCTGTTAACACACTAGTCCCGACCATGACTCTGCAAGACAGTACAGTAGAAAGGCTGTTTAACCAAGAAGCCCCTTGAGAGAGAGTTTCCTGCTTTGGGAAATGCTGACTGGACACCTGAAGTCACACTGCTCAGTTAGTAGGATAACAGGCATTAGGTTCCCCGACTGACTCCTAGTTCAGTGCTCATTGTGAACCATAACATACAAAGCACTTCCTTTGCTTTTCCCTTCCTTGGAAATTCATAAAGGATTCAGTGGGCACGGACTTCCAACTGTCAACCTAAATTCGTTTATATTTTAGAGCATATACTTTTTTGGGGGGGTCTCCAACCATCGAGAAGATTCTTGTCCCCCTTTTACAACTAAGAAAATAAGTAGAGACACTCCTTAAGTGACTGTCCAAGTTTCCTCAGCTAGTTTGTCATCTAAGACTAAAAGTAGATCCCCTGGCCCTGTGCACTAAGACCTCCGTGGCAAGGGACTGTCTCCAGTGTCGCCTCAGTTACCATCAAGTGTGTGTCCAGTTAATCCATATGCTGAGAACCTGAAGTCACCCCGATTAAACAACCTTCTTCTCCTTTCTAACCTTAGCTGCCACCCAGGTGCCCAGTATGTGCTTCTGGGGCTTAAATGGGCTTCTACTGGTGGTTGACACAACTGGAAAACCCAACTTCATCGCCCGCTACCGAATTCAGGTTGGCAAGAATGAACCGGTAAGTTGCTGCAGTTCCTCCTGGTCAAAGCCCAGAAAGCAGGAACTAAAGCCACATTCAAAATTGTCATCACTGGCCCCGGAGAGACCATGGCCAGGGTGAGCCAAGTTATGTGTACAAGGCTCCCCCGCTTTAGAAGGTTAGGGAGCAAGTAATTGGGCCCAAATCTCAGAGCCAACCAGCCAAGACTACTGTTGTGGTCTTCTTCTGATACCCAGCCCCCCTCGGTCGCTGCCTGGCTACCCCCCAGCACTCTGGTCAGCATTATAGGAACAGAAATGATCGGCTCAGCCTGGCAGTGGGCTGAGTCCCGAAGATGTCAGGCAGCTCCACTCTCATCCATGGGAGCAGGGACAGCAATGGCCGGATGCTGAAACCATGGTGACAGCTGTCATGAGTGACGGAGATAGCTGTGAAAACAATGGTGGATCCCCTATGCCAGATGGACAGTACGGATTCGGAATGTGTGAGTGGTGGTTGTTTTCCAAGCAGGTCCTCCTCCCCAGTTACTCAATTCAACCAATCGTACTTAGTTTATCCCTGATAAACAAGGCCTGGACACTGCTGGCGATGAACTCCTTCCTGGCCCAGGAGTGGCCCCCGGAAGGGAGCCCCAGAGCTTCCGGAGCCTGCCTTACCTGCTTGGTGCTCTGACAACCTCCAGGAGACTTTTCTTATCCAACAAGGAAGAAGTTGATTCTTCAACCCACGTTCTTTGCCAGCTCCACCCAAATCACATCCTGGCTTCTTGCCCAGAGAAGAACATCTCTCAATGATCTGCCCAGGTGCCGGGGTGAATCACCTCAGTTCTCAGGGCATTCTGCCCCAGCCCAGCATTCCAGAAAGCAGAATGGGCGAAACATAGTGCCCTTGACCCACGCTTTCGCAAAGCCCCTTCTTGAACCAGAACTGTTGCTCTGGTTCAGAGTCCCCCTCACGTGGGACGAGTGGCCGGCCAGGGGGCTTCCTCCAGGTCCAGCTTGGCAGGCGTGGAATGGATCCTAAGTGTCGAAGCCAATGCTTGGCCGTTAGAGCCCTTGATCTGTCAGACCAAGGCAGTCTCCTTCCCAGAACCACTGACAGATGTTTACATCTGCAAGGCCAAGTACTGTAATAACCTTCATGGTTCACATGAGGAAATGGAGGCTTTGAGCTGTGACATAGGCAGAACCGTGCTTCACACTCAAGCTTTGTGATGCCAGGGCTCATGCTCTTAACCACGAGGCCACATCAGCTCTCCAGATACGCACCTAGCACAACAACACTTCACAGTCTACGACTGGAGAGCCACACAGGGAAGGTGTTGCATTCTGCAGAAGCTGAGGTTCAGGAAGGAGCAGTGACTCACTCAAGGTCAGACTGTGACTAGGAAACTGAGTAAGAGCTCGTCTCCCCTGACTCCAGATCCGGTGCTCCTACACTGGCTGCATCCTCAGGTGGACATACAACTAAGATGGAACCCCCGGAGGCCATTTAGTCTTTGGCCAATTCCAGGAAGGACTGAGCCCTAACCTAAGACATCAGAAACAGATCCTCTATTGGGACCTGAATGCTGCAGCAGATGTAGTATCTGTGCCTGCTCTGTTGACTCGCCCTCTCCTGGAGAGCTAGGTCACACCTCCTCCCCTAACCAACTCCAACAGGATGGCCTTGTTTCCTCTTCACTACATTGTAACAAGAAGAGAACTTCCACCGCTTTTCACCACATCGGCCTCTGAGCCTGAGCCGCAGCTGCACACACACGTTCTGCCTTCCCGCCTGATCCAACAGGTGAATTCTTGCTGCTGTTACAGCCATCACTCCACTCTCTGTGTACTACACCTCATTACCTCGTTTACTCCTTTTACTCCGGGGAAGTGCTCCACCAATTCTCCCTTCTCTTTCATGTATCTTTTTTTTTCAATTTTTTTCTCCCTCCCCTAGATTATTACTCTGGATTACCAACATGCAATAATTTTTCCCATCTTAAAGCCAAACCAAACAAAAACCCTTGCCTCCATCTCCCGTACTCAACTACCACTCACATTGTTGCTCTTTTCAGCAAAGCCCTTTGAAAGAGTTGTCTATACAGTTTCCAATTCCTCTCTGTCTACTCTCTTTTCCCCAATATTTTGTAATTATAAATAATTGTAAACATATACACAGTTGAAAAAGTAGTCTAATGCTCACTCATTTACACATCACCTAGATTCAATTTTAAATATTTTACATTTGCTTCATCAGTATACAAAAATATAACTATCTATGCCTCTATAATTGTTTTGCTTAAACATTTGAAAGTTCCAGATATCATACAAGTTCACCCTAATTCCTTCAGCCTGCATTTCCTAAAATAATCACAAAACCATCATCTCTGAGCCAGTCAATACAGGTGGTACCTAGAAAAGACAGAGGAAGAAGACGGCTTGAATGAAGTCCAAGGACCACCATGAACCCAGGCTCATCTTGGGACAGAAACCCCTCCAGCTTGCAGAAAACTCGGAGGAATCCCTTCTGACCAATCCTAAACGTCATCGTCCCAGGAAGTGGTCATGGGGCTATTCCCGGGACGCTCAGCACTCTGATGAAAGCGTCAGGGGATTACTGATTCTTGGGGAAATACTGGCTGCAGCATGGAGATTCAATGGGGTGTGGGCATTTGGGGCCAGCTCTTCAGTGACCCTGGAGAGAATGCTCAGGCAGGCCCCTGTCCTGACAGCCTCACTGTGAAAACCAGAAGACCAGGTCACAGGAAGTTAGGAGGGCAGATAGGCAGCTACCTGGCTCACGTCCTCCTGTGCTCTGGGCCTAGTCCAGTGAGGCTGGACCACATGAGGAGGCAGATGGCCTTATGTCCACATCTGACCATGGTCACGGTCCTCTGGATGAGGAGGGGCTAACAGGCTGAAGAAGGATATCACCCTTGGAAAAGGTGCCTTTTCCAAGCACCCTAGAGGCTCCCCAAGGGGCCTCTCAGGAATACGTTGGGTTTGGCCAGAGAAATGGGGCAGTGATGATAGTTGCAGAACCAGGAAGGATCAAGCAGGCTCAGGCAGAGACTGAAGGCCGCGGGATGGGACTTTCCAAAGGCAAGGGCATCAGCAGATGTCCCACCCCAGGGCTGGGCAGCACTCAAGGACTGCCGGCTACGGCCAGGCATCAATCCTAGCATCCACCCCGGAGTGAGGGCTTCCTGTGAGCACGTCACAGTGGAGCCTAGTTTCTAGAAAGGAAAGACCTATTTCTCGCCTCTTGTCCGTCTCCCTCCTTCTCTCGGGCAGGTGGACCCTGTGAAACTACGCCAGTCCATCCGTACAGTTCTCTTCAACCAGTTCACGATCTCTCTCCCCATCGTGGTCTTCCTCTACTTCCTCCTCAAGTTGTGGGGAGACCCCTGCCGCCGAGAGCTGCCCACTTTCCACTGGTTCCTCCTGGAGCTGGCCATCTTCACGCTGATCGAGGAGGTCATGTTCTACTACTCACACCGGTGAGCGGGCCCTGCCTGAACACAGCCGGCTCCTCACACCCCCACGGCTCTTACAAAAGAGAAAACTGAGGCTGCTCCAGCCCGTCCTCAAAAGCCTCCCAGGGAGACAGCTGTCCCCCAGCTGACAACGGAGACAACCGAGGAATGCCCAGAAAAGTCTTTTCCATTCACGTGTGTAGCAGGGCTTTTCCCATTCACTTCCTTAGTGAAGCCTTTCTGGGCATCATACCCATTTTATAGCTCATACAACTGAGGTGGAGAGAGGCAAAGTAACCCGCCCCACATTATGCAGCCTAAGAGGTGGGCTTAGAACTCGATGGCAGGTCTGTCTGAATGCTGATGTGTTTTTAACTTCGCTCCGGAGATGTAACCCCCGGTCCCCACCTTTGGTTTCTTGTGGTCTGGTGGGGGAGAGAGGAAAGGAGCTTGGCAGATTTTAACTATTAACTCTTTTCTAGGCTCCTTCACCACCCAGCATTCTATAAGAAAATCCATAAGAAACACCACGAGTGGACAGCTCCCATTGGCGTGATCTCTCTCTACGCCCACCCTGTCGAGCACGTGGTGAGTAGAGCTCCACCCCAGAGGCAAAGGGTGCGGGGCCAACCACCGTCCCGTGGTCTCCTGCAGAGAATGACCCCACTGGCCCCTTCCTTCTTTCTGTCAAACAGCTACCTACCACTTACTGTTGTTGACTTAGCATATACCAGGCTATGCTAGATGTCCAATGTAAATTATCTTGTTTAATCTTCCCAGCAACCTTTTTAATCCTCATGTTACTAATGAGCAAGTGGAGGCTCAAACCATCAAAATGTGTCCCAGGTCACAAAGGTGACCAATTTCAGCAAATTAAGGTCCTGAAACTCTTCCAGCTTCTCCCAATCTGAGTCAAGGAAGTCTCCCTGGTACCATGCTGGGCGAAGGGAGCACCCACCGGGTCCTGCCCGCCTCTCTGAGGCGCCCCTTCTAACAGCCTTTTCCATGCAGGTCTCCAACATGCTGCCGGTGATAGTGGGTCCCATAGTAATGGGCTCCCATTTATCCTCCATCACCATGTGGTTTTCCTTGGCCCTCGTCGTCACCTCCATCTCCCACTGCGGCTACCACCTGCCCTTCCTGCCCTCACCTGAATTCCATGACTACCACCATCTCAAGTAAGGTGCCTCCCCGCGGTGGGTCCTTGGGCAGTAACCTCCACCTTCACTCCTGGGGCTTCTGCTAGCAGACACTGGTGTCTGTTTCAACGTGGGCGCTAGTGGAGGAAGTCTGGAGGTGGGGAAAAGAACGACCACACTTCCAGACTACCTTGCCATTTTCCTTCTTTCTGATACTGGATCTCCTGGCAGCTGGGTTTTTAACCTTTATTTAGGTCCAATGTATATGTATATAAAAATCCTGCATGCAGTTCAAGGGGAGTTGTGCGCTCTCTGAAAGCCTCCAGGCTTTCTCAAGTGTGGTCTGTGAAACTGCACCAGAACCAACCTGAGATGTGCTTCTCAGATGCAGGCTCGTGGGTTCCACTCCAAGTATGCGGAACCCGAGTGTCTGTGGAGGGGGGAACAGGGCCTGGAAACCTGCATTTTAGTAAGTGTTCCAGGGGATCCTGATGCAGATGGTCCCTGAACCTGCCAAGCTCTGCCGCAGGTTCTGACTTGTGTGCACTGCAATCACACAGAGCTTTCCAAAGGAAGATGGCAAAGGTTTTCAGTCTGGAGCAGCTCCAGGAATGCGCAACAATTCCGAGTTATTCTGATGCATGCGGTCAGCACGGTGGGCGCAGGTATGGGGTAGGAGAGGCCTGAGAGCAGCATGCCTGCCTTCACCACCCTCCTCTCTCCTCCAGGTTCAACCAGTGCTATGGGGTGCTGGGAGTACTGGACCACCTCCACGGGACTGACACTTTGTTTAAGCAGACCAAGGCCTATGAGAGACACATCCTCCTGTTAGGCTTCACCCCACTGTCCGAGAGCATCCCCGACCCGCCGAAGATGGAATGAGGGAGGGTCGGAGTGCCATCCTGGCTGTCCCCTCAGCAGGGGACTGCTAAGGTAGCCTGAGGCTTCCTGTTCGCTCTTAACGACTTGCTCCTTCAGCCACGCACTCTAATGACAGCACCTCTAATGACAACACCGAGGGCAGGGGGGAGGTCGGCTTCCAGGAAATTCAGGGCCAAGGATGGGGCCAGGGCTCCCCCAACTTTCCCTGTTGTCCCTCAAGGGGACCATAAGTTAGCTTAAGGAAGAGGAAACAAACAGCTCCCCAGAATGGAGGCCAGAGGGAAGAAACCTCCTGGCAAGTCCCCATGGTCCTCTGCTGTAAAAGGGAGGGGGGACCCCAGGTGACTCCTTGTGGAGGCAAGATGTAGAGAATGACAGAAGTGGCAGCGAGACTAGAGGTTACATGGCTCCCGAGAGCTCCTTCGGGTGCCGGGTGAGGGGTAGGGGGGAAGACCACAACACATCACTTTACAAACCCTTCCTGTTCCAAAAGGCTTTTCTCATACCCTACACTCAGGCCAAGGCCTGGACACCTGGGTAATAGTTATGGGGGCCAAGTCCCCATTGCCCACCCACCACACAGAGACAGAGGCTCCATTTTAATTAGTATGACCCACTGCAAACATCACCCCTCTGAAAAAACACCAATTACAGGAGTTATTACCTATATTACAACTGAGATACTAAAGAAGTGCAGACTTTCATACGTGGGAACCTAAGGCCAAACCCTGTGGGCCTGCTAAGCTGGGAGCCCTTTTATCCAGAGGAAAGAAGGGTCAGAGCTGTTGACCTTTGGGGACACTCAACTGAGGCCCCCAACTAGCCTCTGAAACAAGACTAGAGGCTAGCACCCTCTTCCTCCTATGAGAAGGCAAGGAAAACTTGGCTGAACAAAGGGCCAAATCCTCATTTCCCCCCAAATGATTAGCCAATTGTTTCAACACCCTTTATTCAGGATGATTATAGCAATGCTGCCTTTTCAAATGAAAGCTCATGAGGAATCTTACCTAAAACAAAACCAGAGCTGCTAGGGTTGAAGCAGTCCCCACCCTGGCCTTCCCTCAGCTGCCACTGGCATTGCCAGGATCCCTGTGGCTCCCGAGGACAATTTGAAGGCCACCCTCATCAGATACTAAATTCTTATGTATACTTGGGCCTATTCCTGAGCTTTCAGCTTCCTTATGTCATAAGAATCCACTGTAGTTTGAACGTACTACTTTAACGTTTGATATTGCCAAGTCTCCAGGTAGAACCATCAAAAAGTACTTCTTCCCATTAGCCCTAGGACCACAGAGGACCTGCCCAATAGGCCGACTGGGTGCTTACCAGGCAGTGTCCTCCCTGGCCTTCCAAACCCCACCTTTGGTGTTGGTGGACCTGGCCCCTCCCTAGGACGGCCTGTGCCCTTAGCTTGAAGTACAAGGTCCAGTATATCGATGCTCTAATTTATGACAGCTGCTGGCTTGCACCCACAACCTGTTCCTACAAATACATTTGGACAATAGCCCATCTTCAGTACACTTAAGGGTAGAAAATGAGGGGCTCAGAGAAAGAGGAGGAATGACAACACTTTCCCTTTAAGGTCTTTAGATGTTGAAGTTACTGCAGAGAACCTAGGGGGATAAGAGGCTGTCCTCTCACCTCTTCTAGCAGGTGGGTGGTGGGGCCCTGGCAGAGAGGCCCATTCCTACCCTCTTCTGCATCAAACAGAATTGTTCTGAGTTTGGTAAACAAGTAAGGCCTAGAAAAGGTTGAGATCTCAAATCCCCAGCAGAAGGAAATGCGCATGTCAAGGGAGGAAGCATGGAAAATAAAATGGCCTCCTTTTAACTCCATTAGACATCCCCCCCCCCCCGCACTACATGACTTGTTCAACATTCCCTATCATGCGGCACCTGGGAGCTATGGCAGCACAATTGCAACAAATCAGGGGCCTCTTTCACAAGCATTCCTAACAGATTGTGGAAGTAAAGTTGAATAAACTGTCTTCCTGTACAAATCAGTCTGCAGAGGCCCTGGCCACTATCTTCTAAACTTTTCTTTGGCCTGTGCAAGCCATTGGAAGTATCTAAGTATCTGCTCACCTGATGCAAGGTGGAATTCTCTGGAAAACCATTTCTGATGAGATGCCTGGGAGACAAACAGTTGTCCGATAAATGAGTAAATAAGGCAACACCTAATGTTTGGCTTTGTAATTAAACATCTAGGCCAGACTGGCATTTGGAATGTTACTACTGCCAGCACCTGGCCTCATGGGCTAGGCCAGTCATAGGGGAGGGGGCACAGTGCTCACTATTCCCCCGGACCCCCTCACCCCCCAGCCCAACCCTCAGGGCTCTGTGGCTGACCTGGATTCCAGAAGGCCAGTGTTGAACTGTTGTCTGTTCAGTGAGAGGCTGTGCCGACCCTCTTGTGACAATCACAGCAACTTCCATCTTCTTGGCTGTCTCTTCCCACAATGCTAGGCCTCCCGGCAGCGCAGGACACCCTGGAATTCTAATAGGTGAACGGGGTCTGCTCTGTGGCACTGGCTGTAGCTCCCACATCTCAACACATGAGGCGAACACGAGTTCAAGGCTGGCAGCTCTCCAGACCCCTGAGGAATTCACCTAGCTGCACGAGCAGCGGCTAAGGAGCCCCTGCCTCCAGCAGACTCCCCAGAAGCCCAGTGGCAGAGTCCTGCAAACGGTTCCAGGGCTTCCATGTGCGGGGCAAGGTTCCTCCCTGTCAGGCTCCATCCCTCACACCCAACAGCTGTACCCCAAATGGGAGACCAGCCAGGATTGTGCCTTTTCAAGTTTTTATTTTTATACATTTTTTTTGTATTAAAAAGAAAAGCATAATTACCACAAATTACAAAGGACTAAAGCAGGACTAGAATAATGAATGAAATCACTTCAGCCTGAAAAGCAGATACTCTCAATAATATTAATGGTATAATACAAGCTCATTCAAGTATTTTACATTTTATTTTTGTCCTTTTAAATGTGATATCCTAGCACATGGTAAAGATAATGTACTATGAGCATAAGGTAGAACCTTCTCCACAAAAGCCAGATGACAAGTTTTCCTCTCCAGTGAGAAATGGGCTGTAAGTTCCAATCTTCTCTGCCTCTGCCATCAACATGGCTGAAGGAGAGGGTGGGGCTGGGGCAAATCCAGGGACCCTTCCACACAGGAGGTACTTTGGAATCCCACTCAGGAGGGCGCCAGATGAACCAGACCAGTCTACCCAGGATTTTGGCAAAAAAACCACCCCACCCCTCCTTAGCTAGCTGTCTTCCTTGCCCCTCCTCCCCACCTCCCCGGGCCTTCTGAGCAGCTTACTTTCTTTTGTATAATCAATTAGGAAAGGGGAAAAAGAGCTACAATGGAACAAAACAAAACGTAACAACTTTGACATGGGGGACTCAGCAACTGGATCTGAGCCCCAGGGGTCCAGGATGCGGCAGGGTTGGGCAGACCCTCTCTACTGGTAGTGCATTTGCTCCCAGGTTTAGGAGAGGGAGAAAGAGAAACTTGCCCCTTGGCAGGGTCGAGGCACACAGACCTGATGTTTGATGCCCAAAGGTTGTGTTGGCATGGGCCAATCCTGGAAGGGTACAGGTTGAACAGGATTTTGGGCAGGCTGTTGCTTTGTCTCAGATCTTGGATCTCCATGGGAGGATGATGGGTGTAAAGTGGCAATCCCTGATGGCCCCTGCCACTCCTGGCATGTTTGTCACAGATACATCGGTCCTAAATTCAAGTGTCTTCAGAAAGTGAAGATGTAAACTACTCTTTGCAACATCAACTCCTAACATGTTACAAAAAAATAAAAGAAAAAAAGTCTCCTTCCTCCCCATCGTCAGTCTATGCTGAGATGAAGTCCTCACCTCTTCACCCCAAAGGGGCTTCCTCTTTCTGGGATGTCTATGGGAGGATCAGGGAGAAGATGGCAGCCCCCTGGCCTGGTAGTAAACTCTAGATTATAACAGCCTTTCCCCACACCCCCAAGGCTTCCTTGTGCCCCCAAACCCAGCAGAGGACAAACACTGAGGTTTCTGTGGTGCTGGATACAGTACAGGGCCGAGCGACCTGAAGGAAAGAAAGGGGGAAACAAAGCAAGGATGAGGCTGGGGTGCAGGAGTTCAGTGTCTGACACGATGTGGGCAGGCACCAGACTGGGCAGGGAAAGGCCTCAGCTCCCAATGTCAGAGCGGAGATCAGACACTCGTTCTTGGCTTTGGAGACAACTGGGTCACAGGAACTGAGATGGGCTTCCCACATACTAATCACCGGGAGGGCAGAGATGGGGAGGGTGTAGGCCAAAAGCAGTAAGGTGGCTAAGACAGACGCAAGCCCTTGCCAGCCTGGGACACCATCTCCTACTCGCCCCCCTTTGAACAGTTCAGAAAGAGGGCCAAGGAAGTGTCCGCGATGGAGCGCCACCACCATGAACTTCTCTGTGCTTCCTGGTCCCCACTGGGGGTGAATGCACCGTCACGCCCGCACCTGACACACAGCCCAGTCTGTGTGGGTCAGTCCTTCGTCACCCTCCCACGCTTTAGGTGCCTAAAGACTCCAGCCATCCATTGTCATTCACAGCCCAACTCAAGCAGTCCATGGCTGGAGAAGAGAAGTCAGGTATACTCTATGTCCACATATACCTTCCTGCCGTGGGGCTTCTCCCACCGGCAGGGTTCCCCCCAGCCCCCACCTCCTCCTCATCCCTCGTTCCCAGGCAGGGTCAACTGGAGGATGGGCAGAGATGACTCGCAGAGGGGGTGCAATATGGGGAGACCCCACCAGGGGAAAAGAATGGCATTTTCCTCCATCTTTTATGAGACAAAGCCTCCTTGAAGTCTCAAAGATCTTTCAGGGCAACACAAGAAACATTTCCAAGCCTCCGTCCGCAGCCAGGTGTTCACCTTTCCCCTGAGGTGGGGAGATGGTCAAGCTGAGGACAAGTGTGCCCCAGATCCAGGCCAATACTCTTCTCCAACAGTTTGAAGCAAACTTGGCCGTGGGGTTCCGAGGGTAGGATGAACGGTGTCACGGCAGGACAGGGCCTGGCGTGAGGCGACAGCAAGCAGAGTGACGACACGACAGTGGCAGCAGTGTACAGACACAGGACGTCAGCTTCAAACGATGCAACAGCAGGGATATTTTGGGCACGGCTCTCACCCAAGCCGCCCCTAACTCTCTTGCCTCCAGGCAGGAGGCACTGTACATGCAACTCAGTCCAGAGAAAGATTCTAGCCCATCCAGCCCAGGCACATCCAGAGAAGGTGGGGGCTCTTCAAGTTGACTCCACCGAGGAAAACAGGCATTTGGGTATTTCAGATTCCCGCTCCACAATAAGGCAACTTTTAAAAAAATATTATTTCCAAGAACAAACAAAACAAAACGAATTCCAAGGGTAGGGGAAAGACATCACTTTCTGTAGATTAGGTGGGGGTTTCGGATTTTTTTTTTTTTTTTTGGTCTTTTATGGTCGATTTTGTGGTTTTTTTTTTCTTTCTCCAAGGATGAAAAGGTCAGAGAAAAATAAAATAAATCATCTTTCAATAGTCTTTTCTGGTATAAGCAGCGTCTCTCTGGGCTGGGGAATAAGGGGCGTGGAGAGAGGAGAGTGGGGCAAGGCCCAAACCTTCCCCCGCCTCCACTTTTAGATCCTTTGGTTTCCTTCTCCCGGTGATGGCAGAAGGGCATGGTGGGGACAGCAGAGAGAGAACAGAACACCGTGATGGCAAGCCCCAGGTGACAAAGGAGCTGGTGCTCATGGGGCCCAGGGGCGCTGCCAGAGCCTTCCACGGGACAGTACTGGGCAATGGGGCCCACAGGGCCTTCTTGTGGGCTGCATAGTTGGCTTGAGGGGGAGCAGGAGGCTGTGGGGTGGGAATCAGGGTTGCGGCCTACCAGCCGCGGGCAGGGCTGCAGAGTGATTTTGGTAATCCAGACAAACTATCAATAATTTAAAACTTGATATATATATATGTATATGTATATATATATATATATATATATATATAAAAATCTCTCCCATTTCCCTCCCCCCTTAGAAGAAGCTAGGATGTGAAGAAGAGTCATGGAGAGAGGAGGGGGAAGAAGATACATGGCGGCTCCTGCCCAGGCTCCCTCTGATAACCCAGATGGTGTACACATTGCTACTCAGCACAAAGGCCCGTCCTAATGACTTGAGGCCTGGCCCTTCTCTGTCCGCTCTCCTGGGACTGGGCACCCCCATGGACTCTTGCCCACCCCCTTCCCCCGAAACCCCCCTAGGGCTAAGGGGTTTTTCACTTTCCCAAAGTCTGTGTGTCCGAGTGCTGGTTTGTCCATTTGGCATCGTCCTGGATGGGCTGGCCAGTGGATGGTGTGGGGGGTTGGCTGATCACGGTGGTGGGCCGGCTGGAAGACTGGGAGGGGCATCGTTTCCTGCCCTCACCTCCACCACCTCCTGCTGCCACTGGGTGTCGCTTGTGGATGCCCTCTTCACCCATGGGCGGCTGTAACAGAGAAGGGAGTCATAGGTGACTACACCCACCCTTGCCAGGGCTGTCTAGCAACCTCTTACTTCTCACCTCCAAATGTAATGCAGATAATAAGTTTAACCTTAAAAACGAACTACTAGTTTTATTGAGCATTTCTCTATGCTAAGATACCAAGCACCGCATTATTTATGCATTCACTCATGGCATTTACCCCACCCCCCCTGGATGCAGACGTAATCAGCTGATATTATAGATGAGGAAACTGAGGCACAGAGAAGTAATTTGCCCAGGGTCCCATAGCTGGTAATTGGAGTGGGCCCACCTATAGCTGAAGCCATGCCTTAATTCCTACGAGTTTCTGTTTCCATTATGAGAAAGGATCACTGCTCAGGAGATACATGGGAATGTGGCACCAACATGCTGCGAACACTCAGCTTACAAGGCCCACAGGCTCCTGGGGACTGCCTCATGCTCTTAGGCCCTAAACAGATACTGATCTAAGAGCCAGACCAGGAGCCAGTCTGGCCACACCACTACCAAAGGTCCTGTAACCTCGAGAACATTTCCTTTCTTTTCTGGGCACCAAAGCTGAGCCTATCTTGTTCCACCCTAACTGGTCTTCCTATTACAAGGGTTCTCTGCACGTGTACCCCACTCCAACCTCTGAAGGAAGGAGTGCTTAAAGAAGAAAAAAACCGTCTCATCTTTATATGGGAGACCTGGGCAGTGTGGCCACTGTCTTACTGGGTGGCTATGGGCTTTAGTTTACCCAGTGGTCCAGCAATGATGATAAGCCCTGCCCACTTCACCACTTTATAAAGGTTAAATGTGTATAATGTAAAGTGCCTAACACATACTAAACATTTAATCAATGACATTTTTTAACATAAATGTGGACTATTATTGCTATTTACTTGTACGTCTTTTTGCTAAAAAGTTTCAAGGGAATAAGATAATTGGCATATCCCTACTACACTATAAACTCTTTGAAGGAAAAAGAGTCTCACTCATCTCTGGAGTCCCTGAAGCATCTAGCAAAGACAAGTCCAATTACTCAAACACTTCCCTTGAAACAGCCAGTGGCAATAACCCCAATCCACCACTGGATGTCACTGTGGAGCCACTGCTCCACGAAGCAGGGAAGGCGGTCGGGGGTGGGGGTGGTGGGAGGGGGGCAGCACCGGTGAGGTGCAGGGTCGTGGTCACAGGGGTGGAGGAAGAATTGAATATAATTTATAAACTTCTGGGGTTGGAACTGGCCTCTTCCAGAAAGCAAATACATTTTACCTTGGGTACCCATCCTGATCAACTAGGAGAGGTTAACCAGGGCACAGAAACAAAGAGGGTTATAAGGTAAGAAGAACATTATGAAGGTTTAGCCATTTCTACCATGGGAAGGGGAGTCAGACACAACCATGTAACACCTTCCAATTAGCCTTTACTGTCCACTTCTCACCCCCTATTTTATATAAGAAACCAGGCCCAAATGGGGGGAATGGTTCAGGTGCTAGTGGCACAGATGGGGCCAGAACCCAGGTTTTCTGATGTCTGGTCCAATTTTCCTTCTAAGACAACTAGGGTGAGAAAGAGAGACTTTCACTTACATCCACTCGGAAGTCTTCGAGACGTCGGAATTTGCCGAGGTATTCTTGAAGTTTGGGGTCAATGTCCAAATTTTTGGCTTTGGAATATTTCAAGAAGGCCCAGAATTTCTCCAGCCCATAAAGTTGACCTGTAGGGAAAGAGGAGAAAGAGGTAGAGAAGCTGGGCCGGTGAGGATAGGTTGAGAATAAAGAGCTTCAAGGGAAAGAGGAGTGGTGTGATAGCCAGACACAGTCCAACTGGGGAGTGAGGGAAGAAGTCCTACAAGACCAAGGTTCTCAGAGCTCCAACTCGACTCTCACCGGCTTCATAGTCCTTCACGGTTTCCTCCTGAAAATCCTTGAATATATCCAGCCGGAACTTCTTTTCCAGGCCATAACTGTAGTATCGAAAAAGGCACTCCAAACCATATCTGTAGGAGAACACAAGTCAGTGAAATCAGGACCGTTTCTTCACCTGTAAAACGGAAATGTACCTGCATAACGATGAGCTGCAAAACAGATTAAACACAATAGATTATCAAGGAAATGGCAAATATTATTTAAGAAAGCTACCATTTAATGCTAGTCTAAGTGGGTCCAACATTACATGTTTATAGTTTGCCAGGGGTCAGCAAACTCTGGCCAATTGAATACTGGGCCTCTGCCCTATTCACCATTTGTTTACTACAATTTATTTGCGAGGTGTCATTGGCTGCTTTCTGTTACAGAGCCGAGTTGAGCAGAGACCACAAAGCGTAAAATATTTATTGCCTGTCCTTTTACAGAAAACGCTTGCCAATTCCTGGCATAGGCTCTCTGCTAAGCCATCTGACCATGCCAATGAATATCTGACTCAGAAATTTCACTTCTAAGAAGATGTCAGGAAAATGGCCAAAAATACAGATTTAGATTTTATAGATGTACCAAAACTGTTCATAGCAGAATTATTAAACAAAATCTAAACGTCTGAGAATAGAGAAGCAGTTAAGAAAACCATGATAAATCTGTTCAGAGTAATATTAAGCTATTAAAAATTATAATGTAAATACTCACTGATGGAAACGGATAGATGTTTATGATATATTACCAAGTAAAAAAGATGTTTCAAAGTGTTATATGTAGAATAGGCCCATTTTTGTAAACAAGTATGCAAATTTTACATCTACACATGCAAAATTTGGAAAGGCAAACACTTAAAAATTATTTTAACAACATGGAAAAATGTTCACACTTATAAATGATAAGAGTGAACAAAAAGGCATTCATAGGATGATCCAAAAAACATGAAATATAGCAGAACATCAACACTGGTTGTCTGTGACCTGAAGGATGTTTTCCTCCAGCTTCTTTAGGCATTTCTGTACATTTCAAGTTACTTACAGAGAGCACAGTTTACTGGAGAAAAAAAAGAGAAGTTTTTACAAGTGTCTATAATAGGAGACAGGTTAAATAAATTACAGTACATCCATATAGTGTTAGATCATACAGACTATAAAAAGGAACAAGAAAGTTATTTATGAATGGATATGGAATGATCTTTAAAATACAGCATTACATTAAAAAGCAAGGTGCAAAAGCATATGAGAAGCCATCTTTTGTGTAAATAAAAAGGGTGCGGGAGACTACTTAGGTGTATGTCCTTGCTTACATGGGCAAATGTTTTCACAAAGGACCCACAAGATTCCAACAAAACAGGATGTCTCTGGAAAAATGAACTAGATGGGAGGGGACAGAGATGAGACTTCTCACTATATATATATAAAATCTTTGAACTCTTTGAATCTTGAACCATGTGAATATACTACTCATTCAAAAACAATAAATTTTTAATAAAGCATATGAAGTATATACACAAGAGACTTCCAGTTAACAGTTGTGGAAGGAGAACCACCAGGGACCCTTCACCACCTGCCAAACACCAGCCAGAGCCCTCAGCCCAACCAGCTCACCTGTAGCCTTCTTTAGCATCCTCCAGAGCTAGCTGCTTGAACTCCTCATACATCTTTTTGTTGAAGTGATCTCGGAGGAAGAAGGACCAAAAGCGGAAGAGAGTGTTCATCTCCTGAGACTGGCCAATGCCTAAGCGTTTCCGCTCTGATGGGGGAAGAAGAAGGAACGACATGTGTAAGCTGCCTGTGCTTTGGGGAACAAATGATCCTGGAACTCAAGGGTCTTGGTCTTTTCTCCACCACCTCCCAATTCCCTTATCCATCACCTGCCTCTTCAGTCTTTTAGGAAATGTTTACTGAGCACTTAACAACTCTGTGTCAGGCCCTGCTACCGGGCACTGCCTAAGCCTCACCAGAAACAGGTGGTATCACCTTCTGAACCAGGCCATCCTGGTCTAGCTCTTCACCTCAAAGTGTATCGCTCTTAAGTGTATTAGAACAAAGAAAAGCATGAACAAATAATTTGTGCATTCTAACAAATGATTCTTTCATTATTCATTATCAATTATTTCAGGAGTCCTACAATGTTGACAAGTACAAAATTGTAAAAACAAAACAATACACAACACCAAAGTGCAAATAATTGAAGAAAAGATAGATTTGAACATTAAAACATTAAAAAAATTAAAAACCTTTGTGCTTCAAAGGACACTCAACAAAGGAAAAAGACAACCCACAGAATGGGGGAAACATTTGCAAAAAAATTGTATCTGATAAGAAAATATAAAGAACTCTTACAACTTGATAATAAAGACAAATAATCCAGTTAAATAATAGGCAAAGGACCTGAACAGGCACTTCTCCAGAGGTGGCAGACAAATGGCCAACATAGAAAATTGCTCAACACTAGTAACTATCAGGAAAATGCAAACCAAAGCCATAAGGAGGTATCACTTCATACTTTCCAAAAGGCTATCATCACAAAGATAGGCAATAATAAGTGCTGGGAGGGTGTGGAGAAATCAGAACCCTCATACACTGCTATTAGGAAAATAAAATGGTGCCACCACTTTTGAAAATGATGTAGTTCTTCAAAAGGTTAAACATATTGACCATATGACCCAGCAATTCCACACTTCCACCCAAGATAAATGAAAACCCATACACACACAAAAACTTATACACCAATGTTCATAGCAACATTATTCATGACAGACAAAAAGTGGAAACCTAAATGCCCATCAGTTAATGAACGGACAGACAAAATGTGGTCTATCTATATAATGGAATGCTATTTGGCAATAAAAGGAATTAAGTGCTAATACACGCTACCTTGAAAATATTATGTTAAGGGAGAGAAACCAGTCACAAGGAACCACATATTGTGTAATTCCATTTATACGGAAAGTGCAGAAAAGGCAAATCCATAGAGGTAGAGAGCAGTATAAGCCTGGGAGGAGTTGGGGGAGTGACTGGTAGGGGCACAGGGTTTCTCTTTGTGGTAATGAAAATGTTCTAAAATGGATTCGGGTGATTGCTTTGTACACTTGAAATGGGTGAATTATATGGTATGTGAACTGTTATCTCAATAAAGCAGCTATTACACACAGAGAACGAGGGAAAAGGGAAGGTGCTGGACCAGCATTTAGAAGCCATGTTTTGCTAAATGAAAGGGGATGGGGTGAGTTAACAGCAACAAATGAGTATTAAGATTGGTTTTGAGCATCTTTACAGTCAACCTGACATAAACCCACAGTTAAAAGGCGTCTCATTTTATGATAGAAGGAAATGGGTGAGAGCAGCTAGAGAGGTTCTTTCCTTCCACTTTCTAGAGCAGGGGTGAGCAAACTG
Organism: Rhinolophus hipposideros; assembly: GCF_964194185.1. Lineage (NCBI taxonomy): Eukaryota > Metazoa > Chordata > Mammalia > Chiroptera > Rhinolophidae > Rhinolophus > Rhinolophus hipposideros. Next base: position 26,584,721 of record NC_138069.1, on the reverse strand, counting down.
TTTTCAGTAAAGGGTCAGAGAGTAATTATTTTAGGTGTTGCAGGACACAATGGACTCTGTCATAAATTCTTTTTATCTCTCCACAACCCCTTAAAAATGCTTAAGGCTGTACGAGAATAGGCTGCTGGCTAGATGTGGCCCACAGGTCATAGTTAGGTGACCCCTGTTCTAGACAATATATGCTATCTCATGCATACCTTTTGTGATGAACAGTGGACCAAATGGACAATGGCTGAGTTGGTGGTCTTCCAGAACTAGGAAAACTCTTGGTATTTTTTATATCAATAGAGGAATATCAAGGAACAGGAATGTTCTGATTACCAGATTCTTTCAGCCTCCTGTATTCCAAAACTACCTGGCCTAGTCTAACTTCATTCCTTCCGGCTATAATGTTACATCGCCTTCTTGTTCTGAGGTCAGAGGAAATAGTCACCTACTCCACCAGCACTTACACTCTGGATCTAAGTGTTGGCCCCAGAGGCTCTGTCCCTTCCCCCTGTGCTTCTTACCATTAAGGCAGCGCCTACGATACTTGTGGTAGACGTGTTGCGTGAAGCCATTTTCCTTGAGCAGCTCATGGGAAGGATGCTGGAACTTGGGCAGCGACTGAGGGGTACAGCCATAGCTGCCAACCGTAGGTGTCCCTTCTGAGGGGCTGGAGCTAGAAGCCATGAAAGACACAGTGTCACCAGGTTCCCCAGAGAAGCTGGCCATCAGGTTAGCAGGGGCCCCTCTGATCCCTTCCATCAGCCAAGAACTAGCCTCTCACAGGGCAACAAACCAGGAGACCCATGTACTGTGCCAGGCCCTTCACTTATATCCACAGGTCTGGTCTGACCGGCTCTTTGCATTAACCTCCGGAGGGTTTTACAAAGAGGCGAATCAGATTCACAGAGATTGGGAGACTCATCCCGGGTAACGGAGCTATTTAAAGGCCGAGAGCTGTACAAGGCCCAAACTTGAGTTTTAACCATTTATTTATCACGAGTTAACACTGACCTTTCCTAAATAAGCTATTATGGGTTAATCTATCTATGTTTTCCTTAAATCATGCCTCTTTTCAGTCTGTACCATCCCTGCAGGGAGAATACACAGGTCAGTGGCACTCAAACCTTGCTCTGGAATGGGAAACACTGGGGCCATTTTATTGAAAATAAAAATAAGGGAATCTGGGTCCTACCCCCAGACGCTGAGTTTGTAGATCTAGAGTGGGGCCCAGGAATCTGCATTTTTATTCAACTACCTAGCTATCCTGAAGTAGGCAGCAAGTATCTTCAATAAAAATCAACTCAAGGATACTTTCTGAGAATCTGGACCCATTCAGCTTTGACACTACTAATTCATAAAGAAGTCTTCCTCTTCCCAGGCCCTGGATTAAGCTTTCTAGGCTACTCCTATTTTTTTAGATTTAGATGAAGGTCCCTTTCTTTAATTTTCTTACCAGAGTTTGTTCTTCTTGGTTCCATCGATTTCATGGCTCTCCCACCTACCCCACAGCCAGCCTGACAGCCTCCCCACAGCCCCTCACCTGATGGAAGCAGTCCGGGGCCTGTGTTCTCGGGAATCCATCACCCAGCCCACGTGACTCTCTAAGGGCGGGTTGGAGCTGTGTCTTGTTTTCCTTTTCCGAGGCATCTACAAAGGTCAGTCCAGGATTTATTTATTGTGCTCATACAATGTGAGGAGCATCGAGCATTTTGAAGGCCTAAGATCCACTCACGTGTGTGTCTCATTTTACAAGTTATTTTCATCTCTATTCTCTCACAATGTCCACAGCTGTAAGCTAGGACCTGGTATGCCTATTTCAGAGATGAAGAAATCGAGGCCTGGGAGTGAAGGATTTGCCCAACAACCTACACCTGGTAAGTCCTCCTTAGGCCTCATCGTGGCTACATGGGGCCATCACTCCCTCAACCAGTCCATTTTGTACATGTGGTCACTCAATCTCAATCTCAGGTGGGCCCACCAGCCTAGGAACACAGAACAGGTGGGGCACCTGGCACCTTCTTGGCTTAGACAAGGCAAAAGAGAGCGGCACAGCACTGGGATGCAGCGACGTGGTCCAAGACTCCCACCCGCCCGGCAGGAGGGCCTCACCTTGGCATCTAGTGTCCGTCCTTCCTTCACCACCGGGTAAAACCGTGATGTCTGGCTTGAGTCTTTGAGCTGCGGGGTCCGGGGAGTGCGGGGGGTCCTGGCATTGCGGTAGTTTGGCGACTCTGGAACAGTGGTTGGTAGAGAGCGGGCGATAGCAGAGGGCTCAGGAGCACCAAACAACTTGTTGGCCAGGGCATCAGTGGGAACTGCAGAGGCAGAGCGGGGTCAGCAAGTAGGGGGAGGCCCGTGACTGTCTTTCTTTGGGAGGCCCCTCCCACCCAGGCCAGGGTCCCCAGTGTCACCCCTCACCTTGTTGGAATCGGGGTGGACCAGGAGGGACCTCCTGGTTGGGATCCACTGGGGGCTCAGGGGTTAGTGTGTCAAACTGCTCCCGGCTGATCATGTTGACTTTCTTGAAGTTCTCGACTTCTTGCTGCAGAGGATACAAGATGGGTGGGGAAAGATGTCACAAGACTGCCCTAGCCTGTTTAGAAATCAAGATGTGCAGGAAGTTGGAGAGGGCAGCTCCCACGTCCACATACATGGAATTCTGGTCCCCAGGCTCTCGGCTGCCCCATCACCATTCCTCAACCCCAGTTATCGGGCACAAGTGTGCTAACATAGAAGGGGTTAGTATGTGCCCAGCCCTCTGTGAAACAGGACTGAGATCAGGACTCCAGTTCCCCAGGAATTCACTGCAGACTCCCCCTGAATCACTTCCTGTCACTCTCCTCCCCTCCAAACACACTACTTACTACACAGGCTTGCCAAAGGCCCACCCACCATTACATATATCCACTCCGTGAAAACCTACAACAGTGGTTTGACTGTTTCCAAGCATCAGTGATTTTCTAAATAGACCTATCTTTTCCCCATCTCCCATGCTCCAAGCAAGCTTTTTAAAAGGCTTTCCAACTTTCAGATATGCCCTAGTATTTAAGACTAGAAATCCTTATTCTATGCCTACAGAAGTGTCTAGCTTACTGTTATGACGTTAAACGTGGGTGCTCAGGTTGCACAATAACCACCCTGTACACTGCCAAGTTTTACAAAGTGTTGACACAGCGCTTCCCACTCTTGTCACCCCCTTTTATACTGCGGACACCGAGGCTCCGCGCCCAAGCCCACACCGCTCGTCAGCCCTCCTCTTCCCCACTCGCTCGAAGCACGCCAGGCCCCATGCTCACTGCTATGGCGGAAGCTCACCTTGATCTGGGAGTACTCAGGTTCAAACTTCGCAGTCCACAGGTCCTGCTCATAGTAGAAGAGCCCGTCGTTAATGACCTTGGCCAGCTCAGCACTCATCTTGGCACGCGAGGTGTGGTTGCCTGTGCGGTCTCCCCCTGGGTGCCGGCGCATGTATGGCGGCGTCTGAGTGACAATAAGGATCTTGTTGACGTCCCGGTCATCAATCTCATAGTCAGAGTCCTCATCAGACCAGGCGGTGAAGGTGTTTTTCCGCCCATCCATCTGCTCCATCTCCTCGTCAAACAGGAAATCCAGTTCCTCTTGCTCATCCTGATCCTTGGACATCAGCTGTTGAGAGGGCAGCTGCTGAGGCAGAGCGGTCTGGTGGAGGAACCTGGGCTCCTCTGACTTCTAAACCGGGACAAACGAAGGGGAGAGAGAATCACCAGGGGGTCCTTAGCCCAGTTTCCACAGCTATCCTCCTACAGAGGCCTCAGCCCCTCGACATGAGATTGTCGCAATGGTGGCCCCTTGTCACGCCAGAAAGTCACATGTGTCAGCCCTGGAGGCAGCTTCATGGACAAAGGATGTTCCATAGGATCCCAGGTTTCTCTACACACAGCTCACATGACAGCCATTCACAATGAGATGACAAGTTCTCTACACGTAGAGCTGTGCTCCATTAACCTTTATACTCTACACAGCCCTAGCCTGGGCACACAGCGGTTCAGTAGGTTGAATCATCTATTTATCCATCTATCCAACATTTCCAAAGAAAGCTTCTTGAGGCCAAGGAGCACAGCTGCCTTGCTTTCTATTAATATTATATCCACAGTACCTAGACTGGGACCTAGCAATAGAAAATGTGTAACTATTTGATGAACGAGCAAGTACTCACTGGTATCAGACCCTGTGTGAACAATCTAAAAGCAGAGTAATGAATAAGACAAAGTCCTTGAACTTAAGAAGCTGTTTAGCGGGAGAAAAAGTCTACCAACCAGCCAGCCAAGTGCAAGGTGGTATGGGAAAGACTATAAATAGGACCTGTGGGAGTACATAGGCAGAGGGGCACTACACCAACAGAGGCAGGAATGAGGACAATCAGGGAAGACTTCTTGGAAGAAGCGACTACTAAAAAATGAGCATAAGGCAGCTAAAGGGAGGGACACAGGGTGTGCTAAGCAGAAAGAATTTTATGTCCCAAAGGCAAGAGAAACACGGGGTTTTCAGCAAAAAGAAAAACTTTCAGAGTGTCGATAGGCTGAATTAATTTGAGATTTTGGGAAGAAGCATTTGTCAATTCTCTCATGTACATAGAGCTTTCCATATAAACTCCACACCTATTCTCTTTTAAGGTTCCAGATGTGATGGTGGGAGTGGCAGCTAAGCCGGGCTCCGGCCTTTACAAAGCCTTTGTAGTCTGCAAGCCTGGACCTAATAGGCCCTTGTTCACCCACTACCGTTCTCCTCCTGACTCTGGCCTCATCTCTGACACTTCTTAGAGGACCGCAGCCAAAACAGACGGGGAAGTTGGGGTCAAAGCAGGGAAAAGGAAGGAGACAGAGATGAGGGATGTGGTCACAGTGGTACAATGGAAAAGGGAGCACAGAATTCCAAAGACCCAAAGTCAAAGGTCATCTCTGAGGCCTCCTCACAAGCTCCAGACCAAAGAGGGTATGGAGAGTGAAGACATAAATGGAGCAAAAGTCCGCTCCTAGACAAGGGGGCAGTAATTTCACTTTGAGAGTGAAATGCTTTTCTAACAGTGGACTCAATTTGTAGATTGCTTTACTATTTCTACATCAGTCGGACTCCTCTTTCCTTCCATCTGAAGAGAGGGAAACTGAGGCCCTGAGATGGAAAAAAAGCCAGTGTCCCAAGGTCACCAGCCATCGGTGACAGGAGACCTGTGTTCTGGCGTACAGACTCTAACTCTATATCCAGGCTGTGCATCTGTTCCCCCTTCCTTCCCTCTTCTGAAGACCTGAGGGGTTGATACAGGTGCAATGAGCAAACTCAGGGGAAAGGCACTTAAAATACAGCCCTAGGGATTAGATGGGGCAAAAAGAACAGCCAAGCATTGAGAAATTTGGGACACCACTGCCAGAGGCTGCGTGATCTCCTCCTGTGAAAAATGCCACTCAGGAACTCATGCAGCTAGGGTTGTCCTGAGGGGTGGTCACCACTGAAAATGGAAACGGGCCACACCAAGCCCCCTACAGTCACTGGTGATCTTAGCTCACAATACGAGCCCGAGCCATGGGCTTGCCCGCCAGCCCCTCAGAGCCCAGAGCTCTGTGTCTGTGATGTCCCCTCCAAGCACTCAGCCTGCAACCCTAGAACCCAGGGCGAGGGACAAACCTCACCCACCTTGGGTCGTGCTGGAGAAGGCCGAGGCCTCTTCTTCACTTCGATCCAGTTCTCGGAATCCAGGTCAGGCAGGCTGGCAGACAGGCCCTTGGGCAGTGTCTTTAGGTTGCTGACCTCCTCTGTTTTGGTTGGCACTGGGGTGACTGCACGAGGAGAGCCAGGCGCCGACTCTGAAGGGAGGAAAGGTGACAGCCTTATCCCTCCAGCCCTCCTCCTGATGCCAGCCCCGAGGAGGACTTCTGGCCACAGCACAAGGACAAGTGGTCGGCATCCACATGCTGACAGGCTACGTACCTGTCTCCTTCTGGTAGTGCTGGCGGGGCACAAACTCAGGGCAGTTGAGAAGCTGGGAGAAATCGGTCTGGGAGTAATCTACTATCGGGGGACCAGGAAGAGGCCACTTCTCCGGTTCCTCCCTCCTGCGGACTTTCTCATCAACGATCTCCACCACTTTGCTGTCTTTTAGGGCCTGCAGGGGAGAAAGAAGGAGAGGATTTAGAAAAAAAGATTTGGACAGACTACGATTTCGAAGCTGGTAAACGACCGGGCCCCCACAAGCTCACGTATGAGTCCAGAGCTAGAATGAGTAGTAGAACATGGGTACCATCTTCCACGACTGGTGGACAAGAGAGATGTTCAAACGTGTAGGAGGCACCTGCCCTTTGACCTTGCCATTCTACATCCAATAATCTGTCCCAGAGAAATAATGCACAAACAGGTGACAATATGTATAAGATCTGCACAAGACTATTCATAACATTGTCTGTAATAGGAAAAGCTCCAGAAAGTTCCTAACTTTCCACCACATAAGCAATTTAAATAAATTATAGCACATCCATGCAATGGAATACCACTCAAAAGTTTTAAGTTTCACACATGCTGAGGTGGAAAGAGTCACAAACACACACACACACACACAACAAAAAAACAGGTCTATATCCATGAGTGTAAGATCCCATTGGTGTTTGATTTTTAAGTAAAAACACTATAATACAAATTTTTCTAGAATTCACAGGTAAACTATTATAGGTGTTTGTCTCTAGGAAAAAAGGGTGAAGAGTGGCAACAAAGTTTTCTTTTAGAAGTCTTTTAAATGGAATAGGACATTTCAACATATCAAAACATCCTCTGTTGGTGAGGCTGGGGAAAGCGGCACTGTCATATTCTGGTACAAATGCAAAAGGCACAACCCATAGAAAGAGAATTAGGCAATAGCTAGAAAAATAATCTATGCATTTTCCCTTTAGTTCAAACATCCCTCTTCTAGACGTTTACACCAAAGATACACTGGCAAAAATATGAAAAGATATATATGCAACTGTAAATATGAATGAGGAATATTTATTACATACTACTAGGTTGGTGCAAAAGTAATTGTGGTTTTTCCAATTATTTTTAACCTGTTAAACCGCAATTACTTTTGCACCAACCTAATACTATGCTCCCAGATATATTAAGTAAAAACACAAAGCAGGTGAAGAAAGAGGAAAGAGACAAATATGTAGAGGCATGTGCTTATTTTTTAATGGAAGAATTCAAAAAAGGCTACCTATAGGGAAAAAGGTAGAAATGAGAGAATTTTAAGTTGGACTTCTGTGAATATACCATGTTGACTTGAACCATGTAGATGTTTTACATAATGTAAACTAGAAAGTAGGAGGAAAAAAGTAATCCCTAAAACTTCAGAGAAAAATTAAACTAATGTAACTAACATATATCCAGTTAAAGACCTAACCACCTAAAGATTATTTCAAATAAGTTTAAAAAGCAGTCAAAAATAGTACGGGGGTGCGGATGAGGGAGAAGGTGAGTGGATTAGAAAGCATAAATGGGTAAACCACAATATTGCCACGAGGATATGAAAGACAGTTTGGATGAATATAATCAATAATGTTGTAAAGATTTTGTAGGGTGTCAGATGGGCACTTGTCTCATTAGGGAGCCCACTTCATGGACGGTGTAGATGTCTGACCACTGCGCTGTACATCTGAAGCTGAAGCTGGATAACACTGAACGTCAACTATAATTTTATATATATATATATATATATACATATATATATATATATACATATATATATATATATATATAGTCACGGGATGTGGAGTACAGCATAAGGAATAGTGTCAATGGAATTGTAACAGCTATATAGGATGTCAGAGGAGTATACATTGAGGGAGGGTGGTTATCACTTTGTGAGGGGTGAAATGTGTAACGATTACATTGTTTTGTACACCTGAAACTAAAATAAATAAATAAAATACAGTAAAATGACTGTATGAATACAAAAAAGCACCTGTTTTACTCGTAGAGATATAAAACTGTGTATAAAATGTAGAGTAAAATATATGAATAATTATATCGATATCATTAGGAATTAGGACTTTTGGCATGGGAGAAAGAAGTAGTTATAAATAAAAGATCATTTAAGTTAAAGTAAAGACCCTATAGTCCTGAATTTTAATAGAAAATATCAGTATAACCTCACAATGTATTTATTAAAAGAAACAAAAAACAAAAAGCTCTAGAAACAATCATCAATCAAGTATCAATGAACACTCTTGTAACTCAAATGTGTGCTATCTAAATAACATTTCCCCAAAATAGAGGGAACTAGAGCTCCTTAAAGAAATGGCCAATTACAGATCTTGGGCAGGAAATGCACAAGATGAACTAGGGTCCCACTGATCAAAATACAGCACAATTTGATTGAGCCTATCAACTGCAATGGGTTGAAATAAAATACGTTTGAATCCTTAAGTTGGTGATGACACTAAAACAAACAAAAAACAAGCCCAAACCTCACCAGTCACCTTTGAAGATTTGGGATCAACTCATAATTCTAAAAAACTGGTTAATAAAGGAAAAGATCAAGCATTTATCTACCCTTCAAACTAAATACAAACTAAATGCCTCTTGGTAACTGAATAGTTGATTTAACAAAGATCCTCCTAAAAGAGGTATTCCTGCTAACAAATGAAGACAAATTGTCAGAATTAGAGTATCACTATTTTGCAATCCCCAATGAAATAATAGGCACTGTCAATAGAAGCTTATTATCACAAGAGGGAGAATCAAATGAAACACTATGTGCCACCTGAGAGAATATATCATTATCTATATTCTTGATAAGGAGGGGGGATCCAAAACCCGAATCTGGTTTTGGGCCTCTAAATCACCAATTTACAAAAAATTTGGAGTACAGAACGTGTTAAATGACACCACTGTGTCCTACAACATATACAACCCAGTTTATTCAAATAATAAAATGCAAGGAAGCCCGGGGTGGGGTGGGGTGGGGGGGAGAGTTAAGACAACACATGCATCTTATTTGGACCCTGATTCTCAAACCACTGAAACAAATTTCTGACTATTTGGTGAGCTTAAGCAATTAATATTTTTACATGTGATAATGATATTGTGATTATGTTTTTTAATAGGTCTTTTTTAGAGGTAGATACTGAAACATGGATGAAATGTCAGGTTACCTGATCTTTTCTTCAAAGTAATCTGGGAGAAGAAACAGATGAGGGGGAAGATGGAATAGATAGGCTATAAACTGAAAATTGCTTAAGGCTGGGTGATAGGTTCATTTTACTATTGTCTACTTTTGTAAATGTCTTGAGACTTTTCCATAACAAAAGGGGGGGGGGCAGAGAGAGACCAAGAGAGAGAACAAAAACAGAAGGTAGAAGAGGGAGGAATGGAGGAAGAGCGGGAGAGGCTGGCCTAGCCTTGGAACTTTAGCAGAGGTAATCAAATGGGGGCTCTTCCAAGGTTTCCTGCCTTGGCTCAAACTCCAGCTCCGTGAGTAGGACATTTCTTTTCCCTGCACCCCAGTCCCAGGGAGGGAGACATACCGCAAAGATGAGTGAAATGTCAGTGGTAAGGGCCTGCACTCGGTGGAAAGAAGCAATAAGAGTGATGGGAAGGAAACCGTCGGCATCCATTTTCCGTCGCAGGAAGAAGTCTCGCTCTAAATTGTCCACGCTGAAGTAGTACTCACTAGGTGAAGGGGAGAACAGGTATAATTGCTGCATCACTTACAAATATGCCTTCCCTTTTCTACTGTACACCCCAGCAACCTCACATAGCCTCTTACCCCATCTCTTTTGCATAAACAGTTTTAAGGGTTGAAAGAAATGATGTTACTTACCCTCTCGTAGCTCCCTAACCTTGGGGTCAAACCATTCCCTCTGCCCTTCAGCCCCTCTGCAGCTCTGACAAGCTCTCCTTTGGGTCAAACCATTCCCTCTGCCCTTCAGCCTCTCTGCAGGCCTTACAATCTCTTCACTTCCTTTTCCAGTCCGAAAACATTTAGCACACACTGCTGCCATGATCTACCTCCTTATATGGCTCCCCCACTGCACTGACAGACAATGTATTGGCATGGTTAGGAGCCAAGGGTCTGCAATCAGACAGAAATGAATTCAACTATGTGCCTTGTCACTTACTAGTTGTGAGACTGGGCAAGTTACTGGGCCTGTATGCTCATCTATAAAATGGGGATAAGACCCAGTTCAGAGGAATTAAGTGGGTAACTGCAGGATTAAATAAGAGAATGCCTATCAAGCACATAGCACTGAGCCTCACCAATAGTGAGGAGTCCATGTTTGCTAGCATCCTGACAATGCAGCCATTACAAACAGGAGCACACAATGGAGCAGAGTCTAGACATTTTCTCCCCATCTTGTTGGTGGTAATTTATAATTTTCTTAAGGTAAATATGGTATTACTTCTGTAATAAACAATAATTTATGAAAAATTAGCTTAAAAGATGAGAGGAAGTTATTTTTCTCAGCTCCAGCCAGGGCAGCAACTGCTGCCAGCACCAGAAGGGCCCGTCTGCCCTCCTCTGGCGGCTACCAACCCCTCACCGGTCTCTCTAGGAGGAAGGCTCCCGCCTACTCACATCTGGCGCTTAATGTAGTCTTTGAGCAACTCCTGGTCCACGCTGTAAAGCTCGGTGCTGCTAACATTGTCAAAGTAGTAGGTGATGTTGTTCATGTACTTGGGGGTTCGAGGCCCCTCTGCACCATCGAACTTCCGGTAGCCAAACTGGTAGTCAAAATGGGCTGCAGGGAAAACGGATGCCATGACGGAGGTGATACCTGCCTGCCACCCCCGCCGCACTCCCTTGGACATCCCGGAGCCCAAAGGGGCCTCCTCACGTACTTCGAGTGCCACCCCGGCCGCGTCCCCGGCCGCGACCACGCCCCCGTCCACGGCCGCGGAAGGAAGCCCGTGCCCCACCAGCCCCATCACTCTTCACACTCGATGTCTCATCCTGATCGTGCCAGGCAGGTTCCTGTTTGGTCTCTGGTTGCCAGGCTGGGGTGGGGGGTGCCACAGGCACAGGCACGTAGGTGGCAGGCTCAGAGCCTATGGGGAGAGAGGGCACTGGGTCAGGCCTGAGCGTGACCCTCATCGCCCAGGCCCTCCACAGTAGGCGTACCTTTGATCTCCGCGCGATTGGCAGGGGTGTGTCGTGGCTCTGGCGGACGAGCAGGGCGGGAGGCCAGTTTCTCTCTGGACACTTCAGGCTTCATGTCTATTTGCAAGGGGACCCACTTGTGTTTGTTCCCTGGAGGGCAGCATGAGCACATGAGAAAGGCTTGAAGGAGTGGTCCCTCCCAGCCATCCCTACCCTGACTGTCTTTCCCCCTACCCAGGGCTTTAGGCCTGAATCACAATCTGGTAACCTTGGGCCAATTCCTTTCCCTCACTGGACCTCATTGTCATCTCTACAATAAGGAGGCCAGAGACCTCAGTGTGACTATCAACATCGATTTTTCCGTGGTCAGAGAACCCGCTCCTGGAGCCACACATGGCTGCCCAGAATCCACACTGTATTCTCCAGGCTCCTGTGAGTCTCATGCCAAAGTGCTGGCTCTGAGAGCTGAGTCAAAGTGGTCAATTCCAGGCCGAGTCCCTAAAAGGCAGGGAGCCACTCTCCCTCTCTGCCCTTCCTGCTAGCTGAAATGAGAAGCCAACAGCAAGTCATCTTGGATGAGAAGAGCCAATGCACGACAGCAAGATGAGAGGAATCAAAGGGTTGCCATTCTGGGCCTGGCTTACGTACACTGAGCTGTCAGGTGGGAGAAATAAACTTCCATCTTGTTTAAACCACTGTTACTTTCTATCTCTATTAGAGCAGCTGAACTTGTAACCCTAACCGTTTCAGCCAGAGCAATGGGAACTCTTGTCTTTAAATGAAATCTTTCACGGGATAGCTGAGGTGGGGACCTCACCTGTCTCATGCATTGCTGGAGCCCCACTGCTGAGAAAAGGGCTGACCAAACGCTTGTTCAATAAGAAACTAACGGACAGGACAGACCTGGCCCAGAGGCCTTCACGAAGCAGCCTCCCAAGGACTTGGCAGGGGCTCCTGAAATGCCTCCACAGCCCTTGTGTGCTGACCATTTCAGTTCTGCCCTGCCACTTTCTCCCCCAAGTCACTCACCTTTCTTCTTCTGCCCCCCTCGCTGGCAGTCCTCGTCCCCATTCTTCTCCTCCCCCGATTCATCCGATTTGGTTTTTGGGCTCTCCTTACTATCGCTCCCCTCTCCTTTCTCCTGTTCCTTCATGTCCTTTTTGGGTGGCAGCTTACGGGCAGGTTGAGACTTGTGGGACTGCGGCTGCAGTGGGGAGTAAAGTAACAGTGAGGTGTGGTGAGTCTGAGAGCCTCTTGGGATAGGACGGAAGGGAACTCCCTGTCACTAGAAAGACCGGGCAGAAGGAGCTGGAGCATGCGATGGCAGGTCGGGCTTGATATATTCTAAGGTCCTGTTTTCATGTCTGAGATGTTTCAATAAGAAGCGTGGCCACACAGCAGGAGGTAGGAGACAACCTGTCTCTCCAGCTTCCTCAAGTCTAAGTGAGAGAGACAACCCCAAGACAGGGGGGCTGGGGCCAAATCCAGGTAGTCTGTAGGATGGAGGAGAGGCTGGCCCTCGGCCGTCCGCACTAACCCCGTCTGCAACCTGAAGGACAGTGGCCACAGCCAGGGAGAGACCTAGACCGTCAGCCCAGAACAAAAGCACCGGAAAAAAGAGGACTGGCCAGGAGCCCTTCCGCTGCTGGGACTAAGCAGAGCTGTAAAAGCTTCCCCGAGACATGTGCTCTAGAGGTGGGGACCTGGCCCATGACCACTCTCCTGCTTCACTCACTGGCAATTCAAGTGTAGTGACCGAAAACACTGGCTCTGGAAAATACAACAAACTGACTTCCAATCCTCACTTGGCTATCAAGGAAGGGCTAATAATTAACTTCTCCCAGCCTCAGCGGCCTCATCTGTAAAATAGGTATTAAAGGACCTACCTTGGAGTCACTGTGAGGATTAGATGAAACGATGAATAGACAGCACTTGGCAGTCCCTGACACACGGTAAGGGCTCAAATGGTGATTCTTAACTATTTCAATGTTGCGCATACTTCTTAAGGTAAGACCTGAGGCTCTGAAGGCTTGAGAAGCCAAATGTACACATGTAGACAGAGGTCAGTCTTGCCCTTTCCTCCCCCCAGACTCACCTGCACACTCTTGTGGGCTATCTCTCCAGGTGTGGGCCAGTTGATTGCATCTCCAAAATCACCAACCTGCAAGGCACATTCTATAAGGGCCCCGGGGTGACACTGCCTCTGCCATTCACTCAAAATATAGCTCCACCAAGAGATCAGAGGACAAAATCAGGCTGTCCACTAGGACCATCCATATTGGAGGCCCAGAAGGGGCTCCCCTGCTATTCAGAGGATCCAGAACTACCTGGCAGCTCAGAAGCACTCACTAGAACAGGAAAAAGGCCACCACCTCCAGGAAGTCCCCTTGGATTGCCCACTCCTATTCCTTACCTTGCTGCCTTTGCGCTGTTTAGGAACTGCTGCTCTTACCACCTTGGCTGGAGCAGAATGTTCTGTGGGAACAAGGGAGAGAGGGTTATGCAGAGCTCGTCGGAGGGGGCCACCACCAGCTCCCCACCCTCATCACCACTCCCACTCCAGCAAGTATCCTGCAGTTTCCCAAGGGAGGATGACGAGGTGGACAGTTAAAGAACATGTGCTCAAACACCAATAACAATTTTATCAGCCTCTTTCTTAAGAAATCATGGAAAGCGAGCTCATGGAAACAATCGGCTGCTACAACTCCAGGAACTTGACTCTGAGGTGGGAAGGCTCTCATAGCCTTATACCCTCTTCTAAAAAGGGCAAAGAGGCTGGAGAGGGTAAGTCCATGGCAGACTGAGTCCATGCCAGTGTTAGTTTTGTAACTTATGGCTCCCGAATCACAGCAGATTCCATAAAGGTCTAAAAGATCCTCTTTGGCTCTAAAAATCTAGAAGTCTGTGTGTGAGCAGACCTGGACTAGTTATCACGGGGAAGGCAAGATAAAAACCCTAACTGGGAAGTCTAGAGACCTCTTCTGGGTCCTCACACAGTAGGGCCAGCTCGGTCCTCAGTGACCTGTGGTCCATAGGAGACTTAGCCACTCAGGAGAAATTCCGTTTGCCTTCCAAGTTTCCAAAGAAAAGGTGAGACTCCATTTGATTCAATGGGTCCACCTTTAGGAATTTATCCTAATGACACAAATTAGACAAGTGTTTAGAATTATGCACAAAGTGCTATTTGTAACTTCAAAATACTGAAAACAACATACATGTCCAACAGTAGAAAACTGGCTAAATAAAGCTTAACAACTTTTAGAGCAGTCATTAAAAAGATAATGATCTCTATTCATATGAAAAGATAAACACAATAAACAAGAAAAGTTACACTCCTATTTTTGTAAAATAAAAATGTATATATGCACATATACATAGTAGAAACTGTGGAAGGACATAAAGCTAAGTGTTATCAGGAATTAAGTAGTACGTTTATAGTGATTTAATTTTGTTTGGAATTTTCCAGCAGTTTCAAAAAAAGATAAGACATGGGCTTTTAAAAAGAAAACAGAGTGTGTGTGTGTGTGTGTGTGTGTGTGTGTGTGTGTGTGTGTGTGTGTGTGTGTGTGTGTGTGTGTGTGTTTAAAAAGTGGCTCTAACAGATCTGGTCCCTTCTATATCTACACTTGTTTTCTCAACAGTTCTGAAGACCAAGGGCCTCAGAAACCCATGGGAAAAGATACATCCTGGGGCTCTGCTCACCCACTTCTCTCCCATCACTTTGTCTCCACTGTTGGCAGCCAGGCCAGGGCAAGAGTCTCTAAGCAGAGAAATTTGAAAGGCTGGTCCCAAAAAGGAATGTTCTACTCCTGATCAGACCCGTGTTCCCTTACTGAATAGAGTCCTTGCCTGACTCCTAATGGTGAAGCTACTGCATTATTCACTTCAGCTCCATGCCCCCAAGACACCCCACATGCTTGAGAGGAAAAGCTGCAGAATCTAGCCCACAGCACCCGCAGGCCCATTGAGCTGCTTACCCCAGACTGACTTCCTTGCTAATCTTGGGTTGGCCCAGAGAAGCCTGATACCAACCCAGCACCCTGATCAGGACCCCAGCCAGCCATCACAGGATCATCTCCCCCATGAGACCTGAGCTATGGTGGTCATCACTTATCCTAGACCCATCCTCCAGGAGGAGCACAGGCAAAGGGCCTGCAACATCAAGTTCATTAACAAGAAGCTAGCAAAGGGAATCAGGTTCAGTAGATGAGGTGTTCCTAAAGACTGTCCTTGAAAAGGTAAAGCGAAGTTTTTCAGGTCATTGTGTTTCTTCTAATAAAAGCTTTTTTAAAATTGGGAAGAGTCAGCTCCTATGATCACCCTGCCTGACAGTTTATTCACTGAGATCACAGAGGGACATGGTAAAGTCCCGAAAGTTCAGTCTTCAATTAATGGGAGAGCCCTCCTGCTACTAAAAGATCCCTGCACCCTGCTTTTGCTCTGCTTCCAGCTAGGGCCTCAGGCTGCCCCTGCCCCAAGGAAGAACAAAGTCCCCTGGACAGAAAAAAAAGACCACTAAGGAGAGAGAACTATTTCTGCCTTTAAGCAATATTCCTAGATCGGTTAAAATCCTAGAAACCCAGGAAGTCTCAGATGAGCTGTTACTAGGTCATGTGGGAGGCTGGGGAAAAAGCTATAGGGTTTCTGACTTCAATTACACACCCCTTTGTGGGTCCCCTCCCAGCCACCCCCCTTTATCAGGCACCCCATCCCACCCCTGTCTCCACAATATACAGGGCATGGCATCTGAAAAAGATCCCAATGAAAACCAATCCTTTGCGCAATTGTCAGTCCCCACATCCAAAACCATCCTAACCAAATAGGGAAACAAGCCCCCTTCCTCTGACCTCTGAATTCTGAAAGTTGCTCCAGCTGCCCCTGACCCAAGTCCAGCTCAGGAACCACATAAGTCACCACCCTGTACCTGCCTAAGAAAACAGAAAATGTTAGAGCAGCAAAAAGGACCATGGTTCTAATGTCCTATTTGCTGGTAGGGACCTGAGGCCCCCAAATGGGAATCCCCCAGGAAAAACCAGGACGGCAGTCGGAAGTCTCAGCCCCCTGTGTCTAGTACTCACTCCTCCAACACTCCAGAAATCCCATGTCCACTGGTGGGAGACTGGGTCCCAAACCTTCCTGGTACAATCTTAGCACACTTCTCTGGTGTTTCCCTGGTGAACAGTTACTGATAGCAGGGAGAGGTTCTCAGGTAAAGAGGAAGGGAGAAACAGGATGAGGCAGGCCCTGAATGGGGCCCCCATTCTCTGTGGGGAGCAGGGTGGCAGACAGAGGCCCTCAGAGTGTTTTGCTCAAGTCAGGGGCTAATGGGTAGCCAGAAAAGGTGAAAAGCCACTTTTTGTCCCCCAGAACCACAGCCAGGAGCCAGCACTGACTCCAATTCCAGGGGGTCAAGGAGCGTTCTAAATGATCCCACATGCATTTTTGTATTACATGCAGCACACCTGAATCTGTGTGGTGGGAGAGGCGTGTGTGTGTGTGTGGGGGCACCAGGAGACTTTCCGTGATCCCGTGTCTGCACGGCTAACTCACCATTTGTACTTAAGATTATTGAGAGCGGTGGGAACAGGCGAGTTAAACCATTGCAGCTAATGCGAGATGGCAGGAAACAAGGAGCTGGGCGTGGAGGGGCAACAAGGGATTCAGGAGTGGGGTGGAAGGAGCAGAGAAGGCAGCTCCCCAGTAAAGTGGGCTAGCTGACCAATGTCTAACCTCTGAGATTCTGTCTCTCTGTGCCTCAACTTTCAAATGTGTGACACCCTTCATTTGAACACCAACTAGGAAAGCAGGACAGCCTGTCCTTAAGCACACAGACTTTGTTATCTAATGCACTTGGGTTGGAGTTCCTGTATACTCTGCCCCTTTGAACTTCAGTTTCATCTGTAAAACTGAAGTCTTAATTATCTCATAGGGCTGCTGTGACAGTTAAATGAACAGAGCATAATAAGAGTGCCTATCACACAACAACTGCTAAATGCAGTTGACCCTTGAACAACACAGGGGTTAGGAGCACTGATCCCCGTGGAGTAGGAAGTCTGCATGTAACTTCTGACTTCCCGAAAAACTTAGTCATCCCTCAGAATCCACGGGGATTGGTTCCAGGTCCCCCACAAATAAAATCCACGGTTGTTCAAGTCCCTGTATAAAATGGCACAGATCAATGCATACAGCCGGCCCTCTGCATCTGTAGATTGAAGCAGTACAGGTATTTTTGAGAGAAAAAAATCCATGTATAAATGGATCTGTGCAGTTCAAACCCATGTTGTTCAAGGGTCAGCTGTAAATGCTAAATATTACAATTCAGATGCACAAAGGAAGCTTAATATTTCCAAGTAATCCCATCCTCATCGTTAAAGAGAGAATGAAACCATCGAAAATCTCTCAACGTGAAAAGAATCAGACTGTGTGGGAAAAAAAACCTCTTGGGGATCAATTGGTTCAATTCACTGATACAGATAACAAATGAGTCCCCTCCCAAACCTGGCTCTTCTTTTGGACACTGCCCTCCAGACACAGCCTGGGCAATAGGGTAGGTTTGCCCAGGAAAGAGGAAAAGAAGGGGAATTTACCACTGGTACCCAGAGAAACTTTGGCAGAAACCTCGACCATGCTAGAGGAAGGAGAAGCATAGGGAAAACCGAAGTTCCCTGGAATTGAGGGACCAGTGTGGGTGAATGGCAAGACAGGGCTGGACTAAGGAGAAAGGGGAAGCTGGCACCAGCTCCTAGAGATTGTCATCTGAAAAGGCTGAGTTTACCCTGATTGCAAAGAACTTCTAGAAACCTTGGAGACCAAGGCGATTTGTTAGGCTTTTACTCAAGTTCACACTCATCCACCTGCAGTCCTGTCCCTGGCCATCTGGTTGACCTCCTTGGGGGCGGCCTTCCCAGATGGCAGGTGAGGTGCCCCTGCTAGGTGCTGTCACAGCCTTCAGGACATTAACTGCCTGGTTACATGCTCCTTGAGGGCAGCAACCAGGCTGCTTTCACAGCAATAATCCCAGTGTCTAGCTCAGGGCCTGGTAACACAGCTAACATTTGTTTAATGAATAGCAAGTTCACACACCAATCTCCTCTTTGATTTCACACCAGAAAAAAGACTTTGCTTTCCAAGTGCTAATTCCCGGGGCTATAGCCTCAATGCCCAGGCCCAGGAGCCTTCCCCAGCCACCCCAGGCCAGAGAAACAAGGGTCCTCGCTAGGTACTACTAGTTCCCAGAGGAACCCATGCCCCTGTCCTGCCTTAACTAAGAGGCAACCAGTTACCTGAAATCAGTGCTGGGTCCTAGTCCAGACTCCACTCATCAGTTGTATCGCCGTTGGGACACTATCTACGCCCCTCCCAAGACTCACCTTCCTCAATGGAACAAAAGGTGGTAATATTCAGTCTAGAGGTATGAGGGGAAAGAAGGCAAGATCTCAACCACGGAGGTGTCTCATCAAAGCAGGAGAGATGCTAGCAACAAACTGTAGTTGTGAGAATATTAACAAGGGCAGGTAATATATAGAGAGCACCTACCAGATGGCATGCCATGTACTGTTCTAATGTTGAGTTCGTTCCTCTAATTGGTCTCATTTTACAAATAAGGAAATCAAGGCACACGGTATAAAGGTTTTTTGCCAAGATCACAGCCAGCAAGCAGTAGAACAGGATCTGAAGCCAAGCAGTCTGACTCTAAAACCTGTGCTCTTGACTGCTGGGGGGCGGGGGTCCAAGTTACATCCTGATCATGGCCAACAGGGCAGGCCCTCAATGGCAGGGCTGCAGGGGTATCATTCTACACTGGGAAAACCAGGGCCCAGTGCAGGGAAACCTAAGGTCACAGGGCAGAATGACTGACACTTCTAGGACTGGATGACAGCAACATTTCTTCCCTACCCAGAAAGCCGCAAGGGAAACAACCACTAAGCACACCCAGCTGAAGTCCCCAGCAGAAAAAAGGCGAAAGACAAAAGGCATTGCGTCCAGCCCACCTGACATGGATTCTGCCCCCACCATCTGCCTGAACTGCAGTCCAAACCCCATCTGTGGAAGGCAGCGAAACCATCTAAGGGGATGGAAGGCAGGCAGGAGAGGGAGTCTGGATTATCACCCACCTGTGCCTGTTCCTTCCAGGACAACTTGGGGCAGAGTCTGAAAAGCCGGGTGTAGTCTCGGCTGTCACCCAGCGGGGAGGAGGAGGGGGAAGCCACAGAGAACAAGCTTGGGGACCAGAGGCCTTTCACCCCATCCCCGACTCTAACACCTCTAGGCAGGAACATTCTTCTACAGAGTAAAAGGAATGTCGGTTAACAGTTCTCACCTTGTCCACCAGTCGTCCCTGGTGCCCTGTGCCCCCGTTGCTGTTAGCTACCACCTCTCAGAGGCCTCTCTCTCTGTCCAGCCCTCCTGCCCCAAATTCCCCCCAACTTGAAGATGAAACACAGGAGGGGGCCTGAGGGCGCCCCTGTGGGGAGGGTGGGCAGAGAGGGGAAAACCTTCAGAAGGTCAGACCATCTTGAGGCTCCAGTAAAACGAAGCTGCCAGCCAGCAGCCAGGTCAGCAGTGCAGTCTGTGCCCCTTGGCTTGGGAGGAGGGGCAGCTTGGGTCACATGATAACCCAGCCCGGCTCAGGCCCAGCCCCAGTCAACTATCTTTAGCCTGTAGTGACTCAAGCAGCCAGGTGGCCACACTCTCCCGGCAGACATGGACCCTGCTGCCCTCGGGTGGCTGTGGCCACCTCCACTCCTAGCACAGGTCCCTAAAGTCCTGCCCCAAAGCTAACTGTCACCACAGCTGAAACACATCAACAGCTAGTGAATTCCCTGGCCTGCAAGTGCCAGCTCCCTAACCCAACATTTCTGAACAGCACATTCGGTTCTATTTAGAACAGTAATAATTATGACCACCTCTTACTGAGTGCTGAGTAGGTACCAAAAACTGGTCTAAGTTGCTTTCTGTGTGTGAGTTAATTTATTGCCTCAAAAATACTATTATTCCAGTAGTTTGGAAAATGAAACTGAGGGAATGGACTTGCCCGAGGTCACACAGTATATATTCTGTGTGATATTATTCACAGATCTCAGCATAAGTTCTTCCAAGCCGGCGCTCCCTGACTGCCTAATGTAAAGTGCTGCCCAACTAGCAACTCTGAACTCTGGAGCAAGTTCTAATTCAGTCCATGATTTGGAGTCTTTGGAACATTTATCACACCCCTGAAATGACTGCATTTGTGTGTATCTCAACCCACCAGGCCAATCAATTACTGAACCCATACTATGTCTTTGCAAGGTGCCCAAGTTTTTTACATGCAGTAGCTATGATTTTTCACAACCCCTCTAGGAGACAGGTGTGATAATTCCCAGATTACAGATGAGGAAACTGAGGCTCAGAAGATAGGCTAAGTGACGTTCTGAAAGTCACCATGCTAGTAGTGGGTAGCAGAGCTGGGACTGTAACCCAAGTTCAGCATGACCCCACCCCTAGGCTCGATTAGCCCATACCATGTCCTGTGTAGAGACCGACTGGGAGCTCCATGAGGGTAGGTCTACCTTGCCACTGGCCCCGGGGACCCAGGATTGAAGCTTGTGTATGGCAGCCGCACAGCAATATTTACTGAATGAAGGAGTTTACACAGGTCTGGGTGCTTCCAAAGGAATTTCCAGAGCATTCTCTTCTGGGAAGAGAGAGAGGTTAATTGTCCCTTTGCATTACAACTGAACAGCTGTGCAGTCTGGCAGCTGCAACCTCATTGGAGACCAGACCTATGCCCTGTTCTCCTCAGAGATGGAATCAGCGTGCTTCAGTCCAAACACCAGGGGCCAGCTGTGGGAAACAAGAGGTCACAGAAGGTGTGCAGACAGAACAGCAGAGCGACTCCCCAGAGGTCCCAAACCTAAGCCCCTAGGCCCCAGGCTGTACCATCAATCACAAGACCTGACAACCGTGGAGCTGGGAAACAGGCCCCAGCTAAGGGGACAGCACCCACTCAGGAGAAGTGGAGGCTCCAGCCTCAGACCCAGGCTTAGTGCTATCAGGGCTCCTGCGTTTTCAAGAGAAGTAGAGAAACAAAGTGGATATCAGAGAAATCTCCTGCTTTCTAAATACTGTTCATCAATTCACATGTTATAAACCCCTTCTACAAGCCACATTCACCCTGGGGGCTCTCGTGGGCTCTCCTAGGCCTGAGAAACAGGCCAGGCAGTCCTCAGGCAGCTGGGCCCTGGCTTTCAATAGCCGCTCCTCTCAGGAAGGTTCCAAGGCACAGGGAATGCACTATTGCCCGCCTGACTCCACTGTCCTGCTACAGGACGCCCCCCAACTCAAACCTGGTTTCCCTGGTCCCTGTGGTCACTCACTGCCTCGGGGAAGGCACTCATTCTTCTCGTCCTAAATGCATTCTTAGTTGGAAGAGACTGCTGACTCCCTAAGAAATGACTTTGGATTAGCTCTGTTATTGAAGAAGAGAGGCTGGAAGGGACTTGCGAACTCATCCCATTGTACAAACAGGAAAGCTGAGGCCCAGGAGGGCTCCGGCCGTGCCCAAAGTGACCAGTGAATTGCTGTGGAGCTAGCACTGAACATCCAGTTCCTGCCTCCAGATCCAGCTTTTCCTGGAGGTGGGAAAGCCAACTTCCCCCCTCAACAAATATGCTCGGTGCACCATGACACCCACTCCCAGCGTGAGAGGCAAGGCCTCAGGGACCCAAGCATTACGGGAACCGTCCCTGTTTTTAAGAAAATGACTTCTCACATGGAACTGGACATGACGGAAAAGAAGGGGTGCTCTGGATGCAGTGGACCTGGGAGGGGTACCCACTTCCACCCCCAATTTGATTTCTTCACACTTCTCCAAGGAAGGCCGAACCTTAGATCTCTGGAAGACGTGGGGGAGGCAGGCCTGACCAGCCATCTACCCAGTGTGGCAGGTGGGGCACCCTCACTAACCATTTCCTGCTGTCTGAAATGACCAAGACCTAATGGCTCCAATCCTGCAGGCTGGGAACACTTGATAGCTGAAAATACCACAGAAAATGGGAAGGGCTTGCCAGGTGTCCTAGAAGCAGATGAGGAGCTGGAGTTCTGGGGTGGAGACCAATACCCCCAATCCAATTCAGCCAGGTTGGCCTTGCTCCCCTGAAGGAGCTGATTTGCCTCTCAGTGAATACGGACCAGCCTTGGAGGCCCCTTCAGCGCCTCATGGTGCTCCCCAACTGGGAAAGAGCAGAGCCCCGAGATACCGTGGGTGTGGAGACAGGACCTGCCCCACCTGTAGACTCCCCAATCCTGCTCACACACCAAAAGCACCCTTCCCCCTTCAGTAAATGTAGAGGGCGATCTGACCCCTACCCCCAAACCCACCCCACCAATTTCTGAGGCTGCTGGGCTAAGAGCCAGGACAGAGGAGTTAACAGCATGGCCTTCACAGCCCACTCCAGGAAGTTCTAAACACCATCTGCCATCAAATAAGTAACTCACAAGGCCAGGGGAAATGGTCAAATCGGACCAACCGCTCATGTAGCCTGTAACTTGATAGGCATTAACTGGGCCACACAGGAATGAGGACCAAGCTAGCAGCTTCATAAGGAGGCAGAAAGGCACCTTACTTACATGGAAGCTCCTAGAAGAATCAGACTTAACCTCTGGTTTTCTGAAACTATGAAAGGGGCTCAGAACAGCTGCTACTAGCTCACAGGATTTAAGCAGCTGAAATGAAGTCATAGTTAAACACAGAACTACCATAAACTCATGATAGTTATTAAGATTGTTAATCTCTTTGAGGCAATTCTTGAACCTGGTGCTAACAAAAAAGTGGAGAAGTATGGTGGCTAGATTTAGCAAATAACGCAGGACACCTAGTTAAATGTGAATTTCAAATAAACAACAATTTTTAAAACTACACATGTCCCAGGCCATATTTGGGACACATTCTACTAAAATATTATTCACTGTTTATCTGAAATTCAAATGTAACTGGGCTTTTTGTATTTACTAAATATGGCCACCACAGGATGGAAGGACCATTGCCTCGTGCTCCCTGACAGTGGGGTAGTGAGAACCTACCATCTGCCAGTCCTAACATTCTTTGATTTAATCCTTATGCTCACTGACCACCAGAACCACAACTTTAGATGAAGCCAGCTTTCTAGGCTGCACTTCTTAAGCCAGTAGTGGGCACATGGGTTCTCCTTTTTATATTTTTCTTTTATTTAACATTTATGTTCTGTTGTATTGACTATTTAATAGTTTCTTGAAAAATAAATGGCAGAGCTCTTCTGATGGAAATGGAACTCAAGCCCCTTTCCCACTTTATCTCCCATTCATCTGGAGTTCCTGTGCAGAAGCCAATTATGAAAAACCCTCACTTTACAGCTGTGGAAACTGGGACCAGTGAGCTAGCAGGCTTGCAATACCACTTCTGTAATCTGGGGCACCTGGGGCGGGGGTGGGCAGCCGGTTAAAATGCACCTTGTAAAGCAAGGTGCTTGCTTTCCCCCATGCTCCAGAAATCAGGTTGGGGGTAGGGGGCAGAGCTAGGGCATCTGCAGCTTTAAGGGCAATGCTGATGCCAACTGATGTTTGAGGACTGAGCTGCCAATGAGTGAGACTACCAGGAAGGGATCCTGGTCTCCAGCGCCCAGTCCAGGGTCTCATGCTTGCAGACAGGAATTAAATGGCTCACCAGAGCAAGAAGTAAAACGTTTTAATCACACACACAAAAAGCAGCTAGACGGATGCATGAGGAGCCCACCCCCTCCATTCACCCACCAGTCCAAACTCCAGCATCAGGTACCAAGATTGGTCAGGTCACGAAGCCACAAGCTAAGAACTGACTCTGGGTGCTGAACACACATTGTGATGTATAGAAGATGTATTGCAGAGTACACCTGAAACCTATGTAACTTTACTAACAATTGTCACCCCAATAAACTTAAAAAAAAAAAAAGAAGCCACAAGCTGAGTGTCTTAACAGACGTGAGGTCACAAAGGATCCCTCTGGGCTAGCTAGGCTCAGGGTTTAGTTTCACAACAAGCTCCAAACTATGGTCTTGCCAGAGGGAGAAGAATGAAGGCTCTAAAGACAACTGTCTGCCTGCCTCCTCCTCACAGCCAAAGAGCCTCTACTCTTACCCTAATCCAGTTTGCTCACCCAATGCTCTGAGGTCTGGGTCAGTTAAATAATAATGGCTCAATTTACTAAGCACTTACATCAGGCCTCCTGCTGTGGGCCTTTTGTGCATTAGGTTTTTCAATCCTCACAACTGCTACCCGTGTTGTAGAGGAGACTCAGAGGCTAAGTGGTTAGCCAAAGGTTACACAGCGAGAAGGTATCCATCTGACTCCAAGGATCTGAAATCCCAAGCTACCCCAGGCCTCTCAGCAATACTGGAAACAAACACTAGGTTCTTTGGGTCCCCAAAGGGGTCCAGCTCAAGCCTGCAGGTCCTACAGGAGACTGAGGCCACTGGCCCCAGAATCCACTTCTCTGAGCCTGTTAGTTCACCTCCCAGGTGGGGATAACGCCACTCAGCAAAAGGAAGAAAGGCAACACAGAGCCAGGAACCAAAGCACTGCTTATGGCAAAGGCAATGCTCCAGGGCCTCCTGCAACCCAAATGCCCAGGCTGTGGCCAGTACCAAGCCCAGGAGAATTGTGAAGCCTCAAGCAGATCAAAAGGAGAGGATGGAGTACAGAGCAGAGCCTCTGGGACAAAGGACAGGCAGGAGAGGGGTACAGGAGGTGGAAAAGCCAGGATTTTGTACAGGCCCCGTTCCAAGGAACAGGAGAGAGCTGAACAGAGAGCATCAACCACCCACCCAGGTAAATTACCTTTCCTTACCCTTGGTGACCAGGGCTAATCAGCTCCTAAGGTACTTCCTCACCCACCATAGCACCTGTCTCAAAAACAATGTCTGATACAGGAAGGGTTGACGTGGTTCTCCACGTCAGAGCACAGAGTGTAGAAATGAGACACAGTGAGCTTCCGGACTTGTCCCCAAAATACCAACTTATTTTATGAGATCTCAGCCCTGCCACTCCATCATGAAACTTCACCATAGGTGAACTTGGCTACTGAGGGGTCTGTGTGCCAGGCACTGGGGAAGTAACAGTGAACAAGCCAGTACCTATCCTCTGAGGTTGTTTATATAAGAGCTTAATCTTCAACTCCACCTGTGACTGGCTGAGGATCAATTTGCAATGTTGTTGTGGGCAGAAGGGACAGCAGCCACGAACGTATTTGTATTTCCAGTCTGGCAATGACTGAAAACTGCTCTTCATCTCAACAACTATTTAGCCCATATTATGTACTGTGGATACAGAAAGTGGGTAAGATTGCCAAGGGTCCAGCCATGAAACTCGTAGCTGACGTGAGAGCTGACATGGGTGGTGTTAGGTTCAACATTCTGTCCCTCCAGGGGCTACTATGTCCTCACCTCAAGCAAGCCTAGAATGCTGAGGTCCAGATGGTACTAGAGGGATTGAGGCAAGGCCCAAAGAGGAGCAAAATGCAGAAACACAGGTGAGAATTAAGAATGGATGCCTCTGTGGAAAGCGCACTGGACGAGGAGTCTGGAAAACTGCCTACTTCACTAAGGTCAGCCCGGATCATCCAACTGTACCACCAGCAACTGGGTGGTGCTTCTACGGCCAGGGCTTAGAGTCCAGGCTCTGCTACTTCTACCTTGGTGACTCTGGGTTTCTGTAAATAGGAATAGTTTCCAACCTGATGGGACTGTGTGGATTAAATCAGTGGATATTTGTAAAGTGCTTGGGAAAGTGCCTAGCACATAGGAAGCACCCAACACTTGTTAGCTATTATTGTGGAAATTTATTGATGACTGAGTACCTGATTAGGACCACTGACAAACTGTTCCACGCTACCCCAAGCTCAGTGGTGAACCCCCCGTTAGGTATCTAGTCCGGGATGTCTGCTCCATGGCTCCCACCCCTCCCAGAACCACTCTGAAGAGCTCATCAGTAAGACAGAGTGGACGGGTGGGCCTGTTTTCAAGAAATGTAGAGCATTTCTGGGCAACACCTCCTCCATTTGGCCAGGCCATCCCTGGCCTTCTCAGGGTGTGTCGAAGGCTGGCCCAGTGTGGGGGAGGGAAGGGAGCTGAAGGCTTGTGTCTGCAGGACCAGGAGCAACAGCATTTGCTCTGGATCTGCCTTGATGCTTGTGCTGCCAGGCCTAGTCTTCTAATATGCAGTCGTGCAGCACTAACTATTCAAAGGGGCTCCTGTTTCTCCTTGAAGGGACATGGCAGAATGAAGCAAGACCTAACATGGACACTGTGATCCCCTTGGTGCCACGTGGGATACGCTGGCCAAGAGACAACCTCAGTTTTCTATAAAATGAGAAGGAACCAGATGGTTTCCAAAGCCCCTCGGGACTTTGGCCTTCCTCAAGTCTAGGATCTCCAAAGAGCTGTCACCTCAGAGGGGCAATGGTAGTGATGATACAAGTCAGGAGGAGAGACAGGGAAGGCCTGGAAGGCCAGAGAATATCCCAGAGCAACTACAAACCCAGCTGCAGCCAATAGGGAACTTCAGCAGCCTCTCTACTCCCAGCCAGCAGTCTGGTATTCTCAGGCTGCCAATGCCCTCACACCCCTTTCCCCATGCTTGGCAAGAGGGCCTCCCACTCAATGGACATACTGCTGTGCCCACAGGTCATGGAGAGAAAAAGCCAACAGAATCAAATTTAACTTTTTAAAAAATGTTTATGGAGCTATTTATTATTGAGCCCTTAGTATGATTTGTCACTGTGCTAAGTGCCTCCCTTGCAATCTTACCTAATAGGAAGACTGATGCTTATCTTCTTTTTACTCTGCTGATTTTTTTCCCTTATTAGTTATACTTTAAAGGGTGGGCGTGGGGTGGGGGGGATAAACTGGCTTTGCCAGTTCTTAATTCTGACCCTGGGCTGGTCCCTTAATCTCTGTAGGTCTATGGAGAAGGAATTTCTCCATAAAAGGGAGCCAACTACTACCCACTTGAAGGGCACTAGTGAGGTATGAATAAGTCCCAAGGGCTATCCCAAGGCAGTACCAACCCTTTCAACAGAGGGCTTAATGAGTAAGACTAGACCCCAGGAGAAATCAGAATGGTGGCTTAGAATGCTCAGCTCTGGCAGGTGCCATCTTGGACAGTGTCCCATCTCAAGGCAACAGAGCTCCCGGAGGAGCACAAAAACCAAGGCACCATCTCATTCCCTGGAGCAGCCCCCTCCCAGCCTGTGGAAACTGTTGCTGGGCGCTACAGGGACAGGGAGGAAGACCCATCCCTGGATCCCCCCAGCCTTCCAAACCCCAGTCATCCAAAATCTGGTCCTCTTTACCTGAACACTAATTCAAGGTCTGCCGCTCACCCCCAACCCTCATATGAAGGGGCTGGGGGTGGTCAGCAGCAAGCTACTGACACATACACCTAGAAGGCAACTACATTTTACAGGCTACAAAACTAAGGCACAGACTTGGGTGTGGGGGGAAAGAAACAAGGCTCCTACAAATCTCAGACCTGCTAAGGAATGAGGTTCTTGCCACAAAAGTGGCCTGGTGTGAAGCACACATATTCCTGCACTCGGGGGGCAGGACTGTTTGACAAACTAATCAATTATGTAGAGATTTCTAAGTCCTGACCTGATGCAGGCCAACCCATGACCCTTCTGACACCCACTCCGGCCCTGCTGGTCTTTCCCCCTCTGCTGGCCAGCCCCCACCAGGGATGTGGGGCACCCCAGGGCAAACCCATGTGGGGTACTTTGCCCACCCCCAGTGGTTTCCTCTTTGTACCTGGGCTAGTTTCAAAGCCGAGACTAAGTTCTTAGAAGGCAGCTGAGTGCGGCGCACGCAGTGAGCACAGAACTGGGGCTCAGAGCGCTTGTTTTCCACACCGCATCCATGTCCAGGTGCCTCGTCAGGCGCTTTCCCGTGGGCCTGCGACCCTTGGCAAAGCAGTGCGTCTGGGCCTGGCACCTGGTCCATGCGGATTCTGGACTGGGCTGGGTGGTCTCGGATCAACTGCAGGGGCCGCGGGGGCAGTGACGAAGCAGCAGCCTCACAGGACCAGCGCTGGCCAGCTCTGAAACCTTCGTGGGAAAATGCTGCCTTCCTCACCAAGGCTGCTTTGAGGGTTACAAGCTACGTGCCCTTGAAAGCTTATGTTTCTTAGTGGGGGGGGAAAAATACAGCTCACAAAATATGATCCCATTTTTAAAAGGTGTGTGTGTGTATACTGCGGGTGCCAAAAAAATATATACACAGTTTAAGCGATGTTATCTGTGTGTTACTTAGTAGTTCGCCACAATCACAAGTGTCTGGACGCTAATGGTGACCACTTTGAGCACCTCTTGTCATTGCAGAAGTCAAACGTGACTTGTATTCATCTTTTGTTATCGGTACATATTGAGTATTACAATTTTAATCCAGTCTTCCTTTCTGAAAACGTATATACATTTTTTTGGCCCCTTCTGTCCGTGCACAGACACACACAGTCTAATATAATAGTCAGTAGCCACATGTGGATACTGAGCACTTGGAATGTGGCTAGTCCAAACTGAGGCGTGCTTTTAAGTGGAAAAGACACCTAGGTTTCAAAGACTTATTTCAAAGAAATGAACTATTCACTAATGATTTTTATACTGATATATGTTGAAGCAACATCTTGGGTTATATTATTTAAATTGATCTCACCTGTCCTAACTTTTTGAACTATGGCGACTAGAAAACTTAAAATTGTATATGTGGCTCGCATTGTGTTTCTATCAGGCAGCACTGGTCTAAAAAGATAGGGTTGCTTTGTAGTATTTATGGTGGTTGGTGGGACGAGTTATGAAAAGGATTTGTTTTCTCTTTGCTAAAACATATTTGGACATTTTTCTACAATGAATTACACGTGTTGTTTGATAAGTTGAAAAGATTTCCCCTTCAAAGGAAGTTAAAAGGCCCCAACACATAATAGTGTTTCCCATCCCCCTTTGGTAACCCAAGCTACCCCCCACCCCCACCCCTCCCACTGGCCAGGAGGCCGTGCCTGAGAAACCACAAGGTCAGCACAGCTCTTTCCAGCAGGCTGCACGTGGCCTAACAGAGCTAAAGAGGAACATCTCTGGGGCAAGAGGGGCCAGGCCTCTCCAGAAGGATCACAAGTTCCAGGGCCTGGCTCATACTCACTCAGGGTGGCCAGAGGGGCAGAGCTGGGACCTCCAGGCTGGGCCACCAGGCTCCCGTAGAGATTCCTGCTGTCTAAAGATTGGTGTGGGTCCTCTCCCAGAAAGTTTTCCGGTTGGGTATATATACTTCTGTGGTCTGGGAGAAGGCAAAGCCAGATGATAAGTAAGGAGAACTCAAGTCAATATGCCATCTACTGGAATCCCAGCTACTTACTAACTACTGCACAGCCCCAAGCAACTTCCTGAACCTCTTAGAACTTGTTTTCCCACCTGTAAATTGAGGATCCTAACTGTAGCGAGATCCCATACAGCTGTTTTGAACCAAGATAATGAGTAAGATGCAGGTGGTGGCTCCGAAGTTTGAGAATCACACAAGAAGTGGAAGGTCTGGCACAGTCTGGCCTGGCTCTCCTGGGCATCTGTCCTCACCAGGCAAGCTACCCACGAGGCAGATTCTAGGGTACGTGGCTAAGCCAGGGACATGATAACGGCCCATCAGTTGATAGATGAGCAACTGCATGCATGTGCATGGGATCCAATCCCTTCATAGAAGTTGTGAAAAATGAAGGTCCAGCCAGGGGAAATGAAAGAGCAGGACTGAAATCAGCACTTGGATCCCCAGACTTTCACCTAAGGCAGCTTGTTCTGACCCCACCCTGAAGATCTTACCTGAAATAAAAAAAGTCACCGCAGTTTCTGACAAGAAGTCAGGAACAGAAAAGCCAGATCAGGCTCACCCCGCCCCTCCAGGCCCCAACACCCATGCCTCAGCTCCTGCTGGTGTCCCCAGGACATTCACCCACCTCCATTTTAGGGCATGGAGCATGGCACAGACCAAGGGAAACTGGTCCAGACAATGAAACACAAACACTTCTGGCTCTGGGGCCAAGAGACCCAGAGCCCAGGGAAAAAACACCTGCCTGCCCCAGTCCACCCTTCGGATTAATGGGCACAGTGCAACTAACCTGATTTCTGGACAGTTTGAGAAGAGAGGAAGAAGAAATGGCAATCAGAAAAGTTCCTCTTTAGGTGGCCTAGTCTTGGGGAAAACAGCTTAAATAAATAAATAAATAAATAAATAAATAAATAAATCAGGCCAAAGCCACTATGCCTTCATCCATTCCTTCCCATCTTTTTCCTGGACTACTGAAGAAGTCTCCAAAGCAGTCTCCCTTCTTCCAGCCTGGTTTCTTCCTGTCCCCACCCCAGTCCATTCTCCACAGAACGAAGAAATCCTGAAGCAGAAATAAGATCATGCCACTTCTTTCATTGTTTTCAGAACAGAATCCAAAGTTCCTAAACTGGACTTCAAATGCCTCTTGCTTTTCTGATTTTTTGAGCCCCTCACCTCTCACTCATACAAACCTCAGTAGGTTCCTCGGAGAATGCTAAATTCAAGTACTCACCAAGTAGTACTTGATGTTCCTCCGGGCTAGAATGCTCGTCACCAAGCTTCTTATCAATCTCACCATAGAGGCATTTCCTGACATCTTGACTAAAGCTGCCCCAAGCCACACACCCCAACACTTGTCTGTTACATTGCCTCACTTTGTTTCTTTCACAGCACTTAGCACTATCAGCAACTGCCCTGTAGTTTTCAAGATGATTGAAAATCGATCCTCTTCTCATTGAAAGGGGCCTGTGTCCCCTTCCCGCCATTCTCTGCAGGATCTGTGGCCTCTATCAACACAATATGGTGCCTGTCGCTGTGCTAGCGCTCAGGCCCAGAACCGTGAAATACTGACAGCATCCACTCCGTCTCCTGGAACACTCTCTCTGGGATCCCTAAGCCACTGAGGAGTAAAACCTACTACTCCGAAACCACCACGCTGGAGGGGGCATCTGAAGGCACTCACTCCAGTTCCAGCCATCACTACCAAACATGTGACTGAAACTGTGGTGGCCCTTCCCAACCAGAACACGTGCCACCTCTATCACTGCCACGTAGAAAAGAAGAACTGCTGGGCTGAGACCTGTCCAAATATTGACCAACAAATCAGCGACTCAAACGGTTGTATTAAGTTCTGGGATGATAAGCAGAACTACACTGTTGGCTTACTATTTCTCCCCAGGAGAAGGGAAACTATGAGGGCAGGTCCCTTCAGTCTTGTTCCCACCAGGACTCCATGGTCTAACATTTAGTAGGTTACTCAAATGAACGTTTGAAATGAATGGCTTTCACTCTGGTAGCAGCTAAGCGAGTTCCTCTCACACGAAGCTTAGTCTCACGCCCTGGTGCTTCTCTAGACACACCTGGGGACTCAGAATCCTGTCTCTTGAGATGGTCAGCTTCCCTTCTACGCAGCCAGTTGGTTGATACTTTGACCCTGGCCTGCCCCCAGACCAAGGTTCTATTTTAGGGCCAGAAGGGGGTTTCTCAGGAAACACCTAATCAAACCAGGTACAGGATGTCAGAATCTTCTCAATAATGTTCCTGCCAAGAGATGGGCCACCAGTGTTTCCACACCGCTCCTCAGCACTCACCCCCTTCTGGGGCAGCCCATTTTAGTCAGAGTTTCCCAGCAGGCTAGGGCAGAACGCGCCATCCTTGGGTAGAAGTATCCCACAGCCTTGGCCAAGCTCTTGGGGATGACTCACTGGAAAGCCGGTCCAATCAGGGGGGGAAAACAATCCCAATTAGATGACATCTTTCTTGCAAACTGCAGCCTTGACCTCCAATCTGATATATAGAACTTAATCTTAGTGGGAAAGGATCTTGAAAGGTCTTCAAACTCAATCACACCTTCATTTTCAGAAGAGGGAAAGGGAGTCCAGAGGTTCGGTAAGTTGCCCGAGGTGTCTTAGCAAGTGAGCCAAAGAGCTGGGACTAGAAAGCTGGTCTCCAGTTTTCCTGCCCTGACTGTCTACTCTACCCTTACACAGGGCTCACACCAACAACTGTGTGAGGAGCAGGCCTGCCTTGGACGAGTCTCTCTCCAGTGTCTGTGGCCCCCAGAGAGAATTTAATGTTCCAGTGAGTTCCAATGCCCAAAGAGCACGGCCACGATACACAAGGCCTCTAGCCAGAACCTTTCCCCTTTCCACCCCAAGATATAAAATCTGCCTTAGCCAGGCTGATGCCTAACAGAGTATTTGAGCTGGAAGGGGCCTTAAAGACAGATGCTATACCCATTTTACAGATGGAAGAAGTGGAGAAAGGCTCACTGGGGCCTAACATAGCCCAGTTTCCCTAGCAGCCCCATCCCTTAGCTCTCAGTTCTCTACTGCCGCTCTGGGGCCTGAGGGTACAATGCCCAGAGGTGTCCTATCTCCCCATCATACTCATTCTCCCCTCTAGGAGTTGCAATTCCTGCCCTAGGCCTTCAAGTCTTCCCCACCCTCTCCTCTCAAACTCTTCTCCCACAGGATGCTGCTCAGTTTGTAGTCAGGTTAGATGCTGTCCCCTCCCTTTGTACGATATAAAACATACCAAGTTTGAGCCTGTAGGCCTCATGCTGGTGTCATGTCTAAAGGAGGACTAGGTTTCGCTACTGAAGAGCAGTCATAAAGAAACAGAGGCTCAGTTTGGCCAGGTCGTCTCATTCTTTTCCCATAACAGTTATATTATTTCACATACTGTCCTACTCACCCATTTTAAAGTATGCAATTCAATTGCCTTTTTTTTTTTTTTGCATATTCAGAGTATTGCTTTTTAAAGAAAAGCTGCAGATCTCTAAGTCTCCAGATAAATTTTCTTGATTTAAAAATATAGGTGATTGAATTGTTTTTAATGCAAGGCCAATCAAAACCTGTCAGTAGTAGACTGGACTGGGCCTGAGGAGGCAGGTGGAGGGTGCCCACTTGTGACTTCTGTCTTTTAGGATATAAGCCCCATCATGGCAGCAATGTGTCTTGTTTACCCCTGAATTACGGGGCCTGACACCTAACAAGTATGCAAAATTTTCTGAATGAACAAATCTAGCAAAGTACTCTGCAAATTTGCAGCTGCAGAGCCCAAAAGCAAATCGCTACCCAAACTGTTTAAATATCATCACGTCCAAGAATTCAGTTCCTCCTGTAGCAACTGAATCCATTTAGGGGCACTGCTGCAAGTTACTACTTGACCAGAGCCAAAACCTACTGACCCTCCACCTCTCCCCTCCCACCTACCATCAGTTTTACCCAGAGGGCCACATGAAGGGTCACATTCAAATGCTTTATTTGAGAACAACCAGTATCCACCCACCTCCAGCTTTGATTCTCTGGCAAAACAATCCTAGTTCCTTCAACCATTCCCTCCTCACAGAAAGGTGCATGAGTCCCGGTGAGCCACCTCGTCTGTGTGTTCCTGATTTCCTGTGTCCCTCCCACATTCCCTAGAAGCAGCACCCAGCTGCTCACCGCCAAACCTTGCTGTCACCATATCCAAACTCCACCTCCCATACTCTGCTCTATTTCAGGCTACTATTCCCAAATCAGGCTACTATTCCATCCACATAATTGGTTTATCTTCCTCATATTGCTGTTTATACACAGAACAGGAAAAGCAAAGAGACCTCCACACCCCCAAAGACACCCAAAGCTGCAGAAAGACACCAAAGATGGAGTGGGAGGGTTTCCATGCAAAGCCATAAGCCCATCTCTCACTGACATTCTATCACCAGGACCTTCCCAAACACCACGTGGGCTTCTCACTGCAAGATTATATCCCCAAGTGATTCCTTAAATTCCCCTCCTCTATGGAGGTGCATGACAGCCCATGGCAGGGTCAGAAGAGTTGGCCCTAAGAAGTGGCATGGGCTGCATTCCCATGTAGGCTCAGGACCAAACAGAGGGGATGGAGGGGCAAGGGCCCAGGCCAATAGGAAAGCTGGCTTTGGCACCTGATGTCTGTAAGCCAACTGAAGACCCGGGACAAATTCAGGTCTCAAAAAGAATCATCAATACTCTTACAATTATCATTTATTGTTCATTATTCGCCAGACTCAGGCTGAGCACTCATATTTATCCAGCTCACTTTCAACACCTGTATGTGGGCATTCTACATGTAACTCCATTTACTGAGGCCCAGAAGTTTCCAACCTGTCCAAGGATACTTAGTTGGTAAGTGCCATGTTTCCCTGAAAATAACACCTCACTGGAAAATAAGCCCTAGCATGATTTTTCAGGATGACGTCCCCTGAACATAAGCCCTAATGTGTCTTTTGGATAAAAAAAATCAATGTAAGACCTGGTCTTATTTTCGGAGAAACACGGTGGCTGAGTTAACTCAAACTGGTTGGCTGACCCCAAAGTTCCCGTATAACCACCCCACTCTACTTCTCCGGAGGTGGAGTGAAAACCGAATTGGAATGGGTGCCAAGAGACGGGGGACCAAGTCTCAGCCCTGCTTTGAACTGACCGGTTTTGAGCAGTTACTCCCTTTCTGGGCCTTTCGTACCTAACTTGCTACATTCAGGGTTTACAAGGACTTCTGGGGTCCCTTCCAGCTCTACACTCCTTCTCTGAAAGGATGGAAAGAAAATTCAAGCCCCTGAGGGCACAGCAAGGGGACAGAGTTGACAACTGGGCGTTGGGCTGCAGCAGCCTGACTCTATAGCCCAGAATTCTCAGGAACTCACTATAAAAGCCAATATAAGGGCAACTGCAAAACCCCTGTCCTCAGCACAGGTGTAAAGCAGCTGAATTCAGCAGAGGGAGGCGGCTCTGATGGGAGTGACACCTTGTACATACGGTTATCTATGCAAGAACCCGCAAAGCCCAGCTGAAGAGTAGCTGGTAGCAGGCAGCCTCGAAGTGGCCCTCCCCTAGTGGAAAGGGGGACTGTCACCTGGAAGCCTGTCCCCCTGCCACTACTTCCCGGCCCTCCTCCTCGTCCCACCTAGCAAGCTGCAGCAGGGACAAGCAAGCTGGTGGCTCTAAGCGTAAGCGTGAGCTCAGCCTAGGCCAATCCTTCAGTAATTGTGCTTTTTCTGGCCAATGAGATGCATTCCAGCTCACCTGGCGTTCGGAAAGGTCAGAGAAATCCCATAAACCAGAGCCGCTCCCTACCCCTCAAGGGTGACAGCTGATAATTGCCCAAGACCTACAATTCAGGAATGACTTGGAAGTCTGTTCCCAAAATGGGAACAATGTCCCAAAGAGTCACGACAGGAAACCCTAAACCATCTATTCTTAAGCTAAGAGGTTCTGCCACAAGGCCCGAGTAATCTTTCAAAAGGAAAAATCTGACCACGCAACTCCCTCACTTAAAATCTTCAATGGCTCTCAAGTGCCTTCCTGTTAAAACCAGAATTTACTTTTCCAGTCAGCTAAACTACAGCCACAGGGAATTATTGTTCGCTGAACCCTAGGCCTTTTCTCAGGTAACTCCTACCTATCGCTCCCATTTCAGCTTAGCCATAACTTCTTCCAGAAAGACTTCTCTGACCTAGACTGAATTGGGTACCTTGCCACATTCCCAAAGAACCCCATCCCACACTTTTCTTACATAGCACCATCCGTACAGGATTGTATGTGTGCCCTTTGCCAACATGGATTTTTATTATTCACTGTGGTATCCTGTATGCCAGATTAAAAATATGCTGAAATGTTGCTGTTAAAGTGTGAGATTCATCCATTTCTTCACTAACTACTCACTAAGCTGCCTACTATGTGCCAAGTGTGTTGTAAGTGCTGGGAACACAGCAGTGGTCAAATAGCAAAGCTTCCGACCCAATGATGGTAAGAGCTAAGAACAAAAATGAAACAAGCTAAGAGAGATGGGGCTGCAGAGTATGGGTGCTGGCTTACTATTTCATGCAGGGTGGTCTGGGAAGGCCTCTCCATCAGTGTTATTTGAACAGGAACCTGAAGAAAGTGAGGGTGTGAGCCATGTGGCTGGGGGTGGAGAATTCCAGAACAAAAGCCATGAAGCAGGAGAGTGCATAATGTGCTCCAGAAAAAGCAAGGACCGATGTTGTTGGTAGGGAAAAGTGGTGAAAGGTGTCGGAGCTTGTGGGGAACCAGATCAAGCAGTGTTAGAGGGCACGCTAAGGGCTCCGGATTTCACTCCCCTCTGAGAAGCCAGGAGAGGGTTTGCAGCAGGAGTGAGAGGAGACCAGTGAGGAGGGTGCTGCAACAATCCAGGTGAGAAGCAACGGTGCACGGCCCAGGCTGGCAACAGAAGAGGTGGTAAGAATCATTTAGCTTTGGATGTAGTTTTTAGGAGTCAAAAGGGTGTAAACTACAGAGAAACAGGCAAGGATGAGCCCAAGATTTTTAGTCTGAGCAATGAGAAGGACAGAGTTGCTTATTAACCCTCTCCTGAGTCTTCACTTTCCTCACCTGTGAAGTGGGGATAAGCGCACCTGCTGAGCTGATTAAATGGGACAGAACTCGGAAAGCATCCAATAAATGGTAATTACTGTGTTTCCCCGAAAATAAGACCTAACTAG
Source organism: Rhinolophus hipposideros (assembly GCF_964194185.1). Lineage (NCBI taxonomy): Eukaryota > Metazoa > Chordata > Mammalia > Chiroptera > Rhinolophidae > Rhinolophus > Rhinolophus hipposideros. The sequence continues at coordinate 26,548,084 of NC_138069.1, read as the reverse complement.
ACCATCAACTCTACTGTGTCTTTTGGAGCAAAAATTAATATTAAAGCAGGGAAGACAAAAGGCTACCTCAAGGTGCAGTATACCCGGAGGGTAAGGCAGCTGCCACTACAAGTTTGGACGGTTAATACAAAGCACCCTATGAATAAGGCTTCTGATGGAGTTATCTGGGTTTACCAATAGTACCCCAAACTGAGATGGGGAAGCCCCTCACCACACATGACAGATTTATATGGCTGGCTTTACAAGATTCATCAATCTAGACCCACACTCTTCATCCCCAACACCGAAGGCTTTGCCAGTCCAAAGGCACAGCCAAAAGAAAGGTACTACATCAAGACTGTCTTGGTTCTGGGAAAATCCCACAGGGAGACTCTCCCTAAGCTATCGCCATGAGAAGTTGGCCAGTTGACCCTGGTAACTACTACAAATAGAGCTACTTGAAAACGAAGCTACCTACCTCCTGATTACCAATCTTCACTTAGAAAAGGAATAGATAACCCCTCAGAATAGGTGACTACCTCAAACTACACACATCTAGCTTTGGAAAACATCTTCTGGAATATAAACCCCTTAACCATGTGTTGGGCTACCCCATACTCGGTATCAATTTGATTCTCAAAACCACCTCAGCATGGGTTAGTCCCATTCTGTGAATAAGAAAAAGAGGTTATGAAAGCTGTTTAAGGTCACAAAGTGAGAGCAGAGAGAAGCACTTTGCCCATGTTCTGATTTTAATCCCATTACCTATCCCCTTTGCTCCTTCACCCCATTGTTTCCTATCCTTTCATTAGCCAGGTGCCAAAACTTATTTTCTATCATGAACCCCCAGCAAAGTAAGGCCATCCTCTCTCCTGGCCACTCCCTAAGGTCACTATGGACCAGCCAGAGAGGCTTGTGAGCCCAGACTGAGGCACCTGTGAGCCCTCTGGAGGCCCCAACACTCTAATTACCCCCTTTAAGCTTGTCTTGGATTTTGCAAACGAGGGAACTCCCATCTGCCAAGCTCTCCATTTTAAAGGTTTTTGTGGTTTCAGGCTCGGCTGCTCCTCCTCTTCCTACCCACCTCCCAAAGGGAGGAAACCAGTGCCGGGTAACAGCTATGAAGTTTACTCTAGCTTAGGTCCCATTGCAGAGGGGTCGGTTAGCTGAGATACTCTGTCCCTCAGGGAGGGCCAGGGTTCAAGACAGCTGAGACTACCCTCCACCTCCCACAGGCCTGGAACCACCTCCTAACCACCCCAGAACCTCTCCCTCTCAAGCAGACACTCACTCCAACACCCTGCCTAGAAGAAGGGGCGGGGGAGTTGAAGGTTCGTGGTGAAGGCCTTCCTCACTTGGCCCCTTCAGAGGGTGTCCAATTGTGTGCATTCTTCACAAGAAGAGAAAGTGATCTGAACTATACAGGAAAAGAGCTTTAAGCCCTAATTAGGCAAACCTAGCAGTTCTTAGCCAAGGTGCATAATATAACCAGTTATGGAGTTTAAAACAAACAAAAACAATCATAATTCCTTTATCAGCCCTGACAAATTCCTTAATAAAGCGATCAGATTTCCTCAACTGCCACCCAAATATCGTCTTATAACTCGTTTGTTTGAATCAGGATCCAAACAAGATTCACACAATTCATTTGATTGATGCCTCAACTCTTTTCATCTACACCGCGTTTCCCAAAAATAAGACCTAGCTGGACAATCAGCTCTAATGCGTCTTTTGGAGCAAAAATTAATATAAGACCCTGTCTTATTTTACTATAAGACTGGATATAATATGTAATATAAATATAATTAATATAATTAATATAATAAAAATACCGGGTCTTATATAATTTTTTGCTCCAAAAGATGCATCAGAGCTGATTGTCTAGCTAGGTCTTATTTTTGGGGAAACATGGTAACAGTTCCCTTTTTCAAATATGCCATTTATTGACTGATAACATAATCTGTCCTACAGAATTTCTCATGTTCAAAAACTGGAAAACTGCTACCTCACAGTCAGTCAATTTGTTCCTCTATCCCCAGAGGTCTATGATTCTATTAGGTTTGGGTTCCATTTTTATTTGGTGGGGAGAACTTTTCCAACAGTGCTGTGTATTTCCCATTATCACATTATAAGGCACATAATGTAGTTGCTCCATAGTGTCTGACAAGGACCCTCAAGTGAACAGCCTAAGTTCCTGAAGCCAGAAGAGTCTCTCCAGCCCTCACAGAGCTTGGGTTCAAAACTGGAATTCTTACCCACTACGGGAGATATAAACATACATATAACAACCTCTGCTTTCGTTCCTTTTTATGGGGAAGGGGTTTATTGGAAAAAGTGTTTTTGATACTAAAAAAAACTTTGACAACATTTAGACTGAATCCAATTCCATTGTTTCACAGATGAAGAAACAGAGGTACAGAGTAAGCGTGGGGGTTGCTGGTGTCCACGATGCTGGTCATGAGCAGAATCAGAAGTGGAACTAACAAATTCTAACAATGGTGATAATTTTATTATAAAGTTAGAAACGGGGCGGCCCCGTGGCTCAGGCGGTTGGAGCTCCGTGCTCCTAACGCCGAAGGCTGCCAGTTCGATCCCCACATGGGCCAGTGGCAGATGGCTCAGTTGGCTGGAACACGGGCTCTCAGCAACGGATGGTGGGCTGCGCCCCCTGCAAGTAACAACGGCAAGTGGACCTGGAGCTAAGCTGCACCCTCCACAACTAAAACTGAAAGGACAACATGACTCGGAAAAGTCCTGGAAGTACACACTGTTCCCCAATAAAGTCCTGTACCCCTTCCCCCAATAAAATCTTTAAAAAAACAAAACAAAAAAAAGTTAAAAACAGCAACTGTTAAGTAGATTGTTAAATAGGTAGCATGTAACAGATGCTCTGTGCCAGGCATTATGGTAAGGGCTTTATAAATATTATCTTCTTTAATTCCCACAACCTTCTGAAATAGTAACTCTCATTATTCTCATTTTGAGAGCAACGGTGGCTCAGCGGGGCTGAGTAATTCACCCAAGATTGCACAAGTTATAGATGCAAAACTGTATATATACAAATACAGAATTATTACGTTGTACACCTAAAACTAATATTATATGGCAATTATACCTCAATTTTTAAAAAAGCAGCAGCAGCAAAAGAAACAAAGCTGAGGCTCAAAAGTACAGCCTATATGATTCCAGGGCAGAGTTCTTACTTCCATCCAGTCTACTTTCTTGTGGTAGGGGAGGTGCCAGGGCCTGAAGTAGCTCTGAGGTCCTCACACAGTGAAGACTGAGGCTCAGATCCACACAGATGCCCCACCTAGTACAAGGTTGTGTGTGTGTGAGGGGGAGGGGGGCGACCTGAGGAAGGAGAGTGGAGGTTTACTTGAGGCCAGTTCAATGGGGCAGAGAATCCCCGGGGGTTGCCATGGGTTAGGTGAGATTATAACCCCCTTTTTTTTGTTTTGTCTTGTGCCATCAGTTAGCTACACTTCAAAGGTAAAGAAAGAGCGATGCCCAGAACATAAACACTCAAGTCTCAGACCCTGCCCCCGACTTTCCTTTAAAAAGAAATCTGCTCTCTTGCAAGAGAAGTTTTTGTCCTTGCTAGGCTTCTCCACACTTGGACTCAGCAGTCTCTCTCATAAGTTTTCACCCTACATAAAAACTTTCAGTTTCAAATAATAAAGACTCAAAAAAAAAAAAAAAGAAAAAGAAAAAAAATCAAGGAAAAGACTACAGCACTGGTTGGTTGGTTTTCTTACTATACATAAGTTAATTTCTACACAATCAACCCACTGATTCCCCCTGCTGGGGTGGGTGGAAGCTTGTGATGATACACTCTCAAATCTCAACCCACTGCTAGTGCGCCAGCCACAGCAAACTTTTAGTTCAGTTAAACTAGCCTTTCCCCACAGCCCTGAAAGCACCTGTGCACTCTCCCGAAAGGTAATCTTAATGAAAGGCACATAAACTAATTAAAACATTTTAAAAACATTCATCATACCACATTCCACAGCAAAAATAGCCAATTCTTTGGGTTACCAACTTTTAGGATTATCCATAACATGCCTTTTATGCCTGTGGATAAGCAAGTCCATTTTTAAGGAGATGATCCCATATATTTCATGGAGTATTGATACAACACCAACAATACCACAAAAGGAAAGGAGCACTGCATTCCCCAACCCCTCAAAAGACAGGTGGGGAAAACAAAGACCCAGAAAAAGTTCCGGAAAGTCCCAGTCTCAGTCTCCAAGACTTGGTATAACAGCTAGCTACCACATGGCCGGCACTCGGCTATAAAGATTTACACATATCACAATAAATGCTCACAACAGCCTCACGTGGCAGATAAATCATAATTTAATCCCCAGTATACAAATGGAGAAGCTGAGGCACAGAACAGTTAAGGAACTTGCCCAAGGAGGCACAGTCAGCAAGTGGTAAGAGCTGGCATTTGAACCCATGCAGTTTTGACCCCAAAACTTCTGCTATATATACACAAATTTTTCTTTTAACAAAAACATCTTGTGTCTCTCCCATTACACTTAGAGTTGTGGCTAGGATAAGGAAAAAATTTTAAGCGTTTTCAAAATATTCTAGGGGAAGCAAATACAACAAGCCAAAATGCAAATCCCATGATTTGCAACTACAAAGGTAAGACGTGGAAGCTTAAACCAGAATAGAGAACCCTACAAGGGTGGATTATCGAAAAACATCTTTTATTACTAGTTACTGCATGTGTCCCTTACAGAAGTAAAACACTAGCATCTGAGCCAAAAGGAGGGCTAAAAATAGGCATTTGCAACAAGCTTTGGAAAGGTTTTCGCTTGCTTATGAGGCACTCATTTTTGTAGACTCTCAAAAACATATGCATTACAGAACACAAAAATTCCCAAGACCACATTGCCACTCACTCCATTGGTGTCACATTTAAACTCCTCCAAGCTGCAAATAAAACCAGGGCTAGAAAAGGGCCTTAGCTATCCATGTAGACTCCAAAGATAGGGCCCCCATCGAACCCTATCAGACAGACAGACAAGTCAATCACAGAATTCTCCCTCAAAAAGCATCCAAGCCCTAACTACAGGCTTAAAAAGAGAAGCTACTGGACTAATTCAGTTAGTCTGTCAAAGACTATTCCAAAGGTTCAAAACCAATGAATAGAGAAGACACTTTCTTGCCTTAAGATTCCAGAAAAAACAACAGAACAAACCTACCAGACTCAGAATTTTGCTTTGGGCACTTAATGCAAGGTGGCATCTCCACTAGAAGCAAAGGTGAGATGCCAGCCCAGCTTTCTTATTCATCAATAACCCCAGTGACGCACCCTATCAAGGGTCCCTGCATTTGCACAAAATGCCAGCTCAGGCACCCAATACCACCTGATGTCATGGCTGATTTAAAACCCACAAGGCAGGCTCACCATTGGCTAAGCAGCAGCAGCCAGGGTGAGTAGCCCCATTTAAACTTCTGAGGAGTGCTCTCTCCTGGGGATGATTATACCCCTTTGAGTTTTAAGATGGGGGAAGGACCAAAGAGTGTCTTAAAGTTGCTTTCCCTCCTTCAGTGGGTGGATCAAGAGGAATATGCAAGAAAATGGAGGTTTCAGCAATGCCCTTTGCATAAGAGGGCTCTGGAAGGGAAAGGGGGGAAGGGCAGAAGGAAGAGAACACGGTTTGAGGTACTATTAGTAAACCCCAAGTGTCTCCTCCTCCAAATGAAGCAACCTTAAAAGAAATAAAAATTGCAACACGCCATTTTCAGAATTGGCTGTTCTGGTTTTCCTACGATTACGAATGATTCTACTCCCTTGAATGTGAAGGTATTAAGCACCCCCCTTCAACTTTCCCCATTTCAATGGTTTAAACCAGTCAGCTTCAACCAGCGACTGCAGAAGGGGAGGAGTTTTGCAAAAAGCATTAGGGCTATGGCCACAAGCCATCATTCTAGCTTCAAACGGGTTTTGGTATTGGTCCACTTCAAAAGGACCCCAAACCGAAGAATCCAGAACCACTTTGCCCTGACGCGCCGGCAAACCGAGGAGAGAGGGCGCGCCCCTAACCCAAGGCGACGGTCTATTCTCCGCAAAGGGAGACCCAGACGAGCCTCCATGTTTTTCACCGCCTGTCTCCCCACGCTGACACGGCTCCGCTACGACTTCCTGCACCCCCACCTCCCCAAAAGACCAGGCCCAAAAACACCAAAAAAAAAAAAAAAAAAAAATCACAAAACAAAAAAAAAAAAAAAAAAAACGAGGGAGAAGGCGTGGAGAGCGCGGCCGTGCGGTCACATGCCGCTCCCCGCGCGGGGAGGCACCACGTTGTCCCGGCTGCGGAGGAATGCCGGGAAGGGGGGCCGCGCACTCACACTCGCGCACACGCACACTCCGGGCCGCGCCGCCAGCCCGCACCCGCCTTCCACCCCCAGCGCCGCGGCGGGCGCGGAATGTACAGGCCGAGCGGCCGCGAGCAGTCTGCCGGCGCGGCGCATGGCGCCCAACTGTCACCCGCCCGCCCAGCCCGGCCACTCCCTCCCCCGCCGCCACACGCCCCTCGCGCCGCCGCAAGACCCCTCGCTCGCTTCGTCTTTTCCGCCAAGCCCTTCACTGGATTCCCCGCACACTCGCCATCTGGCTCCCTCTCAAGGCGGAAGGTCCCCGGGATCGGGGAGGGAAAGCACCGAATTCAATGACACGTTGGGTTTCCTCTCCTCCCCATTCTCTTCGTAACCGACCCCTCAACGCGTCGTCAATGGCGATTCTACCGCCTACTACCATATACTTGAGAACAAAACTTGTTAACTTCTAAACGTCGAACCCGTGTAGTTGATATGAACTCATCGCTGGGCGCTTCGCTGCCCGTGACATATGCTCATTAAACATTTACAACATGGGGACGATCGCAACGCTCCCGAAACGAGGAGCGCGGGGCGGGGTGGGAAGAGGGGGCTTCCCGAAGGTTTGGGCCAGGAACCGTCTCTCCCCCCGACACGCGGCGGGGGAGAGCATTCTTTTCACCGATTGCAGCGCCCGCCCGCTCCCGGCGAGGTAGGCCCGGACCACGCCGTTGCCCACTAACCGCTGCGGCCCAGGCGGTGGCCATGGCCTCCTGGAGGCCGGGCACTCGGGCAGGGACGGGTTCCCGAGTGTGTCGGTGGGGAGGGCACAGCGACCCGAATTAGCCAGGAAGCAATAAAAAAATAAAAAAAAAATCCCGAGTCACCACCACCAGCGGCGGACCCCAGGCCCTGGAGGCCGCTGGGGGAGGGGACGCCTGTGTCCCCGGAAAAGGCCCCCGGACCCTGCAGAGCAAGCAGGAAGACCCACCTGGAGGGGACTGTCCGTTCACGGTGGCCAGGACCGGCGGCAGAGCGTTCTTAGTCCACGGGTTCACCTTGGGCGGAGGGGCCTCCACGAAGTCTCGGCGCCCGGCACCCGCGGCTCCGGCCGCTCCTCCACCAGCGCCCGGCTCGCCGCCGCCGCCCTCCTCCCCGTCGCTGAAGGCCAGGCCCTCGGCGCCGGGTGGCTGCGGAGGCCGCGGGCTCTCGCGCTCCAGGTGCCCGGTAGCCTCCTTGTGTGGCTTGGCGCAGGGCGGCCGAGGTCTCCGGGCGCCGCCGTCCGACTCCCCCCCTCCGACGTCGTTCGCCCCGGGCTCGCCCTTGCCTTCGGGCGGCGGCGGCAGCTTCTTCCTCACCAGCCCCCCATGCTCTTCGGCCTGCAAGAGCGGGGCGCCCCCCGGCAGCAGCGGCTCCACCTGAGTGGCCATCTGCGCGCCCGCCCCCCCGGAGAAGCCGGGCGCGCCCGAGGCGGCCTCCCCCGCCTCGAACTTGGCTCTCAGAGCGCCCGCGACGCCTTCCTCCGGAGAGCTGGGCCCCAGTCCCTGCGGAGAAGGGTCGGGGTTCACGCTAGGCGCGGTCCCACTCCCGGCTGGATGCAGCCGCCTTAGATCCCAGGCCGCTGGCGGGGCGGGGGGGGGAGGAAGGCCCCCCACTCTGCGGTCCAGGCCTCCTTGGAGCGCGTCCCCCCCCGCCCGTTCCTCGCAAGGCACCCCCACCCCGAGCCTGGCAGGCTTCTCGTCCCGTACCTCCCTCCCCCCCGCCGCCGGGGCGGCCCGGGCTTCCCGGCTCGGGGGCTGCAGCAATATGGACGGACGGGGGAGAGGCGCGGCGAGCCGAGCCGACCACGCGATCCGCGGCAGGCGGCGGGCGGGCGCGCGCCTCACGACGCGGCGAGCGAGGGGAGGGGCGGAGAAGCGGGGGCGCGCCCGCTCGGGCCGACCCTTGGCGACAGGCGGGCGGGAGGAGGCGGGAGCGCGCGCGCACGGTCTCGCTGCCCCGCCCATCGCCCCGCCCCTAGCCTCCGATTCCTCAGTGCACCTCCCAGGCTAGGGGGCGAGAGGGTGCTCGGACCGGACGGGGGCGAGCACGTGCCTGATGCAATTCGGTAGGGGGGGGCAATGAAGGAGGCAGGAGAGATGTGGGAGGGGGGGGGTAAAAAAGGGGAGGTGTCTTAAAGGACCAGCGCTAAAGAGCGGCCGCAGGTGGAGCACATGGAGCGGGCCACGCGGCCGGCAGGGCCTGCTCGCGCTCTTTAGGTTGGATGCGCCAGGTTCGGGAGAAGGAACCATTAATGTCACCTTCGTCTTACATCCACCCCGAAGTAGCGCGGAGGCCGCCGGTTCCCTGGTGCCCTGCGGGCCTGGCCCTCCCGAGCACCGTCCGGGTGACCTTGGGCGGGCTGCCCTCACCTCTGCTGACTGTGCTCGGCTCCTCCCCGCGGCCTCGGGAATACTGCCTGGAGAAGGGTTCGACGCCCGGCCGGGAAGTCGGGCCCTTAACCCTTGGGGGCAGTGGGCGCCTAGGAAGTGGGAACCGAATTAACAACAGATCCCACGTCGGCCAAGCCCCAGAAACTGGGCATTTATGGGCAGGAAATGTCTTTTATTTCAAGTGGATTTCATTTTTTCTAAAGAATTGCTTTGGTCGGAGTTGAACCAACGCCCAATTGAGACTTGAGGTCTGAGATTTTATCCTAGCCCTGGCGTTGCCCCTTATCAACTCTGCAGCAGTCATTTCCTCAGTGGGCCTCAGTTTCCCTATTGTAAAGCGAAAGAGTGGTGTATGACTGGTTTCAAAACTTAGTGCACAATTCAATAAATATTTACTGACCTCGTACTGTGGGGGCCTTTGGGTTCTAGGAAACCGGGTTTGGCAATAAACCAGGCAAACAAAGTCCCTATCCTCGAGAAATTTACATTCTAAGATAGACAAAATTAAGTGATTAACAAGTCCTTGTCTAGTATCTATGAAGACAATAATGACTACAGTAATAGGTTAGATTAGATCAGTTACTTTAGTTTGAATGATGAAAACTGAACGCATATTCCAAAGCATTTGGAATCAGGTCTGTCTGGGATTAGACCCAGAAATCTGCATGTCTAACAAGACCTCTTGGGTACTTAACCCACCAAGTGGTTCCACATTTTACTTGGAGAAGTCCGGGTTTCTGGTGGTGATCCCACCTGCTCAAGACATAACAGCCCAGAAATCTGGCCATCTCCAAGACAATGATTAGAACCCACAACCTGCTGGATAGAGAAGGTTTATTGAAAAGCCTCTTGGAATTGCCCCATAGGACAAGGCTAGTTGTAGGGTTGTTGTAATCAGGACAACTGGAGAGAGATGATGGCAATGTGATGTCTACGCCCAACTCTTCCAGAACTCGGACACTGTACTGTGTGGCCAACTCTCCACACTTCCCTGGGCCTTCTTTGCTGGTGGAAAAATGGGGGTAAATTATGCCTGACTTGCTTCTACCTTGAGCTATTGTGAGGAGTCAAGTGAGATAATGTGCGAGTCAAAGAGCTGTGTAAATTATAAAAACTGAGGCCAGTGCTTCAAAAGAGGTATCAAGAAAGATAATGAATAAAGGGATCTCAGTGAATTTAAGCAGGATTTTCCATAATTGCTTAGTATATAACTTTAATCAGATGATAAATTATTGCACATTGCCACTGGAATGCATTCTTTTTTTTTGTATTTATCGATAAATAGTTCCTGAACTAGCCTCTCTCTAAACTTTGTTAATAGGGAACATAATAGTCATTTGTTGATCATTCTTTTCTACATTCCTGTAATGGAGGCAGAAGGAAAAGTGCCCCTATACAACTTATGACGGCATCAGGGCTCTGTGTGTTCAAGTAACCAATTTACACCACTCAGCAGTCAGTCTGAGCTGAACAAGTGCTGCCAGGCCCTGCTGTATGGAGGCTGGAGGGGCACTGGCATTTGCACACCCTGGGCATGCCCTGCCCCAGGGAGGGACTCAGCTCCTAAACACCTGTGTGCGCTGGGTAAACTGGGGCCAGAGAAGATAAGAAACCCAGCAAACTGGGGCCAAAGAAGATAAGAGACAGGTGTGAGACTACATCTTACAATGAGCTGTTAGAGCAAGAAAAAAAGAATCTTGATGATTCCTTAATCTCCTTGTTTTGCAGATGAGAACACTGAAATTCAGAGAAGTAAAGTTATTTATCAGATGTCACACAGCTAATCCATGGTAGAGCCAGGTCCATCACCTGAGTCTCCTGATCCTAAATCCAATAGCTTTTTCTACATAAAATGATGGAATTGGGATTTGAAATCCAGGGTTGTGTTTTTTTATTCCTAACCCACCATGGCGTTCTATTTGCATGGGTTCAGTTCTAAATACTAATAATGACCAGATAGTTAAAAGTAGCTTTTATTGTATAGCTACTGTATGCTAGATTCTGAGAAATACTTGACATCCATTATCCCATTTAATCCTCACAACAACCCAATGAGATAGGTATTAATTCTTCCCACGAATATTTATTGAGTTCCTACTATGTGACAGGCACTAGGCTAGGCCCTAAGGTATCTTCAACTACAAACAATTACAAAGTTCAAAAAGGAATGTAAGGTGGATGCCTGGGTCCCAGGCAGCAGCTAAATATCAGAGTGGGCTTTTTCAGGGCAGCCTAATCCCACAGGACTTGTTCTTACCCACCACACCACACAGTAAGACCTGTCTCTCTTCCCTCCATTGCCATCAAATACATAGGCCTGGGGAAGATAATTAAAAGTGTTGAGTCCTGTCTCTCCCAAAGGTAAACTCTTGGGGGGTGGGGGTGGGGGGCAAGTAATTAAGCAATAGGTGACCTCAGGCCGAAAAGAGATAAGACAAGATAGGCTTTAGGCAGAAAGGGACAAGGATCAGACTAACTTGTGCTGTGCCCAAGACCTCCACACGTCATGTACTGAAAACATGCAGAAACAGTGAGAAAAATCAAACTTAAAAAATAAAAATTATAAAGTGGGTCCAAACACCTCTTTGTAATTAATTATGCATTTGTTTGTTCCTGGTGCTGATAATGTCCTAAAAAGAGACAGAGGAGGCCACACGAGGGACTAGAGAGCCAGGAGACCTGGTTTATAACCTTGGTCTCATCTCTGACTTTGATGAATGACTTTGGGCAGCCTCCTTCCTGAGCTTCCATTTCCCCATCCACAAAATGGGAAGCATAATAGCTGCCCATCTGGCTTATGAGTGTGAAAAATAATACAGTTTCCATGAAACTTTATTCTGTCTTTTCCGGGGCACAGGTAAAAGCAGGGTGGGGGGAGGGTGATTGCTTGAGTTGTCTATGCTTATTAGGAAGGAAAATTTAACACACTTGGATGTACAGTTTTATTCCTTTTTGAGTTTGATTTTCCAAAGGACCTTGTGATTCTGGGAGAACTTGGGCTGTACCACTTATCTGCTTGTGATATCAGGGGCCTCTTTATACCGACATGAAGGAGTGGGTGGGGTCAGCAAAGGCAGGTACCTTGGCCAAAACAAACAGTGCCAGCTGGGGAGTGTTTTTCCAAACCCTGGAGACTCTTGGGCCTTCTGGCACATGCCAAGAAACTTACTTCAGTTCATGGGAGGAGGCTCAGCCTAGATCTCCTCGTGGGAAATAGATGTAGACAGCAATAGCTAATGTGTAAGGTGAGGAGTAGGGGAGGGTGCTGACTGCTCCCATAATACCTGGTTAACCTCCAGGGCAATTCTTCTCTGTAAATATGATTATCCCCATTTTACAGATGAGGAAGTAGGCTCAGAAGCCCAAGGGGGATGGTAAAGGAGCAGGGTGGGTTTACAGTGAAGAAGGTCTGATAGAGAATTAACTTCTAACACATTCACTACTCTGAGTTAGAGACGGGCACCATCTCAGCTTCTTTTCCCTCCATTCTACCCTAAGCAGTCACTTTCCCCAGCCTTGCTACCTACACTGGCGTTCCTGCACTCCTCAAGTGGTCTCATGATAAGATTTCCCACTAACTATTCTCTGCTTGAGTCAGCTCTCTGACTTGGATGGACTTTGATGGTCCTGCCTCTGCTTAAAATTCCCCCGTTCACATCCCTCCCTGTCCCTCTGACTTCCAGCCATACACCCTAGACTCCAGCAACAGAGAACCACTCACCGTTTCCTTCACTCGACAAATAATTTGTTAAGCATTCACAATGTGCCAGATACTGCCTAGGCCCTGAATATGGGGAGCTGAGCAAGACACACATATTCCCCACCTTCAGGAAACTCCCTGTCTAATCCCTTTTGGGCCCCCCATGCTTTCCTGCCTCAATTCATGTTATTTCTCTCACTGTGACAAAGCTGTTCATACACATACACTCATATATACAGGGTGCCAAAAAAATGTATACAAGTGGACACTTTGGTCAACGTTGCTCAAGCAGTAGTTCGCCGTAATCAGAAGAGTCTGGACACTGATGGTGACCACTTTGAGTATCTCTTGCAATTGCAGGAGTCAAACGTGACTTGTATTCATCTTTTGTTATCGGTATATATTGAGTATTACAATCTTAATCGTTTTTTTCCTTTTTTAAAATGTGTATACATTTCCTTGGCACCCTCTGTGTATGTGTGAATCCCATTTCATGACTTTCGGCAAAAATTTAACCTCTCTTTAAGCCTGTTTCCCCACCTATAAATTGGAGATGATAATACTACTTCTCTCATAGGGCTTCTGTGAGACTTAAATGAGATAACGTGTGTAATTTAATAGCACAATGCCTGGCACATAGTATGTGCTAAGTAAATATTACGTTTCATTACTTTTATTATTGCCAATAATACCTTTCCATTTCTACTTGTCCAGAATTATACTTGTCCTTCAAGTCTCAGTACAAAATGCCGACTTCTTCACAAAGTCTGATTGAATCTCCACAGGTAGGGTAGATTTTTTTCCCATTCTTAACTCCCACTGGCAATTTCCCTAAAGCATGTAATATTTTTTACTTTCTTTCTACCCTCACTTATGGTTACTAATGAGTATGTCTTATCCTCTATTTAGATTATGATATGTTTCTTGAAAGCAGGGATTATACATCATTCTTCTTAGTATCCCTTGTAGAAATCATCAGCAGTGCTTTCTATACATCAGGCCCTCTGTGTCTTTACGGGACAAAGAAATGAAAATGAATGAATGAATGAATGCAGGATCATTTCTGATCATCTGATCACATCAATGTTTTGGTAACTAGAGCAACACGGTCAAGTGCTAAATCACACACACTCACACACACACACACACACACACACACACACACACAGTGGTCCCCCCCTTATCCAAGACGGATGCATTAAAAGATACCCAGTGGAGCCAGAAACTGTAGATAGTACTGAACCCTATATATGCTGTGTTTCGTTTCTATATTCACACATGTCTATAATAAAGTTTAATTTATAAATTAGGCATAGTAAGACATGAACAACAATAATAATGAAATAGAAAAAGTATAACAGTACACTATAATAAAATTTATGTGACTGTGGTCTCCGTCTCTCTCCTTTCTCTTTCTGACAGCTGATCTGGTAACTGACATGGCTACCAAGTGACTAACAGCTGAGTAGCATATACAGTATGGATGTACTGCACAAAGGGATGATTCACGTTCCTGGTGGGACAACTCAAGATTTCATCATGCTACTCAGAATGGTACACAATTTAAAACTTATGGATTGTTTCTTTCTGGAATTTTCCATTTAATATTTCTGGACTGCAATTGACCGCAGGCTAACTGAAACTGTGGACAGTGAAACCATGGATCGGGGGAGGGGTGCGGGAAACAACTGTATATATATATATATATATTATGTATAATGTATTTAACAAATGTATTTATTATATATAATAGATTATAGATATACTTTTAAATGATAAAACATACAAGTAAAATGTGCTAACTTTAGCAAACAAAAAATAGTTAAGTCTAGCAAAGCAAAGCAAAACTCACACATAAGCCCACAACCCAGAGGTAATCACTAGCAACATGTTGGTATATTTTCTTCTACTATTTTTTTCTATGTGTATTTTACATAATTGAGGTCTTACACATCAGCAGTTTTAGTTTTTGCTTTTGTCCCTCTCTTAACATTGTATTATGAGCATTACCTCCACATCACGGCAAATCCCCTCCATGCAGTCAGTTGTATCACCTATTAAGTGCCTACGATATACCGTACTCACAGCAGCCCAACTTTTATTTGTATCACACTGCATTACCCAAAGGGCTTTCATGGACACAGGACACACGTGACTGTCCCCAGTTGGCAGCCGAAGAACTGAGCCCCACAGAAGTTCAGTGACTTGCTCCTTCCTGTATGCCAGGGCAGCAGAATCAAGATCAGAACCCAGGTCTTAGCCCTCCCATTCCAGGCCCCTACACCATACCACAAGAGATACAAATGGCACACAAGGAAAATGCAAACACCCCATAATCAGAAAACTCTGGTCACCATGTTTAAATATTCCAGGGTCAGGAAACATCCAAGTTCATAGAGACAGATGGAAATCAGCAGCGAAAATAAAGACAGAAGGCAATTTTCCCAGCAACATGACCCTAACAGGCACAGAAGGGCTCTGACCTAGGGACTGGAGTGGAAACAGTAAAGGGCCAGACGTGCTCTCTGACCCGGCAACAAACCTCCCCACACCAGCACACTGTTGTCTCCACAGACCACTCGCATGTCCTTTATGTATGGCACAGGAAAAAAAAAAATCAAAGGTTTGGGGTCAAAGAGTTAGATGCAGGCTCAGGTTTGCCCACATTTTAGCTGTGTGATGTCAGGCAACTTACTTCACTTGGTGAGCTTCAGTGTCTCCATCTATAAAATGGTGAAAAGGGAAAATGCCTGATAAAATTCATTGTGACTTTGAGGACATTAAATAAACCAATATTTGTGAAAGCGTTTTATAGTTCCAGCTCTGCTATCACAAGCTCTGTAACCTTGGGCAAATTCTTTTGCCTCTCTCTGCCTCATTTTTCTCATCTGTAAAATGGACATAACAGCATGTACCTCTTAGGGTTATTGTGAGGATTAAGTAAGCTAATATATGCAAAGTGTTTAGAACAGTAACTGGCAAATCGTAAGTATTGGATAAATATTCATTATTATCATAAAGGAGGTAGTGGTCATTGATTGGCAAAGAGTCAAGAGAGACATTCTTCAAATCCCATGAAGAAAGCAGAGCAAGTGCTACCCTATTCTATAGATGAGGAAACTGAGGATGAGAAACAAGAGGTGTTTATTTGGAGTCATGCTGCTAGTTGGTGGCAGCACTAGGACTTCTCAAGATGCCAAAGGCAATGCCTTCCCGCTCCAGATAATATTCTAGCTGTTGCAAGCTGTCAGCTCTCTAGCTGATTTCAGCCCACAGGCATGTTTTGTTTGGCCCACACAGTATTCTTTTAAATTGAATTTAACTCTGATTAGATGGCCCCAGCACACACTAGCATGTTTGTCACTCCCAGCCAACCACCCTCATTTAGATCCCTACACAGGCTGATGCCATATCATTCACTATAAACATGGTACAGTCAAGTTCAGGAGACTAAAGGGGAGGTGGAGTGGACCATAGGCCAGAGGAATAGGGAAGAGGTAGTCAGGGAAGCCTTCCTGGAGGTGTCTGTATTTGAATTAGGACTTAAATTTGAGGAGTGGGATTTATCAAGATTAAAAGAGAGAGTAGGGAGTAGGGCTATAGCATTTGTTGATCTTCAGGGATGTTTCTGAGTTTCCCTGCCAAAGCTCTGCCAGGCCTTCTCCTTGGTGGAGGAAAGGAAAGAAATCGGCTTCCGTTTATCTCAGATGTGGCCACGTGACTCAGGAGGTCCAGAGTTGACACACATTGTCAGTGTTTGTTGATTGAGTAATTGATCTGTGTCATCATTCCTGAGACTCAATACTGTGCAAGTCAGCTGGAGGGAGGTAAGATCACATGAGCTGAAGTATGAACTATGGCCCCTGCCCTCATGATAACAATAGCGAGAATAATAATGATAGCAGCAGGGGATATTTTTGCTTAGGGTGGCACTTTCCAAGGAGTATTCCCCAGAATGTGGAGACAGACCACCAAGATGGGCTCTGTCATAATATCATTTTGGGGAAATGAAACAATCTGGGTTAAGCACGGTTAAATGAGTGTTTTGCTGTCGTATGTCTCAGGGCCCTTAATGTTCATGGTGAATCTCTAAGAAGGAGGTGGTGATTGCAGCCTTCCCCAAACTCATGTGACACAGCAAATGTGAGTCTGGTGTTCGGTGAAACCCTCTTTGAAAAATGCTGACTCAGGTCTGTCAAGGTGCCTCCCTTTCTGGTGGGGCAGTACCAGACAATGGGATTTAGGAAGAGGTCCGCTTTCCAGTTCCGGCTCTGCTGCTACTTCCTATGGGACCTAGAAAAGTCCCTTTTCTTCTTTGGACTTCAGTTTTCCCATTAAAAAAAAAAAAGTTTGGATGTTATGGAAGTTTCTTCCCATCCTAGCAGTCTTGATAGCAGTTTCTAACTATGGCAAAGAAGATGAGTGTTGGTTATAGGAATAAGGTGGGAAAAGGCTATGCAAGCTGCTGAGGCTGCCTGACTGCCTGTCCCAGCAACAGTCACGGGATCAGAGAGATTTGCCAATTCCCACGGGGTCCTGCTGCACTTGAGTGTCTAGATCCGTGACATATGATAGGAAGAGGGAACTTAAAATTACATGAGTGGCCTAATTACCTAATGTGGGTAAAGTGCATAGAGATCACTAGATAAAAACAAGGAATAATCCAGTTCATTTTATGTAGGTAGCACTGCCTGGTGTGATTGGACTCCCAGGGAGCCCCTCAACTGGGAAAAGCAGGAAATGTTACAGCACGCCTGCCACTCACCTACAAAAACCCCTCCAATAACTTAATATTGCAACAAGAATAAATTCCAGACCTCTCATCTTGTGTGCTCCAGACTCCATCCACCTCTGACTTACCCTCTCTGTGCCTTTCCCCTGCCCTCTCTGTGTGCCAGCTCCTCAGACTGGAGGAGCTCATCCTAGCCTGGGGCTCTAGGGCATAGAGTTCCTGCTGCCTAGAATATGCCCCCCAACACGTGTACACACAAATACCATACACTTCTCACCCTAAGACTCAGCTTAAATGGCCCCTTCTCAGAGAGATCTACCTTAACCAACTTGGCTGATGTATTCCATGTTCCTCGTAACACAGATCACAATCTCTGATTTTTTAAAAAATTTTATTGGGGAACAGTGTTTCTCCAGGGCCCATCAGCTCTCAGTCGGTGCCCTTCAATCTAGTGTCGAGGGCGCAGCTCAGCTCCAAGTCCAGTCGCCGTTTTCAATCTTTAGTCGCAGGGGGCACAGCCCACTATCCCATGTGGGAATTGAACTGGTAACCTTGTTGAGAGCTCACACTCTAACCATCTGAGCCATCTGGCGGCCCCTCCGGAAGCTCAGTGGCAGCTCGTTGTCTTCTTCAATCTAGTTGTGGAGGGCACAGCTCACTGGCCTATGTGGGAATCGAACCAGCAACCATGTTGTTCAGAGCTTGCGCTCTAGCCAACTGAGCCACCTGGCCGCCCTCGCAATCTCTGATTTCAGGTGTTTACCTGCTTTTTACCCATTTCCTCCACTAATGTGTAAACTCCATGAAACTGGAGCTTTTGGCTATTTTGTTGACTCTAGTATCCCCAGTCCTAAGCATAATGCTTGGCATAGTAGGTACTTAATATTTTGTTGAATGGGTGCTGTGTGGCCTCTGGCAAGTGGCTCTCCCTTTCTGGGCCTCCATATCCTTAGGTGTGAAATGAAGTGGTTGGAGGAGGTGCTGCTGAGAGGCCTTGGAGCTCTGACTGTGGTTCTGAACTAACATCTGGGCCTCAGGCCCAGAAGTGAGCCTGGCGTGTTGCATCTCCATAGAACTGCACACAGTACACTGATTTAATCAGGCAGCAGATACCCTGTAATTTAGTGTTCTGCTGTTCCTCCTCTCCAGTCCTTGGGCTGGGGACCATGTTGTCAGATTTCCAGGATGTCCCATGCACAACCACCTGTTTTCCCAGCTCACTGATCCCAGTGCCTGCGAGGAGAGGATGGTTGTCAGGCAGGGAGAGCTGGGAAAGGATGTCCAGTCTGGAAGCCCAAGGGCCAGCAGGACTTGTCACTATCCTGAAGTGAAAGACTGGAATCTTTGAGAGGTTTCATCAAATCCTCTGGTTAGAAGGAACCTTTCAGGACACCTGGCTGGCCCTCTGCCTTAAGCCTATCTGCCCTCTAAACATTGCTCGGCAGTGGTCCACTTGAAGTGTTGGGTAGGGGCTTCACTGCCTCTCAGCCACTTACCTCGCTGATGAATAGCTTTGTTTAGAAAGTTCCCTAATCAGCAGCATGGTGAAACATGAGCCAGTGCCACAGAAGGCAAAGGACCTGGATTCTGAGCCAGGTGGCCTGCGTGGAATCCCACCTCTGTAACCTACTTGCTGTGTGAGCTTGGGGAAGCCATGAACCCTCTCTGTGCCTCCATTTCCTCTTCTGTAAAAGAGGGAGACCCCTTGTGGGGCTGTTGGAAAAATTTCAAGTGTTAATATCTAGTGGGAAGGCAATAAACAACTGCGACTATTAGATGCCACTTATGAGCGTTTTGCTTGTTTTGATTATTGTTTGTAGATCTTCTTGGATTGTGCAATGGGTTGGTTCATTTGCAAACAAGACAGTGATGGGGTCCAGCCCAAAAACACAGGGCTTGGAATTCAGAGGGTTGGGCTCACTGGTCACTGTGAGAATATTCACTTCTTCTTTCCCAACATCAGGATACTCACCTGAAAAAAGGAGAGCATATAACCCGTGGCCTGCTTCCTACCATAGAACCGATATATGGATCCAATGAGAAATGGACAAGAAAGTCTTGAAAAGTGTAAAATGCTATATAAATGTGAGGGATTTATCTTATTTTGTTGGAGACATCTTTTCCTCTTTTAGCAAGGCACATTAGCTTCCAAATGGCAAAATAGCTAAACTCAACCTATTTGGCAAGCAGTGTGTTTTTGGTACTTGTTGTGAATTTGAAGCTAATCCTTTCAGAAGCTTCTTTCATTAATGTACCAGAGCAAACAAATTTGAGAAGGGTTTATTTATAAGCATTTAGTACATTCCTTCAGGATGCAGAGCTTGGTTTGGCTGATTTCTGCTATCTTTGTTTATTATTATAATTACTGGTTATTTGTTCAGTTTCTCTTCTTCAGGAATTTGACTGGAGGGATCCAGGGAGATGCAGTCACTTTACAAGTATCAGCTGGACATAGTAGTGCTTCATACTTTCAGGAAGTCTTGTGTGACCTTGTTCAATACTTGTCATGTAGACCTAAAGCTGAAGGAGGCCCCTAGAGTCAACCTCCTCATTGTGTAGATCGGAAATCGAAGCCCAGAGAGGTGAAGGTACTTGCCCAAAGTCACACAGCTGGTCAATGGCAGAGGCTTGACTAGGTAACAAAGTCTCTTGACTCCATATTCTTTCTAAAAGTTCTATGGAATCTTGCGATTTCTCTAAATTAGCTGATTTTGTATCAAAATCTTGTAATTCATAGGGGTGTATTAGTCAAAACTCATTGAGCTGTACACTGAAAATTTGTGCAGTACATTATTATTGCAAGTTTAGCTCAATTTTTTAAAATGACATAACAGAGTCCTATTTCATAAGAGGGTCAGTGTCTAAGGTCAGCATTTAGGGCAAAAATAATGTATAATCTAAAGGGCTCTAGAAGAGCCCTTAGGAAGGTAGCACGTTGGAGCCAGCATAGCCTCTCAGACAGTGTTTCTGCGGGCATAAGAACAGCCTGCTGTTTTTCCAGATGTCATGCAGGGTCTCTGGTCCCGCTCCACACAAGAACGCAGGATATGGTGAGGCCAAAAAGGAACACCCACAGAGCCATAGATAGGGGAGTCACACTATTATAGTCTCGCGGGCGGCTGGGTTGGTGACACAGGAAGCAGGAGCCACACAATTTGCAATCTGCCGTCCACTTCTCCGCCAACCAACCAACCAACCAACCCCCCAACATAGCCACGGCAGTTATATTAGTGGCTAATGGCTAACCGGTAACAGCTGATGGCCAACGAGTCACAGCTGATCTGATGACCATCTATGACCCGAGCCAGCACCTTTCCATGTGAGGCTAAGAGCCTGGAAACTGCACTCCTGGCTCTGTCCCCACACCAGAGAATCCAGATCAGACGCTGGTTGGCATGTAGGGGTCAGACTGTGAGGAAAAGAATGTGTACAATTGCGTGATGCTAAGTGGGGTGAGATACACATGAGGTAACGAAGACTGTGAAGGGAATGGCAGTGGCTGTAGTACCGCGCCACAGGCACGCACGCACTCATGCGTGCACATGAGCGCACAGGGACCTCCCTGGGCATATTCCTGGAGCAGTTAACTGAGGGCCTGGAGCTGGAGACAAGGGTCTGAGGGTTTCTGGGACCCAGTGTGTGAATGGAGTCAGGGGAATTTCAGGGTCTCTGAGGGGGAGGGCTGAGGGGACGGCGGTGGAGCAGGGCTGGAAAGCTGGAATGGTTGACAACACCTCATTCAGGAGGAGAGGGCAGTCGTCCCAAAGGCAGTAGAGGAACTGTAAAAATATCCACAGAAGGAATAATGATCCATAGTCAGAAAAGTTACTGCAGCTTAAACAGGAAACCCTTCTTGTTCAGGACTATCATAGCCACAGTTCGCAAAAAGTGCAGCTATTGGGGTGGCTGGATGGCTCAGTTGGTTAGAACGGGAGATCTTGGCAGCAGGGTTGCCGGTTGGATTCCCGCATGGGCCAGTGAACTGTGCCCTCCACAACTGGATTGAGGAACAACGACTTGGAGCTGATGGGCCCTGGAGAAACACACTGTTCCCCAATATTCCCCAATTAGAAAAAAGTGCAGCTATTGATTAATGCAATGTAGTGTCAATTAGATGTATATTCCTACGGTCTTTTATCTGTCTTTGTCTTTTTCTTTTCATTATATCAGGTATATTGCCCTGTAAATTGTGGTAGTGGTACCAGGAATAAAAAATTAAGGAATTTTTAACTTTTCAAAAAAAATAAATAAATAAGAGGAGGCAGTATGGGTGGGAAACCAGGGAAGGAGACAGAAAGATATTTGGAGGTGGCTTGGTTTTTGAGAAGGAGAAAGCAAGTACCAAGGGTTGACTTGCTGTAGCATCACAAAACTAATCATTGTCCTTTGATAAGTAAACACCCTAAAATTTGGAGTGTTGGAAGTGGGGGATGCTAATTCCCAAAGCAGACTATGCTTAATGAGATTAAATTTGATAAGATTCAGAACAGTGTGTTAGTGATTTATATATAAAAAGGAAGATTCCATCTTCCTGGTAACAGAAGGGTTTGTTCTTTTGAGGATTTTAAGCATTCCCTCTAGAATTGTGTTAAAACAATCCATATGTTCACTTCACACCCATTCGTATGGCTTCTATTGAATAAAAACAAAGAAAGAAAGAAAAAGAAAATAAAAAGTGTTGGTGAGGAAGTGGAGAAATTGGAACACTTATACACTGTTGGTAGAAATGTGAAATGGTACAACCACTATGGAAAACGGTATGGAGCGTTCTCAAAAAATTAAAAATAGGACTACCATATGATCCAGCAGTCTCACTTTTGGGTACATATCCAAAGGAATTGAAAGCAGGGCATTGAAGAGCTATTTGCACACCCATATTCATAGCAGCGTTACTCACAATAGCCAAGAAGTGGAAACAACCCAAATGTACATCAATGGATGAATAGATAAAGAAATGTGGTATATACATATGATAGAATATTATTCAAACTTAAAAAGGAAGGAAATTCTGCCACATGCTACAACATGGATGAACCTTGAGGACATTATGCTCAGTGAAATAAGCCAGTCATAAAACAGCCGATACTGTATGATTCTACATTTATGAGGTATCTAAAGCAGTCAGATTCATAGAGACAGAAAGTAGAATGGTGGTTGCCGGGGGCTGGGGGAAGGGAAAAGGAGGAGCTGTTTAGTGGGAATAGAATTTCAGATTTGCAAGATGAAATAGCTCTGGAGATCTATTTTATAGCAATGGGCATATACTTAACACTAATTAACTGTATACTTAAAAACGGTGAATTTTATGTTACGTGTCTTTCATTATAATTTAAAAAAGAACAAACAAACGAACAAAAAACTAATACATTTGTCTATAGACCTCCATTGACTCATTGAAAAACAGCTAGTTACAAAACAGCCTGTTCAGTATGATCCTATTTTTGTCAAATGTCCTTTTCTGTTCTAATATATGTAAATTACTGTCATTAGGATATGCACCAAAAGATTAACAGTGGCTGTCTCTGAGAACTGATTTTGTTCTTTTTGCCAATTTGTATTTTCCAACGTTTTTGCAAGGGAATATTTTGCTATTTATTAAAACAACAACAAAACCTTTACCCCATTCTAGCCCCCATCTTGATAGCCACAAAATTAACAAAAGTTGAATTCATATTTTTGAGGTTTTATTTTACATATAATTAGAAATCACTGCTAATAATTAATTTTAACATAATAATGATAGTAATATTTCCTATATAGGGCAAGCTTAACCTATGCCAGGCATTAGTGCTTTTCATGAGTTATCTCAGACAATGAACCCTTTGAAGTAGGTACTATGATAAAATCCATTCTGCAGATAAGAAAACAGAGGTTAGTAGCTGGTGCATTTATAAATGTGAGAGCTATGTTCAAACCCACAGCAGTCTTATTCCAAAGCCTGTGTTACTGACAGCCCGGCTATTCGGCTATACCCGGGTGATATACTTACCTGTCATTCTGTTCATGGCTCCCTTCATTAGCCATGAACATATAATTTATGTTACTTAAACTGTTCAAACGGCATGCGAACCACTCTCTGATGGCCGAAGGATATTTGTTTCAAAGATCAGACAAAGGTCAATCTCCCTCTAAAATCTCAAGCCACGTAACATTCCACGTGGATCCAGACAGCTCAAGAATGAGACAAGCCTGGGGAACGTGGGGCGGTCTGGGATTGTGGGCTATACCCAGGACATTCACGTTCTTCACTTGCCTACTAACTGCACAGCACACTACAACCATCCAGGACACGCACCCACCTCCCAGGACCAACTTCAGCCTCAGGGAAGCAGAATGGGCAGACAGGAAAGGCTGTCAAATACGGCAATTGTAATAATATAATTTATCTCAAAAGAGTGATTATGATTATGTAATTAACACTTTGTATTCAGACATTTTCATCTCTGAGGATCTCAAGAGTCTTACAGATTACTTAAATATAGATCGCATACGTTGCTGGAGACAAAGTCTATAGTTTTAGAAGATAATTAAAATTCCTCCCCCTTTGGAATTAAGAGAATTGCCTATGGGATGAATATTATGCCCACCAGACACATGAATAGATCTAAACGTGGGAACTCTGAACATAGAGCCGGAAAGGACCTTGAAGAGCAATTTGTCCAGGAAAGACAAATAAATATCTAATAAGCATAATACCAATTTTAAACCCCCTGCTCATAGCAGAAATTATTAATCAATTAGAGCACTCTTCCCCACCAAGCCTGGACTTGTCCTCATTCTCAATATAGCACTCTAGGCAGCCACCACCATCTAATCAGAGTTGAACCCTATTTGCCATTCTGAAAATTAGTCCATTCTCATCCTTCCAATGTGACAGAGAGGGGACTGAAGTTCAGAGAGATAATAACTTGCTCTAAGTTATACAGCCAGCAACACAAAGCTGAGGTTTCCAAATTTTCGCTTTTCTCTTCGTCTCCACCCCAACTGTTTGCTCTGTCAAAATATACTTGGTAGATTATGTTTTGCACTAGATTCCTCTTCTTCTTCTTCTTTTTTTTTGTAAGGAGGGCATAGCTCACAGTGGTCCCTGAGGAGATTGAACTGGCAACCTTGGTGCTACTAGCACCATGCTCCAACCCACTGAGCTAACCGGCCACCCCGACTCCTCTTTCTTGAATGAGCTGTTTAGAATGCCTCTACCAGCTGTTTAGAATGCCTCTACCAACGATTTGCTGAGTGACAATGGGCCTATTGCTTAACCTCCTTGAGTGTCAGGTGTTTTCAAGTTGAAAATGGAGACAGTAATCTGGGTTCATATTCCTGCCTCTCTTACTGGCAAGTTGGAGTGCTCTTTTGAGAATTGTGAGCTGCAGCTGAAATTTCTATGACTATAGGGAAAGGATCACACATTTGGAGAGCACCTTCTTCAGGTAAGATACTGTGCTCCTGCCGCAATGTGTTTTTGCTCCATAGAGTATAAAAATGAAGCAAGACATTGGCTGGCTATGGTGCTCTGGCTATGATAATGCCACCTGGAAGGAGGTGGCATTTGAGCGAGATTTTGGAGATCCAACAGGATTAAATGTTTCTTTTAAGTATAAAAGTAATACATGGTCATTACACAATTATTGGGAAAGACAGAATGTCACGAGGAGAAGGTACTCCTATTTCCTTTACTCATAAAACATGTCAACGTTTTGTTTAATTTTTCTCTTCTAATATCTTTTTACTTCGTGCTAGGTACCATGTTTTCCCGAAAATGAGACCTAGCTGGACCATCAGCTCTAATGCATCTTTTGGAGCAAAAATTAATATAAGACCTGGTCTTTTGTTTTGTCTCCTTTCACGTGGTGGTTGTTGATCTATGCATGTCATTTTATATTTTGATTTTTAAAAAGTTTTAATATACTATGACAGTGCTCCATAGCCCAGTAATTCTACTCCTAAGAACAACCAACAGAAATGCACACATACACATGTTCATCCAAAGGCATGTGCAAGCAGCACTTTTTGCAATAGGCCAAAACTGGAAACAACGTGAATAGAATGAATAAATACATTGTGGTATAGTCACAGGAAAAAAAATTGAAAACTACAGTGTGACGAAAATAAACCACGGCTACACATAACAATGTGGATGAGTCTCACAAACATAGAGTTGAGCAAACACAGCCAGGTGCAAAAGAGAACAAACATACTGCATGATCCATTGATGTAAAGTGCAAAACCAGGCAACAAACACCAACCATGGCGCAAGACGTGAGAACAGTACATACGCTTGGGGCCATGGCTAGTCACTGGAAGGGAGCACGGGGGGGATCACACAGCACAACACGGTTTCAACAACACAGGTTTGAACTGCATGGGTCCACTTACACAATATCAATGTTTTTCAATAAATACAGTTGGCCCTTTGGCTCTGCACGTTTCTGCATCGGTGGATTCAACCCACCGCAGATGGAAAACAGTATTTTCACATTCCCAACCATGGATTCCCAACCGTGGTCCAAAAATATTGTTTAGATCCGTGGTTGGTTGAATCCACACGTGCGAAGGGTTGACTATAGTCAAGTTTTGGGAGCATCAAAAGTTATACGTGGCTTTCAGCTGTGCAGAGGTCGGTGCCCCTAACCCCTGCGTTGTTCAAGGTCAACTGTACAAGCACTTGGTGAAAATGTATTAAGCTGTACATTTGTGAGTTGAATACTTTGCTATATATGTGCTATAGGTTAATAAAACATCAATTAAGTGGTTGCAGGCAAATGCATCCATCAGGCAGAGGGGATCAAGAACGTCACTTTGGGCAGAGGGAACAGCAAAGCCAAAGTCGCAAGAGTGGGAAATGGAAAACAATCCATCCAGCTTGCTTGCAACATTGCCATTACAATATTTTGTGTAACTACCCCAAAACTTAAGGCTTAAAAGCAGCGACATCTACTTGCTCATGACTCTGAGTTGGCAATCTGGGCTGGCCTCAGGGGGCTGGTGCTGCTAGTCTCATCTAAGGTCACTCAAGTGGTTGTAGTCATGGAGATTGACTGGGGCTGGATAGTCCAAGAGGGCTTGTACTGTTTACACTTTTTGTCTGCTCTAGGAAAATGGATCTGGGCCCTTTAAATATCTGTTTCTTGTGCCAGCTGGCAGGATGCGCAGTTTTGTCAGTGAGGAAGCTGGAGAGACATTGAAGTAAGAAAGGGCTCACTAGGTTCCTGCAGTGTGTGTGGGTCCCCCATGTCCTGCTCCTGCAGTGCACAGCAGCAAGCAGCACCTGGCAGCCAGCAGGTTCCCCAGGAATCCCTCTCGAGTGATTTTGTAGCAAAGTGTCTCTGGTGAGACGTTGCCCTATAAATGGCTTTCCTGGCACCTGAGAGAGAATGTTGTCAGCTACCTTCAGAGGATTATTTCTACCAAGCACACTGGCCTAGCGTGGTAGCACAGTGACTTCTCTGACATTTAATTGGTCACAACCATGTCCTCTCCAGTGAGATCTGGATCTCAATCCTGGGGGAGGCTTTTCCTTGGGAGCTGTATGTCAGCCTGAGGGATAATGGCTGCTCTTCATATGCGTTATTCCTATATTCTTTGGAGTTCTCTTTACTCATTAGTCAGTCCCCTGTTAATCCAACCCAGTTATAATTAATAATTCTTATATTAAACGTTTCCTGTTCAAAGTACTGCATGGTTTCTCGTGCCTTATTTATCTGTCTGGTGGTGGGTGCTGGCTATCGGCTGTGCCTTTGTCTCCATATGTCTCCAGCAGGATAGGCTCAGATTTTTACATGCCAGCTGGATTCCATAGGGGTGAACGTTGAAAACGCAAGGCCTCTTGAGGCTAAGGCTTGGATGTCCCATAACATTACTTCAACTGATATCTATTAGTCAACATAAGCCACAGGGCAAGCCCAGATTCAAAGAGAGGAAAAATAAACTCTATCTCTTGATTTGAGGAGTGGCAAAGTCACACTGCATGGACATGGGGACAGGAATGGGAGGAACTATTGTAGCTATCATTGCAAATAATCTACCACAGACCCACTGCATCAGATATAGTAGAAT
The DNA here is from genome assembly GCF_964194185.1 of Rhinolophus hipposideros. Taxonomy (NCBI): domain Eukaryota; kingdom Metazoa; phylum Chordata; class Mammalia; order Chiroptera; family Rhinolophidae; genus Rhinolophus; species Rhinolophus hipposideros. Next base: position 26,520,855 of record NC_138069.1, on the reverse strand, counting down.
AAATACTTTTTGAAAATAGATTCCTTGACTCTACTCCAGAGCTGCTAAAACCAAGTATCTGGGGTAGGATCTGGGAATCTAAAATTTTAACACTTTTCCGTTTCCTACCCCAGCCCAGAGGATTCATACTCATTAAAACTTGAGAACCATTAATCTATGTTCACATAATATTTATTCACATCTGTCACTTTCAAGATACCATTCTATTGCCTTCTGGCTTTCATTATTTCTGTTGAGCACCTGTCAATTTTATTATTGCTGCCTTAAGATTTTCCCCTTATCTTAGTTTTCAGCAGTTATACCACTGTCGGCCTACTTCAGTTTTCTCTTTATTTATTCTGCTTAGGGTTTAAAGTGATTCTTAAATCTGTGGCTTACTGTCTTTCATAAGCTTTACAAAAGTATTGACCACCATCAAATGTTGCTTCTGGTATTGCTTCATTTCTCTATTCTCTCCTCTCTTCTTCCTTCTCCCCTGTCTTCCTTGCCCTACTTTTTCGTCGTCTTCTTCTCCTTTTCCTCCTCCTTCTCCTCTCTCTCTCTCTTCAATTATACATATTTAGACATATACACCACGTTCCATGTGACTCTTCTGTATTATATGTGCTGTGGTCTGGGTACTTCCTACTGACTTGTCTTTCAGTTCACTAACTTATCTAGCTGTGCTAATGTACTATACTGTTACATCCATCTATTGAGTTCTTAATTTCAGGATTAGAATTTTCATTTGATTCACCTTGATAGATTTTAGTTCTCTGCTCAACTTCTCTATTTGGTCATATAATTTCTCGTATATATTAATCACATATGTTTTAAAATCCATGTCTTATAATATCAATATCTGGATCTTCCGTGAGCCTATTTCTATTGTCTATTTTTTCTCTTGGTTTTCAGCCATTTGGTCTTGTCTACTGAGATGTCCGGGTAAATTTTGATTGAATGACAGATTTTGTGTATGAAAAAAAATTGTAGAATAATTTGAAGCCTTGAATGGTATTACCTTTCTTCAGAGAGATTTTTACTTTTGCTTTTGGCAGGCATTTAAACCTAGGTCCCAAAGGAATTGAATTGATTAGATGACAGTCTTCAATTTTGTTGGAATTGGTCTATTTCTAATTCACTGCTGCTCTAGGGTATAGTTCTTTTGGGGTTTCATTTGAAAGCCTGAGTTTTATTAGGGACACTCCTGTGGACCCTGAAATCCAATTTTTATACACCAGTTTTATAACACCTCCAGATGCTCTGCTCAGTTTCTTAGCTATCTCTGGCGAAACAGCATATGCCTTGAAAGATAGAATGGCAGTTGAATATGGGGCTCACCTCTCTGCATTTCCCTTAGCTCTGGAATTTTGTCCCCTCAGGTCCTTATTAGTTCTCTAATGCTTTGAAACACACACACACACACACACACACACACACGTATTCTGTTCAGCATTCAGCTCTTGTAACAATTCTCAGTGGGAGGGTGGTCTTCAACAAGCTAGTCCATAATTATTGGGGGGAAAAACCAAACAAAAACCTTGCTCACCTAATATTTATATTATATTTTTCAGCAGGCTGGAACCATGCCTTAGTCCTCTCTGTAGTACTAGGGCTTTCCTTGCTTTAAGTTCTTAATAGACATCATTTGAATAAATGGATAACAGTTTGTAAATTGCTTTCACTTTCATAATTTTAAAGTATGGGCAGAGAAGGAATTACCTTTCTATAGTCCTAGATATTGGACCCACAGAAGACTTGCCCAAAGATTCCCTACATTGACCAACCTGGGCTTGAATCCAGAACCAGGAACAGTCGTCGTTTTCCCCACTCTGCCAGATTGCCCTATAATGTGGGCTTGGGTGTTAAGGAAACCTGAGTTTAAATCCCAGATCTGCCACTTACCAACTATATGGCCTTGTACAAGTTACATGAACTCTCAGAGTTTTAGAGTCCTCATCTGGTAAAGTGGAGATGATAATAATAGGAGCCAGTTAAGACAGTGCTGTTGTAAAGATTAAAGTGAGCCAGTGCGTATAAAGTACTTGGCAGAGCCACTGGATCTGTAAATAGGAGCTATTATTTAAGGGAGGATCAGCCTGGTGAACAAGGTACCTTATTTCTATGAGCTTCAGAAGTAGTGCAGCAACCAATGATGTCATCACCTCTCCCTCCCAGAGGGCTCCTGGAGGATTGTGTTTCTCTTCATGCAAAATACCCACCCCAAATCCTGCTGATAATCTCACACCTGTGAAGGCAAAGATGGGGGAGGGTAGTCCTTACTTTTAAGGGTCTTCAGGACCCTACTGTCTACTTCCCTCCTGCTGAAAGCCTCCCTACAACCTGGTAGTCTGGAGCAGATGGAGAATCAGCAGCCTTGATGTCAGGAAAGCAGGGCTGAAAGACCCCAAATCTTTCTCTCCCACTAGTCCCCAAGCAAGTCCATATTGCAGAGTAATTAAGAGAACAAAATCGAGAGAAAGACAGACTTGGCTTCAAATCCTAGCTCCACCACTTCGTAGTTGTGGAGTCTTGGTCAAATCCCTTAATTTCTCTGACTCAGTTTCCCCATCTGTATAATGGAGTTTATAACAGTACATACTTACAGAACTGTTGGAAAGATTAAATGAGGCACGATAAATAATACCTCTTACTTTTCCTCACGTTATTTTACCCCCTAGAATATACAATTCAGAAGGAAATAGTACAGCTAAAATTAGAACCCATGTCATCAAAAACTCCGTCTCTCCATCTCTGTCCACACCACCCCTAAAATTACTTGTGCTTTGGAGTTAAGGCAGTGCTTCCCAACGTTTCCCATCATAGTACATTACACGAATAGCATTTGATACACTCTGGGCTAAACTAATAAGGCTATTTGAAGCCTGAAGGTCACTGTCCCATCAGAGCTGGGGGCTCTGGCTTCCTCGGGCCCCACCTGGACACTTGAAACCTGAGGGCTCTATACCTCAGCACACTTGTACTGTCACTGTCCCCCAGCTGGGGACCTTTGTGTTAAGTGTTGACCAGCCCTGGTAAGAGCCATCATTGCGTTGCCCAGAGTGACACATTAACTTATTGTTAGTAAATCAGTATTAGAACAGTAATTCAGTCTCCTGGTGGGAGTCCAGAGGCCAGAGCCCAGAACATGGAAATTGGGAAGAAAATCAGATGTCGGCTCCAGGCTCTGACTTACACTCGTGTGACCTTGGGCAAGTCATTCCCCTTTACTGGGCTTTACTTTTCTGTCTGAAGCAGAAAGGAATTTGACTAAAAGAAACGTCCGCGTGGTCCCTTCCAGCTCTGATATTCTAAGAATCAGGGATTCTATGAATTCCTCATTGCTCAGCTGTATTCTGTTCTTCGTGACCTGGTTCCTATCTCTGGTTCAGATAAATGTACCAAATGGTAGGCTCTACCCAACCATGCCGGTCCTCCCAGCTCTTTCCATTCCTGACTGGTCTCTGAAAGTAGCCTCTGTCTGGCCCAGACAGAGGGCAGAGTCATACCTGTGCCCTGCCCCCATCAACAGAATCCCTCTGAGTCCTCTGCCTGTCCAGCTCCCCACGGCCCACACTGTCAGCCTCTGGGAAAGAAGCACTCCTAGTTTACCACAGCTCCCAGGGCTTGCACTATTATCTGGGCTCACGTAGAAGGCAGGAGAGACTCTAGAAATAGGACTGTAGCAACCTCCCTGAAAGAGGAGTGAGGGAGGCTGGAGGCAGATCCCCAGGAGTCTGGGTTGCCATGCTCCGGAGGCTGGACCTGGCCTTGTAGGCAGTGAGGAGACACAACGGGCCTTGAAGCAGAAGGACATGGTCAGAATTTACGGTCAGCCAGTGTTTGGGCTCCATGGAATTGGACTGGAGCAGAGAAAGAGAGATTGGGGCTGTTAAAGAAGCACAGGCCAGAGACATGACATGGCAGTAGGGACAGCAAAGAGGAAAAATTTAGGAGGTCAACTGGCAGACTGGGTGACTGACAGGCTGTTCAACTACAAATCTGACTGCATTACTGTGCTCGGTGACTGGGATTACACTGTCACAAGAGAAGGGGACTGTGTGGTTTGTTGGTATGGGGAGAAAGGGTCTCAGGCTAAGACAGATACATTAAAACCTCTTCAAGGGTTCTTTATACTTCTTACAACGCTCTCTTATTTGGACCTTTCAACGCCCGTGTATTGTCTCTGTTTAGCAGATGAGAGACTCCTCGAGATAGTGGCAGAACTAAGACCTCGAATTCAGGTCTCCTGACTCTTGGCCCCAGGCTTGCCACAGGAGACTGCTTCCCTGAATGGTTGGCAGGCAGCGGGAGCAGGAAGTTCGCTTCCCACAGCCTCCCCTGCCTCCACAACCCCAGCCCTGCCACCAAATGGCAGCGCTCCTCCAGTACCCGTCACTGCTTTCTGTTTTGGCTTTGCTTTCTGTCCTATGTAGGGGGGGCGGGGGAAAGAGGGCCATGTGAAGGTTTCTGACATTCTGACACAAATGAGTGATTCGTTTTGTTCAAAGGAATCTTATGCAAACCACAAAAATGAACTTAAGTAGAAAAGAATCTGCTCAGGCTGAGGGAGAGGGGTAGACACAGAGGTATGTGTTTGGACAGTTGTCTCACTTGCCTCTACCATGTGGCAGCCTTCATGACACTTCCAGAATCCCTGGGGTCCCATGGGACACAGTTTGCAAACCCCTGGACTAGCGGACTCCTGCTGGAACATCCTAGAGCGAGGGACTCTCAGCCTGCAACCGCAGATAGAATTAAGGAACTTTGGTGGAAAAGAATCGCATCTTTATTTTCACTAATGTCTGACGCAAATTAAATAGTGTATTCCATTACAAATGTAGGCAATGAACACAATAATATTGACAGTTCCTGTGACTCTGTCACCAAGAGAAGTCACAGATATTTTCATAGCAATATTACAGTAATTGTAGATGTCGCAAAATATAATTTGTGCTCCTCATTACTTTAAAATTACAAGTTATTTTAGCATGTTTCCCCAAAAATAAGACCTAGCTGGACAATCAGCTCTAATGACTCTTTTGGAGCAAAAATTAATATAAGACCCGGACTTATTTTACTATAGTATAAGACCAGGTCTAATATAATATAATATAATATAATATAATTTAATATAATATAATATAATATGATACCGGGTCTTATATTAATTTTTGCTCCAAAAGATCCATTAGAGCTGATTGTCTGGCTAGGTCTTATTTTCAGGGAAACGTGTCTGCTGACAGATCTCTTTTGTACTGTATTGATAAGGAAGTACGTATTAGTTTATCACAAACATGTTTCAGTATCTTGATAACTGCATTTCAGTGTGATTGGTTTCATTGGAGTCCTATGTGTTTTATTTTATGCACTTACAAACATCCTCAGAAGGGGTCCATAGGCTTCACCACATTGCCAGGGGAGTCCACGGCAGCAGTAAGGTTAAGAACCCTGTCCTAGGACTTCTCTTCCAGAACAGAAAGGGCTGGGGATTTTGTTGAATCTACCAAAAGAAGGTATGTAGGGCCTAGGATCCCTGGGGGCCCCATGCTCTGATGTGCACTCTCTGAGTCCGAGGAAAATGAGACAGGAAACTGGGGCAGGAGCAAAGGGACTCTAAGAAGTGGAGCAGAAGCCAACAGGCCAGGCTGGCAGGGCTCAGTCTAGTGGGACAGAACTGAATTCCTTAGCCCCAGCCCCAGCCAGACTTCTCGGGGTACCCATGACTCCTGGGTCCTAGCCTTACTTCTGTCATCTCTCTTCCCCTTCTCAGTTTCCTTCTCTGAGCTAATATAGTAGAAGCAGCAGTGGCTTTAAGATCAGGAAAGACCCTGCTTCTCGATCTGATTCTGCCTTGCCTTGCTGAGTGACTGGGCAAGTCGTCTCCCTTTCCCAGGCCAGTTTTCATTTCTGTACAATGTTTGGCATGTGTACACCCCATGCCATGCCCTCAGTAGACAATGACGATAGCTTTCAGCATATGATCACTCCACACCCCCCTGTAGCTTCAGAAGCCTTGTCAACACTCTACCAACTGATTGGAATTGGCGAGCGAAATGAAACTGATTTCCTGTTACTGAACTGGAGGACCTACACCTAAGACATCACCCACATTTCCATCTCTCCAATTCCAGGGCTTTAAAGGTCTAATCTCAGAAATCCAAGTAAGATACTAGGTAGATGTGAAACCTACAGAGCATGGCTATTTCTGTTCTGTGTACGTGTGTGTGTGTGTGCGTGTGTGTGTGTACCAGAGAAAAGAGAGAATATTCTCAGGTAGGCCACAGATTTTCTCTCGTGTACCCTATAGCAAAAATGGGGCCAGATAGGACCCTCAGATGCCGAAATCTCAATCAGCCTCTTGGAAGAGATGAGCAGAGGCATGAGCAAGTCAGCCTCTTTGACCAAAGTGTTAGAAATGCGCATCACACCAGACCGGCCCTGTCCCCAAATATCTCATGTCACAGGGACGTCAGACAGGCAATGCAGTGGAATGATGGTGACAATGAGGGAATAACACTGGCCAGCTCCTGGTGTCATTCACACAGACTCTGATCACACACAGCCAGGTGGCCAAGATACAGACGTGTTGGACACTGGTGGCTTCCCCCCTACGCAGCACAGAAAGCCACTTAGGAAGTTATTTCAGAGTGGGCATGAGCTACAGGTAAAGCCCAGAAAGACGCCATGCTTTACCTGATGGTACAGCCAGTTCAAGCCAGGTCAAACCAGTTCAAACCCAGGTCTCCGCAGGCCTGCAGGGCCAGACTGGTATAAACCACAAAGTGGGCTGGGGGAAAATGGTAGGGAGTGATGGAGACTGTGGCAGACTAGAGGTCACATGTCTTGTTCAAAAGCAGCAGCCAATCCTCAGCTCAAGTTGAGCGTAGTGTCACACCTTCCTTCTGATTTTAAAAGAGAAGTCAGAATCTGGATTTTTATACTAAAAAGCCCCATTTTCAAATGTTGGCATCTAAAATTTTTAAATGTTCACATCTGGGGACTTTAGTATTTGGCCTGAATTTCAATGTCTCATGGGATAGGTAAGAATCCAGGCTCTAGATTTAGACATACAAAGATCTGAATCCCAGTTCTGCCACTTGTTAGTGGAGCGATGTTACTCAAGATCTATAGCCTCTCTAAGCCTCAGTGTTCCCATCTATAAAATGGGAATACCATGATGATCTACTGTGAGGATTCAATGAGGTCATGAATTTAAAACACCTCGCACAATTGTTAGCCCCTATAGGTGCTCAATAAATGTAGTTCCTCCACCAAAATGCATCTAAGCTTCATGGCGATTGGACGAACCATCAGCGCCCATGTACCCTAGTCCATCCACCTCAAACTTATTTTTTTCCCAAGGTTTGGGTGCTCCGTGATGACAGAACTCTAACTCAGACACCCGAGGCCCTCAAACATGCTCTCACACAGCCTGCACCCTTGGGAGGCTTTTGAGATGCCAAGGCTGGTTACCAAGGAAAGATGTTTGGGAAGCTTCCCTTGGGGGCAACTGCAACCTTCCAGGGCTGGTTAGAGGAGAGGCCTGCCCCAGAGCACTGGGCGGGCTAACATGGCTTCTTGGGGGCCTTCACAGCCTGAGAAGTTTTCAATTTTAATTTTGTTCGTGCTATGCACACACACACACACACACACACACACACTGACACACACCATCTGCCCAAAGCCCTGGGCAAGAGGGGCTGCCTTTCCTGTTCCTGGAAAACGTCTGTTCTAGCTCTTGTCCCCTCTCCTTCTCCTGTAGCTCTGCTGGGTGGGGAGGGGACTCACTGTCACAGTCCTGGGCAGCATGCCTGAGATTTATTTGCTCAGCAGGGAGCTGCGGGAGAGGGGAAAACAGGGCCGGGGAACTCAAATAACTGAATGAAGTGGGCTCTGTACCTTGGCAGGCCCCTGGAAGCAAATGGCAGCAACAGCCTCGTGCACTGGAGGGGCTGCACTGGTTACAGCACTGGTTACAGTGTCTCCCTGGAGCCCCCGCGGCCCTAAATGGTGGCAGGGGTGTGAGTGGCCCCATTTTATAGATGGGGAAACTGACCCAAGTGTCTTGCTCTGAATGTGTGTCTCCACCCCACTCGAGTCTCCAAGGGCCAGGAACCATCCAGGTCTGGAAATCTATAGTGCAACATGTATGTGGGTTCTGAGTTCCTATCCTAAGCCGAACCCCAGCTTAACAACAACAACATCAAGGGTTACCACTTGGCCAGCACTTTTGACGTTCCCCCCACCCCACTGTAGAATGTAGAAGACACTGGGGCACAGAAAAGTGACTGACGCCCAAGGTCATCAGTAGGTCTTACAGCCTGTATTTGAACCCAATGTTGTCTGACTCCAAAGTGCGCGCTTGAAGCACATTATACCCCCCCTGCGTTAGGGCAGTGTTCTAGGCCTGGGTTTCAGTTCCAGGAGTCATCAGAAAATACTGTTACTCGGTGAGCTGTTTCGCCTTGCTCTTTGTTTATGTGAGTCTACATTTCAAAAAGTCCCAATAAATGGTATTTTAAAAGAGTGAAACACTTAAACAATAAGCAGCCATGATTCCATCACAATTGGAATAATTTTTTATCATGGAGGTTGCATTTTATAAAACGATTATTCTGTTGACTCAAAATGCATATTTGTGGGTGTTTTTAAGCTTTGAATGTGGGATGTACCTTAAAATCTGTGGAATCTAAGCTTCCATGAAATACACTATTTTATTTAGCCATAAGAATAATTTTGGTAGGCAAGCATTGCTAAGATTACCATCCCCGTTTTACAGCTGGGAAAACTGAGGTTCAAAGAAGTTCAACAACTTGCTAGCCCTGTCTCCTGATTTCCCAGGAGGCCTTTGTATGTTCCTGGCCTCAGGTCCTGTGCTCACACCTACCTGTTCCCATCAGCCCATGGCCAACCCCGAGCAGAGGCCTGAGGAAGGCCACAGATCCTCCCTCCAGGCTCCCCAGCCTCAGCCAGAGTGGGGAAGAACCCAGTGCGGAGACTCCTGGTCACCGTCCAGCTCCATACAAAAAGTTTGCAGGCCAAAAGCTCCCACTTTCTAGAACACATCCCATGTGTGAGGCAACATTGTGAGACCAAAGCTGGGCTAGCGGTGTGAAGGTAGGTAGCAAGCTAGATTTAGGGGGGTCCCCACTTAGGGTCCCCATTCTCTGGAAATTACCCACAAGTGCTCTATTTCTCATATTTCAAAATGCCAAATGACAATCAAACATTGACTCTAGATAAGATCTCACAGACAGATGAAAACACCACATTTCTTTGCTTTTGGTTAAGTTTACATCAGCTCAGTGCTATCACCACAATTTGTTTCTGCTGATCAGAAACCACTGATTGGTTAGCATACGGCCTCAATTAACATACGGGGACGGGGAAGGAGGCAAAAGAAAAAGGGGGGAGGACATACAAGGGGAAAAACCAATTAATGATTTACTACGTAACATGTACAGCTTGGCAGGCCAAAATCTTTCAAAATAAGGGGGTGTGACAGGAAAATAATAAAAGGGAAAGCTGACGTGGAAGTTTGAGCTCCTTATTTTTCCAGATGGGGAACAGGAGGCTCAGAGAGCCAGAGTGACTTTCTCAAGGTCACACAGCAGGACTTGAACCAGCACCCACGGTTTCTGCCCCTCGGGAGAGGCATCTGCCCACTACACCCTGCTGTGCGGAGGTTCAAGAAGCCAGAACATCAAGACTCACCAGGGTTGCTGACGGGGGTCAGGACAGGGAATGGCTTCCTGGTACCTGTGGGCTCCTTCTTGGCGGGCAGCTGCCAAGGCCACGCTGTCTTTCCTCCCTGGGTGTCTGCCAGGGCAGCTAGGCCTGGAGCCTCCTGGAAAGCTCTCTCTGGACAAGGTGAAGGAGCCCTCTCTGAAGAAAACACCCTGTAAGACCTGGAGTGAGCAGGCCCTGGGGTCACGGTGTGGCCATGGAGGGCTTAGTTATTAAGCTTGCACAGCTGCCTCCTGGCATCCACCAGGGAGCTCTCCAGGTCACACGGCTGGTTTTCTTGCCAGATGCTGGGTGCCTTTAAGAGAATGATCACAGTTCATTGGCTGAACCAAGCTCCCCCTACCTCTCTACCTGAGCAGGTGAGAGCAGCTAGGCTAGGGGCAGGCTGAGGACTCGGGTGAATAAACAAACCATGGTAGTCAGCTGGCGCTCCCCTCCTCCACGCCCTGGTCCTCTGGCTTACTTGCTCACCCCTACCCCCAACTCCAGGGAAGACCTGGGGGTAAAAAGGCGAACCATTCTGAAAAGTGCCCAGTGTTCTTCAGTTCACAAAGCTTCATTAGCTCAGAGTAACCCTAGACCAGAGTTATTAGTATGTCTTCTCTTTTGGATGGAGAAACTGTCCTTGCCGGGGTAAAACAACGTGCTCAGTTCATACAGCTCGAGGAAGAAAGGTGGACAGAGTAGAATGGTATGAAGATTGGAACCCGAGTCTCCTGCTTTTGACTTCCCATACAGTGTTACTGGACCACACCCCTTCCCTTTCTGTGAAGCCTTTGGCAGTCATTCAGTCTCAGTTTCCACATCTGTAAAGTGGTGCAATCATGCTTCTATGTGAGCCTACACTCATGGTATTGAGTGTGTCTTGTTGGACTTAGAGCTAAAAAGGACTTTGGAAATTATCTAGTCCATCCACTCATTTAGCAGGCATTGTTATTCAGTGACTATTATGTGCCAGGCCTGTACTGGGTCCTAGGGATACAACAGCGAACACGAAAGTTAAAGACCCTACTCTTACTGGGTTTGCATTCTGGAGAGAGGGGAGATAGCCATAAATAAGTAAACAGATTAGCTAGGTAATAGTACTATGAAAAAATGAAATAGGCCAATATGACAAAGTAATGGGGAGGGTGTCTATTTTAGATTATGTGGTCAGAGAGGCTGTCTCTGAGGAGGTGATACTGAAGCTGAGAACTGAATCATGACAAGTAATTAAATCATGACAAGAAACCAGTCATTGGAAGAACTGCAACAAGAGTGTTTCAGGTATTAGAAACTGCAAGTGCAGAGGCCCTGAGTCACCCTTTTTTTAATAGATAAGGAAGTAATTCAGAGAGATGACTTAACTCACGCAAGATCCTCTCTTGCAAATTTCTCCTTCCTTTCTTTATATTCATATAACATTAGGGAGGGAAACTTGAAGCCAGGAGCTCACCATCATACTTGGCTACCAACCCAACCATCTTTCCACGAGCCCATACTGCCATGACCTCATACTTCTTCACTCTACAGACAAGCGTAAACTCCCAGAGCGTAAGGACTATTATTTTAAGAGATTATCATGCTGAAGAACAAAATCCTGACCAACAAAATAGAGTATTAAAAATCCAGCAGTGGGGCAGCCATTGGCTCAGTTGGTTAGAGCGCTGTGCTCATAACATCCAGGTTGTTGGTTCGATTCCTACATGGGCCAGTGAGCTGTGCTCTCCACAACTAGATTGAAAACAACGACTTGACTTGGAGCTGATGGGTCCTGGAAAAACACAATGTTCCCCAATATTCCGCAATAAAAATTAAGAAAAGAAAAAAAAAAAACTCCAGCAGTAACGCAAATTGCCGTACAGTCACGTGAAGTCAGCACAGACCCTTCCTGCTACGTTTCTTTCCACTTTCATCAGAAGCTTTTACTCTGATTTTTTAAAAATGGCAGCCTGTTTTCAGTCATCAGATTGTTAGAGGCAGCATTGGGATCATTATTCTGAAACTGCTGGATAGGTAGGGTGGGATAAAGCACATGAGTTATTGTGTTGGTAGTGCTGGGCATGAGAGAACGGAGGTACAGATGAAAGACGAGAGGACTTTAAGTAAAAACCTTTTAACTCTGGATTTGAATAGGAAGTTTCAGAATGAACTTTTTTATGTAGCTGACCTGAAAACAAACAAACAAACCATATTTTCTACCTCTGCCTACTGATCAAAATAATGATCAACATTTTAGTGAGTACCTTTAATGCCCAGACTGTGGTATCTAAATACTACTTCCCACTTAAAGGAAACAGGGTTCCTTGAAAAAATAAATAGCTGAATCTGGATTTAGGGCAGAAACTGTACAGCACGTACTTAGACTATCTTTCGATGCCTCAAACCAAGGAAGCCAGAGCTGTGGCAAAAGGACTCAGGACACAACCTGAAGAGACCCATTGGCCAAAGTCAGGACAATTTGAGAATCAGTAAAGAAAATAACGAATGAGTCGAAAAACACCAAATATATTTAAACGCATGAGTTCAAAATGAGTTAAAAGTAAACAACAAAACCTCAGTGATTATCTTTGGATGATATTAAGAAATCAACTCATTATTTTGAAAACTGGTAAGTAAAGGGAAACAATTGAGCATTTATTCTGCCTTTCCTGTAAAAACTGTGCCTCTGGCAACCAGTGGACAAGAGGAAGCTTGCTCTTCACCACATAAGCATTCCCACAGATGAAATGAAATGGGAATGAAGGAGGATTAACTCAAAATATTGCCATTTTGCAACTCCTTTTGAATTGGCCGATCAAACAGACATTACAAAAAGAGAAACTAGACAAAATGTGCCTCTTGCTGGAATTAAACATCACCTCCTATGAAGAAATCATGTCTCCCAAATCATGCAGGAATCTGATCGTGCCTTCAGAGCAGTGATGGACAAACTTTTGCACTAATGACCAGGTAATAAATATTTTAAACTTTGCAGTCTCTGTTGCGACTATTCAACTCTGATGTTGTAGCACAAACAGCAGCCATACACAATAGCTAAACAAACAGGCATGGCTGTGTTCCAATGAAATCCTGTTTACAAAAAAGAGTGGGGGCTAGATTTGGCCCATGGACCATAGTTTGCCAACCTCTGTTCTTGATCTCACTACCAGTTCACAGGAAATACGAGAACTAAGGAACACATGAAATAACACCACGGGGATGAAATAAGCAAAAGCCAAACTGGGGAAAGTCTAACAGGAAAACCAATATGATTTCTCTAGCAAATGAATGTCAAGATATTAAAAAAGGGGGGGTAGATTAAAAGACACCTAAGAAATATTGACCAATCACAATATACGGACCTTTTCGAATTCTAATTCAAACAAATATAAAAAGAAAAATAAATTAGAGGGTAATTAGAGAAATGTGACCACTGACTCAAATATTTGATAACGTTAAGGAATTATTGTTGACATTTGGAGGTGTTTGATGATGTATTATGGCTATGTTTAAAAAGGAGAGCCCTTATCTTTTAGAAATGTATGCTAAAATATTTATAGATGAAATGCTGTGATATCTGGGATTTGGTTAAAAAATAGTGGATGGTGGAAAATAAAGGGAACAAAATTGGAAAGTAGTTGGTAATTGAAGGTGGATGATAGGTTCATTATACTATTCTGTAGACTATTGTATAAATACTTGAAAATCTCCACCATGAAAGGTTAAAATATCAGTCAATTAACAAAATTTTTAAAATAGCACAAACTCAAATTTTGGAAAGGATATGAGGAAAGGGTAGCTCTCTCAGCTGGTAGGAATGTAAATTCCTACAACTTTTGAGAGCAACTTGTGTACATCCCATAATCCAAAAATTGCACATCTGGATATACACTCAAGAGAAATTTGAGTCCATTAAGAGACACATAGAATGATTTTTTTCAGTCGGAAAAATTGAAAACAACCAAAATGGATAAATTATAGTACATTTGAACTTCGGACCATAAGAGGTTGGGGGAGGCTTTGAAATGCAGAGATTTGGAAATAGTAACTATATCTGGAGCTAGAAGCTGGGGCCCCATCGGGATAGATTGAGCTCAACAGATGTTGACCTGGTGTGCACTCTGGGCCAGGCCCTCCACTAAGTGCTGGGGATACTCAAGGAGTTCAAAGTAGATATCAGAGCTGAGGGGGCCTAACACATCATCTAGCCCAAGCTGCCCATTTTACAGATGTAGAAGATGAGGCCTGGAGAAGGTAAACGACTTGCCAAGGGTACACAGTTGGTTCGTGGAGGAATTGAACTAGGAGTTGAGCCAAGTCTCTGATGCTCAGAGAACCAGGAGATCTTGGAGCCACACAGTCTTAAGTTGAACGCTGGCTCTGTAACTCACTAGCTGTGACCTTGGCCAAGTTTTTTAATGTTCCTTTTCTCAGAAGGATAATAATACCTATTTAATAAGTTGATGTGAGGATTACATGCAATGATCCATAGCAAGCCCTTGACCCAGTGACTGAAAAGGAATAAGACCTCAGTGGACAGGCTATTCACTCTTATTATTATTAATATAAAGTGAGGCCTCAGCAAAAGGACAAAATGCTACATTCTACATTGCTCTCAAAACAGTTAATCCCACACTTGTTAGAGCCAGGATGGCCAAGGCTCTGTACCAAGTTGAAGGCTTGTCCCAGGCCAGTTAGCTGCTGTCTACTCCAGGTCCTCCCCATGCAGGCGTGGGTCAGGGCCTTCTCACCACCCTCCCACTGTGCTGTCTCTGCCCTCTGAGGACCTTGCTAAGACATGACAGATAGCACGTTCTGTAATTGGTGTGGATCCCACTCCACCACCCTGAGCTTCAGCTCCCTGTAATATAAGAACAGAGTTAGACCCTACCTAGGGAGGGTTGTTGTGAGGATTAAATAATCTGATGTTGAGCATGCAGTAAGCCCTCAGTACCGTGTTTCCCCGAAAATAAGACCTAGTCGGACAATCAGCTCTAATGCGTCTTTTGGAGCAAAAATTAATATAAGACCCGGTCTTATTTTACTATAATATAAGACCGGGTCTTATAGAATAGAATAGAATAGAATAGAATAGAATAGAATAGAATAGAATAGAATAGAATACAATACAATACAATACAATACAATACAATACAATACAATACAATACAATAGAATAAATATGATATAATATAATACCAGGTCTTATATTAATTTTTGCTCCAGAAGACGCATTAGAGCTGATGGTCCGGCTAGGCCTTATTTTCAGGGACACAGGGTAACAGAAGCAATGATGCTGACAACACCCGGTATCTGTCCCAAGGTGTCAGGCCTGGAGATACAGAAAAGGGTCAACCACACTCCCCAGCCCCAAAGTGCTTTGGTCCAGTAGGGGAATACAGTCAGAGGCCATTCCTTCCTTCCCATTTCACCCCATGGTATCACATTCCAGGCCCAAATCAGGGCCCATGGGCCAAATGATTCTGGTTGCTTTATTCTGCAGGGAGGCAGGCTGGCTCTAAGAGGAACGGAAACAAACCTCCTGTGTCTGAAACCACCCACATGTTCCCCTCTGCTGGAGAGAACCCCGTTCCTAGCTCTGCAGAATTGCCAAATGTCCATGGCTCCTGAAGCCACAGCCTCACATGCGCTGAATAACAAAGCCATCCGGAAACTCCCCTGTGGCGAGCTGGGCACCACACTCTGGCCTGCACCCCGGGGGCCAGGGAACCAAAAGCATCACAAAAGGCCTGCCCTCAAAGATGAGATCCCGCCCCCAGGGCACTGGAGTCCAGGGAGTGTCAACACCCACTTCCCTCCCTTTCCTGACGCCCTCTTCTCCCCGAGACCATTTTTACAGAGCCTAACAAAACATTCTCAGTAGGCCTAGTGACCATATGTCCCGGTTTTCCCAACCCTCGAAAGCAAAAGCCGTTGACAGTCAGAAAAAGACATGGTAAGACCAATATGAGGCAATGAAACCAGTGAAATACATTTGATTCACCTGTGGAGGCAGTAAACTTGTTCTTTCAAGCAGATGTCAAAGCTGTGACCCGTGCAGCTGATCGCGGGCTGCAGGCTGGAGCGACAGCTGGTCAGATGGTTGATTCGTTGTGAATGGTAAGCTCCTTGTGGGCAGGGGTTGTGCCTTGTTTCCCACTCTGCCCAGCACTCAGCACCAAACACAGCAACGAGCAGCAGGTGGTCACTCGGCAAATATCTGTCAAATGAAGGAAGTCGCTCAGTTAGACAGTAAGCCAAAGGATTTAGATGCTTTTATTGCACATGCTCATAACAGCTTGAACGTCTCCTTCTCGGTACTTATCATATTTATAATCAAATAATTGCACATGTAATTATTTATTTAATGTGTGCCTCCCTAACAAGACTTTCATCTCCCTAAGGTAGGGGCTGCCTCCAGTGTTGTTCACTAGTTGTATCCCCAGTGCTTAGAGTGGGATTTGGCTTATAGCTGGCACTCAATAACTGTTTGTCGAATGAATAAATGAGAATAGATGGCAAAGATGGCCATGGTCAGTGGACCGACCCACCTGCCAAACTTGAAGGCCTGCACTGTCCGAGGTGCTGGGCCCCACTACCAGGCCAAAGAAAGATGGCCTAAGATTCGTTACTTGAAGATGCCGACAGTGTTATTGGAAAGTGTGGGGACATGACCATCCCTGAACAAATCATTATGGCCAGGAGGTGCAATGTTCTGATTGGCAGAGGTGAGTCACATGCCCACCTCTAGGTTTATGGGCTGGAATCAGCTTCACAGATGTCCAGGGAAGGTTCCCTAAGCAACATAAGGTTGCTGTTCCCAGAGAAGGGAGAATGTTGCCGGGTCAGCAAAATAAATCTCCACTGTGAATTGCAAAACTTTCTACACGTCAGGTGACAAGGGCAATGTCACAGTGAGACCAAACAAATCAATTCTGTCAGACAAATAAAATGATAGAATCTGGAGGGAATCCCAGAGGGCAATGGGGCATTATCCAACTGTCTGCTAACACACCTGTTGTACAGGGCCCAGATTAGGGTGAGGAAAGTGAGGCACTAAGTTAAAAGGGAGGCAGACACCCACCCACCCACACACACACAAACTTACTAACCTAGATAAATAATACTTGGATGCAATATTTTAAAAATAAAAATTAATGCAAAAAAATCTATGATGAACAAAATAGCAAAGCTTTAAACAAAAGCAGGGTAATAGTGCTGTAGAGAGTCATACTGGAGCTTCGGGCAACAGGAAAACTTGGAACCACTTATCCCACTTTTCGTTAAAATTTTGGTATTTTGTTCATCATGAATTTTTGGGCATTAACTTTAATTTTTAAAATATTGCATTAAAATATTATTTATCTTGATTACTGAATTTTTTGACACCACTCTAAATTTTATTGCTGAGGCAGATGCCTCATTCCTTTTGCCCTCTTCCAGGCCCTGCTGTTTTATGTGGGATTTGCTGGAGGCAAAGAGGGAAGGAAAATCACCGTGAAATGAATGGATGTATCCAAAACTGGCATCCCCTAGTGGGAAGGGCCCTGGGCTGGAAGACCCGGCCTAGAATCAACCCCAGTGTGTTGCCATCAGTGTGCTGTCACTCTGTTACCCTAGGAAAACATTTTCTCCTCTAGTCTTCAGTTTTTCCACTTGCATATGAGGGACAGGGCACAAATAGTGGCTTTCAAGCAACAGAACTTAATCTCCAGATGTAGAAAACAAATCGAAAATGGAGCCGTTGAAGGGGGCATGCACTTGGGTAGATCCATGGGCACCTCTGTTACTCCACCAACTCAGCAGTCCCCTCTATATGTTCCATGGAGCCCTAAGAAGTTCCAGGGGACACGGTAGGACCTTTAAATTCAACGATCCTTAAGCAAACCCATTTTTCTGCCTGAGACAACGTACACATTTCAGTTCCTCCTGTCTAACCTTCATTTAGGTCAGTGTTTCTCAGATAGCCAGTAGTTACCTGTATCAGGGACACTGCAGCTGCTTTATTTAAAATGCAGTTTCCATGGCCCCACCATCATCCTACTGAATCTGAATCTGCAGGGACCAGGCCAGGATTCAGCGTTTAGAACAAGCACCTTCCCTATCAGTTGATGGACATACACGGAAGCGTTTGGGTCCTCCCCAATTATTTCCACAGAACCTCATGAGTTATTTTATTCTGGAATTTTCATGAGAACTGGTCCTTCTGAATGACCAGGATAAGGAGGAAAAAAAAACAGGAATAGTCAGATAAGCCCAGATAAATGAATCAAGGTTTGCCAAGCGGAAACAGATCACAGCAAGATCTCCAGGGACCCTTTCCCAGACAGAACATACTGGTGGCCCCTTGCTCTGCAATCCCTGTTTGTATCCAGAAGAAATCATCTGTGCATTTCTCTTTTTTTCTGGAACAGCACTGGTAACCTCAGGGATTATTTATTGAATTATCAGGTTTCTTATTAGTATATTAATGGGTGTCTGGGAACTAAGACTGAGCATAAGCATGCCCATGAAACTATCAAGAGAATTCATTTTAGACTTTGAAGATAAGGTAGCTTCTTGTCAACTGCAAGGGAAATGGCCATTCATTCATTCATTCATTCTTTCATTTCCACTCAACCAGCTTAGCAGATTCATTGGTGCATAAGATATTTCCTCTGCTGCTTTTCCCCCGCTGTATTGAGATATAATTCACACACCATAAATTCACCCATTTAAAATGTAAATTCAATTGTTTTTAGTATATTAAGAGTGTGCAAACCTTCACCACGATCAATTTTACAATATTTTTATCATCCCAGAAAGAATCTATACACTCTTTAGCTATCACATCCTAATCCTCCATCTCCTCGGCCCCGAATAACCACTAATCTATTTTGTCTTTATGGACTTGCCTATTTTGGACATTTCATTTAAATGGAATCATAGAACATGTGGTCTTTGGAGACTGGCTTCTTTCATTTAGCATGTTTTCGAGGCTTACCCATATTATAGCATGTATCAGTACAGTAGTCCCCCCTTATAGGCAGGGAATATATTCCAAGATCCCTAGTGGATGCCTGAAACTGCAGTTTCATAGGGTTCATACTGAACCCTATGTATAGTTGACCCTTGAACAATGTGGGGGTTAGAGGTGCCAACCACTTGTGCAGTTAAAAATCCAAGAATAATTTACGTTGGCCCTCTGTATATTTGGATTTCTAACTGCAGATTGAAAATACAGTTGATTCTTGAACACTGCTAAGTGGACCCGTGCAGTTCAAACCCATGTTGTCCAAGGGTTTGTTCTGTCCTACACTTACATACCTATAATAAAGTTTAATTCCTAAATTAGACACAGTGAGAGATTAATAACATAACTACTAATAAATCAGGACAATTATAACAATATACTGTAATGAAAGCTAGGTGAATGTGGTGTCTCTCAAAGGTCTCATTGTACTGTACTTACCCTTCTTTTGTGATGATGTAAGATGACACAACACCTACGTGATGAGATGAAGTGAGGTGAATGATGCTGGCATTCTAAGGTAGCCTTAGGCTACTGGAAGGGTGACTTGAACACAAGCATTGCAATACCGAGATAATCAATCTGATAATCGAGATGGCTACAAAGTGACTAACAGGCAGAAAGCATCTGCAGCATGGAGAAGTTGGACAAATGAATGGTTCACATCTAGGGCAGGATGTCCCCAGATTTTGTCATGTTACTCACAATGGCGTGCAATTTAAAACTTCTGAATTGTTTGTTTCTGGAATTTTTCATTTTACATTTTTGGACCACAGTTGACCACAGGTAACTTAAACCGCGGAAAGCAAACCCACAGATAAGGAGGATTATGTACTTCATTCCTTTTTATGGCTGGATAATATTCCATTGTGTGGATATACCACATTTGGTTTATCCATTTATCAAATTGATGGACATTTGAGTTGTTTCCACGTTTTGGCTATTCTGAATAATGGTAAGATAGTGACAATTGTTGAATTTACATGATCATTATGTAGATATTCTATCAACATTTGTGTATAAGTTTTGGGCAAACATGCGTTCTTCCCTCTGCTTTTCAAGGGCTCCTCGTCTAGCAGATGTAGGTGCTAAAACAGAAACGTACATAATTACCTGTGCTGATAGGATGGTGCAAGAGAAGGATGGGCAACATAGTGTAATGGTTAGAACCATTGATTCTGCCATTACTAACTGAATGATCTGGAGGGCAAACGTCTTCACCTTTCTGTTATCAGTTTTCTCATGTATAAAAGGGGATCAGTATTTTCCTTACCTTCTCTGACTGCTGTGGGGATTACATGAGACGATGCATGTCTCAATCTATGCCTCTATGTGTCAGACAGGAAGCCTGGTACATAGCAAGTGCTTGATAAAAGTTTGCCATTATCATTTTCATTCTGGAGATTCCTATGAGTAAGTTTACTGATGAACCATGTACTACAGCAATAGTAACATTCATTCCACCAATGTTTGTTGAGCGTTTATTACGCACTTGGCACGGTGAGAGGAGCACAGTTGATCCAGACCTAGATCACACTTCCAGGAGTTTGTAATCTGTAATCTGAATGGCAAGACCTACTGGCATACATCACCTCCATATATTGTGATCTGCTCTTTAATGAAGTGAAGGAACAAATGGGAACCCTGGAGAAGGAACTTTAAAAAAAAAAAAAAAACACCTTTTTACAAAAAATAAATACGTTGAAACATACAGAAAAGTAGTAAGTAGAAAATTGAATACCTACATATTGATCACATAGATTCAACAACTGCCAACATTTTACCATATTGACTTCATCTCATCATGTTAAATTAGTCGGTAAAGCATTTTAAAGTTAATTACAGATATTAACTGGGACACTTCAGCCCTAAATGCATCAGCATGCATTTCTAAAAATTAAGGAATCTCCTCCAAACCACAATATGCTCACCACATCTCACAAAATTAGTAATTTCCTTATATCCCAGTTCAGTCAGATTTCCCCCATTGTCTAAAAACATGGTCTTTATAGCTTGAAAAAAAAGGAACCAAGAAACAGTCAAGAATCACATCTTATATTTAGGTTGTTAAACTCTTCGGTATCTTTAAATCTAGAACCTCCTCCCTGTTGTTTTTACATTTGTTTCCATGACATTGACTTTGAAGAGACCATGTCAGTTGTCTCATAAACTGTCTCACATTCTGGATTTATCTGATGGCTTCTGTTACTTAATGTGTTCTTCTAGCCTCTGAAATTCCTGTAACCTGAAGCTAGCTCTAACCACCTGATTAGATTCAAACTCAACATTTTGGGAAGAAACCAAAATAGATGAAGCCGTGTAGTCTACCGCATCCTATCGGGAGGCACATAATGCTTGGTCGTGGTCCCTGGGTTAAGGGGGCGGCAGGCAGACAGAGGAGGAAGGCACTGGGAAGGATGGAAAAGTCTTCAGGCCGTGGCATTTGAATAAGGCTTTAAAGGGTGTATAGGAGCCTACAGGGTGGAGAAAAGGGAAGGGTTTTCCAAGTATACCTGAAGGCAGTGTGGGGAAAGAGAGCTACGAGCTTCAGGAAGTAGGAGGTGGTAGCCAAATGTGGTTGAGAATTGTGATAATAACACGCTCATAGAACTTATATGTTCCAGGAACTATGCTAAGTGACTCATTTAATTCCTCACACCGTCCTATGAAACGGGTGCTACCGCCTCCATTTTTCAGGGTGTGGAAATCAAGGTTTAGTGATATGTGGTAACTCGCCTAAGGTCATATAGCCAAAAACAGGAAGACTTCAGGATTTGAATCTGGTTGTCTGGCTCCTGAACCTCTGCTTTGAAAATCACGCAGTTCTATGTTAAGGTGACAGGGCAAATGAGTTAGAAAGGCAGGTTGGGGGTAGGTGGAAGCAGGCCTTCTCAGCCATTCTAAGGAGTTTGGATGTTATTCCAGTGGTAGGAGAGGCGAGCATGGGTGTGCCTGAGAACACTCATTGGCTACCCTAGGAAGGATGAGTGGAGAGCTGCGGGGGTGACCCACTAGGCGGAACAGCCACCCCTTCCAGTGACCTGCGCCCCGGGTAACAGAGATCAAGGAAGGAATTCAAGCGCCTCCTCAACCCTTTCACAGACCCTCACTGTGGACATGACATGGGGCGGGGCGGGCTGGTTTCCCCACTGGACACCCCCAACCCTTCCAGAGCTCGAAGTTGGATGCTGAGCAGCACCCACGACCCCAGTGCACTGCAGACAATTCCAGTTTCCACATCATCCAGAAGGCATCCTGTGGGCAAAATCGTGATGTGTTGTGAGCTGCAAAGACCTGGTGAAAGGACCAGCTTTAACCTTCTGAGGCCCAGAGAGGGTAAAGTGACGGGCCCAAGATCCTACAGGAAGATAGGAGCAGAGGCAGGACTGGAATCTAGTCGTGCCTCTTGATTCCAAATCCACTGTTCTTTTAGGGCGGAGTTTAGCTCAGACTCAAAGAGAAATCAAGATACAACTGCTGAGAACTGGTTGGCAGGATGCCGAATCCTCTATGAATCCTTCCTTTTTTATTCCTATTTGCCCACGTCAGGAATACTCTCTGAAGGACCCTCAGCAGCTGAGGGAGCTGTGGCTCCAGGAACCTTCCCCAGTTCGCTGTTGTCTCTCAGCCCATCACGCCATAGGGCCAGTGCGCCCCCAAGCACAACCAGTCCCCATTGGCTGGGAACTCAGAGTGTACAAAGCCTGGTCCCTGCGGCTCCTGCTTCAGCCCAGGCACGGAAGGGGTGTGGATGGAGTGTGGACCTGCTCTGGGGCCAATCTCTACTCTGGCACTCACTAGCTCTGCATCCTCTCTATGCTTCTGTTTCATTTTTAAATTGGTGAAAATAACAGTGCTTCATATGGTTGGGTGTGAGGTTTAAATAGCGTAAGGCGTATTCAAGGGCATAGTAAGGTACTTGCCACACAATAAAGGCTGGTTATTACTGTTCACCTGGGAGTCAGTAGGGTTGGGTGCCTACCACGAACTCACCTGTGAATTGGACAAACCTTCCAGATCCTGCACAAAACCTGCCTCTTCCACAAAGACCACCCAGATTAACTGCACTCAGTTTACAGCCTACCTCGATTCCCAGAATTTAAAGCACAGTTGGCATTATCTAAACTAACTGTAATTGGGGTAGGGGAGAGAAGCCTGTGTACCCCTCCCCAGAAACCTGGGCATTGTAGTCCAGCCCTCGGCTATAACTGCTGGCTACTTGCTTTTGGGTAAATCCCTACATCTTTGTGACTTAGTTTGCTGGGTAAAATGAGGGTGATAATCCATCGTTTACCTGTTTTACAAAATGAAGAAAGTCAGATCCCTGACTACACTGAGAATGGAAGGAAACATACAAGCAAAATGTTTTTGCAAAGCATGTTTAATAACCTGGAAAAATTATGCCAATATACAGTGTTTACTTTTCTATTCTGAATTTATTTTAAAATGTCATGAAAATGTGCATTAATATATCCTCATGGTAAAAGATTCACAATGTAATGTTAATCAAAAAAGGGCAATCAATTGTATGTGAAATGTGACACCAACTTTGTTTTTGAAAAGTATAAATACACCGAGGAAGAAGAAAGATAAGGAAATACACCAACATGTTAGTGTTGCCTCTGAGGTAGGATTACTGGTGATTATTATCTTCATCTTTATGTTTCTGTATTTTCCATTTTTTTTCTAATGAGGGTATAGTACGTTAATAAACACAAGTAAATTACAATTCTTTCTAAAGAAAAATAATGTGTCTGAAAACATTCAAGGCTCAGCAAAAGCAAGTTAGATGTCACCTATGTGTGAGTAATCAAAAATGTTCTTAGTTAAAATTTTGCATTTACAAGCACCGTCCCCCACCCATGGGCCAGTCCATGAGTTTTTGCTCTTGGGAAGCCTAATGCAGAGCTCCCCACGCCGCTCTCGCTTCCAGAACATCATCAGCCTCTCTGGCGGGAAGCTCTTTCTTTTGAAGTCAGGCCTGGCCGAGCCAGCGGAGCCATGGGCAGTGCTCTGTGGAACTGGAGAAGACCCTTGACGTCCTTACAGAATTACCAGCATGCTTAGTTAGCTGAGGCCTGTTATCCACCAGTCTAAAAACAAGCCATGACATGTGTGCTCCCTGGCATTGGGTGACCACGCCTCTTCCATCCATTCTTTATACGCCATGAGAACCTTCGCGTCCCCCACAGCTTTCCTAAACCTAGAAGCTCAAAAACCTTCAAGGGCGCCTCATTTCCTTCGGGTGGTATTGGCCAACTTCTTCATCTGGCATTTAAGGGCCATTAGGATCTGAACCAACTTTCCTGACCACTCCCATGTGTCAATCAAACTGTCTGCTAGCTGCCGGGAAGGGACAATAATGAGAAGAGAGCTGGGCGGAAGAATGCCACGGAGAATGATGGAGACTGCGGCACAATGGAGCAAGCACAGACTTTCTAAAGGGATTGTGACATGTAGATGCCACTGCAGTGTACACCTGAAGCTGAAGCTGAATAATTCTGAATATGAACTGTAATTTAATATGTATATAGTCACAGGATGTGGAGTACAGCATAGGAAATAGTGTCAATGGAACTGTAACAGCTACATACGATGTCAGAGGGGTAGTAGATTGGGGGAGGAGGTCATCACATTGTGAGGGGTGTAAATGTCTATTACATTGTTTTGTACACCTGAAACTAATAAAAAAAATAAAAAATAATAATAAATAAAATAAAGGCACCGTCACTTCTCAGTGCCAGTCAATTGCTGCCTGGTGGGATCTTCCAAGTTTTTCAAGAGAATCAGAAAATCTGGACCTTTATGTGAAATCTCCCAAGTTTTAAATATTGGCAGCTAATTTCCCAAACACGTTTGGCTGACAATCTGTGACTTGTCATAGGAACACACTGAACTTTTCTCCCTCTGTACCTCTGCTTTTGCTGCTCCCACTGCCAAGAACACCCTCTTTCTCATCTGGGTCTAATGAACTCCACCTTTTCTGTTAGGCCCAGCCCAAATACCACCTATTCCACGAGCATCCCGGGATGGCTTCAGCTGGAAGTGACATCTCCCTCGGGCAGCACCAATCACTTAGCTCTGTGCCTGTCTATCTCATGCCATAGTTTTTCCAATGAGTCCTACCTCTCCTGGTAGACAATAAGCTCCTGAAATACGCAGCGAATATTTATGGAGCACCTGCTTTGTTGCAGAACCAGGTTAGGCACTGGGGATATAGCCTAGAACAAGATGGATAGTCTGCCTTGATGGAATATAGAGCCCTAGTGCAGGGGACAGATTGTAAATAAATCACTCCCAAGACACCTAATTCCAATTGTGATGAGTTTCATGGCGTTAAGAAAGTTTATAAAAGGAGCTTAATCCAGGCAGGAGGAGTAAGGCAGCTTGGGGAGGAAGCATTAGCTCTAGAGTGGCCACATAAACTTACACAGTGTGTACACTGCACAAAGGTAACGAGCTGGGAGGGCAAGTGAGAGATGAAATCTAGTCCCTGCTTGCTTGCGCAAGCTGAAAGACACTGCGTAGACTAGTGGAGCAGCATTTAGTTCTTCCATTCCCCTCCCCACCAAAAGCGGCTCTAAATAAACTTAGAATCTAAGTAAAATCAGTGACCTCCGTATAAGTATGCAGCCTCAAGAGATGCCCCCTGCTCTCCCTTTCTACCAAAATATACCCCCTAAATCCTTACTGTAGAGACTTCGGAGGTTAAGGAAGGCATCTCTGAGACATAGATCTGAGACTGAATGATAAGCAGGGGCCAAGCAGGTAGGAGTGTGAGGAATAGCCTGTACAAGGCCGCAGAGGTGAGAAAGTACCATGGCTGAAAGAATTAATGTGTCCAGTGTGGAGAAGCATGGACAGAGACAGGGAACGGGGTAAGGGGTGGGCTGGGTAGTGACCATGCCATGCATGAAGGGGTTCGATTCTTATCCTGAAACTTGTTATACATCTCCCTTCCTCACCATTTTGCTTATGGGTGTCACGACCCATGGGCAAAAAAGAAACTACCTTCACAGAGTACCTACTATGAGCAACACTCTGTGCTAGGCCCACATGTCCAGTTTATTCTTCTTCCCTACCCTCCTAAGGAAGCAATCTATGATTCCAATTGAACAGATGAGAAAACTGAGACACAGAGAGAATAAGCAGCCAGCCCAAGGGGACGTGGCTTTGAAGGGGCAGCTGGGATTCCAGGTCTTTGGGATTCTGGGCCCCTCTACTTAGTTGCCAAGTAACAATGACTTTCATGAACAAACAGAAGGCCCGAGGAGTCCAGAGCCTTGCTACTCAACGTGGGGCCTGGGGGCTTCCAGTTTTGGCATCACCTGGAAGCTTGTCAGAAATGTAGAATCTTGGGTTTCGCACCAGTCCTACCGAATCAAAAT
This sequence comes from Rhinolophus hipposideros, assembly GCF_964194185.1. Taxonomy (NCBI): domain Eukaryota; kingdom Metazoa; phylum Chordata; class Mammalia; order Chiroptera; family Rhinolophidae; genus Rhinolophus; species Rhinolophus hipposideros. The sequence goes on along the minus strand of NC_138069.1, from coordinate 26,494,767 downwards.
CTGCATTTTACAAGAATCGCATACACATTATAGCTGAGAAGTCCTATATTAGAGAATAGTCCAAGCAATAATTGGCTTTGCAGCCCTTATACGACAGTCTAGTGTCTCAAAGGCCAGGCAGGTCTCCAGTAACTTGAAGACAACTTATAACCAAATTTGCTAGAATTGTTAACCGTTCCATCCATCCACCTGCCTCCGTTTTGTCTTCTATTGTGACTTCTATTGTGACTGTGAGAAGCTACCATCAAGTCAAGAGAGGGGCTGGTGTACATTCTGCTTCTGCTCAATTTCTTTCTATGGATCTGCCCTCAACCAGGAATAAATCTAAAGCTGTTTGACCCTTCTGGTTAATTACTGATCCAAAACATCTTCCATTTGGGGCCCACTCTGACTGTTAGATCATTTTCTGCGACCCACCTTTCACAAGACAATTCCCTTTGTTAGTCTGCATACCAAGGGAGACAGAATGGCTTGGTAGAAAAGATTGATGGGTGAGGAAAAGCTGGGTTCTCCTGCAGTATTAAGGCACACCTTGTGTGACTTTTCCCCACCTCCATTTCCCCATTTCCATCTGAGAAATAGGTAGAATGGACTAGGTTAAGATCACTAGATTGAGAGCTTGGCAGGTAACATGAAGGAAGTTCAGTGGCCTAGCTGAATAGGAGGGAGTAGAGGGAACCACAGCAAACTAGAGAATGCCGAGCTCCGACTACAAAGGCAGCCCCACTCAGCACGGGGCTATTGTTGTCATGGGAAATGTGGGCCTAGTGTTGGCATGTATTCTAATTTTAAAAGAAATGGGAATCTGATTTCCCCCCTACGAAATATCGTATGGTGTTTAAATACTGGCATCTGGTTAAAACTTCAAACGACAAACACCACTCTGTGGGCCAAATAAAGATCAGGTGCGGCCCAGAGCTGCCCGTGGGACGCCCGTTTGCGATCCTGGCCTGCATGCCACCGTAATGTTATGTACGCGTGTGTGATTCAGCCTACGTAGAGCTCTTTCAGACAGCGGCCAAGCGGCTGCCCTCGGGGCGGCGGGCTCCCTCCCCACCGCAGACCGGGCCCGCATCCGCGCCCCCTCCGAGGCCTCTCCGGGAGACGGCCGTGCCGGGACCTCAGCCCGATTCGCGGCGGCGGTGACGGGTCGCACGGCGTCGCTTTCTTCACACCCTCCCTACCTGCAAGCGGGCTCTCCCGACGGCTCCGCAGCGATGACTCAGCCCTCCCGCGGCTCTGGGCGCAGAGGGAGGGGAGGGGCGAGGAGAGGGCGGGGTGGGCGGGGAGGGGCCAACGCGATGGGGAGGGCGAGGAGGAGGAAGGGGAAGGAGGGTCAAGGGAGGGAGGAGGGAAAGTGGGAGGGAAGAAGGGAGGCGGGGAGGAGCTCCTGGGGTGGCCGAAGCCCCAGCCCCGCCTCCTTCGGTGGCCGGCGGCCGTGAGGCTGGGCGGGGTTTGGGGGACTGGGGAGAGCGGAGGGGCGGCGTGTGAGGGGTGAGGCGGGTGAGCGGGTCGGAGCCTGGCAGAGGGGCTGGGGCCGGGGCGGAGAAGGGAGGGTCGTGTGCTACTCCGCATTCATCCCCCATCCCCCCGGGCCCCTGGGGACACTTGGCTCCTAGCCACACCCACAGGCCAACCCTGCCAGTGCTGGGGAACACACCTTTAGGCCGGGATCGTGAGTGATCACCTCCCGGTGGAGGCCTTGGGAACTGGGCAGTTAGAAAAGGGACAGATGATTGAGACGGCGCCCTGCTTCCTGGGGGCTTGCAGGGGAGGGAGAAAACCCACACTGAGTATCCACAAGTTGAAATGTAAAGGAAAAAATGAACTGCTGGCGCATTTTGCAGAGCTACACAAGCAGCCGTGACACAAGGTTGAATTTGGAAAGTGCCCAAGGAAGTTTCCTTAGCAATTTTTTGTAGTAAAATGAAGTGATGAACGAATGAAATGTGCTATGGGCAGTATGTGTGTCTATGAGGGGACAGGTTTGTGTGTTTTTTTTATGTATGTTTGAGTATCTGTTTGGGGTGATTTAGGAGTACATGTGTCTTGAAATATATATATATATATATATATATATATATATATATATACATATATATATATATATATATATATATATATATGTTTCCAAATACACACACACACACACACACACACACACAGAGGGTGCCAAAAAATGCATGCACATTTTAAGGTACAATTAAAATTGTAACACTCAATATATACCGGACAACAAAAGATGAATCCAAGTCACGTGTATACATTTTTTTGGCGCCCCCTGTATGAGCAATTCATGAATTGCGCAGCTTCCCATCTACCAAGTAGAGAGGAGCCCTGTGGAACTGTACAATATAGAAACGTTTTTATAGGCAGAAAGTGAGTGGGACAAGAAAGTTGTTGGCAAAAGAAAACGCAGTGTTTCAGGCAAGGTTACCTTCCCTTAGGGTTTTGGTTGTGTGAATTTGTGTGCGCGCACTTGTGAGTCTGTGACCAGGGCTGGAGTGTGTCTTGAGGTTGCATGTGTGCGTATAAATGAGAACATATGTTTTTCGGAGTCACGTGGATACATACGACTGTATTTGTCTGGTTGTATCTCTGTAGCCATTCCATTGATTCAGTCTGTGATAAGGGCCACCTGATTCTTAAGGGTTAGGCTGGTGAAGGCACTTCTTGGAGGACAGAGCCGTGGGGATGGGACTGTGCAGGTAGGATAAAGCCCAGTGTGTGCTGGCCCAGTGGCTCTCCAGGGCAGGGGAAGGCGGGCCAAACAATGAAGGCTGAAGCAAAACCCTGCAAGGCCTTAAAGGTCAGAAGCTGTCATCTTGGCCTCCTCCGCCCTCTCAAGTGTTTGTTTGGTTTCTCTCTTGGCCCAACTCACCATCTACCTTGTCAGTGCTCCTCGGCAGAATACATGTCCTGGGTAATTAACAATAGCAACTTTTGGAGCACTTCCTGTGTGCCTTCCCGGGAAAAGCACTTCACCAGCATTGTTCCCCTCTAGGAGGCAGAAACATAGTTCGTGTATCCCCAATTTGCAGAGGGGGAAAGTGAGGAGGTGAGGAACCTATTCCTGGTTACCTGCTGGCAAGGGCGCTGCTAGGCCCAGGTCTCGCAACCTTGGCACTTTTGACATTTGGGGCCGGAGAAGTCAGTGGTGGGGGCTGTCCTGTGCACTGTAGGACGGTCACCAGCATCCTTGGCCTCTACCCACTGGATGCCAGGAGCACCTCCTTCCATAGTGGTCACAAGCAAAACGTCTCTAGACATTTCCAAATGTCCTCTGGAGATAAAATCGCCCCTGACTGAGAACCGCTGGGCCAGACTCCCCTGCCTCCCTGGCTACATGTTTTCTGAGGGACTGTACTATCTCCACCCTGTCCAGGGGCTTCGGCTGTCCTTCTTCCACAGTGGTCCTCACTTCCATGCAGGTAGCTCCTGGCCTCTGCCACAGTCAAACAGCAGGGTTACCAGCTGGGCCTCCTTGCCCAGCAGCTCAACCTCTGTGAGCCTCAGCCAAACAAAGCACAGGGCTCAGGACCTCCTAGATAGCTTTATAGCTCTTACTATTATCATTTGAGTCACAGGAGTTCCCTGGGGTCACAGTCAGGAGGAAGAGGGCCTTGAGCCAGCTGACCTCCTTTGGCCCAGATCTGTGGACACTGCTGGTTCTGTGAATTTGCTTTCCTAGCTCAGTGAAAAGAATACAATGCTACCGTGCTGGGCCAAAGCTGGTCCCATTCGATGCTATTATATCTTAAACGCTGTTTCATCTTTGCAAGTAAAACAGCCGGACTTTCCCCACCAGCAGAACCTGATTGTGATGAGCAAGTACTGCATTGTAGCCAGAGCACGTGCTCAGGTAGGGTAAGGCGGAGCCAGCCTCAGAGCTCTCTGCACACCCAGGCTGGCGCAGGGTGTCCATGCTGCTGTGGGGCCTGGGCAGCAGGTGGAGGAGAGTGCAGCTCTGCCACATGCACAGGAGGCCCGAGACTCCTGTCACAGTCAAAGCACAGGCGACAATGCCTACAGAGGATTTCCATGACACTCCTATCTCTGCATTCTGGGAAACTCTTCTCGTAACCGTGTGTTCCTTTGCCGTGCCCTCTCTTCCTCTGCTCCTTCTATTCTCCTGCAATGTCCTGATGTTTGCAGAGCCTTCCCTCCATTCCTTTTGGGGGTGCTGCAGACCATAGTGGTTAAGGGGAAGAGGTCTGTCGCCTCATTAGCTGAACCTGTGTGATCTTGGGTAAGGCAATAAACCGCTCTGTGCCTCAGCTGCCTCATTTCTAAAATGGGGATACTGAGAGGCCCTATCTGGCAGGAGTAAATGAGCCAGTACATGAAAACGCTGCTAGGCATGTAGTAAGCCCTTAATAAATCACAGCTACCATTGTTGCTATTGTTCTCAACCGTGAAATGCAAATGAGCACTTACTAATTGCCAGGCACTATGCTAAACCCTGGACTATTTTCTCATTTGAGCCCCTGAACAGCTCTATGAGGAAAATGCTATTATTCGGCTCATACCAGGGAAGAGGAAAGTCAGGTACACTGATGTTAAATAACTTACCCAGGGTGACAAAGCTAAGAAGAAACTGAACCGAAGTGTTGTTACCGCAAAGCCTAACTACCCCGAACTCCACTGAAAGCAGATTTCACAAAGGAAGGAGGGGCTCTTCCCACCATTCACCCCACTGGTGTGTCCCCAGGGAAATTTGAGAGGCCCAGAGAAGAAGGCAGTGGGGGTCCTGGGCAGAAGGGTTTGTGCTCAAAAAGAGTGAAGTTTCCTTTTTTCACCTATTGATGAAATCACCTAGCACAGTGGGCTGTGGTCTCATGACCTCCAAGAGGTGTTGCCAACTTTTTACTAGTGCATAAAGTTTATTTTTATTACAAGCCAGGGTATATATTGTTCCAGTGCTTTTGTTTGAATTGGATTGTAGGAAAGGTGTTGAACTTGCTGCAAGCCAGAGGACATCAACATTTTAGAGTTGATGGCAGAGAAAGATGGTGTGTTTACCAGGAGCTGTGAGAACTTGGCCAGGTGAGGATATAAGAGAGGATAGTCTACACGGAAGGGTTAGTTCTTCCAACACATGTGCCAAAGGGGCAGAGAGAGCCAGGTGATAACTTTTTTTTTTTTAGAATAGGAAAAAAACAAGACCTTGTTTTTCCTTGTACTGTGGTTGTGTAGTTGTATTACTTAATTATTGCTACGTAGCAAATTATTCCATAGCTTAGAGGGTATCTCACAGTTCCTGTGGATCCAGAATCATGAGTTATTTAGCTGCATAGGCTCTGGCTTAGGATCTCTCATGAAGTTGCCATCCAGATGTCAGTCAGGGTGGAAGTCAGCTGAAGGCTGGCGTGGGGCTGGGGGATCTACTTTAAGATGGCTCGCGCAACAGCCCTGGGCCAAAGGCCTCGCTCCTTCACTCGTAGACCCCTCTGCAGGCTGCTTCAGTACCCTCACACACTTCCAGAGCCACATGCCATCATTTCCTGAATATCCTGTTGCTTATACAGGTCAGCCCTGCTCAGTGTGGAAGGGGACCACACAAGGACATAAATACCCGGAGGTGAATATCAGGGGACCACAGTGGGCATCCCTGCAGACTTGTTTACTATTCTGTAGAAGAGTCTGGGTGTCAAGTCAAATCCAGTGTTCAAAAGTGTGCTGTGAACACCCAAAAGTGAACAGCTGTTCATCCAATGGCTTCATGTTATCTGGACCTGTCCGTGGAGTCCTCTTGCGGGCATGACTCCAGCAGTGTCCCAGGATGACTCCATCAGAAAAAAAACCTTATACTTCCATGATGCTGGAAGTTTGTTATTTGTGCCCCCTGCCTGCAGGGCACCATGGGTAGGAAGCATGAACCTTGCAGCCAGATAGAACTGGGTTCAAACCCCGACTCCCGTATTGGTGACTTGGGGACTTTGGGGAATTGGTTTAACCTCCCTAAGCCTCAGAGTCCTGGACTGTAAAATGGATTAAGATCAATTTCACAGGGTCATCAGGGAGATGAAATGCAGGATGACAGAGCAATGATAAGAGGAGTCAGGTGCTCTGCCCATATTGCCTTATAGGTTTATTATTAATAGTGATAATAAAAGTAACAGCTCAGATTTATTGCGCAACTATTAGTGTCAGTCTCTGAAGCTTAAAGCAACTAAGACCCTTGCCGAAGACACATAGCTAGGAGAGCCGGGCTCGAACCCAGGTCTGTCTGTCTCCGAAGCTAAACTGTTGGATAACTTGCTCTTTTCACTTCACTATAGTCTGTAATGATCTATACATTACATGGTTCTACCTCCTTCCTTTTCCCCATCTTTTTTGGCTGCTTAGTAGTACATGGACGTACCATCATTAGTTAACTATAACCCCTGGTGTTGGACACTAGTTTCTAATTCTTCGCCATTAACAGTGAGGCAGTGAGGCTTCAGCGAGCATCTTGCTGGCCAGGCATTTGCCCAGAGCTCGCTATATGCCAGGGGCTGCACTAGGTACCTGATGTGTGTACCTCATTTAATCCTCCACCAGCCCAAGGACACTCAGCTAGAAGTGACTCTTTCTGGCTCTCACGTCCAGGAAATAAGAACAGAAGATGTGTGCCCAGGGAAATGGTTGGATTCCACCTTGACCACGGGTGAATGTGGTGGAGCTCTGAATTCTGAACTGTGCGAGCCACGGAGTGACTATGCGCCTGTGACCCCAGGCAGTAGAAAGGACGTTTGACTCCAGTCAATGTCAAAACTTAGAAAAGTCATCTGGAAGCAACCTAAATGTACCTCAAAGAGGCTTTAACATACCAGCCAGAATACTAAATACTAAAGAGAAATGTTAGAGCGTTTACACAGATACCTCAAAAACACAATGTTGAGAGGGGGGAAAAATTTACGCGGCAGAATGACATGTGCAGTTTGATGCCATTTATGTAATTTGGGAACACATACACTAACCCATACTACACATATTGTTCTTGAGGCATATGCTCCTATGCTAGTGGATGGGGGGGAGTGAGGAGGAGAGGCTGGGACAGAGAATGGGGGGACAACAGGGGCCTCAGCTCTATTTGTAAGTAAAAAAATAAACACAAAAGATTAAGTGAATACAACAAACTTTTAACAGTTGTGAGTTCTGAATAGTAGGACATGGATGTTCGTGATATTTGTATTTTTTTATGTTTTTAGAATGAAAAGGGGGGAAGCTCCCTCGGTTTCCCTCGGTCTCAGTTTCCTCATTTCTGAAATACGACAGTTGATCTAGAATGGTGGGTGATTATCAGACAACAGGACTTCACAGATCAATGACATTTTGGGGGAAAAACCTGAATGACTAGGGACATCCATTTAAAATTTTGCCCGGAATGGGTTTAAAAAATCAATTATCATCTATTCTGATCATGATTTCATAAAAAGAAAAAACACTTTAACATGAAATTCGTCGGAAGGGCACCATCTTAGAATAGAAAGTTGAATAAAATTTTGTCCTTGTTTTCCAATAACTTATTTAGTAAAAGAAGCACATACTCATTGCAAAACATTTGGAAAATTTATCAAGAACAGAATAAAAACTACCCACCCCTATTTCTCACCAGCCAGGGGGTAATTACTATTAATATTTCAGCCATTTCTTTACATATATGTTATATATTTATATTTAGATAATATATACATACACACACGATATGTTTCTAATTTATACACGACTTCTTTCTTATTGTAAAAGTTAATACATTAATGGGAATTTAGAAAAGAAGATAAACAGAAGAAAATGGAAATACTGATAAATTGAGATTTTCCTCCCATATTCATTTTTATCATTTCACTTTGAATCAAATCCCCAACCAGCCATCCAACATGCAGGGCGGGTAGAATTCAACTCTGAGCTGTGCGCATTTTAAATTCCAGGGAGCTGAGGCTCAGGGAGTGTCAGGGTCTTACCTGAGGCCACCTGGAATGTTGGCAGAGCCAGGATAAAGCATTGCATTCCCAAGCCATCCCTCCCCCTCTTCCGTTTTCTCCCCATGCCATCCTGCTGCCTTCTAAGAGAGAAGACACAGGGAAAAGAGACCTGGATGCCCAGGCCTTACATTGGCCAGCTAGAGCTCAACCTTCCCATTTCACAGATGCCATAACTGAGACACTGTGAGGCTGCAGGTCCTACACCACACACAGTCTGCAGAGGCTACGGACCCAGACCAGGTGACTCTAGTGTGGATGTTTTCCTACATTCATATCCTACCTCTTAACCAGCACAGAGCTATTCTCATGTCCCCAGGGTGGGAACAAATAACTGCATTCCAAGCGGTGTTCTCAGGCTCCAGCCTCAAGGCTGGCAGATTTTGGATTTATTCAGATTTTCTCCACATGTTAGCAGTTCAAAGTGCCCCAGAAATCTGCTTAGGCAGACCATGCCTATCCTTCAGGTGAAGAAAAGGGAGGCCCAGAGCATCCCCAGGTCTAGTCCAGGGTCAGGTAACAATCAACCATGGCGGAACCAGGGCCAAGGTCTGACATGTGTCTTTCTTGGCCAGTGTTCAGCCACCAGCAGTTTAGCAATGACCTCCAGCAGGGCAGACAGAGGAGGGAGACAGTTCTGGAGAAAGAGAATAATGTGTTTTAGGGAGCCCAAGGTCAAGGACGCCTCCTTCCACAAATGGAGCCAGTGCCTTGCACTCACCTAGCCATTTTCAAACATTTTGGTCTCAGGACCCCAATATACTCTTAAAAAGTATTGATGACCCCAAAGATCTTTTGTTTATGGTGGTTATATCTACCAGCATTTACTATATTAGAAATTGAAACTGAGATACTTAATATTAACTAGTTAATGTTAAAATAACAATAAATATTCTAACATAATCTATTTTAAGAAAAATAACCATATTTTTGAAAACAAAGATTACCATGAAGAGTAGCATTGGTTTACATTTTTCCAAACATCTTCAATGCCTGATTTAATAGAGGATAGCTGGATGTCTTGTTTCTGTATTCAATCTGCTGTGCAGTACAAAACATAGACTGTGGAAAACTCCTCTACACCCATGAGAGAATGAGAGGAAAAAAGGCAAATAACATCTTAGTCTTAGAATGAAAACAATGTTGACTTCATGGATGCCCTGAAAGTGTCTTAGGGACCCACAGGGATCCCCAGACCATACTTTGAGAACCACTGGTCTGTCTGTAGGTTTAATCTTCACAACTCTATGAGGTGGATCCTGTTGTCATTCCCATTTTATAGATGAGCAAAGTGTGGCTCAGAGAGGTTACGAGACTTGCTCAAAGACACACAGCCAGTGAGTGGTGGTGTCAGGATTTGACATCGACTCTGGGGAATTATGTTCTTAATAGCAACACTGTACTCCAACCCCTAGCTGATGGACAGACGTTGTAGGAGGGATGGGATCAGGAAAGAGCCAGAGGTTCTGGGGTGTCTTAAGGGGGAAGTGGGATACAGTGTGGTGGTTGAGAGTATGGACTCAGGGATAGTCTGTCTGGACCCACATCCTGGCTTTACCCTGCATGTGCTGTGTGAGCTGGGGCAAAGCACTCAACCTCTCTGAGCCTCAGATACTCCCTCTGTGAAATGTGATAATGATATTTACATCATAGGGCCTTTAGAAGGACTAACTGTCAATTCATATAAATTATAATAGTGCTCAATAAATGTATACACAACAGACATCTTTTAGATGGTATGAATTTGGGAACAGGCTCGAGAGAGTCAGGGTGGACCTAGAGCATGGGTCCTGAAGGCAGCGTCCAGGGAAGGCAGAAGATGGATGGCCTGGAGGGTGAAGGACTGGGAGACTGGGAACGTGTTGTTTTCGGGTGCACGGAGACTGATGCTCAACTCCATGGATTTCAGACATCCAACTAGGCAGTGAAATGTGTGATGGGAGAGCCTTGCCTGCCCCAGGGACAGAAGCCAAACCCCTTGCTCACAGTCACCAGCCTGGCCACTGGGCAATGAGGCTGGGCCTCCAATTTTCAGCCTGGAAAAGCCACTATACCACCTGCCTCTCCTGACCCTGTTCAGGGAGTGAAGCCCTGAACTCAAGCTGTCTTTCCCTGTCAGCCCAGCTCTGGAAACCACAGTGCCAAAGGATCCTGAGAGCCATCTTGTCAAACTGCCCCCTTTGCTTTTGGTAGATGAAGAATCTGAGTCCCAGAGACAGAACTGGGCTGCCCACATCACATAGCAAGTTGGGGACAGAGGGCCCAAGCTGCCTGATGTCTGATTTGGGCTGTTTCCACAGTGTCCTGTCACCTTCTTTGCTCAGCAGGGACTCATGACTATGTGCAGGGTGGCAACTCCAGTGTGTGACTGCCTGGTGAGAGTCTGGGCTCTGCCACTTCCTGGCTGTGTGACCTCAGGCAAGATGCTTAACCTCTCTGTCTCAGTTTTCTTATGTATAGAATGGGAATAATAAATGTACCTCCTTCATTGGGCTGTTTGTGTGGATTAAAGTGAGTTGCTCCCTGCAAAGCTCTTAGAACACTGGCTTGTATTCAAATTCAAGGGCTGGTGATTAACACTGTGACCACTTCCCCATCATTGTTGTCTTCTTAGAGGTCTTGAACACCCTTAGGGGATACACTGGGGGTGTTCTCATACAGTGGCACCCTGCTTTGTACAAAGCCCTGGCCTTTGCATGGAAACTGATTCACAGGGTGACATGGAGCACGACGCTTGTCATATCTGGGCCTCTGGGTGCCCAGCTGGAAGGAGAGAGTATTTTTTTTTTTAAATTTCTGTCATACTTCAAGTGTCATGACATTCCTCTGGCACTAATGACCGTACAAATGTGCATGGCTACTCATTGCAGAATTGTTTCTAAGGCAACAGGAAACATTTGGGAACAATCTTAATGTCCTTCCATGTTGGAGTTTTAAAAAGAAGGGATTAATCGTCCCAAACTGGAAATAATCCTAACGTCAATCAACAGTGAAGGGAGACAAACTGTTGCCTCCTACAATGGAACGCTCCTCAGCAAAGAAAGCCACTGAGTGACTGGGTCCGCACCACAGGCGCGTGAATCTCCAAATCAGTATGGTCTCCGTGCCTACTGCATGACTCCACTTTAATGACGTTCTGGAAGAGGGACATCTAAACTGTAGGGACAGGAAAAAGTGCAATGGTTGGATGTGGGGACCAGGGACTGATTACAAATGGGGGGCATGAGGGAACTTTGGGGGTGATGGAAGTGCTCTAGATCTTGATGATGGGGGTGGTTACATGACTGTGATTTTTTTGAAAGTCACTGAACTATACTCTACAAATGGGTGTGTCTTATTGTACGTCAATTATACCACAACCAAACTGACTACAAAGTAAATGACGATTCACCCATTCCAGAAAAGCTCTGAATTTGTCAAAAGGAGTGGGCTACATCTTTGGCACCAATATGAAAAGTTGTCCATGTTACTATTAATGAAAAATAAAGGCAAGTTATGGAACATCACTGGTGACACCGATGGTTGAGCGCTCACTGTGGGCCAGGCCCAGGCGACCTGCCTCACATGCATTATTTTGCTTAATCTTGACTATATCCATGTGAGGTTTTACAGATGAGAAAACGGAGGCTCAGAGAGATGAAATCACATGCCCGGCTGTGTATGAAGCCAGAGAGCCAAAGGGTTCGGACCTGGGACACATTCTGATCCAGTACGTACATGACAATGTTAGCTTACGTGCATAAAAACATCTGGAGAGATGAGCCCAAGGATTACGTCTGGGGTGCGGATTTATAGGCACTTTCACTTTCAATACCAGCTACTGTTATGTCTGATTCGTTATAACACGCCTGAATTAATTTTCTAATCAGAGAAAGAAATATAGATTTTTAAAAATTACTAAAACAAGTTCCTGTTTTGTATCTCATCTGCCCAGGACCCGGACACCCTGTCTCACTGCTCCTTCTCCTACATGGGGCCACGTGCCTGCCCAGAGCCACAAGCCCCACTGATAAAGGCCAGGCCCGCTGAGCCCCCATATCAGTCCCGAGCAGCCCCTGCAGTCCCATCCATCTGGTCCCCCAGGGAGGGTGGGCCCTGTCCCAGGAATCAGCAGGTTCCAGGGCCCTGGAGATAACAGGGGCTGCAGGGGGTAGATGGTGGGCCCGGTGGGCCCAGGGTCTGCAGCAAGGAGGTGGGGTGTGAGCCAGGGACATTGACAGGCCTCTCCCCACTGGACAGGCAAGGCCGCTGAGAACCAGAGAAGGTATGACCTGCCCAGTCTATATTTGCGGACGTGGCTCTGCTGTGTTGCCCTGAGCATATGTAATCCCCTCTCTGATCCTTCAGTTCCTTGGGTCAAGTCTGGTCCTCTTTTTGGAAGTAGCCTGGGCCCTGATACCATCCTTGAGAGTCCCCAGTGAATGGGCAGACAGCGGGATGGACACAATGTCCTCAGCCACCAGCTTCTACTCCGAGTGGGCGTGTGGAGGCCCAGAGGTACCCTCATGACCTTGAGCACATGCGCTCATGCCCTCCTGGGCATGCCCGGGTCTGCAGGCCCAAGGACACCCTGGGCCAGGCCATGTTTACATGTCCAAAGGTCAGACGCCACCTGCCAGGGAGGGCCTCCACTAGTGAGAGTCTGCAGCTGTGTGCCCAGCACACAGATAATGTGTGCTTTGGGGAGAGGCAGGTCGCCCTGGGAGAAGGTGGGCTGAGAACGACACCCAGGATGTCTTCCTTGGTAGAGCCCCTGACAGCTCTGCTGGGAGTTCCTTCCACCCCTGCAGGTCTAGCAGCGCCCTCAAGCCACTTAGCTCAGTTTCCCAGAGCTTGTGCCTACTCTGTGCTGCTCACTATTTCCTTTATGCTACGGGGTACTTTCACCTCCCTGAGCCCCAGTTTCCACATCTGTAAACTGGGGGAAATCACAGCTCTTACTCAAAAGGGTGCAGAGAAGACACGGTGGGGTGTCAGACGAGACATCACACAGGAGTCTCTAATTTTAGGGATAGCTCCGTGTTCTGGAAGCTCCCCCACCCCAACTGTAAGGAGGCTTAGAGATCTCTGTCTGGGTCTCAAAGTCACGGGTGGGGCCTAGAAATCCCACTTGTACCCTTTGGCTCTCTCCCCCTGCAGGATTTCCCAACTGCTTTCAAACCCTACCTCCTCCCACCACTGCTGTTCACACCCCCTCAAACCCCCCCTGCACCATGTAATGAATCACTCACACTTCTATGTCAGTGAAAGCATAAATGTAACCTAGGGGTTTCCGGTCTGATGGTGGTGATGAAACGTGTATGTTAAAACCTAAAGGACTAGCACCTTTTCAATGTGCATGTGCCCTGCGTATGCATAGGGGGTGTACACTTGCTGGAGTCTGACTGGAAGGGGGCCAGAGACATTTTATTCTCTCATCTCTCCCCCCAGGACACTCTTGGTCATGCAGACTCTGACTGCTCACCTGTCAGGAAGGGGAAGCTGAAGGTAGCTCAATCTATACCTAAAATAGTTACCAAAAATGTCTTTATGGTAAACTGGCAAAAGTGTGAATGTTGATAACCTCCAGGGTTGGCAATGCCATGAGAGACAGGCTCCTTCTCACACTGTAGGTGAGGATGAAAATGGGCACAGCCCACCTGCAGGTGTGATCAGCATTTCTATCAATACACAACCACACACACAACCTACGAGCCAGTGATTGCACTCCTGGGACTGTACAGGATAGAAATGCTACCACACGCACATCTGTAAATAGATGTTTGTGGAAGCGTTCTTTGTTTTTTTTTTTTTTTTTTTTTTTTTAAAGCATAACAATATTGGAAGAATTTCAGATGACTTCCCACAGAGGGTTGATTGCCTAGACATTTTGTGATCCAACCACATTACGGAATATTATACAGCTGCCAGAAGCCAAGGACTCCCATGGAAATGTTTCCAAGATTCACCGGCAGGTGAAAGAGGCAAGCAGAAGAATATGTATGGAACAGAATTCTAAAATCACATACGTAAACAAAACTACTCTCTCTTTCTTGACAAATGTCTGTCGCACTCAGGTATACTGGCATGGAAGGTTCTGGAAAGACCCACACCAAATGATAAACTTAATTCATGCCATTTTCCATGTGACTGGGAAGAGACTTAACTCTCAGCCTCAGTTTCCTGTTCTGTAAGTTGGTAATAACAAACCTCATAGGGTTGCGCTGAGCATTAGTATAACTAGTTATTGTAAATCATTTGGCGCATAACAAGCATTCCATAAATATTTAGGGAAATAAGTCAGGAGTCAATTTTCAGCTAAGTTTTAAGTGGAGGAGGCTCGTCTGCCTGTCTTTGCTGCCACCTAGTGGTTACAACTGAGAAAGCATACATTAGAACGCTTGCCTTCTCTTCCTTTCTCTTTTTTATTCAGGTCACTATATATCCAGAGACTACAAAGCGTCAGGAACACAGGTCCTGTGCCTTGGAGGTGGAGTCTGGAAGGCTTCAGTGTGGTCCCAGACCTCTATGAGTCTCAGTTTTCTCATCTCAAGAAGGGGGGTAATAAAAACTTACCTCATATGTTTGTGAGAATAAAATGCAATAATGTGTGTAAAGCACTTAACACTGGCCCTGACACAAAAGAACATTCTAGAAATGGTAATTGTTAGTATTTACACACATTATCTCATTTAGGAAAGCAGTGTTACACCCGTTTCATCGATGAGGAACTTGAGGCTCTGAGAAGTCAAAGTAACTTATCCAAAGCTATTTAGCTAAGAGAGGCAAAGCTGAGTTGAGAATCAGGTCTGCCCAGGCTGCTTCCCCACCTTTAAGATACTGTCTCATATGTCTTTGGAAAAGGAGTTGTAAGGAGCTGTTTCTACCACCACAGGTATCTGAATTTTGGATCCCACAGATCAGGAACATTTAAAAAATACCCAGATGTAGTGGTTACTGATTGCTGCATAACAAATTGCCTTAAAACCTATTTTGTAACCTAGGTGCCCCAGTTACCTCCCCCTACTCTAGCTCTGGAGCTGGGCAGTTGTAATCCTAAGGTTCGACTGTGGAACTCGCTATTTCAAGGTCACGTGGCTGCCGGCAGGGTTCATCCTTGAGTACTGTTGAACAGCCGTCCTCTCAGCTGTTGGCCACCCTTAATTACTGGTCACATGGTCAGTATCTCTTACATGGCAGTTTGCTTCATCAAAGCATGTATGCAAGGCAAGAAGTCCAGAACAGGCATCATCTAGCAAGTATTAGTATTCTGTTCTATTATAGACTCCAAGTCACTGGGCCCAGCCCGTTCTCCAAGTGAGGGCATTATACAACGGCTTGAATACCAGGAAGACAAGATCACAGGGGGCCATTCTAGAGCCTTCCAGCCACACCAGAGTTACCAACTTTTCATTTTGCCAAAGAAGAACATTTAGAAAACCAACTCCCACCTCTGGTTACCATCATGCCATAAAAGAAATGGACCTTTTTACAACTAGATACCAAGAGATAATCTCAGAATAAAGGAGAGTTCCTTGTGGTTGAATAAATGCAGCTCTATGAAAAATGTTCCACATGGTTCTGAGTTTTCTCACTCCACCCTGCTCTGCCTCCTGGCCCAGCACTGGAAAGCGTCCCCCTGGAGCTGGATATACACCTGCTGTGGGGAAGCAAAAAGAGCTCGTGGGGTTGGCCTGAGCATGGTGGGGGCCCATACTGTGCCCAGCACCCCAAAACACACTGGCCGAATGAATGAGTACATGAATGAAAAAAATCTCATCTGGGTGGTGAACACACAATGGGATTTATAGACGATGTAATACAGAATTGTACACCTGAAATCTATGTAAATTTACTAACAATTGTCACCCCAATAAATTTAATAAAAAAAAAAAAGGAAAAAAAAATCTCATGCAGAAGTGTCACATTTACCTCCAACTCTCAGACAAGGAAACTGGGCCCTGTAACACTAAGTGACTGGTGTGTGGTTTCAGGGCTACAAAGGAGATTGAAATTTGCAGGGTGCTTTATTCACCACAAACCCCTCCCACATTCATTAGCTAAACCCATAATCTCAACAAGCCCCTGCTGGGGGAAGGTTACCATTACCCATTTTAGCATGGAGTAAACAGGTCCCGCCAGGTTAAGCAACCTGCACAGATCCCAGGCGGGTGATTCTAATACTGGTGCTTCCGCTTGGTCAAGGCTGCCAGTTCTTATCCCTCCAAAGAGGGGCCGGAGGTGGCACTGCAGCAGGCGGCAGTCAGGGTACCCTTGAACCAGACGGCCCAGCAAGAAGCCAGTAGACCCTAGAGCAAGCAGCCAAGTCAGCCTCGGAGACTCAGCACTTTCCTGCTTCCCCTTTATTCCTGCCAAATGTGTCCCATTCATAGCCCCTCCTCAGCAGGAAGGAGAGCTGCTTTCCCACTTGACCCCTTTAACCACATATTCCCTTATCTAAGCCTCCCCTTCCTGAGGAGCATGCCTCTGGGGCTTCTGTCTGCCTCCCCCAACCCTAGCAGGACGCTTGACCAGTGACATCACTGGGACAAAATGGCCACCTTCATTAGGTATTTACTGTACCCAGGAGTATCCACTCTCAATTAACCAAGATACAAAATCCTGAGGTAGAGACTACTGTCGTCTCTGTTTACAAAAGCAAGACACCCAGGAACCAAAAGGTTGACCCATGTGGCCAAATCACACAGCTAGTATTTGGTGCCACAGCTGGAAGGTGGAAAAGCCACATTTTAAAATCCTTATTCCTACATCCAAGACATTGTGCTAACACTTTTATAGGCATTATCTCAATAACCATCACACTGTGACCACGGGCATTAACTTCGTTTCACCCACAAGGAAACTAAAGCTTGGCTAGGCTAAGCAACCTGCTCCAGCCTGTCAGGGTGGAGAGTGGATGGAGCCAGCAGCCGGCCCTCTTCAGCAGACACCTCACTGCCTGGAACACTGGACAGATGCACGTGGCTACCAGATGTATGTGGCTACTAGCAGGAGTCGGCGTCCTGCTTCTCAACTCTCATTTGGTGGCTCTGTGTTTGCTTCCCCTGCCGCGCACTGTGGGTGGACTCAGTCTGCCTGGTTTCGGATCCTGGTGGTTGTTTCAGTTCTGGGACACTGGGCAGGTGACTCAGCCTTCCAGGCTCATCTGTAACATGGGACTGGCCCTGGTACTGCCCTCACAGGCTATTGTGTGGCCCCGGTGAGATAATGCAGTGGCTCCTAGCCAAACCTGAAAATAGGTTGTTGCTGTTAATTGTCGTCACAGCTCACAACACAATTTTGTATGCATTATTCGATTTGATTCTCACCACAGCCCTGAGAGAGTGTGCAGGGCAGGATTGATTATCCCTATATTTTCACTTGCGGCACCCAAAGTTCAGAGGGTAAAGGCTTGTTCAAGGTCATAGGGTCATGAATCAAGCCCAGGCTCACTAACTCCTCTCACCACTCCAACATTCTCTAGAATACTCTGTCCAAGGGGAACATAAAGCGAGCCACAAATGTCATTTTAAATGTTCTAATAGCCACATTAAGAAAAGGAAAGATAAACAGGGGAAAGTAATTTTAATAAGATAGTTTAGTTAATCCACTACATACAAATTATTATATTTTGACATGCAATATAAAATGATTAATGAGATATTTTACATTTTTTTCTCTAACCAAATATTTAAAATTTAGTTTGTAATTTGTGCTTCCAACACACCTCAATTTGGATGCCAATTTTTCTTTGAAAATATTTGTTCAGTATTTAAACTATAAAATTTACAGTTGAAAATAGATTCATAAGTCCACATTTCAGACAAACTTAAACGTTTTTCAATAACAGAATCAAATATCAGTTTTTAAATTTAAATACAAATTAATTTAATAAAAACTAAAATTCATTTCCTCAGTTGCATTAGCCATATTTCAATAGCTCAATAGCCTTGTGGCAGGTGGCTATTGTATTGGACAGCTGAATATATAGAACATTTCTATTAGTGCAGAAATTTCTATTGGAAAGCATAGCTTTAGAATATTGCCTTGTTTTCATAATTTTCTGTGTAAGCTGATATCAAGACAGTGATTGGATAAAAGACAAAAGGTAGTTTTCAAAATATTGAAAACTGATCTTGAAAAGATCAGATAAAAATAAGATAAAACTAAGAATAATGTAATAACGAATATATCCACTCATGTAAGGAAAAGATAAGAATGCCTACTATTACTGCTTCTATCCAAAGCTGTTCTAGAGGTCCTGGTTAATGCAATAAGGCAAGCAAAAGAAAAAAGAAATATAAATCTCTGAAAGGAAAACTCTGTCAATGATTAAATCAGGCATCTTAAAAACCCAAGAGAATCAATGGTCAAACCTTTAAAACCAATTACAGATTTCGACAAGTGGTGAGATATGAGATCAAACTAGAACAATCAATAGTCTTCTTGAAATCCAGCAACAATGATCGATCACAAATATGTAAGAGAAAAGAAACCACATTCTCCAAAGCAAAACCAAACCAAACAACAACAAAAAAACCAAATTATACATTTTAGAAATAATCTAACTGAAAAACACCTTTATGAAAACAATTATAAAATTTTACTCAAGGATGTAAAAAATATCTGAATTATGGCAAGATAGATCCTGATCATGGGCGAAATATGTCAGGTTTTCCCCAGTTTAATCTATAAGTGCAAAGTAATACACTCAAAATACCACCACCGTCTTTTGCAGAATTTAATACACTTATTCTAGAATTACATGGAAGAGTAAACCATGGTCAAGAAATCTGTGAAACTGGAAGACCTAGAAGGGACATTGCTCCTATCACATAGCAAGACTTAGTATAAAGGTCTGTTATGTATAATTAAGAGAGTACCATCCCAGGAATACACATAAAGAAAAGTCAAAACAGAAGAAAAACCTGTCTTCTATTTTACTGGTTTGGTCATGAAAAAAAAAAGGAAGTTAAAATGGGATCGTCTTTTATATCTGTCAGACTTGTAAAACTTAAGAATAACAATTTCCAGTGCTGGGGGTAAGTGGGAAAACAGATATTCTTGACGGGGGCGGGATTGTGGTGGTGGTGGGTAGGGGCCAGTTGGTACAGGAAGTGAGAATGAATCAAACTTTCCTGGGCAGCAGCCTGGTAATAATATACAGCAAAATGTAATGTGCCATATTCTTTGATCCTGAGGTTGCCCCTCCAGAATTTATCCTTATGTAATGAAAGATGTTTATCACAGCATTGTTTATAATAGTAAAATACTGGAAGCTGCTTAAATGTCCATCAACAAGGGAATGGTTAAATAAATTACGGTAAGGTCATACAATAGGTCATAAACTATTAAAAATGACAATATAGAGCTATAGCATTTACATAGATTATTCAGTAAGTAATAAAGATTGCCTTAACCCTACCACTCAGAAATAAAAACTGGTAAAAATTTTGTTTGTAGTTTTCCAGCCTTTTTTCTTTGCATGCACACACACATTATTTTAAGAAATGGAATCATACTGTATGTATTACTTCATAACTAGTATTTATCTAACAATATATTGAATAATTTTTAAGAAGTAATTTAAAGTAATTTAAGAAGTAATTTTTAAGAAGCATAAATTAGTTTTATACTAAGAAAACAACTATTGTTAATTTTCATTTTCATATACTGCATTCTCATCTAACAATGCAAACATTACAGGTAAAGAGAAAATCTCTTTGCCTCTCCCTTCCCAGAAGTCACCGCGTTCATTGAGTATGTATCCTTCCAGATCTTTTCTCAAACTTTTCAGGCCCTTTGCATTCATATGTTTGTAGCTGCACACATATGTACATGTAGACATGGACTTATGTGTTTATATGAGTCTGTAACCTGGTTTTATAAATTAACAGTATGACTTGGAACTCTGCCAGGAACCAGATAAATGTTAATGTTAGTATTTTATGTGTTGTCTCATATTCCATTTCCTTATGGATGACCATTTAATAGTAAAAAAGTAAAAACAAACAAACAAATAAAAGAAAGCATAACGCAATGTTAAGGAAGGAAGGGAGGGAAGGAAGGAGGGACAGAAAAGGAAAACAAAAAAAAGGAATCTTATCTTTCTCGTTTAAAAGGTTTTAAAGCGTCCTTGATTTCCACTAGGGGGAGACAAAGAAACGCGCACGAGAAATGTCCAAATGCAAGTTAATTGATGGAAGGTTTATCAATTAGTGGCCTTCCCCGATATTCCATCACTTTCTACCCGCCTCCTCCCACCAGGCCAGCTTTTCCAACGCGCCGCCACCCCTTTCTCAGGATTCGGGACTACGAGACTTCGCAAGGCGTTCACCCCATTCACACACAGACACCCAAACTCTGGGGAGCGCTCCCGGAATAGCCGCGGGACGGTCAGCAGACGCGCGATCCAAGCTCCCCTGGTGGCAGCTTGGTACCCAAACACCAGGGGAATCTCAAGGATACTGACGCGCCCGGCCCCCAGCATTGGGTCTTGGTGTTTGTCGCCCCCTCCTGGCTGGACTTATTAACGCGCCCTGTTCACACCCGCGCCGCATGGAGAGCAACTGAGCTTATGGTGATCCTGGCGTCTCACACACACGGGCTCGGAGAAATCCCCCCATTTTCCAGGGTTCCCCAAAGTGGGTGAGATACCGAACACCACCCACAGAGCACGGTGGCGCACCACCTCTCCTAGCCAGAGAGAACAAGTTTGTCAGCACGCATTTCATTTCCACATTTCTCACGTGCCCCGCTGAGTCTATGAGTGTGTGTCTGGGGGGGAGGCAGAATACAAAATAAGATCCGGCTCCATCTCTGTCCTCTAGTGGCTTCTGGTCCTCAACAGTTTTTTTTTGTATTTTGACCGTGTGCACCCTCCGCTGCCCCCATGCTAAAACACCTGCTGTTTTGATGAAAGCTTCTGTTCTCTGCCCTCTGATCCCAGGCCTGTCTAATCCCAGCACCCTCCTCCTCCCCCCAGTATGGGGACAGGGAGCAGTAGCAAGTCGTCTGTGAGGTTTCCTGGGAAAGTGGAAAGAGCATGGGACAGGGAGCCCGCAGGCTGCTTCTGACCCCAGCTTGACAGTTCCTTCCTGTGTGACCTGGCTTTGGTCTGGCCCCTACGTGGACCTCTGGCTCTGCCTGCCTCGGAAATCTCAAGCTTTCACACGCCAAAGCTGCCTCTCACCTGCATGATCGTTTTGGCAGTAACTGTGGTCCCTCCTTAAACTTGGTGTTTCTCCTGGTGAATCATCAAAGCTGGGCCGGGACTGGCTACTTGTCCCAGTGGGCGTCTGTCCAGGGAGATACTTACTGCCTGAGCTTGTGGCCTTGCTGTTCTGAGCAGTACCCAGGAGCCTGGGCCGGGCCACTCCTCCTGGCAGGCCACGCCTCTACCACACACCCCCAAAGGCGGACGGGCTTCCCTCTCAGTCCCTGCAAAATTCTTACTCAATGCTTTAGTTCTCATCTTAAACTACTTTGTGAATTAGAGGCCAACATTTAAAAATAAGGAGAGTTACAGATAAATTTCTAGTTTCTTTTGTAAAATCGGAAGCTCTCTCGCCTGACTTTCGAGGGATGGGGCTGAGGACTGGCTGCCCTCTGCAGATGGGGGCTCTGGCTGCTGGCGCGCTGGACCCCACGCAACCCTGGACACCCATCCACAAGAGCCGCCTGGCCTTGTAAGTACTGTGACCCCCTCTGGTCTGGGCCCCTGAGACTTTTGGAGGGCAGGGGCAGTGTCTGTGTCTCCCCAGGGCCCAGCACTGGACCTGGAGCGTGGTAGAAACGCAGTAAGCATTAGCTGAATAAATGAATGAATAAACAGACGTTTTTGACATTAAATCTAAATTTATATCCTTCAGCCTGACATTCAAAGCCTCCTTCATTTTGTCCAAAACTACGAATAGCAATGATAGTGACGACGATGGCGAGTATAATAGTGGCACGCTGTGTGTGACTTTGTAGTTCTGTATGGAACCCCATTTACTCCTGTCAGCAACCTTTTGAGATCTGTTGTATTTCCTCTCATTTGACAAATGAGGAAATGAAGGCTTAGCAAGGTGAAGCAATTTTCCAGGGACTATGCAGCTCCGTATGGGGCAGAACTAGAGCTGGACCTCAGAGCCATGTGACTTCTGGTCCCATTCTTTCCACTCATCTCTCTGGCTGTGTTCAGTCCAGAAGCCTCGATTCACTTCCACTCTGTTCTACACACACTTGCTGGGACCTTCTACCAGGCGGGGCACTGGGCTTGGCCCTGTGGTAGCAGTGGGAAGACACAGAAAAGGTTCCTGGCCTGCCCTCCGGGGGCATTGTTTTTCTTCCTCATGGGAATCTCGCAAGGGGCTTGCTAACATGCAGCTTCCCGGCCTTCCTGCCTCAGGATTTCTGGCCATGGAGCCTGGGAAGCTGCATTTCCACAAGCAGTCCCAGGAGATTCTGATGTACCAGTGGGTTTGGGATCCTTGCCTGTGAGAAGGGCTGCCCTAAAGGGCCCGAATAGTGGCCTCAGGAAACCCTCTGTCCCACCAGGCACCTGGGAGCCTTCAGGCAGGGGCGGGACATTTGTCCACTTGTTTATTCATCCATTCCCACTGTGCAAGCAGTCCACAGTTAGCAGATGAGACCCTGCCCTGCCTTGGAACCTTACAGCCTAGTGGGGGAGACAGAAAGTGACCAATATGTAATCCAGGATGTGCTATGAGAGAAAAATATGGAGAGGAATGAGAGGGAGTCAGAGGGGTCCAGGTCCTGCATGGGGCATCAGGGAAGCTGAGCTCAGAGGGACAAGGAAGGAGGAGTTGGGGGAGACCTGCTCCACAAGCTCATGTGTGTGGATAGGACATTTGGAGTAGAGGGAAGGAGGACACAGAGGATGGTTTGTTCCGTCATTTACACTGGCCCTCAGACACCTTGAGTGAGTCATGCCCAGTCTCTGGGCCTCACTCCCTGCATCTGTCAAATAGGTGCATTGGGCAATGAGAGGAGATTGGATAAGGCTTTATCATCTCTTATCCACATGGGGAGAGAATCAAGCTGGGGATGGGCAGACTTTGTGCCTTTCCCCCTCTTTCCTGACATGGAAAGGCTTAACACACTCCAGGTTGTGATTAGGCAGGTTCTCCAGTTTTTCCCATAAATCTCTCCCTGACCACATGACGCTGATTAGCACTCCCAGGCAGGGCATTCCCTCTGGTTTCCTTTCAGCCCCTGGAAGACTGTGCTCACCCCTCTCCTCCTGGAGAGGCTGCTTGGGCAGACCTGGCTCAGGGTGCCAGCCTCAGCCAGGCCACAGAGAAACCCCGGCCGCTCCCAATCCCCTTCTGACATTTATGAGGTGCCATTGAAGGTGGGGGGCGCCCCAAACCCCGAAGGAATGTTAATTGGCTAAAGCTGTTGCCCATGTCCCCGCTTGGCCCGAGTTATTACCGTTTTATTTTTATTTGTTTTCCCCCAGAGGCGCCTGGGTTGGGCTGAGCAGCCTGGCCTCCTTCCCATACTGCAGCCAGAGATGGAAAAGGGCTGGAGACAGAGATGAGGGGTATGACAGGGCATAGAGGACCCTCAATTTGTCCCCAACTCTCACCCAACTTCTTCCTCTTGTTGAGGTCTCAACTCAGGAAGGGGGTGAAGAGAAAGGTCTGGAAAGGGAATGAAATGCAGAGGCTGACAATGCAGCTTTGGTGTTAGACTCACGAGGGGTCCAAAAGCTGGCTTTACCCTCTTTGGCTGTATGGTCCCCAGGAGGTATAATCAGTGTCTGACCTTGGGTTACCATGTCAGTTATAATAATGTTAAGCTTTCTGTGCTGTTCTAATGAATAAAGAAGAAAACGTGCCTACCTGGCACATAGGGGTGATAATTATCATAGGAAAGGAGCCCCTGGGGCAAGTTTGAAAACATCTTCCTACCAAGTCACAGCTGTAGAAACCCCTCCAGAGTACCTGCCTTACCGTCCAGTGGGAGAAACCAGCTGAAACAGGGAAGGAGACTTTGCGAGGTCTCTCTGCAACAGACATGAGCCTGGGGGGCCAGGACTCTCCACGCTCCTAGCTCCTCCCAAGCTGGGGAGATCTAAGGGGGAGGCACGGAGAGGGTCTGGGCTTAAATTTGCCAAAAAGATTCCTCATTTCAAAGCCCTAACCCACTTTCAGATCAGACACTCCTGCACCATCGCAGATTGCGCTATCCTCCTCTCCTCCTTCTTTCCTCCCCTCCTTCCCTTTTCTCCTTCCCTTTCTTTTCCTTCTTTCCCCATTTGTCTCCTTCCTTCCTTCTTCCTCCTTTTCCTTTTCTTCCTTCATTAATTCTCCCCCATTCACCCCCCCTTCCCTAGCTTACTCACTCATTCATTATTTTATCCATTCCCTCACTACACATCGGATGCTGTACTACACCCTTTCCCCCATCATTTCTCCATCTGTAAAGAATTGTGTCGAGCTTTTAGTTACAAACATCTGACTAAAGTTTTTAATTTCTCATATAATGAGACACCTAGAGCGAGGCAATCTATGACTGGAAGGGCTTTCTGTACGATGGAGAACCGAGGCTCTTTCTGCTCTGTCATCTTCAGTGTGTGGCTTCTACCCTTAAGGTCACCCCATGGTCCAAGATGGCTGTTGGAGCTCCAGTCATCACATCTGAGTTCTAGAGTTCTGTACAAAAAGGAGAAGGGTAAAAGGCATACTTCTCATCCTAGTTAGTTGTCTTTCAAGAGATTTCCTGGAAGGCCCACCCAGTGGCCTTTACTTAGATTTTAATGATCTCCTCTATCTGCAAAGGTGGCTGGGAAATTCAGTTTTTCCACTGGGTATGTTGAAAATTGGGGTTCTGTTATTAAGGTTAAAGGGAGACCAGGGAATGGAGGTAGCCCAGTAGCAGTTTGTTCCACCATTCTCGAGAACCTCCGCCTCCTCCAGCCGTGGGAACACCTGGTCTCCTATACCCTCTCTGAGAGCAGACAGCCCGCCCCATAAGCATAGCCGAGGCCTCCCCTTCACTTCCATCCTCTTCCCTGAGTGTTTCCATGCTGTGTTCTAGAGGGAGAAGCCACAGCTCTCAGACATATGCTGAAACCGTTAAAAGACACTGGAAAATTGTGAAATAAACATCACTTTTAGTTGCTCTGTGAAGTTATGACACTTGCATCAAGAGTGACAAGCAAAGAAAGACCATGCCTGCCATCTCACAGAGATGCTACCCAGTTGCCTGTGGCCCTGAAACCACGTGGCCTTGCTTCCCTAAGGCCTGGCAGCTCACCGGCATTGGCTTTACGTTCCAGATGACACTTGCTAGCAATTCTTTGCATTAACCTTGGCTAATCAAAGTCCAACACTGATCCTGTCAGTTCTCAGGACACTTCTGGGGGTGTATATAGGAGTGTCTTCATGTTATAGAGAAGAAACAGAAGCTCAGGAATTATAGTAGTAGTAGTAGTAATAATAATTAGAATAGCTATAATTTATTGAGCACTAAGAATTAGATATGGGGCCAACCCTTTTCGTGATCCATCCAGTATATATTTATCAAGGGGCCTATTACATCAGGCACTGGGGATAGAATGGCAGATTAAACAGAGCGCAACTACCTGGAGTTTAGAGTTGGGGGGAGGGTTGGGGAGAGCCACAGGGAATAAGCAAGTAAACAATCAAATCAATGTATGACTGCAAACTGGGCAAGTGCTGGGGCAGGAACAGAAGTTAAGTGGAACCCCCTTTGGGAGGTCAGGGAAATGGCATTGGATCAGACCCTGGAAGATCTGCTTCCCCATTTGATAGATGAGGTAACTGAGGTTCAGACAGGCAAAGCAGGGGGCTGAAGGTCACCCAGCTGGTGAGTGGAGCAGCCTGGACATCACTTTTTCCCCCCAAATGTTGGCACCAGCTCTGTGCCTGGTCTGTGGGACCCTGGAGGCTCCCTCTATCCCTATGCTGAGTGCCTTGTCTTGTTACTTGCTAGGAGGCTGCAGAGTCAGGATGAGCTCAGCTGTGCCCACCCTCCTCCCTCCAGCCTGTGGAAAACATGGGCATTCTAACACCAGCCATTCCCTAACCTCTGCTAACCATGGCACTTATCATTGTTTAGGGGCATTATGTTCTGGGGATGCAAAGGGGCTTGCAGTTTGCCCACCTTCGCCTGCTGATTCAGCTAACAAACATTTATTGAGCACCTACTGTGTACCAGGCACCTGTGCTAATTGTTGCTATGTCATAACTGAGATCAGCCCCATGAGGTCTCAGTTATCATTGCCCCACCTTACAGATGAGACAGAGAAATTGGGAACTTGCCCAAGCAAGGTTCCATGGCTGATAAATAGCAGAACTGCAATTTGACCCAGGCAGTCTGACTCCAGAGCCTGTGTATTCTATTCAAAGAACTGACAATCTAGCAAGAAAAGGAAACATTCATCAACAGAGGGATGGTGAAGTTAGCCCCACTCTGATATGCTGTCTAGTAGTTAAAGAGAGCATGATGGACACAGAGACGGATGGATCTCCTAGGAGTGCTATCGGTGAAAAATCAAGTGGCAGAGCAATATGCACAGTATGATGCCACTTACGTAAAACTAAATACTACAGTCAGGTATGTGTAAATGCACTGAAACATGTCTGGTGAAAAAAAACCAAAACCATACCAAACAGTGGGACTGTTTGTCAAGAGGACTTAGGGCTCACCTGCCATGTTTTCAGGTTTTACAAGGAAAATGTATTCATAATTTTCAAAGGACAATCAACATGACTTGCTATATAAGCCCAGAGTGCTAGGGGTGCCCAATCCAGGAAGGAGGAGGTGGTAATCAGGGAAGACTTCCTGGAGGAGGGGACTCTGCTCGGTTTTGAAGAATAAGTAGGTCTTAACTAGATAGAAACCTATATGGAAAGTGCTCCAAGCAGTGGGAATAGCTTGTGCAAAGTCCCAGAAGGGAGACTGAATATGATGTCAGAGAGGACCAGGGTAGCCCTTCCTAAAGAGTACCCCTGGGGAGTAGGTAGGTGAAAGTTAAAATGCAGATTTCCAGGCCTTATCACAGACTCCAAGGAGGTGGGCCTGGGAATCAGCACTTTGACAGATTGTTTAGACTTTTTCTTCCATATACAAAAATTCTATTTCTATACACTGGCAATGAAAAAGACGAAAAGGAAATTAAGAAAAACAATTCCACTTACAATAGCATCATAAAGAATAAAATACTCAGGAATAAATTTAACAGAGGTACAAAACATCAGTGCAAGAAACTGAAGACCCAAATGGAAAGACATCCTATGTTCATGGGTAATACTCCCCCAAATTGATCTACAAATTCAATGAAATCCTTATACAATGGCAGCTGGTTTCTCTTCAGAAATTGACAAGCTATCCTACAATTCATATGGAAACTCTAGGGACCCAAAATAGCCAAACAATCTTGAAAAGTACAAAATTGGAGGGCTCACACTTGCAGATTTTAAAATTGACTACAAAGTTGTAGTAAAAGCAGTGTGGTTCTAGCATATAGACATTTCTCCAGAAAAGATGTGCAAATGACCAATAAGCACAAGAAAAGATGCTCAACATCATTTAGCCATCAGGAAGTGCAAATAAAAACCACAAAGAGACATCAATTATAATGCCTATAATAAAACACAAGTATTGGGGAGGATGTAGAGAAACTGGAACCCTCTCACGTTGGCTGTGGGAATGTAATTTCCCACAGCACCATGGGTGCTGCCCATGGGGAAAACAGAGTTACCCTATGATACAGCGATTCCATTTTTGGGTAGATACTCAAAAGAATTGAAAACAGGAACCCAAGCAGGTATGTGTACGTCCTTATTCACAGCAGCATTATTTACAATAGCCAGAAGGTAGAAACAACTCAAATGTCCCTCATTGAGTGAATGGATAAAGAGCCATACAGTGGAATATTATTCACCAATAAAAAGAAATTTAGTACTGATACATGCTACTACATGGGTGAACCTTGAAAACCTTATGTTAAATTAAAGGTTATATATTGTATGATTCCATTTATATAAAATTTCTGAAACAGGCAAATCCATAAAGACAGAAGGCAGATTTGTGGTTGCCAGGAGCTGGGAGGTGTTGGGAGTGTTAAATAAAAATTCAACTGAGTACATTTAAAGATCTAATCAGCTTCATTCAATTTATGCCTCTGGGCAGCATCCCACTTGGTAAACAGAAAAGTGCTCCAAGATGCTGTGCAAAATGGAAGGCTTTCATAGGCAGAAATGGAGGTGGAACAAGGAAGTTGCGAGGAAAAAAGAAAAGAAAGGACTGTTTCGGGCAGGGTCAACTTCCAGTAGGGCCAAGAAGGCAGGGGTCTTATCAGGCAGGTTACCTTGCTAGTGTGGATCATTCCAGATTGATAAAATTAAAATTCCAATCCCACTAGAGGCTGAAACTGCAATTAGGTATTAAGTCTTGGTGGAACTTAGCAAAAATGACTCCATTTTGAGCCCATTGTTTCTTTTTAATAGGGGAAATGGGTACATGATTGCTGAGGTGATAAAAAAACGATCTGCAATTAGATAGTGGTGATGGTAGCACAGCTCTGTGAATACACTAAAACCCACTGAATTGTACACTTGAAAAGGTATGTGAATTATCTCTCAATAAAGCTGTCTTTTTTTTTTAAAGTCCCATGAGCCATGATGGGCGGGAAGGGTCTGGAATTTAAGGAAATTTGGGGGTTTTTATCCTGGGGGGGTCAGAGACCTTGGGGATCCTGGAAGAGGTTCTAGGGAGCCCTGTGCAGCTCTGCTATTTTAAGTCTCAATAATATCCTAAGAATGATTATATTAAGGATTCTATCATAAGAATAACTGTGACTCTCATTTTCTGAGCCTTTCGCAGGTGCCAGGCATGGTGGTACCTGGCTTAGGGCATTATCTCTTTTCATTCTCACTTATTCTCTTGGGAAGTGAATAATATTATGACTCATATTTTGCAGAGGAAGTCACAGAGGCCAAGAGAGGTCAAGTTACTGTCCAAGTGGTCAAGTCCACTTGACACGGCCTGGTCTGAGGAGAGCTGAGGATTCAAACACTGGCAACCTAAGGTGGGGTGTCATCCTAGGTGAATAGTGCCATTTGAATAGCGCTGGTTAATTCCAGGAGAATGGTGGGGGTGAGCAGAGGGTGGGGAAATGCTCCCCCAGAAGTGAGAAGGAAGGCAGGGCGGGGATAGGGAGTGGGATTCGTTGGGGGAAACTTACACCCAAAATGTTCCTGAAATCCGTACACCATCCTGTGGGTCACTGGGGCCCCTCCAGACTCCCTGCACTGACAGCTTCAAAAGGGCAGGGCGCAGCCTTTAGTGCCAAAGTGGAGGCGGGAAAGCTGGGAGGCTGGGATAGAAACCAGATGCGCTTAGC
This sequence comes from Rhinolophus hipposideros, assembly GCF_964194185.1. Lineage (NCBI taxonomy): Eukaryota > Metazoa > Chordata > Mammalia > Chiroptera > Rhinolophidae > Rhinolophus > Rhinolophus hipposideros. The sequence continues at coordinate 26,465,442 of NC_138069.1, read as the reverse complement.
CGTGCGCCAAAGGCGTGCACACGCGTGCGCGCGCGCGTGTGTGTATGTGTGTGTGTACTTCTGTGATCGCACGTGTGGCACGCGGGCTGTCTCCGCACGCGAGAGAGGGGAGGTTGAATCCTCTGGAGTGTGCGCGCGCATGGAGAGTCATGGAGATCCGACGCGCCTGTGCGTCATGAGTGCAGTTCTGTTTATTAACTCAGCACGGAGTCATGGAGAGCTAGCTGTGTGCCAGCCGGGTGCTGGGTGCCCGGGATACAGGGTGACGAAGCAGTTGAGGACACTGTCCTCCCTGCAGGAGCTGACACTGTGGGGGAGGAACCGAAACAAATCAGGCCAACAAAATATTAATCTCCTGGGTGATGGTGTGTTTGCTCACGTACACATGTGTGCGAGCGTGTGCTGAGTGAAATGGCGGTTTTGCAGCACCCGCTCTCCCGTTCTGCGGGCACCACGCAGTTGGGGCAAGCACCCTGCCTTGGGGAGGAGAGAGGCCAAGCCTGGAATCATCTTAAACCCCAGGGGACTGGATCCTGGGTCCAGCAGTCACTCACCCTGCAACAACTCACCTGCTGCGGGCGGAGTGTGACCTGCTCTACGCAGCAACCCCACTGGGGTTCGGCAGGGGGACCCTCCTTCTGAGTTGAGGCTGAGCCAGTCCCTCAAGGAAAGCATTCTTACCTCTTTCCTGCCAAGGCTCTCTGAAGGCCCAGAACTAAGTTGCCCTAGGGGGCTGAGGGACTACACCATCTCCAATCAACTGATGAGAAAAGTGAGGCCCACCGAAGGGAGGGGCCTGTCCTGCCTCAAGCAGGGAGTCAGGGCAGATCTGAGACTTGCACGCAGTCCTCCACCCCGGGACAGTAGGGTGCGTCATTCTGCTATTGGGCCGGTAGGTGGCGCTGAAGGCCAGGACTGGGCAGCGGGCCCGGCAGGCCTGGGGACTCTGGGCTCTGGGCTCTGGGGAAAGGGCAGGCAACACATAGACACCTATACATACCCACGAAGCTCCCACTTAACATCCTTGATAGGTTCTGCGACTTTAAGTGAAACAACGTATAACGAAACCAGTTTCACCATAAGCTAATATAAGCAAGAGTTAAGATCTCACGGCGTCTCATCAACATTGCAACCACACCACCATGAACAAGATGTTATTCAGCACCTGGAGCACATGCTGAGAGCCAGATGCCATTTTGGGGCCCTTCACATATTAGCTTGTTCAACTGTCTCATAATTTTTTTTTATTAGTCCATTTTGTAGAAGAGGAAACTGAGGCTCAGAGATTCTTTTAAAGTCACTTTCCTATGACCACCCAGCTTTGTGTGTGGCAGGACCATTGCTGAAGCCCAGCTCAGAGGGCCAAGCTGTGCTCTCATACCAAGCTCCCCACTGTACAGGGTGGGGGCAACGGGCTGAGACTTGCCCCAGGTCTTGCTGGGAGTGGGTGGAAGCAGGTTCTCAGCTGGTCCCTGATCCCTCCAATGTGAGCTGAGGGGCAGAACTGCACCTCTGAAATGAGGTGGTGGGGTCCTGGGAGGAGAGGGTGCTAGATGGAGCAGCAGGGGCTCTGAAGCCAGGCCCAGCCTTGTCTCTTCAGGACCTCCCGGGTCTTACCACAGCCCACATTAGGATCTTGGGTTTACGGGCAAGGCCCAGCCCCCTTGTCTCCCCACCACATTCCACCCACCCCCAGATGTACTGGTTCACCCTGTTCACAACATAGCTCCTCTGGGAAGCCTTCCCTGACTGCGGAGGCCCAAGAATCCCACCAATCCTATCTGCTCCTGGAGGGGACGTCTGGGAAACCATCTCTGTAACCAACTCCTCCAGCATCCTAACACATGAGCAGGTATGGTACAACCTCTTTCAAGCCACCCCCATGGCTTGCACCTGAAACCAGCACGTATTGCTTAGCTTTCCAAATACACTCACCCAGTGTGCTCTCCCACAGTGGAAGCGCATGGGCTCCTCAGAGCAGGGGTCAGGGCTCAGCCACCCTCCAGCTCCCCACCCCACCTCTGCACAAAGCCCAGGGTTGCTTGATAGTATCCATAGCCCTCATCCTTTCATCCTGCAAATTGCTACTGAGCCCCCACTAGGTTTCGGGCACTGTCCTGTGCCCTGGGGAGAGGCTCTCATCTCACCTCCTCATGGCCAAGACAGACAGTAAGCAGAAAACAGATATGAATTTCCATCTCTGATTGAAAAACAAGCAGAGAGATACGACAGTGTGACGGTGGGGTGAAAGGGGACGCCCACCTTTCTAAGAAAGGTGGCCAGGGAAGGCCTCTCTGGGATGTGACATTTGAGAAGAATTCTGGAGACCTGGAGGAGAAGCCTTTTAAAGATCTGGGAAAGGGGTTCAGATACAGGAAAAGCCACTGTCAAAGTCCCAGGTCAAGAAAAATTTTGGGCAGGGGGTGTCTGGAAGGGTTAGAAAGCAGGGTTGGCTGAAGCATCCCTGAGGGCTGAGTTCAGAGAGGTGGGCAAGGCCTTGTGGGTGGGGCACACGCTTGGAGACTAGGTGTAGAGGAAGCCTCCTGGAGGGTCCTATGCAGGAGAGTGAGGCGCTCCATTTAGTTTTAATCTCTCTGGCTGCTGGTAGATGCATTGAAAGATTGCCGAAGGTCTTTCTCTGAGGGTCCCATCCCCCACCACCTCCCCCCATAACAATCTGAAGCTGAGGACCCCAGGGCACAGCTGGTAGCCAGGGTGCCTGACCCAGGCCAGCCCAGGGTCTGCAGAGTTAATCCCCTGGGTCCTGAGCAGCCGTTGATTAGCAGGCCCTGCCACTCCCCACTGATAAACACCCTGGCAGGTCTCCAGCGGGGAGAAAAGTGGAGAAATCAAAGCAGGCCGAGGAAGGGCGCTCCAGGAGCACCTCCTGCAGTTTCTCTCTCCCCTTTCTAAGGTGCTGAGTTTCCCAGGTGAGAACCCACCAGGCTATAACCCTCATTTGGCACTTCGATAGCCCGACCTGGTCAGGCCTGTGTGGTTTTATGGGACCTTATTTAAAGAGAAAATAAATTTAGTGCAGGACTTCAGAAGAGGACCTGAGGGTGTAAGCCTCATTAGCTCCATGGATAGTGGCCACCTCTGATCTCCTTTCATTGGGGGAGTGAGCCCCACAGACATGAAGAAGCTGAGTCTCTGAGAGCCTGAAAGTTACCAAGTGAGCAGAGGAGCCTCTGCTGCAGGTTTCCAGATTCCAGTTAGTTCTCCCTACCATCCTCACACACCTAAAAATACAGCTGCCCTTTCTCCTCGCCTCAGGCCACAAGGGGGGCTTTCACAGGGCATCGTGGAGATGGGCAGGCAGGTGGCTTCCTGGGGAGGGCAAGGACTCATGTGGGGGCAGCACCACTGTTGGGGACAGGGTCCTGGGCGGGCCAAGACCCCCACCTACCTATTAGACATTCTTAACCAACTGGAGGCCAGGGGCTCAAGGACCTGGCTAAGGATCAGAATCCCCAGGAATATGTTAAAACGAGGTGCCTGGGGCTCCAATCAAGACCTACACCATCAGAACCACAGGAGGGGTTCAGAAACCTGGATGTTGAACACAGTTACCTGGTTCTTCATCAGCACAGCCAGGGACCATGGGTCCCAAGTCCTGGGGGGTCTGCCTACCTGAGTCAGGTGGGGCCTCAACAAGGGTTACCAAGGACAAAGGGTGTGGTATGCGTGTGTGCGTGTGTGCATGCATGTGTGTACATATGTGCATGCGTGTCCGTGTGTGTCCATGTGTGTGCGTGCATGCATGTGTGTACGTATGTGCATGCGTGTCCGTGTGTGTCCATGTGTGTGCATACATGCATGTGTGTGTGCGTGCATGTGTGCGTGTGTGTGCGTGTCTAGAGGAGGAGGCTGATTGCCCATATTTACAGGACGGCAACCTTGCATCTGGCCAGAATCGCCCTGGGACAAGGAGGGCCAGGCCCTGGGCTTGGAGGTGATGGACTTTGCCCAGGCTTGAATCCTGCCTCTAGCTCTTAGAGTAAAACCATCTCAGGTTCTCCCTTTACTCCCCTCTGGAAGGGAGTTAATGAGATCTAGCACAGGAATTATCAAAACAATTATTATATTTCTGGTGACCTGCTAGAGAACCTGTGCTTTGTGCCAACACAGTCCTATGAGGTGGATGAGACTGTTGTTCCCAAGGACAGATGAGGAAGTTGGGGTCCGGAGAGCACAGGGAGCTGTCTAAGGAACTGCAACACTGGAATTTGAATCCAGGGCTGTCTGATTCCAGGGCGTATATTTGTAGACCATTGTCTTTTTTGCCCCACTTTTTATTTCCTGTCCTTCTCTCCCCCAGTGACATTCACTGAATTCCTCCTATGTGCCAGTTGGACAGAGAGCCTGGCACCTTCCACTGCACTCGTTTGCTGTGAGGGTCAAATGAGGTATGGTGTGTGGTGGCATGCTGGCTACCGCTCTGTCTCCCCTCCTGGACTGTGGGGTTTGTGGCAGTCATTTTCCTCCTCCTTCCCCGCACATGGTAGCATCATACTTCTCTTTGGAGGTTAGACATAACCATGTGGTTTCGTGTAGCCAATAGAATGTTGGTGGTACAAACTTGACAAGCCAGTGTGTAATTCACCATATTTTCTTCACTTTGCCAGTGATCTTGGAGCTGCATGTCAAGTGGAGGGTCTACCACCCGTTGTCCCTGAGTAACAGTGTGAACACAAACTCCTGCCGACCAGCATTGAATATATAACATGAGCGCCTCTAGCACCCTACCTGAAGCACCACGTATGACCCAAGAGACAAAAAGGCTAGGGGTTTTTCTTGCCACTCACTAGGCGAGTTGCTTCTCTCTGAGCCTCAGTTTCCACAGAGTGAAATGGTTTTAATAGTAATGTTTTTCTCCCCGTCAGCTGTGACCGGTAAAGTGCTCTGCATCATGCCTGGCACATAGTAAGTGTTCAATCATGATCGCTATTATCTTTAATTATGATGCTTCCGTGCCTCAGATAAAAGTTGTTTGAAAGAACAAATGAATGGAAAGTATGGAGTGAACTGGAAGCTGGAATAAGGTATCTGGGGACACATTAAGAGCCAAAAAAGGAAATGTGGCTCTTTACTCCCATGTCCCCAACCAACACTGCAGGTCAGCTTCCATCTACTGAGCCCCCACTGTGTGGCTGGTTCTATACAAGACACTTTATATGCATCAACTTATTTAATCCTTGCTTGACCTGATGACCCCATTTTACAGATGAGGAAACTGAGGCTTGGAAAGTAAAGGATCTTTCCCAAGGACTCACTGCAACAAGAGGCAAAGTTGGGGTCAGGCTGACTCCAAAGCCTGGGATATGAACCTCTCATGACATGCACTCCCCTTTCCTAGGGGAAAAAGAGGGGAGGCAAGACAGTGGGGAGCCCTGGTCCCCCCTAGCTTTCAGTCCAGCGCTCTTTCTCCTCTACAACATTTTCTACTCTTACCCGAAAGGTGTGAAAAGCGGGCATGCAAACACACACATACACACACACACACACACACAGGCACACACACACACACACACACACACACCCAGAAAAAGAGAAAGCCAAGGAGACCCCCTAGTGGCTTCAGGGCGGCCCCTCCCGCCCAGCGCCAGCAGCAGCCCTCCCCATGCCAGCACAGACTCCCTGTCACCACCGTGATTGGTAGACTAAACAGCTGGAGCAGAGCCGGCCTCCTCGCTCCCTCTCGCCAGGGCGGCCCAGGGCTTTCAAAGACCGGCCTCGGCTGCTATCTCCCCCATCAGCCCCAGCAGCATTTAGCCACTTTCTTCAAACACCCGGCCAGGGCATGATGGTTAACGTCAAATCTGGCAGCAAGTCATAACCTATAGGGCTGGGACATTTATCACGGCCCCGGGGGCCCCTGGGGACTTCAAAGGGGCCTGAGGGGCGGGGGTGGGTGGGGGGGCTTTTTATCCACCCAGAGCCTCAGATCCCTCAGAGCTGGAGGGAACAAGGGCTACCTGGTAGCCTAGCCCAAATTATAATAATAACAATAAATATTGATAACTAATAATAAGTGTTGTGTATTGAGGGATTACTACTTCCAGGGCACATCACATGTTTTATCTCATTTAATGCCCATAGCCACCCCATAGAACATTTATTGTTATTTTTATCCTTGTTTTTAGAGAGCATGAAATGGGACCCAGAGAGGTTAAGCCACTTGCCTAAAGTCACACAGCTAATAATACAAATAGCATCAGCAACAGTAATATCTGTCATTTATAGAGTGATTACTATGTGCCAGGTGCTTGTGTGTTACCTCAGTTCATCCTCCAAATACTCTCTGAGATAAGCATTATTATTCTCCCTTTAGAGATGAGAAAGTAGTCTGAGAGATATTAGTTGTCATATTAGCTATGACAGAGATGGGGTTTAGAAGCAGATCTTCTGCTCTGATTCTGTTCTCAGCTGCAGCTCAGTAGCTCAATATGGCTTCCAGGGGTTGGGGCCTGGGGGCTGTAGGGGCAACCTGTCCTCATCCTTGTCACAGCCTCCGCCAGGCATCAGGAAACCAGAGAGCAGTTCTGGGCTTCCTGCTGTCAGATGAAGGTCTGACCAGAATCCTTGGAGTGTCCTAGACACCCACACAGCCCAGCCATCCTGGTACCACTGAGAGAGAGCAGAGATGAACGAATGTCTGAAGCACAGAGCAAAAACATTTCCTGCTCACAAGGATTAAACTACCTCCATGAAGCCACCTGTGGCAAGTGTCCCACGAGAGAATGCTCCAGAGGGCTTCCAGGAGGAGGTGGTATCTGGGCTGATGAGGAGGACATGAGAATAAAGGAGCAGGGCCAGTATACTAGGATTCTCCAGAGAAACAGAAAGAATAGAATATATATGTGTGTGTGTGTGTGTATGTGTGTGTGTACATATAGATACATATATATACACATATAGTTATATATAGAAATATATATATAACTATATGTGTATATATATATATGTATATGAGCAGGAAAGAGAGAGAGACATTGAGATATTAAGGAATTGGCCTATGTGGTTGTGGGCTGGCAGATCTGGAATCTGTAAGGTGGGCTGGCAGGCTGGAAATGCAGGTAAGAATTTATGTTGCAGTCTTGAGTCCAAAGGCCAGAAACTCAAGCAGAACTTCTCCGTTGCGGTGTGGAGGCAGAGTGCCTTCTTCTTTGGGAGATGTCAGTCTTTCTCAAGGCCTTCAACTGATTGGATGAGGCTCACGCACATTATGGAGAGTAAACTGCTTTCCTCAGAGTCTACTCAGTTAAATGTCAATCACATGTAAACAAATACTTTCACAGCAACATCTAGGCTGGTGTTTGACCAAACATCCGGGCACCCACAGACTAGCAAAGCTGACACAAAATTAACCATCACAAAGGGCAAACACAGTATGATACGAGGCACCTAGAATAGTCAAATTCACAGAGACAGAAAGCAGAATGGTGGTTACTGGGGGCTGAGGGGAGAGAGGAATGGGGAGTTTTTTAATAGGTATAGAATTTCAGTTTGGGATGATGACAAATTCTGGAGATGGAGGTCAGTGATGGTTGCACAACAAAGTGAATGTACTTATTGCTACTGAATGATTAAAATGGTAAATTGTATGTTATGTATATTTTATTACAATAAAAAAAAATTCACCATCAGTAGCAGTGAGGGCCTAAGCAGGAAAGTGTGATGGAGAGAGAGGCCCCTTGTGAATGAAGTTCACTCATTCAGTTTCTCACACACCAGATAGTTTAGGTTAAGAGCCTGCCCAGGCCGGGACTGCGCTAGGCTGGGAGACAGCGGGGAATGACAAAGGGACGACCACTGCCATATGCTGGATATGACACGAAGCCCTTTAGATTCTTTATCTTATCGCGTGATCACAAAGAGCCCATGAAGAAAGCACATCAAGATCCCCATTTTACAGATGAGGAAGCTCAGAGAGGTGCTGTGATTTGATCAAGGTCACACCATAACCCAGGGACAGAGCGGTGGGGCCGACGAGCAGGTTAGCTGGATAGCCTTGGGCAAGCCATTTAAGAGCTCCAGAGCCCAGTTTTATCTCCCATTCAATGGAGATAATAGGTCAGAGGCTATTGCAAGCTTTGACTATGACACTACATGAAAAGTGCCTGCCCACCTCCGTGTCTGGGTCAACAGGAGAGGAGAAACAGGATGTTTGGGCAGCTGCGAGAGCCTCGCGGAAGTGCTGAGAACACTGCAGGCACCAAGGTTGGCATCCTTTCCCATCTTGGCTACCCAGGAGCCAGTGGGGCCGAGCAGGCTGAAGCAGGATTGGGGCTGGCAAAAAAGGTGTTTCTGCTTGTTGTGCTTGGAGCCAGTTCAGTCCCCCTTAGATCCGCACCACCTGGCCCTTCCTAGGGTGGACCTGGGGTGAGGGGAACGGAGGCTCCAAGAAACCATATCTCAGGGGCCATATGGTTGGCACTTAATAGACACGTAAGATGGAATGAACAAAAACATTTGGTTCTGCTGTTGAATAGCTGTGTGACCCTGGGCAACTCTCTTAACTTCTCTGAGCCTCAGTTTCCTCTTTCATTAAAGTGGGGATTATAGCCCCAAACTCCCAACAGTGAATATCTCAGAGTAGAAAGAGAGTGAGAGGCTCATGGGAAGAATTTCACGTCATATGTTTTACCCTTCAGTATCAAGTGGAAATTTTGTGATACTTTGTGATCTTCAAAGATATTTCTATTGTGAAAAAAAAAATACTCAGCTGTCTTTCCTACCTACTTCAATGAGTGCAAATGGGATAATGGATGAGAAATCCTCTGAAACATGTAAAGTGTAAAACAAATGAGAGAAAATATCAGCATTTTCAACTTCCACAAAGAGATTTCAGAGATTTTCAAGATCAGACCTCACCCTTCCTTCCTAGCTGTTTGTTACATCCTTCAACTCATTGAACAAACGCTTACTGAAAGCCTATTGTGTGCCAGGCCCTGTACTAGGTGTTGGCGATAGAAGAGTGAGCAAAACAGAGAAAGCATTTGCCACCATTGGGCTTATTTTTGATGGGAGAGAACAAGCAAGCAAATATTTACTATATAGGAGGGTACAAAATCAAAGAGGTTCTATTTTAGATTGGGTGGTCAGGGAAGGCTTCCCCGAGGAAGTGACATTTAACCAGAGCCTTAAATGAAATGAAAGAGCTAAGCCAAGGGACTTTCTTACTCAGAGAGTACTCCAGACAGAGAACTCTAAAGACAAATACTCTGAGGTGGGAACTCACTGGACAGCCACCTTTCATGCACCTGAGCTTCAGCCACACTCTCATCCATCCATCCATCCGTCCGTCCGTCCGTCCGTCCGTCCGTCCGTCGACTTACTCACTTGTGCGTGCATTCTATTTACCTGTCCATTCATCTATCCATCCATCCAACATGTACTGGGGATCTGTTATCATTCAGTCATGGGGGAAACTTCACGAATTAGACCCCATCTCTACTGATATGGACAGACAATACAAACAGCTAGTGTCTGGGATGGCAGTTGGTACTACATCCTCCATCACCCGCCACGTACTTTTGCTAAGGAAACCCTCGGAGTGCTTCCCAGCTTTCATAGTTTTAGAAACTCTTGCTCGTCTTTCACAGCTTAGGTCCTAGCCATCTCCTCCAGAGGGAGAAGTTTCTGGTCCTGCCCTTAGAATGCCCTACCCCTTCTAGTCTGAACCTTCATTCTGCGGCAAAATGCTCCGCCCTCTTTGGAATCCCTTGTAGCTCCACCACAACTCCAAACTCTTTACGATCAGGGTGAAAAGTAAACAAGTCAATAAATAAATAACCACAACCAGAGGCTACCATTTACTGAATGCTGAAACTACACACCTGGCATTGTGCTCAGCACATTTTTAATACATTATCTTATTTATTACTCAAAATACACAGAAGGGGACCTGCCTTCCTATGAGGGAGGTGCTACTATTACTCTCTTTTTACAGATGAGGAAACTGAGGCACAGAGAACCAACATGATGTGTCCACGTCACAAACTAGTAGGTGGCAGAGCTGTGACCTAAATTCTGGCCTTTCCAACTGCAAAGCTCAACTCTTAAATGCCGCACCACTTACTGCCTTAATCATTCCCTACCCTGTGTCTCTGTCTCAGCGAGAGCTCTAAATGAACAGAAGGAGGAATGGTTAAGTTCACGGCTCTGGTGGCAGGTGCCTGGTTTGAACCACACCTTCACTCCTGGGATTCAAGTTTTGTGACCTTGGCCATGGTCAAGTCAATGAACCTCTCCATGTGTCAGTGGGCTCATCTGTATAATGAGGTGATCATAGTACCTGTCTCACAGGTTTACTGTGGAAGACAATGATGATTCATGTGGAAAAAAAAGAAAAGGTAGACCGGTGCCTGCCCATGGTAAGCAATCCATAAAAGTTAACTATTCGTTTTATTTAAGAGAGACTGCAACATCAGTTTCTTCGCAATTGGGTTTCATTTTTCACAATGTTCCCATCATATTTTATCCTTCCTACTTTACATGATTTGATAAGAGACTGTCCTTGTAAGTGCCAGAAACTTTGCCTCTGGAACTTTCAAACTCTGCCAGGAGCAAGAAGAGGAGCAGATTTAAACACAAACGGACGTGGGTGGAGTGACTCAGCCCAGTGAGGACAGCAGGGCAATGGCTCCCTGTCATCAGCCCTCCCTGGGAAGGGGACATGGGCTGAGTGGGCTCAGGCGGCACTTGTCTGCCCCTCCCCAGGGGCCCGAGTCAGTCAGGCCTTCGGACCTTCCAGGGCCTCCCTGTAAATCACCCTGGGTGATTTATACGGAGACGACCAGTCCGCTAATCCAGTAAACAGGATAAGCAGGGTCCAGTTGGATTTATGGGCTGCCAGAAGGGCCTTTCACCACGGGAGCTGCACATGCAGTGACCCTTCTCCTGACGGCCGGCCTGATGGGCAGGGGTCATGCCACCTGGTTCCAGACCCCACTCTGCTCCTCCAGCGGCTGTGAGTGACGTTGGGCTGGACCCTTTCCCTCTCTGGGCTCCAGTTCCCACCAGCCCAGGTGTCCATCGGGCAGTTGACATGCAGTCAGATGTGGGGGGACAAAGGAACTGCAAGCTGGATCCTGCTGTCCCACGTGGGGCGCAGGCCCCGGAGCGCCGTGATAGGGCCCACAGGTGCCATGAGTTCAAACTCTCACTCGGATAAATCCTAACTGTGATTCTCTGAGCCTTAGTTCCCTCTGTGTAAAATGGCAATATCGTTAGTACATTTCTCACAGAGTTGTGATTACAATTATAGAACGAGAGAATGCATATAAAGGGCTCACACAGCACCTGGCACCTAGGAAGGGTCCATTAAGTATTAGCTAATGCTAATTATTATTGCATGGGGATCGTCACACAAAGATTCTCACACAGAAGGCCTGTCCGAGGGTGTGTGTTGCAGCTTTCCTGTGGTTGTGGGGAACTGGAGGGAACCTTGTGTCCCTTGATGAGCAGAGGAGAGGTAGCCGCAAGGGCCTAACAGAACTTAGATGTGACAGATTAAATGTTCACATAACAACATGGATGGATCTTGAAAGTAGAGTGAAAAGAGATATAGCAACAACACAGTAACAATCACATAACTTAAAAATATATGCATACATACAGATTAAATACAATCCTATAAAAATCTCAACAGTATATTTTGCAGAAATAGGAAAACCCATCTTAAAATTCATATGGAATTTCAAAGGCCCCTGAATAGCCAAAAACTATCTTGAAAAAGAAGAACAAAGGTCTCACACTTCATGATTTCAAAACACACTACAAAGCCATAGTAATAAAAACAGTTGTGGTCCTGGCATAAAGATAGATGTATAAACCGGCGGAAAAGAATAAACCCTCACATATATGATTTTCACCAAGGGCGCCAAGGCAATTCAGTGGAAAACAGAGACTCTTTTCAACAAACGGTGCTGGGAAAACTGGATATTCCCATGTGAAAGAATGAAGTTGGACCCTTACTTTACACTATGTACAAAAATTAATGCAAAACGGATTGAAGACCTAAACATAAGAGCTAAAACTACGAAACTCTGAGAAGAATATATAGGGAAAAGTCTTCATGGCAATGATTTCTTAAATACGATAACAAAACCACAGGCTACACACAAACACAAAAAGATAAATCAGATTTCATTAAAATTAAAAACTTTTGTGTATCAAAGTAAACTATCAAGAGACTGAAAAGAAAACCCACAGGATGGGAGAAAATATTTGCAAATCATGTATCTAACAAGGGATTACTATCCAGAGTACATATATAAAGGACTCCTACAACTAAACAACAAAAAAATCAAACAACCCAATAAAGAAATGGGCAAAGGACCTGAATAGACATTTTCCCAAAGATGATATACAAATGGCTAGTAAGCACATGAAAACATGCTCAATATCATTAGTCATCAGGGAAATGCAGATCAAAACCACAAGATACCACTTCACACCCACGAGGACACCTATTATTTAAAAAACAAAACCAAACCAAGAGAATAACAAGTGTTGGCAAGGATGTGGAGATACTGGGCATTGCTGGTGAAAATTTAGAACGGTGCAGCTGCTGTGGAAAACCGTTTGCAGTTCCTCAAAAAGTTAAACATAGAATTACAGTATGATCAGCAATTCTTCTCCTGGGTCTATACCCCAAATAATTGAAAACAGGGATGGATACAGATATTTGTACACTAATGTTCACTGCAACATTATTTATAACAGCCAAAAGGTGGAAACTACCCAAGTGTCCATCACCAGAAGAACAGATAAACAGAAAGTGGTCTATCCATACAATGGGATATTATTCTGCCATAAAAAGGAATGAAGTTTTGACACATGCTACAATATGGGTGAACCTTAAAAACATTCTGCTAAGTGAAATAAACCAGACACAGAAGGATAAATATTTTATGATTCTACTTATATGAGCTATCTAGAATAAACAAACTCATAGATACAGAAAGTAGGATAGTGGTTAACAGGGATTTGGGGAGGGGAGACTGGGGAGTTATTGCTCATGAGTACAGAGTTTCTTTTGGGTTGACGAAAGAGTTTTGAAGATGGATAGTAGTGATGCTTATAACCATCATAATGGTTATACAATATCAATTTACTTAATGTTGTTGAATCGTACACTCAAAAATGGTTAAAATGGTAAACTTTATGTTATGTATATTTTATCACAATAAACACAAAAAACCAACAATGCACATTTCATAAAAAAGGGGGTACATCAAATCAAGGCACACTTGCCTTTGTATATTTTGTATATGCAGTGTGTGTGTGTGTGTGTGTGTGTGTGTGTGTGTGATGGGACCGGGCAATGAAGACAAAAGGGAATGGACAAAAATAAATATGTAAAATCTGGGCAGCATGGGCCAATAGTGGGAATATGTCATGAGCACAGGATGCTTTGAATTTGAGTCTAAGAAACAAACAGGCAAACTTATCCTGGAGAACAGAGGAATGAATTACAAAGAGCTAACGTACCAGGCCACCAAATAGGCATATAGATGTCCATTGTACTTGTGTTCTTCACTTATGTCTGAGATTTTCATAAAAGACATGAAAACAGTAAACCGCCAGAGGAGTTCACAGAGTGCAGGGAACCTTGGGTCAGAGGCTGGCGTGCACCTACTCACTTACTCAGTGCTCCGTGGATTTATACAGAGTACTTACAGAAGGCTGATCCAGTGTTCCCTTGCCAGGAAAATGGTCTAGTAACCTACATAGCGGGTATTGCATGTCTTGTTTTCACATGTGCCTTCTCCGCCTCCTCCAGAGACCAGGAAGCCATTCAGGAAAGTCCCTGGTGAATGGCAGGGCATTGGGTCAATAAAGAGTTTAGATGTTTGAAAGGGCAGAGGGCCCTGTGGGCTCCACCTGTCCTGGTGGGCTTCATGGAGGTGGTGGTGGCAGGGCACATGATGGCTTTGAGGACGCATGTGAAGTGGACAGGTGGAAAAGAGGAGAAAGAAGAACAGGAGTAAAACACTTGGCAGCTGGAATAAAAATGACAGATATGGGCAAAGGAGCGACAGGACCAGGAGGAAGGAAGGAAGGGGAGAAGGGAGACAGAGGAGGCAGGGAGAGGAGAAAGTGGCTCATGGGAGGGGCATGGTCCATAGGGTACTGCCAACAAGGCCCACTAACTTATTCATCGATTCATTCACTTGTTCATTCATTCAATATGTATCGAACCCTGACTATGTGCCCGACCCTGTGTGGGGGACTAGGGACACAGCAGTAAACAAGACAGACAGGGTTCCTGTCCTCACGGAGGTCACGGACTGGGAGACAGACATTGCAGATATAATGAAATAAACTAATCTCTGATGGTTCCCAGTGCTGGGAGGAAAGCAACAGGGTGTGGGGGAGAGTAGCTGTTTGGAGGTGGTCAGGAGAGGCCTGTAGGGAAGGTGGGGTTTAAGAAGAGGCCAAAAGGATGAGAGCAGCCAGCCTTGTGAAAAGCAGGGGACGACACTTCTAGGCAGAGAGCACAGCTCCAAGCCCCCTCTGGTACAGGAGAACTTTGGAGATGGAGAAAGTGGTTGCCATGGAAACTCCAGGACAGTGGCATCAGGTGCCTCTACCCAAATCTCACATCTTGTCTTCATCTGAACTTTACTTCCAGAAAGGCCCTCAGGGATCACTCGGTGCCTTACACACATGGGGAAACGGAGTCCCACAGAGGGGCTTTCCTAAGATCACGGCTCAACCATGGGGAAACCCAGTTTCCCCCATCCCAGTTGGATGCCTTCCTTCTTTGAAATGGGGATTTTTCTCATCTAGACATGGCTTTGAGAAAACTGGATGAGAGGCAGGTTGCACAAACATGGTGACTCTGACTTCCCAAAAGCACTTGGGGAGGTGCCTTCAGAGCCCAGACATGGCAGTGGAGCCAGGGGACTTGGGTTTTGGGAACAAGTTGGGCCGTTTTTGCCAGATACAAATACAAGATGCAAACACCTCCTGGGAGCTCATTTGATCCATAACGAATGACATGGGAGAATTTTCTTGTCTTTTCTAGACATTTCCATTTTGAACCTCAAAAGAGTTGTTGGGGTTTGGGAGTTGGGTGGGGACAGCCAGAAGAGCTGTTTTCACATAGCTGAAAGGCCCCCTGGGGAAGAGGGACAGCAGACTCGAGCAGTCCTGAAGGGCAGCAGTGGGTAGACGGTTCAGGAGGGCAGATTTCAGCCCAATACCAGGATGCGCTTTCTGATTCCTCACTGCGTGCGTCAAAGGTGGAGGCCCATCATCGGAAGCATACAAGAAGCTGAAGGGCCATCCATTAGGCAGGTACCCGGGTAAGAAGAATTTCTGAGATATTTTCCAACTTGGAGTCAATGACTATATAGGTTTAAGACTTAGGATCAACGATAAGATTAATAACTACCAAATTTTAGTTGAATTCATAACTCCATAAATGATCCTTCAACTCCCATTTTCTACGGTTCTGAGTTGCTTGGTTGGACCCTCAAAGCCATGTCATTGGGCACCCAGATACAGGGGGGCTCCTAAAACATTGCAGTCTTAGATTTGTTACAGAGAAGGCGTATTGGCTGAAGTGACAGCCTCAAGCACTTCCTTTCCTGCCATCATGTGCTTCGTCAAATACTTGCTGAGAGCTCACTATGTTCTGGGCCAAGCTCTAGGCACTGAATTCTCACAACGGCCCTGTGAGAAGGTTCCATTAGTGCCTCTGTCCCTAAAAAACTCAATCCTATGTTTCTTTGTTGTCAGTGTGAGGGGGCCTTTGAATTATCTCCTGTAACCGGAGGAGATTTTCATTCACACTAGTAATTCTGAGTTGAGGTTGAGCATAGAAAGCTCTGGATAGAAGGAGCATAGAAGGCTCAGGAATCTGTGAAGTTCTCTTCAAGTCCCGAGGAAACAGGAGGGGAGTCTGGGTGGAGGGCTGAGGAGAAGGCTGTGTTTGGAGGGCGGCATCTGAGCAGAGCTGAGTGCACGTGCATCTGTGTGTATGCATGTGTGTGCGCTCCCACACACATGCACACGCACACTGGCCATGCAAGGAGCACCATGTAATTCAATGATACAGTCTCTGTTTCCAAAAATGGATTCCAGGCCACTTCAAACACATCCAGAAATCATCCCTGTATTTCTCCTAGATTAAGTAAAACTGGCAAATAGCAATCAGAAGAATTGAATAAAGATGGGGGTGGGATTCATCTCTTTCTCTTTCCAAACATTGGCAACAGCTTGCAACACTTTGCAGATGGCAGGGTTCTGCTCTTTGCACATCCCTGTGGCTGCTTCCCTTCGGTCGACTCAGAGCTGAGACCAAACCCACAGCCCCAGAGCCACAGGGAGGACAGTCTGCTACATGTTCTGGTCCTTAGGTTTGGACTGACCTTCTACTTGATCCTTTTGAACAAATTTCTGGAGAGGTTTTTTTTTTTTTTTTTTTTTTTTTAACCTGGAAACAAATTGTAGTTGGGGTGTGTGTGTGTGTGTGTGTGTGTGTGTGTGTGTGTGTGTGTGTTGGGGGGAGGTGTTGCTTAATTTCAAGCTCAGTTCTGTTTTCCTAAGATTAAGTGCTCTAAAAAGTAGGATAAAACAAATATCTATTTACCACAACTAGGCTTTCTAATGAGCTCCCCTGTGCCTTCCCCTTAAATTCAAACCACTTGTCTCCACATAAAATCTCCCGTAGGTACCACCGTTAACACCCTTCTGAAGGAAGGGCCGGCCCACAGCTGGCAACCCCTGCCTGTCGGCTTGCAGCCATGGAAGGTGTAGGGCTCTGACACATGCGCGTGCAGAGAGTGTGGGATCCCGGCGGCTGGAGAAGCCTTCTTTGTGGAGGTGGTAGGAGTTATCTACAGTGAGAAAACCTCTGAGGGACACATAGATGGGGACTCAAAGGGCCTCAGGCCCCAATCTGAGAGGTCACTGTGACTTCAACACAGCCTGGCAGAGCTTTTCCAGTGCACAGGGGAAAAAGTATCCTTTCCACATTCTTCTGCCCCAGGCCCCCAATGGATGTTTATCCATCTCTGGGAGAGGTTATCTGTATTTGACTTGAGGCAGGCCCAACACCAGGCCTCAGATGGGTGAACCTGGGGAATATTGTGAAAGGCAGCTGAGAGTGTGTATGGGTGTGTGTGTGTGGGGCGGGGGGGTTCAGAAGAGGGACTCCTCAGAATCCAGAGACACACAGAATCAGCTTAATTACTGGCCCTTATCTAGCCACCTGCTGCCAACAAATTAAGGGGTCTTCTGTTGGAGACATCTAGGTTTGGAGGGACCTGCCTCTGCCCTTAACTAGTTGTGTGACCTTGAACAAATCATTTTCTTGTCTTGGATCTCAATTTCCCCAAACTCTGAAAAGAGCTGACTGGATGAAGGGCTTGAACCAGTGGTTCTTAACATTTTGGAGACACCGTTCTTTGGCAGTCTGCTGTCCGAATATCTCTCTAGGAAGGCCATTTTACATGTGCAGACTCCAAATTTTACTTACACATCCAGGGGTCCTTAGATCCCTGAAAGCCCCTCTGAGAACCATCTGTAAGAGCCCCAGTGGTGTTTTCCAAGGTCCCAAACACAATGTCGATGTTCCAAAAATATTTATGGAGTGAATACATGATCCCTTCCAACACTCCCTATGAGTCTACTATTCTAAGTGTCCAGGTTTGATTCTACTTAGGCCCGTTCTGCAGACAGAAACAAAGGTACATAGGAAAGACGCTTGCCTGAATGTTAGAGGCACACATGAGCCTTCCAACTGCCATTCCTTTGCCATACGTATTTTATCAAGCACCTACTATGTGCTAGGTACTGGGGCTGCTGTGGTGGTAAAAGGACAGACCCCATCCTGCCCTCATGGAGCTCACAGTCGTGTAGCCGTTCTGGGCAGAGACCTGTGCCCGACCTGGGTGCAGAGCGAGGAACACACAGAGCCCTGCAGTCAGGGTGGCATCGTGACTTCCACGGACCTTGGCATTTCTGCCTTTCCTCCACCAAAAAATATTTTAAAGTACATGTTGGTCTAAAGATGAATAGAACCCAGGCTGGATTCACTGTTACATTTTCATTATTACTATTTCCATTTTCTCTGTCTGATTTTAAAAGACAAAGTCCTTTTTAAGACTTTGCATTTTTTAAGACCCACCTTTTTTGTGGGCCTCTAGGTGTATCGTGGGCCGTAGGTACTGTGCCTAATGGATAAGCCAGCCCTGCCTGCAGCTCAGCCTTACCCACCAGAGAATGCAAAATATAAGGCTGCTGAGCATGTGTTTCTAAAAGGACACTGTAAGATGTGAGGATGAAGAGGTAAGGGCGGGCTTTTGGAGGGAGATGGCACTCAAGCAGAGCCGGGGAGGGTAAACAGGACTGAGCCAATCGAGCAGAAGTGCCTTCTGGACTGGGGAGAGACCAGACAGGGCAAAGGCTGCAGGGAGGAACACGCAGAACACGTGTAGGCAGCAGAGGTGGCCAGAGTTCCAGTGTCCCTCAACACTGGACCTGGGGGTCATTCAAGGTCTGACTAACAACCCTACCCCATGCATGCACCCCCTTCTCTCCTGCTCCCCCTTGTAGGGTCTCAGAGTTCTGAGGTGGAGGAACCCTAAGATAACCACACCACAACCCCTGGTTATTGAGCCCTGAGTGGCATCAGGCACACAGACCACTTGACCTGCATCTTATTTTATAGAGAAGAAAAACAAGGTCTTGGGGGTTAAGTAACTTGCCTGCAGTCAAATAGCTAGGAGCTGTTTGGAGGCAGAGCTCTGAACTCCTGTCACCATGCCACACTGTCTCTCCGAGAGGCTGAAGGGGGTATGGGAAAACCACGGCCCAAAACAGAGATATGGTTATTCCAACATCACAGGAGCTTTTCAACAGAGTTGGAGTTGGGAATAGAATCCAGGTATCCTGGCGCCAGCCCAGCGGCCCTGTCCACCAGCCAGGGGGATAAGTGCCTTCCGAAGGATCACATTGGCATCATCAGGCCTTCCTCATTCTCCTGGCCTCAGAAAACTCAAAGCTTGTTTCCACAGTGGCCTTACCCCCCTCCTGGCCTTCCTACCCCACCGGTCCGTGCAGGTTCCTCAAGCCCAGTTTCTGTAAGAGTCAGACCAAGATCCTCCCTTCTCAAAAGGTTGTTCTCAGGAAGGGGAGACTTTCTTCTTAATGTCCCTCCACTCCCTGCCCCAGGGAAGGCTTGCAAGGACAGAAAGGCTCCTCTATGTCCCAACCCCAACCCTCCAGTGCAAGAAGCACGTGCCTTCCAGCTGGCTGTGTAGATAGTATCACGGCACACGGCATGAGCTGACTCACCTTTGTGACATCTCAGCCCGCTGGGCAGGAACCCAGTTGTGGGAACCACAGTCTTCCAGGGGTACTGTAAGCACATCAAAGCAGTCCCAGGGTGGGGCAGCAGGAAGGCCAGAGGCCTCCATGCCATGTCCCCTGGCAGGAGGCGCAATTGCAGGAACCAGGGGGTGCAGTCAGGGGATGTAAAAGCTGCCGTCAAGTCTTGGGAGAGCTCCTGCAGAAGAAGAGTGATAAAAGTTTAGAGGTTCTCAAGAGAGCATTTCACTTTTGGGCAGAAGTGACAGGGGGAGCGTTCCGTTCAAGTCAAGACTTTAACACAGTCCATGCTGAACCAGGAGGAAATGGGCGTGGAAGCAGGGGCTGGGCAGGGATGTTGGGGGAAGACTCGGGTAACTCAGATGGGTGCTACAGAAGTTCACAGTTGTATGGATTGGAACGCTTTATGAAGTCTATGCCTCTTCCCCTCTTCTCATTTCCTAGGGAGGCAACATCGTTGAGCGGAAAGAAGTATCACAACCTTTGAAGTCAAACAGTCCCTGTTTAAATATCTGGTTTCCGCCACTTACTACCTAAGTGGCCCTTCACCTCTCTGGGACTCCGTTTCCTCTTCTGTAAAATGGGGACAGTAACAAACTATGGTGAGAATTAAGGTAATGTAGAAAGGTCCTGGCAATACATGAGTTTCTCTTCCCACTTTAGAGCTTTGGAGCTGTTAAGAGACTTACCTGGCCAAGGTTAAGTGGCTGGCAGGGGCAGTTGATTTAGAATCACAACCCAGGTCTCTTCCAGCCCAGTGGGCTGAGTCCTACTTGTTTAGGTCCCACTTATTGAGCACCTACAACAGGCTTGAGCCGAGTGGTGTGCCACTGAGTATGACCAGGTACAATTATAATATTATCTTCATCCTGTAGACGAGGCTCAAATAATTATACCAGTTGCTCAAGGTCTTATAAACAAAGAAGCAGTGGAGTTGGGATCCCAATTCAAGTCTGACTCCTAAGCCCATGCTCTTAACCAGGGGCTGGCAAACTATAGCCCAAGGTCCAAATCCTCCCGACTGCCTGTTTTATAAATAAAGTTTTATTGGCTCACAATGATGCTTGTTTATGTGTTGGTTGTGGCTCTTTTGAGGTACAGTGGCAGAGCACGTCATTGCAAGCGACGTGCAAAGGCTGGAACATTTACTAACCGGTTATTTACCCCCCAAAATTTGCCTAGCCCTACTCTTTTTTTTTTTTTTACTTTGCTTATTTATTCAGATCTTTAGATTCCACATATAAGTGAGATCATATGGTATTTGTCTTTCTCCAACTGACTTATTTCACTTAGCATAATGTTCTCTAGCTCCGTCCACATCGTTGCAAATGGTAAGTCTTCATTCTTGTTTATAGCTGAGTAATACTCCATTGTATAACGCACCACAGTTTCTTAATCCAATTGTCTACCGATGGGCATTTCAGTTATTTCCAAGTGTTGGCTATTGTAAATAGTGCTGCAATAAACATAGGGGTGCACATATTTTTTTGAATTAGAGTTTTGGATTTCTCCGGATAGATACCTAGGAGTGGAATTGCTGGGTCATAAGGTAGCTCCATTTCCAGTTTTTTGAGGTTCCTCCATACGGATTTCCATAGTGGCTACACCAATCTGCAATCCTAACAATGTACTAGGGTTCCCTTTTCTCCTTAACCTCGCCAGCACTTGTTTGTTGATTTATTGATGACTGCCATTCTGACAGGTGTGAGGTGTGGTTTTTATTTGCATTTCTCTGATAGTTAGTGAGGTTGAGCAGTTTTTCATATGTCTGTTGGCCATCTGTATGTCCTTGTCAGAGAAATGTCTCTTTATGTCCTCTGCCCATTTTTTAATTGGGTTGCTTGTTTTTTTGGTGTTGACATGAATGAGTGTTTTATAAATTTTGGATATTAACCCCTTATCAGATGTATCATTGACAATTATCTTGTCCCATTCACTAGGCTGCCTTTGTATTTTATTGATGGTTTCCTTTGTTGTGAAAAAACTTTTAAGTTTGATGTAATCCCATATGTTTATTTTTTCTTTTACTTCCCTTGCCCTAGGGAATATATCAGTAAAAATATTACCCAGAGTAATATCTGCAAATTTATTACCTATATTTTCTTCTAGGAGTTTTATGGTTTCAGGTCTTACATTTAAGTTTTCAATTCATTTTGAATTTGTTCTCGTATATGACATAAGGAGGTGATCCAGTTTCATTTCTTTGCATGTGTTAGTTCAGGTTTCCCAGCACCATTTATTAAACAGACTGTCGTTACCCCAATGTAAATCCTTGCTTCCCTTGTCATAGATTAATTGACCATATACGGATGGATTTATTTCTGGGCTCTATATTCTGTTCCACTGATCTACGTGTCTGCTTTTATGCCAGTACCATGTTGTTGGGATTACTTGTGTCTAGCCCTACTCTTAACCACCATTTTATAGTGTGTTCTTGAGAGTATGAAAAGAGGATCTGCTTAACACCAAGACACATTTTTAGGCCGGTAGGTAAGTACTTGACCTGAATTCTGTGGTAGACAGAGGTTGGATTACTGCCTGGCGCTCCGCCACCTTCCCTCCTTCTCTCCCTAAGCAAATCCTTTAGGTCAAGGGGATGTGCTGAGTAAAATGAAAACAAAGGCATCGTGCCAGGTACACTAACAATGCCTGGTGTTCTGCCTTTGTATGTTGTGATATAATCTGGGGACTTTTATTTCAGGTTTTTTATTATTTAACATGATGTAATTGTAATACGTACTGATTGACACGTGCTACTTATTAATTCTATTTATTATAACTGTATTCAAACGGTATTGTTTCTCCTTTTAAGTATATGATACACTCTGAATGTATAACACCTTAGGACCACCTCCTTCCCCAAGTGAATAGGTACGATTTTTAGCCACAACCAGGGAGGTAATCAATTTCAACACACAGGGATTAAAGGCCAGATCCAGTTCATGCACAAAGACGTGGCCACAATGACCTGAGCAGAAAGAACACTGGCCTGGGAGTCAAGAGATGCTTGTTCTAGACATAGCTCCATCAATCAGTTAGCTGATTTGGGTTTCTCATAAGCCCTCCTCTGCCTCAGTTTCCCCTAATATAAAATGGGGTATCGGCCTAATGACTGCTGATGGCCTTTCCAAGCACGGCACTGTTTTCTCATACAAACCCACCAAAATAAAGCCTTTGGGGCAGTTCTGTCTAGAGGCAGAGGCTTTCATCTCACAACGGGGATTCTCTATTTTGAACCCAGTAATTCCTTTGGCAGTAAGGGACAGTACCTTCCCAATCATTTCTGCTTTTGTCCCTGGATCCAGGAGTCTTTTATCAGAAGAAGGGGGATTAAGGTCTGAGGAGAGGAGAGTGTCCCTGACGGGGGGCAGCAGGTCAGAGGACGCCACGGTTGTTCTCCATGACGGAAGGAGAGGGCAGACAAGGAAGCAGGGACTCGGTCCTGTCATCTCTCCTTGTCCCAGGGATGGCTCTGTCAGAGTGCTGGGGAGCAGGACAGGACGGACTTGTCATCACTGTGAGGGGGCGCAGGTGTCCCCACCTTCTTTGTAATCCCCATCAGGATTACCTTCTCTCTAAGGCAAGGATGAAAATTTTGTCATCTTTATTTCATATCACTTTTTACAATTTGATAGGCAAAAAAAAAAGGAATTTCATTGTTATTCTAATTTGTATCTATGTGTTCACTCTAAGATTTAGCCTTTTTTCTTGTTTATTTGTATTTTTACTTTTGTAAATAGGTTATTCATAACCTTTGCTTTAATATTTTTTTCCTATAACAATATTTGTCTTTGCATTTTAGATTTTTTTGAGGTTACATATTTAATACGTAAATATATCTTTTGTTTTGCCAGGATTTTACAAAATCAAGCAAAACTAGATGTAGCAAGAAAATGTTAATAGTTTCCCTTTCCTTCCTCTGTAATTGTGAAGTCCCAGGAAGCCACTGATAATTAACATTTGCTGGGTAACTGCTGTCACTTTTTCTGTATTTACACAAACTTATTCAAATGTGTGCGTGTGTGTAGTTTTTTCTTTCTTTTTCCTTTTTATAAAAGTGGGAACATTCTATATCTTTTAACCTGAAAGTTGTTTTTTTAATTCTATATTTTAAATTGAATTAGCCGTCTCTTAGATTCCTGTGCCTCTTTTCTATTATACAAACTTTTTCTTATCATCCTCACCTCAAGAGTTAGGCAAGAATCATCAGGCTAGTTTTGCAGATGAGAGAAACTGAGGCTCAGGGAGAAAAAGCAATTTACCCAGAACCTTAAACGATTCAACACTGGGACGGAAACCCCAGATTCTGATTCTGAGGGTCTTCTTTCTCTATGCTGAGTGAATCAAACCTTTTACCCTTCAAGTCACCCTCCCAAGATACACAGGCCAGAGCTGGGGGTCAGAGAAAGTGAAAGTACTAAGACAGTCAATGCAGAAAGAGAAATTTAAACTATTCCCTAGATTCTAATCAACCCTAATGTGCTACGTGACCTTGGGGAGCTGTTTGCCCTCTCTGGGCTCCCTGTGCTCATCTATGAAACAAAGGCCTAACCAGGGATTTCAAATTGTGCTCTATGGGGCCCCAGGGAGTCCCCCCCAGTTACTACTCCTCAAAAGCGAACACAGGCAGGATGTTTAGGGATGCTCATTGCATCACTATGTTGGTGAAAAGTTGAAAGGAATGGACATGTCCACCAGTAGGGGGTGGGTTAACTGCAATGGAACATTAATTTATTTCTCTCCTCATTCATTCATGGAATAGTTATTGAGTAACTACTGCCAGGACCTGGTTTAGACACTGAGAATCACTAGTGAATAAATGAGACCAAGTGTCTGCCCTCTTGGAGCTCGCCTGTAAGGCAGGGCCACCCAGTCATGAGCTGTACCCCAGTACGGGGAAATAAGATGGAGCCACATGTCCCAGGATGGATCGATGCCCAGGCCACCATGGTAGAAGCAAGGTACCAAGACTGGTGTGGGCTGATTTCTTTTATATAAACCCCCACGCACTACAGGACAAGTCTGTATGTCTGTCTGGGGGTGGACAGATATATGAAAAGGTGCTGAAGAGGATTTGGGAGTGCATCTCTGGATGATGGTGTTGCTTTTGGAAAGAGGAGGGCGTAGTACAGGGTTGAGGATATCTCTTCTGGGGCACTTTAACCTTATCTGTAGTTTTTTAAACAAGGAAGACATATTCAAGTATTATTTGCAGTTAAAAAAATATTTTTAAAATGTAAGATAAACTTAAGTCCAGAGAGAAGGGAAAGACAAAAAGAAACAAGTTTCAATTTCTTGGAGTCCTTCAAAATTTAACATGCTCATGCTTTACGATCTACCCAAAGCTAGGAAGCGTCTTTGTTTGGGGGTCAGAGATTTTAAATTAAACAAACCAATGCATATTACTGCCTGGATCCAAGCACCTCACCATCGAGGTAACAGCACTGTGTTCAGCGCCAGTTAGCTTCCTCTTAGCTACTCAGAGTCCCGTGTCGGCATTGCTGAAAGGGAGTGCCTTCCCTAAGACTTATTATACAAATGGGGACATCTGGGTCCAGACATTTACCTAGGACTCAATTAGTGGCAGAGCCTGGATTGCAAAGCAGGAAGCAAGCCTGCTTGGCCTTCAGATCCTGAGCCCAATGCCGGGGTGGGAGGGGTGGGGGGGTCAGGGGGTGGGGGTGGGATGGGATGGAGGGGATCCTTCCTCCAGACTCCCCGCTGGAAGCTCCAATGATGAGTCCTGGTGTCCAGCACATGCTGAAAGGAAGCCTTGTCAACATGGAAGGAGATCAAGGCAGCCAGGGGGTGCTGAAACCTCCTGTCGAGTCCAGCATCTCTGAGGAGATAGGAACACTTTGGATGCTGCCCCCACCCCCTCCTTGAGCTCTCTCCACTCGAATTCCGAGGGGCTTTGGAATCACTAGACTGTCTCCCGCTCCCAGGAAACCCCAGGCTTCAGTGGAGCCAGGCGACTGGCCATCCATCATCCTTATCTCCTGGCTCTGGCGGCCCCAGGTCCCTGGCCTGGATGGGCCCAGGGGGCCAGGAGGGGTAGGGGGTGGCGTGGGGGCAGAGGGGCCTTGATAACAAGAAAAGCAGCTGTCCCTTGGGGGAACTTCAAAGTGCCTAGAGCTGAAATTTATGGACAGAGTCGCTCACATTAGGGGCCAGAGGGCCATTCATCCCACAAATATTTATTGAGCACCTACTGTGTGCCAGGCACTGGGCTGGGGAATCTTATAGGCCCAGAGATTTTGTTGTTTGTCTCATTAACATATTTACCTCAGTGGGCTAGGCTGATGAATGGATCAGTTCATTAATTCATTAAGTATTTATTAAGCACCCACTGTGTGCTGGGAGGTTTGGGGGACCCAAAGCTGTTGGCAGGGGGTTTGAGATTTGCTAACGCAGTGGTTAAGAGCTTTGAAGTCAGGCAGACTTGGGCAAGTTCTAAACTTCTCTGGGTTTCAGCTTTCTTAATTACAAACCAGTATAATCATTGCACTCATCCTGTAAGGTTTGGGAGAAGATGAAATGAAATGAGAAACTATAGGTCAAAAGCTTAGCCTGAGCCAGACAGATGGTCATCTTGCAACAAAAGTAGCTATTTTGGGGATTGCAGTTGATTGATACATTCATTCACTTATTACCTATATATTCAGTACCTGCCATGTGCTGGGCAGTTGCTGGAGGGGCAATGGTGTACATTGGCCTGGGAGGGTTTACAAGAGTCCCTACGTAACCCCTCAGGTCTCCTCTTGGCTGAGGATTCAAGGCATTAAAGAGGAGTTCCTGAACAGGGCCTAGGAAAGGTACTTAGACTTGGCAACTTCTCAAATCCCTTTCACCCCAAGACTCTAAGGGCCCATGCTCCTTCTTCCAGGTGGGTCTTGGAAGGGGAAGCTCATTACTTCCAGACTGCCCGCGAGAAAGACCTTCCTCCTGTGGAGCTAAGAGTTCCCCCATTAGTGTCCTAGCTCTGTCTTCTGGACTCTACCCAAACTCTTTGAGCCTTGGTTTATTCATCTGTAAAATGGGGATAATAATAAATCCTATCCTGTAGGGTTACTGTGGGGATAAAGTGAGATAAAGATTGTAAAGCACTTGGCACAATGTCTACACAATGAAGTCTTCAATAAGTGGTAGCCAATAACTACAAGCAACAATAAAATAATGATAGCCTTTAGGAATCAATAAAAGGAGAAGAAGGAGAAGAAAGGGAAGCAGAACTGTACTTTCTGGAATAGAAAGCAATTCTCAATTCTCAGAGAACCTGGATTTGGCCAAGGAGCACACACACGATTTCCAAAAATGTATCCATGCTTGGAAATTCACGAAACGTAAAAGAGGAGAGCACTTAGAGTTCTTGCACTTCTTCTCCACCCAGTGGGGCCAGTATCCCATTTCACAGAGGAGCAAGTTGTGGCTTCTGAAGGTACATCAATTTCCCAGGGTCATGGGGCTGGGGGGAGCTGGGCATCACCACAGATTGGTCTCCTCTCTCACTCCCCCCAAGGCAGCAGTGGGAGCTCTCCATGGACAGTGCTATTGGTTGAATTGTGTCCCCCTAAAATTCATATGTTAAAATCCCTACCTCCAGTACTTCAGAATGTGACATTATTGGGAGACAGGGTCTTTACAGAGGTAATCAAGTTAAAATGAGATCATGGGGGAGAGCGGCTAATCTAATAGGACTGATGTCCTTACAAGAAGGGGAAATATGGACTCAGAGACTTGCAGAGAGAGGGGACCACGGGAAGAGACACACGGAGAAGAAGGCCATCTATCTATAAGAGGCCTGGAGCAGATTCTCCCTCACAGCCCTCAAAAAGAATCAACCCCGCCAACACCTTGATTTTGGACTTCCCAGCCTCCAGAACTGAGAGAATTTCTGTTGTTGAAGCCACCAATCTGGGGTGCGTTGTTACAGCAGCTCCCCACAGAATGCCTGCACAGTAGGCCCGGAGGAATTCCCTGAGCGTGTGCTCATCCCCACCTGTCCTGGAGAGGCTGGGGGAATGGGGTGTGCAATCACCTGGCTCCTCTCCAGAGCCCCGGGATTTTAGGCAGGAGCCGTGAGGCAGGCAAGGCAGTGTTTGACTACCAGCCCAAGGCCTTTGCATTGATTTTTCTCCTTCTCGTGGCTGAGAAGTGAAAACCCATTTTCCTGGTGCCTTCCTATGGAGGCTGGATTAACCACACCCATTGCTGGGGACTGGCTACTGTCTTCTGGGAAGACCTCCCAGGCTCCACCTGGCCTCTCTGGGACTGGGGATTTCTCAGAGATCCTGGGAATTACCGAGCTGACTACGTCCATTTCTTCCTCTCTCTGAGAGCTCTTTCTCTTCCTTCCCTTCTTTCTCCGTTGGCATCCCTCCTCCTGCATTGTGCTCTGCAAATCCCACTCTTCCCCGTCCCACTCCAAGACAGCTTCCTCCCAACTCCTCATCCTTCCAGGCCACCCTCACCTGGTGGCCCTCAGCAGAGCAAGGGACAGTCCAGAGCCTGTGGTTGCCTGGGAGATGGAGGCAGAAAGTCTAAACTCACTCCTTTGGAGCTGAGAAGAAATTATCCAGAGCTGGTTTCTCCTCCCACCTTCCAGGGAGCCTCACTCTTGTCCCCGGCCTGGATACATTATTATATTTTGCTTTAATTGCATTAAAGCAAATGACTATGTCTCCCTGTGGTTTCGATCAGGTCAGGGATCTGATAATCGATCCTGGCACAGTCTAGACAGGAATCACTTTGAAGCTCTTTTTAGCAGGGGGAGAACAAACAATGTTTTCCAAGTGGTCACATTAGGCAAATAGGCTGGTGGGTCATCTTTTTGGGAGGAAGCATGCCTTGGCTCCAGGCAGCCTGCGAACTGACTCTCAAGCCCCTGGGAGGAGTGTGGACTATACCCCCTTTGGTGTAAGGGACTTTCAGTAGACATGCCATATATTTAGGCCTCCCATGATGTGAAACCTGGTCCAGGTGCCCCTTCCAGGAAGCCAATCCTGACAGATACCACGTAGCCCAGGCTTGAAAGGGAGCACAGTAGTGTGAGATGAGATGGTAGGCCCAGGGAGGGAAGAAAGATGGAGTTCATTCAGGGCACTGCAAAAGTTGGCTCACGTGCTGCAAAATTATTCTCTCTTCATTTTTCTTTCAAGAGAAGAGAAACTTTGGATCTCATCAAGAGGAAAGCCTCAGTGTGGTGCTAATCTGTCTCTAACAGCTCTCTAACGTTTGCTAATCTCCTCTTTTAACAAAGAGAGCAGGCCTAGGGCTGTGCAGGGAGCTAAAACCCAGCTGCATTTTAAACACGCTGTTTGGTTTTCATTGTGTTTGTTTCCTACAGTCTCTTTCAAACAATACTGGTTTTCCCTTGAGGGAGAGTGAACCATGGTCCAAGCACAGTAAGACACAGATCCTTGAAGGTAGGAGCAGAAAGAGGGCTTGGGGAGACAGTGCTGGAAGATCCCAATTACAGGACGGATGTCACCTCCTGGGGGACCTCTGGCAGATCGCTGTACTATCTGAGCCTCAGGTTCTCTGTGTAAAATGTAATCGACAACGCTACTGTGCAGGGTTACAGTGAGGATTTTCTGACAGTTATGCATTAAGGCATCCAGGTGGTGCTTGGAACTGGGTCTGCATACTGCCTGGTGGCCGTGGCCTTTACAGGGGCCATTTCCCCATTCGGCCATTCTCTGAGCTTCACTGTCCCACAGTCAAAACGGACTCAGCTCTGGCTTCAGCGGAAACAAAAACTAAAACCCCTGGAGCCCACAGCTATGCTCTGGCTCGAGCTCGCTGGCCTTGGGCTTGTCTCATTCCCCCAACTGGGCCTCAGTTTCCCCATCTGTCAGCAGACGCTCTGACTAAATGATTTCTAAGATTCTTTGCAGCGCTGATATAATAACATTTTGAGCACTAACCAGGGAGTGGCAATTTCACGACAGAAGAATCTCTGCTCTACCAAATGCATCTTGTGCTCCTCTCTACTTGCAGACTTGGCCATGGACTAGCGGCACCAACCTCACCTGGGGGCAGGTTAGAAATGCAGACTCTCAGGCCCCACCTAGATTTCTTCAAGTAGAACCTCAATTTTAACAAGATGCCCAGCACTTGAAAAGCACTGATTTATGCCAGCCAGTCTGAAATGAGAATTTTAAAATGCTTTTACATTTTCAAATAAAGTTTATATCTTTGAGGCATTTTTGAAAACAATGAACATGGAATTTGTTTTCAAAAACAATAAAGCTGTTATAAAATATTAAACCAACGCAGCCCAGTTAAGAGAAGAAATGATTTATGTAAATCTGATGAACGGTTTTTTACCAGGGACTTTTCTTTCTGTATAAGGTAAGGTTCCCCACTTTTTTCATAGGTTCTTTGGTCTCTTCCCAACAATTGTCTCCCTCATGACTGACTCTTGGAGGGCTGTGTGTGTGTGGTGTGGTGTGGTGGGGTGTGTGTGTGTGTGTGTGTGTGTGTGTGTGTGACTGCGCATTGCAGCTGATCCACGAGCAGGGACTTCAGCCTAGTCAGCAAAACCAGGATGGAAGTAAACTAGATTCCTAAGGGCTTTAGAGTGAGCCTGAGGTTCAGGGGAAACCAGTCCCCTGATAAACTGAAGCATGTTCTGTGGATTAGTCAGGCATCCTGGTTTTCCAGTTGGACCCACCTCCTAGGGGCTTCCTGCCTCTCCTGCATGCCCAGCCTCCAACTGGGCTTGGGTCCTCTGTTTCTCTTCATCTCCAAAACGAAAGCCCCAAACACTAGGCCATCCACTTCAAGGAACCTATCCCAAAGAAGTGATCATGATGTAGGCAATGATCTTCCTACAAGAATGTTTGTCTCATGCTGTTGATAAGAGTGAGAAGCCAGAAAAAAAAAATCTAGTGTCCAAGAATAGGGGCCTGATGTCATCACAATGTATTTCAATACTCCAGGCACTGCCTGGGAGCAGGTCAGCACTCATACTCAGGAGTCAGCAGGTCTGGACTTGAGTGATATTTTAAGCAAGTTATTGAGCCTCTCTAAGCCTCAGTTTTCTCAGCTGCAAAATGGGAATGATAATGTGAGATGGAATAAAGGAAACGTCATTTAAAATAAAATCAGGAGGCCAGAAGGAGGAGCTCTCACACACTACCACTCCATGCCAATTACACACACCAACAGGAAGAAGAATCAATCCCAGACCCCAACAGAAAGAGATCGACCTTGCATTCCCAACAAGAAATGTCTCTACTACTCCCACAGGAAGAAGGAAGCTTTCCCCTGACCCAGCAACAAGCCCAGCCAATAGGGACTGTCACAACTTAGCCAATGAGAAGCCATCATCACCCTGAACTCCCTATTTCCTCCAATGACTTTAGCTCAAAGCACCCCCTCCTAACTTCCTCCTTCCTCATTACCTTTTCTCTGTAAAGTAATATTCCTCTCCTTTGCTGAACTTGCCTATAGTTTTTGCTATAGCATGTTTGCCTCAAATTACAATTCTCTGCTATTCATGAAGAAACCCATTTTTAAAAAATTTATTGGGGTGACAATTGTTAGTAAAGTTACATACATTTCAGGTGTACAATTCTGTATTACATCATCTATAAATCCCATTGTGTGTTCACCACCCAGAGTCAGTTCTCCTTCCATCACCATATATTTGATCCCCCTTACCCTCATCTTCCACCCCTCACTCCCCTTACCCTCTGGTAACCACTAAACTATTGTCTGTGTCTATGAGTTTTTGTTTCTTATTTGTTTGTCTTGTTTTTTTGTTGTTTTTGGTTTATATACCACATGAACTGTGAAATCATACGGTTCCCTGCATTTTCTGTCTGACTTATTTCGCTTAGCATTATACTCTCAAGATCCATCCATGTTGTCACAAATGTTCCTATATCATCTTTTCTTACTGCCGAATAGTATTCCATTGTGTATATATACCACAGCTTCTTTATCCATTCATCTATCGAAGGACATTTTGGTTGTTTCCATGTCTTGGCCACCGTAAACAAAGCTGCAATGAACATTGGAGCACACATGTCTTTATGGATAAATGTTTTCAGATTTTTTGGGTAGATACCCAGGAGAGGGATTGCTGGGTCATATGGTAATTCTATTCGTAATTTCTTGAGGAACCTCCACACTGCCTTCCATAACGGCTGCACCAGTCTGCATTCCCACCAACAGTGTATGAGGGTTCCTTTTTCTCCACAGTCTCTCCAACACTTGTTACTATTTGTCTTGTTGATGATAGCCATTCTGACTGGGGTGAGGTGATATCTCATTGTGGTTTTTATTTGCATTTCTCTGATGATTAGTGATGTTGAGCATTTTTTCATATGTCTATTTGCCATTTGTATGTCCTCTTTGGAGAAATGTCTCTTCAGGTCCTCTGCCCATTTTTTAATTGGGTTGTTTGTTTTTTTGTTGTTGAGTTTCATGAGTTCCTTGTATATTTTGGATATTAGCCCCTTATCGGAGGCACTGTTTGCAAAAACCTTCTCCCATTCAGTTGGTTGCCTCTATTTTGTCGATGAATAAACCCATTTTTGCTGGTAAAAATAACTGGCTGTTTTATTTTTGAGGTTAACAATATAACACCAAATTCACTTTCTTGTTTTGAGGATTAAATGGGGACATGTAAGGAAAACATTTAGCACCGAGCCTGGCACACGGTAAGCACTTGGTAAATGTTGGTTTTCTGGGCTCCTCTTCAGACAGAGAAAAAATATTGTAGATGAATATGAATGAAGTGAAAATATACCTATGTGTGTACACACACACACACATATGGTATAGTGAAAGTGAAAGAAGCCAATTATAGCTCAGCATGATCCATTGTGTTAGCATATATGCAGGTGCCCACATTTGAAATGGTAGGGACTTGATGGACATGAAATGGAGAAGTGGTTGCTAAAAGAATGCAAATTGGCTAGTCACTATGTAACCCCTTCTCATTTCTCAGGCTCAGTTCCATCATCTCTGCCTGAGAGTGCCAAGAAAAATCAGAATTGGACCTATCTTTGCTAACGACCATAAAGATAAAACAAAAGTGGTACCATCTGAGTGCTTACTAGGAGCTGGGAACCTTCTAGATGTACTACTAGCTAATTCACTCTTCACAACCACCTATGAGGTAGATACTATTAGTATTCCCATTTTACAGGTGAGGAAACTGAGGCACAAAGAACCTAAACAGGAATTTGACCAAGGTCTCACAGGTGCAAAGAGGTTAGAGGATGGCCTCAAACCCGGTTCTAAATCACTATGCTATATACCACCTCTCAGGCATCTTGTTTGACAAATAAGGGAACTAAGGCCCAGAAAAGCAGGGCATCTGGCCCAAGGCTACACAGCAGCAGTGTGAGAGCTAGGACTCTGGCACCCCAAGGCCCAGGCACTGAGGCTCCACAGTGCCCCCTTCAGGCAGTTTGAGGCTGCACTGGCCACTTGGGTCCTGGGGGCTATGGGAAGGGCACCATTTGCACCCCTCCACACCCACAAGTGGATGGCGGGGAAGTGCAGAACCTTGGAGTGTAACGCACGAAACACCTGCCCCTTCCCCCTGGAGCACTGCGCCCGCTTAAATCCTGTGCAATTTAAGGCAAATGTAATCCATATGCCTCTGATTCATTTACACTGAGATCTTTAAAATATTGTGTTTTAAGAGCTGTTACTTACAAAGCCTTCAGAACTTGCTAAAGATTCAGCTCCTCCACCCGTCCTCCCCACCCGGTCCCCAGTCCAGCCTCCCTCCCGCTCCCCCATCTGACTGGAGCTCACACCAGCATCTGGCCAGGCTGAAAAGAAACTCACAAAGTCAGACTTGGAAACTTGTATGTGGGCACAGGGAGACCCTTATCAGGGTGTTCAAAGCAGAACTGTTCGTAATCGCCCAAAGTTGGGAAAGATGTAAATATCTATAAATGGGAGAATGGATGAATACATTGTGACAAATTTATATAATGTAATATAGCAGTGAAAACTAATACAAAAGATCTACATATATCAACATGACAAATCTCACAAACATATTGTTGAGGGAGAAAACAAAACAAGCTGCAGATGAATTCATATGATGCCAGCTATACAAAATTTTAAAACATTGAAAGCCATATGTGTGTGTGTGTGTGTGTGTGTGTACCGTGTTTCCCCGAAAATAAGACCTAACCAGAAAATAAACCATAGCATGATTTTTCAGGATGCTCGTAATATACAATAAACCCTAATGCATCTTTTGGAGCAAAAATTAATATAAGACCTGGTCTTATTTTCGGGGAAATACGTAGGGCTTATTTTATATATATACACACAGACATACATATATTATATATATATATATCTCCAAAAAAGTATACATATTTTAAGAAAGGAAAACTGTATTAAAGTTGTAATACTCAATATATACAATAACAAAAGATGAATACAAGTCATGTTTGACTTCTGCAATGACAAGAGGTGCTCAAAGTGGTCACCATCAGCGTCCAGACCCTTCTGATTACGGCGAATTACTGCTGGAGCAACGCTGACCGAAGTGTCCACTTGTATACATATTTTTGGCACCCCCGGTATATATACACACAAACTACCCTGGTAATGTTTATTTTTTAAGCTTGCAGTGCCTACATGGATATCCGTTAGTTACATCATGTACACATTTTTGTATAATTTGGGAAAACTACATAATAAGACTTTCAAAACATCCTAGATGTAGCATCAGCAAAGACAGTTATGTATTAACAAGTTCAAGGCCCTCGTTTCAAGAAGGGGAGAAGGAAAACATTTAGTATTTGTTAACTACGTAACACTTACTGAATACTTCCTAGCCAGGCACACCATCATTTCCTTTAGGTTGCACACCATTGCATTGTGACATATGCTATTACGACTTCCATTTTACAGGAGAGGCAATCGAGGTTCTGAAAGTTCCTCAAGGTCAGGGAGCTCGTAAACCTCAAGGTCGGAATACAAATTGTGGCCTCTGCCTCCCAAGATCACACATCAGCTTGCATGCTATCGCGGCAGGCATGGTTATTTGAGCTTGCCTCACAATTCTTTGAGTTAGGTTTCATTACGACCAATTGTATAGATGAGGAAACCAAGGCTCTGAGATGTTAGGTGACTGGCTAATGGCTGTTCAGGGAGTTAATCTATAGAAACCACACCAAAGAGCCTCCTGACTCTTTGTCCAGTGCTCTTTCCAGACCAGGCCTTATCTGGAAACTCTGGGGGTGGAAGAATGTGGCCATGTTTACTTACCTTCCACTCCTTTGAAGCTCTATGCAATCTGATTACTTCCAAGGGAAATGAATCCCACAGATTTCCTTGGCCAGTTCTGGGACACAGAGTTGTATAGAACGGCAGAACCTGGTGATCCTTGGTCCTGTAGCCAAAGGAGCCATCCTCCACTCCACTTTCATTCATGACCGGCATCCAATCTCTATAAGTCTGGGTGTCTGCAAGAAACAAGTAGCACATTCAAATTGGTTGATTTGAGGAAAGTTTAATAAAGGGCCTGTCCACAAACTTATAGACAGGGTTTAGGAAAAGCAACCTGTTCTAGTGCAGTACTCTGGGGTTGGAAGGGGCAGGGAGCTGTTCCCACCTAGGTCTGTGGGCCAAAAGGAGGGAGCCAATAATCAGCTCAGAGGAGCAGATTTTCTGGAGTGGGCTTCCTGACTAGAGCTGGGGGGTGTAGATAGAGGGCTCAGCCAAACCTGCAGGGAGGGAGTTAAAGAGATATCCCCACTCTCACGCTCTTCCTTCCCTCAGATCCCTTGCTGAAACTCATTTTGGCCAAACCCAAGTGGACAAGAGAAACTCGATGCAATTCATACAGGTCAGCCTCCAAGGGCACAGAGCAGGGTGCAAAGAGGTGAACAGTGAATCCAGGAGAGGCAGACAGGAGATAGCCACACATTCCACAGGAAACAGTGGCTTTCCTTCAGACACACTCTGACTCTGACCACTTCTTCCCACCTCTGCTGTTAGCCCCTCGTCCAAGCCACCGGCACCCCTCAGCTGGATTACTGCAATAGACTCCTAGCTAATCGATCGGTTTCTACAGTCTGTTTTTAACAGTCAGAGTGATTCTTGTAAATTGTAAGTCAGACCATGTCACTCATTTGCTCAAAATCTTCAAACTAAGAATAAAAGGCAAAATCCTTACAAAACTCCACAAGGCCTGGCGGGATCTGTCATCCCCCATCGCTCTCCACCTCATCTCCCGCTCACCCTCCGGTCCTCACTCTGCTCCAGCCGTGCTGATTTCCTTGTTTTCCTGATATGGCAGGATGTTCCTGCTTTAGGGCCTCAGCTGATCCTTCACCCCAGTCAAGTCTTTACTCAGGAGCCCCTGCTCAATGAGACCTACCCTGACACTCCTTTGTAAACGTGGAAACCATCTCCTCTCCCCCATCTCTTGCCCACTACTCCTGATTCTCATCACTCTGCTGTCATTTTCTTTTCCCTTTATCACTTGACATCTTTTCCCATGCCATATACTTTCCTTATTTGTTATGTCTAACTGTCTCTCCCCACTAGAATTTGACCTTTATGAGCATAACGCTCTGTTTTATTCGTCAATATAGCCCCAGATCTTGGAATACAGTGGTTATTTAATATGTAACTATTGAATGTTGTCGAATGAATGAAATGGGGTTGAGGAAAGATTAGGCTTTGGAATTACCAATTAGGAAAGGGTAGAGGATGGGTAGAGCCAGTGAGATCAGTGAGTCCTATATGAGGGGAAGGAAAACAAAAAAGTTAACATGTAATTATTTATTATCTACTATATGCCTGTTAAAAGTCATGTTTTACCAACAGGTATCAAAGGCATGAACATTTTGTATACCCTTTGGCCTGGCAATTCTGCTTCTACTTTTGAGAGTTTGTACTAAGGAAACTGTGGTAGTTTTTTTGGTAAAAGTTTAGCTGCAATAAAATTCTTCGCAGTCTTGTTTATAATAGTGAAATATTAGAACCAAAGTGGGTACCTAACAATTGTGGAACGCTTAACTCAATGCTTAACTATGGCACATCCAGAAGATGGAATTCTATGCAAACATTAAATGTATTAATTGACTTGAGACTATATTAATGAAAATTGCTTGGTGAGTAAAGCACATTATAAAATAGCATTACAGTATAATCTTGTTTTTATTAAAGTAGATACATATTTTTTTAAATTTGGAAATTTATAACCCAAAATATTAATAGCACTTACCTCCAGATGCACACTATGTAGGTATTTTATTTATTTTTGTCTCTATTTCCTAAATGTGCTTCAAGGAACTTGCATTATTTATTTTTTAAAACTAAATTTATATATTTTAAACAACAGCTCTTGGACAAATAACTTGACCTTTCTGGACTGCTGTTTCCTCATTCTTGAAATGGAGACAAAAACAACTTCAAGTCCTTCCTATTTCACAAGAGTTGCTCTTAGGTATGTACTGGAGGAATTAGCCAAGATATAAGAGGAGAAAAAAAAAATTAAGAGATGTAAGGAATGAAAGGTAAAAGATAAAACTATCAGTGTTTGCAGTGATAATGTTTAATCACTTAAAAAAATCAAGTTCAAAAAATAAAAGCTGGACGCAACTTCAAAAAAAAAAAAATCAAGTTCAACCTACAAAAATGAATAGTATCTCTCTATGCCAGCAACAACCAACTAGAATATACAACTTAAAAATGCAATACCATTCATAAGTGGTAACAAAAACTATAATGTCTATGGGAAATAATTAAGGACAAAGCCAAGATGTCCTCTTTCACCATTTCTATTAAATATTAAAATGGTTATTTTAGCCATTGCAATAAGAAAAGAAAAAAATAATAAAAGGCATGCAGCTTGGAAAATAACTAAGATTGTCTTTTTTCACAGATGATATGATTGTGTATGGAAAAAATTTAAGAAAT
The DNA here is from genome assembly GCF_964194185.1 of Rhinolophus hipposideros. Taxonomy (NCBI): domain Eukaryota; kingdom Metazoa; phylum Chordata; class Mammalia; order Chiroptera; family Rhinolophidae; genus Rhinolophus; species Rhinolophus hipposideros. The sequence goes on along the minus strand of NC_138069.1, from coordinate 26,428,176 downwards.
ATACAAAAGAAACTACTAAACTCAGGACATAAGGTCAGTATTTTAAAAATCAATTTTATCTCTATAGTAACACAAACAATTAAAAAATAAATAAAAATACCCCTTACAATAGCTCTATAAACCATATAATTCTTAGAAATAAATGTATCAAAATATGTATAAGACCTCTACACTAAAACCTACAAAATATTGATAAAAGAGATAAAAAAGACCTAAACAAATGGAGAGCTATAACATGTTCATAGATTGGAAGACTTAATATTGTTAAGATATTAATTCTTTCCAAATTTATAGATAGATTCAACATAATCTCAATCAAAATTACAGCAGGATTTTTTTGAAGCACAAATTAACTCTAAAATTTATATGGAAACTTAAATGACCTCAAATAGTCAAATCAGTCTTGAAATTCAAAGGAGAACAAAACTGAAGGACTTATCCTACCTGATTTCAAGACTTACTTTAAAGCCACAATAATCAAAACAATGTGGCAGTGGCCTAAGAATAGATATAAAGATCAATGAAACAGAATAGTGTCAGAAGCAGACCCATACATATATATGGCCAATGGATTTTCCACAAAAGTTCCAAGGTATTTCAATGGGAAAAGAAAATATTTTTCAACAAATTGTACTGGAACAATTAGATCAGTGTGGGGGGAAAAAGGAATCTCAATCTGTACCTCATACTATATCCCCAAATCCCAGATGAATGAAAGATCTAAACACAAAAGCTAAAACTAAAACGATAAAACCTCTAGTAGCAAACAGTAGAATATTTCCAACCTTGGGGTAGACAAATATGTCTTGGAGAGGCCGCACCAGGCATAATCTATAAAGGATAAAAATGGATAAATTTTCAAGAGAATGAGAAGACAAACCACAGACTGGGAGAAAATGTTTGCAAATGATATATCTGGTATTTTGGATAACTGTTATCCAAAATATACAAAGAACTCTTAAAACTCAACAATAAGAAAACGAACAACCTGATATAAAAATGGGCCAAAAACCTGAACAGATACTTCACCAAAGAAGATATATAGACGGCAGGTAAGCATATGAAAAAATGCTCAACATCCTATGTCATTAGGAAGTTACAAATGAAAGCAACAGTGAGCTACTGCTACACACCTCTTATGAGTAGAATGGCCAAATTCAAACACTGACAACACCAACTGCTGACAAGAACGTGGAGCAACAGGAGCTCTCCTTCACCGCTGGTGGGAATACAAGATGGTGCGGCCACTTTGGAAGACAGTCCTGCAGTTTCTTATAAAACTAAACATGCTCTTCTCAGACCACCCAGCAATTGTGTTCTGTGGTATTTATTTACCCAATGAGTTAAAAACTTGGATCCACACAAAAAAAACTGCACACAGACGTTTACAGCAGCTTTATCTATAATTGCCAAAAACTTGGCAGTAATCAAAATGTGTATTCGTGTGTATAAATAAATAACTATATATATGTATGTATATATATATATGCATATATATATACACACATATATATATGCTGAAGGAATTGTGTCCAGAATATATAAAGAACGCCTACAACTCATCAGTAAAAGAGAAAACCCAATTTAAAACAAAAAGGTCAAAAGACTCGAACAGACACTCCACAAAAGAGTATAAAAATGGCCAATAAGCACATGAAAAACTGTTCAATGTCACTAGACATAATGGAAAAGCAAATTGAATATGAGATACTACATACCAGAATGACTAAAATAAAAAACACGGATGATTATCAAGAGGAGGATATGGAGCAACTGGAACGCTCTTACGTTTCTAATTGGAGTAGAAAATGGGAAAACCATTCTGGAAAACTCTTTGACAGTTTATTTTGCAAGTAAAATACATCTACCCTAGGACCCAGCAATTCCATTTCTAGAAATGAAATGAATACGTGCACACACATACACGTGCACACACATGCCTTGTACATGAGTCTTTATAGCAGCTTTATTCATGACAGCCAAAAGCTGGCCTAACATCCATAATTAGGTGAATGAATAAACAATTTCTTACAATGGTGTACTATTCAGCAATTTAAAAAAGGACAAATTACTGATACATAGAGTGGCATAAGTGAATCTGAAAAAAAAAATTGTGTGAAAGAAGGCAGCCATAAAAGTTTGTGTGATTCCATTTATATGAAGTCCTAGAATAGGAGAAATTAACCGACGGCAATGAATATTATTAGACCAGTATTTACCTTCTGTGAGGGATTGAGTGGAAAGTGGCCAGAGTGAACTTTTTGGGGTGATGGAATGTTTTATATCTTTATTGTGGTAGTGTTATATGAGTGTACACACTTGTCCAAACTCATCCAACTATACACAAATTCGGAGCATTCTTTGAGTGCACATTATAACTCAATAAAATTATGTGAAGCTAAAAAGGATACAACGTATGTAAAAAGGATATGAATATATAAAAATTAAAGATTTTTAAGTGGAGAATACCATAGTAAAGAGATGACAGATTGAAGGAATATAATTTGCATTGTGAAAAACTAACATGAATAAAAAGGAATGCTTGACAGTTAATAATAAAATTGGCCAAGGATATGAGTTAGCAGTTTACAGTCCTTAGTCAAATTAGGTATGTGCATATACATTATTTGTGCACATATATTATTATTATTCCATTTCTAGCCATTGATCCTAATGCCATTTCACACAGGTCCATAAAGGAAAGATCCATTATGTTGAAGGTAGTATTGTTTGTGGGGCAGAGCTGAAGGCAGTCTGGAGCTGGAATTCACCAATTGGATAGTGAGGAGTTGTATTAACTCCTCCCACTGCAGCTGAGGTCTCTCTCTCTCTCTCTCTCTCTCTCTCTCTCTCTCTCTCTGTCTCTCTCTCTTTCATATCGAGGACATACTATATTCCAGTTATGTTGTGTGTTACATAAATTAACTCATTTAGCCTTCGTAATAAGGAGGAATGATTTCCATCATTTTCCATTTTATAGGTGGGAAGCCAAAGCAAAGAGAAGTCAGGGAAGGTTTTGAAGGTCACCCAGCTTGTCCTTGTAGAACCAAGAGTCCAACAGAGCAAGCCTGAAGCCCACACTGTCAATTGCTCACTCTGCCTCTCTGTGCTACCTCTGTATGAACGCAGAGGAGGAAACTCAGAACCTTGAGGCCCAAGGCCCAGGGCTGTCGACCGAGTAACATGAAAGCCCCTATAAAAAGGGTTAACCCAGAGCAAGCAGGGTCTGTGCCTTTAGCCCAAATAAACATCCCGCCAGCATTTCCTCAAATTCAGTGGTCGCAGGGAGGGAGCCAGGTGGGAGCCCATGTGGTTTTGATAGAACGTCCATTCAAGCGGAGCTTTAAATATTATAGTGGCACTGTTTGCGCAGTTAAATTTAAGGATCTGTCAGTTTATGATGAATTTTTATTTTTAAGGGTTTCAAGTAAGCTGTAAACATTCACTCCAGACTGAAATTCCCCCCATTTAACACCTGGGAGGGGCAGGGCTAGGGGTGGGGGTGCTGGGAGGTGAGCATGGACGGATGAGAAGAGGCCGGGTACCAGCGTGGGAGGAGACAGTCCCACCAGTACCTCCAGGGAGGGATGGGAGGGCCTGGGTTTCCCATAATGAGGGAAGAAGCTGACTGATGCTTCAAAGGAAGCAGGGTCATTCGTTTGCAACCCAATTCACTTTCTCCTTTCCCCCTTCCCAGCAAAGCAGGATGGTAATGGGCATTTAAGAATAATAATCCTTTGCGATCTACGGCTGGAGGAAAGGAAGTCAGGGGATGGAATGCATGGTATGAACATAATTTTTTAATGCATACATATACGTGGAAAATGGACTGGTATTTTATAGGTTTTTTTTTTTGCATTTTAGGGGCATTTTTTAGATTAGTTGAATAGTAAAAACTCATGGCTTTTGTAATCCTAAAAAAAGTTATTACTAAACAAACAAAAACCAAACTGCAAAGAACAACACGTTACCATCAACTGCTAACCTTTCTGTGCTTTCACCCTGCGCCAGGCCCCAGATACCCCGTCTTCTTACACTGTCCTGTCCCTCACACTGACCTTTGACCTTCACCACACACTCTGCAGGGGTTACTATTTTGAGTCCCCATTTTATAAGTGAAGAAACTGAAGTTTAGGGGACGAAGTAACCTGCTAGCAAGTGGAGTTGCTGCATCATTGGGAAATCCTCCTGACGCTTTTATAAACAGCAGTTGAGTTTGTCCGTGAAGTAACATCTCATTCTCATCAGTGGAGGCACTCGGAAGTTCACGTCCAGGAGATGGTAACCGAACTAGGGTCCCTGCATGATCTCCGAGGTGCCTGGGCTGTCCCATCAGCTTACAGCCCACCATGAAGCCCTCTTTCTACCAGTCACTAGAGGTGCCTGATTGCTTCTCGCACTGTTCCATTTGCCCAGAAACTATTTTGCCTCTTCCGCTTTCTCTCGAGATAGAGGAAAGTAGGATACATGGACAAGAGAGAGTAGCTTAATGTGAATCCTGACAGTGGAACCAAAATTTCACACCAGTGTGTGCATCTGTCGGGGAGAGAATGTGATTGGCACTTTAGCTTGGGAAACGAAACAAAACATTGCAGAAATATATTTAAGCGAATTTTTAATAATTACAACTGTGTGCTAATTCTTAGAATAAACAAAGTCAAAGGCTACTTGCTTTATGTTTGGTGGCACATTGTTTCAAATCAAATCACAGAACTCAGTATCTAACTTTACTTTTGTCTCAGCATGATTTATGAAAAAAATCATTAATGCAAAAATATTCTAGGGTTTTATCAATTTCTAAACTGTTCTCTCTTGAAATCTCTATTGCCATTTCCTGTTTTACTGTGTTAATTGGCCTAACTTTGTTGTGTCCCGGTTTGTCCCAGACATTGCGAGGATCTGAGCAGTTCATGGGCATCGTTTTCATTGATTTTGTGAAATCCATATATATGTTTGTGTTTTTTTACAACATTTGCAGTTTCACTCTGTGATCAATTTGTACTATTAGTGTCGTCTTTTTATAATGACCAGGGAGAAACTGAGTTGATGCAATGGGTGGGGACAGAAGTTTGTATTAAAGAATCAGGTTGGGTGAGAGGGAGGACTCATTTTTCAAAGAATTATTTCCATTAATGAATTGTTTCATGTTTCAATGCCTTTTGCTTCCCTTTCCAAACTTGTAACCCTAGGGACTTTGGATAATGGATATTCAAATAATGGGAGATTCCCTATCTATTTATCAAATATAGAGCATCCTTTTAAGTATGAAGTATGTACTTGTTAAGTATATACAGAAGAAATAACACCCATGTCGGTAGAACATGTGTCCACAATGACAGCGGTGGGGAGTGATGGTTTCTCTTTCTAGGTAACGCAGCATGAGTTCTGAGGGCTGAGTTCCATGCTGGTTGCCAATGGAGATGAACCACCGTGATGTGTCCCAGGAGATGGAGACTGAAATCAGTCCCATTGCTTCTGTGATAGAGAAGAGGATCAGGATTACAGCTAAGGAATTTGGGTACCACACAGCATAGCCGCCTGTGGCACCCCTCTGCTTCCCTGCCTCTGCTCTCCACACCGGCAGAGAACTTTTTGCCTCTCTGGTTGGAGTATATGGACGAGGACGCATCTGAGAAGACGACAGAGATATTAACAATCGTACTGATGCCAACAGCTGTCACAGAGACACTGCCAGTGTGCCAGACACTCTGCCGATATCATTTCTAATCGTCACAGCAGCCCTACGAAGAACCGAGGATAGCTGTACCATTTGGGATTTTCTGATTGAAAATGACAGAAAAACCAGCCAGAACTAATTTAAGCAAAACAAGGGATTCTATCAGCTATGGCTGCATTAATACGCGTAAACTGCCTCCAAATGCAATGCTTTTATTGCTCACGGTCTACAGGTCAGCTGGCTGAGTCTTCTGGTCTCGCTGGGCTCAGCCTGATCTTGCCTGGGCTCTCCCATGCATCTCCAGCCAGCAGGCTGCAGGCCCTTAGCTAGGATAACCGGATTCTCCTCCACATCTCTCGTCCTCCAGCAGACTAACTCTGGCTCATTCACGGGTCCAAGAGAGTCAGTGTAAGTGCACAAGCCCCACTGAGAGCTGGGCTTGGAACTGGCCCACTGTCACTTCTGCCATGTTCTATTGGCCAAAGCAAATTACAAGACCAGCCTGGATCCAAGGGGTGCGCAAATAGATTCCACGTTTGGATGGGAATTGCTGCAAAGCCATATTGTAAGAACATGGATACAGGGAAGGTAGAGAAGTATGGCCATTTTTGTCAATAATCTTCTACAAGGAATTTATTGGTTTGTATATTTGGAAAGTCAAAAGGACTGGCTGCAAGCACAGCTTAACGCAGGCATTAAAAAGCCATGTCTTGGCCTGGCTCAGCTCTGTGGGTTGCTCCATTCTCAGATATACCTTTCCTTCATAACAGCAAAACAACAAAAGGGACTTCAGATTGCTCATCTCACAGCTTTACCTACTACTACCTACCTACTAAAAAGAGTTAGCATCTGTCCATCAGAGCTGGACTCTCATTGGTTGGAATTGGCTCACATGGACATCCCTGAACCGACCACTGGAAGGAGGGCTAAGGGAAGTGCTGAGCAGCTGTGTCCCCGAGCCAAGGTTGGGATTACCGCCAAATGTGTGGGCTGAAGGAAGAAGACGAATGGTGCCCTCCAGGCAACTGGGGCTACCAAGTGGAAGGTGGAAGGCTTCTGGGCAGCAAAAACCCAGCTGTCCACTGCAACCACTACTTCTATTTTACAGAGGACAAAACAGAGATTCAGAGAGGTTAAGTGTCTTGTGTGAGGTGATCCAATGTCATAATAGGACTGTAATTCATATCTGCCCCACCCCAGATCCTTCACACTTTCTAGAAACCTAGCTGCCTCTCCATCCGGAGGGAGAAGAAGATTCGTTAACCTAGGCTGCTTGCAAACTCTCTTGTCCAAGGTTGGGTCATCTCTCTGCCCTGACCTGAGGAGGCAGCAGCCAGGATGAGGAGGGGGCTAGAGACCATGTCATTTGGGGAGTTGCTGAAGATGCTGGAGTGGCTTGGAGAAAACTTCGGGCTAAGCGCCGCCCCCAACATCAGAGCACTTTCCTATTGTGTTTCCCCGAAAATAAGACCTAGCCCAACCATCAGCTCTAATGTGTCTTTTGGAGCAAAAATTAATATAAGACCCGGTATATTATATTATATTATATTATATTATATTATATTATATTATATTATATTATATTATATTATATTATATTATAGACCCGGTCTTATATTATAGTAAATATAATGGGTCTTATATTAATTTTTGCTCCAAAAGACGCATGAGAGCTGATGGTCCAGCTAGGTCTTATTTTCAGGGAAACACGGTAGGAGAAGGCCATGAAGTTGCAAAGGGCAGAGCTGGTGCCTAGTGGGTGCACACCACAAGGAGACAGACAAGAAAAAGGAAAGGACAGTGAGGACTGGGGACAGCAGGGGACTTGGAGGGCAAGGGTAGGTGGGAGGGGCGTGCAGGGGCCCACTGGGAACCCTGAGCTTGCCCAGAAGATTCCCAGGGTATCCTGTGTCTTGAATCTATAAGGCCCACTCCGTGATGTGGGATTCTCAGACGATGACTTAGCCAAGTCAGGGGCAACACACAGACAGGAATCGTCATCTCCTAATCCTCACTCCTCGAGCCAGGAGACACCTCCTAAATTCCAGGCCAAAGGGCTTCTCTGGAGCCCCAGTGACAAGGAAGCATAGTGGTGAGGCCTCAGCCTTTGCCTCTGTCTGAGTGGGTCTGAAGCCTTCCCTGACACTTTCCAGCTGTGTAACAGGGAACAAGCCACTTCACTTCTCGGAGCCTCTGGTTCCTCATCTGAGAAAGAATTAATTCCAATCTCTCAGGGCTGTTATGGGGACCCCATGAGCTAATGTGTACCAAGTGCCCCCGTGGAGGCAGAGCCCAGCACACCTGGAATAATTGTGCATATGCAACCCCTCGGGGTCCTCCCACTTCAGGCCCTGTACAGCGCCCCCCATTGACTCAGAAATAGGTTCCAGGTGCCACCGACAGGAAGCTGCGGGGCCTGAGGGGGCCCCCTCCCCAGCTCGCCTCCAGCCTGCCTCTCTGTTCTTTCCCTGGCCTCCTGGTGCCCACTGACACACAGATCTCTTTCACTTCCAACTGCAAGAACCCGGCAGCTGATTTAAGAGTGTGCTCAGGGCCCAGAATGTAAACCATTTCTCACCAGGAATGTGTAAACAACCCATAAAGCAAAGGATTTGGGGCTTGGTCACGTGGCCCAGCTGCCCATAAAACCAAAGCATTGATCTCCGCTCAGAGCAAGCCTCTAAGCCACGGGAATGATGGAGGGGCTGGTGTTGGGAACCTGTAATCTCCCACCATACATCTGAGGTGGCATGTTTGAAGTCCTAGGATGAGTTATTTATATCATGTTTGCAATGTGTACTGAAAGGGCATTAGCCCAAACGCCTGGCAATGGGGCTGAGGGGAACCTGGTCACTTAAAAATATAGGGGGGAACAAGGGGTCCCTCTGGCAAGTCACTCATGAGCCAAAGTTTCACTGGGCAGTCATATAATCAAAGCCAGATCTTCCAGTCCAGAATTCCCTAAACCCGGCTGTTCAAGAACAACTTTCTCAATTTCTTCTGTACCCTTGTACCACCTATTATTTACTTAATGATCTATTATTTATTTAATGGTTTTTATTTTAAACCACTTCTCTTCTACTCAGCTTCATTACAAAGAATATCCATGAAATCATGAATATTTCCTTAGTTTTTTCACTTATTAAAATATATTCAGAACTTAAACTAACAACTGTTCACTTTGTACCACCAAGACCACCTAGCTTAGCACTGTGAACTACTTTGGAAAACACTGACCTCGTCCAACCTGCTCATTGTACAAATGGGGAAACTGAGGCCAACAGAGGCAGGGTCTTACCTGAGGTCACGCAGCTATTTAGGGGCAGAACTGGGAGCAGAAGGGATTCAGAGGAACAGCTACCTGTTTATAGAGCACTTACTGTGCAGCAGCACTGCACTAAGGCCTTTATGATGCATATTTCCTGATTCACACAATGACAATAAAACAGTGACTGGCCATACGAAAAAATGCTCAACATCACCAATCATCAGAGAAATGCAAATAAAAACCACAATGAGACATCACCTCACCCCAGTCAGAATGGCTTTCATCAACAAGACAAATAATAACAAGTGTTGGAGAGGCTGTGGAGAAAAAGGAACCCTCAGACACTGTTGGTGGGAATGCAGACTGGTGCAGCCGCTATGGAAGGCAGTGTGGAGGTTCCTCAAAAAATTACGAATAGAATTACCATATGACCCTGCAATCCCTCTCCTGGGTATCTACCCAAAAAATCTGAAAACATTTATCCATAAAGACACGTGTGCTCCAATGTTCATTGCAGCTTTGTTTATGGTGGCCAAGACATGGAAACAACCAAAATGTCCTTCGCTAGATGAATGGATAAAGAAGTTGTGGTATATATACACAATAGAATACTATTCGGTGGTAAGAAAAGATGAAATAGGACCATTTGTGACAACATGGATGGATCTTAAGATTATAATGCTAAGTGAAATAAGTCAGAGAAAGCAGAGAACCATATGATTTCACTGATATGTGGTACATAAAACTGAAAACAACAAAAGAACAAGACAAACAAATGAAGAAACAAAAACTCATAGACACAGACAATAGTTTAGTGGTTACCAGAGGGTAAGGAGGGTGGAGGGTCGGAGATGAGGGTAAGGGGGATCAAATTATGGTGATGGAAGGAGAACTGACTCTGGGTGGTGAACACACAATGGGATTTATAGATGATGTAATACAGAATTGTACACCTGAACTCTATGTAATTTCACTAACAATTGTCACCTCAATAAACTTTAATTAGAAAAAAAATAATAAAATAAAACTGTCTGGCACTATTCCAATTTTGCAGATGAGGGTGTTGAAGCCCAGAGAGGTTAAGTGGTTTGTCCAAGGCCACACAGCTAGTCAGTTGTTTAACTAGCATTTTGACTCTGACCCAACTTGAAAGTTTGACTCTTAATTTTCCCAGGGAAAGAGGGAGGGGCGGGAGGAACGAAGAAATGGAATATTTATTAAGTGCTGGCAACTTTTATGTCTGTTGCTGTATCCTTCTCTGCTCACCCATTCAGTGTCCTTGTCCCATAAAATTCTCACCATAGCCCAGAGTTGTCACAAAGAACGGAGTCTCACCCCAAAGCCTTTGGGCATAGGAATAGATGTTTAAATGCCAAGGCCTCAGTGCGATTTACAGAAGGGTACCCTCCACCACTCACTCCTTCAGCAGAGGCCCTCGCCGAGCTGTGGCTGTGGGTGCTGCACTTACATTGGGAAAGTTGGACTTGGGATCAGGCACCCTCTGATCAAATCCCAGCTCCTCTGCTCTCTAAGTAAACTGAGAAAGGCATTCAACCTCTCTGCGCCTCCGTGCCCTCTGTATTCAGTGCAAGTAATAGTCAAGCCTATCTCATGGGATTTTAGTGAAGGTGAAAAGCACTGTAGCATGTAAAGTGATTTGCACAGGGCCTGGGACATGGCGCTTAACATTCTTTAAAAAGAAAAAGGGATCATCTGAGGGATGGGGACAGACAATGAGGAACGACCTTCACCTCCTCCAGGACCTGAGAGCAGATCTGCAGCAGGCCGTGCAGACCACAGCCAGGGCGGCTGGATCAAAAGCTGCTGAGGCATGAACACAAAGAGCAAGGGTGGAGGAGCAGAAAAGGCCAGCTCTGCACCTAGAGCCACCAGCAAGAAGCTGTGTTTTCGTGCCAGTCGCAGGACCTGGCTGAGCCTGTTTTCTCAACTGTGGAATGTGGATCACCTGGGCCTCACATTTAAATGACCACCTTTATATTCATGGAATTGAGTCCTTGGCTTGTCAGGACACGAGGTGCTGTCCAAGGTCGTTGAGACCTATCCCTAATTTTACAAATTTGGGAACTCTTCATGCATGGTCATGCCTACAGAGTCCTATGTGTACGTGACGGATGGCACTTGAGGGTTTGAGGTCTGATGTTACCGCTGCCATTTACCGTAGAAATGGGTGACTTTGCTAAATCAGCCTCAGTCTTCCCAGTTCTGAAATGGGTCCCGTCAAAAGCCTCTTCTTAAAGAACTGTTTTGAGGATTATATGGATGAGGTCTACAGGGCACTTTGTACAGGGCCTGACATATGGTAAAGGCTTACTATGCAAGGTGTTCTTCCTTGTTTCTCAGAAACATATTTTCACAGCCCGATTAGGAAATAAAGATACTGGAAAATGCTTGCTGGGTTCTTGAACAGAAAAAAAATAAAAATGTACATTTCACCCAAAACTTGGAAGGTCACATAAGTATTTGCTGCAAGACTGATCACCCTTTCCTCATTCAACACACAAGTGTTGAATATTAAGTGAAGGTGCACTGCCTGCCTCTAGGGCAGTAAGACTGCGAATGCTGCCCCTGCCCTCATGCTGCTCAAACCCCATAGCTAGACAGGAAGACAACGGGCACTGGTCACAAAGCTCTGTTAGTAGGGCTGCTAGGGAAACATGAATAATTCCAACCAGCAGAATCTAGTAAGCAGGAAGGCAGCTTTTGAGTTGATCCTTTAAGAATGGGAAGAATTTCCTTAAAAAAAAAAAGAGAGAAAAGAAAGAAAGAAGAAAGATAAAGAAAAAAATCTGCTTGCATCTACATGTCCAAATTCCACCCATCTTTCAAAAGCCTCTTCTCAGAAGCCTTCCAGAAGCATCCTTTAATGGAAAGGTCCTCTCCCTCCTCTTTTGAAATCCGGTACCACTTTATCTGCCCAGTTCATTCGGCCTTTATCACCACTATCTGGTATGTATTTCTGAGGTTTTTCTCATGTGGGTTTTTTTTAAAGAAAACTCTCTGCAGGCCTTTCTCGTATGCAGTGGGCAGTCAATAATTGAACTGAACTGAACAGATAGGTGCAGTTCTAATGGCCAAATCGGGGCGCTGAGACCAAAGGTGGTGCCGTGGGTTCCTGGGATCCAGTTCCCTGCCTGCACATGCTCCAGTCTCAGGCTTCTCTGGAGAACGGCTAGGGCCCTGCAGTAACAAAGAGGATGCCTGAGCCTCCCACCCAGCACTGGCCCACCTCCACAACCCCATGTCACCGCGATGATCAGAGCATCCCAGGTCCTCTGCCTCTCCTGGGGGAACCCACAGAACACATGGTCCTTGGGGTTACAATGAGACCCCACCAGGCAGGCTCTGGCTTTTAGGTGACTGCTTTCTGACTGAGTTAGTTACTTGGGAGGGAAACGGGGGGATGGAGGGGGCCACAGTCGGACTGGGCATTTCCTGTGGTTTTTCATTTCATGCTCACAACACTGTGAAATAGCTGGTATCATTTTGCCTAGTTTAGGAATTCAAAATCACCTAATTAGTGACTTGGGAGCCTTGAGGTTTCCCTTTCTGTCACCACCCCACAAATCGACCCATTCCCTGTCCAGGCCATTCTCAAACCTGTCCTTTTCTCTCCATGCCACTACCACCACCTGGCCCCAGCCGCCATCTCCTCTTGCCTCTATCGGCTCCAGAGCCTCCAACCGACCTCCTTGCCACCAGTCTGTCCTCAGTACTGTAGCCAGTGACTCTTTGTTTTAACAAATCTTTTACATTTAATTTCTTCATGCCTATACCTGAAATACATACATACATATACATACACACATATATACGATTTTCTATAAATACCTAAATATGATCAGAAATACATTTCAGTTAGTCAGTCAAGTTTTTTTCTGTTTTTTTTTGTTTGGTTCCTCTTTTTCCATCTCCTCCGCTCACCGGAGCACTCCACACTCCATGCCGACAGCCTATTGTGTGCCCTTCCATATATTTATCTATATTCATTCAATCTCAAGCAGACGCCTTCAATTCTAAACATATATTTGTATTCACATTGATAGACTAAAGTTCATTTGTCACTATTAACTTTTTTAAAAATGGGACCATAGTCGTTTTCTGCTCCTGGACTCTTCACCCAGCATCACGTCATAGACATCTTTGCAAGTCAGCTAGCACAGCTCTAATTCATTATTTTTTAATGGCTGCCTCATTAATATTCCCCTGTGTAGCTATGTCAGTTTATTCAGTTGTCACCTTGTTGATGGTCATGTTCTGCTTCCGGTTTTTTACCACTGGGAACAATGCTGCAGTGTTAGGTAGGGTTCTTAGAAGCTACAGAAGCCAATCCTGTTTGATGGAGCTGGGGGCTCAGTTTCTAGGATCAAAGTCCCAAACTATACATGGAATAGCCTGGGGAATTCACCAGCTGTGGTCTCACCTAGCCCTCCCCTCTCCCTTGCTCTGCCCCATGCCACTTCTGCACTGGAATTCCACCTTGCTGCCCCTAGGAAACTACTCCTGGTGCTGCAGCTACCGGATCTCGACTCCACGTTTGCTCCAACGCCAGCACAAATGGGAGAAGCCTCACATGTTACATCTGATTGGTGGAGCCCGGTGTGACGGCCACATATATCCTTAGCAGCAAGTCTGAGTATGAGATTCCTACATTCAGGAGGTGGGGCTCCAACACAGGGATTTCTCCAAATACAATGTTTGACTGAAAATAAGATCTAGCTGGACAATCAGCTGTAATGTGTCTTTTGGAGCAAAAATTAATATAAGACCCGGTCTTATTTTTCTATAAGACTGGGTTTTATAATAATATAAAATAATACAATATAATACAATACAATACAATACAATACAATACAATACAATATAATATAATATAATATAATACTGGGTATAATATAATATAATATAATACCGAGTCTTATATTAATTTTTGCACGTCCCTGGGTGTGCTTCTCAACCCCGCCCACCTTTTGGAAACAGTCCCTCTGCGCTGGCCTTTCATTACATCTTAAACTACCCAGTTTGGGTGGGCGACCCACCTCCTGCCAGGACCCTGACTGATACAAGATAGGCATTCTTTCTCTGTCATTAGTGTTATAGTTACTTCTTCAAGCTCTATGTTTTGCCCAATGGCTTTGTTTTTAGTATTTTTTTTGCCATACTAAAGACTTTCATATGTACTGGGGGTGCCAAAAAAATGTACACATTATAAGAGATGTTATCTATGTCTTACTTTTCGAAGTTGAGTTGAATTACGGTAGCAATGTGTATAGTGTGACGTTCACTCAAAAGATGGCGTTAATCAAATGAATGCTAGCGTCATTCATTGTATTACAAGTTTAATACAGTTTTTTCCTTTCTTAAAATGTGTATACACTTTTTTGGCACCCTCTGTATGTGTGTGTATGTGTGTGTGTGTGTGTGTATGAAGATTTGCCATAAAAAGATTTTTATATATATTTAATTTTTAAATAACGTCTCTTTTCTTTTATAGCTTCTTAGTTTTCAGCCTTCAAATGTAAGGCCTTCCCTGCTCTAGACCAGGAGTTGGCAAACGTTTTGTGTACAAGGCTCAATAGTATATATTTCAGACTTTGGGGGGCATACATACAACCTCTGTTGCAAGTACCCAACACTGCCATGGTAGCAAAAAAGCAGCCATAGGCAACACGTCAACAAATGTGTTCCACTAAAACATCTGTAAAACAAGCAGCAGCAGTTCCAGGGAGAAATGAAAGCATAGGTCCACACAAAAACATGGACATGCACATTCACGCAGCACTAATCATAATAACCAAAAGGTAGAAATAACCCAGATGGTCATCCATGAATGTAGAAATAAAATGTGGCAGAGTCATATAGTGGAATACAGTTGCCCCCTCTTATCTATGGGGGATATGTACCAAGACCCCCAAATGTATGCCTGAAACCGTAGACCTGAAACTGTAAATAGTCCCAAACCCTATATATACATTCTTTTCCCATATACACACCTATGATAAAGTTTTTGTTGTTGTTGTTTAATGTGTTTTTTCAGAATCTATCAGCTCCAAGTCAAGCAGTTGTTTCAATCTAGTTGTGGAGGGCACAGCTCACAGTGGCCCATGTGGGGATCGAACCGGCAACCTTGTTAAGAGCAAAGCGCTCTAACCAACTGAGCTAACCGGTCGCCCCCGATAAAGTTTAATTTATAAATTCGGTAGAGTAAGAGATTAACAAGAATAACTAATAACAGGGAAGAATTATAACAATATACTGTAATAAAAGTTATGTGAATATGGTTTCTCTCTCAAAATATCTCATTGTACTGTACTTGCCTTTTCACTTAAAGGAAGCACTTGACGGCTTCTCTGTGGCATATCTGAATTGTCAGCATCACTAGTCTTGTGCTTTGGGGCCATTATGAAGTAACATAAGGGTGACTTGAACATAAGCAGTGCAATACCAAGACAGTCAATCTGATAACCTAGGCAGCTACTAAGTGACTAATGGGTGAGGAGGGCACGCAGCGTGGAGACGCTGGACAAAGGGATGATTTGCGCGAGATGGCCAGAGATTTCAGCATGTTGCTTAGAACGGTGTGAGATTTAAAACTTCTGAATTGTTTAAACCTGGAATTTTCCACTTAATATTTTCAAGCCACCATTGACCACAGGTAGCTGAAATCACAGAAAGTAAAACCACAAATAAGGAGGAACTACTGTAGTACTGATTTATAAAAGGGAAGAGTACTGACACGTGCTACAACATGGATGGACCTTGAAAACATGACACTAAGTGAAAGAAACCAGTCATACAAGGTCACATATTGTATGATTCCATTTCTATGAAATGTCCAGAACAGGCACATCCATACAGACAGTAGGGCAGTGGTTGCTTACGGCTGGGGAAAATAGGAAATACGGGGTTGAGAGCTGATGGGTACAGCATATCTTATTGAGGTTATGAAAATGTTCTAAAATTGAGGTTGGTGCTGGTTACACATATCTATGAACATACTAACAGTTGTACATTTTAAATGGGTGAATTCTATGGTATGTGAATTAAATCTCAATAAAGTTATTTAAAAAAAAAGGCAGCCAGCTTCCTTTGGCCCACGGCAGTAGTTTGCTGGTCCCTGCTCTGCTTTATACATGCAGCCTCCTAGAATGTCTTACAATGTTTTGTAATTGTGTTATTTTTAATTCTTACATTTAAATTTTTGATCCATCTGCAATTTGGTATTGGATGGACTAAAATGGGGGTTCATTTTTATTTATTCTAGAGGGCCTGCACCGTTTGTGAAATAAACTATCCCCTTTTCCGCTGAGATGAGGTATCTCTTTTGTCAAATATTAACATCTATATCCTGGGATGTAATTCTGGATTATTTATCATGTTCCATGGATCTATTTGTCTATGCCTCTCCCAATACCACATGATCTGATTTTAGTGACTTTATTGTATGTTCTGGTTTCTGTAAAGGAAGTCCCCCCTCATGTTCTTTTCTTTCACACTTGACTTGCAGCCAGTGAGCTTATCAAAATGGATATCACTCCCCGCTTAAAAGCCTTTAATGGATTCCCACTGCTCTTACAATGATGGCCCACATCCTGACTGGCCTTGAGCGCTGCATGCTTGGCTCTGCCGGCTCTCCAGCTTCACTTGGCCAAGGACACTTCACCTGGGACTCTCTGCTTAAGCCATGCTGAAGCTCCTCAGGTGCTCCTGCCCCCTCCTGCCCCAGGACCTTTGCACTGACTGTTTCCTCTGCCCGGAATGCTTTTCCTTCCCTTGTGTCAAGTAAACTACTCCCCTTCTTCAGCTTCAGTTTGGTCATCATTCCTGGGGGTAGCCTATGCTGGTCTCCCAGAACAGAACAAATTGCCTTCTCCTCATCGTGAATCTATGCTGTGTGGCACTTACTGCACTTGTAATATTACATTTATTTGTATAAGTTTTTGACTAATGTCTGCTTCATCCAGCTCCCCATTGCCTTCCCAGTATTCAGCACCGTGAGCCACTCAAAAGAAAAATGTTCAGGGAGTGAATAAACAGGTAGAGATCAAACCCGGGCACCCGTCTGCCTGGCTTCCAAACTACTGCCCTCTCCCTTGCACCATTCTGTGTGCTGCCGGAGTAAGCCCTGGCTGGGATATTAGGAAACCTGGGTTCCAACTGAGGCAATGCCTTAAATCTGTCTGTTTGCAAAGTGCTTCCTCCTTCCATGCCTCTTGGGATCTTGCGATCCTCCCAGCCACTGTGGGAGGCAAGCAGTGTGGGCATACATTTGCCCCTCATCTTTCAGCTGAGAAATCTGAGGCTAGAGATGAAATGACTTGCCCAAGGTCACGGTCAGTCAGAGGCACAGCCAAGAGGCCTGTTCTCTGGGTCCCCAAGTAAGTCTTCATCTGAGTCTTTCCTGAGTGGCCTCAGTTTCCCTATTTGTAAAATAGGGGAAGAGGGTTTAGACTAAGTGTTGTCAACAGTGTCACAAACCTCAGGTACCAAAGGTGTTGCCCTCTCTGAGTTCCACCTGTATTATCATTGACTTGAATTGTTTATTAAAGGACTTTAAAAGAAAAAAAAAAAAACTTAATTACCTTTATTTTTAATTATTTTAAAGAAACTTCTGAAAATAACGAAAATGATTACCACTTCTGTCATTTCACTGTAACCACTGGTTTAATTTTATGTAAGACACATTTTAGTAAATTTGTACCTATTAAAGTTAGAACTGTTCGTCTGGGAGCTATCTAAAATCCCTGCAGTGAGGTTCTGTGCTTTGAGAAACCCTGGTCTGGGGGCGGGTTGAGGACAGGCACCCCTCCACGAAGCTTTCTCTTGTTTAGTCCATCAACAAAAATCTGCTTAGTGCCACCGTGTCCAAAGCACCAGGCCAAGTGCTTTCCACATCAAGGTTGGGGGTGGGGAGTGGTGGGTGTCTCAGGGAGTGTTGCGAGGTGTAGCCATCTGCTGTCTGACTGCGTGCCTGTGTCTGGGCACGCATGCCTGCACATGGGCGGAGGTCAGTGTGTCTGTGCATGCATGTGGGTGTCTGTGTGTCTGTCCGTGTGAGAGTTTATGGGATTCTTTGCACACGCCAGTGCAGGCCCTCTTCCTTAGGCTCCACCACAGCCCGTCCTTCCAGGCCCAGTCTGGGGTCAGCCCATGTGACGGCCGAGGCGGGGTCTGCTTTCTCTCAGGGCCAGAACTGTGGAGTGAGGGAGACAGGGGGGCCACCAAGGTGGGCACCTCGGGCCCGCCAGATCTCCTGGAGACCAGGAAGTAAAGTGGGCCCCTCCAGAGTCCTTGCTGGGGACTAAGCCACCCTGGGATCTAGAATTCTGGAATGTTCCTAGTCTCACCCTCTCATCCTTCCAATAGGAAAATAGGCCCCAAATGGGGAGAGGACTCGCCAGAGACACTGAGCATGTTAGTGGCAGGGCCGATCCTCAGGAGTCTCTCGGAACCTCTGCAGCTCCTCCATGCACAGCCAAGGATCAGCCAAGCCCTGTCTGCTGCAGAGATTACTTGAAATGAAGAGAAAACAAGGCCTTCAAAATAATTCCAATAAACACTAATGTGTACCGAGCACTCACTCGGTGTCAGGCACTGTTTTAAGCAGTTTAAATACATTAACACATTTCGTCCTCGAACAACTCTGTGAGGTAGAGATGACGGCTACCGTCCCACTTTCCAGATGAGGTGCCACAGAGGGGTTCACTAACTCAACCAGGGTCACACAGCTGCTAAGTGGGCTTTGTGGCCAACGCGCTCGGCCCCCACGTTAAACACAGAAAGGGAGAAGGGGAAGAGACCTATCCAACCCATAGGAAGACGCCTGTTGGCATCTGACTCGGAGGTGACAATAGCTGGCACCCTTCTGCCATTCTACAGCATGTTCTTGAAGCCTAAGGTGCTGCTCTCAGCTTTGCCTCTGATGTCTTGACATCACTTTTCAGATGAGGAGACCAAATTGAAGGAAGCAGAGTTACGTATGCGCTCAAGGGCACACAGCTATCCCCATGTCCCCTCACCATTTGCCAGGTACCATGCTGAACATTTTTACCTGCTTTGTTTAACGTAATCCTCACAACAACCTTATAAATAGGAACTGCTATTCACCCCTTTTTCTGGATAGAGTGACGAAGGCTCAGAGAGGCTAAGTAACTTGCCTACAGGCGCACAGCTAGAAGTGGCTGAGTATGAACAGGTAGACTATGAACCCAGGTGTGTCTGGTGTGAAGCCTGTGCTCTTAAGCACTAGCCTTTCCTGCCTCACTCGTCCCTGACGTCATAACTACATGCAAAGAAGGCAAGGCACAGGCATTGCCCCATCTTATGGAGGAGGAAGCAGACAGCTTGCCTGGGAACGCATAGCTAGTGAACACGGGAGCTTGGATCCAGAACCCCAGGCCCATCTGACTCCTTGGCCAATCTGTTTTTTTTGTTCCTTCAGGAATATTCCAGAAAAGGCCCAGCTCTGTGGTTGTCAGTGATCAGCAGTCCAAAGCAATTTCTCACTTATTCTGCTGCCACTTTCCCATAAGCCCACGAAGATCAGAACATGTTCCATTTTACAGGTGGGCAATCAGAGGCCATGAGAAGAAAAGAGACTTACTTGCCCACGGCCTTGAACTAGGGTTCCTGACTCAGTCTAGTGAGGTAGGTCGTGTGGAGGAGGTTCTGTGGGGGCGGCACCAGCTAACCGGTCTCTGCTCTCGCCAGAGGCAAGAGGAAGGTCATCAGTTATCAGGCTAATTGCTACCCTGCAGTATAATCCTGCTGCTCAGCTGGAACCTGCGGGGATGGTCTCAGAAACAGGAGCTGTTATTGTCCAGATGAGGGGCTAGGCAGCGGGCAGGGAGGCGGGGCAAGCTTACCATCATCATTCCCCTTGAAGCAGCTTGCTTTGTCAAAGATCTCTGGACAGAGACATTTCTCGGGTCTTCACTGGCAGGACTGAAGGTTTCTGCTGCTTTTGTGTGTAGTTGGCTGAAATGTCAGCCATAGTAACAGAAACAGTGTCAAGAAACCCTGCCTTCTATAAATAGACAAAACAGGGCTGAAATGAATGCAGGTGGGGGCTGTTTCTCTCTGAAGCACAGGAATTGGTCATTGATGGTGGAGATACAAGTTGAGCAACAGAGTTTGGGACATGTGAGCGCAGAGTCACCCCATTTAGCTAGGGATAGCCCCAAGGGCCTGGCATTGGTGGGATATGAGTGGGGGCGACCTAAAGCAGGGTGTTGAGAGGAGGGACACAGAATCAGAAAGCGACAACGACAGTTATATAAAAGCCACCATGGGTTTAGTGTGGCCAGTATTTCCTGCACCGTGAAATAGTTGCTGAGCCCCCTGTGTGGTTACGAGTGCCCGAGTCACAAGGCCTGGCTTTTAGGTCCTAGTATCACCACTTCCTAGCTGTGGGACCCTGGACAGCGGGGCTGAATGAGGGTGAGGTGAGTTAGGCATCCAGGATATAAGATTTAAGGAGGCACAACCGCAAGACTGCGTGACCCCAATTTTTGCATACAGGGTGCCTCTTGCCTCATCCTAGACCCAGCCCCATCATCAGGGTACTTTCCCTTTCTGAACTCCATCCAGTTCCATCACCCAAATGGTGGGGATGAGAATAACCCTCAGAGGGTTGTGAGAAGTAAATGAGAAGTGGCTGAGAAAGCGTTAGCATGGGGCTGGCACCGACTCAACACTTAGAATATCAGCTGTTATTCTTACTCAGAGCAGGGCTGTGTTATGATGTGCTGGGTTCACAGCAGGGAATGTCTGTGTCCCTTCGAAATTCATGTTGAAATCCTCCCCGCAATGTGATGCTGTTAGGAGGTGGGGCCTTTGGAAGGTGATCAGGGTCATGAAGGTGGAGCCCCCAGGAATAGGATTAGTGCCCTTAACAGAGAGCCCTGTCATGTGAGGACACAAAGACAAGGCCCATCCGCAACTAGGAGGAGGGCTTTCACCAGAATCTGACCTCACTGGCATCCTGATCTTGGACTTTTGGTCTCCAGAACCCGGAGAAATAAATGTCTATTGTGTGTAAGCCACCCGGTCTGTGGTACTTTGTTACAGCAGCCTGTATGGACTTAGACAGACGCATCCAAATCTCTGACCTCATGGTGCTCGAGTCAGGAAGAAATCAAGCATAGAGTGTGACATGAGATGATGGGGCAGGAGAAAGGGCCAGGGAAAATGTCATCAAGACAAGAAGTAGGATGAGAAGAAGAAAAACCCTACTCCCCAAAGATGGTTGCTTAGAACCAAGAAAGGCGTGCTCTTGCTCTGAAAATGACCAACGCCAGGATGGCACCCTGTGTCTCACTCTATTTTATTTAACCCTCAGAACCATTATCACCATTGGATAAGTGAAGAAATTGAGGCTCAGAGAGGTGAAATGACCTACCTAAGGTCACACAGCTTGGACGTGGCAGAGCCAGGACTGCCTGATTCTCTCCTTCACAGCTTAATTCTGCTGCTACGTAGCTAGATGTGTGATTTTGGGCAAGTCACACTTCCCCTTCCAAGTCTCAGTTCCCCCACCCATCAAGATAGAAGATGAGGGTCACATGAGGTCATGGATATGGGAATGCTTTGGACATTGCAAGCTGCTGTCTGTGGCTGAAGGATTCTTAGTGTAGCGGATGCAGAAAGCACCAAAGGGCCTTTTATCTGTGATGACCACCCTGTGGGTCCCCCTCACCCCCACAGGATCTTCCTCTGAGTCAGGGTACTGAGTCTCCCCAGACCTCCCTTACATCTGTCCCGCTGGCATGAGCAGAAGCATCTAGAAGCATTTTCATCAGCAGTGTGGCTATCACCTCCCTGTGAGAAATATGTTGTTGGTCCCCATTTAACAGATGAAGAAACTGAGGCACAGTAAGGTAGGCCATTCGCCCTAGGGGGATCCCTAGGCTGAGCAAGAACCTGAAAGCAGATAGTCCCTGGACGTCCCTTGCTGCAGGTTCTAGGTGTGCGAGACACTGGTGAGCAAGCATCAGACAGCACTTGAAGACTGGGGGCCAAAGTACTATTTTGCTCTGGCGTGTGGGTATAGGGTTAGATAGGCCCCACTAGCGTTCCAGCTCCCTCCCCAACCCCATTTCAGGGCCTAGAGATTTCTCTGTGTCCCAACCATGCAAATACTCCAGGCCCTTTCAAGCTTCATTCTCACCTGCTTGTGAATGACTTCAATCCCACACTTTAGTTGCTTTCTTATAGGAGAGGGGAAGTGTCTGGAGAAGAAGGCCAATCAGGTTTAGAGATGGGCTCCAGATGGAGGGGCATCGGAATGGGGGGTTGGGTAATAAAACAGGACACTAATCTAGGCAAGCTGACATTCTCATTTTTTTTAACTGTTGGAACCAAGAAAGGTGTTCAAAGTCTCACGGTAAGTCAGGGGCAACACCTTGGCCAGAACCTAGGTCTCCTGAGCTCCAATTCCAATGACCTGGCCCTTGCCTACTTTGTGCTGTGACCTTCAGATGTGAAGAACCTTAGCTAGAGGAAGACAAGATGCTTGTTTGATAAATGAATGAATGAATGAATGAATGACGGATGAGTGAATACTGGTCCCTCCCCTAGGGAGGTATGATGTTGACTCCTCTAAGGGGCCCTACCGGGATAGACAAGGCTTAGCCCCTCTAAAATCATCCCTCCTTTCCTTGGAATGAATTCACTTGGGGTTCCCTCCTTTCCCCAGAGGGTTGTGCGCCACCTAGAGGAAGCCAGGATCCCAGCACCCTCATTCCCTGGGGAGAGTGACAAGGGAAGAGCTGCCCACCCCACCACTTCTACGATGGGCCCTACCACCTTCCAGCCTCTTACCTGATGCCTGGAGGTTCTGGCCAAGCCCAGGTTCAAAAAGCATCTAGTGAATGAGGACATCCTTGCAGCCGAACGGACTTAGAGTATGCCACATACTTTCTCACCTCAGTATTTCCTACTCTGAGGCCTGCCCCTTTTCCCACTTCCTGTTTCCTTACTTCTAAGAGATGCAGACAGAAGAAATAGCATCACTTGTGTCGTGTTCCTGCTAAAGATGCATAACCTGAATCTAATCATTAGCAGAAACCCAATTAAGGGACCTGCTACAAAATAACTGGCCAGTCATCTTTAAAAGTGTCGAGGTCATGCAAGTCAGAGAAAGTCTGAGGGATCTTCCAGGCTCAAGGAGACCAAGGAGACATGACAACTAAACGCCACACGTGACTCTAGCCCAGCGCAGAATTTCGGAGGGGGTCTGAGGATTCTCTGGTAGGAAAGTGTCACCGTAAGGTTCCGATAGTGATGGCTGTGTTATGGTTTGTAGGTGATTGTCCAGGTGTGTTGGAAATAAACACAGACGTGTTCAGGTGATATGGGGCATATCAGCAACTTACTCTCAAATGGCTTAGGGGGGGGAAAAAACTTCTGTGTACTTTACTAGTGACTTTTCTATACATTTGACATTGTTTCAACATTGAAAATATATGAGCATTAAAAATAAATTAATTTATTACAGAAAACAATGCAGACAGTAAAATCTCCTTCAGATTGGAATGATGGTGAAATGAAATCTGTCATGCATGTGCTAATGTATAAAACAGATGCTGTCCTCCCCCCTGTGGAGCTCACAACTGAATGGTGGAAACAGAGATACATATATAATCCCGAATTTGACAGGGGCCATCAAGGAAAGAATAGCAGTGTCAGGGGCACACAGGAGCTGAGTGGGAAGAGCTGAGACCGGCCTGCAGTTAGCTTACTCGCAGAGTATGCCAGCGGATGGAGGTGGCAGCAGCTGAGGTCTGAGTAGGAGTCAGGGGTGAGATCCCATGGGGTCCCAGAGGCCATTTTTAAGGAACTCAACTGCAAAGGAAGCCACTAGAGGGTTGTGAGCAGAAGAGAGCTGATGAAATTTAAAGCATCACTCTGGTTCTGCTGTGGAAGATCAGAGGGGACAAGAGTGGAAGCAGATGGGACCTTATCTCTCCCTCCCAGTTTTCTGGTGGAGTCCAGGTCTTATCTTGCTTTCTAGAGAGCTCCTTGAGGCCAGGGAGGGCATCTGTCTTAGAGGTCACCGAGCCTAGGCTGTCTGTCCCAGGCCTGGCCAGGGGGCTCAGTCTTCTGGCCTATGTTCTGTCCCTGGGGACAACCTGGGACACACTTTGCTCTCTGCTCCCTGGGGCTCTGCGGCCCCAGCATGGGTGGAATGTTTGACAGAGGAGTGCACGTGTTCTCCAAACAGACCTTGATTCATGTTTCCAGGAGAAACTTGCAAACAGACTTCTGCCGGCCGCATCCATCAGAGGAGAGATGGGCTCTGTAAACAAAGGCCCACAAGCTGTCTCCATCTTCCATGCAGACACCCCTCCCTGCAGGTCCCTGGCAGTCCCCTGCCCCACCCTGGACATTGAGCCATGCTCTGTGCCAAGCCCCTCTCCAGAGATTCAAAGACACACTATCCCTCACTGCCCCCATTTTATAGGTGAGAAAACAGGATCAGAGACGTTGAGTCAGTTGCCCAGGGCCACACAGTCCACCCAGCACTATTACTGTATTCTCCTACTGTACTACCGTGCTTCCCCCAAAATAAGACCTATCCAGACCATCAGCTCTTATGTGTCTTTTGGAGCAAAAATTAATATAAGACCCGGTCTTATAGTAAAATAAGTAAATAATAGTAAATAGTAAATAGTAAAATAAGACCGGGTCTTATATTATACCTGGTCTTGTAGTAGAATAAGACTGGGTATTATATTATGTTATGTCATGTCATATTATATATAATACCCAGTCTCATAGTAAAATAAGACCGGGTCTTATACTAATTTTTGCTCCAAAAGTTGCATTAGAGCTGATTGAAAATAGCAGTAACTCACATTTCCTTACGAGTACTCATTATGTGCCAAGTATTGTTCTAAGTGCTTTATGTAGATTAACTCATTTAATTCCCACAATAGCCCTTTGAAATAAGGGCTCTTATTTTCCCATTGTTTTCCTACGGGAAGACCAAAGCACAGAGAGGGAGAGGGATTGCCTAAAATCCTGCTGAGTCAATGGGGAAGGTGGGACGTGAACCCAGGCAGGGTGAACCCAGAGCCCATGCTTCACCAGTCATTCCACCATACCCCATCTACTGCTCTCCCGGCCTCCTGGGAGCTAAGAGTAGGCCCATTCCTCTGCTCACTTCTATCTGTTTGAGAAGTGAAGAAACTGAGGCCCAAAGAATGGAAATGACTGTGTCCCAGCCACCTGGCTTCCATGGCAGAGTGAGGCTGAAACAGAGGGTCTGTGGGCTCTCCTTTTCAGAGGCCAGGATAGGAGCTAGGAAGGCTGGTTTTACTTCCAGCAATGCCTCTGTCTTGCTGTGTGTCCTGGCACAAGTCACATCCCCTCTCTGAGCCTCAGTTTCCTCAATAGGAATGACAACTCCAGCCCTTGCCCACATCATGAGCCTGCTGTAAGACCAAGTGAGTGAAGGGGTGGGGGAACAGGATGAGCTGCCTGGCCTGGATTCCTGTCTCGTGAATGGAATGTCCAAGCAGCGCCATTCTGGGGTTGAAAGCCCCAGCAGAGGGGCTGGGCTAGGCCTCCTCCACTGTGAGACCCCCCACCTTGGGCTCCAGCCCAAATTGCCAGACACAGGCCTAAGAGGAGGGCCCCCCTCCAGGCAGGGGTGACCAGGAGCCAGCCAGCTGGCCATTTGTCCACAGATGGGTGTGCAGATAACAGGCGTCTGGAGATAAGGCAGGGCCTGCTCACAGCCTAGTGGAGAGCCAGGCCAGCCTTGGTGGAGAGGTGGGGGGCGGGGGGAGGTGTGGCACTTGGGGCGACTTGGGCAGAGAGGGCTGGAGGGCTGGGCCCCCATCCTGATGAGGCCAGAGAGCAAACTCTTTCTGCCACCCCAAAGCACGGGGCTAGTGCTTGTCCCTGTTCTGGGCCTGCCCCCACTTCCACAGAAACAAAGCTGACTCAAGCAAACAAATAAACACATACACTTTTATCACAAGTGCTGCCTAAGCTGGAGAGAGCCCTGGGCTAGCACTCGGTCCCAGTCTATCCCTGTCGCTGACTTACTGGGCAGCTTGCATCAAATCACCACCAGAGCCTGAATCTTAGCTTCCTCATCTGGGCACTGAGCCCAGCGTGCCTTTCTCTCCATCCTCACAAATACAAAGGAATACAAATGATAATCATCAGCTAACACCGTGCTAACGCTGTGGAGTAGGTATTGTTATTATCGCTACTTTACAGATGATGACATTGAGGTATGAAGGGGTTAGGTCACATAATTTGTAAGTGGCTCAAATCTAGGCAATCCGATTCTAGTGGTGGCCTCTTCACTGCTTGAAATGTCACTGCCAATATTATTAAAAGAACAAAGCAAACTGCAATCAGTGCCCATGTCAATTTAAAAAACATACACATTTACATTTTGGGGGACATTTTGGGGAAAACATACATGCAAATATGACCAGCATTGATATCTGGAACGGGGTTTCTCAGCCTCGGCCCTTTTCACAGTAGAGGCTGGATCCCTCTCTGCTGTGGGGGCCGCCTGTGCACTTAGGCTGGTGAGCAACACCCCTGGCCCCTATTCATTAGGTCCAGTCGTAGCACTGCCTCCCCAGGCTGTGACAACCAACCGTGTCTCCAGACGTCCCCAAATGTCCCCTGGGAGGCACCCATCTTCCCTCCCCCTGTTGAAAACCACTGATGTAGAGGATGTGAGAAGAGGGACGTTCTCTTTCTAAGCCCTACACTGAGAATCTTGCCATGTGCAAGCATGACACACTGAAATGAGAAGAAACACTACTAAAGATGAAAAAGTAAAGTCACTGGATGATGGATGGATGGATGGATGGATGGATGGATGGAAAGAATAAATGAATGTTGATGGAAGATGCTAGATGAAAATCAGAGCCTAGGTATTCTGCAGAAGCATTTTTGAGACCATTCAGTGAACTGCATTTTATAGAGAGGAACAGAGGCCCACAGAGGGAATGGCTAGTCTGAATCCACAGAATGGGCTGGTGTAGGGTGAGACGAAAGGCTGGCTGTGTTGACTCCCAGTCCAGTGCTCTGAACCCAAGAATGTGAAAAAACAAACGAGCGGACAGCCACACCGAGAAAAATCTGCTTTTGCAGCTGGAGGCTCCTGGGTATTGGGGCCAAAGCTGCCACCCAGCCTGATGACTTCAGACGATCACTTCTGGACGCAAGTGACTCCATGGGGGCCCTCAGTATGGAGGGAAGATGCGCGCACGGCAGTCTGCGCAGACTGCCAAAAGGGGGGAGGAGCGTGCTCCACAGCCCAGTGAGGTGCAGCGAGAACGGGGTGGCCAGCCGGCCGACGGAGGCGGAGACAGGTTGGGGTAGCCAGAGCACCAGGCCCAGGAGATAGTGGGGAGCCCCACAGTGCTACTGAGAGTGGATGACCCAAGGGGTGAGCTGTGGCTACGGAGAAAACACACCCCCGTGCGCGCGCACACACACACACACACACACACACACACCCCTCTACCTCTGTATGTGCAGAATACCTCTGGGAAGATATTCAAGAAAAAGAAACTAGCAGTTGTCTCTGGAGAGGGAGACTGGCAGAGATGACAATCATGACGGTGACAGTTGTTCCCTGAACACTGACTATGTGCCCAGGGTCCCACAGTGTGTCCTCAGGGGAGAGGCAGCATTTACACCAGTGTCTCTCTGGCTCCAAAGCCCATGCTCCTAACCTTGCCACTGTCCCCCAGGGGAGCACTGTGCAGCCATTAGGACAAATGCTGCAATGGCCCCAAGAGGTTACTGTAAGCAACCCAAGCATCCACCCACAGATGAAGGGAGAGCAAAATGTGGCCCATACTACAATGGAATAGTATTCAGCTTTCAAGAGGAAGGACATTCTGCCACCTGATACGACATGGATGAACTCTGAGGACGTTATGCTAAATAAAATACCGTGTTTCCCCGAAAATAAGACCTAGCTGGACCATCAGCTCCAATGTGTCTTTTGGAGCAAAAAAGATAAGATCTGGTGTTATATTATGTTATGTTATGTTATGTTATGTTATGTTATATTATATTATATTATACTATATTATATTATATTATATTACATTACATTATATTATACCTGGTATATTATATTATATTACATTAAAGACTCAGTCTTTTTTTTTTAAAGACTCAGTCTTATAGTATATTAAAATCAGACTGGGTCTTATATTAATTTTTGCTCCAAAAGACACACTAGAGCTGATGGTCTGGGTAGGTCTTATTTTCGGGGAAACACGGTAAGCCTCTCACAAAACGAAGGATCCTGTATGATTCTACTCCTATGAGGTAACTAGAGAAGTCAGACTGATGGACACAGAAAGTAGAATGGTGGTCGCCAGCGGTTGCAAGGAGGTGGGAATGGGAGTTAGTGTTTAATGGCTACACAGTTTCTGTTTGGCAAGATGAAGAGAGTTCTGGAAATGGGTTGCATGAGAATGTGAATATGAATGTACAGTTCACACTAGTGACCTTAAAAATGGCTATGATGGTAAATTTTATGTTATGTGTATCTTACCACAATTTTTTTCTTTTCTTTTTTTTTTTTTTAAAGGATGAGGCAGAGCATGGGTGATATAATCAGGGTTCCCTCAGGGTAAAAACCCACTGTGATTTCTGGAACAAGGGCTTTGTTACAGGAGTCATACCCTTACCCAATTAGGGGAATGGGGATTCAGGAGGAGAACTGGAGGACACCAGAAGCCCAGTGATCTGAGGAACCAGCCAAGGGGCCACCCTGGAAGAGCTGTGGGACGCTGTGCTCTGTGGCTGTCTCTATGGTCTGCCCTCAGCGTCTGGGGTGCTGTGTTTGGGCCCCAGTTATCGGGGTCATCGAGGCCATTGGCTGGCAAGAGGAGCCAGGGGTGAAGACAGGAGGCTGAGGAGAGGCTGGAAGCTGCGGCCATTTAGGCGTCTGTCCCTCAGGGCATCTGACCGTCACAACCTTGAGAGGTTTAACCTTGAGAGAACAGCTGCTGCTTCACTTCCACCTCTCAAATCTCCCCAAGTTCCTCTTCTCGCCAACTCTCACCAGAAACCCTACCGTGAAGGGCATTTTGGGAAACAGTTCCCAGTGTGACCAAAATGACCAAGAACAAATCACCTCAGGAAGTGATGGTGGAATTATCTCCTAGACACATGGTTCATTAAAAAAGATAAAGAAAAATGTATTTCTTACGAATTGTGGTAATATAAACATAAAATTCACCACTGTAACCATTTTTAAATATATAATTTAGTGGCATGAAGGATTGTTGCATTGTTGTGCAACCATCACCATGATCCTTCTCTAGAACTTTCTCATCACCCCAAACAGAAACTCTAAGCACGTCATTTTTTAAGGACACACACACACAAACACACACACACACAGACACACACACATACACTTCTACCTCTGTATGTGCAGAATACCTCTGGGAAAATACTCAAGAAACTAGCAGTTGTCTGGAGAGGGCGACTGGCTGGCAGGAGTGGGAAGGAGACTTACTGTTGAAGACTTTACTATTGATTCTTTTGTACTGTTTGAACACGTATTTTTATTCTTTTTCCTCCCGTGGAAGTTGCCCTTATCCCTTAACGCTGATGGAGTTTACAAGGAGGGAATCCTCCCCTTTTCCAAACAGATTAAAGCATTGTGATTGCCACCTCCCACAGGAACACACAAATTCCGGCAGTCTGGTGTGGAATAAAGATGGCTGGACTGTGTAACTTGTTGTGTGGCCCTAGGCCAGATCCTTCCCCTCTTGGGGCCTCAGTATCCCTTTCTGTACAAGGGAAGGCTTGCAGTTGACGGCCTCTGAGAGTTCATGATGCTCAGGGATGTCCTGATTCTAATGAGAATTCCCCTGGAGGCTGGGTCTTGGCAGTGGAGGGGGAGGCAGAGACGCAGGGAGACAGAGAGACTTGTCCAGAGTAAGCTGGGGACAGCAGTGGCGATGGGATTAGAAACGAGAGTTCCCAGTTACTCTGTGCTCGGAGTGAGCCAGGGGCTGGCCTTGCACACACTCAGCTTCAGGCATGGGAGCCACAACTCCCATTAGACAATCATGGGACTCTGCAGGCTTCCTTCTTATCCTTGTTTCCTGTCTTCTCTTATTGATTAAAATCTATTCATAATTATTAAAATAACAAATGCTCACTTTTTCCTAGCCAATCGCAATCATTGTACAATGGTTGTGACTAGGGCCCCAGAGATGGCAGGACGGGGTGTGGTTAATGCCTTTGGATTTAGGCAGATTTTCATTGGCACTCCAGCTAACCTGGCACATGGTCAGTGCTACATAAGAGTTAGCCATTGCTATTATTATATACTGTAAAATGAAATTATTACATAGTATAACATGTAAAATAAAACATGAACTTATTTCTTGTGTTTGAAAATTAAGATGGCTAGTATATATACTTAGGCATAGAAAACCTCCAGAAAGATTCATGGGCCATTGACAACCATGGCTGCTCTAGGAAGGGGAATGAAGCGTCTAGGGGGCTGGCGGGTGGGCAGGGAATTTGCTGTTCATTCTGTACTTTAAAAGATGGCTTGACCTTTAAACCTTACAAATGTATATAGCTTTTAAAAAATAAGTAACAGGCTGATTAACTCACTACCCAGCCCAATCATTTATAATATTCCCCACCAGTGTGTCCCACCCAGGGCCCTGAGAAATGATGCCTTTTAAGCATCTCAGAGCCAAAATTTTAGAGTGACTCCTGCTTTGTAATCCATTTCCTCCCCACCCACCCCATCCCAGTCCCATGAAGGAAGGTCTCACGGGAGATTTTGCTCCTTCCTGTCCTCTGTGTCTCTCCCCTTGACAAGAACCCACACAACCTGACCCGCTCCTGCGTCCTCCACACCTGACGTTTTCCTCCCTCCATTCGGCAGTGACCTTTGTACAAATGCAGCAGTGAGCTACATGTTCCTCCCCTCCACCCTACCCCCCTTGTCAGCTCTTCAGTGGCTCCCCACCACTCTGAGGCTAAGAGTCCAAAGCCCTTCACAGCCTGGCTCCTGCCACCTTCACAGCCTGGCTCCTTCCACCTTCACCGCCCACGCAGGCCCCTTGGGCTACTGAGCTCCAGCTTCACGAATATCTTTTATGTCTTT
This sequence comes from Rhinolophus hipposideros, assembly GCF_964194185.1. Taxonomy (NCBI): domain Eukaryota; kingdom Metazoa; phylum Chordata; class Mammalia; order Chiroptera; family Rhinolophidae; genus Rhinolophus; species Rhinolophus hipposideros. The sequence continues at coordinate 26,397,075 of NC_138069.1, read as the reverse complement.
GAACTCAAAGCCCTCTTGCTGCTGGTCTCTGCACACTCTGTGCCCACTGTCTAAAATATGTGTCCTCTTCCACTTTGCTCAGGGCTCCACTTAATTTTGCCTGACCTCCAGTAGACTCAGTTACACGCAGGAGGCCCTTTTTGTAGTGTATTAGTCTGTTTGTTTGTCTCACTACTAGGCTGAACGCTCCTTACGAATGGGGGTCTTGTCCAGCACAGGGCCCAGCCAGGGCCTGCTGTATACCTAGTGTTCAATCAACAAACAGGTGAATGAGGGCTGGCCCGGAGGCTCAGGCGGTTAGAGCTCCGTGCTCCTAACTCCGAAGGCTGCCGGTTCGATTCCCACATGGGCCAGTGGGCTCTCAACCACAAGGTTGCCAGTTCAATCCCTCGAGTCCTGCAAGGGATGGTGGGCCCTGACCCCTGCAACTAAGATTGAACACAGCACCTTGAGCTGAGCTGCTGCTGAGCTCCCAGATGGCTCAGTTGGTTGGAGCGTGTCCTCTCAACCACAAGGTTGCTGGTTTGACTCCCGCAAGGAGAGTCGAACCAGTGCCCCCTGCAACTAGCAATGGCAGCTGAGCTGCGCCCTCCACAACTAAGATTGAAAGGACAACAACTTGACTTGGAAAAAAAAGTCCTGGAAGAGTACACACTGTTCCCCAATAAAGTCCTGTTCTTAAAAAAAACAACAAAAAAAACCCCCAAAAAACAGGTGAATGAATTAATGCATCCCTTCTTCCGGGCCTCACTCATGCCATGCTTCCTGACTGCTGTCCCGCCTTCCCCCTTTCCTTCTTTCCCAGCCCTGCCCTCTCAGGTCTAGTGCCAGTCCCCCACCTCCGTAGGGGAGACTTCCCTGGCAACACCAGCAGAAATGCAACCCTTTCTCTCCTGCCTCCCTGAGAATTGGGCCCAGGTGTGTTCTGTCTCCCCCTACACTGCCAGCCACAGCTCCAGAGGCTCAGGGCTCAGGAAGGACAGAGAGAAAAACCGCTGAGTGCAGACAGTGCTTGGGTGACACAGCTGAGGATACACAAGCTGCATGTCAAGCTGCATATTATACCTGGCCTCCCAGTAAAGGAATTCTATTAATGACTATGGAGCACTAACTACCTACCAGGCGCTGGCTGAATTCTTTATCCCAGCATCTCACTTAACGCATCACACTGCTTTAGCCTTAGGTACTAATGCCCTCACTTTACATATGGATAAAGTGAGGCTCAGAGAGGTGTAGTAACCTCCTTTGGGTCACACAGCAAGCAAGCACCAAAGCGGAGATTCTTAAATTCTGTTAATGACTGAGGCATGCTACCTCTACAGCATTGCCCACAGGGAAACGGTCAGCCTTCTCTTGCATCCCACTCTTGTCAGATAGCTCACTACACACCGGGTCATTCTTTCATTTATTCATTCCATTGATAAACATTTATTGAGGACTACTATGTTTGTCACTGGAATGAGGAGTGCATGAGATATCTGTTCTCATGGAACTTACAATCTAGAAAACAGAGGCCAGTGAAAAGTAAAAATGACAGGGTTAAATTCTAAGCAGAATTAAAATAAGCCCATGTGACAGAATGACAGGATAGCACCTTTAGACAGAGTGGGCTGGGAAGGCATCTCTGAGGAAGTGGTATTTTAGCCAAAATGTGAGTGACAAGAAAAAGCCAAGTAGAAACCTGGGAAAAGTGTTCTAAGCATTGGGAACAAAGGCTGTGAGGCAAGAAAGAGCATAGCGTGTTTGGGGAACCAAGAGAGCAGAGTTGGAATGTGGGGGTGGGTAATATGAAATGAGGCGTGAGGGGCAGGCAGGGGGCCAGAGCCTGTCAGACTTCCTCAGCTAGAATGACAGACTCGCCTTCTGTGTGTGGAGCCCGAATCTTTACATCTGATGGCCCTTGCTTTGCCATCAGGGTGCTCACTGACAAGCCCACCCCTCCCTCGAGGGCTGGCCTCCCAAGTACCTGAAGGTGGCTCTTCAAAATGAGCCTTTCCAATGAACTGCCTTGCCAGAGGTCCACGAGTTTCCCTGGTGGGCCCCTCAGCCCTGCTTTCTGCTTGCCTCAGAGCAGCCTAGCAGGTGCCACAGAGACCCTAGCTTGGAGATCGGGACCTAGGTTCAAGCTCTGCCCCCAGGACTGGCTGGGCAGACTGGGGAAATGGCTCCCCAAGCTGGAGCTGGAGCACCAGTGGAATTGGTTTCTTTGTGAAAAGAGCACTTATTAGGGACTCAGAGGGTACATGTTTGAGACTGTGTGACCTTGGGTGGGTACCTCATCCTATCTGGGCCTCATTTTCCCTAACTGCAAAACGAAGGAGTTGGAACTTGTTCCCTAAGGCTTCCCCAGGTCTGAGATGCCAGTCTGTGTCTCCCTACTTAGGGGCCTGGCCCATGCAGGACTCTGGGAGGTGGCAACAAGACGACTGGCAAAGCCACAGCTGCCCCCACCCCTCAGTGCCTCTGTGCCTGGGACAAGGAGCAAGGATGCAGGAAGGACCACAGCCCTGATGTCAGCCATGGTCCCATTTCCTGCAGGCCCTGTTCCTGGAGAACCTTTGCCCAGGGTTGCCAGTCCTCTTCCCTTCCCTTAACAGCCCTAAGCTGAAACGAAACTGTCAGAAGGTTCTGCCCCCATCTGATGGGTAACTTCAGGTGGGCCTTCCCCTCGCTGGGCCTCAGTTTCCCCAGCTCTGACCTTCCTGGTGTCCAGGAAAGGCTATCTCAGTGGTCCTAAAGGCTGCAGCAGGGTTGCCATGGTGAAAGGCTGACCAGCTCCTGCTCCCAGAGGCCTCTGCAAGGGTGAGGGTGCCCACTACACATGGTGAATATTCCTTGGTGGGGCCCTTTATCGGGAGAAAGCCCGCAAGGGCAGCCTGTGGAGGGAATGTGCTTTACCCACAGGAGCAGGCTCGGGTCGGGTTGCGAGTCTGGTTAATGCCTCCATGCATTAGGCCTGTCGCCCGCTGACAGGATTTTTTGTTTAATTGGAGGCATAAGAAAACAATAACATCTGTCGGCATGAGGAAAGCTGCAAGGAGCCCAGTGGGGAGAGCTCCCAGGGAGGTGGCGAGGGGAGTCTGAAGTCTGGGCTCTGCCACGTGCGCTGGGCGACCCTGGGCAAGTCCCTTTCCTGTGGGCCTCAGTCTTGCTGTCTGGCAATGAGCAGGTTGGACTACAGCTGGCTAACTCCAAGTCTGGTCCAAAAAGCACCTGCATCAATTCAGATGTGCAGGTCCCATTTGGCTCGCTGACCCGGAATCCCCAGGAGAAGGGGCCTGTGAATCACCCTGTCCTGACTTTCAGGACCCGCATCATAGGGTTTGCACTGGGTCGGCACACAGGAAGTGTTATCTGTCCTTAGGAGCTAAAAGTCCCAAGGATGTACACCAGTATGCCAATGGGTGGTATAATGCTCGTGATTTCAATATTTTCTTTCTGTGCCGTTGAGCACTTGCTGATTCTCTACAGTGAACATGTATAGCAGTGTAACTGCCAAAAATAATTATGGGGGGAAATGAGATGGCTCTGCAGCTTGGATTATGGTCAGTCTTCTTGGTAAGTGCTCATGTCACTATATTTAAACTTTTTTCTTACTTGTATGACTTTCAGATTACAACTGGAATGCAGGCTTACGCCAACAAGTGAAACAATAGAACACAAACGTGTACATATGAAATTGTCTGACCCCTGCGATAAGCAATGTGAATGGTCCGCGGGGTCCATTCCGGGCTGTGCCTCTTGCTCACACACAGACTGACACCCTGCCATATGGGCTGTTTGGGACTTCTTGTTCCTTTTACTGAAATCAAATCATCATACACATGACTCTGCAACTCGCTCTTCTCTCTTGGCAATATATCATGGACATCTTTAGGAGAGAAAACTAGCTTGAATTCATTTCTTTTCAGATGTATAAATATTTAATTTTCTTTCTTGCCTCTCCAAAAGGAAATAAATGAAAATATAAGTGACTCTGAAACTTCAGGGTTTCAGTTTTGAGCTTTGAGCGGAACCATTCCATACTCATCCTCCTCCAACACATATATACACGTATACACAGGCGTGTGCACACGCATGCATGCACACACAGATCTCTGCCTTCTCTCCTCTCGCTGCATTGTTGGTAAACATGAAATCTCACGCCATGAACCCTTACCTCCTCCAAGAGCAGGGAGTAGACCTTAGCCCTCTCAGTTCGACTCACAGTGAAGTCTAATTCTTCTAAATGAGCGTCTAAAACCGGTAATAGCCAAAGGCAGCGGTTGCCCCCCAGAACCAGCCCCATCTTCAGGCTCTAGAGGTGGATTCTGCCGATTTGGGGGAAGGGGGGCTTTTGCTTTCACACAACCATCGACCAAAGCCTGTAACCCAGAGTTGTGAACTAAGGCCACATCCAGCCACAGATGGGTTTAGTTTGGCCCAATCAGCATTAAAAATGTGTTTTAAGTTAAAATATTTAAAACTTTTGGAAATTTTCATATAATAACCTAGATTTCCCTGCTTGTCTTTGAAAACTCCAGGATTTGGCCACTCTGGGCCCAAATTCCCAAATGGCCACAACTGGCTGGCATCAAGCACTGCTGGGCACTGCCCTCCAGCTTGACGCTGCCCTGACCTAGGCCACTCCAGGTTACCTGCCTGGCCTCCACAGGCCTGTAAAGCTCTGTCGACCCTTGGGAGGATCCCTGTCCATTTGGGGTAAGGACAGAAGGCCTGAGAAAACCCTGGGAGCCCAGGGCTTCCTTTGGCCCTTGATTGGCTGAAATATGTTCCAAGTCACCCTTGGGGACAAATTCTACAGAGAGATGCACAAGGCAGAGGACAGAGAAGCCAAATATGTTCCCTTCCCAACTACAGACTTCACATAGACTGGTGACAAACCCAAGTTGGGGGTGGGGTCCGCAAGGAAAAGGCTCAGCTTTCAGTCCAGTTTGAAGGTGTGGTGAGTTAGGAGACGAAACTGAGACTATACTTAGTGACTAGAAATGATTGCAGGACTTTACTACCTGAAGTGACCGGGGATCTCATAGCACTGCCCAAGTGTTCATACAATGGGCAGGATAACTAGCTTCACAGAATAAACAGAAAGGGACGTAGGGGGCAAAATTCAAGTTCCTTCCATGTTAAAATCTATATGTTCTGTGTGTTCCAATAATAGCTGCTTGAGCATAGGCACTGGAAATGACATTTCAAATATGTGGCCATGGCAGATTGCGGCCTGAATGTTAAGCCTGAAGGTCTCTTAGGAAAACCAGACCCCATCACTCTGGGGTTCAGTGAGCCTGAGCCCAAGGTCACCCTGCCTTATGAGATTTGGGTTCCAACCTGGGCTAAACAGACCCAAATCTGCATAATACCATCTCCAAAGGGTTTAGTACTTTTGACGCATGCCACACCCCCCAGGTGAGAGAAGGGCAGGTGTCTGAACAGGACGTGATCCACATCAGCCTATTTCTAGGCTGGATGGAAGAGGTTTCTGGCTCTGTAGGCGTCTGACCCGGGATCCTCAGATTCCAGCCATGACATTATGGCTCCCAGGGGGGCTACTCTGACATAAGGGCTATAAGTGAGGTCTGAGGTTTGGCATGTGGGGTGGGGAGCTGGGGGTGACACACTGGGCTTCCCAGGGATGGATACAAAGTGTGCCGAAATGAAGTGAGAAGCCAAGACAGTGACCTTCCAGGTCTCATTCTGAAACCAGGGAACTGTCCAGAGCTGGAAGTCCCTTAGAGTCCATCTAGTCTGCCCGGCACATTTTACAGACCAGGAAACTGAGGCCCACATAGGCCAGGGACTTCAAGGGGCTCAGTCTGAGCTCAGGCATGAGTAGACTTGAGCCCTGGACCTTCCTCGGCAGGACACTAGGAGGAGATGCATTTGGGGTGGAGGGAAAAACTACTATTACAGACAAATATTTAAAAATCCTTTCATTTAAAAATGTAGATGGAAGAGTATCAACTTACGGCCAACCTTGTTTTAACTCCACTCCCACCCAGTTCCCCCTCCGGTATTATTCTAAAGGGAACCCCAGACACTTGACTCAGAAACTGCTCAGAATGTACCTCTAAAAGGACTCTTTTAAAAAAGAATAGGTACAATGTCACTCTCACACCTAAAATTTTGAAAACTAACAATAATTCCTCATCAAACATCTAGGTAACGTAAATAACATTCATTAACAACAACAACAAAATGTTCACAATCCATGGTGAAGTGAGAAAAGTGAAATAGGATAGACTCTCTGACCCCACTTTGGAAAACATGTGTCATGACGGTAACACAGTTATGGGTGTAGGATTATAAGTGTTTTCTTTCCCAAGTTCTCTATAGCATTACTTTTTGCATTAAAAAATAATATAAAAGGGAAAACAAGGGCAGACTTATTTTTAAGTCTAAATCTTCTGATTCAGCATCCAAGTTTCAAGAGTTTATGTTGTTCCATCTTGAGATGGAGAAGACCCAGACACCCAGAGAAGCGGGGGGTCTTGGCCACAACACCCAGGGAGGGGAGGCTGTGAAGGTGGACATGAAGCTCCTAGTGGCTGTCCCAGCCTCGAGAGGAAACGTAAAAGCAGAGATTCTGGGACATCTCTCGAGCTCTGGTCCCTGATGTCCAGCCACCTCCACCCTCTTACCTTCCCACCTTTATCAAGCCTCACACGTTTGGGGCACTTTGCTGCTGGAGTTGACAGACCAAACGAAACAGAGGCAGGCGGCAGATAACCAGAGTCCTTTCTGGCCACACGTAGGCCTGTTGGCTTGTTGGGCCTGGAAGGGAAGGCGTCTTGTTTCCCCAACACATTCCAGAGTCATGTCCCCCAGGCTGTGTGGCCTCTTGGCCGGATTCCCCTCTAGCCTCCCAGGTCTTTCATGTTGGCACAAAGAAGGGAGTGAAAGATCTGACATTGTTAGGTTCCTCTTTCCTAACAGGCTTAAGTCTCAGGGTTGCTGTGTGACCTTGGGCAAGTTCCTCCCCTCTCTGGGCCTATGTTTCTGGCAATTGGACAGCAAAATAGACAATTTCTGAGATATCCAGCCCCCCTCCCACCCACCCAATTCTGATTTCATTCAGAGTTCCTACATTTATCAGAAACAGGAAGTAGATCCACCACACCTCTAAATGTCAGCCTGGAATTTCATGGCTGCCTCAGGCCACGGTGTGAAGGCCAGTTGTAAAACTTTTTTTGGCAGTGAAAACATAAGACATTGTACCTCAAGACCCACTACGCACACACGCACACACACACACACACACACACACACACACACTTGAAATAACACCTTTCATGCAATAACGCCCTTCCTTTATTAGATGCACACTTATATTGTCTATGCATTAAAAAAATTTTTTTCTGATTGCAATCCATTATGGTGTTTTCCCAGTCCTTGAAACAGGCATTACTTGTACTTTGAAAAACACTGATTCATGCAGCTCCACCCAATTCCTGACAAAGTAGTACCAGCCCAGATAAACACAAATGGATTCTCTATTTTTTTTTTTTCAAATAGATGCTATGTTAACTATCTTCCATTACTGGGGTTCCCAAACTTGCATGTGCATACGAATCCCTTGGAATGTTTTTAAAATGCAGATTCTGATTCAGCAGGTCTGAGATGGAGCCAAGATTCTGCATTTCTAATTAGCTCCCAGGTGAATCCCATGCTAGGTTAGACAATGGGGAGCTCAGACATTCCATTTCTTTGGTCCAACTAATCTTACTAATGGGACAATTTTTTCCTCCTGTCTTTTCTTCCTCTCTTTTTCTCATCCTTACACAAATGTGTTTGGAGAATCAACGGGCTCAAGTCACAGCTATCTCTCTCACCAGATGGGGAAACTTGGACAAGTTACTTACATCTCTGTGCCTCAGTTGGAAATAACACTGCCCTTTTCTGATGAAGTATTTCTGAGATCAATGAGATAATCCATGCAAAGTAGGTAATATATCGCTTACCGCATTATGATTGCCAAATATTGTTGTTGTTATTATTGTTATTGCCAAAGTTGGCAAAAATGTTATCCATAACGCCACCAATAACTCCACCAACAATGATTGTTTTGGGATGTCTTCTGCCTGTTTGATGGTGTCGATTTTTAGTTGACACCTGAGTGCAGCTTTTAGAAAAACCAGTGAAACCTCTCACTTGCATTTGGGTGTGGGTTCATGCTATTTTGTCTTAAAAATAAAGACTTCCTTATTTTGAAAAAAAAAAAAAAAAAGAAAGCCCAGTATGTTTAATTTTATGTCCTGCTTTTTTCACTCAATCTAAGGTCATATTTACTTTTTCCCTAGAAATTTATTCTAATAGCATAAATGGGAGGAGGTACAAAGTATGGCTTCTGGAACCAAGGACTGAAAGCAAACCTCAAATAATCAAATGAAGTTGGCTGAGGTCTGACTCCGTGCCAGGTGCAGTCTAGCCCTGCCACCGAATACATGACTCGGGGCCTTACAGACACACAGACCTTTGGGACTGGATTGTCCTTAGGGAAGATCTGGGGCCGAGGGTCACGTAATAACAGGGCACAGAGCTGAGATCAGAAACCACAGCCTTCCTAATGAAGAAGGCAGCAAGGGACTTAACTAAGGTGAAGAATCTATTTTAGTCTCATTTTACTAATCTGGGTGAGACTTTATTTTAAAAAGTCCATGTGCCATCTTTCCTCCTAAAAGATTGTTCCTGAAAACCATGTCTCCTGGGCCAGCCCCATGGCTCAGGCGGTTGGAGCTCTGTGCTCTAAACTCCAAAGGCTGCCAGTTCGATTCCCACATGGGCCAGTGGGCTCTCAAGCACAAGGTTGCCTGTTCAACTCTCGCAAGGGATGGTGGGCTCAGCCCCCTGCAACTAGCAAAGGCAACTGGAGCTGAGCTGCGCCCTCCGCAATTAAGACTGAAAGGACAACTTGAGGCTGAACGGCACCCTCCACAACTAAGATTGAAAGGACAACAACTTGACTTGGAAAAAAGTCCTGGAAGTACACACTGTTCCCCAATAAAGCCCTGTTCCCCTTCCCCAATAAAATCTTTATAAAAAAACAACAAAACAAAAAAACACCGTGTCTCTGAAGCAGCCCCCATGTGGTGGGGCTGTACTGTAGCATTAACCTCTGGGTGATGGTGTCGCCAGAGGCATCTCCTCTGCATTGTCTGTACTGAGCAACTTATGATTCATTCATTCATTCAACAAATATTTACTGAGAAAAAACTTTATGGAGTCATGAAGATTTGCGTTTGACTCCTACTTCTCCAATGTCCTAGCTGAGTGACGTTGGGCATGAACCCCGTATGTGTAAAATGGAGCTGACAGTGTTACTGTGAGGATTAACTGAGAGATGTGTGTATAGTGAGTGGCATACAGTAAGAGCTTAGTGACAACTGTCGTTGATAGTGCACTGTGACAGAAGGGGTGGGGGTCTGCCTCATAGTTTCAGGAAAGAATTGCACATTTGTCAATGGCAAACACCCCACTATCCTGTTTCTGGGGCTGTCTGTGAAATCTGGCCGGAATCTTTAAAAATCTCCTCTGACTATTCTGTTTGGCAAGGTAGGACTGCCCCACTCAATTCCAGCTCACAGTGATGGCTGGGCTGCCTGAGGCAAGGACAACCCTAAACTAATATCAGATCGAGCAAGCAGAAAGCTGTCAGATCGAGTGACAAGACATGGAGAAGAAACATACACATGTTGAAATGTCAAGGGTCCCAGTGACAAATATATCTGAGTTTATGTAATTACATTTTTTCCCTAGGGCAGAGAATGAAAAATGGATTGTTAGGGTTAGAAGTGACTTTAGAGATCATCTAATCTCACAGCTTCATTTAGCCAATGATTTCTTTCAGAAATTAATTTTTGGAGGGCCTACTATGTGTCAGATGTGTGCTAGGTGCTAAGGGTCGGACTGGTGGGGACAAGAGCCTTGTCTCCTTTTGGAGTCTATAGGCTTTGGTGGAAAAGCTACAGCCCAGAGAACCTAAACAGCTTGTTAGGATCAAAGGAATTTTGACTTTTTTCCTATGTTTTTCTATATTTTTCTGAATTTTCCACAGTAGACATGTATCACATTTAACTGTGTATGTATATTTACTAGAGTTACATAGCTAACAAGACTTTATGTTGGTTGGTAAATGGGTTACTCTGAAGTCCCTTCTATATCTGTATAAGTTGGATTCTCAAAGCACGGTTGGTTACTGCATCCAAATCTGCTAATGAGCTTTATGAAAATACAGGCCCCATGTCCACCCCTCTCTAACAGGGCTCTCTGCATGGGAACGTGTTCAACAAGGGGGCTGTGATAGCCACTGAACTTTGAGAATGAATGCCTATTACAATGATTCCCACATAGCAAAGAAAGCAGCAACATTAAAAAAAAATGGTCCCAGAAATTTAAATTAATGCACTAAGTTCATGAAAACAAACACATTAATCTTTTATTGGAATAAAGTCAACTCCTCCCTTTTTTCCTCTAGTGCCACAGCTAATTGCATCCATTATGTGTTTTTAACAGGTGCTATAAATCAGTGTGCCTGTGAGAGCGGAGTGTGCTATGGAGAGAGTGGGGAGAGAGGTGCGAGGGAGGGGGCATTCTCCAGCTCACAAAATGCAATGCAAACCAAGTGGCACATTTCCTTAGAGCAAGCAGCCCAGAGCTCTCGGTTCTGAGCGAGCGCTTCTCCAGGCCGAAGGCTAGTCCCCTCTCCCAGCCGGCCTGCCGGGGGAGTTGCATAACAGCCTTTTCCGGGCGCTACAAATCACAGCCCTGTCCCAGTTCTTCAACAGGCACCCTTTACACTGCCCAGCCTCACAGCCCTCAGCATTTGTAACCTCTCTCTTTTCCAGGTTATCATCATCTGTCAGATCTGAAGTTAAACAACAAGAAACATGTCAGGTGAGTGGCTGGGAGAGACACTTGGCTGTTTATGAGAAATATTCCATTACAATCTGATACCAAATGTTAGGACGCATCTGCCAGCGCCCAGCTCAGGAAGGTTCCCCTTCTCCACAAGCAAGCTAATTAGTGTGTGGTTCCAAGCGATGTTTATCCTTTCTGGCTCCGTGGCAAACGCCCTTGGAAAAACCCGGCTCCGTTGATGCCTGGTTGCCTGGTACATTCAGAGTCATTCAATTAGGATACCCAGTTTGATACCTAATGGGGTTGGGTGCTCTCAATAGACTGATTGGTTTTTATACACATGCACAGAAAGATTTGATTTCCTCTGAGGAATTTATGGCAGAGGAGAAGAGGTAATTACGTTAATTTCTGCTCTGGTTTCTAGGCTTTCCTTTTCTGTTCTCTCTTCAGCCACCTTTGTTATTCTTCTTTTTACAGACTTTTGGGGAATCTTGCTTGCATGGGGAAAAATGAGTTTAATAATTCCTTGCAGTTGGTTTGAGTTTGGGGCTGGGTTCCACTGTGACTTCTGTTTTGTTCTTTCTTTTTCTTCGTGCTCTGGATGATTTGGAGAAGAGAATGTGAAAAATCTCGTATCCTGTGAGGTGATGGGGCGTCCATGTGGCGAGGGGCAATGTTCACACAAGGAACATCATCAAACACAGATTTTCTGTAAGGGAACCTGCTCTAATATTTGATAAAGTAAAACCAAAGTGTACTTTCCCTTTCTCCAGTCCCCATTCAGGCCCCTCACCTTTCTTTTCTGATTTTTGTTTTTTTCCAGTGTTCACTTGTCTTCTCTTCTTCCCCCTCCAGAGCCAAATTCTGCTGCAGCAAGGGGAATGGCAGGACAGAAAGGAGCTGACACTGAGAAAGGTGCTGTTAAGAAGGTTGAAGTGACAATGAAAAGCATCAAGACTCAGTCTGCCAAGTTTGCAGTGTTCCTACTCCATTGCTTCTCCTTCCGGAAGCCAGGGCCCTTTTATCCATCTCTAGCTTTTTAAGGAAGGCCTTCCCTCGTTAAAGTAGAGACAAAGACCCCTGAGAGATTTAGAAATTCAATGGAAAAAGCAAAAAACACGGAGCACTTAACTTCTTTCCCAAAGGACGGGAGAGCCTGCCAATTCCCCAGCAATGCCAGAGCTAAGCATGTTCACAGTGTCGACATTAAATACCTTTTTTGTTTTTCTCTTTTAAAGTGTGTTTACAGTTGACCGGTATGGGAAAGATGACGGATGTAACCTGGCCCGGTTTAAAATGCTAAGACTCATCATCATACCGTTTCTTACCCACAGAATCAGTTTCTGAATGCCTATGGTCATAAGCGAAGAGTTGAGGAGCCCAGAATATTCACCAGTAAACCTAGCCAGCGGTGGATCTATTCCCCAACCCAGTTCCTGAACACGTAGGTTCCTGCCGGCTTCTCCTCAGACAAGCACAGATGTCCCAAGATTAATATCTCCGCCTACAAGCAGCTTTAAAAGTTTATATCTTGCACTGCTCCTGTCACCAGCACTCAAGAACGGGTCCCATGGTCCATCAGAGCAAGGTCATTTTAGATCGGGAGAACTGAGGCCCAAGGAAGGAGGCGCTCTCCATCCTCTACCCCCAGCCCCAAGTTTTAAGGGAGGACAACGGAAGAGGAGCCCTCTGTCCCCTCACCAGTTCTGATCCGTTCTACCTCACACTGGTTCTTAATCTCCCAGACAAGGTTGATCCAACTGGGTTTTCTCTACCGACATAGCCTTTCTTTGAACCAAATGCTACTGCATATCGATCACTCCAGGCAGGTGGTGGCTGAGGGCTCCGCTCAGCGGACGGACGGGCTTGCGCGGCAGGCGGCCGGGACATGGACAGACAGGTTGGGACGTGCTGCGGCACAAGGTCGGACCCCCGCACCACCTCGGATGCCCGCACGACCTTACCGCCACTTTTACACAGAACCTCGTCGCCCCAGTGCGGACTTTTGCCTACTCAGGAAAAAGGAGCACAAAAGTTTTAAGTGAATCCTCAAACCCCCTCCCTGAGATAACGCCTAGCCGGACAAGACTGGAGCAGACAGCTTGCCGTTGTTGTTCCCTTTGGGGACGCTGCCAGAGAAGTGTCCGGTCGGTCCTTAGTAAGAGCTGCGGAGACACGGGGCTCAGCCCTGAACTTCCCGGGGACCGCAGACCCGTGAAGGCTCCGTGCATCCCGCTCTGCGCGTGCGACAGGCGCCCCGGCCTCTGGGGCCCGTGGAGCACGTCCTGGAGCCTGCAGCCCGAGCGCCAGCCTCTCCCCCGTCCTCAGCTGGGGTCAGATAGCAGCAGGATCCAGGAGATAGGGCAGTGGGTGGATTCCCAGCTCCCGCGGAATTCAGCCTGCACTGAGAAAGGAAAAAATATCCCTGACTTGGGAAGCAACAGTCAGGCGATGAAACTGGCCTTTAGGACACTGACCAGAGATAAACCTCTCGGCATAAAACAGCCCGGCACACAACTGATCAGCCGGCTAGGGACCAGCTCCCAGTGACCCCGCGGAGCCAACGGGCGCCACGAAACTGGCCAGTGTGCAGGGAACGAAAACACCAGATCCGCGTAGAACAGGCTGGTGCGCAGTGGAACGCCGTTCGCTGACCACCTGACCCTGGTCGCCGTGAGGCTGACCACAATGACCCTGCCCGGAAAGCCACGGGACTGGGTGAAAGGAGGCAGAATGAAATCCACCTGCCTGCTAGCACGAACGTAACCCGTGCCAGGGGCTGCAGCAGCGACGGCTGCCGCCCGCGGGCCACATGGTGACCGGGGAAGGGGCCTGTCGCCTGGGGCTCGGAGAGTCTGACTGGAGCTGCTGTGGGGACGTGGCGGAGGCGGGTGGTGTCCAGTGCTTTTTGATTTACAACCGCCGCGCCCCAAGCGATCCCATAAATTTGGGGGCCGTTTTCACCAAAACTGTGAGTTACGATTTTTCAAATAAATACATTTTCCAATCAGACGGGGTTCTGTTTAGGTTGAACGCGTCCCGAAGCAGACATCTCTCTACGCGGAAAATACACAGAGGAGGAAACGGAGCCGGGACGAAGCTCAGACAACATAAAAACTTGTGTAAACACGTTGTCATTTACGGACTTTCGGAAGAGAAAGGGAAGGGGGGAGGAAGATGTTTCATTCTCCCTTGAATCCTCAGATCCCAACCCCGAGAAAAGGCACGGAAAATTTAATACTCTTTTTTCCATACGCCTGATTTGTGTTACTCATTACGCAACAGGGCAGCATGAGGTTTACCTTAAATAGATTTCGTACTTTTGAGGCTGTTACGAACTTAAGAATGTATAGGGTTGCCTCACTCTTCGTTTTTCCTTAGGAAACGGTGTCGGGGGAGATCAACCAGAATAGATTATCTCAGCAGTGGAAGGTCTTCGAGTTTTAGCTATGTGCCCATAGCTCTGGGCCTGTGTTTTGCCACCTGCAAACCCAAAACGGACCAGGTATCAGAGGCCCCTGTTGCACACCAGCGCATTCACACCCAAGTCTGTGCACAACTGCAGGAAGCCCAGGGACCCTGGAAGCTCATGGGCAGAGGATGTCAGCTTGTTTGTGGCTTGGGTGTTTACCCTCATCCCAGGAAAGGCGGCCTCATCCATCGAAACCAAGTCTCCCCCAGAGGTCTGGTCTCAGCCTGTCTCTGCCACTCATTGGCTGTGCGCCCTTTACAAAGCTCCTTCCCCCTCTGGCCCGTCTCCCCGTTGGTCCTAACACCGTCTCTCGGTAGACTAGCTACTTTCCCACACGGGCCAAGGCAACGCGGCCTCACCCTCCGAACTTCTAAGAGGAGAACTTGAGCCTTTCGATGTCTTCGCTGCCATCGACTGTACCCCGGCCCCATGGAGCAGATTGGGTCAGATTGGAAAGTCCTAGACGCTCTTTAGGGGCCGCAGAGAAATGTTTAAGGGATTTGCGCGCTCAAGCTGCGGGGTAAATGGCCCGCGGGCTGATTTATGGCGCGTTACTGTGCGACGCGATTCCCCAAGACAGCGAGAATATTTTACACCGTGCTAATATAAACAGGCGGCCGGCCGGGTCCTTTTTATGGAGTTCCTGTAATTACCCGCTCCCTGACAGGTCCTTGATTTACGGCCCTATTTAGATAAGGGGTCCGGTGCGGGGATTGCCGGTGGCGTCAAGGTCACGGGACGAGGCGGGAGAAGGTTTGCGGTAGGCGCCGCGGCGCGGGCTTTCGGAGGCCTGCCATCCCGGGGGTGGGCGTGAGGGAAGGAGTCGCGCAAGGGCGGGACAGGGACCCCGAAGCTGAGGCCGCCTCACTCCGGACGCCCGAAGCTTGAGTCAAGTCGGCCCACTCTGCAGATGGGGGGACTGAGTCCTGGAGGAGGCAGGAAATACACCCTCCCCCCCCCCAAAAAAAAACCCAACAGCGAATGAAATGGGGGTGGGTTGGAGCAGAAACTGGAATTCAGGTCCCTGGCAACGTCATCCGCACGCCTGGCGATGCTCGGTCTCCCCCATCTCCAGCCGTATGACAGTCGGATTTTTGGGGGTCAGTGGGGAAATAGGAGGACTCAATGCCGTCAAACACAGGCACGGTCAGACGGGAACTGAGCACTGCATCGAAAGACCAGTGGTCGGGACTCTGTCCCTGTCCAGGGCGATGGAGTCGTGTGGGTGCGTAACTCCATTTCTTCTCCTGTGAAATTAATATTCCTAAAAACCGAGTCGCCATTTCAGCTTCACCTGTGTCATTTCCCTTCGTCTTAAACCAGCCCTCTGGGCGGTATTACCCCACCCCCAATTTACAGAGGAGGAAACTAAGGATCAGAAGGTTCGCACCCGGGAATGGCAGGTCGGGGTTTCAACCCAGGTGGGCCCAATTCCACCGAGAGGCTCTCTTTAAGCGCCCCTTGAATACAACTTTCAACCTTTATGTGCTTAAGCTCTCTACCTTGTCAAATGGGGTGAGCGTTCTGGTCCCACCTCACAAGCACAATTGGAGGAGGAAGTGTGTATTTGAAATGCTCTGAAGGCCAGACCTTCTGGCAGGGTTCCCCAGGGGAGGGGGGCAGGGCAGTGAGACTGGCGGTAGAGCCCGGGTGTCCCCTGGCTCCTGGTCCTTGGTCTGTAGCTGTGGACCCAGGGAGACTGGAGTCCTCACCTGAGCCACGTGCTAAATCCGTGTGAGGTGAGAGGGGAACTTGGGCAGGCAATTACAGAAGTCCACATTATCAACCCTATCCCCTTCTAAAAACGGAGAAACTGAGGGAAAGGAGGGAAAGGAACTCAGTAAGGTGTTAGGCAGAGCCAGAACTCTCTTGCCTCCCAGCCTAACGCAATCTGGGTGGACCAAACTTCTGGGTCCCAGACCTCCCCCCACGCCATGTAGTTTGGGGCAGAGAGAACACCCTCAGCAGGTCCCCACTGACCCGTTCTGCTGCACTCCAAACCCACCTGAGCCTGGGTGGAGTTGAAAGCGCCTTGGGGGTCTCCCAGAAGGCTAGGTCTGGAGCCTAGATGCCTTGTTGTCTATGCAGATGACCTCCCTGGTGTCCATCCCGCTGGAGACAGCCCATCCTGGAGTCCCAGCTGTCCCCGAAGGCCGTGCTACACGGCTCACCCAAGACTTTGAATCCTTCCCAATCTGTGTGTGTGTGGGGGTGGGGGGAGCAGCACTTTCCACTTCCCAGGTGGCTGGGAGCAGAACCCCATTCTATAACCACCCAAGGGGTGGGGGTGGGGGAAGCCAGGCAAGCTCAAAAGGTCTGATGGGACTGAGATTCATCATCCAGTAATGATCATATATTCCCCAAGCAGGCTGGATATTTGTGGGGTGTCAACCACCCTGAGTGACAGTCACCACAGGAAACTGACTGGGACTTATAGGTGGGGGCTGGAGCATGAATTTGTGAGTATGTGGGTAATTGCATGTACCTATGTGAGTGCTCCTCATGCATGTGGCTGCTGCTATAACGTGCATACTCTAGTTCACCTCATAAGCACGTGAATGTGACTATATGGGTACAACAGAACATGTGTCCAACGGTCTGAGTGTTTATGTGCCAGTGTGGACTGTGTGAACATGTGACCACATCTATTTCTGAGCACCTGTGCATACATAGTAGCCATCATGGCTATGCATTTGCGTGTTTGTGGGACTGAAGGTTTCGTTGTGACACTGAGAACACAAAATGTATGAAGTGGTTTTCAGACATTTGTGCTGTAAACAAAACTGTGGGGAATTTTAAGGAAACACAAACTGGCTGTACCCAGGCGCAACTGTGACATAAGACGATGTGTAAGAACCTGCGTTGGTGTAATATTTATGCAGAATGCATGTGCCTCTGCTGGATGACGGTATCTCATGCACGCAGGCATGTAGGCTTGGGGGGCTCAGCTGTAACACATCTGCAGTGGGATGCGTGCTGATAGAGAGATAATGTGTGAAATCCTAGGAATGCATGAATATTGAAATGCTGTGTTGCGTGGGTGTACGTGTACGTGAGAGTACACATGCTTCGGGGCGTATGAATATGTGGACTTTTGTGTACGCGGGGGAGTTTGTGTGAGTCCTTATGTGTGTGTGCACGCGCAATCGTGGGCCGAGTGTGCCACTGTGAGAGCCCGCGAATGAAGATCCATCCCGGATTAGGACAAAGGCTAGGTGTGTGTTGAGGACTGAGGTCCTTCTCCACACAGTAATTACTCTCCGTACCCGCACATTCACTCCAGAGCGCCGCTAGGCCAGGAAAGCTCGGGACCCCGCGGAGCCCAGGCGGAACTGGGCGCCCGGCGCTCCCTCCCCTCGAGCCTCCGGCTCCACGCTCGGCCCAACCCCAGCGCTGCTGGCGCCAGGCGCCCGGAGAGCGGCGGGTTTCCAGCTTGCCTCGGGCAGGAAACCAGGGCCTCCCTCCCCCCACGCACCTCTAGGGCCCACAGCCCCGCCGAGCACCCCCGAGGGGAGCACGGCTCACGACGAGGCGTTTGTCCCCTTCTCTCCAGTAGTGCCCCCCCTTCCATTTACTTCCTTGTACAGGAGGGAGAACCGCAGTATCCACTCGCTACAGGACCCAAGGAAAATCGTTCATCTTCTCTGGGCCCCACTTTTCCTTTCTGTACCAGGAAAAGACTTGGCTTTCTCCCTCTGCCTTTGAACTGAGTATGCCAGGCCCATAGTGGGCGGCAGTAAATACTTAAATGAATGGGTAAAGGGGTGAATTTGCCCTCCAAGAAGAGCAGCCACCTATCGACGTTCCCCTTTCACCCTCACCTCCGCATTGCTTTTGCGGGAAGGGCACACTGCCTCTGTCCCACCCAGGGAAGGAAAGCTGGCAAAGGTTCGTGAGATGGAGGGACCCAGGTATAAGGACAGCAGCGGGGACACTGCTGGAACAGGAGGCAGGACAGAGAACACCAGCCCGAAGCACCGCCACCCGGGAATTCCAGGTCCCCGTGGAGAGACCGGCACCGCGGGCAGCGGCCGGGCCCGGAGGGGCAGGAGGGAGGCCCGCGCGGCCGGGGTCACTTCTCCGCGCCGGCGAGATGCCCCGCGGTGCATTTCTCCCGCTACGTGAGCTCGGCGGACAGAGTGGAAGTCATGGTCTCCTCTGTACGCGTTTACTGCCAAACGCAGATGTCTCGCGGTGTGAGCTTTGGCGCTGGTGGCTTCAGAGAATGGAACATTCTCCAGCGGTTACGACCTGGGTGAAACAGTCCGACGTGAGCCGCGCTGCGGGGCCATTGTCTGCGGAGCGCGGAGCGGAGGCCGCTGGTGTACACGGCTTGGCCAGCGTTGGCCGGGGGGACAGGGCGGAGGACGAGGGGCTGCGGGTGCCTCGGGAAGAGCGGCAGGGGCCCATCCGGCGTCCAGCAGCACCCTGTCATCGTCTGACTCTGACGCCAAGCGGAGCAATGGAGCTCAGGACTGGGGACCACTGCGGTTCCTTTTCTGAATTCTGGAAGGTCTAGAACAAGAGCCTTTCTTTCGCTGGGCCTCAGTTTCCCTAGGTGTAAAATTAAGGGGTGGGCCCTGGATGGAGGCTTTCTTTCCGCCGGAGGAGTCTACATTTCTTTCCGTGGGGGGGGGGTAGCAGCCACCTTTCGGGGCGTTGACAGGCCTGCGCCTCAAGTCCTCAAGTGCGTGCCCTCCCCCACCCTACGTCACCCCCGCCGAGCTGCGACTGGGGGGGAGGGCGGAGGCGGGGCAGCCTCCCTGTCCCCGCAGGCAGCCTAGAGGCGAGTGGCGCAAGCTGCGCTTTAAACCAGGGACGGCCACCCCCCTTCCTCCTCCCCACCCCCCTGCCATTGGCTCCAGGGAGAGGTTGACATCAAAGCCGTGGACTTATATAAGCCAGACCCTGAAGGAGAGGCTGCAGAAGGGTTAAACAGGTCTCTCCACTCCGGTGTCCTCGCCCGCGACAGAAGGCGGCCGCGGTGCATCTCTTTCTCAACTTTGCCGCGGACGCGCTCGAAGCCGCACCCGCCGGAGCGCCGCCCGGGCCCACGGGGGGCCCTGCCCGTCTCCGAGGTGCATGGGGCAGCACTAACGGGGCTGGCGGCGCAGGCCAGGGGCCGCTGCACAATGAACCTCGTGGGCAGCTACGCGCACCACCACCACCACCACCACCACCACCACCACCCGCACCCCGCGCACCCCATGCTCCACGAGCCCTTCCTCTTCGGCCCAGCGTCGCGCTGTCACCAGGAGCGGCCCTACTTCCAGAGCTGGCTGCTGAGCCCTGCCGACGCCGCCCGGGACTTCCCCGCCGGGGGGCCACCGCCCGCCGCCGCCGCCGCTGCCGCGTACTGTCCGGAGGCCAGGCCCGGCCAGAGCCCGGGGCGCCTGGAGGCCCTCGGAGGTCGCCTGGGCCGGCGGAAAGGCTCGGGACCCAAGAAGGAGCGGAAGCGCACGGAGAGCATTAACAGCGCGTTCGCCGAGCTGCGTGAGTGCATCCCCAACGTGCCCGCCGACACCAAGCTCTCCAAGATCAAGACCCTGCGCCTGGCCACCAGCTACATCGCCTACCTGATGGACGTGCTGGCCAAGGACGCGCAGGCTGGCGACCCCGAGGCCTTCAAGGCCGAGCTCAAGAAGGCGGATGGCGGCCGCGAGAGCAAGAGGAAAAGGGAGCTGGTAAGTGCGGGGCGGGCGGGGAGCCCCCGCAGGCGGCGCCTAGGGGACGGAGTCCACGGCCGGCGCGAGAGTCTGAGACGCTGGGAAGTCCTGACATGGTCGAACTGGGGGCTTGTTGGCCTGAGGGAGAGGGAGTCCTATTTGAACTTCACTTGTAACGTGGAATGGTGTTTGTAAGGCTGTGAACGAAGCCAGGATCTTAACCGTTTGGGAGGGGATCATAGGGTCCCTCGTAAGAATCTATGGGAAGCTTGAGACCCCGGGAAAATGCACACATCATATGTTTCGCTGCCAATGCCGAGGGATCCTGAACCTGGGCTCTCCTGGAAGCCGGGTTAACAACGCTGTAGGAGTTCGTTACTCGAATTGGCCTGAGTGTGAATTTATGCATATGGGTTCAGTTACTGCTTTCAAAGGGCCTTTGCTGGAGAGGCTAGTTTACTTCCATCATCAAACAGATGGGGAAACTGAGGCCCAGAGTGGGACGGGTCCTGAAAGCCACCCACCCAAGGAGTCAAGAGGTGTAGCTGGGGTAAAACAAGTCAGGTCTTCCACTCCTAGCCCAGAGCGCCTTCCACCGCGCAATCAAGAGGTGTAGCTGGGGTAAAACAAGTCAGGTCTTCCACTCCTAGCCCAGAGCGCCTTCCACCGCGCAACTTCCCACCGCGCAACTTCCCACCGCTGTTTCCAAGGGGGGCACTTGATGGGTTTGTGTGTCACCAAGCAAGAACTCTCTCCTCCCACTTCTTTTGGCATTGGAGATCACAGTCTCTACTCCACCTTACTCGATCCTCTCCAGCAAGGGCGACACTTTCTGAAGCTCGGTTCCCCTGGCCCAGGGCTGTGGAACCTCAGAGAACAGATTTCTACGCTACAGAACTCAGGCCCGCTGCCTGTGGAAGCTGACTAGGGAGCCCCACCGGGTTTGACCTGACCCGCACGGGCTGTGGTCACCTAGGAAGAGCTCACCTGGGCAGACTGGGAAAGACAGCTAGGTACTGAGTCTCTAAACTGCAGCCCCGGGCTAGAGGAGATGCAGGCCCGAGTGATACCTGGGTGGAAGTAGTTATTGGGTACGGGGTGTATCCCCACCTCCTGCAGGTCCCTGCCTCCTTCAAAGTAGCACCGCTTGGTCTCTGCTAAGAGAGCAGGGAAGGAGATGCTAAAGCAGGCTGACTGCCCCTCTTTCGGCCAGCTGTCCAAGGCTTCCCAGCACCGGCTGGGGGGGACCCAACCCAGTATCGAAGCCCATGCGCTAAACCTGGTTGGAAAGCCAATGGGATGTGTGTCCCAGAGCGGAAAACTGTTGATTCCCACCCCTTCCATTCCAACTCCTGCAGTCTCTCTTGGGCACCATTAAGGCAAACCGAGGTGCATCAATTTTACTAGACGCAGAAAATTTTCATTACCACACCTCCAGCAGCTGCCCAGCCCATCCTGCCCCCAGGAACTCTGCGCATAAAGGCAAATTTATGAGCCTGTTTGCTTATTTCACAAACAGAAATCCGTCACTTATTTAAAAGCTCTCAGTTACTGCTCCCAACACCTTTTCCTCCCCACCCCACTCTACATTGGGCGACGGGAGCAGAAAATTTTAAACCTGTCTCTCTCGCGTCTTTTCTTCTGTGTGTCCTCCGGCAGCAACAGCACGAAGGCTTTCCTCCTGCCCTGGGCCCAGGCGAGAAGAGGATTAAAGGGCGTACAGGCTGGCCGCAGCAAGTCTGGGCGCTGGAGCTAAATCAGTGAGCTGAGGCCCGCGCCGAGGACCCCGCCACCACGGCTGGACCCCTGAGCCCCGGGAGGAGAGGAAGGCGGCAGCGAGTGCCAGGCTCTGGGTGCCAGGGGCTTATGGGTCGCAACCTGCCAAGCCTCTGCTGCATGCTGGCAGGAAGCTGGCTGCAACACACTTGGATCACACGTGCAATGTCATTTGAAATTGTTTTTAATACATTAAGAGAAAGAGAAATATATATATATATATATCCACCCCCCCAAACAGAGAAAGCGGCTCTTGGCAGCAACTATGTGGGAAGGAAGGACTGTGAGACACAAGCGGGCTAAGACGCACCCTTCCAACCCTTCTGGGGCGAATTTGGAACCCCCAGCGCCTTCCTCACTATGCTACCTGGCTCTCTTTCTCACCTCCCCCTTCTGCTTGCAGTCAAAACCCTCCGGTGCTCCCTTCCCTAATTAAAATGCAATAAGAGGAATCGGTAGTTTTCTGCCAAGGACAGAGAACCAGACCAGGAAGATGGAGGGCTGCCTTTTGTTGTTTATCTCCCTCAAACAGTGGTGTTTTTATTTTATTTTTTGTTGCTGCACTTCCTACTTAGTTCCAAGGGAAATGCTTCCCCCCTTCCTTCCTCTCTTCCTTCCTTTCTTTTTCCCCCTTTCCTTTCTTCCTTCCTTCCTTCTTTCCTTCCTTCCTTAGTAAAAACTTTTCCCTACGTTGAAAAGTTTTTATGTATTTAAACTACCTATGGTGCCTGCTGCGTTCAGGTGTTTGTTTATTCCCCCATCCCTATCCTTTTTCTACCTCAAATCTATATGACCACTCACCACCCCCTCCCTTTGCCAAAGCAGTATCTATGCTCTTGACTAATAAAACATTTTCCGAAAGCGGAGGAAACCTGTGTGATGTCTTGGAGGGTATTCCCGGCTTCATCGTTTCTGCTGGGTGGAGAGTCTCTGGTTCCTACTTCCTTTCCATAAATGCTCAAACTGCAAATTAAGTCGAGGGGAGGGGACAGATAAAGGACTTATTCCTGGAACAAAGAACAAAGTTCTCCTTACAATATCACTGTGGGACAGGATAACCTTAGTGAGCCCACAGAAAGGAAAACTGGGAAGGAATTAGATCGAGAGACAGGCTAGGATTTAGGTAGGTCAGCATTCCAGCTGGTCTAACACCAGGTTGGTACACACATAGGTAGTTGTCTGCAGGCGGCGGTTTGGGGTTATCATCCGGAGGGCAGCGTTGCTGGGAAGAGGGGGATGTGCTCAGCAATAATACTACCTTCATGTAATGAAGGAATTCTGAACCTATAGTTGTGTGTATGGTGGCTCAGGAGCTCACCGAGCGGGGAGCCTGCGCCGGGAGTCAAGGAGGGTCTGCTTAGCACAGTTCCCAGCGCAGCAGTAAGGGCTCCACGAGTCCTGGTAGCTACTTTATACGTGAGTCAAATAAGCTTGTGAGTTCTTATGATTAAATCGAGACATTTAGTTTTTTTCTCCAGCCACAATGCACTGAATAAATAATTGTGAGAACTCAGGGTTTGTGCACAGGGAAGGGGGTACGTGCATGCTAATTCGGGCACTCGCTCAGGAGAGCCATCTTTGTGCCCCCACATGTGCACTCGTGGCTGGGCACGGGGGTCAACAGGAGTGGGTGCATTTGCCAAGACGCGGGCGCGAGCTGGGCTAAACTGGGGACGTTTACAGCCCCTGAGTAATAGCGGGCAGACAACTAGTTTTGTTTGTGTGTAACGGTGTGCTAGGCACCAGCTAAGCGCGTGGAGGCTTCTGAACAGCTCCCGCGGACGCCGAGGGTGGAAAGGTCCGCAGCGCTTGCACGGGTGAGTCTCGGCGCCGCCCGCGAGGGAGGCGCGAGGACACGCGCACGGTCCCTTGGCGCTCACTTGCTCCGCACCCGGGCCGCGGGCCGAGGAAGGAGACCTCGGGCAGCTCCAGGGCCAGGCGTGTCCAGGCGCCTCGTCCCGGCGTCGGGTGAATATGGGGCCCCATTAGTCTTGGCTGTAAACACCGTGGCAGGGGCCGAGCGGCCACGCGGGCCTTTCCAGACACGAAAGAGTTAATAAAAGGTGTTTTATGGATGCGAGGAAACGGTGGGGGGAGGTGTGAGCTTCTCTCCACTCTCACCCCCCTACTTTTTTCTTTTTTCCCTCTCGCCACCCGCCGCCAGATCAAACAGGCCGGTGATTTAACTAGGGCGACACCTCGCCGTAATGAGCCGTCCCGGCACACCCCTCCCCCGGCCTCCGGTCCCGGCCCCAGGCCCCAAGGCCCCTCCGGCAGGAGAAGAAAAGAAAAATCTAGGCTCTTTTCTTTTTCCTTCCAAGAGCTGGGAAAGCCCTCAGAAATCCTGGCGTGCACGGGGACAGACTCAGGTAGCAAGCTGACCGAGGGGCCCCAGGACGGAGGGGGCCTTCTCTGGATTTGAACCCAGGACTGCAGCTCAGTGTACAGACCATCCTCTGGCGAAACGCGGAGCGCGGCTCCGGCGACTATTTTTAGCTCCCGAAGCATCCTAAGCACGGGAAGAATGCGCGCCCGGATCCGTGCAGGGACGCAGGGCACCGAGGGGTACTGCCCGCGCAGCCAGACCCACGTCGGGCAGAGCCAGTCCCGCTCAGAAAACGCCACCGGGCCCGGCCCGAGCCCCCGCGAGGGCTGGAGCTTCAAATTCAGCCGCAGTCACCTACGGTCCCAGTCTCACAGCTAAGACCTGGGGGCTGAGACAGGGGACCAGGGCCCGATGAGGGGGTCACCGGGACGTCCTCACACTTTCTCCAAGCCTTGCTCCAGGGCCGTAGGACGTCCAGACTCCATTTCCAGCCCCCACTCTCCGGCTGGAAGAGCCGAGCCCCAGAGAGGAACGGAGTGGCTCCAGGTCTCACAAACCAGCCTGCGTGGGGGTCTGCAGACTCCGCCCGTCTCTTCTCACCGCCGCTGGTCGCAAGCCTCGCAACCTCCTTCAATCCTCCCCTCCTGTGAAATGGCTTTAGAGCCTGGTATTTGCTTTCTTATTCTCTCCCAGGGTTCAACGCCGTTTGTCAGAAACCTACCTCAACCCGGTTGTAGCAGGGCGGTGTCGTTATTATTTTAAAAGTAAGGGCATCACCTTTTTTTCCTTTTTTTAAATCTGGGGGTGGGGAATGGAATGGTCTCCCAACGTAAAAGTAAATTCCAGGAATTTCTCGAAAGGAAATACTCACTGACGTTACAAACCTTTAAGTGCAGGACTAGTGTACTAAGGAGTGAAAAATAAGAAAGGACCCAGATGTGTTACAATTACAGAATTATAACTGGTTAAATAAATCCATCAGGACAGGGGGTGACTACTAAGCCACTGGGAAAAAATGTGATATTTGACATGGAGATTGTTCATGATATATTAAGTGTGGGGGGAGGAACCCTCCCAGGTTACCGAAGACTGTCCATCCTGAGCTGCTTTATGTAAAAATGAATGAATGAATATAATTCACGGAAAAAAAGTTGAAGAATATACATCTGCACATTTACCTCTACTTCTGAGCTGTGGGAATGAGGATTCCTCCTACTTAGCTATATTTTTCTACATTTTTTACAATGAATAAGCATTACTTTTGAGATTGAAAAAAATTACGCAGCAATTTCCTTCCACGCTCTCCTGTGGCCAGCGTTCTCTCAGTGGTACACGGTTTAGTCAACATTCATTAATTGAGCACCCATTTGTGCTAGGTACTGTGGGTATAAGTATAATGGGCAAGAAAGAATCCATAGAATCACCACAGAACATACAATAGTAAATAGTTGTCTTGAAGAGTTGATTATTCCTTCCACACAGTAAATCCAGTCTTTTTCTTAACATCTAAAACCTATTAATGCATGACATATTAACAACAGCTATAATTTGTTAAGGAAATTATTTAAGCCCTTGGCATGTATTATTTCATTTAAGCCTAATGAGGGTTATTTCATTTAAGCCTCCTGAGGGTTGTACGAGGTTAATACTGAGGCGGCTGAGGCTCAGAGAGCTGAAGGGCTTTGTTCAAGGTCACATAGCTAGTAAAGGCAGGTCTGGCTGTCTCCAGAGACCTGGCTTTTCCACCATATCTCAGAGCACCTCCAGGATTGTGTGTGTGTGTGTGTGTGTGTGTGTGTGTGTACGCGCACGCGCACGCACAAATACATCCTCTTAGTCTGATCTTCCTTGGTCCCCAAAATAAGGTAGAAAAGAAAGAAGGGGGTTTGCGAAGGGACCTGGGATTCTAACTCCAGCCTGTACCTGGAAGCCTCTTCCTCTGTCCTCACTCAGAGTGGACCCCATCTATAAAACGAGGAGAGGGTGGGCTCCTCCACCTCTAAGTTCTTTCCTGACTGTAACACTGATTCTAGGAATTGACTTTCTGCTGGTGAAAAGCTCAGCACATTATTCTTTGTATTAGTCTCTGATGTTTGTACAGTGCATTCACCTTTCCTTGGTACTTTCACTTTTCTAAGCACATCCCTCCCGCCCCCCAAACTAAAAGGCAGCAGGGCAGGGATTATGCTCCTCATGACAAAAGGAGAAAGGAACACCCAGAGAGGTGAAGTAACCAGTTTGGGGTCACACAGCCAGTCAAGGGATTAGAAGGCAGTCTGCAGACGTGAGGTCCAGGGCTCTCTTGGAAAAAAAACTGTGGATCCTTTCTCTTCGTGCAACCAGCAGTTAAGCTTATGGTCTTGCTAAATCCTCATAAAAGAAACGAAACTAAGAAATCAGCCAATCTCATTTTTAAATGAAAAGTGACTGGGAAGAAAAAATATGCAGGCTCTAAAGTGTCTGAAACCAGCCTCCTGATTTAAACCTAATTTGTTTGAAAAAAAATTTTTTTTCAGCAGAGAGAGTTTTTACAGCTGAGCTCTCCCAAACCCATAAAAAACAAGGTTTATATGGGAAATAGTGAAAGACTCTTAACTATAATACACAGCGTCTAATGTAAGCAGACATAGACACTATATAAAGCTCCTACAAATGTTATTAAAACAAACAGAAATACACATTTATCCCCACAGAATGGACAACGGAAGGCATCGGACTTTCAAGGAGTTCCAGAAGTCTTACGTTCACTGAAACGTTCAAAGCACCCCATAACACTGATCCTTACTCACCATCCAAACATTCCCTTCATTTTACAGAAGGGTAAACTGAGGCCCAAAGAGGCAAGGGCCTTGCCGGAGGTCACACGGGGTGTTGTATTCTTTTTTTCCCTTTGTTTTCTTAACACCTTCAACTTCTAGTGCAGGGTAAAGAAGTTACTGAGCCTCAATTTTCTCATCTACAAAATGGGAGAGATCATTGCCTCAGCTTCCTGGGGTTGGAGAGGATTGCATGAGATAATAAGGTGTGCAAAGTATTTAGCATGTTGCTCACCACAGAGCTACTTTTATTACTTTATTTAATCCTCACAATAACTTGGTGAAGTATTAAGGACTTCTTTTTTTTTTTTTGGTTTGTTTGTTTGTTTTGGAAAGGTAGGACGTATTTCTGACAGGCACATGAGGTTGCAGTGACTTGCCCAAGGGCACACAGCCAGTGAGTGGTTTCCTGGTCCAAAGCCCTTACATTCCACATCATTAAGGTAAACTGAGGGGCAGACAGGGTGTAGTAGTTGAATTTCTGAAACTATCTAAGGCAGCACAATACAGGAGAAATATAATGCAAGCCATAAGCGTCAGTATGTATGGAATTACAAGTTTTTTAGTAGCCACATTAAAAAAGTAAAG
The DNA here is from genome assembly GCF_964194185.1 of Rhinolophus hipposideros. Classification (NCBI taxonomy): domain Eukaryota; kingdom Metazoa; phylum Chordata; class Mammalia; order Chiroptera; family Rhinolophidae; genus Rhinolophus; species Rhinolophus hipposideros. The sequence goes on along the minus strand of NC_138069.1, from coordinate 26,369,577 downwards.
GGAAACAGGTGAAATAAGGTTTAATAATATACTTTATGATATTATTTATATTTCATTACGTATAAATATAATTGCAACATGTAATCAATATAAAATTATTAATGATAGTTTACTTTATTGTAAGCCTTCAAAATTGAGGGTGTGGTTTATACTTAAAGCACCATCTCAGTTTGGGCCACATTTCAAGCATTCAGCAGCCTCATGTGGTTAATGGCTGCCATATTGAGCAAAGCAGCTCTTAAGTCTCATGTAGTGATATAGCTTTAGTTAATCATATAAGTAAATAGCCACCATTTACTGAACACTTACTGTGTACCAGGCAGCAGTGCTCATGTATATGGGCTTATTTACCCCCCCTAACAACTACAGAGGGTAATTTATCCATGGTCACATAACTACTAAGCGGCACGTCTGGCATGCAGACCCACACCCATCTGTCTCCCAAACCTGCCATTTTAGCTGCAGAGTTCCATGACTTCCAGAGACATCTTGGGGCTGTAGTTGGGCAGTGAGATGTGGAGAGTGCTTTTGAGGTGCCACCCAGTGTGTGGAGCCCTGAGTTCCAGATCACATGAGTCAGGTGACCTTGGGCCAATCATCCTCTTGGGCCCCTTGAGGAAAGGTATTGTTAGCTCACCTTAGAGTTTTCTAATCTCTAAAGTTTTCTACTCTAATCTCTAGAGTTTTCTAATCTCTAAGATGAGCTAGAGATTACCTTTCCTCAACCCACAGAATTCTTGTCAGGTCAAAATGAGAAAAACTCTTTGAAAAAGTGTTTTGAAACACAGAGAATGTAGCACAAGAGAAGGGGCCAAGGTCAAGAGGGAGGTTTCCACTGGCAGCCAGATGAACTGGTTAGATGAGCTGTGTGGCACTGGGCAGGTTTATTAAACTCTCTGAGCCCCAGCTCTCTTCTGTAAAAGGGGAGGCAGAAGAGCTCACCTAGATGTGAAGATCCACTTAGCCTGGCCTAGAACAGACAGTGGTAAAGGAGCTATTACTGTTGCTCTTGTAGTTGGGGCTAGGCTGCAGAGTCTGATTTGGAAGCAACAGGGAATGGCAGGGAAGGGGAAAGGAGCATGACCTTCCTCCGGCCGGAGACCTAGCTCTTGGCTCAGGGTAGTATTCTGGCAGTCCAGTGATGGGGTGTGGGAGGTGTTCGTGGGAGTGTGAGAACAGTTTGCATGGTGAAAAAAGCACTAGATCCAGAGGTCAAGAGAAGGGGGTTCAGCCTGTTGTGTGACCTCGGGCATTTCCTTACCCCCACTGGACGTTGGTGTCATGTGTAAAATAAGAAGGTAGGACCGGAGATTTAAGTCCCCTTCTGCATTGAACGTTTAGATTTTTACAGCGGTATGAATCAAAGCATTCATCAAACACAGCATCTGTGAAGAGGGCGGAAAATGCCCTGGAGCCTTCTCAGGTGGCCTGGGGCTACCACAGACTAAGGGGAGGGCGCCACCTGGTGGCCGCACTCTCTCCTCTGTTCCGTGGAGAGAAACCAGCGAGGACTCCAGAGCCCCAGAACACACTTTAGCTAACTTCCTTTGGCAGTTCGGGGGAACAGAGAGGGAGACCAGAAACTTCACAGAGCCAGGAGTCCTGGTTAGGAGGCTAACTCCTGACGGACGTCGAGGTTTTACAATCCAAGGTCTTTCTGAGGCTTTCTTCCCTAAAGGCATCTTGGGGCAGGGGTCTGTGTTTCCCTATTAGGTCAAGTCTAAAATGCACCACACATTTTCTTGTTTCTTTGGATGGAAGCCACTTCTTTGGAAAGAAGCCACATTTTCTTGTTTCTTTGGATAGAAGCCACTCTTGGTAACTCAAAATCCTTTTGCCATTATTGCTTGGGGTTAATGGAATGCAGAGGGCTGATTCCCCTACACTGACTGCCCCAGACTGCTGGCATCCTGAGTTCTTTTAAGGGTTTTTGCTACCCTGTCATTTCCCCCACTATGATTATTTTACTTCTCTCTGTGGTAGAGGTCGCATGGTACGCGGAGGAGTCAGACTGACAGGGGTTCAAATTCTGCCTCACCATAATACCCTTAGCAAGCCATCTAACCTCTCTGAGCCTCAGTTTTCCCATCTGAAAATTAGGGATAATAGCCTCTTTGCAGGTTTGTGTGAGATATATAACCGAAAACAGTAATAGAAAAGAATTAATATTCTAGCAGTTTGTCTAGCACCTAGTAGGTGTTTAACAAATGGCTTTTAGCTCTGCAGGTATGTCATCCTGACCACTTTTCATATTCAGCTTTTGCCGATATTCCTAGATCGAAACATGAATAGAGTGCATTTGAAACAGTAATGGCAACAAGAAACCAAACACCCTTACCGTTGAAGACGGTGGCGCCTCCTTGGAAAACTGTTCAGATTGGTTCAGCCGAGTTCAACTTCGTCTAGTTGAGATACAGCTCGTTGTCAGGCTGGGGTGTCGTCAGTAGTAACTGCTTCTCTCGGTGCTCGTTCTCCCGGCGTGGCTAAGCGTCGTTAGATACAATTCCAGCTTCAGGCACTTGCTTGTTGACATGTCTGGGTCTGACCCGTGCCCGGCTGACTGCCCTGCTCTCCCTGAAGCCCGTGCACTCGGCCAGGCCACCATCTCCTAAGCAGGCTCCTCAGAGGGGTCTGGCTGGGCGCCCGTGTCCTCCCACTGGTCACCGAGCACAGTCTGATCTTGCTGGTGGCCCGGAGCCCTCATGCAGTCTCCTTAGCCGCCGGAGCTTAACTAAGCTCGTTACGTTTGCTAAGCCTCATTGGCTTCTCGAAGATGACAAGACTTTTATGCACGCACGCACGCACGCTCGCACCCACCCACCCACGCTCGCACCCACCCACGCACGCACGCATGCACCCACCCACCCACGCACGGCTCCTCCGTCAGAAGTGGGGCTGGCGCAGGGCTCCCAGGCTTCCTCGCCCGTCCTAGGGGTTTAGCAGTGGCCGGGCTGCTTTTCACCGCTGTCTGGGTCTTCACTCCTGAAATTCCCGGCTCCTGGAGGACAGAGTTCATTTCCAGATTCCCTCAGGCGCCTACCTAGCACACAGCAGACATTCAAACATTTTCTTGAGCACATTTCATTGTTTGGTTTTTTAATGATAGGTGTGGTGACTCCCACGTCCAAATTCCTCACTCTGGCACCTGAGGCTTTCTGCTCCGGACTGGACTTCCCCTAACCCTCAGTCTCCCGCCAAACCTTCCGTTTCCTTCAAAGGTCTGCGTAGGAGCCTCTTTTTCCACGAAGCTCCCTTGAGTTTCAGAAAGCCTTTTCCTTTCTATTTCACCTTTACTCTGATTCCCATAGATACACGTGTAGTGTGACTGTACATGGGAGTTGGTAAATAAATAGATGCTTTGATATGTCTACCGATATGGCCATAGTCACAGACACAGGTTTGTGTGTGTATATAGATATACGCGTGTATATAGTATATATATATATGATATATAACTGCATATCCATATCGTATATACTCATATATGTATACATATAAACATATCTAGTATGTCTAAACTGATATGAATGCCCTTTGTCATTATTATTTTACAATTTGGACATATAATATATAACTATATGTTTATTACATGATTTATAGACAATAATTATAAGTATATAAAAGTATAATCCTTTTAAAGCCAGTCCCCTATTATTTGATATATAGGTTGTTTCTAGTTCCTCTCTGTTCTGAACGATACTCCTATGAGATACTAGCTCATCCTATTAGTAGACGGAGGGCATAGTGGACTTCGGGGTCAGACAGACCTGTGTTTTGCCTTCATCCCCACCACTTTCTGGTAACTTTGCACAAGCCATCTCACCTTCAAAACTTCTCTTTCCTTGTCTATAATATATAGAGTAACTGTACTCATCTCCTAGGGTCATAAGGCACGTGAACTGTTTAACATTGGACCTATCACAGAGTAAGCGCTCAGTGAAAAAACAGCATCAATCAGGGAAGCAGAAAATGAGGATTTGCTTCGGCTTCCCCATTGACAAGTGTTACCATTAAATCATTTCATAGTGTGTGACAACACATGGAGATAATGAGCGATGGCTCACGGAGATAGTAAGTGCTGTCCGAACTTAAGATTTTAGTATTGTTTTTCCTTCTCTTACAGTTTTTTACAGGTTTTAGGAATATGTAACTTAAACTATGCAAGTGGAGAGTATGTGCTTTGAGGGCACTTAAAAAAATTGCTTTGCTATTTTACAGATTTGGTGAAAATGGTTCAGGTCCATTATAAACAATTTAGACAATATCAAAAAAGCAGAGGAGAAAGTAAAACTCGAAATCCCACCAGCCAGGACTGACCAGGATTGGCACATTGATGGTGGCCTTCTCTTATTCGCTACCTTTTGTGGTGCCCAGGGCAGGACAGTGCAGGTTTCAGCTATTTAATAAATGTCTGTTGACCTCGACCAGATTGACTCGTTAACAGGGGCGTGCTCCAGCTCTGTCCCTCTCAGCCAACCTCTGACAGTTTCATTAACCCCATTAAATCACGCAGGTGCCTTTACACCTCCTGGGCTTGTTAACCTCTGCTCAGCTCTGCTAAGTTAAAACCTGGCTGGAAAGTTGGATGTGCCTTGTTAACCTCCAATAAACCCTATTAAATTTCCTACCCAGAGCCATAGTGACTTCTAGGAATCCCTCATTAAAGTTCAGTAAATCCAGTTGATGGGGACAAGGGTAACTGTTGTGGCTGCACGGCTTCAAAGCGTGACATTCCTGAATTCTTTGACAGAGGGGTTGACAAGTGTCCCTGCGACCAGATGACCCAATCCTGGCAGTGCTTCAGGCTCTCATTATTGGGCAAGTTTCTCAGCCTCTCTGCATTTACACCTCTGTAAGATGGAGTTAATAACAGTTCCTACTTTATGATTGTAGTAAGAAGCAAAAATGGAACACTAGTAGCATGTTGTCTGGCATGCATGCTGCATTTATAGCTATTATTATTTCTGGATGTGAAAGATCCTTATAAACTAAGTAACCGTTAAGTAAACGGAAGCTTCAATTCAGACATGAACTGTGTCCTCCTACACACCAGGCAGGGTGCTAGGAACTGAAGATTCTTTTCATCCTGGTTTTATGCAGACTGAAGATCATCCACTTGAACGATGTGACTGAAGAGTATCGCTGTGTCAGTGCATGTCACTGTGTTTGCTCAGGCTGTAACACTTCTGAGCTGTTTGAGGTCGAACAGAGCTATTTTCCCTCCCTAGGTCTTGGTGGCTTGCACTCATTGCCCCTACACTTCAATGTGCATAGAGATTCCCCAGGAGATTTTGTACAAATAGCATCCTGAGACCTCCTTGAGATTCTCATGCAGCTGGTCTCACGGGGAACTTTTAACCAGTATCCAGATGAGGTTGAAGCTGTTGGACTGGGAAACCTTTGGATCAAATTAGTGCTTCTCAACTTTTTGGGCTTGAGTCTTACCCAGGGAAATTCAATTTGCACTGCTGGCATTCAGCCTCTGAGCTTTTCATTCTGAGACTCTGGGATGGGAGCCCAGGAAGTGGCATTGTAACCGAGATTTTAGGAGATTCTGATGGGGTGAGGGTAGCAAGTGCCACACTTTCAAATGATTTGACAGTCATTATTGTAAAGGTCTATTTTGAAGAAAGGGTATCTGGTTCCCACTGAAACTTCTCTTCTAATGGTACGTTAAGATGTGGCTTCATTGTTCCAGCACAATCGATGCCTGTGGATCCTTAAAGGTTGATGTCAGCAGTGGACAGCAGCCAGTTCGGGAGAAGCTTGGGGACGAAGCACCTCTGAGGCTCAGTGTGAGGGGTTAGAGGACAGCAGGAAGCCCTCGGCTGTTAGATATAAAAGAATGAGAGGGCAGCAGGCAGAGGAGTGGAAGGAACTTCTTAGGGTATACCTCAAATGAAGAGGCAACATGCTATGAAAACTGGAACTCCCTCTGCTTTCTGAAGGAAACCAACCCAGGGGTCCTCTACAAGATGGCACCCTCCAGGAACAATCCATCATTAACCCCAGGGAGAGCCCTATCCTCCTTGCCCCCAAGTGTCCCCTGAAAAGTCACTCTCCACCCTATTGACAAGGGAGTGGAATGGCAGAGAGTGAGGGTGGGGAGGAGGAAAGGCACTGTACATTGTAGTGCTGTTTATAGTTTGAGAGCTAGCATACATGACTTCTAGTTAATATGATACAAAAAAATACGGATTGCATTTCTTACCTTTCATTCTGCTGGTGTACTAAAGTGGCACTTAGTGACTGATTTGAAGTAAAAGACCTGAGCCGGAGGCTTGGCTGGGCAAGGGGCTTCATCCCAGGGGGCCTCTCGGACTTCCACAATAAAGCTGAGTCAGATAACCTCATCTTGTCTGGGGACTTTGTTAAAATGTAGATTCTGATTCAGTAGATGGATGGGCAGGTGAGGGGCCAGATTTCTAATAAACACTCAGCTGATGGACCAACTTGAAATATCAAGCCTCTATGTAGTTGAAGAAACACCAGTCCTACCCTGTTAAAAATAAATTGTTGAGACATTTAAACATTGGGATATTTACATAAAGGTCCCTATTTCCAGCTTCTCTTGTTGAATTGCAAGAACTGGTCACACAGAGCTGGCATTCCCACATGACAGCAACAGGCTGGAGCTGAGTAGCGGCTGCTCTTAGAAGGGACCTGAGTTTTCCAGTTTGCGCACGCCCACTGAAATCATTTCAATGTGCAATTCTCCATCTGTTTTACTTACGGCTCTCATTTTATAGATCGATAACTGAAGACCCAGAGTGAAGCGATTTCCCCAGGGTGTCTGCTATGCTATACAGCATTCAGGCTGCAGACTGAGGCCATCTGAACCCAGTCTGTCTCTTTCCATGTGAGTGAGTGGGAGCGGAACTAGAACCAGGGCCCAGACGTCTGTGACCAAAACTCACTCGGTGTGCACTGGGGTTGAATGGGCAAGAAAGGAGCTAGCTAGTTCAAGGACTTGGAGCCAGGAGGAAAGATCGCAGTCATCAATCGCTGTACTACACACTGACGGGCCAAATGAGAAAGTGAAAGCACCCCAATTCCACGTGGACATTCAAAGAGAACAACAGTGTCTTGTTACTCATTCAGATCATTTATTAAGAGCGAAAGTCGGGCCATCTCATCTGTGTGATATTGCAACATGAAAAGTCACATACATTACTAAGGAGACCCCACAGAATTGAGAGCCTTTCAACAGTACAGAGCCATAGATTACAAAATTAAAATACAAATGATCCCCCAAGTTTGGCAGGAAACATGTACACTATGAGGAGGCCTGGAATGGAAGGGCACTTGCTTTTCAATAAGGCAGTTACAAAATGGAAAACAAAGAAAAGAAATCCACCCCCCCCAAAAAACACTCTGATGGGCATAACGGGTAATAGAAATATGAGACAGGGGTCCTGTACAACCCTGTCATTGGCAAAGATGTGTTCATTCAGTGACAGCAACCAAAGGGTTTGTGTTTTAAGATGCAGGCTAGATGAAGCAACTGATTGTAGACATTTCTACCTTAAGAAAAGGTCCCACCTTGCCCCAGTTTGGATCCCACCTGAAAACATCAGATCACCTTTATTCTTCCTAACCATAAACTTGGAAACAGTCTGTAATAAAACGAAAGGAATAAAAAGGCACCCCTAAAGCACCATGCTTCCCAGGGCATGACTGAGAGCTCACCTGTCCTGCAGGTCAACTGCCTAGCTCAGTAACAGGGGCTGGGAGACTGCGAATCACGAGACCACAGAACTAACTATGTCTATCCGAGTCAGGGCCAACTGAATCACACAAGCTCCAAGGACCACCTGAAAGACAGGAGTCTGACCAACAGATCACAGAGCAAGGCCATTTCAAGAGACTTTAGATTCTAGGAGAACACTACATCTTCCTCTAGGACTTTGAACCCTGGTCTTAAATTATACGCTAGTTCTGTTCACCCCTCCCATTCATTTTGCAAAACTCAAATGACTGCTTTTCTAATAATTCATTCAACCTTGAGTTCTGCAGGTTGGTCTTGGGATCCTTTGCTCAGTTGCAAGGTCTTAAGAATCTGAGGGCAACTCACTTTACACTGGATAAGAGTCGTGCTGCAAGTCAGAAAGGGAGAGGAGCACTGGACAGGTCCCAAAGGTGACAGGTTAGTCCAGGTAATGCCTGGACCCGGGTAAGTTGTTTTTGAATTTGTTTCCCCATCTCATTCCCCTAAGAATGAATTGGATAATAGTAACTTTATAGCTTGAAAATATGGCACTTGTCTGACACTGAGAGATGTGGTCCCCCCACGTTCCTAAGCTCTGTTTTCTTAGTAAAAATATGTGAAGTACTTTTGCAGGAATCTTAAGGTATAAGCCCTCAGCAGCTATGGAAACTTTAAACTCCACACAGAGCAATGTTCTAAAATTTTCTAGCAAAAGTGTTTCCTAAGTGATGTGAGCATTAGTTTTTGTGGAACAAGCACGGAACTAAGGCCTCCTCTGTCTTATGTCTTGTTTGTTTGTTTTTAGCTAATAGCATCCCTGCCGCCCCCGACTCTCTCCATCAGCTTCAGCAAGAACCAGGCTGATGGGGTTTCCTCCATATTCTCTAACACGGAACTGAATGCACCAATACTCAGGGGGCTGGGCAATCAGGACGCCAACATGTCTATTTGCTAGCTGCTCCTTTTCAACCGACAATTGCTATGCCGGGGGACAGCGCCAGTAATTGGGTCCTTGGCCAGGATGAGCAACTTGTTCCATGTGGGCAGAGACTCGGGTGGAAGTTACAGAGAACGCAGAAAAAGCCAGAAGTTTACAAAGATAGAACCAGATACCCCCAGGAGGTAGTGAGTTCTCTGTCCTCAGAGGTGTTTAAGCCCACACTGCTCAAACCCTTGGGGGGATGGTTGGAGGCAGAATGTCAGCACCTATGGGGAGACTGGACTGGATGAGTTAAAGGCCCTTTCCCAACTTCTGAAGCTTGTCATTATAATGACTGAGAGCCTTCAGATGATTTCCATGAAGCGATCACTCTGGGTCGGGACAGCTTATTTCAATAGGCGAGGCCCCCAGAGTAAGCTTCCTCTCCTGACTTCTCCCTTCCTCCAGGCACTTGTCCTGTAGGATATTAACCAAAAATGCCACATAATAAACAGCTGAAATGCCAGGGGAGGATGCAACATTCCAGCTGCAAACAATTATTAATATCTGTTCTCTGGAAGGCTAGCAGTGAATATTTAGCTTTGACAGGAACATCTAACAGCTTGGCGGCTGTAACACATAAGTGAAATTCCTCTTCATTTTACAACACTGGTCTTGAATCCTTTGGTTTCAATCTTTCATAGGATTCAGTTATGATCTTTTTCATGTGCTGTTGCCAACCTAAGAGTTTGTTCATTGAAATAAGAAGTTTGTCCATTTGTTTTTTAAAAACCTTAAAATGGAGCAACATGAATGGCAGGATATTGACATTTCCATGTGATATCCTTCAGGGCATATGAGAAAACCATACCAGGCCCGAACTGAGGCAGGAACCATGCTCTTTAAGAAGGCAGTGCCAGTTCTATTTCAAATTCCAGTTATGCCCAGGAGCACCGAGAGGAGAGAAGGCAATGCTGCAATGTTACAGGTGGAGAGAAACGAAGAGTCCTTGGCAGGCGGCGTAAAAATGCAGGCAGTCAAGATGAACACTGCTTGCCCCAAACCCCACTGCCCCCTGAAGCCAGACCTAGTTGCTTTGGAGGGCCCGGCCATTTCTAACAGGCAGGCAGAAATCTCCTGCCTACAGATTAAGCCATGGGAAACTGCAGAAGAGACTAAGGCAAGTGGTTTAGTGGTTTGATGAAAGAACAGATTTCTGCACACAAGAGAAATGTAAGTTCAGATAGCTTTGTCTTTTCTCTCACCTGACGTGTTTTCAAAAGTGGAAAAGAGACCCACACCTCCACTTTCCAAAGGTAACTCCCTTTAGAGGAAAGACGATGGCATGGGAGTCAAGTGCGCACAGCACCTGGCTGGAGGTGGAAAGTTGCCCCAGGCTTCTCTTTGGAACAAAAGCATTCTTACAGACACACTTGAACAGATGGATCCTAACACCATATTCTTGTACAGAATATATCTTGTACTGCTGTCTCTCTCAAGTGGGAAAACAGATTTACTGTTAGAAAAATAGTGACATGACGTACACATCCATAATTTTGGTTTAAACATCAGAAAAATACACCCTCTAACTCAATAAGATAGGGACATTTCCAGAAAGCAGGTTACCAATGAATCCCTTAACCTACAGGCCCCAATTGCCCCCAAACTCCAGCCTGATGAGAAAACACATCCCCTGACAAAAGGGGCTTGGTGTCTGATGCCTTCAAAGCCTTTCTATTTTCTAATTCAGCTTCTCAGGGAAAAAAACCTAGATAATCCACACACCTCTGAGCCGTCTTGCTGCTTACATATACATCAACATCAGCTGTAAGTAGTCAGAAACCTGACTACATCAGGATCTGAATTACTAAACATTCAGCACCCTGACATGCCATCCACAGCCAGGTGTATTAAAATAAGACCCCCTCGTAGCCTAGAGTATATTCTATGTACATTCATCTACACATGTGTAAAAAGGATGCAATCTGCTAGACATGCATTTCGAACACCGGCGAAAGCTGTGCTGAAATGGAACACACTGCGTTTTGTTGAGAATGGTGGCCCTGTCCCCAAGCCACAGAAATCAGGGCACTCTGCTCCACAGACATGAATCCACCACCTTGCTCAGTGCGGATTTTCGTTCTGAATTCTCTGTGTTGATGCTCAGATTAAGCCATGTAGGAGACATTAAAACTCTGCCAAGGCCAGGCTGTCCACGGCTCCTTTTAGTATTTAAGGCTTAAGAACTCAGAATTAAAACTGAGTAAGAAAACGATACTTTTGACCACAGTATTATGTCAAGAGGGTCAGAAATTGGCATTCCAAATCCTTTCCTTCCCTTTTCTCCCATTCCTTACCCAATACCTTCTGCCCCCCAACACACTGATTAGAAAAATTTGGAAAAGTAGACTTTTCGATATAAAGCTTTGTTTTCAAAGGATGCTTTGGCTGTGATATAATTAGATCGAGGAAATGGAGTTTTTGAACGTAAAAATATCAGGTAATTATTAATACTTAAAAAGAAAATCACGTTAGCAATCTTTCCCCCTAAAAGGGAGGCAAATTGCTCTCAAAAACGAGCATCAGATCGCACTGCCCTTTGTCGCTCAAAACTATGATTTGCTGCTGATCTTGGAGCCCAGGGTACGAAGGCCCATCAGACTGTCTACCCTGAGCTGGATGCTGAGCCGGAGTCACATGGCCCCTGGCAGCTTCCTTGGTGGTTGTGAACTAAGGATTAGTACTTCTGAAAACACAGCTCCACACCACTAAGTATCTCCGTTTGCCAAAGAATTGATGGCCCAGGAGAATGGCTGAAGTCACAGTGCCTAACTTTACCACAAAGAATGAAGCACAGAGGGGTGTGCAAAGGGCTGCTTCTTACAGGTCGCATCCATGTTTCTGGAACCTCCACAAAGACAGCTTGGCACATGCGATTGCCCTGAATCCTCACTGGATCTGAAACCTTTTGTTGTGCATCAGGATTTCCCCCATACTCTAGAATTTAAGTGGCGGACCACAGACATGGCAGAGGTCTCGTTCACGAGAGGTGTGAAGCAGATGTTACAAGGCTGGCACTGTTAGTCACAGCCCAATTAGCCAACAGATACTGATTGAATGCCTACTGTGTGCATGGCACAGGGCCAGTGAAGGGGACCAGGGTCAAACTGATTTTCTGATAAATGACAAAGCTTTGTAGGAGGAGGGGCATTACGTCCCAGCACACCTGGGTGTGCTCATGCACCTCCACCGTCGGCTGTACCCTGCTGCTATTCCAGGGTGACATCTCACACGTGGCAGTGTGGGATTATAAGGTGACTACCAAAATATTTGTTATCCCACACTTCCAGTAGAACTGACTTGATGTTTTCTTAAATGCTGCAATACATAGTTTTCTTTAATTCTTTTTATGATCTTGTTTTTTCAGCCCAGTAGTTGCCTTAAAAGAAAGTCTTTGTATATACATGCTGAATCAGGAGAACATAATCCTCCTGACCAAAGAGATTTACAGTATTTATGATTCAAACTTTTTTATTTACAATAAAACTTAAAAGTCTCTATGGGCTTAAATGTAGCAGATATCACCTGTGCATTAGGTATTATGCTTCATCTTCACTCAAGCTGCTTGCCACCCTCGGATTTCTGGTCCAGTCTACTCTTGTTACTCTTCACCATGTAGATGAAGTAGGCGAGGGTCTCTTTTTCGTTCACAGGTATGTTCCTGAAGTGTCGACTGACAGTCTACAGGGGGGAAAAAACAGAACAACATGCATAAATCAGGACCACAGATTCTAAATTGGGCAAAAGAGGAAGTAGGAAGCTGTTGCCGGAGACATGCAGGGATTATGACCACTGCTGAAGTCCCTGCCATGGTAAGAGCTCAGATTGTTCTTAGATTCCCTGGGGTCTAGGTGGTTTGCTTTCCAGGCTTCCAAAAGCAGGACTTTAACCCACAACACCTCCCACAACAAATAGAAGGTGCAGTTCTGTTTCTGTGGCAGCAAGCTGTCCATCATGCCATGATCTCAAGGTTATCCCCATGGAGGAAGAGACTGGGACTGCTCTGGTTGGCCAGCTCTCAGGCCCCAGAACTGGGTAAAAAAGTCTTTTTAGAAATTATGTCAAATGGATAGCCAATCAAACAGATATAAGTATGTGACCCAAGAATTCATCTTGAAAGACATCAGATTTGAAGAAAAATTCACCATTCACTCTGTATTCCTGATAACTTTGCTTCATTCTACAAGTCCTAAGAACGCATGTCACCTCTTGCCCCATCTCATCCTGTCCCTTCCATCAGGGGTGCATACTGGCAAATGGGTAATGTCATCTTAAAGTGGGAAAGGCTTATGTACTCGTAAGTTTTAACTGGATGCTGGTGAAGGAGTTTAAGAAAAAATAATAGATCAGCAAGAAATCTCTAAAGGAAAGACCAAAAATCAGTGGGGTTGTGAGCCTTTAAGGAAATCTCTGGATGGAGTGAGTGACCAGGACAGATAAAAAGAGTCAGAGAATTAGAACTACAGAGTGGTTATTTCTGGATGGTAGGATTGTATTTTTCTTTTCTCCATTTCCCAAATTTTCTATAATAGGCAGAAAAACATGTTAAGAAGGATGAGCGAGTACCCATACAAATACCAACAGGACAGAAGTATCCAGCCAGGTGGTCAGTATATTAAAATAATGGCCAATGGAGCAATTCCCTACCTCCAAACTGTGTTAAGAACTCAGGGCAGGAGAAAACTTTCTTGGGCTCCATTCATTATAATAAATACCTCCATTACCAACATGAGAGTAGAAGAAATCAAAGGGAAAAAAACCAAAGAAAGAAAAGTATCTCTTACAAAGGTTTTTGGGATGGTAAGTCTGACACACATACTATGAAGAAAGGAACATATCTATAAAGAATTGTGCAAAACAAGATTTAAATAAACAAACAAATAACAGAGTCTAATTAGGAGTCCTGAAACTCTGGGCTCAATTCTGCTACCAGCACATTGTGTGATTTTAAGCAAGTCCTTCCCTCTCCCTGCGCCACGGTTTATTTTATGGAAACAGAGCCTTCCCAGGTCTAAAGCTGAGGGATTCTAAACTGTGAAACAGAGGAAACAGAGAGCTGCTTCCAGGCCTATGAAGGGGATTGTGGTCGACAGGCACACACAGCAATAGGGAGAATCAAGGTCACCATCAGAAGCACAATGCTGGCTCTCTCTTTTCAGAATGCAATTTCGTCTACCTACTTCTGCTAACTGGGCCTTATTGAAGCCTGGTCTGGTCTGCAATTTGTAGTGTCGTTTATAACGTCGTAGAGTGTTCACCTGCAGCTGGAACAGATCAACCTGGAGAGAAGAGGAGAAATACATTATCCATCACCTGACCAGCCATGACTCACTGAGAACCCACTATGTGCCTAGCACTATACTAGGTAGGGGTGGGGATGGAGAGGACTACAAAGAAGTCTTAGAAATAGTCCATTGAGGACTACTAACTGGCTGGGAGGACAAAAATAACAGTGGACAAAGAGTCCTGGCTGGGGAGGGGTGGTCCCAGAAGGCTAATGGAGGCAGTGAAGTAGGCTAAGGAGAGGTACGGTTTAGAAAGGCAGTGAGAAACAGAGAAACAATAGGGAATAAGGGAGAAAATCATAAACAAAGAAAGCCAGGAGATGAATAAATGGGTGAGGGGGTCAGAAGTTATCCTGATGGATTTCACAGGTGAGACTAGATTACAGCATGTCTGGAAGAGCAGAAGGAGCTATCACAGATGGTGGAAGGTGAGGTTTCAGGAAGATGGATCTTGTGGTTTGTAGGGACAACTGATGGGGAGGGGGCCAGAAGGAGATGCTGTAGTGATGAACCAGAAGCGACATGATGACGTGGAGCTTTGGAGGGGTGACGATGCTAGAAGGGAACACCAAGCATGGAGAGCAAAGGTAAAACCAGACAGACATCCTGGAGGAAGATGGACCAGAGTTTGGCAGCAGACTCGATAGAGGGGTGTGAAACATAGTGGGAAGTACTGTTATTCTCAAATAGTTCTTTCCTAGGCTCAGCCTTAGGGATTAGAATCCGTAGCAACCCTCCAGGGAAAGCTCAAAAGCTACTGTGACAAGTGTACAAAACCAGTTAGGGTTGGGGTTTCTGCAGATGACTGGACATAAGAGGGGAAAGGACCCCTCCCTTTTCCTTCTAACACAGGAAGAGAGGAAAGCTGCACAGTCATGAAACATTGAAGGCCCAGAAAGTTGGGCTGCTTTTACCTGCCTCTAAAAGAGATGTTCTTGCTTCAGGCAGGTGGAGAGCACTTAAAAACAAAATGAATGATCAATATGAGGGACCAAAGTCCTTCATTCTTTTTAAAACATTCCTCAAACCTTTTCCTTTCTGTCTTTCTTTACTGTTTTTTGGGGAGAGAGGGGCTGCATTTAGAAATTAAATATATACATTTCTTTATAAAATAATAACACTAAAGGCAATACAAAGATACATTAACCAATGCTAGAAAAGGGGACACGGGGTGGGGGTGGGGGGCGCAGAGGGAAAGGATTGTATTTTCAAAGGTTTCCTCCACATCTGCAGACAAAGGCCCACCTACTCTTTCTATTCCTACAATCATTTTCACTTTGAGTGCTAACAAGCAGGCAGTTGTCTTATGAAATATTCATGTGTCAAATACTCAGTGTATACTATAAACGGTCTTTCTTTGCTGAGTCTTAAGTGAAAACAATTTAAATAGAAAGGAACCAATATTCCTTCCTAGACCTTGCTTAATAGACACCGGCATCTTGATGAAAGGCGGCCTTCTGCTTTGAGACCCTAGGTCTTGTCGTCCGGTGTCGTGGTTCTCAACATGGGACGATTTTGCCCCTCAGAGGACACCTGGCATGTGTGGAGACATTTTTTTGATTGTCACGACTTGGGGTGGTGTGACTGGCATCTAGTGGGTTGGATCCAGGAAGCTGCTCAACATCCTACAATGCACAGGACAGCAGCCAGAACTCAAAGTCATCTGGCCCCAAGGGCCAGTAGTGCCAGGGTTGAGAGCCCGTGGTCCAGTAACATTGACTTTGGAATGGATCCTTGGGAACAAGCCTGAACTAGGAATGAGGCAGTGATAGAAGATCAGAGCTGGTAGAACCGACAACTTACACCTTCACTTTGCAGACCAGAAAACAGGGGAAGTGACTTCTCCCAAACCATACAAACTCCGTCTCAAACTTCAAAGACAAAACCAAAGTTTTGAACAATTTGACATCATGATTGTATTTAAGTATTTGTTAGGGTTATTCTTACAGAAAGGCTGCATGGACTACTGAAGAGGGAACTGGACTGGAGCCCCCCAAGCCGTATGTGTGACATTGGGTCTCTGTGTTTGTCTGTACAATAGTGGGGCAGTCAGACCAGTTGATTTCTAAGCTTTCAGCTCTCAGATTTGGTATTACTCCTATTTTGTAATTCACTTTTCAAATAAACAGCCAAACAAAGGGACTGAAATGACTTCTTAGCACAAAACGCGGGCCGGAGGTAAGGATCAGATTAGAATCCGCTCTCCCAGCTTTCTTCAGCTGATTTTTGTGGACAGTTACCTCAGGAATGTCAGTGTCATGCTCAGGAGAATCTCCACCATCGTCACTTGTCTTCCTCTTCCTTTTATTTCGTACACTCTGGATGAAATTTTTGTGGAAATCGCAGATATACAGGTGCCTGACCTGATGGGAAGCAAATTATGTTAGAGTTGTCATTTCCATGGACACAGCTACAGGTATCTGTCAAGTTAATGGGCCCCTCTCCTTTACAAGGCATTGGAGAGACAGAGGGGAGAACTGAGTGGCCGTCATTTCCAGACGTTTGCTACTGAGTTGCAGAGCACGACACCCACAAGACAACACAACATGAACGTCTCACTGGACACCAAGTCCCCACGGAAAGACAAGAGTCTGGATTCAGTGGAGACAGGGTAGAGGTCGCTGACTAGACGGGAAGATTTGTAGGTAGACAGAAAGCATTGTAGAGGGAGGATGACAGGTGTGAGTAGGAGGTCCAGGGTGGACAGTGTCCGGTGGACAGTGGAGGCGACTAACCAGGTAGGAGAATAAGGAGAAATTTGGGTGGTGGTGGTGGGGGGGGGTCCATATCAGAATAGCTTTGACCTTGACTTTCCTTTAGATAAGACAGAGCCCCCCCAAGGCTTTTGAAGCAAGGAGTGACATGACATTTTCAGACATGTAGGAGTTAGGAACTTACAGTGGGCGGGAATGCATTGCCCCAGGGAGGAGAAAAGCAGGAAATGGTCTGTGGTAAGGCTAGATAGGACACACTATTTTTAAATTGACAACAGGTAGTATCGTAGGATGACAACTGTCTGAAATATTTTATTTCTGTGTATCATGTTCTAATTCTTGCATTACCTCACATCTGATCCACAAAGAGAAGTGAAGAGAGATATAGAAGTTCTCACAAGGTGGAACCACCTAGAAGAACCTGGATACTAGGGCTGATTTTCTTATAGGTTGGAGGCAGCAGCGTAAGTGAAGGCAGCGACAGTAGCTGAGACTGAAGAATATGTTTTTATTTGAGAATGTCGGTATCAGGGTTGGCTGGAGGAACCAACTGATCACCTAACAGAAACCGAATGCCTGTGTAAATGACGGGGCTGTTGTCACTGAAACAGATGTTGCACCTCTGTTCTTGAGAGACTTCTGAATTTGAGTTTATTCCTTAAATTCTTAAAGATAAAAGCTGGCTGATAGGAAACCAGCATCAATTATTTCAGGCCTTTTCATGGAGAAAGTAATGAAAACTGCTTTTTATCGGAAGAATTATCACTCTCACGTGGCTGGATGAGTGAGTCGTTTTTACACTGTGGTGCTGGTGTCTTATGGACAGCAGGAACTCAGTAAACGCTGTGGTGTCCACATTGGCATACCTTGTATCTAAAAGCAGCTTAGGCCAATAAAAGTCACCATTTATATATGTTACAAATTGGGACAGCTTTGCCAGATTCAACTCTGCCAAAGGACTTTCAGACATAGCACGTGTCACTGTCTCAAAGAATCCCACCGAGTTGATATGTATACTACGGACATGCTTTTATCAGGGAAGAGAGCACACTCACAGCATACGCTACTTCCCTGATAGGAAGCTGGTCCTTGTGTTAGCCAGTTCCACATGTAAACTCTGAGAGATTAAACGGCTCCTCAAATTCATAGTGACAAATTTGGTAGGAGAACACGCAGAAGAGGTGATTTCCTAAAGCTGTGGCTGGGAGATTTCAGTTCAGGACATTAGAATGATGGAATTCTAAACGGAAGAGAATTTAGCAATCACCTCCCTGGCCCCCATCTCATTTTCTAGAGGGATTAAACTGAAGCTACCCAGAGTCGGGAAATAACCTGGCCAAGGTCACCCAAGCCTTCTAATCCTTGGCATGTCCTTTCCTCCCTCGACATTTGTCTTCTATTCTCAACTTACACTTTTAACCAGAATAAAGCTGAAATATGTTCCATTGGAGGGACGTATTATCTTAATAAATCACAGAACACTGTCAATATCTACACAATATGAGGTAAACTGCCTCAGTTGGACTTTTGGTACTATTATTTAAAAAGGTTCCCTGCTAGACCCTCTTACGAGATAAACAGTCATTTCCACCGAACCATTTTCAAGTACATACTGGTTTTCAGACATTTCAGAGCTCAGTGGCCTTTGGGAGGGGAGAAGGAAGGAGGGTGGTAGCAAAGGCTCTAGTGTTTATTTTTCCTGTTTCATTTTCTACAACAGCTAAAAATTCTTGTAACACAGCATTTACTTAGAATTGAATTCCTGCCCAAGCCTGTGAGAATGAAACAGAATCCCTCTCAGAAAAAATGGCTCTACACCACCACCTTGAAACAAATTGTGAGTGATTCCACCTTGAAACCCTACTCCTTCAGAAGCATTACCTTTGGGGAACGCTAGTGCCAGGCTTAGGCTGTCTCTCTTCTACACAGTGAGTGTGAAACAATCAACACAGCTCAACACAGGTTTTCCAGTGGGGTCACTAGGGAAATGGAGCCCCAGTTGCAGCAGCACAGTCGTTCAGATGTGATGACATCCAAGGGTTTAAAAGAACTGGACATTTCTTTTTTTAAGGACTGAATATTATTATCATTGTAAGCTGCTCAAGTAAAGGCTCCCAACAACCTACACAGAAGGTAGGCAATGTTTTGAAGAGGATGAATTCACTGCTGTCTTAGACTTAAGCCTTTCACTTCAACATATGTCCCATCTGGACCGCCTCAGTGTCTAGCCAGTTTGCTTTCAGATAAATTCCATCCATTCATTCATTGATACGAGATTTGCAGTAAGAGAGCCCCCAACTACTTAAAAATAGCATCTTTCAAGAGTTGCAAATGTATTATAATCAACTTAAAAAAATTGGGGATGGGAGGGAAGAGCCTGGAAGAAGGGCAGGGAAGATTTTTTATTAAAGACTTATAAAGTTTATGTATGGGGCTTGGAAATTAGATAATGGGTTTAAGAAATTAACCAGACGTTTCGGTGCTGTGTGACTTTGGCACTGTCACTCCCTATGTGGGCTTCAGTTTCAATTGTAAACTCTGTACATGGAAAAGCGGGACTCCTTTCAGTTTAAGGATCAATGTCTGATTTCCCCCCTGCGTGGAGAGATTTTTCTAAAAGAAAATGGATGTTAACGACCTAAGCTCTTACTTAGCTGGTCTATCTGAATATTAAACACCCCCTTCATTCATTTCCAGTTCCTAATTGTGAGGCAGGCCCCTAAAGCCTGCAGCAACAGATGTCCAAACCAAAAAGTTCTCTATTGGTTGACAATAGGCACATCTTTAGACTTGTTAACTAGAAGAGGTGAAATCACACAGGAAAAGTTTTCCTATAGGTAGGCACAAAGCACGGGGCAAGTCTATTCACATTACCCCCCCCCCCCCAGCTCCCACGCATGTCTACGGAAGCTGCCCCTGGATGTTCTTCCTTCCAGTGCCTTCCACTGCCAGAACCACCTCCCAAGACCGGGTCTTGGCCTGACTTCTGCCACATCCTCGGAAACCCCGTGTCCTCGCAGCTGCCTGCGAAGCAGAGCGCTCCGGGACCGTCTGCACCAGCCGAGGCCGCGGGCAGCCAGGGACGTACCGGCCACGTTTCCCCGTCCGGAGGAACAGCAGGGTTCCGCGGAGGAGAAGGTGGAGAAGCGTCGGTCCCCCCCCACCCCTCCCCGGTCCGTGCTTCTCCGTAGGCCGCCACAACGAAGCCCCTCGCCCTGCTTCAAGGTCCAAGCCAGGAAAGCGAGCGAAGCGCTGCCGCGCGTCCTCCCGGGCAGGAGGGACCCTCGAGTCCCCCGCCCACGCCCCCCGGCTCTGGGCAGAACCCCGGAGGGGCACGCCCGCGCTGCAGCGGCCTCGGAAACCCCGAGCCCCAGCCCTCGGCTAGCGGCTGGGGGGTGGCGAGGCCCGGCGCGGGGGGGCCCGGAGCCCCGCGGGGGTGGGCGCACTCACGCTCTTGTCGATGTCCAGCTTGAGTTTCTTCTGCGAGATGCTCTTCTGCACCCTCTTGCTGAAGGAGGCGTTGCCCGCGGGCCGGACGCAGCGCTCGCCGTCCTCGATGAGGCAGCAGCTCTGGCCGTAGCCCGGGGCAGCGGCCGGGGCGGCGGGGGGCCCTTCGCGGCTGTCCTCCTCGGTGCTAAAGCCGTTCATCTCCCCGCCCCGGGCCAGCCCCTCGGGGAGCGGTCACCTGCAGGCCACTCCGCGGCCGGACTCCCCGCGGGGCGGGTCGCTGAGACCCCGGACCCGAGGGTCCCAGAGCCCGTCCCCAGACAAGGCGCCGCGCCGCCCCGCGCCCGGGAGGGCCCGCTCCGCTCCGGCTCCTCCGGCTCCTCCGGCTCCGGCCGCGTCGCGGGGAAGCCCCTTCCTCCCCGCTCGAGGCCCCGGGGTGGACTCCGGCGGCTCGCAGGGCCCCGCCGGGGGTCACCCGAGGCGCCTTCTGCCGGCGGCCCAGAACCGTTACCCTTCGGCAGGGGCGTCCGGGAGGGCGTCCCTGGAAGCGGCGGCTCCCCGGGGACTTCAGGCCGGGGTTGCCGGCGGCTTTCGAGGGCCCCCGCTGGCTCCCGCCTTCTTTCGGCTGCTGGGCAAACTCGCCGCCGGGCAGCTCCCTCGGGGTGGCGCGGCCTCCCCGCGCGGGGCCCGGCCTCGAACCCGCGGCGCCCGGGCCCCGCGGAGTGTCCGGCCCGCCCCACCCCTGCAGCCCCTCGGCTGCGCCAGGAGTCCCGCGGCAGCCCCTGGGCCGCCCGGCCGCCGCCCGCCCAATGCTCCGCACCACAACAGTTCGCTGCCCCCGCCCTCCGCGGGACAGCGGAAGTCCCGCCTCCGTGCCCCTATTGGCCGCATTTGCTCTCTGGGCGGGGTCGCCGCCGCCGCTGGCGTTCCCCATTGGGTCCCATCGCCGCCATTCCCCGGCGCCTGGCTACTTCCTGGACTCTGCTGGGATGGGTTCAAAGTAGAGAAAGTGGAAGAAGGAAGAGTTCCCGGGTTGAAGGAGGGGAACCGGGCTGCACTCTCCTTGCCCGGGGAGAGATGGTGACCCGGGGCCTGGCTGGAAGGAAGGCCAGACTCCGGGAGCAGAGGATCACATTCGGGACAGACAGAAGTACAGACATGGGCGGGGGCGCAGAGCGACTGACACGGGGAGGGACATATTTGGGGGGGCTGGCTAAAGGGGATGGAGGTACTGTCGTGAGAGAGACCAGGTAAAACGGAAGGACAAGGACCAAAGGACCTGCAGACGTGGGAGGCAGGGTAGGTGAAACAGGACAGAAAGCCAGTCATGGCGGGACAGACAGAGGACAACCCCACGTACATATGTGGGAAGATGTAGAGAGGACGTGATGGGAGTGTGATGGCGAGTCTTGCACGGTAGTTGGATGCTTGAGGGTGGCCGAGGCCCCAGACTGGACACTGGGCCTGGCTTGGACGGCGCGGAGGGAGGAGGGAGGGGAGGCGACCCCCAGGGACGTGGGTGGCCCCTCCGCTGAGCAGCAGCAGCCGTCGGAATAAGGCCTGAAGGGTGACCTACGTAGGGGAACCGCGGGGACAGGAGAGGTGCTGCGGAGGACAGGGAAGACGGGCTGGGGGTGGGGGGCCCGGGCCGATCTCGGTTCGCGGAGACTGGAGGGCCTCCCCGGAGCCCTGTGCGCTGTTCAGCTGTAGCTTCCCTTGCGTCAAGCCTCCCGGTCCCCCCGCGAGGTGACCTTGCCCTGCCAAGCCCCTGAGCTTGGGGTTCAACGCCCAGGACGTCACACACACTCAGCAAGTCTGACAGAGAAATCCTCTGGTCTGGCACTCTTATTCAGGGCACCTCTCCACTGGGCCAAAGGCCCCCGAGGGACCAGCCCAGGGTCACGAGGTCATGCAGTCATTTAGGGCTGGGTAGCATTTTTCTTGAGGGGAGGGTCAGGGAGGGTTAGGTGAGCACAGGTACCAATTTTGGTAGGACTAGGTGGCATTCAAGAGAGACTCCTGGTTTGCGTCCTGTTGGAAAACCCCAAGCTACCTGTTTCCGTGTTTAGAAGCGGACGTTCTGTGATCTTCAATTTTCCTCAGTGGCTTTAAACATATTTGCACCCTCTAGCCTAGTAATTTCACAGGTGGGACAGCCATGTGAGGAAACTGACCTGCTAGAAAAAGTTTTGAACACAGTGTTTATTATGGGATTATTTATAATAGAAAAATAACCTAAAACATCCACAAGGGAAGTGGTTAAATAGACTAACATCTTCAGAATGAGATATATTGCAGTCACTTGGGACGTTTTCAACTTTTAAAGTAGTTTCAACATCAATATAAACATTTTCTCTATATAATAATCCAGCACTGGCTCTTCAACAAAGAGCTGATGAGTTGGAGAAATTCTTTATGTTAAATTAAGAATGCAGGGTATAAAATTACATATGAGATATGATGTATGTACATCTATGTTTTAAAAAAATAAGAAAAAAGAAAAACTATTTGTACATAAGAAATACACCAAAGTACTAATAGTAGTTATTTCTGGGGAGTAGAAATATGGTTGATATTTTTCTCCTTTTGTTCTACCTTTGCATTTTCTCCAATATTTATTGCTTTTAAGTAGGGAAAAATAGAATAAAAATTAATGGAAAAAGGGCACCGTTTAATAACATTCTTCAGAGTTCATATATTCAAAAGTAAATTATTGAGCATATTATGTATACTCATTTCAGGGTTGGCCACAGGAGGAGGATGAAACATAATCCTTGCCTTAAAAGAGAATATCTTCTAGCAGGGAAGCTGAGACATATACACAGAAAACAGCTGGGAAGTTGTTAACAGTTAACAAGGCACCGTGGGATGTTGGTTCCCAAGTTGAATGGCATGGATAAGAGCTCTACATTTCCCACATAAATTTTGTACTTATTTTTTTCAAGCATTTGCGTCCAGCATCAGGCTATTGCACTACACACAGCTTCTTTAGTACCAGCTTCCCCTGGTACCACTCCTGGGGCAGACAGGGAGTGGGGTGGGGGCAGGAGGCCTGTTCCTCAGGAACTATGTCTCAGCCCCGGGGTACTGGCTGCTCCATCCATTTGCTATGCCTGTATTCTTTAGAGTTCTCGTCTCACTAGGCAATGCCTTGTTACCACAGTCCCGTTATGGTTAATACATCTTTATATTAATCTTTCCCTGTTCAAATTATTGTGTGGTTTCTATCTTTTCATTGGTACCAGACTGATACCCCCAGCATCTATATATTTTTGGGGGGAGAAGGGACGCATGCTTTTAATCTATGCTTTATGGACAATTTTGTACCCTTCAAGGAATGCTTTATCATAAGCTTTCCCCAGGTTATTATGTAGATTGGTTCCAAACAACAATATTTGGAAAAAATTCTGATCCCTTTGCTGGGGCAATAAGTCTATAACTCCAGAAAGGAAACAAACATTCAGATAATGAAGAAATAAATACAGGAGAGAAGCTTCTGTGACCCTTGTTCTGCTTTGTGTTGGATTCAAGATTCTTGAAATAGCCAAGAGAATTTGATTTGCTGCATTTAGAAGTCTAGGTAATTAATTTACAACAGTGGCTTAAATGTTTAGAGTCATCTTGCTTTTTAGATTTGTAAGTCTGCCCTGTTAGGCATTTAAAGTGTTTGAGAAAATCAGGTACATTAAATTTGTACCTGTAAGTCTGAAATGTTGAAGGAAATTTGATTAATTAATGCTGTAAATCTCAAATGTTTAAGGAGGATCGAATCTACTAACTTCAGAATTAATTCAACAGTCATCAAAGAACAAGTGATTATTCTTATTTTTATATGAAAAATTACTAGATTTATAATGGATAATAAGATTTATAAGTTGAATTTAAAGCCTTAAAGAAAAGCTAGGTTTTAAAATGGGCATCTTGAGTCAGCAACTGTAACATTCTTTTCTATTCCCAACCTACCCCCAGATGTTTCAAGTTGCAGGTCTATAACTCCCAACTTTGTAGTCTAACAGAGACCTGCCTCTGAGCTCCAGATAGCAACATGTAGCTCTGCTTGGAATGCTCTTGAGGCACTGCTGACCAACAGGAACAAGTTAAAACCTTCTCTGACACCTGAATCCATAAACTGCAACATGTATCACCTTTACAGCTCCCTTCCTCTCACCATACTCCAAGTCAACTCATTGAAGCATTTCCTTCCACTTCCATTAGATATTCAGAATCTGTCCCTCTGTCTTATTTGCTGCAGCCAGCAGCCCAGCCCAGGCCATCATTGTCCTTTGCCTGAAATGCTTCATGGGCCTCTGAGCTGGTCCCTAGGGAGCATCTACACAAACCAGACCATGCCACAAGCCCCCCTTAAGGCCCCTCGCCAGCTCCCCCGTGTATTCTAACATCTCTCTGCCTCTGTCATCCTTCCTTAAGTTCTTCACATAAGCCAAGCTTCTTCCTGCCTCGAAGCTGCATTTGCAACTCCCCCTGCCTGGAATGCTGGTCGGTGGGCCTGTTCCTCCTATGGCTAGCTCCATCCTTCACGTCTTAATAGAAAGGTCACCTCCCCCAGACTATCTCCCCGACCCCTGCCCCTCACTATTCTCTATTCAGTGTCTTTTTCTTCAAATTAGCATTCATCGCAATATGCCTTCTATTTCATTATTATTTTTGTTGTGTGGCTGTCTCTCCCATGACAATGTAAACTCCAATAAGGCAGGGACCACGTCTGTCCTGTTTGCTGCTATAGCTCCAGCGCATACAACACTCCGATTCTGGTGGCTAACCAAGTAGGGACTCTAAACATTTTTTTCAGTAATTAATTTAAATATACCCAACTATATCAAGATTAAATTTAAAAAAGATACAAGGCAGTATGTACAGTGTAAATTCCATTCGCATTTCTTACAAATTTTGTACACACCTACTGGGGACACATGAGAAACTAGTACTTGTGGTTGTTTTTATGGTGGGGACTGCATGTCAAAGGAGGGAAGGTAGTGAGAATTTGAATTTTATGACCTTGTTTCCTATTTGGATATTTTACTATATGCCTGTATTTTCTCTTATAATAATAAGCAGAAAATGTGGAATACCAAAAATGTAGGAAGAATCTCAGAATAAAGGACAGTCATTTAAGTGGAATAAATTTAGCTTTACGAAAAGCCTACAACATTGTCCTTATTTTCCTCCTTCCACTGAGGACCCGTGAGAGCTTCCTCTGGGTCTGACCCTAGTCTGCAGCCTTGCACTTAACAGGCACTGTAGCTATTAGCACTGTGGATAAGAGCAAAGGCTCTGGACTCAAGCACTTGGTTTGAATCCCAGCTCTGCCACTTTACTAGCTATAGGATCATTCACATCTTTCTTAACTGTATGAACCTCAGTTTTCTTCATTTGTAAAATGGGACAATAGTACTTCTCTTATAGGCCTCTGATGAGTATCCAATGTGATCATATAAAGTACTTAGCACAGTTGTCTTGCACAAAGTAAGTGCTCACTAAGTGGTAATTATATCATCCATTATACGGTGACACCCTAAACTTCCCATTGTTTTGATTTCTGCATGTTAGGGAAGAAGACATCCTATCGCAACAACACAGCAGGATGGTCCTGTTTATCTGCCAGTTGTTCATTTTCCACACAGGCAGTCTCCACATCCATCTGCACAGCCAAGATTGGGAAGGTGCTTGATTATTTTATTGCATCTTAACCTTATAAAGTTGTATGAACGAAAAAATGGAAATACCAATAGTAGTGGTAAGAAGTATGTGCCTATCAATTAAGTGAAAAGACAATCTACAGAACGGGAGAAAATGTTTGCAAATCATATCTGATAAGGGACTTGTATTCAGAATATATAAGGAAATCTTATAATTCAGTAATAAAAAGACATAAGCCAATTAAAAAGTGGACAAAGAGTTTGATAGACATTTTTTCCACAACTGTGCAACAAGCAAATGAGAAGATGCTGCATACCACTAATCATTAGGGAAATGCATATCAACACCACAGTGAGACCTTCCTTCATTCCTAGGATGGCTGTACTCAGTAAGACAGAATAGCAAGCAAGGCAAGGATGTGGAGAAATGGAAACCTCATAGTGCTGGTAGGAATGCAAAAATGGTGCAGCCACTTTGGAAAACAGTTTAGCAGTTTCTCAAAGTGTTACACATAGAGTTACCACACGACCTAGCAATTCCACTCTTAGGTATCTACCCAAGAGAAATGAAAACAAACATCCACCTAGACATTTGTACCTGGATGCTCATCAACATTATTCATCACATCCAAAAGGTGGGAAAACCATGAATGGATAAACATTCAGCTGATGAATGGATAAACACCATGTGGTCTAGTCAGACAATGGAATATTATTCCGCAATGACAAGGAGTGAAGTACTGATACATGCTACAATATGGATGAAGCTTGAAAAGCGTATGCTAAGGGAAAGCCAGACACAAAGGTCACATATTGTATGATTCCATTTATGTGAAATGTCCAGAAAAGGCAAATCTATGGAGACAGAAGAGCAGTTACCAGCGGCTGAGGGACTGAATGGCTGGGGGCGGGGGGCGGGTTAGAGGGTTGGGGTAGGGAGTGACTGCTAATGGGTACAGGGTCTCTTTTAGGGGCAACAAAAATGTTCTGGAATTAGGAAGCGGTGAGAGTTGCACATCCTGTGAATATAATAAGAACAGCATACACTTTAAATGGGTGAATTGTATTCAATAAAGGAAGTATGTGTATCCTTAGCTCTTTATAATTGATGTAAAGAGAAATTGTTAGATGTGTTGAAAGGGGTGAATCTTTAGCTTCCAACTCCATGTTCTTATGCCCGTTTTTTTGATTAGTGAAGGAAAACAATCAACTTGAAGATATAGTAGGAAAGGCAGGAAATAGATCATCAAAGACTGTGGCCAAATATGCAGTTGTAATTGGAAACGTTATACCATTTTTCATTCCCTAGGAAGAGATGTGCCCTGTTGTCAGGATAAATTTGTTGTTTGACTTTTGTACTTTCAACATTAGTCACATTTTCAGAAACCAATTATGTATGAAAGTAGGGGTCTGCGTAAACACTGTCATCGGAAAGCAAAAGGTCACTTAGCCCCTATACTTCTCCTTTTTTTTAAATGCTAGATCACCAAGCAAATGTCTGCTATGGAATAATTCAGCAGATAGTAGGATACTGCACATAATTATTTGGGTCATGGGAAAATGCTAATGTCCATGAAAAAATGAACAACTTTTGATTTATAATCAGTCTTGCAAGTTTAGTAAGAAAAAGTCAGCCCTGGAAAGCTGTTTCACTTTGGCCTTAACTAAATATGTAGCTAATGGTGACATAAGGAATAAGAATTATTCATAAATTTCACAAAACTGAAATTCCAGAGGTTGGTGGTTGGCTCACCAGCAGCTCAGCGATTTCTGAGGTCCAGATCAATTCTGGGTATGAAATGGTGGACAACAGAGAAAGAGCCTTGTTGTCCAGAAGTTAAGTGGAGGAGAAAGAATAAAATAATAATTAACAGATTCTCATTAGTCACCGATTTTGTATTTGTGCCTGTGCCTACTCTCTAAAATGTATTTGTGACCTCAAAACCAACACTGGTGGCATCTTTGAGGTCACTTGTGGACATGTGCATGTGCAGAAGGGCAAAAACTTTGAGTCACCCAACATTCATGTTCCCAGCTGAGGTCAATTCAGCTCTTATGCTGTAAACAAGTGTCCTTTTTGTGGTCTATTTAGTGCCAAATTGTTCCCATTTTTGTGCTTTTGGTTGGTGGTTGTGATTTAAAATGGTCCCCAAGTTCAGTGCCGAGGTGCTGTGTAGTGTTCCCGAGCGCTAAGATGTGGCTGAGGGAGAACATATACTGTGTGTCAGGTAAGTTTCAGGCCGCCATCTGTCCTAGTGCTGTTGGCCCTGAGTTGAGTGTTAACGAATTAATGATCTACAGTAAACAGCAATGTCGGGGGAGCTCAGCTCTCAGCTCCCACACAGGCAGACCTGCCACCCCCTTCTCTCCACCCCCAGGCAGGAGCTGGCAGGAGATCAGACGCTCCTGCAGTTCAAAGTAGCTCAGGAACAAAGACGGTAAAGTTGCTAAGAAACCTGCTTTTTCCGAGGGTTCACAGAGTGGTCTTTTGTTTCTCTGGCATTGTGTGTATGAATGGGAGTGCACCAAGGGCCATCACCCTACCAGCCCTGAATCTAGTCAGACTTCAGGGTAAGAACTCCATCATGGAGCCCAGGGACAGCCCAGACAGCCCAGGCCTTGAGGGGGAACAAAACAGGAGACAGCTGCCTGAGGCCAGAGGTTGGCAGAGCTCTGAGCAGCTGCAGGAAGGAAGCTTTGGATATTGAATCCTGGACCCACTTCAGCAAAAGCCCAGAAGCCCTGGGGTGGGAGACACCAACAGAACCTGAAAGGGGTCCCACTCTCATCCCCTCGCTGAGCTTGGAAAGGAAATCCTTAACAAGATCAGGGCCATTGCAAAATACTAGATGCGAGATTTGGAGAACTATTAAGTTGGTGCAAAAGTAATTGCAGTTTTTGCAATTTGTAACCTTTCATACCGCAGTTACTTTTGCACCAACCTAATATAAGAGTCCAGCTGACCATTATCTAACTTGTTCCCCTTCTCCACTGTCATATGGAGAATCTGAGGCATAGGGAAAGGAAGGGACTTTCTCAAGAGCACTCTCTATCAGAAGGTCTGTGGGCAGTGAGAGCAGGGAGAAAAGGCCTAAAGCGTAATCTGAAACTGTATTATTCAAACTACGTTTGTCCATTCATCAAATACTTAACGAGCCCTTATGAGGAGTCTCAAAGCCCCATCCCAACGAGATACAGAGAAAGACAATTCAAAACTTGGAGCAAACTGCCAAGTTCTCTAACTCTGTCTCTGAAGAAGTGCAGCCACCACCAGAGCTCCCACTCGGTCCTGCCAAACACGGCACATACCTTGGCTTCTCCTCTCTCTGTGGGTTTGGGAGGACGACCAGCTACATGGCTGAGAAATGTAATCTTCCCGTTTCCAGGGAGGACGGCCCTTTCCTCCCAGTGGGCAGTGAGGCGGAGCAGGCAGGTAGGGCCAGCTGCCTTGCATTTGTTTCTCCTTCTGGAGGCCTTGGGTGCCTACTCTGTGCCGAGCTCCTTGAGCAAGTCATTCCCAGTTCCAGACATCAGCCAAGGGCACGCGAATCTCCCACTCTGCCCAGCATAAAACCTTCTAATGGTTTTCACTGCTTTTGAAACAAAGATCAGGGAGGGACTCCTCGACATGGCCCTACAGAGTCTGGCTTCTGCCTGCCTCCTGCTTCTTGTCTCCGCTTTCTCTCCCACTCCGCTCCAGCCTCACTGACCTTCACATCTGTCATGTCCCTCCACAGCGTCTTCGCACGTGGCCCCCAACACCTGGAATGTTCTTCCCTCTTCTCTTCATTTTTTTTCCTAGTAAAAGAGTTTGACCTTTTTAAAGAAACCATTACAATTTTTAGAGTGATTTTATTCAAATTTATCTTATCTTTTTATAAAAGATTTTTCAAAACCAAACCAAACCAAACCAAAACTACAAGTTACAAAAGAAAATACCATCCCTCCCAGGGCTGAAGCCTGCCAGTGACCAGTGGATTCCCGCTTTCTGTAAATCAGCCTTCTCCAATCCGTGGTCCATCGCGCCCTCTGGTGGGCCCTTCATGACAGCACCAGTGGGTGGCTTCTGCTCAGTCACCTACCTGCAGCCTCACAAGGCTCAACTGTAGGACCACAGGTAGACCTGGAAGCATCACCCAAACCTCCTCATTTTACTGTGGGAAACTGAGGCCTAGATAGGGGTCAGGATGTGCACAAAATCTCACTGAGTCGGTTGCAGAGCCGGGCCACCACAAGGCTTGACACACATCTAATCCTCAAAAGCATCAAAATGTTTTGTTAAGTAGGGACTTGTGGCTGATGGGTGAGCATCAAAATGAGCTAAGTTTATTTCATATAGTCACGACCCTCCTGAAACTGTCCACTACTGGGGTGCAGTCTGTAAAACCCGTTGGGAGCCACCCTGCCTAACTCTGGGAGCTCACCTCTTTCTGTGCCTCCAACATAGGAACCCCTCCCCGCCTCAGGGCCTTTGCACCAGCTGTTCCCTTTGCCTGGAACTCTCTCACCCATATTGCCTCTTGGTTCACACTTGTTTTTCAGCTCTCGCAGACAGATATTCCCTGACCACCCTCCCCAGTGTCTAAAATATCTTGTTTTATATCTTTCATAACTATTCACATCTGACATCAGCTTGGTTAATTGCTTTAGGTCTGCCTTTTTCCCAAGGATGGCTGTTGGGAATTTGTTCAGTACCCAGCAGAGGGCCTGGGTACTGAGAAGTTGCTCAATGAATATGTGGGGAATGATAGAATGGAGAAGGAGAATGGCGCATGACCAGGAATAAACCAGAGACCACGTTAGAGAAAGTCTGGAGGTTTACTCAACCACAATCACAATCACAATTGTACATATAAGTCACTTCTTCACAAAGGCTCACTTTTTAGGCAGGAGAAGAGAGGTTGGTGGTCTTGAGCTTTCTCTATGGAACCCCAGTCTGACTTCTCAAGGAGTCCCCTGTAATTTTGGGACCCCAGGTCTTCAAACCCAAACAGAACAGGAGCTCGACCCTGTTACCTGGCATGGCTGAATCAAAGCCATTTTGGGAGTGCATGTTAAGAGGACCTTGTCACTTGGAATGTAGGTCCAGTACCCACCCCAGAGGTGGCAGTGGGCCTTGGCTCAAGTTTGAACTAAAATATTACTTGGATTTTCACAAAGAGCATCAGTTGAAAGCAGAAGAGAATTCCAGAACAGGACTGTACTCTGTGCCCCTCTCCCACACTTAGAAATCAGAAAACATTAAAAAAAATCATCGTCTCCTAGGAATTATAAAAGATCACCCCATCTGTAAAAACTGGGGATCACTGAAGCCAGAACTCCAGGTTTCTCAGTTACTACTGTAAAGTGCTTTGCCACTCTTCTGAGACTCCAGAGACTGGGACATGGAGATGCACGGAAACAAATATGGAGCCATTTTCAAGGATGTCACCTATTTGTTAAGGAGAAAAAAAAAGGAATCAACAGGTAGGAGGTTTGAAACGTGAATGTAATGTGGACTTTGGGAATCCATATGCCCCATCTTCAGTAAGAACTGCTTTCTCCCCTGGAGAAACATCAGATCTCTTCAACAGATGAATCCCCTTCAGCCTCTAAACTGTGTCCTCCTACAGGGGAGAGTCAACAGCTCCTGGACTGTTTTACAAGGTTGAGAGCTCCAACTGGAGGCATAAGATGGGATGGCTTTTCACACACGCGCCTGCATTTTTAGCCACCACCAAAGGTCTCGTACTATACAACAGAGATTCTCGCTCTTTCCATTCTGAAATGTTTCTGGAGTCCCCCTCTGGACAGGCCGCTGGTGGGCCACACGGTCCTACTTTGTAGCCACTCTTTTTTTGCGACCTCATGCTCAGAATAAAGGCTTTAGAGGAAGAGGGGTTCGCGTTCTCATCCCTTACCTGACTGACTGCCTCTCCACAGGCTCCTGGCCGTGTTATCAGGGCATCAGCTGGGAGTGTGAGTAGGAACCTGAATCCTTGACACAGCTGGATTTCACAAATGAGGCCAAAACAATGAGTGGCGAGTATTTGCAATCAACCAGTTGGTCAGCTAAGCAATCAATGACCTTGTCTCCTTCCATCCCCTATTACATACTGTTTCAACAGCCAGCACCTACAGACGCGGGTTTAGCAATGACAAATGTTGGAGTGCTCATCCCTTGTTGAAGGTGTGAAACCAGACTCAGTACAAGACCCAAAGGACAGGAGAGGGGAAGGCTGAGGACTGTTTGCTGCTGCTCCTGCTTTCCACGTGAGCCCTGGTCGTGCCGAGGACACTGTCACCCATTTGGAGTGGGACCGTTCGGAAATCCAGCCAGTGCTGTGCACTGTGTCTGGGGCTGGGATGGGGGACTGCAAGCACGGCCTCCAAGCAGGGCCCTCTTCCAGGCCACAGACTAAACGAGCTGTCCAGCTGCCCTTTTAACCTGGAGTGTCACTCATACTGACTAGGATAACATCTGGCCTCTGCCCTTGGGAGTCTCCTCCGCCTCAGAACCTGCTCTAGGCCCAACGGCTCCTGCCTGAAATTAGACATTAATAAACACACACTCATCCAGTAGGAACTGCATACACCACCCAAAACGCTGCTCTCCCCCCAACCCTTCCCCTTTATGTTTGTCTAGCAAAGGCACTAGGAAATGGTTCAAGTTTAGGGATTTGCTGTACATTTGCATTTTTTTTCTTTTTAAAAAGGCACGGTTTTTATTTTAATGATGTTGCATTGCTCTCTGATGATGAATCCTAACTCGACTCTGAATTGCAGCACTTGCTGTTATCCTAGATTCTGGAAGGGGCCTTATCTTTTAAGTCCTTCCTGTCCAAGGGCCACTTCTGAAGAAGTAACACTCATTTGCAAAAGATACTAGGGCTCAAAGCAAGCTTTGCAAGCACAGGGCCACCTCTCCTGCAGACAGGTGGCCAGAGCAGGGCTTGTGCGAGGGCAGTAGAAGCGATGTTTTGCCAGCTGCACGCTTAATTGGGGTGGTTGTGGCTGCGAGTGCTTCTCACCCCCAGATCACTGATGGCCTTGAGACCAGCCAGCATCTCACAAGCACATTCGTGGCTCTGCTCCCAGATTTATGTCTGTTATTTAATTGGTAAATGACACAATTGAGAGACCCAACTCTAATTGGCATACGGATTTCAAGGATTTCCTCGGCTAGCTGGTGGAAGCCATAGGTTGTAGAATGTAATTTCCATTTCTGAATCAGTGGGTGGCAGGCTGGTTACAGAAATGCTTCCTATTAGTTTGGGTGCCCTCTGGGAGTTTGACACGTAATTAACAAAGCAAAAGGTAAACAGGCAGGACTGGCATGGAGCTGGGTATGCACCAGGTCCTGGGATATTGGGTTCTTTTTTCCACTGCAGCTGTGATGGTGGTGGGAGGTGGCAGGGCTTTAGGTCTGCATTGAGGACCATGCCCTACCAAGGCCTCTATTAGAAGCTGATGGACACAGCCCCCCAACACCACCAACCTGGGATTTCAGATTGTCTCTAGGCTGGGGGCTGCCTTGATTGTATTACACTTGGCTGGCTCCTTTAATCACAACAGTCTAGAAATCCATATTGGATGCCAGTATACCTGGATCCTATGTAGCATTCTAGTTTGTGATCCAATCACAGAGTTCTTTAGAAGTTCTAGAGTTCTATATATAGGAGAACAGGAGCCACGATGAGGTTGGAGGCTGGGCATCTTGGCCAGGGTCCCCCTGGGAGGCCTCCAGACTGTGTGAGGTGAGCACTTCATACCTGTTCCTCTCTTGAGGCAGGGGAGGGAGGGTGGGGGGGGGAGAGAGAGAGAGAGAGAGAGAGGGAGAGAGAGAGAGAGAGAGAGAGAGAGAGAGAGAGAGAGAGAGAGAGAGAATGGAAACACTGATAGGGAAATGCAACCAGAACTTCTAGTTTGGAGAACGTCTACTAAGCCTTTTCCATAGGCCCAAGGCCATCTGAAACACAGTCCTGTAAAGCTGGCGGCTGGGCTGTCCTTGTGCGAGGAAGGCCCTAAAATGGGCATTTCAAGTACCCAGAGAGCAAGGGGGAACACCCTATATGTCCACAGCTGCAAATGAATGTCTGAGGGTGCAGCTTCTGACCCCAGGCCTGGCAGTTGGCCAGTGTTCAGTACTGAATACTCTGAGGGCCCCAGGTATGGCCTGCGACTGTATCACCTGGGCTGTGACAGAGAACAGGAGCTGGACAGTAACTGCAGTTACCCCCACGACAGGCAAACACTAACAGGCTGAAACCAGTGGCCCCGGGAAACTTCCTTCTCTCCTTCTGCAGTTGGGTGGCAATGGTGCTAAGAGTTGCCCCTAACAGGCAAAATTTGCCTCTCTTTCTAAACGACCATCATGTACGAGCCATCAGAAGGCTAGGTGACCTTGTAGGACTCAGTTTTGGGTGGCCTAGGGCTGCCCTGGCATTTCTCCCACATAATGCTCAAGGGAACATGGTGACAAAGTTGAAAAGGCCCTCCCGGATTTCCACAATGCCATCTGGGTTTAAAGCAGGCTGCGTTCTCGTGGGGGCCTCTTGTGGGGTCTGCTCTCCATGCTACCGCCACACGTCAGGGCGTCCAGGAGCAGACAGACACCTTGCACCAGCTGTAAGAGCCCCTTCACCCCGAAGCAGCTGGCCAGCACCTTTACGTTGTGGTGCCCACAGAAGCCCTGTCTCCCTTGGGAGAGGAAGGCTGCAGTGAGTGCCAAGGAGGACCCCCCAGGCCTGCCGAGGGGATGTGTGCGCTCAGTTTCTATTGAATTTTTCCAACACTGTTGAGTTGGTGTGTTCAAACAGCCACTGCTGGGTGAGAGAGGAGGGGTTGCAGGTGTTCATGAAGATCCTGTGGTCCGTGACACTGCAGTCCATGCAACTGCCGCTGATGGGATGGTACAGGCTCTTGTCCTACAAAACACAGAGATGGTCAGCTGGGCAGCGCTGGGGATGTGAGCACACAGCAGTGGCTGTAACAGCAGTGAGGCACACCTGTCTCCTGAGCACACAGTGACACACTGCCCTGCCCTCTTGCAGCTGGCGTTGCCATGTGCCCGAGTCATACCCACTGGGATGTGGGCAGAAGTGCAGCATGCACCTCCGGGCCTGGGCCCTAATCACTGCCTGTCTCCAGTCAAATTTCATTGGTTCTCATGTTTTCTTCTTTTTCTTTTCTTTTTTTTTAAATGGACTCAGTTGCCAACATTGAAGATTCTAGAAATTTCACAAAAAATGTGGATTTCTGGCTTCTCTTGGATGTGTGCAAAGTCAGGCGTGGTAGGTTTGTGGAACACATGCATGAGTGAGTGGGCTCTGCTGGGAGGAAGAGTGGGCACTACACGCCTTTCTTTCTTTCTGGGAATCAAGCAGGTTGGCCCGTTACCCCCCACAAAGCCTGCCTTACGTGGCGGTACTTCCACAGCTGGTTGCCCTTCATGCTGTGGCAGTCATAGAGGGTGACAGGGCTGGTGTGGGACACGGCGTCAAAGCAGGACTTCTTGGTGTGCTGGGGGTCTCCAGGCCGGATGTCCTCTCTCCAGGTGAAGGTGAACACCTGTACACCCAGGGACAGCACGATAGGGATGGCAAAGCCTGGACACTTGCTTTTGTCTTGTAATTATGAAACATTTTAAATACAGAGGTCCAGAAAAAAAGTATCTAGATCACATTGGTTCCCAACGCCCAGCTTCCACGACCAGGAAGACAAACTGGTGGTGAGTCTTGTTACAACTTTACCCCCACTTTATTTTGAAACAAATCCTAGACATCATCTCATGGCCTTGGAGAATTCAGAAGAATTAGTCAAGCAGCGCTTGACTAAGGAGCTAAGGAGCACTGCTATCAAGGAAGGATGAGGGAGAGCGGCAAGCGTTTCCGAGGGAGGGGCAGGCACTGTCAGAGAGGCGAGCCGTCCACTCTCAGCGAGGATGCAGGCATCCCTTTCGAGCTCTGTTTTTGCAGTGGACCCACATTATAGGCTTTTATCAGTGTACACTTGCAAAATGGCAGAAAACCCACGGTGAGGAGAATATGACAATGTATCCTCCAACCAAGAGTCAGCAGATGCCATGTGATTTAACATTAGGGTGAACTGCTTGGAGGACGGGATCATGCAAAGTTAAATGCAATTTCCTGAGAGCGGCGGCTTTTCCAGCAAGGCTGCCTGGCACTCCTCAATCTTCCGATAGCATTTCTTGGGAAGGATCCCTTGGGGAACCAACAGGTGGAGCTGGCCATACCCCAGGCTCCAGAAGTGACCGTGTGACCCAGGCCTGATTAATTTGAGCACAGTATTGCATCCCCACCGTAATTGGCTCAGGAAAGCCAACATGTGAGAGCCCCAGGGCTTTCCAGAACTGTGGGAAGGGACATACCTTCCCACTGCAGGGCTGGAAGCCTTTGCTGCCAGTGTCACACCTGCCACCACATGGGAAGAGCCGCGGGAGCAGAGTTACGACCCTGGAGTGACCCCAGTGATATCACCTAAACTTTTCGGTGACGTGAGCCAGTGACTCTCGCTTTTTGGTGAAGGCCATCTGAGCTGTGTGTGCATTGTTGGTAACCACCAGTCCAGGTTGATGGTTTCACTGCCGTGGGAAGAATTCCTCTTTCGAAGGGGTTCAGGAAGCTTTTATAACTCGTCCCCTGGGCTGACTTGTGCCACTCAGTGTTGACCCGTGGCCTCTCCCTCGCAGCCCTGAACACATCTAGGCTGCCACTGACGGGACAGAGAACCTGGCTGCCGGCCCCCAGGAGTGGCCCTTACCTGCATGTTGTTCCACGCAGCCTCCCCGCGGCCGCGGACGCAGCTCTCCAGCCTCAGTGGGGAGCCCAGGGCCCCATGTTTTGTGTCTGCACACAGTCCTGTGCCCATATTGCGAATCTGGATGGGAAAGAGGGAAAGAGTGACTAGTGAGGCACCTGAGACACCTCCTGGGGCCCCTGCGGGGCTGGGGGAGGGAACCAAGGCGAAGACATCAGGTGGGCTGAGTTCTGGACTTCCTAACACAGCCTGCCCTAGCCGGTGGCAGTGTCTGTGCCCTCAGCAAAGGCATACTCTGTTCACAGAGAGGAGCTCCTCTACACCCGGCTTGTCTTAGAGCACGCAGAGTCTCAGGGTATGGTGCGGACCTGCAGGGGAGGGGGGTTAAAAGGAGGACTCCCTGGCTCCATTCCCAGAGAATCCAATTTTACCCCCATCTAGGTGATCCAGAGACCACACCTTGAAAACCACCCTAGAAAAGGACGTGATGTCTTTGCTGCAGGGTCTTGGATTCTGCTAGTGGGGCAGGTGAGTGGCAAGAAGTGACAGGATCCAAAGAACAACAGTGGTCTCATGAGACGGGCGTGGTGTAGTGGGAAGAACACACACACTGGTGGGAGTGTGAAGGCCTATGATGCTTGTGTGGTCAGTGCACCTACTAAGGGCCGCCACCGTGCTAGGTGTCACATTCCATTTTGTCTGAGGGGTGGGGAGTGACAGCTGTGACAACGTGCCCCTCAACGTCTTGTTGCCGGGAGCCTGACTGCCCAGCTGCTATGTTCAGAACCCACCACTGGTGCCAAGTAGAGGACACGCTTCCCACGGCTGCTTCCAGCCACCAATTGAGGGCAGCAGAGAGCCTAGGGCAGGCATTCCTGGGAGATGCTGGATGACTGACAGGAAGTCTGGCTTGAAGACTGTTCATGAAGCTGGCCAAACTTCTGTAGAGCCTCCCTGTGGCCTGGGGCTCCTGTTACCCCAGCCGTCTTTCCTCCCGTCTCCCAGGGGGCAGACTGTCTGTCCCACAGCTCACTTCTCATTTTTCCTCTCAGGCATTTCCCAGTAAGTCCCTTGCATGTCTCATCCCACCTTGGTGTCTGTTTCTCAGAGGACGGGAACTAGCGCAGGGGAGAAAGCCCACAAGCGGGCAAAGAATGAGGAGCTTCAATGAGAAGAGTCACTACAACACCTCCTCTAGAATATTCGTGTTGGTGTTGAGTGGGGTAGCTAGACAGCTTAGTCAGGAAGGTCCCTCTAACTCACTGTGTGAATTTGAAAAAGTCACACCTGCTGTTTCTGCTGGCCCAGCACATTTCCTTCCTCAGGCAGAACCCTGATTTTCCTAGGCTCCTGCTCTTCACCCACCCACTGGCCAGTCAGAATATCCATCCTGCCCTTGATTTCTATTCCTCCAACCACCAGTGATTGGTGAAAATCCAAGATTAACAGCCGATTCCCAGCTCTTTGCTGGGTCTACTGGGAAAGATGTATACTTTCTGCTGGGTTGGCCAAGCTGGGGGGTTGCCAGCCTGAAGCTTCTGGAAGCCATCTTACTACCTTCAGTATGAGGCCAACACAAGAGGAAGCAAAGTTAAGCAGGAGAAAAAGACTGACATAATTTGAGACCCTGGATCCAGGCGTGTCTGAAGCCACAGCCATCCAAGGTTCCTATAAGAATCAATAAATCCCCCTTTTCACCTTAAATTGCAACTCTCTCACCTGCAACTGAAGGAGCTCCAGCTCTTATGCACCCTCTCCCCCAGACCCAATATATCCATGTATAAGTGAGTGGGTCCCCTCAGCTCAGAGGTCCAGGAACCAGGGTCGGTGATGGAGCGCTTTTCCCCTGGTAAGACCATCTCCTCCAGCAGGACCTGCTTTGTGGGTGTGTGACGTGGGCAGTCACACAGCCCCATGCTCAGAAGGGCCTGTGCTTAGCTTAAAGCTCTGCTATCGCTATCTTAAAATTTTCAGTAATTTCATCTTTGAACCCCTAAGTGAAATCTGATGGGACAATGGAGCAAGCCTGTGAGCAGGGCCGATACATGATATACGAACATTTCTGCCGTGTTTGCTTATAGCGTCTGCGATGGCCCTACATGCACAGAATTTCGGGTCCCAATTATATAGTAGGCCCTGCTCTCCAGACTCACCTCTCCCCAAGCTGCGGCCGGGGGCTCCACGGGTGGATAGAATTTGGGCAGATCCCAGGCGATCTCGGTCATAAACCACTTGAAACTCTTGCAGTTAAGGGAGCTGCGGAACTTTTTCTGGGCAGCTACGTCCCCAGCGGAGAGGTGGCGGTACTCTGGCCGGCGCTGATAGATGTGCTCGGCATACTCGTCCATCCATACTTCCGCCACTCGTTTCAGGTTCTGGAGGGCGACAGGCAGGTGTGAGGTCAGATTCTGTGAGGGGCTGAGGCCAGAGGGTGGGGTGCAAAGGGTCCTGGAGGTTGAGGTCCATCTTTCCTATTTGACATTGTATCAATGACTCTACCCGCACCATGTTCTTAAGCCTTCCATATGTCTACTATTTATGCATGTTTTAAAGACTCTACAACTTATAGTGGAATATTAGACTGTTGTTGTTTTGCCTGCCCATCTTCCTTCCCTTCTTTTTCTAGGGATAGCCCTCCAACAGTTTTCCTTTCAGGACCCACCTCTGCCTCACTGTTATCTCATGCAGCACATGGCCCAGCCTGGCTAATGGGAAGACAGTCAGCCCTGGACATAGGGATTGGTCAGCAGTGAGTACGTGACCTAAGTCAAGTCAATCAGAATCAATAGGCATTAGCCCTGGAATTTTTGCAGGAACTATGGGGAGGAATTGCTGTGTTTCTGCTCGGACTGCTGGGTAAGTCTGATGGGTAAAATGCCAGCCAGAGCAGCTGGGCCACATGGAAAGCCTGTCCAAGGTTGAAGTTAACCCAGGATGAAGCAGAGATGAGGGTGAGATCGAGGAACACATTTCTCCTTTTAGTGCCTGGATCCTGCCATGCCTGAAGCCAAACCACCTCAGGACTTCCCATTTACAGAAGTCAGAAATTTTCCTTTCTGCTTAAGCCAAATTGAGTTGAGTTTCTGTCATTTTCAACTAAGAGTGCAGACCAAGCTGCATGGTAAAAAATTAAAATTTGCAACTCAAAGGTATAAGTCCATCAGCAGCTGCAATTTTCCATAATTTGAGGTGGGATAGCTGCTGCTACTTTTATTATGAAGCACATAATTAATAAGAAAATGACAACCACATTATTGGCAAGTGGGGGTTACAGATGAGGAACATCCTGTGTGTGAGACCTGGAGACAGAGGAAATGTGAATTCTCCTTTGCAACTGTGATGAACATTCCCCTTTCCATCTGCAGTGTAGACACCACCTGCTGAGAACCTCTGACAGCTGGCTCTGGAAGAACCCAGCCTCAGGGTTCAGGGGAAGTTCCCTGCTCCAAAATGTCTCCCTCTAACCTCTGGCTGTTGCCAGAAAGCTTCTCCTCATCTCCCATATTTAAATTTCCAAGACTTGATATAGGTCATCAAAATGGCGGTGTGAGGTGAGCCTCTGTAAAGCTCCCCTGGAATTTACAACTAATCAAAGAACAATAACTCCACAAAGGACTCCCTGCACAGCAGACAGGCAAGACGAGAGGCCCACTACTGCATTCACCTAAAGGTGGGAGAATCGAGAGGGAAGAACTCGGACTGCTAGGGCTCCGCTTATGGCCCACAGGGCTGAGGGGGCAGCATATAATACGGCTGAACCCAACGCTCACGGCAGAGACCTTGGAGAAAAGACTGAGGGAAGAAGGCTGAAAATGGTGGTTTAAGCCCTCACTGCCGAGCGGAGAATGGAAGCCTTAGGCACAGAGACTAGCCGCCCCCTCCCTACCCTCCCAGAGCTCGCCCCACCCCCACATGCCCGGTGCTAGAAGCGGAACAGTAGCAGTGTCAGATCAAAAGAGCAGAATATTTGCTGCTCTGAGAACTGTGGACCGCAAACACAGATTCGCAGCCCAACTAGTTCCGGCAAAGGGGAGGGAGCTGTGGAAGCAGGACCCGCTGTGGTGGTGCTCGCTGCCATTGCTCTGGGCCACCTCTCACAACTCACCCCACCCCTGGCCCCACCTATCTGGGTGGATCCCTGCAGGAGGAAACAGAACTGCTGAAACATATGGGCTCTGAATCTGGTGCAGAAAGAGCTTTGGAACTTCAAAAGCTCTCCGCATCCCCACATGGACACTGCGCCCTGTGACCCAGGCAAACTATTAACAGAGGAGAAGCCCATCTCCGAGGGAATCCCCCCATTGTGTGAGAAGCTGGAATAGTGCAGAGAAAACAGCACTACCGTGTGAGAGAGAAAAAAAAGGCTGCAGTCAGAGAGAAAATAAAATATTCTACCAACAACTACTGGAAAACAAAAGAAAGACCTCTTCCTATCAACCTGTTGCAGAAGCCACTCCTGTAGATGTCTAGGAAGAGAAATAATAAATCAGTAATTGCCATGGATAACAAACAAAATCAGAAATGAAAAAGGGGAAGTTATCATGGACACCACAGAAATACAAAGGATCATCCAAGAATACTACGAAGGACTATGTGCCACCAAATTCAATAACCTAGAAGAAATGGACAAGTTCTTAGAAACATATAGCCTTCCATCTGTGTAATTTCCAGGTTTCTATCTTCGCTGTCACTGACTCTTTCCTCCATCTGGTCAACTCTACTACCTAAGTTGGTTATTTCATTCTTAATTTTCTAATACACGACCTGCACTACAAGAAATACTAAAGGAGGCTATTCGACCACCATTAACAGGGACAATTTGTGGCAACCAAAACATAAAAATGGGGAGAGTAAAGGCCTGAATCAGAATGTGGGAATGGAGAAAGTAAGCATGCTGAAGAAAATGGAATACTCTAAATATCAAACTTTCTTTTACATAAACTTAAGGGTAACCACTCAAAAAAAATCCAGAACTGAAATATATAAAAGAAGAAACAGAGAGAAAATCATAGAATACCACCACACAGAAATAATAGACAACAACAAAAAGGCAAAGAAACAATGGAGACACAGCCTTACCAGAAAACTAAAGACAGAATGACAGGAAATCCTCACATATCAATATGACAGGAAATCCTCACATATCAATAATCACCCTAAATGTAAATGGACTGAACTCACCAATAAAAAGGCACAGAGTAGCAGATTGGATCAAAAAACTAAACCCAACCATATACTGTCTCGAAGAGACACATCTCAGCTACAAGGACAAGCATAGACTCAAAGTGAAAGGGTGGAAATTGACACTCCAAGCAAATGGTACCCAGAGAAAATCAGGTGTAGCCTTAATGACATCAGATGAAACAGACTTCAGGGTGAAAAAGATAACAAGAGACAAAGATAGACATTTCATAATGGTAAAGGGGACTATACAACAAGAAGACATAACAGTCATCAATATTTATGCCACAATCAGGGAGCACCGAAATATACCAAGCAACTACTAACAGAACTAAAGGGAGAAATTGACCAAAACACAATTATACTAGGGGACTTAAATACATCATTGACAGCTATGGATAGATCATCCAAACAGAAAATAAATAACGAAATAGCACCCCTAAATGACACATTAGATGAAATGGACATAATTGACATATATAGAGCACTTCACCCGAAAACATCAGACTATACATTCTTTTCTAGTGTACATGGAACATTCTCAAGGATAGACCATATATTGGGACATAAAAGCAGCCTCAGCAAATTTAAGAAGACTGAAATCATACGAAGCATATTCTCTGATCACAAAGCTTTGAAATTGGATATCAACTGCAAAAAGAAAGCAGGAAAAAACACAAATACATGGAGATTAAACAACATACTTTTAAAGAACTACTGGGTCAAAGAAGAAATTAGAGGAGAGATCAAAAGATACATAGAAACAAAGACAATGAAAATACATCCTACCAAAATTTTTGGGATGCAGCGAAAGCAGTTTTAAGAGGAAAATTTATATCATTACAAGCCTACCTCAAGAAACAAGAAAAATCCCAAATAAATAACCTCATGTTTCACCTTAAAGAACTAGAAAAAGAAGAACAAGCGAAACCCAAGTTCAGCAGAAGAAAGGAAATAACAAAAATCAGAGCAAAACTAAATGAAATAGAGAACAAAAAGACAATAGAAAAAATTAATGTGACAAAGAGCTGGTTCTTTGAAAAGATTAACAAAATTGACAAACCCTTGGCTAGACTCACTAAGATAAAAAGAGAGAAGACACTAATTAACAAAATCAGAAATGAAAAAGGGGAAGTTATCACAAACACCACAGAAATACAAAGGATCATCCAAGAATACTATGAAGGACTATATGCCACCAAATTCAATAACCTAGAAGAAATGGACAAGTTCTTAGAAACATATAGCCTTCCAAGGCTGAACCATGAAGAACTGGAAAATCTAAACAGACCGATCACCAGTAATGAAATTGAATCAGTCATCCAAAACCTTCCCAAAAGCAAAAGTCCTGGACCAGATGGCTTCACCAGTGAATTCTACCAAACCTTCAAACAGGATCTAATACCAATCCTGCTCAAACTCTTCCAAAAAATTGAAGAAGAGTCAGTACTCCCTAACTCATTTCATGAGGCCAACATTACCCTGATA
Source organism: Rhinolophus hipposideros (assembly GCF_964194185.1). Classification (NCBI taxonomy): domain Eukaryota; kingdom Metazoa; phylum Chordata; class Mammalia; order Chiroptera; family Rhinolophidae; genus Rhinolophus; species Rhinolophus hipposideros. The sequence continues at coordinate 26,326,360 of NC_138069.1, read as the reverse complement.
CCAAAACCTGCTAAGGACAACACAAAAAAAGAAAACTACAGACCTATATCTCTGATGAATACTGATGCAAAAATCCTAAACAAAATTTTAGCAAATCGAATACAACAATGCATTAAAAAGATTATTCATCACGACCAAGTGGGGTTCATCCCTGGGGCACAAGGATGGTTCAACATCCACAAATCCATCAATGTGATACATCCCATAAACAAAATAAAGGACAAAAATCATATGATTATATCAATTGATGCAGAAAGAGCATTTGACAAGATACAACATCCATTTATGATTAAAACACTTAATAAAATAGGTATAGAAGGAAAATGCCTTAACATAATAAAGGCCATATATGACAAGCCCTCAGCTAATCTCATAATTAACGGTGAAAAATGGAAGCCATTTGCTCTATGTTCAGGAACACGACAGGGCTGTCTCCTATCACCTCTGCTTTTCAACATAGTGTTGGAAGTCCTTGCCAGAGCAATCAAGCAAGAGAAAGAAATAAAAGGCATCCAAATTGGGAATGAAGAAGTTAAATTATCACTCTTTGCAGATGACATGATGCTATATATAGAAAACCCTAAAGACTCCATCAAAAAGCTATTAGAAACAATCAACGAACACAGTCAAGTTGCTGGCTACAAAATCAACGTACAAAAGGCCATTGCATTCCTATATACTAACAATGAAATCTCAGAAAAAGAAATACAAAAAATAATTCCCTTTGCAATTGCAGCAAAAAGAATACCTAGGAATAAACTTAACCAAGGATGTGAAGGATTTATATGCTGAAAACTATAAGACATTTTTGAAAGAAATTGAAGAAGACAAAAAGAAATGGAAAGACATTGCGTGCTCATGGATTGGAAGAATCAACATAGTTAAAATGGCCATATTACCTAAAGCAATATACAGATTTAATGCAATCCCCATCAAAATCCCAATGGCATTTTTTAAAGAAATAGAACAAAAAACCATCAGATTTGTTTGGGACCACAAAAGACCCCAAATAGCCAAAGCAATATTAAGAAAAAAGAACAATACTGGAGGTATCACACTCCCTGACTTTAGCTTGTACTACAGGGCTACAATAATCAAAACAGCATGGTATTGGCAGAAAAACAGACACACAGACCAATGGAATAGAATTGACAACCCAGAAATAAAACCACATAAATATGGACAGATAATTTTTGACAAAGAAGCTAAAAGCATACAATGGAGGAAAGACAGCCTCTTCAATAAATGGTGCTGGGAGAATTGGATAGCTACGTGCAAAAGAATGGAACTGGACTGCTATCTGTCACCATGTACCAAAATTAATTCAAAATGGATCAAAGACTTAAGCATAAGACCTGACATAACAAACTGAATAGAAGAAAACATAGGTACTAAACTTACGGACCTTGGGGTCAAATAGCATTTTATGAATTTGACTCCAAAGGCAATGGAAGTAAAAGCTAAAATAAACAAATGGGACTATATGAAACTTAAAAGCTTCTTCACAGCAAAAGAAACCATCAACAAAATAAAGAGGCAATCAACTGAATGGGAGAAGATTTTTGCAAACAGTGCCTCCGATAAGGGGCTAATATCCAAAATATACAAGGAACTCATGCAACTCAACAACAAAAAAACAAAGAACCCAATTGAAAAATGGGCAGAGGACCTGAAGAGACATTTCTCCAAAGAGGACATACAAATGGCAAATAGACATATGAAAAAATGCTCAACATCACTAATCATCAGAGAAATGCAAATAAAAACCACAATGAGACATCACCTCACCGCAGTCAGAATGGCTATCATCAACAAGACAAATAGTAACAAGTGTTGGAGAGGCTGTGGAGAAAAAGGAACCCTCAGACACTGTTGGTGGGAATGCAGACTGGTTTAGCCGTTATGGAAGGCAGTGTGCAGGTTCCTCAAAAAATTACGAATAGAATTACCATATGACCCAGCAATCCCTCTCCTGGGTATCTACCAAAAAAATCTGAAAACATTTATCCATCGAGACACGTGTGCTCCAATGTTCATTGCAGCTTTGTTTACGGTGGCCAAGACATGGAAACAATCAAAATGTCCTTCGATAGATGAATGGATAAAGAAGTTGTGGTATATATACACAATAGAATACTATTCGGTGGTAAGAAAAGATGAAATAGGACCATTTGTGACAACATGGATGGATCTTGAGAGTATAATTCTAAGTGAAATAACTCAGACAGAAAAAGCAGAGAACCATATGATTTCACTGATATGTGGCATATAAACCAAAAACAACAAAAGAACAAGACAAACAAATGAGAAACAAAAACTCATAGAGACAGACAATAGTTTAGTGGTTACCAGAGGGTAAGGAGGGTGGGGGTGAGAGATGAGGGTAAGGGGGGATCAAATATATGGTGATGGAAGGAGAACTGACTCTGGATGGTGAACACACAATGGGATTTATAGATGATGTAATATGGAATTGTACACCTGAAATCTATGTAATTTCACTAACAATTGTCACCGCAATAAATTAAAAAAAAATTTCCAAGCCTTTTCTCTATCGTAAAGTCCCCCCGCCCCCACCACCACCACCACACCACTGCAGCCCAAATGTGCCCAAATGTGCTTCCAAAAGGTAAAAGGGAGTCAGCACTTCAGGCTGTTATCAGTTATCAGACCGCTCTAGAAAGAGACAGTCAAGCAGGGGTTGGCCAATGTCTTCTGTAAAGGGCCAGGCAGTAAATATTTTGGGCTGTGGGACCATATGGTCTCAGTTCTGATGACGTAGCTATAAAGCAGCCCTAGACGCTATGTCAACGGATGCGTGTGGCTGTGTTCCAATAAAACTTTATGGACACTGAAATTTAATTTTCATGTCACAAAATATTCTTTTGTTGTTTTACACTCCTCCCCCCACTGCTTTAAAATATAAAAAACATCTTTAGCTCACAGGCCACATAAAAACAGTTTGCCGACTCTTGAGGAGAAAGGAAGCCAACAGGAGGAGGCCCGGATTCCAAAGACAAAATCCACTAACTCCTCAATTTTGTTGGCTCTGAGTGCGGCACTAGAAAACTACGGCATTTCCTGGCCGCTGCCCTATTCTTCCTAAGTGCTGAAGGGGTTGACAGTGGGATGGAAAATAGTTCAGGAACATTGTTATCCCCCCAGGCCCCTGCACGGCAAATGATGGGTTTAATGTAAAACCGTGCCCCGAGGAAGCTGAAGGCCCACAGAGCCTGCACACCTGAACGCGCTCCTTTCTCACTGTCCAATTCGCTCGAGCCACAGGGATCATGAGGAACTGCCATAGTTTCCTCTCCTGCAACAGGCAAGGGTGGCCAGTCTGACCAAGGAAAGGTACCAAAATTCAGCAGTGATATTCTTAAAGGATCCAATCATATGCTATTTTAATTCTAGGTGATATTTAAATTACTATTGTAATGGATATTACGTTTTCCAGACCCAGCTTAATAAGCCATTTCTCCCAGACCTTGAACTTTTGTACCAGTGAGTGGACCACAGTAAAGGACTTCACATTTATTTCTATTGCACCTCCCCTCCCCTTGTTAGGGTCATGAAAAGGACTCTGGGAGTTAAGTGGGCTGTGTGCTCTTCTTATCCCTCCTCCTCTCACCTCCCTCGTTCTGGGGGGCAGTCTTGTCTGAGAGCCGCTGCCCTTCTTGCGATTGGACTATAGAGATTTACCTGGATCCTTGGGCTAAGGCTCCAGTTGTGTTTCACCAAGTTTGAGTGGGTTTCTGTTACTGCCTTCCCTAAGACCCCTTTCCCAGAGGCAGAGGCAAGAAGGAGTTTAGCAAATTTAGTGAACCAGTTAAGACTGGCTGCTTATTCTGGAGGCAGGCAAGCTCCTTCCTGCTCTGCTACTTCACTGCTGCCTGGCTGTGTGTCCTTCTGGAGTCAGCACAACCTTGGTAAGACTTTGGTCTCCCTCTTTACCGTGCCCTCTTAGGGCTTTGAGAATACCTCTCCTCAAAGCCATCAAAATGATGTTCTAGGAGATAATGCTCTAGGGGGAACTGGTTGTTAAAACACAGAGAAAACATTTACAATATGATCTGCAACTAGATGAGGGTAGTTAGATACTATGATCAAAAGTCAGAGGAGCTTGAGTCAGACATCTCCGTGGTCCTGCAAACCCTATGTGGGGTGCCACTCCAATTGTTAACTGGCTTAACGGCCCAGGAGGCTGATTTAGTACAGACCGGTGAAAAAGAAGTTAAGATGTTTCTGAGACTGACGCACTACCTACTGCGCTAACGAAGCATCTATGAAGTTAAAATGTTTAAATGCAGACAATACAGTGACATAAACTTCCCAGTCTTACTAATATTGTTGCTGACACGAACACTACTACTAATAGCTGTCACTATTTAAGGGACAAATGCTGTACCCCAGGCACCGGTCAACCCTACACGAGCTTGAATTCTGACTCTAGGCAACAAAGGTGTCTATGTTTCACTTTCCTCATCTCTAAAATGGGGATGAAAACTAAGTGAGAGTTAAGTGAGATGAGTACGTAAGTTGCTCTGCAAGATGTCTAGCTCACAGAAGGTATGTGTTACGACAGTTAGCTATTACCCATGGAATTCATCTCTGGTTCCATAAACGGGAGGCGGTAGTGCCTCTTTCCCAGGCTGATCTTATAAACGACAGCTCTGGATGGTTTAGGAGACAGAGGTGTCCCCACGATCCCACTGTTGCTAGTAGCTGAAAGAATCTCAGTCTTGGCTTACTGAGCAACTTTGCGCTGTTTCCCCGACGGGCACCTTCTCTGGGACTGCCGATAGTATTTTAGGTGGATCGTGATTCCTGCGTCTCCCGCTGAATCTAGAACCCACCCCCCATGTCAGATAGAGCTGTCCAAACTCCAGGTGGCTGGTCGACTGTCGTTGCCATCGTCGGTCACTAGAGGGCACTGCCGGCTCTCTTTTTCCTCAACGCGGGTCCCAGAGCCCCGGGCCTGCCTGAAGCCTCGGGAAACAGCTCCCGGTCCTCGGATGGAGCCCGGGGAGACCCGCTGCCTCTTAAAGCCTCTCAGTCTTCTTGTAAATCGCAGGGCAGGCGCTCTTCCAGGACGCAAGGACTGCAATCCTGCACGTTGTCGATTGTTAGGGGGTGCGGGGAACGCAGAGGCCTGGGCTACGTGGACTGATGTCCAACAGGCTGACAAGGGGGGCTCTGTCGGGAGGGGTCTCCGTGGGGAGACGAGGTGGGGTGGGATGTCCCGATGAGCAAAGATGTGCCTGTGATCTTTCCAGCTTCCCCCAAACCTCCCTGCAGCGCTCTTTACCCTCTGGGGGCACTCTCACCCTCTTCGGTTTTCTTTGTGGTCAACTTGATCTTTTTTTTCTTTCTCAAGACACTTAGTATTTTAAAATTTATTATTAAAATTGCATAAAATATCAATAATACAAAAAAAACCTCCCAAACCCCAAACCTCTAACAGATTTCCATTTGTAGCTTAGTGGTCAATTTAATTCACGCAATAATGAATACAAACCATTCGAAGGCATGAAATAGTCTGACACTGAATTTTTGGTAATAAAGGTGGGGAGGGGGTGGGGAGAAGAGAAAGACGTTGACATTTATTAACCGCCCCTGTGCCAGGAGCTTTTAAGTACCCTGTCTCAGGCTTTCCCAAACTCACCCACCTGTATTAATATTTATCTAACATGTTTCTTTAAATCACCCCATGTCTAACTTTGCACCTGCTTTAGCTTTATCCTAAGTAACACTGTCTGGGAAATACACATCAATTTCTAATCCACATGAATTTAAACATATGTAAATAAAAGTGTTCCTCTGTCTACCACCTCAAATCGTCTGTCACACTTTGGGAAACACCTTCATTTTCTGGCAACGCTAGGAGTTGGAAAAAATTAGCTTCCTTTAAACAAAGGTGAAACACAGTCTCAGGGGAGTGAAGCAACCCTCCCAAAGTCACACAGCTAATAAGTGGGTAAGCAGGGCTTTAAGGAAGTTCTTTTACATTGGATTTCACCTGAAGAGTGGTGGTGGGGGGTGGGGGGCACATCCTCACACCTAGGGATCCCTTGGCCTGGGGTCCCGGATGCCTCAGGGTGCCTCTGCTCTGCTGATGGGCATAGGTCAACCCCTTCCCCACCAGGGAAGCCACCAGCTTACCCGGGCCAGGCTGACTCCAGCAGGGACCTTGTACGGTACATACTTCCTGTAGATATGGCCCACCCTGGAGCAGGGGATGTCCTCCATGCGGCCCCCACACATCCACACCTGCAGGGTGAGAAGGGAGAGATGATATTTTTGCCCCCAATTTGCTATCCCCTCCTTGGTGCATCTATTGAAAGCATAAGCTTGTATTGTCTACTAAAGCCCCGTTCCCAGAACTAGGGATGGAGGAAAGCATAGTAATAACAACAGTAGCAAAAACAGCTGACAGCAGCGAGTGCTTACTCATCGCCAAACACTATGCTATGCGCCTCACATGCACAACTGCATTTAAGCCTTGTCAGACACCTATAAAGTAAATAGGGACAGAGCTCCACTTTATAGATGAAGGAAATGAGGCTCAGAGAAGCTAGGAAGCTAGTCTAAGGTCACAGGGCTAGGAAGCGGTGGAACCAGAACTTAAACCCAAATTTAAATTCTGGGCTCTAAACAGGGTCTGAGCTCTAAGCAACTGAGGATGCTTGGAGTGCTGTGTTGAGAAGCACTCTAAGGTGGCCCCGGGGGCTCCCTGGGGAAGACGAGGCCATCGCTTAGTGATGTCTGCCACAGGTATGACGGGGACGACGCAGAACAGGGCTCTGTGTATTTACGGAACGTGGCATTACATTCCGGTGTTTCCTCCTGGATCGGCAAGCCTCTTGCTGGCCCCCCTGAGCAGAGGTGGCAGGCCCGCTGCGCTGACTTTCCTGCAGTCTGCTGGCTAAACCATGCAGCTGGGCTCACCGCAGTGAGGGATGCTATGTTGCTCCTTGTGTCTCCCTCCTTATCTGGCATCACAAAGAGCTCCTGAGTTTGACTTTGCACTGGGCGGACAGCAATTTGGGAATTCTTATTAAATACAAACAATGCTGACTCATACCCACTGAAGGGCCCAGCCTAAAAAGACTCTCCTCAGCAGTCCTGGGTTCAAATCCTGCCTCATCCACTTACCAGCTTTGTGACTTTGATCAAGGTACTTTACATCTCTGAGGCTCAGTTTCCTCACCTGTAAAGGATTAAATGAGGCAGCCCTGGGGACGTACAGTGCTTAGCACAAGACTTGGCACACAGTCACAGCAGTGTTACATGCCACAATGATCGATTCCTATATTTGACTAATATTTGGGGAGTATCTGCTACATGCCAAACATTGTGCTAGGCAGATATAGTGGTGAATAAGCCAAAGCCCCTGCACTCATGGAGCGGGGAGTGTGGTGACTAGCCTCCGAGATGGCCCCCCAATGATCCTCGCCTCCTGGTATTTGCACCCTTATGCAGTTCCCTCCCATATGAGTCCCGTGAGGACTGACCTGTGTACCCAATAGGATACTGCAGAAATGATAAGGCTTCCACCTTACTCCCTGGGATCACTTGCTTTGGGGCAGCCAGCTGCCATGTTGTGAGGACACTCAAGCAACCCTGTGGAGAGTTCCATGTGGTGAGGAGCTGAGGCCGGCTGCTAATAGTGCTAACTTGCCAGCCATGTGAACATGCCATCTTAGAAGTAGATCCTCCAGCCCCAGTCAAGCCTTTGGATGACTGCAGGCCTGGCAGATACTCTGACTTCAACCTCATGACAGACTCAGGCATAACTATCCTGCTAAGTCCCTCCCAAATCCTGACCCACACAAATTTGGGGATGATAACTGTTTATTACTGTTTGAAGATGCTATATTTTGGGGTAATTTTTTTCCTGTGGCAGTAGGTACACTAACACGGGGAGCCAGTTTCAGATGGTGATGAGTGCTATAAGAAAGCCAAAGTGAGGTCACTGGATAGACTCTGTATGGACGTGTGGGCTGCAACGTCACCCACACCTGTCAGGGAAAGCCTCAGTAAAGGAGTATTTGAGATGAGACTTGATGAGAAGGTGAAGTAACATAAAGATCTGAGGGGTGAGAGAACAGGTGGGGAGAAGAGCTAGTGCAAAGGCCCTGGGGTAGGGCCGGTCTTGGCAGAATCACTGAACAAAGCAAGCCACAGGCCTGCAGCAGAAGAAGAAGTGACGGGAGAGTCAGAGGGGTGAGCAGGGACAATCGTAAGGGTCTCACAGGGCAAATCTTCACCGAAAGTCTTTAGTGAGGGAGACAATATAATCTAATTTCTATTTTACAAAGATGACTCTGCTTGTGGAGTGCAGAATGGCCAGTTGGGTACAGGCTTGGCAGAGGCAAGGCCTGGGAGACTCTTGCAGATATGAAGCAGTCGTGTGTCTGGTTTGTGGTTCACGGTTTGGGTCATGGCTTGTGGGGGCTATGGGGATGGCGGGACAGAGCTGGATTCAGGAAATTATTATTAATCTTGTTACCATATGTCCTTATTTGTGGAATGAGTAGGAGTGGAAACATCTACAATGCCAATTCTGTGTAAAAGAGCCTTTTTCAGCTTGAACTCCTCAGTGAGATATTGGGGATTTGTTTAATGTCTTGATTAATTCGGGGGCTCTAGAAGGGCTACTTCATGCACCTGGGGGTCCTCAATCCTCCAGGATCTCCTGCCAGCCACTCTTTCCATCCCACCCTATTGTACTCTGTCCTGAGCTTCCCACAAGGGGATATGCATGTATGGGGCTGCAATTAGTGGAAGTGCTGCCTGGAGAAATGCAATTATATTCTGATCTTGGGGGAGGAAAAAAAAAATCGAGCAAGTCAATAGAACAGAACATTGGTCTCAAGATAATGGGCTCCTGATGGTAGATTAATGTCAAGGCCAAGCCAAGAAGTTTATTTTCAAAGCAGGAGATATTGATCAGGCGCCAGGATCCCATAACAATAACTCTTCTTTTATACAAAGTGATTGATGTGGAAGTGATGCTTTTGTCTGGCGGGCATTGCCCAGGACGCCGGTGGGCTGCCCCTGCTTTCTGGGAGGTGGAACAGTGCTGAGCAGGTTGGGGACATCTTACCCCGCTCTATTTTTGAATGTCTCTCGGGCAGTGGGCTAGGTTGGCACCCAGCTCTTTTGAGTCCATATTAAACTCGCATTAGCTAACGAGGCTGCATCTCCAGCTCTGCCTGGCGAGGAACCTTCCTTAATGCAGACGGATGATCAATTTCCAAATCCTTCTCTTTGCTGTGGCCCCAGGTGTTTTTGGTCCTGACCATGATGGCCATCAGCCTGAAGTTTCCTGAGGGACCAGGGTGACCTTGATCTGCTGAGAGCTTCGAAGCATCCCAAATGCTCTCGTGTTCCTGGGATGTCTGGAGTCCAGGGGAGTCCTGGCGTTGGACAATGGGTTTACGCCATGGCTTCCCTGCCCTGCACATGATCCACTGACGGCTGACTCAGAATGTGAACTGCCTTCAGAGAGGCAGACACCTGCTCCGCTAAAGCTGTTGCCAGCTCCTGAGTCCTTTGGCAGCACCTGAGCAGCCTGAGAAAGGCCCAGTGCTGGCACACCCCTCTTCACAACTCCCCCTGCCTCCCAGAATGCATCTTACACAGCAGTCAGCACCTCCCATGGTCACTGGTTATCGGACAGGATCCCAAGCCTGGAGGGGGCTCTCCTTCCAGGGACATGATAAAAGCTGAAGGCACAGAATGGTGTCATGACTTGCCCTGGGCTGGGAAGCCGGTCAGAGCTGGTCTTGGATCCCAGGTCCCCTACCTGTGTACCTTTAGGGCCCTCCTACACCTCCTTCACAGCTGAGGCAGCAGCCACTCAGACTCACAACAACTGTGGCACAGGGGTGATGAGCACACACCGCTCTCCAGTCCCAACGCCACCTCATGCAGCTGTGTGACCTCATGCAAGGCATTCACCTGGGGAGCCGCCCTCTTCTCATCTGTGACCTGGGGATGGTAGTCACTGCTACCTTGCAAGCTGCGGAGGTGGCAGGAGACAACCTGTGAAAAGCGTTTAGCTTGACGCCTGGTCATGGCAACCCTGATTGATGTTTGTCATTTCTACTTGCAAAAGGATGAGAAATGCCACCACCTTGAAATTGTACAGTGTTTGCCCTTTGGCCCAATACCATCACATTTTTTATCCTATGGCCCAATTTCCCAAATGCAGAAACTGAGGCCCAGAGAGAGAAGGTAATTTTTCTAACTGACTCGGTGGAAGTGACTGTAACTTACCAGGAGAATGACAAAAGCAAGTGGGGCAGGACGAAGCCATGGGGCACTACTGGGGGCCAGCCCAAGGGTGTTCTCCTTTCTTCCAAGGAACACACCAGCCGAAGAGTCCAGCTGGAGGCAGAGAAGGGGGAGCCACAGTGCTGGCAGAAGCCAGAGTCATGTTTGGCCACGACCCCATGATATTTGGATGGGGACACACACAGGCCACTGAGATGACATTTTTGAAGCCCCTCTCTGCTTCCAGCTTTTTTGCCTCCCTCATCCCAGCGCCCACCCCATCCCACTTGCTCTGGGAGCCTTGTTCCACCATAAGGAGTTTTCACGTACCCTGTCAGCTCGCTTCTTGGTGCCCTCCCCGCCGCAAAACAGTCTTCTCCCGGGAAGTACCATGCCACCCGACAAGTACAAATCTAATTGTAAAAGCTTGCTCCCATTCATTTTCATTGCTGCTTTGATTTATTTTATTAGCAACCTTCTTTTGTGTGATGACAGGCTTCATTACAGTGTCTATAAAAGACAATTACTTGCTCTTATCTCCTAAACTGAGGAGGAAAGAGACGAGTGGTGATGTACCTCAGGAAAACACAATGGGACCCGGAGAGAGAGTGGAAGAAGGGCCGGTCCCGGGGGGGAAACACGGGTGGGCAGGGGCTGGGGCAAAACCGCTCTGTGTCAAGAAAATGGCTGCCTGGAAACCAACCAGGAATGGGACGGTCATCCTACATGCCCACGGCTGCCCGGGGAGAGGATGGCAGCCAGCCACTCTTCTGCTGTTGGTATGTCAGCTGAGGACCGCCTGGAGTTCAAACCCTATTCAATTGCACTTTGGGGAAATAATATGACAGTAATTGCCACTGATTATTCCACATTATCTGTGTGTTTAGGATGAACATAGGGTAGCAGTTATGAGCTCGGTTCTGGAATTAGATAGAACTAGGTCTAATCCAAGCTCCTACGCAAATTTTGTGAGTCTGAAAGCCTCATTTTCCTCACCTGCAAAATGGGATGAATTATTGTACCTATTTCCTAGGGTTCTGATGAAGGTGAAATGAGGTTATCCCAAAGCACAGAGGACTGTGCTACCTGGTGTTACCTGGACACACGGCAGCTGTCACTACTGGTGGTGGACCCTGCACATATGCATGCCACACAGTTCCCCTCAGAAAGGGAATGGCATTAGATCCATGCTGTCTAGAAGTTTCTATCATTTTGAATACATTAGTTTGTTTTGGACATCAAGATACTGTCTTGGGAGGTCTTACCAGCATGAAAGGCCTTTATTCATGCTAGTTTGGGATGTTCATAAGGGTTATTGGATGCAGTTGGTAAAAAAAACTAGGAAAAAACAATTTTACTATTTTTAAAAGCCATTTGAATTTAGTTCTAAATTAATATATTATTTTATATAATATAGTTTTAAGCACATGTGTATCTACATTAATAAATTAGTATTAGACTATTTCAACACTATCCTTAGCTGTTTAGTCAACTTGGCCAAAGAATGGGGGCGGTTGCCTTACATTAGCGGTTTTTTTCTTTAAGAAGTGAGTTTAGTAAAGTTGTAGGATGCATTAGGTTTTGACTCATATTTGGAAATGGAGCACTCTCACAACCACCCCGGGAGGGAGATATTATCATACCGTTACATGTGAGGAAACTGAGGCCCAGCGAAGGCAAGTGCCTTTCCCAGGGCTCCTTGGCTCACAAATGGCAGAGCCCAGAGTGGAATCGGGGTTGCTTCCCCAGAACTAGGCAGATCTGAGGCCTCCAGGGAGACTGCACCTTCCTGGTTTAATTTTTCTAAAGCTTGGCCCCGATCCTATCATGGTTCCACAAAGCTTGCTATCAATACTTGCACTGCCTGCAGAATGAAGGGCTCACCCTTGGCTTGCAGTCAAGGTCCTCTGTCACCTCTTTTGGTCACCCTGACCCTCTCCACAGCCCATGCACTCCATGTGTGGCTGCTGCTGAGAGCCAGCTGCAATGCACTCACTTTTCAGTTCCATTGGGCACATGTGCTCTTCTTTCCATGAATAATGCTGCCTAGCCATTCATTCATTCATTCATTCATTCATTCACACATAGCCTAGTCATTGGTCAGCCTTGCTCTAAAATCCCATTGGAAGCAATGGAATAGAAACTGGCTGCCAAGAGTGCACCTAAAGAGCCCATGATACAGAGCCTTCAAAGCTGGGTGAGCTGTCAGGACCTGCTGGCCAACCTGCTGGCCAACCAACCCATTTACTCTGTCCTTCCACACTCAAGCCCGAGAATCCTCCCTACACAGGACTCCGCCTCTTCACTACAGCCATGATTTCCAACGTTGGGTGAGCATCAGAATAACCTAGAGAGCTTGTTAAAACACAGACCACGCGATCCCACCCCCAGAGTGTCTGACTTAGCACAGGTCTGCAGTGAGGCCTGAGTCTCTGCATTTCTAACCAGTTCCCACGTGCTGCTGACATGGCTGGTCTGGGGGGCCACACTTTGAGAATCACTGCATACTGAAATAGTGACAACCCTTCTCAGGATAAAGGTGCCTGCCAGGTCACACTGTGTCTCTAGGTGTCCCTGTGAGTTTGGGGTTATTAGTACCCTTGTAGATGAGGAGATAAAGGTTCAGCAGGAAGGACAGGTGAGCAGTCCGAGGTCTCACTGAGAGTCTATGCCCGAGCTGGGCCGGGTGCCAAGGTCTTTGGCCTCTGTCCTGTGGGCCTCTTTCCATGCCTGTCTTCCTGCAACTGCAGTCCGGTCACATCGACCACAACACCACCAACATTAATAGCTACCATTTATCAGTCACCTACTATGGGGCAGGCACCAAGCCAAGGTTGTTCCAATTGACTAATACCATGCTCACACCCAGATGTAGTAAAGAATTGGTCTATTCCCATTGTACAGATGAAGAAATTAAGTCCAGAGAGCTTGAGTCACTCTCCCAAGGTCACACAATGACTAGCTAATCGAGCCTGCAACAGAACCCAGGTGGCCTGATTCTGAAGCACGTAATCCTGTGCTGTTCTCTCTAACATGAGGGTTCTATCAGGACAGCTACCACTTACTAAATAAGCACCTCCTCTTTGCCTGGGGCCAGGCCAAAGACATGTTTCATCCCATTCGGTTCTAACCGAATATGCCTTCGAAAAAGTTATTATCGCCAGTTTCTGCTGATGAAAGACTGAGGCACGAAGAGAAAGGTGTGTGCTAGTTAGGGAGTCATGTAGGTGTGGCGACCCCTGGGCTTTTGAGCCACCTTCTTGGAGGAATGGTGGGAGAAGCAGGCTCCCACTGAAGAGATGCTCACAGAATTTCAAATGGCTCACTGAGAGTCACGAGCAGAATGCCTTCCCTGTTCTGGGGCAGACGGCTCTTGGGAAGTCTGGGCACATGTGGCCGGGAGCAAAATGCTGCATGCAGCTGAGCGTGTTCCCAGCATCCTCAGATGACCCAGCAAAGGAAGTACATCAGGTTCCTGGCAGCCACACTGCATCTGGTCTGAGTCTGAGGGAGCTGGGAGGGGCAGTGAAAGGGAAGGGGAAGGTGCCGTGCAGGTGCTTGGATGATCGCCCTGGATCGCCCTCTGTCCCTTGGGCTGGCCTTTGGAAATCATATCTCCCTCCTGGGCAGCAACCTAACCCCCGCTCAGGGCTGGTCCTGGCCTCTCAGCTCTACCTGTAACAGTGGCCTCTCGAGCCGGGGCCACCTTTTCTCAGCCCTCCCACCAGGTGGAAGGAGATGAGCACTGCACTTAGAGGAGGGTCTTCTGGGATTTAGTCTCGGCTCTGCCCCCTTGTAGCTGAGGGACCCTGGTCTTGTCACCTAACCTCTCAGGGCATCATATCACAGAGTCACCCTGGATCAGATTCTTTCACATATCCAATTTCACTGAATCCTCCTGAAGACGCTGTGAGTTTTACAAAAGGAAAATCTGAGGGTTTTCTTTTTAAAAATCTTCCCAAGGCAGTCTGGGACTGGGGTGGCCTTGGGTAACAAGATCCGTGTCAAACAACGCAAACCCCACTCGCCCTGGGCCTCCTGCCTCTACTCAGCTGTGCTGTGCCTCCCTCTTGGATGAAACACAGCTCTCCCTTGTCCCTTATGTGGCTTCCCATCAGTCATTGCTCTCACGAGCCTGCGGCATGGCACCCTCAGGCCATCTCTATCTCTCCAAGGGCGGTGTCCACACCTCTGCCTCCTGGAACCAGCCCGACAGAGGTGCACTCAGGGGACTCAGTCTCTCTCTAGACGCCCCTCGCCATAGGCCTGCCCTGTTGGGAATCTTAGCCCTAAACCTGCAAATGGCCCAAACTGTTGGGATATACATGTGAGGGAGTGGTTCTGGAGAGCTGAAAAACCATTTTTCCTTCTTAGTTAAAAACTAATCTAAAAAAAAAAAATAATAACCTTAATATTTTTTTTTTTGATTATAGAAGTGGCAGGTATTTATGATGAACACATTCAATGTTACAGAAAGCTATCAGTAGAAAGGCACAGCCACACATCATAGCCTAGCCAACCTTAAACATGCTCAGAACACTGACATTAGCCAGTAGATGGGCAAAATTACCTCCCACAAAGAACACACTGTAGAGAATCTGCTGTTTGCCCTCGTGATCGCATGGCTGCCTGGGAGCTGTGGCTCGCTGCCACTGCCCAGCGTTACAGGAGAGTACTGTGTGGTATATCACTGGCCCGGGAAAAGATCAACATTCAGAATCTGAAGTACAGTTTCCACTGAATGCTAATTGCTTTTGCACCATCTCAAAAGTCAAACCATTGTAAGTCACTGTCCGAATAATACTCCATTGTTGGGATGTGTTCTAACTTATCGATCCCCTAAGGACATACGTTTGGGTCATTTTCAATCTTTCCCTACTATAAATAACGCTTCAATAAATAGCTTCCACCTAAATCTTTGCTCATTTATGGGGCTGTCTCTTGGATAAACTCCTGGGCGTGGAACTTTTGGTCAAAGAATGTGCTTGCTGTGAAATGTAACAGATTTTGCCAAACTTCTATTAACAAAAGAGATATCCCCTTCCATTGCCCAGAGCGCATATCTTTCTTATGCCAGCTCCGCCATGACCTGTAGATACTTCCTCTCTCTTGGATCTCAGAGTTGAAGATATCCTAACCTGGCCTCCTGGGGACACTGTGCAGTCCCCTTTCTGCTCCCTCCCCATGCCACCTCTAAACTACTCTTGGCTCTTTGCAAGTCAAAGGGCTTTCGCCATAGCCTTTTATTTGATCCTATCGCATGGGGTATGAAGGAAAAATACATCAACACCATCTAGGATGTGAGGGCCTAAGAGCTCAAGCGATTGGTCCAGGGTCCCCAGATGGATGGAGAGCAGAGAGAAGCCAGTGCCCTGCCTTCTCACCAAGTATCTTTCCCAACATACGACCAGTACCCAAAGATGGTGATGGAAGTCTGGGAAGAGCATGGTGAAGGAAGTTTTATCAGACAGGAATTAATGTTACTAACAGTTATTTAAAATGTCTATTATGGGCCAGACACGGGGGGGTATGGAACAAGACCCACTCCCTGCCTCTAGGGAGCTCAGGGTCCAGTGGGAAAGACAGGCCAACCCTTGGGTCACGTCAATACGAGGTATTTGAAACCATCCTGGCAGTGATGCTGGGATAGCCCCTAATCAGCACAGGGAGCAGAAGTAAGGCTGAGAGGATACCACTTACATGAACTGAGCCCAGAAGAATGAATGCGGGTTGGCCAGACTAAGGAGAGGCATCCAAAGACGGCCTAGCATGGGAGCCTGGGGCCTTATGAGCAGATGTGTATGGACAGGCAAAGTGGACATTTGTGGTTTGTCCTGCCCCATATCCATTCCCCCTTCTGGATATAGTGCCTAGACTTTCCTTTGGGGAAGTAGCCCATGCCCATGTCCCTGGTTCTAGGATGGGCATGTGACTGCAGCTGACCAATGACAATGTTGCTCAGGGATGGGCAAGGGACCAGCCAAATGAGACTCAACTTGGGGACTTCTACAGGAATGATGGGGGAGAGAAACTCTCTTTCTAATGGACTACTGGGTATTTCTGCAGAGAGAAAGCCTGCCTGAGCAGGAGGCCAACCCACATGAAAGCACAGACTGAGAGAGGTGGAGAATGGATGAAATGGGTTAGTCACTGGATCCAGCCAGGCCTGGAGGGCCTACCCTGGAATTTCAGTTGTGTGGGCCAATTAATTTTGATTTTTCGCTTCAATCAGGTTGACTAGGATTTTGGTCACCTGTAACCAAGAGTCTAGACTAACGCAATGGGGTAAGAGGACAAGGGGGAGGGCAGAGACGAGAAGGTGTCAGCTCCGGGAGGTAGGTGCAGGCCAGGTATGGAGTTTAAACACAGAACTGGGGAGACTCTAATCGGCAAGCAGGAGAACTCTGGTAGTGACTGCCTTTTGGAACAAAATCTGTGCTGGCTAAAAGAGAGAGCATGAGACAGAGGGAAAAAAGAGTCAATAACTATTCCAGAAATTTCAGAATCTTTAGGACATCTTTTCTGGGGTTTTCTCATCTAGGATAGATGGCCTAGTCTGGAACTGAAGCCAAATTATTAATCCATTGGTCCTGGCGGCACATATCAATTTATCTTAATTTCTGAAAATACACAGCCTTTCAGACCAGTCTCTTTTCTCTGTCACCAAGAAGAAAAGGGATCTTAGCAGAGATAAATCAGAGGGAATGTGGCCCTTTGTAAATGCCCCACTCTGCCTGAAACAGAACACCTGGCATTTCAGGGAGGTGTCACCGGCACATGAATGGGCTATCCTGTACCCCTCAGCACTGTGGCAGGCTGTCCAGGAAAGCCTGGGAGACAATGCACTGGCAGATGGGCTGTCACGGGTTCTGGGAACTCACGCTCTCAAAGCCAGGAGAGAGAAAGCTAAGGGAGAAAAGTCTCCCTTCCAGACTCAGAGCCTCCTCATTACACTGCCTCCTTTCCCCTCGAGAGTGAAGGATATAATTGGATCAGATGGAAACAGGAGCCATCCTCCTTCTCCCTCCCAGATGAGAGATTTCTAAGATGGCTTCATTACCAGGTCTTTTGTAAATAAGCTGTGTGGACAAAAATGCTATTTGTAGTGCCGTAATTGCCTGATGAGCACCATTAGATGGGTCTTTGAAATACACAGAATGAAATCATTTTGGGTTTAGGAATTCCTTTGTGCAACTCTTTCTCCATTCACTATTCTCCTCAAAGCGAGCTTCTGAAGGTGGGCTTCTCGTTCAAGGAGGCTGGTTCAGGCCAGTGACACACTTGTTCTGATTAATCAACCAACAAATATTTATTAAGTGTCTTCTCTGGGTCAGACAGTCCTTCTGGTACTTATGATATAGCAGTAAGTAAAACACACAAAGATCCCTACCTTACTGAAGTTTACATTCTGGTGAGAACTCAGAACACAGATGTGCCCATTTCTGGGAACAAACTTGGCAAGAAATGTTGTAAATCAAGTTTGTTTAATTGATGATTGAGGAATTGTAAAGTAAAAACTCTTCTGATTCCTTGTGTGTGATTTCAGTGTACCCCAAAAGATGTGACATTTGGAAAACAAGATTGCATGGACTAGGGATGCTAAATAAATGACACATATGCCATCCCTTGCCAAACCTGCACCCATGGCAGACATCACTAATCAACCACCACTCTTTTTGTGATAAGCTTGGATGCAGCCTCAGAATACACATCAACACAGAACTGGGGCAGCCTCTACCAAAGGATCAGAGTTGGCTGGGAGAGGAACTCTATTTGCAATTTCTGACTTAGATTGTTATTAAATTCACTTCACTGAGAGGTTGTAGAATATTCCAATAAATTAAGAATAACACCAGGAAGAGATAAATACTGAGAAGATAAGGTGGGAGATGGCAGCCACTTTCTCAGGCTAGTTTTCCTCTCAAGTGCTCTTCTCTCACATCCCTACTGAGGCCTATAAAACATGGTGAGTCAGAGCATGGGCTTTGCAGTCAGGCAGACCTGGGTTCAGGGCCTGGTTCTGTTCATTCTAACTGTGTGGGACCTTGGTTGGAGTCCCACCTCTCTCCCTGGGAAATGGGTATAATGATGATCCCACCCTCCTAGAGTTCTTGTGAAGATTAAATAAGCCAACTTGTGTTTGGCACCGGGTCCTGCTGGCTCTGCTCGGGGCTGAAATCCAGCTGTGCCACACCAGAGTGGATGTACAGTTGTTTGCAGCTGGCATCCGCTCTGACTGGTTGGTGCTTATGTCATCAGAGTTGTTAAATGTTCTGACTATCACTCCTGGACATTACTATTAGTTTTATCTAGGGGTCCGGTCCCCTTATGGGAGACAACTTCAGAACTCTGGAGGTCAAACAGACACAGAACACTTTTCAAACGAAAATAATGTTTCAATAGAATTCTGGGTGGTTATTTTCTTGCTAATCAAAAAGTCATGTTCCTCAGTTCTGAACTGCTCAACCAGTGTTATAGAGAATGACAGTGATGATATTGGTAATAAAAATCTTTTAAGATATTTATTATGGACCACCCAACAAGCATGGTCTCATTTAATCCTCTCTATAACCCCATGAGGATTGAAGTATCACTAAATCCATTCTATGGAAGAAGAAACTGAGTCTCAGCGAGGTAAAGATTCCTTGTCCGAGATCATGCAGCTGGTAGGAAGTGGCAGAGCTAGGATATGACTTCGGCAATCTGACCCCAGCACTGAAGTCTTCATTGCCGTGTGTGTCAATGGTCCTCTGCGTTAAAAGCTGATGCCTGACTCAGAGGTGTATTCACAGGGGTTGGCCCAGTAATAGTGCTGCTGGCCATCCCCTGTTGGGGTAGGTGGGTGGGTGGGTGGATACACCTCATCAGAGGTTCTGGGGACGTGACAAGCAAACCCTGGCCGACCAGAAGGGCCCAGGACAGGCTAACCTTCCCCTCAGAGGGACCTGTTCTTCATCTGAGATCAACACAGAACCCCATAAATAAAGGGAGAACATGACGTTTTTGCCTTAGGAGCACAGGGGCTGCAGAACCCTGAGGCCTCCAGTCTTTCCAGGCTCAGAAAGACACTAGGCAGGCAGCTTGCCAAGACAGATGCCAAGGAGAAGTAGGCTTCTGGAGAACTGGCTCACCTTGAATGAGATTTCGTACTGCTCCCCTCCCCAGATTTCCAGGCCTGGGTCATACCCGCCCAGCTCCCAGAACCACTTCCGATCCACAGCAAACAGTCCACCAGCCATCACGGGAGACCTGTCAGAGAAGAAGAGCGTGGTGTAAAGGCGTGGCCCTCACGGCCACATGCTCCCCGTGCAGTCTGATGCTGCTCTTCCGCCGGGATGACACAACCCACATGTCCAGTAGGGAACCCAAGGCCCTTCTGAGTGAGGGTGCAGGATTTCTTCTTCCTTGTCTCCACACCCATTCATAAAAGCTACATTTTAACCAAATGGACTCAAAGTTCCTTTTCACGGTTAACACCAAAGAATACTTGTGAAATGAAATCACAGTACTTTTTCCCTGTGGGGCTGATAGCTGTGTCCTATATATGTATCTTCAGTGCTTCCACTAGTTAAATGGCTCTAATCAGGTCTTTCCAAGACTGTCTATCCTGTAGAAATGTCTTAGAGAGATGAAAAAACATTCAGCTTTCTGGGCCTTACCCTAGAACCATGAAACAATCTCCAGGAGACGGAGCCGAGGAACCTGTGTTTTCAGACTCGCTCCTTGGAGGGTTTGTACTCAGTGAGCACAGACATTTGTCTGCTGAGAGTTTACGGAAGACGCAGTCTGATCTTTCAGTTAAACGGGTAAGAGTAACTCCACTCACTCATTCTCTCATTAGTGTAGTCACTGAGTGCCAGCTGGGAAGCAGATGCTGGGAGAACGTGGAGGTAAACCAGAGTTGGACTGGGACTTCAGGAGATACCAGCGTGGTGGGGCGGCCACCGCAAGACAGAAGGATCCAGAGACAGCTGGGTGTACTAAGGGCCAACAGCACTGTAAGAGTGTGAAAGGAGAGAGTGTCTGCCGCCCGGTTTGGGGGATGAAGAGGGAGTGTGGGTGAGGAGGGAGGGAGGGTGGGGCGAAAGTCAAGGAAGGGTGTTCAGAGGGCTTGGCATTCGAGGTGCGTTTGGACAAGAGGGCACTGGTAGGGAAGGCACCCAGAGGAGAAAACAACAAGAGGGAAGACACAGAGATGATACATTATGGGGTGTCACGGGGAATAGGAAGTCAGCATGCCAAGCCCGAGGGGGACGCCTGCTGGGACCTGCCCGAATCCCTCAGGGCCCTTCACCCAGGGCCGGCACCTAAAAGGGGCCACTGGTGGTTACTGTGTGAAAATCTCTCAGAGTGGCCATTTCCTTGTCCAGCTCCACTGGAAAACTCCAAGCCTTCAAATCAAAACACATTCTAGGAGCAACCTCCACATTCTCTCCCGGCTTCGGGAACTGCGAGCTCCTGGGAGCATGGATCCCAAGCTTCCTGTGGCAGCTGAGCCCTGACAGCACGAGGGACTCCTTTACAAGGGGATGCCCGTGACCACCCTGTTTCCCCGAAAATAAGACCTAGCCGGACCATCAACTCTAACACGTCTTTTGGAGCAAAATGAATATAAAACCCGGTCTTATTTTACTATAAAAGACCAGGTCTTATCTAATATAAGACTGGGTCTTATATTCATTTTTGCTCCAAAAGATGCATTAGAGCTGATGGTCTGGCTAGGTCTTATTTTCGGGGAAACACGGTATCTACTGAGGGCACGAATACGCCAGGTTCTGCACTGAACTAATTCATTAATAAAATGACTTCACTCCTCACGCTGACCTCACGAAGCTGGCCTCAGGATCACCACCCCACGTTACGCATGTAGAAGCCAGAGTACCCCCAGGTGGCCCACTCAAGGCTTCACAGCTGCTAAGCAGGATTTGACTCTCTAACCAGTGCCACAGCCTCCACTCCTCCTCTCAGGAAGGAACAATCGAGCAGTAGGTAGCGAGTGAAGAGGATAGGGGATCAGCAATGGCGAAACCCTCACTGGGCCTCGGCTCTCCTTCCCCTGTGGTGTGACCTAAGCAAAGGATTTAACCACCGAGCCCTGTGCTGCCCACTATGGCAGCCACTGGCCACGTGTGGCGACTGAACACTGGAAACGTGGCTATTCTGGATTGAGACGTCTGGGAAGTGTAAGATACACATAGGATTTCTGAGATTTAGTGTGACATCAAGAATAGGAAAGATCTCATCAATAATTTCAAAGTGTTGGTTACATGCTAACATGAGACTATCTTAGAAATACTGGGTTAAGCATAGTATACTAATAAAACGAATTTTACCTGCTTCTCTTTACCTTTTTTTTAAACGTGGCTATGAGAAAATTTAAAATTACGGATGTGGCTCATATTATGTTCCTGCTGGAGGGTGCTGATTTCACATCTTTGGGCTTGTTTTCTGTCTATACAACTGACGTATACGTAGGTATACTTCCTAGTTCACCTTGCTAGTATATTTCTGGACCCAGGATTGTAAGAAATGAAGGTGTCATTAGGATCAATGCGCCTTCGTCTTCCGAAGGCTGTGGGGCTTGGGTTTTCTGGCTGGAGCCTTAAATATACTGTTTGGAGGGGCAGAGTGTTTCGGACTTGGTGCTTCATGAGAAATCAAACCCAAGACTCGGCACATGAAAATCAGCCTGGGCAGGGGCTGAGGAGCTGCCTTCTTAGGAGCTACCTCACAACAGGGAGGCTGTTAGCCTGAAGGTATTTTGGAAGCTTGAGGCTTTGCCTCCAGAGGGAGGCCTGTCCTGTAGCTGGGTCTGTTTCCTACTGTGTTCAGCGATAATAGTAACAACAAGTTTGAGTGTCTAGTGTGTGCCACTCACTATACTGACATTATCCCCGGCTCTCACAAAGCGCTATTACTAGCCCCATTTCAATGGAGGAATTTGAAATTCAGAAACGCTATATACTCTGCTTAAGGGCATGCAGTTGGTAAGTGGATGAGCTGCGATTCAAACTGGGGTCTACCACAAAGCCCGAGTCTTTCAAATATCATTCCGCCACGCTGTGCCTGCAGATTGCCCGCTCACTGGCACTGTGGGGAGGTGTGCAGAAAAGGACCAGGATTTCTCAAGTGGCCTCTCCCCTGGGTTTTGTCCAAGTACAATACAGAAGAGAGACTTCTGGAAGGAATCAAAGGACACAAAAGAAGGAGAGCCCCTGAGGAAACATCTGGCCCAGTGCTGCCAAACTTGCCACCCATCAGCATCACTGGGGAGCTTTAAAAAACAATGATGTCCCGATCCTACTCCCAGACTCTGGTGTAATTGGTCTGGAGGGTGTCCTGGATAAAGGATTTTTTTTTTTTTAAATAAACTCCCTGAATGATGCCATTGGGCAGCCAGCATTGAGAGCCACTGTCAGGGTCCAGCCAACGCCCTAACATCCAGATGAGGACCCAGACTGAGGCCCTGGGGAAACTGGCTGGGCCTCTGCTACTGACCAAATGCATGTCTCAACTTACCCTCATCCTGAAATGAGGACGATGAAAGGGCCAAGACCCACACTTATGCACCTTTCAAATCTCAGAGCCTATGAGTCAGCTCATGACAAAGGGTCAAACCATAAAGGGGTTCTGGTTACCCTGAACATTCCTTTTTCTGGAGCAGCCCAGCTTCTGCTACATGTCATCTTGGGCAAGTGTCATTTCCTCTCTGACCTGGACCAGGAAGGGTTCTAATTAGTTGTGTTTGACCACGTTGAGGATACAGCTCAAGAGGGGAACACAAATGTCTGACCTGCTAAAGGGGCACTGGGGCCCGCTCGCGCCCTCCACTCTCAGCTCAGGCTGCTCCATCACCCGGCCACCGTCCATTTCCTCAAAGGCCACCTCCTCCTACCTCACAGCCTTTGCTGGGGCCCACAACAGTAGGGGGGTTCCCTTCAGGAATCTTGGGTATGCACTGTGCCCGTGAAGATGGCTGAGCTGCCAACAGCCCACTTTCTCAGGTGGGGAGAGTGGGGCACAGAGAAGTGGGGTTCACTGGGGACCAAACTGCAGTTAGGCGGGGCGGCAGACAGATTAATGACCCCCAATTAATTGACCCCCAGAAGTCAATGTCCTCAATTCCTGGAACCTGTGAATATGTTACCTTACACAGCAAAGGGACTCCACAAGCACGATTAAGTTAAGGATCTTGGGGTGGGGAGTTACTCTGGTGGGCCCGATGTAATGATTAGGGTCCTTATAAGTGAAAGAAAGAGGCAGGAGCGTCCGAGTCAGGGGAGGAGATGTGACAATGCGAGCAGAGGACAGGGAGAGGGAGAGATGGGGGAGGGCTGGGGAAAGGGAGAGAGAGACAGGGAAAGGGGGGAAATCTGGGGAACATGGAGCTGCAATGCTGCTTGCTGGCTTTGAAGCTGGAGGAAGGGGCTGAGAGCCAAAGAATGTGAGCAGCCTCCAGGAGCTGGAAAAAGCAGGGAAACGGATTCTCCTTTGGAGCATCGGGAGGGAATGCAGCCCTGCTGACACTGATGTTAGCCCAAGATTCGTGTCAGACTTCTGAGCTCCGGAACCTTAAGAGAATTAGTTTATGTTGTTTTAAGAAGCCAGTAAGTTTGTGCTAACTTATGGCTGCAGCCATACTTAACATACTTAACCTGGACTTTGGCTTTGCACCCAAAGATCTTCTTGACATCTCCAGCAGGAGCCAGTGCAGGGATGGCGGGCCCACGGTGCAAGAAAAGACCCTTTCCAGCTTGGAGTACAGAGAAGGACAGGGCTGTTTCTGGCTCAGCCACTCGCTCACTGGGTACCCTGGGGGGGACCCTGCCCCTCCTGGTCCTGATGCCTCAATCTCCTCACCTGTAAGGGACTAGAGTCCATCCCTGTAGCTTCCCTCCAGCTTTCACATTCTAGCATGCTACGAGTCCAGTCCACAACCCCCAAACTTCCACCGTGGGACAAGCTGTTATTTCCCTAACACCTCCGAAAGGGTGTGACAGAGTGATGGGAAAACTGGCTTCTGAGGCAGACGGACCTGCATGGACACTCAGCCTTTGCCACTTCACACTTGCTGTGTGACCTGGGCAAGTTGCGTAACCTCTTGGGGCTGTGGTGTCTGCACTGGAAAACCTGGATAATACCTTTAATAGCTGCCGTGGGGCTTAAGAAGGATGAGAGAGTAAGATGCCTGGCACAGTGCCTGGCGTGAGCAAGTGCTCAGGAGGTGGTGGGAAGGGTGGTGACGGTGGTGATGACCCCTGGGGCCAGGCTTCGGGGCAAGAGCATGAGCAGCTCCCTTCACCCTCGGCTGGCACTCCTGGCAAACAGTGCAGAGAGGACAAGGAACAGGTGACCAGCTGGGTGGTCCACGAGCTGGGAGGGGCTGTGCTTCTGGTTGGGGACATCTGCCCTGGCCCCTATGTATCGGACTTTTGTGGGAGGTGGTGTCCCCGAGTGGTGCGTGTTGGGCAGGGGTTGCTGGGTCACCACTGGGACCAGCCTGAGTCGCTCAGACTTACTCAAATGGGTCGCTGGGGTCAGCTTTCTGCAGCTCTGGAGGGATTGGGATTCTCTTGTAGTACATCTCCCAGTCAAAGGCACCCCGCATGGCGTCCCCGGCCTGGGGCTCGTAGCGAAAGTCGTCGTGGTCAATCACGTCAATCATCGGGCACACGATGGTCTTCCGGTTCCGAGCGATGCGGTCTGAGGAAGCCGAGAGATGCCCATTAGGGAGCAGGATGGGGAGCAGCTAACTGCACGACCCTGTTCTGCAGCTTACTCGCACTTTTAACGCGTTCCCTGGTGATTTCTCTGAACACTTGAGTTTGAGAATCCTGGAGAGGAAGGGAGGGCGCAGGCTTTAGGCCAGGGGCTCCCGCCCAGTCCTGGTTACTACGATCAGGGATGTGTGTGTGTGTGCGTGAGTGCGTGTGTCTGTGTGTGTGCACGCGTGTCCCTGGGCCAGCTACACAGCTGATGTCTCCAAGCCCCAGTGTTCTCCTCTGGGGGTGCCAGCAAGCTGCTGGGGCAGGCGAGCGGCAACTGGGCTGTGCGGGGTTGCCCGGTGGCTTTGGGCCAGGAATCAAGATCAAGGCTTGGAATGGGGAGCCTGGTAGGTCTACAGCGACCTAGAGCCCAAGCGTCATCAAGCTACCACACATTTTTCTCTCAGGAGAGAAAGCAGCATTTTTGCCTTTTTCTAAACTGCAAGACGTGATCCATAGGTGGGTCATGAAATTGACTTTATGTGTGTGTGTGAGTAATGAACTGAAAAAGAATACTAAATATCAAGGTACATTCCAGGTGATAAGTACTGTGTCAGGAAACTTGTTTCAGTCATACTGTATGTGTGTGTGTGTTTCAGTCATACTGTATGTGTGTGTGTGTTTCAGTCATACTGTATGTGTGTGTGTGTTTCAGTCATACTGTATGAGTGTGTGTGTGTTTGCACACTGGATGGAGATGTCCAATGTATTTCTAGCTGTGGTACATGGTCAAAAAAGTTTCAGAAATGCTATCATCAGTGTGTCCCCAAGTACGGACGCAGACGCAGGGCCACCAGTGCCAGATGCTCACAGGGTGTGTTTAAACGCCCCCCAGGCCGCCCCTGCCCCCCTGCCCCAGGCCCCCTGAATCAGAAACTTCTCCAGGGAAAGACCCAGAGGAAAGCTTCCCTTCCTAATTATTCATGGCCATTCCAGGGATGTCGCTTCCAGGGAGGGTTTGTGCTGAGGACACAGTGCTCTGCTGGACACAGCGCTAATTGTGAGAGGTCTGAGGGCAAGAGGGCATCAGAGAGGCAGCATCAGGTGCTGTGCTCACTTGGGGACAGAATGCCCGGTTTGAACCCTGGTTTTGTCACCTACTAGCAGTATAACCTTGGAAAAGGTTATCTGATGCCGCTGAGCCTTGGTTTCCTTGCTGACAAAAGGGAGGAAGACAGCATCTATCTCATGGGGTCTTTGAAGGCCACATGTGCTGAGGGGGCGCAGATGCTTAACATGTGATCAGCACTCCTGGCATTCTGGGACCAGGATTGCTGAGAGGCTCGGAAGCAAGAGTTAGAAGGCTGAGCGTCTCCCTCATTCTCTCTGCCCCTCAGTTGTCTCATTTGCAATATGTGGGTAATAATGCCTGGTCTCCCTGTTCCACCACGTAACCATCAAATTCAAATGAGGATGCAGACTAGCGGAGCCATGACGATGATGATGATGATGATGATGATGATGATGATGATGATGGGGGAGGAAATGATGATCAACAGTGGCTTTCCTTTAGAGGGCTGAATCCTTCTCAGGCTCAGCAATGGCTCCTCTCCAAAGAAGGCAGAGTGAGCTGTGCTCAGAGGTGTTAATGGCTTCAGAGACAAAGCCATGACGTGCTCTCTGCTGATCATATCAGCAGGGCAGACTTTTAAATCTACAGCACTGGTTCACATTTCTATTGGAAAAAGAGGAAAAAAGAGGGGGAATGCCTCTTCCACGTATGTCTGCAAGTTATGAAAATTACTCTCAGACATTTCCACAGAAACAGAATTAAGGACTATGGAGACGCCCCGCTCAACTTCCTGGTCTCCCCACCCCCTCCATTCTCTCTGTTTCTCACTGACCGACCCAACAAATGGGTTGTTCCTTCAGGATCATAAATTAGGTGTTTTATGGTGAGGCTTTTTTCTTTTTTGTTCTTTTTCAGTAACAAGAGGCAGATGCAGACCTCTTGGTTTAATTAAGTAAACAGTTTACCAGAAAACCTGGGTTATATCCTTGTTCTAACCCAGTGGGATTCTGGACCCTGGGGTTCGGAAGCACGTGATCTAATACTCAAGTTCCATGCTGATCTGTGCTGGAGCACACATTTGCTGGGTTGTCCCATTTAACTGTGTGGATGCTGCCTCCGTTCTCACCCCTGAATGGTGGCTTAACCAGTGCTCCTCAAAGTGTGGTCCCTGGACCAGGAGCTGGTGAGAAATGCAGCTTCTTGGGCCCCACTCCGGAACTCCTGACTCAGAAGCTCTGGGGTGGGGCCCAGCACTTTGCCTTTTAACAAGTCTTTCAGGTGATTCTGCTGCACGCTCAGGTTTGCCTGAAACTGCAGTCCTCTTTGCTCCCTAAGCTGCCTGTTATGGAGAGCATAGCCATCCATTTCTGAGGGGTTCGCTTTTCCCTTGGGATTAGTAAGTCTTCCCTACTCTGCCTCCATCCCTGTTCCTTGCCTGATTCACAGTCTCAATGGGACATTTTCTCTTCAGTGTCCCCCTGTCAGCACCGGCTCACCACCTTCATCAAAGCTGAACCCCTCAGGGTTCAGGCCTGTTTCACCAACCAGCCAAGAGGCACCTTGCTGCTCAGTATCCAGTCCTCACGTCTCCCATCCGTCCTCAAGGCTAAGGTAGGCGACGCCTGCATTATGCTGCTCTCTGTCTCTAGCCCTTCCCTGAGAGCTGTTAGAAACTCTCTGAAGAGGAAATGAATTTAGGGAAGCAATAAGGAATCATGAAGGAGGATAGACGCTGGAGCCAGACAGAGGGTGACTTTGATGCTTATGGCTCAGGCGAACAAGTGAGTCACTCAGTATCTCTGAACTTCAGTTGCTTCGACTATACAAAGGGGATACTTTCGACCTGGCATGGTGTGTGAGGATTAGAGATAACGTTACACGGTGCCTGGCTCACTGTAGCCATGCAGGGCATGGTAACTGTCCTAAGTTGACATGATAATGGCCCCCCACAACTTGGCTCTTAACAGTAGGACAGCCTTGGCTTGCTTTCCAAGAAATCTTGAAGTAATCTGCGGGAAGCAATCATGTCACTAGACACTTGTGTGCCGTATGACTTTGGGCAGGTCACTTCCCTTTTCCCCTTTCCAGCTTCCTTCTCTGTAAAATGAAGGGATGAGGCTGAATGGATTTTCAAGGTCTCTGAGCTTGAAACTTCCTGAACTTCCGAATCCCTCGAGGCACACGGCACTGTGCTGGGTGATCTCTAGCAGGCAAGGGACCCTTTGTGGGTGACTCCCGGCAGAACGCTGGGTCCAGTGGCAGCTGGCTCATCCTGGGCCACATCCCTCACTTTGGGAGGGTCGCTTACCGAGCAAAGGGGGGAGCCAGTTGACATTGGCTTCACAGTGTGAGTCCAAGAATGTGATGACATCCCCAGTTGCCGCAGAGGCTCCCAGCATTCGGGTCCTTATCAGCCCTTCCCGTTTCTTGGTTCGGAGAATCCTCACGCTGGGGAAATGGGCCATGTAGTCTTCAAGGGGCTTCTTCAGGTGCTCTGTGAGGGAGACAGAAGAGGACAGACGGACAGATGGGTCAGAATAGCTGCTTGTGACCCGCCCTTCCGTGTACAGTGCACTTTATGGTTTAGGCACAGCTTTCCACTGCCTCACTGGACCTTTCAGAGAGGGCCAAGAAGGGCAGGGATCACCACCTGCATGCTGGAAATGGGTAAAGTGAAGTTCAAACAGGTCCAGTGATAGTGCTAGACCTGGAATACAGAGAACCTCTGCGGGCTGCCGTGGTTTATACCTGGCTGGGACTCTTTCCCTTATTTTCTGGTAATAATACTCAAGATTTTTCTGTGGGGAAACGATCCCTCTCTTCAGTCCATCAGACTTGGGTGGGGCCGGTCCCAATCCCGGGTTCCTAGAGGGAGGAGCATATGGCTTGGCTCTGACCAACCAGGGCATTCCACTCCCTTGGCCATAGTGATTGGTTCAGGGGATGGCCATGTGACCTGATTTGTCCAAATAATAAATTCTGAGGGTTTTTTCAGAACTATTGAAAAAACAAGGTCCTTTCTTTCTGCCAGTTAGTCATCTGGTTGGCCATAAGTCTGGAGCTGCTGGTGACGTTGTTGGCAAAATGAAGTGAAGAAGTGGGGGGATCCGCTGAGACTGAAGCTAATATGTAAAAAGAGAGTCAAGAGATGGCGAGAGACATTACAGATATTACCCTGAATGTAATGATTCTTCAGCTCCCCTCGTGCCTGATGCAGATAGATTTCTAGATGTTCTTATTACAAGTGACAATAAATTCCTCTTTTGGCTTATTCTAATGTCAGCTGCATTTCTGCTCCACGCCTGGAAAAGTTCTTCTGAACAAATTTCAAAGATGTCTCTTTCCACTATAATGCTGCTGTCTCTTAATTTTAATCAGGGTTTGGGCCTTTTATGAAAACTCTAGTATGGTTACAAAAAAACCCTATTAGTATACATCATACTTAATAATGAAATATTGAATGCTTTACTCGTATGATCAGGAGAAAGGTCGTATGCTTTCTTATCACTTCCTTTCAATATTATACTAGAATTCCTAGCTAGTGCAACTGGTAAGACAAAGAAATAAAAGGCATAAAGATTAGAAAGAGAGAGGCAGTAAGGTCTTTAATTATAGATGACATGACTGTTTACATAGAAAATCCTAAGAATCTACAAAGAAACTAGAACTAATAGGTAGACTTAACATAGTTTCAGGGTACAGGTCAACATTTTAAAATCAATTGTATTTCTATTTACTAGCAAATAAAAACAACAATTGGAAAATGCAATTAAAATGGTAAAAAAAAATACGACTTACAATTTAACAAAAGAAGTGCAAATTGCATACTTTGAAAACTACAAAACATTGTTGAAAGGAATTAAAGACTAAAATAAATGGACAAATAGTCCGTGTTCTTGGATTGGACAACTTAATATTGTTGAGATGGTAATACCTCCCATGTTGATCTCCAGACTCAACGTGATTAAAATCACAGCTGACTTCTTTGCAGAAATTGACAATTGATAGTTGATCCTAAAATTTATGGAAATGCAAGGGATGAGGGGATCCAGAGCAGCTACAAAATCTTTTGATTACTTACACATTGAGATGAACATTGAGAGCAACACTATTCACAATAGCCAAATGGTGGAAATAAGCCATTTCTAACATCTCATGAATGTATAAACAAATATGGAATATATTCATACTCAGCCATAAAAAGGGATGAAGAACTGATACATGCTACACTATGAATGAATTTTGAAACATTATACTAAGTAAAAGAAGCCAGACACAAAAGGTTACGTATTGTATGATTTCATTTGTATGAAATTCCAAAATAGGTGATCCATAGAGACAGAAAGTGGTCGCAGGGGATGGGGTAGGGGGCGTGGGGAGTGACTACTTAATGGGTATGAGGTTTTCTTTTGGGGTGATAAAAACATTTTGAAACTAGATAGAGGTAAGGGTTGCACAACACTGTGTATGTACTAAATGCCAATTAATTGTATACTTGAGCGTGGTTAATTTTGTGTGAATTGTACCTCAATTTAAAAAAATGGGTAAAGACTATAAACTGATACTACTTCTCCAAAGAAGATATGCAAACGGCCAGTAAGCATTTCACACATTGCTTCTGGTACGGCAATTTCTGTCAAATCAAAATATTATGGTGTGTCCTCATCCACCTTATTCACTGGATCTGGCACCGTGCGACTCCTGGCTCTTCCCCAAAGTCAAAATGATTCAGGACATCGAGGCAGCCACAACAGTGCGACTAAAGGTACTGACGGAAGAGGACTTGCAGAACTGCTTCAGAAAGTGGCAAGAACGATGGGATAAGTGTGTTCAAAGAGAGGGGGAGTATATTGAGGGGGATTAATGTCAATGTGTCTTTTACTGTAATAAATATTTTTAAGTTTAAGCATTCACTGTATTTTTAAAAAATTTTGTTGGGGAATATTGGGGAACAGTGTGCTTCTCCAGGGCCGTCAGCTCCAAGTCCAGTCGCTGTTTTCAATCGTTAGTTGTAGGGGGTGCAGCCCACCATCCCATGCAGGAATTGAACCAGCAACAGTGCTAAGAGCTTGCGCTCTAACCAACTAAGCCATCCGGCTGCCCCTCCAGCAGCTCAGCGGCGGCTCATTGCCTTTAATCTAGTTGTGGAGGGTGCAGCTCACTGGCCTATGTGGGAATTAAACCGGCAACCCTGGTGTTCAGAGCTCACACTCTAACCAACTGAGCCATCCGGCCGCCCTTCACTGTGTTTTTTGATCACCCCTTGTATATCCACAAAAAGAATGAGAATGTTCCATAGTAATTTTATTCATAACCACCAAATAGAAACAACCTAAATGTCCCATCAACAAGTAAATGGATAAACTGTGGTAGAATCACACAATAGATTCCTTCTCAGCAAGAAAAGGAACACATTTATGGTACATCCAACCACATGGATGAATTTCAAAATTATTACGATGAATCAATGAAGCCACACAACAAATAACTTAGTGCATGATTCATTTGAAGTTCATCAACAGCCAAAATAATCTACACTGACAGAAGTAAGAACAGTATTTGCCCTTAGGGTGCGGGGACTGATTGGAAGGAAACATGAGGGAACCTTCTGGGGCAATTTCTATATCTCAACTGGGGTTCTGGTTTCCCAGGTGTATTATAACAGTCGTGTTTAACATTTGTTAAACCTTATTTAAAAAATACTGGTCAAAACAGACATTCATTCTCTCAGCTGGGGGAAGCTGGAGTGTAGTGAAAGTGTCACTGACTGGCAATAAGGAGAATTGGGCTGTGTTCCTATCTCTGGTACAGTGAGCCCACCACTTATTTCTTCTGGGCCTCGGTGCTGTCTCTGAATCAGAATTTGGACCAGCAGGTCTTCAACAGCTCTGGGCCCAGGCCTCGCAGAAGCCCAGGTAGCACATGACAGCAGCTGCCGGGCTCTCTGCCCTTGCGAGCCCCTGGGTGATCACCTTCCGTAACCCAAGCCCGAATCCTGCTCTGAATTCACTCCACCAGGAGTTGGAGCAGGAAGGGCCTCCTAACTCAGGGGGTGTATCCAAATCACCTGGTGAGCTGGCTGCCTGGGCATCACCTCAAGCGACTGTGATTTGGTATTAGATTGGTGCGAAAGTAACTGTGGTTTAAAAGGTTAAAAAAGATTGCAAAAACCGCAACTACTTTTTGCCTAACCTAATAGACCGAGGGTAGCACCCAGCATCTTTGGTTTTACTTGACCGACAGGGGATTGTGACACACAGCCAGGCCTGTAACCCACTGGGGTAGTTCGTCTTCATTTTATAGATAGAAAGCTGAGGTCCAGAGAAGGGAAGGGCCCCCCCTCCTGGCACAGTTAACAGTAGAGCTGTGTTCGAGCCAGGGTCCTCTGGCTGCTTCGTGCAGAACCTACTGAACCTTTTCATTCACCCTCTATAGAAATGAATCACTTTTGCTGGTAAGGCAGATTATGATTTGCAAGGCAGATTCACATATTTTATCCCTCTTGGTTCATAAAATCATAATCTGCAGTGTTTCTCTGCCTTTGACAGATGACAAAACCGATGCTCAGAGAAGCTAAGAAACTTGCCGAAGGTCACACAGGCTGGTACACAGCTGGGCTCTCTGTAGAAACATGTTTTCCCCTTCTAGTCATGTTTTCCCAGCTCTGACAATCATATACTATTGGCACGATTTTTGCCTCCTCTACCTACCCTAAGACAATTTACTCAGGATTTTTAAAAAATTCACTCACTTTTTTAAATTAAAATTTTTCATTTAATTACATTTATTTTAAAAGTAAATGTTAAACACCACAAATAGAAAATCAGTACCATTTGTGAGGGAGCTAATAAAAACTCCAAACAAATGAAAATCAGATAATGTTATTAGATTTTAGCCAGATCCCCCTGCCTCCCCATGTCTGGGGAGCTTAAGGTCTGCCCTCTCTTTGTCAAGGAGGGAGCTATGGGCACCAACTGTGACTTTCCATCTGAAGTAATCAGAAGAAACAAAAAAAGTTGAAAAGAGAAAATGTTCTCTCCACACGCGCCCATGTTACCTAATGCAAAGTCTCCGAAGCACCGGAGATTGTCTCAGGTACCACTTAAAATCACTTCTGTGCTGACGCACTCAGGGAAACACTGCTCCCGTCACTTGATTTACGTGTGTTTTGTGTGATGTTGCCTAGCATTTTGTCGGTCGGAGCAGTTAAAAGACATAAAGAGAAAAGATGATCTACATGTACGCAACCTGAGGCTGGTAAACTGAAAAATACCCCCACTTGCCTTCTTGCTCCCTCGCGAAGATTAATATGGCTTCTCCCGCCCTTTCCCACTTATCTTTGGAACAGTGACTCTGTAGAAAGCAGAAATCAATTTGCCCTAATTGAGGGACTAAATCTTTCCAAAAGAGGCTTTCTTGGGAATCGAGACAGGAGAGCAAGAGGCATGATCGCGCTCCAGGTGTGCTGCTGTTTGGGCAGGAACTCTATCTTACGGAGACAAAAATCCACAGTCATTGTATCCGCACTTCCTCTTGGCCGGGTTCAACTGGTAGGTCATTAACTCGAGGATGAGCTAATCTCCTCTACCACACACCACTACTCCCATCAGAAGGAGAAATATGACCCTGTCCAGCTCTAATCATGGAGGGCCCCGCTCGGGCTGAGCCCCATCGCTAAATCACCCCGAACG
Organism: Rhinolophus hipposideros; assembly: GCF_964194185.1. Taxonomy (NCBI): domain Eukaryota; kingdom Metazoa; phylum Chordata; class Mammalia; order Chiroptera; family Rhinolophidae; genus Rhinolophus; species Rhinolophus hipposideros. The sequence goes on along the minus strand of NC_138069.1, from coordinate 26,292,611 downwards.
CAGATGGCTGCATCATTACAGATCAACCAATTAAGGCCTTTTGACAGCTTGTGGTAAAATCGGAGCCATTATTTAGGGGGCAATTATGCTCCTCCTGTCCTTATTAGAAAGTACATTTACACAAAATCCAGACTGTTGCCTTATTTTGCCACTTGGATGAGGACATTTCACAAAGTCACAGAATTTTAGAATTGAAAGGGACATTAGATGATGATGATGATGATGGTGACAATTATAGGGAACAATTCCGGAGGCCCTGCTCACACATGGAGCTCCCTGCTTCAAATACATAATCTCTGACACCTACAACAACACTACAAATGGGGTGTTTTATACAAAAAGATGCCATGAGGCTTACAGTGGGTGATGTAATAGGTCCAGGGAACACAGTTTACAAACGATGAAGCTAAGGTCTAAAACTCAGCCCCACCTGACTGTAAACCAGCAGGTTCTCCCTACAGCACCCAGCCCATCTCTGCCTCACTTCAATCAGTCCCTTCATTCTACCCAGAGGGAGATAGGGAGGGCTGGAGAAGTTAAACGTCTTGCCCAGTGTCTGTGACACAGCGTTGGCCACCCTGGAATGTCCCCCTGCTTCACAAGCCCTAGGACAGGGATGGTAAACAGGCTTCGCTGAAGTGCCAATGCTCATGGTTTGTAATGGATACCTAAAGCTGTGTTAAGAAAGATTCTGAGGCTATATCCTGGCTCAGCATGAAAGTGTCAGGGCTAAGAATAGATGTCTGCCACCCGAATGCCACATAAGCATCATTCCTATTCTAGGGGCTGCTGTGATTATAAAAGCAATACAGAATTGATTTTGCCCTCACTACCCCTAATTTCAGGATAAGCCAGAGCCATCCAAACAGGGGGGAGCTTATTCTGGAGCTGAGCCCCCGTCACTGTGAGGCTGGAAATAACACTTATTAGAGCACTTATCAGAGAGCTCACAGGTGGGTTCTGGGCGTCCCACCAACCTCTCTGTGGCATTTATTCTCTGCCTGCCTCTGCCTTCAAACAAGGACTGCGGTGTAGGTGGGTAACCTCCCCGGCTCCTTACCCCTCCGGTGGGCTAGCCCTGGGCACGTGCCATGGGGTGGCTCCCACAGCTCCCAGGGGGTCGCGTGGAGCTGCCACTGGGGTGCCTGGCACAGGCGTCCTTACTGGCCGCCTCCCCTTCCTGTTCTCACTTCCACACTCTCTTGCTGGCATTTCCCCACACCCCCCGCAAAGAACCACTTCCACTTAAATCCTATCTCAGGGCTGCTTCATGAAACCCAAACGAAGACACCCTCCAAGTAGCAGGTACGACTCAGGATGTCACGGCTGACTCTGACTCCACGAAGCTGACAGTGAGGATTTCGGTTCAGCAACACCGAACACTTGTTCTTTGGTGCCGGGTTTGTATAAATAGCGGTTACCGCACGTTCAGTACTCACCATACCAAGAACTAACCCTCAGACCGTACCCGCACTCACTCATCTAATCTTCACAAACACTCCACCAGGCAGGTCATGATTAGCGTCCCTGTTTTACTGATGAGGAAACGGGGGCACAGAGAGGTTCAGTAACTCTCCCCAGGGCCAAACAGCTTGAGCAGGGGGCAAGTGTTGGATTTAAACCCAGGCAGTCTGGCTCCAGAGCCTGTAGTCTTCTCTGGTAAACTTTTTTAATGAGTAAGCATCACTTCAAACGTATGAAAAATGTAGGACAGAATAATGAACGCCCATCTACCCATCACTCAGCTTCGGAAACTGTCAACGCCTGGTCACCCTTGTTTCATCCGTGCCCCTGCACACTGGATGATACAGGAGCTCAAGGAGTCTGCACTCATAACCACTGGGCTGTTTGGAAGACAAAAGCCAGGGCGACTGACGTGGAAGGCCCTTACGATTCCACTGGACTGGCACTTGTCCCTCTCCCAAGAACACGCCCCCCGCCAGTTACCTCAGGGTGGGGCACACCCAGGAATACGTGTTGGTTATCTCACTGGATTTCCCCGAAAAACACTACAAGGAGGGTGGGGCAGGTCTCATCAATTCTTGTGTCACCAAAGAGGAAACTGAGGCCCAGGGAAGGGAAGGCTTTGCCCCAAGTCTGTTAGCTGGTAAGGACTGAGTGAGGGCCAGACTCAGGGCCTGTGTTTCCCACGTCCTCACTGTACATCCCAGCAGAACACACACACACACACACACACACACACACTCACACTCACACGGGCTTCCCTTGTTTCTGTCCTCTCCAGTCTGGTCTGAGGCACTTACGACCATGAAGATGGTTCTACCTGGGGAGTTGTGGCACAGGGAGGAGCTGCACGCCAAGAACTGGTGTGGGTTGAATTGTGTCCCTCAGGACCTAACCCCTCGGACCTGTGAAAGTGACCTTATTCGGAAAGAGGCTCCTTGCAGATGGAATCAAGTTGAGGTCATCCTGGTTTAGGGTGGGCCCTAATCTAGTGACTGGTGTCCTTATACGAGGGAAATCTGGACACACAGGAGAACGCCATGTGATGATGAGGTAAAGACGGGAATGTTGTGTCCAGATGCCAAGAAATGCCAAGGATTGCCAGGAACACCAGAAGCTAGGAAGAGGCAAGGAAGGCTCCGGCCCTAGAGCTTTCAAGCGATGGCCCTGCTGACACCTTGATTTTGGACTCTAGCCTCCAGAATTGTGAGAGAATCAACTGCTGCTGTTTTAAGCCACCCAGTTAGTGGCATCTTGTTACAGCAGCCCTAGGACACTACGACAGAAGGGGGAGGTTCTCACATATTGGCATTGTACGAGTGACACAGCAAGAACATGGCCCTGGTCCAGGCTACTGCTGTCCCTTGTCTGGACCACTGTAGTCTATGGCCAACTGCAGTAAGCACGCTGTCCTTGCTTTCACTCTGTCCCCCTTCAGCTCAGCGTGCATGCAGCAGTTCAGGTGGTCTCTGAAAAGAGCAGCAAACTGCATCTTGTCACCCTTCAATGACTTCCCACGGCTCCTGGAAAAAGGTCCAAAATCCTTACCAGGGATGATAAGATGGTGCATGGTTGGTCCCCACCCCCTCTCCAGCCTGATATTGCCCTTCCCTTCTTTCTAATCCATCCCCCAATCTTCTTCCCGGTGTCCCCAGGCCCATGATGTCCCCTTCTGTCAGGACTGCAGAGATCCCACGCCCCTCCATATACACATTTCCCCTCGTTAACTCCTGTTCACCCCTCAGAGCTCGGCTCAAACTTGAACTTCTCACTGAAGCCTTTCCTACCTTCCCAGACCACAGCAGGTCTCTAGGGCAGATGGGCACAGAGCTCTGGAACTTGTCCTTCACATACTGAGTTCAGGTCACCCTTCCATATCCGTGGAATTACTTACTGTCTCCCTCCAGCTCTAAGCTCCAGGCAGAGGAGCTCTGTGAACCGTCTGCTCGCCAGTGCACCCCTCACGCCGGGGGTAGAGCCAGAGGTGCCTGCTGAGTCCACACGCCTTCCTCCTCCATCACCTGATGTGATTTGGCTTCCCTGTGAGGGAAGCAGCTCATGGTCCATCACCCTCATTTCAAGAGGAGGGAAGTCAAGTTTCAGAAGACGTTCTGGTCCAAGGTTACACAGCCAACCAGGTAAGTGGGGAAGACTGGACTCAAATCCACTTCTATTCGTTCAGGAATTTTTGCTCCACTGCTGTGTGTAATCAAATTAATTCCCAAGTAGAATCCCGGAGTTTCAATCTCTGCTGCCATGGAGCCTTACAGAGACACCTACCGAGGGCCACCAGAAATATAGGAGCTCTGTGTGTTCCACGCCCTGGCAGGACCCAGAGCATGTGGAGAGGGCCCCATGGATGGTCCCCCAAGGGGAGAGAAGGGGAAGGGAAGTAGGAGCAAGTCACAAACCAGACAGTTAGCATCGTCCCTGTGTCACTGCTGGTTCTCTGGCCCCCGGGGCTGTTGTTTACAATGCAGAGGCCACGGCAGGTGAGGCTGCCCTCTGGCTTCTGAGAGACGTAGATGTCCTGGGTCTTGTCATGTCTCAGCTCCGCTGGGCTTCTGGCTGTTCGAGTGTCGCAGCACATTTGTTTCCAGACTGATTCATTTACTTGCAAGTCTCAGACAGTGTATTCTAAGGCACTGCCAATCCATTTGCAGGAGCGAGGGCACATAGCGGTCAAAAGAGGCAGCCTCTGTCCTGCTTTGATAATCAGGTGTTTCTAGCCAAAAATTAAGATGAGGTGGACCCTCACCTTTATTATCACTGTCATTGTCAGGATTTCTGTCGAGTGCTTACCGTGTGCCTAGCCCCTGTGTTAAATGCTGTTGTTTATCCATTGTCTCATCTCATTACCATGACAACTCTATTAGGCAGGCACTATTAACCATCTTAGACAAGGGGAAACTAAGGCTCAGAAATGTTCTACGCTAGCCTATGTTCAGATAGCTGGTAGGTGACGGCCAGAAGTCATGCCAAGTGTTTGATCTCAAAGCTGATATTATTAACTATGAAACTACACTACCCATCGCTGTTCCTGGTCTCTCCATTCTGCCTGGTGGGTACCAGTTTCCAATCCCATAACCTCAGCCCAATCCCCCACCTCCTGGGGTGTCCAGGGCTTCCACTTGCTCCAAAAAACATACAGACGGACAAATATAAATAGCGGGAAAATCAGAAAGAGAGGTCTAGAAGGATAGTTCTGGGTGCCCCGGGATGGGTTTTGGCCGGTGAAATGCACAGGCATTTGAGCATCATTTACTGTTTGGAAAACAGACTAGTCCTTCAGGAGAGACATACTTTTTCTGGCCCTGAGTCCCAGGAAGGAATTTCAGAGAGTGGCAGAGCTGAGACGGGGCTCAGAGTTTAGCTGGAAGACCTTTCTCAGTCTCCTTTGACATGGGTCCTTTCTATACGACAATCTAAGGCGTAACAGACACTTTTGACGTGTGGTTTTGAAAAACCAACCACTTCCTTTTCCCCTTCCCGCTTCTCACCCTCCTCTTCTCCTTGATAATTATTGAGATAATTATATCTCAACATAATTGAGATATAATTTTATTGGGTGAGCTTTATTGAGATAGAATTCACACACCACACAATTCGCCCATTTAAAGCATACAGTTCAGTGTCAACCAACCACATCCTGCACTGCTCAAAATAGCGAACCAACTGTACCTTAGCGGGGGAGAATTCAGTTCAGTTTAATCAGAAAGCATTTGTTGTCCTCCTGCTGCATGTCAGGACCCATGCGGGGTGCAGTCCTTTCTGCTGATCTAACCTGGTGTTTTCTAAGTGTGGGCCCCAGACTGCTGGCATCGGCGTCATCTGGGAACGTACTAGAAATGCCAATACGTAGGCCTGACCCCAGACCTCCTGAACCAGGTGGGTGGGGCCTGCTGACCTGGATTTTAAAAATCTCTGCAAGTGATTCTGATATGTGCCAACATGCGAGAAACATTGATCTGACTTGTTGCAGTGGGTGAGCTCAGAGAAATAAACCTAGGCCATCGTGATCATATTAGAATAACTAAATGATTAGAAGCAGAAACCTACATTTCCTGCTAGAATAACAGAAAAACTGAAGTTCTCCAGGAATCTAACCCTATGTCCTGGCCCCTAGCAAACTTGTGAAGGGCATGGGTACTGGCTCGCGTGCCCTCCCATCTTCCTCCTCAGACTCACAGTGGTCCCCATCTGGCCGGGTCTCCCGTTCACCTCCCTTCCCGACCCTCCTGTCCCCCTCAAGAGAGACAAATCTGACAAACAAGTGCACCTCCTGACAGGCTCATAGCAAGGGCTCTCAAACCTCAGCCCTACGAATCCCAGAGGACCTGGATTTCATACACACACACGCTAGTGAAGTCACAGAGATTCCAATTCCATGTATTGGGGCATAGTGGCTTTCAAATCTTTCAACCATAACCCATAAAAAGAAATACACTTTTACATCATGACCTGGAACACCCATACCTACCTGAAATACAAGGGGTGATGCACTCAGGTAGTTTTTTCCTATCCTCTTGTATTTCATTTTTATTAAAAAGCTGGTCATGACCCCAGAAATAGATTTCATGACCCTCCAGAGGGCCTACCCCATTCAGAAGAGCCCCGGCCTAGGGCACAGCCTGAAACCTGCAGTGTGGCAAGACGGCTCACTCGATCCCGAGGCCCTCTGCCGCAGCCCCTCAGCCGAGGCTGGCTCTCCTTGCACGGCCCCTGTTGTGACTGTTAGGATTATCGGGCTTCCGAGAATGCACAGAACTGGACCGAGGTCCAGTTCTATAAACAGGACTGTCACTGCATCGCTCATCTCAACAGGTCATGACTAGAATTCCTGGATGCTGATTTGCCATCCCTGGAATACCACATGGGTGGAGAAAATCATGACTCCCACATGGCCTTTTTCCTTCTGCCAGAGACTCAGGAGAGCATATTTTAGGTGTCTTTCCTCTCACCATGAGAGCAGCCAGAAAAATGTGTGTATCGGAGCTTTTGCATCTACGGGCCTACTGTCTTGGCAGCTGGAAAACATGAAAGACACAGCAGATCTGAGGGAACCAGGCCTAAACCTTTTTTCCAAAGCCAGCATAGCTCTGACATCTGGCTGACTCACCTTCTGAGGCAGGGGTTTCAACCCTATCCTACTCGATGTCCCTTTATGTAACAGTTATTTTGCATGGTTCCCTTTAATATTATTCTAAAATAAAATCCGTAAACAATATACCCTGCTTAACACCCAACTTGAAAAAATTCTATATAATGCCCCAACGGTGACATAAAGGAGAAGTAGTAGAATACCATGTGTTTCAATATGCAAATGCTTGGGATGAGCACATGGAGACAGACGAGTGGCCAAATGCTTGTACCTGTAAGTGTCATATACTGGAATACACATAAGTTCACCTTGCAGACTACTACAGGTATGCGGGTTGGCAAGTCAGGTCCCCTGAGCAGCACTGCTGCTGATGTGATTTACTAAAACGGGGAACAACTTCTGGTTGAGCTCCAACCCAGCAAGTACGACCTTCCCTTGATATACACCTGTTCCCGGAAAGGTCAGCACAGAGCCATGGCTGGGGAGGGAAGGGAACTCCCCCTGGGGAGGGCACTGAACGTGTCTGGAAGCCGTCTTGAGTGGTCTCTGGCAATGGGGAGGTGAGAAGGGAGGAGGCGATGGGTGAAATGCTCATGGGCAGGTTCCAGTAAAAAAAGACCTTTCTGGAGGGAAACAGGGAGGAGGAGAGGGGAACCCGTGGGGGTGGGCGTTGTGCGTGGGGCCCAGAGGCGGGGGGAGAATAGGACTGTCTAGAGAGAGCTGTCAGTGGGTTGCTATGGAGAATGTCATGTAAAACCCCTCTGTGGCCTCCGCCATCAAGAGTTCAGTAAAGTCTAGAGTCTTCTCTGATATTTTGGCACACATGGATTCTTTCAAGGAGTTCTCCATCCAGGGTAGAAACAGGGTAAGTCCCAGGAGCAGGAGCCAGAAGCCAGGGAGGCAGCTGACTCGCCCACTGGGTGCAAGGCCACACACAACCGTCACCACCACCCAAGGGGGTTAACCCCACTTTACAGGGGCAGAAACTGTGACTCGAGAAGGGTCCATCCCTGCCTCTGGTGACACAGCTAGTAGGGCTTCTCCAGAGTCCAAGGCCAAGTCTGTCTCTTCTCACTGTCCCTTACAATTAGTGGCCTCTTCATCGGATGGCTTAGATTAACACGTTAAGTTTATTTCTCTGGCACTTTCCTGAGAATGAATGGGAATTTGACCTCCAATCTAAAGACAAATTGTACACCTTCCCCAAACATTTGCTTTGAAACCAAAGCCCCTCTGTTCTTTGGCATCGCATTACAAATTACCCCTCCTGGTGTGCAGGTACTTGGCCCGAACATGCCTTTGGTGATTTTAAGAATGAATTACGCTCCTTCCTCAGGCAATCACATCCACCAGCCAGCTCCCAGAAATAGAAAGCACTTCATCACACAAATTAACTCTTCTCCCTTATTTTGCAGAAGATGAGTAATCTATTTAAAAAATCCTATTATCTAAACAGGCAGCCTTATCTGCACTTTTAATTTCAACTAAATGCCTTGGTCCCTTTTCAGCGGGTGGGCAGGGCCATAAATCTGTTTAATAATCAGACAACAAATAAAAACACTCCAGAAACCAGCACTGTCAAGTTAATTACAGCTGTCCCTGATTTCGGAAAGCGACTCCCCACGCATCAGCTACAAGTGAGACAAGAAGCCCTGGTCTCCTGGACTTGCCTCTCTTCACTTTTTCACCCAGTTGGAGCCCATCCAGGGGTGCTGACTCACGGGCAATCCCAGTTGTGGGCGCTCGGTAGCTGCTCTTAAATTATGTCAGGCTGTCAGGTATTGGAGAGCAACATGTGTTTCACTTAGGATGCTGGTTTCCATGCCTATCGTTGAAGGCGTTATTAAAAAGGGGGAAAAAAATTCTTCCACTTCAGCAACAGTGTCAACCTGTCAGTTTCATACTTGTTAAAGGGCAAAGGTATTCCCTGGGGGAGATTTTCTTGCTCGCTGCACAGGAAGAGAGAGCTGAACATATGTCAGAACTTTCCTTACCACCCGCTCTGACTCCTGCCACCCCCAATCCAACCCAACCCAATCCAAGCCAACCTTGTGTACCTCGAAACCTCTGCTTTGCGGGGCCCTGCAGACTTCTCATCTGGGCCTTTTCCCACTCTGCTTCCTCACTGGTTATGCCAGAGCAGGAACTGTGAGATCTTCCGCTATTTACAGAATCTTCCACGTCAGGAATCAACCTGGGTACACCGGTCTTCTGGCCTCTAATCCCCCACGTCTCATCCTCTCCACACTGTGGCCACAGCACAGGTCCCCTGGTGTTATTTGGTGCCATTTCCGGCCTCTCAGCAGTGTCCAGAGCCCACCTCCCGTCTCAGCCCTGCACCCAATCCCCTCTCTGTCGACACCACTCAGCTACTTTTCCAGCCTTTGCTCCTTTACTCTTGCAAACCCTCAGGCTGGAACATCCTTCTCGGCTTCTCTGTCCCTGGGAATCTGTTTCTTCCATTCAGGCTCAACTCCAAGTGCTCCTGAGTCCCACTCGGCGCGAACCATGCTCTCTCCTGCCCACTGAGGGTAGCACATGTCCCGACCACAGCTCTTTCTGCATTCCACGCCAGGGTCTGGTTCGGGACTGGTGTCCACTTGCCCGGCAGCAAGCTTCTTCTTCTTCTTTTTTTTTTTTTTTAATATATTTTTAAATATTTTACTGGGGAAGCGGGGAGAACAGGACTTTATTGGGGAACAGTGTGTACTTCCAAGGCTTTTTCCAAGTCAAGTTGTTGTCCTTTCATTCTTAGTTGGGGAGGGCGCAGCTCAGCTTCAGGTCCAGTTGCCATTGTTAGTTGCAGGGAGTTGAGGAATCGAACCGGCAACCTTGTGGTTGAGAGCCCACTGGCCCATGTGGGAATCGAACCGGCAGCCTTCGGAGTTAGGAGCACGGAGCTCCAACCGCCTGAGCCACCAGCAGTTCCCGTGGCAGCAAGCTTCTTGAGGGCGGGACTGAGAGTGATTCCTTTTCCCTTTTCTCACAGCACCTGGCATTAAGGCAGGTATTCACAGATGTCTGGTGAGTGATCCTGACTTGACAAATTTTGCTTGTCATTTGTTGCTTTAATTTTTAAAAGTCTATACATACAACGTTTTTCCAGAGGACTCAACATATCATGCCAGGAAAGATGTCAGGCATGTTTGGGGACCTTGTCATCCAGGTATTCACTTGTGAGTCTCTAAACATAGGCGGCGGTATCAGGAAGCAAGCCATCTTAACAGCAGGGTATTTACCACTGAGCTGACCACTCATGAAGTGCCCACTCAAACATCACCCCCCCGTCACAGAACGGATGTCTTCTCATTACATCCAAGTCTGTTTGTGAGACGGCTGTGTTTCAGATGTGGCTACTCAGCGATATAACAGGCTGATTACCAGTTTCTGCAGAGGGAGGAGCACATGGAAAGGTCCTGAGGCAGATAGGGCAGGAACTAAAGCAGCACTAGGTTCTTGCTTAGATGTGGGAGGCCATTTCTTGTAGGTGGACACTTGCACAAAATCCTGCGAGGACATGCCTCAAAGATTCAGACACTTGCAGAGAAAGAAACCACAATGGATACAGGTGGACTCCAGTTTTGGATATAAAGTATCCTAGATACTTCATCCTTTTTTCATTTTTCCCTAAAATGGAAAAGTCTTTACTATATTTTATGATTCTAAATGTGATACATGTGTTGTAAAAAAATTCTTTTTAACCATCATGGAAAAATGTAATAGCTGAATCTCATCCACCAGAGATGGCCACTCTTAATAGCTTGGTGCATTTCTCACCCAATTCTCTACGGTTTCTGTGCTTATTTCTTCTGAAATCTGCTCTCCCCACCCCATTGAACAATATGTCACAGTCACCTTTCTGTATCCGTACATGTAGATCTAGCATGTCCTTTTTGCCACGGTCTCACTTCATCTTCTCATTAGCCTAACTGAGGGGACAAGCCCCATTTTGCCTGACACAGGACTGAGACTGGCAGAGGTGAAGTACTTTGCCCAAGATCAGTAACTGGCAGATTAGAAGATGGGGCTCTCTGACCCTGCAGCTCCTGCTGTCTCTGACACCATGCTGTCTCCCTTCAGAGGAGAGCAGCAGAACCAGAGGACAAAATTTGCAGAGTTATAGTTTAGTTCAACCTAAGGAGAGAACTTTCTAATAATAAGAGCTGCCCTGTAAAGAAATGGGGTGTCTCCTAAGGCAGTGAGTTGTCCATCACTGGAAGAATTCAATCAGAGGCTGAACTTATGCAAACCATAGAAAGACTCAAACATTGCAGAACTCATTAGGCCACCTGGCCTTGCAGGTCCCCCCCCTCCAGCCGCGGTTCCAAGATGATGTGCCTATCCACACAACCGGCTCTAAGAAGGGTAAAAATCCAGCTCTGAGGACCTAATCTTTTAACCTCATAGCTCCCTCTAAGATGCATTTAGTAATTAGCACGCAGAGAATGCGATTTTCTTTTCATAGCTCTAGGCTATTTTATCTACCCCTGTAATTTTCTCCCAGCCCCAGCTGTGAGCAACTTTTCCTTTTACATGCTGTGTTTGTTTTATTTGTCAAGGGCCAGAAAACACATGGAATGCTGCCTCCAAGGGAAACCCCACATTGTGGGCGTATGTGAGGTGCCGTGGGCTGGGAGTTCTGTGCACTATGCTCAGAACAGCAGATTTTCCAGCCCTCTAGTTGTGCCATGAATCACCAGATGCCCATGTAGTCAGGTCTGTTAACTCGTACACACACACACACACACACACACACACACACACACACACCTCTAATGCTGGGATGCCCTGTGAGAACAGAAGGAGCTGCTCATAGCTGGGGTATCATGAGCCTAAAACCAAACAAAAAGTACTGGCCTAGGCCTGCGGTGACGAGGGGCTCTCAGCTCTGGAGAGGCATCTTGTTCCCATGCAGGGACCCAGGCTGCCACCAGGTTGTGAAGCCACAGACTACTGGCATTCCCCAGAAACCAGGTCTGATCTGAGGCATGCTGGTAGTGCCCCCTAGCTGCTCAGTGCCTTTACTTTTCAGGTCTGCCCTAGTGCCTGAGTTTCCCCCAGGGGTGGCCCCACTCCTTTGGGTGCCCACAGTTTCCCTCTGGGGGGAAGTGGCCTTTAAAAAATTCTACAAGTAACACATGCTTATTTTGGAAATTGCTAAAAGTCAGATATGCAGAAATAAATGAAATAACACCAATCAACCCACTTTATGGTCTGTTGGGGGCTTTCATGTCCCTTTAATAGGAAATCCCCCTGGTTCAGAAAGTTCTCGTCCTTTCATATTCTGTATTGCACAGTTCGGTACAGAATAACTTTTAGCTGACTCTCCATTATCTGCCAGGGATGGCGTGAGCTAATCAGAAACCAAGACAAGCAAGCTCGGGCTCCAGGTCTACTGAGTGCAATATCTCTGCTCCCAGCATAACACGAATAGCTGCCACATGGCAGTAAAAGCGGTTCTGTACCAGGCAAGGTGCTAAGCTTCCTGCCAACATTATCTCACTTAATGTTCATACAGATCCTATGGGGGGGGGCAATCACCTCCATTTAGAGATGAGAAAACTGAGGCCTGGAGAGTGGGAGGAGCTTACACATTGCTATAAGTGGCACAGTAGGCACTCGAATCCAGGGGCCTTTGACTCCAGAGCACGTGCTCCTAACCACCATTCTGTCCTTTAACAGTGGAAGGATGGGCACAGATTAGCAGCAGTACCGGAGAAAGTGACTGACTTCAGGGAGGGCACCAAGGAGAGCAGACGTCTCCAAGGAGAGTTTCAATGGCATCACCCAGGTGGTCAGGTGGGGAAGGTCATTCTCGGCAGAAAGAATAGCCTGTGGAAAGGAAACGGAGCCTTAAAACAGTGGAATAGCCAGGGGACTCGACAGAGTCCAATGTCTTCTCACCAGTGATAAATCTTGTTGATAAACAACGAAGAATTCATGATTTAATTCAAATTCATGATTTAATTAAGTATGCATGAGTATCAAATAAAGGCTTAGTTAAGAAATAAAAATTTAGCCTATAAAAGATTAAAACACACACACACACACACACACACACGCCACAAAAAGGGAACATACAAAATCTCTAAAACCTTGCAGGAAATAAATTATTGGGTCAACAATCTTCTTTTCTTCAAGACAGCATTCTTTTTTAATTAAATGAGAAAAAAATGTATATACTCTCCTTGTGAAAAAATATCAACACTACAAATACCAGAGTGGGTAACGTTTCCTTTGACATGATCCTTAATCCTGGTTCTCTCTCCTGTCTCTTAGGTACCACTGTTAGTCGTTTAGAGTATATACTTCCATGCCTTTTTCTGTATGTTTACACACACACTGAAAGCAAAGTACTGCTTGTGTGTGTTACATAAATGGTTCTGCAGTTTGCTCTTCTATACTTTATAATACGTCTTAGAATTCTGTTTATGTCATTTAGATCCAGTGCTTTGTTTTTAACAGCTGCGTCACATTCCACATTCGGGATATGTCATGGTTTATGTCCCTTCCCCAACTGATGGGCACCTAGCTTGTTTCTAACTTGGTACTATTACAGGGCTGCAGTGGGCATCCTTACATGTATCTCATGCTACAGCCACATGGTGAATATTTCTCTAGCGTAGACTCTGAGAAACGGAATTCTTGGATTATAGGAAATGGACACTAAGATTTTTTTGATACTCCCAAAATGCCCTTCAGAGTGGAATTCCCAATTTTTAGCCCCTCCCCACCCCAGCAGTTTCTGTTTAGAATGGTGAGACTTTTGGGGAGGAGGGGGAAGGGAGTGGAGTGAGGAGAGAGGGTATATTTTAAATGGCATAGTTGATGTAATAAAATAATCATTTAGAAAAATAGCTGTGTTCATAGAAAAAGTAGAGCTGGACAAAATCTTGGCTTGGGGTGATTCACAGAAAAGGAAGGCTCTCCAAAAGAGTGGGCCAGGCCCTGCCCCTCCAAGAATCTCTGGTGGGGAAAGAAGAGAACTTGCGTCTTTTAAAAGGAAGTAAATACTGGAAAAAAAAGGAGGAGGAAGAGGAGAGAAAGAAGAGGATGAAGAGAAGGGGAAGGAGAAGGAGGAGAAAAGAAGAAGTCGAGTCCTGTTAGGATCTTGGGTGAGGGTGACCGAGGGGCTGGGAAGAAGGGGCGGGGAAGGAGGACTAAGCTCTCTTCCCTGGGCTGCTCCTGGCCTCCAGGGCCACCTGTGTTTTAGGAGGCAAGTCTGGTCACCAGCAAAACCACAGCAGAGGGCAGGAATTCCCTGGGGGGCCAAAGGCAGGGCTGCTCCACTGACCTCATAAATCTCTCCTTGGGTCAAATACTCCCCCCAGCTGCTCTGAGTGAAGAGGCTTGTTTCACCTGGATGGCCCAGAATTTCAGGGGCCAGACGCCTCCATGGACAGTGAGGGTTAGGAAGGTGTGTGTGCTGTCGCTTTGAAAGCATCAGTGGTCTGTGAAGGAGGAGACAACCCTTCAGAATATGGCCCCGCTCTGCTCCAAAGTGTGCACCAATTAAGATGATTACTGGTTTCCTTACAACACAAATACTAATGGCCTGTCACACTCTGGCATATTTTTCTTGGTAACCTTCAACTCCAGATGATTAATAAGGCTCTGGTGGCAAGGATCATACGCACAGGCGGGAAACGGGGGAAAAACCCAACGCTGACGACTGCACATCTAATGAGGCAGAGGTTGGAGAAAACAAGTTCTGCAGACTGACTGTTTGGGAGAGCATGGCCATAGTCAGTGGGGTGAGTGTCCTGAGGACGCTCTGAGGGATTAAGACGAGACAGACACGTGACCCACCAAAGCCACTTTCCTTCCCTGGGCCTCAGTTTTTCTCTTTCTTGTTAAGTGGGGTAGTAATCCCTTTCCTGCGTGTCAGGCAGGATGCTGGTGCTTAAACATGCAGAGAATGGGAACGTCATCATTATTACCATTATCAGCAGTAAGAAGAAAAGGGGGGTACGCAGATAGGAGAGAGACGACAGCACAGTGATTAAGAGCAAGGCACCAAAATCAGGCGGACTTAGGTTTCATGTCTAGCTTTTGTAACTGGCCAGCTCTGCCACGTTACTTAAATTTCTCTTAGCTTCAGTTTCCTCATCCGAAAAATGGGGCTGATACGGAGCCTTTCTTAGGGTGCTGGGGTGAATTGAGATGATGTCTGCAGAGGGCTCGGCAAGCCCAGCAGCGTCTCAGGCAGACTGAGCATCACTGCCATTCACCGTGGTTATTGCTATTGTATTATTGTTGTCGTTGTGACCCCACAGCAGGAAACATGGCATGAGTCTTGGTGCCCCCAGGAAAACACTACCTCCCCAGTTTACATTTTCTAAAGACACTCCACCTATACATACACACACCTCAAATTCCATTTCTTCTACTTAATCAGTGCCAGAAAGGGCACCTGATGGTCCTAAACAGAACTCCTTCCCAGTGTTTCATGCATGTCATTTAGGGAGAAAAATGGTCAGGACTGTTTTCCATTCGGCCTTCTCAGAAGTACGAACTGCTAGGTAGAGGTACCAACACTTCACTGGTGCTTTTGGTCTAATATTTAATAATTAACGAGGGTGTAGTCAGAGCAGACTCTCCCAATCACTCTGTTTCTTTTCTCCCATTAATCTCATGTAAAGTGCTGTGCAAAACAGGTCTCCAAACTTCCTCCTCCAACCCCATGTCACCACTGAACCCTAAATTTTGTAAGGCTCTGCTTCCACTCACGGGGGAAACAGATCCTATGGGTTGCTGAAAGGGCCCCTAGGATGAAAGCGGTGGGGGTGGGGGTGGAGACACATGCTCCTAGGGCCAAGCCACTGGGAGATGTGTGAAATGGGACAGACAGAAACTCGCAGACCCAAGTGGGGTCACCTGCGATGTGGGCCTCACGATGATATCAGGAGAACCACAGCACCAGATGTTTTATGGGGCTTCTCTCAATTTCTAAGAGTGGCAATTCAATGAGATTTCAAAAATCATTTTGAAGGCCAAATCAGCAGGTCTAGGGGGCTGTATTCCGCATTTTGAAAGGAACATAAACTCTTCAAAGCCAGAAGTTTATGACCTAGAGCAAAGGAGGAGTAATTTACCAAATGGAGTTCTCTAAGACCAAAGGAGTTTAATGGATCAGAAAAAAGATGGCAATAAAAACCATGTGTAATTCCACCCCCCCACCATTAATGTTTTGCTCTATACACTTCCAAGCATTTAAACAAAAAATGATGTTTTGCTTGGTTTTTATGTTTAATAGGATTGGGTCCAGATGTGCATAACAATTTGTAGCCTTTGTTTGTCTGCACTTCCCTATGTTGGGATCGTCGTCACATGGTATCCTTCTCAGGCAGCTCTCCTCACACCAAACCAGCTTCTCTGTCAAAATGTGCTCACTTGGCAGCTTTTCTGGGATGGACCGAGCCAGTGTTTCTCAAATTTAAATAATGAACAGTCCCCCTTAAAAAAAAAATTACTGTGGCCTCATCCACAAACATATCCAGGGATTTATCTAAGAAATACTAACCAAGAAAACCAAGGTTTCTGACTTCCAGGTGTGAATTTTCATGGCAAAGGAGAAGTGCTGTTTAGGTTGTTAAAATAATTTTTAAAAGGTTAAAAATGATCATCAAAAGGTAAATTAAAAAATTCCTGGCTAACTCTTGGATCTACTGAGCCCCAGTTTGATAAACAGTGGGATACCGTACAGTAGTGGGTCCCCGGGAGCCCAGGGCCCTGGTGTGTGCCCCCTCTGATGCTCCTCTTCGCCTGGGATGGCCCTGTGGGTCTTCCTTCCCGCAGGCCCTGGGCTTAGAGACCACAGAGGGCACCGGCTTTCACCGTGTGCCCTGCAGCTGTGGGGTTGCACCCCGCTTGTCCTCCATCTTCAGGGGGAGAAGCATACTGTAAATTATTTTCTACATCAGGCTCTTGGGTAAGATTTCTTTTGAAAAAAAGAGAAAAAAATTGGAAAATCACAGATACAGGCCAGTCTCCTCATTTCACAGATGGTGAAACTACGATCAGAGAGGCGCAGGGCTTGCTGGGAGGCTAGTGAGTCCGTGAAGACTTGGGTTTCCCAGCAGGCGGGGGCTCCCCTCCTTAGCCCCATGTCTTGGATTCCTCTCCCTTTCTCCCCAGATTTGAGCCCTGCCTGGGAGGAGCCCATGGAGCCCAGGTGTGAGTGCTGGGGGCAGAGTCAGGCCACGAATGCCCGATGTCAGAAATGTGGCTATCTGGTGAAGAGACACTCAGTAGGTGTTTTATACGTGTTCTCTAAATGAATCTTGTGCGACTAAGGAACTGATTTTTTAATTGCATTGTATTTTAATGAAGTTTAAAAAGTCACACAGGTGGCTAATGTCTACTGACATAGGCAGCACAGCTCCAGGGATTCAGGAGCTTCTACAGCTGATAATCATGGTGACCGGAGATCCTGCATTATTTGCACCAGCTCTGATGGCAATGTTCTGTTCCCACTGCCCATACACACGGACATACTGGAATTTCTTAAATGTCTGGAAATTTTGATATTGCAAAATTTAAATTACATTCTCCTAGACTGCATTTCCTACTTTGAATCCTTTGTCAGATTATGTGGCCTTACGGTTTGGGAAATACTGAGCTTCCAGCTCAGTAGAGAAGCACGGAGGTCAGTCACTCAAGGGGTACAGGTTCCCCCAAAATCGCTACTATCAATCTTTCTCTGTGCTTTTGGCCCTGCTGTTCCCTTAACCCAGGGAACGTCCTTCACTAGGCAATGACACCTCCTCTAGGAAGCCCTCCTTGATTATTCCCCTTTAGAATTAAAGGCTTTTCCCTCTGTGTGCCCACTAAGCATGGCTCATAATTCATGGCTCAGATGCGAGTCTTGAGTCACCCACTCAGGACCTAGTCAACCCTAACTTTAGATAAAAATAACCTCTATTTGAATGACTTTAATACTGGATTTCTTATTCCAAAGCTTATCTGAAGTAGCAAACTAGAAGGGGAAAAAGGCTGGTAGGAACAGCAACACTGGAGGTGACAAGAAGTAAAAATCATCAAAGAGTAATGCAATAAGGAAGATGATTTAGAAAAAAAAAACACTGTAAATACCAAACCTGGGCTTCTGAAAATAGCCATTGGGTCATTTTGTGCAAGGGCAAACTTTTCGAGACCTCAGTAGTTCTTGGGAGTAGTGCCATATTAAATAACTGATATTCATTAAGACAACGACTATGCATCGTATTCAAACTCCACAATCTGGGAAGAGGTGAGGAAAACCATCCTAAAGTTCTAGGATTTAAAGCTTGAAGGGAATTTTAGAAGTCATCCATACTTTATAGATACAGACACTGAAGCCCAAAGAGATGAAGTAATTTGCTCAAGGTCACAAAGCTATTTCCCGGCAGGACTGGAACCAAAGCTGGTCTACTTGTTCTCATACCAATCTGTGGAAAAGTCACTTCATGATGAACTTTTTACTCCACAGTGCCACTGAACTAATGAGGCAATTATGGAGGAAACAATACTGCATCTTCCCAACCCCCATACATGAAAATATTTTTGCTTGTCATTGATGATAAACACTGGGAAAAAATCCTTCTCTATACAGAGACAGGTGTCAAAAGGAAGAAGGAAACAAGAGTTGGCATTTATATCTTCACGGCAAACATGGTGTGACTAGCACGACTTGTGCGTGATATACTATTTGAAAGGCCATCCTCTAATTGGGGTGATTAATACCCAAGTCGGTACTGCACACAGACAATGTGATCAAAGACTGTAATGAAAATGAAATCCCCCAAACACATGGCTGTCCATCACGATGCAAATGACAGAAGAGAAATAAACAACTGATGATACACAAATGATTTCAATGCTCCGTGCATCTCCAGACATTTATTCTGGGGTTTGGGCCGTGGAGAAAGAATAATAGGATTGATCTGAGGCAGTTATAAACCACCACTGATAGATAAATATACATCTTCTCGCTCTGTGCAGGAGCAGGTATTCAGAACAAGGTGGCTCACACAGACAGACAGCTCTTTAAATGACACCTTGCAATTACATTACAGCCTTCCAGCAGATAATAAACCTTCAATGTCTTGAATAATTTAAAATTTTCCAGTGGCATGAAGGTTGACGGGAAAGAAAAATCACACTCTGCTTTAGAGGGGGAGAAGTCCTCAGCAAATCAACTGTGGGTATTCTGGCAGAAAAATACCAAGTTTTTCATTCATTTTCCTGATAACTGGATATTTCGTCCCAGCTCAACATAGCCCCTGATCTTCAAAACCAAAAAGCCAGTAGTGTATGGATCTATGAGGAATAAATGAGGAAAATAAAGGGCATCAGATCTTTACACGTTATTCCTACCATCACAGAGGAGGTAATACGCTATGGTATATTATCCTGGATTCAGACAAACTTGAGTTTGGATCCAGATTCTGCCACTCGCTTGCCTGTGGGAAGCGGATCTAATTCTGTCTCATCAACTGTAACGCCAAGCTCACAGGATTCAGTGAGATCATGCATGAACAGTTCCTGGCACATATTAAGTGTTAATAAATGGTGGCATTTATTATTGCTTGATAATTTAAGTTTTGGGGTCTTCAAGGTACAGCTACAAAGGAGGTTGAAGGAAAAAAAGGAAAAACGGACAGAGGAACACAGAGAATTTCATTAACAAGGAATGTGACGTTATTCAGGTTAGGTTACTGCCTACAGCATGATTAACCTACGGTTGGTTACTCTGAGCCAGCCACTGTGTTCTAAGCTCCTCTACGAATAATCTCTCAATTAATCTGCACAACTCTTTACGAAAGTAGCCCAATTTTACTCATTAATGCACAGAGAGGTTATGGACTAGTTCATTGTCACTACCATCTGACTCTAAAGCTAGGGTTCTCAGAAGCCAAGGATTCAAAGCCCAGACAATTTAAGGTTTAAGTTTTGCATTTAGGTTTTCAAAAAACAATTAGTACATGCTCAAATTTGTGCTGTTACAAAAGCGGTCGGACCGACAGAGGAGATGGTGGTCATTTAAAATTTCGTTCCTAGTACTGCCTAGGTGGGCTTTTGTAATTAAGTTCACTATAGACCTTGGCAAACATCCAAAAAAACTATCAAGAGAGAAGATGCCTACAAATGTTAGACGACTACAAATGTTCAGTCCTGTTGAAAAAGTATACTGGATATGCTGTGTCAGTAACTAGCTAAAGTGTCAAAACGGGGTGGATTTTCGACTGCACTAGTCAGGAGATGTATTCAAGGATGAACTCTGGCCCATATGTTAAATCAGCCGAGAAAAAAACAGGACGTAACGGGTGTTGAGGCATTGCTGGAGCCTTGCCCTGTGAGCCCAATAGATGGTCCTGCCAGCAGCAGTATACCCACGGGGGACAGCCTGGACTGGGACACGTGGCTGTGTCCCTGTGTGCTCGACTTCAGGAGGGGCCTGATGGCTTGTGGGGGCAGTAGCCAGCCAGCAACAGGTGTTCCCTGAATGGGGGCAGGAGTTTGTCAGGAACCGGCCATGTGACTAAAGTGCCTAGTGGGACTCCATTTCTCATTCCTAAAATGTGCAGGCTGGGAGAAGATTCCTGAAAACAGTGCAGAAATCCTCTGAACCCTGAACTCTGGGAACACAAGGCTTCCTGCCATCAGTGGACACCCTTGATTTCTTCCAGATTTAAGAACAGACTGTGCGTGTGGGTAACTTGCAAATGAGTGAACTTGAGGTTTTGCAGGTGAAGAGCTCGCTAGGAGATAAGATCCGTGGGAGTGTGGAAGAAACATTTCCAAATGAAGGTTGAAATGTGAATAGAACCGGAGTGTCTGTTCTTGAACGTATTCTACCACCACGTTGTTTAGAGATTTAGTCTGCAGTGGAAGGAACTTGCGGTTGGGGATGCAGTCTCCTGAAACCTGGAAGGAGTCAATGGAAGATCAGGGCAGAAATAGAACCCATTGATCGATGTGGCGAAAAGGATGATTTTAATTCAGTATCAGGAAACATTTTCCGAAGAGCTGCCCAGTCCATTGCGACACTGCAGCATGGACGTGGCACAGGCACACAGGTGGCCATTAGGACTGCCGATCGAGCCTCCTGGGAAACCTGGCAGCAGAAGTAAGCAGGTTAGGACCTGGATTGGAGCTTTTCTATTTCCAAAGCCATGAAAGTGGTCAGAAGAGGGCTCACAGGCAGCAAGCATTTTGGGGGCAAAAATGCTCCCAGGTCAACATCCCAGAAAAGGCCGGTCATCTATGTGCCAGGGAGCCGGATTTTTAAATCAGGCACCCCCAAGTTGGTGGAGATGTTGGTCTACCCCAGAATATACGGGACCCGCAACAAAAAAGGCAGAGAGCTTCTGACTGAGGACCAGGCAGGGACCCAAGCATATTCTCACATCCAGAAAAAAAAAAAAAAAGAAAATGTATTGAACATTTCAGAAGGAATTTATTCCATGCCTGGTGAATTTAGAGTTATGGGCTTGGTCGGGGCCTCAAACAGGTGATTACGGTAATTTAGAGAGAAAGCACCAAGCCATTTCTGTCACAAGGACGTTCCAGCTGGAAAATAACAGTGTCTCCTTGTATTTCTAGTGCTGAGTACTTTCCAGAGTGCTCTCCCATCCATTATCCCGCTAGATCCAGACCACAGGCCAGAGCTGTGGGTGCGGCTGTGCTGCGGGATCGGAACGCGCCGCCCCCTGTGGGCTTCGGTTTCCCTGTGCTGCTCCCAGCATCACCTGCATCAGAATTCCCAGGCAATCTTGTTAGAATGCAGATTCCCGGGCTCCCCCTGGACCTGGACGCTCACGGGGGTGGGGTAAGGCTGGGAATTTGCGTGGTACCTATACTTTCCAGGTGATTCTTATGCACACCCAAATCTGAGAACCTGAGAAACTAGTATTTCATAGCTCCTCAGCTCTGAGGTCTTGTCTTACGAAACACACACTCAGCAACTGAAAAAACCCTGAAAAGGGATAATATTCTGATGAGAGGGGAGAAAACAGTCTAGTGTTCGCCCAGTGTATGCAATCATCCAGATAATAACAGCTTCTCAAGGATATAATTAGTGCCCTCGAAATTGGAATATGACTGTTTAATAATTTAAGTGAGATCATCAGGATTAATGAATAGTAGTTGAAATTAAATGTGGGACCATAAATCCACACGGGCCTGTCACAGTGAGGCAAGTGTTTATGACAAGGTATCCTGGAAAACAGGGGTCTAGCCGAGGCTGAAGTCATCGTAACTTCTCTGGTCCCATAAGGGCGTTGTGTTTTTGCACGTAAGGTAATCCAGGGTATACAGTCAAAGAGATCACCATCCAACTATATTACAAAACGTATTTGTGACATATAGCCTGCTGTCCCTACAATCCAGGGTTTTCCAAGTCTGTGCATCATTTCAACTCTATCAAAATAACCTGAGATACCTGTTAAGAATGCAGATTACTGGGCCCACCCCAGAACCACTGAATCAGAATCTCTGGGTGGGCTGTGGTAACCTGCATTTTAACAAACTCCTCAGTTGCTGCTGACATGGATAAGAGCTAAGAACCACTGCATGAACCCCACTGGAACTGGAGACTGTGGGGGACACACTCCAGGTGTACGGGCTGTCTGCCTTAAAGTCCCTTTCTCCTTGGCCAGCAGACTGGAGGGTTCTCCTCGGGGTTCCTTTCCTTCTTTCCCTGTAAATCAGTATTCTCTTCTATGTCCTTATTGCACTTTTAGCTCATTAGGCTCTTTTACATTTCCAGTGTCATCTAATCCCTATAACACGACTTTGAAGTAGATGGGGGAGCTCCGTGCTCATCCGTGTTCCAGTGAATAGTACTACTAACTGCCACCATCTGCATCATTAACGAGGACCTTTACTGAAAGTAACCATGCATGGGCTGGGCCCGGTGTTGGTGCATCTTCTGACTTAATCCTCACCCAGCCCATGAGAGAGGATGGTAATGATGGCTTTTGGGTTGGGACTCACGAAAACCCAGCCTCAACTAGTGTACACAAGAAGGGAAGGCACCGGTTCATGGGATGGGGAAAGGACAGGGGCAGACTGGCCTGAAGCACATCTGGATTTAGGGTGGGCTCAGCTGGCACCCCAGGCCAGCCCTCTGGATGAGTTACCATGGCCATGAGGATGGGATGTCACTGGGCAGACGGGCTGGAGCTGCCCTCGTGGCTGGGGGGTATTCCTAACTGGCTGTCCCCCCAGGACCACAAGGAATGGGTTGTAGGGAAGGAGCAGCTCACCAAACTGACTACATCTCCCATTTTTCCTCAGCCAGAAAAGGGGAAGGAGACGGGGTTTTGTTTCAACTACAAAGAATATTTAGAGTCACCGCTGCTCAGGAATGTCTAAATATAGGTGATTTTCATCCACTCGTGGGTTAAAGTGCCCTTCTTCTGTCATGTGGCAGCAGGGACATGTTTTCTGGGGAAGGTCAGGCTGGTCTTTCCTCCCGCCTGGTGAAAACAATTCTGCTGACTGTTGTGGAGGTTCTGGGCAGGTAATTATTAGTCTGAGTTTTCCATTAACAGAGAGTGGAGTGTGGTTATTATTTAGAATATTCTAGATCATATATTTGGACAGCATACAGAAAAAAACCCCAAAAAACAACAACTAACAGAAGACTGGGCAGAAAACATAGCCTTATAATTCCACCTGTTTTCACCCTCACTGCATATTAGCAATGCCCAATAAACCCCATTCATTACCAGACACAGAAGCAGAGCACAAACAAGAGGATAGTGGGAGTTATTGGTTATTTTGAGGCTCCTGGTTGCTCATAAATAATGTGGGCATCTCTGAAGAGGTTTGCATTTCTGAAGCAAACAAAATTAATTTTTTTTTATTCTGGGAGGAATGAACATTTTGGTCCTTTAGGAGAAGGAAGTGAGTGTATACAAGGAGCCCAAAGGTTGAAGAGGCAGTATGCAACTGTGAATGCTTTACAGGAACCAACGTTCCTACATCACACAAGAGGAAAGGATGTTACTATGGCCTTTACGCGTGTCTGTTTCTTTGTTCTATATAATGATGCAAAAATTACAGTTTCATGAGATTTTCCTTTTTGAGATAGTAAGGTAAGAAAAAAGAGAAATGAAACTTTCAATGCCCGTGAACACTGTATTGCTTGATAGTGCTACAATTTCCTCCTTTTGATTTTTGGAATAAATAAGTGATACAGAAATGTGTGGATTTGGCCTTCTTGATCTTCAGAGCTGTCAACTGTTTCCTATTTTTGGCTATGAAAATTTAAGCCTCTCGTGTTTACAGATCTGAAGGTGTCTCTGGATTCACATCAAACCGGAATTGGCTCTGGAGTCTGGCTGCCTAATAAAGACGTGACTGAACCTTCCAGGGGCTGGCAGTTCTGTGAGGAAACTGGGAAGAATCTCTCCAAGTTTCTTTTTTTTTGCAATGGGTCCATGTCACAGCTGCCCATGGGTTGGGTGCTGGGCAGTAGGTTAGAGCTAGTACCTACTTCTAGGCCAGTGTGATTGATTCACGTGCTAGGACCAATAGTACTGAGAGGATTTGGCGAACATGGATAGTGAATGAAAGCCGCAGAACACACTTGTTAGACATATGGATGTGTATCTAATGTCGTGGCGAGCACTTCATATCTTTGCCTAAAAGTTTTGTTGTTTCTTCACCTAAAAATTGTTCTATTTGGGAAGTGGGATATACAGAGGAGGTGAATTTCTTATACTTTGGTTTGAACTTGCTACAAAATGTGTATTTGCCCTGTACGGGAATGTTGGCCACTAAAAGGCTTCCTATAAAATTAGATACATGTTTAAATGGCTCACAACACTGGCACATAGTAAGTGCGACATGGGTGTTAGGTGGCATTATTATTGCTATTATTGCTATTCCCCTCTGTGATGAAGACAAATCAGCCCTTTCAGCTCCCCATTTATCAAGTTAAATGTGAATGACGGGAAAGGGACTTGGTTGGTTTGCAGTAGATCAAGCTAGGTACTAAGGGACCTATTACTTTTATTTCAGCCTCAAATCTCATCTCCCGCTAGACCCTGAGTAAATAACAATTCACATCAGACTTAAGCCGGCAGATAGGCCCAGGAACTTTCTAAACACAGACTATGGCTGGAAGGGGGCAGCTTTGTGACTCTCTCCCTGAGGACCTTATTTCAAGGACCTCCAATAAACTGCTCCACTGGGTTTTTGCTTCCCCCCATTACGTTTTTAAGGAAACACTAAAACAGTGGAAAAGGTTAGATTTTAATCCTCAGAAGAAAACCAGGAAAATATTCAGCAATTTTGCTGTGCCACGTTTTTAAAATGTAGAAAGAAGGCTTGCCTACCTCAGTAGAAGCGCTGCATTTCTGAAAATATAATGCAGTTATTTTCCACTACAGAAATGATTCTTTCCCAAATATCAGAGCTTTTGATGCTTCAGATGCAATCTGAGTGATTTCTTTGATATTTTTTTGCTATCGCAGTAAATCATTTATACAGTGCTCAATTCACAAAATCCTGTTTTTTAAAGATGCACAAACTATCCTATAAACCTATTGACTCCTGCATCCTGTGTTCCTGCTAGATAGACCCCAAAAGGTTTATAGATTTCCCTCATTATAAACTAATTGATATTCTGTAACCACTTAAATCTTAGCAGTTCTCTCCTTTGGAGTCTGACAGAGAAGAGTTCAGGATGTCAGATATTAAAGGAAAAGGGACTCAAGAAGTGTGTGGATTTCCTTAGTGGGAAGACACCCCACAGACTGATCCTTAAGATGTGGGTTCTTAAGATTATGGGACCCTCCTGTCAAATGGGATTACCAACCTAAGGGCAGGGACACAGTTTAGGCCACCTACCACCGATCTCTCTGAGCCTCAGTTTTGTCATCTGTAAAATGGATCTGCTTCACCTGCCCTTATATTTCCATAGAAAGAACAATATTTTACTTCTGGGGTGTTCGGGGAAGGGGATGCTGGGCAGGCCAAAGTATGAACTGTCATTTTCCCTGCACGGCCTGCTTTGTCCTTTCTCCCTGTGGTGCGCTCATTGGCACAGGCTCTGCCCTGCCAGGGAGGTCCACGGACCCTCAGCTGCTACGCCTGTCCCTGGGTCAGTTGGTTCAGGAGGAAAGTGGTAGGAACAGATCCATGTTGTGTTCTCTGGCTCTGCCTCTCTAACAATACAGCTAATATTCTGGGTCACTCGACTCCTGGCTCAGTCAACTATTTCACAGTTGACTCAGAGGAAGAGAGATCTGATAGTCATTTTACAATGACAAGGGGAAATGACTGTTAAGTGAGAGAAACTAGGGTACGAAGTTAAATATGATTGGATGTCCACTACACAAAGCGCAATGGAGAGGGACTAAATGTAGACTCACATTATGGAATATTATCTAGCTATTAAAAAACAGATGAGTTAGCTCTATGTCTATTGACCTGAGAGATATCTGTGACACATTAGCAGGAAAACAAAAAGAGTAATGTGTATAGAATGATCCCATTAAAATGGGGAAATACCACATAAAGATTAGGAATTAAGGTTCTAGAATCAGAATGCACAGTCTTAAATCAAAGCTCTGCCTCTTTGACCTAAGTACAGGTTAGCCTATCTCAGTTTTCTCACCTGTAAATGGGAATAAACACATTACTCTTTTTTGTAAGTATAACAAAGAGGTTTGAGATCATGGAATCCAGTGGTTTCACACTGAGGCTGACAGAATTCATGACAGTGGTAATGAATGGGGGAATGCATTTAGTGCACAGCAAATGCTCAGTATGTACTAGCTCTTGTTATTCCACACTGTTACATGTTACTATTATTATGCAGATGGTCTAGAATGATACCCACTAGACTGTTAATATTAGTCACCTCACTTGGGGTGAAAGATGAGGGGGATTGGGAAGGTATGCAAAAGAAAAGGAAAATAAAGACACTGGGAACCAAAGAAGGCATACAAATGGCAGATAAGCATATGAAAAGATGCTTCAACAGCAAATGTCATTAGGGAATTGCAAATTAGAACAACAACAAGATACTAGCACAGCACCAAACGCTGGCGCTGGCGAAGATGTGAAGCAACAAGAACTCTCGGTCAGTGATCCTGGGAATGCAAAATGGTACTAGTCACTTTGGAAGACAGTCTGACAGTTTCTCATACAACTAAACATACTGTTACTGGGTTAACCAGCAATTGCCCTCGTTGGTATTTATTTGAGAGTGGGAAACTTATGTCCACACAAAAACCGGTACCCAGAGGTTTATAGCAGCTTTATTCATAACTGCCCAAACTTGGAAGCAACCAAGACGTCCTACAGTAGATAAATGGAGAAATAAATTGCGCACCATCCAGACAGAGGAATATTATTCAGTGCTAAAAAGAAATGAGCTACAAGCCAAGAAAAGACCTGGGGAAACCTTAAATGCATATTCCTAAGTGAAATAAGCCCATCTGAAAAGGCTACATACGGTATGATTCCAATTATACTAGACATTCTTGAAAAGACAAAACTATGGAGACCGTGAAAAAGCGAACGGTTGCCAGGGGTTATGGGGGCGGGAGGGATGAACAAGCAAGCAGAGCACAGGGTTTTGAGAGCAGTGAAACTGTTTTGTATGATAATGGTGGATGCATGCCATTATACATTTGTCAAAATCCATAGCATGTACACCACCAAGAATAAACCCTAATATACACTATGAATTTTGAGTGATAATGATGGATCAACATACGTTCCCAAGTTATAACAAACACACCACTCTGGTACAGGATAGGACATCGATGGGGGGCCAGAGGCAGTGTAGGAGAAGCTGTGTGTGTGTGGAGTGTGGAGGGGTACACCGGAACTCTGTACTTTCAGCTTAATTTTGTTGTGAACCTAAAATTGCTCTGAAAAATAAAGTCTATTAAAAAAACAAACACTGGCGGGACGGGGGGAGGAGCCTAAATGTTAACAGTAATTGCCGCCACGTGATGAGATCATGGACGGCTCTTTCTGCATTTCCCACATTTCCTCCTAGCCTGTTCTCATATTGTTCCTTCTGCCTGGAAAATTCTTCCCCTCCTCCACCCCGGGGAGTAATATCTACTTATCCCTTGTGATTGAGTTTAGCTGGAATTTTCTCTGGGAGGTCTTCCCTGATTTTCTCCATCCTCCACAGCACCTGACCCCCACCAAGGGGTACATATTCCGTGGTCTGACAGTTAATTGCCCCTTATCTTGTCTGTCTGCCCTCCTGGATGCGAGCCTCCGAACGGAAGTCTGCCTTATTCCCAGAACCTAGAGCAGCACCCGGCACAGAGTCATTTCATGAATTTTGTTGAAATTCAGTTCATGAATAGGAATTAAATCAGGACAAACATAGAGAAACACAAAACAAGCAGCGCGCAACTTAAGGTGAAAGCACCCAAGTAATACAGTGAAAGTGGGGGATAGCCATCCAACAGCTACTGGAGGTAAGCTAAGGCTGTAGGAGAGATGACCGGAAACGAGGAATGGATGCTTATGGGCAGTGTCAAGAGCAGTTTGTTCAAGTGCCAATCGGGTCAGAGCAAAGGGATTCCCGCGCTGCTTGCTGTGTCCCACGATTGGCATGGTGTGAGCCTGCAGGCCAGAGTTAATTACCCCATCAAGGAAGAGGACCTCTGACCTGGTTCACTAGTGAGGGTCTCTACCCTGTGACCTACTGGTCCTGCAAGGTCTATCCGCCTTCCTGCACCACTCACTGCCAACCATCTATCTGTGCAAATACTTAAGAACTTCCTTTTATGGAGCGCTTCACTGTGTCCATTTTTGTTTGTTTATTTGTTGACAGGGACTTCAGCTGGGGAAAATGCTGTCAGTGAGCTAGTACCCATAGCCTTTCATTTCTGTACCTCATCATTCCAGGCAGCCGACAGTTCCTCTAAAGACAATAAAACCCTTTCCGTTACTGCCTATCCGAGTTTTCTACAAAACCAGCACTGTTTGAAAGGGGGGAAGGGAAGAAGGGGACTAGAAAGAAGCAAATGAACCAAGGCCCTGCTGATGCTTCCTACTAAAAATCTCCCGTCCAGACAGTGCAATCTGGAGGCAGGCCTGCCGCCCTACACCCTCACCTCTCTCTCCCACGAGATCAGAAACAACTCCACATCCTCCCAATCCTCAAGCAAAGCTCACACATTTGAAGAGCTTTCGGAGACCCCTAGATTCTGCAGTGCCCTATTTGTAAGCAGGGCCAGGATTAGTCCGGTGTCAGCGTCTGGCTCCACACCAGTCTCTAGTGCTGCCTGCACAAAGCTCGGGATCTTATTTCAAGAATTCATCTGCTCCAATTTTGTCTCCTACTCAAGGTCTCGACCCTCAGCTGAATTACAATTAGTTGCCCTGAGGATCCTGGAGGAGACTCATTTCAGAGGAAAATGCCTTCTGCTAGGCAGCGCCAATCCAGCCTGTAGTTAGTGTCTATGAATTTCAACTCTGAGAACGCCTCTGCTCATGCGTCCCTGAGAAATCTGTCTTTCACGATGGCCCATATTTGCCGTACTTGAGACAAGCCTCTCCATAATTCCGAAATTGTTTCTCCCAAATCTCATTTTTAAAACAATCACTGCTGAGTAAGTTTTCTTCCAAAGCTGCCTTAAGAATTGCTTCTTGAAACAAGAATAATGATTGCTTTTCTGAAAAAAACATGCAGGTTGCAAAATGTGACAGCTAATGTGCAGGACTGAGCGGCGTGAGGTAAGCGTTTTCCTCTGGGCCCCGATGCCTGATAATCAGTGAGAAAAAGAAGCAACATTCAGGGGCCTTGGTTCTCATTTTCATCTATGAAATGGGACAGTATTTGGTCTCTTTTCTACCTCATTGGGGTATGCAGATGGCACTGCATTGGATTAATACTTTTGCTCTCTGGAGAAGTTGATGCACTTGGAGAATGTCCTTCTTATGAAGTTTACCTTTTCTTTTTCAGTTGTTACAATTTTTTTATTGTAAACAGTGGAGGGGGTTGTTATTTTTATCTGAGTACAACATTAAGAAAATTGGGATATTAGAAGTGTAAACCATTATAGTCCAGGACTGGCTGTACTTGATAATGAGCTCTTTTTAGCAGGAAGCTTGCTCTTTAATACAATGGGAAAGTAATTTATTGAGACGTGTCCTTGGGGACAGAAAAGAGTAATGTATGTCTGCAGATACTCCATGTAACCAGCTCAGGTGATAAGGGACGAGCCTGTTCTAGGAGCCCGGACGCGGCATCCTCATCCCTCCTTGACAACCAGCTGGCTGTGTGCTCCCGGTGAAGCCATCCACTGCTCCAGACGTCAGGTTTCCCACTTGCGAAAGGAGCAGGCTGAGTTACAGCTCTGATTTTCACACATCTTTAAGCAGTGGAGCTCCCATTAGCGAACAATTTTTCAGCAAGCAAACACAGACCATGCCAGGAGAAGCACCTGAATCCCACTTGCATCTGTAGGTTTCTCCGTACCCCTTACCGTGCGCCCCAAGGCATTCCTGGGCCCTCAGCTGTTCTGGGGTGCACAGTGACAGCCAGTAGCCTAAATGACCTTGACATTTTTTGTAATTAAACAAGGAGAAATACTTGTTTCTAATCCAGCTGATGCTTGGTTTATTCTGCCTCTGGAGGGAACTAATGTCTTGTGACACTCAAAGACGGTCCGCCCCCAGGACAGCTGATTCTCCAGAAAACAGGTGACAGGGACCTGAGCCTGAAACACAAAGACGTGGGCCAGAGCCAGTCACAGAACAAACCGCTGTGCCTTCCACAGTCACATCCGTCTCACTGGCTGGAGACCATCCTGCTCTAGTGATAGTTTGTGTGTGTGGATATAGCTGCTGTGTATGATTTCTTCCTCCTTCCTCGTTCATTCATTCATTCATACATTCACTAATTCACAAACATTTATTACCCACCTGCTTCTAGACCACAAATAGTCTAGTAGAGTGAGAGCAAACAGGTGAACAGAGAGCCATGCAGTCACACATGGAGAACAGTGATGAGTGGGAGTGACGAGGGACCTAAGTGAAGATGGTGTGGGAGGAGCCAGCCGTAGGAAGAGCTGGGAAGAGGATGTCCAGGTGGAGGAAACAGCATGGGAAGATCAGAGGCAGGATGGAGCCCTGCGGTGGCTGGTGCTCAGAGCGAGAGAGTCAGTGAGGGACTGCCACCGTCACCGCTGGACTGCAGTGACGAGCCTGCTTTGAGAGGGCGGGCGGTCCATACCTGAGGGAGGGCTCAGGTGTTCACCCCAAGGAACAGAGGCAGTTTGTGCTGCAGCGCAGTACTGGAAATCAAGTCACCAGGGAGCAGTGCGCGCATTTATTTTCCTTTTCACTGCCTGGCTGCAAGCCCTTGGCCTGTGGGTGGCAGGCCCAAACTGGGAGAAGGCAGAGGCTGGGAGAGGAGACCGGATACAGGAAAGCAGAATACAGGGAGGAAAAGGCAGTGGTAGAGATCACCCATACCTTTGTATTCTCAATTACCACACACGGATGTTGGACAGTGAAGAGGGCAAATGCGGAAAAAATGGACTCATTTGGAATACGGTGTTGGAGGAATGCTTTACAGATACCCTGGGCCGCCAGCAAGATGAACAAGTGGGTCCCAGAGCAAATTAAGCCTGAAATGTCGCTGGAGGCAAATATAACAAAACTGAAGCTGTCCTACTTTGGGCACATCATGAGAAGGCTGGGTGCTTTGGAAAAGACAATAATGCTGGGAAAAATAGAAGGCAGCAGGAAAAGAGGAAGAGCAAACATGAGGTGGAATGAATGCCTCCATAAAGAAACCATAGGCACGAGTTTGCAGGTGCCGAGCAGGGCTGTGAGGACACTGCGGATATCACTCGTTCATAGGGTCACCAGGGGTCAGGGATGACTCAACAGCACAGAACACACACCGAGCACGGGCCCGGGGCTGCGGTCGCCAGGCCTGGGCCTTCTACTCACTGCCTACGTGACTCTGGGCAAGTCACTTAACCCCAGCTCCTCATCGGAGACTCAGGGATCCGAAGGCCTCACTCAGAGCATGTTCTCAAGAATAAATGAGATACCACACAGGCCTGGTGCATTTATGGCCCCTTAGATGGTGAACGGACAGGAGACGATTTAGGTGGCGGTGAGACAACAGGGCATTTGTTTAGTGTTTTATAATTCGCAAAGCCATTTCACCCACGGAAAGGGGAAGACCATGCCTGCACCTCCACGTCTGACTCCCTCTCCTATAACGCCCATAGGTAATGTCAATAATAACAATACCAAGCTTAAATGTTTATTTCTAATGTTCACTGTGCCAAGCACTGTCCTGAGCACTTTACATGCAGTGACTCATTTAATAGTCACAGCCACCTAAGAGATATATACCGTCATGGTCCCATTGTACAGATGCGGGAACCGAAGCACAGAGAGGTCAGGGGAGGAGGTCAAGGTCACAGATGTAGTAAGGTGACAGGGCCAGGACCAAAGACGTAACTCCTGCCAGGCTCTCTGCTAAAGAACGAACAGGGCTATGGAGACAAGGGGCACACGCAGGCTTCGGTGGGCTGACAGACCGCGCTGCAGACACACAAATACATCTCACATGCGGCCCTAGATGCTACTGTGACACGGCGAAAGTACTAAGGGAACAGAGGAAGGCGCGCTGGTCGTTCATTCATCAACATGTATCAAGCACCTGTTACCTGCCTAAGGAGCTGGGCGTGAGTGGTGAACAGGACGGAGGTGGTGGCCCCTGCTCTCAGACTGGACAGTCTAGTAGGGGAGACCTGCAGCCTCCAATGCTGACATGTCATATTCTTTTGTATTTTCATTCTGCCAGTGATAAGAGCTGAGAAGGACAAGGAAAAGGTCCCATGAGAACGAGTGCAGGTGAAGAGTTAGGGAAGACGTTTAGAGGCGGTAGGAATTGAGTTCAAGATGGGTGTGCATGTGGGTATGTGCACGTGTGCGCGCACACACGGACACACCACACCGAGGACTCTCCACTAAAGGCAGGTAATGAACAGTGGAGTGCTAAATACGAGGTGACAGGCAGGTCAACTTTGACTGTTCCGGAGTGTACCCAGTCTCCCTCTCTTCACTACCGGTTAGTGCCTCTGCAGGAAGGTGAGCAGAGGAGAGGACTTCTCTTGATTTTGCTGCAAGCGGTGAAACTGTGATGCAAAGAATACACTTGAGACCACTGGCTGGAGGGCAGTGTGGTCCAGTGGTTAAGATCATATTTGGGGGCCAGACAGACATGGTTCAGTCACCCCATCACCATCTAAGTGCTATGTGACCGAGCGTAAGTCACTTAACCCCTCCGAGCCTCAGTTTTCACATCTGTTAAATGGTGTGGCAGATACTATAGGGGGTTTCATTCGACACTAGTAATCCACCTCTCCCTTTCCTTTCTCTACTAAAGAGGCCCCAATCAAAACCCTCACATGTCCAGCCACTCTTGCAAATAGGCGTTCCCAGATGTCAGAGTTGTGGCCAAAAGTCTTTCCTGAATAAGAAGGCAAAGTCTTGCAAGGAAGAGGTTTTGCTCTCTTTGCCCTTCTTCCCGCCTGGAAGGTAGACTTTCCCGAGGTCCAGCAGCCCTTTTGTGAGCATGAGTATGAGGAAGCAGAAGAGAGAGGAGCCCGGTTCTCTAATAAGAGCCTCAAGCAGCTGTACCAACCCTGACCCTTATTATGGAATGAATAGAGAAACCCCTTACTTGTCTGAGCTATTGATCAAGTTTTCTGTTATTCGCATTTGAACGCATGTCGATATTGATACAAATAGGATAAAAAATGGAACCTCCTTCATGGTTGCTGTGAGAACTGGATGAGATAATGTGTGTACAGTGCCAGTTTCATGGCGGGGCACACAGCGAGCGTCAGTAAATGGGGGCCCATACGTTGGTGCTGCTGAAGAAGGGAAAACCCGCCAGCCCTCTGGTAGTCACAGGACACAGCGTGGAGGGCAGAGGCTGAGTGGGACGGGCCCTACCTCGGTCACTGAAATCATCCACCAGCACGATCTCGGCGATCAGCTCCGGCGGGGAGCGGTTCAGCACGCTGTGGACGGTGCGGAGCAGGGAGGACCAGCCCTCGTTGTGGAAGGGGATGATGATGCTGGTGTTGGGCAGTGTCTCCAGGTAGCGCTTGCTGACGCAGCTAGAGGGAGACACAGGACAAGGGGAGGACAGGTTCAGCTCTCCTCTGGCCAAAAGAGAACTCAGTCACGCACATAGTTTGGCTAATGGCAAACCCCACTCCCTCTCCAGCCTGCAGGGGACAGGTGAAAGTCACTTGAGAACCTTCTTCTACAGGGCATCCTGAAGCCCTGCCTCCACACTCTGCACACCTAGTACACAGGGATACATACACAAGCCCCCAAACAACGAGTGCTGATGCGGCGGAGCAGCACTGGGGCTCCGTGCTTTGCATGCACTCACTCGTTGAAGCCTTGATCGTGACAGGAAGACGGTTGCCCATCCTCAGCTCAGGACTCCACGTGGAGGACAGCCCTGCAGTCACACTCTCTCTGCCTGCTTCTCCACCCCACCCCCAACCTGTGCCCTGCCCCAGCCATTCCTCTCCAATGGAGGAGAGACGAAACCATTTATCCACGCCTCTGGAAGAATAAACGGGGCTTCACTGGCTCAGCCTCCTCTCCCTCCCCTCCACGGGCTCTACCAGCAGCCGGCACACGTTCTCCTCTGCTCTCCACCAGCCCCGTGGTAAACTGGGGGTGGAAGGCCCTGACTCTGGGGGCCTTTAATATCGTAACACCCAAAAGAATTAACATAGCTTCTTAAGAGCATCAGCTATCTAGTTGGGGTTCCAATTTCCCTGCTTTTCTGTCTTTTTACAGTTGGGTTGTGTAAATCACGATCAAGACAAGGTCCATAGACCTGATGTGCCTTTAGCTGATGTGTCTCCTGAGTCTCTTTTTTTCCCCCTTACAATTTATTGCAGAAACTGGGTCATGTGTCCTATAGGCTTTTCCACAGTCTGCATTTTACTGCTTGCATTGCTGTGGTGTTTCTGAACAGGTTCCTCTGTCTGCCCTCCTTTGGTTCCTGCAAAGTGGTAGTTGTCTAGAGGCCTGATGTAATTTGACGAGATACGCTGGTAACCTCTTCCTAGGTGGTGGTGTGAGCATGCCATGGGAAACACGCAACGTCCCGTTGTCTCTCCTTTTGTGATGCTGGTAAGCCTTTGATGATCAGTGTCAATCCTTTATTTCATCAGGGGTTTGCAAAATGGAGATATTGTAATTGTACCATTTTTCATGTACTATCTGGAATAGTTCTATCAAGAAAAACTACCACATCAACTATTTGGATCCCCTGAAGTATAGGAAAGACAGGATAAGTTCTTGACTCTTTGTTTACCAATTTTCAGAAGGACTAGCATCTTCCAAAGATGGCCAATTACTTGTTTTCATTATGAAAACTCATAATTAATACGTTTCAATTCAATGTGAGCATTATTCTTATTGGTTCCCAAATAAGCCCATCTTTAGCCCAAGGGAGTCTCCTCAAGTTGGCTCCTAATCCTTTGAACAATGCTGCAGAGTACTGATGGCTTCCTTGCTTTCTGATAAAAGATGTCAGAAGGCTCTCCAGGCTCAACTTGTATTACTTCCTGCCCTAACCTGGTATCAGCCATTCTGCCAAGGAACCCTGGCTCCTTAATTCATCCCACCATTCACACACTGCAGTGTGGGCACTAAGGGTATTCCTTACTACTGTGTGGGTTATGGTTGCTATGCCTCTGCAGTGGTCAGAGCCAGAAATATATTTTCATAGATACATCATGAGTTTATGCAGAAATTTTTTATTTAATATATAGGATTATGGAGTTTTACTGAACATTAATTTTATATTGTATCAGCTTTTATTGA
The DNA here is from genome assembly GCF_964194185.1 of Rhinolophus hipposideros. Lineage (NCBI taxonomy): Eukaryota > Metazoa > Chordata > Mammalia > Chiroptera > Rhinolophidae > Rhinolophus > Rhinolophus hipposideros. Next base: position 26,257,186 of record NC_138069.1, on the reverse strand, counting down.
GGCATAAGTCACATACCATAACATGCAACATAAAATTCACCCTCTTACACTGTATAAGTTAGTAGTTTTTAATATATTCACAAAGTGGCACAACTGTCACCACTATCAATTCCAGAAAACATTTTCATCCCCACCAAAAGAAACTTCATATACATCAGCAGTCATCACCCGTTATTCCCTTCCCCCAGAGCTTGGCAAACACTAATTTGTTTTCTGTTTCCTATAGATTTTCCTATCCTGAACTTTTTATATAAGTAGAATCATATAATATGTCATCTTTTGTGCCTGGTTTCTTTCACTCAGCATAATGTTTTCGAGGTTCATCCACGTTGTAGCATGTGCCAGTAGTTTATTTTTTTTCGTGGCTAAATACTGTTCCGCTGTATATCGATCTACCACATTTTATTTGTTTACCATATCCATCGACTGATGGACATTTGGGTTGCTTCTTTTGGCTACTCTGAATAATCTTGCTAGGAACATTCGTATACAAGTTTTTGTGTAGACATATTGTTTTAATTATCTTGGGTATATAACGAGGTGTCGGGCTGCTGGCTCATAAAGTACCTTCATGTTTAACTCGTAAAGGAACTACCAAACTGCTTTCTAAAGTGGCAGCATCAGTTTACATTCCCATCAGCAATGCGTAAGTGTCCCAATTTCTCACCAACTCTTGCTTTTGTCCATCTTTCTGATGATAGCCATCCTAGTGGGTGTGAAGTGGTATCTCATTATGGTTTGATTTGCATTTTCCTTATGAGTAATGATGTTGAGTATATTTTCACGTGCTTTATTGTATATCTTCTTTGGAGAAATGTCTAGTACATATGTTTTTCATTTTTAGATTGTGCCTTGCTAGTGTACAGAAATTCAATTAATTTGTTTATTGAGCATGTATTCTACAATCTCATTGAACTCATTTATTAGTTCTAACACTTTATTTTTCTTTTGGTGGTGGATCCCTTAGGATTTTCTATGTAGAAGACAATGTCATCTGCAAACAGAGATAGTTCTACTTCTTTCTTTCCAATCTAGATGTCTTTTATTTCTTTTTCTTGTTGAATTGCCTTGGCTAGAAACCCTAGCACAATGTTGAATAGAAGTAGCAAGAGCAGACATCGTTGTTTTGTTCCTAATTTTAGGAGGAAAGGCTTTCATCAGTCTTTCACGATTAAATATAATATTAGTGTGGGTTTTTCACAGATGCTTTTTATTGGGTTGAGGACATTCGTTTCTAGTCCTAATTTCTTGAATGTTTTTATCATGAAAAAGTGTTGGACTTTGCCAAATGCTTTTACTGTGCCCTACTGAGATGTCAGTAGGGTTTTATTCTTTATTAATATAGTGTATTATAATGATTGATTTTCGTATGTTGAACAAACCTTTCATTCCTGGGATGAATCCTGATTGGTTATGGTGTATAATCCTTCTTACATGTTGCTGACTTGGTTTGTTAGCATTTTGTTGAGGATTTTTGCGTCTATATTTATCAGGGATATTGGTCTATGGTTTTCTTTTCTTGTGATATCTGTATCTGGTATTATTTTTGCTAAAAATCTAGGTTCTTAAGATTAACATAATTACTTATTTGCTTTTTCCTGTACTATATAATAGTTTCAGAAAAACAATACCAACACTATTGCTAACAATGTTATAGAAAATTTAAGATTCCTTTTGTCCTTCATTTCTTCTTATCTGTGGAGTATATTTTTTTTGTTAAAATTTATAGGGGTAACAAAAATTTATTTTGTTGACAATGGTCAACAAAACTTCATAGGTTTCAAGTGTACAATTCTATAAAATATCATCTATACATTGCATTATGTGTTCACTACCCAGAGTCAGTTCTCCTTCCAATACCATATATTTGATGCGGAGTGCATTTCATTAGGGATGTGAGGGAGTTTTCCAGGGTCCAGAAGAGGCAGTGTGAAGGCTAGGCAGGCTCAGAGGGAATGGCAAACTGTATTCCTTGTGTCTCTGGCTTCTGGCAGAGTAGCAGCCCCTGTCCAATACGTCCAAGCCTTAATCCCCAGAAGCTATGAACATGTTACCTTACATGGCAAAGGGGACTTTCAGATGTAATTAAGGTTAAGAACGAGTTTGGGAAGCCTGGATTACCCAGGTGGGTCCAATGCAATCACAGGAGTCCTTAAGAGCAGAGAATCTTTCTGTCTCAGTTAGAAAGATGAGAAGGAAGGAATAAAGATTTGAAGTATGGGGGGTGGGGGGGGGGACTCGACCCACCACTGCTGGCTTTGAAGATGGAGGAAAGGGGTCATGAACCAAGGAAGGTGGGTGGCTTTTAGAAACTGGGAATTGTCCTCAGCTGATGGCCAGGAAGGACATGGGACTTTCACTCCTCATAACAAAATCCTGCCAACGATGCAGATAAGCAAGATTTCCCTAGAGCCCCTAGAAAGGAATGCCCAGCCAACACCTTGATTTTAGCCCCGTAAGACCCATGTTGGACTTCTGACTTACAGAACTGTAAGAATAAATTTGTGTTGATTAAGCTGCTAAGTTTATGGTAATTTGTTACAGCAGTTACAGAAGACTCATACACAAGGAGTCATCCTTGATACCCTTTGCCCAGTATGTATACATTATTTACAGACATTTAAAACGTGAAAAGATTTCACATAAAAACCCTCACGAGGCTCAGGGGGCAGCATGGGCTGCAGTTCACAGGGGACGCTTCTCTATGAGGCAGGTCCTCTCCGGGTCCTCAGATCTCACACTCCCCACAGTGCTACGCCAGGGCTGCTTCACTCCCTCGCAGTACCTCCCAGGCCCCTGGAGACATCTGAGCTGAGAGCCCAGAAGTAAAAGGCACCATGGGAGGGAGCTCCACAAGACTGGTAAGAAGTTTTTTTGGGAAAATTTGTGACACCCGGAGCAATGAACATAACAACAACAAAAAATCTCTCCGTTTGTATGCCACTGCAACTGTTCAACTGTCAGAATGTGCCAGGATCTCTTGGCAACTTACTTTGAAATGCATTAAAGAGTAAAATGGATTGATGGAGGGAGAAAGAAATGGATGGATACGTGATCAAGTCAGTTGAGGAGTGTTAATTGCAGAATCCAGAGAGTGGGAACATGAGCATTGCGCGTATAATTCTTTAAACTTGCGTATAATTCTTTAAACTTTTATGTTTGATAATTTTCAAAAAGAAATTTTGGAAAAATTGGGTCAGGGTCCACGGTCTCCTTAGTTTCGAATTTCCTCTCTATAGGCACCAAGGGAAGCTGGGGTAGGGGCGTAGGAATGAATCCTTGGCATCTGGCAGTGAGCTCAGTTCCAGCTGTGTAAACTGCTTCCCTAATTCTGGCAGTCCAGTTCTGATGGACAAGTCAGCCTCTCTCTTTTCTCTTGGGACCGCTGGACTTCTTGCACGTCCCCTCTTGCTCTTCATCTGGCTGGAACTGTTTTTATCCAGGCTGGATGCAGCCCTCCTCTGCCCCTTTCCCCACCTCTTCTAATCCCTTTGATCATTCCAGCTTTCTCTGGGAGCCTTCGCCAACTTCATTATGTCAGCCTTCACAAATAAACGAAAGCACCTCTTTTTAAAAATCTCTTTCCCCTAACTCAGCTGAGTCCTCTGTGACCAAGAAAGAGACAGGCGACATCTAGTTTTCTACAAAAGGTCCTGCCTTCCATCCAATTTCACAGGAGGCTTGCTCAGTGGAAGCAGGGTAGGGGGTAGCTGTAATAAATTGCCAGTAGTCCAAAGGGTGGAATACAATAGAGCTATTACCCAGCAGAGAGCCCTCGCTCTCTCAAACCCCACAACCTGCCAGCAGACACACAAACACCATCGTACAGCAAGGGAAGTAGACAATGCCACAATAGACTAAATTCACTTCTAATTTAATTCAATCATGGAATTAAAGATTATTCAGAAGTCAAATAAAAGGCTCAGCTGGAATCATAGCCCTGAATGTATGCCTGTTTTTTTCTTCTTTTGGTCTCCTTTCTTTTTCTCCCTCTTCCATCCACTAAATAAGTACAAAATGGCATTTCGACTTTTGCCATGGGCACTCACTAGTCATTAGTTTGGTCCCAGCTTAGTAGAGGCTCTTTGTTTAAATAAAATTGTTGTGTGACGTGCTGAAATGAAGCTCTCCAGTATGAAGAAGGAAACTTGGTTCCACAGACCTACCCACAGGCCACCTTTCTATTGGGAGCTTATGCAAAATGTCCTCAGGCCACCTAGAGAGAGGTGGCCTGGGGATGGCAGGGATGAAGACAGAAGGCCACCACACACCCCAGGGCCACCCCCATCTTAGCAGTCTCCTTTAAGACCTGTCTTCATGTATTGTTTTGAGATGTCAACATTGGATGGTGGCGTTTACCCAGGTCTTTTGTGAATGGTGAATACAAAGAGCCTCCTTGCTGATGCCTTCAGGAAGCAGCTGCAGAGAATGGTCTCCAGGAAGGAGAAACTAGGGCACTGCTCCCAATGAAAGAGGCTGGGTTTGGCTGTGACCAGACAATAAACAACCTTGCCTCCCCACAGTTTATCGTGCCCGATGGTGCCCGATGGCTTACAAAGCTCGTCCTTCTCTCTCCTCTAATCTGTATCAACCTCTGGCAGGGAGATGAACCAGGGACTGCTCACCCTGTTTTCCACATCAGGAAAACAGAGCCCAGAAGGACAAGGACATGAGTTCAGGACTCAAATCTAGATGGTATCTATTCAAAATAACAATTATATGTGTGTGTTTCTTAATGATAAAAGTGATAACTGCTATGTGTAAAAGTCTGGAAAACACAGAGAGGCGAAAGAACAACGGAGAACGACAGCAGCAGCCTATCCTTCCCAGCGCTGAGGGGGCTGAGCTCTGTTCAACACTGGGGTATGTTTTCCTCTGCTCTCTTCTCTGAACACATACAGTGGTACCTCGGTTTTCAAACATAATCCATTCCAGAAGACCGTTCAAGTTCTGAAACGTTCAAAAACCGAGGCACGGTTTCCCCATAGAAAGTAATGCAAAATGGATTCATCCATTCCAGACCTTTAAAATCAACGCCTAAAACTGCAAATTTAGCACGAATTTTACTATCTAATGATACCAGAGATTCATAAAATTTACGGCATTTGTAAACTGAAATGTTCGTCAATGGAGAGGTTCGAAAACTGAGGTACCACTGTATCTGTTTCTGCTCCATGGCACACACTGACACACTGACTTGCACACTGGCATGACAGCATCCTAATCTTTGTGGGCTCCCAGAGGCAGCACGGCCTCCTGAGATGCTTGCAAGAGCCCCTCTGTGGGCAGGATCGGGCGGAGCGACGCCCTTGCAGAGGGTCCAAGCAGTGACACCGTGAAACTTCCAGCACACAGCAGCAATCCCGACGCCCTCGTGGCTCGATATTTCTGGCCCCAGAGGGCACCGTGAAAGAAGAGGCACCTATGGAATTTCAAAACTTCCAACTAAGACCCAAGTGAAAAGCTTTCTATCCCTGCACAAGGCACTTCCATTGTCATCTGGTTCACAGGGCTGGTGAGGACCCTCCCCAGAGAAGGGGAAGGTTAGTTAGAAGCACACAGCATGAGAACCAAGAGGCATGGTCGGTGGTATTCCCTGAAACACTGTGAACTAGTGAGGAGGAGAAACAAGGTGAGTGACTGTCAACAGGAAAGGATTAAACAAATGGGAGAAATTCCAACTATGGAATACTGATACGCAGTTGAAAAAATACAGTGGACAATGACGATGATGATGGCAGAAAATATCTGTTCAGGATTCCATTATGCCAGGCGATGTTCTAAGTACTTTATACGCATCACGTCATTTCATGGTCACAATGCTCTTAGGAGGTAGGGATGATCATTGCTCTCATTACAAAGAGGAAGGAAACAAGGCAGAGAGAAGTTAAATAAACTGCCTGAAGTCAAACAGCTGGTAAGGGCTGGAGCCGGATTTAAACCCATCTGCCCTTTATACGGATTTAACATTTTCATAGAGACAATGTAGCAATGCTATTAATTGTACAAACAAAAAGAAGAATGAATAGATCAAAAACAAAAATTGAAGGGACTATAGTAAGTAGGAGTCCGGAGTCCTGGCTTCTAGTTTTCTCTCTGCTATGCACTCATCCAATCCTTTCTTCTCGCTGGACCTTGGGTTCCCTTATGTCAATAAGGGAGCCAGACTGAGGCAATGGGCAAGTCTTGTGTGCCTGCTCTGTGTTCCTTCTCCTTCTTTTGGTAATAGCATCCCGATTTTTCTGGGGGAATCTCCCACCCCTCATTTCTATAGCATTGGGCCGGGAGGTCCTTGCCTTGCCTCAACGGTGGGCAAGGGAGCCTGGCTCAGCCAATCAGAGCATCGCATCTCCCCCGCCACAGCGATTGGTTAAGGGATGGGCACCTGTAAATCAAAGTAATTATTTGCTGAGACAACTGGGAGAGAGGCAAGCTCTTAGCTGCTGAAATTGAACACGGGAGGCTGTAAGTCTGGTCTGCCTGGGGCCACCATGTAGACTGTTCCCAGTCTTGAAATGAAGTTAACAGAATAGAAAACAGAGCCAAGAGTTGGAGAGAGAGGCACCTGCTGGCATTTTTTAGGGACCTGGATCTAGCTATGGCTGAAGTCACGGTCTGCTCCTGGCCTTTCCAGTACATGAGCCAATATATTTTCTTCTCTTAGGTCAGTTTCACTTAGGTTTCTACCACTTGTAACTAAAATAACCCATACTGATGTAACTGGGTAACCTCTAAGCCCTTTCAGTCAAATGATTCTGTTTTAGACCTAATGCTGGCTTCGGAAAGATAGGGGCAGCGACTACTGTTTTCCGGGAGTTATCTCTGATCTGAACGGGCACAGCTTCTCTTTCCTGCTGCAGGAAGAGAACTTTGTTCATTCACTGACCAGGAGAACATGGCCTACGGCAGCGGTGGTGTTGGGAAGGCAGTGGGCGAACTGGGAAACAACTGAGCTCATTTGTCACTGAGCAACCCCAATTTAATATTCCCTAAAGGATTCTGAGCTTTTGTGACACTAAGATAAATGTAATATACTGGCCCTTAAGATGTGCCCTCTGGCCTTAATGCTGGAGTACCAGAATAAAAAAAAAAAAAAAAGAAGAAGAAGTAAAAAAACAGAGGATAGTGTTGCAAAAATCTTCTCTCTGTGTCCACTTTGAAACAGAACAACCCAATCATTTTGAAGGAAACTATAAAACATATTTAATTCCCTAGCATGGGACACCATCCACAGACCAAAGTGAAATGCAAGTAAACTGAACAAACCCGACATTGTATGGACTAAGGGAGTAAGAGTGCTTTGGACCTGGGTTCAAATCCTGACTGCTACTCTGCAGCTGTGAGACCTGGAGCAGGGTTCCAACCCTTGCTGAGCCTCAGTTTATTTATCTGTGAAATGGGCATGGCAACCCATGAGAATAGCATGAGAACTAGGTGAGACTGTACATTTAAAACAGCCATGTGGTGGGAAAAGTAGTTAGCTCTATCCTTGGAGATGGGTCAATGTGGAGGACCCACAGCAGAGAATGTCCTGACTTCAATTCTCTTGTAGTCAGGGCTGGCCATCCCAGGAAAGAGCATGAGGTTTCCATCGGGCTTAATCTAAGTCAGAGTTTTGCTCTCGTAGACATGTATCCCCCACTTGGTACTCCAGGCTTCAGCCAGCTCTGGGCTCAAAACCTCATTTGCTCACTCCTTCAGTCATGCGTGCATTCAAGAAATGTTTACGGAGCACCTGCTGTATGACAAATATCATGCTGAGCCCTGGGACTACAACGGTGAAAAGCAAGTCCTTGCCCTTGTCACACAGGATGGAGAGTCGAATGGGGGCGGGGCAGACAAATAATATAAGCAGTAATAAATTATAATTCTTCCAATGGGCTCTGGAGCCACCCAGAAGTTGAGTGGAAGTTATATATAGCTCCAGGCTTTGGAACAAGAAGAAGAAACTGGGTCTCAGCAGGTACACTGAGAAAGGCTCCTGCCCGCCCGGCCCCTGCCCCCGCCCCCAGACACAGATTGGGGCGCTCCCTGACACACCCTCACAACATGCCTTCCCTCCTCCGCTGGGGCTCGGCTCCCCAGCCCTTCTCTACCCGACTCTGGGGGATAAGACAGGGGTGGGCTTTCTCTTTAACACAGTCAGGCTGGAATCAGAGGAGCCGGAAAACGAGTGAGACAAAACGTGCCAAGGCTGACAGCTTTCTGAAGGTCCTTTTCCATTCAGGAGAGGTTTTGCTGAGCGCCCACCTGTTCTTCCCTCTTCTCAATAGTTCAATAGACAGGTAAGAGAACCACAAGGGTCCAGCAATGTTAGTCATGCACCTCTGCACTGCCCTTTCATTACCATTTGCGCACCCTCTAACCTGCGCGAGGGACTTCGGACACAAGCAGTAGTTACAGTATCTTGCTGGTGTTGTCTTTCATCCCCTTTGAACTCACATTTTGGAAACCCCTTTGTTCAGATATTTAGTTTTAAAACAGTTATAAAAACAACAACAAAAAAAAACATTTTAAAGAACACAATAAAATCCAACAGTTTCTTCACGCAGCTGTCCCACACAATAAAACTGGTCTTCCTACAGATATAACAGGCAATGTACTCCAAGTACTCCAACTTTAAACACAGGAAGCCACAGGAAGACAGCAGGCAGGAGAAACTGTTAATGAATATGATGTGTAAGGTCAAGGTGCCCGGAATTACCAGCATGAAATAACCATGAGGACTACACCTCAGATCCCAGTTAGATGCCAGCTGCCAGGCAAATGTCGTTAGGAAAAAAATGGGCTTTAATATCAATATTCTTGATGATTCATGAAAGAGGAGAACGGAAGTAACAAAAATGTAAAGAGACATGTTCAAGGATGTTTTTGCCACTGTTTCCAGAAGCAAAGTCCTGGGAACAACCTGTTTGCCTATCGACGGAAGGCTGGTTGAGCAGATTATATTCCTGTGGAACATTACACAGCTATTAGAAATGGTACCACAATCTAGGAAATGAACAAAGCCACTTGTAGAATCAAATACATGTAGTACAATCACATTTTTGTAAAGCAAAACCAAACCCCAAACCCCTTCGTATGTCTATGTATGAAGCACAAGCAAAGGAAAAACTATAGAAAGCTAAACTGTTACCATTCATATCATTCACTACCTGGGCAGATTTAGGAATAGAAGTAGAGAAAGAGCGAGAGCAAAAGCCAGAGCAACAGAGAGTGAGAGGGAGAGAGAGAGAGGTGTGTGTCGCAAGAGAACCATTGATTTCTCCCATCAAAAAAAGCGTGAGGGAGGCTTACAATTGGGGGGAATTATGTTCTATTCTACGTAAAAGTGCTCCTAAACTAAGCTGCTCCTGCTTGTCTCATCACCTTGCTGTCCTTGATACCATCTTAATGAAGGGAGAGAATTGATAATCGCCTTTATCTTCCAGTCATTTTTCTCTTTCTCCTTAAAACACTTTCAAGGCCAATACCACTTAGCAATCAAACTCAGCTCTGTAACCAATTTTACTGAGTGCTATTTATCTGCTCCTGGACAGGCATATATTACCTTCAGCATGGTGAAGGAAATGCAACCTGAATAGTCTGTTGGTTGTATCCATTTATCTAGCTAATACTGCTCACGTGCCTGGTCCAACAACCTTCACACACAAATGATGAGAATTTAAAAACGTCTCTCTCCTTTTCTGTGAAGAATGGGTCTCAGTCTGTAGCAGGATGCAGTACAAACCTTTGGACCAGATTTGGAGTCTTCTTTGCCTTCCACCAGCTGTGTGAACCAGAACCAAGAACTGAGCTTCTCCCAGGCTCAGTTTGTGAATCTGTAAAATGGATCTAGTGATCCCCATTAGATACAATTTCAGAGAGGTTGGGATCACTAGAGCTGTGATACTGTTTTTGTAAAAGAGAAGATAGTGTCAAAACATAAAGGGTAAAAAGTATCATTACACAAAACCTCAACGTGAGACCAGGCTGGTAAAATACTCAGCACAATCACTGTAAGTACTTGATGAATGAGAAACGTTATTATAACAGCACATCATCCATTTCTACAAGACCTAGAAAATGCATCTGTTTGCAGAAATGATTAAAGAACCACAAACCACACATCAGTTCACATGCATGTCAGGTACTTTTTACCTAGCATAAATTGTAGGGACGCATGCCCATTTGATTTTTCTTTTCCTGGCTCACAAATCATTCAGGCTCCAGCCCCTCTTTCTACCCCTCTGCCGCTCCCCCAAACAACTGCCTTGCTAACAACCTGTCAAACCAGGGAGTCTGCAACCCTCACATCTGGGCATCTCTGGGGTGCCAATCTTATGCCAAAAGACTCCATTATAAAAGTGTCAAGCGAGCTTACTCTATGCCACCACACAAATTATGATAAAAGGGTATAAACTGCTAATACATACACAATAAGAGGTCGAACTCATCCTACATACCTCATTGCTGAATATCACTACGGTCACCTTTGAAGTACTCCCCTTGGGAAGCTATGCACTGATGTCAGCACCTAGTCCACCCTTCAAAGCAATTTTGGAACTCTTTCTGGAATGGCCATCAGAGCTGTCGTCGTACTACCCTTGATGTCCAAATGTCATCAAAATGTCTTCCTTTCAATATTTCCTTTATCTTCGGGTAAAGTAGGAAGTCATTGGGGGCCAGATCAGGTGAGTAGGGAGGGTGTTCCAATACAGTTATTTGTTTACTGGCTAAAAACTCCCTCACAGACAGTGCTGTGTGAGCTGGTGCATTGTCCTGATGGAAGAATCATGAATTGTTGGTGAAAAGTTCAGGTCGTCTAACTTTTTCACACAGGCTTTTCCAAATAGTAAATTAGGTTAACTGTTTGTCCAGTTGGTACAATTCATAATGAACAATCCCTCTGATATCAGAAAAGGTTAGCAACGTTGTTGCAACAAAGTTCACAAACTTAATTGTCAGACCTCGCTTGTATGTCTTTGTAGCCTATCACTGTTCTGCAGAGGGTGTGACAAACCTCTCGGCACTGTGGGGATGGGGTGGGAGAATGAAATCCGTCTGGGCCAGGAGTCTTCTTTGTGGGAAGGTTCTTAACTACAATATCAATTTCTTTACTACTAATAGATATATGGCTATTCAAATCAATCATTTCTTCTTGAGTGATCTATGGTACTTTGTGTTTTTCAAGGAATTTGTCATGTCATCTAAGTTATTGGCTTTATAGACATAAAATTGTTCAGATTATTCCTTTATTATTCTGTTAATAGTTACAGCCTCTGTAGTTATGTCACCTCGCTTCTTCTTGACATTGGTAATTTGCATCTTATCTCTTTCTCATCAGTCCAGTTAGAAGTTCATCACTTTAATTGACCATCTCAAATAAACCAGCTTGGTTTCATTGAGTTTTCTCTCTTGGATTTCTAATAACCATTTCACTAACCCCTGCTTTGATCGTTCTTATTTCTTCTTTCAGTCTTCTTTATTTCTTTTTAAAAAATCTTTATTTATTAATTTACTCTTCTTTTTCTAGTTTCTTAAAGTAGAAACTGATGTCATTAATTTGAGGCCATTCTTTTCTAATGTAGGCCTTTTATGCTACAAATTTCCCCATAAGTACTGCTCTAGTGACATCCCACAAATTCTGATATTAATCTGTTTTCATTATCATTCAGTTCAAAATACTTTTTAATTTTTCTTTTGATTTCTTCTTTGACCCATCTGTTATTCATAAGTGAGTTACACAGCTTCCAAACAGTTAGAAATTTTACCAGACTGCTTTGTTACTGGTTTCTAAATTTCATTCCACTATGGTCAGAGAATATATTTTGTATCATTTGAAACCTTTTACATTTATGGAGACTTGTTTTCTGGCCCAGAATATGGCCTATCTGGGTAAATGTTCCCTGAGTATGTTAAAAGAATGTATGTATACTTGTATTCTGCCATTAATGGGTGCTCTGTAATTGTCAACTGAGTCACATTGACAGTGCTATCAAGTCTACTATTATCCTTGCTGATTTTCTGTCTACTCGTTCTATGAATTACTGAGGGAAATGTTGAAATTTTGTAATTGTGGCTATGTCTATTTCTCCTTGCAGTTCTGTGAGTTTTTGCTTCCTGTATTTTGAAGCTCTCTTATTTGGTACATAAACATTTAGGGTTGCTATATCTTCTTGATGAATAGTCCCTTTATTATTAGGTAATGACCTTTATCCCTGGAAATAGTTTTTGTTCTGAAGTCTTTTATCTATGTACTCGTATAGCCATTCAAGTTTTCTTTCGACTAGTGTTAGCATGGTAGATTTTTCTATCCTCTTAATTTATCTGTATTTTTATATTTAAAGTGTGTTTCTTGCAGGCAGCACGTAGTTGGATCTTACTTTCTTATCTAATCTGAGGATCTCTGCCTTTTAACTGAAATGATAATAGCATTTACATTTAACACGATTATTGATGTGGTTAGGTTAAATTCCATCATTTTGGTACTTGTTTTCAATTTCTACTTTTTGCTCTTTATTCCCTCTTCCAGCTTTTTTTGTGTGTGTCGGAAAACTTTCCCAACGTTTGAAAGATATTTTCATTGGGTACAGAGTTCTAGGTTGAGTGGGTTTTTACTTTCAGTACTTTAAAGATGTTGCTACACTGTGTTCTTCCCCACATTGTTTTCAGTGAAACAATTTACCTTTGGTTCTCTGTCTACAATGTTTTATTTCTCTGGCTGCTTTAAAATGTTTTCTCTTCATCACTGGATTTTAGTAATTTGATTATGATGTGCCTTGGTGTTGGTTGTTTTATTCATGTTTCTTGAGACTGGGTTTCACTGAGCTTCTTGGCTCTGTGGTTTTATAGTTGTCATTCAATTTGGAAAACTTTTGGCCATTATTTTCCTCCTCTCCTTCATGGACTCTGGTTACATGAATATTCGAGGACTTAAAGTTGTCACACAGTTTAATACTCTTTATTTTTTGAAATTCTTTTTTCTCTGTGCATTTTATTTTATTTATTATTATTATTTTTAATTTATTTATTGGGGTGACAATTGTTAATGAAATTACATAATTTCAGGTGTACAATTCCGTATTACATCATCAATAAATCCCATTGTGTGTTCACCACCCAGAGTCAGTTCTCCTTCCATCACCATATATTTGATCCCCCTTACCCTCATCTCCCTCCCCCCACCCCCCTTACCCTCTGGTAACCACTAAACTATTGTCTGTGTCTATGAGTTCTTGTTTCTCATTTGTTTGTCTTGTTTTTGGTTTATATACCACATATCAGTGAAATCATAGGGTTCTCTGCTTTTTCTGTCTGACTTATTTCGCTGCATTATATTCTCAAGATCCATCCATGTTGTAACAAATGCTCCTATATCATCTTTCCTTAACGCTGAATAGTATTCCATTGTGTATATATACCACAACTTCTTTATCCATTCATCTATCGAAGGACATTTTGGTTGTTTCCATATCTTGGCCACCGTAAACAAAGCTGCAATGAACATTGGAGCACACGTGTCTTTATGTATAAATGATTTCAGATTCTTTGGGTAGATACCTAGGAATAGGATTGCTGGGTCATATGGTAATTCTATTTGTAAATTTTTGAGGAACCTCCACACTGCCTTCCATAGCAGCTGCACCAGTCTGCATTCCCACCAACAGTGTATGAGGGTTCCTTTTTCTCCACAGCCTCTCCAACACTTGTTACTATTTGTCTTGTTGATGATAGCCATTCTGACTGGGGTGAGGTGATATCTCATTGTGGTTTTTATTTGCATTTCTCTGATGATTAGTGATGTTGAGTGTGCATTTTATTTTGAATAGTTTCTCTTCTTATATCTTCAGGTTCACTAATCTTTCTTCCCCTTGCAATATCTAATCTGCCATCAATCCCACACACTGTATTTTTCATCTTAGACGTTATTGGTTTCACTTCTAGAAGTTCAGCTGGGTCTTTGCATACCTTTCATGTCTCTAACTTTTTAAACACAAACAATACAGTTATAGTAACTACTTTAGTGTCCTCTGTTAATTCTTACATCTGTGTCAAGTCTAGGTTGGTTTTAAGTATTTTTCTCATTATAAGCCATGTTTCTCTACTTCTTTACATGCTTGATAATCATTGGTTGGATTTTAGCTTTGTTAGGGCTGAATATTTTTGTATTTCTGTAAGTATTTTTGATGTTTATCCTAGGATGCAGTTAAGTTACTTAGAAACAGTTTGACTGATCCTTTTGTGTCATAATTTATGCTTTTTTAGACTGATCTGGAGCACTGTTCAGTCTAGAGCTAATGAGTCCTCAGTGAGGCAAAACTCTTCAAGTCCTCTACCCAATTTTCCATGAGCTACATACAAATCACAAGGTTTTCCAGTCTGAGTTGTGGGAAGAGGCACTGTTCGTGGCATTGTGTGAGAGCATGGCACTGTTCCCTCTAATCCTTTTGGATGATCTCTTTCCCAGCCTCAGGTAGCTTTCTCATAGGAAGGAGCTCATCGGTGATCTGAATACTCAAGGGGACCATCCACAGACCTCGGTAGCTCAATCTCCATGCAGCTCTCTCTTCTTCAGTATCTTGTCCTGTGAACTTTTTGCTCTTTGTTTTCCCTGGCCTCTCAGCTCCATCAACTCAACTCAGGAAGTCCTGAGTTCCCAGGGCTCAACCTGGGTTTCCCCGTGTTCCCCCCACCATGGCCTGAAAACTCTCTCAAGGCAATTAACTCAGGCAACTGGAGGGCTCGCCTCATTTGTCTCCCACCTCTTAGGGATTACTGCCCTTCACTTCCTGCTGTCCAGTGTCTTTTTTTTTTTCTCCCCCAGTTGTTTCAGGCAGGGGAGTAAATCTGGTCCCTGTTACTCCATTTTGGGTCCTAAATAGCATTTTTAATGTCTATGTGTACATTCATATTGAAGCACAGATATTATTATTATTGCCACAAATATGGTTGGCTTTAACGTCCTGTGCTTTCAAATTGTCATTTTTTTTTCAAAGTATATGTTCAATAAATGCTTCTCAAGTAACAGAGTGTAACTCCCTCCATTGTTGTTTTTGCAAACTGTTGGGGAAGTAAAGGTGCTTCATAGGGTACTAGCCTATTCTAATAATATGAGGTTGTAAGTTCTTTTGAGGAAATTCAGCACATACCATAAATTCACCGTGTTAGTTTAACAAAAAGATAAAAGCAAAAAGGAGCAGTAACCAGGATTCTAGGTAAGCCTGGACCCTTTATTGCAACCAAGATTCCATTCAGGTTCATTCATTACTGGAAACTAAACCCATGGACTGCAGAGGGCAGGTCAGGACGGTAGACCACTTTCTTTGCCACTATGGACAATCTTTGCATGGGAACAACGATCACCTAGCAAAGGGCCGTGCACAGGAACCTTCAGACCCAGGCCGCTTTAGCAGCTGCCGCTCCACTGCCATCAGTACTGTGGGGCCTCCATGTGCAGCTGTCAAACAGCCCAGCAGGGCCCCCTGAGTAGCAGGGAAAGTGGGCCAGCCCACCAGCCAGCGTCTGTTTTGGTCCCGTGGCAGGAAGTGCAGAGGGCAGGCCTCCTCAGAGCCAGCTGGCTGCCTCCCACATGCACGCCCAGCAAGTCAGGCCCAAGTTCCTAGCTTCCGTTCTCTGTGGCTGCACGTTCCCCAGTGCAGCTTTTGGTGGAAGCAAATGCAGCTGGCACAAACAAACAGCCCCTCAATCCTCTTCTTGACATACTGTTGCCAAAATTCAGTTCGAAGGAATAAAAGGCAAACATAAACCTCAGCTCCTGCTGGGGAAGTTGTTTAAGCTAAAAGAAACCGGAGGGAAGGAGCGGCTCAACGGCTCTAATTTATTCACACATTTCTGCTGTCAAACTGCAGGAAAGTTTCCCCCCTGGGATAAAAAAAAAAAAAAAAAAAAAGGCTCTTCAAGACATCTGTCAACTCATTTCTGAAAAGTCAGCTTCCACAACTGGGGATTCTAAAAAAGGGGAGTGTCAGGAGCACTGGATTTAGCCCCAATCTTTCACTGAAACTTGGAAGCTGGCTGGGCGGATGGGGTCACAGAGGAGCCTGTGGCATGCTTAGACTCAGTCCACGGCCATTCAGGACAGGGGTTCCTCACCTGATCGATGGAGCCCTCTGCAAGTCTTCTGAGAGCAAGGATTATACTTCATAAAACAAAATATATGGGATTGTAAACTATTTAGGACTGAAATATCGTTAGAAAAAAATTTTTAAAAATCAAAATACAGTAATGAATGTGCTTCTTTATGAACACATTAAACAACGTGATCTAGTGGTAGTTCTAACAAGTACCTTCATTTCAAAGCAGTGATGAGGGTCCACAACATTTCAAGATATCTCTACAGTGATGAGAAAGCACATGCTTTCTTTTGGTGACTACATCACAGGGGCTTTGGTGCCTACATTCTTAACTGGAGGGAACACCGAATTTCAGTTAGAGGTTAATAATAATTTTAAAAAGCCATGTTTTTCTCATCCAAGTTTACAGACCTTCCTGAATTCTCTTCATGGACCGCGGAACTCCTGGATTAAGAAGCTCTTTCTTTTTCTGGGCTGTCAGGAAAGGGCACTGCACTGGGAGACCAAGGGGCCAGACCCCCATCCTGGCTCCTCTTCTAACCAGCTGAAAGACTCATCCTTGTAATTCATAAGCTGAAGAATGTGCATCGTCTTGGCTGGGCAAGTCTCTGCCCAAGCAGTTCTCCACCTGCAATGTCTTCCTGCAAAGGCTGCTGTGGAGTGTGAGTGTCCTGGGAGGTTCCTAGCACTCTGCTTTACCACTGTTACTGGTCTTCTCCGCTGCAGTGTCATGCCCTCCTTAAGCCATCATGGCCCATTTCTCACTGTGCTCTGGTGTTGGGCACAGGGCTTGGCACACACACGACCATTATTTGTATTTAGTGAATGAACAGAGACATAGATGGATAAAAGCTGTGACCCACCCAGCTTCTCTCTCTCATGATAAAAATATTCCTTATTTCATACCAGCAGTTCTCAGCCCTCCTCATACGTGAGAATCGCTTTGGAAGATTTTAGAAAATGCAAAGACCCAGGCCGCACCCCCAGAGATTGAGATTCCAGTGGCTTGGGTGGCATCCTGGCCTTTGCATTTTTTTTTTAAACCACCCCAGGCGCAGTCAGAGCCCACAATACCGCAGAATAGCAGCTGAGGTGAGAGTAAAAAGCTCCCAGATGCACTTCTTTCCTAGACCACGAAAGATGATATTAGTGCAGAATTCTGAACTCTGCGAGGGGCTAAACACATAAATTGAGTTTCTGACCCTCAGAGTCAGGTCGCAGTTCTGAATCCAGAAACATCAGTAATATCTGAACTACATTCTCAGACTTAGATGAAAAAAAAATCTCAGGCTCAACAGTGAAGACCATGAAACAAATTGCAAACCCCACAGGCAGGCACACCCAGGGCCCGTTCCCTCCCCTCATTGCGAGCCATCATCAGGAACACGGCCCAGCCCCGGACACGCAGCGCACCCTGCAGCCGTGTGGCGTCCTCCTCCACAAAGTGGAGATGGGAATAGTCCGCCCCGCTTAAAGCACTGTTGCAAGAACTGACAGATGTAATGGGGCTGAAAGCATCTGGGGAGTAGCCAAAAATGCCATCACGATTAATTCTTGATTATTGTAGTCTACCAACTCAGTTCTTAGAGGTGAAAAGACCTTACAGCTCAGATATTAGTAATGGATTCTAGAGGCCGAATCCCTGCATTCAAATTCTGGTGCCACCTCTTACCAGCTATGTCATCTGGTGCAAATTATTTAACCTTTCTGTGCCTCCATTCCCCATCTGTAAAATGGTGATAATAAAGGTACTTACCCCACTGGGTTTTTTGGAAAGTTTGGCTGAGTTAACAGCAGTTCTAAAACGTAAGTGTGGACCAGAATCGTCTGGAGGGCTTGTTAAAACACCGAGTGCAGGGCCCTTCCCCAGAGCCTTTCATGCGCTTGACCTGGGCTGGAACTTGAGGATCTACACGCCCAACACGCTCCTAAGAGATGCTGATGTCACTGGTTTGGGAACCACACTTGGAGAGTCACTGGCTTACAACAATGCCTGGCATACAGTAAGCACCTGGGAAGTGTTAGCTCTCATTATCGTTTCCTGGGCTCTGCTTTTAGTCCCTGAATAAAACACTTCATCCTCCAGTGCTACTCAGTACTGCCTTCGTGTAGAAGCCATTTTGAAATCCACTTGCAGTGGTCCCCAAAGTGTGGACCCCAGACAAGCTGCACCAGCTCCATGTGGGAGCCTGTTCGTAATGCAAGCTCTTAGGCCCTAATCCAGATCTATTGAATCAGGAATTAAGGGGGTGAAGCTCAATGTCCTGTGTTCCAATAGCCCCTCAGCTAATTCTAATGCACATCAGCTTTAAGAACAACTGCTCTCCTAGGAAACCACCGTGACCATCACAAAAACCCTCCTGAAAACGTCCAGGAGGCAGGATGGCTTCAGGTCCAGAATATAGCATTTGGCTGAACTGGAGCCTAAGGCCTGGCTCAGTTCCTTAGTCGCCTTGTGGCCTTGTGGGAGTTATGACACTTATAACCCTCAGTTTCCTCATCTATAAAATGGGCATCCTTCAGGCCTCATCTCACAGGAACCTGAGAAGATGCAAAGAAAGGGCCTGGCACATGCTACCTGTTCAAAGAATGTCAGCTGCCACTGTTAGCTTTATAATTGTTACACTGTGTCCTCTCTCAAATGATTTGAGATAGCTTCTAACAAAGACATAAAATATACAGATACACAGGAGAGCTGAAATAAAGATAAAAAAAGAAATAAGCTTGTCACAGGTAGAAAGTGGAGAGAGTGAGGGTTGGAACTGCCACTGAAAATGTCTTCTAACTGGGGCCTGAACATCCCTGCGGGCCAGAGCTCAAAGGAAACGTAGAGGTTCCATGTTCCACCGCCGAACAGAGGTAGGAGACTGGCTCTTCTGGGGCCATATCAGTGCCCTCTGCCTCACCATGTACATCCTAGGAGCATCTGATCACAGGAACCTTCGCACAAAGGCCTTCGGTAACAGGAGGGACTCCCCTCCAGCAGCGCTTCTTGTACCTGTTTCTTTAATTAATTCTCAACAAGAGCTAAGAGCAAAATCCTTACATCCCAGAAGATGAGCGATGTTACACTTACTTAGGGTGCCGAATATCAGGGAGAGAGCGATTCAGGGAGATTTTATCGCTGACGTAGATGTTGAATCCATTTTCTCGGTACGCCTGATCCACTCTGTCAGCGTCAGTCATGGGGTAAGGTCTCCCCTGTTCCCCATTTCCTACGGGCAAAGAGCAAAGTCAATGTTGCTAACTGAATGGAGTGGGAAAGAAGGATGAAAAATGCGGTTCAACCACAAAGATAAACCTTAGTGTACGTCCAGATTTGTGGGGGAAACTGGACAGAGGGGCTGGGAATGAGCATTTATTCAGTCACAGGAGTCACACACTTCACAGACTTTGTTCTCGTGTAGTCTCCACCGCAAATCTGCAGAGTGGACATGAGAACCCTCAAACTATAGGTGGATAAATGGGGTCTCAGAAAAGTTATAAAACCAGGTCTGAGGGTTGCAAAGCCCATGCTCCCTGCACACGAGGAGCCCCAAACACCCGACTGAGGAGGCCAATGACCTGGCCCGGTCAGCCACATGTGAGCGGATCAACTCGGCCCAGCCACACCACCTCTCTGAACTGGTCGCTGGCGCCCCTCTGCTACCCACAGCATGCTGAGAGAGTCAAATGGAATGCTGTATACATGAAAGCTTTTTGTAAACTGGAAAACTATATAAATGTGAGGAAATATTGTGATTACTCTCTAGGCAGGGTAACTTTATATGTAAATCAAAAACTGCTACAAATTATAAAAGATGCACTGATTTGTTTAAGCCAGCAAACAAATTAAGATCTGCCTACCCAAGGCCAGGATGGCCTGAAAAGTGTTACTGTGGGTCACGCATTGGGTGGGTAAAGGGCTATTCTTCCCTCCCTCTAGACAGTCCATCTGGGGAGAGTTCCTGATGCTCCAGGAAATTATTCTCTGGGTTCCCAGGATGCAGATGGTGAGTGGGGATGTCTGCCACAACTCCTGTAATAATAGCTCAAGAACCTGCCATGGGCGAGGTTCTTAAAGAAACGGCAATCGAACCAGTTGGTTAGAAATCCCCTCATTTTCTGAAGCCTGTGGTCCGAGCAACGCCCTGCTTAGTTTGCAAAGTAAATGCTGACCATATCAGCTTGATGGGAATGTGCCAGCTGAGAGGCTGAGCCCAAAAAGGGCTGTGGCTACTCCGGCCCAGCCAGTGGAGGGAGAGGACGCTCCTGCCTGTAACTTGTAATGCTCCAGGGGAGAACACTGTTGGTTAGTGCCCAGGGCAGATTCTGCAAGGCACACAAATGCAGCAAGCAGACACAGACGGGCAGAAGCGACTCTCTCAGGCAGGGAAGCGTCAGGAAGGCAGTACAGGGGATGATTCAGAGTGCAGGTCCTGGAACTGGGCAGCGGGGAGTTCACCGCCCAGCCTTGCCACTCCCCCGCTAGGTTCTCTTGGACATGCTTTTGGCCTGCCTATGTCTTGGGTTTTGCAGTAATTGGGGTAAGAAGAAGGTTCAGTGTGGTGATTAAGAAGGCAATGCAGGGCGAGGTGCCTGGTACATAGCACTGGTCATTATTCTGAATCATTTCTCCAACGCTTACTCTTTTTTTTTTGCTAGTTTGCCCAATGCTCTAATAATTCTAGTATAATTGTCTGGCAAATCAGCTCTTTTCAAATGTCTCCTTTCTTAATTTAAGCAGCATCCCCCTCCCAACCTTTCATTTTAAATCACTGGCATACAGAAAAAATGCATGTCATGTCTTTAGAGTTCCCTGAACTTCAGTTATCATTTCAGCTCTATTCATAGCCTTGTTGTAATCTGGTTTTGTCATAATGTAATTTTGAAAAAAATCAATAGTGGTGGGTACCTTTAACTGAGATAAAAATGAATAAAATACCAATCCCTTATATTTCTACAGTTCTTTACAGTGTAAAGCTTCTTCATACCAACACACTGAGATTGTCAAAACAAGAAGCATGAACCCCACTAACAGATGGGGAAACAGGCTCCTGGAGAATTTATCTGATGGTCACATGGCCGATAAGTGGTGTCAGAGCTGCTTTGCTGACTCCTAGTCTGGGCTCTCTAGAAATGACTCTCAGCATCATTCATGTATCTCCACCTCCCCAACTCTTCCCAACTCCTCAGTGCAACAAGAACTGCTCCAAAGACTAATCAGCCAAAGAAAACTTCAGCTGAAGCCCACTAAATTCATTCAAACTCATGGCTACAGTGCTGAGTAGGGATCAACTCTGCCCTGCAGACCTGGGTTCAAACCCCAAGCCTTCCTCTTTCTCACTGAGTGACTGTGGGCAGATTATCCCATGTCTCTGAGCTACAGTCCCATCTGAGATGTCCCATCTCATCAAATGGGCCACGAAGGCTGATTTGGGAGGCACCAAGAAAATGTGCAAAGTGTGGGGCATGGGCCTCGCTCACCATAGATATTCAGTAAGTGCTGGCTCTTATTTTTATTGATCCTCGTTTTAGTGGTAACATATCCCATAAGCGGGAGACATTTGCTATTGCCCAATAAAGGTGGCTGGACAAATTCCTAAAGGCAATGGACGTGGTGACGTCAGAGGAGAAAAGAGGGGGTCAACTCACAGGTGAAGATGGGAATTCCAGAATCAGGGGAAGGGATGGTGGCAGATGGAGTCAACAGAAGGTCCAGACACCCCCTGAAACACACACACACGCATATGCACACACGTGCACACGTGCACGCACGCACACGCATGCATACACTCTCCAGGGGACCTGCCCGTGGGTGATGCCGCTCTCCGTACCTACACGCTGAGCATCCCTTCTGATGGCTTCTTTGTCGTGCCAGTCCTTCAGCTTTTGCCCATCTCCCAAGAAAAATATCTTCTTTGGCTGATTGTGTGATCCCTTTAAAAAGAAAAAAAAGACAAATACTATGAAAAAGAAAAAGGAACATAAGTTTAATAACAGAGACCCAGAATTTACACTGCCTAAGGGGCTTTTGGTATTGATTGGATGTCTGTCATCACTTGTTCATTTATTATTAATGCCCTTGGTATACCTCTGTTAGAGCCTGCCATGGACCAGCCAGGTGTGCAAAAGTCAGAAAGATGATGGGCATCCCATGTCGACCCTCTTGGAACTCAAACTCAAAAACCAGCAGGAGAAAAAACCAAATGGACAAGCATTCCTTTCACGAACGAGAGAAAGCAATAGGTGTGGCGCTGTCCGACGGAAACATAATAATGCAGGCCACAGGTGGGATCTACAGATACACCTTTTAACTTTCTGGGTATGTACACTGGGAATAAAAAGAATGAGGCTAGTTTTGATATCATATTTTATTTAACCCAATATACTCTATTTAAATATAATCACTTTACCACACAATGTTAAAAATCATTGAGCTATTTTATTTTTCTGTACTAAGTCTTCGAAATCCCGTGTGCATCTCACACCTGTGTTCATCTCAATTCAGGCCCCTTTCAAGTGCTCAACAGCCACAGGTGGCTGGTGGCTACATACTGGATGGGGCAGAATAAGTAACGGGCAGATGAGAGGCCCACAGAAAGTGCCACAGGAGTTCACGTCCACCTGGGACAACCGGAGAAAGTTCCATGGACACGTGGGCATGTAGGGTGCACTTTAGATAAACAGAAATGAGAGACAGGCAGGGCAAAGGGCCTGGGCACAGACTTCCAGGTGTGGTGGAGAGTGGCAGAGCTGGGCGTGGCCCAAGGAACAC
The DNA here is from genome assembly GCF_964194185.1 of Rhinolophus hipposideros. NCBI lineage: Eukaryota > Metazoa > Chordata > Mammalia > Chiroptera > Rhinolophidae > Rhinolophus > Rhinolophus hipposideros. The sequence goes on along the minus strand of NC_138069.1, from coordinate 26,234,353 downwards.
TGCACAGGAGTAGAAGTAGGGTCTTGCTCATCTCTACAGTCCCAAGAAGGGCTCAGTCCCACAGAGAGCAAATATTTGGCAATTTTGTGTGGAAGGTATGAATAAGCCATTGGATGGCTGAAAGAAAACAGGACTACACAGCAGCCCCAAGGGGCCTGGCTCTGAAGGTGTGTATATGTGTCCGGGGAGGTGAGCCTATCATCGTGGGCCCATTAGGAAGGGACCCCGCAGTCCAGGGTCTGCAGTCACCCGAAGGGGCCAGATGCTTTCCCATGCCCCAGTCAGGTCTAAAGGCTTGGCCCTGAGGCTCAGTTAGAATCTCCCCAAGGTAACATTGCACCATATGATCTTCCACGTTCCCGTAGATGAGAACGGCTTTCCCTATCACCTTGCCCATTAAAAATCCCACAGACTTGTTCTGTGGGACAAGTCAGTGTGGCTTGCAGAATCCAATAGTCCTATTTCCTATGTAATTAACTCCAAAGGCCCTGAATGTGTGGCGCATGCTGGAACATTAGCACCAACACGAAGCCACCAGAATAAAATCATCCACACACCTGTTTATTAAGTCTCTGGCTGATTCTTGAGTTAGCAGATTTCCCCCAACAGCTCAATATCCTTACAGCAGCTCAAATGATAATAACAATCCTTTGTAGACCATCTGTCTCGGTCAGAGAGGGAAAGAAACTGTGAAAAGAAAGGCCAGGAGCCCGCAAACTGTTCTAGGGGTTCTCAGAAATCACAGAAGCTGGGCTGCAAGTTCCTTCGGAGGAGTTCAAGTGTGTTGAGCTATCCTTGTACAGGAGACACCTCAGTGCTGCCTGGGGGGGGGGTGTTGCTGAGAGTAGGAGTGTGAGCTCCCCTTCCATCAGACCATCAATGCGTCTGTTTTCTGTACTGGGGTTCCATGTGGGACTTCAATTTAAACAGCTTCTTTGCAAAAAAAAAAACAGACAACCAAATCTCTAAACAAGCGAACAAATACACCTGGAAACTGAGCTAGGACCACTTTGCTATTTCACAGAGAAGGAAACTGAGCCTTGGGGTGGGTTAGACACCTGCCCAGGGTAAATTCTCCGAGTCTAGACGTCAGGATTGATTGATCATGAGCTGTTTAGTAATCTTTTCTCCAGCCCTCCCTCCCAAGTCCTTCTCGCTTTTCTGCTACCCAAAGATTGGGAACTTCAGTTGGTTACTTGAGGCCACTGGTGGAACTAAAGAGGATGCCTGAATGGAAGGTGCCAATCTAAAGTGGTTCTCAAAGTGTGGTCCCTGAAACAGCGCCACCCTCACCACCTGGGGACTTGTTAGAAATGCTCATTCCGGGGCCCTGTCCCACGCCTCCCGAAGCAGAAGCTCTGGGAGTGGGGCCCTCAGATCTGTGTTTTAACAAGTCCTCCGATAGATTCTAATGCAAACTCAAGTTTGAGAACTACTGGTCTGGGAAGAAGGAGGCCACAACCATGTCTGCTCTGCTCTGGTCAGACCAAAGCCGGGCAATTCTATCCGTGCTAAGCAGGCAATTATCACCACAGTTATCACCGCAAACAGCTGCAGCCCGGTCACTGGCAAATTACAATGTGGTGGCTTTTGATGTTTTTTTCTTTTTTTAATTGTCAGTGTGAAATAAATAAGGAGATTTTCTGTTGTCCTATTAAGACTTTTGGCTTCTCTGGAAAACATGGCGCTCAGACTGAGTTCCCTCAGCCCCTCTGCCGGGTTGAACACAACAGCTGCCCTGCTTAGACAGGGCAGGCCTCTCCAGTTTGCCACAGTCCCCACCATTCCTTACTGTCCTGCACTTGGCTCTTACAGCTCAGTCCTATTTTCTGCCTGGCCCCAGTGAGCTTACAATGTGCTGCACACACAGGATGAGTGAGGAAGCTGGATGAGATTAGGTGATCTCACCACAAAGCTGATCAGCTCTTCCTGGATGAGGAGGATTAGAAACTATGTTGTCTAACCAAGGATGTGAAGGACCTATATGCTGAAAACTATAAGACATTTTTGAAAGAAATTGAAGAAGACACAAAGAAATGGAAAGACATTCCGTGCTCATGGATTGGAAGAATCAACATAGTTAAAATGGCCATATTACCCAAAGCCATATACAGATTTAATGCAATCCCCATTAAAATCCCAATGGCATTTTTTAAAGAAATAGAAACTATGTTGTCTGAGGACTAGGAGATAAACCTTGAGGGAGACGGAAGTATTTATCTTGTTCTGTGCGGTCCTGAGGCTAGAGCGAGTGCTAATGGCAGAAGTTACTGAATGATTGAGGGGCCAATTTAAGGTAGAGAAGAAATTCCAAGAATTGGGTTGGTGCTAGGATGAAACAGGACCGCGTGGAAGACGTTAGAGGAGGCCGGAAACAGGACACTCAGCTGCTCATCGGGATGGTGAGGAGGGGAGGCAAGGGCTGTGTTAGGGCCGATGCCCCCCTCAAACTTCACGTGCAGTAGAATACGTGGGGATCTTGTTAAATGAGATTCTGATTCAGTAGCTCTAGGTGGGGCCTGAGAGTCTGCATTTCTAACAAGCTCTCAGGTGATGCTGCTGCTGCTGATTCACGAAGCACACTTTGAATAGAAAGGCTTAGGCGACCTTTAAAGGACATTTAAGAGTCTAAGAGTCCGCGAAGGGCACTGTTTCCTCCATATCCTTTAGAAAGTCTTCCCATGCTACCGGGAATGGGCACCAAGCTGTATCTCACAGTTACAACCCCGTAGAAGTCAAGTTCTTGAATCGTTTTCTCAGGATGAACAGTGAATTCCTGAACTAACAGGATAGACAATTAAGGTTCCAAAATCCTGGGAGTTTGACACCCATGGCGCCTACCACCTCCGCTGCCTTTGCCTTAAGGCAGTGGACGTGGTATTAGGTGGATGCAAAAGTAATTGAGGTTTAACACCTTAAAAATAATTGCAAACGCCGCCATTACTTTTGCACCCATCTAACACACCCCTCCGGAATGGTCCGCAGAGATGACTGGGCTGGTTGGGGCGGTCTCATTAGTCCTCACATCTTCCCTAAACTAGGAGGACGGCAGAACTTACTGACACAGGGAGTTCTGCATATCGACGTATGTAATTACTAGAAAGTCCCCAAATAGCCAAGTTAAGCAGCTGCTCAGAGACAATTTGTCCCCTCTTCCCCATCTTCCAGATGGGGAAACTGAGGCTCAAATGGTCCAAGTTACTCAACCAAGGCCACACAAGCAGGCAAGGGGATAAGAGCCACATTCTTCAACTCCCAGGCTAGTTGGCAGTAGAGAGAACCCTTGTGGTGTGACCTTGGCTAGGCGACAGGACACACAGGAACCTCAATTTTCCCACCTTGGAAAAGGAGACAGCACTCCCTGCCCAAAGGGTGCTTTCCGGTGAACGGAGGAAAACCACCAACAGTACATCCTGAGTACTTTCAGGACTGACACAGAGAATGTGGTGATGCACTTTCGGATCTTAACAATCGATTGTAAATTGACATCTTTGAACCAAATTGACTTGATACAGGACTCAAATTTTACTACATACATTAAAACAATTTCCAATCATAGGTCTGAGCTTTGGGTAGGAGAGAAAACTTGTTTCAATCCTAAGATTGCAGAGCCTATGGCAGCCAAAGGGCCCTTAGAAGCCTATCCATAAACCTTAACAAAGACAGGTTAATTTCAGGTGGTTTATGAGTTTTTTCGGTCCATCCATGGAAACCCCTTAGATCATTCAAACTATTACCAAGTGTTTATTGAGACCTACTCTACACCAGGCACTAGGGACAGGGGCGTGACAAGACAGACCCGTGGAGGCACTACTGGCCTTTACAGCCAGTCAGTCTCTCTCCTAGTAGGTGAGCTCTGGACCCTCACCATAGATGCAAATTCCTGGGCCCCACCCTGAACCTATTAAATCAAAGTATCTGGGGGTAGGAGAGTCCGAAAATGTGTTTTTCAACACATCCTCCATATATTCTGATCCATGATAAAGGTGAAAAACCACTTGTCTAAATCCAGTCGCCTCATTTTACAGACAAGAACTCTGAGACTAACAGAGTAGAACAGACTTGCCCTAAATCCCATAGCTTGTCATCCTCCAAAACCAAACCAGACCTGGTTGTTCTCTCCCTGGGATAGCCTGTGAGCTTCCTGAAGACAGGGGCATGTCTGTTTTGATTCTTCACCGGGCATTCCTAGGCCAATACCTGACTCACCTGAGGCCCTCAGTAAATATCAGCTGAATGAAGGACTGCTCGTCAGTGGGGCAAGTAGTCTAGTTTAATGACTCAGAACATTCTTGTTCCAGAGGTGGAAAATCCTAGGTTTCACTTCCTGGGACCTCTGTTTCCTTGACTCATAAATAGGGGAAACTAATGGATTATTACTTGTGGGTTGTTGGGGGGATGAACGGAACTAACGGACACAAAGCATCCGGCTCAGTGTCTGGCACAAAGTTAGGCCCTCTCAGTAAAGGAGTGCTGCTATTAACACATTATTTTTAGAGAAAGCTTATGATGTGATGTTTGTGATGGCCCTGTTAGGGGAACAGGAGTTCTGCAGACGCATCTTATTTAACACCTGAGCCAATTCAACTGGCTATGGCTGATAACAGGATTTAGAGTCTCCTCATTAACAGGAGGTCATATGCTCCTGTGGAAACCCAGTGTTCTTCAGGGAAGAAAGAAGTGCTTCGTTACTACGTAGCGGCATTCTATAATACAACGGAAACAAATGCCACAAAACCTTTAGCAACAAGAAAGGCTCAAACAATGCTTCGCAAAAGACAGCAATTCTTATGCAATAACAATCATTTAATATTGTCCACAAAAACACGTCTGGATTCTTAAGCCAGAAGTAATTTTAAATTTCTTTAATTCCACAGACGCCAAGATTTGTCTATAAAAGTTGTGATTACTTTCCTTCAGCAACCATCTTCGGTTACTTTTCTTCCCCTCGGTTTGCAGATGTCTTTTTGCTACAGGAAGCAAAGAGGTTGGGAAAGAGCGTGGCGGCAAGAGAGGTGGGGGAGAGTTGGTGGAGGACGCTGGCAGAATTACTGTGGAAATTGCAGTAAATGATAAACTGGAAATGGATCTGACGGCTCCTCTAAATAACTGCTTCTGGTATCTGCGTGCTTTTACTTAACATTCCACGGCAGAATCGATTAGTGTTCAAACAGCCACACACTCACACACACAAATGGAATTTTAATCTTTTGTTTAATCACTATTTAGCGTGCCTGGCCCCCTTTGGAGGGAGGGAAGAAAGGTGGGGCAGCAAGCCAACTGCAGTCTGCCCAAGAAGAAAGATCCGATAAAGTGCATGCTCTAATCCCAACACTGCAGCCCGTACGGGGCAACTCCTGCTCACAGAGGACATTTGAGTCTGGCTGAGCCGGCAAGTGTCTTCAAAATCACGGGAAAAGAGCTGTGCGCTGTAAAAGGGCAATACTGACAGGAAAACGGAGGAGGTCATCTGCTTCATCAGGGTCTGAGGACATATTACAAACCAGATTCTGCCAAATTTTAGGATGGCCGCCCTGCCCCTGACCCTCTTCTCACTAACCCTACTAAGGCCCTGGAATGACTTTGCTTTGAGGTTTAAAAGACTCTATACAACGCCAGACATTTATTTCTCTGCTAAATGGATTATTCTAATAATACACACACACACACACACAGCAAAGCACTCTCTTCAAGGTTGCCTTCAAGGTTATACTTCAAAGACTTAGGACTTGATTTAGGCAAAAGCACAGTTACTTTAAGTACCGGAGTTTAAATACTTGGATAAATGTACTTTCTTCGTGAGTTTTGAGGACATAAGCTGGATTGTTCTGATTGATTTATTCGTTCATCCCACAAATGAGGATGACTTCGTGGATGAATTGAGGCCCTACTATGTCCAAAGAATTGACAGGCGACAAAGATAAATAAGCCAGTTCCTGGCCTCAACAAAAATCATGGACAGGGGACAAGTATATCAGAAAGGAAAACACACACAACACTATACCATAAGTAAGTGCCTTGAAAGTTGTACAGATACATTCTATAGGTATTTACAAGAGCCAAAGATTAAATTCTACCTGGGATGATCGGGGAAAAATTTCTGTAGAAGCAGAGTCTTAGTGAGCTGCCTGAAAAGATGGATGGGATTTTGACTGTTACCAATCAAGCGACAGAATCCAGCTGGAGGGAAAGCACCGACACAGAAATGGAGGTTGGAAAGTAAGGGGCATGTTTACTTAAAGGGAAGGAGTCTGATCTGCTTGGAGTGAGGGAGGGCACAAAAGAATCACGAGCAATGAGGGCAGGAAGTCGGGACCAAAATCCAAGGGCCTCATATTTGAGCTGTTTTGCAGGTGGGAGCCACAGAAGGTGTTTGAGCAAGGAACAGGCTGGAGTAGAGCTCCAAGAGTAAAATATGTTACTACCTATTCGTCTCAGAATCCTCCTCTTTTTGTGAGAGATGCAGGGAGAAAGTTCTGTTTTCATTCAGAAGAAATGCTCCCTCTTTTAAGGCTGGCATTCTGTAAGTCAGATTCACATGGCGCTGACCTAACCCCAGCCCCTATCCAGCAGGCTGCTGTTCTGGGAAAGTCTACCTTTCACTACAGCCAGCACCAAGCTGTGAGAGAAAACAGACAGCCAAGCCTAAGGGTACCGCGGAGGAGGAGATGGAGACACAGCAACCCTGGCGCCACAAGGCTGCTCGAGTCTGCTGGGCCTGTCGGGCAAGTCCTGTTGTCTCTCCCAGCAACCGGGCACGTCCACTGTCCTTGTTCAGTGACTCCATCATCTCGACACCAGGTTGGAATCTGAAATCTGGATGAGGCCTCATTCCCTAAGAGGGCGAGGTCATTTACAGATAGGAACCATTGTTTAAAAAGGCTGATCAATAAAAAAACACAAGCTGGTCCTCTACAGTACATCCTCACTGAACATCGTTAGGTTCTTAGAAATTCTGAGTTTAAGTGAAATGATTGTATACTGACACCAATGTTACCATAGGCTAACTGAGATAGGTAGGGATTAAATTCCTACAGCATATTTCTGATCACAAAAACATCACCTTCTAAATAAATACCCCAAACACTTCTGATATTAAACATTGGAATACATGTGAGCTATACATACATTGAAGAAAGATTAACAAAAACAAGGAAGATCACTATTTTCCAACCTGCTTACTCCAGTTCAGGGCCGTGGGTGGCCGGAGCCTATCCCAGCAGTTCAGGGCGCAAGGATGGAACCAACACCACACAGGACGCCCTTCCGTCGCAGGGGCACTCACACTCACACCTGCATTCACTCAGTCTGGGACACTCTAGACAAACCAATGCACCCAACGGGCATCGCTTTGGGATGTGGGAGGAAACCGGAGGACCTAGAGAAAACCCATGCAGACGTGGGGAGAACGTGCAAATGCTACGGAGTCATTTTTTCCCCTCATCAACATTATACTGAAATAACATTGAACGAAACCACGTTATTTGAGGACCTGCTGTACTTCCAAGGACAGAACCATTCCACCCATCTAATTCAACCTCTGTTTTGTACAGATGGCTCTAGAAAAGGTCATTTGCTACTTAAGGTTCATTAAAAGACTTTTTTTAAACAGCAGAGAAAAAAACACCAAGATATTTTGTAATGTCACTTATCTAAAGGGCAAATCGAACCTACGGTATAGTAACGTTTCTCTTCCATTCTAAAAGAACAATTGCAACTAGTACCCTTTTCTTGAGAAAGTTCCCCAATGTTTTATCACTGGAAATAAAAAGCAATACTCTGATCCATCATTTGATAATGTTCATTTGAGTCTCTCACCCACCCATTCATCGGTCCGTCCATCTATCCATCCGTCCATCCATCCACTTAAATGTCTAATGGGTACAAGCTCATGCCAGGCTCTGTGCTAAGTGTCCAGGGTACATGTTGGTAAGCAAGTCCGACAAGGATGCTACTTTCTGTGTGTGGCAGAAGGAGATACAGACTTTAATCCAGAACCCCCAATAAATTAAAATAGCTACAGTGGCACGTGCATGAAAGAAAGATACACGGTGCCAGGAGAGTCCCCTTCTTTCCGATCAGGCCAGGTTGGTCCGAACCAGTCAGCGAGGTCAGTAAAGGCTTCTCTGAGGAAATGGATGGAGTCTGATTAGGAGGTAACGCATCAGAGAGAGAGAACAGAGCATTCCGGACAGAAGGAAAAGTGTGGCTGTGCAAAACACAGGAGTGACTGAAACAAGAGCAGAGTGTGTGGTACAGGTAAGGAGGGGAAGCCTCGGGGGATGAGAGGTGGGCAGAGCTGAGGATTTCGTCTTTCTCCTGGACTCATTTGGAAATCCAAGTATTTTATATCAGGAGGTGGCAAGATCAGGTTGCATTTGGAAAGCTCTCATTAGCCAGATGGAGAAGGAATTATGAGGCCAAGAGGGTGACCCCAGGAAGGCTATCACAGTGGTACAGGCAGAGGTGATGCCACCTTGGCTAGGAACGCAGAAGTGGGGATGGACATACACCCATTTTTTAAAAATTGACTCAGGAGGGTCCTGTAGGTCTGTAGTCAAGAAACACAGCCTGAGAACTTGGACCCCTGGGTGATAAGTTCATCTTCAAGGTCCCACGGATGCGGGTAGGGCTGACCTGGGGCCTGAGCCCTTATCTCCCCTCACCCAGCCTGATGTTTGTTTCATCACATGTTCCTTTCAAGCATTGATCCTGTTCACAGAGGGCAAATCAGGAAATCAGACCTCACAGCATTGTATCATACGTGTATTGAACCTTCAGGAATGAAATGACATGTGGTCCAAGAGAAAGAGAAAGAAGTCATAACTGGGTCCCCATACTAAGTGGCCTGTGCCCTTAATGGTGTCCCCAGGGGCCTACTTCTCTCTGGCCTCTGAAAGTGTGGGCATTTTGGTGCTGAGTGAGCCTACTCTTGGAAGATAAGTATTTTCATCACCTCTGAAGTCACTCTGATGACTTTAAACAAAGGAAGTCATCAGTTTTAATACCGTAGGAAAAATTGCTTAAACTGGATCTTGGAGAGGTGGTTTGTCTTTATATTCCATAGGTGATTGTCAGGGGTGATTCTGATCTTATGGTATTTTCCCCTGAAGTGGTGTGTTTATTATAACCTAACCCTTTCATAAGATGAGACTTGTGTATATTATTATTGTCATTATATCCACTTTGTAGATGACAAAACTGAGGCTTGGGTAGAAAATCGATATGAAAAGTGTTTTTGCAGACTTCCAACCACCTGCGTGTAACCATCACAGCTAATACTTCCTACCACACACATCTGCCCACTCTTTCCCACAGCTCAGTGTCTAGAAAGATGCTGGAAATATCGTTCCAGGAAAGGAAAATTTGCTGAAGTGAATCACACTTCTGTGCCTTGAAGTCTCAGTGGATCTGTTGTGTGACCAACCAAGGGAAACCCTCTAACAAGTGTTCTCTCAGAGGCTCGACAAATTGAGTGTACAGAGGGTCATTCTGTTGCTCGGCAGACTAGACGTGGATGGGTAATGAGAAAGGCAGGCAAAATTGGCAAGCTGAGTAGAAGACAAGTTTCAGGCCTTTTCAGGGACCAAAAAATAACTGCAAACACATCTGATTTAGTCTCCTAGGTGGGGAATTAGGACTGAGCCACCAAGCAAGAGAGCAGCTGCGCTATTAATAGTAATAATTACAATCATCATCCTATACATTCTGAAGACGGCAAAATCCAGTGTAAAAGAACACAGGCTTGGGAGTCTGAAAGACCTCGGCTTGTGTCACACTTCTGCTGCTTATTAGCTGTGCAACTTCGGGCAAGTTACTGTTTTCCTAAGCCTGGGTTCCCTGACAGTGAAATGGGGCGTACTGATCGTATCTAGCATAAAGGTTGTTATTGTGAGGATCACAGGAGATACAAAGAGTAAAGTTCATAGCAGTGCTTGGTACTTAGGAAGCACTAAAAATCACAGTTACCATTATTAGCTGTTATTTGGATAGCGCTTTACAATTTACAAAGCATTTTTACGTATATGATCCCATTTCTTCACTACAATCACACTAGGATACAAGCAGGCATCATCAACCTACCATAATGCTCTTCCTTGCAGAACCGAGACTACTTCTCAGCACTGTGCTCCAAGAGGCCCTTACCAGTCAGCCAGCGTTGGCCAGAGGACAGGACCCATCTGCCACGCCTGCCTGAGCTGGAAGAGGAAACTTCCAAGTACACCTGGTCGGTTGCGATCCACTGGTTGATTTCTACAACCTTAGATCTTCAGGTTGGCTGACTATTTGTTCACTACTTGCAAAAGTCCCCCAAGGCGGTGGGGAGGGGGGAAGTGGGGAAGCAGAAGGTGACTGATGGCCGTCCCCTCCTCTGGTGCTGCCCGCCCCTCACCCACAACCACTGGGGGTCTGCCCTTGTGCCGTGCCTCTGAGTCACAGAATAGCTAGTTGCTGAGTGGGAGCTGAGATGCTGTCTGCTCTGATGGCCCACTGGCCTCAGCAACCCTTTCTTTGCTGGGCACATGGATAGTCCCTGAGGTTAGCATGGCCACTTAAGGAACGGGAAGCTCCTTTCCTCCACACAGATGACAACATGTATTAGAATATTCCTTCGGATATTTCTCTCCTTGGGCTCCTTCCTGGCCCACAAGGAAAGTCTCTGACTGCACTATGATCCTGGCCTCCTCCATCTGCCACCTTGGAACCCCTCCACTCTTCCCCATTCCTCTTGGGGGGAAGCTACCCGGGGTTCTGAGCGGCAAGCCCACCCCGACCCCACCCATACTTTCCTCTCACTCTGACATTCTTGCTCTTACTACTGATCTCTTAGACATACAGTGCCCCAGGCAGGGTATACGAGGTGTAACTCCAAAGGCACACAGGATGATTTTCCCAGATCTCACCACTGTGCTATGAAAGCAGATACTCCTACAGGCATGACTCCAAAGTCCCAGGCATCGTTCCCCGACCTCCTTGACTAGATGACACCCCTGAGTGTGTCCTTATCGCTCCTCTGTGATTTCACCTTCACTTGGGTGATGATTTCATTATTTTCTATTTCTCCCCAAGTCGTGAGCTCCATGAGGGTAGGAGACAGCCATTTTGTTGAATGAATGAATGAGCAGAGACAGCTTTTATTTTATCTGTTTCTAGAAGAAAGTCATCCATGATTAGACATGTCTAACATAGTCACAAGGATTTGATACCATAAAGGGGTTCGGACGGTTAACTTTATCCTCTAACTAAATGGCTTCAAGTCAACTTAACGAGCCACAAAACTCTAAAGAGAGTTGGTCCACTTGATCCTAAAATGGTTTCTAAAAGATGCCACAGGCTTTGAACTCTTCCACTTGCTCCCTTCTTTCATTTTCGGACTGTTTCGTTCTGCATTCCTAACCTTAAGGTTTGCGCAGAAATTGCTGTATGTCCCCTAGGAGCTGTTCTCTTTCTCTTTCACAGTAATAGAAATTTAGGCTGGGAATATGACTGCTCAGAATAAAGATGCTATTTCCCAGACATGCTTGCAGCTAGATGTAGCCTGACTAGGTTTCGTCCAATGAGTTGTGAGCACAGGTGTTGAGGCAGAGCATGGGACTCCCTGAAGAAATCACTCGTGTGCTCCTTTGTCCCTCTTCTTTATTCCTTCTATCTTGCTGCCTAGAATGCAAATGCCACCATATTGGATGATGAGGTGGTGGTCCACACCCTCGGGCTGGTGAGGAAATTAGTGGGAAGGAGCCTAAGTGCTTGAGGAGCAGACTGTCATTATCAGCCCTGGGCTGCAAACCTCCAGACTTTCAAGTGAAAGAAAAGTAAACTTCTATCGTGTTTCAGCCATTCAAATTTAATCCTAACTGATACAAGCGTCTCTTGCAGCCTGGAAGCCTAAGAAGCAATGTGGGGTGGTGATGAGAATCCTCAAAGAGGCGTCAGACTCCTGGCTCTGCATTTAAGAAGAGCGGGACAGTAGGCAGGTCCCTAGGTCTCCACTGTTTGACAGTAGAATGGAGGTCAAAATAATCCCTGTCAATGACACGATTATCTATATAAAAATGCTAGGGACGCTACAGAAAAGCTAGTAGAACGAGTGAGTTTAGCAACGGCACAGGATACAGGCTGACATGAAAATCAAATGTATTTCTAAGTACCAGCAATGAAACGTTGGAAATGGAAATAAAACATACGTATGGCATCAAAAATGTTAAATACTTGAGGGATAAATTTAACAGCAATGTGCAGAACAGATTTGAGAGAAATCAAAGATCTAAATAGAGAGATACAGCATGTTTATGGGTCAGGAGACATGATATTGTTAAGCTGTCCATCACCCCCGCCCCCTGCAAAAGCTCATCTTTCCAGTTCTCAACCCTTACATATTTTAATGCTCTCTCGGAGAGTTACAAAGTGTATTAACATATTTAGGTGCTGTGAAGTCTCACAGAAAAGAAAGCTGCCTAACTTTGTTTAATCCAGCATTTAACAAATTTATTTGATGAGAAGTTCCCCCTACCTACCGACCCCAACCTGATGGAAAATGAGTAACATCCTAGGGACTCATGGACCTTGTTTCGAAATATTATGCTAATAATGACAGGGTTTATGAGGGAGAACACAACATGGGTCTTCCCCTTTGCAATGTGCAAGCAGCTATTTTTTTTTTTTTATTTACAGCACACAGACATGGAACAAATAAACAAAGATTTCAAGCTGATAAACTGACTTGGAAGGAGAAAGGAATAAAGTTTAGGGTAAGATTTTTCCAAAGGAAGGCTTTGGTCAACTGCTGACGCATCTGTCATCACCCATCCATTCATTCATCTATCCTCTCATCTAATAAATGTTTATCCTGCAACTACGATTTGTTGGCCTTGGGCTAGGTGTTTCAGAGACTATCATAAAAGACACTGTTTCTGTCTATGATACAGGCCGGATCTGAGATCATTTCATTCTAAAAATTGTTACTGGGACCTGGGAGAAGAACCACGAATTATTCTCCGAGAACAGTTCTGCAGAGAGCACTGAGGCTGGGCATTGAAGGATGAGTATGAGGTGGGCTGATGAAGGCACCACGTGATCGAAGGTGATAAGGTTGCCCAGAGATAGCCCTCTTTCGTCTTCTATTCACATAGAAGACTACAGACTGTTTCCTAAGTCTCACTTCTTAGAACTGTGCTTAAGAGATCACTTTATATTTTTCAAATGGCTTCTCATATGTAAATTTTCATAGGTAAATTTTCTCCCCAAACCCTTGCTTCACTTGAGAAACAATGCATTTGAAGTTGGGAGGGGGAGGCTCTTGTTTTTATTCTAGAGAATTCCAAAAGATTTCTTGATAACAAACATGGCCCCAGTCCTCCACTCCTCCCTGTGTCCTGAACTCTGCAATGGAATCGTGTGCTCCTTCTGGTAAGAGGTGGAGTATAACCTCCTCAGTTTCTGCACTGGGCAGGCTTTGTGATTTGCTTTGGTCAAAAGACTGAAGCAGAAGTAACAGTGTGTCAGTTTTGAGCTTAAGCCTCAAGAGACTCAGACTGTTTCACCGTTTTTTGTTCTTCTGCCTCCTCCAAGGGAACAGGCCTAGGCTGCTGAGCCAGAAAGAGGAGAGGGGCAAGCGGGAGGTGAGACAGGTGGAGAACCGAGGTCATCCTAGACCAGCCAACACATGCCAACCCCCAGAGGTAGGTGAGAGCTCAGAACGGGCAGCAGAGCCTCCTAGCCCACCCTGGCTTATCAGAGAGTCAGGAGAGAACCCAGCAAGACCAGAGAAACCTCCCAACTGATCTGCAGACCCATAAACAATAATATGTGTTTGCTGTTTGAAGTCACCGAGTGTTAGGGTAGTTCGTTATGCAGCACGGTTTGTGGTGACAAGAAGTGACAAAATGACCTTAGATAGGACTCAGAGAATTCAGCCCAGTTCTGTTTGCAGGCAAAGGTGCCCAAACAGAAATGTAACTGTTGGAATCCTGTCTTCCTGCCTCCTTTTTTTAAAGACCCAAATGACACCTGTCTTTCGATGCTTCGTTCAAATACCATAGCCTTAGAAACTCTATCCCCCTCCACTTCGATCATAATCTTTCATCCCTTTGACCGCTCACTGTACTCGCTCCCCTTCTCTTTTTGGAAGTTATACTTACGGTCTCAAGTTATAGGCATTTGTATCGATGTCATTTCTTTCCACTGGATTCTAAACCATTGCTTTCAAACGATCTGCGATTAGGAACCACTTTGTTTTAATTTCTCCTTCAGTGCAAACCAAACCCTCTGTGGTCAGCAGAATTCTAGGAATGACTTCCAGTGCCTCCCCGCCCCTCTGACTGTGGGTGGAACCTGTGAATATGATACAACAGACCCAGGATGTTGGCACTAGTATTTCGCCTTTTTATGGAGCAAGAGACTCAGAGAAGCTAAGTAACTTGCTAAGATCACCGTGCTGATAAGCAGTGGGCCCGTGTTCATAACCACACTTTTTTTTTTTTTTTTTTTTTTTAAGGAGGGCGCAGCTCACAACGGCCCATGCGGGGATCGAACCGGCAACCTTGATGCTACCAGCTCCACACTCTAACCAAGTGAGCTAACAGGCCACGCCCATAACCACACTTTTTACAAGGTGAATGGGTCTTCTCCCATCTCATACCATTCCACTGTCCCCTTAGCATCCTGCCTATGAAAGCCCCAGGTTCAGTTTTATCTGAAATGGCTACAAAATCCACCTTGGAACATTTCTCTCACATTCCAACCCAGGAGAAGCAATCCAAGGGTGACCTGTTTCCTATCCCCCAGAGTTGGAATGAAACTCAACCTGTGCCCAGCTCACCTTTCCCAGCTGCTGACTGCCAAGAAGGGCAGGGTATGGACCTCTGCAGCGACAGCAGTGAAAGCAGCTGCTTGTGGCACAGGGCTACACTGCCCCAGCTTCCTTTGCTATGAAACATAGAACTGGAGAGGTGGGAGGGGCCTTAGAGAAATCATTTAAACCTGTGCTTTTCAAACCAGGTTCAATGCATCTCTTCGAGAAGCCACAACTGGGAGTTGGAGGCAGGAGAGTCCTGGCAGGAGGGGCTCCGATTTCTTCTTTGTTATACATTCATTAGGCTTTCAAGTAAGGTTATGAGACAAGTGTTTCAATGCTAAAAAACAAATTTGGAAACCAGTGATCTAAGCCAACCCCTTCTTTGCATTTTTTTAAAGACAAACCTATAATTTGATTTGCAATTTTAAAAATAATAAAGGCACATGGTGAAAGATTCAAAAAGTCAAAACGAGTATATATACAATGAAAAGTAAATCTCTCCTCACTTCCAACCCCCAGTCCACTGCCTAGAGATAACCACAATTTAACAATTCTGGCGTGTTCTTGCCAGAATTTTTAATAAGGAAACTGAGCCCCTGAGGTTGGCTCGTCTGAGACTATTCAGCCAATGCTATTTGCTGGATGTTACGCTCCAGACATTTCTCTTCCTTTATAACTGGCAAGTCTTAAATGTTTCCACAGATTGCAAACTCCCCAATCCACCTGCAGCCTCGGAAACCATACATTATGCATCTTCTGGACTGACTCACTGAACAGGAAAAGCTCATGTTTTTTTTGTGTGACCACATTTCCCCATGGCCTTTGCATCACATGGTGGCGAAACAACCAGAATCATGTTTTCAACTGGCCAGTGTTCAAGCCAGAAGCAGCATCTGTAAAAGCGCATGCTCAACAAGCAGTCTGGGCTGCTGGCCGGGAACTCAGGCTGGACCCCAAGTCCCAGAAGGGGCAACACCTGTATATCCTCGGCCTCAAGACATCTTCCAACAGCTTCAGTGCCTCTCTGGGCACACTGCCCACCTCTCCACTGGTCTCCCGGCCCTCAGGCAGCAGCCCCCAATTCCCGACTTTCCTGCCTGCTTGCTGTGGCTCTGATGTTCTCCCCGCATTCCCCATCTGTAGCCCCTTTTCCTACCCGCCTTCCATTCTGGACCCACCTCCAGGCGGAGCCCATTTCCTGCCTGGTAGTAAAAAATGCAAAAGAGGGAGAGAGAGCACCCAGAGCCTCTTTCTCTCCTAGAGAAGACCCAGTGGGTTAACATTTATTGGGCTTCCTATGTGCCAGGCTACGCTAGGCAATTTATAGGCCTTATCCTGACAATGAGCCTAGAAGGTGGCACTGTTAGTATTGTCCCAGTTTATAGATGAGGAAACTGACGAGGAAATGGTAGCTGGCATAGGAACATGGAGCTGGCTAACCCAAGGCTCAGGAGGGGCATCTTCAAGTTCCTAAAGCTAAGGAGTTGCTGCTCTCCAGCCAGAGACCTCTGATGTCATGTCTGCCCATTATACAGCCCATATCATGCTCCTGAAGGGGGCAAAAGTCTACAGTAACCCTGGAAGACAGTTAGCAATCCCCTCCCCGTAATCCAACAGCTCAGTTCCTTCTCAAGGCTTTTGAAGTGGACTCTGAGTGTAAGAGAAGGCCCTAGATCTGTGAAGAAATTAATCCCACACTACTTGTCGGCAGAGGTACAGGCTCCCTGCCGTTGCCTAGGTTACCTGCCTGGAGCTTAAGCCACTCCATCACTCCCCTATTTACCTTAACTCATCAGATTGGCGTGGCTCCCTCTGGAGAGGGGCTGAGCCTCCTAGCGCCCCTGGGATAAGCAAGGAGGTTGGGGAGTCCTTCGTGGTGAAATGAGTGAAGTATAGTAAGCAGTGCTAGAGGCCAGTGTGGGCAGGAAGACGGCCACAGAGGGCCACCTGGAACCGCATGGGAAAAGGCAGGCCCATTGTGAATGGCGTTCACTTGCCCAGAAATTTCAACTATCACTCAGAAGACACAAATACGCTGCCTGGCAGGGCATAATTACAAGTTGCATTATTCGGTCTATTCAAAAGGAAGGCATGAGACCTAAGAAAATAGCTGTCTCCTATGTGAAGGGCCCAATTTCATTTTCATGCTTTTAAAAATTACACAAGAAGGAGGCAGAGGAGGGGGGAAGCCTCTCAGTCTTCATACTGCAGAGGGCTTAATTTCTAAGAAACACGCTCTGTCAGCTGACCTGAATCTGAGCGTGGACTCGACCTGCATTTCTGGCTTTCAAATCTTTCCTCTCCTGGTGTGCATTTCAGTTTCCTAAAGGAGTCACACAGATGACTGAACAGGTGGCATTTACTGGGTCACTGTTTGAAATATGTCAGTGCTCAAAGAACACAGAATTTACAGACATTTTAACTTCAGCTTTTCACCAGATAGAAATGGACACATAAGACAGACAGACACACCCACACACACCCTTGGACCTGGAAAACTTAAACGTAGGAAAATCATCTAAAGAAACCCATGACACTATTGTTAAATCCTACGCTATCTTCTCCACATAGAGCCCCTCTCTCATTTACAGGAGTCAAATATTATCCAGGCTAACATATATTATGTATATTTTATATATATTATATATCTCCCTGAGCTCAGCACTTAATGATCAGGCGCAGTTTCTTCTGAAGAAGGGGGAGGATAACAGGCTATTTCATCAGCTGTACAAAAGCTCCAAGGCCACCATGTACATGGGAGTGTTTTGTGACTATGAAGGCCAGACACATGGAAGCCGTCATGACCATCTTCTGAGCGGGGTCACCCATGAAACCCGTGGTCTCGTGTTGTTCAGCTGAAGATGTGGACATCACTCTGCCCTTCCACGTCTTGTCTGCACAAGCCCATGAGCCTGTGGATCCAGGCCATCTCCAGCCTGGCCCTGCCTTTGTTCTTAGGCAAAAGGACGCTCGGTTCAGGTACATCTCTAACTGGTTTTCCAGTCACACAACTGGACTAGAGCTAGATGAAAGTGTGGGATGAGGACTACATACTATCCTGCTCTAACTGCACCACAGGAAATAGACAGGTGAGTGGGTCAGGACTGAAAAGGTGAAGCACAACCTTTTGTTAGGCAGGTATTCAGGAGGCCCGGATTTGAGCCGGTAGCTCACAAGCGTAGTCACGCACGGATGAGTCAAATAAGTTCTGAGAACTGGGATCATTTCATCCCCACAAGGAGCCTTAGCCAAGTACCGCCCCCCGCCCCCAGCTTTGGGGATCAGTCTGGCCTTTGGCAAGAGAAAGAGCAGGATGACGGGACCCCAGATTGTGGGATCAGCAGCCTCCTTCAGGTGAGACACTTGGACTTCCCCTTATACCAGCCTCAGTGCCCAGACTCTCTCCTTCCTCTTTCAGACAAGGGCCCACCTGAGCGACCCGACCCCTCAGGCAGCCCCATAGTGCAGTTCCTTCCGCCCTCTGCCAGTCCAGCCCTGAGCTCGCTCTGCACAGACTTCCCAGACTCTCTACTGCTGCTGTCTTGTCTGCCTTGACCGTGCCAGGCTCCCTCCCCTGGCACTGTCCTCCCGCCGGCTGCATCCACTCGGTGTTAGAGGCCTGGAGCTGACCTGGCGTGGGCTGTGGCAGCCTGTGCAGTTCTGCAGGCCTGTGGAGTCGGCTGGTCCCGACCATGTCCGGCGTGGCCCTGCTCCAATTCCCACAGTCTCTCCTTTCTGTCCTGGATCCAGGCTGCTTTTAGTGTCCTTCCAGGACCACGTGGAGGAGGAAGCATGTCACAATGGGCCACAGGGCTCTGGCCTATTACAGGTCCTGCTTTCAGAACACCAAATGGATCAGTAGGATTGTGGGTTTTTTAAAAATTATGTATTCACAGAATCTAATAAGAGAGCTGATATTGTTGGGATGTGGTATAAAAGTTCCCGGAAAGGAACAATAATAGCTAACATGTGATTGAGCTTAATCGTTTTTAAGCCCCTGCTTAAAGACCTTCAATGGCTTCTCATTGCACTGAAGGTGAAACCAAAGCCCTCAAGAGTCTTCCAAGGCTCCACATGGCCTGGCCTCTGCCCATCTCTCCAGCCCATCCTACCACCATGCTCCTCTTGGTCTCAAAGCTCCAGTCATTCTCCTAAGCTCCTCCAGGGCACCGCACTCTTTCCTGCATGGGACCTTTGCATGTGCCATTTCCTCAAGGACACTCATCACACCCTGTTCTTACTCCATCAAATTAACATCACATTTCAGCTCAGATGTCATCTCCTCCAAGAAGTCTTCCCTGAGTTCTCAATCTATTAATAGGTTTCTGGCAAACACAGTACTCATCTGAGCCTATCCTTCAGAGCACGAAGTTAGTAAGCAGATGTTTATTTAGAGTGACTATTTAATTAACGCATATCCATGCCTGGACTATAAACTCCAGAAGGGCAGGGGCAGCATCTGTTTAGGCTCACCTAGCACAGCAGCAGATACATACTCAATAAATGTTAGCTGAATAAACTAAATGAATAAATGGGTACCTATGATGTGCTAGTCCCTGAAATAATTCCCTTTCAATGCATTATCTCATTTTATCTTCAAAACAACTCTCTGAGGTGGGCACAATTATTATCTCCAAATTGTAGACAGTAGCTAGGATGTTATAAGGGTTTAGTAACTTGTCCAAGGCCACAGATGAAGCAAGCGGTAAAGCCAGGATTTGGACTCAGGTCTGTCTGACTCCAATGCACTCTTTACTTTGCAAAATTTGATCCCAGCCAGGAAGTAGAGGACATCTCAAACACTTTCTGGATCCCTTTGTTTTAGAGTACAAACTGCCAGTGGGGTGAGCACAGAGGAGGGGAGAGTTTTCCTCACTCTAAACATCTGGATCTGAGCCACAAAAAGATGAGAACATCTCAGAGTTTTTATATTTTTCCTGGAAACCTCTCAAATAATCCCATCTCCCCCTAACTTTCCTCTCCCTTCTGGAGTGCTCTTGAGACCTAGGCCAGAGTGTAATTTCTGAGTGAGAAATAAATCTCTGTGGGGTCACCACACTGACATTTCAAGGTTGATCTGTTATACCACCTAACATTACCAACAAGAACGCAAGTCCAAAATCATACACCAACATGCTTCCTTGAATATGTTTTCCTAAATGGAACTTAATATTCTCTTGCCACCTTTATGAATGTAAGGATGTCCTTAATTGCTACTGAAATGTACAAGGTGGTTACCCAAACTTGCCTGTTCTATTGTTTCTTCCCTTTGGAGGTTGTCATCTGGTACTCCCTCATTTGAACGTGATGTTTAGTCTGAAGCCACCCCTCTCGTAAGGAGTAAAGTGCTTACACATTGTTTGGTGAACCTCTTCAGTCCCTCTGGGGGGGTGTAACCCTGTATGTGGGCTCATAGGAGTCTGAAGCCCCAGGAGTGGGGTAGCCCTGTGACACGGTTGGGCTGTTCCCAACATCTGAAATGACCTCATGGACAAACTCCTTAGTGGGAGGGACCTGTTCCCTCACAAGGTGCTTGGCTAACTTTGCTTTGGTGATGGAGTCTGCTAATTGCATTACTGCATGTGCCATCTGACCTTGCCAATAACTGCTCAAGTAGCAAACTTGCCACTAAAGTCACCATGTTATAAGCACTTATTTGGCTCTGTGCAAAAATGTTAATTTCATGCTTTGTAAACATATCTCTTGTAAAAGACCAACCTGCCTATAAAAATTGCTTTTGACATTCTCAAGAAAATCTTTAGGGGAAAGAAAAAGAAAAAAAAAAAAAGAGGGACATCCTCTTAATCAGTTCCTACAACCTTCTTTTCTTTGAGCCTTTTTTTTTTTTAATGACAAAAGAGAGGTGTTGACAGGAAGGTTCACCGAGGCAGAGAAATATTCAAATCAATGAAGACTAACTTCTAAGGATGCCAAAACCCTTGCAAGTTCCTCATGCACTTTCACTTAGGTGTAAGGAGTTTGGGAAGCCTTGGAAACCACATACTTCAGGCTGACCAACTTCAGCATCGTGGAGGTAGAAGGTCCCTCCCTAGTGATGATCTGGGCTTGAATAGCTCAGGCTGCTGGTGAAGAAAAAGAGGCCCAGAGACCAGACGTCCTGCCAGGTGCCCGCAGAGGTCAATGCTGGAGTCCAGATTCCAACCCACAGCCCCTGACTCCCTGGGAGTGTGCAGCACGTGGCCCTCGGGCAGAGAGAATATCTTGTTTTTTACCAAGTTAAGGACAGCGACTCCAGTCATTCTTCCCCAGTGATTTCTTGCAGTGCTATGTATCCCGACATCCACCCCTCTGGGATAAGAAGCCAGCTAAAGAGGAAGACGTAATTCAATTCAATAAGCATTTCTTCTACTAGCAGAGCTTCTCAAACAGAAGTTTGCTTTATCTTAAATATTCATCTCATATTCATCTCATATCTGAAATCTTCCTTTCCACTCTATCATATGGATGTCTTTTTTTTAAATAATTGCAGTTTTTGCAATTATTTTTAACCTTTTAAACTGCAATTACTTTTTTTAAAAAAGATTTTATTGGGGAAGGGGAACAGGACTTTATTGGGGAACAGTGTGTACTTCCAGGACTTTTTTCCTAGTCAAGTTGTTGTCCTTTCAATCCTAGTTGTGGAGGGTGCCATTCAGCTTCAAGTTGTTGTCCTTTCAGTCTTAATTATGGAGGGCGCAGCTCAGCTCCAAGTCCAGTTGCCATTGCTAGTTGAAGAGAGCACAGCCCACCATCCCTTGTGGGACTCGAGGAATTGAACTGGCAACCTTGTGGTTGAGAGCCCACTGGCCCATGTGGGAGTCAAACAGGCAGCCTTCGGAGTTAGGAGCATGGAGCTCCAACCGCCTGAGCCACCGGTCCGGCCCTGGCTGTCTTATTTTAACTTTATTTTAATATAAAAATGTTTCCTTCCTGTCTTCTCCAAAGAGTTTGTGTAAACCCGATGTTTCTGGAAGGTGCGCCTTGTTTCTTCAACATGCACTCACTGTATGAAAGCCCCTACATAGGCAAAGAGCCAATTCACTACAGTATGAGCAGGTGCTAAGAGCTAAACAGTGCCCCAAAAGGCCCGGCAATAGGCTCCGGGGGTGAAGGGAAAGGGAAGATCAATCACAATTTGGAGCAAGGCTCTCCAGAAGGATGGCTAAGTATTTTTTTTTAATGGTAGTCCTTACTTTTCAAATCCTCTACAGGAAACCAGGTAAAGGGGACACAGGATCTCTGTAATATTTTTACAACTGCATGTGACATCTGCAATTACCTCAAAATTAAAAAAAAAAAATTTAACAAAGCCCCCATAATCCCACCACCCAATAATAACCACTGTTAACAATTTTGTGGTTTCCCTTTTTATCTTGTTTCAATGCATGTGTCTGAAATCTGAAGACTTAATTGGAGGTCTGAAGCCGGCTTTCTTCACCTATCATCGTGTCAAGAGAAATTTCCTGTTATTAAAAAAGCCGTTTGAAAGTATTTTCAAAGGGTGTGTTATATTCCAATACATGGATGGATTATATCCCCTACTGCTGGACATGTAATTGCTTCCAATTTTTCACTATTAAACTTTTTCATGTCATACATATTTTAATACAATAATCTTTTTTTCTTTAAGTTTCAATAAACATCCTGTACATTGCTCACATTTCTGATTACCTCCTCAGCCTGGACTCCCAGAAAGAAAATTCCTGGATCATTTTTTTAAGGCTCTCATTGCACATTAACAAAGTTCTTTCCTGATGGGAAATGGAGGTGGGGCAACATTTTTGTTTTTAATGAGGTTGAAAAAGTCTCAACAGAAAAACTCCCAGAGACTGCAAAGTGCCTAATTGGTGACTTTCAAATGCAGGACCATCTGGGAGCCAGGTAAGAGGGTCCAGGAAACCCACAAACACACCTGCCTACAAATTGGTGTGGGTGTCTCATCCAGCTGTCATGCTTTCCTCACATCTCAATGCAAAATGATCTTTGAAGAGACTCACTAAATCAGGACATATGGGACTGTCTTTTGTAAAAGGACATTGTTCACTCTTCTCCTAGGAGGGTAATAACTTGAGAAATATGCATAAACCATTGCTGCTAGGATATAAACAGCATGAAATTATCCAAACTTGGGGCCATTAAAGATGCACATTGTGAATTTAGAATCAAAATACTCTATAAATTCATAGCAAATCTGAACACGGAAAGATCAGCCTGCAGACTATAAAAGCAGTTGGTTTAAAGGCTTTTGCCCATGCTCCTGACTCTACTCTTTTCCCCCAAATATAAGACCTAGCTGAACCATCAGTTCTAATGTGCCTTTTGGAGTAAAAATTAATATAAGACCCGGTCTTACATTATACTATATTATATAAGACTGGGTCTTATATTATAGTAAAATAAGACCGGGTCTTCCATTAAATTTTGCTGCAAAAGACACATTAGAGCTGATTGTATGGCTAGGTCTTATTTTCAGCGAAACACGGTATTACCTGGGTGGGCATGAGGTGTGAGAACAGAGCAGCGCACGTCACCTGTGGAGGGCCTCGTCAACATCAGGAAAACGAGGCAGCTCCGAGGTCCCTTCCAGGTTTGTCTCGGTTATCGGTTTTACTGTTGCTCTGGAGGGGATGTGGTCAAGTCCTCCTTCATGAGTCTCAGGACTGCCTGACACCCTGCTGATTTTTCCGTACTTGGGGGAGTGGGACAAGAAAAAAGGAACTTGACGAGTTACTGCAAGGTTCCATACATCCCGACCTCAAATATAACTATTGCCAACAAGGGAAGAACATGGAAGGTTTAGAAAATTAACTGAGAACTCTTTCTCCTCAGAAATCATGCTCGCTGGCTATTTTAGAGCTTCCCTTAGAGAAGAGAGGAAAGAGTTTGCCCTGCCACTGCTCTCCCCCACCCTAGGAATGAGGTCAGGAAGGGAGCTATGACTGGCGGCCCCCTTTTGCTTTCATTCTTGTCTCCCTGGAGATCAGCCTAAAGCCTCCTCTTTGATAGCTGACACATGGACCCATAGTATCTGGTCCCTGGTACACCCTAAGAACAGCTGAGTGGGGGATCTGAACTGCTCAGAAATGGAATTAATTTCCTTTGAGGAAGGCTGAAACAAGTATTTGTTTAGTCTTGTCCTGGATAAATAAAAGGGCAAGGTAGACAGCCAAAACGCCTTTTGACTTGTCTCTGTCCCTTAGTATTCTAACATTTCCACCTGCAATGTAGTGATTTAGAGTATATATAGTCATTCAGATGACCAAAATATATGTCTTAGATATATTTGGTCTTCACTCACAGTTCCTGGCTCACAGCTCCCAAACTCCTTGGAATTTCCTAAGTGTTGAGAGAAATGATGCTGTGTTGTTATGTTAATGGAGTGACTTGAGCGCCACCCAAGGAAAGGGGGTTGATTGACAGTGGAGCCAACCAAGGGGTTAGAGGACTGGACCTTTCAGTCCCACCCCCTAATTTCCAGGGAGGGGAAATGGGGATTTGAGGTTGACTCAATCACCAACAGCCAATGACTTAGTCAATCACGACCATAGAGGAAAGACTTCACAAAACCCAAAGGGACAGCTCGTTGGCCCTTCTTTTGGAGGGCTTCTATTCTGGGGAACCAGAATGCTTCCACATGCCATTGCGTACACACACACCCACACCCACACATACCCACACACACACCCACCCACACACACAAGCTGGAATCGGGTCCAGAAACCCCAGTCACCATCTCACTGTTTTTCAAAAATATTATTTACCAACATTTTTGAACAATATCAATAGAAAAGTTGTAAGAATAGTAAAAGCCAGTAAACTCTTCACCTATGTTTACCAATTATTAGCATTTTACCATATCTGCTCGCTAACCTACCTATACATATTTTTTGTTGAATCATGTGAAAGCAAATTGCAGATGTCATGATGTTTGACCGCTAAATACTTCAGCACACTCCGCTCAAGCAAAAAACCATTTTCCTACATAACCACAATTCCACTATCACACTGATATAAACTATTATCTAATACACACTTCATACCGTATTCAAATTTCCCCATTGTCCCCCAAATTACTTTTCATTTTATAAATCGACATAATTTACATAACATAAAATTCACCCTTTGAAAGTGCACAATTCAGTGGTTTCCAGTATTCTCCCCAAGTTATGCAAACTTTACCACTAACTCGAAATCAACCATTGTCCTCTCTGCAAAGAGAAACTCTGTACCATTATTAGTCACTCCCCGTTTCTCCCTCCCCTAAAAAAACCACTTGGAAGCCAATAATAATCTGTGTTCTGTCTCTATGGATTTGCCTATTCTGAACACTTCGTGTAAGAGGAATCATATAATTTGGGGCCTTTTGAATCTTTCTTTCCGTTAGCATAATGTTCCAAGGTTCATCCATGCTATAGCATGGATCAGCAGATTTCTTTTTAGAGGTGAATATTATTCCATGGATATACCAAATTTTGTATATTCATTTATAATTTGATATTTAGGTTGTTTCTACCTTTTGTCTGCTATGAATAATGCTGCCACTATGAACAATGAAGTACAAGGTTTTATGTGGACATATGTTTTCATTTCTCCTGGGCACATACCTAGGAGAGGAACTGCTAGGTAACACGGTAACTCAATGTTCAATTTGTTGAGGAACTGCGGCTTTTGCAAAGCTGCTGCACCATTTCAGTCTCACCCGCAGGACATGAGAATTCTAACTTCTCCGAGTCCTTGCCAACACTTGCTACTGTCTGTCTCCAAACTTTTCCCTCAGACGAGGAACCAATGAGGGATTCTGTATTACATTTACTTGTCACGGCTCTTTCCTTTTCTTTAATCTGGACTAGTTCCTCAACCTTCTTTTGCCTTTTCTGGTGTTCACATTAAAATAACAAAAAGAGTCTAATCCAGAGGAGGGATTCATCCCTGATTCTAGTGGGTGCTAAAGCACCTGTCTCTTGCCCACTGAATCGACAGCTTGAGGGTGCTGAGGGTGCAGCCTCCAGTGAGACAACCATGCTAGCTCCTGGCTGGAGCACAGCTTGGCGCTGAACAAAAGGACCTCGTGCTTTGTAACTATTTCCCAACGTCTTAAGGCTTCTGTTCGGCATCAACAGGGAGCTTAGGGGAAGGACAGGTCAAGCTGAGGTGGAAGAGAGCATGTCGGAGGGGAATCTGGGCGCCTGCCTCAAAGTAGCCCTTGGTGATGCCTGCCCAGCTAGGTTGTCTTGAACGCTAAAGTTAATTGGGGTCGCTGAACTACAACAAGGGATAGCGCTGGAGAATGAAACCCCCCGGCCCCACCACAGTAATGAGCTCTGACATGTATCACATCTCAGACTGTAGCTAATTAAATACCGCACAGCTCCTCCAACAGGAATGAAGGCTTGAAGCACTCAGCTGAGGGGGACAGAGTCAGGGAACCTGGGACCTAGTCGTGGCTTAGCCTCAGGTTCCCTGCAGGCTGCCAGGCAGGTAAATCAATCTCTCTGGGCCAGGTCCTAATCTACAGTGAGAGGAGCACACGTGAGGTTTCTTAAAACTCTAGGGGTCCTTCATTCTAGGCAGCATACTGTCAGTTCACGATGCTGACAATAAGTCAGAAGCATTCTCATCAAAGGGAAGTCATAGCCAGAAGAGCTAAGTACAATCCAGGTCACAGCACTGCCAGGAACTCACATGAAACAGCTCTTCACATTTATGGAGCGCCTCATGGCCCCACAGGGGCTAGAAAGGGGTCCAGTTATAATTCTCATTTTGCAGATGAAGGTTCGCAGACCTGAAGTTAACTCATTCATTCTTGAACAATAACCATGGAGTACCCACCATGTGCCAGGAGCTCTGGACAGGTAGGAATTTTCCCCTTTGAACTTCCATTTGAGCAGGAATGACTAGCAATTAAATAAGCAACAGCAGCACTGATCTGAGAGAACTGCAGGGGGTCCATGCAGGGGCCCCTAATCTGGGCTAGGGATTGGCCCCAGCTGTCACTAGGTGGCCATGACTCGCAGGCCAGGGCTCTTTCTGGAGTGGGAGATATATGCCTCAGGTAGTAGGAACAAAATGTGTTCCTGGGGCCTCCTTGGCTGGTAGGAGAAGGGAAATGGGACAGGTTTTGCCTCAGCGCTGAATACAGAGCTACAGGATGAAGGAATTCCAGTGCCCAAGGCCCTCAACTCCTAAAGAGACAAGAAATCTGGGCAAGACTCCCAAAGGACTTTACGCTTCGAGTAGACTCCCCAAGGTACTTGGTTTCACCAGCAGCGTGGGGTGTTGCTGGACAGTGCCACGAGCCAGACGCCTCCCCTCTGGGCCTCCGTTTCCTGCTCCCCCCTTTTAGGTGAACAGGTTGAACTGACACTCTTTAGCTCAGATTTACTTATGAACCTTCAAAACTTTCTTCCTTTCTCCATCACGCATGTAAATGGTGTCTCATAAAATAACATTAACAGTGTCAGGAAACTTTATTGACCTCTGGGGTCAATTCTTTAAAGTTGACTAGCTGGACACAGCTGTTTAATAATGGGCCCCACCTTGCACCCCACCTCACACTCCTCTGCAGTTAATAGGGCGATCCCGTAACTCATCCTATGAGAGAGTGGCCAGTGTCTACACTTTCTGCAGAGGCTGGTTCATAAAGCAATATTTATACATTCCCTTTAACCTGACATTGCATGAGATCTATTACCAGTTAATTAAATTGTAACCGTTTTATACGTTGACTTCTGGTTGTGATCAGCATCTAAATTTACAGCTGTACAAGGCTGCATTGACTTGAGTGAAGAAGCTAAATAATATTCCCTTAAAAGAACATTAAATTGTGCAGAACCATCATGAGCAGTCAATAAAGGCTTCATGTTAAACAGAATTTAAAGAGATGATATTTGCTACTTTACTCCCTTGAGAAAGATAGGCCTTGAGAAGTGATTTCCTACCCCTGAATTCCCTGCCACTGGAGAGGTTTTGACAATTTTCTGACTCGTTTAAAATGAACAATTAAAAAACGTTGTCAGAGGTATTTGCATTCATCTAAACAGGGGTACATCCTGCCTCCTACCACAGATCCTGCCACGGTGGGTCGTGAAGGGAAAAGAGGCAGGAGACTAATTAAGTAACAAAAGGCTCAGCCAGAAAATTCCGTTCCAGCGGCACAATCGCCTTTGCTAGGAGCAGAGCAGATGACTGGCTGCGTGAGGTGCCCTCTCCTCAGCCTCAGCCTCAGCCTCCCTCCTCAGCAAGGAGCGTGCCCACAGTGTCTGGAATGATAATGTCATTATGGCCAGCTAAACCACCTCATCCGTGAAGGACGAGAATTCGGAGTCTTTCAAAGACTGGAAGGAGAAGAAAAGACACCAAAGGATGGTTCTTTCTTTGGGCGGGGTGCGGGGTGGTTAGAACTGGCTCTCTCTCTCTCTTTTATTTCCGCCACCAAAGTACACATGCTTCTGAGAGGGAAAGGAACTGCTTGTGACCAAGACACGATGGCTAGTTAGGTCAAAGTGACCGCTGCACTCACTCAAAACACCAACCAAACATTCTCAAGTACCCTTCCCCGCAAAGAGCCACTGTTTTTGTTTGTTTCCTCCCTTCACGCTTCTTCCTTGGGTCTGGATCATAAACTCCTCTCTGTTCAGAAGGAAACGACGTGGGATTAACGGGCAGGGACTGTGTTTTACGAATTACATATTCCCTAGTTTTAGTGCACTGACTGGTACACAGAGGGTGCTAAATAAATGTTTGCTGACTGACATCAGTTATACTTTTTAATTTAATTTTATTTTTTAAATTTATTGGGGTGACACTTGTTAATGAAATTACATAATTTCAGGTGTACAATTCTGTATTACATCATCTATAAATCCCATTGTGTGTTCACCACCCAGAGTCAGTTCTCCTTCCATCACCATATATTTGATCCCCCCTTACCCTCATCTCCCTCCCCCCTTACCCTCTGGTAACCACTAAACTATTGTCTGTGTCTATGAGTTTTTGTTTCTCATTTGTTTGTCTTGTTCTTTTGTTGTTTTTGGTTTATATACCACATATCAGTGAAATCATAGGGTTCTCTGCATTTCCTGTCTGACTTATTTCACTTAGCATCATACTCTCAAGATCCATCCATGTTGTCACAAATGGTCCTATTTCATCTTTTCTTACCGCCGAATAGTATTCCAATGTGTATATATACACAACTTCTTTATCCATTCATCTATTGCAGGACATTTTGGTTGTTTCCATGTCTTGGCCACCGTAAACAAAGCTGCAATGAACATTGGAGCACACGTGTCTTTGACATCAGTTATACTTCATGTTGTTTAAGTTAAATTTAACTTGGCTAATTTCAGTTTGGAAGAATACCATCTTGCAGAGTATTTTGAGGGCAGGGACTTATAACACATGCATCATAAAAAACCAAAAGCTAAAAACCACAGTCCAGAGCCATGATTCTCAAACAGCGTTCCACAGAGGTGTCGGGGGTCAACAGAGGCAACTCAGGTGGTGTTAGGGAGGGAGCGGGGAAGAGGCTGCTGGGATGCTGCCCCCATTTCATGTCCATTTCAATGAAAATGACTTTCTTCTTCCTGTTTTCTGTGCTAAACTTTCACATAAAACATCCTTTGAAGAAAAATACCCTACCACTGGATATTTATACAGTCTCAAAGTATCTCCCTAAAAGATGCTTATTAATTACAAAGAGAAAAGTAGTAACTCTACGCTGGCGAAACCTGGCATATATCATCACCTTCACATGTCTGGTAAGAAGACATCAGGTACCTCCAATATGATGCACTGAGATGGTCACATATCACATCTGTGGCATTCTTGCCCAAATGTGTCAAACTAATCACAAGAAAACATCAGATAAACCCAAATCGGGGAACATTCTACAAAATAATTGGTTCCTCTTCCCAAACATGTCAAGGTCACGAAAAACAAAGAAAGACTGAGGAAACATCACAGGTTGGAAGGAGACTAAGGAGATATGACAACTAAATGTAATGTGAGATCCTGGAACAGAAAAAAAAAAGACCTTTGTGGAAAAACTTGGCAAAGTTCAAATAAGGTCTATAGATTGGTTAATAATAGTGTTTCATGAGCTAGACAATTGTGCTATATGATTGTGTAAGATGTTAACATTAGGAGAAGCTGGGGGAAAGGTACAGAGGATTATTTTTGCAAATTTTTTTGTAAATCTAAAATTACTTCAAAATAAAAAAGGAGAAAACATTGAACTAAATAAAGTTTAAAACAATCACCATCCCAGAGAAATACAATTGTACTTCTAACTTGATCTTCACATATGACAGAGGCAGGCTTCGCTTGGGGCCAACAACAATTCAACCTCGTTATCTAAGCTATGAGTTTGGAATAGTCATGAATAGCCAGGCCATAATGCCCTGGACCTATCCAAAAGGCAAGTTCCAAAGCACAGGAAATAAGGATCATTCACAGAGATGAGCAGGCTGACCATTCTGCCTAACTGCCAGGGAAGCATAGGAAACCCACAGCCTCCTAAGCGACAAGGCTCATGACTGGAATCAGTCACCTGGCCAGTAGATGTCCCATTTATCTAGTGGTCAGTCCCAAAGACTTCACCAACCTCTTCCCAGTGTGAGTCCGCACTGGGCCAGTCCCACAATCTTTGGGCTTATTTTACAGAAAAATAATAGAATTCCTGTCCTGCCAAGTCTACTAAGTTAGGTATGTGTGTGAATTTTAATGTTATTTATTTTAAAAAGCCTGACTATCAGGTTTCTCCTGGCAATGCTGAATTATTCCCTAAAATAAAGACCAAGTAGTGATGGAGAATATAGCTCAAGACAACATACACTGAAGAAGAAAAAAAGCACTGCTGCTTGAAGACAGTGGTGAAGCAGCAAAGAGCCTCTGAACGCATTAGAGGTCTACTTCTCCCTAAAGGCACATGGATGTGAAGTGGGGGGAGGAAAGGAAAGGAAGGAAAGATGAGCCAACTCAGGGTGCATCTGAAAACTTCCTTAGAATTCTGCATTCTATTCCACAATGTTCTCATGTTTATTTTCATATATTATTAAACTTCATATAAATATAATATAAAATAATCAATCCCCTTCCTCAGATAATGCTAGAAAAGAAGGGTCATATTTATTCCGTGGATTCTCGTATATCTCCTAACTTCAAAAAGCATGGTGCAAAATGGCTTAGAAAATGTTTACTGATGTTCATTGTATCAGCATATTGTTAGTACAAAGAAGTGTTTTGAAAAAGATATACTTTTTTTTTACATATTTAAATCCCACAAGTACAAACATATCTGCAAAATCTACTCCTCTAGAAAACCTCACTCTCTAATGATGTCAGATAAATGAAGCATTGCTCTACTAGGAAGTTAGGTTAAGTCCCTAGGAAATCTATATTGTACATATATTAGTTATGCATACGGAAATAAAGCTTGTCCTTTCTTTTTATATTATGAAAAGTATGGGTTTGGTAAATGTCCCAGTGGTCTTTTCATTTTTTTAAAGGAGAATATCTGAACTGCTGATAAGAGATTACCTGTTTTGGAACAGACAGGTGTTAAAATTCTGCATTTGGCCCCCTTTTTTTGTAAAGCCAGGATCCTTGTTAAGGGGGTTTTGGGTTCTTGAGACACTGAGTGAACATCAAGATATTTGTAGTCCTAACCTAAAAGCAGACAATTGGCTGCCAGCCTTCATTCCTTTACGTTTTTATTACCCTAACCCTGATCTTGGGGTACAAGCCTTCTCCCATTGTCAGTGCATGAGGTTTAGGGGGCCTGGCCTCTCCCTCAGTTTCATGAGTGGAAACCTGGCATATACACCAAAGTATGGCATCCTCCCGACCTCAGTGAGCTTTTCTCTTTGTACAGAGCTTCAAAGATGTCTGGAGCTGCTGGAGGCCTCTTACCGCCGTGAGGGGAAAAGCTGGTCTGAGGAGAAGCAACCAGCATTAGCAGAGATTCCTGAAAACATCTAAGCCCCAGGAGCCAGCCAGGCCTGAAGGCAGTGCACTCTCAGTCTTTTCAGTTACATAATCCAATACACTCCCTTGTTTTGCTTTAAGCCAGTTTGAGAAGTTTATCACTTACAACTGACAAGAGTCCTAAGACAAACACCTTTTTAAAAACTAGAAAATATTAGGAAGGCAGAGATGAAGTGAGGTTTTCTAGCCTCTAAAATTCAACTTTAAGATCCAGCCAAGGTCAGGCAATTGCACTCAGGTAAAAGTATAGTCAGAAGGGTAAGAGAGCATAAAGAAGTCAACAGAATATTGAAGTCAGAAACAAGATTCAAAATGGACTCTAACTGGCCGGGTAAGGGGCCTTAGGGAGTGGCTCAACCTCCTTGAGCCTCAGTTTCTACTTACCTAAAATGGAAGTGATGATTCACAGGCTTCGAATAAAAGCCAAAGATAAAATGGAAACAGCGAAGCCCAGCCCAAGCAAATGGGATCATTTCTTTCCTTTGCTGGGGTGCAAGATACGATGGTTGGGGATGATGTGAGCAGCCAGGTGGGGGAGACAGCTGCTGACGCCCATGTGGAAGAGCTCACATCAGGTATACTTGTGGCTGGCTATGAAATAAGGGGTGGAGGTGGGGGGATAGCGAGCCTTCTCATCTAAGCAGTGTGCCAGTGTTTGCGAACAAATATGTGAACCAGATGTCTGATCATAAACCTCATTACAAACCCGGTCTCTCCCATGCAACTGTTTGCTCCTAACATTTAAGAACATAATTACATCAACTAATGGAACTTCTGGGGGCTTACCTAGTAGTAGGTTTTTAAAAGCTGGCTCCTGTGACAGACTAGGAAAACCTCCCTCACTTGGTGACGTGAAATAATAAATAAATGAATGAAAATAGATGAAATCGAATGAGGTAAATCAAATCAATGAAAAGACGTCTCAAACTGGAGGTTGAAGGTCACCTCCAATCTACAAGGGATCACACTCACAGTGCTTTGTAAAAACAAAACAAAACAAAGCATATTGCCAACTACTAAAAATCCAGAAACTTCTCTTAAAGAGTCAAATGATAAGCTTCTCTTGAATAACCAGGAGACCTGGCAACCTCTCCCTGTGTTCCTACATGGTAGCTTGGGTAGTAGCTAAGTTGCCAGTGGATGTCCCTCTAGATGGGGACAGGGGTCCTGTTCTCCAACTCGCCTCCCCAACTCACATGGTTTTCTTATATAGGCAGGCATCACTCATGCAAGTGGCCTCCTAAACACTTTTAGGAATCTGCATTTGTTACTCATAAGAAGTCAGTAGATCTGGAACCTCGGGAAGCCATCACCAATCTCTTCCTCTGTCAACCTCCCCATTCCAGAAGCGAAATTACACAGGTTACTAAGAAAGAAAGGTTTTAGTGGTGTTGGATACACAACTCTGTGAATATACTAAAAACCACTGAAATGTACTTTTAAAGAGTGATCTTTATGATATGTGAATTATATCTCAATAAAGCTAGTATTTAGAAAAAAGAAAAAGAAGAAAGAATGGCTTCCTGTAGGGTCAGGTATTGACCAGATTGTGATACAGCCTTGGTGACTTCCAAGCTTCCCTTTTAGTGTCTCTTTCCTGCCCCCTAGAAAAAGGAAGCTAGTTTTCAGCCAGCCACCAGAGTTGGAAAGTATGGAGAAGTGGGAGGCAGAGTAGGTCTGCAGTCAAGAAACCCTGCTTTGTCAACCCCTGGCTGTGTGAGTCAACTTGCCTTTCTAAGTCTTAGCATCACTACTATAAAATAAAGATGATAATCCCTGATCTGTTTAGATCAAGGATCGTTTTGATCAACAGTAGAGACATAGTTATGTCATGGTTGACATAGTTAATCCATCATGACACACCTCATTGTAGCAAGCATTGCAACTGCTTATCTAAGAGGCATTTCCTCTCTGCCATTCTGGTAGAGCCTGAATTTTGATATAGTTACTATGATTCCTTCACATAATTGAGGACTATGTCTGGGTGAGTCCGTACCAACATTGATGGTCCTGGTTTTTCTTACCAGAGATTGGTTCAAGGATAGAACCAATTGAGGAGCCTGCTGAGGTTAGAGGCAGGGGTTGGGGAAGGATACCCTCACTGATTAAAAGGTGACAGAAAAAATATTGTCCTCTCTGCTCGTGGCGGGAGCTTCTATAGGAATTGTGTGTCTCTGAGGGGAAAAAAGCAGACATATTGAGGATGATAGAAAAGAAAGATGCAAAGAGCCAGGTCTGCGATGACATCATTGAGCTGCCAAATTAATGAGCTCTGAAGCTGCTTTAGTCCTGGATTCCTTGTTATTTTAATCTATTAAATCCCCGCATTGGTTCACTTATTTGAATTGACTTTTTGTTACTTGCAGCCCAAAGCATCCTAATTTATAAACCCAGGGAGCTGTGACATGGCCTTAGACTCCTTCTTAAACACGTGCTTCAGAGAGTCATGATTAACTTTGAGAATTATCACCTGACATAAAAATACATTTGCCTTCCTGGGGCTATACACTTTTTTCAAAGAAGTATCAGTATCAGTAAAAAAAAAAATCCCTGATTTGATGTGGTCCTGCTTAGGAATTCATTATTAATAAAAGTTACCTGAAGACAATAACTCCACAGGAATTCTGGGACCAAAAGGGCTGCATAAAGCCAAACACTTCCAGGTAAATAATTCTTCTGCCAACAAGAATAATTCTTCTGTGTGATCTCAATACCTATGAGCACCTCCTATGTACGTAAGAGGCACTGGAGGAATTAAAGTGATGAAGAAGAAAGATGGCAATAGAAGTGGCAGTGTTTTTTTGTCAATGTCTCTGGATCCCCACAGAAACACACAAAGCAACTAGACAGCAAAACCCATGAGACAACATTTACAACCAAATCAGCTAACAAAGTATCCTCATGAACCCTAAAACACAAGTGAGTGAATGAGAACAAAGTGCCATTAATCACAAGGCATGTTACTGGCATCTGTACAGGTGGATGAATGGATCGAGAGGGTATTATGCTAAGTGAAAGAAGTCAGTCAGAAAGACAAATACCGTATGGTTTCACTTATACATGGAATCTAAAAAAAACAAACAAAAAACCCCCAAAAAACAGACTCATAGAAACAGAAGGATGGCTACCAGAGGGGATGGGGGTGGGGGGACGGGTGGAAAAAGTGAAGGGGAATATAGCTCATAGTGTGATGTTTGCACAGTGACAGAAGATAATTACTAGACTTTGTAGGCTGATTACATTGTAAGGCAAGAAAATGATGAATCTTTATATTGTACACCTGAAACTAATGTAATTAATACTGTACACCAACTACACTTAAATTGGGTGGGGGGGGGAAGGAAGCAATTGGAACAGTGGCTGCTAGTCCTAGAGCAGAACGTCGAAATAGCCAACTGGCATTCCCCGGGAAAGCACCACGGGCCAATGTGAGGACAGCAGCTCAAACTGGCAGGGTTTCTCCTCAATTCAATAACTGGCCAGGGCAAGACGCCCACAGTCAGCAGGTCTGAAAGGGCTGGAGCAGCTTAGGCCCTATGAACTCTTGAAGCTGATCTGCCAGGGGTTCAAGGCCTGCGCTGAGCCGTAACTGCTAAGAGTACAGTGCAAACTGACAGGACAGGAGCAATGTGGACAAAGGAAAGAGGAGTTCAGGTAAAAGTGGGAGACGGAAACGGAGCCAGAAAATCTAAGAAAGCCACTGAAGCCACTGTACTCTTTTTCTTTTTAACACTACACAAAACGCAAAGAGAAGAGGAAGCTCTATGAAGTTAGAAAAGCTTCACTGAATCCCACTTTATTCTAAAAGTTCAAGAAAACTCATTTCACCAAAAAACGAACAATAGCCAAGTACTGATGTCAAATTTCAAGCTAAATTAATATTTAAGAAACAGACCAGGAACCAGAATAGCATTCACATGGACAATGGAGGCATGCTTGAAAGACATGCTCATAAAATAGCTCAAAACTGTAACCTACGATTTCAAAATTAGCTAAAAGACATTAACAAAGTACTCCAAGACACGGATAAACGATATCAATTAGAATTAGAAAGACTGAGAAGTGAGGTAAAAAAAAAAAAACTCATGAAAGAATTAGAAATAAAAGAAAAAATCATTGCAGAAATGAAGACTAACCCAGAAGAAACAAAGAACTAAAAGACACTATAGTTACTGCCTTAAATAGGTGAAAAGAAGAAAAAATGTCAAGAAGAAATAAAAAGACTCAAGAGAACGTGACAAATGATGAAGATAGGCAAAAAAAGATCTAACATACAGATACCAGGAGTCTCTAAAGAAGAAAACTAAAACAAGGGAATAGAAAAATACACTAAAAACTATAATTCAGGAAAAATTTGTTGAAAGTTAAGAAAAAAATTGAAAGTGCATGTTGAAAGAGCACACTCTATAACTAAAAATACCGATTCAGGATGACCAACACTAAGGCATAATCCAGGAAATTTACTGGAAAGACAGGAAGGAAGGAAGGAAGGAAGGAAGGAAGGAAGGAAGGAAGGAAGGAAGGAAGGAAGGAAGGAAGGAAGGAAGGAAGGAAAGAAGGAAGGAAGGAAGGAAGGAAGGAAGGAAAGAAGGAAGGAAGGAAGGAAGGAAGGAAGGAAGGAAGGAAGGAAGGAAGGAAGGAAGGAAGGAAGGAAGGAAGAGGGAGTATATACTTCTGGGTACCTAAAAAAAGGA
This sequence comes from Rhinolophus hipposideros, assembly GCF_964194185.1. NCBI lineage: Eukaryota > Metazoa > Chordata > Mammalia > Chiroptera > Rhinolophidae > Rhinolophus > Rhinolophus hipposideros. The sequence goes on along the minus strand of NC_138069.1, from coordinate 26,197,879 downwards.
CAAGTTACTTTATAGGGTAAGAAAATTAGGTCATCACCAGACTTTTTGATAGCCACACTTAATGACAGAAGAAACTGGAGTAACATACTCAAGATACTCAAAGACAGGAAATGTGAACCAAAAATATTATATCCAGCAAGACTGACTTTCCAGTATAAACTGCACAACTGCTATTAACATTTAAGAATTCATTTAAGAACATTTAAGAAATATTGTTTCCAGGAGCCATTCCTAAGGATTCTCCTAGAGAGCAAGCTTCAGACAACTAAACCAAGTAGAGAGACGGCAACATGCAGACTGATGGTGAACATTAAATATATAGTTACCTGCAGAACTAAGACTAAGTGAGAATCAAAAGGGAAACAGTAGTACAACACAGATATAGGACAAGAATAAAAACAACGGGGGAAGAATGGGGAGAATATATACAAAAAAGATTTTTTGGTATTTTCAGGTAATCGTACTGGCAGTCGTATTAGTATTGCCGTTCTGACAGTGCTGTGTGTATAAAACGGGACAAGACAAAAGAGCCTGAGCCTCCTATCTCCTGGGGGTCTGTGAAAGCCAGGGTTCTTGATGTGAAGAAAGCTGACACGGAGATACAGTAGAGAAAAGGAAAGAAAAAAACCCAAAAAAACTCTAGAGCCTTGAATTCAATTAAGCATATATTTATGAATTCATGGGCTATTTTATCTTCAACTGTAAATAAAAATATAAACATTTTTATAATCTCCTACCACTGTCCAATGAAAAGGCCAGGAGTAAGTCTACTCGCGAAAAGCATTACGGTCTTAAAATATCATTTCTCACGAAAAGAAAAACCCAGGGGCTTCTATGAGACATGACTGATTCCAAGTCTAGAGGAGGAATGTGCCAGATGAATACGGAACATCTGAACACGGCAGAGATTAGTGGGGTGTGTCACTCAGGATCCAGCTTGCAGAGATTCCCACGCAATAAACAAAGAAGCAACGACAGAATCAGAAAATCAAGAGGCATTGTGTGCCTCCCGATGACGAAGGATAACATCACCTGTATTCTTGCCAGCAGGTCACCCTCAGTCTGCTCAAGTCCCTAGATCCAGCTGCCAACTTGCAGAAAATAAAGGAAACAGAGACACATTAACCTGAGCCACAACTGTGCAATCCACCAGATCCAGACTGTGGGAACCTTGACAGGCCTGGGATCTTCAATAGATAAATTATAGGAAAATAAGAAATGGAGGGGGAACTGCAGAGTAAAAGAGACTTAAAAACACCACACTTGAAAACGGGTAAGGCTAAACTACAAGGGGTGCACACTTGGATGATCGATCTATTTTTTAAATGAAGGGATTGCTGTAGAAGGAAGGTTACTGTTGCGGGAGATAAGGGATGGTGATTGGATGGGGCAAGAGCAGGGGTTTCCAGAGGGACTGGCAACGTTCTGTTTCTTGGCTGGTGGTGGCTACAAGGGATTCACCGTATAATAATTCATTAAGTTCGCAGTTGCTTTGCATGGTTTTCTGTATCTTATATTTTATTTTGCAACAAAAAGATAGGGACAGGAGGGAGGGAAAGAAGCCTGTTTTTATCCCTGTCCCTTGACAGGTTTTGCGTTGAGAGGCAGAGGTCATACCCAGGGTGTGTTCACATACAGGGCACAGGGAAATCAAGGTAAGGAGGTAAGAATGAGACGTGTGGCAAGTCTGGCAATAGCAAGTGGTCCTGTGTGACTGCCCAAGGGCTCCACCCAGAGAGTAGTAGGAAATGTAAGTTGAGGGCATCCTGTGGAAGTCTCATTGGACAAGATGTCTGTACTTAATGTCTTAGGCAGAAAAAAAAGGGTAAATGTTTATTAACAGCGATGGACACCTGGATTGAGCCACCCCAGTGGTCATTTCTCACTCCAAACCCTTCGTCTGATTTGTACAGTTATCTGTCCTGCAGGTTTCAGTGTCTACATGCAATGTCTGGAGCTACAGCAACTATTTTGTGACGATGAGGAACTTTAACTTGGGGAGAACATTCGGAGTATGGCAGCATGATGGCAGAAAGATGGCAGGAATATGAATCTCAGGTGATGCTGCTGCTGAGTGACTGAATTAATTAATCCCAAAATTGCCCTTTCGCTAGTGTTCCTGTCCTATGAGGTGGAAAGTCTCTGTATCATGTAAATGAGTTGGGTCTTCCATTACTTGCAACTCAAAGCAGCCAAAGCTATAAATGGGTTTTAAGGAAAAACAATAGAAAAGCCTACCTAGGCACTGATAGGCAAGACTCCAAGAAACGCCCTTAAACAGGCCCCATGCCCTCCGCGGTCCAGAGAACTCATGACCTATTGGTTGCCCTGAGCAATCTCCCGGTTCCATAGAAAACACGCAAGACTGCAGCAGCGAGCTTAAGTTTACCACTTAATCACACACGTTGATCTGGTATCAAGCTCTTAAAGGAGCTGATCCCAGGGAACGGGGAGAAAAATGCAAAGGAAATAAAATTGAACAGTTGCCTGCAGAGAACACCAGCTGTGTGTGATTGATTTCCATGGAATCTCCGTTTGTCTCCCTAGAATTTCTTCAGCAGCTCTCTGGCAGAGGGTCACAGAGAGGCACGGTGCTACTCCTGCCTGGAGTGTGGTCAGCAGAACAACACTCCCTCATGAGCCCCAGAAAACCAAGGAGGCCGACACAGGTGACCTGGGGAGAACAGGGAGAGCAACTTTCCTCTCCTCACCCCATGATGAAACTCAGGCTACAGGCTGCTGCAACCAAGGTGCAAGGTTAGCCTAATGGCTGCTCTGTCAGAAGTTTCATCTCTCCAGCGGTGAGTTCCTGAGCTCCGGGGAGTCGGGGCCCATCCTGTGTGTCTTCAGTCCACCCTGTGTGTCACCATCCTGTGTGACAATCACTGGTATGTAAGGTTCCTCCACTGACCCCATCCATCCTGAAAACCATATAGGGAAACAAGCTATTTGGGGGAAGAGTCTGTCTGGACTTGGGGTCACTGATGTTAGGGAAAAGGCTCAAACCGAGCAGAAGAGGATGGAAGGGCAGGGTGGCCTGTATGGATGTCTATGCCGTTAGCATTTCAAAGGGCCACATCTTTCAGTTGCTGAATGCTCTTGTCTAGGACTGATGTTCTCTCTGTTAATACTGGCACGGAGCCCTAAGCTCAAAGGGAACAGAGCGCGCGACTAGGGCGGTGGCACTGAAAGTGCACGTCCCCGTCCAGCAGCTTTAGCATCTCCCAGAAGCTGGTTAGAAAAGCAAACTCTCAGGCCCAGCCCCAGGCCGAATGAATCACAACTCTAGGGGTGGGCCCCAGAAATCTGTGTTTTCACAAGCCCTCCTGGGGACTTCAGGCCTATGAAGACTAGATCATCAACCTCATTAGAGGGGGAAGGGCGGCGCCAGGACCTCAAGTGACTTGCACAGGATCACGCGGCGGGAAAGCAGCAGAGGCTAAGTGAGAATCTGGGTCTGACTCCCAGTCTAGTGCCTTGCCCATTGCATCAGAGAAAGGACAGTTTCTAGCATTTCTGCATGTCTCCCAGAACGAATTGGAGCCCTGACCCCACAACACGTGCATTCCTACTATGAGACGACGAGACCAGGGCACCCTCCCCTTCTGACTCCTTTCTATGGCCGACATTAGAGGAAAGTGCCCACATTCGCTCAGTGGCTGAAGCCAGAAACCCCAGCAACTGTGGGGCACAACAGTCCAAAGCAGTAGCTTAGGAAGCAGATTGCCTCCATTCAACCCCAGCTACCTGACGTGTTCTCCTGTGTCACTGTGGGCAAGGTGTAGCCTTTCTGAGCCAGTGTCCTCAGCTGTAAGTTGAGGACGGTGTTTACAGGGACAGTGCCTGTGGAGAGGATGAAATGAGATGAGCCATGTCAAGTGCTCAGACACACAGCTACGGACGCACTCACTGCATGTCAACCATCACTGCTCTCAACGTCACCTTGGCCCTCTCCTCCCCACATCCAGCTGGTGACCGTGTCGTGCTGACTGTACCTCCTTGGCTGTCCCCACATCTGACCTCTCATCTTTGTCTTGCGGGTCCATCCTACTGCCATTGGGGTGGAGGTTGTGGTCCTTACCCGTCCCCTGCATCACCACACAATTCTTCAAACGGGTCTTCTGACCCCCAGTCGTTCTCCAGGCTTGCAGCCCACGGAGCGTCCTTCAGAGCACAGCTGAGCTGCTCTTCCTGCTGCGTGGGCTTCCCGAATCCCCGCAGAAGTCCCCCCACAGGGTCCACAGAGTGGAGTGCAGCTCCTGAGCAGAAGCCACAAAGCCCCTGGTCATCAGCACCCCTATCTTTATCTTACATCTGGGTTCTCCCCACCATGCTCTATACCTAATTACTTTGGGCACCACAAAAACGGTGTCCTTTTCCCTCCGCCAGGAATGCCCAACCCCCATCTGCCTGGCAAATCCACGCTCATCTTTCCAGACGCAGCCGGGAGTCGGTGTGTCCTTGAAGTCTTGTTCTCGGGGACAAGTGGCTGCCCGGCTTGGGCCCGCTCTGGCTGCTGCACCTGCTTCTCTCACCACTTCACTGGGCTTATGTTTTCCCATCGTCCGCCTTTGCTATCTGCTGGATGATTATCCCTCCCTGGCATAGAGAAGCTATTCTGAACTTACTTATTAAAGGGACCAACAGTGGACTCCCCCAGTCTCACAGTCCCAGTGCTGCCCTCTGGGCTCACGGAACGAACCTGCTCTGGTGTGCCAAGGAAAGCCTTCCGGGGCTGGAATCATGTCTTATTGAGGCAGATTGGAATGATGCTCCATACAAACGTGGCTGTGACTATGTGGCAAGTAAAGCAGGCCGATGACAGATACCTAACTGTGCAAGCCATCCATTACCAGGTAGGCATTCAGCTCCCAGTCTGGGCAAAGCCCCCCGTTTAGGAGAAAATGAGCCTTCTCCTCCCAAACCGCTGTGGAATGCGGCCGTGGAACTAAGGGCTTCCACTCAGACTCCCAGTGCTGGGCTGCAGATCTGGCTTCTGGTTTCCGGCGCTGCCACCCACTGCCACCCACTCGCTGAGGGACCTGGGCAAGCTCCTTCCTGCCTGGGCCCCGGAGCCTCATCTGTAAAACAAGGGCTATGGACTAGAAGCCCTCGAGGTACCCATTAGAGCTCAAAGCTCCAACATTTCAGAAATGTAAATGCCACTTAGAGAGAGCACGAGAGAGCAGGAACCCTCTTGCTTTCTATTCCCTCTCCCTTATGAGCACTTTGCAGTTCATATAGAGACAGATGGGAAACACAGTATTCACTGAATAAATGACGTGACTCTTCCTGTTGACATCCAGGTACCCTTTCATCTGTTTGCCAGGACGACCTGGAGTCTTCATAAACGACTTTCCCCCTCTTTGAGATTTAACCAAAGGAGGGGATATTGTATAGTGGTTAAAAATGCACAGGTCAGAATCAGACTACTTGGCTCGACTACTGGTCCTTTCCTTTAGCAGCTGTGCAACTTTGAGCAAATTGTTTAACCACTCTGTGTCTGTTTTTTCATCTTCGCAACAGACGGGATAGTTCTACCTTACAGTCATCCTGAGGATTAAAATACTTAATACAGTTAATTCCTTAAATAGTGACTGCAACAGAGTAAGTACTTAACAAAAATTATTGTTATTGTGTTTTTTCAAAGATCCTTTGGGAAAAGAGTATTGTTGTTTAAAGTCATTTTAAGAAGGGCACTAACTCGTTCAAGAGGGCTCAAACCCCCTGACCTAATTATCTCTCAAAGGCCCCACCTCCAAACACCATCACACTGCTCTTTCTGTGTGAGGATATAGGCAGTCTGCAACTGGCAAAAGCTTCCTCACCAGAACTCAACCATGCTGGCACCCTGATCGTGAACTTCCAGCTTCCAAAACTGGGAGCAATCAATTTCTGTGGTTTGTAAGCCACTCAGGCTGTGGTACTTTGTTATAGCAGCCGGACGTAACATGCATAACAACAACAAAATATGAATGGATAAATACTAAAACGTGGTTACCTCTGGACAGTCATAATTACTGAGATCATCTTTTTGCGTTTGTGCTAATGTATGTTCTGCAAGCTTTCTATGACATCCTCCCTCTCTCCTCAAATGTCTCTTTCCGCATTCCAGGGTCTCTGGACTGACTAACCCTGCAGCTCTGCTCCCCAGCTGGGGCCCAGCATTCTAAGGAATTGCCAAGCTCCAAACTCAGACTCCGCAGGAATGGGCTGGGGTGGGGCCTCTCCAGAGGGGCCTCATAAACTGGCAAGAACACATTCTTTCCATGGGCATTTCCAGAAAGAACCTCAGTTAAGGGCGAGAACGACAGGGGTGTGAAATAGACCATCCATTAGGCAGAACTCTGTGAGGCTCAGAATCTTGGCAAGAAGCCCGCTCCACGGAACACCTCCAGCCCTTTACTGAGCGTTTAAGCTCTGCTCTGCGCTGGACAGCTGTGCCAAATGCATTTCGAGCATTTCTTACTCGATCTCCACAACCTCGCAAGGCAGGTATTTTTCTCCCAAATTATGGATGCGGTCACTGGAGGCTCTGCCACATCGCGCCCCGGGTCCCACAGCTAGGAAGTCGCCTAGAGGGACTCAACCCCAGGTCAAACTTGGCTGCACACCACAGTGAACCAGCACCGTCTCATTGCTTCTGTAGACCTCAGTGTACCCCGCCTTGAGTTTCCCTTCCCTCGTCCAAGAAGCTGGTCTCTTGTCAACACTCGAGATTCCTAAATAAGGTACTCATAGCTACCTACCCCTGTGTGACTTTTCCCAACTTCTCCAACTCCATTTCCCAGAATTGCTGTTTTCAATCAATCAGTGAGTATTTATTAGGTGTTTAGCACACGTCCTCTGGGTGTCAGGGAAGCTTACACTCAACCCAGGACAAACAAAACAATCTATCAGAAATGATCCGTGCCTTTTAGCATCTAAACATGTCACTGTAGATGTAAGACCAAAGGACTGAGAGGCCCCCCTAAACTGTGTCAAGCTGAACCTCAGTGAGACTCTACCCTGTGACTGGGGTCTCACTAACCTGTGAGGTAAGCCCCACCATTTATTGAACGCACCATGGACCAAGAGCTCTATGTACATCCTCTCTTCTCACCATAACCCTTCGAGATATTCCTCACCATTTCATAGGTGAGGAACCTGGGGATGAGAGAAGTGAGGAGACTTGCCCATGGTCACCTGGAACCAGGACGGCCCTGTAGCATCTCTCATCCTCAGTCGTATTTGAGGGTTACTTGGTGTCTGTGAGCCCATCAGCATGGAGTCCTTTAAGGACAGGGATGGCGTCCTGTTCGGGACTGTGTCCCTTGCTGACCTAGTCCTGCAACCGACACATGTAAGTGTAAACTTGCGTGCGCACGCACACACACACGCAATACTGAAAGGGAAGAAGTCATAGTCACTCAGCAGGGAGCCTCTAGATTCAAACAGATCTGGGTTTCAAGAGCAGGTCTGCTGTGTCCTAAGTGTCTTTCCTTTAGGCAATTCAGTCTTCTCTGAGCTTCAGTTTCCTCACCTGTTATACGGGGATTCTAATAAACTCACCTCCTAAGGAAGGTGTGAGGAATGAACAAGAGTCAGGGATATCAATCTCTGAGTAGAAGGTCTGGCACATAGTAATTGCTTATTAAAATATAGACATCTAATACTACAAGGCCAGGAACCAAAGTTGGCCAATTAATGGGACAGCTGGAACGCAAGGTGTTCTGTTCCCCCGGTAGAACGTGAGCTCCTAGGGGGCGGGGTTGAAATGTTTACCTCTGTGACCCCAGTACGAGACAATAAACGCTGTTCAACAAATGGCTGCTGATGACAGAGACCTTTCCTGCCCAGGATGGTGACTCTCAGAGGTGCGGCAGAGGGCTCTGCAGCCAGCCTCACCTCTAAAATGCGGATCAAGACAGTACCCATCCTGCAGAATTCTAAGGAGGCAGAAATGAAACACCTTTGGAGACTGGTAGGAGGTTGTGATGACACAGGGGAAAAGTGGGCAATGAGGCCGGGGAAGGCCTTGACAGGGAGGGCTTTGGATCCGCACAGCTAAGGGTTCAAATCCCAGCTCTGACAGTTACGCGCCGGGAGATGTCGCCTCACTGAGCCCCAGCAGCCTCATTGCTAGAGGAAGGAAAATAACAGAGCCTCCCGCAGGAGGCTGTTGTGAAATAAAATACAGTCCTATCTGATGGTAAACTGGAAGCGCTCAGTCAATGACAGCTCGAGTATGGGGGACACACTTTTTTTCTGAAGGTAAAAGCCAACCTCCTCAGACAATAACCGAGCCAAAAAGGAATTCTGCTTAGTGCAACTAAAATAAAAGTAGGAGCGCCGAAAACTGTTTCCTGGGGATGACTATTGATGAGGCCCATTTCAGTTTCCTCTGAGCGCTAATGAACCCCCCACGGCAGCCTCTGCGCAGCTCGGAGGCCAGCGGGCAGGGACGCGCCCTGCCCTGGGTTCTTCCAAGCACCTCAGGCGCTGCGGTGCTCAGCCAGCCTCTAATAACCACAGCAATAATCCTAATAATGATCAGGGTAACATGCAGGCAGAGAGAAGATGCGGGTGAGCAGGAACAACGTTTCGGCTATTTTGCTTCCTCAAGACCAACTTCTGCCTGAAATAGATGAATTCAATCTGCATATTAATGTGGATTACTAATTAATGACTAAAAAAAAATGCTCCCAACATGGAAAGTGCTACGCAAAGGTTTAAAAAAATAGTAACATCCAAGAGTCACAAGGTTAAGTATGGAAAGGAAATAAGCCAGCCTCTTTTTTTGAAAGAAAAACATTTAAAATTTTATGGTTGAGAGAAACGGAGGGCATTAGGAGAATTCACTTAAAGCACAAGAACATAAAAGAGGAAAGCCTGGTGTGAAAGGACTTCCTCTCTGCTCCTGAGGAACCTTCTCACTGCACTAACCACAGCGTATGTCTGGCGGCTGCAAGCCTACTTTCTTGTTTTGCTTTCTACACCCCGAATTCCCTGAGAGCAGAAGCCACGTTTTACGTAGGCCCATATCCCTGGGCCCCAACACCGTGCCAGGTACGTAGGAAGTAATCAATAATGTGTAATCAAACAAACTAATGACCTCAAAAGAGGAGGGGGAGGGCAGCGCACAGCGACTTCTCTCCAGAGAGTACAGTGTGAAAAAAGAGGAAAAAGGGAACTTTACAGTGGAGAAATCAGACACATGCTGCCTCAGCCAGGGAATCAAGGTCAACATCAACAAGTCATGTCACGAGTATGTGCCCTTGATATGATGTGATAAAAATGGCACTTTAGGTCTGTGGTCTTCTTTCCCAAAACCCATCACCCTATCCTAGCATCAGAAAAACATCAGACACATCCCAGTGGAGTCTACAAAATACCCGACCGGGACTCCACAAAACGGTCAAGGTCATCATCAGAAACAAGAAAAGTCTGAGAAACTGTGCCAGCCAAGAGGAGCCTAAGGAGACGTGGTGATTTAACGGAAGTGGTATCCCGGAGGGGTTTTACAGACGGAGAAATGGGTCTAGGAGGAGAAGAAACCCGTACAAGTTCTTGCAGACTCTCCTGGTGCAAACTGATGCAGAATGATGGAGATGGTACTCCTTTCCACAAACAGTATCTTGCAACTTAGATACAATTTCCTTCCTCCTCGGAAAACCCTTAACTTCTATTGACCAAGAGTCCTGTATAATTTGGCAAACAAGTGCCTCATGGGACAAGAGATTCAATGGGCTGGAAGAACAGTCCTCAGAGCTCACCAAGACCAAATCCTTCCATTTAGCAGAGAAAAAAATGGAGGCCCAAAGTAGGCTTGCCTATTATCAGTCTAGTATGTTGGTGCCACACTTAACTCATGCTTCCTCACTTGCAATATCCAACATTCTCTCTCTCTACCTGGGACACAAAGAACCAGTTTAGGACCACAGAGGAACTCCTGCCAAATCTTAGCTCTATATTTGCCAGCCTTTGGCTGTAAAGAGCACCCATGTAGAAAATGATTTTGTATTTAGCTAGCCATCTTTTGGCCGTTGCCAAGCAGAAAGCCCAGTCCTGGCAGGCTGAGGCCTGAGACACAAAGACAGCTTCCAGTTGGGGGTGTAAGGAAAAGGCACACCTCAGCCTGGCTCGCAGGCCACACACCAGCCACCCTGGGGGATCTAATTTTCCACCTCAGTGTAGGGTACATTTTCTAAATGTGACCCTGTTTCTGTTATGAGAATCAAAGTGCGCCAACCGCAAGATCATAAATACTCAAAAGTGACGGTTAATGGCAGTGGCAGTTTGCAAAATGCCAAATGGCAGCACAAAGTGGACACCGTAAATTACAGCCCGACTCTTCCATTCTCACTGAGGTGTTTTGTAGGTTTTTAGTGATGAGATCTGCTTTCAAGTGGATTTACAGGGGCTGCCCGTGAATTCAGGCAGAGCTTTGAAAAAGACTTCTTAATAGACGCTAAAAAGAAAATGAGAAGAACATACAATTTCAAGCCTAAAACCAGTTTATTAAAAATGTGTAGGGGCCGGCCGGGTGGCTCAGGCGGTTGGAGCTCCGTGCTCCTAACTCCGGGAAGGCTGCCGGTTTGATTCCCACATGGGCCAGTGGGCTCTCAACCACAAGGTTGCCAGTTCAATTCCTCGAGTCCCGCAAGGGATAGTGGGCTGTGCCCCCTGCAACTAAGATTGAACACGGCACCTTGAGCTGAGCTGCCTCCTGGATGGCTCAGTTGGTTGGAGTGCATCCTCTCAACCACAAGGTTGCCAGTTCGACTCCCGCAAGGGATGGTGGGCTGTGCCCCCTGCAACTAGCAACGGCAACTGGACCTGGAGCTGAGCTGCGCCCTCCACAACTAAGATTGAAAGGACAACAACTTGACTTGGAAAAAAGTCCTGGAAGTACACACTGTTCCCCAATAAAGTCCTGTTCCCCTTCCCCAACAAAATCTTTTTAAAAAATGTATCATGGCCAAAATATGGAAAGTGGCCCGTTTTCAGATGGATACGTTTGGTGCGCAAGTGCTAACGATGATAATAGTAACGATGACGGTGAGCTGCAGTGGGTCAGGCGTTGGGCTAAGCATTTTACATGGATCTTCTCACTGAATTTTCACGATAGTTCCACGTGGTACGTGCTAGGAGCATCCTTATTTTACATGAGCTAATTCAGCTTCGAGGAGGTTAAGTCATCTGTCCCAGGCCATACAGCCGGGAGTGACGGATTGGAGCTACGAACATGGAGGGGCGTAGCTTCCGAGCTCAGGAGCTAGATGACCTTTCTAGTCTAGCCCAGTCAAAGCTGCCCTAAGATGGAGCACGTCTTGTTCCCCAACCGCGGCAGAGCATCCAGTGCACTCACAGAGGTCCAGGGACTGTGCAAAGGTCAAATTGTGGGAACCTGTCATCAGCGCAACGAACAAAAGGACAAACTTTCAGAAAATACAAAGAACCCCTTTTATTGTGAAATTGCGTACTTCTAGGCCTGACTTTCTAAGCTTCAGTTGCTTCATCAGTAAAATGAGGGCAATAACCACCTTCTGGCTAAGACAATTTGGTGAGATCATGTACGTGAAAAGCTCCTTGCAAACCCAAGGCACTGTACAATTGTGTTATTCATGAAAATACCCAGATAAAGTTTACCAAGTTGAGTGCTAGCATGCATTCTCTCCCGTCCCCTTCACAGAGGGAGAGACTGAGATTCAGAGAGGTTGAATGGCTTGCTCAGGGTCACAAAACAGAGTCAATGCCACGGCCACAGCAGAGGGTCTGGAGGGTCCTCAACTCTACCCTTAGTCTCCTCCCCGCCCATGCCTCCCCACCTCGTGCACGCACGCACGCGTACACACACACACACACACACACACACACACACACACACACACGGGCTCCAGAGAACACCATTTGAGAACTCCTGGGAAGTCACCCCCAAAGGTCCCTTCCTAGTGCTGGAACTCAGTCAGTGTTCGTATCTCCAGACAGACTGCAAAGAGCCTATGTGCTGCTCTAGGCACAGTGTTTACAGCAGCTGTGGCCAGTGACCCACAGGTGGAAACTGCAGGCTCACTAAGACCAAGAGCGCCCCACCCCAATACCCCTGTTAATGCTCATTTGATTTATCTGCAGCTGGTCAGGGACATTTCTGATGAGAGTTGAGGGAAAAGCACCCTGTGGCTGGGCCATGAAGGGACAGCAGCCCAGTGCCACTGCCAGCTGTCGAAGGAAGTGTATTCAGGTTCTGTGTCCTTCCATGGATTTCTTTCCCTTGGGTAACTGTCCCACTTTTTCAAAAATTCTATACATCGGACCATTTCCCTCCGGCCTTATTTCCTCTATTTTCTGACTTTTGTAAAGCTGGTGAAGGGCAAGTTACAGAATCATAGAACCTCAAGGCTCCGAGGATCTCAGATGCTAAAGGCTGTCTATTCCAACCTCCTACCCTTACCTCCCATCGGGGACTTAGGGCAAAAAGTCATAGCTTCTGCTCGAATACTTCCAAGGATGGGGAACTTACTACTTCCTGAGGCGGCCAGTTCCTTAGTCTGCCTATTGTCAGAGTAACGTAGTGAGATGCTAGGAGCACAGACTCTGACCAGCGCTGATCACAGACCTCGTGAGGCCCAGCGCAAAATGAAAACTATTAAGCTAAAAAATATTAATAATTTCCAGAAGAGCAATAAACCAAGCACAGGGCCCTCCTAAGCAGGGGACCCTATGCAGCTGCACTGGTTGCAGCACATGTGGCCTGTTTCTGATGGCCAACTCCACGGGTTTGGATCCCCACTTACTAACCAGCACTAGCCTCATGTATAAAACAGAGCTAATATCTATTTCATAAAGTTGTTTCCGAGGATTCAATGAGTCCCCACATAAAGTGCTCAGAACAGTGTCTGCGGAATAAACACTACCATATTTGTACCCAAGTTGCACACTGTGGACAGAGAAAGAGGTACATGCAGCAATCTCCATGCCAGCCCTTCTGATATCTGCAGACGGCTCTTAAAACCTTGTACGCCTTCTCTTCACCTGGAGCAAAGGTGCTGGCCCCTGCCACCACTGCCATACACCAAGGCCACAGGTAGGAAAAATCACAGCCATCATCCAGTTTGGTGGGAAGTGATGTTTGCGTATTGGGGGATGTGGGCTAGGGTGGGGATGAGGAGAGGCTCTTTAAGAAAAAGAATGTGAAGTTAAGGCATGCACACAATGTATTTTTATACACTGCTAGATGTAGTCCCAACTCAACTTCCCCACCACAGGATTCTAAACATTTCTGTGGCCCTCCCAACACCACTCAACAAGAGGGGAAGACAGAGTTGAGAAACACAGGCGTTCGACCTGCGCTAAACCATCTTGCAAATTTTACGAGACCATATGACCAGGAACATACCGCTAGGTCCCCTCCCCGGGCCTTGGAAGGCAGGGGCTCTGAAGCTTCCTGGTAAATCTGGTGCTGGAAACCACTGCAGCTCATGATGTCTGATGACCAGATAAAAATATTAAGTAGAAAAGTAAACTGCCCAAGAAACTAGTCCCAGTCGTGTGCTGTCGGCTCTAATCCGTGAATGTCTGTTGCATGTGTCTACTCCTCTCCATCATGCCCTGCCTGGGCTGCACAGCCTCCCGGATGGCTGCCCCCAGCAACCCGTCCCCTCCTGGCCAGTCTCTACAGAGCAGCTGCAGCGACCTTGCAGAACGCAAACCTGACTGCGTAAATCCTTCCCACCACCATTGGGATAAAATCTAAACTTCTTACTAGAGAGCACGTCTTTCTATCCTATGTGGATATCCTTTCTATCCAAGACTTTCTATCCTTTGTGGTCCCAAACCTCACCTTTTGGCCCTTCAAGGACAAGCCCCAGACAGGCCACAAGGCTGCAGGATGTTCTGCCTGGTACCCTCCCCTCATCCCATATTCCTACCTGGCTAATTCATCCTTTGGATGTTCACTTAACATCCAAGCTTCCTGGACGCTTTCCCCAGGAAGCTTTCCCTGGACAGACCCGTCCCCCAAATGAAAACAAATCTAGGTTTCGTACCTGCTGGATGTTCCCAGTGTATCCTCTGCTTGCTCCATGAAAGCACCCCTGTCACCATCTTGCCATCACAGCCTTAAGTCTGCCTCCCAGCTAGCCGGTAAGTGCCAGGGGGGCCACCCTGTCTACCCTGCATCCCCAGGGCTAGCAGTATCAGAAGCGTGGTAGGTGTTCAACACGTCATTGTTGCATGACTCAGTGCTTCAGGATGGCAAGGCAGAGGGCTGGGGTGCAACAAGCGCTGTGGTGGCACTCTAAACAGCCACAATCTCATCCCAGCTCTGCCACTAACCCCCCGGGCAACCTATGACAAGGCCTCTACCCCGTGAGGCCACACAGTTTTCAGAGCCTTTGCTCTGCCAGTGCCATCAGCAGAGAGCCCACCTCCCCGGGCAGACAGCACAACGAGGCCATCGCCTTTCTGCTGAGTTTCCTGCACACAGAAATCTTGCAGGAGCAGCCTGACTTCAGAGCTTCTCATTTATTATTCATGTATTTTCTTGTAATACCATTGCTGCTGCACGAGAAGGACATGGCCCTGGGACAGGCTTCCCACCTGCCAGCTAACACTGATTGAACCCACACGGCAAATCTTGTCCGAGAGTATCCAGTTCCCGACAGCCAAACAGGCCCCAGACGCAAAGGGCCAACCTGGAGTCAACACATCCCCTTTCCCATTAATAATGCTCTTTAAACATTCCATGCATTTTTCACACTTATCATTACCTTTTTAAAAAATCTTATTTTCGTAACAGTCTTCGGAGGGATGGAGTTCAGGGTTTATCATCTTTGTTTTACAGAAGAGGAAACTGAGGCTCAAGAAGGGTGAGTAACTTGTCCAAGGTCAGAGAGCTCATAAGTGGCAGAGCTGAAGAGACCTGGGGACAGATGGACACACGGGGACACACACACACACACACACACACACACAGGAGTGAATCCTCAGCCTACACTCTAACTACAGTATTCTCCCTTCTACATTCTAGAGTTATTTTTCAGTGATTTCACTATTTAGAACATATTCATACTTCCTCTAATTCCCTCCCCTGACTCTCTTCCACAAGGCTGTTTATTTCCTTACAGAACTCATCATCACCGTCTTAATGTCTTTGCTTGTCTGTTTCTTTCACTAGAATATAAGCTTCCCGAAGGCAGAGTCTGGTTTTCACACCATGGTACTCCCACCCCGTAGAACTATGTCTTGCACATAGCAGGCACTTAGTAATAAGTGCACTGAATAAATAAATAAATCTTATTTGCATTTGACCACAGTCAAAGCCCACAGTATCTCATTTATAATAAGCAAATTACATATAATAGTCAAATAACCTTATAGTAATCAAATAAAGGTAGAAGGACAGATAACAGCCTTCTATTTTTACTAAGGATGAAATTCATAAAGAGGAATTAAGTCCTTGCCTGAAGCCACGGAGCAATGAGAGACGGGGCTAGACCTTGAACCCATCTGTTGTCTGGCTTTCTAATGCTGTCAAATTCTATAACAATCCACATAAAATATTTCCCCTTCTGCTTCTTCCCATTGCTTTAGCGATTCTCACAGGTCACTGTGTTGTGTGCGGAGCCCTCTGGCTCTCCCTCTCAAGAGGGCAGAGAGTTGCCCATGCCCGCAGCAGTTCTCTGAGCTAAAAGTCTGCAAGGGAATAGGAATTATCAGGTCCTATGGGGCGAAGCTCATCCACAACCCAGGGTACCCGGAATCCTGCGCAGAAAAGCTGAATGGCACAAAAACCTGGGTTCCAGGATTCAGCAAAGTCAAGCAAACGTCAAAGGGCTTATCCGTATCCCAGGAGTGAAAAGGTGTACAGAAGCAGGAGTATGCCAGCGATAAGGCTCCCACCAAACCCAGGACCTACAAACACGTGCACACCCTGAGAATACGGACCAATGTACCGAGATACTACCCTATAAGGGCCTCGTGTCTCCCGAGAAGCAGGCTTCATTCTCATTGTAATATGTCCACGACAAACAATAAAACCAAAAGCTAAATTAATCAAAACCCACATTTTACAGCTAGTAAGAAAGGGAAAGTCATCTCCCGACCCCCATAGTCCACATTTTGGAAAAGCTGAGGTTATTCGATTTCCATCTAACCTGGTGATTCCCTGACTTGTGAATTTGATGGATGTGAAAAGATCCCCCCTAACCCCCCCAAAAAAAATGTTGAGAAGAGACACAGTGTTGTCAGCTTTGTGTTCTGTTCAGTAAGTACATGTAAACCAACCAAGAAGACAAACAACCTACCATCTGCTATCATTTCATAAGAGAAGGGACATACAAGAACATATGTCATAAAATAAAAGACATTATATACCAAGTTGGGAAGACCTCCACACAGGATCAGTAACTCACTAAGC
Source organism: Rhinolophus hipposideros (assembly GCF_964194185.1). Lineage (NCBI taxonomy): Eukaryota > Metazoa > Chordata > Mammalia > Chiroptera > Rhinolophidae > Rhinolophus > Rhinolophus hipposideros. Next base: position 26,181,480 of record NC_138069.1, on the reverse strand, counting down.
TCCTTTGACAAAATTCACTGCTCTCCCTTCGTCTTCTCTTTCATTTTTACCTTGGACTGCGGACAGTTTTAACCACTGAACTACGCCTATGGACCAGTGCCTGGGAATCAGGGATCCAGCCCATTCCGTCCTCTGCAAATAAGGAAAAGGCAACCCCAAGGTCCACAAGGCAGAGAGTGGTCCTCAGGAGCCACAGGCCTGCCTTGCTTGGTGCATACCTTGTTGTGTCTGCGAACAGAGGTGCATAAAAGATACGTCAAAGAGCTTGACTTTCCTATACTTACTAAATGTTGCATCTTATCTTTCTGGGCTAGGCCAGGCCCCAGGGCTGGTCTGGGTTCCAGAAAGAGAGAGAACTGTAATTTGGATTAAGTTTAGAATCACTTAACTTTGGTTTACCCCAGATGCTTCTAGAAAGCAGTGCAGAGGAGGCACATCGGAGAAAAGGATGCAGGGGGCACACACGGTTTCCCATTGCCTGGTGTTTTCTCACAGGTACATTTAGGGTCTAGGGATCTAGGTAGCCCCATGCAAGAGACTTTCACAGGTATGAGAAGCAGAGAAGAGTGGGCTTGTTTTCTAGCCTCTTCACACTGAAAAACAACTAAGACCATAAACCTGCATCTCAGTAAACCAGACACAGAGCCTAAGATGCAGACTTGGGGCCTTGAATACTTGCTGTAAACCCAGGGACAGGGTCCCCTTATTTGTGCCCTATGCTAAAGGGCCTGGAATTTTCTATTTAGGTCCACTCAGGGCCTCAGTGGGTAGATCCAGTAGTTGCTGCCCATGACCTCCACCGTCCCAAACAAACAAACTCCTTGAGGGCAGGAATCAATGCTTTATTTTCAACTTAAAACTGCCCGCAGTATTTGATACAGTCTTGGGCATAGAGAAGCTCTCAATAGTTAACTGAACTAAAAAGAGGGCTGAAACAGGTGTTTGGTCATCTCAGCATAAGATGCCCATGTGGGGCTGTTTTGGGGATACATAGATGTGCGTACACAGGAGTACAGTATTTGAACCCTGGATAGTAAATCAATAGGGACATTACACCCCAACATGGTCTCACAAGATGAGGAATTGTTCACTTGAATTTGGAAATTCCAATAATGGAAACACTGCCTTTTCTCCACGGGACCGTGGGCTCCTTGAGGATGAGACTCATGTTTCGCTTATCTCTGCACCCTCCAGTATGCCCTCCCTGGAGAATGACATACCGTACGGGCTCCAGAGATGGCTACTGAACTCCAGTAAGTTATTGCACATCTCTGTTTCCTCAATGTCGTCCAACAAGCTGTCATTTAATCATTCATTTTGTTTATCGATTGCTCTTTACATGCCAGGCACTGGGATAGGAAACAGGGATTCTATGGGGAGTCAGACTGCACGGGCCCCTGATCTCCCGGAACTTGTGTTCTTAGCAGGGGAGATAGATTTTGATATCTAACAGTCATACAAATAATCATACGGCTTTCACTGTAATAAATAACCTAAAGGAGAGGTAGGGAACACAATGAGAGGAATAAGGGACTGACTCTAGATGTGGCGGAGTGCAGACATTTTAATCACACTAAAACAAAACCTCAACTCGGTTGGCATTGATGGCTTAGTAGTAAAAGGAAAGATGGAAAGCCCAGGGGTTCATCCGGTAATGGTAATACCACAGTGAACACATCACGGATACAGAAAAAGTCAACACCTCCCTCCCTTGGTCCTCTAATCCTTACCAAAGGACATGGAAACAGAACCTGACGTAAATGCAATTAATCCCACAGAAGAAACAATTTCTAACAACTACAACGAAAGTTTGAGGCCTAACTTTGATTTCCAACAGTGTGGTGGACTGCATACCGTGTCAAAGCAGTAGCTGAGAACAACTAAAAAGGCAAAATAAAAAGCAATGACAGAAACAAAACCATACATTTTCACATGCGTCAATAAGCTTTCAAGAAAATAAAAAAAAAAAAATCAGAAAACAAAAACCACATGAAAATAGGAACCCAGAAAACTAAAACTGGCTTTTGTCTGAGGGCATTTACTAAACCAGGTTAACACAAGTGTAGATTTGCACATCCTCTTAGCACACAGGACACAGAAGACAAAGCCAGAGTATATACCAGGCAGGAAGTTTGAGACGCGGCCACTCTACACCCCATCACATACAGCTGGGACTGGCTATACCCTCAATATAAGGATAATCTAGAAATAAACCTACCCCCAACAGAGGACTGGCTTAAATTTTGGCAATAAGTAAACGAAGTAGGATGGAATCTCTCTTGAGAATTTGTTACCACAAGCCAGCTCTAGGTACAGGTACAGGTAATCAATAATCAGAGTTACCTTGGAGGTCTGAAAAACTTCAAGTTGAGAGTTTAGCATAATGTGATCCCACTAGGCATGTGGCAGAACCAAATACCAATCTTTTCTGGAGGAACACATCTTCACCCAGCTCTCAAAGAACTCCCACAGAAAAGGTTCCAAGATATGAGTTTGTAGCAGAACAAACAAACAAAAACTCAGAAAACAAGCAAACATACAAAATATATAAAGAAATGAGGTACCAGGAAAGCAGTGAACAACAATAAAAAAAAAAACCCAGCAAAATTAGACCCACAAACAAACTTTAAATTACCAGACACAAAATGTGTTTATATGCTTTAATAAATAAAACAGACTGAAAATATGAAAAAATACAAGAAACTATGAAAAAGAATAAGCAGATTTGAAAAACATCCAAATACAACTTTTAGAACTACAATAATAGAAAATTAAAACAAAAAACAAAAAACCTCAGTGGGCAGGTAAAACAGTAACCTAAGTAGAGCTCACACAGAACTGATTAACTGTAAGAGAATTCAGAGGTAATTATTCAGAATACAGCAGTGAAAGAAAAAAAGGAAAATATGAAAGAAGACACATGGAAGACAGAGTGTAAAGGTCTAAAAAAATGTCTCAAGTTCCAGCAGGAAAGAGAAAAATACGCAAAGGAAATACTTGAAGAGATAATGGCTGAAAAATTTCTTGAACGGGTAAGACAATAATACTCCAAGGTTCTGAAAGACTAAACCCAAGCAGGATTTAAAGAAATACACTAATAACAATACAAGACAAAGACATTAAACGAAATTACAGACCAGTTCCCTCCTCAATACAGATATAAAAATTTAAAATAAAATTATAGTGAGTCAAATCCAACAATACATTAAAAAAGTAATAAATCGTGATCAGTGAAGTTTATTTCAGGAATGCAAGGCTGATTTAGCATTCAAAATTAATGTAATCTGCTATGTCAAGAATTTTTAAAAATACCAAATAATCATCTCAATAAATCCAGAAAAAGCTTTTGACAGACTCCATTATCTATTCCTGATTTAGAAACTTTTGAGAAGCTAGAAATAGAAGGGAACTCTTCATTCTGATAAACAGCATTCACACACACACAAAACTACAGCTAGCATAGCATACAATGTCATTATTAAGACTGAATACTTTTACCCTAGGGTCAGAAACAAGACAAGGATGTCCACTCTCACTACTTCTATTTACAATTGTACTGGAGGTTCCAGCCAGTGCAATAAGGCAAGATAAAGAAAAGCCACTTAGATTGGAAATAAAAAAACTATCATTTAAATTTGGAAATCCCAATGATTAAACATAAATCTCAAAATAACCATGCTCAGTGGAAAAAAACAGAGATTTTAAAAAGAGTACATACTGTATGATTCCATTATATAAAATTCTAGAAAATACAAACTAATTGATAGAAAGTAGATCAACAGTTGCCTGGGGAATGGAGGCAAGCAGGAGGGACAGGAGGGAGAGGTCACGAATACAAATGGACACAAAGAAACTGGGGGGGGGGGCGCGGAGGATTGTGTATATGTTCATTATCTGATGTGGGGATGGTTTCACGGGTACATACAAATCAAAACTTACCAAACTGTACACTTCGAACATGTGCGATTTACTGTATGTCAATTATAGTTCAATAAAGCTGCTTTTATAAATTTACATCATAGTGAAACTGCAGAACATCAAAAACAGAGATAAAATCTTAAAAGTAGCCAGAGAAAAGGCAGATTTAATTTAAAGAAATAATCATTATATGAGCCCTGACTTTTCAACAACTGTAATAGAATCCAGAAGGCAGTAGAATACCATAAAGAACGTACTAAAGATAAACAACTGTCAAACTAGTATTATATACCCAGCAGGAACAGGAGCAAAAATCAAGCTATTCTCAAGCAAAACCTGAGAGTTTGCTGTCAAGAGACCCTCAATCAAAGAAATTTAAAAAGATATGCTTTAGGCAGAAGGAAAGTGATTCTATTTGGAGGGCCTACATAAAACAATAATAGTACAGTCTTATGGAATTAAAAACAATAACTAAAATACATGGCAACAATGGCATGGGAGTCAGGCAATGGGGGTGACCACAGTTGAGCTGTACATTAAGTTCCTTGTAAAATACTCATTCATATTAGACTCAAGAATACATGTTAAAATTTCTTGGTTAACAACTCAAAGTGTAGAAACAGAGTACTGAACTCTCTTAGTAGAAGAGTGGAAAAAAGTAAAATGAGAAAATAATCCAAAAGGCAAGAAAAAAGAAACATAAAAAGGTGAGATGAAAAGAAAACCCAGAAGGAGGCAGAAATAATCCTCCACTAAAATGTGAACTTCTTGTGGACAGAGGCTGTGTTATGTTGTCCATTTTATCTTCTGTGCTATCGTAGTATCTGGCACATACTAGATACTGGATAAACATCAAGTGACTGAGGGTTTGCTGAATGAATAAGTAAATGTTTGGATGACGGGATGGTTGTGGTGTAATAAGAAATCCAGTTAGTCTTTGTCCCAGATTCCTGGCACAAAGCTCCTATAACCCTTGGAATTTTCAGTGACTGGAGTGTTGACTGTCAATCACAAGGAGCCCCTTTTGAGCACACTTCAGTTTATGCTAATGAGGTGACTCACGGTGGACCCCTCAGATAGCCTTAAGATGGTGTTGGTCACCAGAAAAACCACTCACCAACATCTGGGAAGGGGAAGGGCTGTGCTGCATATTAAGGTCTATAAAAACTCTTAAATAAGGAGACTCGATGAGCTTTTGGGTTGGTAAACAAGAGGGGAGGGTGGCACACCCCGTTTCTATAGGGACTGAAACTCCTGTGCTCTGGACCCTTCGGGGTCTCAACATATGTACTTCATCTGGCTGTTCATCTGTGTCCTTTATAATAAACTGACAAACATAAGGAAATGTTTCTAAGTGAACCCGAGGAGGGGGTTGTGGGAACATCTGATTTACAGCCAGTCAGTCAGAAGCACAACTTGGACTTGTTACTGGCATCTGAAGTGGGAGCAGCCTTATAGGGCCAAGCCCTTAAGCTGTGGGATCTGACTAACTCCAGGTGGATAAGTGTCAGAATCGAGTTCAATCTGTAGGACAACCAGTTAGTGTCTGCTGAGAATTAGAGAAAAAACACATTGGAATGGTAAATGAATGAATTTGGTTAGTTGAATGAATAAATGAATGTATGAAAAGCTTCATTTTGGCCAAAAGTTCCAGTCTTCTCCAGGCACCACTTCATTTATCAGAATTAGCCAACGAATTACAGGCAAGACAAAGTGAATTTCTCTCTTCTCCCTGGCCACTGTCTGGAAGCAATAAAGTATGCAAAATACAGATGGGCAATGAAGAAGGAGGCAGCAAGGGAATGGTCAAATGAGTCCCAGATTACAGAAAAGTTGATGAAATAAAAATCAGGTGTGGAAGGCCGCTTCTACTTTTGAATTATGTATTAAGCCTTTCCTGTGCACTTCTACGGCCAATGTCCTAATTGGGTCTTCAGTCCCTGCAGTAGGGCCGCAAGCTAGAAACAGCTCCAACGTCTACCCATAAATGTACGGATAAGCACATTACAGTACAGCAGTGGGACAGAATACTACTCAGCAATAAAGAGGAACAAGCTATTGCTACATACAAGAACATGGGAGAATCTCAGTGTCATCCTGCTTAGTAAACAATAGCAGGCAAAAAGGACTGTATCAGTCCTTCTATAGAAATCTCTAGAAAGTGCACTCCTTCTAGGGCAACAGAAAGTAGGTCGGTGGTTTCGTGGAGACTGAGGGAGGAATGGGGTTGCAAAGAAGCACAAAGCAGCTCTGGGGGTGATAGAAATGTTTATAATTCTGATTCTGATGATAGTTTCACAGACTTATACATATGTTCAAACTGATCAAGTTACACACTTTTTAAATGTGCAATTCATTGTACTTCAAATATACCTCAATAAAAGTTGTATGAAAAAAGTACTAACACTTTTTTTTAAACTTGAAAAATAAATAAATAAATAAAATAAAGCAAGCAGGCTGTTCACTGGTGAAAGCCTAAGGCTGGTGGGAAAGCTGTTCTGGAAAGCGCAGTGTCAGCATAGAGTGGCAGGAAGGCCAAGAGGCAGGAAGCTAGGCAGACAGGCCTCGAGGCACAGCGGGGAGTACCATGAATGTGGTTTGGGTATGACTGGTTTTTTGAGGCTGGCTTCGTGGCAACGCTCATTTATTCAGTATCCAAATCCCTGGCAGTTCAATACTTGGAGCCTGAGACACATGTCAGGTTGCATTCCTGCGGCTTTTTTTTCTTTCCCTTCGTGCATTTCAAAAGAGATTCTTGGGTACCATGAAGTCTTCTCCCAAAAGCAGAGTTATAATGGCAGTTTCAGACATGCCTGGAGGCCTGAGGATGCCAATCCTTGGGGGAAAGGAGAGGCAGAACATTGGAAAAGCTCCAAACATGAATGTGCAGACGGAGCACCACTGCAGGGGCGCTCTTCACGGTGACCAGAGGCAGGCGCTGCCCCTGGTGCAGTGCAGGGAGGGCAAAGAAAGCACTCCTCCTCCCACTGTACCTGGGAGGCTGAATTCCCTGCTCCAGGCCTGCCCCAGGAACTATTGGACCTTCCCAGTCCTCCCTTCACCAAAACTTATTTTAAGAAAAGAGCTCAAAAGTGAAATGTCAGTGGAATAGGTCACGAAGGAAAATGCATGCTTTATCGTGCCCATTCATCATGCCTGCCTTGATTCTAGCTCTCATCTGTAATTACCTTCCACTGGTCTCTCTGAAAGCCCCTGCCTCTCCAGGTGTCCTGGTTCCCCATCTGTTGGATAGAGAAATAATCTCTGCCCTGCCCACTTGGTTCTGTCTGGAAGCAATAAAGTCACCCCCTGCGCGAAGGACTGAGCTCACATAACCCTGAGATTCCTGGACACAGGGGTTAAACTGGCAGATCACGGCCAACACTGCAGGCACAGATGGCTTTACTTGGCTTCCATAATATTTAAAACTCAGGCGAGTCCATGTTAAAAAATCCAGAAGTCTGTCTTTCCTTGAAAAAACCCAAAGATCTGGTCTCACTGCAACCCACGTTCTCAAGCAATCAGCTGGAGCTGAGTAAAAGAAGCCGAAGCCCCCTTCTCAGCTGCCCACAGCCCCCAGCAGAGAACCCTTCATTCTCTTAGGCACTGGCTTGGGCCTGGGGGCATTTGGTCTGCTCTCAAGTCAGGGAGAAGGGTACTTGGACTCCATCGAATCTTGACTCCCCTTCACCCCGGACGCTCTGTGACAGGCCTGTGAGACGGCCCCAGCCTTGGACGTTTCTCTTGATGTGGGGACTCAGTACCTTTGAGGACACTCATTGGCAGGATTCAACTTGCTGGAAAGTTCTTCCTTATATTCCAGTGGAAGGTCTTCCCACCCTCAGATCCAGGTTCTGCTTTCCTGTAGTGGCCCTCTCTCCCACATCCCAGCACTTCAGGCATGTACAGCCACTGGTCCTTCTGTGAGAACCCTAACACCCAGTGTCTTTAGCCCTTCCCTTTAGACACAATGTCCTCAGCCCTTGGCTTTCTTCTGAACGTGCTCCACTCGATCTCTGTCACTTGTGAAGCTGGTGGACTCTTCCATCCTGTTTTGTCCAACTGAGCACGTCGCATTAATTACAAACACACCTTCCTATGTGGCTTCTGTCCTCTGGTGGGTTTAAAGAGAGGCAGAGTCACGGAGTATGTAAGCAACAGTAAATGTGTTCTGTCGGTGTCAGTCTCAGTGTCCTCATACTGATGAAGACAGACCTCACGGCATCACGCAAAATCATCCACACTCTCTACAAATCATTTCTGAAACAGAAAAGTGGAACATCAGGGATTTCCCACATTTAAAAAAAAATTACGTTTAAGTCTTGCAGTGAAAGTAATTGTTTCGGATTTTAAAAATAAGTAGTTCATATTCTTAGGTAAAGTACTTTTTATGGAAAGGAAGTAAACAATATGCCAAGATTCCTCAGTTCAGACGTAAGGTTAAAACAAGGACAAAAATTCTCTCTTGTGCCTCCCGCAGCTTTGTTGAAGATCAACATTTTGGGAGTGGAAAAACATTGGGCCTTTCTTTCATCTCACGTGTGTGTGTGTGTGTGTGAGAGAGAGAGAGAGAGAGAGAGAGAGAGAGAAAACATGAACGAGAGTGAATACTGAGATTTTGCACAGGTCACCTGCTGTCTGTCTCTGGATTTTACTTTCCTGTTTTGTAAGGTGCAAGGCTTGGACCAGGTCACTGAGAGGTCCACATGGCTGTGCACCCACAGAGTGTTTAATCTCTGTTAAACACCCACAGAGATTCTGCATCTGGAGGGCTGTGGTGGGGCCAGGAAGCCGGCATCTGACAGGTGCCCAGGAGAGTCTAACATTCTAAGTCCATTCCTGCCCTCTGCGGCAGGAGGTAAACTAAGGGGTCTGGGGTAGACAGTAAAGTCACACAGGCACAGCTCTCAAGGAGTTTACATATGGGGGCGGGGCTAGGTAAAGGCAGGCTGCCAAGGAAGTGATTGGGATCGTGACACCCATAGGCCTATGACACTGAGGGGGGCAGCGAATGTTTGCTGGCAAGGTGATGGCTCCACAGAGACCTAAAGCGCACAGAGGATCTGGCTAGGGGAAGCCCAAACTGGAAGCATGTCCACACCTGGGGATTGGAGAGAGAACGTGTGTCTAGGGAGTGTTGGGCTTCAGCTGGAGCCAACGGAGCTGGAGGAGCAGGAGACAGTGCCTAGAGAAGCTGGCAGCGGCCAGGACATGCAGGGCCTGGGCAGCCACACCAAGAACCCTGGATTTCATGCTAAAGGCAAAGGCTCTGAACAGAGCGGACACAGCCAGACTTGTGTTTTAGACCATTCTGGCTTCTGCGTACACGATACACTGCAGGAAGGAGGAAGCAGGAAGAAAGGAGAGGAGGCTGGAATAGTCTTCTGTTCTTAGATGTAAAGGCCCAGGCTAGAGGTGGCCAGCATAGTGAATGTCAGGACGGCTGGGTGCCCTGATGGTCAGGGAAGAATCCCAGGCTTTGGTTTCTTATCCCAGGTCCCACTAGTCTGGTCACTTTTCCTTCCTGGAGAAACTTGGGTCTGGGAGAGCAGGAACCTCCCTTCACCTACATACGCACCTGCCTAACTGGGTCTAGGCTGCTTGCTTTTCTCTGGCTCAGAACGGGAGATGGAACCTGCCCATATCAAGAAGCAAAAGCGAGAAGGTTCCAGAAATGGCTCAGAAGAGAAACATCCCTCATGCTTGCCCTCCGGGAATCTTAACAGTAATTTGCCTGTGGCCAGCACTCCACAGTTGACAACACTTTTGATCACTTTACCGTTTTGGAGGCTCCCAACATTCCTGGGAGACAGGCACTCCCATTTTAGAGAGGAGATAACTGAGGCCCGGAGGGCTTGAGCGCCTGGTGCAGAGAGAGCTGGAAACAGAGCGGAGGCTAGGAATTCATTCCACAGCTCTTTACTGCTATTGATCCCTGAGCCCATGGGACTGTAATTAATTAAAATGTCTGCTCAGCACTGGAGACAGCGAACGGGAGAATTCAATGAAAACGATCTGCTCGTGTGGAAGTGTTTCATCTTCAAGTCTTGGGAGGGCTTCTGAAATGAGAGAGGGACCTAGAAGGTGGGGAGGGAGAAGATGCCACAAGCCTGTTAGGATGTGTCATCCATGACTGAAAATGCTCCCTCCAGGAAGGCTGAGACCGCACAGCTGAGCCCTTCTCCGCTCCTAGGAGGTTGGACGATCCTGCTTCTGACTGAGCAGGACAGTCCAGGAGGGGGTGGGGAAGGGCGCTGGCAGGGGGAGAGGGGACACATCACACGGGCTCTTCCCTTTCTTCTACCCTCATCCCCAATATTTCTACCCAGGGCAAATCAGGTACGTTAAACTGTATATTTTATCTGTAAGAAGGAAAACACTCTCCAAATGCCACAATCACCAAAAAATGAATAGCTATGTTTGAGCCCTTACGAAGTGCCAGGCACAAGCCCTGTTGATACAGTCTCGCCATGACTCTTTAGCATAAGTCTATGAAGAGGGTAACTATTATTACTCATTTCACAGGTAGGGAAACTGAGGCTCAAAAGGTTAAGCATCTTTCTTCAGGTTCACACGACTATGACACATGACAGAGCCAGGATTCAAATCCAGGCCTGTCTGCTTGGCCTGTGTTCAGCCTGAGGAGGGCGTGTCTGAGGGACAGGCCCCGTCACCAGGTTTGTTTGATGACGGGGGAAAGAGGGGTGCACTGACTCTGTGTATGTAGGAACTTTCATTGACTTCATTTCATTTAGAAGTCAAGGTGAAATGCTCTTCATTTCCTTTCCTATCTTTCTTGGAACGAGAAAGGAGGAACAGATATATCAGCAAACAGGGCTGGGGCACTGCAGGGTGAAAAAGCACTGACGACAACCCCACAGGGAAGAGGGCAGGGCCTCCCTGCCCTCACAACACAGCCTGTGAGCAGGAAGAGTGAGGTGAGAGCCTCGTTTTCCAGAAGAGTGCCTGACCTGCCAGAGGTCATAAAACATGCTAATCTGGGGGCTCCATCAGCATCATTGGGATGGAGAACAGGGCGTTGGGCTGAATTCACTGTAGTTCACAAAGGTTGGGAAGGAGTTGGGTTAGTGAGATCTGCCAGGCAGAGAGGGTGGAAGAGAGATCCAGTCAGAGGAGGAAGAGGAAGGAAATGGGTGATGGTTGGCCTCAAGGAGGCCTAGGGGTGACCTATCCTCCTCAGTGCTCCATAGCTGCTGGCGTGATCTTTTTTGGGCAAACTGCCCAACAGTCCTCTAAGCACATGGGAAAGAAATTAGACAGGAGGTAAAAAGTTATGGTCTTATAATTAAAGCATGACAAGGTTGGACAAAGGGAGAATTTCTCCCTTATGAGACAGGAGAGGGAAATTTTTTTCTTTCATGAGTCAACAAAACATAGCAGGGGAAAAAAATCTGCCAGGGTCCATTCACAAGTAAAAAGCAGTTGCTAGGACATGAACATGAAAATATAAACGTAGTTGCCAATAGGTAAGCCTTCTGATGCAAATACCATGTTGTTATTCAATCTACCAGGGGCATAATTTAATCAGTAAGCGATGATGGACTGTAAGGTCCCAAACTACTCTGAGAGATGCCAGCTCTATGTTCTTTGAAAGGCTGGTAGGTTTTCAGTGAGTAGTCTTTTATCACTAAGCCCAGAAAGTTATACTTTATTATTATAAATTAACATTTTTTTTCAAATTAACAACATTTTCTTACTGTAACATTAACCAATGAGGAGGTTGTTCTGAGCTACGTAAACAATTTGACCTCAGGAATTAAAGATAACAGCTTGCATCTTACATCTGCCTCAAAGTACCATTCCTCTATTTTGCTTTAGTTGCCCAATGCTGAGAAAACATTTCTGATGTAATAGATATAGATGATGAATAAGTAGATACATTTTTTTGTTTTTTAACACAGCGTGCTCTACAATCTCAGGATTCTTTTCAATTAAACAGATGCTGGAAGAATAAGCTGGTGACCTTCTACATGTAAAAATGTAGCATATAACACATGTAAGTGGTTTTTTAAAAATGTTTTTTCTTATTATCACAGCTTTCAGAAGAGTTGACAGCATCTGAAACAATGTTTACAGAGTCCCCGAAACACCCACTTGAACCTCCACAGACAGTTTGTAAAGCGCAGGCTGGGATGGTCTCTGAGGCCGCCCAGCTCTGTCCCCTCCACCCCCTTATCATTACATCTTGAACAGAAAGGAATGAAAATGCCCCTGGCAGAAGCAGGCCTGAAGCAAACAGGCTTTCCACCTGTTCCGCACGTCCCCCATTTCAGAGAGGAAAGTGAGGAGAGGAAGGAGAGACGGTAACAATTACTGCCACAGACCTTCTCAGGTAAGTCCATATATACCTAGAGCTAGAAAAACCACCAGCTAATAAAAAGAAAAGCATTCGGATGCCCAGACCAGGGCCCTCTTTCTGCTCCAGGGCTGCAGCCTTCGTCCTGGGAACTCACTGCTTCTGGTACAGAGAATACCAGATCCCCCTGTACAAGCAATTGAAATACTCCGGAGAGCAGCTAACATGCCCCCAGCGGTCATGTGTGCAGACGGCAGACCTGCGCAGTGCATGCCAGGGCATGCCGAATCATTTTTATCCAGGATATTATTCTTTTGCTGTCTATCTTAGGGAAAGAAAAATCCCTGGTCTATCCTATATCCAGAAGAACTAAAGGGCTGGGATGATTAGGAGAAAGAAGAAAAGGGAGAGGTGGTGACCTCCGTGTCCCTGGAGCTATTCAAGCCGAGACTAGATGGTACCTTTGAAGGCTGCTGCAGAGGAGGCCTCCCCAGGGCAAGGCGTTGCACTGAATGATTCCTAAGGTTCCCTTGCAACTGAAACTCTGTTTCTAAAAATAAAAGCAACCCTTTTAAAATTTAATTTTTAAAAAAAAACCACACAAGTTATCTCTGTGCGCAATCCCATCTCGGTACCCAGAGCGGTTTAATAGCATTTACAAAGCATTTTTCCCACATGTATCTTCTCAGGTAATCATCCCGCAGCCCTGCGATACAGCTATTACTGTCATTATCCCCATTTTAGAGGTGGGACAGGGGCTCTGAGTTTAAGTAATTGCTCTGAGGACAGACAGCTGGAGAGCAGAAAGCACTGACAGCTCCAGGGTTCTCTCTGACATTTCTCCTCCTCCTCCTCTTCCCCCATCCTCTCCCCTTTTTGTCTTCTGGTAAGTACAGTTTAACAACAGGAAAATGGAGGACAGACACTGAGAAGGAGCCTCCTAGACAGGTAACGGCTGAATCCCCGCCCCTCACGTTGTGCCACCAGGTGACTCAGGGAGGACTTACTCATAACCTCCGTGGGTAATGAATATACTGAGATGTGCAATTGTGTGGTTTTTTTTAAAGATTGGTTCATGCATATCCAAATTTTAAAAAGAAAAACAATGAGTCGCTTTTCCAAGTTTAAAAAGGGAAGCATTTTAGTCGAAAGTGAGGCAATGAAAGGAGGGAAGTTTTTTTTTTTTTCCTTTTTGCAAAGTAGGTTCTGCCATTCCCATGGGTGGTGAGTGAGTGCACGCAGCTTCTGAGATCACAGTGAATGAAACATTCGGATAAATTCCATAATGAACTGGCACAGAAGACAAATGCCAATTCGTTAAGGAAGAAAAAAGAAGATTAATTCTAAATGATAAGTCCTCCAAGTTGGTTATCAGATTTGAATATTCAAAAAGAGAACCATAGGGTTCTTGATTTTTGTTTGGAGGCTGTTTTGATCCTCAGCATTCAGATGGAAACTGCTATTTCTCCAAAATGTTTTAGCCAAGAGGGTGTGGGTGGCACTGGGAAGGGAGGAGTGACTCCCATCAAAACAGCCTTTCTGTATTCCAATTGCTTACGAAGCCACAATTTCTCAAACGGAAGGAAGGGAATGAAGAGTCCCAAAGCCTCATGCCAGAGTTTTACAGTGTTCTAAACACACCCTCTCCATCTTCTTTCTAATGGAGAACGCTGGAGAGGAGGGGTTGCCAAGCCCCTCTTGTAAAAGAGGTCCTTCGAGCCCGGAAAGGTTTAGTAATTGGCTCAAGGACACACAGCACAGACTTACACACTGACTCATATCCAGTCCAGCGCTCCCTTGCTTCTCAACAAGGAAAGCACTTCCAAAGAAAGTTGCCCCCTCAAGTTCGGCTTCCTAACCCCCAGCCTGGCCACCATGTAGACAGGGGAGGGATGGGCAGGTACCCCTCGCAGCGTTCACAGCCTCATGTGGAGATAAAGTAGACAATGGAAATGGCAGCATCAGCCATTTAATACCTGCTGGCATGTTCAGCCTGGACAAGTTGTTTTTCCTCTCAAATTCATAAACCCAACACATGAAGACGGTGTGGTTGCAGTTACCACTGGCTTCTCTCATCTCAACCCTCCATAACAAACTCACACAAATTCCGTAACAAACTCACACAAGGAACCTGAGGACAGCATAGCTGTGTGTCTCACTGAGCTGTTAACAGTAGCAGTAGTAGCTAATGCTTACCATACGCCAGCACGGAGCCGAGAACATTAAACAGTTTTATATGCATATTACAGATGAGGAAACCGAGGCGGAGAGGTTCAAGTCGCCTGCTCAAGGCTCTAAGGCTCTAAAGTAGAGGAGCTGGAATTTAACCCTGCAGGGACCTGTGGTCTTAACCCCTCTGCCACGTACTAGCTGTGTGAGCTTGCATATGTTACTTAATTTCTCTAAACCCTACTTGTGTAATCTGTAAAATGGGGATAACAATAGGGACCCCATAAGGCAGTTCAAAGCAATGAATGAGAACATAAATGAAGCACTTGGCACCGAGACTGCCCCATTGCACAAGGCAGTCCTGCTTGGCACAGCGCCCATCATACTGAAAATGCTCGAAAGCTACCATCAGGATTCAGGATCACTGCAGGACAGCTCTAACAATCAGGGGCGCGAACCAAGGGAAGAGCAGCTCATCCGCGAAGGCGCAGCTCAGGGGACATCTGACCCGAAGAGCACTCCTTTGCTACCCATTCTGATTTAGTTGTCCATGGACTATGTCATGGTTATTATGACCTTGAGCCAGAACCACCCAGCTAAGCCTGAATTCCGGATCCGTACAAACTGTGAGATAATAAATGTATGTTGTGTTAAGCTACCATATTTTGGGATGATTTGTTGACAGCGATATGTAACCCAAACAGGAACCACAGGTGCACACACCATGCTGTTTTCCCCACTCTGGGCTTGTGACTGTCCTGCCCCCTCTGCTGGGAATCCCTGTGCTCTCCCCCTGATCCCTAGCCCTTTCCCTGCCTGGCTAACTCAACTCACTCACCTTCAAAGCCTCAGGTTAGAGCTCCTTCCCTCAGGGATCCATTAGTCCTCCACCCACTCTGGTTAACTGGCCCTCCTACTGCTCATATACAACCCTGTACCTGTAGCCACCAGACAGAGATCCCTCTGTCCTCTGACTGACCTGTGAAGCGAGTGGAGCCAAGGGCAGAGGTACACCCTCGGGACCCTGCAGGCCAGTCCCAGCTCCATCAGGGACCAGCCATGCGACCTTGGGAGCAACATTTCCTCTCCCTGATGCTTAATGCCCTCGTCGATAAAATGGAAATATTTACAGTGTGTGTACCATTGGGTTGCTGTGAAGATGAAAAACAGTGATGTATGTAAAGCACTTAACACTGTGCCTGGAAAAAGCAGCCTGCGTAGTAGTTACTATTATGAGTGTCTGAAGCTCAGAGGTTGCAAGTTACACATCTTGGTGGCCTCCCTACCTGACAAAGTGTCCGAACCACAGCGGGCACAATGGATCAATGAATGGATTCATCTTCTCTCCACTCCCATAGTCTCCAAACAGGTCCCCAGGCCTCCGGTGCCACCTGTGTCGCCATATCCATCTTTCTGAGGCATACCTCTGATCCTCTGTGCCAAGACCAATGGCTTCCCTGTGTCCCCAAGTCCAGCCTCCCCAGCCTCCCAGAGCCCCTGTGATCCAGTCCCACCTCCCCGCAGTTACTTTCTAACAGACACCTGAAGGTTCAGTGACTCTGGCTTACTCCCTGCTTCTGGGACACGTTCCCCCCTTTCTGCCACCTGAGAAGCCCCAATCCTAGTATGTTCGGAATTTTCTAAATTCCGAACCTTTCTCAGGGCCATCTTAAAAGTCACCACCTTTCAGAAGTCCATCCTGACCTCAATCAGTGTAATCTCCTCCTGGCCCCGCTGGCTGGCCCCCCCTGAAGTATAAGTATACTCTGCCTTTTACACGACATCACCATGAAATTGGCCATGTCCCCTCGGAGCTCAAGAGCTCTCTAAAGGCAGGAGCTGTTTCCTGTATCTATCACATTGAGTTGGGACCCAGGATAAAAATGAATTGTTGAGTAAGGGGGGAGAGGCGGTGGTAGAAGAGGGGATCAAAATGTGGTGATAGAAGAACTGACTCTAGGTGGTGAACATACTAGGTCTGACAATTAAGTTCGCAAACTTGTTGCAACCAGGTTGCTAACCTTTTTTGATATCAGAGGGATTATGCATTCTGAATTTGTACCAGCTGGACAAACGGTTAACCAAGTTTATTTACTATTTGGAAGTGCTGAAAAGGCTGCGTGAAAAAGTGAGACGACCTGAACTCTTTGCCAACAATTCATGGTTCTTACATCAGGACAATGCACCAGCTCACACAGCACTGTCTGTGTGGGAGTTTTTAGCCAGTAAACAAATAATTGTATTGGAACACCCTCCCTACTCACCTGATCTGGCCCCCAATGACTTCTTTCTTTACCCGAAGACAAAGGAAATATTGAAAGAAAGACATTTTGATGACATTCAGGACATTAAGGGTAATACGACGACAACCCTGATGGCCATTCCAGAACAAGAGTTCCAAAATGGCTTTGAAGGGTGGACTAGGTGCTGGTGTCAGTGCATAGCTTCCCAAGGGGAGGACTTCCAAGGTGACCGCAGTGATATTCAGCAAGGAGGTGTATAGCACTTTTTCTAGGATGAGTTCGAGAACTTAGTTGTCAGCCCTCGTATGATGCACTGTACAGATGTTTCACGTAAATGTACACTTGAAACCTATATAATTTTACTAACTAATGTCACCCCAATTATACATATATGTATATACACATATATCCTAAAAAAATAAATGGTTGAAATCATTGTGAAGCAGGCCCCGTTGGGACCCCCCCCCCAGTAGGTCTCCAGCCTCACCTTTCCTTGCCCTAAAGTTTAGTAATAGGTCACCCCCCTGAAGCTTGAGCTTGAAATGTCCCGTCTCCTTGTTTCCTGTTTTAGAAAATTACCCTGAAACTTATCATTAATACCCCCATGCTTACTGGTCACAATCTTACAGCCTAGCATTCTTTCCATGTCACTGTCATCACTGCTTCTAGGTTGATGAGCACGTTGGAGAGCCCCATCGCCAGAGGGAAGACTCCACATAGACCCCCTGGAACCTGGTAGCGGGTGGGAGAGAGCCCTGATTTTCCCTGAAATACCCACAGCCGGTCTGAGAATACTAAGGCAGTGTTTGGAGGTGTTAACCCACTGCCTTCTCAGACCCCCAGTGCTCTGAGAATAAACACTTGTTCTATGACCCTACGCCTGTGTTGGTCTATAGGCTGTGCAGTGCAGGCAGCAGTGCCCCCGGACGGTTTGGCCTCCTGTTTCAATTGTGGTTGGAATTCAGAAAAAGAAAGGTAATACAGTTAAGTAAAAGGCAGTATGTATCATGTTTTACTCGTTGGTATTCCAGGCTAATAGCAAAGTTTAAAAAAAGGAGGCTGATCTCTTAACAAGAAGAGTGGCTTTAGTTAAAGAATGCGTATGTGCTGGGTGATATGCTAATCCTCCATAGGAAGAGAGGATTTCCCCCATGAATTAAAAAGGAATCCAAGTAGCTAGAAGAGATTAAGACCTTTATCCTGCCTTTGCAAAGTGCTTAATCCACCTCCACCCAAACATAACACGCAAACACATGCGTGCACACACACAAAACAATCTGATGAGAAAATGGAAGATGGGCAATGCGTTGGTTTCCTAGGACTGCCATAAAAAACGTACCACAACCTAGGAGACTTGAAACAACAGATCGGAAGTCAAGGTGTGGCAGGGCCATGCTCTCTCCAAAGCACTTCCTGCTGCTGGCAGCCCCATGTATCCCTTGGTGGCATCGTCACTCCAATCTCTGCCTCTGTCTTCACATGCTCGGCTTCCTTCTCTCTCTTCTTACAAGGACACCAGTGGGTCATATAGGATTAAGGGCCCACCCGAGTCCAGCATGACCTCATCAGACTAAATACATCTGCAAGGACCCTATTTCCAAATGAGGTCACATTCTGAGGTCCTGGATGCTAGGACTTCAACCTATCTTTTTGGAGGGACATGAGTCAACCCATAATGGTCCATTAATCAATTTAATGGGACATGTGGTCCTGGGAGAAGGATCCACCCAAGGTCACGGCACTCGAGGTGGTTCCTCCACCAGGAAGAGAGGACCAGAGCCAGCCAATTGTGACTTGCTATATCCAGTCTGCTGCCTGTTTTTTGCAAATAAAGTTTTATTGGAACACAGCACGTTCATTCATTTATGTGTTGTCTCTGGCTGCTTTCACACAACAATGACAGAGCTGCGGAGTCACGGAAGAGCCCATATGGTCCAAGAAGCCTAAAATATTCCCTGGCCTAGAAGAACAGATAAAATACACTGGCCACATTTGGAGATGGAACTTCGAGAAATGGGAGGAAATTTAGGCCCACATGGCAGCTCTCTGGGATCCCTTCTCTTTGGCTGGAACCTCCACCAATGGGCTGTCCTGCTGAGAAGGCTCCCTCTGTCTAGAGAAATGGCAAAACACAGCCACTAATGTACAGATTAACTTCTCTATGCATTTCCAAGAGACAGAGATTATTTCTAACTTGAAAGATCAGAGAAGGCTTTCTGGGAAAGGAGAGACTTGAGAAAAGCCTGAAGGATGGGTAGTGGGCACTGAAGAAATCCTCTAAGTCACCCTGAGCCACAGTAGCTATAGGTAACCTACCTAGGATTCTGCTGAGCTAAAGGGAGTGAGTTCCCCATCACCAGAGGTGTTCAAGCCAAAGAGGGCTGACCATTTGGCAGTGACGAGGTTGAAGAGATGGGACAAAATGAAAGACAGCCCCTCGGAATCGTGGATTCCACAGTGATAGGCTTGGGGCTGCCTCAGTCTCATCCCTCATCACATTTGCTGAGAGATACCACACAGCATAGACAGTGAGAGGAGAGGGAGAGACAGAGAGACAAACACAGACAGGGAAAGGAAAAGGTTGAGAATAGGAGAGGCACGAAAGAGGCATACTCACACCCAAAGTCAAAGAGAACCCACACACCACAGAGAGGGGAAATCCACACCAGGCTTTTCCCCTCTTAACTGCTACAGAGAAAAAAAGAGAGAGCAAAAGCCTGACAATTAGGGTTAGAACTAATCAAATGTCCCTTTAATACCTCTGGCTTGGCACCTAGCAGCCTCCTTAATGTGCCCCATTGTTCCCTGGCAGGGCCCTCAGCTGCCTCTCCGGTTGCCAGAAGAGATAAAGAGCAGGTGCCCAGCCAGATTCTGGCTGGGGAGCAGGGCAGTGGGAGATGCACCCCAGGCATTTGGGTCTGACTCTGCGGGGAGACCTTACTCCCTATAAGCAGAGGACACTAGCCTACCCCAGTGGGAAAGAGAATATCTTTCAGCAGACGGCAATATCGGGTAACTGTCCAAAGTGAGGGGGCGACAGGAAGAGTTATCTGTGCTCCTCGCATGCCAGGACGTACTGTCCCCACCTTAGAGGCGAGGCAATGGAGGCCAAAAGAGGTGAAATGACTTGCCACAAGCACCACTGAAACGTGGTAGTTAACAGCACAAGTTTGAGAGTCAGAAATCTGAGTTTCAGTCCTACCACTTGTTTCCTCTGCAGGCCTGGGAAGTTATTTAAACTTCCTCAGCCTCAGTTTTACCACCTGCAAAATGACCTCAGTCTTCCTGGGGTTATAATGCTGATGACACGAAACAGGCACAGAGCATGCCATGCAGCAACAGCTCAATACATTAATGAATGTCATTGTTACCGCTGTGGAACCAGGGCTCAAAGACGGAGGTAGCTCTCAGCCCAGGACTGGTTGCCACACCGACTGTGCCCCACACCCATTGCCCCACTGACACACCAACAGCCACTTGAAACTTCTAAGAGAAGGTTCCTGAAAGGGGGGTGGAGCTGCAGCCACTCCTGCCCTGGCAAAGGGCCCGATACTCAGACACGTGGCTGTGTTCAGCTGAACTGCCTCACCCAGTTAGTTCTGGGTGGCCCCAAACTGCCCTTACACGGGCACTCTCTTTTCCAGAAATGCCCCCAGATGCCTTTGAGGCCCCCCTTAGACAAAGGAATGCGCCATTTTTGCTGGGAACACCCACTTTCCTCTTATTTCACAGACTCCTAACATTCCCAGTAACAGGAATGCACATTCTGGGCTTTCCTGACATACCAGGAAGCACAAGGCAGAAAACAAAGTGGACCCGGTGCTTACTTTGATTTTAACAAACCTACAGCAGGCCCTGACCCAGCTGGAACAAGCATTATTAGACACGCTGAACCTCAAATTCAGAATATCCGGAGACACAGAGAAGCAAGGTAAGTGGTTCTTGGGCCCAGAGAGAGCAGAAATCACCCAGTGAGTTTGTCCAAGAGCCTGTGGTTTATACATTTATATTTCCAGGTAACCATCTTCCCCCCCCTGAAAAGTACATTAGGCTGACAGTCAGAAGAACTAGCCTCAACTTACTGGCTCTGTGACTCGTTGTATCACTTACACTCTTTGAAACTTGGCTTTCTCATCTCTACAGTGAGGGCCATAAGCCGATCCTGTCTCCACCATTAAATAAAGAGAACCAACTGGACGAAGGTTATAAAGCAGGGCTGCCAAACTCAAATGTCTCCAGAGGCCAGGCCCATTACGTGAAGGGGGCAGAACTCAGGTTTGAGACCACAAAGTGTGGCAGGCGCCATGGCCAGGGAGTGAGCTGGGCCTATTTAGAGGGAGCAGCAGCTCCCCAGATCTAGCCACTTCTTGTGATACTGGAACCAGACTTGTCATTTTTCCTCAAAATACAGAAATTATATGTATATATATAATTAATTTTTTTACATTTTTTACATATACATAAATTATACATATAATTTATTTTTTTTAATGTGAACTATTCCAAAATTCTGACACTGACCACTTACTACCATTTAAAAATAAAGATCCTCAACCATCTATGAGCCACACCCTACATATCTCCGGGATACGTCTGGCCCACAGGCTTAAAGTATGCACATGCGGTTTTTGAAAAACATGGTCAAGGTCCAATAAAGTAATAAAGAAATTCTCTGACGGAGACAGTCATTAAGATTTATTATTAATAAAATAACCGGGAATCCAAGCTATAAGACCCTGGTGCTCCAAGAACAGAATCACTAAGTTTTCACTAAAGTTAGGTGCCAAATTTAGAAACTGGTTATTTCACAAATAGGTGTGCGCACACATACACATTTTAACTGTCAGCAGCTGACTGTGATCAATACTCAGGAAGAAACATGCAAAAATAACAGTTTTTCAGTTGAGCACGTACAATGTGCTTTAGCAGCAGGAAGTAATTTTCACACACACTCCCCCTCCAGATGTTTCCAACCTGTTCCCTTTAAGAAACTCCTTTCTCCAGAAGCCCCACCAACCTCCTCTGCTCAGCAGCGGCCTCTTCAAGGAGGCTGACATTTGTAACTCACGGGGAGAGCCGCCCCAACACACTAGCCTGGTTAACGGGGCTCTTGGGAGGCTGCCCCATGAGGTAGGTTGCTGGGCAGCACATGAGGCGGCTGTGATCCGTCCTGGCACTGCCCCCTGGACATTTGACTAAGGGAAGAGCTTTCCAGAGCCAACACAATGAATCTAAGAAGCAGGGTCCTGGGACCCTCAGTGATAAGCTTCCACTGTGTCCTCATGTCCAAGGGAAGACGGTGGACTTACTCAAGGTCACAGGGTCAGTGAGTGGCGAGGCAGCAGAAGGAAGCCTCGGGCTGTGCCCTCCACTCTGAGGAGACACCTGGGCTGGAATTCCTGGCTGTGGGGCCCTGGGTAGGTCACCTGCTTGCACCTCAGTTTTCTAATCTTTCATGTAACTTAATGATCACCACAGCACTGAGAAGTAGCACTCATTGTGCTCATTTCAGGAGAAGAAAGCTGTGGCTCCAGAGGTTGGACACACAGCTAGCAAGTGGCAGCGGTAGGCCTGGGAGTCACAGGGCCTGGTTCCCAATCCCACACTCTCTCTAGCTCAAGGGAGAGGTTCTCAGGGTCTCCATAACGTCACCTGTTCCCAGAGAGGCCCTGAGTTCAGTACCAGGGCTTCCCCCCACTACAGGCACCTCATTCTTGCCCCCATAGCAGGATGGCAGAGCACCCATCCTGGAAGGGCAACGGACCACAGACATCAGAGGAAAAGGAAGCACTACAGTGCCTGACGGTCCTTGTGGCCCCCGGCGAGGGCCCTTCCAACGGCACCGACTAGCAGAGATCTAAGATCTCAGACCCCGTCTCGGAGCCGCCTGCATCTGCTACAGTGCCACAACGGACAGGCTGGCAACTCAGGAAACTGCAGGTCAACACACTCCCCAGAAACAGAGGTTCAAAGGCACGGCCCAAAGGGCTCCAGGAGAGTGGAGTGGGACCCTGGGGAAGGCGGGGTCTGCCTCTTGGGGGTGCTGGCATGTTGGGGCTGTGGGTGGAGAAGAGTTCCCTATGGATTCTCAACAGGATTTGTTAAATACAAGGTTCCCTGGCCCACCCCACAATGACCCAATCGTGCTCCTTGGGCATGGGCCCTGAGTTGCCAAGTTAACGGGCTCCCAGGGATTCTGCTGTTGGAGAAGAACTATGCCTCACGGCTAAGCTTCCAGCACTCGGCAAGAAGTTACTGAGTACCAACCGCATCCTTCACTCACTTGCTTGTTTCTTCAGTCATCAGCAAATATTTTGGGCAAATAAGAGGGGGTGACTGAGACAGGAGCAGATACTCTGGACAGATTACAAATGATTACTACAATGCATGATACATTTCCATAAGGGGCTCTGAGCCCCGATTCACCCTTGCTACCCCACGCTGCCCCAGCAGGGGTGAATCAGCTTTAGGAGCGAGGTAGCAGGGAAAAAGGGTGTCAGAAACAAGGGAGTAATGTGTGTGGAGCTGCCGAGGCACACAGAACGCACTAACAGGTGCAGGAAGACAGAAGCAGAAAGAAACGCCAGGCCATGGCTTCCCAGAAGGGCTTCTGATCTAAGTAGGCAGACGAGAAAACCAAGGTTTGGGGGATCTAAGACCTGTGAGCAACTACTTCCTGGAGGCGGCAAAGAATACTTCCCAGAAGAAAGCAGAGTATCTGGGTTCTCCACCAGGGAAGAAGACGGAAGTTCCCTGCAATAATTGCTTCAGATTTCAGAGTCATGGAATGGGGCACAGAGAGCAGCCTGTGCACGCACCACCCCTTCCCCACGCCCCGTCGTTAGACTGTCTGGCCCTGCTCCACTTCTGAACCCTATGCCGTTAGGCCAACCACGGATGTTCCAATGGCTTACTTTCCAAACAACCACAATTAAGGCATCCCTTCCTACCTGGCCACAGTGTCTCAGTCCAGGACTGAGGAATTAATTCGCCGATGGTGCTCAAGGAGGGGTGGGCAAAGTTTCCTCTTCAAGGTCACATAACCACCTAGTGACCCCGTGGGCTCCCCTTTGGCTACTGAAGAGGTTCGGTGTTAGAGCAATGGTCTCTCCCCTCTGCTCAGACATCGGGGGCTCCGACAGCAGCCTCTGAGGAGGGAGTAAAGGGGCAGGGTGGGAGACAGGTCCTATGTTCTGAGAGGTGCTGGGTCAGAGACCCACAGACTCAAATACCAGCTCCAGCACCACACGCTGTGCACCCCAGCACAAGTAACTGCCCCACTGGGAGCCGCGCTCCCTCATTCTTTCCTGCCTGTTTATAATTGCGACTATTTGACAAGATGTGCAGGTGAAGGGAGTATTTAATCCATTGCCTAGCAGACTAAGTGCTAAATAAATGGCAGCTGCTATTAGTAGTAGTATTATCATTATTATTAACATTATCAGGCTCAGAAGCATTGTTCTTAGTTGTATCATTTTATACTGTGGCTTTTATTATCATTGCAAAAAAAATTCATCATTTGAAACTCATAATTCTCTTAAAACCAAAGGGAAGAAAGCAAATAGGCCTCTTTTCCCCCTTCCTTCTCCTATGCTCACTCAGCAGAGGGCAGCACACAGGAACCATCCAAAGATAAGAGAGAGAAGAGAAACACATGGAGAGAAAGCTACACACTCATAAATATACACCCACCCACCCCAGCAAGAAGAATTGTTTAGCTTCCTCTAGCTTCCAAAGTATGAACACTCCGCCTCCTCCAGCTAAGAGGGCCAGGCAGAAAAAAAAAAAGTTGCAGCTAAAGACACAGAAGTTCTTTTTCAGCTTGCAAGATACTTTCAATGAATTGACTTTTATTGTGTGTGTGTGTGTGTGTGTGTGTGTGTAGGGGGTAGTTCTCAGGGCATCTGTGAAGGAAAAAGGGAGGCGGCGGCAGCACTCATAAGACTAGATAAAGGCAGCTTTCAACGGCTCCTCATCTCAAGCCTGTGCTGGCAGGCATTTGCACTCAAGCTGTCCTCAGGGGGAAACCGAGGCCCACGAGCTAATCATCTCAGCCAACGGGTGGCAGAGCTGAGATGAAAATCAGACCTCCAGACTGCAGATTCAGTGATCAAAACTGAGTCCAAGATGGAAGGGGTTTTATCTCAAGGACCATGTCTGACCCACGGTAGTCACGGCCTGGGGCACTGTGCCCCACTCACTGAGACACTGCGTCAGCAGGACCCTACAGTGAACTCTTGGTGGCTTCTTCCCAGATTTCATCTCCCCTCCTTGCACAGGAGCACCCAGATTTTTCTCTGGGGAACTGCTCTTTCTACAGTTTGGGTGGCCCGATCCACCCAAACTAGGTGCTAGGTGACTCCTAGGTGCTAGGTGACTCCTAGGAGCTAGGTGACTCCTAGCTCCAGGGTGGGTTAAGTCAATCCTCATAAACTGTGAATGGTTCAAAGAGCACTTAGATCCTAACTGGGCCAATAATAGCTAAGGCGAGCTTGCAAGGGCTTATAGAAAAGAAGTTTCCTCTCTCTTCTTTAGGAGCTATCGAGGAGACAGACTCTTCCCTCTTCTAGGATCTGAGCGTGGATATGAGGTGGGAAAGCGCTTCAACCACGGGGGCTCAATCTAGGACATGGACCTCTGGAATACACCACACCTGAAGTCAACTGCAATTACAGGAGTGAATGTACCCCCTTCCTCACTTCAGCCCACATGGCTTAATTCATCGTTACCTGCAGCTGACAGAATCTGAGGTGGCTCCATCTCAGATCGAGATTAGCTCCATCTGCCACTGATGGCAATCATGGTGCCTCGTGCTAGTGATCCTTTCAATGCCTCCATCCTCCTGCGAGATCTCTTTGCCACCTTAACATTGAATCCATTTTACTCACTTTAAACTATAAAACTTTGTGTGAGGGGGGTGGAATTTAAAGCCAGGTAAGTTCCAGCAGAGAAGTGGTCTCAATAAGTACTGGCCTTCCAAACTGGAAGTGACAATCTTGGTCCATGAGAGAAATAATGGTAGAGAAGGACCAAATATTAGGATGTGTGTGTTGGGGGTGGGGGGAATTATTTGTGGTAAAACAGAGCAAGAAGTTGAAAAGCAATGGGTTCTGGTCTGCATTCCACCGTCTGAGAACTGATTTCCCTCTCCAGGGCCTTAGTTTCTGTACCTACAAAACAGGGGGTTTGGACCAGATGACTTCTGAAGCCCCCTTCCTGCTCACACACAGCACTCATTCAGCAAACGTGTTCTGACTGTCTTCCAAGTGCCAAGCCTTATGCTTTGTGCTAGAAGAGGATGTGTCTCCTACTTCGAAACATTTCTGGCAGGGGAAGCCAAGACACACCTCTTGGCCACAGGAACTCAGGCAGGTGCAGGCTACCTCCTTGCCCCACTCCACTGGGCATGAGGACCGTGGTTCTCTAAGAAGCAAGACTCTTTATTTCAGTCTTCCTGGGGGCAGAGCCTTACCCATCAGCTCTTCCTTTACGGGCTCTGACACATACATACAGAATACAGAGGGTCAGATGTGTGTAAAATACAGAACCCACTACAAACACCATCATAAGCTTTTTTTTTAAAAGATTTTATTGGGGAAGGGGAACAGGACTTTATTGGGGAACAGTGTGTACTTCCAGGACGTTTTTCCAAGTCAAGTTGTTGTCCTTTCAATCTTAGTTGTGGAGGGTGCTGTTCCGCTTCAAGTTGTTGTCCTTTCAGTCTTAGTTGTGGAGGGCGCAGCTCAGCTCCAGGTCCAGTTGCCATTGCTAGTTGCAGGGGGCACAGCCCACCATCCCTTGCGGGACTCGAGGAATCAAACTGGCAACCTTGTGGTTGAGAGGACGTGCTCCAACCGAGCCCGAGCCATCTGGGAGGCAGCTCAGCTCAAGGTACCATGTTCAATCTTAGTTGCAGGGGGCGCAGCCACCATCCCTTGCGGGACTCGAGGAGTTGAACCAGCAACCTTGTGGTTGAGAGCCCACTGGACCATATGGGAATCGAACCGGCAGCCTTCGGAGTTACGAGCACGGAGCTCCAACCGCCTGAGCCACCGGGCCGGCCCCACATCATGAGCATTTACCTGCCATGAAACACACTTCTGGCTGCCAAGTTTGTCTCCAGGGACTTTTTAGTGATGACATCCTGATGCCATCTCTGTGTAAGAGCTGACTGCGGACAAGGTACAATTAGCAAGCTAGATGGTTATCTTTTAAGTGGGCCTTTGCTTTTTCAACCCTGACTCCATTATTTGTCACTGTATCACTGGAACCAATAGATTAAAGGCTGAACATCCTTAGATCAGGCTGAGAGAAATCTTTAGAGTATGAACGTATCTCTAAGTGGTGGTCTCATCACCTGTTAGCTACGGAGGCCTGCTTAAACACACTGCTAGCCAAGCCTTTCCAAAACATGCTTCAAAACACCAGGATGTTAGAGTTGGAAAAGTCCTAGCACAGTATCTATTTCCTATAACACAAATGAGTTTCAACATGCCATGAGCGCTACTTGTATAGCCGTGTTGAGAAAAAGTCTGAGACCCAGTCTGAGCTCCCTGGGAAAGAGACTGATTAGCAATGTCTGCCCTGGCCAGTGGCGGGGGAGGACAATTACCTCTCCTCTTCTGAATATAAACCCTCACTCCCAGATGAGGAATCCAAGGCCCAGAGAACTTAAACCACCTTCCTGAGGTGACAGTGAGTTTAGGACAGGAGAGAGAACTAGAACCTAGGCCTCTGATCCCAGGCGGTCCTCAGCTGGGCTCCCTGAAAGACTGCAAAACCAGGAGAAGAGAAAGAATGCAGGGAGCCAGATTTGCTCAGGTAAATCTATAACCCGTCCCCTGTGGCATCAGATTTCGGCTGAGCATGCAGACAGAAGTGATTAGCCATCTAAAGGATCTCAGCCCCTCTGTGGAAAATTAAGGAAATCATTCCAAGGCTACATTTCTATGGTACTTAACTTTCTGATTGGTAAGGCTCTGCCACCAAGAAGACTGAAAAAAAAAAAGGTGCAGGGGTGGGGTAGGCAGGGGGAGTATTGATTTCTGAATGTTAGAAGAATAAAGTTCAGCTCTGACACAATGGAAAAACTCTTGGTACTTTAAAATTAAGTCATTGGTATTCTATTATCCCACCAATTTCTATTCCCCGGTCACTATTATCCAATGAAGTCATTTCTCACAAGAGATTATGGCTCAGAAAAGGGGAAGGACTGCGTTGTATTTCCTAGGATCGGTTTTTAATGGCCAGTTCCCAAGCCTGAAATAGGAAACAGACTATAGAATTACACCAAGATGTTAAGCAGATGGGGGCGAGGAATGAGAGTGAACCCCAAATTAAAACGAAGATGGCTTCAAGACTGGCTTTTCTTGCTTGGTTTTGCAGCTTTCAAAGCAGCTAGCTGTCTGACCAGATGAATGCTGAAATCCTAAAAGCATTATGTGCCCTTTACAAACGAGCTGCCCTCCCCAGCTCCAGAGGTTCACCCAGAATGAGCCAGCATGACAGTTATGTAGACTTTAGTTCTAGCCGATGATAAACGCTCTTAATTTAAAACTCCGTATTTCTTCAATGCAATGGAGAAATCAAGGAGTTAAAGGACTGCTCAAACAGTGGGTTATGTTACCCTCAGAGAAACTTCTCTCAAACCCACAAAGAATATATTCTTCATCTGGATCTAGTCCTGTCAGACTTCCCTCCAGAGCCTCTGCAATTATTTCTACCGGAAAGATCAACGAGGTGCTCTGGGATCATTCTCAACAATTACAAGAGTGACAGGCTGAGCTCCGAACTGGTCAGCCCTGTCGGAAGAAGCTCTGTGTGCTCGCAATGCCAGATTTCCCAGAGAGCAGGAAGACATGTTCCCTGCACATTCCGGGACACGGGGATGAGGGACGGAACACCATCCCTCTGACAAGTCAGCCTCTTCCCTCAGGGCCAGCTGCCATTCAAACATGGGACCGGAGGGGCAACCCAAGTGCTGTGCGTCTGCAGGAGACTGAAACAAATAGGGGACTGTGTGTAAATTTGGCAGTGTCCCTGAAAGGCAGCAGATGAATGCAGAATCCTACAGCACCTAGAAGAGCTTATCATTGGGGAAACAGCTCCATTCTGCTGCTCCCAGGAAGCAAAGAGATTTTCTTTAAAGCGAGGATAACCAGTGGGCACCTCCCACCAACACCCCCAAACTCCTTCACCAATTGTTTTTTCTCTTCATGATATTCCAGAGCAAAAAACAAAAAACAAACAAACAAACAAAAAGAACAAGAACTAAACCTTCTCAGATGAGCTTATCTGTCCATTTCAGTTAAGGGCTCTGAGCAGCGCCCAGCTGTTGCTCCCCTCTCTCTGCCCAAAAGGCTGCCTTACTCCATCAATTCCCTCTTGCACAAGTGAGTAATTTACTTTGAAAGCTCAGGCCAAACTGGCAGTTAACCTTGACCTTCTCTGTACACATCTGGGTCTATTGAAAATGAAAATCAGGACGTCTCTGGCATCCACAGCAAATGAAATACGAGGGCTTTCTCCAGGCAGAGGCAGAATGTCACAAGTTATTTTAGAACTGGCTAGAGCTATTCCAAAGGGGAGTTTGCATTTGGGCAAGACACTCTCCCCCTTGACCTGGGGTTGTGTCCAGTGTGGAGCTTTCACAGTTAGGGATGCTCTGAGAGGATCCTGCCTCAGGAAAGAAGAAAGAAGTGATCACTGTACTTCTCCTCACTGATTCATTGCTGGTCTCACAGAATGGTGGAGTTGGACCAATAACCACATTTCACAGATGGAGAAAGGGAGGCTCCGAGAGGGGAGCTGGGAGGTGATCAAGGACACTGCGACACAGCAAGTTACTGGTAGAGCTGAGGACAGAACCTTGACCTCCTGACCCTGATGCTGGCACAGGATGGGAACAGAAGGAAGAGATTTCATGAAGGAAAACCCCACATGGATGCAGAATTTAAGGGAGAAGGCTCTAAGTTGGCTGTCAGGGTTTGAACCAGGGATTTGGGAAGGGAGTTAGGGCCCTTAGTTTCTAAATAGTAAGATCTACAGAAAGTTCAACAGGGCCCTCCAGGATGGTGTGCAACAATTACCAGTGTGACAGACTACACTGAAATTGGTCAACACTGTCGCAAAGAGCGACAGCAAGCCAGACAGCAGCTTGATACTGGGAAAAGGAAAACCGTCAACCTCAGAAGTCTCTTTCCTGGCCCTGCCAACAAGCAGTCAAATTTGACCCTGAAGTACCAAGTATCCACTTCCTAAGGAACCAAGAAAATCCCATAAGAAAACCTGAAATGTCCCACTATGGACACAGTTGAAGCATGCATACGCTCACTGGCACCTCCTGAGCCATGAGCTGGGAGGGTAGGAGTGATCTGTCAGAACTTCTGCCATCAGTCTGTATGTATGTGTCACACACACACACACACACACACACACATACACACAGACGGGTGAGTTCAGAGGAGGCAGAAACAATTAAGATCCCAGTCTTTGCTGCAAGAAACACCACACCTAATGATACTGGACAAGTTCAGAGGGGTTGTGGGTACTTTGAGAAGGGCCAAGGAAGGCATATGCTGTCCCATCCTCAGAGCACTGGGCACAAACAGCCTCTAGGGAATTTGGGATAGTCCCTCCACCAGAGCCCCCACTTCTGGAGTCCCAGAAGGTCGAAGGCAACAGGCCCCTCGAGGACGAGGAGTTCGCCACCTTCCCCACCTCCAAGGCCTGATGCTCCAAGGAGAGCATGATCTTTGCATCCTCCCAGGAGCCCACAGGGTCTGGGGAAGAAATAGGGCTAGAAAGCAGGGAGGGTGAACACATGCAGAGAGGAGGGGGGCCCAGGTGTCTATTTGGGCAGACGGAAAAACAGGAAAGGGGCTGATCTGAGTAGAAGACACCGAGATCAGCAGGTGGAGGGAACAGCAGAAAAGACCGGGACACCAAACAGAGGAACCAGCAGCTCCAAAAGAACTATCGTGGGATACAGGCATAGAGACGGGGTCCTCCACGAGAGATGGTGGAAGGGGTGAAGGGAGACCAGACACGGACGGAAAGGAGGAAGGTAACCCACGGTAAGAAGCAGCCCTCCAGGCTGGGCACCAGGAGTCCTGGGGTCTAGTCCTAGCACTGTCTCTGACAGATGCGGGTCCCTGGGCAAGTCCCTGTCCTACTCTGAGCCTCAATTTCCCATCCCCAAAATGGGAAGAACAGTAGTCTCCTGCGCTGAGTCTTAGGAGGCGGACGGAAAGGCGGAGGAAAGAACCGAAAGCTAGAAGTGAATTTTGGGAGCGTGTTAGCAACCCCAAGACAACTGGGGGACTCACCAGTCCGGCCGCAGGGGGCACCGCCGCCCCGGATCCCCCAGGGGTGCCGTCGGGCTGCCGATCGCGGTACAGCGCCCAGAGCCCCACGTTGGGCAGAAGGACCAGGGCCGCCAGCACCAGCGCCACCGCCTGCAGAAGCCGCTTCTCCTTCCGCCTCATCGGGGCCGGTCAGCCCCGCCGCGTCCCGCCGGGTTCGCCGCGCCGCCCCCAGCTCGCGCGTCCGCCCGTCCGCCCGGCGGCGGCAGCAGCTCCGCCACGAGAAGCGGCCGCGGTGCCGGCCCCGCTCCAACTCCGCGGCACTTCCGCCGCTCGCCAGCCGGGGAGCCGGGCTCGGCCACCGCACTGCCGCCACGGGGGGGACCGCTGTCGCCCCCACCGCCCCCGCGCCGCGCCGAGCCGCGCGCCCCGCGCCGCCCTCCTGCGGAGCCGCTGCCGCGCGCTGTGCTCGCGAGTCGCGGCCTCGTCGCGGCTCTTCCTGGTCCTCTCGGGCGCGGCGGCGGCCGGGCGCGCACCGCTTCCCCCTCTCGGGCCGCGATGGTGCGGCCCGCTCCTTGGCGGCTGCCCCGCCCGCGGGAGCTTCGCGAAAGTCCGGGAGTTGGCGAGTTGGATGCTGACCGGTGCGGGGTGGTCCCCGGTGCGTCTTCCCGCGCTGGGTCGCGCCGGGAGCTCCAAAGCCCCGCCGACAACCTGTGCTCGGGACTCCAGGGGGCAGTTTGCGAGCTCCCCGGGGATATGCAAATAGATCTGTGGCCAGGCCGGACGCTCCGCGTCTGCAGTCCCCAGAGCTGTAGCTTCCCACCCAACTCTGCCCGGTTCCGAGGACCTGCGGACCTACTGTGACCCTGGGGACTCGGTATTCCCAGGTGTGAAATGGGGCCACAGCTGTGCTCCACGTGCACTGTTCTGCCGGCGGACCCTCGTTTTCTTCCTTTCCGAGTTCCTGGTGTTAGGTGTGAACGCCTTCTGTAAACTGTGTCGCCTTCTGTAAACTGTGTCGTGCTGTACCCTCCCTCCTGCCACCCGTCTGTTGTCCCTGCAAACCGGCGGGGAAAAGACCGGAGGAGCCTCTCTGCAGGACCTTTTCTCACGCAAGTCCAACCTCCTTGGAGTTGGAATGTCCTCCAGTCCCACGTGTGCTTCTGGGCACTCACCTCACCGAGCCCTTTCTTGAAACCTCTTGTCGGTTTCTGTCTCCAGTTAGCTATTCAAACTATTAGCGAACGCCTGTTGTGTACCTGACACTGTGCCAGGCACCTGGATGGAATGAAAACAGACGCGATCCCTGACGTCGGGGAGCTGAAACAAATACGTAATCTCATTAGAAGAGGGGATGTGTCTGTAACCGTGGCGGGGGCTCTGAGGAAGTCGGGCCGTCTGGGCGCTGCAGAGGGCTGAGGGTCTGGGTCGTGACGCCTGTGGCTCTTCACAGCTCTTCACGTAATTGCTTCCTCTCCGATGCCGAGGGACGACGACAAGTCCTCTTGGTTGTCTTCCTCTTGCCCCCACCCCCCACACGTCCTCTTGATTCTCTCCATCTTCAGTCGCAGACCCTTGTGCCTAGCCGCCCCCAGACTTGGACCAGTGTCCTAAGGACTCCTGCCTTCCAGTTCTTCCAGCTCCAGGCAGAGCTATGGGGATTCAGTTTTCTGCATCTGCTACAAAACCTTCAAAACTCCCATCACTTAGGCTCTAGAGTCCACACTCATTGTGACCTGCCAGAGCTGATCAAACATTCTCTCCTCTCTGCCCTGCCCGATTGCTCCCTGTTTTCCTTGACCATGTAGTTCCTTCCACCCAGAAAGCCCTCCCCTCTTGCCCATCTATGTCGGTGGAAATCGTGTTCATCCTTCCATGTCTAGTTGAACTGCCACCTTCTCCATGAAGTCTTCCAAAACTCCTCAGAGGGCTGCTGTCTTTCTTTGGATTTCCATCACAGCAATGCTTACCTTTAACTGAATGCCTACTTCATGTCAGACACCATGTTAAACCCTTGGCATACATTACCTCTTTCAATGCTCTGTCCCCAGGTGAGGTAAATATTGTTCTTATCCTTATTTGCAGATGAAACTCAGATTAAAGAAAACGGAAGCCAGAATGATCCTGTTTTAACAAAGGCCAGATAGCCTCACCCCTCTGGTTAAATCTCTCCAGTGGCTTCCAAACTCTCACTGGATTTCTATAAAGAACCACAAGATCCTTCAAGGTCATACATGAATAGCCCTCACCCTTTATTTTCTTCATTATTCCCCAGCCCGTTGGCCTTCTTGCTGTTCATCAGAACACACCAGGTACATTCCTGCCACCAGCACTTTGCACCTCTGCCTAGACTGCCCCCTCTTCTATCCCTAGATCCTAGCCCTATGCATTTTTAAAAATATTTTTATTGTGGTAAAATAATATAAAATTTACCATTTTAACCATTCAATGGCATTAAGTACATTTACACTGTTATGCAAACCATCATCACTATCCATCTCCAGAACTTTTTTAATCATCCCAAACTAAAACTCTGTACATATTAAATCCTAACTCTCCATTCCCCGCTCCTCTCAAACCCTGGAAACCATTATTCTACTTGCTGTCTTTATGAATTTGGCCATGCTAGGTACTTCATATAAGTGGAATCATACAATATTGGTCCTTTTGTGTTTGGCTTATTTTGCTTAGCATGTTTTCAAGTTTCATCCATGTTGTAGCATGTGTCAGAATTTCATCCCTTTTTAAGATTGAATAATATTCCATCGTATGGATGTACCACATTTTGTTTATCCATTTATCCATCCATGGACATTTGGATTATTTCCATCCTTTGGCTATTGTGAATAATGCTGCTATAAACAGCCCTGCTTTTTAATAGTGCAGTTGATATACAGTATTTGTGTGATTGAATTTTCATCCTCCCTCTTTGACAAAAGTGTAAGAGGGAAAGATAATGGTGCAGACTTCTGTTATGTGCTTCCACAGCAGGAGCACAATGCTAGAAAGAGAGTAGCTAGGATGACCTGTTACAAACAGGAAGCTCAGTCTGCTCCCAGGAACACACCTGTCCCCTTTGTGTTAGAATAATCTATGAGAAGCCATAGCACAGCCCAAGAGGCCCCTCTCCTTCCTTTCTAATTACACTGGCCTTCTTGCTATATTCCTCAAATGATCCAAGTTGATGATGGCCTCTGGGCCTTGGCAGATTTGCTGTGCCATTGTCTAGAAATCTCTTCCTCTCCACCTTTGTTTGGTTCTCTCTCTCCCATCGCGCAGGAACCAAATCAAACGTCGTGCCTCAGAGAGAGCGCTTCCCTGGCCAGCTGATGTAAACTATCAGAGGCGCCCCCATCGCCACCCTCTGCTTGATTTGTCTACACAAAAGGCAGCATTTCTGGTTTCCTCTTCTAGATTGTGAGCTCCAAGCAAGGAGGAACTTTGTATTTTTTTTGTCCCATACAGTACATTCCTGCCTCTGCTAGTACATACTTTGTTTTTTTTTTTTTTTTTTTTTTTTTTTTTTTTTTTTTTTTGCGAATCAGAAAACCTGTGCTCCTTCCAGACAGAGGAAGTTGCAAAATGGGTGCCCTCTCCCTGGGCTAAAGCAGTGGGAGCTGAGCCAGGGCACGTGGACTTCAGCTCATATTGCTGCTCAACCACAGAAAACAAAGCTGTGGCCCCTCCCAGGCCTGGAACACAGATGCTCAGTAATCACTGGTTAAGTGAAGTGTAGCCGCTGAGGTCCTGTACGTGAAAATCTTCAGTGTCTCTCTCCTCCCATCTCTTCTTTCAGATCCCCAGAGGATTCTGTGCAAAACTGGATTTGAGCTTTTTCTTGTGTCTTCTTGAGTGACTTGTTAATCAAAGCTACACACCAGCCTGGTCAGCCCTCAATGGAAACTCTAACCTACGAGCCCAGCTTGAATCCCAGGACTCTGATCTCCCTCCACGATGTGGGATGCTAAGAGGAGGAAACTCCTGGGGCCTTCGGCCACTCACTGAGACAATACCATTTGAGACATGTGGGCAGCCCATTAGTTCTGGCTATGTCTCTGGGAAAACTGATCTGATGATCAACTGAATTACACAAGAAGTGGTACTTTCAGACTGAGTTATCCTAAGCCTGTTGTGGACATCAAATTAGGTAACGTGCATATAGGGCTGGCCATAGACGCTGGCCTAATGAAACTCCCTAATAACTGGCTGAAATAAAAGTCCAACACCAGTAGGAACACAGAGGAGGGATAAAAAGGATTTCAGCTTCATGGCAAAAACCTACAGCGGTGGCCTAGACTTCTCCAATCTCATCTCCTATACCCTCCGGTCACTCCAAAGAAGCTCTAAACCACACACTCCAAACCAGCCACAAGCAGCTTCCTGGTCCTTGATCCCACTATGCTCACGGCATCCGCAAGGCCTTGGAATTAACCCTTGTCCCAGCCAGCAATGCTGTTTCTCCCTGTCTTCCCCCACTGTTGCTCCCGCTCAGCCTTCAGATCTCAGCTTAAATATCACCTCCTCACAGAGACCCTCCTGAGCGCCCACATGCGGTGCTTTCTCCATACTTTACATCGTGCCATGTTTTCTTTTCAGTGCATATGCCTCTTGGCCATAATCTTACGTGTTTGCTTGTTGACCTGTTTTTGTGGCACACAGAAAGGGTTTAATACATATATTTGATGAATGGTAAGTTATCTCCTGCCTTCCCCCTTCTTTACCTCCTTTTCTTTCTTTTTCCCTCCCTCCATCCCTCCCTTCCTTTCTGTCATGAGCAGTTTATCCTCTCTCATGCTTCATTCTTCCCTCGTGTCATCAGAAACAGACACATCTTTCAGTATCCTCTGAGACACTTCAGCAAGAAGGATCAGCTAGAAGAGAGGTGACAGGTGCAGGCCTTTAGCCTTCCTTATGAGGACATAAAAACCTTCCCTACTAGACTCCTCACCTTGGCTTTCTTAGATTCCTTCCTTGCTGACCTGATTTGTCCAGGGCTTTACCCTCGGGCTGTTCTGATGTAGGCCAGAGCCAACAGGGTGTGAAAGTGGAATAGATTAGCAGGTGTTGGTCAGCTGTTAAACTACCTTTCACACTCTTTAACCTTGGCCGAGTCCTTAGCTGCTCTGAGCCTCAATTTCCTCATCTGTGAAATGGGGATACCCATGACTGTAATTATATCATTTCCAGCATGGTGAGAAAGAGGTCTGTTTGACCCTAAGCAAAGCCTGAGAAGCTATGGGTGTCAGATTTCTGTGTTGGCTGCAAGCCTCTTGCTGCTAGTCTCCTTGGGGATTGTCAAGATCATCACACACTTTCAAAGAAGCCTGCCTGATCTCCCTGAACACACTGAGCTCCCCAGTTATGTGACGTTTTAGCAAAGCCTTTCCTTAACAGTCACAGTATTGATGGTTACTAGATGATTGTTTGATATCTGTTTCCTCCACTGGACTGACTGCAAGCCCCATAAGGACAGAGACCATTTTTTTTTCCCTCCCCAGCATATTTTCAGTGCCTAGTACAGTACCTGGCCCAAAACAGGTTCTCAGCAAACATTTGGGAAATGAATAAATGCATTAATCAATCAAGCACTCACCTCTTCAAAGCCTGCACTCAGGAAATTCATTCACACAGGTGACAATGACCCAAACTGCTACCTCTATCAGATTTGTCATTGAACAAGGCTCAAACTTCTGATGTAGAGGAAGAGAAAAAAAAGTCCTGGAGCCGAAGTTTCCCCACCTGGACCTGGTCAGCCTGGATCAGTCCAGACTTTGCCCCTAACTTCCTCTGTGGCTTCAGACAAGTTGCTCACATTCTGAGTGTCGGTTTTATCATGTATGGGTCTAGGAGTGTATGTGGTAGCAGGAACTGGAGATGTCTAAATAAATATAGAATATGGCTGCACTGAATCAAGCCATTGAACCAGATACCCTTTGAGGTCTTAATTCTAAAACTCTGGGACTCAATCTTGCAAGGTAGGATGGGAGAAGGAGAGCCAGACATAGAACAGAGTGGTTCAGTCCAGGGTGAGTATTTTAGTGGCATTTCAGCTCCTAGCTGGAATAAAAAAAAGGGTTTGCAGGATGCCTATTTGAAGTGACCTCTAGACAGAAAATTGCCTGTCTCTCTCTTGGCGTCTACTTTGTCATTTCCACAGTGAGATGCCAATTAAAAGCAATCCTGCCAACGATCAGAGAATGCTATTGAATCAAGACAGTGGATGTGGAAGGTGCCTTGAGTAGGATACGTTTTGAAAGAGCAAACAGAGAAAGCCATAAATCTCAAAGAGTACATATACTACGTCATTGGGTGGGTACATCTCAAACAGAGTATTAATCAGAAGGGTCAGATGCAAATATCAGGTGTGTAGGGAGCCAACTACCTCCTGGCACCGCCACTAAAATAAATATCAGGGCTTGGGAAATGAGAGTGCTTCCTGGTTAATTCCTTTTCATTTTTGTACAAAGGAAAAAAAGTTGTACAAAAACACAAACAGAGAGATGGTGGGGTGCAGGGGGAAGGGGGCTTCCTGGAAGTCTGAGAGTCTTGGAGAAGTGACTCCCATCTGTGAGCTCCTCTATAATAAAGGGCTGGGACCTCTATAATAACCCAGTGGTCTCAACCTCGGCTGAGCATAGAATCACCTGGGATGTTTTAAAATTCTGGATGCCCACCCGGTACCCCAGATCAAGTAAGTGAAGATCTCTGGGGTCAGGACTTAGCCATTCCTTGGTGGTTCCAATCTCCAATCAGGTGAGAGGACCACTGTTCAATGGCTTTCAGGGCTGTAAAAACCGCCTAAGGTTTCTTTTTGTCTAAGTGGCAGGTCATCTGGTGTTCCACTAGGTGGCACCTTCCAGCAAACTTCAGTAGGTCCAGAGAAGTCTCACTTAGTTTTAACTGCAAGGAATAAATTCAGAGAACAATGCTTGGTGGTCTGAACTCTTGATGAGAAGGCCGAACTTGTTGGTTCACAACTTGCTGGTGGTGAGCGCTTATGATTCATCGCTGGGAGGAAACAGGCCTGGGGAAGGGACAGCTCCATCCTTTGTGGCTGGGCTCACCCATTCACCAGTGCACCCTGGTCTTTTTCCCTCAATCCATCCAGCAGAAACCACAAACCCCCACTGAAAAGTCCTTGATGAGCCTCTTCTGGGCAGTAGTGGACATGTGTTCTTTTTTTATCGGGTCAGTTAACAACACCCTGATATCACTTGGGGATTTACCCTCCCACATGTCACCTAGGAGGTTGGATCAGAGCTGACTCCACCCTCAACTGGTGGCTTAGCCAATCAGAGCACACTATCCCCTTCTGCTACAGTGACTGGTCCAAAGATGGATACTTGACCTACCCAAGCAAATGAAAACAATCATATTTTAATACCGTGCTTTTTAGGTAGAGGCTATCAGAAAGTAGTGGCCTCTTCCATCTGCTGAGACGACTGGCTATAAACCCCCATGAGA
Source organism: Rhinolophus hipposideros (assembly GCF_964194185.1). Lineage (NCBI taxonomy): Eukaryota > Metazoa > Chordata > Mammalia > Chiroptera > Rhinolophidae > Rhinolophus > Rhinolophus hipposideros. The sequence continues at coordinate 26,143,066 of NC_138069.1, read as the reverse complement.
AGTGTACTGGACGTTTCCCTTCACTGCGCTGGAGCTTTTCCTCCCTGACCCAGGGAGTCTGTAAAATACATCAGTGAGTTTCCTTACTCTCTGTCTTCCTGTCGGGCTTAGTGTTTGGGGAGCCAGGGTAGGGTGTTTCCCTAGCTTCTTATTACCACAGATTGGCTGCATGCACCATTAAGGACCACAGCTCTCGTCAGGCAGGCCTCCCCATCTGGGTTCTGGGAGCTGCCCTCCCCTCACCCTTTAGCCTAGGGCTGGACTGCACACTGCTGTTTCTCGTCCTAAGGGACTGCACTCTCCCTGTGGTTATCCTACGCCCTGTCCTGCTGTCCTCAAGTTTCCCAGTGTGAGACAGCCACCCACTTTCTGCTGAGACCCTGACTGAATCAAGTGGAGAAGCTTTCTGGGAACCTGAGAACAGCACCAACATAGAGGAAAGTGGAGTTGAGAGATCACTCCGTTATCCGAGCCAAACCCTGACATCATCCTTGCCTCCACTCCAACTCACCTCCCACATCCAAACAATTACCTAATAATGATGATTTTATTGCCTAATAAAATTTAAATTTATCCCTTCTCCTCTAGGCCTACTATCTGAAATGCGTTTCATGCAGGAGCCTGCAAGAAGAGTCCCTTAGCAGAACCCTGCTACTTGAAATAGCCAAATTCTCTACCTTGCGGACCAGCCCCCACTCTCACCTATGGGCTGGGCCCTTGGCGTGGGTTTGGCTGCCATGGTTCAAAAGGATGAGCAGAGCCACTCAGATCCTGTCTCAGAAACTGGAATCAAGTGGCCCAGAGGGAGGAGGTGTATGTTCAGGTAGCATCAGGGTGAAGATTACTCTTGGGCCACTCACAGAGGTTACAGGCAGAGAAGAAACCAGGAGTAACACCGGAAGTGCATCCGTCAAAAGAAGACAATGGAACGGGTGAGAGGAGCCGAGACGCTGAGACAGAAAACTAGGAAAGATAACTGCATTGGCTGCTACTTTCTGGAATGCCTGCCGGGATCCCCGCTGTGGGGTTTCTCCGAGGTTTCCTGCTGTTAAGTCTTTCCCTGAAGTTACGAGGAGTCCCTTATGATCAAAGGAGCTCTGGCCTTGATACCCGAATCTCACAGTCCCAGTTCAAACCGTTATCACCTGTCGCTTGAATTGTTTCAATGGTCTCCTACCTCCTCTGCCCCTTCAGTCCTTCATCTCTTAAGATTCAGCTTCCCGCTGTGGAGATCATCCCGGCATGCAGAGCTGCCTTGCTGCCTTCCGTTGGGCGTCTCCCCCATTGCCTTCACAATAAAGTTCACGTTGCTGGACTTGGACTGTGTGCAAACCCGCTAGTAGGTCCTTGCCTTAACCATGTTGTCTCTCAGCCCCATGCCTCTGCGCAAGCTGTTTTCCCTTCCAGGGCTACCCTTCATATCCTTCTGTGCTGATGAATCCTCGCTTCTTCACTGACTCCTTCCTGCTCCCGCCCAGTGGTGCTAAGGGCCCCTTCCTCTTTTTCCCAGACTGGGATAATTTCTATCTTAGCATTTACATGTTAATAAAAATGATGGTGATCATTACGGAGCTCTTATTACATACCAAACTCTAAGCTAGCATTTTTCAAACATTATCTTTTTCAGTTCTCACCAAAACCCTATGAAGTAGGTTCTATGATTATTCCTATATTCTAGAAGAGAACATTGAAGCAGAGAGGTAAAGTGGCTTGCCCAAAGCCACACAGATAGGAAGAGTTAGACACAGGTCTTTAAAAAAAAATAATAAAATAGCAGCCTTACTGAGATACAATTCACATGGCATACAATTCATTCACCCATAAAGTGCACAATTCAATGGTTTTTAGTATATTCACCGAGTTGGGTGCAACCACGACCACAGTTTTAGAACATTATCATCACCACCAAAAGAAACTCATACTTATTACCCGCTCGTTTTCGATGCTACTCTGAACAGTTGGCATGGCGCCCAGCTCGTAGTCTCTGCTCACGCAGCACTTGAAGACTGGATGGCTGCTCTACCTAAGAGGGCAGTTGGAGGTGCAAGGAAGGGCCTCTTCACGCAGTGCTCTTCATATTTTAACATCAATCAAGGGATGTGCCCGATTCATCTGTTTATTTTACGCTATTTCTCTTTAATAATAACCACCATTATTATCTCTTCTGTGTCAAAACGTATACCGAGTGATTTGCCTATGTTATCTCATTAATGCTCACAACGGCACAGGTATTATTGCATTCATAGTACAGATGAGGAAGCAGGCTCAGGGACTTCACGAATTTGTTTAAAGTCACACAACTTGTCATTACCATCATCCTAACATTAAGGCAACTGCTGCTACCTGTAACTGAACACATGCATAGGTACTATGCTAAGTTCTTTATGTACATTGCCCATTTATTCCCTCTAGTCATTCATTCCAGAGATATTTATTAAGGACCTACCAATGCCAGGCACCATGAGAAGTGCTAGAGATTCAGTGGTGGGCAAACAGATCATTCACAGTCTCATAGGGCTCGTGGTCTAGTGGTAGGGAAGGCATAAGAATGAACACACAGGGCGGCCGGTTTTCTCAGTGGTTAGAGCGCAGTGCTCGTGACACCAAGGTCGCTGGTTCGATTCCCACATGGGCCAGTGAACTGCGCCCTCCACAACTAGATTGAAAACATGGAGTCAAGCTCCATGACTTGACATGGAGCTGATGGGTCCTGGAAAAACACACTATCCCCCAATATTTCCCAGTAAAAATTGAAAGGAAAAAAAAAGAAAGAAATATAACTTTTTAAAAAAAGAAGAATGAACACACAAATGACAATTGTATTAGGTGGGAGGAAGGAGAAAGGGCCTCATGGCTGTTAGGGGCAGATCTGGTATTAGAACCTACAAATGTTGCAATCCAAGTCCAACTCTCTTTCTACAAAGTTACACTAGTGTGACTCACCCAGGCTATTCTAAGGAGACACTGGATTTGTCAGTGAACTTCCTGGCAGCGCTTGTCCCTGTAGGAGGTATGCAGTAAACAAGTCCCACTTACTGTGGGACACCTGAATCCTGGCTCAAATTAACTCTCTCTGTCTCTCTCTCTGTCTCTCTATGTCTCTCTCTCTCTGTCTCTCTCTCTCTGTCTCTCTCTCTCTGTCTCTGTCTCTGTCTCTCTCTGTCTCTGTCTCTTGGAGCGTTCCACTGACCTATACTTCCAGATGCAGAGAGAGAGAGCAGAGAAAGCCGAAGCAGTGGGCTTTGCAAATGCCCTCTGTCCTCAGCTGGAGTTTGAAGAGCACTTTCCCCTACACTCTGCCGCTCTTTGCTTTTATCATGTAAATGATCCTGGAGACACGCATATAAATACATAGAAGATTATCCCATTCTTTTTTTCCAGTGGCAAAATACTCCATGATGTGAATAAACCACTATGGTGTGAACAGTCCCGTATGGGTGGACTTGTGGAGTTGTTTTTCTATGTTGGGCTATTAAAATCATGCCATAATGAATAGCCTTGTGCATTCATTCTTGTTCTGTGATGTGGAGGTGAATCTTTGGGGGAAATTCCTAGAAGTAGGATTGGCTGGATCAAAGTATAACCACTCCTTTAGTCTTGCAAGATATTGCTTAATTCCTTACCGTAGGAATTGAATCCTTGAAAGTACTTGATTCTTCACAGCTTAGGCCCACACAGTGTTTGTCCAAAGCATTCATTTTATATGAAAATCTACACTTTCATCTTCTCTTAAAAATTGCAAGACCTGGCTGTGCTGGGCCTGTTTCCTTGCATGGTTGTGACACACTGGGGCTCAGCGGCCACTGAGACTAAGTCATCACCATAGCCCTTGTTGGTCTTGGAGGTTTCAGCTCCCGATCTGGTCCAGCCCCTTTGTTATGAAGATGAGGAGACAAATTCATAGAGGAAACTGAGTGGGGACTAGAACCCAGGTCTACTCCCTCCCAGTCTACGGCACATATAGGTTGCAGAGTAAGTACAACAGGGATGAGTAGCGGGGCAGAATAAATGTATAAAAGCACTGACAACACAGCATTAAAATTGGGGTTGTTTTTCAGTATTTACTTAGCTCAGTAGATATATCACACCACCCAGTAGTTGATTAAGTTGACTAATCTCCGTAGGGCAGAGTGACAAATTGGTTCCTGTGTCTTCTGAGCAACAAGAAACGAGGGCTCATGCCACACCAGAAGGAGGCAGGTTATATATTCATTAACTCCCTCACTCATGTAACACAAACTGTGTGTCAACCCCTGACCCAGGCAGGGAACTTCTAATTCTGCGGAGGGGTACATGGGAGAGGTCTCAGGGGAAGTGCTGCTTGGGTCGGTCCTGAAGGATATGAAAGAATTTGCTAAGAAGAAGGGAGAGAAAAATAATTTTTTGAAGATGAACAATGTTCAAGGTTCCTTCTCAAAAAGTAAAAGAAAACTAACTCAAAAAAGAAATTGGGGCAATAAACAAATAAATAGAGAAAGAGAAAAAGAATGAAAGAAATGTCCTGCCTTATTTAATTGAAAAGTCCAGGGTAGATACGCCTTTAGGCACAGCAAAACCCAGGTGTTCAAAGAATGTGAAGCCCCAGAAACTCTCTCAGCTCTGCTCCTTCTTTCTATGTTCTTTACCCTCAGGCAGCCTACCTTCTCCAGGTGACAGGGCACCTGCCAGTAGCTCCAGGTTGACATTATCCTGACAGCTATCAATGCCAGGGGAAGCTGACTTCTTTGTGCCAACACCTTCACGAAAAATCCCAGGACTGAGTCTCATTGGCTAGGTCTGGGTCTCCTGCTTACCTCTCCCCGAAGGAAAATCATCGTCCTGTGTCCAGAGGAAGGATGGACGGAGGCTGGGTAGGCAAGACCACCACATCTTAAAGCAATGGTGAGATGAGATTGCATCTGTCTCATCAAAGTGGAGGAGTCTCTAGATAGATGGACTGGACACGAATCACTGTCCAGTTTCTGACACCAGAAGATAAGAGCTCAAGCTTCCGAGGCTATAAAGATTGAGCAAGAAGGAGCAGGGATTAGAATTCAAGTCTTTTAGGACAAACGACTTCTTTCTTTTCTCAAGGAGGGAATTAAGGCTAGGAAAAAGGAAGTGATTTATACACAGTCACACAGCCGAGTCATGGCAGAGTCCAAGAGGAGTCTTGAACCCCAGGACCCTCATGCAGTGAGTCCGTCACCTATCTGCGTAGGCAAGGGGCCTTGGAGAGGGAGGTGGGCATTTCAAGGAGCGCCTGGGACCACTAACCCTGTGGTAGACGCCACAGCCTGCAGGCCCAGGTGACACTGTATTCCCTAGACACGCGCCTGACATTCGGCCTAGGTCTCATCATAGCATTGCAATAGGCTGCTGGGCCTCCGGGGGCCACATGACTCAAGGACGCTGTTATAGGCTGAAGCATGGCCACCCCGCACATCCACACGTTCAAGCCTGAAGCCCTAACCCCTAGTACTTCAGAAGGGAACTGCATTTGGAGCTTGGGCCTCTAAAGGAGCAACAAAGTTAAAATGAGGCTCTCAGCATGGCCCTTAATCCAATCTTACTGGTGTCCTTATAAGAAGAGGAAATTTGGATAGGAAGTGACAGCAAGGACGCACACGCACAGAGGAAAGAGCATGTGAGGACCCAGCAAGGAGGAGGCTGGACAAGGCATAGAAGAAACCAGACCTACCGCCGGCTTGAACTCGGACGTCTAGCCTCCAGAACGGTGAGAAACAACTTTCTCTGTGCAAACCACCCAGTCTCTAGCATTCTGTTATGGCAGCTCTAACAAACTAATACAGACATCTAGCCCTACGGAGAGCAGTTGAGTGGGTGACAATGAAGAAAACCGAAAACCGAGGGAACAAGTAGGGGTGGGGGAGAACGGAGGATGCAGATGGGCGGGGGAGGACTCTGAATGGGGCAGGAACCGAGATACTCAAGCCAGAAATCAGTCATCATCTAGCTTTCTATAGTAATCACTCAGTTTGCACGTGTCGTTTTTAATATTTTAGTTTTAGCAATGTGATACATGCATGTACTTAGAAAATGAAATCATTCAGAGAACTCACAATAAAAAGCAACTGCCCCTCCAAGTCCTGTTCCCCAGAGACCAACTGTTTTTCATTTATTAATTTTTGCATTTAGCCTTGGTTAACATTTATTGAATTCACCCTGTGCTAAACCTTATGTGTACTTTTTTCCATTAGTGCTCACCATAACCCCGTGAGGCAGCTACCATTATTATGCCCATTTTATAAATGGGAAAACTAAAGCACAGAGAAGTTAAGTGATCTGTCCAAGGTCACACAGCTGGTAAGCAACAGCAATGGGGTCAATTCCAGACACCTGCAGGCCCTTAATCATCATTCTCTGGTGGTTCCCATCAAAGCTCTATATTTCCCAAGAAGACATAAAAATGACCAACAGATGCATGAAAAAAAATGCTCAACTTCACTCACTATTAGAGAAATGCAAAATAAAACCACAATGAGACATCACCTCACCCCAGTCAGAATGGCTATCATCAACAAGACAAAGAATAACAAGTGTTGGAGAGGCTGTGGAGAAAAAGGAACCCTCATACACTGTTGGTGGGAATGCAGACTGGTGCAGCTGCTATGGAAGGCAGTGTGGAGCTTCCTCAAAAAAATTAAGAATAGAATTACCATACGACCCCACAATTTCACTCCTGGGTACCTACCCAAAAAAAATCTGAAAACATTTATCCATGAAGATATATGTGCTCCGATGTTCACTGTAGCATTATTTACGGTGACCAAGACATGGAAACAACCAAAGTGTCCTTCGATAGATGAATGGATAACGAAGATGTGGTACATATACACAATGGAATGCTACTCCGCCATAAGAAAAGATGAAATAATGCCATTTGTGACAACATGGATGGATCTTGAGATTATTATGTTAAGAAAAATAAGTCAGACAGAAAAAATTGAGACCCATATGACTTCACTCATATGTGGGATATAAAACTGAGAGCAGCAAAGGAACAAGACAGAAACAAAAACTCATAGACACAGACAACAGTTTAGTGGTTACCAGAGGGTAAGGGGGGAGAGGGGTGGGAGATGAGGGTAAAGGGGGTCAAATATATGGTGATGTATTATAGAAATGTACACTGGAAACCTATGTAATTTTACTAACAATTGTTACATTACATAAATTTAATGTTTTAAAAAGCTCCATATTACCTGTGCTTATTTACCAACTCTAGACATTATCTATTGAAGTCTTAGTATGATTGATGAGGATTTAACTCACTTAACCTTCCTGCCTTCTGCCTACCAGTTTTAAATAGATATGTTGCAATATATAGTTCTGTTGTGAGTATCTTTGGGGCTTTAAATAATACTCACAAACCTCAATTTGTTGTTCCTACACTACAAACATTTGTGGATTGGTTATGGGGGGTCACCTGCAAGTTGAGTGATGGAAAGGCCATCCCCAATTTTCTTCTTATTCATCCCCATCCACCCTAGCACTCAGCAGGGGCTTGATAAATACCTGTGCAATAGAATAAATGCAGAGATATCTATCAGCACCAAAGGTGGGAGAGGACCAGGGAATCTCAGCTAGGCGAAGGCATGGTAATTGAAGCCTGCAATGTTAGTCTGACTTCTTTGGAGACACAGTCTCCCGCTGAGGAGGGAACAAGGCGCTATAAAATGGAAATTGAAGGAGAATCACTTCAGAGCAGCTGTCAGGAAGCACTTCCCCCAGCAGAGACAGCAGATGACCTCCCTGCAAGGTTGTCTCAGCTCACACACCTGGGCCTGTCATGCTAGCCTGTTGGAGGCCACCAGGGAACTCCACACAGGCCTCTAGTCCTCTCCCCATCGTGGGAAACTTGGGGTATTCTGCTAGCACCAGTTGTAAAGGGGGGTTTCTCAAAAAGGGGTCTCAGGGGCTGCTACTTGGGGAGGCTTCTCCCACAGACTGGAGAATCTGGCTCGCACACTTATGAAGAGCCCAGCATGTGAAGATGAATGAATGGGTCTTAATTCAACCCCTTTAATCAAATGGTTCATTTATGTGAGGTTTAGGCTCCTCAAAACCCAACAACTCCTTTGCACCTGGAAAGAAGAGGATGAAGCTTTCAGACCCTGGCTGCCCAGGCCAGTCTCAGGATTTGCCTTCTGAATACACAGTGACTGAATACACATGTCTGATGACTCACACTAACTCCTGGGGGACACCCCCCTCCCGCCACACACACACTCATACACACACACACTCCTTCTCCATCACTCCTGCCCTCCCTTGCCAACCTGTCACCAAGCCCAGTCTCCTCACCTCCTACCTCAGTGATTCTGAGGCTGCAAGTGAATGAGCAGGAAAGCTTTTTAAACATACAGATGCTTGAGCTTCTGATTCGGGGGTTGTGAATGGGGACCTCGGCAAGTGTATGTGTAAAAATTCTCTTAGGTGATTCTGACGCCAGGCCCCCCTCTCTACATTGATCTCGGAGATGTATACTTCCCTTTAACCACCTGTCCTACTCCAGTTCTGCCTGTTACCACTTCTCCCCTGGGGACAGCCTCACTGGTCTCTTGGGGCTCCCGGCTTTGGGTTCCTAATCCATTCACCACGAGGGAGTCCGCCAGAGAGATCTTTCTAGAACAAAACCCTAGTCATACCACTCTTCTGCTTAAAACTTCCGCCTGCATCCCACTTCCTCAGGACACACAGTCTCACAAGCTCTGTTTACTTTTCCAGGTGCACCTCCTTGGTTGGTGTCAGTCATACTCTGCTCTAACATGTGACCATACTGAGGGCCTGAATGAATCAGACCAAATTCTTTTCTTCCTCTGGGCCTCTGCACAACTGCTCCCCATCCTGTGTGAAAGAAACATTTATTCTGACACTTGTTAAACCGGTAAGGAATAATTTATTCAGGACTCTTCTAATAGGGGGTGCTGCAATACGGGAGAGGGATGGGGCTCAACTCACAACACAGCACAGTCAGCTGGGGATTTACAGCCCATGAGCAGAGTGAGGGTGTCAATGGATGGAAAATTACAGAGGAGCACCAAGGGGAGGGGATTCTTACTGAACCGGCCTAACAGCATTCTTGCTAAAGGCAGGCCGAGGGCTTCGACCTCAGGATGAGGGATGAGGCATTTGATCCCTCATCCTGAGGTCTCAAGGGTAAGGGGATGATTTGGCAGGAGTCTTTGCGCAGACTGGGTTGGGTGGACCCCAGACAGCATGAGGGGCCAAGGTCGAGGCCTAGACGAGGTGTAGACGAGGACTCAGAGGAGCCTGACTAAACTTTGATCAAGGAGAGAGTCTCTGTCACAGGGAACACGTGACTGTGCTCTGCTCTGCTCTGCATCTGCCAATGCCTGCTTCTCCAAGTTTCCGTGAAGGCAGAGCTGCCTCTGGGAGGTCTTATCTGATACTCCTTCACCACACAGTGCCCTCCAGCTGTCCTGTGTTAGCATTTGTCACATCCTAGTAGGGATCTGTTTATTTGCCTGACTGTGAGCAATTCAAGGGCACAGACTGTGTCTTGAATCGGCTCTCAATAAATGTTTGTTGAATGAACACGGCTCTCATGGAATCTCTGCTCTGCTCTGAAACAATCAACGACGGATCGCCTGCATCAGTGGTTCTCAACTTCTGTGAACATCAGAATCATTAGGAGGGCTTGTTAACCAGAGTACAGGGTCCCTACTCTTCCAGTTTCGGATTCAGTAGGGGAGTGGGGCCCGAGAATCTACATGTCTAACAACACGTGAAGCTGACGCTGCTGGTCCTGATGGTACTTTGAGAATAACCGACCTGTAGGACTATAGCTGATATCATCCCCAAGTAAGATGCAGCACACTATTTTTAAAATCCACCGATAAGATTTAATAGGCAAATTTCAGGTGAGGTGTGAAGCAGATATGATCTCATCATCTAGGTGATGTCCTTCCCTGCCTAAATAAAAGATTCTCTCCACCCCTTCCCCCCTTCCCCACACACCCTCTCTCAATTGCAGCCTGGAGCTATGGCTCAATACTTCATTCCCTTGCCTGGTGCTTCATTTGCTGTGGGAGGGGCTGCCTGCCAGGCCTGGTGCCAGGCTGAGAGCAGAGGCTGCAGGCCCCCAGGTGCTGAGTGGCATACTAATGCAGGTGGCCTGTGGAGCTGCAGCCTCCTGAGCCCTCTCCATCCCAGCCCCAGTGAGTTTCTGCTGCAGCAAATGGATCCTGGGGGCAGAGATGGCAGAACCGGGGCCATGAGCAGAACAGGCAGGGTGAGAGACTCTCCCTAGCCTGAGGAGGGCCAAGGTGCAGCTGTTTGCAGGGCACACTGACAGACCTGGGATGTCACGCATGTACATGAGGCCTGTGGGGCGTGAGGCAGAGCTGGGGGTGGAGAGGCAATGGGGCCATGCCCGGAGCTCGGGCAGGGGCTAGCTCTCCCATATGGCCATTTCTAAGAAGGAGATCCTTCAAAGTCTAGACTGGAACTTGGCCTTCTAGGTTACAATGAAAGAATAGCTGTCGTGATAATAAGATAGAACATACATTTATAGCTTGTTACCTTACTTTATAACTTCTAACTATTCAGACATGGGATATGTGGGCCTCTCTACTCTTGCTCAGGCCCTGCACGCGTGTGGCATGTGCCAGACTGCAGGCGTGACCAGGTGAGGTGAGCAGCTAGGAAGCAAGCCTGCTCCCTGAGGGTCTGTGTTGCTCCCCAGGGCCAGAATCACCACCTGGAAGCCCCACATAGCCCTGCCTCCCTGAGGACAGGCCAGCGCTCTCAGAAGTGCCTGGAGGCATCTCTCTCTTCCAGGAGGTTGAGGGTGAAAACTGGTTCCACAGTTAAATGACAGCAACTTTGTGTCTGCTCATTGAGGTAAAGGAAGAAGCCTGGACCTCGGGAGGTTTAGATCTGGGGTTCCCATCAAGTTTTCAGGCGGTGGTCAGGGGTATGGAGTCAGACAAACCTCAGTGCTGCCACTTCCCAGATGTATTTCCTTGGGCAAGTCCCCTCTCTAAACCTGCTTCGTTTTTTGTTAGCTGGAGGTCGTTGGAGTGGCTGCAGATAGAGGGCTTATGCCCAAGACTTTAGGGCTGTGCTGGCACAGGCGGGTACTTGGTGTGAGCTGCTGTCGGTGATTTCCTGGTAAGGTCTTTGCTGCTTGATGGGGTTTCGTCCACAATCAGCCCCACCCTTGGCACAGTTTGACAAGTTGGAGGAATTGGTCCCCCTGGGTTTCTGGCTTTTCCTTTGGACATTTTCTGTTTGTGGGTACCCTTCCAATTCATTTCAGGGGCGCACAACTCTTACAGATCATGTATCCTTTTCAATGCAGATTCCTAGGCCCCTGCCTCAGATATCTGATTCACTAGGTAGGGGCTAGACCCACGGTTTTTCATTTTAAGGGCTTCCCCAGGTGATTCTCATGCAAGAGATAAGCACCTCTTGGAGAAATACAGCGACTGGGAAAGTGGACTGAAAGGCTGGAACAAGAGCAGCCAGTGGAAGGCAGATTCCTGTTCAGTCAATACGAAGCATGTTTCTACGAGTCACAGCTGCCCGAGAATGGAATAAGCTGCCCTAAGAACCCCCTGTCAATGAATGTGTGCAAGCAAATACCAGACAAATACCTAGCAGAGACAGGAGAGAAATCAAACCGTAGCTCAGGAGCTGGAGTTCATGGTCATGAAAATCTCTGTGATTCCATCTTCTTTACTCTCTACTCATCATCTTAGAAAATGCCGTCAGTCCTTCATTCTGGTCACCATCCCGTTCCCAGGGAGATCTTGGTTTGAGACCCGTGTTTGAGAAAGGAACGGATGCTTTTGTGTCCTAGGACAGGAAGCTGGTAATGAAGATCACCATCCCAGGCTGCCCCACTCAACTGCAACGGGGGGAACCCGCACCTCCACCTCTGGGAAAGCGGAGCCTTTCCTCCCTCTCTAGCCCCACACATAATTTACAACAGGAGTTGGAAGCAAACAAGGCTGTAGAGTCAGTTTGAGACTGCTCAAGAGAGGCCTTGGGGCTGCCGTGCCTTGCAGTAACTGTGCATAACGCCGCGTGTAATTACTGCCGTGTGTCTCTGTCAAGAACTCAAGTACGCTTCGGTGCGGCCCCTGGAAACTCCCGTCAGGACCCTCCAAGTGAAGACAAATGGACAGGTTAGGACAGTGATAAATCCTGCTGTCCTTCTGTTGTCAGATGGCCCCTGCACCAAACCAGCTCAGCAGGGGCCAAGGGGGGAGGGTCAACCTGGCAAGCAAAGTTTTGGGGGTCTGGGCTGTGTGGTTGCTCCCTAAGTGCATTCTCTCGAAGTGAAGTCTGGCTAATAATTTGTCTTGAGTGAATGGGTTGACAGGCCCATTGTTAAGGATTTGAGAAAGTAGTGGGGGAAGAGAGCAGATTTTTTAATCTACTCATCTTGCTACTAATCCACAATCAGTGCCCCTAACCCCAGCTTTATTTGGCTCTAGGCTTGCTCCCCCAGATGTCTGAACCTGGCTAGGCGTCCTCTTACCTGTGTTCTAAAAGTCAGTAGAAAGCATCACGCCTCCCTTCCCAACCCAAGTCCCACAGCTGTCCTTGGAAACCCAACTCCTCTCAGCCAAAGGTGAGAATTTCTTTCTTGGATGGGACCCTCTTCCCCCATTCAAAGGCACTGAATCTGTCTCTTCAGGCCCCTGCCATCCTTACACCTTGGATAACAGTTTCAGAATGTTTGTCACATGTTGAGCACCTACCCTATGCCAGACACAGTGCTAAGAGTGCCATATGCATAACCTCAAGTGTTCAGAAACATAAAATTATTAGCTCCATTTTGCAGATGACAACAGTAAGGTACAGGATAGTTAAGTGACTTGCCCAGGTCAGTGTGACTTTAAAATCCATAAATGTTTGGGTTGGCAGGGAGAGTAACAATGAATAAGCCTGTGGATGCTGGATCAGACTCCCCTGGGTGTGAATCAAAGCTCTGGCTTTTACTAGTTAGCAGTAGGATAACTCTAAGCCTTAGTTTTTCTGTCTGTCAAATGGGGCTAATAATAATACTACTTACTTCTTTTTATTTGTAGTAGACAGAATAATGGTCTCCCAAAGATGTCTATATCCTAAATCCCAGAACCTTGAATATGTTACTTTACATGACAAAAGAGATTTTGCAGACTTGATTAAGTGAAGCATCTTGACTTGGGGAGATTATCCGGGATTATTTAGGTGGGTTTAATGTAATCACAAGGGTTCTTATAGGAGGAAGGCAAGAAAGAGTGTTAGAGTCAGAAAGAGAGAGACAGACTGAAGGTGGTAAACTTCCGGCTTTGAAGATGGAGGAAGAGGCCAGGAGCAAAGAGTATGGGCGGGCTCTAGAAGCTGGAAAAGGCAGGAAACAGATTCTCCCCTGGAGCCCAGAAGGAACGCAGCCCTGCTGACACCTTGATTTTAGCCCAGGGGGACCCATTTCAGATTTCTGACATCCAGAACTGTACGAAAATAAATTTGTGTGGTTTAAACCACTAAGTTTGTAGTAGTTTGTTACAGCAGCAAAAGAAAACTCATAAAGTACTATTGTGAGTTTTTGTCTTTAAATCAGTAAAATACCAGGCACGTTGGGTTGGTTACATAAAAGTTTACTACAAATGACTCCTGATTTTACTGTGAGCTTATTAATATCTTACACATATTCATCTCCCACATATAATCTGTTATAACATTTGGCATATAGGTGTTTTCAAAATTTGGTAGATGAATGATAATTCCATTCACTAAAAAGGGGGGCGGGGCTGTCCCTGGAAATGCTGGGAAAAACTAGAGTTATACATATGGAGTCTAAGAGATAACTATGACACTGATTGAAGTGGTCCCAAATTTCACTCTCATTAAGGCTTTGATGGCGCTGGTTAAGACCCTAATGGTTCTCTGCAGAGACACACATAAGATAATTAACAGTCTTTACTAGAGTTTACTAGATAGACCTCGATACAGAGAAGAGTACAACTCAAGACTTACCTTCTGCAGTGCATTGTGATAGGTGATTGTTGGAACTCTTGGTTGCAGGAGGACGGAATCCACGTCAAATGCATCTGAGAAACAAACAAACAAATCAATGCAATAAGCAAAAATTTAAAAACCAAATACAACCAGAATGTATTGGTTAACCTAACTGAAAAACCCTAGCTGCAGGTCCAACTTCAGGTACTGTTGGAGCCAGGCACTGAATGACGTCATCAGGATTTATTGGCGCCCCTCTCAGTTTTGCTTGTCTGTACTGACTTCATTTTCAGTCAGGCTCTGCCCATGTGGTGGACCCCAGAAAACACAGGCTTGCATGTTACCAGTTTAGTTAGCAACCTCCAGGGAAAGTGCTTCTCTTTCTCAACAGTTCTAGCAAAAGTTCTGGGATGGATTCTGATCCGTCCAACTTGAATTGGATCCTCATTCCTGAACCAATTACTGTGGCCAGGGAGCTGGAACAGCCCATGGTTAGACGTGGGTCATGTGCTGACCATGGAGTTGAGACAATCTCATTAGAGCCACACGGACAGAAGGGGAGGAGTGGTCCCCAAAGGGAAGAGGAGAAGCAGGTCCGGAGAATGGGAGTTGATGCTGAATAGGCACCAACTACAGAATTTTCTTTCCCAGGATCACTTAGAGAATAGGAGACAGAAATAGGACTAGAATCCAGATCCTTAAATCCCCCCAAATCCAGTTCTTAAGTCAAATAGGCTGGAGTGTGAGGGCTGAATCTGCTTATAAAACTCTCAAGCTTCATGGGATTTCTTAGAAAAAATAATGAGGAGTATGGGGGTGGAGGGCTGGCAGAAACAAACATTTCCTGTTTGTATGAGAAATTCAGACTCTCAGGATTGAAAAGCCACCAAGTCTAACATCTCCATTCCCTTTTACAACATCCTCTCCAGGTGGCCGGCCAGTCTCTTCTGCCTGTGTGCCACCAGGGACAAGAAACACTCCTTTTTTAGGCAGTCATTTTTCTGAGATCTCTGACCATTACAAATAAATCTCCCTGTTTTGAACCAAAGTCTGTCTTCCTGTAGCTTCTATCTCCTTGTCCTGGGAGTCACAGAGAACAAGTCAAAGTCCTTTGGAACGACCCAGAATAAAGAAACATAGAGACTGAGAGTCAGAAGAACATGGTTCTGACACAGGTCCTCTATTAGGAGAGCAAGGAAAATGTGAGCACATGCGAGTATGAAGGTGAAAGTGCTTTGCGTGTCACAGATGGTCATCGCCATCATCATCATCACCTGTCAGGTACAAGTGCCAGACACTGTTCTAAAGGTACTGTCTCATTTTATTCTTGTAATTAGCATTTGAAATAAATACGATTATTATTCCCACTACACACATGGAAAAATTGATGCCACCAGAGTTTCAGTCACGTGTCCCGGGTCACACAGTGAATTTAAGTGGCACAGTTGAGACTGGAACCTATTTGCTTGATTCCCACATGAGTCCTTATACAACACCTCACCAGTAAAAAAGATGTGATGGCAGGCATTTCCTTAATTGATTGTTTCAGCCTAAAGTTTCCTGAGGTGGTGGGTACATTTGATTCTTCCCTCTTTTCTAAGGTTGCTGAGTGGGTCTTGGTATCCCTTTCCTCTTTGTGGGACAGAGAAAGCCACTGAATGTGCCAGAATCAGCAGAGAGTCAGCCTCCCCCAGCCGAAGGCGCCCTCATAGCCAAATTTCCTGTAGAAGATGTTTTCCCAAACAAGTCCTTCCCTCTTCTTGGGCCCAGAGATTAAATAACCCACAGGCAGCTCTCCAGACAGAGAAAAAAATGAAGGAGAAAGCAGTGTGTATTGCAAGAACATAAAAAGGACCAGGTTCTTTTTACTCAGATGGGGGAACAGATCTCAGGAACAATGTGTCTGCTCCAGTGTAATTATCCTGAAAGTAGTCGGCATTTTACTCAGCTCCAAAACTCATAAAGAGGCTTGAAAGAGATGGGTACTCTGGGGACTGTTTTATCAAAAGGGACTTAAGAGGTAAGATTTCTAGATCAAACTCAGCTCTTAACTGAATCAACAAAAACTGAACAAAATTAAAAAGGGAGTTTTATGAAATAGCAGGAAAACATTTTGGAGATGCAGATTGAAAAGAAAGGGTAGAAACTGACCCAGATACCTGGCAGAATATCTCCGTGCTGGTGGCTGGTGTTAATGAGACTAGAAAGAAATGTAGTTATTGGAATCATAAACCCCTAGCTTGGAAGAAAAATGGAGTTTCCATCTGTTCTATCTTTCTCGCTTAATTTACTCACATTTAATTCAATTTACCCATGCATTCATTTTTCAATGAATAATGATTAAGCACCTACTGTGCACCAGGCACTGTATTAAGTGCAGGGAATGCAAAGGAGAACACAACACAGTCCTTCCCCCAAGTCTGTCCCAGGGAAGGAGGCTCAAACCCTATATCCTCATCTTAGCAGGAGGTGTCTATTCCACACCATTTCCTCATCCCATAAGCCTCTGTATTTTTCCAGGAAATCCCATGGGGCTTCACAGTTTAGGTAACAGAATCAATCTTCACATTCCAGCCTATTTGAATTTAGAACTGGATTAGTTTAGGATTCCTGAGGCCAGATTATAGTCCTATTTCTGTCTCCTATTGTCTATGTGATTTTAGGAAAGAAAATTCTATTCATACACGGAAGGTAACTGAGCCTCGGGGAAGGCTTTCCTCCTCTTGTTCCCCTAATCTCCATATGATGTTTAAATCTTGGCCCACTCCTTTGCTTGCTTTCATCATCTACAGAAGATTATGCAAGTTTTTGTTAAGATAAATATATGTGAAATGCTTACAATACTGCTAGTTACATAAGAAACACGCAATAGACATGAACTGTTATTAGAACATTGTGGACCATTTTTTCATAATATTGATCATCATTTATTATGTATTTAAGTGGCTATTAGATTTATATCTGCTCCTCTCTCCCCCCACCAATTAGACTGAAAACTCGATAAGGGCTGTTTTACCTACTGCTGTATTCCCACCATCCACCTCGGTAACTGACGTATAATAGGAACTCAATAAATATTTGTTTAACGGATTAATGAATGAAGACATTTATTCCCAGTTCCATCTCAGATTGCAGAGGGAAGAAAAATCTGAAGGACTGCCAGAGCATCTGCCCCCGAAGGTTTTCTCAAACAAGTTCCAACAGCTGTCTGTGCTAGAAGCCACCATAAAAAGCATTCTTCAAAGTGAGGGAGGGAGCAGCAAGTAACAGAGAGATTTATGGCCCAGCTGGGATCCTGGATCTATGGCGGCAGCTAGACTCAGGGGAGGGCAGGAACGTATAGATGCTGGGGCTGAAGAAAGGAAGACAGGCGGAATTTTCAATCCGAGACAGAAAGAGAGACTCCATGAGGCAGAGACAGTCATCAAAGAAAGGCACTCTGGCTGACGGAGACAGAGATGGAGTGGGAGAAGGAAAGGAGGAAAGGCAAGTGTTTGAACTGGCAGCAAATTGCCCAGCTCCTTGAGGGTTGTTGAGAGACAGAGAGGAGTGCAAGCTTCAGCCTTGGTTGGTTGATTTATGACCAGTGAGAGTTGGGCCACACTGGAGCTCAGCACATTAGGCGGCTGTGTGGCCTGGAACTTCTCGAAGCCTCGTCTGGGTTTTCCCGGGAGAACAGCATGGTGAGCAGATTAAAGGATGGAGGGAGTCTGCTCTAATGGGACTTGAACAGTTCTCAGAGTCAGGGAAATCATGGTATGGAGGACTTAGCTCGCCTTTGTAATTACCCTCACTTTTAACTGGGAGCCACACAAGAAGTTTTGACTCACAAGACCTTCCCTCCCTTCCTGATTGAATGAGCGTTTAGAGTGTATAAGACCACCAGGAATGCAGAGATTAAATAAGGCATGATTCTTAACTTTTCAAGAGCTCTCAGTGGTGTAGCTTAACGAGGAGAAAAGCAGGGAGCAGAAAGATACAGTATAATGCCATTTATATAAATTCAATTTTCAACTTTTATGTGTTCATGATACATGTATTTAACACATACTTATAGACATAAGTATGAAATGGATTAGGCAGAAATAATCTAATTTGATTACTGAGGTTGCTAGAGGATGAGGTGGGGAGGAAATGAAATCTGGAATGGAGAACCAAGTGGGTTTCATCTTTAGATGAGCAATTTTATGTTGCTTATTTTATTTTTAAGAAATGGGACAAATACTTTTTGAATGGTTATTTCTAGATGGTGCATACTTGGTTATTTGGCATACGCTATTCTTTCAAAATTTTCCGGAATTAAGAAAAAGCTCAAGAAATTTAACAACTGATGGTAATTCAGTGAGACAAGTCACTTTTATACTTTTCTTTTCCCACATTTGTCCTGGAAGATGGAAGCAGCTGTGATGATCAGAGGTGGAACTTAATAATTCTTTTTCTCATACTCCCAATCCATCTATCCTCCAGTCCACATCTTCAGGAACAAATTCTCCAGGAATAAATCAAAAAAATCTACTGCATGCTAAGTGAGATAAAATAATACTCTTTTCATGAAATATTTGTACCTTCCAGAGACCTCTAGGAGTCAGGAGGGTAGTTCAAGCAGGTAGGGTGTGAGAATTAGTAGCCAAAGTGAGCAGAACCCTTTGAGCGTCTGTGGAAAGGAGGCACTGGCCATGTGTGGTCTCTCTCTCCTAAGAAACCCTAATCTATAGGCAAGTGACAATGACAAACAGGCTTTGGAGCCAGACAGACCTGGGATAGGGGTCCCTCTGTAGCTGTGTGATGTGAGCAAATTGCTAAGTCTCTGAGCTTTAGTTCCCTCATCTGTGAAATGGGGACAATACTTTCCAAGGTTGTTGGAAAGTTTAAATGACCTTATAAAGGTTGTATCCAGCAAGCCCAGCATGGTACCCAGCAAATTAGTCTCTTCTTTCTGAGACATGTGAAATACGGTTCTAAGAGCCAACTTAGTAAATGGTCACACTTGCCAGGACTTCTTCTGTTTTAAAAATCTCCCTTCATGAAGAAAAAGGCATTGTAAGTGGCAAAGATGGTGGAGACACTGGGCCCAAACAAGTTCTGGGCCCAGGAGGAGGCAGTGTTCCCAGGATCATAGAGCAATAGGGCTGGAAGGGACGTCACCCATCCTCAGGCCACTAGTTTCCAAACCTCACATTGTATCACCGGGAAGGTTATAAATCATGCAGATTCTTGAGCCTCTGATTAGAAAGGCTGAGACTTGAACTGGCAATTTCTTCTTTTGAGAAAGCTCCCTCCAAAAACGTAAATGAAAACAATGACATGCCGTTTTAATCCATCAGATGGCAAAAAGAAAAAAAGAAGTTTGATAATATCAAATGTTGGTGAAGCTATGGGGAAATGTGTGCTCTCAATCACTGTTGTTGAGTGCAGCCACTTTGGAGGGTAATTAAAATTGTGTGGGATTGCGGGGTGTGGCTGAAGCACAGGGCCAGGCCCACCTGAGTGGTCTCTCTCTCCTAAGAAACCCTAATCTAAACCCTAATCCATACTCTGTCACTTCACAGCTCTGCGAACTTAAAGACATTCTTCAATTTCTCTGAGCCTCCAGTACTTCATCTGTAAAATGGGCTGCTACAACTTGCAAAGAGGCTATGAACTTGAAAGCTGAACTTTAAAGTGATCTGTAGGCATATAAGGAATATATCTGTGATGTGTTTGAATGACCCTGAATATATCGTGTGTGTGTGTGTGTGTGTGTGTGTGTGTAGATAAGAATAATGTGTGTGTAGAAGGTGGACATGTGGGTATGTACATTTATATACATAGTATACGTCTGATGTGGCTGAGTTAATGTGTGAAAAGGAGGGCAGGAGGTAGGAAAGAAGGAATGGAGGGATGGAGGGAGGGAGGAAGGGAGAGAGAGAAGAACTAGTAAGAAAGGAAAAGCTGGAGGAAGGAAATTAGGAAGGAAAGAAGGAAGACAGAAATGAGACAGCACAAGATCAGATTTTGCTGTTCTTTCTGGAAGCCTCTGCCAGTGCCAGGAAAACCAACTGGAATTGCCTCAGAAACCTCAGGGGCCAGTCCATCTGCTGGCTTTCCGTCCCAGACTCACCTTTCAGCACTTAGAGATGTTTTCCAGGAGGCTGGGACTGAAGAGTGTGGTCAGAGAGGCAAGGTGTGGTTCCTTGGCCCTCCCACGGGTAAGGGACTGCTCAGAGCCTGGATGCTTTGCCTCATCTGCACCTGACTACCAGGGCCACCCCTGGGAGCCCTGCTTGCTCCCTACAATTTCCACAGCAGCAGTCTCTTGCTGCCTCCCTTCTCTGCTTTCTCCCATTCCTCCAGGCCACCCTGCACACTGCCACCAGGCCTGCGTTCCTAAGATGTAGGCTACCCGTCACCCTCTGCCTGAAAGGCTGTGCATGGCTCTGGCTATGACGGGTCCCTCTGATTATTCAAGCTGGGCTCAAACAGCCCATCCTCCGAGAGGTCTCCTCTGATCTTCCAGCCTACATGAATACTTCTCCAACTATTCCATTCAAAATTTTACTTCGTATTTAGTTGTGAAAAATATACACACAGCAAAGTACGTAGCACACAGTTGTACAGCATGGTGGGTGATTATAAACAAAGCACCCACGTGACCACCATCCCCGTTAAGAAATAAAACATCACCTGCCCCCTAGAAAGAAGTTCTCCTCCATCTCTAGATGGTCCCCCCTCTCACTTTTTCCTTAAGGAGTATCTTAACCACGTCTCCTTAATCACATCTGTGCTGATCACTCAGCTGTTGTCTCCCTGCTTCAAGCCCACCGTTCTAACGCTCCTTGGTGACGCCAGGCTGGGACACTGTAAGCCACTTTTCTCCTCTGCCAGCTTGTGTTCTCTTAGATGCCGCCCACAGGGAAATGGCAAGCCTGGAGGAGGGAGAGAGGACTTGCTTTTCCCTATTTGCTTTCTCTGCCAGTCAGCTTCACCACAGCAGGGCCGGGAGCAAAAGTTGATTCCACTCTACAGTTTTCCCAGCGCTTATTGAAACAATCTCATGGTGTCCCTTCAGAGACAGAAGCACCTGCCAGCTGGCCAGCGCCCCTTCCTCACGGATACCAGTCCCAGCTATAAGCTTCTAAGGTTTAATCATTCCAACCTCTATCCTTTGTTCCCCGAGACAGCTGTTTCCTGCAGTCACTACCTCTGTGAACTGCTTTGGCCTCTTCAGTTCCTGAAGACCTGATGGATGAGATTCTCTCTGTTAAAATAACTTGTGTGACGGTGTGACCGTTTCGTGATGGAACCTGATGGACATCATTTTGTTTTGTTTTTTTAACATTTTTACTACCCAAGGATGCACTCCTAAACACTAAAATGTGGTTCTGTCTAATATCAACCTTTAGCTAAAACAGGATCATACAGTAGGTACAGCTCTTTTTTCATTCAACATGTTTGCCGCCTGTGCTGTACTATAGTTTATCCATTTCCATTGCTGTGTAATATTCTACTGTATGAACATGTCACAGTTTGTTTACCCAGTCCTCGCTGATAGACATTGGGATTGTCTCCAGTTTCTAGCTACTACAAATAATAAATACAACCATGAACATTCTTTTTTTTTTCTTTTTTAAAGATTTTTTATTGGGGAAGAGGAACAGGACTTTATTGGGGAACAGTGTGTACTTCCAGGACTTTTTTCCAAGTCAAGTTGTTGTCCTTTCAGCCTTAGTTGTGGAGGGCGCAGCTCAGCTCCAGGTCCAGTTGCCATTGCTAGTTGCAGGGGGCGCAGCCCACCATCCTTTGCGGCAACCATGTGGTTGAGAGGATGTGCTCCAACCAACTGAGCCATCCGGGAGGCAGCTCAGCTCAAGGTGCCATGTTCAATCTTAGTTGCAGGGGCCGCAGCCCACCATCCCTTGGAGGAGTTGAACCCGCAACCTGGTGGTTGAGAGACCACTGGCCCATGTGGGAATCGAACTGGCAGCCTTCGGAGTTAGGAGCACGGAGCTCTAACCGCCTGAGCCACCAGGCTGGCCCAAACATTCTTATGTATCTTTATTGGTACAACTGTGCACACATTTCTATTGGGCATACATGTAGGAAAGGAATTGCTGGGTCATTGGGAATGTCAATGCAAGTTTTCCAAAGTGGTTGTATCAATTTATACTCTCCTCAGCAGGACATGAGCGTTCTGATTACTCCACATTCTCATTAATTCTTAGTATAGTAAGTCTTTTTAAAAAATATTAGCCATTCTGGTATCTATACCGTGGTATCACATATCTAGAATATGGTAGTCCTGCATTATTGTTTTAATTTGCATTTTCTGGTGACTGATGACTTAAGAAGCTTTTCTTATATTTCTTGGTCATTCGGATAACTTCTTTTGTGAGAGTCGAGATTCCTGTTGAAGACTCTTGTTGGCTTTTCCACCGAGTTGTCTTTTATTTATTGATTTGTAGCAGTTCTTTATAAATTCAGAATATGACCCCTCCATCAGTCGCAATTTTTGCAGATATCTTCTCTGTGCAGGGCTTGCCTTTTTGCTTACTTAATAATATCATATGATAACAGAGGTTCTAAATTTTAGTGGTCAAATTTGTACTTTTCCTTTATTATTAGTGCTTTTTGTGCACTATTTAGAAAAATATATTCCTCATGGGAAAATTTATCTAGATTACCTTTTTAAAGCTTTGTTGTCTTGACTTTCAGATTTATGTCTGTAGGCCAACTAATATGGATTTTTATGTATTGGTGATTTGTCAGTGGATTCTTATGAACTGTATACAGATTCTTTCTGTATATAATCATATCAAATGCAAATCATGTAATTTCATGTTTTGCTTTCCAGTCCTTATGCCTTTAACTTTTTTGCTTATCTCACAAGTCTGGCCAAGATTTTCAGTATAATGTTGAATAGAAGTGGGGATAGCAGGCATCGTCGTCACATTCCACATCTTAAAGCAAAGCTCTCAGCATTTCATCTTTAAGTAGGATGTTTGCACAAACATTTTTTTCTAGATACCTTTGATTAAATTAATTAAATTCCCTTTTATTCCTGGTTTTCTCAAAGTTTTATATCATAACTAGAAATTAAATTTTATTATGTGCATTTTCTGTACCTACTGAGATTATCATCTGATTTTTCCCTTTTATTCAATTAACATAGTGAACTATATTGACTAACTTTTTAATGTTATACCAGCCTGGCATCCAGGAATAAACCCAATTTGTTTAGCATGTATATCCTAATGATATGTTGCTGAAATCATTTTCCTATTTTGATTAGGGTTTCTGCATTTACGCATTTATGTTTATGAGTGAGATAGGTCTATAATTTTCCTTCCTTGTATTATTATGCTTGTTGGAATTTGGTATCAAAATTATGTATCATGAAATGAGTCGAGTAGTATTTTGTCTCAAAAAATGGGTTGAGAAGTATTTCCTCTTTTTCTGTTCTCTGGGAGAGTTTGTATAATACATTGGATAGAATTTGCCTGTGCAGCCATCTGGGCCTGGAATTTTCTTTGAGAAAGAGTTTTAATTATGAATTATGAATAGCTCTATTCAGATTTTCTATTTCTTCTTGCATCTGTTTTGGCTAGTTGTATTTTATTAGAAATGTGATCATTTTACCTAATTTATTTCAAATTTATTGGTGTAAAATAGTTGATACTATCATTTTATCTTTTAATTTTGTGGAATATGTAGTGATATCCTTTTCATTGGTTGTTTGCTCCTACTCTCTTTCTTCTTTGATCAATCTTTCCATCTCCAAAGTGCTTTCAGCAGGCTCCATCGGGAACTTCAGCTAATTCTCAAGACCTAGTTCCATTCAGTGTACTCAAATTTTTATGTGAGTGCCAGTCAGCAGTGTTATTGATAAGCTGTCCTGAAATCAGAGGCCAGTGAGGTCTTGCCTTGTGATCCTGTCTCATTCTGTGACTCTCCAAGTGACCTTGGAAAGTCTGATAACCTCACAGAGCTGTTCTTGAGCCTGCAGAGTCCTGTCAAAGCCCTGTGGAGACTGGCCAGAGCAGCATGAGATTGGCAGTAGCCTTGGCAGGGAAAGTGGGTATGCACTCTGCTTTTTCACTCTTGGAAGTTTCTGCTGCTGTTCAGACCACAAAAAGCAGCAGTAAATGCCCAGGCAGAAGTGTGCCTTATGGCAGTTTGCGTTGAGCAGCTGACCTGAGCAGGCCTAAAAGCCATGACTGTGGGAGAGTCCAGGTGTGGGCTGTAAGGGAGGCCCAGTGTCATCCAAAGGCCAGCCTACAAGGGCCAACAGCATCCGCTGCATCTGTGGAATGATTATGGATCGATAAAATGCGATTGCTCCCTGCCTGGAGCACTGCCCCACATTTATCAGGTAAAGGAAACGGTCCATCAATAACCAGAACAATTTACACTCAGCAAACAGTTATTTAACCACACGGCGATTTCATTAAGCTGGATCACAAGATCATCACGATAACAATGTGTGCTTCCCACTTTCCCTCCTAAGAGTGAACCGCTTGAGAGTCCAGCCCTTATCAATGGGCTGATATGGAATTGTAGGCTATTAGCTTGTCATTACGAGGGAGAAAGAAAAAAAGAGTGGGGCAAATGTTGGATTCAAAGGACTTAATGGAATTATTCAGATTAATGAATTCAATCATTTATTTGCCGAACACGTTTGAGTCCCTAGGATGTGCCATGCTCCGTGCTGGATGCCGAGATGTGGCAGTCAGATGAGATGGGCTCAATGTATTCATTATCCACTGCCACATAACAACATTACCACACATTTAGCGGCTTAAGTCACACGCGTTTGTGATCTCAGAGTTTCTGTGGGTGAGGAGTCCAGGCACAGTTTATCTGGGTCCTCTACAAGGTGTCAATCAAGGTGCCAGCCAGGGCTGGGTTCTCATCTGAAGGTTTGGCTGGGGAAGGACCCACTTCTGAGCTCTCAGCATGGGAGTAGTTAGCAGGGCTCAGGGGCTCGCAGGCTAAGACTAAGAGCCTGAGGTCCTAACTAGTTGGTGGCTAGAGGTCGCTGTCAGTTCCTTGGCATGGGACCCTCCTGAATACAGCCACTTGCTTCATCAAAGCCAGCAAGGAGGGAGTTTTCTAACATGACAAACATTATAGTTTTATATAACTTAATCACATAATTGACATCCCACCACCTTTGCCATATTGTATAGGTTAGAAGCAAGTCATAGGTTCTGCTCACACTCCAGGGGGTGGGGTGAGGATGACACACAGGTGTGAGTATCGGAGATGAGGATAACTGGGGGACATCTTAGAATCTGTGCACTATATGCAATCTCTGGTATGACTCAGTTTACAGGGAAGATAGCCACAAGATGTAATTACTCTGAAGTGATTCAGGCTATGAAAGGGGAAGAGCTCAGGTAATGTCTCCCTTGCTCAGTCTAATTATGGTACATTTAAGCTGAGACTTGAGGTATGAGAAGGAATTGCTCAAATCATTTGCGGGGTAGGAGTGTGTGGAGGGGGGCATGGGAGTATGTGATGCACAGAGGGTTCCATAAAATGTTAGAGCAAAAGAGAGACTTAGTGATTTTCAAGTCTACTGCTTCTAAGTCCTGGATACACGTTGGAATCACCTGAAGAGCTCTATAAAATACTCATGTCCAGGTCTCACCCCAGAGGCTCTGATGAATTGGTCTCAGGTAAGCCTAGGCACTGGGCTTTTTAAAACTTCCCCAGATGATTGTAATGTGTGGTCAAGGTTGAGATCACTGCTCTAGTCCAAACCCTTCCATTTTATAGACAAAGAATTTCAAGCTGAGAAAGGAAATGGGTTTGGTCAAGGTTCCACAGCTACCATTTGGCAAAGTCAGGGGATGAGTGGGGAGGGCACTGAGCTTGGAGGTAGGAGATGTGGGTTCCTGCTACACAGGTCTCTGTCTATTCCTCTCTCTAGCACTCAGTTTCCCCATCTGGAAAATGATACGGACTGGATGATCTCCAGAGCCCTTCCAATGCTCATGACGCTCTGATCCTGCTGGGCTAAGCATTGACTCTGTATCAGTAGCTGATCTGGAACTGGCATCCGGCTGCCTCCAGTCTGGGCTGTGTCTTTGGAAGTCTGGAGCCTGCGATGTTGGGGATCATTGCCAAGGCCCTTCTTGGAGGCTGCCTGGCAGACTGCATGCTCCCACACAAGCGCTTTCACTGGAGACCATCTTGCCTATGGAAGCATGTGAGACGTTCACCCAGCAGGAAGCTGCTCTGGCTGGGTTTGACCTGTGGTGTGTTTATTAGGATTAGGGTTTTAATTACAATGGACATTTCAAAGACTGCCTATGAGGGAACCCTGCTTTAATGAAAAGCACATCACAGTGGCATAGGTAATCCTCCCACACGATCAGGCAGGTGCCCGTGGAATTGAAGTCAGAGCACCCACTTCTCTCCTCCGCTGGCTAAACTCACTATCTGCTGGTGTCGATGGACCCACCCATGTTGAGTCGTCAGTGATGGGGGACACTGCATTGCTGGGCTGGCCCTCTGGGAACCAGAACTCCCCTCTAGCTCTGGATGAGTGTGTTACTCCTTTGGGGCTCAGATTCCTCATGTGTAAAATGGGCTGCTCGATTAGCCACTTTTTTAGAAAATATTTGCTGAGCACCTACTCTGTGTTAGAACTCCTATTCTTTTTCCTCAAGGAATTCACAAGGTGAGGGTTGCAGAGGCAAGAAATCAATGTAGGATAAGGCCCTTGGCTTCATGCCTGGCACATAAGAAGCTCTTGTGACAATTCTTGTGTCCAGGTGCTATGGGAGCCCAGAGGAGGGCTCCTGAAATCACATTGGGGGAGAATAAGTCATGCGTGAAAAGGTAGGCTCTGTACGTCATGAATTCTTCAAATAGTTACTGAGCACTGACTATATGCTAGCCACTGTCCTAGGTGATGGGGACAGAACGGTGAACAAAGCAGACAATGACCTTGTCTTCACAGAACTCATCTTTTCCTGGAGATAACAATAATACCAACGTAACAACAATAGCAATGACTTCTGTTTAAAGAACACTTACCATGTGCTTATGTACATGTCTCATCTCATTTAATCCTCACCCACAACCTCACCATGTAGGTACTATTATTTTTCCCCTTTACAGATGAGAAACCTGAAGCTCATGGAGGGTTGAGGACCCTGCCCAAGGTTGCCCAGCTAGGCAACGGCAGAGCTGGGATTCCGACCTTGGGCCAGGTCACCTAGAGGCTGAACACTTCACCATTATATCACTCAGGTTTAGGAGCAAAGTCACCTGCAGCGAGTGGAGGACTTAACCCACTGTAAGAATAAATGTGTGTAGGTGTGTATATCATGGTGTGTGTGTGTGTGTGTGTGTGTGTGTGTGTGTGTGTGTGTGTGAGAGAGAGAGAGAGAGAGAGAGAGAGAGGGAGGGAGGGAGAGAGAACAGTAAGTGGTGGTAGGGCTGTTCCTGGCCAAGTCCCCCTCCACACAGCCCCAGGAAATGCTCTCTTCTCACTTCATGTGGCACTTGTTGGTGATGTGAAGGGAACAGTGTCTCCTGAGATATTGGAAGGGAAGGCCGTTGCCTTCTCTTAATTGAGGGACCACAAAAATTCATGATAGCTTATTAAAGTGAAATCCAAAGACAGAAAGGAATTTTAGAGGATTTTCTTTAAAGTCCTGTCTTTCAAAATCTTTATCCCTCTGGGCCCAGTGGTCTCTGGCATGAAGCATGTGTTGCTGTGCCAGGGCTACGATCCCCACCCATAACTGATGAGTAAGTGGGAAGGCTCAGCCTTCAGAGGCTTCCTCTAGAGGGACCCGCTCAGTCCTGGGGAAGGAGACAGGATTTCATCATTAGACTGGATGGAAAACCCAGGCCCTGGGTCCCAAACCCTGGTCGTCGGAGTCAGGAGACTCAGCACAGGTGGGATAACCCAAGGCAGGACTCATCAGAGAGCCTAAGGTAGGACTCAGTCTTTAGGTAGGAGTCTGGTGACACCAGCTCTGAGAACCAATCCACACAGTAACCCTGGGAGGAGGTGCTGTTATCCACATAGTACCCACAGGGAAACGGAAGGACAGACATGTTAAGTTCCTGAAGTCACACAGCTAAAGAATTCTGCAGCTAGCTATTATGCCCAGATAAATAAACAGAGAGGTTAAACTTGTCCCAGGCTACCCAGCTTGTGAATGGTGGCATAGCTCCAGAGAACATGCTCTTTCTATGCTGCAAGGCCCAGGCAATCTTCTGGGCTTCTGTTGTGTTGCCGACTGAGAACGAAGGGAAAGGGCACGGAGCTCATCAAGAAGCCGAAATGGCCTGGGGTCCTTCTCAGCCTTCAGTGACCTTGGCTGAGAAAGAGGGGAGCTGAGTTGGGGTGTGGCCTGAAGGAAGCCACAGGGCTGGAAAGGACATGACTGTTCCCAGAATCACAGTTCAGGAGTTCAGGACTGGAACCAAAGCCCACTTCCTCCCTCATTCCAGATTCAGGACTCTTTTCCCAGGTTCCAGGCTGCCACGACCCTGTCGGGGGCATTTGCTTATCAGGAATATTACAGATACCCAGTGAGACCTGGGGGCTGGGCCAAATGATCATTGAATTTCCCCCCTAAAATTAATTAATTAATGCACTACACATTTATTATTCATCAGACATCCTGCCAAGTGTTCTTTTCCAGACATTAATCATTCAGTTTACAAACATGTGCCAGATGCTCAGGATACAGCAAAAAACAAGGCAGACAAGGCTCTCACTGTACAACCATCCCCCACAGCTGGTTATGATTTTCCCATTTTGTAGATGAGGAAACTGAGGCCCAGAGGGGTTAAGGAACTCACCAGCGTCACACAGCTAGTAAGTGGTGGAGCTGAGATTTGAACCCAAGTCTGTTTTTACCACTTTGGCTTTTGGCCTCCCCATGTAGCCCCCGAATCTATTCAGAGGGAGCTT
Source organism: Rhinolophus hipposideros (assembly GCF_964194185.1). Classification (NCBI taxonomy): domain Eukaryota; kingdom Metazoa; phylum Chordata; class Mammalia; order Chiroptera; family Rhinolophidae; genus Rhinolophus; species Rhinolophus hipposideros. The sequence goes on along the minus strand of NC_138069.1, from coordinate 26,114,166 downwards.
TGGTTTGGTTGTTTATCCCCAAAGCGAGACTCCCCCACAGTGTGTGCCCATGTTCCCAGAACCAGCCAAACGTCACTTCCTTGCCATCACCGTAGTCTAAAGGCAAACATTCCAGCTCTCTTTCTCTCCTGCCAGAATATCTCTGCATGTCACTCAGGGCACTATGAAAAACCGTGCCTTTTCACTATTCCCCTTAGCGCCAGAGTCTTCTGCTGAAGTCCCCTTGCCTTTCCCTTTTCCAACCTCAGGATGCCTAGTCATCCTCCAAGGCCCAGGTCAACTGCTCCCTCCTCTGGGAAACCTTCCCTGATTCCCTGAGGCAGAGACTGTCCTCCACGCTCCCCAACATCCCCCACTTGAGCATTTGTCGTGGGTGTCTTGGTATATTCGTGTACGTGTCTGTTTCTCCCAGGTGCCTGTGAATTATTTGGGGTCGGGACCACCCCTGTGGCTCTTATTCCTGTTGTATCCATCGTTCTTGGAACACACTAAGTGCTCAGTAAACGCTTGTGAAATGCACGCATGCGGACAGCCAGGCCTCTGTCTCTCCTCTGCCTACGTCCCAGCTACATACTCCCATCCAGTCCAGCTCTGTCCTCACTCTTTATCCCAGCTGCTGACTCTGGATTTAGGCCTTAGATGCTTCATTAACTAATAATAATGAGTCACTGTACTAGCCTCAGGAGCATTGTAAATGATACCGTGTCAGGAGAAAGCAGTGGGATGTGGAATTTCAATGAGGCTGGCATGGCTCTTGAAACAGAAAATGCCATGTGCAATCTTTTTCTCTGGTATCGCTTCTGTACACCAGGCTTCACACACTAACTTAGAATTATTCCATTATTCCATTCCAGTTCTAATTCTAGGTTGATGGTAGGGATTGCAAATTAGTGCCATAGGTCATGTGTGGCAGGCTGAGTCATGGGTCCTCAAAAGATGTCCCTGTCCTAATCCCCAGAGTCTGTGACTCTGTTACCTGCCATGGCAAAAGGGTCTTTGCAGATGTGATTAAGCTCACGATCTTGAGATGGAGAGATGATCCTGGATTAACTGGGTGGTGGGTCTTATGTATAATCACACGGGTCCTTATAAGAGGCAGAGGGAGATTTGGCTACAAAAGAGGAGGAGATGACGTGATGATGGAAGCAGAGATTGGCATGATGTGCTCTGAAGATGAAGGAAGGGGCCACATGCCAAGAAACGTAGGTGGGCCACCAGAAGCTAAAAAAGATGAGGAAAGAGAGCCTCTCCTCAGGGCCTCCAGAAGGAAGCAGCCCTGCCGATTCCTTCACATAAGCTCAGTGAGGCTGGTTTCAGATTTCTGACCTCCACAACTGTAAGAATAAATTTGTGTGGTTTTAAGTCAAAAAGCTTTTGTTATAGCAGCAATACGAATCTAATACATGAGGGCACTCCCTCTTCTGGAGAACCTGACAGAATGCTGTACTCTCTTCTAAATGTAGCCTCAGAATCATTCTTAACACATACATCTGGCAATCATTAACAACTGATCAGAGCTGGAAAGGGGAGACGGAACCCAGAAAGATGAATTCTTTCCAGGGCCACGTAGCCCATTAGTGGCAGGACTGCCTTCTGCGTGCCGAGTCTTTCCCCAGTGTCAGCCCCTTAAAAGCCCAGGTTGGTAGCACAAGCATCAATGGTGATACAACATTCTGCCTTGGACTGAGCTCTCCTGCAGGAACCATGGCTTTGTCCCCTCCATTCAGGGCGGGGTAAAGAACAGGTCCCACCCAGGACTTTCTCTTTCCATTCACCGTCCGTCCTCTCCTGGAAGGCCAGGCTCCGCAGCACAGGTTTGGGCAAGGACTGGCCTCGCAGGGCAGATTTATTCATCAAAGCTCTCCGCTGAGATTCCAGCCACCCTGCTAATGACTTACCTGGGGAATCTTTCTGCTTTTCTCAAATCTCTCCCTCAGGACAACTGAGCCTGTGAAATGAGAGTCGTTCAGGGAGATAGCTGCTACCTGAGAGGCAGAGATATGGGGACATCCGCCTCTGCAGCAGGGGGACAAAGCTACAAATGCACACGAAATGATCCTTCCTCTACCTGGATTTATTAGCCAAGTGTTCCCTGGGGGCTTAGCTGTGGCTGAGCAGGTCACCTCCAGCTCAAAGACCCTCAGAGGCTCCCACTGCTTTCCAAATAAAGCTTTGCTCACCGGGACATTCCCAGTAGTCCTTGATTGGGCTTCATCTTTTCTTCCCAGCCTGATTTTCCACGGTTCTTCCTCTAAATTCATTATTCTCTAAGAAGAACAGTGGGGAAATGGCTTGCCCGTTAGGGGCAGGGCTGAGGGCAGAGCGGAATGCCTAAGTCCTACCATGTTTTTTATCCTGCCTTCCAAAGCGCAACGGGGCAGGAGACGTACATCAATGACAAACAAATTCCTGAATTCAAGTTGCAGTCTTGATTTTTATGATTGTAAAATCCCATCTAAACAAGTCTCATTGCTTAGCTTTGTATGTACTATGAGCTAAACATAGAGAACTGATTTTGCACGGTGGGATTCTGGGTTTTGTGCCTGTCCCTGCCCTAAACAGACAATGGACCTTGAACAGTCTCCCTACCCCCCACCCCAGGCCACCTAAATTCTGTACAATGAAAAGTCTGGACTACATGATCTTTAAGTCCCTTCCAGAGAGACATTCCTATTTTCCCCCAATAGCCTGGAAAAACTCTCTGAACTAGTAAGGAAGAATTTTCCCAGGGTTGGTGGAAACTGGCCTGGTGAGTGAGGGCCAAATCCAGGAGTACGGCTCAGCAGCAGGAAGGGATTGCTAGCAGGGTTGCAGAATGGTAACCTGGACTGGAAAGAGAAAGCGGAAATATGGATCCTGGCAGAGGGTTCAGTCAGCTAATAGAGCAGACCGTTTACTCCCAAAGTGTCAGTGAGCTCTAGTCTGTGCCAGACACTGGGAGAAGTGGGGGAATGTAGCAGCAGGCCAGATGGAAAAGGTTCTTGGTCTCCGATAGAAACTTAGACTCGGTGAGACAGGCAGTTACACAGGCAATAACAATACAGACTGATGGGTGGTGGTGTGTGTGTGGGGGGGGGGGCGTGCAGAGACACAGGAACAGAAGGAAGATCCCTGTTACCGTGCAGGAGGGGTCAGAGAAGGACCCCTGGAGGATGCCATCTGTAACCTGAGATATCTAGTCATTTGCAAGGGAAAGACAGGAAGAAGGATGTTCCAGGCAAAGGTCTAGTCTAGGCAGAAAATGCCCAAGTCTTAGAGGTCAGCAAACAGCTAGAGGGATGGACAGAGGAGACTCCAGAGTGAGGGCTGGAGCACAGACATCTGCCTTGTAGCCAGTGGGAGGGATGGAGCAGGGGAAATGGGTCTCCATATATGGCCCCATAGGGCTTCTCTGTCTGAATGTAAGAACAGGCTGCACCCTGCAGCTGCAGCAGAGGACTCTCAAGGGCCAAGACTGAGGCTGTAGTCGCTGAACAGCTGAAGGTGGAGTGAGGCAGACAAAGCTAATTACAGAGGAAAGAGGAAAGTGACAGCATGTCAGGAGAGGGAAGGAAATAAACCCTATTGAAAACTTGCTATGAAGCTTAGAGCTTAGCCTCAGTTGTTTTCATCTGAAAAATAAAAATGGGGCTACCTCCAGGACTAAACAAGAGGATTCAATAAGATAAGACACATTGCTTAGCATGTGTCCTGACACACAGTGAGTGATTAATAAATCATAGCCACCTTTATTATGATGACATGTTCTATCATTCAATAACTGTTTATTGAGGGCCTACTATGTGCCAGGCACTGTACTAGGTGCTGGGATACATGCCTGAACAAAACCAACAAAAATGATTGTTCTTGTGGGGTGACATTTGAGCGCTCACTCCCTTCATATTCACAACCCTGTGAGGAGGGTGTTATCACCCCCCTTTTACAGAGGAGAACTGGACACTGACAGACTGAATAAGCAACTTGTCCAACGTTGCCAAGCTAATAAGAGGCAGAGGACAGATTTAACCCCCAGTCTGTGGGATGGCATACCCAAGGCTCCCTCCACTACCCCACCCTACCTTTCTATAAAAAACAACACAGAATCAACTATTGCTTGTATGATAGCAATAATATTTCAACATTAATTTCGATGGTGGTCCAGATTTTAAATTTCCTGTCTTGCCGTTCCAGTAAGTCATGCAACCCATGAGACCATGTCTGGGTTTGGGGTCGGGAAGATGTGATTGCTTTGCTCACCGAACCTGCAAGAAGTTCAGGGCAAGCAGAGGCCACTGTAGCTGGAGCATGGGGAAAGGTTTCGTGAAGGAGGCTGGACCTGCAGCTACAAGGAAGGAAAAGGACAGGTGACGCAGTAGAATCAGTTTAAACAATACTCGAGGGGGGGAGGGAACGTATGGCGCGTGTTTCTGTGTGGAGGAATGATACATGTGTGTGCATGTTATTGATTGCTTCAACAAATACTGATTGAGCACCTAACATATCAGGTGCTGCACTAGGCACTGGGAATCACGGCAAACATGTGCTAGGTTCCTATCCTCACGGAGCTCTCCGTGTGTGTGTGTGTGTGTGTGTGTGTGTGTGTGTGTGTGTGAGAGAGAGAGAGAGAGAGAGAGAGAGAGGGAGGGGAAGGTGAAGGATGGGATGGCAGGTACTGGGAGAAGGCACATGCAGGTAAGAGCATTCATCCCAACAGAGGCTCCTTGCCCTGAATTTTTGCTCCCCCAGCTTTGCTTCTTTATTTGCTCCCCCAACCCACCCATACTTTTGCCGACTGGAGGGAAAGGCACAGACTCCTGGAAGCTGCTCAGAAGCCCCAGATGCCAGAGCAGAGGCCGCACGGAGAGTGAGGCGCCTTGGCTCACGGCAGGCTGATGTTCCCTTTCGGTGCGGGTCTTTTATCCACTGGCTCAGTGCAGACAATCCATGCTAATCCAGTCTTCTGGGACCAAATGAAACAGCCGGTGTTTAAAGGGCTCAAACTCTCTTGTCTGATTACCAAGCGACCTACATAATCATTGTCACCCCAGCCTGCCTGAGAGGCACCACTAGTGACAAAGCCCCACCAGGCAGACACTCTCTACTGGGAACTGGCTATAGTTTCTTCTAAGCTTGCCAGGCAGAGAGGAGACTGGGGGAGAGGAACCTGGCCTAGGCTTCCAGAAACCTGGTTCTTGACCTTGGTCTGCAATTTACTCCTTATATGACCCTGGGAATGTCAACTCCTAACACCACCACTCCCTGGGCCTCCGTTTTCCCATTTGTAACATAAAGGGGTTAAACCACACCATCTCAGAGGCCCCTCCCCACTCCAAGATTCTGGGTCATTCATGCTGCCAGGTCACAATTACTACTCCAACCTTAAAAAGTCTCCAGAGACTTCCCTGGGACTCACATGACAGGTATGAAGCTTACATGATGATTAGTAGCATAGGGACTTGTGTGTGTGTAGCTATATACTGATTTGAACACTTCCAAGACACAGTAAGAGTAAAAAATCAAGTTGCAAAATGGTTTCTGTGGTGTGATACTGCAAGCACAAATTACACACATGCTTATACAAGCCCACACATACATAGAATATTCCACTATCTCTGGAAGAATATGTAAGAGCCTTGCGACCTTGGAGGAAGGGAACTAAATGCCTAGGAAAGATATTTAATATTCACTGTACCTTTTTGTACTTCTGATGTTTTTAACCGTGTGCATTGCTACTTTGAAAATTAACAAACAATTTTTGAAAGAGTGTGGACTTTGCCATCAATTCATTTATTCATTGAACAAATATTTATTAAGTATCAATTATATACCAGGTACTAATACAAGAAGTATTAGTATTAGTATTAGCCCCTGCCCTCGGGAAGCCCACATTCTAGATTGATAATATCCAAATCAATAAATATGTCCTAGAATGCCAGGTATGGATAAGGAGTATGAAGTACACAAAACAGACATGTGTGCGAAGCCTGGCTTCCACTCACAAGTCATTTGACCCTCAGTAGGTTGCTTCACCTCATCAATCCTCAGTTTCCTCATCTATAAAGTGATAGTAATAATAAGACCTGGGGTTTTTGTGAGAATGAAATGAAATAAATAATAATACCTCGGACATAACAGGTGCTTAATAAATGCTGGTTATTGTTGTGGTTAATATTACTGGGGAAGGGTCTGGAGCGGAGTGAACGTGGCCACGAGCTGGGTAAGGACTAAAAAAGTAGGGCTGTACAGACACCTAGGAGAGCGTGGGTGGGGAATCCAGGAAGAGGTGAACAAACTGGGCTGATTGGGGGTAGGGACGGGATGATATGGAAGGAGAAGGGGGACGTGAGGGACCCAGCCCAGAAGACAGAAGTAGATTTGGAGCCTTAATCATCAGAGCACCCCATGTAGCTCCCCTAGGATGCCTGGTTCAGCCAGGAAATGGGGGTCAGGTTGATGAGGTGGGAAGCCCACTCAGCCCATCCTCAGGGCCAAGGGACAGAGCCCTGCAGGTGTCTTGGCAGGTTTGGGTCCCTGACTGAGTGGCAGATATCTCCATGTTAAGCTTGTGGGCTGCTGGGAGGGTCCATTCAAAGCTTCTATCCCATTCCTCTATGGTGATGCCACACTTACTATTGTAGTCACTCCCCATGCACAGGGTAGGTGACAAAGTCTGGGTGACACCATGTCCGAAGGTCTTTGCCAAGAATAGAGATGCAACCTAGGAAGGCAGGGAGAGGGTTTTCATCAGGGTTTTCAAAGCTGGCTAGCCTTCCACTCTCCTGCGATTCCAGGCTAGACCCCTGGGCCTCAGTGCGTTGGGCTGGGTCTCACTAATGTCTTTTTAGAGGCCACACTGCCATGCCCCAAACCATGACAGGCGCTTCTCAGGCAAACAGGGCTGGGGGCTTTTTCTTTGCACCCCAGCCAGACTTTGCAATAATCCAGAGTCAAAGTCCAGGACCCATCTGTGATAGAAACAACACAGTCACTTATCCAAAGCTTGCTGGGTGAGTGTGCATGAGCACGTATGCGTGTGGGTGCATGCATGTGTGTGTGTGTGTGTGTGTGTGTGTGTGATATGTAGGAATAAGGGAAAGGAAGGGAGTGCAGGTCTAGTGGAGGCAGAAAGCCAGAGAAGTGAAGTGTCTGCTTCTCAAGAGAAAATGAAATTCAAAGAGAAAATCACTGCCCTGGGGGACCCTGTAAATATCACCTGCATTCAGTGAAGCTCAGTGAATCTCATTCAGTGAAGCTTTTTATGCAAATCCACGCAAACAAATTCTGGGCCCTGCTGGGAGTCCTGGGAGGGCTGGCTCCTGAAAGGGAGCCATGGGGTGGGGGAGGCCATCTAGCAGGAGGCCCCTCCTGAAAGCTGAAGATAAGAGGCTGGCCAGGCCCACAGGACTCATTTGACAGTTCCTGGTGAGAGCTTCTTAGCCACACACAAAATACATATCTATGGCTTTTTGACACAAACTCAAAATGTCAATTTTTTTCAAATTATTTTTGAGCAGCAAAATCCCCTTTTGCCCAAAGGAGGTTTTAAATGGAACCATGACACAGAAAAGAGAAAAACAGCAAGCTGCTCTGGTCCCAATATGGAAATGGGGATGGGGATAGGGGCCCATGGCCCCACCCACTGAGGTTATGCCCACCCCCTTCATCAAGCCTAACCTCAGACAACAGAGGAGTCGGCACAGATTTAAAATGCTGATGCTTCACCTTCTTCACTTCACAAGCAGAGAACCCTCCCAGCCCCCTACTGCTTTGTCTACCTTGGTTCTCAACAGGGACCAACTGGCTACCGCCTAGGGCTCAGTGCTGTCCTAGGCTGGAGGACCAGTTCTTTCTCCAAAAAGGAACCTTAAATAGGGCGTGGCCAGCAGTGTGGGAGATGTCTCACTGGTGCCTGCTTCTGTGACGCTGCTCCACTGCCAAGGGCATAGGCTCTGAAGTCGGGGGTTCTAATCCTGACTGCTATTAAAAGCTGTGTGATCTTGGGTAAATCGCCTAACCTCTCTCAGCCTCTGTATCCTAGTCCATAAAATGGACATTGTTTCGATATCAGAGGTTTGTGTAAGGAGTAAAGGAGCTAGGAAATGTCAGGGGTAGCAAAGCACATGCCCACATGGCCCAAGGAAGCAACAGAGATGAGTGATCACTGCATGGTGGCCAGCAGGGGAGCATGGTCCTAAGGGGAAGTTGCCACTTAGCCCCAGGCCCAGGGAGTGGCACTTGCCCAATTTTCCAAGGAAAAATGGAAATTCAGATCTTTATGTAAAAACTCCTAATTTTTAGACGTTAGCAACTAATTCAGCTTTAAACACTGAGAGTCAAACAAAACACACCTGGAGAGCCAAGGGCTTGTAGCTATAGAAGCCAACTGACAATAACCGGCACCTAGGAGCCCCTCACTGAGCTCCACGATGACCACGCCGCCTGGACCTTCGCCCATTTTCCTTCTGTCCCGACCACCCCATTGCCTGCTGAGGTCTCCTTCCGAGGATCAAGAGATCTTCGCAAGCTCACCCAGCTGAGCCTGCGTCTCAACACTGCAGGTGTCCTTGCCCTCTCCACACTCTGGTTTCTTTCCACTCGGACACTTCCCTCCTGCCCATGGATGCCTTGGCAACTCTCTACGGGTGGCTAAAGGCAACTTGGCAGCTTCAGAGTGTGTGCGTATGGGGGAGGGGGCTTTCAAAGGTCCCTCATAGTTCCCTCTGCTTCCCGCATCTTAAATTCAAAGCTGGCTTCTGAAGGAGTGAAGAATCTTTGCTCTGGGCGCCTGAGCCATGTGGTAGCAGGATTAATCATCCTTCATTAATCATCCTCTCTGAGAGGAACTCGCCAGGGCTCTGGGGATGTCCTGGAAGATACACATCGGGGTTGGTCCAGCTGCTTTTCCTGTTCTAGTGCTGGAGAATGTGTGTGGAGCAGGACTGGGGCAGAGAGGGGTTGCTCTTTTACTTTCTTCCTCCCCCCCTTCCTCCCCTGTTTCCATCCCTCCCATCCTTCCTTCTTCCTTCTCCTTTTTTTTCCACAAAAGTTACTGCACTTTTGTATAAATAATACATACTCACTGAAAAATATTTTTCAAGTCAGAAAAGTTCAAAGAACAAAGTAAAAAAGCAACGACAAAAAACCTTGCTTCTCACAAAAATCACTGATAACTTACTGTCTTCCCAGATGTCTCTTTACATGTAGATAAACTGATACAGAAATGAGTATTTAATTTTACATGGTTAGGCTCATAAAATATCTCTGCAGTTGAGCAATATGGCTTTTAGTCTCTCAAACAGCATGTCTGAGATGTCTTTTCCTGGCAATGTGTTCAATGTGTTGAGATAAGCACTATAGCTGTGGTTGTAGGATGTTTCAGGGATACGCCATAAATTATCAGGTCCCCTGTTGGAAAGATGCACAAACTCCCCGCCAAGGTCCCCCGAGCTTCTCTGGACCTAGAACACCACCCCACACGCGGACACTGGTCCTGCTTCCGGGCGTTCCGCTGACAATCTATTCCCACACAGCAGCTGGAGCTGGCTTGTAACCGTGCCTAACAGATCACAGTCACCCCCTGCTTAGAATGCATGCATCTCTTCCCATCACTCGTAGATAAATTCCAAACCCTTTACCATAGCCTAACAGGGCTAACTAACATTTTCATGACCTGGCCCTGCCCACCTGGCTTCCTCTGGCCTCCGCTCCTCGTTCTTTCCAGCCTCAACCTCTGTACTCACAGTTCCCTCTGCCAGCAACCCTCCTCTTAGATCCTTGCTAATGAGTTATCTACCATTCAGGTCTCAGCTCAAGAACTTCCCAATTCAACCCTGCCCACTCCCAATCAATGTGGATCCCTTTGGCCCAGCCGATTGTGATCCTATTACTCTGCTTTTTATACTTGTACAACATTTATCACTGTGTGAAATTATCTTATTGATTTGTTTCCATGTTTGTTATTTTCCCACAAGGCCAGGGACCTTGTTCCCAGTACCTAGACTACTGCCGGGTACCCAGTGGTACCAAGTAATCCTTTGTTAGATACAAGAGCCAACCAGCCAGCCTCCACAAAAACCAGCACTCTTAAATTCCCCATTCCATCTTTTCTCTGGGTTTTCCTGCATCTCTCCCTTAAAATACCTCTGCTTTTCAAAATGAGCTTGAGTGTCTCTCGGCTCCTTGCATCCAAAAGAGCCCAGTCCCGAAGCCCACCTCCAGTTCCTTCTCAGCGTTTTCTCCCACATGTCTCATCACGGACCTTACTGACTCATTAGCCACACAGGGTTCCGACCTTCGCCACACACACCTCCCTCTGCCAGGAAGCTTCCTCAGGTTCCTACTCTGTCTCGCTCTTGCCATCTGGCCTCTGCTTCCCAAACTTGACCCATCCTCAGTCCAGCTAAACTGTCACCATCCCGGGGAGGCTGTCTTCTCTTTGGCCTCAGGAATGATCTTTTTTCTCTTCTGTACTCATGTGACACTTGATCTTTCCCACCATTGAGACTTTAGCACTTTATACATATTGCCATGTGTGCCCCTCGCTTAATCTTTCCTATTAGATTTTGAGTTCCTTGCAAGCGGAGACTATGGCTTGTTTATCTTTTTATCACAGAAAACATAGAGAAAGTGCTATGCATACATTCGCTCATTTAATCCTCACCAGGACACTGAGGTGGGAACTGTAAGAAACCTTGTTTTATAGAGGAGGAGGCTCTGCGAGTTTAAGAAACTTGCCGAAGGTAGCACACTAAGAAGTGGTGAGGCTAGGATTGCAATCCATAGCCCGAAGCCTTAACTGTGAAGCCAAAGCCGTTCACTTCGGCTCCTGTGGCAAAGCCCCTCGCCGTTGTTTTCCTTCTCTCTGTGCAGTAGCTGCAGGCCCTCAGCTCTTAGACCCTCAGGCCTTTGAAGTGAAGGACCTGCAGGGATACTGTTAGTGTTAACAAAACAAATCAAAGGACTGAAAGCTCAAATCCGAATCTGAGTGTCTGCCTGTGGGGCTCTGTCTCATTACTCACTGATGATTCAAGAGTCAGGCTTGCCGGGCCAGGCAGGGACGGGTGATTTCTACCACATTGTTGCACTGAAGTGTTTCTCTAAATTGTGTCCATGCCTCCATCTGTCCCTCCTTATCCAGTTGTTTGTGTTTGTGACATCCCCCACCCCCCATCCTCACCCACTGTTTTCCTTGCTGGTCCTTTTCCATCAACGCTCTCCTCTTTCCTGAAGTTTACTGCTCCGTGATCTCTCAGTGAAAACAACGTTCCTGATAAAATGTGTGACCTTGGGCAAGCCCTTTCCTCTACACCCCTGAGTAGCTGTTCCTATCTCATCTGTAAATGAGGAGGTCGGACCACTGATGATGAAGTGGAAGCCCAGAGAGGGGATGAGATCTGCCCAAGGTCACACAGCAAGTACATTGCTGGCATTGAGCCTACACAAAAGTACAGAGTATTAATGAACCCTCATGTACCCACCCTCCAACCTCAACAATTAACAATTCATTTCTTGACTTCCAAACCTCATTTGTTTACATCCCCCTTGCAGATTACTTTGAAGAAATGGTTTCCTATGGTGCCCCGGCTTGGGTTTGCCCTTGAGCAGAATAATGAAAGAATAGTTGTTGTTGGTGGTGGTGGTGGTGGTGGGAGGGGTATCTTTCACCTGGCTGTGCCTCCCTCCTTCCCTTCACCCTCCTGGCTACTTAAATCCCAGGTCCCACGTGGTCCTCTGCTTGTTGCTACCCTTTTTATTCTCTCTTGATCTCCCGCTGAGTCCCTGGCAAGCCACTAGGGGCTCAAGATGTTATTCCAGATCACTGAAATTTAGGAGAATTCGCTAGAAAAGCAAGTCTTTCAAGACCCAGGGGGAAAGCCACGCCTCCTGGGAAGGGTTTTCAGATCTAGATTGTGATGAGAGAGAAACATCTGTGCTTTTTTCCTGGGGTCACAAAAACAAGGGTCTGTTTACTCTTTCATAGAGAAAACTTCAAACTTATACAAAAGTATAATGAGTATTAATGAACCCACATGAATCCACCACCCAGCCTCAACAATGAGCAACTCGTGGCCAATCTCGTTTCATTACCCACTTCCCCCTCCCAGATTACTTTGGAGAATCTCAGAAATCATATATTGTAATATATTGCTATGACTGAGCCAAAGATGGCCTCTGTGTTTTGGCCCCTAGATTGTTTATGTCTTCATTTCTTCACTGCAGGCTAGACCCATTAGCTTAAAAGCCCATGGGAGCCAAACTCAAAATGTAACACATCCATTTGTTTCTAAAACATCCCGAACAAGCAGATTTTTAGCCACGTAGAACCTGTCTGCTTTCCATACCCAGAACACCTCACCCAGCATCTGCTGACCATTGATAAGATGGAGCCTTGGGGTTATGAAGCCCCAAAGCTGCCCTTTGGAGTTCTTTGACCCAGAGACTCCCCACCATATTGAAGGGTGACAGACGTCATCTAGACACCTAAGTCCCTTCTCTGATCCCCCTCTCTCCTGGGCGTTCCCGAAGCTCTGGATGGTCTGATGCCATCCAGATGGACTTCCCCTCTCCTGCAACTGTCTAAGTGCTGCCCCGTGAAGCTGGTTGTATATTAATGCTTCTCACTTGATGAGTGCCCAAATCCCTCAAACCCCTACATCTGTAAACATTTCAGTATGTATTTCTAAAAATGAGAACTCTTTTTAAAAACTATAATATATTACCATATCTAAAAATTAATATTTCCTTAATATTATTAAATTTTCAGCCAGTGGTCATATTTCCAATTGTCTCATAAAGTCTTTCTTTTTCTCTACTTCTTTGGATTAGGATCCAAATAAGGTCCACATATTGGGTTTGGTTGATATGGTGTTTAAGCCTGTCTCTCTCCCTCTCCTTGCAATTTGTTTGCTGAAGAAACCGAGTTGTCCTGTAGAGCATTCTACAGATAAATCAAGTTTATAGGTTGTATCCCCATGGTGTTGTCTCACACGTTCCTCTGTCCTCTGTAGTCAGATCTAAGGCTTCATTAGAGTCAGTTTCAACTTTTTCTCAGCAAGACTCATAGGTAGATGGTGCTGTGTTCTTCCTGTAGGAAGCTCATACTCTCATTGACTTGCTTGGGATGCTAAGAGCTTTGGCTGCCCATTACCAGATTCATTAACTCATTGGGGATTGCAAAGTGGGAATATTCCTCTTTGTTTATTACCTGGAATGTTTCTAGAAAGAGAAATATCCCCTCATTTACTATTAGTTTTCCAGTAATATAGTTTGAATAGAGAACGTAGGATAAATGCTTGATTCGCAAATTGAAAATTTTTCTTCACAAATTTTTCAATTTTCAAAAGTTGATCATCTTCCATTCTCTGTGGTGTCCAATTAGTCTTGTTTTGTTTTAATATCATAATGCATTCATGGAATTAAATATATTGAATGTGTTTCAGTCCACTGCAGTATTTGTCCTTACTGATGCTCAAATTACCCCCATTTGGCCAGTGGGAACCTCTTCTTCAAGTTGATTACTGAGCCCTTTTGACATGTCCTTAGTAGTTATTGATAGTCATCTTGTTACCAAGAGGAAGATGGAATAGGCTCATCTTGTACAGTTTTTAAAAATTATCTCTGACCCGAATCAGCCACTTCTCTAAGAATCCCTAGTTCCTATTGGTGAAAAATGATATTTCAAGATCATAATAAGGTTATTATCATTGGCATTGGTTGGTTATTATTTTTAGGTCTTTTCAGTAGACAGAACCTGAAATTTTTTTTTAAGGATATAAAGTATGTCATGTGTTCAATAGCAATTCTTCCTATTTAAATTCAGTACTTCAGGATCTTGTTTTAACCATTTTTAAATCTTCCACTGGTATCACCTTCTCCTAAGTTAAGAATCCAGGTTCTCAATGACAATGACAATAGTAGCATTAGAATACCACTTAACTACTCGTGTTCTTCATCCCACGACACAGTCTGAAAATAATAATACCAATAGTATCGCCAACAATGTGATCACTGAAGAGAGTTTATGATTTATTTCTTGCAATTATTTTTGTCCTTGGAGTATATACTACTAAGGATGTCCAATCGAATTATTGTATTTTAAAGTCACATGGAATATTTCCCTATGTGTGGTTATGCCACCAATACATATGTAATTAAGTTCATTTAAATTTTTTATTTCTATTTTTTAATTGAGGCATAACTTACACAGTAAAATGCTCAGTTCTTAAAGTCTTTACTTTACAAATGATTTTAAAGTAAAGACATTGTAAAGTCTTTACTTTATAAATGATTTTAAAGATAGAAAGCTACTTTCTATCTGTAAAATTGCACACGCGCACACACACACACACACACACACACGTGTGTGAGTGCCTCCCGTTCCTGACACAGCTACTAAAACCCTTCTAAATAGGGGTGATAGGAGCATCTTTTGTTCTAAAATTTGATCTTTGACCCCCATTTCCTGACCCAGAGCTCCTAAACATCTTGGAATTTCCTGGGTGATAAGAGTGTCTTTTGTTCTAATGAGGCAACTGTTAGTGGTATCCTGCATGGGGGCTGGTTACCAGAAAGACCAGCCATGATTAGAAGCTTGGTACTTTCAGACCCCCCCTCCCCTTCTCCAGAGATGGGAGACGGGCTGGATATCGAGTTAATAAACTGATCACAGCTATGTGATGAAGCCTACATAAAATTCCCAAAGGATGGGGTTTCGAGAGCTTTTAGGTGGGTGAACACACCTAGGTGCCAGGAGGGTGGCATACCCTAGCTCCACAGGGACAGAAACTCCTGTGCTTTCGGACCTCACCCTATGTATCTCTTCATCTGACTATTCATCTATACCTTTTATAATAAACAGGGAAACATAGGTGTCTCCCTGAGTTTTGTGAGCTGTTCTAGCAAACTATGGAACCTGAGGGGGGAGGGTCATGGGAACTCAGACTTCTTTATATATTCTAGACAAAAATCCTTTGTGAGATATACAGAGGGGGCCAAAAAAATGTACACACAATTTAAGAAAGGAAAAAAAAACTGTATCAAAATTGTAATACTCGATATATACCGACAACAAAAGATGAATACAAGTCACATTTGACTTCTGAATTAACAAGAGGTGCTCAAAGTGGTTACCATCAGCATAATTTTAATACAATTTTTTCCTTTCTTGAAATTTGTATACATTTTTTTGGCACCCTCTGTATATATTGTAAATATTTTCTCCTAGCTGTGGCTTGCCTTTTTATTCTCTTAATTGTGTCTTTTGATGAGCAAAAAGTTTTGATTCTGAGGAAGATTAATTTATCGATATTTTATGGTCAGAACTTTCTGTGTCCTGCTCAAGAAGTCTTTGCCTACCTCAGCCTTCTTATGCTTGTTATTTGCATGGCATATCCTTTTTGCATTTATTTACTTTCAATTTTATCTGTGCTTTTATATTTAAAGAGCATTTCTTGAGACAACATGTAATTGGGTCTGAACATTTCTGCCTTTGAATTGGAGTGTTCAGTCTATTTAAATTTAATGTAAAGTCATGTATTTATTAATGTGGTTAGCTTTAAGTCTACAATCTTGATATTTGCTTTGTATTTATTCACATGTGCTTTCTTCCTTTTTTGCCTCCTTTCCCACATTCTTTTGAATTATTTCTTTCTGGTATTCTATTTTATCTCCTCTGTTGGCTTTTTAGCTAGACCTCTCTGTTTTATATTTAATAGTTGATTTATGAAAACAATATGCCTCCTTAACCTGTCACAGATTACTTAGAGTTAATATTGTATCAACTCACATGTAATAGAAGAAATTTATAACAGTATATTTCCATTTACCCCCTACCCATCCTTTTTGTTATTACCATACACTTTTCCCCACATGTTATAAACTCCAGATTATTGCTTTTATTTTAAACCAGTCATTATATTTTTAAAAATTATGAACAAGGAGGGAAAAGCCTCTTATGTCTCCCTACATATTTACTATTTTCAGCTTTCTTCTGCTAGGTTTCTTTTGCTAGATCCATGTTTCCTCCGAGGAACTTTAGTGTTTCTTGCAGTGCAGATCAACTGATGGCAAATCCTTTTAGTTTTTGTCCTTCTGAAAATGTCTTTATTTTGCTTTCATTTTTGAAGGTTATTTCCACGGATATAGAATTCTAGATTGACAGGGTTGTGTTTTTCCCCCCTCTTTCTCTCAGTACTTTTTCCCCCCCTGGTTTACATTGTTTTTAATACAAAGTGGGTGGTTTTCCATTTTCCTCCAGCTTATAACGCATCTTTTGGCCTTGGCTACTTTTAAGATGTTCTTTGTGTCTTTAGTTTAAGCAATTTGACCATGTTGTGCTTATATGCTCTCTAGCTTTATCCTCCTTGAGGTTCACTGAGCTCCTTGAAGTAAACTGGTATTTTTCAACAAATTTGGGGAAAAGAAATTGGGCATTACTTCCTCCAAAAAATTTTTTTCTCTCCTGATCTCTCTCTCTTCTATTTCTGGAACTCTAATTACATATATGTTAGATTGCTTGATATTATCCTAGCAGTCACTGAGATTCTTCTTTTTTTTTTTAAGCCTTTATTCCTCTCTGCATTTCACTTTGGATTGATTCTACTGTTATATATTCAAGACATTGAACTTTTCTCCTGCAGTTCCCAATCTTCTGTTTAGCCTATTTGCTGAATTTTTCATTTCAAATAATACCGTTCGGGGTTCTAGAGTTTTGACTTTTTATAGTTTCCGTTTTAATACTGGTAGTCCTCCACAGGTTCACCTATTTTCCTTCAAATATTTAAAACATATTTATAATAACTATTTTAAAGTCCCTGTTTACTAATTACAGTATCTTTGTCATCTCTGGACATGTTTGTTTTGATTACTATTGATAATTTATTTTTCTGGTTATGGTCTCCTTTTCTCATTTCTTCATATGTTTAATAACTTTTGTTTGTATGATGGATATTGTGGATACTATGCTGTTGAGTGAGACTTGGTGTCTTTCTTTAAAGAGTTTTGAAATTTTTTTTTTCTGACAGACAGTTAATTTACTAGTGGATCAGCTTGATCATTTAAATGCTTGTTTTTAAGCTTTGTAAAGGTATGTCTAGAATATCATTTTCTCTGGAGCTATAAGAGCCCTACACTCTGAGAGGTGGCTCTTCCAGTATCTTAGCTGAATACCTAGAGTGTTTAGCAGGTCTCCTGGCTCAGGATGATCAGACCTTTTATATCCCCCAGAGCTGTGACTTTTAGCATCTGCATTCAGCTCACAGTTCTTTTGTAGCTGTTCTGTGCCAGGCTTTCCAGAATCCAGTCTTGTGCATTTAGTCTTTGTATTTGGCTAAAGTCTTAAGGGACCACTATGCAGATTTCATAGCTCTTTCTCTGCATAAGTCCCTCCCATCTGGTTCCCAGTCCTGCAATTCCAACTGCCTCAGCAGCCTTGAATTCTAATATCTGCTCCCTCATTTCAGGCAAACTGCTGTGTTCTGCGTGGAGTCCACCTTCCTGTGTTGCATGGCTTGGAGCAGTGCTTCCAAGCAGAGAAAGAGCCAGGGCAATTTCTCTAATGGATCATAGTCCTCTGTTACCTGTTGTGCAACAGCTAAAAACAGTTACTCTATACGCTTGCCCCTGGTGGAAGCACTGGTCCAGTCCTAGTTACTCTGTCATTGCCTGAAGCAGACGTCATCTATTTTTGTTTTGCTTTTCGGAGTTGCTTTTTGTAATTTCATTTCATTTTTATCTATGATTATATAGAATATTTACATGATTCCAAATCAAATCTACAAAACAAGATTTAGTCAGAGAAGTCTAGCTGGTATTCCTGTACCTGTCATCCTACCCCCTCCATTTCCCTATATGTAACTATTAAAAATAATATTTACAGTTTATTTTCTATTCTTTCCTTTGTTAACATAAACAGAAGCACGCATGTGTTTTGCATGCATCCCTCATTTTAATAAATAGTAGCACATGCTCCATACTTTTTTCCACTTTGCTTTTTTTCATGTAACTATGATTTCTGATGATTGCTCCATAAAGAGATCTCACTCATTCCTTCCTTACAGTTGCATACCCCTCAATTGTAAGAGTGACTAACTGGTCCCTATTTGCCTAGCACTTTTCTGGTTTTAGTGCTGAAAGTTCATGTGTCCCAAACCAAGCTGGTTGGTTGCCCTGTCATTGTATGAGTGTACTATAGTTTATTCAGTTTTCCTTGGATGGACATTTGGGTTGCTTCTAAACTTTTACTATACAAATAGTTCTCACTGAATAGCCTTGTGCATATATCTGTTTCTATTTTTTCCAGTGTATTTTTGTGTTATACTTTTAAAAATGGCATTGCTGGTTCAAAGACAAATGTGTATGTAATTTTTCCAGATATTGTGAAATTCTCCTCTATACGGATTGTACAATATGAGTTTCTACCAGGAAAGCATAATATCCTATTTCTCCAGAGATTCATCAGCAGAGAACTTGTCAAACTTTCATTTTTTCCAATTGAATAGGTGAGAAATTATACCTCATTATAGTATTCATTTACATTTATCTTATTATAAACAAATGTAAGCAACTTTCAAAAGGTTAAGAGCCACTTGCACTTCTTTCTCTGGACTATTGGTACAATTCTCCAGACTATTTTTCTATAAGCTTATTGGTCTTTATCTTCTCTAATTTTAGAAGGTGTTTTATATATTAGATATATAAATCCTGTCTGTGACATAAATTGCAAATATTATTCCCATTTTATCATTTACCTTTTCAATTTGCTTGTAACAACTTTTGCCACGTAAAAAATTTTTTTTGACTGTAATCAATTTATATTTTCCCTGTTGTTTATGGATTTTTGGTCATAATTAAGAATGATTTCCCCATTCACAGGCTATAGAGCAATTCAACAATGTTTTCTTCTAGTGCTTATATGGTTTCTTTTTTTATATTTACATTTCTGATCCACTTGGGATCTATCCTGAAGTATGACATAAGGAATGGATCCAATTTTTTTTCTATGTGGCTATCCAATTATCTGTATATAATTCAAAAGTCCTTCATTATTCCTCTGATTTGAGCTGTTGTCTTTATCACATATTAAATTTGCATATGAATGGGTCTTTCCCTAACTTTTCTGTTCTATTTTATCTCAGTTATAGAGGCTTTACAGCATATTTTAGTATCTAATAGGCATGGCCTCTGCTCTTTGTTCTTCTTTTTCAGGATGTTCCTCACTATTCTTATTTGTTGTTCTTCCACATGAACTTTATAATCAACTTATTTAGCTGCAGAAGAAAATCTGAAGATATTTTTGTTGGGACTGCCTAGGTTTTATAAATTAACTTAGGGAGAACTGTCATCTTTATGACATTGAGTCTTCCTATCCAAAAACATAGTATCAGATGACATTTTTGATTACTTTATTAGACAAGGGAGTTGGTGAAGTGCTTTGTGTGAACATGTGACTGAGGACTACTGGGTCTCACAAGTCTTCCTGAGCCCATCCAATGCCACCTGTTCCAGGAAGTCTGCCGTCTTTTTTTAGGGAAATGATCTCTCCATCCTCTACAGATAAGTGTGGTTCACAATAACACTTTCAACTATTGGTTATACCTATACTTTTGTGTGCCCTATTTCCCCTTCTGGTCTAAGAGATCTCTGGGAACTTAGTATGTATTATAAATCATAGCAATACTGATACAAGCTAAGCTAAGAGTAGAGACTCTAAGCTGGTTCCTTCACATTAATTATTCTTCACATTAATTATCTCATAGTCTTTCCAGGGGTCACCAGCTAGCCAAATCCAGCCCACATTTGACCTGCATGGAAATATTTTATATTTTCAATTAGTTGCCAACATTTAAAATGATAAGATTTCACATAATAATATAGATTTTCAGATTCTCTAAAAGTAACAGAAGCTCTGGCTGTGCTGGGCCACCTTCCCACATGGTAACAGCCAGCTGGAGTACCTGCTGCCCCCTTAAAACCAGGCATGCACACCCCAGGTTTTCCCTACCTCTTCATTTCTGTTACCTACCTGGGCCCTAGAAGCATTTGAGTAAATATCTCTTCTCCTTAAAACCATGGGAAAAGGAAGGAATAAAATCCCTGGCCCTGGAACATAGTGGGGGCCCAGCAAATATTTGTGAAATGCATGAATCCTTCTTTGCCAATTAGATTCTGAGAGCTTAGCTGACTTAGCGAAGGTCACATGGCCAGCAGGTGGCAGAAGAAGGGACCCAAAAGGTCTGCCTTGCTGCACAGCGCAGTGGTGTTTGACAGCCTTCCAAGTGCTGGCCCACTAGGTCTTTCTCACCTATTAGCTGGTTAATGGCCATAGATTTGGTCTCACGCCCTTAACTCTCTCCGATGGAATGTCACTAACCGCCCCATTAACACAGACCTCCCAATAACACAGACACAGGCAGGGCGGCCTTGCACCTTAGGGGGGAAATGGGCCCTGGTGGCTTTATAGCTGCATAGAATTGGTTTCCAATCGCTTTTCTTTTTCTCTTCCCACAGAGCTCCCCTAGGCCTTGTCAAATCTGCTGACCGTGAGCATCCCGGGAGAGCTCTGTGGGAAGGCAGAATGAGGTTTGCCCTAGGCAAGGGGGGCCTGCACCCACTGCTCAGGGATCACCGCCTCTTAGAAGGAAGAGCAGAGGGCTCCAAGTTCTCCATTCTTTAAGCCTCCCCATCCCCCAGGATACGAGAGTTTTACCAAAAAATGAACATTATAAAGATAAGTCATTTTCCCCCCATTCAACAAGTAGGGGTTGGGTCTGGACCCTGCACCAGCCACAGTAGACATGCCCTGCATTCTAGCAGGAGAAGCAGAAAAATAAGCTTGCGAGGAAAATGCAGCTGAACAGGAAAGGACAGGTGCTGTGGGAATACCTGGCGAGTACCACCTGACTCATGTAGGATGGTCAGCAAGACTTCCCTGAGAATGCCACCTTCCAGCTAACACCTCAGGAACAGACAGGGGTTCGCTAGGGGACAGGGAGTTGGAAAAGCATTCTCCAGGGAGAGGAAGAGGAGTGTGAGAAAGCACAGGGGCAGATCTCAGGGGCTGAAGGAAGTTCAGAGGCTGGAGCATGGCCAGCAAGGGGCAAAGGGGAGGCAGGAAGCAACACAGGCACCGTGCAAGCAGCCAACAGTTAGATGTGGAGAACGCTTACTCTTGGCTGAACTAAACATTTCTCTGCCTAACAGGATGTTGGAGAAACTCATCGCTTACCCTGGGGCAGGTACCTAAGGTCCACAACAAAGGACCCAAAAGGGCCGCTTTCACCCTGTTGTGATGAGGACTGCCAACAAGTGTCCAGACACCCTCCTCAGGGCCAAGGAGAAGGCGGCAGCTTAGTCCTGCCACCCCCAGCCAGCCCCCAATTCCCCCTCTGGTTTGTAACTGAAAAGCAGGAGAATTGTGGTCCTGTGGGGATCAAATTTCCTTCCTTCCCACTCCCTCCCACCACTCCCTCCAGCACCCAGTTAAGGAGTAGGGGTAGGAGGACTCCAAGGGAATCCCTCCCGCAGGGTGGGGACCCTGACAAATCACTCTCTGCTGGACATTTGCTGAGTGGCAGTGTCTGCCCAGCTTGTCTCACTGCCATGGGAACCGAGAGTGGGGAGCAGGTTGTGGGTGTGCCCAGCGTGGGTCCCAGAGTTGGGGGTGGATGTGAACATGGAGCCTGGTGCTGGGAAAGGCAAGGACAGCAGGAGCTGCCTGAGCCAGCTGGGTGACAACGGGATTCAGGGCACGCTACCACAAACGATGGCACTTTGGCATGTTGAACATTTTAAGCTGAAGGAATTTGAGAAAACAGCAGCAACACGAAGGACTCACCCCCACCCCCCTCCCTTGAGGCAGGTCATAAAACCCTCAGGTGAGAGCCCTTCTCCTCTAAGGATGCCCTGAGCACCCCTCTGCCCTCTGTAGCTCTTTGCGGAGGAGCTCGCTACCATTTACAACTCAAGGTAGTAAGCGCTGGCTACCGTTTGGCAGTTAGCTGCTTGGCCTGGCCTCTGTCTGCCTGTACCTGGAGGAAAGCAGCATCCTCACCTTTGAAGACAAGGGGACATGGAGAAGAATTGAAACAAACAGGCCTTGCCAAGTTTGCCGCAGTTTACTATATTCACCTCCTACTTCTTGCCCTATCATTTTCTT
This sequence comes from Rhinolophus hipposideros, assembly GCF_964194185.1. NCBI lineage: Eukaryota > Metazoa > Chordata > Mammalia > Chiroptera > Rhinolophidae > Rhinolophus > Rhinolophus hipposideros. The sequence goes on along the minus strand of NC_138069.1, from coordinate 26,092,034 downwards.
CCATAACTCCCCACTCTTCATCAAACCTAGCACAGAAATATTCAGCTTTGATGGTTTCTTCAGGTCGTCATTTCCTTATGAAGGCTCTTGTGTCACTTAAAAGTTAGATATATTTGTATACTTTTCTCCTGTTAATCTGTCAACTTCCTTTCCCGCGCCAGCCAAGGACCCTGAGAGGGTCTGTCCCTACAGTGAGTAAGAAGCTGGAGCGTATTATGAGCCTGAAGACGCAAAGGGCTGGGTGCTCAGGGGTTCCCTGCAGCTCTACATGAAAGAGCTTGGAGGCTTCTGAGAGGGGCTGCAGATGGCAAGAGAGAAAGTGCTGCCATGAACTCCTGGCAAAGGCTGAAGGGTGAACAGGCTGCCTTTACGCTAAATTAAATGCCACCCCAGGAAAAGCAGACACATCCCCATACACAGGTCACCACATCAGCAGAGACCATGAGCAGCATCTCATGGAAAGTCACTGACCCTCTGGGAGGCCAGGGACATCTCTCCACCATCACCAGGAGGTCAGATGGGTAACACATCAACTGCCTGCCTTGGACATTGGATGTCAGAGGAGGAGGAGAGGAGGCCGTCACCCCGAGGGGCAGGAGTAGAGGGCGTGAATAAGCAGGCCACAGCCCTGACCCCGCTTCTAGACCTGTTTCTTGATCCATGGGGCCACGCCACACTAGGAGGAGGGAAGAACTGAGGTTTAAATTGGACCGGACTTTAAATGACCAGCATGTTTCGGCATCTGCTGAAGTGATCATTACCAAATGCATAAAGTGGTGGATTCGACTGCAGGCAGACAAGGAAAGAAAAGAGCCATTTCATGTCAATGGCACAATAAATCAGTTACTCGTCCGCTATGTCACTGAATTCTCCAAACAATCATGTAAGGCAGATACGGTTATTATTGCAGTTTTAGAGATGAGACAACCAGGAGATTAAGGAACTTCATCAAAATCACACAGCTGAGGAGTAGCTGAGCTGGGATTTGAACTCTCACTGAGGGACTCTGAAGCTAAATCTCTGAACTGCACCACCTCCCCAGAGGGGAGCCTAGGCTGGCACTACCTACACGCAAGGATCTCCTCTCTCAGCTACTCTCTGAATGAACCCAGTAACAGGGAGCTCACCGGCACAGACATCTTACTGCATTTTCAGATGGCTGCTGAAATAATAAGAACTTACATTTTTTTTTAACAGCGAGAGCATTCCATTGTGGTTTTTTTGTTTGTTTGCTTTTTGTTTGTTTTTAAAGAAAAATGGTTTACTTGGTAACGAGTAAAAGAGGAATTCTCCATTCCTTTTCTCTCTTCTGGTGACTGAACTGTGATAATCAAATAGATAGCAACATAGAAGAATCCCCTTGCAGTCCTTGATCTTCTGCAAAAATACAAAGATACCTGAGTTATGTGACTTGGAATTATTATTTTCTAGACAGAAGTGCCAGCTCTTGTGCTTTCCAGTGTATCAGCAGTTGCTACATTTTCCTTCTTGTCTTCGGGTTTCATGGCAGGAAAGAGAAGTACTTCCTGGATGCTATTGGAGTCTGTGAGAACCGTGGTGACTCGGTCGATGCCCATGGCCAGCCAGCCGTGGGGGAAAGCCCGTATTCCAGGGAGGTGCAGAAATGGCTTCATCGTCACCAGCAGTCCTGGCCTTGGCCTGTTCTTCAAAAAGCTGCCGCTGCCGCCAGACGTCATTCAGCTCGGTGTAGGCACCTCATGTTTCCTTCTTCATGACAAACAGCTCAAAGCGCTCCGTCCGACCCTCTTTAGAGCAGTGCCCTTTGGCCAAAGGGCTCATTGTCTGCGGGGGATCACAGGTGAATGTAGGATCGATACATGTCACTCCAAGGACTCCCCAACAAGCTTCTCAAGGAGCCTGGCTCTCGACCGAGGCCAAGGGCATTCAACAGCTTTTGCCACACGGATTTCATCAAGAATTTTGCGGGTCTCTTCAATTTCAAAGAGGTTAGTTTCTGGTAGCTTCCCCCCCAGGGCTTCCTGATGCTCTCTACCACGCCGATTCTCCCTGGAAGGGTGGGGTGACGTCAATCTCATAGGCCTGGCCCTCTGGGCCATCTGGATGGTAGGTGACTTTGTAGCTGCCTGTAATGTGCTTCACCACCCCTGACATCATTTCCTCCGTGATTCCCATGAGATCGTGATATGCTGCACAGGCCATGGTGCACTCACGGGTGGTGAGCTCCGGGCTGTGAGTCAAATCAATTCCTTCATTCCAGCACTGGCATCCAATGGCAGAAGCCACCAGCATGTGACAGGCGAGTTCTGGAGCAATTCTCCTACATAAATTGGTGTCCAGCTCATTGTGGTAGGTGATAAAAGGCTTGGCCGTCGCTCCCCCTTGGATGATACTCATCATGGGAGTTTCAACCTCTTGGAATCCCAACTCATCCCAGAAACTTCTTATTTATGTGATGATCTTAGAGCGGATGATAAATTTCTGTCTCACAACGTCATTCAGGATCGAGTGCAAGTATCTCTAACAATATCGTGTTTCCTTGTCTTTGAGGCCAAAGTAAAGATGAGGTAACAGACAGAAGCAAGGAGACAGCAGTGGGATCTCAGGGAATGATGCTCAGCTCACCCGCCTTGGTTTCCCCAGGATTCTCCCGAACTCCAGTTATGTCTCCCCGACTCCATTTATTATTGCTACGAATAATAACGTCTTCTTCTGATGTGTAATTCCTGGAATTAGAATTTCAAGTCATTTCCGTGACTTGAAACTTGACCCCCTCTCCTCGAAGGTCATAGCAGATGAGCTTTGCCCCAGAAATTCTTTTGCCATGGATCCTTCCTGCCACCTTTAATGTGATGTCACTCAGGGGGTCCCCAGGCTGCAGGTGACTGTATTCTTGGATGAAGTGGGTGAGGGAGACGTGTACGTGGAACCTGTGGGTCTTCCTCACTGCCTTTACTTGGCGGACTGCTTGCGGTCCTAGTTTGGGTCCAGGCTCTCCTTGGCACCCTTGTGGCAGCAGCACGGGCCTGGCTTAGTTGTTTCTCACTGAGCTCCTTCTGCTTGGCCTCCTTCTCTGCTACATTTTTCTCAGCTTTCAGGCATCTCTTTAGCTCACGTCTTTTATTAGAAAGTGGCTTGTCCTTGTGAAGCACTGTGAAAGGAGCGAGTTGACAAGTCGCAGCTCCCTCTGCCCCTTCTGTGCCCAGGAGATTTGGCACAGGGACCCCTAATAAGCCTTACAGCAGCTTGCATTAACAAGGCAGAATGCCCTGGAACGAATGATTACCACCGCTTTTTGCTCACTGTGGACTCGCCTCTGTCTACGTTCACCTCAGTCCCCTGTACTGCCGCCATCTCTCCAAAGGGTGGGAGGCAAAAAGCCCTTTTAAAAAAAATGTTTATTTTTCAATTACAGTTGACATTCAAGATTACTTTATATTAGTTTCAGGTGTACAGAGTCATGGTCAGACATTTATATAATGTACGGAGTGATCCACTAACTAGTCCAGTACCCACCCGGCACTCGACATAGTTATTACAACATTACTGACTCTACTCCCTGTGCTGTATTTTACATCCCGATGACTATTTTGTGACTACCAACTTGTACTTTGTTATCGCTTCACCTTTTTCACCCAACCCCGCAACTCTCCTCCCATCTGGCAACCATTGGTAGAGGAACTTATATGTTTAAAGGGCTTTGTGGTAAACACACACAACAGTCATTCAATAAGTACTTAGGAGCCACCTCCCACTGTGCTGAGCACCTCCCAACTGCTCTGAGAGGAGGGCTCAGCAGGCAATCCTCTCATCTGTCTTCTGCAGATGAGGGAAGGCAGACATAGAAAGACGGCATTTGTCTAAGGCCACACGGAGCTGGGGCACCACCAGCACTACCAGACATTTCGAGAGAGCTCAGTATGTGCCAGGGCAGTGCGAAGTGCTCCACAGGGTCCTGTGGGAACCTCTCCTGTCCAGTCCTCTTTCCACTACTCCAGCCGGCCTTCCCACACTCCCCACTTCCTGCATGGAGCCCATGGTTGTCTGGCCAAAGGCTGGGAAGACTATAGTGGGGAGCCTGGGGGTCTTAGAGAACACCGAGAAACTTCCTTCCTTCCCCAGGGCCAGCTCATCCCTCCTGCTGACGTGCTACCATAGAAGGTGGTCACAGTTCAAAGGATGGGCCCTTGATGAACGTCTCATCCTCTAGAAATAAGTGGATAACCGTGTGCGCTGCACGCACTGCTTCCTTGCTTCCGTGAGCCCTTGTGACTGCACTGGCCCCGGGAGGTCAGATTTCAAGCTTTCAGCCACTGTCACACTCCTCAGCCTGCCTGTCCCCACCCCTCCCCCTACCTTCCTTGTGTTTTTCAACTTCTAGAGGCCACCTGGGTTGATCCCTGCTCCTGTCATCACATTTCCTTCTCTTACTCTGACCCTCCTGCCTTCCTTTCATAAGGACCCTTGTGATGGCATTGGGTCTATGCAGATAATCCAGGAAATCTCCCCATCTCAAGATCCTTTACTTAATCCTATCTGTCAAGTCCCTTTTGCCATGAAAGGTACATATTCACAGGCTCTGGGGATTAGGACACGCACATCTTCGGGGGTGCGGAGGGGGGGGGGAGGGAGCGAATTATTCTGCCTATCACACTGGCCTATCAACTGTGTGAGGAATCTTGATGTAACAAAAAGAGCCCTGGGGTGGGAATCAGGAATCCAGGTTTTAGTCTGGACCCTGTGCTGACTCACTGTGGGACTGTGGGCCAATCCCCGGCCTTGCTGGACTTTGTGTGGATATAAAATGAAGGGCCAGGGCAGATGGTCCATCTCACAGGCACCTTCCAGCTTCCACTTTATATGCTTCTACATACACGCTTTAGGCTTGGGGTTCTATCCAGCCACTCTTTTTATCTGCATGCGCCCATTTCTTCCCACTCCCAGGGTAAAGGGAGCGTGCCTTCTGAGAAGACCTGGGAGGCCTGCAACAGATCCTCCAGTGGTCCCTCCCTTTCTCTTCCTTTCTATCATATAGCCTCTGAGCCTTTCATCCAGAATGACTTTGAAACCCTGCTATTGATTTTCCTGTCACTTTAGTTCATACCCTCCCACTCTACCTTCCTTTAAGTAGAAGTTTGAAAACCCAATTTGGACCAAAAAAAAAGAAAAAAAGATTGCCCACATGATTTTCGGGGCTTGGCTGATAGAGTAGCTTTTCAAAGAGACTGAGCGTAAAGTGCTTGGGAGGAAGTAATAGAGATGTCCCTTAAATACTCATTTCTGATATGAGCCGACCTCTTTTTTCATTTGCAGTTGATGGCTGTTCTAGCCATGGGCTCCTAGCAGTCACTGAAAAGAGAAAGTGGAAAACCAAATCATGTTTTGTGTGTGTGTGTGTGTGTGTGTGTGTTTTTCTGCTAAATAGGAAGCCTACTTTGTTAAAAGCGAACCAGCAACCTGCTGGGCCTCCACATTTCCTACTAGCCAAGCAATTGATCTTTGCTAGCTGGTATCTCGTGGCTGATCACCTCCTCCATCTATTCTCTCATTGATACAATCATTTGCGAGCATCTACTTTTTCTACTTTACATCGTAGTTAGTGCATGTGCCTTGAAGTCAGAAGTTCATTCATTCCATAAATGTTTATTGGGTGCCTACTTTATGTTGGGTGCTTGGCCAGGCACTGGGGACAAAATGACAAGCAAAACAGATAAAGGGCTTTTCCTCAAGGAGCTTATACTGGTGGAGAAAACAGGGTAATTGTGTAACCCCAAAGTATGGAATTACAAATTGTAAATGTCATGAACGAAAGGTTGGAGAAGTCATGAGAGCTGATTACAAGAGGGCATGGCCTAGTTTATGGAGGAGAGGCCGCCCTGAGGAAAACGTGAGCCACGAATTAACTGGGTGAAGGAGAGGTGTGATGCAGACAGAGTAATCTGCCCAGATAAAGCTCTGAGTAAGAAGAAGCTGGGCAAGTTTGAGGGCCTTGGAAGAATGTAGAGGGTGAAGGAAGAGGGGAAGGAGGAGCCACACATAATGGAGAGTTTTGAATGTATTAATTCTGCAATATAGTCTGTGAACAAGTTAACTTTCATGTCCTCATCCATAAAATGGGGACAATGATACCTTCTTTGCAGAGTGGCTTTGAGGATTCACTGAGATAAAGCATGCCAAGTGCTTAGCTCAGAACTTGGTCTGTTACAATCCTAGAATAAATGGCAGCAATGATTTTATGACTGTGCAAGGTGCACCATTGGTGGGAACTAGAAGGAAAAAGATGAACCAGATTTGGCCCTGATCTTCGAGCAGCTCCTATTACAGTTGGAGAGATCAGCAACAACTAGCCTACAAGTGTGCCAGTTTCTCCACTGACACTGCAGTGTGAGTGAGCTGAGAGGAGGGTGCTGACTCGGGTGGGGAGTCACGGAAGGCTGCATGGAGGGGGAGGCGTCCACATGCACCATCAACATGAACCTACATGATTCTAGTCAGGCAGGAAAGCAAGGAACATGTTGGCCGCCCTGGGAGCATCTGGGATGCAGAGAGAGAAACAGCTGTGTTCCCAGCCTTCCTGCAGAAGGGAAGGGGCTCGGAGGAGCCGCTTCTCTTATTAATCCAGCTGCGAGCATTTTTTACTCCAGATGTTCTCCCCATGCTGAGCCCCTGAGGAATGAGGCTCAGAGGCTCAGAATGACATTAAAATGCTTCCCAGGAAGAGACTCCAGCAGAGTAGGTGAGAAGCTAACAGCAGCAGTGGCAGCAAACAATGAGAGCTCAGAATATGAGGCAGAGAATGCTTCCCGGCACCAACTTACTGAACTGACTTGAACAAGTTCCCTCACCTATGGGCCTTAGTTTTCTCACCTGAAAAGTGAAATGATTGGCCTAGCTGACCTCTGAGGACATTTGTTCTTCTGACATTCTAGGTTTCCAGAAGGAAACTATGTGAAATGGCCACATACTCCCTTGTTAAGATTTTGGGGACAATTTCTATTAAAAGCAAAAGAGAAAATGGAGGCAATTCCCCACGTAATTCTGACTCCTCCTCAAAAACCTTTGTACATGTAAAACCTACACAACTGCAACCTAAGTGAGTTTAGGAGCCTAAAATATATCTGGCAATAATTTAACTTCACTTCATTTTCCGGATCCAGTCCTAGCACAGATATTTCTAATAAATATGTGACCACAAACAAGGCACTTAGCCTTTCCGAGGGTCTGTTTCCTCTTCTTAAAATGAAGACATCTGACTGAACCATCAGTTTGGACCCCTTCAGGTCTGTTTTCTCTGCTCTTTTTTTAATTCATGACTTTGATATTTGTGCAGGTCACTCACCTCCAGCAACAAGGAAGATGTGGGAGAAGCAACCCAGGTAGTCTACCATCTCTCTGAACCAGTGTCACGACCTGAATAAAGTCATGTGTTTAATGGTGTCTTTTGTAGGCCAGAAGAATAGCAAAGTAGTTACAAGCATGGGCTTTGAGGCAGTCAGCCTGGGATCAAATATGGTCTCTCACTTACTAGCGGTATGGCCTTGAGCAATTGCTGACCAATGTGAAGCGTGTATCATTCCAGTTAGGCAGAAAAGCGAGAAGACTCAGCTTCCTTAGCTGTGAAATGGGAGTGAAGATTCTGCCTATTGCTTAGAGTTGTTAGAAAGATTAAATATATAGTGCTTTCCAAATTTTTATCTATTGTAGTATCAAACATAGTTTCTCTGATAAATGGGCAATTGACTCTGAGCCTTGGCCCTAGGTTTAGGGAAATAGGGAGTAGTAGGGATTAAGGCCAAGTAGAGAGTGTACATTGTCTCTGAACGGGGCAGTTTACTCCAGCTGACTGTCACATTGTACGTCTCAGTGTGGCCAGATCTGATTTTTTTCAAGAGAAACCAGAAACCTGTTTTTTTTATGTAAAATTGCCTGAATTTAAGATATTGGCTCACAATGTTTTTACAACATAATGTGCAAATGAGACCCGGCTGCTGCCAGGATGTGGCCCACCGTTGCCAGTTGTTAACCTCCATTAGGTGCTGCATGAATAAGAGGAAAAACCCAGATCGTCTAATTTAGCTCTCTTAACAACCCCATTCCACAGATATGGAAACTGAGGCCAAGGCGAAGAAAGGTGAAATGATGTCTTCAATGTTGCATGGCTGGATTACATTAGAGCCGGGACTCTAACTTAGGTCTTTTGATTCCCAGTTTGGTGCCCTTTTGCCAAACCACAGGAATCCTTCTAGAACCCAGCAGCCTGGGTGCTAAGCTGCTTGGGGTGGACTAGAAGCCCTGCAGGAGCTCAGGCACTGGAGACACAGTACTCGTTGCTTCTCCCCCCCACCCCAGTCCTTTCCTGCAGTGCTTGCAGATGACAATAGTTTGAGATCAACCACAGAAACTCAACCAATGTGCTTGCATGTAATACCCGCAGCCCAACGGTGGCTCAGGGGACATGTGTGGGGGATGTGTGAGTGATTAGGAGCTTCGAGGAATCAGAATTGACTCAGCTGTTCCCCTCAGGCCAAGCCACTCAGCTCTGCCCACTTTCCCTGAGATCAGATGCAAAATGTCTTTTAGTTGCAAAGTGTCTTTTAAAAAAGGTTACAGAACAAAATAATCCTCAATACAATATAACATGTAACCTGCTTTGTGGTTAAATACTTGAGCTTTAGCAAATTTTAAGCTAAAAAAAAAAATGGATGATTTCATTTTTTATAAAAACAAGATTAGCAAATGAAAATCCATTCATTCTTATTAGAAAGATCCAAAAAATGGCTGCCTCTAATTGAGCTTTCAGACACCCTCCCCACTATCCACTTCCTCTGGTGCACACTTTCCTTTGGGAAGCCTGATACATGTACCTACATTGCCTTCTAAAATCTCTCACTTGGGCCCCAGTTCTCAACTTTCATTTCCTTCACTGTAAATTTTAGTGCAAACCAGCTCAGCCTTCCTGTCAGCGCCCCTTGACGCAGACAGGCTCTCTGCCCATCGGGCAGTCCACTTTGCCCCATGCTAAGAACGTCATTAGAGGGGATTGGGATGTGAACCGCTGGCAAATAGCTTCAAGAAACGAGTTTCCCACTTGGGCAGGAGATGGAGCAGGGCCTATCCCACCAGGGGACCGGTGTGGCTTAGTGGCCTTAGTCACCACTCTGTGTGCTTTACCGGGTTTTCATCATTTCTTTTCCCTCAATTGCTTCCTCTCAAAGGTATTTGCATTTAAACAAGAGTTTGCTTCCCCGCTGATTATGTCCCCCTCTCTGATTCCTTTGCAAAGGCGGCCAGAGTTGCTGGCATGTTGGTGTCTGGATGGGCTCCATGGCAACAGCCAGGAGTTGAATGATGTGAACTTCACCTCTTTCCTTTTGCAGACACTGTTCACAGAGTGGGCATATTTAGGAGAAAAATCGAGGAAGTGAAAACAGGACTATTTGTCACCTTTGGGTCTCAGGAGCCTGCTTCGAAAACCTCTGGCAAGAGTGCAGTGGACAAAATTTCTCAGAGAGGAGAAATTCCTCTGGGTGATGTTTTAATGCCAAGAGCACACGGTTCTACGCAGGGAGAACCGTGCGAGGAACAGGAAGAACAAAGTCCCGGGTCTCCCCTGACACTGACCCGTGGCATAACCTGAGGAGACTGGTGGCCTCTGGTTAACTCGAGTGCTTTGCACACTGCTGGGTGGGTGAGGAGACTCTGAGGCTGAACTCCAGGACCCTTGCTGTGGCGCTTAGCTCACCTCCTGCTCTAGCAGAGGGGTTCAGCACGTTAAACACACGTACAAGCTCTGTTGTCACACAAAGCTGGGTCCAAAACCCAGCTGCCTCCCAGACAAGGCTTTTGACTTCAGGCAGATAGCTTACCTGTCTGAAGCCTCAGTGTCCCCAGGGAGTAAAATGAGGTTGTCGCAGATGGACTTGTTCTCAGTTCTTCCCACTTTCCCTCCCTCTTCCACGTGACCAAGAGTGTGACAGAGTACACACGTGCACAAGAGTGTTATCCTCTCACCCTATGGATGTTGGACTTGGCCATGTGACTCATTTGGGCCAATGGGATGTTGTGAGGAGAGGTCATATACCTGCTTCCAAGGTTTGGCTTGGTTCTTGCATGTATGAGTCACCACGGGGAAAACACGGACTTTACAGTCATGGGTCTGAGAAGAATGAGGACACGCGGAACAGACTAGAGACAAACACCAGCCTGGAGACATCCTTCGGCTAAGCTGAGCCCCTCTCAAACTGGCCTGCAGACACATGAACTAGGAAATGAAATGCCTTTTATCATAAGCCACTGAGTTTTGGAGGTAGCTTGCTCTGGAGCATGTGTGTGGCCATAGCTGACTAATACTGGAAGCTACAACAGTGAGAATTCAATGAGAATATGCACATGGTACCCGGATGCTAGCATCTCTGTGTGCCACTGCTTGGTTCAGTCTGTACCAGCCCAAGGTAGGACTCTGTTTATCAACTCTCCCTGCCCTGGCCTCCCACCTCCACCGACATCCAATCCATGACCTCACGAAGCAACATAAATTTTGCTAACATCTGGCCATCACTCTCCATTTGCCTCCAAATCCCATGCGCTTGCTGAGACCTACCTTATCACTCCTTTTTATTCTCAGAGGCAGTTAGCTTTGGCTTTCCCCCTCCAGTCTGGCATCTTATGCCCATCACTTAATGTTGTCTTCAGGTACACCCAGGACCATCAGCAAGCCAGACTTCAGTTGCCAAGATCCGTGCCCTTACATGGTGTGGCAGACACTGTCATTGCCCTGCCCATAGCCCCTCAGTGCTCACCGTTCCCAAACTGCATCTCTACTTCTTCATGTACCTGTTACTTTGTCTAAAGACCTCGCTCAGCCTGTATTTGGGCAGGACGAAAACACCAGGGAGTTGACTCTGTTAAGAGATGGACAGCTGTGGGCGGATAAATCCCTCAGCTTCTTTCCCCCTTGGAATGGGCAGCTCGGAGGCATGTTCTAGGCTGTCTTCCTGAGGACGCCAGCAGACTGAGCCCCACTTGTCCACGGTAGTCATCCGCTCAGAACTACACCTCGTACCGACTTCTTTCCCTTCCTTGTCTTTCTTAACCCACTCGGTCATCATCACTTCCTGGGATCACCTCCCAGATAAGCTCTGTACATCCTGATCTTTGTCTCAGGGCCTACCTCTGGAGAAACTCAACTTCAAATACGTGCGCAAGTGTGTATGATATAAAGGACAAGTAAATATCTTTCTTGCTATAAATAACAGTCTCTCCCTTTCTTAATGCAGTGCCAGGCAGATAGCAATAAATGGTAACCATCATAACGATGATAACTCTGGCAATTTTTGTGTACTTTAGCTGGGGTACACTTGGCGTTGTCCCCAGGAATCAGGAATCTTCTTAGCAGATTTTTCCTTCCTTGTTCCTCAAACACCTGGACTCATGGATACCTGTCTTCCTTGCAGCCCCTGGTTTAGCCTTAATAATGATAATTATAACCCATAACATCTCAGGAGCCTTGTAGAGTTCATAAAATGAGTTAATATTCATTCACTCGCCATTCCTTTATTGAACCATTGTTTTTCAAATGCCTACTATATGCCAGGCATTGCCCAAGGTACTGGGAAAATAGCAGGGGCTAAGACAGACAAAGCCTGTGCCCTCGTGGGACTTAAGTTCTAGAGGGGGAGAGGCACACAACTTAACACTGAATCAATTAAGTTAATTTCTAAACATGTATTTAAAAACACATATTTTGCAGACGAATAATTAAACAAGAGCTTACTGTAATTAAGTGCCACATGGAAAATAGAACACAACTGTGTGATAGGGAAGGATTGGGGGGCACTTTTTAGATGGGTGATCAGGGCTAGTGACTGCAAAGAGAATAGGTACCCAAAAGTTCAGGTGTTTAGCTGGAGTATGGAGCTGACATTTCTCATCTTGGAATCATAACAACCTAGCCAGGTACCTATTCTTAATCCCCTCCACCGCCGCCTTTTTTTTTTTTTTTCCCCAATGAGAAAATCGTAGCTCAGAGGAATCAGATAACATGCCCCACCTCACAGAGGACCTGGAACTTGAAGCCAGTTGTTGGAAGGTTACTCAGAGGCACTGACCAGCAGAAGACCTCAGATGAGATGTCAGAAATCCACGTGACTGCCCTGCCCACCCCCACCCTCAACTTTAAGCCAAGTGCCATTGCTGACTCCTCCACCCACCTGCTCAGTGCGACCAGCCAATGCACCCAACAGGAGGAAGGCAATCCTCACCAGTCCTTCGCCAACAGAGCCAGCTGGATGCCTGGAGCGACACATGCTGCCTGGTCTACCACAGCAGCCAAAGCTGCCAGCTGTCACCTGGCAGCCTTAGGATAATGCAGCGATGCAGGGAAGCGCCACTGCTAACTCAATCACACCTCCTTGCTGCAGGTGGCAGCCACAGAACCACAGCATGAACACGGAGGGAGGGGCCTTCACTTCCAGACACGGTGCCAATCGTGGGCAGGGTGGCTGGGCAGGCTGGTGGCTGCACGCAGGCTAGCAGGCTGGCAGCTGTGCTTCTCAACCTTCAGGTTCTGAGGTCAGGGTTCCATAGATACGACCTTTCCAAGTTTACCCCCAACTTGAAACTAACCAGAGGTACCCACTGTCTAAAATTTTCCTTTATGGGGAAACAGAGGCACAGACCTGGCAATAACTTGCTTATAGTCAATGCGACTGCGAACTCTGGCTAGGACCGAGGGCCCCTCTAAGTCTCTGTCTTGCACCAAGTGTTGAGTACCTGCTCTGTGCCAAGTACTGCACTCGATGCTGATAAGCTCACTTCTGCTGAGGAAGAGAGAAACATGAACTTACCTGCATTACATTAGAGGTGATAGAAGGGGTGTGGGTCATCTCCAGAGAGACCCCAAAGTAGGGAATCAATGCTTCTCCATTCACCAATGGAGGCCAGGCAGAATGTATGGGATCTTGAAGGCTTACGGCAAAAGTAATGCTTGAACTTTCTCCTGCTTTTTCCAATAAGATTTATTAGAGCTCTCCACTTGCTTGAACTCATTTTATTAAAAGTAAAATAAAACACATTTATTTTTAGTGTCAGTATTTAGTTTAAGCATTTAATCATGAAAGAAGCATTATCATCAAGCGGTGTGAGTTTTAGCAGGTCCCTAAACCTCTCCGTGTCTCAGTTTCTTCAAAGGGTGCTTCGGAAGACTGAATGAGTTAAAACGTATCAAGCACTTAGCACTGGAGCCCGGCAGTATGCTAGGATTCTTGCATTACAGCCCAGAGGACACCATTACGTGGAAATCGGGTATAAATGGGCGACTGTAGCAATTCAGACACCTGGAATTTCCAAACACTGCTGCTCTTGGGAGCTGCAGAAGCCAGGTCCAGCCTCAGTGAGCTGGGAGTCTGCGGACGCAGCCCGCGCCACGGTGAATCTGCAGTGTAGCTGTAAGGGTTGCTCCCGGATGCCCTGCTGGTATATGAACGTGACGCTTATTGTTTCTCAAAACACAACTGTGTGTCCTGGGGTGTTTTTTGTTTGTTTGTTTGCCACAGGCCAGCATTTGTCTCGTTTGCTAAAACACACATACAAATAACCCCCCCCCCCAAAAAAAAAGAGTCCACACTGCAAAGAATTTCTATGGAGAGGCGAGATGCATGTTTAGGCAAATCAGGGACAGTAATGCTCCATCACAGCCATTGGCAAAGCATGCTGCACTTGTGACTGGGCTTGGAGGGGTTCTGCACAGAAATGATACCCTAAGCGGGTCTCAGGTCTTCGGTGTTTGCTGGGAGGGGCTGGCAAAGACCAGCACAGGTAGCTGTGAGCAGAACGGAGCAGATGGGAACTTAGAGCTGGACTTACTCCCAAGAGGGCTCTAGTGCATTAAACGCCCACCAAGGAACGTCTGGAGGTGGTAGGACCAACAGCCAGCTGGTCCCAGGTGGTCCCTGGGGGTGGCCACATGCAAGCTGATGAGGAAAAGAAGCAGCATTTATTTGGTGCTCAGGATACAGAGCCTCTCCACCGTCTCACGGCTGGAGGGAGGCAGGAGGAAGCTCAGTACCTGGGACATGCCAGAGCAAAAATGAGTTCAAAACTCAGCTTGGGTGCCCATTGAAGCAGCTGCTCTGTCTCTGTGCCTTCAAAGATGTCATCGTCCCTCCCCTTTTCCCCGGATTTTGTCCTCCATAGGAAGCCATCTGCCTACAGCTACCCTTCAAAACCTGGCTTGGAACTTGCTAATTAAATCATGTCACTGCTCAGAAACCTTCAACAAGTCCCCAATGTGTACGGAAGTCCAAATCCGAGGCTCAGCACCCACAGCCCTCCCTAACATGGCCCTGAAGTCCAACATCTTCCACTCATGTGTTAATCACAGCACACGTACTCACCACAAAGAAACCTGTATTGACTCTCTCTGGGCCTTTGCCAATACTGTTTCCTCTGCCTGAAAGGCTTTCTTGCTCTTCCCTCATCCTAATCCTGTCATTGATTGGACAAGATTTTATTTGAAATGGCCAAGTGGCAGCTTGCAAGAAAGGCCACAGATTCATCCCCTCCTTGAATCCACTCCCCCTTGCTGTGTAACTTTAAGTGCCCTCCCATTCTGACGCTGGGTCCTGGACCCAGCATCATTTGTTTTGGCCAGGGGGATGTTAGTAAATGTGATGTAAGCAAAAGCCTAAAAAGTGCTTGAACTCTTTTGGTTTCTTTTGGAAACCTGCCACCATGGGAATGAGCCTGGGCCAGCCTGCTAGAGGCTGAGAAACTTTGTGAAACACAGATGAGCCATCCCAGCAAGAGCCCTCGACCAATCAGCCCCAAGAGGACCCAGCCTCCGTTCGCAGATGCATGAGTGAGCCCAAATTGCTAACCACACTACCGTGTGCCACATAAATAGTGGCTGTTAAGCCATACACTTTAGATGGTTCCTTAAGCACAATAGATACCGAATGCAGCCATCAGTTGTTTTTATCTCCTACCCTTCCTGTTGGTAATAGCAGCCTGATTTTATACTGATAAACATCCTCCTCCATTCTTAGTCTATGCACATGTTTCTGCTGCAGCCAATTCCACCTGCTCCTCTGACTCCAGAGACAGGCATTCAGTGTATGGCTGGCTGTCGGGATGGGCACCTGATTCCCACGGTCCAATAAGACCCCTATATCTGGGATTTGGTTGAAATTCTTGGGGAAATGGGACCCTTCTTTCAGCAAGGTGGCGAAGCCAGGAGACTGCCAGCCTTGAGCGGCTGGCAGCAATCTTGGCAGCCTGAGAGGAGAGCCTGTCTGAGAATGAAGCTCACGCAGAAGGGAGAAGAACTGAAAGACACAGTCCTACGGACATCACATGTGGCCTGGGGCAGCCTGTGCCCATGTGCCTTGGGGTTCTCAGTTATATAAGAGGAGAATATCCTACACTTCTGTTTCACGCACGCAGGATGAACAGGATCTCTGTGATTTATAGCCAGACATTTGTGACTGACACACTGCTCAAATGCTTCCTTTTCTAAGAAACGTTACCTCATCTCCCAGCAAGAATGGAGGTTCCTATGGATTGTGCATATGGTCGAGAACACTAATTTCAAGTCCGAGAGACGTGTTCTCAAATGGGGCTGTCCTTTGCTAGCTGTGGGTACGAGGCACACCATTTAACATCTTTAAGCCCGGATCAAATGGCTACTTTCTATCACACACATGCCAGTGCTGGCACATAAGTGAGAGCTCCACAGCTGGTAACTGTCCTCCTTCCTCTGAGCTCTGGGACTAAAGAGTAAACGAAACCATGTGTATAAATCACTTGGTACAAGTTTAACAATTGCTATTATTTATTTATTTTTATTATCCTTTACTCTCTTGATGGCAAGAATAATGACTAATTAGCCCTTTAGACCTTACTTATTATGTCTTTTTATTTCTGTTTTCAGTCCAGTGTATAAAGCTTTGAACATAAGTAGATGCACATATTTTTATATGTGGGTTCCTTGGTCAAGGTGATAAGGAATCTGTCCTCTTATCCAAACAAACCTGATCTTATTGGTCATCCAATCACCCCAAATAGGAAAATGCCTGATTTTTGAGAAGGTGTCAGGTTGGAGTCTCAATTGCCTAGCATAGCATAACTTCTGGTCCTCTCATTTGGTGCCCAGTGGGAACATAAAATATTATCTTTCCTAGTAGTGTAGGCTCCAGAGTGACAGCCTGATAGAGCACATGGTGTGTGCTAAGTGATTTACATACATGGCAGTGGGAAGAATGTGGTCACTTGTCACCAGTGTGATTATAATGGACAGTGGTTTCTGTTGCCTGTCTGAATCTTTTAATCCCTCTCTTGACGTTGCAAGTCAAATTTTATTAAGGAATCACTCCTGCTCTGCCTCTCAATCTGTGTGATATTCGAGGGTGGGCTTTCTTGCAGCTCCAGCTGTGGGTCCTGGAATCAGGCCTGGCCAACTAGGGCACTCCGTGACCCTGATCACAGGGTTTGCTTTGGAGGCAGGCACATGACCCACACCAGGCCAATGGGTATCAGTTCTAGGACTTCTGCTGGAACTATTAAGGAAGAGAAGCGCTCTCTCTGGTGGGGTTGCTAGGCTAGAAGGATGAGGCAAGAAGTTTGTGGTTTCTATCTTACAACCAATAGCAAAAGCCTGTCTGGTGGTCATAACAACACAGAGGAAAGCCAAGGCAAGAGATGGACAGTCATGACATCTTTGAGTTCTTCTAGTCAGCTGATATCTTGAAGGCCAACTTTATCCCTAGACTTTTTGGTTACTTGAGACAATATTTCCCCCTTTTACTTAAGGTGGTCAGAATTGGGTTTCTATCACCGAAAGAGTCTCTCAGTCTCAGGTTTGTCTTCTGCTACATGGGGTTTAATAACACCTCACCCTCGCATGTCAGGTGTCTAGTGCATGCTGCACATAGTGAGAGCTCCACAACTGGTAACTGTCCTCCTTCTTCTGAGCCCTGGGAGTGAGGGAAGCCAGCCCTGCAGTGCCAGGCAGCAGCTCCTCCTCTGTTGGCCAGCTGACTGGAAAGTGCCCAGAAGGCTAAACGAGAGGCCAGGAGCCTTCTTTCTTTGATGCAAATAGCATCATTTTATACGGGTGGATGGAGGCGCTCAGTGGAATATATATTTGTCCCTGGGCTTTCTGATTGCCACTCTGGGGGTGCCCAGCAGGCAGCCTGCTGTGTTCTATGCACCACAGCCAGATGATAAACCTTTGATTTTTGCTCTTTTATGCTTCTTGGGAATAATGAGTCGGTAATGAATTACATCCCCAAGAATAGCTGTAATTGCAACAATGCCACAAAGAGGGAGCTGGCAAATCAGCCAGTCCCGTGAAATGCGCCTGCTTTGTTCCAATCACTCTTTTTGGAATGGGTACCAGCTTTATTTTATTATCATTTTTTTCTATCCCAAACTTTTAATAAGTGGTGGGTTTTTCTGTAGGAAGTGAGGAATGAAAGCGGTACGTACGTCTGGGAGGTTTTATTCTTGGTTTGGTTGTTTTATTCCCTTGTCTGTACAATTTCCCCTGGAATTGGGGCTCAGGGAAAGATTCTGCTCCCCTTCTTCCCAAATATCTCAGCTGCCGCCAACCTGGCATTGTCAATGAATTGACACCTCCCTGATATCCATAACAGAATCATTTGTACACTGTCCAAGGTGCTGATCAGTGGTATTTTTATGGAAATTTCAAAGGAGGTCTTGGCCCAGCTCAAAGGCTGCATTGTGTACAATTAGGGAGATGGGTGGTTGGGCGTTGGGGGCAGGGTTGCAAAGGTTGGTAGAGAGGGGAGGTCCCTGACCCCCCTGAGTCCGTTCCTGTCAGTATGTCTTTTTGGAAGTCTATAGCTACCTTGGCTCTCTTTGAGACCCTGGGATTCACATAGAATCAAACGATAAGCAGTCAAGTCAGGATGGCAAATATGATTTTCTAATGTTCAACCTGGGTTGTGGAAAAACATAGGAAGGATCAGTATTAATCATATTTAGTAGCTAAAATTGTTGCATATTGCTATATGCCAAGCACTGTGCCAAGTTCTAGGTACTGTGTTTCCCCAAAAAGAAGACCCAGCTAGACCATCAGCTCTAATGCGTCCTTTGGAGCAAAAATTAATATAAGACCCATTATTATATTATATTATATTATATTATATTATATTATATTATATTATATTATATTATACCTGGTCTTATAGTAAAATAAGACCGGGACTTTTATTAATTTTGGCTCCAAAAGATGCATTACAGCTGATGGTCCAGCTAGGTCTTCTTTGCG
The DNA here is from genome assembly GCF_964194185.1 of Rhinolophus hipposideros. Lineage (NCBI taxonomy): Eukaryota > Metazoa > Chordata > Mammalia > Chiroptera > Rhinolophidae > Rhinolophus > Rhinolophus hipposideros. The sequence continues at coordinate 26,073,766 of NC_138069.1, read as the reverse complement.
GGGAAACACGGTATCCACTTTCTTATTTAATCCTTACAACAACCCAGTAAGTTAAGTTCTATTATTGTCCTGATTTTTCAGTCAAGAAAACTGGAACTTAAAGCAAGGGCTGCGTTTTGACCCCAAACCACCCTCTTAACCACTATGCTATGCCTAGTGAATGTGCTCAAGACTGGGTTCTAGAAAACCCAGGCAGGTCAGCCTCTAGGTCACCAGGTGACTTGGAGCAAGCCACCTCTCTCATCTGGGCCTTGAATTCCCCAGCTGAATTAGTGGGTTCACACTAAGGCTTCCAATTAACCAGGTAGCCCTGGTTTACTGGTATGCTCCCTGACATCGGAAGTCAGCTGGAGTCATCGCTAGGAAAGCACATGACAACAAAGTCACAGAGTGCGCTCCATCATGGAATGAAGAGATGGGTCCACATGACTTTTACAGTTCTTTCTCCTATGGGAGTCTGATGCCAAAATGTTTTTTCACCTATTTTCAAATCTAAAAGGCCAATATTTGTGCTTTCTGGAGCTTGGTCTTGCCAATTGCAATGCAGTTCTATTTGCTGCAATTTACTACGGTGACTCAGCAGGAGGCGTGGGGGGGGGAGGGGGGCGGCATCCATCCATTCTGCCTTCCTCCTGAAGACCTTGCTTGGCTGAGCACAGGGAGAGTGGGTGGGAGGGCCCCAAGATAATTGCTCAAAATATATTTGTTGTTGATGCTCCTTTTGTCTTCTGCAAGCACCAGATTTCCCTACCCCTAGAAGGGTTCTCATTTCATTGAACACCCAATGCCCATTAGGGAAGCTTGTTGCTTTCTTATTTGTGGGAAATATCTGACATGTAAGGGTAGGTACCACTTAAAATGTCAAGGCAGCAGTGCGGTTGGCAGGTAAATTTCTGTGTAAAAATCCATGTTCTGCTTTGGAGCAGGGAAACGATGTAAGACTCTTGGATGGCACTGGACATAAGGACGGCCTTAGCCAGAGAGGAAGGAGCAAACAGCTTCAGTAATCCAGGCAGTTCTTAAGATTCCAGTGCTGGCTCCCTCCACCTCCACATTTCCAGTCTTCCTACAAGGCATCTGTTCCCCTCTCAAGACCCCTTTTCATATTCCCTATTGATCAATGACTCCTCCAGCATTATCTTTCCTCCATCTCTACAGCCATGTCTTCTGGGGATAATGTCCTAACTTATCTTCCTGCCTCTAACTTCTCTACATGCCAATCCATTCTGCAAGCAGCTACCATTTGAAGACTATTGGAGAGGAATTCTGAGTGGCAGCTTCCCAGCATGCAAAGTTTCAATGGCTTCTTCAGTGTTTCCAGAAAACAATTAAACAACACCCCTACCCCCAATCCCCATGCCTAACCCTTATTGAGTGCTTGCTCCATGCTGCCAGGAACTACATGAGGCCCTACATGTGTGAACTTTCACAATAGCCCTATGGGGGGGTGGGGGTGGGGGTATTAATGGCCTCATATGACAGCTGAGTAAGCTGAGGCTGAGAGATGAAGTAACCTGCCTAAGATCTCCCAATTTTTAAGCGCCTGACCCAGATTTAAATCAAAGTGGTCTGTATTTTCTCTCTCTTTCATTAGTACTATTATAGACTTTATTTTTTGGAGTAGTCTTAGGTTTGCAGAAAAGCTGAGTGAAAAAGATAGTTTCCATATAACTCATCTCTGCCCCCTCCTCCAACAGTTTTCCCTATAACTAACCTCTTGCATTATTAGTGTGGTACCCTTGAGGAGCGAGCCTCTATTGATGCCTTGTTAGTAACTGCAGTCTGTAGTTTACCTTATGGTCGGTCCACTTTACCTGCTGTACATTCTATGGGTTGTAACAAATGTACGACGACATGTATCTACGACTACAGTATCAAACAGGACAGCTTCACTGCCCTAAAATTCTCGTGCTCCAGCTGTTCATCCGTCCCCCCACCGCCTGGCACCCACTGATCTTTTTACCATCTCCCAGCTACCTAGAGGCCCTCAGTAGTTTCAAGCTTCTTCCACTCCCTGGAAGAATAATGCAGCGCAAGATTCACCAAAGCCAGACCCTGCCACCACCACCATTGGTGGGAAGGGGCTTCTTCCACTGACGAGGCCTGGTTCTCATTGGGCTTGAGGGTGCCTAAAAGCTCATCATCTGTTTGCCTGGATCCACAGACTTGGCAGGTGGCTGGGGGGTGGAGAGGTGGGACTGAGAAGCATCATCAGCATTGTCAGAGAATTTAGCATAGGGAGCAAGTGATGGGATGTGGCAGCTGTTGGGTCGGGCTCATTTAGGCTGTGATGGGGCAGCTAATGTTTAGTGCACCTTCCTGTGGCAACCATACCTGTAGCATGCCCTTCAGAAGAGCGTTCTCCACCCCAGCTAAACGTGTAGAGCAGCACTTCTGAAACTAATATGCATATGGATATTACGCATCTTGTAAAAATGCAGATTCTAATTCAGTAGGTGTGGGGTAAGGCCTGATAGTCTGCATTTCTAACAAGCTCCCAGGTGATGCTGAGAGTCGCAAGGATGTAGGAAACATGACACGCATTTATCTTGGACGCATTGCCTGTTTTTTCATTTGATTGCAGCCTAATTTTGTTAAAAGCTCTGGTTGTTTCCTATGCTTTAGAGAAATACTTGTATCTGGCTGAGTCTGATTCTAAGCTCCCCCATTCAATGAGAACATTTTTAACCTGCAGTGCGCTCAGATGAAGGCACTTGAGATGGATAATGAGGTCAATCAATAAATATCTGCCAATGTGCTGGACACTGTCCTTCTGGGACTTCCAGTCTAGCAGCCAAAGGGGGCAAAACGAGTAACGTAAGTTGTGATAGGTACACGGAAGGATACTGACAAAGGACTAAGTTTGAGTCTAAGGAGGGGGGAGGATTTTAGAATAAGTGGTTGTGTTAGTTTCCCACTGCTGCTGTGACAAATCAATACAACCTTAGTGACTGAAACAACCTAGACCTATTCTCTGACCGTTATGGAGACCAGAAGTTCAAAACCAGCCTCACTGGTCTCTCAGACCGCTTTCCTCGTCCAGGTTCAGGGGGGACTCGTTTTCCTTGCCTTCGCCAGCTTCTAGAGGTCACCTGCATTCCTTGGCTCATGGCCCCTTCCTCCAATTCTGCCAATCTCTGTGTCTGTTGTCTCATCTCCTCCCTGACTGGCCCTCCCCCCTCCCTCTCCTAAGGCCCCTGTGATTACATCAGGGCCATCAGGATAAGCTCCCCATCGCAAGATCCTTAATCACACCTGCAAAGTCACTTTTGCCATGAAAAGTAACATATTCACAAGTACCGGGGACTAGGATGTGGACATCTTTGGGGGAGAGCAGGCATTATTCTGCCTACCACAGGGGTCAAGAGGATGTAAGCGAAATATTTAAGCTAAAGACTCAGCACAGGTCAGGCATGAGAAAAGTAAAAGAAACAGCTTTCTCAGTGGAGGAAACATCCAGAACAAAAACACTGAGGAAAGAGCTTTTTAGCCCAAGCACTGGAGAGAAGCCCAGGGTGTTGGATCCCAGTGGACAGATGAGATGGGGGTGGAGCAGACGGCAGGGACCTGTGGGCCTTGGGAAAGATGGTGAGGACTCTGGGTTTTATTCCAAATGTCATTAGGAGCCATTGGAAAGGCAAAGCTGGTTACTGATGTGATCTGCCTTTGTGTCCAAAGGAGTGACCGCTACTCAGCTCCAACCCATACTTGCCATGTAAAAATATGCACACGCCCCAGTGTGGCCAGGTCTTCTGACTTCTCAGGGAAAACGGGAAATCTGGCTATTTTTAATGTCAACCTCCCAATTTTAAATTACCGACAATATATTCAAAAATTTTAAAGCACAAACACAAGTAAAATTTGACCAAGAGCCATCTCCGAAGAGGTTCTGGTACTTACTCTCTTTATGGGTGAATGACAGGGGTGAATGACAGAAACATCTGGCCTCACGTTCCTGGTCTGTGCAGTGGAGAGAAAAGTGGTGGTGACCACAGAGGGTTGTTATGAGGATTCAAAGCCTATTAATGAGAGAAATCCATATAAAATACTTAGCCCCGTGCCTGGAAGCATTCAATAAGCACATATCTATGTATATATGTTTTTTAATTTGAGGGGATTACATGAAGGTTTGAAATAGATGACCTTTTAAATTGTTTCTGACTCTGAGATTTTATGATGATAAAAGATTCCTCATTAATCAGACCATATATTTAATAGCAGGAGACCTAAGTTGTCTTCCCTCTCCTGGTTTTCATTTCCTTACCCAGTATGCATTGCACAGAATGTGTGTTTGGTAAGATGAAAACAGTCTCCAAGACAACTACAATGCTTGATGGCCAAAACCACTGTGGCAAGGAACAAGGTCACCTGTCGATGATTATGTGCAAAATCAAGGAGTTAGAGCCCCAGCAATCAAGCGATTAGAGACTCAGTATCTGATGAATTCTGGAATGGACATCTTCTGTGCTTCTTAAAATATGCATGTGGTTTCTTCCTTCTTTCTACCCAGAGGAGTAAAATCTGGGGAGGGGATGGACCTGTATAGCTTCCATCCTCTGGGCAGGTGAGCCTGTCCCCTCTGGGCAGGTGAGCCTGAAGAGTAAGGGCTTCTGTTCAGGAGGGCCTCCTCCCAGAGCCATGCTCCCCACCTCTAGGACTCTGCTCAGAAAAGCAGAAAGCAGAGGCAGGGCAAACCTGAGCCCAGGTAGAGCTCCAGGAAGGAGTGGTTGTCACCGGCTCTGAAGGATGTCATGGGTTTGAATTTTATTAACAGGAGCAAAGCGTGCAAATGACAATGACAAATACATTTCACGGCTTCTTGGAATACCACTCAGGGACACTCTGGCTTACACACATTCCCGTGTACACAGAACTCTGACTTCTTTATCAAGCTTCAGAGGCAGCTTGGAGTTGGGAAGATAAAGCCCGACCCCTGATCACCAACACATGTCTCTCTAATTGAACATCCCCAACAGGAGGCTGAGGTCACAGTGGTAGGCTGGGAGGTCCCCAATGCTCTGAATCTCAGCTTTCAGCATCTCTAGATTGGATAATATATTTCAACTGTACCACGTTAGGGAAATATGTGGAGAAACTGCCCAGCACCACACCAACACAAGGCATGGATTCTGATGCTACTTGTGGCCTGGGCGGGCATTCTTTTGCCGCATCCTGGTGCTCAAGGCCATCTGTGAAGGTTCTTTGTTTGCAAGCCACCAGACTGACTCCAGCTAACTCAGGCCCAAGTGGGTTGAATGGGAGGTTGTGGGGCTGGCAGAATCAAAAGAAAGGCTGAGGGCTTGGACAGGACTAGCAGAGGCATCTCCAGCACCCAGGGCACAAACAGACTCTCTCCCTGGGGACTGTACTTGGTGAGCTGGTGCCATGGTTTTCTGTCTCTGTGTCATTCTGCTCAGGATTTAAATCCCTGAGAGATTCTGATGGCGTGGATCAGCTCTCTTCTGGCCAGGGTGTGGCCAGGACCATCAGACTGCATGCTATGGGGAAGCAGTTTCCCCCAAAGAAATACTGATGTACTAATACCAGAAAAGAAGGGGGGAAGCAGGCAGGCAGAAACAGCAGCTGTCTACCACAAAGGTCCTACATGAAGAGGTTCCAGCCACCCCTGTGGCCCATTTCCCATGGTGTCCCCCCCCTACACACACTGTCCCCTCCTCTTCATTATTCCCCATTGCTTCCAGTTCGTGCCCTGCGCACTCTGGGATGTCCTTCCTAACTAGTTCTGCACGTTCCTGCCCACATCATGTGGACCTCTTCCTGGTTTCTGCCTGTCGTGCATTAAGCTTTGGGTTGGATTGCATGTAGGTTAAGGAATAGGTTTTACTGGGGAAAGGGAAAACTTACAAAGCTGGGCTTCCATACCCCATAGAGAGAAGCCATTGCTGGGCCCATAGCAAGGATCTGATTTCCAGCAGGAACCCATTGGCCCCTATCTTCTCCCGTTTATAGGACAAAAGTGAGGAAACAGCCTTGGTAGAGGAACACACTTGGTGCCTTTAGTCCAAACTTGGGGTGCCAACCACTTATAGGAAACGTCTGGAGACACCATACTTGAACTTGGCATCCATAGAAAGTTAGAGTACCCCCAAAAGGATGAAGGAAGCCATAGTCCTGTGGAAAGCTAAGTTTGAGTATAGCCCCTCTGTTGGGTGAATGGGGAAGGATCCTGATCCTAGCTAGCTTATTTCCAGGCAACCCACATACCCAACTCCAAAGCCACTCCTTTCATAATTCTTTACTGGTCCACACTCTTAATCCCCAAGCCCCACAAACTAGACAGCTGTCATTTCTCTGAACTCTTTGATGGGGTTACCTTGAGAATTCGTCCTCTTTTCCCTGTTTCTATCTTTATTCATCTCTGCCCAGGCTCGTGCTCTTTTTTTTTTTCCCCCAAAGATTTTTATTGGGGTAGGGGAACAGGACTTTATTGGGGAACAGTGTGTATTTTCAGGACTTTTTTCCAAGTCAAGTTATTTTCCTTTTAATCTGAGTTGTGGAGGGTGCAGTTCAGCTTCAAATTGTTGTCCTTTCAGTCTTAGTTGTGGAGGGCACAGCTCAGCTCCAGTTGCCATTGCTAGTTGCAGGGGGTGCAGCCCACCATCCCTTGTGGGAGTCGAACCAGCAACCTTGTGGTTGAGAGGATGCACTCCAACCAACTGAGCCATCTGGGAGCTCAGCAGTAGCTCAGCAGTAGCTCAGCTCAAGGTGCCGTGTTCAATCTTAGTTGCAGGGGGCACTGCCCACCATCCCTTGTGGTACTCGAGGAGTTGAACCGTCAACCTTGTGGTTGAGAGCCCACTGGCCCATGTGGGAATCGAACTGGCAGCCTTCGGAGTTAGGAGCACGGAGCTCCAACTGCCTGAGCCACCGGGCCAGCCCCCAGGCTCATGCTCTTGATTTTAGATGTCTGTAGCCCTGTATCCTCTACTAAACTGGCATCTCTTCAAGGACATCTCACACGTGTGCCTTATCTTTGCACTCCTGTCACTAATTTGAAGTTTGGTCCAGATGGGCTCTCCATACAAAATATAGGATTGACAAACGAATGAGCAGTTTCAACTGCAAGATGGAAATCTACTCAGAGATGCAGTTAGAATGGATCAGCCAAAGTAGCTCTCTAGAAAACCAAGAAGGTGACATGGATGACAACACTCCCAGGAATAAACGGACTAATGGGGAGAAAGCTTGTATGGCGTGCAGGCTGGGTACAGAGTCGCGTTGTTTAAAACATGGATTCCATCAACAAATACTCTCCGGCATCTACTACACATCAGGCTCTGCGCAATGCCCTGAAATACACCAGTGAATAAAGCATTGACAACCCCCACCCTCACCGATTTAACTGGGTATGCTTTCACTTCCTCTAAACCCTGGGAGTGAAGTTTCTTTGCTTCACTAAATCCTTAACACTTCAAAATAAACTGGGCCCTTCTCAGATCCAGATTTATTTGTGCATGGCATTAAATCAGAGGGAAAACTGGACCAAAAGGTCCCTGTATTTGTTAAGAAGTAAACAACAATAACAAGAACAAAAACCTCTTTCCTTTAATCCCCAGACATTCACATGGTCAAGATCTGCCCTGCAGCTTGTTATTAGGCCAGAGACACAGCAGGGTGTGGCATTGTTTTGAGAGACTTAAAAGTCTTCAAAACCTAAATGGCTTAAATGTAGCATGCTGTCTCTGTGAGCTGTCACTCACAGATTGCTCCAACCATTGACCTAGTGAGAGTGAGGACAGATCAATAGTCGGGTAGGGAGAGGTCTGGCTTTTAAGTCCATGCTCCTCTCACTTGCTAGCTCTGGCCTTGGAGAGGGATGGGGGAGAGAAGGCACTGGGTTATTCTGAAAACCTTGGTTTCATCACCAGGAGTCAATCCTTGGAGACTGTAAAGCATAGGCTGCTGATTCTATAGAGATTATGAGTGTGGCGCCGTATCCCTGACTTCCACAAGCACTTCCCTGGTTCAGTTACCCCCGTTATAGGTTATAGTTGTTGGGCAGCATTGCCCATTTTGCGTTCGTCTATCTCCTTGAGAACAAAGAGACCATCTTATTCTTTTCTATATCCTTAGCACCTAGTAAGTACTCAGTAAATGTCTCATGAATGAAGGAACAAACACCCAGTTGTTACAGGCAGCCCATTTTATGGCACTTATGAGAGGAAGAAATGGAAGCATCAGGAGTGGGGTGGGGGAGTTCGGGAACAGGAAGGGAACAGGAAGATAGAAAAGGGGGAAAGAAAAGGAGAGGACAACAAAGGAAAAGGACAGAATGCAAAGCTGCAGGAAGGAGATGCAAACTTAGAAGGTCGGAGCCCAGTGGCTTCCGGTAGGATTCCAGGAAAACATTGATCGGACTCTGTGGTTCCCTAGGGCTGATTGCTGAGAGTGGATTCCTGTTATCACTTCTTTCTGAAGTGCGAATTAGATTAGCCACTGTTCAGAGGTCTTTTGCCACTCTTTATCTCCCCCAGCTCCACTGTGATGGGGACAACTTCAGGGGAACTAATTTTTCTGTACTACAGCCTAAAAGCTAGAATACTATGAGAGCCAGAAGAAACCAGATTTGGCTCCGTGAACTGGCTCACAGAGGTCTTCTTTATCCCTCTGGTTGAAAAAAGGGGTTTCTGCATCTACTCTGATCATCCGTAGGCCTGGATTTCATTATCCCTACACGATTACATCTGTCACACAAAAAAGTAGAAAAACAGAAAAGCAGAGGATAACGGGACTTTTGGGGTTTCCATGTCCCATTTATTAACTCTTACTGTGTGCCAGGCACTGCCCTCAGCAAATCACATAGATCATCTCACTTATTCCTCACCTTTGAGGTAGGCATTTTTATTATTCCCATATACCGACGAGGGAACTAAAGTTGAGAATGAATAAGTTGCCCAAGGTGAGACACCTGATCCCTATCAGAACTCATAACTGAGAGGCTGGGCAGACTGCAGAACCCATTCCCTTCACCACGAGGGCGCAGAACTACCACCCGCCAGGAGGCACCAGCTCACTGCTGGGTATGGCACGACGGTGCAGGTGGTGCTAAGGATGACACCCAGTAGCTAAACTGTTATTACTAAGCATTTATTTTCTGCCCAACACTGTACTAAGTGATTCACAGACACTCTCCTATTGAAACCTCCCAACAACCCAGTGAGGTAGGTTTTATGATTTATTTGTAGACGAGAAACTTGAGGCCCAAGGAGATTGAGGGGCTTAATCAAGGTTGCGCAGTGCGTCGTGCAGCGGCAGAGCTCAGCATGGAAACAGTCTACCTGGCTCTAAAGATGATGCCAAGGCTGGGAAGGGTTAAACAAGAGGATTGCTTCACTGACTGGAGTTCACTCTAATTCACAGAACCTTCCAAGAGGAAGAGATCTCCAGGGATCTTTTGACTCACCCCTCTGCCTTTGGGTGGGTAAGCCATTATTATCTGCTTTTGATAGTTGCGATGGGGTCAGGGAAACAAGGGGCTCATTCAACATCATGCAGCCTGGATATTCAGAAACGTGTCTGACACCATCTCAAGTCCCCCTAAGATTGTTGGGTGAGTGTTGGGTCCCCCTCAGGCTCGCTCCGCTCTTCTGCACTTCATTTCCCCAACTGGGCCCAGCTGATGTCCTGGGGTCCTGAGCCCCTTACTATTCCTGCCTCTGCTGTCCGTGTTGACCTCTTTCTCTCCCTGGAGTTTCTCTCTGGGTGTCCCTCCTGACCCTGTCCAGCGGCTAAAGTCAATCGGATCAAGCTCATTTGCAGCAAAGCATTAATGGCTTACATGGCAATCCTTCCAGGTAACTGCTGCATGTTAAAACACCCCATCTAAATCCTGGACCAATGCTGTGCACTGCAGCGGAGTGGCAGGCAGCCTTTTGGTGAGATTTTCTTTCTACGCAGGCAAACCACTTGCCTTACACTTGAAGGCGCTTCCGCAGAATTACCAGTGCAGACAGGTCTTTCTTGGCACAGCTTCAGCTGCCTTAATCTGCAAAGTGGGGACGGAGACTTTTGCCTGGAAGGAGGGGATTGGGTCTGCTGCTCTCCTGCAGCACTGAGATCAATCTAATTCCAGAAGTCTAATCTGAGGAGGCAGAGGCTGTCAGGCAGCCAGCAAAATTAATGAGAAAACGGGAGCAAACACAATGTGCGTCTTGTCTGCTCAGGTTGGGAGAAGGTGACTTGGTGCGTCTGCGGAGTCGGGTTCTTTGGGGTGTACGCGGTCCATGGGCCTCTTTGGAGGTACAGTGTGCTCCGAGCTAACGCATTCAAAGGCACGGATGAGGGCTTAGACAAGAACGCCTACACCTGGATGGCTTCTGGAGAATCTGTCATGTACTTGAATCACATCTTAGATCTGCCCTCTGTGATCCAATTAATGCGGAGTAGCACACACACAAAGCCCCTCGGTGTGGGAGAAAAAAGATATGCTCACTAGGAATGGCAAGAGGGAAAAATCAATAAATGATTGAAGAGCTTCTGATTCACTGCCTGGGCACACACCTCACAAAGCGGGGCTTCTTCTTTTCTCTGCATTGCGAGATGCGAACATCAGGAATAAGAGAAAGGTGCCATTTGACTGAGTCCCCTGTAATGGGGAGCGTCTTTTATCAAGCATGTACACAGGAGGAGCTGCCATTTCCTGACAACTGATTTGCTTTAATCGACCAAATACTTTTATTCCTGGCTCATGACTTTGAGGGGAAAATTTCTTAGCAGAAAACAAGTAAAAGATGGGTAACGGAGACCTCGTCCATGGATCTGTGAAGAGAAAGTAGGAGCCGAACGACAGGGACAGGTGGTTTAGGGTGAGAGTGGCACAGGCTGTCTTAATTACTCTTGGGTTTTCGGTGACCTGGAAGGTGAATTAAAAGGACACGACTTGCCTTTTTAAATCTCTATTATAGAGGAACTATTCATTGGGTAAGGTTGCAAACGCAATGCCCATGGGGGAAAACAAGTAATATGAATAAGTAGCTGGGACACAGGCATGCACCCTGGAAGGATGCCAGGTGAGGATAAAGGCAGAGATCGGCGTGATGCTTCTACAAGCCAAGGAACGCTAAAGGTTGGTAGTAAACCACCAGAATCTAGCAGAGTCACGGAGCAGATTCTCCCCAGCCCTCAGCAGGCACCAAGCCATACCAACACCTTGATCTTGGACCTTTAACCTCTAGAACTGTGAGACAATACATTTCTGGTGTTCAATCGGCCAGTTTGTGTACTTTGTTACAGCAGCCCTAGCAAACTAATACGTCTGCTGAATTCCAATGGCTTAAAACAACAGTTTATTTCTTGCATATGCTATATGCCCATTTTGGGGTGGCAGGGGGCTCTGCTACCATAGTCTTTCAGGTACCCAGGCTGACGGAGTAGCCACCAGCTTCAGGGTTTGTCTCAGCAAGGGAATAGGGCCTGGAGAGAATGGCACACCAGCTCTTAAACACACTACTCACATTTCATTGACCAAATCAAGTCACATGGCCATGCCTAACATCGAGGGGAAAGGAAGCATAATTATCCCATTACCTGCAAAGAGAAGAAAATGCAGTGATGGGCACAAGTAAAATCTATCACGATTATTTAAGAATATCTACATAGAAAAATGATGGGTTAGAAATGTACTGAAGAGCACTTGTTGATTATTAAGAGTACTCGAATTACTATACTTTTCTAAATTTTCCAAGTTTTTTTTCCCCCTACAAAGGATATGTATTACTTTAATAAGCAGGGGGGAAGCCTTTTACTTTTTTAAATAAAATAAAGGTTGGCTCACTTGTCGAAGGTTAATAAGTGGATGGACCAGAAAAGAACTCAACTCTGTGGAATGAAATTTCCTTATTAGAAAGGCTATATACATAAGATGGACATGGACACCACCAGGCTGAGTTTATTACTGCCTAGAAACCTGATGACAAAGTGGATAACTTTGCACAGTGACATTCCCATTTACCATGTTTATATTCATAAGATAACCTCCCATAAGGGAGGCTTATTCAGGAGATGATGGGGAGGGGATGTTTTTTCCAGGGAAGATAGTCTGTGGACATGGAGGAAAAGAAGGTAGATGATGGATGAGAGATGGTGTCTTATGGCAGGTTCCCCAGAGATGATACTGTATTTGCATATGATTTATTAAGGGAGTGTTACCAGGAGAAACTGAGGAGGGAGTCGGGGTAGCAGAACACAATGGAGAAGAGGGCAAGACAAAGTGTGATTTTTTTTTTTAAAGATTTTATTGGGGAAGGGGAACAGGACCTTATTGGGGAACAGTGTGTACTTCCAGAACTTTTTTCCAAGTCACGTTGTTGTCCTTTCAATCTTAGTTGTGGAGGGTGCAGCTCAGCTCCAGGTCCAGTTCCCATTTCTAGTTGCAGGGGGCTCAGCCCACCATCCCCTGCGGGAGTCGAACCAGCAACCTTGTGGTTGAGAGGATGCGCTCCAACCAACTGAGCTATCTGGGAGGCAGCTCAGCTCAAGGTGCCATGATCAATCTTAGTTGCAGGGGGCGCTGCCCACCATCCCTTGCAGGACTCCAGGAATTGAACTGGCAACCTTGTGGTTGAGAGCCCACTGGCCCATGTGGGAATCGAACCGGCAGCCTTCAGAGTTAGGAGCATGTAGCTCTAACCGCCTGAGCCACCAGGCCGGCCCCGACAAAGTGTGATTTCAGGCACAATCCCAGCCTTATCCCGGGAAGAGCTATGGAGCTTAAATTACACGTTCAAGTAGCCCTGACTTGAGCTAAGGGTTTTCATACTCCTGCTCAGATCGGTCATTGGCTCCCAGGCACTTCCGGCTCTCTGAAACTGAGAGCAGAGCAGATCTGGCAGCCCAAGGCGAGCCTCTGAAGAAAATCACAGGGGTGAGGCATTAGAAGCAAAGCACACAGAAGCTGTCCAGGGAAACACAGAAATGGAGAGGGAATTTGAGGGGCCCTGAGGCACCCCTGAGGGTGCCCACTACAGACGGAGACTCTCTGGAGACAGGTGTTGGCCTTCAGAAAACTGTACAGAGCCTATGTAAGAGCCTGTGGGAAAGGATTTTACTCAAGACAGACAACAGGGCCCTTAACCTGTTCCTTGCTGGCAGTGGTGGAAGGGACCCAGTGGCTTTTGGCCACAGATACCTCTATCAGCTGTCGTTGGGAAGGACTGACAGATGGTTTTAAATCTACAAGGATGGCTGAAAAAAATGTGCATTGTATTGACTACATAGGAATTCCTGACACATGACATGGAATGGAAAATGACACATTGTTGAGTGGGGTTGGTGTCCTTATGACGACAGGACGGGGAAATTCCCCGTGCCTTCTCTCACTATCATCTCCACTGCAATCAAGCTTGTCTGCCTCTCTCTCTCTCTCTCTCTCTCTCTCTCTCTCTCTCTCTCTCTCTTTCTTCCCTCTCTTTCTCTGTCTCCCTCTCCCATTCTCCTGCTAAGTGCTAGAAGGCAGTAAGGCAAAGTTTTCCCAGGGTCTGCATGAGACCAAGCACAGGCATAAAACTTGCAGAGAGTCAGACCTGGTTTCAAATCCTCACTCTGTCACTCACTAGCTGAGTAAATTAACGTCCCTGAATCTCAAGTTCCTTACATATAAAATAGAGAATGATAAAACCTGTACCTATCAGGACTGTCCAGAGGTTGGAGGGAAGTGCAGCTTTTTTGAGTCTTAATTTCTTCATCCATACAATAAAGTTTAATAAAGTTAATGATAAACGATGATGATGATGATGATACTGATAGGTTTCCTGGGATCGAGGTGGGGGTTTAAGAACTAAATATAGCAGTGTGCTGTAAATAGATTACTGTACTTGGCCCATCCTGCCCCCCCCCCCCACACCCCCCTCCACCGGCCAAGTCTCCTTAAAGAGAAGAAGAACGGGTCTTTCCACTCTTGCCACTACTGGGCAGGTTATTTGTCATATAGGCCTGGAAGCTCATCGAAGTGCTGCATCTTGTTTTCTAATAAGAATCCTTCTCTTTCCCTTCCAGCCATCATGATCTTATGACCACAGTTGTCTCTGGGTGAATAGACACAGCCGCCCCCTCCCCCCCACCTCCGAGGGAAAGAAACTCCATCAGGCCGGGCCTGCTGGGCTGAGGTGGAATAACTACGAATGAGGAAATGCCAAGAACCTTCTCTCTCTCCTGAGAAATGCTTTGGGCCAACCTGGACCTGTTTAATTTCTAGGCCAGAAGCATACATTGAATCCTGCGCCATATGCCTGTCTCCCCACCCTTTCTGCAGTAATCTAGATAGAGATTAATAGGGTCACTCTAAGAGGGACACACACAGGGGTGCTGAGTCCTTTGTGTTCATAGGGTTTGAAAGGACGGATCTCTAACAAGTCTAATTTAATGTTGGTTCAAGTGAAAGCACGGTGAATTCCAGGCCAGAAAGAATAAACTGGGATGCCATAGAATGACAGAGATAATTTAATTCAACTCCCTCGCTCAATAGATAAGGAACCTGAGGCTCATCGAGTGAAGGGTGGGCTGATGTATCCACAGCCACGTACTAAACCAAGACAAGGCCGGGGCTGCGGGGTCCTGGGCCAGTGCTCTGCGCTGTCATTCGTTTCTGCACCATTGTCATGATTTTTCTATTTACACACCATCTGTACTTTTATTAACATGGTTCCTTTACTACTTGAATTGACTCTATCTTTTATTCCTAAATAAATTTATTTTGAAAGGAAACTGCTGTAAAGAGAAAGCAAGGATCGTTTGCCACAAATAGAAGGCAGCTATAAAAATAAATGCTGTATGAAACAAAGCAATACAGTTCAATTTTAGCAAGGCACTGCTGTGGGTGAAGAGATCCCTCACTCTCTCCGTTAAAAGGGAGATTCATAATGTTAAAGAAACTAAAAGGAATAGCTTTCTTATCATAGAAGATTTTTAAAAAACTTTAAAAAATGTATTTAAGTGTGTTTTTCCAGGACCCATCAGCTCCAAGACAAGTAGTTGTTTCATTCTAGTTGAGGAGGGTGCAGCTGACAGTGTCCCATGTGGGGATCGAACCAGCAACCTGTTGTTAAAATCACCGCGCTCTAACCAACTGAGCTAACCGGCCGCCCCAGGAGATGGTTTTTAATGCATTTGGGGACCATCTAAAATTGTCTCTCATATCATGAGTGGCAAAGTTGGTCAGGAAAGGAAAACAGGTGAGAAGGTTTTAAAGGAAGTCTAATACTTCACAGTACCCGAGTTAGAATCCCAATTGTGCCACTTCCAGGCTACAAGACTTGGAGCAAGTGACTTAACCTCTTTCTGCCTCAATCTCCTCACTTATAAAATGGGAATAATAGTGTGTATACCGTGGGATTGTTGCAAGTATTAAACTAGATAGAACATATACAGTCCTTAGAACAGTACTTAGAACGGAGCAAGCACACAATAGCATCAGGTGTTACTGTAATTAGCATTGTTAAAACTTAAATGATCTTTATAGCTGGATTGCAAACCTTATTGGTAAAGGATCAGATAGTAAATATTTTAACCTTTGTTGTCTATATGGTCTCTGTTGCAACTACTTCACTCTGCCATGTGGGGACAAAGTGGCCACAGGCAGTACATAAACAGGCATGGCTATGCGCCAATAAAACTCTACTTACAAAAATAGGAGGCAGGCTGGATTTGGCCTGCAGGCTGCAGTCTGTGCTAGAGGCTTATAGGTGTGGAAAACAAAAACAGGCCAAATGCTTTCTAGACTATTTTGAATAAAATACCTATCCCTATGAGATAGCATCCTATCTCCTACCTTAGCACAAATCCCAAACTTTGGAAGTCAATCTCAGACACCTGAAATGTAGATTCTATTCTTACTGCCTGCCATCATCTCAACTGTTCCCCAAATGGCCATGCGACTGAGCAGGTCCTGAACTTGAGGTAGATTCAAGGTTAAAAGCGGGAGGAGTCAGAATCTTGTGTTTGCCACTCTTCCTGCAAGGGGGATCATTTTCTTTTTACACACGACAAAACTGCAGCTCAGCAGGGTGGAGTAATTGCCCAAATGTCACATAGCCAGCAAGCTGACATCAATTCCACAAACATGAAATTTGGTTCCAATCCAGAAACCCTAGG
This sequence comes from Rhinolophus hipposideros, assembly GCF_964194185.1. Taxonomy (NCBI): domain Eukaryota; kingdom Metazoa; phylum Chordata; class Mammalia; order Chiroptera; family Rhinolophidae; genus Rhinolophus; species Rhinolophus hipposideros. The sequence continues at coordinate 26,057,659 of NC_138069.1, read as the reverse complement.
GCCAGCTGCATGTTGTCATGATACTCCCTTTTCCTGTTTCCAGTCGCCATGAGAAAAGAGGGGAGAGCGTGAGAGGGAATGATTTAGAGTTACAAATGATGCTGATGGGTTAGGGCACAATTGTGACCCAAGGAGGAGGGAGAATATGGTCCTCAGAGATCATACGATAGAGTGGGAAGTGCACAGGACCCGACCTGCTCTGTTTCACTGGTGAACCCGAGCTGTATACCTGGGCAGATCTTCTCCACTTGCTGCATCTCACTTTCCCCAAATGTACTAAGAAGAAGTGCATTTATCGATTTCATACAGAGGGCCCAGTGCGTTCCAATACCTTTCTCTCATTTTCTCTCCACAACAATCCTGAGATTTCTATGGCCATTGCACAAATGAGCAAGGTGAGGATCTGAAAGGGCATTCCAACTGTCCAGGATCACAGAGTTAGTGAGTAGGTTGTCTGGCTACAAGTCTAGGTTTTTCCAGTGCACAATCTTCCTCAGAGGACTCTCCGTCCCCTCCAAGGCGAGAACACAAATGAGAAGGAAGTACACGGAGGCTCTGTCGTTCTGGATGAGAGCTCACTCATTTTGCACGCTTACCATGTGCTGGGTGCTGTGTGAGGCCAGGCCCTCCAGACCCTACCAGCTGGAGGCTAAGAGTACCCTCTTTTTGCAGATTTGGAAACTGAGGCTCATAAACCTTAAGTGACTTGTCCGAGGTCACTCAGCTATCAAGAAACAAGACTGAGGTTTGACTCCAGGTTAAATTCACTGCAAAGCCCATACATGTACTATCGTGTTTCCCCGAAAATAAGACCTAGCTGGACAATCAGCTGAGAGGCTCTTGATTGGAGAGTGGTCGCGATGCAAACCACCCAACTCTCCCTTCCACAGTAGCCCTTCTCCTTGCCTTAATTCTCTTGGTGACCAGGGGAACTTTTAGCCTCTCCTTGTCCCATTTCTTCTATTCGATCTATAGAGCAGGGGCAGGAAGGAAGGGCCAACAAGAGAGAAGGGTGGCAGGGCAAAGGCTTCTGGTAGGCACTACCTCCAGGGGTCCCACCTTGAGGGGGATCAGGAATTGGCTAAGAGAAAGGAAGAAAAGTCAAGATCCTTAGCTGCTAATTGCAGCAAAGATAAAATCTTATCTGGAGATGGTCTGAAGGCGACCCCACTCAATCTAATTCCCACCTGGGCTATGTCTACCTGGATGGGGCCAAGTTCACTCCTTAGCCCCAGCTTTTTCCCTGGAGTTGGTGTCTACCAAACCTCTTTTGAGACTTGCTGAAATGCTTTTACCCTCATATATTCTCTTCTAAAAGCTTACTGGATATGTGCTGCGGCTCATTTCCAACAGCAGCTCCAGGAGCACTTTGGCTTTGTGTTGGGAAAGAGGCTTTAGGAGGTGATAATAACATTTCCACGTCCCAACTGGGCCTGCCTGGCCACTGGGGTGCGTGATGATTCCCACCGAGGACTCTATATATTAAAAGGGTTGGCTGTGGAAGGAAGAGCAACTGCACGCCTTCCTGTTCATTCTGCGACGCAACAGCGGCCTCTCGTGGCCATAAATAGAACTACAGGTACTCTAGTCCAAGTTTCTGGGTTTTCTTCACTCTTTCCCTTTATATTTATTGAGACCTACTGTGTGCCAGCCAAGGTTCTAGACACTGTGGACATATCAGTGAACAAAACAAAGTCCTTTCACTCATAATGTTTACACTTTAGTATGTGTGTGGGGGACAGAAAATATACATACGTGTTCGTGTACATATATGTGTAGATGTTCAGAAGAACTAAGGAAAAATAAAGCAGAAAAGAGGGATAGGGATGAGAGGAGGGCAACACTTTTCAATAAGATGGTCAGAAAAGCCTCACTGATAAGGTGACTGTGGGGACAGAGCCAGGAGTGCAGTTTCCAGGCTCTCGGCCTCACGTGGAAAGGTGTTGGCTCAGGTAGTAAATGGCCATCAACTGTGATTGGATGGCTATCAGCTGTGGCTAGATGGCCGGCAGCTGTAACCAGTGAGCCATTGGCCACTAATATAACTGCTGTGGCTACGCTAGCAAAAAAATGGGGGCGAGCAAGAAGATGGTGGCTGGCAAGCGCGGATTGTAGTTAAGACAGCGGGTTGCAGATTGTGTGGCTCCTGCTTCCTGTGTCTCCAGCCCAGCCGCCAGGGAGAATATAGTAGTATGACTCCCCTACCTATGGCTCTGTGGGTGTTCCTTTTTGGCCTCACCATGTCCTGCGTTCTTATGTGGGGAGCGGGAGAAGACCCCGCAGGCCGCCCCGCATGACAGTGACATTTAAGAGGGACTTGAGAGAAATGGGGAGGGATATCCAGGCAGATGAAACAGCAAAGATTCAAGGCCTTGAAGTGAGAGGGCATCTGGCTGTTTTAGGAACAACAGGAGGCCAGCTTGACTGGAACACACTGAGTGAGGGAAGGGTAGCAAGAGATGCTGTCTGAGAGGCTGTGGGGCCAGATCATGTAAGACATGGGCCCCCAAGTGTGTTCCCAGCTTTGCAGCATCTAGTCACCCGGGAACTTGTTACAAATGCAGATTACTGGGCCCAGCCCCGACCTACTGAGTCAGAAACTCTGAGAGTGGGTCCTGGCTGTGTGTATTTTAACAAGCCCTCCAGGTGAGTCTGCTGCTGCAGTCTGGGAACCACTGAGACGAGGCCTCATAGGCCATTGTGGGGACTTTGATTTTTATTCTGAGATGAGAAGCCATTGGAAGCTTTGGGGCAGAAGAGGGACATGAGCTGACTTTGAAAAAAATACACTTGTGCTCTGACCCTAACCCCAGAGATTCCGATTTAATTTGTCTGACACATGGGCTGGGCATTGTAATTTCTAAAACTCTCCAGGAGCTCAGCTGGGAGGCCACTGCTGTAGCTTAGACCGGAGTGGCAGCAGTGGAGGTGCTGAGAAGTGGTCAGATTCTGCATAGGTTTTGAAGGTAGAACTATGAAGATTTTCTGATGGAGGCAATGCAGGGTGCAAGAGAAATTGAACAGTCAGGATGACTCCCAGGTTTTTACCCTGAGCAAGTGGAAGGATGCAGTTTCCATTTGCTATGATGGGGGAGACAGTGGGAGGAACAGGTTCCCCGGGGAAGGGAATCAGGAGTTTGAGTTTGAACATGTTAAGTTGGAGATGTCTACATGAGATCCAAATGGAGATGCTGGCGAGGTTCAGGGGAGATGTCTACGCTGGACATCTGTTTGTGAGCTGTCAGTGATAGGTGGTGTTAAGGCCATAAGGCTGGATGAGATCACTTAGGGAGGGACTACAGATTAATAAAAAAGTTGGACTCAGACCTAGGGGCACTCCAATGTAGAAGGAAACAGGAAGAGAACCAAGTGCCAGTGACGTCCCCGAAACCCAGGTGAAAAGTATTTCAAGAAGGAGGAAATAGCAACAAGCTGCTGAGTGGCCAAGAGGGGGACTGAACATTGACTGCTGGATTTAGCAGCTTCAAGGTCACAGAAGAGCACAATGACTGAGAACAGTGTCGGTGAAAGGATTGGGAGAGGGACAGGGCGTGTATGTAGAAAAGGAGGAGAGACATCTGAGACACAGAGGACAAACGATTCTTTTGCAAAATTTTGCTGTAAAGGGAGGGTGATGGAGGAGAATAGGGTCAACAACGGTCTTTTTTTTTTTTTTTTTTTTTTTTTTTACTATGAGAGAAATAACAACATGTTTGTCTTTCTTGGGAAAGATCTTCCAGCACAGGGAAAAATCAGTAGATATTTTAATAACAACAAACATTTATTAAACACATGTTTATGCTCTCAGCACTGTGCTTCATGTTGCACATGAATTATTTGCCACAAACACTTCCTCCTTACTACAATCCTATGAAGAGGTTCTATTATTATTCCCAATTTATAGACAAAGGAGCCTGACTGAGCTCTGAGAAATGCACTAATGTTCACGAAGACTCACAGCCAGTAAGATGGGACAGCAGAGGTTCCACCCTGGAATTGGCTCCAGAGCCAGAGCCCTTGACACCTGCTCTGCAAAGCCCAGCCATCCGGCTTCCTGCACGTGGGGCATCCTTTTAAATCCTGAAACTTTTGATACTCAGCTAGAAGGGACGAAATGACCTCCTACCCCTTCCTCACAGAGCTCCCCTCTGCACCAGGCTTCATGACCTCTCTTGCTCAGCGTAAACACTGCTGTAACAACAGTCCATATCCGTGGTAGAAGCAAAAGGAAATAACATCTGTTCTGGGTCCAGTGGTGCCCCCCAAACTTCATGTCTACCTGGAACTTCAGCATGTGACCCTATTTGGAAATGGGTCTGCCGGTGGAAGAGAGGTTACAAATGAGTCATGCTGGATTAGGACGGGTCCTACTTCAAGGGCTGTTATCTTTATAAGAAACAGAGACCCTGGAGACCCTCGGGGAGAATGTCATGACCATAAAGTCAGAGATGGAGTGACGCAGCTATAAGACCAGGGATACCAAGGGTGCTGGCAACAGCAGAAGCCTGGGAGAGGCAGGGAAGGGTGCTTCTGCAGAGCCTTCAAAGAAAGCATGGCCTTGACGACAACTTGATTTCAGACTTCTAGCTTCCAGAACTGAGAGAATAAATTCCTGTTGTCTTAAAGCGCCACATTGGTGGTAATTTACTATGGCAGCCCAAGGAAACGAAAACAGTACCCACTGGTCAGAAGTTGGCAGTAAGCCTGTGAAGGATCCTGTGGTACCCCCTCCCCCCCGTGCCATGCACATCAATTCGTGCTGCACTCCCTCGAGGTCACCGTCACGTAAGAACACATGAAGGAGAGGCATAGAATGATACACCTGGGAGGGCCCATAGAGACAATGTAGTTCAGCCAGCGTATTTTAAACACATGGAAGGTAAAGTGCAAGAAGGGCAAGAGGCTTGTCCGAGGTCACATGGCTCTTGAATTGCAGGTGACATATCTGTTTGACTCACACTGCATTCTCGCTAACCTGAAACCCTGCCTCATACCTAGCAGGTGTTCAGTAAATATTTATGGAATAAATGAATGAATGAAACCCAAATGCCTGATCTCCAGTTCAGGATTTTTTTCAAATTATGTTCTCATGCCTTGCTAAGATTAAAACCAACACTACTTTGTTTACATTGGCAATTCCTTTTCTCCAACTGCTCAGACTAAAACCTATCAGCTATGGATTAATTTTTGTTGTTGAAAATATCAAGGCTTCTTGGAGATCTAGCCAGAGAAAATTTCTAATATTGAAGCATAATGCTTTCCACCTAAAAAGGACTTTCCTGTTCCATTGCACATTCCTCTTAAATAAATGGCTGAGTATCCTAAAAACAGGGCTACCTAAAATTTACTAACATTAGACCACCCCATAGACTGTAGTTCTATTTAGCCCCAGGCCTGGGAGATAAATTCTTGACTGGTTATTCACAAGGATAAAGGCAATATGACGAATAGCCACCATTTATCAGGTAACTATGGTGTATCAGCTTTTGTTAAGCAATTTGCTATGCTATAACCTCTCTTCACAATGAAGATTAATGATTCCTTCCAAGGTATTGATTGTACGCATGTTGTCCAATAAGGCAGCCACTAGTCTTGGGAGGAGCGCTTTACGGAGGTCTGACATGAGCAGTACAGACTTGGCGAACTACAGGAGGACGCTATTCTCGGTTTTAAAACTTCTAAGAACTTATCTTACAGATAAAGTCCCTCAAGTGTGCAAAGACACATGTCCAGGGATATTTGTTACAGAAATGTGTGTAAGAGCAAAAGATTAGAAACATCTAAAATGCCCATTCACGGGGTTGGTTAAAATACATGAGATGTTGGTTGGTACATCTCAAATAGAATGCCAGAAAGTCACTCAAAAGAATGAGGCAGGTCTACAGGTATTCTTACGGGAAAACGTCCAAGATACAGGATCTGAACAATACAATCCCATTTATATAAAATAAATACAATGATATAAAATGCATATACAAAGGAAGGTGGGACAGAAGGATGGTATAATCTTACTTGTGTAAAAAAAAGACAATTATATATATATGAAGAAAGGGAGGGAGGGAGGGAAAACATTTCTGGAAGAATGTATAAAGTACTGCCAATATATGGGAGTATATTGGCAACTAGGGAGCAAGGAGTAGGAAGCAAAGAAAAGATTTTTCCTTTTAAACCTAAAAGCCTTCTACACTGTTCATATTTTTAAACAATGCGCATGTGTTAAGCTTATCATTTAAAACCCGGTTATTTAAAAATAAGAAAAGTAGAGGGTATGTGACTTGTTATTAACACCCTTGGGTTGCAAAGAGACCACAAAGAAATCATGCAAGCTTATTTCTGCACTGATGCTCAGAAATTAAGAAAACGTTGGCTCTTAGTAGAATTTATCCTGATCCATGCAAGCTCAGGTTAATAATATGCTCAGAACAGATAGATAGATAGATAGATAGATAGATAGATAGATAGATAGATAGATAGGTAGAACAGGGATAGCAGCACTGAACACATTTAAAACAGTTTGGCCAAGCTGTTAGAAGATATTCCAGAGCACAAGTGTTGGACAGATGAATGGTGCAAGATACTTCACAAAATGTTACTAAGTCTCAAAAGGATACAGAAAAATATACTATGCAGCATGAGTTCTTAATTAATAAAGGGCCTCTTTTTTTCCTGAAAGAAACATTAATTTCCAAATTCTTGCTCTTGCTTTAGTGGAGCTAATATGTGATCCATCAGATATTAAGCTATAAAATTATAGAGCGATCTTAATATTGACTGATTGCTTTCTCTGTGCCAGGCGTTTTAGTCTTCACAACCACCCGATGAGAGGAGTGTTTTCACAAAAAGGTAAACTGATGTTCAGGGAAGTTAAATCCCCTGTCCAAGGTCACTTGGTGAGTAGGTGCGTCTCTGCATTCCAGAGGGGGAAGACCCTTAGGCATCATCTTATTCTGGAGGAGAGGAAACTGAGGTCCATGGGGAAGACGCTTGCCGAGGCCAGAGTCCAGGTGGGCCTGGGACTCAGGCATCTATTCCCAGTGCATGTTTATCCTCCCTCCCCAACACACTTCTCTTTAGACCTCAGTGTGTAGCAGATGTTTCAGACAATGCTGAACTGAATCAAAATGAGCTCGCACTTGGACAATTTTGTAATCGGCCTCCAATAATGAGGTTCCTTTCGGAAATTCGCACTTCCCAAACCTGAATACCCACTTCTCGATTTTTGCACTATCCCTGTGCCCGGGCACCACCTGTCATCAATTCCATAGTTGGTGGAAGGTGGATTACTGTGGTACTACTTATTTTAACTTCATCTAAATCAAAACTATGTGTGAAAACACAGGTTTAGCGATTACCTACTTTTCTCCTGACACGTATTTTGATGTGTAATGCTGAGCATGTTACTCCCCTCATGAAAAGCAGCATTTAATTTGTTTTTAGAATGAAGACTCAAATTCCTAGCCTGGACCTATGGGAAGATGGGTCTGCTCTCTGGCCCAGTAACTCTACAGCATCACCAGAAGCCATGCTGGTTTCCTTTTGTCTACCCAAATGCACCTTGGCTCTCACACCTCCGCACACGCGGAGGTCTGTCTGGAACAACATTCTTTCCCTGAGCAGCTTCTGGCCATCTCTTTGGGGAAGCTTCCCCTGAGCCCCAAGGTAGGCCTTTGAGAGTCTTGTCATACATGTACTTACTTGACCACTGTAATCTTCCTCCACACATTGTGGGCTCCAAGAGGGCAGGGACAGCATTTTTCTTGTTTTTCACTCTGGGTATAGTTCTCAGTAGCCAGCCTACTGGTGCCAGGTGCCCTACTCGCTGATTAAATGAGAGAAGAGAGGAAAACCTATGCGATACACATAAGAGATCTCAGAAAGCATAACACTTCTACACATCTATGATTTCAGAGTTTGTCATTATTTTATACCCAAATATAATGTAAGCCTATAATGATGTCCCTAAGTTATTGACAAAAGACTCTGTTCAGAGTGCTGCCAGGGAAAAGGGGCACTGAAATTCATTTGAAAACTATTTCCATTATTTTGGTCAAATTGAAAAAAAAATCTTACAACGGGAACATTAACTATATGAAAAAACAAAACACTTAGCAAAATACCTACTGATGCCAGATAAACAGTGTTACTCTACTTTGAATTAATGTAAGCTGTATTTATAAATTTTTATATTACAAATGGGTACATTTCATTTTTCCCCATCTTACTCAGTCCCCAGGAGGTTCGCGGGTAATAAAACAAATGAATTTCTTTCTCCATTATTCTGTCATTGCTACTTTCAAATGGCATCTTGCCCATACACTCCAATATTTCTCTCATAAGTGGTAAAGCCTTCAGCCTTCTCATTCATCTTAACTACCTCCTTTGTATTCCAAGAGACAAGTAGTGTATTAACTTCCATCTACATCAGGGAAGGAGGTAAATTGAGGCAAACATGCTAAATGATTTCTTTAAATTATATAATTAATCAGTATTCACCCATCCATCTGTATCAATGATGCAACAAATATTTAGTGATTGCCAACTTGGTGCCAAGCTCTATTTTTGTTGCTGGGAGTATAACAGGAAATAAGTTAGATAAGGTCCCTGTTTTCATGTAGCTGATGTTCTACATGGGGGAAATGGATAATAAACAAGTAAACAAATAAGCACAAAATTAATATCAAATAGTGCTATAGACTCAATGTTTCTGTCCCCCCCAAATTTGCATGTGGAAACCTAATCCCCAATGTGATGGCATTAGGAGTGGGCCTTTGGGAGGTGATTAGGTCACCAGGGGTGGGGCGATGATGAATGGGATTAGTGCCCTTAGAGAGAGCTCTGTCCCCTTTCCACTATCTGAGGACACAGTGAGAAGACAGCCATCTGTGAATGAGGAAGTGGGTTCTCACCCGAAACCAAATATACTGGCACCTTGGTCTTGTACTTCCTAGCCTCCAGAACGGTGAGAAATAAATTTCTGTTGTTTAATCTACTCAGTCTATGGTATTCTGTTATAGCAGCCCAAAGGGACTAAGACAAATAGTGACAAATACTATGACAAAAATAAAAAGGAATTATCATTAGAGTTATTTGACCCTGACTCTAACCCCAACCCTGGGAGCACCTACTCTATTTACTGTTGTGTGGTTACGGAAGCCTCTGAAGCCTCTGAAATGTTGACAAATGAGCAGAGATCTGGATGCCGAGAAGAAGTCAGTGAAGGGAATTTGGAGTCGGGGGGAGGGAGATCATTTAAGGTAAAGGGAACAACAAAACCAAAGGTTTTGAGGTGGGAGCAAGCTTGGTGTGTTCAAGGAACAGCAAGGTGAGTGAGGTGGGTGATGAGTTCACACACAGGGAGAAGCCAGCTCATACAGGGTCTTGTAGGCAATGATAAGGAGTGTGGGTTTTCTTCCAGAATTTTCTAGTGAGGGGAAGCTCTGTAGTATACATGTAGAGAATGACATAATGTAATTTATGCTTTTGTAAAGTTCATTCTGGTTGCAGTGTGAAGAATGGATGACCAGGGACAAAAGTGGACGCAATGAGCTCAGGGGGGCCATTAAACAGTACAGGCAATAAATGAGGCCATTTTGGACTAAGATGGTGTCAACGGAAGTAGAGTAATGGATGGATTAGATATGTCTTCTCAAATGAGACACCAGTCCTTGCTGACCTGGTGGAGAGTGAGGCAAATGAATGAAGGATGATGCAAGTTTTTGGCCTGAGCAAATGAGTAGATGGTGGTGCCATGTACTGAGAAAAGATGGTGGGAGTAGACATTCATGCATCACTTTGTGAGCAGGGCAGGGAATCAAAACTTCTGTTCTTGACATATTAATTTTGAGATGCTTTTTAGAGATACCTGTCCAAGTAGAGATGCCAAGTAGGGAGGTGTTGGATCCACAAGTCTGAAAGAGAGCATTATAGCTGGAAATATCCATTTGGGAAATATCCATTTGGGATTCACACTGGAAATACCCAGTGTCACAGTGGGTAATGTCACTAAGGAAAAGAGTGCTGGTAGAGAGGAGGCAGGCAATCCCTTATACCTAAGTCCCACATTGACCAATGGTCATGGTCATATATCACAGCACAATTTCACCCCTCCCGTTCCATTAAACATTCACTGTCTCTTCTATATGGTGCTCCTCTAAAGAATAAGGGGCTCCCCCGATAGGCGACTAATACATGATGCCATCTCTTAAGTTGCTCACAAACTGGTAAGGAAAGAGTAACAATAATATAAAAGGTAGAATATGTGAATGTATTTCCAAGGATGTGGACGGGATCATCAAAAGATAAACTTGGGAAGATGGGTTGGGAGATCATGGAGGGTCAAGAAGTTGGATTTTATTTTTTTCTATTTAGATAACAGGACCCCATGGAAGACTTCTGAGTTCCATGATCAGATTAGCACCTTTCCTTTCCCATCCATAGTGTATTCATCCTCCTGTGTCTAGCTGAAATCTCACCCCTCCACAAAGTACTGCCCACTTTCTGCTACCACTCACTTTTCATTGTTAAGTCCTTCTGTACTTATCATCTGGTGCTAATCCATTTTAGCACTTGATGATTATGATTCACTGTCTCTTTCAGATGGCTTATTGTAGGAACATCTTATTTTTTAAATGGTCTATAAATTCCTTCTCAGCAGGACCCATGACTTAAATCCACAGTCTTGGGCTTACGGATAGGAACATAATAAGCCCTTAAGCTATGCCTGTTTCTTCAAGTGTCGCTTCTTCAGGAGTTCTTCTCTGACGTCCAATTAGATCAGGTTCCTTTGTCTAGGCTCTCATAGAATTATTTTCTAGCACATTTCTCCATATTTAACGATACACCCTATACGTGACTATTTGAATGGGATATGTATTCCCAGAGGCTGTAAATTCCCAGAGAGCAGGGGCCACCTCTGATTTTGTTCATGGTAGTAGTATCCCTAGTTTGTGTACAACAAACATTTGTTGAAACATTGAATGAATAAGTATGGCCCTAGGTGTTCAAGGGGCTTAAGTGGAGTAGCCTCCAACGTGGTCCAACTGTCTGCCAAAGGTTTCTGAAAGAGCAGTGAGAGTCACACAGCAAAACTCTCTCATAAAGGGAATTTCTCCTGATGTACTCCCCTTCTGCTTAGGAACAATTTCCCAAAGGGGTGGCTCTTCTATGGGAAGGAGGCCCCTTGAAGGCTACTTGATCATCACTTAGGACACTTGAGTCCTCCCTTTCGCACAGCTGAGCAGGAGGCAAAGCAGATTGTTCCCAACTGTCACAAAGAATAAGCACGCTGGCAGCAGCCACTGATCTTCTAGGCAGATGGAGCAACATATGTATTTTTACATATATATTTCCTAATCAATAGGTTCCAGTGAAAACATGAAAACTCAAGAACATGATTGGAATTTAAGGGGCTCTGAAGGAGCTTAATTCCTTAAAGAAAATTAGCACTATCGTGGTTTATTTTTTATTTTTTTTGCTGCAGACTTCAGGAGAAAATAGCATTATTTGAATGATCAAATTTTCTTCCTTTAATATATAAATCTCCTCTTCCAAATTAGGCACTTCTGGTGTTTCTTCTAAGAAATGAACTCCTTGGGCCAGTCAGAAAGAGCTTTGAAATCTTTTAACTGTACTTCTGGCCCCTGTCTGCTTCTATCTTCCCTCACCAGCCACACAGGCCTATTTGTCCATCCGGCCAATCTTGTTCTCCTCTAGGAATTTTGTCATTGCTTGTTCTTGGCAGGTGGTCAGTAAATATGTTAATGAATAAATAAGCTAAGATAAGCCAATTATGCCCCAGGAGAATCCCACAACTTATCTGTCTGCAGTTTGAGTCACATGTATTGCAGACAATGTAAGTGATGACTTGGAGATTTATTTAGTCTAGGATTTATTGCTTCTGATTCTTGCTTTGTTCATGCACGTAATTATCTTCAAGGAAAATGCTTTGCAATTTTATCCATGATAGAACCACATTTTGCCCCCGTAATTTGTGTGAAGATGACCTTGTCACATATTACCAGTGGCCTCCATTCTTCCCTCCTTTCTTAATAGAACACTTTGGGGCAATATGCCCAGTTGAAAATACACATACTCACCTACCCAGGCTTTCTTACAGCTATCGTGGGTAGCCATGTAGCCCAGTTCTGGCAGCAAAGCAGCAGTAGTTGGGTGAGGCTTCAGGAAAGCTATCACCTTCTTGATAAAAAGGTACAGATTCAGCAGCTATGTGTCTTTTGTCCTTTGACCTTCTACCTTTCTTCCTGCCTGCAACGCAGACATGATGCTGGAGGTGAAGTTGTCCACGTGTAGCAGGTACTGTCAGTGCTCTGCCTGTAAACCCTGGACACCACTCCTATATTCCCCACAGGCTTCCTACTGAAAGCTCCTGTGACTACCTGAGGGCTTCTGCTGGCTACAGGACCATGCTCACCTGCGTGGGGCAGGTTGGCAGTGTCAGAGGAGCGACCCTGGGAACAGCCCTCAATGACAAATGGGAATCGTGCATGAATATCCCAGTTCCTTGGCCTTAGGGTAGGATAACTTTGAAGCATGAGCTACATACACTGGGGGCAGACAGAGCTCCCAGAAGTCGCCGGTAGCCCCTAGCCCAATGACAACCAGCTGCCCATAGCAGTAACCCAATATTAATGCATCCTGTATTGGCTTTCTTCTTTTCCCAGTTTCAATTCCCTTTTCCCCTACTTTCCTGGGATCACCTTCCAGATAAACTACTTGCACATGAATCTTTCTCTCAGGGACTCCTGGAAGAACTCAACCTAAGACATCTTGTGGCATGTGGATGAGAGCTACATGCTAAGGGTGGAGAAGAATCTACAAGGAGCCTGAGTCCGTGATGCCAGACTTGAGCCCGTGTACCAGCCTTGTTCTGCTTTCCTCTGGACTTGTTATGTGAGAAAAATAAACTTATTTGCGTAAGCCACCACATTTGGGTTTCCATGGCATGCAGCCAAATGCTCTTGTAACTGAGAGCCCGAGGAATTTTCAGTTGGGTACAAATGCACCCAGTCATCAGTTGGACATGGCTGCTAACAAAGCTAACACTCTGATTACCAGTCGTATACTGCATGGCATGTTACAGCTAGCACCATGTTTGTATTGACTAGTGGGGGAATGAGAACTCCAAGTCCAGCGATCTTCTGCAATAAGAAGATCGGGCGAGGTTTTCATTCTAAGGAGTCTGCCATTTGAGCAATGAGCCGCACCTCCTTCCACCCATTCTCTTTGCCTGTCTTCTGAGATCCTGCGCTTCTCCATCATCACCCTTCACTCCCATGGGACTGCAGTTCCTTGCTTCAACCAGAGCTACCCCTCCCACCTGACAAATCTCATCACAAACTTGACATACTAAACACATGTTCTCCAAAACATGTGCTAAACCCTCGTATCTGTAGGCCTTTGCTCAAGCTCTTGCCATTGCCAAGAATGCCTTACTTCAGAAGTGGGAAACCGCTACATTTGGGCCCAGAGGGAATGGTCTGGTAACTGCAAACTCATGGTAACTGTGGGCAGGACACTCGTGTAAGTAAGGCTCATTGCACCAAAACCATAAATGCTTAGTATTTGTAAAACTGAAATGGGCAGCCACGATGGCATCCAAGTTGAATCCAAATTTACTCCTGCTTAAAGTCATTAACATCAAATTCCATCACGTACAAAAATTAATGTATATATATGCTCTATAGAAGATTTCAGACAAATAAAATGTACTCCACTGAACGTTTAATACATTACATTCAAGGATGACATTTTTTAATAAAGAACAAAATTATAATGTAAGTATTCATTGAAATGGTGACCATTTAGACATCATCTGAACCATACCAAATAATACTCATTTACTTTTATGAAATGTGTTGAGAACCTAGGAGTTTATGGATAAGGGTGAGCATTCTCAACATTACTGGCCTAGATAAGAACAGGTTGTGCTCTTCCTGGTGACGCGGGAAATATGAGATACTTGTGTTCCAACTACTGGTGTGTGGAGTGAAGGCTAGCACCCATAACTGGCTGAACTCTGGAAAACAAGCACGACGTCTCCCATGCCGCTCGGGGACACAGGAGACAATGACTGACCTACGGTGAGACTACGCAGGGTGTGGAGAGGATTGTACCAAGGGCTTCACGTAGGCTGGAGGAACAAAGGAAAAGCTTTGACTTTCAAAACATGTTAAGTGAGGCAAAGAAGCCAGGAGCCTTCTCACAACCAGTCCAGGTCAACAACTCCACGCATATTTATATATCAGGTAGTTGGTTGGAAACACAAATGCTCACTGGGCCTGACTCAAGAATTAAACTATCATAACAGATGCAGCTTTGAGGACAGACTTATCAAACTGCTTCTAAACCCTAAGCTGGGTGGGTATCAGCTCAAAAGATGCCTCTGTCTGGTTTCAGCTGCTATCTATAAAAATGTTTACACGTCTATTTTTGGTAAATTTATTTCACAAAGCCACTATTTCCTAAAAACAATAAGGCTCATTAAATACAAGACAAAATTTATAAATGAGATAACTATTTCAAATACATTTTGTTGAGTAAAGGCGTTTTTACTAACTATAAAAACCAATGAGACAAAAGAATGATTACACCACAGTTATTATCGAAAGACTTTTAGACGATACCGTGTTTCCCTGAAAATAAGACTGGGTCTTTTATATTAAGGTTTGCTCCAAAAGACACATTAGGGCTTATGTTCAGGGGATGTCATTCTGAAAAATCATGCTAGAGATTATTTTCCAGTTAGGTCTTATTTTTGGGGAAACATGGTAGTTTAAAATGTTAAAGATTTTACAAAAAGATAACATGCGACTATTAATTATATATGAAGAGTATTTGATTAAATACAGAAAATATCAGCAAGAGCAATTTTCTTCTTGAAAATTAGCTTTAGAAAGTAATAGCAATTCTGATTGAATTTGGCCTACTTTAATTCCTTATCGATGGCACCATAACCTGGAATAGTCAAAGTAATCCAGTTACGCTGGCCACCAAATTAAGTCACCATCATGCTTCTAAAATAATTTATCTAGTATGGACTGGAGTAGCCTATAGTTATTATATAGCATTGTGTAAACTTAGTTTTTTTTCTTCAATATTTCCTATATTTTTCCAAAGTCCTGTTTCCTATGACTTTGATCATTAAATACGTCTACCATAGAGGTCCAAACACTTATGGTCATTATGAGAACATGTACGGGTAAATGTGACAAGCTACATTCTAAGGAATGACCCCAGAGATCTATTTTGCGACAGGGTTGAAGGTACTATCTGAAGTTCTGAGGAATATTCAGGGGACAGGCCTCAGACAATGGATTTTTAAAAGTTTCAATTTTCCAAGAGAAACGTTCTGGGAAAGGAAAAACTGTTCTGTGATCTAGGGTATGTTCAAGAGCCCTTGCTCTCAAAACCCAATGTATGAAAACAGTTTTCCTTAAAGAAATACAGGTTTACGAGCCAAAGCAAGCTTTAGCTAAACGATTGGTAGCTTTTGTTTGGCTCTGGAAGTTTCCATAGAAACAGCTTGAGAGACAGAAAAGGGATCATTATCATCTTTATCCATAATGCCATCTGATAAAACTGCATATTGACTCATTTATGCGATCCAGAGCAGACACGTTATTTCTGATTAGCCTGGACAAAGGGAGGGAAGAGTTCCAGCTGGTCACACTTCGAATTTCCTACCGCCCTCATCTGAAACCTTAAATTAAAATCCTGACAAAACTCCCTCTGAACATTTCCCTTAGGACCCGCCAGTCCAAGTAATGCTTCAATAATCAGAAGCCAAGTGAAGAAACATGAAGTAGCAAATGGAGCTCCACTGCCAAGTTCTTAAAATTATGACACCAAGCTTCCTGTAGCTGAAGAAATTATTCTGGAGAGTATTTACAATTCCATTATATCAGATCTCAGCCAGGCAAGAAATACTGTCTTAAGTGTTTACTATACACAGTTGAATCAGGTGGCACCATCCATAATTTTTCTCCCTCTTTACATCTAGGTCATTTGCATGTATGTGTATATATCTATTATCTATCTAATATAGTTAATATAGTAAGTCTATTTCATATATTTAATACAGTAACACACCACACAGCATTATCTCATCTTATTTCAGGTTAGTGCTTCTCAGAAAGGCCACAAAATCAGCCCTAGATCAGAATTCTATATCTGAAGTACACAAAAATAAAAACCTTAACAATAAAATATAAACAAAACATACAAGATAAGGAGTCATGCAACTTTTAGCACCATATTTAAGACCACAGAGGGCGAGAGGGTTGACAGAGGTCTAAAGAGGAATCCAGCTTTGGGTTTCTCCCAGGAATGGGATCCCAAATACAGAACCCTCTTGTAGAGTCCAGTACTTTTAAGAAGAGAAAGCCTGAGAAATTCTATTAACAGAAATGTCAAAATCTATGTTTTACCAGAGACAGTTGATTTGACATTAATTCCTATTCTAAAAGCACTGAAGACATTATTCCTTAGGAACAAACTCCTCACTTATGGAGATTAGTTGAGAAATCACTGCCGGCTCAATGAACTAAATGACGCCTCAGTAAGTTAAAAAGACATGATCTATCCCTCAAAGGACCAGAGTACTCACGGAAAGGAGTTTTCTAATGAGCAGTTGGCTCCCTGATATCTGTATAACAATACAGACATGGACTACACAGAAAAGATTCAACCTAGCACATACCACAAGGTAAAATGTCCAAAAAATACCCACACTTTCACGCACTATGGCATTGATGAAGAAATCTAAAAACGAGATAAAGTCTCCACTTGGTCCTCTCCACAAAAACAGACTAAAAGTCTAGGGAAGGGCTTATTTAGTGATGTGCTGAAGATCTTGGCAGTTTAAAAGTGACAAGTAAGATGTTATAGGGCTAGAAACAACTTTAGGTATCATTTAGTACAAATCCCTCATCTTGTTGGTGGGGGATAAGTGTCCTCAAGATAAGTGTCAGCCCTCACCCATGATAAAACCATGATCAGAATGAGAAGCCATGGAGCTCTCAGTCCTGCACTTTCTCCATTATGTTTATCTGTCAGGATCCTTTATATCTTAATGTGTATCATCTAATCAAGCTTGAGGAAAATGGCTGCGAAATATCAGATAGGAAAAAATGCTGCATTTTTACAGATTTTGGCAATAATCCGTGTTCTGATGTGCTTACTATTAACAAGGGGAAGACCCCAGTCATCTCTTGGTAAAAATGTTATTTCCGGCACGACACAGGTTCCTTTTCTGAGCCCTGTTTCTGTAGGTCCCGGGACACCTCACAGCTGGCAGTTTTCATATGCCGCGTCTTTGCAGATAGAGTTCACCTCGGTAGATCCCATATCGTCAGGCGGGCTGAAATGACTGCTGTCTTGAGAATCTGTACCAATACTTTTGGTCTCTGACTGAAGATGGACAGACACTTGAACTGCAATCTCCTGGCCTTGTTCATTCAGAGAAGCATCATCCGAGTCTCCTCCTGGTGAATTACTCCTCCCCATCTCTGGGTTAATGACATAGATGCCACCTTGAGCATTCAAGGCAGGTCTTTCTTTAATTCTTTCTCCCATGTCATCGGGGTCATCCATTCGCACAGCCTCAAACATCTCCTCAACGAAGGCCCTGCAGTTTAGAATCAGGGGTGGAAGAGGGACACTTCTTGCCAGTTCTTCAATGTAACGAGCAAACTCCATGGTCTTAAATTGTGTGACCTTGGCGAGCTCCAGCGTCTTGGCCGAGGTGATAATGGGGATGCGTTTTGCAATCTCAAAGGCCTTCTGTAGTTTCTCAGCCCCTTCAGTTCTGAAGAATTCATTGATAGCCTTCTCGGTCTTACGAAGATGGCTGCTCATCATGCACAGCCGTGTGACATTCAAAATGAGAGTGATTGTAAAGGCAATGAGGCAGACGACCACATAGTAGATACTCATGTCTCCTGAGGTGAAGATAACGCGCAGAGTGACAGAGTAGGAGGCACGGATTGGAGAGCTGACGACACATGTATAGAGCCCACGATCATCAAAGGCTACGTTGGTGATATTCAGGAAGTTATCAGAAACCAACCATTTTCCACCTGCTAACCCAACAGAAAAAAAAAAATACAGCATAAAGAATATTATCGCTAAATATGCCGACTGCCTTATCAATATTCTACTTCTTCATGAGAGTACTTTAACTCAACTCATCTATGAGGTTCTGCTATTTGTTCAAATCGTATAAAAAAAGGGCAGACTATTATGTCGAGCCAGAATTTAAGTAGCCTGGCACTTAAAAAAAAGAATCAAGATCTTTTCAGACAGTAATGATTATCATATCTATTTTTTCACTACCAAATGTCGCAAGCCTTTCAGGGAGACAGGTCTGTTTATATAATGCTAAATGATGAATCTTTAAAAGAATGTTTGTATGTATACAGGCATAGCTCAGAAATATTGAGGGTTTGATTACAGACTACCTCGACAAAGTGAGTATTGCAGTGAAGCAAGTCCTAAGCTTTTTGCTGATGGACAGTCTTGCCTTTAATTTGTTAAAAAAAAAAAAGGTAACATTTATGAAGCACAATAAAGTGAAGTGTGATAAAACAAGGTATGTCTGTATGTGTGTCTACACCACGATCTCTACCTATCCATTTTCATACACTAAAATCTGCCTCAGAAACATAAAACAATGGTCATTTCTGGGGTGACGGGTTATGAGTAATTTTTATTTTCTTTTTATTTAACTGTGTTTACTTTTGAGAATGAATTTATAAAACTAGAGAGAAAGTTGTTTCTCAAGAAAAACTACCGATTTAGTGAATTTGTTCAATTACTAACTGGCTAATCTGGCCTGCCTCGCACATGATAATTTGTTTTGTTAGAAAACGTTTGTAGATAATCACATCTTGATTTTTCTGGCAAGAGTAACTGAAGCACAAGCCAAAAGATATAGCTCACAAACCAAGTAAATGAACAGCTTGGTAAACAGAATAAAGTTCCCTTTAAGACGCCTCGGCTTCAGTTTTTAACCTAAAACATGCCACTTCTCTCCCATACATGAAGGTATCTTCATTCAGGGAACATGTATACAAAAGCATAAAAGAGCATGAAAAGCAAAGCATCCTGACCACCCACCTTGATTCAGCATTATCCTTTAAAAACTTGGCTCTGTCTGCATAATTCCCACGTTTGTGGTAAATTCTCGGTGTACTTAGTGCTTTAACCATGGCAGCCATTCAAAGATGGGATGAATAGGCCAACGGGCGGTATAAGTGTGAGTCCCAATGACTAGAGATGGTGTCCAAGGAGGTTGGGTGACTGCTTCTTAAGCACCACTTTGAATGCCTACTCTTCAAGACCTTTTTCATCCCTGAGATTCTATAGTTCTGGATTATTTTAGTGGCACATCAATTAGTAAGCACTCTGGATTGTGCCCATTTTCACCATCATCAAAATCTATCCAAGTTCTACTGTTATATTTAAGAGCCATCACCATTTCACCAATGTAAAAAGAGAAGGAAAATATGAAGCTATGAATACAGTCATTATTCCACAAGCTTGTCCTATGAACTTGGAGCTATGAAAAGGATACCCTACGGATCTAAGGTATGATGAACTACATAGACTCCATTCATCAACCACTATGTTACGACCACAATCTAAACTCTAGCTCACCTGCCGATAATAGTTCAAGATTTATGAACCTTATACTAGACTGACATGCTCTTTAAACTCCTCTCACTTGAGATTCATCAAATTTAATATAATTGCCCTGCTGTTGAAAGTATCAATGGTAGATGTTAGTGGTTTTCAAAGGAAAGGCAAATAGGAAAATGAAACTGCCATTCCCATTGGCTGGTCTCAACCTAACCTAAGCTTTGTTTATGCAGTCAGTCTGTAATGACCACATTAATGGCATAATTGAAATCTTAGATGTGTTTGGTCCAGATCTTACAGCCCAAAGGTGGTAAGAGTCTAGTTCAGTGGGTCCAAATGTGGAACTCTGTGTCATGTTCAAAACACACATTCGGGGCATCAGTCTACAGATTCTGCTTTAATAGCTCTATATTTTTAAGAAGCTAATTAAAAAACACTATTCTAACAATTCAAACTCTTCAATCCCTTGGAGACCAGTTACTCAGTTTATAGAAGGTTAAAATGTTTAGCATACAACTTTAGAAGGAAACACCATCTGTCTCCTTTCCTGTTTTCTACCCTACTATGGATAACTCAATATCCTTTATATTTCAAGAGATTAGACTATCTTTCTAGCAACAAATAAATAATTAATTAATAACAAGGGGACTTTTCTGAAAGTGTAGCTTGTGAGGATCCCAGAATTTAATCTTTATCCCGTTGAAATTTTCTATCGATTTCTTTTTGAGGTGCTTTCACACAAGTAGTCATCGAAAAAACAAAAAACTTTCTAACAGAACATTAGTTCTCATTAAGATGTGTTCACAGGTCCACAAACAGCAAAATCAAATAAAAGCCTGTCAAAAAGTAGACCATGGTCACATTACTATATCTTTGTGATTTTTAAGACTGAGAGGCAAAAAAAAAAAAAAAAAAAAAAGAGAAACTCTCCTGTTTTCAAGTAAATTAAGGTATAGAATAGAAAAAAAAAAAAGGAGCTGGAAGGGCTTACAGAGCTCTTCCTCAGCACCCTTCTAATTCTCAGAGGTATTAAAAGTTTTATGCAGATCTGTCATCATTTTAAAGAACACCCTGATTTCCTCTAACATTTTCAGTAACTCCTTTCTGAGCAAACAGTTTTTTACTTGTGACACATTTCGTCCAGTCTAGCCCAAATCCTTCTTGCTATACCCACACAGGAGCACCACACTGTACTACTCACATCACAGGCTAGGGGGACGGTGCCCCTGGAATTGTGCATGACCCGCACAGCTGCACGCAGCAGCCCTGATGTAGTCCACCGTCAATGAAAAAGGAAACCAACTCACTAAGAGGAGACGAAATAGCTCAGTCATCACGTGAACACCTTTTAAGTTTATAACTATTCCTTATTTTTTATTTCTTCTGGTTAAGTAATTATAATTATTTTGCTTTTTCTGATAGGTGTAATACTCCAGGCCTTTCAAAAGTTTTAACTATTTACCCTAGTACTTCATCTTTGAGATTTCTGGTGGAATATGCCATAAAACAAAGAAGAGAGAAGTAACAGGAAATGAGTAATTTTGATTCATTTTACCCTGGGATAGTTACCTCTGCCTCTGTCATCCAGCTGCTGTCCTTTTGAGTTGTACCAACTGACATCTTCATAGTGGTCGACAGTGAGAAGACACTCGATCGAAACACTAGCTCCCTCTTTGGCTATGATGACACGATCACCTGAGTGGGAGCTTGCTGAGAGTTCAGAGCTTGGGGGAAATGATACATTGAAGGAACTATGATTTGCTCCCAGTGGGTCTATTTGCTTGAAGCCTACATCTTCCAAAACAAAAGCAGCTGGCATAATAACATTCACTGCTAAAGTGAATAAAAAACAATATGGCTTCATGGAAAAATGGGAGGAAATCTTGTTTAGATTTGCAGAACTCAAAAGCTTCTATACTATAACGAGAGTACAGTGGGTAATTTACTGCTTGGTACTGGAGTTTTCCAAAAAAGTGGTAGGTCCAAGTATATTTTGAAGTCTTCAAGATTAAAAGTTGTTAGTGGAGACCAACCTAAAAGAAAGCCAGATAGGAAGTTTAAACAACTCATAATGGGGTGAAACTCTATGTTCTAGAAATGACATAAAATTAATTAGACTAATTGGCACAAACATCAGGGAGTGAAATAGAACACCACCTAAAAATCTCACACAAGATGGTAGAAAGAGCACTGAATTGGGAAATGGCAGACCTAGATTTTAGTCCTAGCTTTGCTACTAACTGGCTGTACGACCTTGGCAAGTAGCTGGGTTTGTTTAATCATCTGTCAATTGAGGGACTGGATATGACAATTTTTAAGGACTCTTCTGGTTCTGATATTCTATGATTCTATTTCACTCCGAATTATATGCAATAGGGAGCCAAGGAAAGTTAAAATATTTAGCTTAATGATCTTTTATTTCAAAATGCACCAACATCATCTGTTGTTATATCAATAATGTAAATCAGCTGGTACATTGTAATCATAACCATGCTCAAAATTTGAGTAGTTGAAGCACATAGACATAGTAGATATAAATAATGCAGAGATAGATGAAGTAGTTCTCTTGTTTTAATATCAGAAAAAAATTGCACTATTGCATATAGACAAATATACATAAATATACATATACTAACTTCTGAGGCTACAGAACCTCCGTGTTGGGCAAAATTGTTAGAAAAAATAATTTTCCTTTAATAGTTTCTTCAATATCAAGAGACAAAATACAATACATTTAACAGTTTTGTAAGAATACCAAGTTTCTAGCTCAAAGTCTACAAAATTAGCTAAGGGAGGAAATGACATCCTAAATGTCTAGTTGTTAGAAATGCAAATACAAGCTACAGGGAATATTACCAGACATATTTAAAAGAAGAGTAAAATATCATGACTAAAAAGCATAATGACATCCCAGTCTAAGAGTCCATGTAATTATGATCATCTTCCTGGTAATTTGATTCCTCTTTTAAATCACTGACTCTCAAAGAAAAATTTCAACTTTTATTTCCATAAAATATGAAATGAAACACCTAGCTTTATTTCTGAGAAGGACCCAAAATAATTAGTTTTTGAAATGACATTTACTTCCCTTTATACTTACATGAAAGTTTCTCAATAATGTAATATAAAAAGCAATGGATCATTGTATTTTGCCATTAAGCTCCTCAAAGTCTGAATTATAATAAGCTGTAAATGTCATTTAATTTTCGTTAGCCCTTGAAAGGATGGCTGAATGATGACAATAATTTTCTATATCTAGTTTCTATATATTTCAAATTTAAGGATGGGTAATTATGAGTAAAACAAAGAACTTCACACTTTGTTATACATAATAATTGAACACATGTGCTCATTTCCATTTCCTCTCCAAACTCCACTAAAACGACACTAAAGTACTTGGGCTCAGGTGTTCCCCAGGACTTTGATAAGGACTTCCTGTGGCTTCATCCAAGTAAGCACTTTCCAAATTTCATTTATTCTACTACTATCACATTTTTTTTTTGCTATATCTGTGTACCAAATTATTATTATTTATGCTTTTCCTGTAAATCAATTCATTATTTTACTTTCATAACTTATTTCAGAAGGAGAGTCTGTACCACATCTGTGGCTAACAGTAACTGTACACATAAACACACTGAAAGCAAAGCAATATTATTAACTGTCAGAGATATTGCCGTCTGCTGAGCTGGAGGCCTGCCCTTTCTGTGGGGAAAACAAAAACAAAAACAAATAACCCCCCCACAACTCTGTTTTGTTCTACTATCACTGCATTTCTTATCTTTCCCTTTCTGCACAGTCTTGCCCATCACTGAATTTAGAACCACTATTTTAGTTTTGGAAATGATAAAACTAAAATACTTGAGACTAGAGATATACATTTTCATTTATTCAACAGTATCTATTGAGCAGCTACTATATAACAACCTATGGTACTACAGAAACTGTCTCTGCCGTCATGGAGCTCAGTCTGCTAGAAGCCAGACACTGACTAAATATATATAAAATACGTTAAACGCTATACAAGGGAAAGTACAGATGCTACAGGAGCATGCAACACGGGGAGCTGACCTCATTCCAGACAGCCTCTCTGAGAAAGTGACATGTGCAATAGGACCCGAAGGATAGTCAGGATTCGAGAACGGAAGAGAAGTGTTTAGGTAAAGGGATGGGGCAGGGAAAAAGCAGAAGGACCAGTGGTTAGGAGGTATTCAGGAAATGAGCTACAAGGTGTGGTAGTGAGAGGTGGGGGCTGGAGCGTACTGGGTTGGATTCCTGATTCTGGAGGGGAGCAGTCTGAGCCAACAGCAAAATTAGAGGTGGACTCTGGGAACTGGAGTGGGAGGCTGAAGTGAGTGCAAAAGACATGTGTCCAAGGTGAAGAGGCTCAAGAGTTGGGTAGATCACCTGTGCGAACAGTGATGTCCCCCCGGGTCAAGGCAGTTAGGGTAGAAGACACTGGAAACAGAAGAAAAGGACTCACTCTCCCTGCAGAAGCTTTGGAGGAATGAACAGCCTGCACAGGACAGGACTGCGGGCCAAGCAGTGTCCTGGCAGTGTCCCTGCTGTTGGAATCCCTTCTTCATGCAGCCTCCTTGAGCCTCCTCTCAAGGCCTGGCTTTTCCTCCCACTTGGATCCAGCGTGTATCTGGATGCAGGCTGGCTCTTCCCAGATTCCCTACAGCCCTCATCATTACACTGCTCCCCTGGCTCTAGTACCTGCTGCTCTGTACTGCTAGGCAGTCTAGCCCATCTCACCTATGAGACCTGGAAGCACAGGGACTATGTTTTGTATTACCATGCTTCATAACTAGCACATGCTCAATAAATATTTACTGACAGAGATTAGTTTAAATTTCATCAAGTATGTTATGCAACAGGGATCATAATTATACAAACTGACACGCATTTACTAGTACTTATACTCTGATACATAAAAAAGAGCCAATGCGAACAGTCTTGAAAGAACTTAAAGGCATAATGACCAAAAGGAATTCTTTGAACCAACCCCTTGTCGTCATTTACCACCTTGTCCTGGAAGATAATGGTGGCAATAAAAGTTTACCAAGTCCAGAGTTTCCAAACCGGGTAGAATATCACCATCATCTAGAGAGCTTGTTAAAATGTAGATTACTGGTACCCAGCCTAGACCTACTGAGTAAGACTCTCTGGTTTGGACCGCGGAACTTACCATTTTTAATTGGCTCCCTGGGAGATGCTGAGGCTGAGGGTCCATGGACTGTCATCCAGAGATCACTAAGAAACTTCCTCATTTCCTCTGCAACAGCCCTGTCTCATGGTGCTCCAGACTGTTTGAACACTTCTAACATGAGACAACTACACTCACATCCCATTCTGGATTAAGATTACCCTGGAACATCGTAATTGCAGCCCTCTGATAAAGGCAGGGTAGCAGAGAGGTTCAGAGTACAGGCTCTGGAACCAGATTTCCCAGATTCTCTGACACTCTCGCTGTGCCTCAATCCTCTCATCTTTAAAGTAGGAAAAATAATAGTACCTAGTCTCACAGGACTATTGCAAGGTCTGAATGAAAGAGTATATATAAAACACAAAGTCTAGCAACAGTAATCATTGAACAAGCTCTAGTTATCATTATTGTCGATGGTCCTTTCAGATACTGTGCTTAAATCTACACCTTATAGCAAAATCATTTAAGATGAATACAATACTTTTACTCAGAATACTATACAACCATTTAAAAACCTTGGGGAGGAGAGGGAGAATTCCATTATGTAATTTCAATCTTTAATTTTTACATTTCACATTTTTCTTTTCTCATTGCAAGTAAATGTTTTGCAATAATATGGATCAAACAGGCATTGTAAACTAAGCTTGGACCCCAACCATATTACGTTGTTTTTATGTGTCCTGAGTTTGTGGTAGACAACTTTTGTTGTGATCAAGCTAGCCTGTTTCCCCTTTTTGAGCCCCACCTTCTCAGGCCCAAGAGGAAGCCAACCCATTGGCTCACCGAACTAATTATTAGGTTGGTGCAACAGTAATTGTGGTTTTGCAATTATCTTCAACCTTCTAAACCGCAATTAGTTTTGCACCAACCTAATAGAATCTTTGTTCTTTGTATTTGGAATTGAGATACTGTGGGTTAGGGCTATTTTGAGGTTGAGAAGGAGTATAGGGAGTGGAGGTAGTCAAGCTTGGGCAACATACAGAGAAGCAGAGAGGAAGGACAACAGGAATAGAGAAGGGAAAGAGAGTGGTAAGAGAGGAGAAGAGAAGAGAAAGAGACTCACACATACTGCTCTGGCTCCTGACAGAATTCTACCTCGTGGTTCCAATATGACTGCCCCCCCCACCCCAAGAAATACACACCTTTATTCAATTTTATTCAAAATTAAAAGCACAAAAATAAAGACTGAATGTGAAAACAAGTACAGAAATGGAGAAATAGCAAGGTAGGAGAAAAATAAGTTCAGCAAAAGTGACTAAACTGTGGCTACAGCTACCAGGCAATCTTCATCATGGATCTCCTCCTTACATACTGGAGTGTGGAACACAAACTGCAGCTCAAGAGTTGCGGTTCCTGTCCAGCCATTTGCCTCTACTGGAAATTTAGAGAAACCTACAAGACAAGGTCTAAAAAAATACTATGAACACGCTTAAACTTTGCTCTTAAGTCAAGGGTGGCAGAAGTAAGCTTGTGCACTGACTGTATGCCAGGAGAGCAACAGGTCCCATAACATCCTTATATGTCCAGTCAGTCTGTCCAGTCAGGCTGGGACAGGCTTAGTCTGGGCACTTCATACTCAGAGCATGGCTATCCTGAACACAAAGCTCTTCTCACCTACTAAGAGTCGCAACCCATTTGGAGATATGAGGCTGGTGAGCAGTTGGGAGAGAAAACACTGGCAAAGTATGTGTCCAAGGTTACACAGCAGAAAATCACCCTTGGGATCGGGATACCCTTGACTTATCTCCTCATACTAAATTTCCTTTTACTTAAGTCGGTGTGAATTGGTTTCCGCTACTTGCAACAAAAGCTGCATTGACTGAAACCATTCTACTCAGTCTGGAGTAATGATTTTAAAACAGCTCCGCTAAATCAGGGGCTCATCATGCACAAGATGAAGTCCTGGGTGCTGCAATGCATGCTCAGGTGAATTAGGGTACTGTCCCAGACCCTCAGGAATTTACCAACTAGTCTGGAGGGCAGGGGCACAAACAGCTAACTAGATACAAGACAGTGTGAGAAGTACTGAAGAGAAACATAATTGTGCTGTGAACAGGAAAGAGAAAGCAGGACTTCACGAATCATAGGAATGCAAAGCACTTGTAAGTTAGGGACGTCCCATAATATCATGTCTGCTATTCTCAATGTAGCAGCTGACATTTGGAGGCAAAGAAGAAAGAGTTCAAAAAGGAAAAAGCAAAGTGCCACCTTCCTATACACAGCTAAAAAGGGCTATGCTATGCTTGTGAATGAAGTTACACGGCAGAATTTTTTATTACCTTGTTTCAACATGAATAAGGAAAACAGCAAAGTGTAATACTCAAGTTTAACCCAACTCCTTTTTTTATCTTTTAGGTATAGTAAAATGTGAGTTTTTCTAGGATCATGAATAATCAGAAATATAGATGATTTTAACCTACCCAACCATTCTGAATATTGACTTATCATTAAAAAAAAAAAAGAAAAAAAAAAGGAATGAAAGAACTGTGCCTAAACCGCCATCCCTAACAGATTGCCTTGTTGCTGTTCCTGCCAACTTCTATGAAATATTTCCATTCTGTTCCAATTCTCAACAGAAGTAAATAAGGAAGTAATGTGGCTGATTTCCGTTCTTGTGGCTCAATATTAAGTTGGCTAAGGAAATTGCTGTTTGCAGAAATAGTTCTGGGATAACTCAATGGGAGGAAAAAAACTGATGCCCAGATGGTACTGGCTTTTGCTCCATGTATACTGGGATATTAATGCTTCATTCTCCATAATGAAATGTGTTCTAGGCTGTATTTACAGCTCATCCACTCTTTTCTGCCTGCACTGCTGCACTTGAAAAATGGAGGTTTCCCTACCCCTGGCACACAAATGGTCAAAGTGGCATTCTGAATTGGCAAAGGGTAGAAAAAGCAAAGGAAGAGCAGATTGTTAGCACTCCTCTATACTTTGCAAAGAACAAACAGAAAGCAGTTATGCTTATAGTGAAACATTATTTTAGGGATCTGTAACATAAAAGGGTTACTAATATTAACATAGAAATCACCATTTTGAGAGCCATTTTCTAAAAAGTTTCTAATTAAAATAGCCCTTATGCTCCCAGCATCTTGGAGATATCACATACCTCATACATGGCATTTGGGCACTCAGCTGAAACTTCTACATATTTTCTGGCACACTGAGACACATCTTCTGTATTTATTGGAGCTTCGCTTTAAACCGAGGATTATTTCTTATACGTACGACTTTTATCCTTTTTGCTGAAAGCATTTGCTGAAGATATTGGATACAAATGACAAAGACATTGACGTAATAGGCTTAGATTTGTGATCTCCTTATCCAATTTTTTTCTCTAGAGTCTGAAAAATCCCCCAGCATTTCAAACTCAGACTAACTGAAACACAACTCCTCACTCTCACCCTTGGATCTATATATAGCTTGAATGATAGCTACACAATATAATTCTTCCAGTTTTGCAGCATCAAAGTTACAGGACCGTCATGGCCCAGTGGTTAGTTAAGAGTGCCTGACCCTATCCTTGGGTGAAGCTATGGGTTTTTGAGGCCTCGGTTTTCACATTTATTGAATAAGGTTGCTAACAGTAACCGCCTCACAAGGTAGTTGTGAGCTACCCTCCGAGGTGAACTAATGTGGGTACATTATAAATACATGCTATTGTTATTATTTCACCTCCTAGGTGATTTTCAATGAAATCCTGTGTCCTCAACCTAGGTCATAGTTCTTTTGCCTTACCTGGGTACCACAAAAGTCTTTGTTTCTAAGTGGGTCTCCTTAATTCCAACTATACCCCTTAGATGTCCCAAACACTGCCCCTCTCAGAATTGCTCCTAAACACAAATCCAGGTAAGTCAAGGAAATTTTAGAATGTATTGGTGATTTTTCATGGCCCATGAGATAAGCTTCAAATTCTAGTCTGGCACCCATTAATTCCCCAGTAATAGATTCAGGTGGCAGAACAGAAGTAGCTAGAATAAACCCAGCAGTACCTGCACGCAAAGTAATTGCTTGTTGAAGGAATGAATGAATTTAGAAATCAAGTCTGGTTTTTAGTTACACCTGTCACTAGTTAGCTATACTCTCCAGTGGTCTTCGTTTCCTCATCTAAAAGCTGATTGTCATTATCATTCCTTACTTTGCTTAAATCCTATAATCTTCCCAGTCTCCCTGGCATGGTTCAACCTTAAATACACTTTTGTTTTACTCTCTATTCTCTCCAAATAACTTTTCACTTTAAAGTTCTGGTTCTAGTTGTTCCTTTTGCTTGAAACTTCCAGCCCCTTCCCACCAATATCCTCCCATGGAAATTCAACTCACTTTACTACAGTCAACTCTAATTTTACCTTATTCAAGAAGACTTCTCACCTATACTCTCACCTCCGTCCTCTTAATTTTAGATAGATTTCCTTTGCTCTGTCAGTCTCCTAGTTCACTGAGAATACTCGACCGTAAGACATCACTTTCCCTCTTCTATCAGTGATCGATCTGTCCAAACATCTGTAAGCTTACAGATGAGTTAAAAACCTTGTCAGTTCTTGGCATGGGAATGGATTCAACATTCTGAGTTCAGACATTCAGTAACGTGGTAGTCAGAAAGGTACTTGCTACAAACTTCACTGACTTTGCATCTCAGGTTCTCGCAACTCTTAATGGAGAGATTTGAATATGCAAACATAGTGGTTTTTTTCTTTTCTCTAGGGGGCAGAACACTCTAGAGTGAACCTGATCTATAACTGGTTTTCTCAAACTGCAGTTCTTAGACCATTACATCAAATTAATTTGTGGTGCTTGTTAAAGATATAGATTTCTTGGCCCCACTCAGAGTTACTCATTTGGCATCTCTAAGGGTGAGGCCGGGGTATTAGCATTTTTAATGTTCATATAGTTTTAATGACTTACAAATCAAGTCCATATTTCTTTTAACTGTATAGCAATATTGTAATTTGGTGATTCTCAAAGTGTGGTACAGGGGCCTCTGGTGGTCCCTGAGACTTTTTCAAAATGATTTTTCAAAACAATTTTCATAATAACACTAGGACATTATTTGCCTTTTTCACTCTCATTCTCACACATGGTGCAATTTTCCAGAGGCTACATGATGAGTGACGATCACAAGAGAATGAATGCAGGAGATGAGAATCTGGCTGTCTTCTATTAAGCATTAAAAATGTGAAGCAATGCCATTCTTGTCAATAATTTTGTGTGTTTTGGAAATTATTCTTCATAGAAACGCTACTTGTCTCAACATATAATGATCCTACTATTTTAAATAAATCCATAGCTTTTTTGAAAGCTCGGTGTTGATACCTAAAATGGTAAATATTGATAGCTATACCCCACGTAAGCAAAAACTCCTTGCCGTTCTCAGTAAGTTTCAAAAGTATAAAAGGGTCCTAAAACCGAAAAGTTTGAGAACTTTCTCCTATGTTATCAACAGCACTTTACAGATAAGATTAAGACAATTAAGTTGCTCACTGAGATGCCACCCTTAAACCCCAAATTCCAGGCACTTTCCATTACAACAGAAAATCAGAGGAAATTACCTATTTTACACCTCAAACAGTCGTTTTGTTTTTTTTGTAATAGGCCTTTTTAACAAGCTCCCAGGGGATACTGCTGCCCCTAAATTTTAGAGCACTCCCCTGAAAAGCAGGAGGAACTATCTGTAGGGCTTTAGGAAGTGACAATTGCGTATAAGGACACTACAAAGAGGATCCTTAAGACGTGGAATGGAGTTGGAGACTAGAAAGGCCAAGTCCTTCTATCCCCCCGGGACTTGGATTTTCACATCTGTACAAGGAGAGTCTCTCCTGTCTTCCTGGCGGCCAGTCTGGGTTTCCGGCACTCCCACCGCTCAAGGGCAACGGGAGAGGCATCTTTCGGATGAGGGGTCATCTGTCACAAATCAGAGCACGTCACTCTGCTGCATAAACCTTCGATCGCTTTCCACCGCTTTCCAAATCAGTAGCGAAAGTCTCGGTCTTGGCTCATAGACCCGCTTAGGTCTCTGGCTGCATCTTCCCCTTTCAGCTTCCGTCAAGGCAGCCTGTTGCTTTCCCTTGACCTCGCTCAACTTGTTCCCACGGGAAGGCCTTTTTCCATCTGCTATTATTTCTTGCACTTCCAGCGCTCTTCTCCGGGACTTCGGAAGGCTTACTCCCTCACTTCGTTCACTCATAGCATCCCGTCTAAATATATTTCTTTTTTAAAGCACTCACTACCATCTTAGACAATCGTGTTTGTTTGTGGACACGTTTACGGCCGGCCCTGTACAGTAGGATGTCAACGATGAGCGAGGCCATAGTTGGCTCGTAAAGCCGTGGGTCCGAGCCCGGCGCGCAGAGTCGCGCCTGGCAGGTAGCTGGCGCTCAGTAAACGTACGATGGCCCAACTCCTGCAGCTCAGGCCAGGGCTTCAAACAAACCACGATACTCTAGCTTCCTACATGTCGTACCCCAACGCACCGGCTCGAACCCAAGGCCTGGCACCCCCCAGGACCTCCCAAGCAGCGACCCTCATCGAACCCTCACTCACCAGAGCCGCGCCGACCTTCTTCCGGCCGGGGCCGCAGCTTGACCCGGAAGTTCTCTCGGGCAGACGCCCCCACCTCTACGGTGAAGGAGCACTTCCGGGGTTGTAGCAGCAGCTCGGCGGCGGCTGTGGCGGCGGTGAGGGTGGCAGCCGGCTGGCTGCGGGGCTTCCGGGGAGGAGGCTGGCTGGGTGCGGGGTCCCGGGGCCAGACCCCGACGGCCGGGGCCGCTGGGGAGCGGATGGGGGAGGAAGCGCCCTGCCGTTGGGCGGCTGACAGCTCACGGCCGGACGCCGAGGCTGGAAAAGCGCTTTGGTTACGGAAGTGCTACGTTGGTGTGAGGCATTGTGGTGGTTGACACCTTAGGAGCGCGTGTTTACACGAGATCTCCTGTTTGGGACCTGTTCTTGTGTGGGGGGAGACGTGAGCGCGCGTGGTTGTCCGTCTGGAGACAGCCGTGCTAATAACCACGGTGATGATGTGAGCAGCCACGTCCGCGAGGACGGTCGGCAGCTGTCACCCCGCGGCAGCTCCGTGCCAGTCTCTTTGCCAGGCCCCGCACGTGCACCGTGTCCTTTCATCTTCGTAGGACCCTCGTCCAGTGGGTGTCCCTAGCCCCATTTGACAGATGAGGAGACGGAGGCGCAGGTGGCGGGGAACCCACTTCCCACAACCAGGGCAGGGCGGACAGAGTTGGAAGACACTCATTTTAACTCCAGAGGCCCCGCTCTTAGTAGCTAAACTAAACTGCCTTCCATTTTGGTGACTGTGGCTGGAAGTTCCCGGAGGAAATAAGGAAGAGTGTGTGTGTGTGTGTGTGTGTGTGTGTGTGTGTGTGCGCGCGTATATATATGTGTGTGTGTGTGTGTGTGTGTGTGTATATATATATATATGTTTTGTTTTTGTTTAGTGTATACAAAATTTTTTAAAAATATCACTCAGCGATTTAGTTTTGTGTGTAATGGTCCAGTTCTTGGCGTCTTTCTCCTCCAGTTATGAAAATAACACACACTTATACAGGACACCTGGAAAATTGACAAAATATCAAATAGTGTAAATCCATGTATTTTGGTATTTTCCTTTTTTTTCTTTTTTCTTTTTGCTTTTCCTGCTAGATTAAGAATCTGTTGAGAACCGGGGTGGCACAGACATTTGAACCATGACAGTAAGGACAGTGATGGTGACGACAATATTCATAGCCAGCACCACAAAGTGTTCTCTTCCCACCAGGCTCACAGGCCCGGCCCGTTCTAGTTGCTCATTAAATCTTTGTTACGCAAATGAAGGAATAGAGATAAGCAGTGTTTAGTATTTTAGCGTATGCCCTTCCAGTCTTTTATAAAATTATGTAAGTTATTTAGGTAGTGTGTATGCTATATATAAAGTACATACACATTACTATGAGTTGTAACTTGGAACGAGCACAGGAGAGTAAAAAGATAGTAAAAAAAAAATACAAATTCAACTACACGAAACATAGATTAAACTTTGTATAAGAACTGTGTAGTCTTTCCTATTAGACAGGTTCTTGGAGTATGTGGGGCAGAAATTGTATCGGAAATTAGTTCTCAATCTCCAGAGCTTGGTATCCAGTAGGTACTCAAACAATGTTTGCAAGTGAGTGAATTAATGAATATTTCAGAGTTGGTTTGTATGTCTGAGTAGTTATATGTAGGTTGTTGTTTTCTGAGTTTTGGGAATGTATAATGTCTGTATGTCATATAACCATATGACCTGAGGTCCATGGTATTGTATAAATCTCCCTTTCTAGCCTATGCCTTCACGCCGTTCTTCTCCCCGCCTTACGTACTACTGCTAGCATCCATATTCCACACTGTCGCACCTCAGACCTTTGAGCTTTCCCATGTGTTGTTTCCACACCCTTGAATTCTCTAATTGGCATCTTCAACTGTCAACATCCTAAGTGCCCTTTAAGGCAGGTGTAACCAGCTCAGATGTTTATAGGGGCTAATCAGGTAACATAAGCAGTCAAGTTGATTTTGGTGGAGATTGTGGGAAACTAGAGAACACTAGCCTGTCTAAAATAGCCCAGCAGCTATTTGGCATAAGCTAGTTGTTATCAAGTCGAATGTGGGCCCAGTGTTGTGAGATCTTTCAATTTTACAAGGGAATTTGGAAATCTATATTTGTAGATTAAATCTGACTTTTAGATTTTTTAATGTTAGCAATTAAATTTTAAAATGTTTAAACACTGTGCAGCCTGGATTTGGCACTCAAAATCCCAGTTTGTGGCCACTATTTTATGCTTATTTCAGATACTTTGTCCATGAATATTATTCCGTTTCTGGCAGACTTCTTCTTCTCTGTTTTTTCAGCATTTTGTGTATACCTCAATTATAGCTCTCCTTCCAAGCTGCCTTAGTTGTTAATATAGCTCTTCTCTAGTACTTAGAAATGTCTTAGAAATGTCATGGATTGGGTGTAGTTCTGCACTTAGTATAGATCAGTACAAAATACATGCCTATGCATACCTAAGGTCTCATTGTGTGTATCTGTGTGTATGTATAAGGTACATTT
This sequence comes from Rhinolophus hipposideros, assembly GCF_964194185.1. Classification (NCBI taxonomy): domain Eukaryota; kingdom Metazoa; phylum Chordata; class Mammalia; order Chiroptera; family Rhinolophidae; genus Rhinolophus; species Rhinolophus hipposideros. The sequence continues at coordinate 26,023,724 of NC_138069.1, read as the reverse complement.
ATTTCTTCTCTGGTGATTGGTTATCCTGGAAACCAGTGTCTGCTCTGTAAAAACATCAATAGTATCTTAGCTTTAATTGCAGTACTTCTGGAAGAAATCGAATTGGTTAATATTGCTTTTCAAAAGCTAGTCTGCTATAAATTCTGCCTGATGGCTTAAATTTCATAATCTCTGAAAAATTGAGGTAGAAATGATTAATGATTAATAAGATTTTTTAAAATGACAGCCAATAAAAGGAAAAATTGATAAGATGGACCTCATTGAAATTAAAAACTTTTGCTTTGTGAAAGACCCAATGAAGAGCATGAAAAGATAAACTACAAACTGAGATAAAATATTTGCAAACCACATATCTGACAAAGGACTCGAATCTAGAATATAAAAGGAGCTGTCAAAACTCAACAGTAAAAAAAATCAATTAGAAAATGAGCAAGAGATACAAATAGGTATTTCACTGACGAGGATATACAGATGGCAAATGAGCACATGAAAAGGTGTTCAGTATCATTAGCTGTTAGAGAAATGAAACTTAAAGCCACAATGAGATATTATACACCTATCCGAATGGCTCAAATAAAAAATACCACCACCAAATGCTGGTAAGAATACAGAGAAACTTAATCACTCATTGCTGGCCGGAATGTAAAATGGTACAGCTATTTTGGAACAGAGCATGGCAGTTTCTTATACAGTACAACAAGTAAGTACCAGTGATTGTACACTTGGTCATTTATTCCAGATAAATGAAAGCTTATGCTCCCATAAAAACTTGCACATGAATGTTCATAGCTGTTTTATTTGTAATAGCCCAAACTGGAAACAGCTCAGTATTCTTCAACAGCTAAATAGTTAAACAATCAAATACATCCACACCAAGGAATACTATAATACTCAGCAATTAAAAAGGAGAAGCTATTGATACATACAACAACTTGGATGGATCGTGAGGGACTTATGCTGAGTGAAGAGTCGATCTCAAAGGTTACATACTCTGATTGCAGTTATCTAACATCTTTTTAAAAAATATTTATTTTGCTTTCAATGATCTTATATAGTAAGTAACTTTCTCACTGCCCCCTCTTTTGGTTCAAGCCGTTGTTTCTCAGTCTAGTTGTATAGGGCACAGCTCCCTGGCCCGTGCTGGTATTATGAGCCTTGCGCTCCCCCCAGCGGAGGCAGTTGGTCTCCAGCCAGTCATAGGTCGGCTGCTCACAGCAGCTCATGGTAGCTCTTGCCGGCTGCTGGCCACTGGCCACTCCTGGCAGCACAGGATAGCCCATGGCAGCCCACGGCCGCCCACCGCCGCCCACGGCCGCCCAGCTCCAGGGAGAGCTGTTGTTCACAATCTTAGCTGTAGAGGGCGCAGCTCACTGGCCCATGTGGGAATCGAACTGGCAACCTTGGCATTATGAGCACCGTGCTCCAATCTGCTGAGCCACTGGGCTGGCCCCTAACATCTTAAAATGACAAAATTATAGAGATGGAGAACAGATCAGTGGTTGCCATGGGTTGGGAGGAGGATAGGATGTAACTCAAAAAAGGATAACTCAGGATCCTTGTGATTGAAGTATTCTGTATCCTGACTATGGTAATGGTCACAGAAACCTACACATATGATAAATTCTCATAGAACTAACTACACGCATAATAACTGAGTGCATGTAAAACGGATGAAAGCCGATTGGGATTGGTGGATTGTATTAGGTTGGTGCAAAAGTAATTGCGGTTTAAAAGGTTAAAAGGAATTGTAAAAACCGCAATTACTTTTGCACCAACCTAATATCAATATCCTGGTTGTGATATTATTACTATAGTTATACAGATTGTTATCATCGGGGAAACTTCAGTGAAGGATATATCAGATTTCTCTGTGTTATTTCTTTTATTTCTTACACCTGCATGTGAAGCTATGATAATCTCAAAATGAAAAATTGAAACAAATAACATATCAGAGAGCCTATACAATAAATTTTTTTCTTGGGCTTTTATTTTACCAGGTGATGATCTAATCATGTCGGATAAAGATGATATTGAGACTCCAGTGATAACGGAAGCAACCCCCACCCTTGAAAATGGGAACTCTGAGCCAGCCAAGAATTCTGAGTGTGTTGACCAAAGTGCCAAGCCGGAGAATAAACCAGAACCTGTAGTTTCTACTCGGAAAAGACCAGAGTCCAAACCTTCCAGTGACCTTGAGACTTCAGAAGTTCCCCCTGTTCAGGCATCCCAGGCTGCAGGCAAAGTAGAGTATCTGTTAAAAATTAAGATTAAGAAAATGTTAGGGTTAAAAAGAATTTGGAATCAACACCAGTTTAGGATTGTACCTATTTCTTTCATAACCACAAAACATAATTTTCTCAGTTCTGTAAATGCTTTTATGAGTAGTTGCCTTTGCTATATGGTGCTTACATACGTATGTCAGTCAAGCAATACATTTTTTTAGCTAAACAATATGTATTTGTTCACCCATATTTTTGGCTAATAATTAGATACCTTGTCTATACACTCTTATTTTTCTCTAATTTTTTTATTTTTCTTTTGCTTTTTGGTTTTCTGGCTACTGGGAAAAATAGGAGACTGTTTCCAAAGATGAACCCCAGACCGGATGGGGCTATTGGGGCAGCTGGGGCAAGTCCTTACTCTCTTCAGCTTCAGCTACAGTCGCCACAGTAGGTAAGGTCGTCAGGTATTTTATTAATTTTTATGTGTATTTTGCTACAGATATGTGTTAAAAGTGATTTTGTTAATAATTCAACTTCCATATTTACTCAAAGGCTTTGAGGATGCATTAGTAATGAGAGGCCGATTTATCTTGCCACTAGAGCTCACAGCATTTCCTCCTTAGAAGGTTGATATTTAGGAATTGGTAATATAAAACTATTCTTTAGTGATAATGAATCTTTTTTTTTTCTTTTGGTAAGGATGCATTCCCAAAGATTATGTATGGTCAAAATAACATGTCCTGTGGCTGTAATGAAATAAAAAATCTGTGGGTTTGATTTTTGTTTTTTTCCTTCAATTTTGGTGACTAATAGCAAATAATATTCAAATATAGGAATATTATTTTTCTCATTAGGACAAGGTATTTCAAATGTCATTGAGAAGGCAGAGACTTCCCTTGGAATCCCTAGTCCTAGTGAAATTTCAACGGAGGTCCAATATGCAACAGGTTAGTATATGGAAACATTAAGATCTAGAATTACGGACCAAATGGAAAGGGTGAGTTCATTTTTCAGTAGATATTTATTGAATGTGTGATACTCAGGGCATGATGGGACTGGTGAGAAATGAAATATGGAATCTTTGGCTGACAGAGGTCTGTGTCCTTTAAACACTCATGTATCTCTCCACTTTTCTCATTTATGAAATGGGATGATATTTTATATCTCAAATGACTGTTACAAACATTAAATAAATAAGGCCATGAACGTAGCATGTAAAAATTGTCTATTATTTTGCTTGGCATAATTGTGTAAGTGTCCAGTAAGAGTTAGATGAATTTGAATCTGTCATGGTAAGAAAAACTATTTTAATGTGTTAGTTTTGGGAGTGTATTTTTTTGTATTTGGATTTTTATGAAAGTGAAGTTTAATTCTGGAGACCTGCTTTGGTCTAGTAGAAACCTACTCTCACTTAAGCCATAAAGGACAGAGTTATAATAAGGGATCAAGACAGCCTGGACCACAAAATAGAAAGCTTTTCAGGGCCTGAGTTTGCTTTCTCCATCTTTCAGGGGCTTTACTGTCTCCCACTCTTGCTTCTCTCTGCTCATCTGTATCATTTTTCTCTTGAATCAGGCTGACTTGGAGTCTCTGCTTCTTGCCCACTGCTCCAGCTTTATATCGAGTTCTAGTATAAGAACCCATCAGAGACTGGTGTCGGTTATTTCCACTTTTAAATTCCCCAGAGAGAGAGTTATATTAGCCTAAACTTGGGTCAGCTATGGCCAGGAGACAAGATAACATTATGTAACATGACTGTAAAGGACCATGTGGATGAGTTGGGAACACTCTTCTTAGTGATAGCTGCATCAGACTACTTTGGCTGCAAGTAACAGAACATGTGACTAAAAGTGAGTTTATTTTTCTTGTTTAGAAGAACTCCAGAAGTAGACTGTTCCAGAGTTAGTTTAGTGGCTAATTGATGTCAGAGTTCTGTGTTGGCTTCACTACAGTCTTCTTAGTCGTCTCTTTATGGTTGCCAAATGATTCTGCAGCTCCAAGTATAGTGTTTTACGAGTAATGCAGCTGTGCTCAAAGTCAGGAATTAAGTGGATAGGAAGTGTCATTTCTCCTCAGGTATCTCTCACCCTTTAAAGAGAGGAAAAGTTTTCCCAGTAGCCCACAGCATATTTCTCAAATTTCATTGTTAGAGCGACGTCTTGTGTTCATGGTATAGCAGCAAGAGATGCTGGGAGAGTGAGTTTGGGGCATTATGATAAACCTCTTTATCAGGAAGTGGGCTTAGCAGGCAAGGAAAAAGGGATTAGAAGTGGCTTTGAATAGGTAAACAGCAGTGTCTCCCCAAGACCTAAAAGATGTCTACCACACAAGCCGTATTTTAAGAAGGGCATTGAAGAACTGGAGTGAATCCTGAAAAGAGTCAGCAAGATAGTGAAACACCAAGAATTAATGTTTTTTTTACAAGAGAAAGTTGAAGGCATCATGGATATTAAATCTGGAAATCTGGGAAAAGGAGATTGGGAGAATATGTTGGTTCTTTTCACGTCTCTGCAAACCACCATGGAGAAGAAGGCTTAGGTTTTTTGTGGTTCATGAAGAGAGAGCATTGGAAGTTACATGCACTTAGATTTTAGTTTAATACAGAGTTTTTAAAGGGTTAAAAGAGTTAATAAAGAGAACTTTCCAAAATTGGATTGGAAAGCCTTATGATAATAAACTCCTCCCATCTTCTAAAGTTCCTGAGGAGGGGGGTTAATTCTTCTGCCAAGGATATTGTAGCTGGGATGTGTCTTTTCAGAACTTTGAAGTCAGCAAGAGGCCACCAGCAATGGAAATCATTTTCAGTTATCTCTTAGGGATGGGGCAGGGGTGGGGTGTTTGATCCAAAGACTGTGTTTGAATGTGCTTGATAATGACAGGAAAGACCAGTAATTGAGGGAATAAGGAGAAATAAATGGTGTGAACCAAGACTCAGGCTGGAACTACACAGAAGTATTTGTTGAGGGTGTACCCTTCAAGTGTCTTATGTTTGTTCTTTTATGCTTTTAAGCCCCCCAGTCCTTTGCTATTTGTAAACCTGGGGGAAAATGCCAAATGATTACATCAGGGGCTTGAGGAATAAAGCATGTTTTATGCTTGCATTTGCATCAAATGCTCATTTCCTTCTTAGTGTTGTTAAGCATTGTCTCTGGCTTCAGACATCAGATATAATAGGAAGATTATTTTTCTAAACTCCCTCCACAGATTAATTCATTCAACAAAAATTTATTGAGTGGCTACTCAGTGGCAGGCTGTTCTAAGTGCTGGGAAGATAGCAGTGAACAAACAAGATCTATACTTCAATGCTAAAGTGAAATGAAGAAAAATAAGATGAGGGGAAGAGTGCCTGTTGGGCAAAGCACTGTGTTTGGTGCTGCGAGAACTTGGAATGAGTTAGACATAGAACCTGCCCTCTCTTTTGGATCTAATGGATAAACCCATTATTGAAAGAACTAACCAGAGCACAAATCAGGTGAAGTCAAATGTTATGATTGAGGTTCAAGCAAAGGACTGCTGGTAACTTTGAGCAATTAATTTATGTTTTCATGAAGGAAAATATTTTTTTAAGTTAGATCTTGAGTTAGATCTTGAGAATGGGTATGGTTTTGACAAATGGAGAAGCTGTGGTGCAGGGATTTTGAGGTTAAGGTTAATAGGATAAACTAAAAAAAAGTAAGAGGGCATGAGGGTGTTTAGGGAAGAGAGATTTCTGTAGTGATAAAGGGAGAGATACGCCTGTGGGTTACATATCATTGAGATTTTTGTTTTCAAAGCAAAAACCACTTTATTTATTTTTTTTGAAAATAATAATGCTCATTATAGGAAAACTTAGTCAAAAAATAGAAAGCTATAAATAAGTGAGAAATCTTCTGATTCCATCCAGAAATAATATTTTGGTATATATTATTCCATATTTTTCTGTGAATATAACCATACATATTTAGAAAACTAATCGTACTTTCTACTTTTTTATAACCTACCTTTGTTTAAAACCTATCACATTCTATGTCAGTAATATGCCTACATCATCATTTTTAATGGCCCCAGGGAATTCCATTCATGTAGGTATATTTTAAATATATTTAAATATTTTAAATATATGTTAATCACTTTTTTTGAAGCATCATGAACAATGTTATACTTAACATTCTTATGCCTATGTCTTTGTGAAATTATTTCTTTAATAGAAAATCCTAAACATAGAATTGCTGAGTTATGGGGTACTCACAGATACAACTTGCCAAATTACTGTCTAAATAACATTCTTTGAAAAGAGAAAAAGGAAGACCTGTCTCCCATTTCTACTCCATGAGTGTTAAAATGTGTGTAGGAGAAATGTGTTTTATGTTTATCCACATAAGTACCATTTCTGATGCTCACCATTCTTTTGCGTAGATCCAAGTTTTCCGTTGATACAATTTTCCTTCAGCTTTAAGAATTTCTTTTACTATTTCTTGTTAGTTCAGATTTGCTGACAGTGAATTCTCTCAGATTTTGTTTGTTTGGAAATGTTTTTATTTTCATTTTTGAAGATTTTTTTTGGATATAGAATTCCAGAATGACAAATTTCTCCCCCTTTTATTACTTTAAGAATTTTATCCCATTGTGTTCTGGCTTGGATTCTTTCTGTTGGGAACTGTCTGCTTTTACAATTTCTTGTTGTTACTGCTCTTCAGAAGTTTTGATTATGATGTAGTCTTCTTTGTGTGTATTCTACGGGAGATTCATTGGACTTCATGGATTTAATCAAATATGGAAATGTTCGGCCATTGTTTCTTCATATAATTTTTCTGTCCTCCCCTGCACCCTTTTCCCCCTGGTATTCCAGTTACACAAGTCTTAAACAGCTTGGTGGTGTCCCATAGTCACTGAGGTTTTGTGCATTTTTAAGCCTATTTTCTCTGTGCTTCAGTTTAGATAGGTTTTATTGTTGTGTCTTCAAGTTCACTGGTCTTTTCTTCTGCTGTGCCTCATCCTGTTAAGTCCATTCAATGACTTTTTAATATCAGATATTGTATTTTTCAACTCTAGAAATTCCTTTTTTTTTTTAATATCTTACATTTCTCACCTACCTATGCACATATTTTAGTGTCCTGTCTGCTAATTCTATCATCTTTGTTACTTGAATCTGTTTCTATTGACCAGTGTTTTTCTTGGTTATAGGTCACATTTTTCATTTCTTTACTTGGATGCTGGACATTAAGAACATTACACTGTTGAGTGGATATTGTTGTCTTTTAAAGGTCGTGAGTTTTGTTTGGCAGGCAACTAAGATATTGGTAGCTTAGACTGATCCTTTTAAGGCTTATTTTTAAGCTTCATTAGGGTGAATCTAGAAGAACCTTTACTCTCAAGTGCTAGTTTATCCCTACTACTAAGGCCTCTGACCCTTCTAAAGTTTCCACCTAATTCCCAGGTGTTTAACTAGGTTTCTCTACTTGATTGGTCTGAAGTCAAATGTCTTTCAGCCTAGCATGAGCTTTGGGCATTGTTTAGTTTACAGCTCCATGGTAGTTCTTTGTCCAGTATCATCTACCAATGCATGAGCAACTTAGTACTAAGCCAAAGACTCAAGGGCACTTCCATGTAGATACCTGGAACTCTTTACCTCTGTAGTTCCCTCCTCTCTAGTACTCTTACCTGCAAATTCGAGGTGCTTCAGCCTTCCTGGACTCCGGTCTCTTGTCTCTTCCACTCAGTAAACTGCATGCTCTGCTTGTGCTGTGGTCTGGAAAGCCAAGCCAATCATAGGGTTCCCTTTATTTGTTTCTCTTCTCTTGGTCATAGTCCTGTGCTATCTGTTGTCCAATGCCTGAAGGCAGTTGTTTCTTATATTTTGTCCAGTTTTTCTAGATGCTGTGGTGGAAGGGTAAGTCCAATACCGTTTAATTCATCATAGCTGGAAGTAGAAGTCCTTCCAATAATAATTAATTATTTGTTGATCTCCTATGAGAGATTTCTTTGTTGATCTCCCATAAGAGATTTCAAAGTTAATAAAATAGAACAGATTTTTTTCGATGAAACATACTCATCTTTGTAATGCATGTCTGATTCCTACAAATAAGGATAAAATTGAAAATAGGCTGGATTTTAAAGTCAGGTTTATTGAGCTATAATTTACATTCAGTAAAGTTTACACTTTTCAGGTAAATATAGTTTTACATGTTTTGACAAACACACAGTCCTGTTTACATTGTATAATCACAGTCCATTGTGATTATACAAATAGAGACTATTTCCAGTGTCTACTATATAGACAATCAAGATACAAAAATATTTTTTTTATCTCTCCAAAAGTCTCTTCATGCCCCTTTGTAGTTACTCCCCTCTACCTACTCTCAATTCTTGACCATATACTTTGTCCAGATCATGGAAATGGAATCATACAGTATACGTATAGTCTGTTTTAATATATAGCAGTAGTTTGTTCAACAGTTTAAAATAAAAAGAGCTAAGGCTTTGTGTGTGGGAAGCATGGTCTAATTTTTAAAAAATTCACATAGATGTTAATAATGCAAAATTATTTATGGACCATCTCTTCATGTTTACACTTCTCCTCCCTCCTGTAGGAGAGACAAATGCCAAAGAGAATGAAAACTCCTCCCCGATGACTGGACCATTTGGTGTATTCTCAACCATCTCTACTGCTGTTCATAGCACAGTGAGTAAAACGTGTAAGGTGGCCTGTTCCCTTCCATGATTATTATGTTTTTTTGTCTCTTTCTCTCTCTTTTCTTTGAAAAGCCATGGAGACTGATGACTCTTATGACAGTCCAGATCGCTGAAGATCAGTCACTTTGATCTTAGGAGTAGAGTGAGAGCTACTTGAAAACTTTCTTTAAAGAAGTGAAGGGAACAGGAGGTGAAGAGTAACAGAGGCGGTGTACATAATATTTTATGGATTAGGAGTTCTTAGTTTGGTGACTCTAGAAAAACTTCTGCTTTATAAAAATATTTTTCTCATAATTTCATTTTTTAGGCAAAGGGGAAATATGATATAAATGATAGATGCTTGTAAAAATGGATGATTAGAAACATTTTAAAAAGTGTTGTACAAAGCTTAATATATTTCCTATATGAGGATAGATAGCTAGTACTTTTTAACTTTTTATTGAAGTATAACATATACACAGAAAAGTAAAATCCTAAGTGTTCAGTTTGAATTTTCACATCGTGAACACATTCAGACTAAGAAACAACCTGATGGTACATCAGCTGTCTCCCCGTGCCATCTCCCAGGCATCTGTGCCTCCGCTTCTTGCCTACCAAGATAGCCACCATCCTGACTGCTACCATCATAGATTAATTTCACCTGCTTTTGAACTTTACATAAATGCACTCATACAGAATGTACTCTCGTATCTAGCTTCTTTCACTCAACATTATGTTTTTATGATTTATCCATGGTGGAATTTGTATGGTGTATTCCTTTTTTTTTTCTCTGTATTCCATTGCATGACTATGTCAATTTAAAATAGGTAAATGCGTTCCACAGTTTGTAAGTGCTGGGGTAGTTTGCAGTTTTGAGCTTTTACAAATAGTGCTGCTATGAGCATTCTTGTACATCTTCTGATGAAACCTCAGTACAAATTCCTGTTGAGTATGTAACCATGTGTGGAGTTGCTGGCTTGTAAGATATTCCTAGGTTCATTCAGCTGTTGTAGATACTGACAAACAGTTTTCCAAAGTGGTTATACCAGTTTACATGCTCACAAGCAGTGTGTAATTGTTTCTGCGCATTCTTGCCAGTGCTTGGTATTATAAGCCACGATTTTGTATAATCAAAACATGCAGATGTTTTTTTTTCAATATTATTGTAATGAGGTTGCATGTGTTTCCTAGGGAAAGAGCGTTATCAGTGGGGGTTTGGATGCCTTAGAATTCATTGGGAAAAAGACAATGGATGTAATAGCAGAAGGGGATCCTGGATTTAAAAGAACCAAGGGTCTGATGAACCGGAATTCTACGCTGTCACAGGTACTGTTTGTCTTTTTCTGTTTACTTCCTATTTCTGGTTTGATCTTTATTTTTGCCTGTGATAACTTTGGACCTTGTTATTATTTCCTTTTGAACATTTTTAAATGATTTGCCCCGCTTTCTTCCGCTTCCCCACCCCACTCCGGTTCAAGCCGTTGTTTCTCAGTCTAGTTGTGTAGAACACAGCTCCCCGGCCCATGCTGGTATTATAAGGCTTGCGCTCCCCCACGCTGAGGCAGTTGGTCACCAGTTGTGGGTCGGCCGCTCACAGCAGGTCAGGGCAACTCTCGCCGGCTGCCAGCCACTCATGCTGGCTGCCGGCCACTCACACTGGCCACTGGCTGCTCATAGCAGCACACGCAGCACACAGCAGCCCACAGCAGCATACGGCAGCTCACGATAGTTGCCGGCCACTCACGCTGGTCGCTGGCTGCTCATGGTGGCACATGGTAGTCCACAGCAGCACATGGTAGCCCGTGGCAGCACACAGCAGCTCACCCCAAACCTCCTGCTCTTCATGGCAGCCCAGCTCCAAGGAGAGCTTTGTTCACAATCTTAGCTGTAGAGGAAGCAGCTCACTGGCCCATGTGGGAATCGAACTGACGACCTTGGTGATAGGAGCACGGCGCTCCAGCACCCTGAGCCACCCGGCCGGCCCAAATGATTTTTTTACTAAGGGGTTTTTTGAGGGGTGTGGGGTAGGGGAGGAGCAGTGAGAGCTCTAATACTTATAAAAATGCCGGTTCTTTTTTCTCTCCCGTTTTCATTTCTGCAGGAGCCTCCTGTAAGTACAGGACAAGATGCCAAGCCCTTTCAGAGTTGTTTATTAGATTGATGTTTAAACCACTTTCAGTTCCTTGTGTGTTATTTACCCTGTCTAGGATCAAATTATGTCTGATCATTTTTTTCCTGAAGCTCCTGAGCCTATCACATTTGAATCGCAATGCCAAGAATTAAACGGCAGTGCTCTGTACTGTTATCCATCTCAGCTTTGCTTCCCCCAACTTTCAAAATTCACCCTTGAGCTCTCATTACTTGCTGCAGTGTAATGCTTCCATCTCTTTTTCAGGTTTTACGAGAGGCGAAGGAGAAAGAAGAGCAGTGGACCTCCAATGAGGTCACCATGGAAAGGGACAAGAAAAATCATTATGGACTACTCTTTGATGAATTTCAAGGCCTTTCACATCTAGAAGCTCTGGAGATGCTTTCCCGAGAAAGTGAAATAAAGGTGATTCTAAAACAAAAATTTCAACTGGAACAGTCTGTAAGCAAAGGAATGCTGCCTACTTTCTTTTCTTTTTGTACAGTTGAAAGGTGAAATGTATTTCAGATGAAGGTGTAAGACTCTGAAAATACTATGCCAAAACAAACAAACAGAGAAACTAATATTTGAACTAATTGGTAGAAATAGAATGAGACAGGTGTTATTTCTCTAAATTTAAACAAAAAAGGAGCAATTAACACAGCCTAATAGCACATTTGTTATTTTTTCTTCACGTTGGTATTTTTTTTATTAATAGTTTCTTTTGCTTAACCTGCCAATTTAGATACAGTTACCTGTTAGCTTTTAATAGATTCAAGACTACTTCATCCCCCCCTTAATTTCTAAGCTATTGTTAAGCGCTAATAATTTCCAGACATTTCTGGCTCGTGTTATTTTTAGAAGTAAAAATTCTACCTTTCTGTAATGAGCAACCTGTTGTGTTAAGGTTCTTAAGCATAGCTTGTGTTGGCTGGTGAGCTTGTAATTTTGCTTTTAATTGGATCTATATAGCCTTTCTCCACGTGAGAATGTTTTTTGTTTTCTTTTATACTCCCACAGCTTTTAAAACTTATTTTATATTATATCGATATAGGTGAAATCCATCCTTAATTCTCTAAGTGGAGAAGAATTAGAGACTCTCCAAGTTGAATTGGAGCAACTGAAAGAAGCGTTTTCCCTCGCAGAGTTCTGTGAGGAAGAGGAAGCAGAGGCAAGAGGTAATAGGACAACCCAGCATCGGAGGCGGAAGGATGTAATGTGTTTATACGCAGTGCATTGCCCTTAAAATGAATTATTTTCTCTCCAAATCCACTAGCCTGATTGTACTTCTTTCATTGTGGATGTTCATGCACAGTTATCTGCGGCCTCCACCTAACTAGGTGGGAACAGTTGGCCTTATGTGCATGTCTTCTCTCCCACCCCCCAGGCTCTTTGTGGCTTGTCAAAGTCTAATCTTGCAACTCCCTCTGCCTGCTGTTTCAGTTAGAGAGCAGCCCTTGACAGATTCCTGCCTCTGTCTGGCTGGTCCTCCCTGTGAGCTTTTGTATCCCTGGATCCTACTCCCATGCCTCTGGCTCTGGTGACCCCATCCTCATCTTGTATTGAAGCAGGCAGGGTGGCAGTTATCCAAAATGTGGGTGATAGGCGATCTTTCTTCATTTTCAGAACCTTTTTTTTAATGCCATGTTTTTAATATCTGTGTCCCTCAGAAAATGTAAGTAGTAACTACTCATTTTTGCAAAGTTATCAGGAATGAGGTAGTTCACATAAAGCTTAATTTCTGAATAATAACTGTATCTTAAGCTGTGAGTTATTTTATGGTAACATTTTAACAGAAATAGTTCTAATATATATTAACACACTAACTGGAATATTTTTTTTTTTGTAGAACATACTGAATACAGCTTTGCTTTTTTTTTGATGAAACAGTCAGTTGTAAACATTAAAAGTGAATTGAAAAATTTTGTCAAAGTCCATCAAGATATAGATCGTGTTTCCCTGAAAATAAGACCTAGCCGGACAGTAAGCTCTAATGCGTCTTTTGGAGCAAAAATTAATGTAAGACGCGGTGTTATCTTATGTTGTGTTATGTTATAAACTGGGTCTTATAGTAAAATAAGACTGAGTCTTACAGTAAAATAAGACCGAGTCTTACATTAATTTTTGCTCCAAAATATGCACTGGAGCTGATTGTCCGGCTAGGTCTTAATTTCTGGGAAACACAGTAGGAACAATCATCCATGTGGTACATTAAATCAGTGGCTTGAAAAATGTGGTCTGCAGATCCTCTGAAAAGGCTATTAAAATAGTTCTCCCTTTTTCAACTACATATCTTTGTGATCTTGGATTTTCTTCATGTACTTAAACAAAACGTGTCGTAACAGATTGAATGTAAAAACAGATAAAATCATCCAGCTGTCTTTAAGCTAAGCATTAACGAGTTTTGCAAAGATCTAAAACAATGGCACTCGTATCACTAATTTTTTTCTTTTTTGGAAACTACTGTGCTTTTTTTTTAAACGTATGTTATTTATGTCTAGTGGGTTTATTGTTATTTCTAATGAACTAATAAATACCTCAAACATTTCAGTTTTAACTTTTCATGTAAAATTGATTGATATATAACTTACATTAAAAAAAGACTCTTTGGGATTCTCAAAAAGTTTCAAGAGTGTAAAGGGGTCGTGAAACCAAAATGTTTGAGAACTGCTAGATTAAGTTATCCTAAACTATTGTACTTTTAGAAATGTCTCTTTTTACAGTTGTGCATCTTTATTTTCTTTTGTGCATTTATCTGCCCATTTTGAAATTCTCTTCACTGTCACTGAGCTTGCTTCCCGTATTCTCCGCATCTTATTTTCTATTTCTAACCTGCTATGGGTGGAAAACTGGATAACTCATCTTATTTAAATTGAGTGCTCTGAGTGAGAATCGGGGAGTCTTTCTTGTAACTAAAGTTGAATATGGATTCTGGACTGAGATGGATTTTTCTGTTTTGTTCTCATTTGTGTTCTGCACTATGACCTAAGAAGTCAAATTGGCTGGTTATATATATATATATATAACATCTTGCTAAGTGACATCTTAACTCTATATAAAGAGTCCTGAGATGAAATGATTATTGAATGTAAGTTTTTAAAGCTGTCTCGAGGTATTGAGAAGGCAGTGTAGCATGGTGGATAAAAGGATGGATTTTGGAGTTAGACCTGGGTTCAGAATCCGGATCTGCCTGCCATTTACTAAGCCATGCTTCCTACGTTGGGAAGTTAACACTGAGTTTCTGTTTCCTTAACTATTAGAAAAGGATGCTAATTCCTCTCAGGTGGTTTTAGGGACTAAATGAAATAATACATGTAATTTGTGGCACACTAAGGACTCGACTATTATTTTCATTATTAGAATGGAGAAAGTAAATAGATAAAGATTTGCATTTTAACAAATGAAGAAACAAAAACTCATAGACACAGACAGTAGTTTAGTGGTCACCAGAAGGTAAGTGGGGAGGAGGGTGGTAGATGAGGGTAAAAGGGATCCAATATATGGTGATGGAAGGAGAACTGACTCTGGGTGGTGAACACACAATGTGATATATAAATGATGTATTACAGAATTGTACACCTAAAAGTACATGTAACTTTACTAGCAATTGTCACCCCAATAAACTTTAATTTAAAAAGAAGTCTCACTTAGCAGAAAACCCATAAATTAGTTTTGATTTGCTTAAGTTGCTTTATTGTTCCTAACCACGCCCTGGTGTGACAATCCCCAGTTATTTATAAACTTAATTCAAGTTATTTGTACATAATGCCCTTAATAGTATTTGTTCAATTTAGTCAACATCTGGCTTTGGATAGTAATCAAAAATCCTGATCTTTAAATTCTGTTCAGAAGATTCTAAGGGAGATTCTAAACACACGGATTAGTGTCTGTGATATTTCTCTCTTCTGTTTGCCAGAGATCAGGACTCTGCAAATATAGCACTGGAGTTCTGCGTGCCCCCCTTCCTAATAGCCCTCCCCAGTGATTTCGGTGGAGAATGCAATACTGACCTTGATATTTAATTATATCTCAATAATCTTGGTAAAAAAAAATGTGGTGGTACTGTAGTAGCAAAGGGGAGAGAAAAACCACAGAACCTGGTTCTGGTGACGTTGGTGATCTTCATTTTCTATCAGCATCCTTAGCCCTTGCTCCTCTATGTGATTCCTTTGCTTTGGAAGGAGACTTCCTGGTTGGGGAGATGCCAGGCTATCTACTGACTCCCTCCAAGGTACCAGCCATGTCTCCTTTCCATCCTTACACGCTTTTATTCTAATGCAGCAACTACTTTTATACTCAGGTCTGTGGGGAATACATGACAGCAATTTCCACACATGTTTTGATCAACCTTTAGCAGTAAGAGTTTTTGAGCAGTTAGGCCTAGTTTATATTTGACTATTTGTAAATTATACACATGCACTACTATAATATATTTACTTTCTAAAGTATACGATAAAATAGAATTTTTTAAAGAATGAGATAAATGTAAATTAAAGTTCCACTCCCCCCCCCCACTCTATTGGATTATTTTGCGAACCCCTTGGGGTGCATGCATCCCAGTATGGATTCATTCAGATTCATCCCTTGCACCCACATAATTTTGAGCTTAGCTGGGAAAGCAAAATGCCTGCCTAAGAGTCCCGTTTTAGTTTTTTAGACAGTAGGCTATGATTAGGAGTTGTTTAGATGAGTTATATCAGTTACAGTTGTATCAGTTAGTGAAATCAGCTTTCCCCAAACCATATGATACCTGGGATCGCTAAACTATTTGAATTCTCTGCCTTGAATGCCAAAAGAGAAGGACAAAAAATAGCAGAAGGAGAGAGAAGAGCCCAGATAGAATCTTTTTCTAACGATTTTGGGGAGAAAGCAGGTATGAAGCAATAATGATTTGCCCTGATAAACCATGAAGTGGTGACTAAGAAGTACTCATACAGATTGTTAGTGCTAGAAAATTTCCGTGTACAAGTTCTCTGCTTTCTGTGGTGCAGAGAAGCCGGCTTTGGGCTGGGCTTCAAAGGGGATATTGGATAAGATTTAGATGAATCGAGAGGAAGAGAGAGCATTTTCTGCCATTTGTTTGTATGTGTTGATTGTCGTTTTGACCTTGACTCACCTGTTTGCATGTATGTTTCTCAAGTATGAATATTCGTTTTCCCCATTGCTTCACACCAGGCTTATTCCTTATCATCCTTCCAACATTCTGGAATCCCTTGTCCTCTTCCTTTCTTCTTATCCACCATTATTTTTTACCTGGATCCTGGATTGTTGCCTTCGCCTTCCTGCCTCCCTTCTTGTTCCCCTTTCCATCCACCCCACCCAGGAGCAAAAGTGATCTTTCTAAAATTGAAATCGGACTTACCTGTCTCTGTTTAAAATCATTCAGCAGTTCCTCATTCCCTTAATAAAAAGTTTGAATTACTCACCATGGTTTATAAGGCCCTGTATTACCTGGATCCTACTTACCTTCCTAGCTTCATTTTACCCCTCTTCTTTACCTTATAGTCAGACACTCCCAACCATATCAAATTTCTTGCCATGCTTTCTTTCACCTTGGATCTTTGTTTCCTCTGCCTGAAACTCTTCCCGTTCTCCTGATTGGCTTATACTCATGTATGTCCCAACTTAAATTCTTCTTGGAAGTACATGCATAGTATCAGGTTAGGATGCTACCAGTTCTCCATTTACACTTCTGGGATGTAATACAAAGAGCACAGGATTTGGACTGGAGGTGGAAAGGCCAAGGTTTGACTCCTAATTTGTTACGAGATTTGGGGGAAATAAACTAACCTCTTCAAGCCCTAGTGTCTTCATCTCTAAAATGGGATAATGACCCTCTTTGTATAAGCCCATTGAAAGAATTCATTGATACACCTAACATGATTCTGTAAGCACTAAAGCACTGTACTCATATAACTTGCTGCTGCTGTTACTATTACTACGGCCACTGCTACTGCCACTCCTCCCCTTGTCCTCCTCTTGCCCCGTCCCCTCCTGCCCCCATGATCCTCAGCGGTCTTTCTGCAGTGTTTTACATTGGACTTGTTTTTTTTTTAGGGGATGAAGACTTCACCAAAGAGATAACAGAGCTCTTTTCCCAGCTGCATGTCTCCTCCAAACCAGGGAAACTTGCCAGAGTAAGTTATTACTTCTTGGTGATTTTCATTTTTTTTTTTAAGTTGGATTTAGTGGATAAAGTAGGTAAGATTGTAAATTCCTGACAGTGATGTCACCAGAATTGAGGATATATTCTGGGTTCCACACCCTTCTGCCTGCCTCCTGCTCTCACAGGTTAACATGCTAAACTCACATCTGCACCCCTCACCCTTCCCTGGAACACACACATCTGCCATCCTCACTAGTTTTCATTTGGAATGCTTTCTTGTCCGAAAGCTTAAATTAGGCCAGAGAGTTGGTCAACTAAAGTCGGAAGTGCTCACCAGCCTTCATACCAGTGGGCTCGCCTCTATTGAGGTCTGTTCTAAGGGCTCTGAATGTTTCACAGATAATAGGATGCGGCCCCATCTTAGGAAGCTGGAAGGTGCCATTTCCTAGAGCCCAGTGATTCAGATAATGACCGTTTAGCTTGTAGAATGAGACAGTCCCATGGCCTAGGCCTTGGTCTTAGGTGGTGATGCCTGAGCTGTCTTTACACATCTGGGACCTGGACGGACTTTAGTGAAAGCTCAGAGTGGGTAGAGAGAGCCTGTTTCTAGTGAAGTACCCAGGAGCATACATGCCAGTGCCAGCTCAGGGGACACTCACAGTTCACTGGTCGTGGGCTGCTTGCTGCCTCTCATCTTCCTCTCCCCACCTCGAGAATCATTTCAGAGCCAGGTAGCAGACTCACATTGCTTGCTAGTCAGGGAGAGCTGAGAGCTAGTGTGTAGTATCACGGTGATCACCTTCCCCTGCGTTCCCCAGGGGAAGGGGTCTGATCCGTAAGTGGTGTTAGCCTGTTCTCCACGCCCAGGGAAAATGCTGCATTTGCCAAGGAAACTTGTCAGAGCACCTCCCTGCAGTTTATCTCCCTCATCTCAACTGTAACACTTGACGACAGCACTTTCTAGCTTGTATCATAGTAATTTTTTATTGTGGAAATAATATCAAACTTAGAGAAAAGTAGTAAGAGTAGTACAAACAACATTCATATACCTTTTATGGAAATGTACCTGTTATTAATACTTTACTTCACTTGCTTAATCTTTCATGCGTGCCCATGTATTCTCTTTCCCTCTCCCTGTCCCTTCTCTCTCATTTCCCTACTGCACACACACAATTATTATTATTATTATTATTATTATTATCATTATTAATGGGACTATTTTTGAGAGTAAACTATAAACACAGCACTTTACACCTAAGTATTTTAATATGCATATGTATCTCCTAAGAATATGGATCTTCCCTTACGTTATCACAGTAGTTAACCAACTGCAGTAAATTGAATATTGATACTAGACTTTGTTTAATGTGTTTTGTCCACATTCCAGTTTTGTCAGCTGAGTCAATAATGTCCTTTATATTAATTTTTTTTCTCTAACATTAGAGCTATATTATGGATTGTACTTAGTTGTCGTATACTTTTAGTCTCTTTTGATCCGGTATTCATAGTTCCTCAGCTTTTCTTTGTCTTTTAGGATACCGTATTACATTTTTGAGAAATACAAGCTCCTTTCTTCCTTTATAAAAACAGAGGATGTCTTATTTGAGGTTTGTCTGCTGTTTGTTCGTAAAGTCAGGTTATACATTCAGCATAAAGACCTCATAAGATATGTCTCCTGCCCAGGGTATCACACCTAGAGGCACATGATGTCCCTCGGCCCCATGTTGGTGTCTTACTTCTCACCGTATAGTTACGACTTGTCCAGTGCTACTAATGGGGTTTCTGTGGGGAGACATTTTAAGACTGTACAAATACCCTGCTCCTCATTATAATTTCCCTCCTGGGTTTAGCATCTACTCGTGATTCTTGCTGTACCAGTCTTTACCATGATGGTTGCAGAATGAGTTGTTTTAACCCCCACTCATGCTCCACATTTACCAGTTGGCTGTCCACATTCTACTGTAGTTAAGACAAGCTCTCCTTTCTCCCCTATTCCTTTATTTATTATCTATTTGTTGTTAGTATGATTTCATAGGTTTCTGTTTTCCCCCCATTGATTTATAATTCATTACTGTCGTTAATAATGTTTGTGTTCAAATTATTTCAAACTGACTTCTATGTGATATGCCCCCATCATTTTTTGAATATTTCAATATTTTCTGTCATAACAAGATATTCTAGACTCATCTTGTACCTTCCATATTCTAGCCCTGGAATCAGCCATTTCTTTGAGGAACCATATAACCTGGACGCTACATGTGGTTGTTGCTTCTGTGGTATTTCTGCTTCTAGGCCCTGTTGGCAGAGCCAGAGAATATATTCAAGAACACATACATATACCCATACATACACCTATATGTGTATACATATAAATGTGTGTATGCATGTATGTGCACATGTACACATATTCATATTTAGAGATCATGGGTTCACACTGATAACTTCAATTTCAGCTCACCCCTACAGGGCTTTTGTTTGCCTTTCCCCATTACATGTTTGTATCTCTGTTCTTTCATAGTAAGAACCCTGTCTCCCAACATTAGAACATTTCCTTATTTTCTCAGTCCTGTAATGCATTGCTTTGCCCATAGTACTATAAAACCAACCTACAAAAAGAATTTGTGATTTATCTGGTGTTTCTCTATGCTAATTTTTGAATATGTAGAATATTAGCATGTTTCCAAAAATAAAAACTGCAAAAAGCCTGCTCAGAGAACGGTCACTCCCTCCCAGTTCCCATTTACTCCATTTTCCTTGCTCCTTTTAAGTATTAAACTTTTTTATTTTCTTGGATAGCCTTCCTGTGTTTAATTTTTAGATAGGCAGATATATTTTAAAGATACGCAGATATATTTTCTTCTTTTTATACAAATGTTAACATACCCATTTCTTGCATTGGGTTTGGAAGACTGTGCACTTTATGTAAATTACAGCTCATTTTAAAGAAAATCAAAGGAGTAGAGAATTCAAGAAGGAATGAGAGGGCAGCAGTGTTAAGTGTTGTAGAGAAATCCAGTGAGTTAAATGCTAAACTAGTACATACTGTATTCGGATGAGACCAACAGCACCAACTTCTGTGATGCTGACATGTTCCGGGTAGGTGCAGAGTAACCCTGGTGAGCGGAAGTGAATTGTTGATGGACAGTAATATTTTTCTTATTTAGGCAAGAAATACAGCCTATGAATGGATCAGGACATCTCTGGCCAAGCCATTAGAAGAGAAGGAAGAAGGAGAAAACCATTTGGAAGGAGAAAAAACGGAGCAAATCAATACAAATTCAATAGAGGTAACCCAAGCAAATAAGGCTTTTTTTTCCTTTTCTTTCTTTCTTTTTTCTTTCTTTTTTTCTTTCTAATCAGGGACCTTAAGTGCCTTGTATTTTGTTTCACTGCCATCCATAATTTCTACCTTGTGTTCTAAGATTATGAGTGCTAGCTTAGTTCCAGACTAGAGGATGAAAGGAGTGAAGAAATAGAGACAGAAGGTACATGTGTGGTGTCATGCTACAAGACACTTTAAATCTTTTGGCTAAAACTTAGTTACAGGGTCACACCTAACTTCAGGGCAGCCTCTATTTTTCAGCTATGAGTCTAGCTGTAAAGTTGTTTTACTACTATGGAAGAAGTTTACCGAAGGGGAGCTGTTAGTCTCTGTTGCTTTCAAGATATTGAATCCTTCAGTAGGCGAGAAACAAGGTGGTATCATTTCATCTCAGATGAGAAAACAACAACAAAACAGCCAGTGCTTTGTTTTGTTATGCTTTGTTTTGTTTTTCCCTCCAGGATATCCATGCATTTGCAATCCGGAGCCTAGCAGAACTGACTGCCTGCTCAATTGAACTGTTTCACAAAACAGCGGCTCTGGTTCTGCATGGTGAGAAGCAGGAAGTGACAGCCATAGAGAGGAGCAGAACCCTTTCCCAGTAAGTATGATGAGTATCCCTCTAAGTGATGCGAATTGCTGAAAGGGTTTTTTTTTTGGCTATTTCCAAAGTTTTAGAAACTTTCCTGTCAGCAAGATGCTATTCATACTGCACCAATCACATAGTAGAGGCTTTTTCATTTGGAGTTTTTAGTTAATAAATAGCCAAGGGTTGTATTTCTTTTCATTGAGCCATAAGTCTACAGTATAAATCTGCCCTTTTTTATTAACCACCACATACTCTGAAAATTAGTTCTTCAGAGGTTATTGGTCTTAATAGGAATAGAATTTTGCATAGGTAAAAACAGAAAATAGTTCTAAGAACCTCAATTGTTAATAATAGTTATATGCCAGGCATCACATTAAGAGATTTACATGAATCCTTTCTAATTTTTACGATAGCCCGAAAGGTAGATGATTAGTACAGCTTTAAAAATGAAGAGACGCAGACTCAAGAGAAGTTAAATACCCAGGTTGTACAGACTGGGATTTAAACCTAGGTCTGGCTGAGCCCCCAAATCCCTTTTTTTTTCATAATATTGTTGATTTTGAACAGAAGTTTGAAAAATAATAGAATGTAGGTAGTCACAGGAGAAAAAAAAAGACCTACTACTTTAGAAATAAATCTCTTAAATAATGAGAATTTTCAAGGGAAAAAATTATGTGTGAGAGTGTCCAGCATGTTAGGATTGGGAGGGGCCTTTGATGTTCTCCAAACCTCTTCATCTACAGTTTCTCTGCCCTTTATAACATTCCACAAGGGGCGTTTGATTTTGTCTTGAACTTCCTTAGGATGAAGGACTCAGAACCCCAAAGCAGCCCGTTCTGTGGGAAAGTGTTTCTACTGCTTGAAATGCTCTTCCAGTTATGGCTCACTCCCTCACTGAATTCAGGTTTCCTCTCAAATGCTGCTGCCTTCTTTCACCTCCCAGTCTAAAATAGTATTTTTTATTTCCTAATCCTTTACTTGCTTTATTTTCTTAGCTCATATCACCACCTAGTGTATATGTATGGATATGGATGTATGTATGTGTGTATGTTTATATATCTGTGTATATAAATATACATATATGCCTACATGTACAGTATATATGTATGTATGTGTATGTAAACACATATACACATATCTATCTATATATACATATATAGGCTCTCCCTTAATTGACACGTAAGTTAGATAGACTCCATGAAAACTGGGACTTTGCTTGTTTATTGATACCCCAGTGCTTAGAACCTGGCACATAGGAGACTTTCAGTAAATATTTGTTTAATGAATGAATGAATGCATGTTTATTTTAACTATAGTATTTTAAATGGAATGTAGTATCTTTTAAGTACTGTCTTGC
This sequence comes from Rhinolophus hipposideros, assembly GCF_964194185.1. Lineage (NCBI taxonomy): Eukaryota > Metazoa > Chordata > Mammalia > Chiroptera > Rhinolophidae > Rhinolophus > Rhinolophus hipposideros. Next base: position 26,001,349 of record NC_138069.1, on the reverse strand, counting down.
CCCCTTAAAATATATTTTAGTTATTTCCTTTGATTTAACTGGAAGGTATATTACTTTCTAGAGGATTTCTTAGAATAATGTTTTTCCAAGGAGTGAACCTCCTCTTCCTGTAGCATGAATGCCTACTCAGATGGGTCCCCAAAGACATTAAGTAGCTGACTTAGGCATATGTACTCCCTTTTAAAGCTTTGTTTCCCATTTAGTTTTCTTCTGACAATTGTTAACTATAGCTTATTTAAAAAAAAAAAAGAGAGAGAAAGAAAAACAAAGGAACCCTCCTGACTTTTCTCCCTTCTTTTCTAGGATGACAATTGTATTGTGTAAAGAGTTGTCCTGTCTGTCTAAAGAGTTCACCACCTGCCTAACAACTGCCGGGGTAAGAATTCATGCCTCTTATTGGGCTGTCGGTTTTGTTTTGTTTTTAAAACAGCTTTATTAAGATATAGTTTATATACCATAAAATTTGCCCATTTAAAGTGTACAATTCAATGGTTTTTTAGTATATTTACAGAGTTGTGCAACCATCACCATAATCCAATTTTAGACCATTTTCATCATTCTCCAGAAAAATCTCATACCTTAGCAGTCACTCCCCATTCTCTTCTCCGTCACACTCTTCTAGCCCTAAGCAACACTAATCTACTTTCTGTCTATAGATTTGTTTATTCTGGATCTTTAATATGGATCGTACAATAATATGTAGTATTTTGTGTTTGATTTCTTTCATTTAGTATGATGTTTTTGAGATTCATCCACATTGTATCAGTACTTCCTTTTTATTACCAACTAATACTCTCTTTTATGGATATACATATATTTGTATATCATATTGTATTTATCTGTTCATCAGTTGATAGATACTTGGATTGTTTTCACTTTTTGGCTCTAATGAATAATGTTACTATGAACATGCATGTATGTTTTCATTTCTCTTGGGTGGATAGATAGGAGTTGAATTGCTGGATCATACGGCTGATATGGACCATTGAGGAACTGCCAGACATTTCCACAGTGGCTGCACTGTTTCACATTCTTGCCAGCAATGAGGGTTCTGATTTCTCCACATCCTTGCTCACACTTGTTATTGTCTATTTTTTTAAAAAATGTTAGCTATCTTAGTAGTTATAACATGGCATCTCACTGTGTTTTTGATTTGCTTTTTCCTGATGTCTAAAGATGTTGAGCATCTTTTCATATGCTTGTTGACCATTTGTATGTCTTTTTTAGAGAAATATCTTTTTGAATCCTTTGCCTGTTTTTAAACTGGGTCACTTATCTTTTTATCATTATTTTATAAATTGGGTTATTTATTTTATTGTCTTTATTATTATTTTAATATTTGATTTTTTACTATTTGCCATTCATTATTGAGTTGTAGGAGTTTTTTATGTAGTTTGGATACAAGTTTCTTTTCAGATATTAATATATGATGTGCATGTCTTTTCTACCAGTCCATGGGTTGTCTTTTCATTTTCTTGATAGTGTCTCTGCACAAAAGTTTTTAATAATGACGAAGTCCATATTGTCAATATTTTTTTTCAGTCACTTATACTTTTGGTATCGTATCTAAAGAATTATTGCCTCGCCTAAGATTGTGAAGATTCACTCCTATGTTTTTTTCTAATAGTTTTATATTGTAGCTCTTATATTTATGTCTGTAATCCATTTTGAATTAGTTTTTGTATGGAGTACTAAATGGGGGCCCAATTTCATTCTTTTGCATGTGGATATCTAGTTTTCTCAGCACCATTTGTTGAAAGCTTTCCCCTATTGGATTGCCTTGTCCTTTTTGTCAAAAATCGATTGACCATAGACATATGGGTTTATTTGGGGGCTCTTATTTCTATTTCATTGATCTCTAGCCTTATGCCAGTACCATATTGTCTTGATTAATGTATCTTTGTAGTAAGTTTTAAAATCAAGAAGTGTAAGTCTTCCAACATTTTTCCAATGCTTTTTTGTTTATTTGGGGCTCTATTCATTTCCATATGAATTTTAGGATCACTTTGTTTATATCTGATTTTTGCAACTTATTTTTGTTCTCTCTTTTTATGAAGTCTGCAGTATATTTTGTGTGGCCCTCTAAGACCTGTGTTAGAAGTGTAGACCTTGATAAAATAAGAACTCCAAAGTTTGACTTATTTTTAAGGAGTACCACCTTACTTACAGATTCTGGCTACTCATATTTTGTAGTTGCCAACCAGTAGGGAGGTTGTAGCTAAAGCTAAAGTGGTTTTTTTCATTTTTTGTTTTTTAAGGAATTGTAAAAATTTACTGAAGGTGTATGAACTATGGAAGATGATTCAGAAATCAGTAATCACGAATTAGGATAAAATAAAATCAAGGATATTTTTAATGAACAGATAAAAAATTACTTTGTAGTAAACCAAGCTTATAGATACAGAGAACAGATGGGTGGTTACCAGAGGTAGAGGGTGGGGGGTGGACAAAATGGGTAAAGAGGGTCAAAAGGTACAAAGTTCCAGTTGTAAAATAAATCATGGGGATATAATGTATAGCGTGGTGACTAATTCTGTATTTGCACATTTGAAAGTTGCTATGAGAGTAGATCTTAAAAGTTCTCATCACAGGAAAAATCTTTTTAGCTATGTATGATGATGGCGGTTAACCAGACTTATTGTGGTGATCATTTTGCAATATATGCAGATATGGAACCACTGTGTTATATACTTGAAACTACTATAGTGTTACATGTCAATTATGCCTCAATTAAAATAAAAATTACTTTGTAGTAAGTATGTAAGTATCAATGTGGCAGCAAAATTATTCTGGGACTTTAAGTTTATTTAAGAGCATGGCCAAATTACTTTTTCTTACTTTTCAATTTAGATCATACCTGAAAGGGATAATCCTGTGATATAGCTTTTCCTTTCCTCTTATGTTTCCTTTGAAAGAGCTTCTGGGTTTCCTGAAGTAAATCTTCTGAGGCCAAATCTTTTCATGTGTTTCATAAAGATACTTTAACCCAATAAGTCAACTATAAGAGGCTAACATATGCGAGTATTGCATTTGCATGATTTAGTTCCATGTTTTCCAAACATACCATCTTAAAAACCATTGAATATTTTGAACAAATGTTCCCTATCTGAATATTTTGTTTTAAAATTTTTCTAAAATTTTTTGGTCAAGTGTACTATTACTACCCATCCCCCTCTTCCAAAATGAAGATACTTTTTAAAGTCAATAAAAAACTGCAAAGGAGTACACTGTTAGTTTGTATAGCACAGAAATTTAAAGCACTTCCAGAGATGACATTTTGCTATCTCTCAGTGAAGACTTTTTCTATGTTCTGTGTGTGTGTGTGTTTGTGTGTTTCAAAGTAGGATCGTACCATGCTCATGTTTTTTTTTAATCTGTGCACATTTAACACTTTATCCTTTATTCTAGGTTAAAGAAAAGGCAGACATCCTTAATCCGTTAATTACTGCAGTATTTTTAGAGGTTAGTAATTGTTTTTAAGTCTCTACCTTCTAGGTGTTTTGTATTAATTCTTCTTAGGTCTTTATTGGCTCTTTTGTGTTTTTCACCAGATTGGTAGGTTAGCCATGTTGATACCTACATGAACAAAATGGTGTGTGTTTGATGCATAGTCCTATTCATTAAGGAGAAAACCTAAAAGATGCAGCTGCTGGGTAAAGTGCAAAGGAAGAAGCAGTAGGCTGTCATTACTTAGTCGTACCCTTAGCAGTTAAGGGACAATTCTCAGTAATGAAACACCTTCTGGATACCAGTAAGTAAACATGAAGGGTTGGAAATTACCACCAGGCCACAACCAGGCAGAGCACTGCTTCTTAAAGGACTATCGTGTATGCAGAGGAGATTTGTTACAAAACAAAACATTTTGTCATTTCCTTGCCAAGCCATTTGCTTTGTTTTGTCAAAGAGGTACCTGTGTTTATGTAATCCTCGTTAGTCCATTAGATTTAAGGAGGGATGGATGGTTTAAGTCCATGGAAAAGAGGGCTACAAGAGGATCCCGTGATGGAGGATTATATTGCCTCCAGGTGTGATGCTCTCTGGATTCCATGTTTTAAGAACTCTTATCTTGTAAATTAATTGTGCAAATAATTTAGATGTTTGATGATCTATTTAAAACATTTACGTAAGTTTGGGGGTCAGAAAATATATTTGGTAATTGGTTAGGTTTTTAATATGATTTGAAACAAATTTTTTGCTAGTAGACTTCTTTAGTTTTAGATTCTTTTAAAATCACCAACGAAATGCTGTTAATTCCTTCAGTGCGCAGCTTTCCCTGAATAGTCAGAGAAATTATTTTGGTCACTTAAGCAAACTATTTTTTTTTTACAGTTAGTTTGTGATTTAGTAGATGGAAAGTGGTGTCGGTGAAAGAAATTTGCAAGCCAGGAGCCCGTCCTGTCCTGGATCTTCCCTGACTTGTTCTATGACCCTAGACCAGGCATTTATCTTCTTGGCAATCTCATTTTCTTTATGTACAAAATACGAGATTAACTAGATGCTCTCCGAGATCTCTTTTGGCTGGAAAATTCTGTATCAAATGTCACACTGAAGTTTAAATATGTAGACTGCATACTTACCATTGGTAAATCCAAAAAAGGTAAACTCACTTGATAAGGGATCCCTGTTGCTTAACGGTTGTTCATGCTTACAGATTTGAGACACTTGTCCTTGAAATTATAAATTTTTATCTTAATGTAATGAACTCTGTTATTCTTTTGGAAATCAGAACTTACGAAGTATAAATGAAGTCTGGCAAACTCTTGAGCATAATAATTCCATAACGCTCCTCAATATGTTTGTTGTACTAGATAGAAATATATCTATACTGTATAATCTTTGACAGCAGTGTTCCTTGTTTATATTTGTGAGTACCCATGTTCACTGATTGTGTTAAGTCTATGGAAGAAAATCTTTCACAATGACGGGAAGTCCTGTTGGTGTAGGATCATGTCCTTCTGAAATCCGTTTTGAGTAATTGACTAAAATGCTGTGACAGGATCTACCCATTTAATCAAGGAATAAATAAATTTTGAAAGCCAAATTTGAGCAGGATGCCAAAGAATGGCTATTATTTCTGATGGGCAAGTTGAACAAAAATACTGACATTCTGTTTTGGTGCTATCATATCATCTTAAGAGCTCGATCATTCTTTTCCCTATAACTTTACCAAAATTATTAAGTTTGCCCTTATTTGCCAGGCTACAGATTCAATTAGATTTTAAAAATTAATCTGTCTTTTTGTTGTTGTCGTCTTATATTTTCTCTTTTAAGTGACTGTGGTATTTTGTTTTTCTTTTTTCTCAATCCTGACAGGCATCAAATAGTGCTTCCTATATTCAGGATGCCTTTCAGCTACTCTTACCCGTGCTGGAGATCTCGCTCATTGAGAGCAAGTCTGAACTACCAAAGGCATGAGCTGCAGCAGGTCTGGAGGCCTTTGTCAGAACATTGAAGAACAGAGAAAATTCAACCTGAGACTTGTGATGGCCAGGAAATGCTACTGTATTCTGGGTACCCTTGCAGAAGTGAGGGAGGAGGGTTTTTTTAGTATATAAAAATTCAGGCAAGATAGCAGGTGTACAGGTTGTTTGTTGCTTTCGTTGCTTGGCTGAAGTATCCAAGGTTCTCACACTACTCTTCCCCATTGTTATAATTAATAAATTATTTAAAGGGAATCTTTTATAAGAAAGTTCAAAAATAATAGTTCGAGGTTAAGGTTAGTGGTACACTCAGGCAAAAATATTGGTCTTTCTTTGACGATCAATGCAAAATGCTAACTTTTGTCATGGATATGATTTTGCAGCCCATGGATATAATCGGTTGTTAAGCAAGAGAAAAAGAACTTAATTTAGTATTCTGTTAGAATTCACATGCTTGATCTATTAATGCCATGTACTTTCTCCTTTCTAATAAAATATATGGCTCTAAGAAAACTGAGTATATATAAACTCTGTAATGATTTCGTTATGACATGAATTCTTGGAATTGGTTAGAAAGTTTCACCTGCTTTTTAATTCTCAGCAGATACTTGCTTTGGCATTGATGAGAAACTTACAGAATATTCTGTAGCCACATGAATTAACTATAGCAAAGTGCCCTTTGGCTTCAAGTTGCTCTCCCACCCCAAAATGACAAGCTCCAAGTTGTAGTTGACCCATACTCAATTGAGTTCAAGACCAGTAAGTGCAATTTAGAGAAATAGTTGGCCTGTTTGCAGATATGCTGAGTCTCTCCAGGATGTCTTTCATGCAAACCCCATGTGCAGGATAAATTCTGTAATAGCCAGCTCCAGAGGAGTATTGAAGCGCTTTTAGTAATGGGGTTTTATTGTTTGAATATTGAGATGGCCTGTAGAGTCCCATAGAAAAGATGTTCATTGATAACAGGATTTAACCTGTAAGATACAGTATATTTTCCTCATTCCTTTTTGTTTGTTTCAATGTATTTGTTAGCACATTTGTAAATACAACTTTTATCCTTCAGATCTTTCAGCATCCTTTTTGCTCTCCTCAACAGTTTAAGAGACTAAAAGTGTATCATCGCCCGAGAAGTTTTTTTGGTATTCTTTTTAGAAAAAGTTCTCCAACTTTGTGGTTTTCAATGATTCAGGTTAACTTTTGTGAGTTCTGCCACTCATCTTCTAAAATTTTAAAATAAAATTTAATAATCATGTCAATTTATCCTTTTATTTTTACAAACATGAGCTCCAGTATCTTTCTCAGACCAAAGAAAGAGCAAAGTGCAGCTATAACAGAGATCGATATCAAGACTATTTCTATGTAATCGCCTTATTTGGGGTAGGGGACAATTTGTAAGGAAGGAGGAAAATAGATTTGGCTAAATATGTACGCCTACAGCACTAAAATGATACTCTGCTTGTGATCAGAAAATTTTTTGAATATTTCTTTTTATAGACAAATTTCTCCCTTCCCAAAGTGAGTAATTCTGAAATTTCATACCAGCAGTTACCTTGTGGTTGATAAAGCTGGTGTCCTAGTCCTATTTGTTGTCTCAAGCTCAGTTGTGTCTGAACCTGGATCCCCTGAACAAGGGATTCCTTAAGGAAGGTTTAAGAACCGGTCACACTGCCTATTGCCTACTCAGACTCTTATACAGTGGCAGTTTGCAGTTTTTCTTCTTTGATCTAGAAACATATCTAAGGTTTTTCTTTTAAGAAGTGGGGACAGAATAGTGACTCTTCTTATGTGTCTATCTGGATTGCAGCCCTGAATTAGACCAGTTTAAAATTTGACCTGACAAAAGCTGAATGTGACTCACTGCCTCTTCTCTTTCTCCCTCATTCCTCTCATCAGCTTCTTCACACCCACTCAAATGGTTTTTAATGGGTTTAGAGGATGACCAGTGAAATGATGAAAGGACCAATTAATTTTGAGTAACAGTTGCCTGTCTTTCACCTAGACTAAAAAGAAAAAAAGTTCTTTGGTTGAATAGAGATAGAGAAATAAGAACATAAACATTCATTCATAGATAAATAAATAAATTCAGGGGACACTTTGGAACCTATTGGATGATGGTGACGGTTTTTGGATGGTAAGTGCTTCATTATTCCATTTGGGGTGGGTACGCGTATATAATGTTGATGTAGTTTCTTGATGACACCTATTTTTTAGGTGTTATTTCCTTTAAATTTTCTGATGTCTAAGATTTACCGCTATGTCATTATACCTGCTTCCCTAATTTCCAATTCACTGAACACCTTGATAAGTAAAATGTTCAGTTATTACTGGAGTAAATGCCTCTCTTCCTATTATCAGGATCTTTAAAGGCTGTGATTAAAAGAGACTTCATTAATTTGATCTAAAAGAAACTTCCATGAACTTGTCCTTGTTTTTCTTCATACAGTATCTTAGAAACACGTTAAGAACAAACTATAGTTTCCTTACTTGTTTTTGATAGATTTTCTCCTTTTTTAGGGACAGATACCCAGATTGACAGGCCTCTGAAAGGTGAAATAGTAATTCTTATAGGTGGCATTACTACAAATCTGAAATCAGTGCCGATGTACAAATGTGAATTTTTCAGTCCTACCTGCAATCAAGAAACAAGACCTTTTGGGTTCCTTCACCTGAATTGAGGACCCTCTCTTTTGTACTTGTTTTTATCTAAAGACCTATTTGAGAGAAAGGTTTTTATAAGTAGTTCATATCAATGGCATCATGTGAAAAAGACATTTTTCTATATTTTTGATGCATTCTGAATTTTAAAGGTGAGAATATGCTTCATGTTGGAAAAACCCAGAATAAAATTATACCCACAGTGGGCACTCAATAAGCATGATATTTAAAAAATGTCAAAGGTTGAAATCTCTAATTATATCATAACATAATGTGATGCTCATTTTCATAAAATACTTAAAGCATGTATGAAGCGAGGAAGTTCTAAAAATAGCAAGCCTCTGAATTAACATGTCATCAAGGTCTCTGGCTAATAATATATGAGAATTTTGAAAACTTGTCCACTGGTGTCACTTTTCACCTACACCCTGATATTCCTCAAGAACCAGTCCACCCATTCCTCCCTGTTTTACTTGCAGTCCTTGTTATTACATCCTTTCTTGTTACCACATTGTCTGGCCAAATTCCAAAGTCCTTTCAGGTGTAACTATCGTTTCCCCAATGAATTCTTCAGGAAAAAAACTTTTTAAAATCAGAATATTGTCTGAACTCATTTGTCTTTTAACCTAAAGACAAGGGAAAAACCACAGTTACTGATCACTTCCCCCTTGCGTATCAATGTTGAAGTTTTTAGTCATTTAAGTGTCTGATTGTCCTACTCTTGTAAAGGACAGATACAGAGACTATAAATCATCATGTTTTTACTTGTTAGCCCCCATATATTTGTCTCTATTTGTACACACTGGCCATTGCTATGGTCTTAAGCTAGTTCTAAAGGGGAACTCATTTTCATAACTTGACTATGAATGCAACAATATTGTTAATTTTTTAAAGTACATTTTGAAGTTTGAATGGGAGTAGTATGTCAGACTACCAGCACCATGGAATTTTTCTGTGTAAATCCTCAAAACTGCTCTGTGAGGTAGGACCATGACACCCCCAGTTTATGGGCCTGCAGAATGGTGTAGTAGTTAGGAGCAAAGGTAGACTCAAAAGTGAATCTCAGTTCCCTCATTTTTCTGGCCTAGTGATCATGAGCAAGTGACTTAGTCCCTTAAATTGCAGTTTTGTCATCTGTAAAATCGATCTCATAACAGCACTTGTATTATCAAATCATTGATAGGATTAAATAAAATAATCTATGTTAAGTGCTTAGAATAGTGCCTGCCACATAGCAGTATAAGCCAATGCTTAGTGGATACTATGTGCCAGGCACTATTCTGAACACTTTGCATGTATTACTTTAACCCTCATCATGAGATAGGAACTATTAGCATGCCCATTTACAGATGGAAAGACTGAGGCACAGAGACGTTAAATAACTTGCTTGTGGTCACATATCTAAAACCAGTGGTCGAGTCAGGATTCAAACCCAGGCACTTTGGTATCTGACTCCCTTTTTTTTAACTATTACATTACACTGCCACCATCAGCTGTCAGTAAAGACAACTATTAGCTACTTTATTATGATGATTATGAAACAGATTCAGAGAGTTTAGTGACTTGCTTGAGATTTCACAACTATAAATGGCAGAGTCCCTGTAGAACCTAGTGTGAACCCAGGTTGTCTGGCTTCCAAATTTATGCTTGCTCTATTTTATTTCTTCTAGGAGAAAAGCTTGGAGGTGCCTGTCTGTTGATAAATATCTGTAGGGGAGCATCTGGGCAGATTATCCAAAGCCACTAGGAGTTGGCATAGAAAGGACAGTGTGATGACAAGTCATGTTTGCAACTGCGAGAACAGAGATCTCAGTGAAGAAAGAGCATCTGTATAAATTAGTGATCAGAAGGAGAGAGGATCACATGAATGTTCATAGCTTTTTTGTAATAGCCCCAAACTGGAAACTATGCAGATATCCTTCAGGTGAATGATTAAACAAACTGGGGTACATCCACACAGTGGATTACTGTGCAGCAATGGGAAGGAACAAACTATTGATACATGTAAGAACTCAGATGAAACTCAAAGGAATTATGCTGAGTGAAAAAAATCCAATCCCAAAATGTCAGTCCATTTATATAACAGTGAAATGACAAAATTAGAGAAACGGAGAATTGATTAATAGTTGCCAGGGATTAGGAATAGGGCTGGGGGCAGAGGTAGGTAGATATGGTTTTAAAAGGGCCATGGGAGGGATCCTTGTGTTGATGGAGGAAAGCTTTGGGTCAAGGGAGTCAAAGAGTCAGGACACATTGCCCACTGCCTGGATTTAACAAAGACCTAGGGGTCCTCTCTCCCAAGTCAATATCCCTTTCCCAGGCACTCAGAAGCAGGAATGGTGGCCAGCTTGGCTCTATCTGGCTTCTCTTAATAATCAGGTACTTGGGTAGCAGGTTTCAAAGTGGGATGAGAGGAATGCAGGGGTTTGAGAAGATTTCCTGGACAATTCTAATGTATCATACTTCATTGAGATGTACCAATTTAGTGGAAAAACATTTACAGAATTATGTTTCCAACATACCTAAAGCCACATCCTGTATCAAACAGGTGAAATAAGCATTAGAAATTAAACGAAAGCCATTTATAAACCAAGGTTTTGACAACAGCTACCCAGGACAGCTTGAGTTCCAATTCTGGCTCAGCCTGTCACAGGATTTATATGAGACACATTCAATCTATTAATCTTAATGATAATAACTAATATTAATTGAGTGGTTATTCTGTGCCAGGCCACTGTGCTGACGGTTTTAAATACATGATGTCATTTATCTTCACAACACCCCCTCAGTCGGAACTGTTCTCTCTAGCTGCAGATGAGGACACGTGTGGCCTGCAGAGGTGAGGACATTGGCCTGAGAATGCACAGCGTGAGACAATGAAGCAGACTCACGACCTGCTCTGCCTGTTTCCATAACCACTGCACTGCCTGTGTCTTGGTTCTCAGCCATAAAAAGAGGAGCCCGGGACAATGGGTTTGGATTCTCCGTGGCTCCAATGAGCTCATTCTGACCTGAACTTGACGTGGAGCGGTAAAGAAATAATTCAAGAACTACCAATTTTGCCTTACAGGGAAAGAGATAAGCTTGGGCAGGCTGAGGGACACAGAAGTAACTGAATGATTTTTCACCCTTCAAAGGATGTGACTTAACTTAGGCTTCCCATTATATCCTGACTGAATATGGAAAATAAGCCATTTCTCTCCAATAGTGTTTGGGTCTCTAAAGAGTCCTATTTGTTGAATGCATATAACCTGTCTCTTTTGATTACCTAAAACACGGGCAGGGGGATAGATAAAACGTCTGTGTGCTGGCTCATCCAGGTGCACATAAAGCCGACCTGGAAAAGCACCTGGTACTGTTGAGAAACGAGGAAGGGATCCAGGACAAGGTAGAAGGGAGAGACCAAGATCCAACGTGAGGAGAGAGAACACACAACAGCACAAACACACACACAAAATACTGATAAGGTCTTCCTTCTGCATCTTGTATTTCTTCAGAATTTAAGGAGGAGACCGTTTTGAGTGGTTCTTGGTTCTCCTATGTCTTCAGGGTTGGCATGACTTAAAAGAGGGGCCACTCAAATGGAATTGGGGTGAGGGAACATTGCTACCTAGAGTAGGCAGACCCATCACCTGTCAGTGGCCATTTAAAATCCCCTTTGGCTTGCAATCCGTTCCCCACTCCTTCCACCTGCGGAAGCGGAACAGCAAAATGTTTAAGAGGGAGGGTGAGATCTCAAGCCAGGTAGCCTCAGTTCACATCCTGGCTCTACCTCTTACTGGCTGCATGACCTGGCGAGTTGTTTAACCTCTCTGCACTCCAGCTTCATGATCTGAAAATGGGGGTGGCACCTGCCTCACAGAGTTGGATGAACTGATTTACACATGTGCTTGGCCATAGTCACCACTCCATAAATGTGAGCTCTGAGATTATGACTAACATGTCAGAGGATGTTATGAGGCCCAAAAAGCTTCCTGATAATCTGCAAGCTGAATTTGTTTCCGTCTTCATGGGAGGCTCTGGAACTTCCTGGAGGCTGAGAGTGGAGAAACTGGACTTCTGGCCTTAGTTCTTTAGTTTTTCTTTTTGGGTCTCAGTTTCCTCACCCATAAGGTGGGAATATTATCTGGCTCTGTTTGCCATGTGACATCTTGTTTGTCCCTTAAGATAATGTACATGATGGCACTTTAAGGGGAATAGGCACCATAAGACCTAGAATGTCAGAAGATAGTCTCTCACCACTCTCGACTATTTCCTCCACTGAGAGTGTAAATAGTAACACCTACCTTCCAAGTGCGGATAAGGTGAGAAAGCCTTTGGAACAATACCAGTTCAGAATCTGTCCCTCTCCTGCCCTCTGCCCTTGATGTCCCCATCTGTGGTCATACTTCCTAGTTAAGGAATCCTAAATTTCTCATTTGTGAGTGAGACAGGCAGCAGGCGGAGTGGAGTATGGTTGCCTGGTGAAGTAAACTGTGGCCAGGCTTCCTTCTGGCTACCCAGACAGTTCAAACCTACCAGGTTCTGCTTATTTCCTTCATCCCGGAGTCAAAGTTGCTGGTTGGACTTCAGTTCCTTGCCCCACCCCGATCCAGTTAGTGAATAATAAGTTTTGCTTAGAGATATAATGTAGAGAATGGTAGTAAGATATCTGGGATCTTGAACAAAGTGTTTGGAGGCCATCCATCACCCCGTCCCCAGAAGATGCAGTTGCTCACATTTCTATTCCCCAGTGCCCATAATACATCAGCTCTTGCATAGACAAATCATCAGTAAGTAAAAACAGCCAACTTCTGGCCAGTGCTTGCCAATGCAGGCAAAGTCGGGCAGTGTCTAGTGATAACTGTACCATCGTCCATTTGTAACGAACTTCCATAGAAATATTTCCACTCCCACTTTAAGATGGGGCACCTGAGGTCTGAGGAGTCTAGAGGAGTGTCCAAAGTCACTCAACTTGTAAGTGACTCTACTGAAATGAGTTCCCTGTGGGCTTTTTGGAGGACCTGTTGGGCTTCCTTGAGACAGTGGAATCTCATACAGCTAATGAAACTCTCAACCTGCAGGATCAGGCAAGCACCTCTCCGCTAATAGAAGAGTATTTTGAAGTGTGAGGGTTTTCCTAATCCCCTCACCAGCCCCAGGTGGGTTCTGCCTTCTATATCCGGGTAAGAGGCTGACCTTGATGTGTGAATCATGGTGACCTTGACTGTGGTTGAGTAGCTACAGCTCTGGAGGGACTCCCCACCCATCCAGCCACCTCACTGTCTGCAGGCTCTGGGGTCAAATTGATCTGGGTTTAAATTCTGTACCCTGTAAAGCCCACCTTTGTGGCCTGTGAAATGGAATAAAATGAGCATTTTTTTCTTATAGGGATGTTTTAGACATACCCAGGGTTGGCTGCTTCATTTGCAGACTCCAGTGCAAAACGAGAATGTGGAGTCCTTGTTCAAAAGGCAAGAATAAAGCTTTGCACCTTCTTCCACGGTCCCTCTCTTGGCCTGTCATGGTTTTTTTATTTGCTATTGAGTGGTGCGCTCCCTCAGGCCCAGGGATACTTGGGGGCAAGTGCAGACCCACACAGGTGCCCGAGCCCCCACCTCAAGTCTAAGTGCACAGGGCCATGAGTGAGGCGGGCGTTAAGCCCCCAGCACATTTCATTGTCCCATCCGACTTTGCTCACAGGAACTAAATTCAAACATAAAGTGATTAAGCATTTCAAGATGGTGACCACAGTGCATTAAACCCCCAAGTGTATGTGCCTCGTGTGACTGTACCGGTTGCACAGCCATGAAGCTGGCCCTGAATGGGCTTGGGAGCCTTTAGCATAGTCTGGCCCGTGGTAAGGACTCAGGAAATGGTCAGTAGAGAGAGCCTCGGCTTTGCTCACTGGTCTCCTTAGGAGTCCCGTAGCTCAGGCCTTCACTTCAGCATTGCAGCTGCAGCTGAGCTAATGGGAGAGTCAGGGAGAGTCTTTGTACAGATGGGGAAACAGGCCCAGAGCGAGGCTAGGACTTGGCTATATTCACCCTGTAGTTTGTAACAGTCAGAAACTAACAGTGATCTTTAGACTTCTATTCAGTGCTGAGTATCTCAACATGCCCCCTCTGGGCCTCATGACCTGGGAATTGTGACAACAGATCTTGCAGCTTCCATGGGGGAGCAGCCTGCCCCAGTCCCCTACCTAGTTTTCCAAATCCTGGCTCAATGCCGGCCTCCTCCAAAAAGCCTTTCCTGCCAAGGTCCTCCTCATAGTATTTTTTCTTTCATACTCCCATTCACCCAAAATGTAATCACAGAATATACTTTTATTTATTTGCTTCCCCCCCCCAACTTTTATTTATTTTAAGTGTATTTTTCCAGGACCCATCAGCTCCAAGTCAAGTAGTTATTTCAATCTAGTTGAGTAGGGTGCAGCTCACAAAGGCCCATGTGGGGATTGAACCAGCAACCCTGGTGTTATGAGCATCGTGCTCTAACCAACTGAGCTAACTGGCCACCCCCTTTCTTTGCTTTCTATATTATCAAACATTATAAGCATATTTGTGGCTCATTAAATATTTTTAACCTTATTTATAAGAGTTTCGTAATCTATTTTAGGGACACTCCATTACTTATTCGATGAATCCCCTAACCTTAGACACTCAGGGTTTTTCCAATTATTTTTCAATTACTGAAAGGCAATGTACAAGTTCTATTCCAGGGATAATCATAATACCTGGATCATCGGTCATTGTGAGGATTTAATTGATTTAATAAGTTAATATAGGAATAGGATTTAGGAAGTGAAACAAATAAGTGCTATCTATGTGTCAGCTAATATTCTGTTTTCTCTATGACTTTGCTAATGCTGTCTATAGTTGATACCATTTTATACACATCTTTAAATACATAAATGATTATTTCTCGAAGTTGCATTACTGGGTCTGAGGGGAGAGCATTGTTAAGGCTGGCAGAATGTGTGTACAGTTTTTGGAAAGTATGGCCTGAAGCTGACAGTGGGATCCAAGGGGTCAGGGAGGGAGGTGGGTGGTGGGGCGGGATTGAGCCCCAGGCTTTGGCTGGAAACATTTGCCATGAGCTGACCTGAGGACATTTGGGCCACCAGTTTGTCCACTTCAGGGCTGAAACCTGAAGGGGAGAGAGTACAAAACCTTTAGAGAGGACCCCAGAAAGCATTTGCTAGCCCAGCATAGGCAGAGCAGTTTGCCCTCCAGCTTCCGGTGGTTAAATAGATATTTTCCTCTGTTCAGTTTGATTCCTGCGACTATGGGATTTGGGGCTGGGATGCAAGGGAAGTGAGATGAAATTAGATGGACCACTGAGTCTTAAATAGCCAGGGATCTACGATATTAGGCTGTTACTTCAGGCCAGCAACTGGGGAGAGGAGCAGGCAGGATTAAGCTGCCTTTGCGGTCTGCCTACCCCCAGTATCTCCTCTGTCACCTGTGTTCCATCATGGAGTGGTGACTTTGTAACTTAAAAGTAATTTGTCTTCAGGATGCACCTTATATCCATAAACACTGGAAGATATGTATTTCATAGAAGGATAGAATCAGAGTTTCAGAGATGAAAGGGAACAAATTCCATCCAGTATTCTCAAGCAGAAATCTCAAACATTCATTTGTGAATCAGAATCCTACATCAGAATCACCTGGCGGCTTGTTAAAAAGGCAGATTCCTGGGCCCACACTCAGTGTCTGATTCAGTGGGTCCTGAGTGGGTCCCAGGAATCTGCCCCTTCAAGAATCCCACTAGGTGATGCATGCTGATGTAGGTGGGCTACACTTTGAGAAACTCTGTTCTATTGTATTCCTAGCAGGTTGGTTGCTCCTAGTGTTGGGAAGCTCACCACTTTAGGAGACAGCCTATTACATTTTAGACGTTCTGCCTTCTCTGGAGCCGGAATCTGTCTCTGTATAAATTTCACCCACTGTTCCTAGTTCTAGCCACGAAGGCCACACAGAGAAAGTCCAGTTCCTCCAGGCTTTGATGGGCAGGGGGATGGCGTCATGAATGGAGGGGTAGGTTCTGGTAACTCTTGCTTCTTCTTCAAAGCAAGGTGTCCAGAGCTGTGGGCCCCTGGAGCCTGTGACCATCAAGACGGAGCCTATCCTAAAGTGAGAATGCTTGATTACATTGGATTTTTACTCTCTATCCTGGGCACGTCCTTCAGGGGGCTGTGACTTGGAGCATGGTGGGAGAAGGGGCCAGCTCAGCAGAAACTCTTTCCCAGAGTCCCCAGAGGTCTGATTAGGATTTGCAGAAAAAAAATGTTTATCAGGAAGTGTGGGGTCACAGACCAATAATACTGAGGTCAGCGGCCATGGCAGCGATGAGCAGACATGGCCACACACATCTGTGAGTTGTTAGAGTTTGCGTGGCTGAGCTCATGCAGGTCATGTGCATGCATGTGGTCACTCACTTGTCATTACACACACCAGGTGCCCAGCATCCCTTCCTGCAGCCCAGAGTAGCCCCCAGCGTGTGCAGTATTTAGCAGAGGCTCCAGGTCTTTCCTGGGGGAGGTGCTTAACTATAGGGCTACCAATCAGTGTTGATTGGGGGAGTGGGCATGTTTCTTCTTCAACAGTAGTCATGCGCTACTTGGTTGGGGAAGGACGCTGGACAGGAGGAAGCCACCCAAGATTCCAGTGCCATCATGGCACCAATTTCATTGCATGTTTTTAGAGATGTTACTTGCCTTCTCTTTCTGTAAAATGGGTTGATAATCCCTTTCATACCCACTAATGAAAATAGCAGTAGGGCTTAAATACTCGTAGATATGAAAGTGCTTTGAGAAAAGTGGGTAAAATCAAGAAAACAACAACAAAAAAAACCCAGCATGTGTAAAAGGAGGAGGGGAAAGGAGAGAGGTAACATGGGAGGAAGCCATCCCTGACAATTTCAGGTCAAGCCAGTTTCTCGCCTGAGCCTGCTTTTCCTCCACCACCCCCTCTAGGTTTTGGCAAAAATGATGACAGAGAAGGAGCAGCAGAAAGAGAAGGGGAGGTTGAAGACTAAGCTGTGTGAGGAGCAGTACAAGGAGCAGATGGTAAGTTTCCTATACCCCTGCTGGGTCAGAACAGTAGTCGGGACATGAGGCTTGTCCCGCTCACAGGAACCAGCTCATGTGGAGACACTATCTGGGGCAACTGCTGTCCAGGTTTGAGCTGTTCCTGGCAGGCAGATGTCCTGGGATAAGGAGAAGCTGGCTCTGCTCAGGGGTAAGAGCACCCAGGGATAAAGCTCTTGGCTAACTGTGAAGTGACTTCAGTGCTTTGTGAATGGGCAAGTCAGTATTAAATGGCCATATGAGTGGATTCGAAACTCACTTCTAAACTCACTTCTGTAAATTACTGAGTAGGGTTTGGAGGAGAGGGGAGGTCCTCTGAGGACACTGAGGGCACAAGATGCTGGGGAGAGCCGGGCCCAGCCCCAGGACTTCCACACTGGCATCGTGTCTCCCCAGCAGGAGAGCAGAGGCAGTGAGGGAGACAGCAAGAGCAGCAGTGATGAGGAGACCACACGAGTGCTGGAAGAGGCACCAGCCTGTGGGCGAGGACGCGCAGCACTCCAAAGCGCCAGGGAAACTGAGTCCCGAAAGGAGCAGGGACTGGTTCAAGCTTTACCCCAAGAGTCAGAGCAGAGTGGGGTTGATCCCAGGGCAGAAGTGAACTCATTGGGGAGGCTCTGGCTCAATGGCTGATGTCACCCCAGGATGGTTGGAGGAAGTGCCTAGTGTCAGATTGGTGTGAGCGCAGAGCCAGATATCAGACTAGGGTCTTTTGATTCCTAACATAGTGCTCCTTCCACTGCCCTAAGCAGGCTGAGTTCCTGGCCTTGAGTCGGACATTATGGAGGAGACAAGGGGAGAAAGTGCCATCTTTGTCTCCAAAGGGAAGCTTTGCGTCTCTCTGGAGAAACAACTGTACCTGCACAGGAGACACCAGAGAACCCTGTGCTGGAAGCCAGTGATGAGCGTGGGCTCTGAGGAGACAAAGTTCTCTGACAGGCCCTGATATACCTGCAGGGGAAGGTCAAAGGCACGAGGGACAAGGGCGTTTCCCCTGGAGTAGAAAGGGAGATGGATACAGCACCGAACGGCAACTGAATTCTGGAGGGATTCCGGCTGTGAAGGTGTGGGGACAGAGCCAGGAGAGCAGTTTCCAGGCTCTCGGCCTCACGTGGAAAGGTGCTGGCTCGGGTAGTAAATGGCCGTCAACTGTGATTGGCTGGCCATCAGCTGTGGCTAGTTGGCCGTCAGCTGTAACCAGTGAGCCATTGGCCACTAATATAACTGCTGTGGCTACGCTAGCAAAAAAATGGGGCAAGCCAGAAGATGGTGGCTGGGCTAGCAGGAGCGGATTGCAGCTAGCAAGTGAGGTTGGTTGGCAGAGACAAGTGGACAGCGGGTTGTGGACAGTGTGGCTCCTGCCTCCTGTGTCTCCAACCCAGCCTCCAGCGAGACTATAGTGGTATGGCTCCCCTACCTATGGCTCCGTGGGTGTTCCTTTTTGGCCTCACCATGTCCTGCGTTCTTATGTGGGGAGCAGGAGCAGAGACCCCGCATGCCGCTCCGCGTGACAAATGGCGCAGCGAGCAGGGTCCCCCGCATGACAGAAGGAGTAGAGCGCGAGGTCTTGGATCCGCCAGGACTTCCCTAGGGGCTCCCACGTGCTCTGGCCGTGCAGCCCCCGTCACTGCCTAACCCCCTGGTAGGGTCTGACTTTTCTTCTGCTTGTCACACAGAACCAGGAGATGATCAACAAGAAAAACAAGAAATGCTTCGATTAATTGCAGGAACCAGCTGACAGGGGAGCCCAGGAGACGGGTCAATCAGGGGAGAGTGAGTGAAGGACTGTCACACAATGAAATTGTCCACTTACACCAGTCAAGCCTACCACGTTCGTCTTTGCTCTGTGGTTTCACTTAGATCAGTTTGACAGTGTCCTAGCAACAACAAAACCTTAATAGTAACGTTTATTGAGCCCCTGCGATACCACAGTCATGGTGCTCAGAGTTGTTCTCAATTATTTCCTGTAACCCCACCAACAACCGTTAGGACTGTCGTATCATCATTCTCAATTACTGATGAGAAAGAGATCTGGAGGCTTCCCAAAGTCAACACAGCTGTGGGGTGGGTGGGTGGTGCCAGGAGAGTGTCCACTCTCCAGTGTTGGACTATTTGCCTATGCACTGGTGAAACACGGGAAAGCCCTGAGCCCAGCCTCTTAAAAGTTCACTGTGCCGCCTTCAGGGCCATCTCCAGCCCCCCTCAACCTAACACAAAGGAACTGTAACTAGATCAGGGCATCTGGGAACCAACCTGGCTGGACCAGAATCCCATGACAGAAGCAGAGAGGAGAGTGGGGTAGAAGGATACCTGCTGGCCCCGGCACCAGAGCTGGGGTTGGATCCCAGTCTTGCCCGAGAGAACCTAGGCCTTTGTGGTTTGCTTTCTGCACCTGTAGCTCTGGAAATAACCCACAAAGGAAAACTGTTTAGGTTTCCAGGGAGTTGGCTCCATCTTCTGCTCAGTCCTGATCACTGCACTGAGAGCTCAAGACCCAAGCAGGGAACAAATGCAGCCTCTTCCTCCCTCAAGGTGCTTCTCTGGGCCTCAATCATTTAAACCAGAGGCCATGGATCTCATGTCCACATCATGGAAAGGGGCCACTAGGGCAAACCGCTCCTCCTCTGCTTCTCCCATTACATCTGGGCTTTTACTGGCCAGATACTAGGTCAACGGGAGTGCTTCCAAGATCCTCTCTTGAACTTGTACTCACCTTCCAGAAATAAGTTGGATCTGGGTAGGAGGAATGAGTCAACCCTAGACTCTGCCAGGAGGCCGCAGATTCTGAAGCCAGAAGATTAGAAGAATGGTCCTTGGATCCTCCCCAGGCAGGGCTGGAAGATAAAGTACTGCCTCCTCGTTGATGCCTCTCGAATCTCTCCAGCCCTCCACGTATTTCCTTGCTGCTGACGAGCAGGTAGAGAAAAATGGCCTGCAGAGAGAAACAGACAAGATGTGGGAGATGTACAGTGAAAGAGAGAGAGACAGACTCTCAGAGGTTAAAGAGATTGGAATTAAGATCGGAGAGAGACAGACATACAAAGAGATGGAGAGGGACAGACACATGGAGACACAGAGGGAGAGACTGGAGTAGAGAGACACTCAGAGACACAGAGATGGTGAAAGACAGAGCTCCTGCCTTGGCCCTCCATAGTTTTCCAGGTTTTCCCAAGGTCCGCCGGCAGGGCTGATTGCCTTCCCCGAAGTACCCCCGAATCTTCCCCCACTCACCTTTACACTTGGGCAAGCTTCAGTGGGTTTCTGCCTCTTGCAAAGATGTGATTCCCAGCTAACTCAGCCCTGGAAGGGTTTGGGGAGGGCTGGGCACACTCACGGATCTGCCCAGGAAGCAAGTGTTGCCCGCTGGAGAAGCAAATGCTCCATTCTGCTCAACAGACCATCTGTCACTTCTCGTTCCATCCAGGCCCTGGAGATGACTCTATTCCTCGGAAAACAGCAGGAGACCTGCCAACTCCCAGGGGTGGACAGGTCTGGGGTCAGCGGCAGTCTTCCCAGCGGACTCCCTGCTCCCCTGGAGCAGAGGTAATGAGGGTCAGGCCGTGCTCGCTGGCACCGAAGGCTGACGTTCATCTGATGCTCTTCCCTTCTGGTCACTGTCCCCGCTGTCCTCTCTGCTCAGGCCACGCCCCTCATCTCGCCACTCCTCCAGGAAGCCTTCCTAAAGACCCTGCAACACACACAAATCCTTCCCTTTCTAAACTCCCCTGGTACCTATCGTCTCTTGTGTCCTTTAGTGTATTTAGCTCCATATTATGTCTCCTAAAGGACTATTATATTAAGATGTAAGCCCGTCATGCTTGCCGTGTGAGTGGAAAAGGAAATCACTAAATTCCTATTGTTTCTGGTAATAAGAGCTATTCATAACATAGGATGTTATTTAGATGTTATTTTGAATTTTCCAGGTGCTGTTCTGAGCACTTGTCATCTAGTAACTCTGACAGAACCTGGGGCACAGAAAAGTTAAGTCATTTGCTAGAAAAGGTCATATCTATAATCAGTGGCAGAGGACAAAGGAGATTTCATGACAGATTCCTCCTTCCCACTTTGCTGGCCAGTACCTAAAAGTCCACCATTGAATGGGGTGGAGGCAAGTTTGGAACAGAGAAAACAAATGGGAAGTCAGGAGGTTTGCTCCAGGGACAGAGACGAGGCTCTTTTAGCTTGAGCTGTTCATTCATTGAGGGAACCAAAGGGAGATAAGCCTGAAAGAATGGGGGGGAGGACTCTGGAATCATAAAAGGTTGAGTTGATGGGGACTAGGGGTCATCTGGCTCAATCTCTTATCTGTAATAGGAATACAAATATGTGATTTGGTAGTAAGAGTCTGGTCTGAGGTTCAACTCTGCTCTGTGTTGCTGGGTAAATTACATGTCATCTCTGATCTGGGTTTCTCCTGTCTCTGATGGAAATACTACAGTAGTTTCCCCATATCGGCAGTTTGGTTCTCTGCAGTTCAGTTGCCCGAGGGCAACCTCGGTAGGAAAATAGTAAATGGAAAGTTCCAAAAACAAACAATTTGTTAAGTTTTAAATTGCCTGCTGTTCTGCGGACCGTGATGAAATCTCGCACCATCTCGCGTGACTCATCCCTTTACCCAGCGTCTCCACAGCTGTTGCGCTGCCCGTGTCCATTAGTCACTTAGTGGCCATCTTGGTTACCAGATCGACTGGTAGTTCTGTGTTCAAGTCGGCCGTTATTTTCCTTCATAACGGCCCCACAGTGCAAGAGTACATGATGCGGGCAATTCGGATAAGCCAAAGAAACACCAGAATGTGCTTCATTTCAAGTGAAAAGGTGAGTACGGGACTGTAAGGTATTTTGTGTAAGAGACCGCATTCACATAACTTTTATTACAGCATATTGTTATAATTGTTCCATTTTTTTCTTAGTTATTGTTGTTAATCTCTTACTGTGCCTAATTTATAAATTAAACTTTATCATAGGTATGTATGTGCAGGAAAAAATATATATAGGGTTTGGTACGTCGGTAGTTTCGGGCATCCACTGGGGGTCTTGGACCGTACCCGCCATGGGTAAGGGGGGGACACCGTCATTCTTGCCCTGGCTCCTGAAGGAGAGCAGAATTTGCCACCCCAAGTTGCGCCGCTTTGGCATATTGATTATCTTGAATTAAAGTTATTTGAGAAACAGTGAGTGCAAGAAGGACAGTCTTCCTTTGTGGCCCTGAAAGCAGGAAACGTCTCCCACGTGAAAGGTACCCTCCATGTACCAGGAGGTAGGGACGGGATTTAGGGCGAAGGAAGCTGAGCAAACGCACCTTATTGCTTCCTCACTCATTTACTTCCTCTAGTCCAAACTTTTGACTTGTCAGTTCTTCACAAATTTACTGTTTCTTTGTCTAAAAGGTATAAAAGCTGCCTGCTTTGGTTACTTTTTTTCATTCTCATATTTTTAATGGGGTTTTCCATATGTACGAAATGTTTTTCTCTCTTGTTAAGCTGTAGTTTATCAACTAAATTGTTAGGCCCGCCAAAGAACCTAGGAGGGAGGAAGGGGAAAGTTTTCCTTCAGTGCTACTCTGTCATTGGCATAAGGATTTAGGGAGCCTTGGGCTGAGGAGTCACTAAGAGATTCTGGGCAAGGGGCCCTCTTCTCCTCTCTGGTCCTTAATTTACCATCTGAAAATGGAGACCCCGTCCATCTCCAGGGTTCCAGGAGGCTGTGAGGCTGGCCAGGATGTCCGCGGCACGCAGGAGGGGAGACAAAGGAGACCTGGGAGGGCCTTAGGGGAATGGAGGGGCTTCTGCTTTAGGCATAACCAGGATTCTTCCCCACTCTTCCCACTGGCTTCTAGAAGGGACCAGCCTGTTGTTTTGGCTGTTGTGGGACCTGGTGCTGGAATTCTCTCTCCTCCCTTTTTCTGGGACAGGTGATGAGCTCAGGCTGGGGTTGTGTGCTGGTCTCATCTGCCCTGTACTCTCCTTTGTGAAGGGGCCTGAGGGAACCAGACCTGCTCCTCCTCTTCCCACCATCACCTCCCTCCATCCCCACCCTGACTCCAGAGGCTTCCTCTCTGCCCAAGGAGAGAGAGCATGCACTGTTCTGACCAGTCCTGCCGCTCACGTCAGCATTGGCATCAGCTTCCCAAGTACCGCCCCCCTCTTGCCTCCCCGCCTCCACATGAGGCATGCCAGGCTGGACTCTCGGCCACATTTCATGTGGGAAAGTGGACACTAAGTGGACAAGCACTGCTGGCAGAGTCAGAACTAGAACGCCTGCCCTGGTGGTCTTTGTGCGATGTCAGTGACTCTCAGATTTGCAGTGGCATAAGAATCACATGGGAGTTTCCAAAAATGCAGATTCCTAGGCCATCATCCCCAGAGAGCAGATTCACAGTCAATGGGACCTGAGCATCTGGGTTTTTGACAAATGCTCAGAGAATGATGAGACACACCAGAGCTTGAGGATTCCCCTCACTTTCTAAATTCCAGGCGTGTGGTCTGCAGGAAAGGTCCAGAGGAAAAGTAAACTTTATTGAGTCCTCAACTATGTCGGGTACTTTAAATGGGTCATTACCCGAGAAGGAGATATTGTTATTCCTATTTCATACATGAGAAAACTGAGGGCTGGGGAGGTTAAACAGTTTATCCAAAGTCTCAGAGTTGGTAAGCAGAAACGCTGGGATTTTAACTTAGGTCTCATAGCTCCAGGGCCCAAATCCCTTCTTGCCAAACTTTTCCAAAGAAATCATCCTCATGCTTCCCCACACCCACCTCTAAGGCTCCCACCTCATTTTTCCCCTTCCCCTAGCCCCCCATTCCAGATACCCCCGACAGTGGGAAGTGTCTTTTCTTGCAAAGCTCCTTTCCTGCCAGCAGGTGGCAGTGCTGGACTAGGTATGTCGGTAAAGAGACGGAGCCGCTGATTGGAGGACTATAATCTTTTGTTTTCCTCACCCGGTTTTACAGCCTCTTTCCCTCCCCCTTTCTAGGCTTGCTAGACTTAGATTTGCATTCGCTGAGCTGGTGCTGTTCGGTAGCTCACCATCTTCCAGGTAGGGACACTCCAGGAATTCCAAATCCCATGATTGCAGACTTGAAAGCCTGCTGCAGCTGCAGTTTGTATTTGCCAGGTATATGCTTGGCACCGTTAAGTGCTTTCTATGCATTACCTGTTTCATCCTCTCTACTCCCCGCAAACCTGAGTTAGGTGCTATCATTCGACGCATTTGTTCAGAAGAGGAACTCAGAGCTCCAGGAGGATAACTATGGAAGTCTCTTGGACGAGGTCAAGCAGCTGGTTACGTGGCAGAGACAGGCTTGGACCTAGAAGTTTCTGACCGAAGAGCTGTGCACATAACCCTTATGTTCTCCTTTGCATAGAAGGGGAAAGTGGACGCCTGGAGAAAGAAGTGGTTGACTCCTGGGAATTAGCGGCAGTGCTGGGACAAGAATCTAGGCCTTCTCAAAATTCTAGCTCTTGCCTGCATTCAGCTGTGGACGCGTCCCTGCCCCCTGCCTTCTCCAGGCACAGGTTCATTGGCAGGTGCTGTGCCCAGGGCCAGGTGAAGGTGGCTGGGAGGGTGGCATGGTGCATCAAGGATGTTGTCAGTCCCGTCACCACGTGTCCCCAGCTCCTAGCATGGTCTGGCATAGAGTCGGTGCTCGACTAACATTTATGGAGGGAGTGGAGTCCTCCTGTTTGACTATCTCCTCAGGTCCTCTTCCCAGGTCACCGGACCAGGGGATGTCCTGTATTCTTGGGGTCCTCTGGCCTTGCTGGGAGCATGCATGTAGTTTCTTAGCACAGACTGTCTCCTAGTTCTTCAGCATCCCAGATTGTTCCTTTGTCTGTCCTGCCTCCAGACGGAAGGACCCTAGGGGACAGTCTCTTGCGTTCCTGTGTCTGTTTCATGGAGCCTAGCACAAGTTGAACATAAAGTAAGCTATATATGAAAACAACAGTCTAGATTGTATCCAAGCATGTTCACTATTGCACAATAGAAACTAAGCCAGAGGAAGAACATTACAATCACCCCCATGATAATAGGATTCTTGTCTTCAATGATATTTTAATGGAACGGAGTTTTCCCCTCTCTCTTTTATTATGCAAGAAATGCATATTTATTGTACAAACATGAAAAATACAGAAAAGCAAAAACCATTTTAATTCACGGGAAATGCCATTTCGTAAGCCTGTCTGCAGTCTCGTTAGCCATGGCCCTGGTTATAACCACCTCTGTATGTTGAGGGCCTACGATGTACTATTCATAGCTGCTTTACCTAATTTTTAAAGGACTTTATTGAGGTATAATTTACATACCATCAAATCCACCCATTTTAATTAATGAATCATTTTAAAGCCAAGATTTTTACTACATTTACTGAGTTGTGCAACCATCGGCATAGTCTTGTTTAAGAATATTTCCATCGCCCCAGTAAAATTCCTCAGCTTCACTTACAGTGGCTCCCCATTCCCAACCCTCACCCCCAAGCTCCCAGTAGTTTGTTTGCTGTCTGTTGGAGTTTTGCCTTTTCTGGACATTTCATAGAAATGGAACAATACACTAGGGGGTCTTTTGTGTTTAATCCACACACTGATAACATCAGGCGCAGCTTCTCATGTACAACTGAGGAAACTGAGCTTTTGTGACGATTTGCCAGAAGTAACCACATGGGTAATGAGCGAAGTAGCCTGCATTCAGCTGAGGTCGCAAACGTTCTCCACTAGCTTGTCACTGTGAGATGGCTGTTCACGTCCTCGCCTCTGCAACTCCATGTTCATATATATGTTTATTCTCCCAAAGGGATTGTACTCTATGTATCCTTTTGCCACTTATGCTTTCACTTAATAATCGGTCGTGAGCATGTTCCCGTGCGAATAAATGCACATCTGTGACAGCCACAGTAGATTCTCGCCAAGTACGGTGCTGCAGGTAAGGCTTGGCGCCTCCACTGGCTGGGTTTCAACACCACTTCTGCCACTTCCCGTCCATGTGACTTGGGGACAGTTACTTAACCACTTTGCACCTCAGTTTCCTTGTCTGTGCAAAGGAGATGATAGTGCCAGCCTCACCCAACTGCAGTGAGAATTCAGTGAGCGAATACAGACAGAGCCCGGTGCCCAGGCACTGCTCAGCCATGCCAGTGCATTTATCTCAGTTGTTGAACTAATGAACGAACCCCTGCTTTCTGCATTGACTTCAGCCTGGAAGCTGGCATCGAGGTAGGGCACCTCCATCCCTGACTGAGCAGCGGCAGAAGGTCATGCTGTCTCCCTGCATGTCCTGCACAGCTGGCCTCAGGCTGTCTCTCTGTGGATGAGTGGAGCAAGGGCCTGAGGGGATCAGGAGGTTGACGGCCTTATCCTTATTCTAACTGGAATTCTGTTCCTGGGGAGTACGGGAACGAGGTCCAGAGCTGGGAAAATGTTGGGATCAGCCCCCAGACTCCAAGGGCTCATGCAGCTGGGCAGAGGTCAGCTCCCTGCCCCGGCCCACTCTGGTCTGGGCAGCACCTTCTTGAGGCTCCAGCCTGGCTTCTGCTGGCTGGTACCTAGGAGCTAGGACATGGCTCCAGCGCCATCAGTCAGCCTGCAATTAATGCAATGGAGGCGCACATGGTGCTTTGCAGATGGTGGGTGGGAGGACAGGATGTGGTGGGAAACAGCCTCACCAACTCCAGGGGCGGGGCTGGCATCTGTCTGTGTTCCCTGGTATTTGGCAATAGAGGCTGCCCGGCACTCACGTGGTGTTGGCAGCCTTTGAAAAGGCCTGCGGGGGCCCAGCGCCTTTCCTTCTGTTGGGTCAGAATGGGGCCACCACTTTGCCTTCTGGGCAGTGGGGTGAGCAAGCCCAGAACGAGGACACTAGCCACATCCTGGCGGTGGGGTGTGAGCAGAGGACGGGCATGGGAGGGGGTGGGGTGAGCCCAGGAGTGGTGCTCAGGCTGCAGGGCTGGACCTTAACTGCAGGGACTCACAGGAGAGACTTAGGCAACCCGTTTGTGCCTATGGCAGCATGTGGTAGGTGATAGAAACAATCTAAAGAATGCATGGAAATCCAGATGTTCAGCAAAGCCCACATTTTTGCCAGGCAGCACCCTGACAGGCTGCACAGTGCCTGCCCCTTTTGTACGGCGCGCGCACTCTCCCCATCATCATCCAGCCCAGAAGCTCAGGGCCATAGCCATTCATCCGTCCACACGGGGCCAGTTTCCTTCTTTTGAGTTTGTGACCTTTGGCCTGGGAATGCTGTGCTCAGGACCTGGCTCCCTACTAAATGGGATCAGAAGACTCCAGAAGTGGTGACTCCAAGCTGAGACCTGAGGCTCAGCCCATGCTATGAAGAGTGTTCCAGGCAGAGGGAATAGCAAGTGCAAAGGCCCTGAGGCAGGAAAGGGCTTCCTGTGCTCCTGGAACTCCTGAACTGGAGTGCTCATCAGGAGAGGAGAGAGAAACTTTTGGAGCAAATTACAAAGGAATTAGAGGGCAGCTCCCGCATAGCCTCCCTGCATCCTGACAGCACCTAGGAGCCTGCCTACCCAGGGCAGATTCAGGGAATGGAGATTGGGGGACGGGCAACAGAGCGCCATTGAGCTGCCCTTTGGGGTCCCTTTGGATTCTCTGAATGAGGAGGCTATTCAGTTGGCCCCTGTGTCTATGTGGCTCCCTCCCCTGGGACCCGGGGGGCAGCTGCACTCCATCAGTCCTGCTGGATGAGGAATAGATCTGGTGGCTGCTCTGCGCTGCAGGCTCTCCCTTGAGGGCTGTTTTGAGCTTTGGGAGCTTCTCGGGACCTCAGGGAGTGCAGACGCCTTTCTATTCTGTTTTAAATACAATTTAATCTTCTCTAATTATGAAAGAAATGCATGTTCATTACAGAAACTATGGACAAGAACAGAGAAAGACTTACTACTAAGGTTATACTGTGAGCCTTTTAGTGTACATGCTTCTGGGTGTCCTCTCTGCTGAGGTGCCCTCATTCAGGGGTGACATGGGGGGTCAGGCAGAGGAAGGGGTGGGACTCTAGACTTGGACGACCTTGGTTCAAAACCTTGTTCTGATGCTTGTTAGCTGCACGGCCTTGGGGAGCTATTTGGTTTCCTTGTGCCTCAGTTTCCTGACGTGTGAAATGAGAATCATGGCATTACCTTCCTCACTGTATGATACAGACTGCATCATGTTGTCATCTGTTTTTTTCCAATTTGCTCCTACAGTTGGTATGGATTTTATTCCAGACACCTAAGCATTAGCTCTTTAAATTAAGTATTTTCTCACCCTGCGCGTCCACCCTGCCTCACTGGAGGGCTCTCCACATCCATCCCTGGGGCCTCCCTAGAACTGGCCAGGAAATTGTGACAGCTTTGTCTCAGGTCCTTCGCACGTGCCATAATATGGGCTCATTGCCCAGTGTGTGAGGCCCCTTGATGGTGGGGCTGCTGCAGGTTCTGTGCCAGGTGTGACAAGGGGGTCTTTGCTGAGATGGAGCAGGACAGGGCTGGAACTTGGGTAGAGCCCTCTGCTGCCATACCACTGAGGACCTCCATCTGCCTGTGGGGTAGTCAGAAAATGGGGTGGCCAGGGAAGGGAGGAGGCAAGAAAAGGACGGGGTGGGCAAGGAGGCAGTTCCGGGAAACCTTTCTCCCACCTCTCTTCGCTCACCTCTTTCTGTCCTCTTCAACAGCTTATCCCTTTCCCCTGTAAATTGCACCAGTGAATTTAGAATTTGGAACCAAAACCCAGAAGGAAGGTTGCCTTGCAACACAAATCTCCCCTGAGTCCAGTGAGCACAGTTTTGGCTTGTTTGGGAGAGTTAAAAATACAGTCATTCCCAATCTCCCCAATTCTTGTGCACAGTGGCAGCAAACGCCAATGGATATCTCCACTTATTATACAGTGATTATTTTTTTAAATGTCACAAAGAATTCTTTTACGGGGTAAAATAATTCTTTTATTAGTTGCAAGAGGTCCCTACATGTGGGTATTTCCCATGTTTCCAATGCTTTAGTGTTATATATAACATTAATGAACATTCTTATAACTAAAATGTGGATGGATTTTCGATGTTTTTGTAGAATTCCTAGGAGCAGTATTATTGGGTCAAATGATCTGGCTTTTTAAAAAACAATGTGCTTTGTTTATTTAATTTTTTTTTATTGTGGTCAGAACAGATAACGTGAAATCCACCCTCTTAACAAATTTATAAGTGTACACACAGTACTGTATAACTACAAGCACAGTGTTCTACAGCAGATCTCTAGAACTTACTCGTTTTGCATAACTGAAATTTTAGACCCATTCAATAGCACTTCCCATGTCCCCCTTCCGCCAGCCCCTGGCATAGCTCGTTTTCAAGATATTTGGTCTTTTTGGTCCTCCAGGTGGTTGTGCAAAGTCCGGTCAATCAGCAATCCGTGAGAGTTCTAAGTTCTTCTCAGAGATAAGAGGGACTTTTGTCTAGCTTAAGGGGTTTCACCAGGCGTGGCTTTAGGGATGCAGTGGCTTCTTTCTGTGAGGTAGCCTGAAAACTTCATGGAGTCTAGCAGTGAAATCCCTTGATCATGTAGCATCTGGCAGAATGTGCCTCTTTCCCTGGCTGCCTTCCCCTGCTGTGACACCTGGAGCTCACTTCACCTGGGACTGGTGATGGGGAACAGAAACGTATGAAGTCCTTAGGATACAGAGGCTGCTGGCACAGCCCTGGGACGTCTCGCTGGTGAAGGGAGAAGCTCTTGAAGGGTGCACAGGTATGCATAGGAGCCCATGTGTATGTATCACACCATAGGCCTGGTGAAGCTGGAGGGGATGAGCAACTGAATTGACAAAGGCCCCTGGGAAATTGTAGCAGTGTGGAAGGGGTAGTACTTGTGAGAGGCAGAAGTGTGCAGAGGTTGAGTTGGTCATGAGAGGGAAGAAATCAGAGGGCAGAAATTGGAGGGAGGGGCTCAGCTTGTTTGATTTCAGCAAGTCTAAAGGGACAGGTGGCATTCGTCAGGGCTCCTCGTGTTTCCTCTCAGTGGGTCCTGGCAGGAGGCTGAATCCTCTGCTTGCACTGCAGAGAAAGTCATGGTTAGGCTGATGCCTTAGAGTTCTGACGGCCAGTTTGGGGCATTTTGGGATGGGGGAGGCTCTCTGAACAACAGATGGTCATTCCTTCATTCTTAGAATTAAGTGGCTTTTTCCCTTCCAACATTTTTTCTCTGTAGTTGCTTCCAAATGCCCATTTGCAAACTGGTGTGGGTCTACTATGGAATTTTTATTTGTCTGTGGTAAACTGATGAGAAAGAAGAAGGACTGTGAGGTAGATTTTTACTGAGGCTAGGTTTATTTAATTTTAAGGACTGTTCTTTATTCTGAGGCAGTCACCTTCCTTTGGTGTTAAAATGTTCTTTCTTTTATGAAATAATTATGAAAGTAAATGGTATTTTCTTTCACTCTTCTCATTTGGCAATTTAAAAAGCTGGAAGTTTTATGTAGGTACTTTTCTGTGCATGCCCCACCCTCCACCCACTTTTGTGTTTGGGTGTAAGTTTACCTAGTCAATAAAAATCCAAAAATTTAGGGTTCACTGATTAAGTCCTCTCAAGGGTGAGCCCACCCCATGGCTTTATTTCTTATCATGTTGGCTTTTATCCAACAATCTCTTCATTCAGCAAATCTCAAGAGCCGACTCTATGCTGGGCCTTGTACCAGGAGCTATGGTGGTGGGCCTGGCTGGTGGTGAGTCACACTTGGTCTGGCTTCCCTAAGTCTTGACCCTCCTATGGTAGGCAGAAAATGCCTCCCCAAAGGCAGCCATTTTAAAATCTCTGGAACCTCTGAATGAGCCTTATTTTGCAAATACTGCGATTAAGTTAAGCGTCTTGATGGGAGGTATTCATCTTGGATTACCCAGTGGGCGCAAATTGTAATCACACGTATCCTTGTTAGCGAGAGACACAGGGAGTTCTGAGACAAACACATAGATGAGGAGAAGGCTGTGTGAAGATGGAAGTTGTGATTGGCATGGTGTGGGCTCCAGCTCAGGAATGCCTGCAGCCACCAGAAGCTGGATAAAACAAAGAACAGTTGCTCCCTTCGAGCCTCTGGAAGGAATGTGGCTCTGCCAGCACCTTGATTTTGGACTGCTGGCCTGCAGAATTGTGAAAGAATGAATTGTTGTTGTCAGCCATCAAGTGGGTGGTAAGTTGTTATTGCAGCAAACTAATATACCTCCCACCATGTCCATGGAAGTGGCTAAGCCAGGGTGAATGACTGGGGCCTGGTTGTCACGAAGGGATCAGGACCAATGATACTGCTTATCATTACAGATTCTGTGGAACGAGGTTTAGCTGATCTGCTTTTGCTGGGAATCCTCCAAATCTTTTTCATCAGGGCCTGGATTGGCCCTTTGTGGCCCTTGCCTCCCACTCTGCTCCACATACGAGTAACTTGTACCTCTGCTCATAGTAAGTGACTCCAAACATAGATATGTGCCAAAGTTATTTTCTTTATCTAAAGCAAGTTGCATCTGCTGCAATATTTCTTTGTTCTGAGTGCTGGGGAATTCAATCTCCGTCATCCCCGGGGCCCTTCCACGTCCTGAGCATGGGGAAATGCCCGGAGTCCTCGTGCACTTCGTGGGTGGCTGGAATCTGTGTCCATACAGTCACAGTTGACACCCTCCTTGTCCAAGTGTGTGTGACCTTACAGGCAAGTGACCATGGGGGTCACCAATGGGGACAGGCCACTGTCTCTCAAGATGTGCCACAAGGCATTGCCCCCTTTGATTTTCTAGCACTTCCCAGCCCAGCAAGGGGCAGGAGACACCCGTAGCCCACTGTCCTTGATTCACTCAAGCCCTGGAGGACACTTTCTGTTGTTTTCTGCTTCTTAAACTTCCAAATCACCTCTTGCTTTCCCTCTCTGTAACAATCCAGAGGAATCCCCCTGTTATGGACTGAATTGGTCCCCCCTAAAATTCATAGGTTGAAGCCCTGACCTCCAAAGAGACTGTATTTGGAGATGGGCCTTTATGGAGGTAATTAAGGTTAAATGAGGTCGTAAGGGTGGAGCCTAATCTCATAGGATTGATGTCTTATAAGAAAAGGAAGGGCCCAGGGATATGTGGTCACAGAGAAGGCGGCCCGCCTACAAGCCTGGAAGAGGCCTCACCAGAAACCAGCTTTGATGCCACCTTGATCTTGGACTTCAACCCTCTAGAACTGTGAGAAAACACATTTCTGTTGTTTAAGCTCCGCAACCTGGGGTGTTTTGTTATGGCAGCCCTGGGACACTAATACAGCACCTCAGTGAGGTGAGGCATTTCCAAAAGAAACCAAAGGAGAAGTCCTTCTTCTGATAGCCTCCCTGTGCTTTCTGTTTGTCCAGCAAGACTCGAGGCCTGGGGAAAGGGAGCGCCGCGAGGCCCTCTGTTAGTGAGGTCCAAGGCTAGGAAAGCAGCTGCAGCCTCTCTGTAAGGCATCAAGAACAAAACAGCAATACATACAAAATCATTATCCTGCCATCTCGGCACTGGTTCTCTTTGCAAGCTCACAATATCCTGGGGCTGACTGCGTGTTTTCCAACGTGCTTTTTAAAGGATGCAGCGTGCTTGGAGCCTTCATCTCCTAGGTAATACTGTCCAAGACCAGACATGACTGGGCAGGAGAGGCACCTGAAGGATAAAACCCAAGAGGTGAGAAGGGAGGAGGTGTAGAATTTTACACATCAGTGTTTCCCAGAATGCATCTCATGGAGTCATAGGTCATACATAAAACAGAGTTCTGTGGTGTCAGGTTAGGGAAATGTTGGGTTAAGTTGAGTTAAGTATTTTCTGTAATGCTTTAGATCTTCACAGAATCTTTACTATGTTACCGTACACTGGGAATCTCTAAGGGGGACTTCACAGAGGCACATTTCCCAAATCTATGGCGCCACTAAACTGTCCATTCACTGAGCATGTTGTAGGATCAGTGTTTTGTGGACTCCATTTTGGAAACTGCTGATATTCAATGGAGAATTATGAAATATGAGACCTGGAAAGGACTCTTGATATTATATGGCAAAGATTATAGTCTGAAGCCTTTGCATTTAAATTTGGGTAAACTGAGGCCCAGGGAGGTGAAGGAACTTGCTGGGTTCATCCAGTTGTTAGTGAAAGAGCCAGAGCTAGAACTCAGGTCTCCTGATTCCCAGCCTGGTGTTCTTACTTCTATACCCCTGCTGCCTCCAATGCTGACTAATACAGAGGTACCTTGCCGGGAACTGCTGGCTCCAGAGAGACTTAGGCAGGCATCCAGCCTTGACCCAACTCCTGCTCAGGGCAGCACCTAATCTGACAGTCAGTGGGCTGGGAGTATACTCAGCATCTTGCCTATTATTTATTTATTTATTTATTTATTTAAAGGAAGAAAGCATTTTGCATTTGATAAATCAAATCCAAATCTATTTTATCCAGCACATTTCCTGGTAAGATTAAAGGCCTCAGGGAAATTTAATCCTGTGTTTCTGATTCATCTTCATTTAAACTCATCTATTTTCGTTCTCTATGTTATTTCCCTGGCCCCAGCCCTCTGAGCTTTCCTCTAATCTCTCTTCCTTCAGAAATAAGGCATTCTATTTGGACAGACAGAAAGGTTCCCCACCCCAATTGTCATACCTGTCCCCTAACCTTCCCCATCCCCCCCAAAAAAAACCCTGGAAATTCTTTAGTACCTTTCAAAATGGAGAGTGCATATCAGAGGTCTGCAGAGAATCAGAATAGTGTTCGAGACGATAATGGAAATAATTAATGCCCCCTTCCCCTCCCCAAATCTGGCGTGGGAAGATCGAGAATGATTCAGCCTAAAAGATGGTCAAGGGGTGATTTAACCATCTTGGCAGAAGAGCAATTGTTTCCAAACCTGGGACCAGGTCCTCCAAGAACAGAACAGGAAGAAAGAACCTGAAGCTGCGACCTGAAGGAATTAGGTTAGACATATGGAAGGATTTCTTGATTGAGATGGTCTTTAACCCATTAGAGTGGGTAAGAAGGATTTATAGAGAGGCCCTTGGGGTAGTGGAAAGATCATAGGCTTTGGAGGAAGAGGTTCTACGTTTGGTCCTGCAAGCCTTGGTGTATGCAACTAAGGCACTGACCTTGAGACCCTGCGTCTCTGTCTGAAAAAGTGGAGGTGATTTACCCACATCACAGCATTGTCGGGAGGCTTGCATAGTGTATGCCACGTTCTAGGCCCACACAGGAGGCTCAAAACTGGTGGGGTTTATTTAATGTGATGATAATCCTGAGGATTGCGATGAGTGACCGATGAGCACTGGTTCCCATTCTCTTATATTTACAGTCTCATGGGGGTGAAGCCCTAAGCTTGTGAAATATCCAGTAACTGAGGAAGGGATAATGGCTCTCTGGGGTGCTTGAAAGAGTTATGCTCCTCAGGAACTCGGGGCACAGAATCTACTTTTCTCTCTCGTGGGTGAATTTCTGGCCTTACTGATTGGTTCAAAGACCAGGAAGTTCTAACGTTTAGAAATGTTCCCTCACATGGAGTCATTATATGCAGAGGTTTTTTTGGGTAAATTCGTCTTGAATGGTGATGTGGGGCCGTAGTACAAATAGACTAATGCAGCTAAAATGAAGTTTTTCAGATCAGGGGAGATCCTAGCTTTAGTGGAGAAAGTCAAGGGTAGCTGACGGTTCCTCACTAGAGGATTTGAAGGACATCAGAGAAATGCTATATTGGTTTTTGCTCTGCATAGCCATTTTCCTTTGGCTTCAGTTTCTGACTTATTTTTTCAGGTATCCAGAAATTTTTAGTGGATTGTAAGTGTATGGAGTCTCTTCATGCCAATACATAGCCTACCTGAAAACTGCCGTCCCGATTAGCTACAGAGGGTAGTGTACCAAGTGAGTCGTAAGCAGTACAGACTGAGTGAAGAGTGAGGTCAGGACGACCAGAGTGATCCCAGCAGGCTTCCTGAAGGAGGGAACTTGCCTAAACCTTACAAGGAGTGATAGTTCTTAGGGAGGCCAAGGTGATGGGGGACAGGCCATTCAGGTGAGGAGACAGTCTGGATTAAGTTTCGATGCTAGGAATGAACCAATGGTTAGGAATATTCCTGTGGGTGCCATTAAGGAGACGAGTAAGAAAGGTGGCAGGTCAGAGGTAGGGGGCAGTTATTCAAGTCTTTGGAAGTCACCAATGTGGTATTTGAACTTGATATCATAGGCAATGAGGAACTAGAGGAAGTTTTTTGACAAGGGAACAACATGACAAAATGGGCATTACTTTATATGACAAACAGGATATTTAAGTGCTGAGTAGAAAATCTACCAAACCAAGACAATAATACTGGGGAAAAATTCAATTATAAAAATAATTTGTTCCTGGTTCAACATTTAGAAAATGCAGGAAACTATAAGAAGAAAAAATTAGTCATACTATTCACAGATACTTTTAAGGATTTGGTATAGTTTTTCTTATTTTCTTTTACTTAGGTGTTACAAATACTCATATAATTTGTATACATAAAATTCATATATTCAACTTTACATATTTAAAAGCTGTAAGTCTTTTGTATCATTTTAAACTCTGAATAAATATAATATCTGTTTCATGATATTCTAAGATACACCAAACCATTTTCCAGTTGATATTTACTTTGTTTTAAAATTGCTATTTATAATAAATGTGATTTGGTAAACATTTTGTGTGTGGATACACAACACACACACATATCTGTACTTATATTTGTTTGTTTTAAAATACTACCCAAAGTAGAAATATTTCATCAATGTATCAATGTATAGGAATAATTTAAAGAATTTAAGATTTTTGGAAGATATTACAAAATTGCTTTCCAAAAGCGTGGTACCATTTTACATGTCTGTTAACAGTGTTTGATCATGTTTACGTAAGTACCCCTTGCCTGCTCTATGTATTCTAAACAAACAAACAAAAAAATCTTTGCTAAATTGAAAGATGTAAATATTTTAATTTTCATCTCTTTGATTACTTATGAAGTTGAATATTTTTACATATATTTGTATGTTATTTAAACTTTTATAAATTGCTTACTGATATCTTTTGGCCAATTATTTCTATTAGAATTATGGTTTTTCTGATTGACTGAGCTCTTTTTATAGTAATGATTTTTAATAGCTATTGTTTTCTGATAATAAGGTTTCTCTTTGAAAACAATCAGAAAATGAAGATACAGTTTGAAAAAAGAAAGTAAATAGTCCAACTCTCCAGGGGTAAGCACGGTTGATGTCGTAGTGAATGACCTTACAGAGTTTTTCTCCTGATCACAGACATGCGTATAGAGATATGTATCCAAAATGAGAAAGGTTGGACCACAATTTCCACACTATTTGCAATTGCTTTGTTTCATGTAGTAGACTATGGACATCTTTTCCATGCCAATAGATGTAATATACACCTACATTAGCATCTTTACTATTTGGGTAGTATATGTATATATTTTGTTTATTCGATCAATCCCCAGATTAATTTATTAAAAGTTAAGTTGAAAAGTTTCTATTTTTTTATTTTAAAAATGTCTTCAGTGACTATATTATAGTTATAACTGTACGTCACTGTCCTCCTATTTCCTGAAAAATAATTCTGAGAAGTGAAATTGCTGGGTCACAGAGTCAACATGGTTAGTGTGTTGATATGTATTGCCAAACTGCTCTCTGTGAAGTGTTAAGAACCGTACTTCTGTCCACTAGAGTGTGTTTCCCACTATATCACCAATGCTGAGTGTTACTGTTCTTTTACAGCTCTGCCAATATGATAGGTGAAAAATACGTTTCTTATATTTATTTGCTTTTTTTTTTTTGGTTATTAGAGAGATAAAGCGACTTTAAATTTATCAACTAGCTATTTTACGTTTCCTTGTCCATACATGGTCTAATTTTCTTTTGGGATGTTTACACTGGAAAATTTATCCTTCTTTATGAACGCCATATATTTTTCTTCTTTTATAGTCAATTCTATCAGTTTTAATCCTCATGAGTCTTTTCTTCTTTTCTGATTAGATCTGGGGAGGTAGTTTTTGAATTACCTTTTTGAAATCTGGGGAGAACATGGATTTGTTCAGGATGGCTGATCATTTGGAGATGACGATAGAAACAGTTGTGCTGTACATGGGGCATAATAGAAGATTAGTGTGAATCTTTCCTAATGTCTGGTTTTTCTTTTCTTTTTAAGTGGCACCTCCATTCTCCTGGACAGTAGACATGGAAATGATCTTTTCATCTGTGTTTCTTCTTTCCATATGTCCAGTGTGTCTTCTTCCTTTGAAACATATCTTGGATTTGAACTTGGCTCTCCTTTTTCCCCCCAACATCATCTGGTTCTGGATTACTGCCACATTGTACATATTTGTGTGCATGCATGTATGTGTGCACACACATACAGCTCTAGGAGGACAGATCTTTGGTCACCTTACTGACTGCTGTATCCCAGCACCCAAAACAGATCCTGAAACGGAGTAAGTGCTCAATTGATATCAGTTAAAATGAAGACATGGATTAGAAGAAAAGTGTGGGTGGTTGAGCTCCTTTCGCATCAGCAATTATGCCCTTAGGAAGAAACCAGTCTGTGTACCCTCTATCCATCTGACCATCCATTCTTTATTTATTGGTGCCTAAAATCCCTTGTGAAAAGTGACAGGTTAAAAAATGAATTGATTGCAGTATTAGCTGGGACTCTGGCAGTATAAAAACTGACTTGAACTAGATTAAGTAAAAGGGGGAACTTATTGTAAGACTGTGGGTTGTTTCCATGGAAATCACAGACAGAGATGAAACTGGACCCTTGGAGGTGCCAGAAGAAAGGAAATGAGACGTTTCAGTCTCTGGACTTCTTTTCCTTTCTGAATGTCTGTTCTTGTCTATTATTTTATTTATAACCTGGAGGACCAGGTTTCTTCTTAGACTTCAGAGACAGCCCCATCATTACTCCTGAATTTATATGTCCTCTAGTCAAGAGACTAGCCTGGACTGAATTAGAATCTCTCAGTCCCGTTTCCAAATTTCCAAAAGAGGGGACAAGCACCTGTGACCTGGGGGCAGGGTCATGTTGTATAAGCATGGCTTGTGGGGGCCGATGGCCTGAGGAGTAGTTAAGGGGAGTTTGAAGAGCTTTGCAGACACCATAAAGGTGTCTACAGTTGCAATCGTGAGCCTGGCTTTGGGCTGGGTAGAAGAGACTGTCTTTGTCAGCCAAACTCTATTGAGGTTTCTCCCTTAGAATATTCTGTCTATCTGGACTCAATCCATTTTGATCAAGAATCCAACAAGACTATCCATAAGATATAAGAATAACAGTTAGAATAAGAATTATAGAAATGCAAATACATTTCAACTAGTATTCAACCGTTATCTATTAGTACTCACTATTTGTCAGCATTGTTCTAAGAGCTAGGGATGGAGCAATCAACAAAACCGGCATACTCACCGCCTACATGGAACCCACATTCTTGGTAGGGGATGTAGGCAATAAATAAACAAATAAACATATTGTGGGTCAGATGATAAGTGCTATGGGGAAAAAATAGAGGAAGGGGGGTAGAGAGTGTTGAGTGAGACTCCACCTGTAAATTCTAACATCATCCAGTAGTGATTTAAAGCTTTTTCCTCTTTTTCCTCTGACAACCTTGTAGAGGTACATCTTTATCCCCACTGTTCATCTCTTTACTTCAGTGACCAGCTATCTCTCTCCGCAAAAAAAATCTAAAGCTCATGCAATTATAGATACTATATTTTACTCTTTCTGGTGAAAACATTAACATGTCCAGGGAGAATTCTCCAACTAACTTTTGAAGTTCAAGGAAAATTGATTTTGAAGTTTCTTCATTACAGTTCTATTCTCTGCTCATTGGTTGAAATGGGAAATAAAAATGGATGGTGAGGGCATTTGTTTGTATAAAGCCACAGGACATTCTATATTTAAATCAAGAAAAGTATTTACTGTTACTGTTTTTTTTTCTTTCTAAGGTAACTTTGCTCCTATCACTGATAAATGATTATATCACTATATCATCATTAATTATGTAATATTGATTCAATTTGTCAAGATTTTGACGATTGACCAAAGTACAACTCAAGCCATTTAAATCTTTAAAAGGGCATTTATTGGCTTTCACAACTGTAAAGTCTAGAGTACATGGCTTTAGGCATAGCTGGATCCAGGTGCTCAAATGAAATCACTGTGGATTCATGTTTACTTCTCAGCCCTGCATGTTATTGTATTGTATCACCCAGGCAGGGAGATTCCACGTGGTGGAAATGTGGTTGCCAGCTTGCCAGCACAGCAACCCCTGTGAAAGTGCCTTTCCCCAGTGGATTTGGCAAGGATTTCAGGAGGCTCTCAGTGGCCTTCCTTGGTGTACGTGCCCGTCCAAGGAGGATTGAAAGTTATGATTAGCTTACCTTGGGACACATGTTCACTTTTGGAGCTGTGGTGGAAATTGTCCCATAATTAACACATGATCTAAAAATTGAGGAAAGATGATCTTTTCAGAATAAAGCAGTATGGTTGCTGGGAAGGCAAAAAAAAAAAAGGTGTCTACTTCAAGGACTAGCTATGACAGATAACATGATGTGGAGAAAGAGACGGGTGCTTCAAGTCAAAACACATAGATCTGGGAACTCTGGATTCTGTAAATTCCTAAGAAGCTAATTTGCATTCTAAAATGTCAACATCCTCACTTGTCAAGTGGGGATAATATTCCTTGCTCCACTTAATTTACATGGTTGTTGGGAGAATGAATTTTGATCAAAGATGTCCACAATCACCAGTTCCTTTACCAACCAATTGCAGTTCGAGGGACTAGATGAGAAAATGCTTCCTCTTTAAACATTTTAGATTATGGAAATTATGGCTATAGAGGAACTAATTTTTATAAAGACATGAAAAATAGAATTTACTAGGATTTTAAACTAGGGATATAAAGTAGCTTCTGTACTGAAAGAAAGAGGAGGGAATAGAAGGAAGAATCTTTTTCAGAATCTTTTTTCAATTTACCTCTCTTAATTTCTCTTTCCATTTAGAAGCAGTTATTTGCCTGTCCTCCCCTTTAGCTTCAGGGTTGCTTAATTCCTGCCTTGCAGAGAAGTACATAAGCAGATGCTTTTCTACAGGAGCAAGAGATTCTGTGAGGGTCCAGATCCGTTGACAGTAACCTCAGTCTTTTGCATTCATCTGGTTCCAAGAAACAAAAGCCATGATGGGATTAAATGTCCAAGGATTTATTGAGGAAAAACAACTGGGAGAAAACATGGGGAAGAAGGCAGGAACATCTTGGAAAGCTATCAGACTAACACAAATCGGACTCCTGATGAAGGAGAAAGGGAATGGAAGGCTTGGTGGAAGCATCACATGATGCGAGATCAAAGGAAAGCTCCCCGAAGCTGTCAGGAGTTATGTGTCCCCAGGAATGGGCTGCCATATTGTCCCTGCCACACTTGGTCTGGGGCTGGGAGCAGCCCATGAGAAACTTGGTGGAGGCCATCAGCAGGGCCCTTAGTGAATTATGCTCCCTATAATTGAAGATGTATGAGGTACATTTGCTTGGCCATCACCTCTTTTGTCCTCTCTTCCCTCCTACTTTCCTTCTTTATCTGCCTGGAATGCCTTAGTTTGGCTGGCATTCTTGTCTCCAGACCCCATCTCAAATATTATCTTCTGAGGAAAACCTTTGTTGACCACCCAATCTAAAGTAGCCACTTTTTATCTGTCGTGTCACCTTATTCTAGTTCTCTGCATAGCTTTTATCAGGATTGGGAATTTATTTTTCTTTCTTTATTTAGTGTCTTTATCCACAACTAGAATGTAAATTCCAAGAAGGCAGAACTACTATTTGTCTTGCTGACCATTGAATTTCTAATCTAGAGCTGAGAACAGTCCTATTACAGAAGGACACCAGTAATTCCTTACTGAGTGAGTGGAGGAAAATGGGTGGATGAGAGTTTAACAGCTTCAGGACCATGGAAAGCTCCCACCAGGGCCTTTGGCTTCCCAAACATACATGATGAAAAGGATCCACTTTCTGACTGTCATTAGAAGGCAAAGATCGTCCGAGAAATTGAGACCTTTAGGTGTCCTAACTGAGTGGATGGTCCCAATGTAGCAGCTGTCAGATTTTTTTCACCCCTGCTTGGGTCGTTCTTGTCACTTATTGTTGAATCCTACTGTGATTTCCAATATCAGTCTGGCCAGGTTTCTTGGGAACATTATCTTAGTCTAACTTTTTCTTTTCTACATCTTGTGCAGGGGTGCCTTTTTTCTTTTCCTTATGGCAGCTGCTAGTTATTGAGTACCTCCTAGGTTCCAGGAATTGTGCTTGTTCTCGAGAATTCAGAAGTGAATAAACAAGGCCTTTGCTCTTGAGGGGCTTTCTGTCTCCTCGGGAAAGCATTCTATAAGAGAAAAATGAAAGAAAGGGTTATGGGATAAGAGAGAACAGAATGCCCGAGGAATGATTTTTCGATAGAGAAACATTTGATTTGTGGTTTAAAGAACTGAAAGGAGTTGATAAAGCAGATCATACAGAAAGTTCGTTCTAGAGAGAAAAGCATAAAAAGAGGCAGGAAAATGTATGGTGAATTCAGCAACAGAATATGCAGCTAGAATATGCGCAACAGTGAGAAGCAAAAGGAAATGAAGCTGAAGTGATAGGCTAAGGCCTGATTAGGAAAGGTCTGAATGTCATACAAATGATTCTGGAATTTTTTTCCTGAGATAGTGGATAGGCTCAGGAAGGGTTTTGAGTCAGGGAGAGACAATTTTATATGGTGCTTTGGGAATATCACTGTGTTGTAAATGTTGAAGGAGATAATGCTCTAAAACGGGCTTTTAAAAACAAAACTACCACCCTGTGATAGTTGTTGTCATTCTCATTGT
This sequence comes from Rhinolophus hipposideros, assembly GCF_964194185.1. Taxonomy (NCBI): domain Eukaryota; kingdom Metazoa; phylum Chordata; class Mammalia; order Chiroptera; family Rhinolophidae; genus Rhinolophus; species Rhinolophus hipposideros. The sequence goes on along the minus strand of NC_138069.1, from coordinate 25,959,329 downwards.
TGTAAAACCTCTACTGAAGGCTGTTCAGTGGAAATGTCTATTTGGATCAGTTCAATTTAAAAAAAATCAACTTTGTTTTTACTCAAATGATGCAAGTTTGTAATAGAAAAAGATACAGATGAACAATAAGAAAAATAAATTGCCCCTAAGCCTATCATTCAGAGGTAATTATAGTTAGAATTGTGTGTGTGTGTGTGTGTGTGTATGTTGAGGGGAGCTATTTTGCACATGTGTTTTGCACAGGATATGTAGATATCCTGTACATATGCTTTTTTGCTTTATAATGTATCATGGACATAATTCTATATCATATCAATAATTATGTATCTCATTTTAGTGGCTACCTATATTTCCATTGAATTGATGTACCCCCCAAATCTTTAACCAATTTCCTCTTGTAAGATTTATTCCATATTTGCTAAGAGAAACCTGGTGGAAAATGGGGAAATGCCTATGAACGGTAAACTTTGGCCAAGAGAAAAATTTTGAAGATTTTCAAGGAGTGGATTAACATAACTGGATACCAGCTCGGCACAAAATTTCAAACTCTGTGTAGCTTTCCAAATAGGTTGTGGCCTGTTAGGCTTGAGATAGTGCTGGAGGGTGACCTGTGGGGTTTACTCTGGATTCAGGGAACTCAAATGGCTGATTTGTTCTTATCTGACTGCTGCCATGGCAGGAACTTGGCATTGGAAGCTGAGTTGCTCTGACTCTGGCAAAGATGACTGGAGGCCAGGAGCGCTTTTGGGCCCTAGGTTTCCATACCTCCAGCTGCGAGCCTTTAGATCAGAAGCTGCCAAACTTTCTGGATCAGTTCCCTTCTTAGTAAAATACTGTTCAGCACACATCTCAAATACATGCACATTTATTTTAAAATTACCTTCCAGTTCTGCACTAGATATTTAGTACATTATAAAACCTGCAGCAAATAGAAATTTTAAAAGCCTGAGAGTGGAAATAAAACATTTAAAAATAAAAGCAAAATCTTTTTTGCTCTCAGTTAAATATTATCATTCACACAGTATGCAAAATGGTTAAATATTACTAGTATTTTAGAGAGACCAGTGTGGTTGAACTATATACTTCACTGTGCTTTTTTTAAAAATCTCGGTTTAAGACTTTGATATTTATGAATTCTTGTTCCAATTCAGTTTGACACTTGATTTTCACTATGAAAATCAAACAAGTACTGCACAGAGATATGTTGCTCCAATTAGAACAAGGGTATAATTGGAGGTACTTTATAAAATCATGTTCATTTTAAAATTCTATCCATTTTATGTAAAGGTTTTGGATGAAATTTAGCTAGTAAATTTCTATCTTCTTAGATATCAGTTGGTTGGTTTATTTTTAAAACTGGGTTAAAACCACTGAAATTCTTCATTTGGAAAATTTTTAAACAGGTTAGGAAGTAAAGTTTTTATTCAGGACACAATATACAATGGGTAATCATTTCCAACATCTGTTTCAAAATGTTCTTTCCATGGCAGGAGTTTTTTTTGTTTTTTTTTTTTTCCCCAAGCAAATTTGGAAGATTTAAATTTTTTTATAAAAAAGATGGGTAGTTTCACTTTAATTTCAACAACTCTTCAGTATTTACCTTTAAAATAATCAACTAATCTCAGTGGAGCATTAAAGATTATCATGATTACTTCCTACTCATTACAGAGTAGTATCAATATTTCACTATTTAGCAGCTTTATTTCTTTTATAAGTTAACAACCTTAGTGACATCTTGGAATATATAAATTTTAATACATTGTAATACCCTCAAACCAAGCAAACAAAGGAGGGCCCACTTTTTCTTTTCTGAGCTATGTGACTCCATTCTCCTTCAGGACCCATTATGTGCTTTAGATAATAAGTGATTTCCTAACCTCAGACGGAAGGAACCAGTGCCGCCTGCATATTATGTAGTAGTAAAGCTTACTTTCTTTCTTAATTTCAACATCAAATTTGCTATAAATAGAGCTTCTGATTTATTTTCTTCCTGTACTCCAATCCTGCATACTCCTTGAGGTTCATGAACACTACCCAGTACCTTCTTTTCTCTGGGACACTGTTTCCCATCTTTAAAATGAAGAAAATGGATAAGATTATGTGTCTGAGACTTTTCTACTCTGACATTCTAGGATTCTTTCAGTTTTTCAATATAACAAGGGTCAACTAGCAGAAACTTGTGTTGGGATGCAGGGTGGATGAGTGTTGATGGAGGTGGGGATAGGAGAGGTACCATTGAATGTAGATGTGCTGTGATGGGTAGTCCCAGGTGGGAAAGGGTGTGTAGTAAGCAGTAGAGATGTGAAGATTGATCCTGCAGACCCTGCTCTTGCTTCTGACCTTGGACAGGTTATTTTTGACTTTCTGGACCTCAGTGACCTGATGGTGAAATGGAGTGGGGAAAGGGAGTAGATTATCTTCCAGATCTCTTTCAGCTGTAAGGGACCCCAAGTCTGTGGGGTCCTTGGAAGAATAGAGAATAGTATAGGACAGGTCAGGTGGGCCTCATACTGAAGCCCAAATTCTTCTTTCTGCTCTTGGCAAAGGTGACCTTGCTTTGGACTGTAGCTTCTGGGGCTTAGGGGACCCTTCCATAGTGGCAGAATTACAGTCTCTGGGCTCAGAATGCTCCAGCTCTGCTTTTTAATACCTATGTGACTTTGGGCAAGTTTTTGAGTCTATCTCTCATGTTCACCATTTGTGAAATAGTGTTAATAATAGGACTTTCGTCCTGCATTGATGAGAAGGTTAAAGCTAAATGAAGTGATACAAAGCAGAGTTTACCATAGTGTCCAGCATATGGTGCATGTTTAATAAACGGCTGCGATTGTTCCTGTAGTTCTTATCATGCTTCCCTTCTCTCACCTGAGGGAACCAGCACACTTGCTTTGGCTGAACCAAACTCAGCCCCACCAAACAAAACAAAGAACTAAATTTGCAGAAATTGAAAGTCTTTCTTCCTACTGGGTCTGTTTTCAAGTCCCACGAATGATCGATTCTTCTAGTTTTTTATGCTAGCCCTTACATATTCCTTCTTCCTTCATCCCTACAAATGCCATCTCTTCACACCAAGCAAATCTCAATGCCAAATACACGCCTTTTCTTTTTCTTTTTTAAAGAACAGCCTGAAGCTTGGTTGAAGCAGAAATATTACTCTGTTAGAGCTTAGAATGTGCAAGTGGAAGTCTCTTCCACAGCCAGGTGCATGAGCCCCACAAGATAAGAGTGTTAACAGGTGCCTTTCCATGTTGCAAATACTCTCAGATGAATGTGAAGGCACCCGTTAATAGCATACTATTTCTCCACTCTTGGGCACATCATTATTGCTCAGCTTTCTAACTTGATGTCTTAAAATCAAACTCTTGATTAAAAAAAAGTGGGACAAGGAATTAAATACTCCCACTTCTAAATTGCTCCCAAATAACTAAGCACATGAAATACTTTTGGCTGCCTTTGTGGAAGAGGAAAGGTTTTCGGAGAAAGGACTTGAAGGTGGGGGGCTGCTTCTGCAGTGACTGCTGTCAAGCAGTGGGCCACTGCGATGGAGTATGTGCCTGAGGTCCCCAGCCCGGGGGAGGCCAAACGCTCTCTGAAAAGATGTCAGAAAATTAGCCAAAAGGCTCTCTGAAAAGATGTCCGAATAACGCTGCATGAATAAGTTTTGATTGACCTATTTGTTTTTCTGTGTTTCCAACTGGCACGGTGCTGTGCCCAAGAGGCATGTGAGGTTGCAGAATAAACATAACATGTTCTGTAGTATCGCTTGGTCTTGGCACCTCCTCCTCCTCCATTAAAGATGAACATTAACAGGGATATAATTTGGAAGCTGTTTTGCAAATGTAGAGGTGAGGAACTGTGCCAAATCCGGGCTCTGGCACTAATGAGTGTAAGCAAGTGATTTCCCCTTTCTGAATCTCAATTTCCCCATGTCTGGAAAGGGGGTAATAATCCCCACTTCATAGGATGGTAATGGAGACTAAATGAAATTAAGTTTAGCTCTTAGCACAATGCCTGATGTATGTAAGTGCTCAGTAAATGGTGATTATTACAGGCCCTTGGTAAGAGCAGAGTTAATTTGGTTGCAAGCAACAGTAATCAAGTCAGTCTAGCTCAGATAAAGGGAGGTTTATTGAAGAATTTAAGAGGCAATCTCAAGGCAACCAAAGATGGCAAGTACAATTCAGCTGGTTTTGCAGAGACTGACCTGGTAAGTCTAGAACCAGTGACTCCTTCATTATGCTTTTCTCCGTATCTTTATTCCATTTGTCTCCTGGGACTATGTGTCAGTTAATTCCCCTCTGCATTTGGGACACTTGGTTGGGAAAATTTGAGAAAGTGTGACTGAATGTACTCCTGATATTGTGGATACAAAGGATGAGCTGTCCGAGCAGAAGAACCTCAGATACCAACTAGTTCATGGAGGGCCACAACGTAGCACAGGGGTTCTTCTCACCCCTCTTAAGTCCATGGCAGAAATCACCCATCGATCTTGACAGCGTTTTACACTGAGTTCAAAGTTGGCCTCATAATCCTTCTTAGCATTACATTTCCAGACAACCCCGAGTAAATGAATGGAGGAAGCTCATGAGACTGATTGGCTATTCTTTAACCACTTTGTTATAGATGAAGAGCAGAGGTTCAGAGAGGGAAAGTGGTTCGCCCAAGATCACATGGCTGAGCTAGAGTTAGAACCACACGCATTATTTGGTGGGTAAAACTATCCCGCAAGAGAATCAGAATGCAACGAAGAGCTAAGCCAGTGGGAGCTGGAAAACTCCAGGAAGGTTTTGTAATGAGGACTGCAACTATCTAGACCTGAGAGGACTTGGACAGGTGGGCAGAAGAGCAGCATTCATAGTGACGTACAGGCTTTCAAAGCTGAGGAGAGAACTGGAGACCTGGTTGTTGAGGCAGGGTTCTTCCATAAGCTGCTCTCCCATCCTGGTATCCACCATAGGAGTCAGCATCTTATCTGTTTCTGCTTAGAGGCCAGAAATACAGTCTAATGCAGTGGTGTGTCAGAGGTCATCTGATGATAACTGGCTCGCTGTCTTATCATTGATTAGACAGACTAATGATGTGACTTTGCAGAAGAGACCGATCGGTGCACTTAAAAATGGTTTTTATTCTTTCAGCACCATTTTTGCTATAAGCAGATCAAACACCAAGAGGAAAGTAGAGTTCCTTCTGCTTTTGGTGGACCAGGTAGAGGCACACATACCTCTCTTTTCTCTTTAATTAGGACCAAGGTTACAGGTTTCATTTGCCATGATCTCCATTTCTAAAAGGCTGAATATTTTAGAAATTCTTCATTGTCACAGGTCTTCAGGAAGAGCCTGTGAATTGGGATTTTCAGAGACAATGCCTGCTATGGGTTGGACAGTTGGGTGAGAAGTTTCTGAAAGATGTTTGAAGTAAAGCCCAGTGGAATTCCAAGTCCAGCTTTCCCACCTACTAGCTGTGTAACTTCAAGCAGTTTACTAAACCACTCTGTGCCTCTGTTTCTTCCTCTGAACCACGTGGATAATATGAGCACAGATATCATAGAGTTGTTTGGGGGTTCAGTGGAACAATATATGGAAAACTTAGCAAAGTGTCTTCATAAGTGATAGCTGTCAGATTTTTTATAATTAATTTGTAACTAGAATGTTCTCTTGGCTCTCTAGGATTTTCCTGTAACAAAATGCTTCAGTATCATTTCAGGATTTCTGAAAAGGGGCAACGCTGGGTATTTTTCATTTTTTCCATGGCATTCTTCCTTCCCCAAGGGTAGATGTGGCATTTGGGCCACAGAGGTAGGAAGGAATCTGAAAATGGGATGTCAGAGCTGAAAGAACACTTCAAGGCCAGGTAGCTCTAGTGCAGCTCCTTATTCTACAGATGTAGAGCTCCAAGCCTAAACAGACTAAGTGACTTGCGCAAGTCACACAGCGAGTTTGTTACAGAGAAAAGGAAAGGAAGCAGGTGAGAAGTGAAGGGATGCCTGCACTGGAAAATATAATGTCTTTTGTTGTTGTTACTTCAGGCCCTGGTGGTCGGGATGGGAGGATAAGGCAGAACTGCATTCTTATCCAGACTCTGCCAATGAGTAGCTACATGACCTTGCTGCTACCGTGTTTCCCCGAAAATAAGACCTCACCGGAAAATAAGCCCTAGTATGATTTTTCAGGATGACATCCCCTGAACATAAGCCCTAATGCGTCTTTTGGAGGAAACCTTAAGATAAGACCTGGTCTTATTTTCGGGGAAACACAGTGTCTCTGAGCCTCAATTCTCTCACTGGCAAATAGAGAATAGTTCAGTATTGTTCGTCATTATATCATAGCCTTATAAGACTGTTGGTGAATTAAATGAGGTAATACATATGCGACGGCTTGGGACAGTGCCTGATACATAGTAAGCACTCGATAAACGTCAGTAATAATGATGAGGACAATGACATTAATAGCATCAAATCAGCCTTAGATCTAAGTGGGTCAAAAGGAACCCATGCAGTGGATCCAGGAAGAAGTTGCCATTATCAGCCCCTCTCTCGTTTCCCTCTTGGTGCGGTCTTCATGGGGTGTAGGTTTGGCAGAAAATACCGTGCATATCTTCTGTGTGGCATGCTACTTTCTCTACAGCTGGGTGGAGGAAAGAAGGCTGGGAACTGGGCTGGGTGGCCCTACTTCTAACTCTTTGTAAAACTGCAGCCAGGCAGGCTCGAGTGGAGTGGAGTGCTGGTAGTGCAGGATGGGATGTAGGAGGAGAAAGTACTGGGTTAAGGAAGTCTTAAAAAAACAGGGTTTGAATCCATCTGACTGGCACTTGGGCTGGTGCTTCTCCTCTTTGAGGTTCTATTCCCTGCTCCATGAAAAGGGTGTTTGTTTAATTCATTTGTGAACTGCTGACTGGGTCCCTGCTCTGTGCCGGGCCCTGGGCTAGGTGCGGGGACACAGGGGACATCCTGGTTCTCCTCTGGTGTCTGGCAGAACAGTCTCTTTCGTGCTCACCACATGGGGACACTGTGCGGACCAGATGCTCACAGAAATAGAAAGAATTAGCAATTTAAATTACAATTATAGATTTAATTGCAAATTTAAATTGTGTTCCAAAGGAACAACAATAATAAAAAAGATTATCCTGGCATATAATAGACACCTACCAAATACTTATTAGATAGATGAGAGCATGTGAATGGACCACGTGCTGAATGTGTGAAAAGAACAACTCGAATTACCTTTTTCAAGACATATCAGGATGGGGTCCCCTTGGGGAGAGGGGCCGTGGAGTAGGAAAGAGCTTACGGGCGTGATTAGAGGAAGTGGCAGGATATCCAAGATAAATTTCACTTTCTTCACCTGCTTGTTCAGGGCTGTGTCGGCCCCAATGAAGTATGTATTATTTTCCAACTTCACAACCCATCATTCTTCCCTTTTTCTTTTCTTTTGTTTCCTTTTCTGGCTTTTCATTCTTTTATGTTCGGTAAAACCTTTCTGGCACTTGCTCTCATGGGAACATTGGCTGTTTGTCAAATCTTTCTTCCCTTCAGGGAAACAAAAGCAAATCAATATATGATATTAAACAATCTGGAAGACCCTCGTGAGTTAACATTTTCCATAAATGTCAGCCAGCCCTGCAGCTGTGGATGGTCTCACTCTTCACATCTGTCATTTCCTCTCGATTCCTCAGCTGCCTCTTGATATCTCCCTAGAAGTGGCTTGAAGAGGCGAGGAAAAAATAAGCTTGGAGGATACTGAGAGGTAGAGTGGTCCCTGTCACTGAAGGCAATCAGAGAGAGGCCTGATGACCTTCCTGTATGGGACAGGGTGTCCTTTAGAATTCTTTCAATTGTCAATGATAGAAAACTCATCTCAATGACAGGCCGACCTCAAAGCTATTGCAGGTTTGGTTCCAGACCACTGCAATAAAGCGAGTATCACAATCAGAGGTGTAATTGTTTTTTAACTTTTATTTATTTAAATGTGTTTTTCCAGGACCTATCAGCTCCAAGTCAAGTAGTTGTTTCAATCTAGTTGTAGAGGGCGCAGCTCACGGTGACCGGTGTAGGGATTGAACTGGCAACCTTGTTGGTAAGAGCACCGAGCTCTCACCAACTGAGCTCTCCGGCTGCCTCAGAGGTGTAATGCTTTTGATGTCTTGCCTTCAATTTGTAAAAAATGCCAAATCTGTGAAATGCAATGAAGTGAAACACAGTAAAATGAGGTATGCCTGTAACTAAAAAAGAAAATGTAATGGTTCAGGGCACTTAAAGTCCAGGAATGGGGATAGCTTCAGGAATGGTTTGAAATTGGGGTTCCAATGATTTCTTTGGGAGCCAATTTACTTCTCTCCATCTCTTGGCTTCACTTTCTACTGCTTAAGCTTTTATTCAGGCTCCAAGATGGGAGCAGAAACTCAAGTCCTACCATTTTTCCAGCTTTATGCCCAGCAGGGAAGTGCATCTCCGTTCACTCCAGCATTCCCAGCAAAACGCAGTTTCTCTCATTGGCTCTTCTTGGAACACATGTCCACTTCTGAACCAACTGCTATATCAGGGGGAATGGCATGGTCTGATTGGGTTACGGTATGTGTGCTATGATCCACACACAGAATTAGGGGTGGAATTCTATGCAAACTTGTTGGCTGAAAGTAGTGGAGAATGTGGTTTTCAGAGGGGAAATCAGGGTACACCTCCCAGAAGAATGGGGAACTAATGGAGGATCACATGTCACAGACTGTGACCTGTTCTGTCGCTTTCCAGGGCCTGTGATCAGGCAGATTACCTACTGGCAATCAGGTTATGTTGTGTATGACTCAGGGTTATAAACTGCTGTTGGTGATATTAATCATTTATAAAAGCTAAGACACTGTTATTTTAGAACCTGGTCATCAAGTGGAGGCCCAGAAAGGGGAAAGGCTGTTCCAAACTCACCCAGCATGTGCATGGCAGGGCTGGAGTGAGCACGCAGCCTCCTGGGCTTTCCTCCTCTCTTCCTCATGCCTTTGTTTCCCCACCTTCCCAGCCTGCCTCTGGAAGAGCTATTCTCCTGGCCATGTCCTGCTGCAAACGGACGACACTTGCTCTGAAGACTGGGTGATTAATGGTAACACTGGATCCACAGCAAGAGTGTGACAACACTGGAATCAGTTGCAGCTTTTTACCATCTGCGACTGGAAAGTCAGAGGAGGTGATGAAAGGAAGAAAGTAGGGAGAGCAGTGGCATTATTTTGAGGAACAAAGCACAGGTAATTCTGGTTTTTTTTTTTCTTCTTATTTGTCTATCCTGTTTGTCTATCCTGCTCAGGGACAGTCTTATGGAGCGTAGAAAGAGATGGTATAGGGCAGAGAAATGAGGACTGGCTTGGAGTGCAGAGATGAGTGTCCTCATCCTTAATCTGATCTGTGACTTTAGGCAACTCCAGCCCCTACTCTGGGCCTCTGTTTGTCCATTTGGTAAAATGAGGCAGTTGGACCACAGAGATCATTCATGCCTGGATATTCACTCATTCCATTTCGAGTGCTCACCCGTGTGAGCAGAGTATGGCCCTTTGATGCCTTGTCTCTGTTGTATCCCACAGAACCTGGAGCCCAGGCCTGTAGAGCACAAGTGCAGGGGCACCGCCCCCCTTGCAGGTGTGCAGGGTGGCAGCTTCTGAGACCCTGGCATTTAGTTGGTACTCAGTAAATATTTCTAGAATGACCGAATAAGGTTTAGCAGAGGCCCAGCAGGCCCCAGTAAGAATCGTCCTACCCTTATAAAGTGCTTTAGGTCTTGAAAGCCCTTCAAATTTGAGTCTCCTTTTAAAATGCAAACTATCTCAGGATTATTTGCATGGTAAGCTCAAAGTAAATACCATCTTTTGATTGATAGAAAACATGGGAGTCAGATTAGGGTCTTGAAGGTGGGCACAGGAAAGAAATAGCTAAGCAGAGGATTCTCAATGCCAAAAAGTGAGGTATAGGGTGAAACTTGGGTCTCTAAGCAATTAAAAAATTACAAACTCTTATAAGCATCCAAAATGAATTTATAATATAATGAACACCCATGTATTTACCACCAAGTTTGGGAAATAAAACACGACTCTTAGGTGGCCTTTCCCCATTCCTAGAGCTAATCATGATCATGACTGAAGTTTTAATGTTCCCATGATGCTTTAGATTCCCTACACATATATGCATACATAAGAAATACCTAAAAATACCTTGCATATCATATAACTTTATAGAAATGGAATCATACTGTCGGTATCATTCTGCCATTTAACTTTTCCCTTTAATATTGTTTGATGTTTATCCATATTGAAATTTGGAGTTGTAGGTGACTCATTTTCGATGCTGTATGGTAATCCCTTGAATGAGGATAATATACAGTTGGCTTTCCCATTCTCCTGTTGATAGATATTTAGGTTGCTTCTATGTTTTTGCTGTAACCAACACAGTGTGACACCTCTTCGTTACATGTGTCTAAGTTTTTCTGGGGGTTATGACTAGGAAAAGGATTGCTGGGACATGGTGTAGCCTCATCTTCAGCATTGAAATGTTAAGACAAGTATCCAAATGGTTGGTACCAGTTTCCACCCCCAGCCCAAGTAGTGTGTGAGAACTCATTCCTGAATGATGTTGACTCATCCCATGAAACACCTCCTTCCTCTTATTCATGCGATGACCTCTTACTCAAACACCAACAGTCCTCCTAACAGACTAAGAGGAAGGGAGGTGAAAGGAACAATCTTTCGGGACATTTAACTTGAGGAGTTAGACACAGATAGAGGTTTTTGGTGTGAGCCAGTATTATGCAGACTTTGAAATCCGATGAATTTGAATCCTAGCACTGCCGTGTACTAGTGTATGGCTTCACACCACGTGGTTTGTCCCTCTTGCCTCAGTTTTTTTCCTCTGTCAAATAGGTATGATAATTGTACTCACCTCATGGGTTATTTGAAGGATCCAATGAGCTAATATTTGTAACACACTTAGCATAGTGTATGGCCCGGTTTGTAGTAAGTGGTCAATATCATTATTACAGGTCACATTACCATTAATATACTCATTGTCACTTTTCTTCATCCTTGAGGGCACTTTTTTTTCAGACAGGAAGCTCACATTTTTTTTTTTTTTTGGAAGCTCACATTTTGAAAAAAAATATTATGCTGAACAAACTGCATGAATTAAGCAGCATTTAATTCTTTATTTCACCTTTAGTATCAAGGCCATATATTACTGCCAACCAGCTTCTGACTAGCAGAAGGGAACAGTGTTGACACATTGGGTTGTGTAATTCCAGCCCAGACAAGGAAACTCATTTTTCAGTTAGCCAGTGTGGCTTTATAACATGGAAATGTGCAGCTTCCATTGGGTTTTTAGAAATATTGTCTTTTTTTTTTTTTAAAGATTTTATTGGGGAAGGGGAACAGGACTTTACTGGGGAACAGTGTGTACTTCCAGGCCTTTTTTCCAAGTTAAATTGTTGTCCTTTCAGTCTTAGTTGTGGAGGGCACAGTTCAGCTCCAGGTGCCGTGTTCAATTTTAGTTGCAGGGGGCGCTGCCCACCCATCCCTTGCGGGAGTTGAACTGGCAACCTTGTGGTTGAGAGCCCATGCTCCAACAAACTGAGCCATCCGGGAGGCAGCTCAGCTCAAGATGCCGTGTTCAATCTTAGTTGCAGGGGGCGCAGCCTACCATCCCTTGCGGGACTCGAGGAGTTGAACCTGCAACCTTGTGGTTGAGAACCCACTGGCCCATGTGGGAATCGAACCAGCAGGCTTCGGAGTTAGGAGCATGGAGCTCCAACCGCCTGAGCCACCGGGCTGGCCCTTGTCTTTTTTTTTTTTTTTTTTAATAGACATTTATCATTTATATCCCTCACACAGTGACAACCCCCTCCCCCCATCCACTACCCCTCTGACATCGCACACAGCCATTACATTTCCACTGACTCTATTCCTAACGCTGTACTCTGCTTTTTGTATATAATTGTAGTTGACATTCATTATTGTTCAGCTTCAGCTTCAGGTGTACAGGGGAAGGTAAGGGGATACAAAGGTCAATTTGGAGAATGTAATCAACAATGTTGTAAAGAAGTACTGTTTTTAACATTGACTATACATGATGACCTCTAGGTTGTGACCCTGTTCTAGCTCTACCCCTATGTTTCACAGATGGGAAAACAGAGGTACAAAGAAGAGCAAGAAATTTCTAATTCTTCCTTCATGGAGACACAATCATTCAGTCACTAAGTCTCATCTTGGTTCACTAATAATTGGACTAATAATTGGAAGAGGGGTATCTGGTTATCTATTGCTGCATAACAAACCTCACCAAAGTTCAGTAGCTTACAACACCAATTCATCATCTCTCATGTTTCTGTGGGTTGGGTGGGCTCAGCTGGGTGGTTCTTGTTTGGGGTTGCTCGGTTGGGCTGCCACCAGTCTCCATGAGACTGGATATCCAAGATGGCTCTCTCATACGATTGGCAGGTGAGATTGGTTGTCAACTAGAGTGCCTGCCCATGGTCTCTCTATATGACTTGGATGTCTCACAGCATAGAGGATGGGTTCTGAGAGTGAGTACCTCAAGAGTGTTCCAAGGGGAAGGGAGCAGAAGCAGCGTGGCTAGTTAAGGGCGGAACCCACTTCATTCTGTCATATTCTACTGAGCCATGCAGTCACAGGCCCCAAGATTCAAGGACAGCAAGTAGATCCCACTCTTTGATGAGGGGGTGGCAAAGTCACATCGCAGAAGAGCATGTAGGATGGGAGGTATTACAATTATCTTTGGAAAGGGGTAAAAATTTCTGTCACGGCATCTTTTCTTTTTCCTTCCTCCCAAGGATTTGCAAATATCTGTGGTCATCTGCTGAGGGATGTAAATGGAATTGTGGCCTTTCCTTCCTAGCTCTGCCAGTTCTGGGGCCAGAAAGGAGAGGCAATTTAATCCCAGTTGAAAGAGCTAAAAGTGTGAAAAACTTTCTGTTCCTTGGCAAAGCAGAAATAGTAAATATATTTTTTTTAAAAAATATTTTACTGGAGCAACCATGTACATGTAATAAGAATGAAAAAAAAATTTTTAAACTTGTTTTCGGGACATGTTCATAATAAAACATCTTGTTCTTGAATTATTAAAAACAGTGTTGAGTAAAGAATTGCTTAATTTAGTAAATAATTTTTAAACAAGCCATTATTTTCTCCAAACTTGAATTTGCTGAAAACACTCCAAGAATTTTATTACCAACATGACTGCATAATGTGATTGTGTAATTAGTAATACATCTGACACTGTTGGAGAGATTTAGTTATACTTAGGGCAAGAACAAAATGCAGTATTTCATTATGTTTTTAAGACTGAATGAGGAACACTGCCCTGATTTGCTGGTGAATTTTTTTTTTTTCTCTCTAATGACGTTCTGTGGCTGAAGTCACAGAGTAAGAACCAACATTTCTTGGCATTGGGTCTGTGGATAAAACATGTAGTTTGAAGTCAGAGTGATCCAGGTTTGAAACCTGATGCTACTTTTGCCACCTGCTTTTTCTTGAGCAAGTTACATAAACAAAATCTCAAAATCTTTATCTATAAAATGAGAATAAGAATGTCTGTTTCGTAAGGCTGCTTTGACTCTGAAATGGGATAATGTGCATAGAAGGCCTGGGAGGGGTGGTCCATTAGGTTCCTTTGTCTTCCCATCTGGTTGTGTGTGAGCACTCGCTTTGTGCGCGGAGAGCTAGGAGGGCCAGTTTAAGATCCCTCTTAGGTGTGTTTGCTGGATGCAGGCCAGGGTCGGTGAGGGAGCTGGCTGGATTGTCAGTTTTTCATATAGGTACACCAAGGAAAGTGTCTATGTAAGGAATCTACAAACTCCATACGTAGAATGGCTTGAATTAACAGTTATACGTTACATTATAAACTGATGAACTTGTACTATTTGGTTTGAGGGAACAAATGTTGACTTAGGCAATGGAGTTAGGAGACTACTGTTGTCCTCTGAGGGGCTGATGACTTCAGCATGATTGATGAGGTGGTGTTTTGTCAACGTCTTGGATGATTGTCCCAGTGTGGTTGGCAGAATTCCAAAGTGATCCTTTAATGACCCTCATTTTTCTATAACCTCATTCCTGTGAGTGTGGGTGAAACCTGTGAGTAAGAGGGGCTGTTCCTTGCACGATTGTGTTATATAGCCAAAGGGACATTGTAGGTGCATATCAGGCAACTAATCAGTTGACTTTGAATTAATCCACAGGATGGGCCTCGTCTAACCATCTGAGGACTTTAAATCTGGGTCTAGAGGTTAGAGACGGAGGAAGTGAGATTCAAAGCATGAGGAAGATTCAGTGTGAGGAAGAGTCCCCATTGCTGACCTCAGAGATGGAAGGGGCCACATGGCAAAGACAGGAGATAGCCTCTAGGAGCTGAGAGTAACCCCTGGCCAATAACCAACAAGAAATGGGGGCCTCAGTACTACAACCTCAAGGTACTGAATTCTGCCTACACCATGTAAGCTGGAAAGAGGACCCCTGGTGATAGAAAGGGCAGCAGCCATCCCAGGACCTTAATCTTAGGTCGATGAAACCATGAGCAGAGAGCTGAGCCATGATGTGCCTAGACTTTTTACTTACAGAAACTCTGGGATAATAAATTTGGGCTGTTTTAAGGCACTAAATTTGTGGTAATTTGTTGTGCACCGATAGAAAACTAATATGCCCAGTAGTTCTCATTGTAAGATCTGAAGTTGAATTATTTGCTTTCTATAGTTGTCAGTTGGTTTAGGCAATTTCCCTGATGGGTCTCAGCTGAGTATGGCATGCAGCATTCAGAGGAGGAGTTGCAGATATTCAGAGCTGGGGCCTAAGGCCACAACTGAATAAATATGCCATGGGTTAGCTGCCTGACTTGCCACACCCGTACCTTCAGATGGACTGGGCCTTAGCAGCCATTCCCATACCATGGCACCAGGCTCCCCTGGCTGTAGCTGATAAATCCAGGGCAAGACACTGAGAATTGGAAGCTTGGAATGGAAAGACTCTGGTCTGGTGGTCACGGGAACCAAGTTCCCATAATGGCAATGCTCTGGTAAGAAGGCCCCTCCCCCGTCCCCTTGCTGCCCAGGCCCCTGCAGCCAACTTGCCTCCTGCCTCTCTTGACATTCCAGTATCTTTCCATTAAGTCCTCTTTGTGATTTAAGATGCCAAAGTCTGTTTCTTCTGCTGCTAATCCAAAGAACCTCTGCTAATGGATGAGCAGAGACTTGGAGAGCTAGAAGGGGCTTGAAATGTCCTCTGCCTCACTGTGTGGTCTGGCCGAGCATGGCAAAGCTCTCTGTGCCCTAGAGTGATCCATCGTGCTGCTCAGACTGGCCCATCTGTCTAGACTCACTCATGCTCTTTCCCACTATCTGTGATAATCACCCCCTTTGCCTACCCCTCCAAACGGACTCATCTTTGGAGGTGCCCTACAAGCCTCCATCTTCTCCGTGTCAAAGGCTTCAAAAAGTTGTGCCATGAATACTTAAAATATCTTTTCTATTCCACCGCTTGATATTTCCTCCACCTTTAACTTTCACTGGTTCTAATGCAGGGGTATTCTTAGGGTAAGATAAACTTATTTTCTGTATGAATTGTTTCAAATAACAACTCTGCTCCCTCATAATAACAGCTAACACTTTTGTGCTAAGACTTAGAAGCCAGGCTTATTAATACGTATTAAGTGCTTCATGCAGTTTGACTTGTTTAATTGAATCCTTTTAAAAAATTCATTGAGGTGTAGTTATGATTACTTCCTCTTTTACAGATGAAGACATGCATGTTTCCAAAGGTTTTCTCAATGAACCAGGTTGTATTTCAGACTCGTCTATGTCCAAGTTGTGACAGCAGGATCAAAGAGCGAAGCGTCTCTGTTTCCCCCCCTTACACTGTCTCTGTGCCATTTATTGTACACATAGAATAAGTAAAGGACAGTGCTGAGAGGTCCAGGGTAATGAGAACACCATGAGAATGCCGGCACAAAGGGAGGAACTATATCTGGTTGGTGTGAAGACGGAGGGCAGACATCCTTGAGAAATGGCCCCTGGGAGGTGCGGTAGCTTGCATTTTCCAAAGAAGGCTGCAATCATTCTCCCATTCTACATGTGTTTCTAGAATTTTGATATTCCCTATCATGAGGTAGAGTTCCTGTCCCCTCCCTTTGATGATGGATGGGTCTTTGTGACTGCCTGGGCAACTTGTGCCGAGGAAGTGGTGCCATGTGACTTCTGAGGCTAAGTCATAAATACGGCATGCTATCGCATGCTCTTAAGATGCTACTCTTTTTTTTTATTTTATAAATTTTATTGGGGAATATTAGGGGACAGTGTGTTTCTCCAGGGCCCATCAGCTCCAAGTTGTCCTTTAGTCTAGTTGTGGAGGGCGCAGCTCAGCTCTAAGTCCAATCGCTGTTTTCAATCTTTAGTTGCATGGGGCGCAGTCCACTATCCCATGGATTAAACTGGCAACCTTGTTGTGGAGAGCTCGGCTCTAACCAGCTGAACCATTTGGCCGCCCCTCCGAACGCTCAGCAGCAGCTTGTGGTCTTCAATCTAGTTGTGGAGGGCGCAGCTCACTGGCCCATGTGTGAATCGAACCGGCAACCCTGTTGTTGAGAGCTCACGCTCTAACTAACTGAGGCATCTGGCCGCCCATGTATTAGTTTTATCATTAATAATAATATTTCAAGACAACACTGCATTCTGGTGTATAGATTGCCCCATGATTATTTTCACTTTTCTTCCTGTGTGACTGAATGATAATCTGTCTCCTCAAGCGGACGGAAGCTCTTGGAGCAGAGGCACAATGCCTCCTATCTCATGGGCATGGTTGCCTTTCTGTTAGGTTCTCGGTGTTCATCAGTTTCTGGGTGGACACGTTTGCTGCCCAGTCTGCTTTCTCTGAGCAATTGAAAAAGATCGAATCTGAGAGACCAAAAGTTGGGAGTGATGTGTAAGGTCACCGAAAATATTGATTGCCAAACTTCATCTTAGAAGTCTATACAATCTTCTCTAACCCCCTTTCCCAATAAAGCCCATAAGATTTTAGATGGCCATTCATTCCTGAGAGACCCCTGCTAGCTCTGGACATGGCAAATCACTTTCCTTCAAGTGAGGCTGATGATTCCAACAAAGTATCTGGGAGCAGACTGAGTTTGCAATGGGCACCAGTTCATTTTCAGAAGTAGAGGATTGGGGGGTAATATTGAATAATGAATAAATTTTTTAAAAAGATTTTATTAGGGAAGGGGAACAGGACTTTATTGGGGAACAGTGTGTACTTCCAGGCCTTTTTTTCCAAGTCAAGTTGTTGTCCTTTCAATCTTAGTTGTAGAGGGCGCAGCTCAGCTCCAGTTGCCATTGCTGATTGTAGGGGGCACAGCCCACCATCCCTTGCCAGTTCGATCCCGAAGAATCGAACTGGCAACCTTGTGGTTGAGAGGACGTGCTCCAACCAACTGAGCCATCCGGGAGCTCAGTGGCAGCTCAGCTCAAGGTGCCGTTGTTCAAAAAGAAGTTGCAGGGGGCGCTGCGCACCATCCCTTGCGGGAGTCGAGGATTTGAACCGGCAATCTTGTGGTTGAGAGCCCACTGGCCCATGTGGGAATCGAACTGGCAGCCTTCGGAGTTAGGAGCATGGAGCTCTAACTGTCTGAGCCACTGGGCCGGCCCCAATAATGAATAATTTTATAATGGAATACTACAGAGCAAAACCAAGTGTGGATTCAAAAAATATCATGTTGGAGCTTTTAGAAAACTACACTGAGCAAAACAGATAGGTCTTTATTTCATGGAACTCACCCTTTTGATGTAGAGAAAAATCCTCTCAACAAATATATAACTTAGTGGCATTTTCTCCAACTCCATGACTCCTCATTGTTGATAGGTATTGGCTATGCAAATAGACGCCTTCAAGCCTAAAGTCTCCTCATTTCCTATCTTGCTACATCCCTCATTCACACCCTCATTCATTTACTCAGACAGACAAAATTGAGAAACATCTGTGGGCACCTTCAATATAACCGTTAAGGCACTGGGGGAGTACAAGAAGTAGCACGTTTGGTCAGACATCTCTCATGAAATTCATCACCCACTAGATGTCATGCTTCTGATCAGCGATG
This sequence comes from Rhinolophus hipposideros, assembly GCF_964194185.1. Classification (NCBI taxonomy): domain Eukaryota; kingdom Metazoa; phylum Chordata; class Mammalia; order Chiroptera; family Rhinolophidae; genus Rhinolophus; species Rhinolophus hipposideros. The sequence continues at coordinate 25,941,214 of NC_138069.1, read as the reverse complement.
CCTATCACCTGGATTCCAGAGTTTTTCCAGTCCTATTAGTCCTGAACTTCAAATGGCTACATTGCTTTTTCTTTTGCAGTCTTTTAAATAAAAACTGGAACATAGTTTAGAACACGTAGATTTTGAATATACCAAATTTTAGTATGTAGGACTCTTTCCCATCTCCAAATAACTGAGAAATAAGGAAATAACATTTCCTTCTGTATATGGAATTTTAAATCAAAGTAACAAACATCCCCATTTTCTGACCGATGGGGACTGACCTTGACGGCCACAGCTGGCCTTCTCCAGGTAATGCCCCTGCAGTTGTCATGGGTTAAGTGCTGACAATAGAAATTGTACCCTACAGTACCAATTAAAGAATTTAGGAAAGTTAAGGAAACTTAAGAGGCCCAGAAGTGAAAATACATGTATTATTAGGTGAATAAAATAATTTTCTAGAGATATTGTTTAGAAATACACTTCCTTGGTGAGCTCCAGTAGCTTTCTCTGCCTTGGTAATATTTAAAAAGAAATGGACTCTGGCAGAAGATCTTACATCACTTTTCCTGCCGAGGTGCATTCTTACACAGGCATTTTTTAGTAAATGTCCTTGCATGCAATAATTGCTTCTCTGTCATTGCAGTATAATGCTGCCATTTCCTTTAATCTAAGTCGTATATGTTTCAATGTCTGATCACTCAAGCTATTGTAATAAGAGACAGAAAAAGAAATTACTTTGGCCAGTTTCCTGAGATGCTAGAATAGGTGCTGTCAATTACAGCTGCAGGTTAGGCGAAATCTTTTGAAAGGGCAGGAGGATCGGTCCCTGAAACCTTATCTGTTTTATTGCAACGTGATGGAATATGAACACGATCACATATTGTGTTTTCATCCACTGATTGACTAGATCTTTGGTCCTAAGTGATAATGACAAATACAAATACTCAATGACTTACCAACAAGAGAAATAGAGATTTCTTATCAGGCATCTTACAGAAAGCCCAAAATGCAATTTGAAACTGGAAAAAGGAATTCAAGCAAAATAGAAATTCCCCGTGATGCTCACGGGCCCATCAATCCTAGCTTTACATCTCCATTAAAAGGTACCTCTTTCTCTGTACAAGATGAGCAGCTGGCTCATCTACCAAGGCCCTGACTTCCCTGAGCTTGTGCTTAATCCTCATGCATGGCCTCAGGGATTTCCCTATTTTCACAAATATAATTTGTCTAGGAATTATTTGGTGTTTCAATAGGAGATGTACTCCACTGGTATGCTGTGTGCCTAAACAACAAGGTGATTTTCTTTGAAAAGTCAAGCAATGGGTCAGCTCAGCAAACAGATCACTTGGGATTGATGTCTGATCTGCATTTATTTAAATTTTGCACGATCAACAAGGGACATTTCTTTCATTGCTAAATATCTTTCCAGGCCTTAAATTCTATACTAGGTGATGTTCTAGGCCCTGGAATTTTGATGGTAAAAAAGACAAATAAACTTCCTTCTCTCATGGTATGTATGTTGGGGGAGAACCACAATAAATGAATTAACATAAAGAAATATGGAGGCAGGGAGGGAGAGTGTAAGAGAGAAGGAGGGAGGCAGAAGAGGGAGAAGGTGAAGGCTGAGAAGGAAAAGAGGAAGGAAGGAAAAAAAGAAAGGAGGGGAGGAAGGAGGAAGAGGAGGAAAAAAGGAAGGAAGGAAGGAAGGAAGGACGGAAAGAAGGAAGGAAAGAAGGAAGGAGCAGTTAGAACTCTGAAGAAAACAAACAAGAAGTAGAATATATGTATGTAAACCATGACATTTACATACATCACAACTCTAGTTCAGAGGCACATGCAAATTAGAGGCATATGATTTTAAAAGTCAGACTGAGACCTTTGATAACCCAGTAGGTCTGAGTTATTTCATTGGTGGGCCGTGGCCATGTTGGTCTCTTCAGTGTTGCTAAAATAATATAACATGGAAACAAGACCCCCCCCACAATAGTAAGGAACCCCACCCCCATAATAGTAAGGACACTGAGTTGTCATTATACCTCCCTTCTTGAAGAGTCATAATTTATATTACCATATGAAAGATTCTAGAAAGTCCTGCAATACCTATTCTATTAAGAATTCCCTAAACTTATTTGGATATGGAAACTTGTTTCCTGTCCCACTTATTAACCTCCCACCTGACTTGTTATTCTAATGGTTATCCCATGGGCAGGATGGCTAGTGGAAGAGGCATCATCAAACAGAAAGCTCAGCCTTACTAGAGAGTGGCCAAAGGACAATGAAAAAGCAGTATCCACATCCTAGGAATTTATTTATTTATTTGTTTGTTTGTTTAAATATTTATTTTTTACTTTTAACAAGGTTTTAATTATTTACAAACAAAACCAACCAACAAACAACAAACTCTAGGTATGGAAAATGAATACACACATGAAAGTATTTTCTCAGAGAACTACTCAGCTATGGTAAGTAATAATAAGCAGCAAGGTGGTTATAAAGAACAATTGCTTGTAGATGCCTTTAAATGAACCTTTTACATACAAAGTTACTTTGTTATACACCCAAGTGATGCTTCTCAAAGGGCAGCACCATTTCTTGGCTGAGGGAGTGGAAACAAATCATCTTAGGAGCTTTCAAAACGCAGCAGTATCCACCCCTGGAAAAACTAATGCAGGTCTGCTTTTTGTTTGTTTGTTTGTTTGTTTTAAACATCCTGCAGACTTTAAATTCTAATAAAGTAAATATCAGTGTTTAATATGCCACATAAACAAAAATTCCTTTGGGGCCCACATTTTTTTAAGAGTTAAAGGGGTCTTGAAACCCAAACCTGAGAAAAACCACTGTAGTTTCCCCATAGCCACGTTTCATAGTCAGTTTCTGGCTCTGACCTCATAAAGCACCAGTGTGAGGGAATGACCCAAAGCTGCTATATAAGGCCCTGCCTGGGCTGAGCTTTCTGTCCGTTATAGCCCAGGAAGCTGATTTGTGGTGACCTGTTGGACTTGGACCTTTTAGCGTGTTTTCTCCTTGTTTTCCCCCCGTTTTATTTTTTCCCTTCCCTGTTGTTTTGTTTTTCTCGTTGTGTTTCTTTTTTATTATTTTTTCTGTTATTTAAATGTTTTAGTATTTTTAGTTAGTATTGTAAGTGCAGTTAGTGTATTTAGCCAGTGCAGTTAGCACAGTTATTGTTTAGTAACAGTTAGTAGTATTATAGTTAGTATACATAGTCAGCATAGGACGTATATTTGTTGTTTGATAGCACAGTGGTATTGTTGATAGAGTTAGAGTATTTAGTCAGTGTAGTTAGCATAGTTATTGTGTAGCAATATTACAGTTAGTAAACATAGTCAGCGTAGTAGTAGCGTAGTGACTGTCAGCACAGTTAGTATCGTCAGGGAGTGTAGTTAGCGGGTCACAATGTTGTGTGACATCACAGACATCCGCATTGACCAGGAGCCCATCAGCACCCATTACCAGCTCCAGGGAAGCATCGGAGAGGGCACCTTTGGCAAGGTCGTGTTGGGGAAGCACATTCTCACGAAGACGATGGTGGCTGTGAAAATCATCGACCAACGGGTCTGTGACAGGACGCACAGGTCTCTCCTGCACGAAGTCCGCTGCATGGCAGGCTTACACCATCCTAACATCGTCCAACTATTCCACGTGGTCAGCTCGGCGGAATCCCTCTTCCTGGTCATGGAGCTGGTGCCCGGAGGGGACCTGCTGTGCTACCTTCGCAACCACGGCCGCATGTCGGAGGACAAGGCCCGCGGCGTCTTCCGGCAGCTGGTGTCAGCGGTACACTACTGCCACGAGAAGGGCATTGCTCACCGGGACCTGAAGCCACAAAACGTGCTGTTAGACGCTCAGGAGAACGTTAAACTTACAGACTTTGGACTTGGCATATCCTACGACATCCATCAACTCAGCACGTTTTGTGGCAGTCCCCTTTATGCAGCCCCAGAACTGTTCCGGAGACAATCATTTGATGGTCGCGCTGCGGACAACTGGAGCCTGGGAGTGCTGCTGTACGAGGTGCTTACGGACACCCTCCCTTTTGAGGCAAAGACATGGGAAGGGGTGAGGCAGAAAGTAGTCAGAGGGCGGTATGTTGTACCATCTTATCTGTCCCTTGAGGTGAAAAGGGTCCTCAAAAAACTGTTAACGCTCATCCCTGAGCAGAGAGAAAATCTGACGGCCATCATGCAAGATCCGTGGCTAAACGTGGGCCAAGAGGAAGAACTGCAACCTTACGTCGAGCCAACCAATGATGTCATGGACCCCGGGGTCATAGAACAGATGGTGAATCTGGGCATTGACAGGGAAGATATCAAGGACTCACTGTCACACAGAGCATACAATAACAACATCATGGCGACGTACCGCATGTTATACACCCAAATACCAAAACCCCGGTACCGTACTATCAAGGTCAAGCCCTTCCGTCCTCCCGAGTTCCAGAGCCGCAGTCCATCCCCAGTCCCGGAGGTTCAATCCGAGTGGTCCGGTGTCCAGAAGGCAGAGCAGCAGCCTATGGACCAAGAGCTAGGGCAGAAGACCCAGGATTCTACCGGTCCTGAAGCCATCCTGGAGTATAAAACCACTGTTTCTGAGTTGAGGGCCACCACCTCCCCCTCCAGCACAGAATACAAGACCGCCACTTCTGAGGCCTTCCGGGGCTCCAGCAACGCCGCTTCCGACCCCTCCATTCTTGAGCACAGCTGGGGCTCCAGGACCTCTCCTCCCAAGCAGTGCTGGGGCTCCAGGCCCACCACTCCTGAGCCCACCACGTCCAAGCACATCTGGGGCTACAAGACCTCCCCTCCCAAGCAGTGCTGGGGCTCCAGGCCCACCACTCCTGAGCCCACCTCTCCCGAGCACATCTGGGGCTCTGGGACTACCACTTCAGAGGACAGCCAGGGCTCCAGGACCTCATCTCCGGAGTGCAGATGGAGCTCCAGGTCCACCACTGCCGAACCCTCCACTCCTGAGCACAGACCAGGCTGCAGGAACACCACTCAGGAGCACACACCAGGCTCCATGAACACCACTCCCGAGCACAGACCGGGCTCCAGGAACATCACTCCCGAGCAGAGACCAGGCTCCAGGAACATCACCCCCGAGCAGAGACCAGGCTCCAGGAACACCACTCCCGAGCAGAGACCAGGCTCCAGGAACATCACCCCCGAGCAGAGACCAGGCTCCAGGAACACCACTCCCGAGCAGAGACCAGGCTCCAGGAACACCACTCCCGAGCAGAGACCAGGCTCCAGGAACACCACCCCCGAGCAGAGACCAGGCTCCAGGAACATCACCCCCGAGCAGAGACCAGGCTCCAGGAACATCACCCCCGAGCAGAGACCAGGCTCCAGGAACATCACTCCTGAGCACTTCATACCCAAGCCCAGCTGGGGCTCTCGGTATGCCACTCCCGCAATCAGCCGGGGCTCCAGGACTGACATTGCTGAGCACCGACCAGGGTCCAGGACCGCCACTCCTGTACTCAGCCCTGGTTCCAGCACCACCATCATTAGCCAAGCCTCCCAATGTTACCCTGGGGACTCTCTCTCCAGCCACAACATCACCAGCAACAGTGGAAAGCCAGGAGACATCAAACAGGGCCGGCGGCAGGTGGCTAGGAGGTGCTGGAACTTTTTTAGGATGCTCTGCTGTCTGCCACCCAAGAAGGGGTACTGCAAACCTACTCAGGTAAAGCCCCTTTAGAATTTGGGCGGCAACAGCAGGGCTAGAACAAGACTTTCAATAAATGTCTTGCTTCACAAAGATGTTTTGGGTACTCTTGTTTTGCATCCTCCAGTTTGAGGAGCGCGTAGTGATGTAATACTTGGCCTTACTTGGAACAACTCTGCACTTTTGCATGTTGTCCCCTCGTGGTCTTCTGTTCCCTGGGCTTTGAACCCTCAGCTCCCTAGTCCATCTCTCCTTTGCGGCAGGATGGTGTTGCCTTATCACATCGCATACATGCTGCCTTCTTCCTGTGGATGCTCAATTTTCTATCCTAGGAATTTATAATATGAGTATGGGTCAGTTTAGTTCACTAGTACCCATTTTGTGCCAGTCCTGGGGACTGAGAGATGAGATGTATAAGATCCAGTTTCGCCCTCAAGAAGACACAATATAGAAGGGAAGGTATTCACAAGAAAATTAAAATGTATAATTCAGTACTACTTCCTACAGTAGAGAGCAAGGCACAGGATACCAGAGAAGCACAGAGCTTACTTGGTTAAGCCTGGATGAGACCAAAGAGATATCATGGAGGACTTCCTAGAGGAGGTGACAGGAATTGCACATATAACGTTACCTAGAGAATAATTCATGTAGTACATGATCAAGAGCTGCATCATGTGGTTTAGATACTATATCCTGTAGGAATTCAAGAAGTGGTCATAGGCACCTGGTGGGGGATGAGTTTCCATTAAGATAGTGAAACATGAGTGGGGTCTTGAACTATATGGGGTCAATAATTATTTATAATTATCTATAATTATTAATATTATTAGCTATCATTAACTGATTTTTTTTGGACCTTCTCTGTATCATACACTTAGCCAAATAATTTTTTTAATTAGAGTTTATTGGGGTGACAATTGTTAGTAAAGTTACATAGATTTCAGGTGTACAATTCTGTATTATATTATCTATAAATCCCATTGTGTGTTCACCACCCAGAGTCAGTTCTCCTTCCATCACCATATATTTTATCCCCTTTACCCTCATCTACCACCACCCGCCCCACTCTGGTAACCACTAAACTATTGCCTGTGTCTATGAGTTTTTGTTTCTCATTTGTTTGTCTTGTTCTTTTGTTGTTTTTGGTTTATATACCACATATCAGCAAAATCATATGGTTCTCTGCTTTTTCTGTCTGACTTATTTCTCTTAGCATTATAATCCATCCATGTTGTCACAAATGTTCCTATATCATCTTTTCTTACCGCAGAATAGTATTCCATTATGTATATATACCACAACTTCTTTATCCATTCATCTATCGAAGGACATTTTGGTTGTTTCCAGGTCTTGGCCACCGTAAATAAAGCTGCAATGAACATTGGACCACACTTATCTTTATGTATAAATGTTTTCAGATTTTTTTGGTAGATACCCAGGAGAGGGATCGCTGGGTCATACGGTAATTCTATTCGTAATTTTTTGAGGAACCTCCACACTGCCTTCCATAGTGGCTGCACCAGTCTGCATTCCCACCAACAGTGTATGAGGGTTCCTTTTTCTCCACAGCCTCTCCAACACTTGTTACTATTTGTCTTGTTGATGATAGCCATTCTGACTGGGGTGAGGTGATATTGTGGTTTTTAATTTACATTTCTCTGATGATTAGTGATGTTGAGCATTTTTTCATGTGTCTATTCACCATTTGTATGTTCTCTTTGGAGAAATGTCTCTTTAGGTCCTCTGCCCATTTTTCAATTGGGTTGCTTGTTTTTTTGTTGTTCAGTTGCATGAGTTCCTTGTATATTTTGGATATTAGCCCCTTGTCGGAGGCACTGTTTGCAAAAATCTCCCCCCATTCAGTCGGTTGCCTCTTTGTTTGTCAATGGTTTCTTTTGCTATGCAGAAGCTTTTAAGTTTGATATACTCCCATTCATTTATTTTAGCTTTTACTTCCCTTGCCTTTGAAGTCAAGGGACCCAAGGTCCATAAGTTTTGTACCTATGTTTTCTTCTATGCAGTTTATTGTTTCAGGTCTTATGCTTAAGTCTTTGATCCATTTTGAATTAATTTTGGTAAATGGTGACAGATACCAGTCCAGTTTCATTCTTTTGCACATGGTTTTCCAGTTCTGCAAGCACAATTTATTGAGGAGGCTGTCTTTTCTCCATTGTATGTTTTTGGCTTCTTTGTCAAAAATTATCTGTCCATATTTATGTGGTTTTATTTCTGAATTCTCAATTCTATTCCGTAGGTCTATGTGTCTGTTTTTCTGCCAATACCATGCTGTTTTGATTATTGTAGCCCTGTAGTACAAGCTAAAGTCAGGCAGTGTGATACCTATAGTATTGTTCTTTTTTCTTAAGATTGCTTTGGCTATTCGGGGGTCTTTTGTGGTTCCAAACAAATCTGATAATTTTTTGTTCTATTTCTTTAAAAAATGCCACTGGGATTTTGATGGGGATTGCATTAAATCTGTATATTGCTTTGGGTAATATGCCCATTTTAACTATGTTGATTCTTCCAATCCATGAGCACGCAATGTCTTTCCATTTCTTTGTGTCTTCTTCAATTTCTTTCAAAAATGTCTTGTAGTTTTCAGCATATAGGTCTTTCACATCCTTGGTTAAGTTTATTCCTAGGTATTTTATTCTTTTGCCACAATTTCAAAAGGAATTGTTTTTTCTTTTATTTCTTTTTCTGAGATTTCATTGTTAGTATATAGGAATGCAATGGACTTTTGTACATTGATTTTGTAGCCAGCAACTTTACTGTATTCGTTGATTGTTTCTAACAGCTTTTTGGTGGAGTCTTTAGGGTTTTCTATATACAGCATCATGTCATCTGCAAAGAGTGACAATTTAACTTCTTCATTCCCATTTTGGATGCCTTTTATTTCTTTCTCTTGCCTGATTGCTCCGGCAAGGACTTCCAACACTATGTTGAAAAGCAGAGGTGATAGGGGACAGCCCTGTCGTGTTCCTGAATGTAGAGCAAAGGGCTTCAGTTTTTCACCGTTAATTATGAGATTAGCTGAGGGCTTGTCATATATGGCCCTTATTATGTTAAGGTATTTTCCTTCTATACCTATTTTATTAAGTGTTTTAATCATAAATGGATGTTGTAACTTGTCAAATGCTTTTTCTGCATCAATTGATATAATCATATGATTTTTGTCCTATATTTTGTTTATGTGATGTATCACATTGATGGTTTTGTGGATGTTGAACCATCCTTGTGCCCCGGGGATGAACTCCACTTGGTCGTGATAAATAATCTTTTTAATGCATTGTTGCATTTGATTTGCTAAAATTTTGTTTAGGATTTTTGCATCTGTATTCATCAGAGATATTGGTCTGCAGTTCTCTTTTTTTATGTTGTCCTTACCAGGTTTTGGTATCAGGGTAATGTTGGCCTCATAAAATGAGTTAGGGAGTACTGTCTCTTCTTCAATTTTTTGGAAGAGTTTGAGCAGGATTAGTATTAGATCCTCTTTGAAGGTTTGGTAGAATTCACTGGTGAAGCCATCTGGTCACGGACTTTTGCTTTTGGGAAGGTTTTGAAAGACTGATTCAATTTTGTTACTGGTGATCGATCTGTTTAGATTTTCCAGTTCTTCATGGTTCAGCCTTGGAAGGCTATATGTTTCTAAGAACTTGTCCATTTCTTCTAGGTCATTGAATTTGGTGGCATATAGTCCTTCATAGTATTCTTGGATGATCCTTTGTATTTCTGTGGCATCTGTGTAACTTCCCCTTTTTCATTTCCGATTTTGTTTATTAGTGTCTTCTCTCTTTTTATCTTAGCGAGCCTAGCCAAGGGTTTGTCAATTTTGTTAATCTTTTCAAAGAACCAGCTCTTTGTTACATTAATTTTTTCTATTGTCTTTTTGTTCTCAATTTCATTTAGTTCTGCTCTGGTTTTTATTATTTCCTTTCTTCTGCTGACCTTGGATTTCATTTGAGGTGCAATGTGAGGTTATTTATTTGGGATTTTTCTTGTTTCTTAAGATAGGCCTGTAATGATATAAATTTCCCTCTTAAAACTGCTTTCGCTGAATCCCAAAAATTTTGGTAGGATGTATTTTCATTCCCATTTGTTTCTATGTATCTTTTGATCTCTCTAATTTCTTCTTTGACCCAGTCGTTCTTTAAAAGTATGTTGTTTAATCTCCATGTATTTGTGGTTTTTTCTGCTTTCTTTTTGCAGTTGATATCCAATTTCAAAGCCTTGTGATCAGAGAATATGCTTGGTATGATTTCAGTCTTCTTAAATTTGCTGAGGTTAGTGTTATGTCCCAATATATGGTCTATCCTTGAGAATGTTCCATGTACACTAGGAAAAAATGTATAGTCTGATGTTTTAGGATGAAGTGCTCTATACATGTCAATTATGTACACTTCATCTAATGTCTTATTTAGGGCTGCTATTTCGTTATTTATCTTCTGTTTGGATGATCTATCCATAGCTGTCAACGATGTATTTAAGTCCCCTAGTATAATTGTGTTTTGGTCAATTTCTCCCTTTAGTTCTGTTAGTAGTTGCTTGGTATATTTCGGTGCTCCCTGATTGGGGGCATAAATATTGATGACTGTTATGTTTTCTTGTTATATAGTCCCCTTTACCATTATAAAATGTCCATCTTTGTCTCTTGTTACCTTTTTTCCCCTGAAGTCTGTTTCATCTGATATCAGTATGGCTACACCTGATTTTCTCTGGATACCATTTGTTTGGACTGTCAATTTCCACCCTTTCACTTTGAGTCTATGCTTGTCCTTGTAGCTGAGATGTGTCTCTTGAAGACAGCATTTGGTTGGGTTTAGTTTTTTGATCCAATCTGTTACTCTGCCTTTTTATTGGTGAGTTCAGTCCATTTACATTTAGGGTGATTATTGATACTTGAGGATTTCCTGTCATTCCATCTTTAGTTTTCTGGTAAGACTGTGTCTCGATTATTTCTTTGCCTTTTTGTTGTTGTCTATTATTTCTGTATGGTGGTATTCTATGATGTTTCCCTCTGTTTCTTCTTTTATTACAGTATATATTTCAGTTCTGGATTTTTTTGAGTGGTTACCATTAAGTTTATGTAAAAGAAAGTTTGATCTTTAGAGTATTCCATTTTCTTCAGCACGCTTACTTTCTCCATTCTCATATTCCGGTTCAGGCCTTTACTCTTCCCCTTTTTATGTTTTGGTTGCCACAAATTGTCCCTGTTGATGGTGGTCCAATAGCCTCCTTTAGTATTTCTTGTAGTGCAGGTCGTGTATTAGAAAATTCCCTCAGCTTCTGTATGTATGGAAAGGTCTTTATGCCTCCTTCATATCTAAAGGATATCTTTGCTTGGTATATTATTCTTGGCTCATAATTTCTCTCTTTCAATAGTTTGAATATTTGATTACACTCTCTCCCGGCTTGTAGAGTTTCTGTTGAAACATCTGATGATAATCTGATAGGCTTACCATCTTCTTTTCTCTGGCTGCCTTGAGGATTCTTTCTTTGTCGTTGATTTTTGATAATTTCAATACAGTGTGCCTTAGAGAAGGCCTGTTGGGGTTGAGGTAATTATGTGTTCTATTTGCTTCTTGGATTCCAGGATCCAGTTCTTTCCACAAATTTGGGAAGTTCTCGTCGACTATTTGTTTGAATATACTCTCTGTTCCCTTCTCTCTTTCTTCTCCTTCGGGTATGCCCATTATTCTTATGTTGCTCTTTCTGATGGAGTCAGAAAGTTCTTGTAGAGTTCTTTCATTTCTTTTAAGTCTCAAGTCTCTTTCTTCTTCCATCCGTGTCATTTCCAGGTTTCTATTTTCGATGTCACTGATTCTTTCTTCCATCTGGTCAAATCTACTACCTAAGATGGTTATTTCATTCTTAATTTCTTCTATTGAGTTCTTTATCTCCAGAAATTCTATTTGGTTCTTTTTTAAAATTTCGATCTCTTTCATAAAATGCTCATGTTGTTCTTTGATTGTGTTTCTGAGTTCTTTAAACTGCCTTTCTGTGTTTTCTTGCATCTCATTGATTTTTTTTCTGAACTGCAATCTTGAATTCTCTGTCATTTAAGTCACATATTTCCATATCTTTAAGTTCTTTTTCTGGAGACTTTTCACTTTCTTTCTGAGCTGTCTTGTTGCCTTGGTTATTCATGGCAATTAATGATTTATTATTTCTCTTCCTAGACATATACAGGAGTGGGTTCTGCAACAGGTTGATAGGAAGAGGTCTTTCTTTTGTTTTCCAGTAGGTGTTGGTAGAATGTTTTATTTTCTCTCTGACTGCAGCCTTTTATTCTCTCTCACACTGAGTGTTATATTTTTCTCTGCACTATTCCTGCTTCTCACACAATGGGAGGATTGGAAGGTGGGCATCTCCTCTGTTAACAATTCGCCTGGGTCATAGGGCACCCGTTCGTGTGGGTATGTGGAGAGCTTTTGAAGTTCCAAAGCTCTTCCTGCACCAGATTCAGAGCCCGTATGTTTCAGCAGTTCTGTTTACTCCTGCAGGGATCTGCCCAGATAGGTGGGGCCAGGGGCAGGATGAATTGTGAGAGGTGGCCCAGAGCAATGGTGGCGACCACCACCACAGCCAGTCCTGCTTCCACAGCTCCCTCCCCTTTGCCGGAACTAGTTGAGCTGCGAATCTGTGTCTGCGGTCCACAGTTCTCAGAGCAGCAAATATTCTGTTTTTTGATCCGACACTGCTACTGTTCCGCTTCTAGCACCGGGGCAGGTGGGGGCGGGGCGAGCTCTGGGAGGGTAGGGAGGGGGCGGCTAGTCTCAGTGCCTAAGGCTTCCGTTCTCTGCTCAGCAGTGAGGCCTTAAACCACCATTTTCAGCCTTCTTCCCTCAGTCTTTTCTCCGAGGTCTGCCGTGAACGTTGGTTTCAGCCGTGTTATATGCTGCCCCCTCAGCCCTGTGGGCCATAAGCGGAGCCCTAGCAGTCCGAGTTCTTCCCACTCCTGCAGCTGCTGTAGTTCCGGATGCAGCGGGCTCTGAGCACTGAGCTAGGTTTGCGCCCCGCACGTGCGTGGCTCTGTCTCCCCACTTCTCCTTTCCCTCCTCCCCCGCGTGCGTGATTTGCCCACCTTTAGGTGAATTCAGTAGTGGGCCTCTTCGTCTTGCCTATCTCCAGGGAGTTCTTTGTGGAGTTATTGTTGTTCGATTAGCTGTAAATTCCAGGGGAGCTTTACAGAGGCTCACCTCACGCTGCCATTTTGATGACCAGAATCCCATCTCATTTAATTCTAATGATGGTTCAGTGAGGTAGGTATGGTAATCCTCATTTTACAGATGAGGAATCAGGGGATTAGGGAATTTGTGTTTTGTTTAAGGTCACACGGCTTCTAAGGGGTGCAATCTGTCTGTCTCCCCAACTTCCTTTTGTAGTATTCCCAGGCTCTACCATTTCCTTCCTATCTGTCCATACTCTTCCAGAAGGTTCATTCCCTCATTCAAGCAGGGCTCTTCTAACTCTTTCCAGGAAAACAATGCTTTTAATCAGATTCACACTAAAGTGAGGCTGACTGGTTGCTGAACCCGAAGCAGACTTCTTTCACCAATTTGTTTACAGTTTCAAAGTGGATGCCCATTAATCAAAATGAAGCGGTCTTCTGAGGAATATTTCTGTAGGGCTACCTGGACGCAGAGGACCTTTTCCTTGCACTTGTGAAATGTTTTGTGTCTCAGATGAGCAGCGAAGATCCAGGTGACATTGTCCAGACAGCTCACAATTGTTTCCCCTTTGTGTAAGTTTGGAAAGCAGGCTGATATATGTCATCTTCTCGAAATTCTGCCCCATTCTGGGTGGCAAGGTGGTTGTGTCATCACCCCTATTTTACCTCTGAGGAAACCCACCTCAAAGAAGTTCGTAGTTTGCCTGGGATCACATAGAAAAACCAACACTCAAATGTGGGTCTTCTAACTTTAAAAGCTGGATCTAGTCTGCAACCTGACTCTTGCTGTATCCCACACACCACATGAATGATTGAGGGAGGTGCATGATAAAAGACAGCAGCTGGCATAGAAGGAAAGCAGTGATCAGAGCACCTAAGGGGAATCCTAAATAGTGGAGAGAAGAAAGCAAACATTAAAAGCCCATAGATAAAGAAAAAAAAAGAGGGAAAAGAAATAAAGGCATTTGGAAGTGCTCATTGGGTTGATGCAGTGGATAATTTAATAAGCTGTCTGTTCTGACCCATCTTGCTTCCCTGCTCTCAGCAGGGTGTCGTATGGAACCTCCTACACAGTAATTATAAAGAATGATCTTTCCCCCTGTTTGGGATGTTACTTACATGGTGTGATTTGGGGAGCTCAGCTGCTAAGCTGTTTTTCTCGGGAGGCAGAGTTTGTGAAAGTGTGTATGAGTGTGTGTGAAAGCTTGTGTGTTCGGGTGTGTGTGGCAAGGGTAAGGGAAAGTCTGGGATGGGTCTTTAGAATCTCTTTGCCCTGGAACCAACTGTTTTTCTGCTGCTTCCTGGGACTGGAATGCCAGGGTAACCTTCCAACCTTCTACTTGATTAAATCTTACCCAGTCTGTGGATTCAGGACTCAGCTCCCTGCTAGGTGTCAATAAATTCATCAGACAAATGGTATGTTAAGAACATTCATTCATTCAATAAATAATTATTAAAAACCTGTACATGCCAGGCCTTGTTCTAAGACCATCCATGTTCTCATGAAAGCTGTGTTTTAGTACAGGAGGTTGCTAGGAAGCAAGAAAACAAAGACATACGAATTTCAGAGACTGGTAAGTGGTAAGAATAATATAATGGCATGTGTTCTATTTGGGTGATCGGGGGATCCATTCTGAGGAGATAGCATTTGAGCTGACACCTGAATAATGAGAAGAAGCCAGTTGAGGGAAGGGCTGGGGAAGGCCGGCTCAGGGCAAGGAGAGCCGTGCATGCAGAGGCTGTGAGAGGAGGAACTGGCTTGGTGTGTTTAAGGAACTGGAGAAGGTCACACGAGGTGAAGGTCAACATGATGCTGAGGGTAGCAGAAGCCCAATAATTCAGGACCTTACAGATGAGGGCAGCCAGCTGGATGACATGATCTGATTTACATTTAGTTGTGATACCCAGTCTTTGAATATTAGAGTTGGAGGGTGCTTTAGAACTCAGAGGTGACTTTCCCAAGGTTCCAGGGCTGGTTCGTGACAGGTAAGACAAGCACTGCTTTGATTAAAACAATCTCCATTGTATTTCTTATAACTTATGGGCCGTTTGCAGGCACTTTCAGAGGTGGAGATGAATATATTGGGAAGATTGGGGAGGAATTGGGTAGGCTGCTCTTTTTTAGTTGTCGTTGAGATATAAATGACAAATAACATCTTGTAAATTTAAGGTGTTGATTTGATACATTTATACATTGCAGTATGATTACCTCCATCACTTTAGCTAACACCTCTATCACGTCACTTAATTATTGTTTTTTTTTTATGGGAGCATTTAAGATCTAGTGTGTTAACAACTTTGAAGTATATAATACAGTATTGTTCATTGCAGTCACCAGGCTCTACATTGATCCCCAGAACTTACTTATCTTCTAGCTGCAATCTCCCTAATTCCCTCATCCCCCATTCCCTGGTAACTTCCATTCTACTCTGTTTTTATGATTCTGGCTTTTTCAGATCCCACATATAAGTGAGATCATACAGTATTTATCTTTCTCTGTCTGACTTCTCTCCATGTATGCCCTCAAGGTCCACCCATATTGTCGCAATGGCAGGATTTCCTTCTTTCTCATGGCTGAATAATATTCCATTGTAGATATACACCACATATTCTTTATGCATTTATCTGTTGATGGACCCTTAGGTTGTCTCCGTAGCTTGGCTACTATGAACAATGCTGCGATAAACACAGGGGAGCCGATATTTCTTTGGGCTCCTGTTTTCATTTCCTTTGGAGATACACCCAGAAGTGGGATTGCTGGATCACATGGTAGTTCTGTTTTTAATTTATTGAGAAATATCCATACTGTTTTATACGAGTATAGTGGCTACAACATTTTACATTCTCACAAACAGTGTATAAGTGTTCTAATTTCTCTACATCATCACCAATGTTTGTTATCCTTTTTTTTTAAATCATAGTCATCTTAACAGGGTGAGGTGACATAGTAGTTTTGATTTGCATTAACCTGATGATTAGTGTTGTTGAACCTTTATTCTATTTTAGATTCTGTACCAACCTTGCATTCCTGAGATAAATCCCACTTGGGATATTGTCCTGTGATTCTCTTTTCTTGTGATGTCTTTGCCTGGTTTGACCTCAGGGACCTCATAGAATGAGTTTGGAAGTGTTCTCTTCTATTTTGGGAGGAGATTGCATAGAATTGATATTAATTATTTAAATATATTTTAGAATCCAACAGTCTGGGCATTTTGTTGCTGTTGTTGAAAGTTTAAAAATTACTAATTCAATCTTTTTGTTTGTTAGTAGATCAATTTAGAATATCTATTTTTTCAAAAGTTGGTTTCAATAATTCATGTCTTTCTAGGAATTTGTCCACTTCACCGAAGCTATCTAATTTGTTTCATATAGTTTTCATAATATTCCCCTATTATCCTTTTTATTTTTGTAATATCAGTAATAATATCCTTTCTTTTGTAATATCAGTAATAATATCCTTTCTTTTAATTCCTGATTTTCCTTTTTCTTAGTCTGACTAGTTATCGGATTGCCAACTTTGTTGATCTTTTCCAAGAACCAGGTTTTGGTTACATTGATTTTCTCTATTTTTTTCATTCTCTATTTTATTTATTTCAGCTTTAATCTTTATTTTTTTCTTCCTTCTGCTTGCTTTGGGTTTGTTTTTGTTCACTTTTTTCTATTTTATTAAAGTAGAAAATTAGGGTATTGATTTGGCATCTTTCTTGTTTTTTCATATAGGCCTTTACAGCTATGTTTCCCTGTAACCACTGCTTTTACTGCATTCTGTAGGTTTTGATATGTTGTGCTTCTAGTGGAACCCCCAATGCACTTAATCCATTTTGCTGTCTACAGCCTTGCTGGCTTTTGGCTACCAGGACACTGGTCTGGGGAGGGATGAGAAGAGCCCTAAGTTAAGATGTCACAGTCTCTGCTCCATTGCTGATGTTTAGTCATTTTTTTTTTTTTAAGGATAAATGGTTTTCAGATCACTTTGTGGCTTTAATTAATTGCCAGAGTTCTGAAATGGTTGGTTTTAATGGTTTTGCCCACATTTTCCTTGTTTCAGGGGAGAGGAAGTTCACTGAGAACTCAGTCTGCCGTTCTGGCCCTCGTTTACTTTTAACCTCTGTAACACCCCTTTGGGGTGGGCACTATTATCCTGTCTTGGCAGATGAGGAAACGAAGGCTCAGAAGGATTCAGTAACTTCCTAAGACCACAGAACTAGTAAGTGGTGAAGCCAGGATTTCTACTCTGGTAGCCACTTAGCTCTTTCTGTCTGGCTGTACCCTTTGACCCAGACGTCTTTCTTGGATAACTTCTTCACCTTCTCCAAGTCTTCTTTCAAATCTCTTCTACTCAGTGAGGCCTACCTGGGCCAACCTCCCTCTGCTGCCCGTGTCCTCCAGTTCCCCTTAGTCGGCTCTGCTTCTGTTCCCCATCACCATAGTATTTTGCAATATACCGTGTCTTTATCCTTTATTAAGTTTATCATCTGTCGTCTCCTACTGGAAGATCAATTCCATGGAAGCAGGAATCCTTGTCTGTTGATTTTCCCTGCTGGATCCCTAGAGTCTGAAAGACCGCTCAGCATATATGAACCTTTCAACAAATGCTTTTGGATCTGACGCCAGAGCTCCAGCTCTGAACCTTAAGTTAGTAGCTGGGTTTGGACTTGAACTGTCACCTGTCTTACTCTGAAGCCAGGATCTTAAGAATGAGGTCCCACCCCAGCCCTGGCACTGTCACATTTGCCTTACCCAAGGTGATACAGGGTTTATTCCCAGACAGCTGGGATTGGCTTTCCAGGAAGCCGCTGCCTCCTTCTCTGCCTCCCAACCTCTGTCCCCTTTCCCCCAGCAGGAGCCCTCAGTGATGCTGTTTCCATGAGGTGGGAATGTCGGAACTGGGGTAGGGGGCTGTCTTCTAGGAGCTTGGAGGCAGCTGATGGCAGCATTCTTCTGCAGAGAAAGTGTGAGTGTGTGTGTGTGTGTGTGTGTGTGTGTGTGTGAGAGAGAGAGAGAGAGAGAGAGAGAGAGAGAGAGAGAGAGAGAGAGAGAGAGCTGTATGTGCAAAGTCTCTGAGATGAGAACTGGCTCAGGGTATCTGAGGAACAAGAAAAGTTCATTGTGGATGAAGCAGACTGGCCTGAGATGAAGTAGGCGGGGGAGGTGGGGCTGCATCGTGGGCTCCAGGGGCAGGGGGTGCTGGGTGGCCCGTCTATCCATCAGTGTGAGAACAGCTGCCCCACCTCTGTTGCCCTTGCCTTCTGGGTCCTTCCCCCTCTGTGGCTCTGAAATACTTCTCCAGTGACCACATAAGTCTCAGATAACAGAAGTACATGTCAGACTGGAAAGCCATTCAAGCATACCGTTTCACTTTACAGAGGAAGTTTGAAGCCTACTGTGTTTCCCCCAAAATAAGACTGGGTCTCAAATTAATCTTTGCTCTAAAAGATGCATTAGGGGGTATTTTCAGGGGATGTCTTATTTTTTCATGTACAACAATCTACATTTATTCAAATACAGTTGTGTCTTCTTTTTCTAGAAAATCGTCATAATGTACTAAATGCATCCGTCTGGCTGACGATCTTAACAAGGGCTTATTTTCCGAGTAGGTCTTATTTTTCGGGAAACACGGTAGAAAGGTCAAGGGACTTACCCAAAATTACATAGGAAGTTGGCAGATTCTTATCTCAGACCAGAGATAAGACTTTCCAACACTGGAAATTTTATCTTTTGTTTCTTCTCTTATCCTTTAAAAAATATCCTTTCTACAGAGCAAGTACTGTATTAAACACTTTCCTGTCATTACATCTATTAACTCTTTATGAATGAGGGAGGCATGGTAATTATCCATACTTTGCAAAGAAGCAGCTGAGACTCAGAGAGGGGAAGTGTCTTCCGGAAAGTCACCCAGTCTGTGAGTGACGATGTCGACCTCCTAACCCAGGTCTGTTTGCCTCCCAATCCTGCAGAGGCCCCTCTCTTTTCCCTTCACTGGCTGGTGGAACAGCTCGATTGGCGGAGGCTACTGAGCTCTGGGGAGGAGCAGGGAGGTGAAGTTAGTTAGGCTGATCCCATGACGCTCTACTCATCCTTCCCCAGCCTTAGAGAATGTGAACCACCTGTCCTATGGAGACAATCTCGGCCTCACACGTAGTATCCGGGACCCAGGATCTGCGTAAATTAACCTCCTCTCGTGTGTGTTTCTGCCAGAGTTCCTGGGCCTCAGAAGCCACTGAGGGGTTGGCCATGCTGCTTCCTGCAAGCCCCTAGGGCTGCTGACTTGCAGTTGCAGATGTCCCATTCCTCAGCAGCAGGAGTCGCTTGCCCTCCTGTGCTTCTGAAACTGGTACAGCACTGTCAGTACCCACCTCCAGTGTCAGTCGCCCCACCTGGTAGTTTTCAAAGTGTGTTTCTCATGAAACAGTTCACAGGTCCTTCTGTGCATTCAGATGATTGTTGTCCCCATTTTTCTAAAGAGAAAAACTGAACTCTGATGTCAAAGATACATTAAAACACCCATGACCACAAAACTAGCCAGCAGTGGGGTTGGGGCTCAAGCCGTGGTCTTTCTCCTCCTTCCCAGATTTGCCACTTTGGTATAGTAGATGCCCTTTTGCGACTATCTATTTGTTCCTTAACTAACCCTCTATTTTTTGCCACTGGGGAAAATGAGGCTCAGAGGGGTTAGGATGTGCTCCGGGTCTCCTAGCTGGCAGCTGACAGAACTGGGTGGCAAACTCAGATGTGTGTGATCCAAGCGGTTGTGGATTGAAGTGTGTCTCCTAAAACGCATATGTTGAAGTCCTGGCCCACAGTGCCTCAGAATGTGACCTTGTTTGAGAACAGGGTCATTGCAGATGTGATTAGTTAAATGAAAGTGAGGTCATGCTGCAGTTTGACCTATAATAAATAAAAGTATAGAGAAGCCTATAATCTAATGGGACGGATGTCCTGATAAGAGGGAAATCTGGACACAGACACGTACACAGGGAGAACGCCAGGTGAAGATAAAGGCGGAGATCAGGGTGATGCTCCCAGAAGCCAAGGAACGTGAGTAGTGACCAGCACCCCACCAGAAGCTAGCAGACAGCCACGCCACAAATTCTCCCTCACAGCCTTAAGGAAGAACGGATCCTGCCAACACCTTGATTTCAGATGTCTAGCCTCCAGAGCAGTGTTTAAGGTGGCCCAGGTAGTGGTACTTGGTTACGGCAGTGCGAGGAAACTAACACACAAGCCCATGTTCTTAATGACTCCATGGCACTACCTCCTCTTCCCTAGATCTTATCCTGAGAGGATTTTAATTCGAAGTTCCAGGCAAGAGAAATAACAACAAGCTCCTGTGAATTCCAGTGACAGCCAAGAGGTGGGAAAGGGCAAGCAGTGGTTCAGTCAGGGGTGTTGTTGGCTGGGGTGGAGGCACAAAGAGAGCGCTTTGGTAGTAGAGGCAAAATGCAGCCTTGCAGCCTGAGGCCATGAGGGCAGACAACTCCTCACTCCAGAGAGGCTGAGTGTTGGATCGTTCCAATGCTTGAGAGGTCCAGGAAATACTGGACTGAGAAGTAGGGAACTACTCTGTCACTCACCCTGCTGTGTGACCTTGGGAAAAGCTCCTGCCCTCTCTGGGCCCCAGTGAAAAGGTTTGATTAGATGACGTCTAAGGACTCCGAACATCTCTGTCAATAATCTGATCTAAAGGAAGAATATAAAAAAGGAAATCTTGTCAATTGCAGAAATCAAGGAACTCACTTAGAGCTCCTTTCCAATTTGGTTTCATGTGCATGATAAGATAGGCATTACTCAACATGCTGACCACCAACTTTTTTTTCCCTTGGCTTCCAAAGATCTCATTTCAGGATAATGGTGAAGGTGACTGTTAATAACCACAATGTATCTTTGGAGGTGAAGGGGGAGGCAAATGAATTTAAATATATATTTAGGGCTTGCTCTCAAGAGGCTTGCTTAGGTCTTTTCGAATGGAGCTACACTAACTTATTGTGAGACCTTGGGCAAGTCCCTGTCTCTCTCTGGTTTCCCTACCTGTAATGTGAGGGTGTTGGGGCAGACCTTTGGTTCTCCAACTGTGGGCCCTAGGCCAGCAGTGTCAGCATCACCTGGAAACTTGCTAGACATGTGAATTGTCAGACTCCACCCCAGACCCACTGAATCAGAAACTCTAGGGATGGGCCGGGCAATCTGTTTTAGCAAAGCCCTCCAGGTGAGTCTAATGCACCCTAAAGCCTGAAAACCAAGGGACTAGATGATCCCTAAGGTCTTCCTGGCCTGACCGCCTGTGTTTGCTTGTAAGTCCTGTTCGGTGACATTGACCTGGGTGGAATTCTCAGAGAAGGACTTTCCTGGTTCCTTCCCTTCCTTTTGAAACATTTAATGCCTCTATTTCATCCCTTGTTTCTCTGTGTCCTCTGATGACAGGAGCTTACTAAGATGGGGGATTTTCCACCGACCTATTTCAGAGGTCCTGGAGAAGAGTATTAATTACCAGGTTTCACACTGAGGGTGTTAACATTTATTAAAGTCAGCTCCTCTGATTGCCTTTTAACAAGGCGGTGACTGTGCATAGGCGATAACACTGGCCACAGCCCAGTGGGACCCTAAAGCAGCTTAAAATAATCAGGCCCAGGGGAAACAGGAAGGCAGCCTGGTGTAGCGTGTGGGACACAGCATCAGCTCCCTGCCCTGGCTGGTGGCTCCAGAGACCAAAGCTCGGGGCTCCAGCCTCTTTTGTAGTGTAGATGTGAATCTTACCACTTACGTAAGTTTTGGGGGAGGGATAGGAGCAGATAAACGATGTACTATTAGTTGGCGGGGAGTGGCAAAGCATTCAACGCCCTGGATCTAATCTGAATTTGCTGCATCTGCCATGGGCCTTTGCTCTCTGGCCTCCTGTTGGCTGGCGTGCACCAGAAGTGATTTTCAAACTGCATTCTTCCCATCTTGGGGCTCAACCTCCCACGTCACTGGGACAAAGACCTGTACAGCTGAAGGTTTCTCACTTCTCTGGGGGCTACGGGGAGCTAAACACTCTCAGTTCTTTCCTCCTCTCCGCCTGGAGTGGCTGATTTCATCTTGTAATGCTCAGGAGATTTGAAAAGGTATTTTCACAGAGTGGAAAGAAAAATGACACTGTTGAAAACCCCTGTGCTTGATGGCTGCGATTACTGTGAACTGAACACATTGTCCCCTCCCTGTTCTATCTGCTCCTTGTCTGGATTCCCCCTTCTTGGTGGCCCTTCTCTCTCTCCCTCATCTCAACATCCCATCTAGCTTAACCTGTTGCTGATTTTCCTCCTCAGAGGCTCCAGAATGATCTCCTTTCTTCCCCTTCAGTATTATTATAGCTTAGGTTTGGACTCGCAATGGAGACTCCAAACTGATCATTCTGTTTCTGGTCCTGTGCCCTCAAATACCGTGTTTCCCCGAAAATCAGCTCTAATGTGTCTTTTGGAGCATAAATTAATATAAGACCCAGACTTATTTTACTATAATATAAGACTGGGCCTTATATAATGTAATGTAATGTAATATAACATAATATAATATAATGTAATATAATATAATAGCAGGTCTTATATTAATTTTTGCTCCAAAAGACACATTAGAGCTGATGGTCCGGCTAAGTTTTATTTTTGGGGAAACAGGGTACTTCTTCCCCAACTGGAGTGATCTTGACGCATGTCACCCTGAGCCTATTCCTCTGCTCAGTTCCTCCTTTCGTTCAGGACTCTGGGGCCCTCCATGAGCTGTGCCCATCATTCCAGCCTTACCATTTGCTTCTTGTCCTGTCTGCTTAGCCAAACCAAACTCCCTCTGGTTTCCTAAATACTTTTCAAGAGTCAGCTCATATCTTCTCTGAAGCCATCTCTGACTCCCTGAGCAGAGTAAATAATTCCCTCATCTGCCTGTGCCTCTATCCTGTTTCCCCGAAAATAAGACCTAGCCGGACCATCTAATGTGTCTTTTGGAGCAAAAATTAATATAAGACCTGGTATTATATTATATTATACCTGGTTTTATATTATAGTAATATAAGATCGGGTCTTATATTAATTTTTGCTCCAAAAGACGCATTAGAGCTGATAGTCTGGCTAGGTTTTATTTTCAGGGACACACGGTAGAAAAGCTTGTGTCTCCCAAGATTATAATTGTTTGCATAAGTGTCTTTCCTGCAAGCCTGTGATTTCCGTAGGCTGCAGTGAGCATAGATGATTCAACTTTGTACCCGTGATATGTGGCAGGTACATCAGCAGGAATCTTTTTGAATTGAATTCTACAGGGAAGCTCAAAGAACCCCTTTTGTCTCCTCTCCGCCCCTGTTTTCAAAGTGCAGTGACATTCGCCTAGAGGTTAATGATCAAAGTACCAGTGAGGCCACCATGTTGGTAAAATGTAATGAGCAGCCGGGTGGGTCCTGAAGGACTGTGTTATTGTGTGATTCCTCTCCTTAATTGCTCTGTGACCTCGTGTTAGTCATTTGGCCTCTCTGGCCATTAGTTTCCTAGTGGTACACTGCAAACTTGATGTCTTTGGCACACAAAGATTAAGACTCTGTGACAAATTCTGCCTTTGTGAGTCTCACCAGTAATGAGTGCTTATCACATTGTTGAGCACATGCCAGGCCCGGTGCTAAGACTAAGCTCTTTATCCACCTTGCCTTCTCTAATTCTCCAGAGAACCCAAGGAGATAGATAAACTTACCCCATTTCCTGGGGGGGCTCAGAAACATGTAAAGTGATTCCGTGCAGTCATGCTGGTAGAGCCAGGGTACAAACCCACTGTGGGGGTGATGAAGGAGAAGATGATCATGTGACTGCAAGGAAAATAAGTTGGAGGCAGAGTTAGCCGTCCACACGCGTCCCCGTGGGCCCACAGGCCCTGGCTCCCCTCTGACTGCGCTGCCTGCACTCTCCTCTTCGGCGGAGCTCCAGCTGTTCCCTGCACATGCCAAGCTCCTGGACACCTCAGAGGCTCTGCAGTTGCTGTTCACTCTGCAGGGATGCTCTTCTGTCTGCTCTTTGTGGCCTCGTTCCTCATGGCCTAGTTCAACTGTTCCCTCCTTAGAAAGGCCTTTCGTGACTCCCTGTTCAAAATATCCCTGTCTCCCCAAGCCACAGCCTGTCTCATCACCTGTCTCAGTGTGTTAGTGTTTTTCATAGCAGTGCACACGCTTTGTCTTTATTCTTTTTACTTTCTTAATGTCCTGGATACCCCTTCTCTTTCAAGTCTAGGAACCCTGAAAATCCCTGTGCATAATGACACCTACAAATAATAGACCTACCCCTCACTCATTTTTTTTTTTTTTAACCTCTTCCTAGAAACGGTTGTTTTGGAATGACCAGCCAAGCCTCCCTGTTGTCCCTGTCCTGGGGAATTAGAGGCAGCATGCACACAATGTAAACAGCTTGCTTTTCTGTCTTGGATTCTGGGGGTTTGTGATAGATACCTCCCTGAAGCCGAGAGGGAGTTTATCTCTGGAGAACCATTTAAAAAATGTTATATTGGAGATGACTTTCAGTTTAGCACAATAATTTAATTTTCATTATTGATGTGACTTAAACCTGGCATTTTGGATCTTTTTAGGCCTCCTAAAAAGCTGGAAGCTTTCTCAGCATTGTGAAGCCTCTAATTTACTATCTAGCCAGAGGTTTTCTGCATCAAGTAAACATACTGTAATTTCATTATTATAGTTCTCTGGAGAAATCAACTCTGTCCTTGGTGCTGAACTGGAAAATTCATCAGCCAGGAGAGAAATGGTGAATGCAGGCCCAGGGAGGGCAGTTAGTGGGCAGGGAGTCAGACTGGTTCTCTTCTCATCTCCTTTGTCTGTAGGGCCCTGTGGAGTTGAAGACTTCAGCACTCTGTCCCACTGCATTTAGAATATTAGAATGGGAAACCAAATTAACCCTCTTGGAATTCAGCTAGTTCAGGATGGCAAATGGGTTTCTTTTCATGGGCCAATAGACAGGTGGTACTTGCCTGAAGCAAGTTGTTAAAATTTTTTGAGCCCATCTCCTTTTATTTAGCTGTTCATATTGTACTGACTGTGTACCAGGCATTTCCCGAAGCTCCTCCATTTGTGTGAACTCACTTAATTCTAGCAACAAGATGAGGTAGGTCCCATGAATAATCCTTTTTCTGTGGATAAGGGAACTGAACTCACTTGCCCTGAATCATCAGCTTGTAAGAGGTGGAGCCAGCATACAAATCCCGGTAGTCAGATTCAGTTTAACTCTAGGAGTACGGTGAAGTACTTGGCCCAGAGTCTGACATGTGGTAAAAGCTGATGTACCTGACTGGGGCAGAAGCTGCTGTTATTACTACTTGAGGTTTCCATCGATAACTATGCACTTGCCAGCACTGCAGATGTTTAAGTAGAATGCCCTGCCACCAATACACACCCTTTGCCTGGTTGTACTCTATTCATTTTTTCAGCCCTAGCTTAAAGTTCCTCCAAGAGAGGCTTTGTCTCATCTGTCCCAGACATCCTCCTTGCCCAAAATAGGCGCCCCCATTATGGTCTCTCATTGCATCCTTTGCTCTTCCTTTTTCACATTTGCCTCAATTTGTAGTAGTAAACATGCATTTGTGTGATCGTTTGTATAACCCCTGTCGCCTCCACCTGTCTGTGAGTTGGTGCTGTGTCACCAGAGCTTAGAAGATGGTGCATGCTCAGCTCCTAGATGAAGAGGGTTGTTGGCTACGTAAGCAGGATACCCTAGAGTGCCGTTTTCCAAACAGTGGGTCATGACCCCTTAGTGGGTCTTGAAATCAAAT
Organism: Rhinolophus hipposideros; assembly: GCF_964194185.1. NCBI lineage: Eukaryota > Metazoa > Chordata > Mammalia > Chiroptera > Rhinolophidae > Rhinolophus > Rhinolophus hipposideros. The sequence goes on along the minus strand of NC_138069.1, from coordinate 25,915,593 downwards.
TTCTGGCTTTTGACAGCATTTAAAAATATGATAAAGAAGAGAATGTATTGGAGTACTTCACACATGAATATGATATGTATTATTTTGTGAAGCTCATACTATGGTGTGTACACTGGCTTGTATTAAAATGTTGAAAGCTCTGGTCTAAAGTGAATTCCCACACCAGATGGGACCAGGTGACCTCTGAGGTCCTTGCTCATGGTGGGAGACCTGGAAGCCAGGTGAGGGCATTTGGAATCTGGGACTAATTCCTCTCTGTCTGATGCAGTATATTTTTCAGGGCTATTTGATTATGCCTGGATGCTTTAGAGGCGATCTCTCTCCTGTTCAATTAAACTCATGCTTGCTTTCAGTCTGTTAAATGAAGCCTCGGGCCACAATTGAGAATTCACTGTCTTCACTGATGTTATAGCTCTAAATTTGCCTGTTTTCAACAGCCACCAATTCTAATTAAAATGGAAGGACTATGGGTTATTTTTCTTTGGGGTTTCTGTTTTTCTCCATATGTACTGCCAAGTGCTGGTCTCCTTTTAAGTGGAAATGGGGTAGGGTTGGAGAACAATTTGACAGAGCTTTTTGGGGTTAGAGTGAATGGCAGGTTACAGAGTTTAGGAGCTAAGTCTCCAAGATGGGGTTGAACAAGAAAACAGACTGGCTTTGATTTTATTTTTTTAAAAAATCTGTGTGCTTCAGTGGTAGGTTAAGAAAAATCCTGGGCACACTCAGGTATCGTGTTTGCTTTTGTCCCTAGAATCTTGCTACTCAAAGTGTGGTTCATGGGCTAGCATGTCAGCATTACCTTAGAACGCAGTAGAAATACAGAATCTCAGGCCCTGCCCTAGACCTGTGGCAGCTGAGTCTACACTTTTACAAGTTCTGTGGGTGATTCCTGAGCACATTTCAGTTTGAGAAGTGTGGTCTTGCAAGACCTAACATATAGTTGGCATAAAATGGTTGAACTTGTTGAAAACTTATTGGATGAAATGTGGGAATTCTTCTGCAATCAGAAAGTTAAGTTTGTGTGTTAGGGACCTCCAGAGAAATACAATGAGAGAAAGAGAGCGAGATCAAGCGAGAGTGAGCGAGAGAGATTAATTTGAAGGAATTGGCTCATGTGATTTGGAGGCTTAGAAAGTCCAAACTTTGATGGGGGAGGCTGGCAGGCTGGAGCCTCAGGAAAGAGTTGCAGTTCTGTCCGTATCTGATGGCAAAGCAGGACGAGCCAATGTTGCAGATTGTCTCAATCTAGGCAGCTATCACAGAATACTATAGGCCGGAACTTATACACACCGGAAATTTATTTCTCACAGGTCTGGAGGCTGGAAGTCCAAGATCAGCCTGCCAACACAGTCAGGTCCTGGTGGGGGCCCTGTTCTGGGTTGCCGACTGCTGACTTCTTATTGCACCTTCACGAGACAGATAGCAGAAAGAGGAAGCGAGCTCTGTCCTGTATACTATATACCATATAAGGGCACTAATCCCAGGCATGAGGGCTCCACCTTCTTTATCTCATCTAATCCGTATTACCTCCCAACAGTTCCAATTTCTAATACCATCATATTGAGGGGGGGGGGTAGGGTTTCAAGATATAAATTTTGGGAGGACACAAGCGTTCAGTCCATAACACAGACGAAGTCCCAAAGCAGTCTGCTGGCAGAATTCCCTCATGCTCTGGGGAGCTCAACCTTTGGTTCTATTCAGACTTTCAACTGATTGGACAAGGCCCACCCACATTACGCAGTCAATCTGCTTTACTCAAAATTCACAAATTTAAATGTAAGTTTCACCCACAAATACCCTCACTGAAACAGTCAGAATAGTGTTTACCAAATATTGGCATTGTGGTCCAGCCAAGGTGACACATAAAATTAACCATCACAGTTGGGAAAAAATTAGGGGGAAATTCAGGAAGAGTGATTATACAGGGTCACCAGAAGACATTGTTTCCAAAGTTTAATTTTTTTCCATCAAAGAATCAGTGCCTATATTCTGCACTTTGGCTTTTCCCCCATAATCTGATGCCAGCTTATATGGAAGAGCCAGGTCTTGGTGAAGCAGTAGCCCTAGCAGGTCCTGTGGGATGCCCGGTTGGCCTCTTCCAGTTAGCACTGGCTCTGGAGGCCGACCAGGAGCCCACCCTCCTCTTAGTAGCTTTGTGATCCTGGGCAAGCCTCTTACTTAATTCCAGGGACTCCATTTTCTAATCTGTAAAATGGGATCATAATGGTTCTTGTTCACAGAATTATCAGGAGTATGAAAGGAGGCAATGCTCACCCAGAGCCTGGCACAGAGTGTTTAATAAATAATAGCTGCTTCTGTTACTATTGTTTTCTGCCACTGCTGTCCTGTTTCCTTGAATTCTGTTATGTGCTCCTCTTACCTGGCCTAGATCTTAAAATTACCATCCACAGTTCACATACCAATGGATGCCTCTTTCAGAAACAAGACAGTTGGGTCAAAATCTGGTATCCTTATAAACAAGTGGAGAGGTCCTATTTTTATAATTGCTGTTGCACTATAATAAATTATTCCAAGGTGAAGGGGAAAAAAATTACCCCTAATTTGGGAAGACTCGTTATCTCGTAAAATGCATTCTCTAAAAACTGGAAGTTGCAGTTTGTCTGAAATAGTGGCTAAAATGAAACATATCCCCTGTCTGCTCCCCCAAACACAGACTAGACATCTGTGCTTCTGCTTTACTGTGTCTCTCCTGGCCCAGTTAGGCTCCCTCCTGCCCCATGCACTACATTTCAGTAGCCTAGTTTAGTCCAATCCTCTCAGGCAGATAGAGGGAAGTGTTTTCAATTAGCAAGATCTCATTGCTGAGGGCGCTAAGCGACAGTTCTCCTGGAGCAGAGAAACTAATTGAACGTATGTTGTGTATTTAGTGGAGGAGGAAGCACCTCACCAGGGTTTTAGGGCTCCCATGTTCACTGGCCTGGGGCCACTCCAGCCATGAGCTCATCGTTTAAAGACATCTCGTCTAGTTTCCCTTAGGATGCGTAAATCCCCTTTGCAATAGCCCTGGCAGTGGCTGTGCAACTGCTTCTGCACACGCTAAGGGAGTGACTTACTCACAGAGCAGCCCGTTTCTTGGTGGGACACGCCTATGAGACATTCAGAACTTCCTGTTTTTATGCTGAGTACAACTTTGAGGCCTGATTGTGCATGTCTCCTTGTCATGTTTTCCTAAACTCTCATCATTACGGTCCTTACTCTTTAATGTCCTCTGTTTCTGCCCTTTCCTCCCTTGCCCCTCATACAAGTTTTAAAAGACATGGAAATGTGAGTGGCAGTGATGAATTTATTCATTCTTTCCCTTATTCACTATTCATTCAACAAACATTTATTAAGTGTCTAGTATTTGCCAGACAGATACTCTTCAAAGCACTGGGAATAGAGTGACGAACTATGTTCCCATTCTTGGGAACTTTTGCTAGTACAGTAGACAGATGACAAACAAATAAACCAACAAAACAATTACAGGGTGACAAGGGCTTTGATAGAAATAAGGAGAAATGACCACGAGAACTCTGTGTGTGTGTGTGTGTGTGTGTGTGTGTGTTTGAGAGAGACAGAAAGAGAGAGAGACAGACAGACAGACAGACAGACAGACAGATTGCAATTGATTTTTCTGTAGATGCAGTGGTCAGGGAAGGCTTCTTGGGGGAGGTAATGTTTGAGTCTAATTCTAAAAGAGTAGGAAACGTGCTGTGCAATAAATTTGGGGAAGCCCATTCTCAGTAGAGGGAACAGGAATACATTAAGGTGGAAAGAGCTAGGTGTGTTGGATGGACAGAAAGAGCCCAGTGAGGCAGAAATTTAGGGAGCAAGGGACAGAATGATTAAAGATACTAATGGAGAGGGAGGCAGGGCCAGCTCTGAAAGGACTTGCAAACCAAGGAAAGGAGTTTGGATTTTATTCTAGCTGCAACAGAAAGTCAGTCACTGGAGGATTCTAATGGGGCTTGGCAATATGATTTATCTTTTATAAAGAGTGCTCCGGTTATGTGTGGAGAATGGATTGTAGGATGGAAAGGGGATAGTGGGAGGACCAGTGAGGAGCTGTCATAGTACTTAGCTTATAGCAAAGAGGATGGATTTCAGCTGTGAGTTTGGAGGCAGAAACACCAGGATTTAGTGATGAATTGGACAGTGTGGGTGAAGAAAAAGAGGGTCCTCTCTTTATCGGGGCTCTGAAAAATATCAGAGAGATATCTGTGCCATAGACTGAAAGTTTTGTCTCCTCAAAATTCATATGTTGAAATACTAACCATCAGTGTGCTGACATTAGGAGGTTGGGCCTTTGGGAGGTGATTAAGTCATAATAGTGGAGCCCCCATGAGTGGGATTAGTGCTCTTATAAAAGAAATCCCAAAGAGCTCTCTTACCTCTTCCATAATGTGAGGACACAGAGAAAAGATAAACCCGGAAGCAGACCCTCACCAGACTGAATCTGCCGGCATCTCAATCTTGCCCTTCCCAGCCTCCAGAGCTGTGCGCAATCAATGTTTGTTGTTGAAGCCACCCAGTGTGTGGTATTTTTGCAGACTGAACAGACTAAAAAAGTGAGAAGGGAGAGAAGGAATCAGTTACACTTGACAACGAGTGAGAGTGGGGGCATCCTATTCCTGGGAGACATTTCATGTTTCACCTGGAAATGCTTAAAGACATGGCAACTCTGTGACTGAATACACACAAGGTACCAGAGAGAGGTCTTAGAGACCGAGAACTACCTTTTTTTATGAACAGATGAGTCGATAAGGAATAGATAAAACTAAAGTCCCAAAGCCAATCAGTGACAGAGCCAAGAGTAGGATTAAGTTTTCACATCCAGGCTCTTGCCCTTTCCACTCGTTCACCTTATACGCGGCATCTTGGACGAGGATATTAAAGGTCATGAAAATGAGGCAACTAAGAAGATCCCAAGGTCATTGGTCATTTAGTGGGAAAGGAACTAAAGATTGATAGAATGATTTTCATCTGTCTTTCCCTTTTTCTTAAACCCTCCATGGCATCCCACTGCACGCTATAAGCTTTGCAAGGGCAAGGATGACTTCTGTGTACTCAGCACCTGGCTCAGTCCTGGCGAGTATGAGGTACTCAGTAACTGTCTTCTGAATGAACGAATACATACGTATTTCAGAAGTTGAGGGCTCCTTCACAAGTGTTTCCTAAGAAGTCCTTTCTGCTCATTAAATGCTTATCTCATTTTGGGCATTCACTCATTCATTCATTCTTTACCTACTCTGTGTCAGGCTCAGTGGAGTATACCGTACTGAGTATACATATATATATATATACTTAGTGGGAATATACACCCAGTCTTTGTACTCTTGATTTATAACCCAGTAGGTTTGTCCATTTAATCCAGAAATTGTCCATTTATTTCCCCCATAGTTCTAGTGGCCTCTGGATCACAAAATCTCCTAAATGATGCAGTATGTCTTCAGACATTACTGTACATGAGATCCAAATCCAGTGCCAATTGCAAGCCCAGAAAACCCCAGCTAGAACTGTAATGGTAGGAAGCGTAGGAAACAGTAACGTTTGTTTTCCCAAGTGAGCTGAATTGTTTAAAATCCAGTTGGCTCCCAAGGTCCCGATGTCACCTTTTTATTTCCCTACAAATGAAGTCTTCTCCACCCTGTCCTTCTCTGTGGGTCGGTTGCAGCCAAAAGTAAGCTCTGTCTCTAAGTGGCTTTCCGTGACAATTATAGTGGATATTGTTCCCAGCACCATTGTTGCTGGAGCCAGGGGAGCTGGTAGTGCTGTGAGTCATCCTGATTGCCTTTGAGAGCAGTGACAGTGGGACTGGGAGGCGTCTCTGGCCTCGCTTTCCTCCCTCGTGCTGTCCTCCAGGGTGGGGGTGTGTTTGAAGAAGGCAGCCAATTAATTAATCAGAAATAAAAAGACGGGGTCCTGGGTGCCCTAGTTCCTTCTGAGCTTGGTGTGGTCACCAAATGTCTCATTCTCCTTTTCTCTGGGTGGTTTGCATTTCATCTTGAGGATATTCAAAATCTATCCCTTTGGAAAGGAGCTGCCTTGGAGCGACTGCATTGAGGCAGAGAAGAGGTTTATGTAATGTGCCTGTCTACCCCATTCATCCTCACTCTTTCTTAGGCTGCTTTCCTGAAAAGGCAGATACTCTTTATTTCAGCTTTTCTTGGTCTGGTTCAATTTACTCCTTAACTCATACTCATCAATAAACAGGGCATGAGTTGTGGGTTGAGATCTTTAGATCCCTTCCAGGCAATTCTCATCATGTCCATTAAATGATAGGTGATCCCTCATTGTGGCTGACTAACTCTGAACCCGGAGAACATATTTCTCTAACTTACCCTCTGTCCAGAGCTCCAAGCCCCAGGTTTTCTTTCTTCTGTCCTCTGAGGCTCTAGCTTTCCTCTCATCGGGAATACCCATTTAATAATTTATCTCTGACCAACGGTGCTTAGACTCCATGGGTAACAAAGGGCAAGAAGGTATTTATAGCACTCTAAATTTTAAAGCATTTATTTTGATAGCAGGACACATAAAACTAGGTAATGTGAGCAATGACAGTTATTATTCCATGAACGTTTGTTGGCTGCCATGATAGTATAGTGGTAGGCAGGCAGGTTCAGGAGTTAGAACAGTTCGAATTGTAACTGAATCTTTTCCCATCCCCGTAAATTTGAATAAGGTACTAGCTAGCCATTCAGGGCATCAGCAACCTGATCTGTATAATAGGGCTAATAATAGTACCTACTTCAAAGAGGATTAAATGAGATAATCTATCTCTAGCATGGGGCATATAATCAGCATGTAATACATGTTAGATGTTAAGAAGCCATATATACGAGGGATAAAGTACTTTCCTGTCATGAATCCTGAGGCAAGTTACTTGGAGCAAGGGTTAAAGAAAACGAAACCCCTAGTACCAATTGAGCATAGTTTTTCTCTAAATATTTGATTGTTTATCTTGACTTTCATCTTTTTATTACCCTCGGTCTTTTCATAGCCATTGAGCCCCATCTGTTCTCATTTATATTCAGCTGGTATTCAGAATGTAAGTGTTAATTATCTCCTTAACACCTCACTGCTACTAATTCTGAGCACTCTGTGTTCTTGGTTCCTTTGGTTTCTACCATCTGCCCAGGGTCCCATACCACTTGTCTCCATGATCTCTTCTGTTGTTTTAGTGATTCTTGACTCTTTTTTTAAAAAAATGTTTAAAATAATCTCCTTCCAACTATTATTTTGTGTGCAATTGACCCTTGAACAACACAGGTTTGAACTGCCCAAGTCCACTTATATGTACATTTTTCAACACATACAATTTTTCAACACAGTCTGTACAGTACTGTATATGTATGTTCTCTTTCTCATGATTTTCTTAATAACATTTTCTTTTCTCTAGTTTACGTTATTGTAAGAATACAGTATATAATACATATAACATACAAAATATGGGTTAATCGACTGTTTTTGTTATTGATAAGTCTTCTAGTCAAGAGTTAAGTATGGGTGTGCTAGGATCAGAATGTGTAGAGTGAACTGAAATGAAGACAAAGGGAGACAAATAAGCCAGCTAAGAGCCTATGGTCATAAACCAGAGAAGAGAGAGAGAGATCTGAAGATATCAAGGCCTGGGAGCATCTGAGGAGAGGAACGGTTGAAACCATTTGAGTAAGTGTGGCTGCACTGACAGTCCTGGGTCTCAGAGGTATCGTTTCCATAATTTATCAGGTCTATTTTGGTAAATATTCGACATACACTTGAAAAGAATGTGTATGTTGCAGTTATTGGACGTAGTGTTCTGTATATGTTAATTATGACTATCATGTTGTTGACTTCTATATCCTTGTCTTTTTTTTTTATCAGCTTAGTTTGTCAGTTACTTGAGAAAGAGGTGCTATAATATCCAACTATGATTGTGAATTTTTATCTTTCCTTTGAGTTTGTTAGCTTTTGCTTTGTCTCTTTTGAAGATATATTGTATACATCCTCTACAATAAACCTTTTGTGTCCTTATATATAAAGAGGGTGTCTTATAAGCAGTATATAATTAGATCTTGCTTTTTTATCCAGTCTGACAATCAATGTCTCTCTATTGGAATAGTTAGTCAATTTACATTTAATTACTGAGATAGTTGAATTTAATTCCTATCTTGCTATTTGTTTTCCATTTGATTGATCTTATCTTCGTTCCTGTTTTTAGATCAATCAATTGTTTTCATTACTATTTTTTTCTTTTCTATTAGCTTTTTAATTAGACATTGTTTTATTATTTCGTTAGTGGTTTCCCTAGAAATTACATTCCTTTTCCTGGGTTTATTATAGACAGATTAGTATTTTTACTACTTCCCAAATGAGAGAAAGACCTTACACCAGTTTAACTCCATTTACCCCTCACATCTTTTTATCATTATTGTTATAAATTTTAAGTCGACATATATTTTATTTTAGTTTAGTTATGGAACCAGGAAGTCTACATATATTTTTTAAACCCACAAAAGAACCCACTAATGTTCTATTCTCCCTTTTCTAATCTATTAAACCTATATTTCCCATTGTTAATATTAGTTATGGTACTTTTCAGTTCTAAAAATTTCATTGCATTTTAAAAATAGATTCCAAGTCTTTGGTGAATATCTATAATTTTATATATTATTTTGAACATAATCCTCAAGATTATCTTATATATACCTTTACTACCTAAATCATCTGTAGGTCTCTTTCTATTGATCTTTATTTCTTGATTTTTTTTTTTTTTTTAGGCATTTGGTGCTTTTTTCATTTTTTTAACATGCTTTGTCATTTTTGTTTGTTTGTTTTTGTTTGTTTGTTTTGGGATGATGGATGCTGTGGATGAAAGCTGTAGAAGTTCTGGATAAAGTTGTATTTCTCCAAAGAGGTTAAATTTTCTCATAGCAAACAGAGTACAAGTGAATCAACTTGATCTTGTCATAGGCTTTCTTATGATTGACCTCTTTCAATTTTGCCCTTACTTTAGGGTGGCTCTTATTCCTAGGGTATGATCCTTATGGTACCTTAGGATCTTCACAATGGTTTGTCTACTTTGATTACACTTGAACTTCACACTCTATCTTTTTAGCCCTATGTGATGCTTGAAACATTTGCTCAGGTTTTTAGGTTTCCAGTTGCTTTTTTTCTTTTTTGCTGTGTGTTTTGGAGTCTTTCACAGCATAATACATCTTAGGAAGTGATAAAAAATTTGAGAGGAATTTGTGCGTAGTGCCCAGGTTCTATTTTCTCTGGGATTGTCCTCAAGTCCCAACTGCTTTGTCAGCCCTGAAAGCTGACTTTTTTCTATTCAGCCCAGTAAGGCTGACATTTTCTTCTTGGGCTCTACTGACCTACACTACCACTTGGAAAATGCTCTCAGATAAAAAAGTCATAATGAATAATCCCTTTCTAGAATCTCTCCAAAATCATAGTCCCTCCTGTTCTGCCTGTATTGATTGTTCTACAATGGCTTCAGACATTTTCTTTTTAAATGTACTTTGTGCAGCTTTTATAGTTGTATTTGGCAGAAGAGCTAATCCAGTAGACACTCCTTTACCATGATAAGGCTCTGAAGTCTTTTATCTCAGTTTTAAGTGAAGAAATTTAAGTTTAGAGAAGTTATGTAAATTGCCCAACGTCAAATAGCTTGCAAATAGCAGAGCTGGGATTTAAATCTATGTCTTTCTGATTCCCAAGCTTATGTTCTTATTCACTACACCTACTATATGCCTATCATAATAGTGACTATGTATTGAGTAGTTGCTTTCCAAATAGTATGTCTTTTCTTTATAAAACCCCTATCAAAAAGAAGATGTTTCTCTATACCAAGAGGACTGCCGTGTGTGGATATGGACAGATTGCTACATTTCCTCCAGCGTTAATAGTCTCTGATCCTCCAGAGATGGGATGAGCCTCTGTATCCCATCCCAGCCTGATTACCATTCGAGTCAGGGATGTGTGTGGTATATTTAATCTAAATCACCCTTTCTGGAAAAATGTAATACTTTTTTGTGTGTGTTCTGCTTTTGGGGAAATCAACTGGACATTCTCTTTCAGCCACCAGAGTGTGGTTACATTAAATCTAGCCTCAGCCTTCTCCTGCAGGGTGGTCTGCCTTTTCTACATAACCTGCCGAGTAGCTGGGATGACCTGCAGTGGGGAATGACCCATGCCTAGGCCACGAGGAAAGGAGAAGTGCCACGTGTGCGAAGTGGTACTCCAGAGCCTGACATTCTCTGTCAAATGTGGTAGTCTCTATCCAGTCTGAGGGTCCTGCGCTGGGTGATAATTCAAAAAGCCTATCGACATCGTGTTGAGTATCATCGACATCAAGTTAGGTTTATTATATACTTTCGATGTGCTGGCATTGAAATTTAAAGGACAGAAGACAGTCCAGCTGGGGACACAGGATAGGCCTGGAATGGAATGAGGTTTAACTGGATCAGTGTTCAGAAGTGTTAGAGGGTAAGTCACTGCAGTGACTTTTAAATGGTTTAGGACCACCTGTCCCCCTTCTGACTCATTGGGGTGCTAAGAGGCTGATTATTTGGCTCTAGGATCTGCTGAGTCAGAATCTCTGGGAGTGGCTTGCTATTTTTTTTTTTAATTAGAGTTTATTGGGGTGACAATTGTTAGTAAAGTTACATAGATTTCAGGTGTACAATTCTGTATTACATCATCTATAAATCACTTTGTGTGTGTACCACCCAGAGTCAGTTCTCCTTCCATCACCATGTATTTGATCCCCTTTCCCTCATCTACCATCCCCCACTTCCCTTACCCTCTGGTAACCACTAAACTTGTCTGTGTCTATGAGTTTTTGTATCTCATTTGTTTGTCTTGTTCTTTTGTTGTTTTTGGTTTATATACTACATATCAGCAAAATCATATGGTTCTCTGCTTTTTCTGTCTGACTTATTTCGCTTAGCATTATACTCTCAAGATCCATCCATGTTATCACAAATGTTCCTATATCATCTTTTCTTACTGCCAAATAGTATTCCATTGTGTATATATACCACAACTTCTTTATCCATTCATCTATTGCAGGACATTTTGGTTGTTTCCATGTCTTGGCCACCATAAACAAAGCTGCAGTGAACATTGGAGCACACGTGTCTTTATGGATAAATGTTTTCAGATTTTTTGGGTAGATACCCAGGAGACGGATTGCTGGGTCATACGGTAATTCTATTTGTAATTTTGTGAGGAACCTCCACACTGCCGTCCGTAGCAGCTGCACCAGTCTGCATTCCCACCAACAGTGGATGAGGATTCCAGCTTGCTATTTTAAATACGCTTCCCTACTCCTCTTTCTGTACACTGAAGTCTAAGTGTCTCTAAGGGAGGCTTTGTGAAGAGGCGAGAACCGAGCTTCATATTGAAAGGTAGAAGGGGGTTGGACACAAAGGTAAAGAAACGTGGGGCAAGGCCCATTCTTTCGGGCAGTGAGCAAAGCAATTTGGATGGAGCAAATGGTACCAAGTGGGGGAATGTGGCCCATAAGACTGGAAAGGGCAATTGAGACGTGAGAGTGAAAACCTAACAGTTCTCGTCTCTGTTTGATAAGATATTTATGAATTTGATATTTATATGCACAACACACTGTCATAAGCATGTGTAGATTTTGCTACCACCACCCTACTCACCCTCTACCCAACAAACACAAAGCTCACATTTTCAGGGAAATAAAGAAATTAATGCCATATCTTTTTTGTTCTGGTATTCGTAAAAGAATTTAAGAAAAATGCAAACAACAAAATAAACCACTTTAAGTTCTTAAACCACTGTCATTGATAAGGAAAATAAGTTGATTAATCCTCTCACAGTTAAATTTTCTTAGAAAACAAGTTTTGGGGTCCTTTTCCTTACATAGTTATTCTACTTTGATAACAGTGAGAATGTTCTATGAAAAAATAGGCATAAGTAAATCCTGTTACCTCATGTTGTTAAATAATAAAAGCTGTAGAATTTACCAGTTTTGACTGGCATCAATGTGGTAATGATATTTGACATTTCCCTGACTTGTATATGTTATTGCAAAACTTGATTCTATCTTCACTTTGCATTTGAAGTAGTAATGACTGTTGACGCTATAGGTGTTTCTTATAGTATTCTTATCCATGTGCAATGAAGAGAGAGATAAACTGCTCATTCTCTCATCTATCTCTGCTGTGTTCCATGTTAGAAATTATCTCACTTCCTCAGTGTAGTTCAGGAGATTTCGTAGCCATTGGAAAATCCATAAATCCCCATGTTGAGACTGCTTTGCAGAGTTACCAGAAAGAGAGGCACATCAGTTGTGTCTCCACCTGTATTATGCTCTTGTGACTTTGGCTTTGAGCCTCACGTTCAGAACTACAGTGAATTTGCTCTGTCACAGGCAGCTTAATGGGGATGCGTATCTTCCTGACCATGCAGTGAGGTAGCTTTGGCAAATTAATCTTTTATCTAAATTGGCTTTGACTCCTCTCATTTCCTATCTTTTAAGGCACACTGTCATGAACATTTAAATTAGGTGAGAGTTCATCAAGCTGCTCTTACAAGATGAAGTCACAAACAGAAATTTAATACGATGGCTTAACCTGTGAGCAAAACTCTAAACAATGGAAGTTGCTGTAAAGCCAAATCCATACCATTTCAGTAAGTCATAATTGTCACAAAATGAAGAGTATAAGTAGGGGGCCAGGAGTGATATGAAATCCCCACTTTGCTGGGTAAAAAGTCCACCCATTTTTCCTAACTTGAGAAACTATATCAGGATGAGTCCATGACAGTAACCTTATTATAAGAATACCCTTGAATTTAGTCCAAGAAGGAGCCTGGCCTGAGATTTGGGGTTCCTTCTATACAATGAATACAAGCATATGGTTAATAATATTCAGTAGCTTAAGTGTTTTTCATGTGGTGATACTGAGCACTAAACCTGACAGTTGATGGAAACTCGACCCACAGAGCCGTGGTGTTTGGCCATGAGGGAGTCCCTTGCAGGGCTGTGACATGATGAAACTGGTGTGTCATCTTAGGATGTACAAGATGGGCTGGAGGTGAGGATGGAGCAGGAGATCAATGCGAAGCTTATTGCCATAACCCAGGTTAAAAATGAAGTAGGCCTTTCTGGGTCTTGGCAGTGGGACTTGGGAGAAAGGGACCGCTGAGAGAAAGAAAGTGGCAAGAAGTCTTTGGAAGAGGCACGTAGGAGAACACATACGGCATCTGTAAGAGAGGAATGTTTTCCAGTGGCATGCTGTCTCTGGAGGAATGTAACAAGAACAAATTGGGGCAGTAATCCGCTCTGTGTGGCAGCAAATATTCAGGTTACCCTGGGGAGAGACATGAAAAAAAACTCGGTTTGCGAGGACGACAAGTCATTTCCATCTCCCTAGGCTGAGCAAAAGCCCCAGCTGTGTGATTTCTTAGCCAATTATGGCAACTTGCACAGCAAATGCAGTGCATTTAATGCAAGGCCACAAATCTGGGGCACCTTTCTGCTTTGAAGATTTTCTTGTTTTATCTGTGATTTCCATTTTACTGTTCTCAATTACACGGACGTATGGTGGTGTCAACGCAGACTCCACGGCACCTTTCTCTCACACTTCTGCCTTCATCCTGCTTACAGAGAAGGAAGTGCTGGGCAACTTGGTGGATTTCCAGTGGGGCCCTGCAACCAGGGTCCTGAGCTGGGCCCAGAATAGGTGGGGCTGGCCCAGGCAGTGTGGGTGCCCTGTAGCAGCCTTCTTAGTTGGCTGCTTGTTCTGCTAGGGAAGGAGCCTGGCCTGAGATTTGGGGTTCCTTTATATAAAGAGAGGTTGACCTTGAAAAACTGGGCACATAAAAAGCTACTAAAACTCTCTAAAAATTTGTTTCCAAAGGCCTTCACCATTATTTTATTTCTAGTTTTGCCCTGTGACTACTTGGGCCTCTTACCTTAAATTATGAGGCTCGTGGCTCATGCCTCTCCTGCCATGCTCTGCTCACAGACTTTATTTTAGTTGTAATTTACCCAGATTGACCTCCTGACAATCTGTGGATCTGACTTCTAATGGCTGCAGCCACCATGAAATAGTTTGCCCTTCCACCAGCGGGTAGGAAGGAGCCCCCCTGTCGATCCTCTTCTCTCTTTCCAAAATAACAACAATCATAACATTAATAGTGGTAAGAAAACTTGGAGTAAGCTTCCCAAACTACATTCAAGGAGAATACCAGAACAGGAAGGATCTGTCTTCATTCCCAGCTGACAGTGGGGAGAGGGGTGTCACTCTCTAGGTCAGCTGTCCTGGGTGAACATCCCTGAATGGAACTGTGGTGGGCTGAAAAACGCACTGTCTACCCCACAAGATTTGTCTGCATCCTAACTCCTGGAACCTGTAAATGTTACTTTATTTGGGGAAAAAAAAAATCGTTTGCAGATGTGATTAAGTTAAGAATCTTGAGATGAGGAGATCATCCAATCACAAGTGTCCTTGTAAGAACAAGGCAGAGGGAGATTTCATATACACAGAAGAGGAAGAGGCAATGTGGCCATGGAATCATAGTTTGATGTGAGCACAAGCCCAGGACTGCTGGGAGAGGCAGGGGATGGATTTTCCCCTAGACCCTCTAGAGCAGGGGTGTCCAAACTGCTGCCTGCGGGCCAACTACGGCCCGCAATCCATTGTTAATTGGCCTGCAGCAAATTCCAAAAATATATTTAGTTTACTTAAATAAACCAGGTGAGGCAATATGTACTTTACCTCGAGTCAGTGACCCGGCTCTTTGTGTATTTTACCACACATGCCCCTTGGTAAAACATGTTGAAAAAAGTTTGGACACCCCTGCTCTAGAGGGATTGTAGCCCAGGTGACAATTTCAGCTCAGTGAAACTAATTACAGACTTCTGGCCTCTAGGACTATGAGAGAATACATTTTTATTGTTTTAAGCCATCCAGTTGTTGTAATGTGTTACAGCAGCCACAGGAAACAAATACAATTACAAAGCTGTTTTTTCTGCACATGGCTGCATTAGGCATCTTAGTTTCTGACTATGGGAAGTGGCACACAGAAAATTTGGGGGGAGTGGAAGGTGTAGGAAAGATCTTCCCAATGCCCTGGTCTTGATAGAATCTGAAAGTTCGATGTGGAAGAAACAGCTTTGAATCATCTGGTGTCCATCCTTTATTCTATTCTTCCCTCTAACAACTGAGTGCCAGCTATGAATCACACACCCTGCCAGGCATTGACTCTTGGATTTTCCCTTCTCCAAAACACCTTCTTCCATACAAGTCCAGCCTTTCTCATCTGGTCATGAGCTTGAAGTTATACCCTGTGGATGAGCCTCTTGAACAAGGCACCATAAACAATGTAGGCTGGTAAGACTAGTTGAATTGGTAAGGAAACTGCCGGGCCTTTCCTTTCTTTCCGCATCAACCATAAGTGGCTGACTTTCTGTGGCTCTAGAATTGGGTCAAATCAATAAAACAAATTGATTGACTATGGCTTGAGCTGGAACCAACATGTTGGTAACGGAAGACACACAGCTTTGGGTGAAGGGAAAATTCCAGGTCAGAACAGAGTCAACCTGGGGCAATGGCCAATACTTTCTTTTCTAAAGAAAATATTTTAATTGAAAGTACATAGCCACATTGGTACAATCTAATCCCGGCCACCAAGGAGCTGTGGAGAAAGGGCAGGAAGAAGGAAGGGGAGAGGGGAGGCTTGAGGGAAGCTGGGAGCTCGGCCATACCTGAGGGAGAGCCCTTTTGATTTCTAGGAACATTTTCTGCCTACCAGCAGGGCCAGCAAAAGATTTCACCAGGTTTTGCTCACCAGGCTTAGGGGCTCATTCAGAAGCAGGAGGGATGGCAGCGAGGAAAACACATCTGCAAACACACCAAATCCACCCAGAGTGTTTTTGCCGTCAGAAAGTCCAAGACAATGGCTTGGAATGGCTCTTGTAGGGACTGGCTAATGCCCTTTCCTCTGCGAGTCTTAATTTTCCCATCTGCACAATGAAAGATTTGGATTAGAGAACTCTAATTCTACAGCACTAGAGAATTAAAAATGTTAGACCTGAAAGGGATATTAAAGATCATCTTGCCCTTTCCAGTTGTTTTATGTATCAGAAGAGTAAGACCCACCCAGATTGCAGAAATGACTTATCAAAAGCCCCATGGCAAGGTGGTGCTGAAGCCAGGATTAGAATCTAGAATCGGGGGCTTCTAGTCCAGCTTCTCACCATTATCCTATGGGTTTTTAATGGAGGGGATTGGCTCCTAGATGAATTTCAGGGTTTCTGTAACCCCCCTGAATTTATTTGTCTGCCCAAATTTCATGAATGTCTATATATATTTTTAAAGAAAGAAAATCTTTAATGTGATCTCCAGAAATGATAAAGGACTTTTCAAAGAGCCACCCATTAAATTAATTCAACAGAGATGCACTGTGCCTCCGCGGCATGTCGGGCCATTTTCCCGGCACTTAGAATGGAGCAGCAGACACAGCAGGCAGACATCCCTGCTCTCCAGGAGTTTCTATTTCATAGGAAGGGGACATAGACAATTAACACATGAAACCAATTGCATGTAAGGGGGTGATAGGCGTGTGGAGGAACGTAAAGCAAGGACAGGGAGCACAGAGGACCACTTCTGCTTTCCTTGAACTGAAATGAAATTTTCCCCACGAGTGCCAAGACGCCTTACCCTGAAGGTTGGGAGCACCCCACAATAAAGGGTGCAGTGTGCTGTGCTTCAGCCATTCTACAGGGGGACAGCTAGAGGGGGTGGCAGTGCCCTCAGAAAGCCCCTGATCCTGCTCCCTGGCTCATTTGCAGCAATGCCTGTGCCAGGTAGGGGAGCAGTTTCTTCTCCTGAGCCACCTGAAGCTGGTGGCCAGGTCGTCGTCTCTCACAGGCTGCCACATGCTGCCCACTGCTCGAGATAGTGGTGATTTCTGTGCCAGCACTATGTATGATTTATTACATCACTGCATCCCAAGGAGGAGGGAAGACAGGTCACGCAGGGAGGCAGCAACACAAGTTCATGGAGGTTTTGTGTTAGCAGATGGATCAAGGATGACCCTTGAGTGGTCTGGGGGGCTGCTGTTTTTCAAAGCATCCTGAGCTTGAATTGATCTTGACATGGTTCTTAGAGACATGGCAGGTATGGTTCATCCCATTTTAAAGAGGTGTCTTTCAATACACAGAGGAGTGTGGGGCAGTATGTCAGGTTGGAAGCAGGGCCAAGAATTAAAACCTCTTGTCTCCTTGCAAGAGCCCTTTCTCTTCCATCTATTCTCGATTCCATCACTGTCTCCTTTCTTTCCCTTATATTCCACATTCAATCCAGCAGCCAATCCTTCTTGGAAATACATCTAGAATCTGACCTCTTCTCACCATCCCACCCTGACTGCCCTAGACTAACCTGTCCACTACTATCTCTTGCTCAGACTGTTGCAATAAACTGCAAACTGGCCTCCCTGCTATGACCCAACCCCCGCCCTCAACTCCTAGTCCATCCTCCACTCAGCAGCCCTGTAGCTTAGAGTGACTCTTTGAAATGTAAGTCAAATCAAGTTATTCACTGTATAATCCCCCAATCGCCTAATAGCTTTTCATCTCTCAGAATAAAAGTCTACATTTTTCCTTTGGCCCACAAGGCCCTATATTATCTCACCTCTTGGTACCATTTTCATCTAATTCCCCCTTTTTGTCCCCTCTGCTTCAGCTACATCGGCTTCTGCTGTTCCTTGGATTTGACAAATACATTGCCATCTTGAAGACTTTGTGCTTGCTATTCTCTCTCTCTGGGAGTCCTCTCCCACGTATTCTCATGATTTCTCCTTTACTGCATTCAAGTGTCTGCTCAGAGGCTTGTCAGAGGCGGTTCTCTACCAGGCAGTATAAAATATCAACTCCTGTCATTCCCTATTTCCTCACATTGCTTTATTTGTCGTCACAGCATAGATCAGTACCGGATGCTATGCGATATTATTCATTTACTTATTGTCTCTCCCATGAGAATGTAACCTCCACGAGGGCAGTGACATTGCCTTAGTCACTATTCAAGCCCCAGTATCATGTAGAGGGTCAAGCCCATGGTAGGTATATCCATTTGTTGAATGAATGAATGAAAGAATGAAAATATTCCTCCGACCAAAAATACTTATTGAGGATGTTTAATGATGATGATAATGATAATATCAGAGGCCATATTAGTTTGCTCTGGCTGCTGTATCAGAATACCACAGACATAGTTTCCGGGTAACCCAACACAGTTGTAGAAAAATAAAGATGTCTATACCTGAGACCTTTTGTGATTACTGTATTGTATCCTTATGTTCAGGGTACTGGGAAGTATTTAAAGTTTTGGACAGAAGATTGACTCACATTTTTGGCTCACCACTCTATGTAGATGTTATGTAGATGCTATGTAGGGAGTAGACTGGAGAGGAGCAAGAGTAAGATCTGGAAGGCCCTGAAAAGGCTCTTGCAGTAGTTTAGGGAGGAGATGATGGTGTGAATTAGATGAAGTGGAGTAGCAGTGGAGATAGAGAAAAGTGACACAATTGAGATATATTTTGAAGGCAAAATCTAAAAAATTTACAAGTAAATTAGATGTAGGTGTTCAAAGAAAAAAGAGAATGGCTCCCAGGTTAGTGAGTTGAAAACCTGAGTAGATGGTAGTACCACGTAATGAGATAGGAAAGACTTGGGAGGAACTGGATGATGATGAAAGGTGAGGTCAGGTGTCCTGCTTTGGACAAGTTATGGGTGAGGAGTCTCCGAGTAAGACATCAAAGTGAGCCTGTCAGTTTGATATTAAATCTGGAACTAGAGCTCACAGCTGGAGGGAGAGTTTGAATGTTGTCATCTTGTGGTGTCACTTGTAAGTCATAGCATTGTTTAAGATCACCCAGGGAGAGAGTATACAGGTAAAAGAGGACTCATAAGTAGGGCCATCAACACTGATAGGATAGTCAGAGGAGGGTCCTCACACAGTCGTGGTGATGGAATAATAATAGTATTGATGACGGTGATGATGATGATGGCGATGATGATGATGATGGTGGTGGTGATGATGATGATGGTGATGGTGGTGATGGTTGGCAACCACAGTAACTATTATTTACTGACTATGGGATATATTCAAGGCACTGCTCTGAGTGCCTTACATGGACTGTCTCATTTAATTCTCATATCAACACTATGAGGCAATTCTAGCTAACTGTGTTTTATTTTTCAGCTTTATTGAGGTATAATTGGCATAATAAACTTGCAGGATATTTAAAGTCCACAACATGATGATTTGATACACGTATATGTTGTGAAAGGACTCCCCCCACTGAGTTAATTAACACATCTATCACCTCACATATTTATCTTTTTTCTTCTTTTTTAACGAGAACATGTAAGTTCTATTCTTAGCAAATTTAGGTTACACAATACAGTGTTACCAGTTATAGTCACCATGTTATTCTTTGGATCCTCAGACCATATTCATTTTATAACTGAAGCTTCTACTCTTTTACTAACCTATTCCTATTTTTCCCACCACTTTTCTAGTTTCTGCTTCTCTGAGTTCGACTATTTTTTTGTTCAACCATACAGTATTTGTCTTTCTCTGCTTGGCTTATTTCACTTAGCATAATGCCCTCCGATTTTATCCATCTTGTCACAGATGACAGGATTTCCTTCTTTTTAAAGACTGAATAATATTCCATTGTAAGGCGGAAACTTAAGTTGTTTTCATACCTTGACTATCGTGAATAATGCTGCTATGAATTTGGGAGTACACATATCTCTTTGAGATATTGGTTTTGTTTCCTTTGGCTATATGCCTCCAAATGGGATTGCTATGGTAGTTCTCTTTTTAATTTCTTGAGGAACTTCCATACTGTTTTTCACAGTGGCTGCACCAGTTTACATTCCCACCAACAGTGCACAAGTGTTCCCTTCCCCCACGTCCTTATTAACTTTATTTTATAGATGAGGAAACCAAGGTACATAGAGGTTAAATAACTTGCTTAAATATCACGTAGCTAGGAAGTGGGGATGAAGTGGCAATAGAGCCCAAGTCTCTTGACTTCTGTCCCAGTTCTCTTGTTATACCACACAAAGGATGGGAGGAAGCTGGATCCCTGTCACCTGGAATCCTGAAGACTGTCCCCATTGATGGTTCCTTTGTAGAAGTTGATAATATTATTGTTTCAGTATCTCATGGCAGTGTATATATCACAAAAGACCTCATGGGTGGCAGAAATGTACTCACCTGGGAGATGGTTTCCCATCCACTACTTGTGGTGACACTTACAGATGAGATACATTTTCTTAACAAATAAGAATCTAATGGATTAGGTCTTATCTAATTATGCATTCTGCGTTAAGCTGCACCCCTCCCTGTCTGATGCTGCTGGCATAATTAAACTTAATGTACTTTTAATGATGTCTTTTTAACTCAAGCATTCACATGCGATTAGCATCAAACAGGGATAAGCTGTCGCAGGTCCAGGGACTATTCTCCACAATGCCTCTGTGTGACTTAGGTTCAGATATAAATGTATCATGGACCTCAAGGTTTAAAAAGGTTAGCTTGGGAGTAAAGATGGCTTGAAATGCTAGTTACCCTCATTTGAGTCAACAAAATGACATCCTTTTGTAGTTTGGCTTAAACTCCAAGTCCCAAGACACTGAAACCAGTATGTTTTGTAAATTTTATTCTGTTTTGGACCTGAGTTATTGACTGGCTAATGGGTAAAGAAAAGGTCAGGGAACCAATGCATGAGGAAAAGAGCATTGTATTGGGAACCAAGATGCCTGGGATCTAGCTAGTAACATCCTCTCTTTGAACCTTACTTTCTTTATCTGTAAAACGAGAGGGTTAAATTAGATGACATTTAGGTTCTCTTTACCTCTAGAGATTATCATTTAAATATGGCTGCCCTGCTGCTGATCTCTACATCCTCCTTAGTACTTCAACTAGTAACTTCCCAAACATGTTCTGTGTTAGTCCCCTCATCAGAAATCTTCCATAATGGTAAAAACTACTAGTATTTATTATTTACTGTACGCTAGACCCTTACATTTGTGATCTCATCTCATTTCAACAGCCCTTTGAAGTTTGGTCTTTTGTCCCTTTGCCTGATGGAGAAACTGTAACTCAGACGAAAAGATTTTCCCGGTTGGAAAGTGGTGAAGGCCAGTCTGTAGTTATCCACAATGCCATGTCCCTTCCCAAAAGTTCACTGTTGCTGACAGAAGAAAGTGGAAGTTGAGGCAGACATTTGAAGCCCTCATCATCTTGTTCCAGTTTAGATTTCAAGCCTAATCTTTCCTCTCATACTCCATTTCTTGTCCTCTTCCATTGCCCCCCCATGTCAGTTCCTTCACTGCTCCTCACACGCACACTGATTTACACAACATGTATTTTTGCTCAGGATTTTTCCTTTGCTTATTTCATCTTCTGCATCTATTATCACATCATAGCTGCAAGTACCGGTTTAGATCTTACCTCTGCCAAGATTCCTTTCCCAGTTCCTCATGTTTCCTGCCCCTTGTTTTTAAAACACTTTATTTCTTATCACTAATACAAGAAAGATTTTAATGTGCCAAATAATTAATTTATTCATTTGTGTCTCCATTTGCTAACTTGATTGTGAACTGCAGAGGATAAGGGTATTTATTATGCTTCTCCTCTTCCTCCCCTCCACTGATGTGTAATTCTGTGCTTATCACACAGGATGATATTCAAAAATACTGAACTGCTATGGTAAGTGCAGTGACCCATGAGAATGGACTCTGGCTATGCTGCTGTGTACGTGTGGAACACCAGCCCTATCCTAATGTGTGTAAAGGGAATGGAAATAGCTGATAGAATTGGCTAAATTGGTGCTAAATGGATTTCTTGATCCCTTCCACTTTATCCTAGTGCCTCCAGAATGATCTTCACCCCCCTGTTCCAAGGTGGTCTTCCTTCCAGCTTCATTCTCTCTCTCTGTCTCTCTCTCTGTCTCTCTCTGTCTCTCTCTGTCTCTCTCTGTCTCTGTCTCTCTCTCTCTCTCTCTCTTTCTCCCCACCCCCTCATCTCTCATCTCTCATTGGCTGGGCTCAGTCACATAGCCACATCTAGGACAGATGTAAGGGATGCTGGGAAACATAGTCTAGATGTGTGCTTAGGGCAAAGAGAAAATGGATTTTGGTAAGTATCTTTCAGCCTCTACCAGTTTTTTGTAAAAAGAAATCTAGAAATTAAATAGATTTTGCCTATTGATATATAGCAATATAAAAGATTTTGTTGTTCTCTAAAATTTGGGAACCACTTAGTTTTTACACCTCCATATAGCTCATTTCATTTTTCTTGTTTAAGTCTAAGAGTTTCAGGGGTGGAAGGACCCTAAAATTCCACCACTCTTAATTTACAGATGAGGTGCAGGGAGGTTTTCTCAGAATACTTCAATCTCTTGTAGGACTCTCTGTCATCTCATCGTCAAGGCAGAAGCAACATCTAGCTGGGGAAACATTGAGATCTGTGTTTGGTAGTTAATAAAACAAACATTCAACCACTATTGAGAATCATAGGCTGTTTGCATTGGAAGGGGGTGCAAACTGCCCTTCGCTCCTGGAGTTTCCTCTGCAGCGTCTTGCAAAGTCATCTGAGTTCTATTTCTTAGAGTCACTCAAAACAAGTTCCCTCTTTTATCTGACAACCCCTAGGACAGTGTGGTGGCTCTCGGGTGGTGCACTGTGGAATTCTAGGGTCCCACAGAAGGGTGTGTGGCTTCATTTCCGTGGGCTAGGGAGGAGAGCCGCGCCAGGCTCGTGTTATGACTTCTGTGCGTCCTTTCCTCCATACAAATATTAAACATTGTATTTTATGACTGTACTAGTGTATAGATGAACGTATTAATATTGAAGCATTTTATTTGTCCTAAAGTTCATTTTTTTAAACTTTTGATTTTAAAAGAAATTAAAAACATTTTCCTGGGCTCCTAAAAGTATTGGGGGCTCTGAGCATTGCGTCCACTGCAGCACCTAATGAATAAGTCAACCCTAGGCTGGGCTGAATTTCCCCAGTGTCCCTATCAGAGATGTTAACAGTGAAAAATATGGTGTCTTAGAATTGATGGGCTATGGTAACCCCAAATCATAGATGAGAAAATTTAGGATGCCAGAGAGTAACATACAAGGATATTTGGTAGGCAAGTAACAGAACCTGGACCACTCTTTCCATATATCCTATGTCTTTTAAATCTATTCTTTCAGTCACACATTCCACGTTTAGTGAGACCTATGTTGTGTCAGGCACAGGGCAGTGCAGCATGCCAGAACCCACTTGGTCCTTAGGGGTTGGGCAAGATTTATGTTCATTTCAGCTGTGCCACCTTGGACTCAGAGAGCTGGCCAAGGGGTTTCTCCATCCTCTTCTTGCTACAGAGAACAAGACGCAAGTTCTATTATGCTGCTTCCTGGTTCCAGCACCTCCTTGAGCCTGGTGTAATGAACAACTTTTATGTATTAAATATCTTGGATATTTATGATTCATGACCAAGTTCAATAACTGTCTCACTGGATCAGTAAAATGTAGCAGAGAAGCCATGCAGCGTAGTCATTCCCTTGTGTTCACTTTACAAAGAACTCCCACGTTTGGGTGGTGCGTATGTACCATGCCATCAGTACTGTTTTCATTCCCACTTCACAGACGGGAAAACTTAGGCTTAGTGAGGCCTCAGGGTTTGAGCCCAGCTTGTCTGATTCTAACCCTCCCATTCTTAATCAGTAAACTCTTCTCCCTCCCTTTTTGCTGGCTTCCCTCCACTATCATTTTGAAACAGCCTTCCTTCTAGTTTTGATTTCCGCCATCAAAGGCATAGGAGATCATTCAGCTATTGAACCAATTCCTATAAATCCAGTCAGTGCTTAGTCACCAGAAAGGTTTAGAATTTCACTCTCCCAAATCAGCAGGTCCTGAGTAGTTGAAGAGAGCAAAGTGCATTTGTCCCCTGGCTAATGTGTGGTCAACTCCCCAGGGCCCTTTCAGCCACCCAAGTACCCCAGGCCTTCCTCTGTCACTGGGTAGCACAGAATGGAATCCTTTTCCTCGAAACCTCTGTGGGTGGTGGTATTTAAAAAAGCACATTGGAAAAGAAGACTTTTTATTTCTAAGTCTAAGCTAATTTTCAAGATAGTCAAGTATTATGATAAAGCTATAGATGTATAAATATGCACATCTATTTCTTTATAAGCACATGAAAAAGGCCTGGAAGGATTCCCTTCAAAGTAGAAAAGCAATCTCTCCTGGAGAAGGGAGGAGGACTAGGGGAACTCTAGACTTTATGCGACATACTTCTACACAGTTTTCACTTTTTACCAATGTACAATTGCTTGTTTAATTAAAGGAATTAAATACCAAGAAATATTGTATTATGAAGAAATGGATATGGTCTTGGGTAAAATCCCGTGGCCTCTCTGGATTTTGGTTTTCTCATTTACAAGATGAGAAATTAAATGATCTCTAATAGCCCTGCCAAAGCACTTCTATTCTCCAATTCTTTCTATTCTGTCTTATAAAGTGCAGCCCATGTCAACCAGCAGATCACCAGCAAGGGTAGGAGACCACTATAATTTGCTTTCCAAGAGTAAATAAAGTTATGGTCTCAATTTCTTCTACTCCCAGAAGCCAGGCCACTTTGTATTCAGCTCCTTCATTTTACAGTTACTTGCTGAGTACATACTGTGGGCCAGAAAGGATTCTAGGTGCAGAAGGCAGAGCAGCGAACAAGAGTGATGAGACCCTTGTACTTGGCAGAAACAAGATGGAAAATGAAAAAGCAGTTAAAAAACATTGCAGTCATCACAGGTTAGAATAATTGGCATGAAGGGACCAAAGATGTAAGGAGAGAGTGTCCTGAAACCTGAAGGATGAGAAGGAGCAGGTGTGCAGATAGCCCCAGGAAGGGCATTCTGGGAGAAGGGGCAAATGCAAAGGTTTGGAGTTGGGAAGGGCTCAGTGCATTGGAGGAAGAGAAAGGAGGCTGGTGAGCCTGGGGTGCAGTGAGCGAGGGGGCGATGAGATGAGTGAGATCAGAGGGGTAGGCATGGCCTGGCCCTACAGAATAACCAGCCTGTGCATCCAAAACTTTGATTTTGCCCTATGAGCAGTGAATGTCAGTGAAAGATTTTTAATAGGACAGTGATGTGCTCTCATAAGGCTGTTATCAGTGGGGATTGGACGAAGGAGAAGGACTTCCAGTATATTTTGGTTTTAGCAATGGAATGGATGAGGAGAATGGGGAAAGAAAGGAAGGAACAATAATGCCCAGAGCCTTGCCAGGAAGCCAAGGATGGGAGCTCCGATAAAAATGTTAATTTAATTTAAGCATAGAGTCCCTGCTCCATGCTTAATGTTGAAGGGGAGGTTACTATATGGCCTGAACCTCCAGATGCTTATGGGCAATTTTAGGCACACACATGAGAGGAACTATGCCATGAAAAACAAAACAAAATGCCTGCAAATGCTTTGATACGCTTCCTATTGAGATGCGCCATCTAAGTTCCCCTCTCCTCCTTGAGTCTGGGTGAGCCTGTGAGTGCTTTGACCAACAGGGCATCGTGGGAGTGATGTCATGGATTTCTGACAGAGGTTATAAAAGGAAGTGCTAGTTCACCAGAATACTCCTGGTTAAACCTTGAACCCCCATGTCTACCCAGGAACCACCATGCTATGAGGAAGCCCAAGCCATGTGCAGCGGCCACGTGTAGGCTCTCTAAGTGGCAGACCTAGTCTTCCAGGCATCCCAATGCAGGTGCCAGATATGAGACTAAGGGAACCTCTGAATGATTCCAGCCCCCCAGTTGCGAGCCACGCTTACCTTTGAATATTCCCGCCTAAGGTTTCAGACATCATGGAAAAGCTGTCCCTTCTGTGTCCTATTCAAATCCTGACCCACGGAATCTGGTTAAGTCACTAAATTTTGGTGCAGTTTGTTATGCAGCCATTCAGACTGAGAAAGACAAATACTGTGTGATCTCACTTATATGTGGAATCAAAAGAACAAAATAAACAAGCAAAACAGAAGCAGACTCATAGATACAGAGAACAAACTGATGATTACTAGAGGGGGCGGGGTTGGGGGGATGGGTGAGAAAGGTGAAGGGATTAAGAAGTACACATTGGTAGTTACAAAATAGTCATGGGGATATAAAGTACAGTATGGGGAATATAGCCAATAATATTGTTTTAAAAAAAAACAAAAAACAAAAAACGCCAGAGCAGCCAAAGTCAATCTGAAACGGCTGCACACTATATGATCCCAACTAGGCGACACTCTGGAAAAGGCCAAGCTATGGAGACAGTCTAAAGCTCAGTGGTTGCCGAGGGGTAGGTAGAAGAGGGGATGGGGGAATGAATAGGTAGAGCACAGAGAATTTTTCCGGCAGTGAAACTATTCTGTATGATTCTATAATGGTGGCTACCTGCTATTTCACATTTGTCTAAACCCATAGAAGGTACAACACCAAGAGTGAACCCTAATGGAAACTATGGACTTGGGGGTGATTATGACATCTCAGTGTAGGTTCATCAGCCGTAACAAATGTCCTACTCTGGTGGGGGATGCTATTACTGGGAGAAAGTGCGTGTGTGGAAGCAGGGAGCATATGGGAAATCTCTGTACCTTCTGTTCAGCTTTGCTGTGAACCCAAAACTTCTCTAAAACAATAGTCTAAAAAAATAAAAACAGCAGCTGGCTAGGTTGGTAAATCCCTTGATTAGAATAGTTAGGAGATCTGGATTTTAGTCCTGGCTTTAGCACAAAATCACTCATTTTAAGTTTTGATTCTAAGCACAGTTTACACCAGGTGGGGATTGATACTAACATCCTTGGTGCTGGTCTGAGTGGACCGGGAGGAGAGAGAACAGTTTCAGCAAACTGGCCCCCCAATATCCATAGACCTGGTAGCCTTTGTGGCGACACTCTGTCGTATGCAGAAACAGCCTGTGTCATCAGCTCAAACTACCTTGATTGTCACAGGGTGGCCGATTTCCCACCTTCTTTTCTTTTCCAAATTCCCCTCAAGGATCTTGGGCCTTGGAAACAGATTCCAGGGAAGGTTATAGGATTGCTTGACTGTCTCACCAACTTGCTCTACGACATTGCATAAGTCATGTTCCTTCTCTGGGACTCAGTTCCTTCTCTGCGAAATGGGAATTGGACAGAACAAGAGCTAAGGCGTGTTTTTGTCTTTCTTTTTCCCATGAGAAACAATTGAGGATAAGTAAAATTAGGAAAAGTTTTGAGAAACATGTCTTCTTTCTCTAATTCAAAGTAGAAATGGCCTTTTGAGAACCAAAAGCCACACTGAAGCTACTTAATAACTCCTTTGTCATCATAACTAACATTTATTATAGATGAGGTCCAGAGTACTCCCGGCATTGTGTTAAGTGTGTTCCATGCTTGAGGTCTTTAGTCAGCCCTTCAGGGCTGTTATCCCCATTTTATAGATGAGAGAGCAGAGGCTCCGAGAAGTTCGAGAACTGCACTGTGTTACCCGACTGCCAGGATGTGAACACAAGACTCCATAATCCCCAGTCTCACCTACCATGCTTTTCTGCTTTCAGCTCATCCCCAAATGTGAAGACCCCTTAGGGAGCTGGTGTTTTGTGATACTGAACTTTTGTGCACTGCTTGTCCCCAGAATTAAGTCCTTGGAGAAGAGCTAGGATTCACCAGAATGGAGGCGAGGCCTTTGTACCTTCATAGACCACCGATTTCTACTCCCTCAGAAAACATCTGGGCCACGTGCAGATGTGGCGCCTCGTCAGCACTCAGTGTCCTGCCTGAGCTCCAGCCCCCGAGGCAGCTACAGAGCTCACTGTGACCTCCCGCTACCCTCCTTCCCCAGTTCCCAGGCCACTTCCCATCTGAGAACAGGAACCCTTTCTCAAAGACCTCAGCTCCTAATGAATGAGCAGAACAGAACCATGGCCTCTGACGTCCGATAACAGCTTTAGCCTCACGGTTAGGCGCTTAGACTCCGGGATCCCACACACGTGGACCCTGGTTTTGACTCTGCCCTTTATAATTTTCAATCTTAGGCAAGTCATTTTTCTCTTGGCCTCAGTTTCCTCATTTGTAATAGGACAATCACAGTCTCTTTCCAGCACAGGGTTCTTGTGAGGATTAAATGGCATAACAGTGCGAAATGCTTCACACTGTGCTCGTTGAACATGAGCTTCTATCTTCCGTCTCATCCTGAAGTTGAGGGAGTTGGTGCTGTTGAACTATCTGGGGCTACACCTTTGGGGCAAAGTAATGAGCTGGGGCATCAGCAGAATGAGGAGAAGGAACACAAAGCATGGAAGTAATGGTAACAATGATGCCCCCTTAGAACTGCACATTGCTATTTACAAAGTGCACACAATACTTACGCACATGTACAGCCTGAGCTGATCCTTGACGCGGCCCTGGGAAGTAAGAAAACCATCTCTCATGATGCATTACTGAAGACCAGGGAGATGTTTATCTTGAGAGGTACAGGACAGGAGGAGGTGAGAGTTACTGTCCACCTCTGGCCAGAAGGGGGAACCACATGGAAGTGCAAACCAAGAACCAGTGCCTAGGGACACCTCTCTAGTCCACACACTGCATTTTGAAAGTCAGAGCAGCCTAAGTGTGGCCACAGCCACCTGGAAGAGGTGGGGAGTGTGCAAACAAGAGGCGTGTGTTAGGTAGTGACCATCCCACCCCGCCCTCCAGCTGTCGTAATTATGACAGTCCAGGATTCTGTGAAATTGCACCTGATTAACTCAACAGGTAGCCAATGATAATCCAAAGAGTCCTGGACAGCGGCCACCTCTCTTCACCTTTCCCTCCCTGGCACAGGCATGGCTGCACCTTCGTAATAAGGTTAGAACAACAGGAATGTACTCTCTGTGGGGTTGGGGCAGCACGTCTGGTCTGGCTGCAGTCTTCTGACTTGAATTCCACAGATACTCCTCGTCACTATTGGTCCTGCTGCACTCGACTCGGCGAGAGATGGGCAGAGATGGCTCATTATGCTGATGCCAGGGTCAGGGGCTGGTAGGCAGTGTGGGCTCCGGCAGCACGCCAGCCAGTGGGGAAGGAGAAAATGAATCTCACTTGCAGGCAGGCTGATGTTGTTCTGGGCAGGGTGGGGCATGCCAAGTTCAAAGGAAATGTCACTGCTGATACTTCCTGGGTCTCATGGGACCCAGAGAGGAAGAACTTCTGCAGATTTGACCATTTAATAAGTGTTGATTGGCAAGGAGACAGGCGGAGCTGCACATAGCATAATCCTTCTGAGCTACAGCCCTTGAATAGAATATTATTAACTAATTAATCCATTAATTCATTAATTTATTGAGGACTTAACATATGCTAGACTTGGTGAGATAGTGAAGTGGGAAGATTTGTGGGGCTGTAGTTAAAAGTCTCAGGTTGTCTTTGGGGGAACCCCATTAAATGCTTCTAAGCCTCTGTTTCCTCCTCTGTTAAATAGGGATACTAGTGCCTGCCCTGTACCCCCCACAGTGTTAAATGTAAGGCTAGAATGAGGCCACATGTGTGGTGACCATTTTCAAACTGACCCTGCAGCAGCCCTTTCTTTAGTGGGTATGGGAGAAAAGAGAGGATGATAATTGATCCCCTTTACCCTCATCTACCACCCCTCTCCCCCCTTACCCTCTGGTAACCACTAAACTGTTGTCTGTGTCTATGAGTTTTTGTTTCTTCATTTGTCTCGTTCTTTTGTTGTTTTCAGTTTTATATACCATATATCAGTGAAATCATATGGGTCTCGATTTTTTCTGTCTGACTTATTTCGTTCAGCATAATAATCTCAAGATCCATCCATGTTGTCACAAATGGTACTATTTCATCTTTTCTTATGGCAGAATAGTATTCCATTGTGTATATGTACCACATTTTCTTTATCCAGTCATCTATGGAAGGAGACTTTGGTTGTTTCCGTGTCTTGGCCACCGTAACCAGAGGATAAGGAGAGAGGGGGGTGGTAGATGAGTAATAAAGGGATCAAATATATTAAGAGAGAGAGAGAGAGAGAGAGAGAGAGAGAGAGAGAGAGAGAGAGAGAGAGAGAGGATGATAAGTAACCGATTTTTATTTTAAATCCACATCTCTAAAAAACGATCTGGGAGCTAGTTTATAAGGTCATGACTCTGGGTTCTTAGTGAAGATTCAGCATTTATCTTTCTCCTAGGCTAGGATAATAGGAAGTTTGGAGCCAGACAACTTGGGGATGAAAACCTGGCTCCACCAATTGGCAGTTCTGTGACACCGGGCAAGTGGTTTAACCTCTCTGAATATCATGAGTGAAAATAAAGATAATAATGCCTGCCTCTTAGACTATTTCTATGGGAATTAAGAGAGAGGGAGGGAGGGAGGGAGGGAGGGAGAGAGAGAGAGAGAGAGAGAGAGAGAGAGAGAGAGAGAGAGAGAGGAGAGGAGAGAGAGAAAGGAGAGAGAGGAGAGAGATAGAGGAGAGAAAGAAGGGAAAGACACCTGCTGATATACTCTTTTCCAAAGGATGAAGAAAATAAAATTTTATGGACAGAAAAGAACCCTTTTGAAGTATTATTACACTTAACACCAAATCTTTTTCAGAGAACTTTCAGTTATTTATGAGTTAGCACTCACTTACTGCTCCCTCTTCCTCTGGACAGCAAGAAAACGTTCTTTCCCATGACAGTAGAGGAGAAAATGGAGGCAGACAGATATCAGGCTGCGTGGTGACATTGGTGCCTCAATACATGCAAATGGGTTTGGACAGGAAAACATTGAATTTGATCAAACCAGTCTGAGAGCAGGTCTAGCCACAGAAACGACTGGTTAGCACTCAATTACTGTCTTTTTCTTAATTAGTTATTATATGGTTCCTAGCTGGTCACTGATTGGTGAATCAGAGTAACTTTGGTTGTTAGAGATGGAAATCTAACTCCAAATAGCTTAGGTAAAAGAGTCAATTGATTAACTCTCACCACTGGGAGGTCTGGACTAAGGCTGGCTTTTGGAACTGGGTCCAGGGACTCAGATGACATTAGGACTCTTTCTTTCCATCATGTATCTTGACTTGGGCAAGTTGGCTTTGTTCTTGCCTACTGCAGGAAAGTGTTTTCTCCATGGTTCAAAAGACAGCCCTTGGATAATTTTAGCTTGGACTTAAAAAGTAAGGCCCCCTTCTCATTCATGCTCCAGATTTTAAAAAATTCTGCAGAAGGATTCTGATTGGTCTGATTTGGGTCACAAGATCATGTCTAGCCCAATCATCGTAGCCAGGGCAAAAAGGGACTATAATTGTGGGCCAGCAGTGCAGGGAAGGGCTGGGTGCTAAGCCTGGCAGCACACCCAGGACGGCATGGTACATAGTAGGAGTAGCTCCCCAAAGGAAGAGATGCCAGGTTTCCAAAACCCACAGATGTCTACTACCAGTTATTGCACTGGCTTCTCTCTAATGGTTTTCCAACGGCTGGGAAAGTTAGTTTTTATATCATTGTTAAATGGTTTCTAAGCAGTTCATTAAGCTGATTACTCAGTCAAATTAAATTAACAGCTTCCTTTTTCCCCCCTCACTAAATGAGTTTCTGTGTGAAAACAAGTCCTCTAGGTCAGCCCACATTTTTTGAAAGAAAAACTGAAATGACTTCTTTTCCCTGATGATAGTTTCCAGGCAAAATTACGACAAGGATAATGAGCTATTTTATTGGTCTAAAATATCTAGGTAATTAAGATATTTTAAAAAATAATTTTTTCCTCCTAGAATTGTTTGGATAATGGCATAACCATTCACTTCATACTCCTGTACATCCAACATAAGTCTTCTCTGCTGAATAACCAATTTCTGCTGTCTCTTTATGACTCCTTTTTAGGAATATACATTAAAATAAGGGCTTTCTAATTGTAAAATCATGACATTTGCCTTCAGTATCCTCTAACTTTCCATTCCGAATTCTTTGCTTTCTTCCCTGTATACCTGTGCCCCATCCTTCAAATTTCTCTTTATTCCTATTGAATGCTATTATCAAGAAGACACCTGGGAACAGGCATTTCAACCAAGTTTGACTTGGCAGATATTTTTGCCTACCAAGAGCATTTACAAAAAAACTTAACTTTGTGGAATCAAAGGCTTTGTCCTAGATAAGGAATTTTGGGGATACAGTACACATCAAGGAAATGTTTTGGGTTGGGGGAAAGCTTTGTGTTTTTCTTTTTCAATTACAGTTGACACATAATATTATATTAGTTTCAAGTGTCCCACATAGTAGTTAGATACTTATGTAACTTAGGAAGTGGTCAACCCCATAGCTCTAGTAGCCATTTGGCACCATACATAGTTATTACAATGTATTCCTGACTATATTCCCTATGCTGTATTTTACATCCCATAACTATTTTTTTTATTAGTTTCAGGTATACAAAACCATGTAATAGTTAGACATTTATACCCCTCACAAAATGATAACCTCCCCCCCATCTCCTACTCGTCTGACATTGTATACAGCTGTTATAATTCCATTGACTATATTCCCTATGCGGTACCTTACATCCCTGACTACGTATATATTTACTATAGTTAACATTCAATATTATTCTACTTTAGCTTCAGGTGTGTAGCACAGTGGTCAGGCATCTACACAGTCTATGAAGTGGTCTCCTTAACCATAACTATTTTTATAAATGGCAACAGGTACTTCTTAATCTCTCTCACCTTTTTCAGGTTGGGGGAAATCTTTTCCCAGTTCTAAAGTCCTATCATCTGGAGCCAGGGGTGTCAAAACTTTTTTAAACGTTTTTCACCAAGGGCCATATGTGGTAAAATGAACAAACAGCCGGCCACTCACTCGAGGTGAAGTACGTATTGCCTCACCTGGTTTATTTAACTAAACTAAATATATTTTTGGAATTTGCTGCGGGCCAATTAACAATGGATTGCAGACCGCAGTTGGCCCACGGGCCGCAGTTTTGACACCCCTGCTAGGCATTGCTTACTTTATTTAGATTTGAGGCTAGTCTTGATTATACCTTTCAGCTCCCTTAATTCAGAAAACATTTCCAAGATCATGGTCTAGTTTATTCAGATATACTTGACTGTGTCTATAGGGCTAGAAAAAAAAGCCAGACATTGCGTTTTAGGGTTGTTTGAATATAGGAAGATCTCTGGATTTTGAGCCAGGAAAGCTAGCTCCTAACTAGTCTTAGTTTAACTAGAAAATTACATGAACATGGAAAGTCATTTATTCTCTAGGTCCTCAAGTTCACTTATTTATAAAATATAGGTGGATAAAATTATTTGATGATATCTAAGGTCCCTACCAACTCTTATGAACTTTCTGAGTCTCATTCATTTATGTAAAACGTTTATCCAGTGAAAATACAACCTTCTCTCCCTAAGGATACATGAACGTGAAATCAGATAATATATCTAAAATGCCCAGCCCAGAGCAGATAGTCAACAAATGGCAGTGGTAATACTTATTTGTGGTAATGCTATTAATGTACTACATATTTCCTATATCTTGGTGTTTATGGGCTGATTTTGTGTGCTGTTTCCTTTGTTGGTAACAGCAGCGTTACTGTGGCAATACTGCAAAGACACACATAGTATATGTAGAATCCTTACATTCATCCAAGGATCGTTTGCCATGTGATATATATAAGACACAATAGTGAACGTTTCCCATGGGCCCCAAACCCAACAGTCCTTTAGGAAGCGAGGAGCATGCTTTACCATAGCAGGAATGGTCACTGCGTGTGTTGCAAAGCAGCTGTCCTTTCTCACCTTGTGCTCATGGCTTGATTTATAAATCCATCCTGGTTCCCTTTTACTGAGTATACAATGGGCCTAGAATCTTGATCACAGTGTCTTTGGTGGTATGACCCCCATCGGTACCCACGGGCTCCTTCTCTGGGGACTTCTTGTAGATTCAAGCAAGTGCCACCCAAAGGTGGCAGGTCTGTGTGCCCATCTGGTAGTGTCCTTCTGGGGCTTTGTACTGGAAACTGTCATGAGGACAGATGGCTTCCTAAGACCGGTTGTGGGACTGTGTTGTAGGAATACGCACATTCTGGGTGGCTAGAACTCTATTTCTACCTGCGTTTGCTCAGGTATGAAATTGGGATGGCAATTCTGCCATGAGGCTTAATGAGAGGAGCTGTGTTAAGTGCTTGGTGCAGTGCCTGGAACACGGTCGATGCCCAAGATACCAGTTGTTTTCCTTTTTCTAAACTCAGTCCTGATATCTGAATGAACTTCTTTCTCAGCCCCCCAAATCCTTCCACTCCCTATTTCATGATGGATTGATAGCTCCCCATGCCCAGTCCAGCCTCCTGTTCACTGGTTTCCTTGGCCAAGGTGGCGGCGATTACCATGGGTACTTGTCTTCTCCCAAACAGGCCCAGCCTGTTCCTGCCTTCATACCCTGGATTGTTCTGTTCCCCCTTCTTTGAATGCCTTCTCTTCTCACACTATAATGCCTACATGTCTTCAAGGCAACACACAGATGTAATCACCTCCTTCCCTTACTTCCCCAGGCAGAAATGATCTCTGCCTCCTTTGGACACCAGAGAGCGTTCTACTTCTCTCATTCATTAAGTCATTCAACAAATATTGACTGAGGAGCTATTATGTACCAGGCATTGTGCTTGGGGCAGACAAGTTCCCTGGTCCGGTGAATGTGTCCTCTAGATGGGAAGGGGCAGACAATAAGCAAGTATATAAGATATTATTGGTGGTGATGAGTAATGTGACCGTGAGTGACTTCAGAGCTTGTTGGGGTAGGCTGGAGAGGGAAGGCTGCTCTGGGGAGATTACATCTACTACTAAGACCTATGAAGTATGAGCAAACAATATGGTGAATGTTTAAATAAAAAGAAATTTATTGCAGTAAAAGACACATTGCCACTAATCCCCCTCAAAATACACCCTACCCCCCACTTAGAGCACACTTATCCCATCATTCTTGCCACTTTCTGAGGCAGTCCTGAATTAATGTCACTGTGAGTGTCTTTAGTTGTGCTGTTGTGGCTGCCTCGATGTCCTGAATCGATTCAAAACATTTACCTTTCATGGTCATTTTGACTTTGGGAAAGAGCCAGAAGTGATCCGGTGAATAGTGTGGATGAGGACACACCACAATGTTTTCATTTGACAGAAATTGCTGTAACAGAAGTCATGTGTGATACGGAGTCTTTCCATTGTGATCACAAAATACAGTGAATGCTGTGCCAGGTGCCATCCAACGGAAAGGCAGGGATCTTCAACACGGGAAGCAGCGCGGCGAACCTTAGTACCCGTGTGTGACAAGTTTCAACTTGTTCAGTGCAGTCAGTTGGGTGTGAGCTACGGTTGAGAGAAGGTGTGTTTTAAAGTGTGCTGCAAATCATCCTCCATCACGACAATGCTCCGAGTCACACATCGCTCTCGGCAGTTTCGTCAAATGAAAACATTATGGTGTGTCCTCATCCACATTATTCACCAGATCTGGCACGGTGTGACTTCTTGCTCTTCCCCAAAGTCAAAATGATTCAGGACATGGAAGCAGCCATGACAGTGCAACTAAAGACACTCATGGAAGAGGACTTCCAGAACTGCTTCAGAAAGTGGCAAGAATGATGGGATAAGTGTGTTCAAAGTGAGGGGGAGTAGTTTGAGTGGGATTAATGGCAATGTGTCTTTTACTGTAACACATTTTTTAAACTTGAAACATTCACTGTATTGTTTGATCACTTGTTGTAGAGGATAAAGAGCGAGACTCACAAAAATCTGGTGAAAGAGGGTTTAAAAACAAGGAAACAGTAAGTATAAAGGCCTTGAGGTGGAACTAAGTGTGGCATGTTTGAGGAACAGGACAGAAGATGGGGTAGCTGAAAAATAGTGATCAAGCGGGGAAGCTTATGGAATGCCCTCTGTTCAGAATTTCTCTTTTAGAGGCTGAAATAAGGTGATAAGAGGCATGTGGAAGACTGGACCCAGGCACTTTGCCTTTTTTCCCATCTACCTTCGACATTGTGTTGCACTGTTGGCGTTTGTGTGTCTTATTTTTCCTTCCTGACTATCAGCTCTGTGAGAGACAGGACTATCACTTATTTGTCTCCTTATTTCCCATGACATCCATCTGTGGCCATGGGTACTCATTACCCGTGTTTGTTAGAAGGCAGAGTGTCTATTCTGGGATAAAAATGGAGCTCATCTAGTCTTTTGGGGGTGGGTAGGGCTGACCTGTAGGTTTCTCAACTGGATGTGGCTGTAGAGCCCCTGCAAAAAGCTACTGGGCAGAGTATAAACCATTTCTGCAGGCAGAGCCCAGGCTGTCTCCTAGGCCACAGCTGTTGGCTCTGCCTGGCTGCTTGATTGCATGCCCAGCCTTGGCTTCTCTAGCCTGTGTAGATTTATGCTGTGGGCCAAACTCTTCTCACCTCAGGAAGAGTTGACTTTGCTAAACAGAGCTTTTTCCTTAAACTCAGCTTCTTCCTTGCCTAAATTCCTATTCTCTGATGGTTCACCTGATTTGGGCACCTCTGCCTGTTCCTATTCAGACATGTCCTGCTATCTCCTACGTCCCAACATGCTGTTGGGATGCTGTCATGAGATAAGACAGGGTTTCTCAACCTCAGCTCTGTTGACATTTTAGGCTGAATAATTCTTTATTGTGGGAGGCTGCCCTGTGTTGTAAGATGTTTAGCCGCATCCCTAGATCTGTACCCACTAAACGCCAGTGGCATTCTCTATCCCCAGTTATGGCAACAACAACAGAATATCTCCAGAC
Organism: Rhinolophus hipposideros; assembly: GCF_964194185.1. Taxonomy (NCBI): domain Eukaryota; kingdom Metazoa; phylum Chordata; class Mammalia; order Chiroptera; family Rhinolophidae; genus Rhinolophus; species Rhinolophus hipposideros. The sequence continues at coordinate 25,878,814 of NC_138069.1, read as the reverse complement.
ATTGCTAAATGTCCTGGAGGGGGGCACAAAATTACCTCTGGCTGGGAACCATTAACATAGTTACAGTGAGGCAAAAACTTAGTGATCAATTAGATTAATCTCCCTTCTCTCATTTTATCAATTAGGTCACTGAGGCCCAGAGTAGGAAATGAGTTGCCCAAGACCACACTGAAAATTGGCAGTGATAGAAGCATAGACCTTGTGCCTTTTAAATCTCAGTCCAGTGCTTTTCCTTAACATGGTGCAATCTCCTTAGGAGGTGGTCAGGTAAAGTGGAAACGTAGTGACTTTGGAGAAGACAGACTTGGATTAATATCTAGGCCAAGTCATTGGCTGGCTGAATGACCTTTGGTCCTGAACCTCTCTGCGCTCCCATTTCCTCTTATGTAAAATGAGGGTGATAAATCCCACCTCGAAGGACTGTTTTGAGAACTAAATGAAAGGTATGTGAAACCATAGCATCATGTTGAAGGAAAGTTAGAGTTGTCACCAGTGGGACTCAGAGTGCCCAGTGGAAAATGAGGCTGATAAACTGTGCTTTCTGGTAGACTACGTTAAAAATACAGGTGGTAGGATTGGAAACAGCCAACTAGTTTTCCAGTTTGGAAAATAACTGGTTGTGTCGAAGGCTGACTCATTTGACAAAATTGTTCTCCCCACTGCCTTTCTTAGGAGGTATCTCTGATGATTATGTCTTATCTCGAATGTCCTCTGTCTCTACCTTCCCCCAGCAAAATGTTATGACAAACATGCCTAAATGGTAAAGGAGCACAAGAGCCCAAGTTGGGGGCTGTGTCTTTTCCTTCTCTTTTATCAGATGAATATGCTGGCGTTTTTCCCCTTAGGACTATGGAGATTTGACTGCCATTAGGTGACCTGGTTTTGGTGTTGATTAAATACCCCTAATATAGTGCTTTGTCATTTTCCAAGATGTTTTCATGAACATTTTCTTTGATACCCTGCATGGCCCAGTTGGAGTGGTTCTCAATCCTGGCTGCACATTATAGTCACATGAGAGTTCAAAACAAAACAGCAACAATAAAACAACAGCGACTATGCCTACACTCAGACGAACTGCATGTGGAGATGCACCTTGGGCGCTGGCGATTGTTTCAAGTTCCCTAGGTGATTCCATTGTGCAGTTAGGGTCGAGAATCATTGCCTGTTTTGACATCAGGTGTCCTATTTCTTTGGTGAGTAAAATGAGGATCAGGGTATTTAATTTTTTTGCCCAAGGTTGTAACGAAGGAGAATCCCTAATCTACTGGCTTTTCCACCACAGCACATTGCTCCTCTCCCCATGTTGTAATCATGGGAAAGTAGCTTCTTATTCAAGGACCTCAGTTTTCTTATCTGTAAAGCGGGATAGTAGTGGACCTCCAGAGACATTCTTTCCTAGAGAGAACATTGGCCTTTGGTAAGCAAGGAACTTGCCACTTTGTCTCTCAGTTGATGTGTGACATTATTTCAGTGAAAGGTATTCATACCCAATTCTGTAGGACCTTGTTGACCCCCCTTTAGTACATAACAGAGTGTTACTGATCAAATAACCTGAATAGGGCTATAAAAGATGCAAGAAAAGGAAAATTACCGCATATACATTTCAACTTTCATACCTGTGGCGTTTTCTTGATGGGGGCAGTATTAGACCCCAGGGGCAATCTAATATTATTATGAGGAAACATTGACCTTTAGGGATTCCTTTCTTTAGCTGAGACTACATCCATTGTCCTGTAACCCCCAGAACTGATCCTACTGTTGTTCACACAGAAAGATAGCTCCCAGGAGAGCGCCAAGGATCCTTTCCCAGGTCGAATCAATTATTGTGCAGGGGACCTGCTTTTCTGTCCCCTCTCCGTCCTGTGTGCTGCCTCCTTGCCTGGATCTATTTTAAAGGGGCTAAAAAGAACTCTTTCTCCTCTCTCCACCCCTCCCCCCCCTTTTTTTGCAGTCCTGTCTAGATTATCGATCTCTCACGCCCCAAGAGGATAGGCTGGCTTTCTCAAAGGTGTGACAAGTATAGCTTTAACCATTCCATTTTTAGTTACTTTGGCATAACAGGAAGATAGAACTGTTTGCCTGTTTTTCCCCCCCTGGCCGTTATGCATCATGGCCTGGTTAACAGAGAGATGGGTAATATAAAGGCTTTGGATTCAAGCCGATCCGGTGCAAATCCTGGCTCTGTCACATATAGGACTTTGAGTAAGTTATGTTATCTCTTTAGGTCTGAGTTCCTCATCTATAAGGTCCTACCTTAGAGGGCCAAGGTCATGATATAGAAGATGTGAAGTGTGCTTAACAAGTAAGTGTTCAGTACATGGAAACGTGTGCTTTTATGGTCTTTATGATCATTGTCCCAAATATTGGATGGTCAGATCAGTCTTCTCCATGTTTCAGCTGGTGTTAAGCACTTCTTCATTCAGTGGCACCCTAGACACTGGAGGTGACCGCAGGTGGGTGCAGATAATGATGAGGCTTTACCCCAATCTTCTAGTATCTTTCCTTTCCCCCAACCCTTTTCTACCACGGTAGTTATTGCCTGAAATACCACTGCTAGAGCTTTCTTAATTTATTTTAGGCTTCTCACTCCTGTTGTTTATGCAAAATTCCTTGGGGGAAGAAAACACTTCAAGCTGCTTTTAAACATCAGTATCTAAGTGTCGACAAATGTCAGGTCCTTTATAGAAAGCCCATTTTTCTTGAGTGAAAGAAAAGCTTTCAGCCAAGAGTGAGGGTCATGTGGTTTGAGGACCAAAGTTATGTACTTATAAGCCCAGTCTCGATTTCCATTTTGGTTGTGACTCCGTGCACATCACAGATACACCTGGACTTGTTTGGGGATGTCTGGGAGACAATCCCTGGGAGCCAGCCAGCTCCCTAGAGATACTATGACCACTGAACATCAAACCCTGCTCCTTACGCAATTGAAACTGGCTCTTGAAAACCAAATCCCATTCTTTGTCTTTCTTTTCTTTTCTTTTTTTTTTAATCCTATTTGGATGAATGACTCACAGTGATCTATTTCAGCTGAAATGACTTGAGAGCTGTTTGTGAGTCACATATAGTGGCCACCATTAAAAAATGTACTGGACTTGACTCAGCAATAAGGAAATAACATAACTTCTAGAGCTCTGGTTCAGAAATGGCACAGAAATGGAATGGACAAATATAAAAAGTAGATAATGGATCCACAGTGATTTAATTCTCGGTGATATTTTCATTTTATGCAAATACTAAAAGAAAAAAAAAAACACTGGCTGCTTGGGGGGGAAAAAAAACAGGAACCAAAAAAATTATTTAGTGTTTGATCAAGCAAAAATCCTTTCAAACATCTGCCAAGAGAGTTAAAACAAATATAGATGTTAAATAAAAGGCCCGGGTACCAAAGAGCAAAATTTAATGAAATCTAGAACTGTTAAGTATGGATTCCTGTTGAGAAAAATGTCAATCTCTTTCAGAGTGTTCCCATTGCTCTATTTTTAAGAAAAGTGTAGTAAAAATACATAATACAAGTTAACTCTTCTTCTTGCTTTTGTTTTCCCCGTCACTCCTCCATTGATGAAAAGAATTTTCCACTGGAGTCTTGGACCCCCACAAAGCATAGACCCTCATTTCTAGCATGGATGGCCTCTCCCTATCAGATCAGGTTACTGGTGAGCTCAGTAGCTGGAGAGGCATCTTACCAGGCCAAAGGCAAAAGGTCTTTGAAGCATGTTGATGGTAGAGGGTTATTTCCAACTCCTCTGAAATGCAGATTCCCAATGGCGGGTCATACCAGATTCTGCAGTGGTAGGCTAAGGGCTGAGTAAAATCTGATGAGAGGGCAGGGATTGGGGAGGACATCAGCTGGCAGTAGTGAAGAGTGATACTCCATCTTGAGGGTCCTGCTTCACGTACCATGCCCACATCGACCCGTGAGAGACTGAACAACACTTGAGTTAAAAGGGCAAAGAGTTTGATTTTGGGGTGGTTCTTTGCTATGGCTGATGTAGGAGAATGGGAGGGACAGAGAGATGGTGGGTGTCCACTGAGAGAATCCACAGAGGAAGCCAATCATGCTCTGCCTACTCGTAGGCAGGCTCCAAAACCTTTAGTTTGTCAATCGCTAATGATAACCCCTAGCAGAGGAGACTGGAGAGAAGTAGGAGGTAAGGGAACAAGCCAGAATATGGTTATCAATAAAAGCTAATGACACATGGCACACACTGAATCATGCATCTAGGTGAGTGGCTGCTGGAGAGCCGGAACCCAATCACACCAAGAATGAGAGTTGGGATCTCTGAAAAAGCCATGTGCCAGGAACCGTCCCCTCCCACCCAAAGTTTCGGTCAGCCTGGGCTTCTCTCCATGAGCCTTGTCCCCTCTCCAATCTTGCTTTAGTTCAGCTTTGTAGTCACAATCCTTGGTGTATTGATTCTGATCATTGAAATATAGTATCTCCTTCTGTCTTAACCAGGGAAAAAAATCTGCCTCCTTGGGTTAGAAGTTGAAGCCAGGGATCTTAAGGACCCCAATGTCATTATCAACTTAATCCATATCCCTTTCCACCTTCAAATAGTTAACCTTGGGCATTTTACTTTCTAAAGACGAAAGAATGTTATCTGGCCATATGCTAAGATAACATTTTTATAAGGACATAAAAACCCAATTTGTCTAAGTCAGCAAAACCCTAAGCTTCATATTCGGTCTTTTACACCTAGGAGACAGCACATCATGGAAGGTTCTATTGCTTGGGGGGCTTTGATGAGGCTTCTTCTTCCAAATTCTTCCATCACCTTTCTTTCAACACTTAGCTTGCGTAGCATTTCCCCCCACATCAGAGGCTCCAGAAAGAAAGAGTCTACTCCATAATGGGGCTCCTGCTCAGATGTTAAGCAAATGAAAAGCAAGAATCATGGGCGATAGCTCCCTGGCTGTAAGCTGTTCCCAAGTCTCTACTTTGTTCAGGAGGCCAATTGCCCTTCAGCTACCAGCGTGCCTTTGGGCTTGAGCACAGTCAGAAGGACATACTTTTCAGAGCTGAGGTTGACTCTGTGAAGAAATATAACCTTCCAGCTAAGTTCTGTGAGATGGCTCTTACACCTTAAGGAAGCTTTATCTGAACCTCCAGCAATAAATTCGTGAGCCCTCCTCCGAGTGCACGCCGGCCTTTGCCCTCTCCGCCACCCTTGGTCGGAGTTGCTTTTCACACGCATTCTCAACTAAATGAATGCTCAGGCTGGGCCCTGTCTCAGGAAGGTAGCCCATTCTTCAACAACCTCCGTCTGCATCCAGGGTTTGGGGCTGAGGAGTGCAGGGTACCTGGGAGAGCTCCCAGGGCGAATTAATTTGAAGGTTGCGTTTTGACTTTTGCTTGCTTTCAAGGTGGAACAAATCTTGACTCTGCAATCTGAAAACTGAAGAGGGATGGGGAGGGAGTTGGGAATAAGTGAGGAGAAGGAAGTGGCCTAACAGAACCTGCAAATCGTGAATATTAGTAAGAAAACAAATTGCACACATTAACAACTGAATTAAAAGAGAACAGTACCGTTTCCTCATTAGTGTCCCAGTGACTCCGTTTTCAGAGACACAAGCTCTATGAGACAGGGTTATTCTCCCCTTATTGCAGTACAGTGTTATTTATCGTCCTTACGTAGCAAACTGAAAAGGGTGAAAGAACATCAAAAAAGGAAAGAGGACAGCAGAATGGTTTTCAATTCTTCGGGAAAATCAGTTGAATCATCCTTTTGGTGGTCATTGTGGTTGGTGGCGGTTGTGTTTCACTTTGTTGTTGTTTTTGGCACTGAAGGGTTTGGGATGGGGCTAGAGGAGCTCGAGCCTGCTCCCCAAGGGGTCTCCATCTGCTCCAGTTATAATCCTGTGGCTCCCAAAGGCATCCCTGAACTGTGGCTCATGCAGGGAATTGATTGCATGGACTTGGGGAAGTCGTGGCTGACCACTCGGCCATTCTCTCCACTCCCACCACCGCTGGCTCCTGCCCCGCTGTTTCGGGGGAGTGTCGATGTCCGTATGGCTTCGTTGATGGATTGCTGTGGGATCAAACAGAAACCCTTTTCAGGAGGACCAGGGGTTCTTCCCCAGGTCCTTGGCAATGATTGGCAAAAAGAATGAGTCAACATTGGACTTACAATGCTACTGCTACCCTCTTCCCGTCCCACTCCGTCCCTAATCTGTAATGCTGGTCTTGACTTCTCATGAACTCACAAAACTGCTGCGTGGCTCTGGACAAGTCTGATTCCCTCCCTGGACCTCATGGTCTCTCTCTTTAACAAGGGGTGTGCTGGACTAAAAAATCTCTAAGATCCTTTCTGGTTCTTTTATTCTGTGATTTCTAAAGGTGGAATAGTTCCATAGTAGTATTGATGGCAATCAATGCAGCAACATGAAACAAGTGGAAAAGCTCTGGAAATGGGGTTTAGGAAACTTGGATTTTAGTTCCGGTTCTGATATTAACTAGTTGTGTGACCCTGTATGTATCTCCTTACCTCTGTAGACCTTTTAAATCTCCATGTTTATAAAATGTATTTATCTATGTACCTACAGACTGTTATTAGCAAGAGAGATGTCACTACATGAAAAACTATTGAAAATGTTAAAAAGAATTAAGGGTGTGCTATTGTTGGGTTAAAAATGAAAAAACTGCCTCCGATTTGCTTCAGGGAAAATGCTGTCCTACCTCTAGCAGCATGTGTGAAGGGAATGTAGAACTCATTTGAATAATACAATAGGCAGAATGTAATTGGAAAGAGGCATGTGATAAAGCAAACGAGAATGCATGACAAAGATTGTTCTCCTTGTCAGCCCCTTCCCAGCAGCCTGTAAAACCTGCACCTCTTTTTTTGAAACCTGCATTTCTAAATTGACACTTTAGATCAATGCTGATAAACTTGTGATTTCTAGAATGTTGGAATTCTGTATATGAAATGGACTCCAGCACTCACCCCAGGACCAGATGAATTAGGTGGAGTTCTGGGATTAGAACCACATCTTATTAGACAAGACGAAGGATTCTGTTCTGAGTTCCTTTGCAGGAAAACGCTTCGTGAGATGAACCCCAAACCCTTATCTCTTCCTGTCACTTCTAACTTCACATTAAGAGATACTCATAGACGTTCTTTTTTAGGTGGGGCTTAGTTTCTTGGTGTTCCGGAATCAACATAAAGGGAAAGAATGTTCTATGAGTTGGTCTCTAAGACCAACCCTACCCATGCTTCAAAGGGGCATTGTGTTCTCACCTCCTTCTTGAAGCCGTCTTAGACTGCACCAGCCAGTGCTGGCTACCTCTCACCTTAGTACTCCTGCATTATACATTCTCTTGTAATCGTTCTGCGTCAGGTCTGTAAGTTTTGTCCTCTCTAAAGGTGCTAGTTATCTGGAATGGGCAAGGACCATGTCTTCTTAATCCTTAGCTACCTCCCAGAGTGCTCAGCATACAGGTAGCTGCTTAATCAATATTCCTGAGTTTGTCAAAGAAAAACCAAACACCTAGGATGCTTCTCAACAAGTCCAACGCTTTCTCCTTTGCATATTATGATGATTCTAGTGATCAGAGAAGCCAGTCAAACTACTCTGGCCAGACAGGGATAAACAGGGCAGTTTTGATCAATTTTTTGTTCTTTCTGCTATACTTCGATGGGAGTATCCTCTTATTACTGGCAATTCTAACAACTTTTTAAATGTCTTTTCTTTCTAAAATCCATGATTCAGATATTTTTCCCCCATATGATGCACCGCCTACCCTGGTTCTGTCTCTTCCTCAAACTTCTCGAGTTGATTTATTTACATTCTACCTTTGTTGTCCTCCATTAAAGAGGAAGTGTCACCTGGATTGCATTCTTCTAAGTCAAGGCCAAATAAATATCACTGCGATGCTCTATGGGGGAAATGTGAAACGAAAACACGAGGAATTAATGGTTACTTACTTTCCCCTAAAAAATGTTGAAAATAACTTTGTATGTGTGTGTAAAATATGGAACCCTCTACTGGATAGCTTGAAATCTCTATCTTCTATGGTTTTCCTCTGCCATATCCCTTTACTTTAAAACAAAAGCTTCAAGTTCACACTGCTCACCTTGTGCTTTGCTTCTCACAAAGTCTCACACATTCCCATAATATTCCACTGAAGTACTTGTTGCCTTTGTCTTAAAGGAGAAGATGGGCAGCATAGTTAACATGGCTGCCTATCAAAGTGGGAGAGAAGTTAGCTGAGCATATAACTAAAACCCTCCAAGTCATGTCCCTGAGAATTTGTTTCCGAGGAAGCTGAGGGCTTCTCAGTGATTCCATACACCACTGATAGTGGTTACAGCCTGCTTGCTGGCTTCCTTTCTAATACGTTTATGGGATCTCAGGAGAAAAAATGAACAGTCAAAACTTTGGAGTAGAAAGCAATACGAAAAATGACTAGATCACCAATTCTCAAACTTGGCTGCACACTGCGATCACTTGAGGAGTTTTAGTTTTGGGGGAAAAACAATACTGACGCCTGAGACCTAATCCCAGAGATATTGACTTAATAGCTGCGATGTGTGGCCTGGATGCTTGAAGTTTTGAAAACTCCCCAGGTGATTCCACTATGCAAACAAGATTGAAATCCACTGACCTAGTTTATTTCATTCACTTTACAGAGCAACTGAGGACTTAGGAATGACTGGCTTAAGGTTAATTGTGTGGTCTAGTGCCAACGTGGATGACCTTTATACTGTGGTTCTTCGTACCCCCTGTAGCTGAAACTGTCATAAGTTAATGTCATTCCTTCTCTTGCCTCTAGGAAACGTGGTTCTCCCTGCTCCATCCTTGCCGTACCAACCATTCTTAAAGCTGATTCTTAGAGCTGCTTTTGTTGTTGCTGTTTTTTGAAACTGATACTCAGGGAGTAAAATGTTTTATCTCAAAGTCCCTCAAGCTGGCTCTTCAGAGACTCGTTTCTCTAACAGTGATTACATCATAACTTCTCAGCCACTTGCCTTTCTAAAAAAAGTCTCCTGAGTCTCTGCACATCATAGAGCACCCCAACAAAAGCACAAAGCTCCGGAATGACCTCATCCTAGGACTTGTGCTAAGAGCCAGATGACTGCCTGCTATGGTACATACACCCCCTGCATTACCAAGTCTCTCAGCTGCTCACTAATCCCACGGCAATGTGCAAAGCCTCCATTGCTGTGCATTAAACAGGGCTCTTAGCACCGCTACACACAATTACGGAAGGTCAGCGGCTCTCCCGGGGGTGGGAGAGGCTGGGAATTAGTTTCCTTGGGGAGCAAGGTGGTAAATAATAAAGACCTTGGTTGTCCTTCATATCAGCTAAGAACTCAGGTTCTGGTCGGTTTTCCCAGGTGAAATAAAGGAACGGAGGATCTGAGACTATTCATTTTGGAGTTTGTCTTAGCTGATGGATTTTTGCTACTGTGACAATGTAAATTATACTCAAATGTTCCGTTTGCCTGAGTCCCTCTCTGAGTCCCCATTCCTCACAAGTTTTCCTCTTCTCTCAGTCTCCCGGGCCTCCTGCTGATTTCCGGGAAGAGTCCTGGTCTTCGGGTCCCCGACACTTGTTCTTCCTTTGCTGGCAGCTGCCTTCCCCTGGGGAATTCCTTGTACACCTCAAGCCTGTTAAACATCGCTTTTGCAGGGCAGCCTCTCGGACCTTCCCCAGTCCCCATTCCCTGATCAGAACTTGACAGCACTGGGCATTGTTCTTCAGAACACTCACTGAACGTGTGCGTTTGCTTATTTTCTGTCTTCTCCATCAAACTCGCAGTGTCCTGAGAGCAGAAGCCGTGTCTGTTTTGTTCCTGACTGTATCCCCAGTGCTGAGCAGTGCCTACCGTACAGTGGTGCTCGGGATGGCTTTGCGGAAGGAATATTGGCAGGAGGCCCTGCTCATTTTCCCTGTGACACTTGCTTTGTGTTCTGCCCATGTGACATCAAAGGGGAAAGGAATGCAACAATGCACAAGCAAATGATAACATACCACAGCTGGCCTCAGTAACAGGGACAGGTCAACCTAAGGATAAGGGCTGCATGTTATTTATCTGGGCATTGGGGCTGGGGCTCAGAAGTATCTGTTGCCATGTGGTTGGGAAGGAGAGAGAAATTTAGAGGTGGCTTGGTTGGTCCCAAGAAGCCAGACTTTGCAAAAGCCATGTTGGAAATCTAATTCCTGTTCCTTCAGCTCCTAGCTTTTGTGGACTTGTTAGGATAATCTACTTAGCTTCTCTGAACCCCTATTTCTTCATCTGTTGAATTGCAAACACAACATATTACAGGGTTAATGGAAATATATGTAGCACTTTGAACATGGAAGTTACTAAAAAGATGTTGTCTTCCTTTCCTTCCGTCTCCTTCCCTTCTTTTTCATTTCTGTCCCTCTTTTTCTCCTCCATTTTCCATGCAGAATGGAGAAAGGCCTACTGAACACGGTTGAGAAGTAGAAGGCCGGCTCTGAACTAGGGTTAGGTTCAAGGCTCTAAGAGTTAGCCAGATCAAGGAAAGAAAGAAGAAGGAAGGTTCTTGCAAAGGCCCGTCAGTGTTGGCCTCTGGGGGACATTGGAGGCTGCTCTTCTGAAAAGAGCCAACTGACTTTGGAGAAGGCAAAGTACAGACTAGCAAAGAGAACTGCAAAGCTGGGAAGTCTGAGAGGCAAGTGGCATGTGTTCCACTTATCTCTTTTGGATGAGAGAAGAGTTGATAGAGGTTCAAACAGTGAGGGCTGGGTTTACTCATAAAGACAGCAGAAGTCACTTTTCTGCATTTGGAAGTTTAAAAATTCTATTCAGAGCCTCAGTGAGTTGTGTAGAAGTCATGGCAACCAATGGAATTAATCATAGAAGATTGTGGTGAAAGATGTTGGAGTAATGATTTCAAGAGACCCTGGTGTTGGCTTCTGAGATGTTCAGCATCTTTGTAAAGGGAAGGGTGAGAATGTCTTTGAGAAGTTATGGCGTACATGCGTCAGTGGCCACTTCTAAGGATAGTATCTTAACCTGAAGGTTGTGGCTTCAGTGGTGAAGATCAGCACCATCCAGTGTTAAGAGGGTCGCTATCTTTGGTCACCCTCGTGCCACTACCTGGCACTAACCATGATTAGCAGGACCTAGTAATTCCAGAGGAAGCGCTGCACATCCAAGAGATCACCTGCTTGGTGGATGCCTGGTTTCATTAGATTTTATGAGCATAAACAGATGGGGCCAAAACCACGTTGGATGATGCTTGTTTTTCCAAGCTGGGTGTTTGGTTTTTTAAATATTTATTTATTTAAGTGGGGTTTCCAGGACCCATCAGCTCCAAGTCAATAGTTGTTTCAATCTAGTTGTAGAGGGCGCAGCTCACAGTGGCCCATGTGGGGATCGAACCGGCAACCTTGTAGTTAAGAGCACCGCGTTCTAAGAAACTGAGCTAAGCGGCTGCCCCAGGCTGGGTGGTTTTATGGTTGTATTTGCCTAACCTAACAGCTTCCTCCCATGCTTCCCCTTATCCTCCAAGAGGTTTTTCCTTCCAGATACAATTCTACGTTAATTTTACTAATACCCTACGTGCATGGAATGTCCAAAGAGAAATCCTACCTTGAGGAACTCAGAGTCTATATAGCTCAAAAAGCCTAGGGCGTGTAAGTAGGGGCCATACAAGGAAAGTCTTAAGGAGCGTGTAGCTGGCCACTACTAATAAGAAATATTATAAATTCTAGTTATCATTGTCATTATGTATGCAGGGCTTCCTATGGACCAGACATTTTGCCAAGCCCTTTATATCCAATTTTTCATATAATCTTCACAATGATTTTCTGAGGTAGGTACCACCACTAGTCCCGTTTTACAGAAAATGAGGATCAGAGAGCTATTGAAACTTGTCCACGATGACACAGTTAACAAATGGAGCAGGCCGGATTTATGCTCAGACTTGCAGACTCCAGAGCGTGTGCTATAGACCACACACTACACGGTGTCCTGGGGGTGGGGGGGTAGTGAGAAGGTGCTCCTGTGAAGGGTTCTGGGCATTCCTGGGCCACTGGCTTGGGCCAGTGGGGAATGAGCCAGGGGGAAGGTTTTAGGGGTTGTTAAGTTTGCAACTCATCTAGCTCTCCTCTTGTCCCCTCTTTGTCTCTGGAGTGGCCTTTCCTCTCCTTGGAGGGTAAGGTAGGAGAGTCTTTAGGCTGACGTTTTGGATAGAATAGGCAAAGAAAGCTTCATGTAGGTTCTAGGAGACCTCATTGTGTCCAGCCAAGGTCCTTAGGAGTCTACACTGGGTTTAAGGTCTGAGGCTCGTGCTTTCGCTGTGCTTTGTCCTCGGACCTGGTATTGGGTGAGCTGGTCAAGGGTAGGATGGAGGCGTGGCGAGGCATGGCTATTCCTGTCATTATATGTTAGGGAAGTTGCGTTGTAAGTGGGTCCTATGGCACAGAAGACAGGGAGACGCATCAGCCTGCATAAAGGCACATGGGTGGAAAGTACGGGGTAGGTGGCTGGAGGATGGAGGATGTAAGGAGAGCTGATTGTCTGGGAGGGGAAAGAAGACCTTGGAAATGCTGAATGCTGAGACAGGAGATCCGAATCCAAGACAGAAGGCCCTCCTCCCCCGACTCCCAGTCCTTGTGTCCAGAACTGAATACAGAGTTTGCAAACCGGGAAGGAAATGTCCAGCCCTGTCATCTCCAAGAGTGACCCTGGAGGTGTGTGTAGGGCCGATGCCCCAGGTGCGGAGGGGTCAGGCAGGGGGCTAGGGTTGTGACCCGACAGTGGGTGTGCTGAGCTCGGGAGCAACTGAACTTTGTAAAACGGTCATCTCAGGGTGCGCTCGAGGAGACCAAATCCTACCAATGAATTGTCTTAGTGCAGTCAAGTCAAGGTCATTGCTTAGGATACACAGCTCCGAGTGCCTGTGCTTCTCTCCATTTCTGATGGTCTGAACCCCACTTGTCCTTCCTCTTATTTCTGCCTCTTCTCAGAAGCCTTCTCTAATTTCTTTGTCCCCTACATTGCTACAGGCCTTCTTATCGATACCATATGTTGCTTCACTGAATAATGGTTCTGTGTCGTTCTTTGTAGAAGAGTCTGAAGGTCACAGTGTGCATCTCAATCCTCTCTCCTTCCTCACAATGTCTAGTTCATGGTGCTGCTCACATGGTTAACTCTTCTGTACATATTTTCTTATTGAAGTTAAAGGATGAAATGTGAGGGGCCTCGAAGGTCATTTAACCCCACTCCCTATGGATACTTGAATCTACACCCTTGTCAAGAGTGATTCAGCCTCTACTTGTTAACCTCCAGTGATGGGTCACTTGCTACTTATTGGGACAGTCTGTCCTATTTTTAGGTAGCTCAGAAAGAAAAGTGAATCTCCCTTACAGTGTTAACAACTGTTCTCCATGGCTTTCAGTCATTAGTTCTTGTTGTACACTTTGGGACCCCACAGAACTAGTCTTCTTTCCCACCTGAAAAGTCTTCATATGTTTACAGATAGCTCTTGTCCTTCATAAGTCTTCTCTTCTCCAGTTACTTGTCTGCAGCTATATTTGATGTGGTTGGCGGTCATCTAATTAATCTGCTTACCCTTCTCTGTACATGATTCTCTCTGCCAAAGTCTGTCTCGCAATATGGCGGTTAAGAAAAGACCTAATTCACCAACCGTGACTAGATCATCCATTTTGCCGAGGGTAGACACTCTCACCCCATATATTGGGAGATACACTTCTGTTAATGCAACCTCAGCAACAAGCTACCTCTTGCCTCATGCTACATTCACTGTCCACTTCAACTCCTAATTTTCAGTCTCACCACTCATCTTTGGTGGATATAGTTGTTTTCTTGGGCCTTATGTTTACTATCTTCCTTCCCACCTTCCTTCCTTCCTCAGAGATGCCTCTTCCCTTGTCACCTTCCTTATAATAGCTTTATACCCCCTGTCTTGGGCTGATCTCAACAGCCTGTTACTCCCACCCTGTCTAGTTGAGGGACTCCCAGGAAACCCAGCTGGATCACAGAACAGGTTAGGAAAAAGGCCTGGGAAGACGATGCCACCTTCATCCGCTTGGACTCGCTACGGGATTTGTAGCAGAACTCGATTAAGGCAACCAGCATGGCTAGTCCAAGTCCTCCGATCAGGATGTAGAACACGCCTGCCACATTGCTGAGGCTCAGGGCACTTGTCTTGTCCTGGGAAGAGGAGGAGGGCAGGGGGGGAGGGGAAAAGAGGAAAGTGAGCCAAGAGGCTAGAGCCCATCTAAGTCACAGCATTTCTACACACATGCACTCAACCCCGTCACCCTCTTTAGCATTCAGAATAGTTGGAAAGGCTTTTGATTCACTGACAGAATATTAAACATTCCCCATAAAAGAAGTGGTGTGTGTGTGTGTGTGTGTGTGTGTATAACAGTTTTCCAAGTATCCCTGATTATTTTTAATTTATGTTTATATTCCGCACCCCCCACCCCACCTCCCTAATGCCTGTTCTGGGGCAGGAAATGCCACAAGAAATTCAGGGCAGCTTCTACCAAGATCTGTATCCTTGAGCTTACCCTACTCTTTCAGAAAACTCTGTCTCTTCCTTTTCAGCTCAGTTCCTGCCCTCCATCCCCTCTGTTGCTGAGCAACACATTTGCCTTGCTTCTTGTTTATGTCTCTAAGTGTTTTTCAGAGAGTTGGTATTTAAGATGAGCTTTCACCTAGATGTGCATTTGATTTCCATTTAATAAGACAGTTATTTTATGTATAATAAAGACCTACCAACATATTCTTTTAACTTACTGCTCTGAGTCCTAGTTTAGAGGAAAAAAACTGGGGGAACTTGGAGTAGTAAAAAAGTACTGAGATAGAAAAATGGATCTATTAAATCCTAATAATTATGCTTAATTGGTGTCATTTTTCTGTTGGAGGAGCTTGCTAAAAACACTGTAGGCATGCTCAGGTGGCTGAATTTAGAAATCTCTGCTTCCTGCGGTAAAAGGTCTTGCGCTGGTTTTGGATGAAGAGGGTCCTGGAGCAGGGTGCTTAATTCCTCAGGATCTGGGGGAAAGTGCTCATGTCCAACAGCAGATGGACAGAGTTCGCTCTTTGGAGTCTGCGAAAGGCCTTCAGTCTGGTGAGACCATCCCTGAGTTATGTCACTTCCAATTGGGTTCAAAAATCGGGTCTGAGGAACGACATCTTCCCAAGTGGTGAGAACAACTAAATAAAACTGGTGGTCATGGTGGGAGGTAATGGCTCAGGGAGAGGGAGACACTGCTCAGTGAAATTCTCGACATCTTGAAATCCTGAAAGAATACTCATCCCCAGAGGTCAGGGTGGTTCTTCCACCTTTGTTCTATTGTTTGCTCAGATAGAACAAGTTTCTCATTGAGTTAAAATGAAATGCCTGCCTCAGCTGGCATGGGCACATGCCATGGTTGGTTGGTTGGTAGCACTGGAAAGGATATAGCTTTTATATCACTCCACGTATTCTTTGTCAGGTGGGGATATAAGCAAGCGAAGGGTGAACTGTCTTGCTTTAGGGACTCCTTTGACCTCTGCCTATTAGAATCTGGGTGTATGGAGAGGGGTCTGTTGATGAGCAAGTCAGGAACCTCTGCCCTAGTTCTACTTGGTGCATTGTACAGGATTCCACGGGGCTCAGCTTGGGCCTGCAGCCGGCAAACAGCAGCCTGCCTTCCCTTCCCAGAAGCAGCCTGGTCCAGCAGAGCTGTAGGATTATCTAAGCACACCCCTTTGGTGGCTTCCTGTATTGCTAAAGCAGATGGCCCTTGATGATGGCTTATATTTGGCAAGGCATATTCTGGCTTTGGAAGCAGTGGAAATGATTATTCAAAGGAGTAGAATTTCTTCTGCTCTGGTATAATGGCCTGATAAGGGAAATGGGCAAAAATGAGTTTGGTGGTTTGTTCAAGAGTTGGTTGAACAAGGAAGTTCCCACTTGGCATGATTTTTTTAGAACACTCAAAATGTCTCCCTGTTTGTTGAGGAGGTGGGCTGTAATTCTGCTTCTGTAGAGTAATTTAGAGCCCTTGGAGGAATTAGTGTCAGTAGAGATTCCTGTACCACTTTTCTGAATAGAGAGGGCTAGGGGTGTGGTCGGGAGGCAGTGAATGCATTATCAGACAGTGGATGGGGAGCAGGCCTGAGGGAAGGAAAGAGGTTGGGAGGAAAGGAACGAGTCCTGCTCACAAGCTGACCCATCTTTAAGTAGCTAAAGTACACCTTCCCTCCTTCATCACCAAGGCTGTTTCTGTCTCTTTCCTCTTTCATGGTCTTTTCAAGTTTACCTTGGTTGTAGATTGAATTCAAGGATAAGGGAGGGATTGGCATCTTTTTTTATTACTGTCTTCAAAAAATCCTACGAGGGCATCTGTTTCCCTAACCATAGAAGGTGGAGAGTCTACTGCGAGTATATCTGGGAAGGAAGGGTTCGACATGCATCTAACAGTGGGGATAGGGGACATATCTATATAACTGCAGGAGGAGGAAGGTCCAATGGCTGAGTACCCCTTATGTCTGGGGGTGGAGAACATCCCTCACTTTCCAAGGTCTCTGGCCCATGGAAATGGCAGTGTATGTGTATGTGGGGACACATCCCGTACAAACAAAGAGGGCAGCCGAATGACATGGGGACTGCTGCCTCTTGTAGGCTGCCCAGTGTCACTGGTCCTTCTTTATGTCAGCACAATTCTTTAGGAGCAGGGGTCAGGGAAGACTGAAATCTAGGGGGCACCTGGGCCTTATCAGAAAGCAAACTTAGATGTAGCACAACTGTCTCCACTGGCACACTCTGGTAGGATGTGGAAAGAAGTGCTGGTGTTCGTGTCTTCTGAGCCCACACAGTTTACACGTGGGCAAGTGTTTACGGTTACCCTCTGTGTGCCGTTAGCTTTCTGGTCGCACCGAACTGAGTTCTTTCAAAGACGGCCTGTCCTGTTGGCCTTACTGACTCACTCTGCTGCAACACGATGGGACATCCTAGGGAAGGGACAACGATCCCTTTTATTTAAGGACCAGGGCTCTGATTCCTCATCTGGCCCACAGTGTCCCGACGAGGGCGGCCTTCCTCGCGGTCTTCAGTACAAACAGCTCTGTTCGTGTTTCATGGGCAAGCTACAAGCTGCCCAGCTACAACCAGGTGAAGGAGAAAGATGGAATTTGAGTCTTCTGAGCCCCCCTCTGGGGAACCCCATTCTCCCATCCCATAGCAGCTGGATTCTCCAAAGCCAGGCAGCGTGTTGGTGGGAGTGAAAAAGTCATAACTTGTCTTCCACCAGGACGGGGGGAGGAGAGTGACAGTACTGAGAAGAATGACAGTTGAAAGGAAAAACAAAAATTCCATCTTTCAGAATTCTTGGGCTTGTTGTTATGGTGACGAGCCCTGCCCCTACCTTCCTTCATCTGTTCTCCTTCACTTGTCTGACTTGCTGCTTTCCTCATGTGAGAGGAGATGTTTTTTTCTTTTTCATATTTTTCCTTGCTCTTCCCACATAATGGGGGACTGTCCCAGACTCCTGTGTTTTGGGGCTAACAGCCTTTCCAAGAATGTGGGGCCGGCTCAAGTCTTCGTGAGGAGGTTTGAGCTGGGCCTGAGGCCGAGAAATTTGCGGCTTTTTCAAATGGCTGAAGTGGACAGTTCCAAGGAGAAGCCCAGGCCTTCGGTCCTAACCGCAGCCCCCCCATGGAGACTGTGCCGCCCATCATCTAAGGACCCGGCTTCAGGTGTCTCCAATGCTTCCGTTCCTCCTTATCTTCCTGGTGAGAGTGTGAACTCCAGAAGCCAAGCTGCAGCTTCTGCGCCTCACTATGTCCCACAGGAATTCCACTCATTTTCTGATGTGTGTACAAGTGGAGTTTTAGGGGCTGCTGCAATCTCCCCCCTGCTGAATCTGTAACCTGACTAACTTGTAGGGCCGTGACAAAAGTCTAACGTCTCTTCCACGTGTTTATGCTTTCTGCTATAGTAGGCTTTCTCTGGTGCTTTTCCGACACTTATATATTTGGCCGATGAGCCGTTTTCCTGAGTGGTTAGTTATTTCCTGGGAGCGCAGAGTGAGTGGTTGGCTAGGCTCACTCACTGGTTAGAACCAAAGTGAGGCAGCTGTGGGAGGTGAATTTGATTTAACTAAAGGAAGACCTTTCCAATCAGCAGAGTGGTCCAAAGGTGGAATGCCCTGCCGTGGGTAGTGGTGA